>NC_141358.1:34482234-37202234 GCF_057382095.1 Aulonocara sp. 'chitande type north' Nkhata Bay | reverse complement strand
ACACAATCTTGGTCGGTTTTATCATAGTCATGAACCCATCTGCCCTTTCTGTCTGTCTACCTGTCTGCCTCGCTCTTCTGGTTCAGGGCCTGTCATAACCGCTCTTCAACAGGCCCCCAGTGTCAGGATTAATCTCCCTGGTTGACTGCTGATCTGAAGGTGGAACGGCCACCATCCACCAACAGCAAAACTAATTTAACTGTGTCACTGCTTGACACTCCCGCCCACCATCCCCACTAACCCCAGACATGCACACACATTACAAAATATCTTCATCTGTCTCTGTCTCATCTACATGGTAGAGGGCAGGAGGGTGGGTGACTAGTCCGAAGGAGAAAGGTCAGAGCACTGAAGGAGTTCATCATTCTGAGGTGTCAGCACTGCTCTTTAGGAAAGCAGATGAAGGGGAGATGAGGGAGGAGAGCATGGGAGGCAGGGAGAAACAGAGAAAGAGGTTAAGGGGGGGTCTGTTTAACGTTTGTGTGGTTATTGGTTATCAGCCAAAGGTTTGTCATGGCCCAGAGACTTGGCTGGCAGCCACTGAGTGAAAATCACTCATGGTTTGCATTTAATAATCATGTCTTTTCTTTGATTGTAGCCTAATTATGACAAAAGTGCACACACTCTCACATCTTACCAGCTATGAGTAGTCATTTGGTGGTTAAAACAGACCAGGGGGTTTATAGAAGCAGCAGAAGCTGGTACTCAAACACACAGAAGCACACATTCAGCCATCCAGAAATGATCACACAATGCATCCTCTGCACTTGCTGGCGTCTGGCATGAGGTAAACAGCTTTCAATAGCATCAAACCCGGTGCAGTTTGTTTGGGACCATCTGTCCAGTCTATTGTGTTCCTCTGTTATGGCTCTTTGAAAGCCCATTGGAGAACAGCTGATGTTTGGGCTCTTACAAAGATCCCAGCCAGGCCCTCGGGATCCTGCTACACTGTGTACTGTCCATTTCTTTCCCTCCTATTTTGGCTGTGTTTTGCTTTATAAAGTAGCTTGCAGACTGACATGTAGCAATTTGCATGTTATAGCATCTCCGTTATCATTTCACCACAAACACAGGACAGGCTATGGAAGGGATCCAAATGTGACACTTATTAGCTGTGGTTTTGGATGCAGTAGATATAGAAGCTATAGATACAAAGTTATGTAATTAAATAAACAAATAAAATGTAAGTGCTATCTATTACTCTGTCATTAGGAAAAAATATTCAATCAAAATTCAGATCATAATCCAAATGTTGGTGATGTAAAAGGGTTGAATCCAACTATATACTTCCAGCTATAAAGTGATAAACACTACCGAGTCACAATATAACAGTTTTTAATTCTCTGTCTGACAAAAAGAAAAGCCACTGAGACAGATGTCAGGGTAACACCATAGTTTGATTTCAAGAAGAACCCACGGCAGTTTGTAATCTAAATTTAAAAGTTATTTTTTTATTGGTTGTCTTATATGCGTTTGTACGACTACAAACCAACCCACTGTATACTACATGACCAACCAGAGTTCAGACGATTGCTCCAACATGAATAACCATCTCTTTGAATGGCAATATTTGTCAGGAAACTGACTGATTCTACAATATTTAGCTGCTAAATCACAAAATTGGCTCTAACATTACATCAAGGTGTAAAGCTTAATTTCCAGCTGTGAAAATTATGTCAAGACTGAAATGCTCAAACCCTACAGGGCAGCGTCATCACTATTAGTATATAAAGATAGTTTATTCTTGCCCACATTGTTAGAGCAAACTCTATATTTGTGCATCCAGCAAGCTGAGTTGCTTTACATTTACCAATTATTATTTACTTATTAATTTTGTATTAGCTAGCAATTTCTGATCTACTACCAAGTGGTGTCATATCATCCCATCTGCAAGAATACCAGTATAATTTTTTTGTGTGAAAAAATGGTCTTATGCTATCAGTGATATAGCAATGCAATGCATTTATGTTTCCTAGTGCAAGCCCATACATGTCTAAGCCTCTTACCATGATTTAGTGCCTTAAACGGCATTTCAATAGTAAGGAAATGGTTTGGCAACTAGAGTCCACACCTCTGACAAAGCGCTGCAAAATATGCAAGAAAAGTGTTCTCGCTAAAGTTGGAAATGCAACAAACACTTGAAGCAAAAATACACTGTTGACTACAGCCAAGGTATGAAGTCATACAATGAGAAGATATTAATAGCAGTTGATGTGCTGCCCACAAGTTACTGTAGTTGCTACCATACGATACGCAGATTAAATGATGGATAGAAATTATTGATGGGGTGGAAACGGTGGAAAAGCAGAGCTTTAAGCAAAATTTTAAGAAGCTCGGCCCAAGACACATCCCAAGTAACCAAGTGTTAAGCAGATGTCTTCTTTTTAATTAAACAAGAAAACCAAGGAAACGGTATGACTAGATGTATATATAAAGTGCTGTTAATGCTGTCATCCAACAAGCTGCACTCCCTGGTAAAATCTTCATTTTATATTTATCACTATCCCAAAAAACATAAGTATTGTGACATAATCTTGAGGCTATATCACCCACCCCTAACTATTCACTTACCTCTCAAATGTAACCTTCCTAACATTGCTGGTGATTATATAAATATAAAGATTCAACCAGGATAGCACAATTATGTAAGACGGTTGCTAAACTACAGTTATTATTATTACCAAGTTGCATTAAAGCTATTGTAAAAAAATAATAATAAAAAATTACATTCCAAAAGACAGCTGTGAACCAGGGCCAGGTACAGGAAGCTTTCACTCCTTTCCACCCAGTATGCCCCTGGCCTTTCCAACTTTCAGTCAACTGCTGAAAAAAGCCAGATGCAGGCAGGATAATCACCATCTAATAAGAGGTTATATTGAAAGCAGGCTGTCGGTTACATATAACAAGCTTGGAAGATGAGTGCACACACATACACAAATATACATGGGCAGAAGAATGCATACGGACACAGAGTTGGGGCAGGTGTAATTATGGTGTACAATGACAAAGTTCAGAAAGAAGCAATCACACACACTCTGTACATATATGGACAAGCATGTCCATATAACAAAAGTAATAGTTTTGGTAGTTCAAAGTACAGTTGGCATATATTAAAAAGAATTAGCCTTGGTTCATGATTCTTAAAGTTACCTTCACCAGTTAATACTGGCTTCACAAGGGATATTTTCCAGAAACGAAATAGAGAGGTCTGAAGGCTTTCAACCATTAGGATCAAGTCTTCATACGTGGACTTGGAATCAATTTTGGAGAAGCAGGAGAAATGCAACCTTTAGGGATCTGGCCAGTAAGCAAAAAAGGACAAACAACATACATACCTTGGTTTTCAGCCGTTTCATCTATTGACATTTCTTAGGTTGTCCAAAAAGAAAAAAATGTGTCATTTGATAAATGTGTGGTACTATTATAACCCACGTGCTTGGAATTTTTTAGTTGAGTGACTTATTACCATGTTGAACATACAAGGCATGCATTTCTTCTTCTCTCCCAATTATAGTATGACGAAGCTCTTTTGGAAAATAAAAAAAAACAACCAAAAATCCCAAGCCTGCCAAATGACAGATGCTGTGTGGAATGTAAATAAAAAAAGACTGCAATGACTTGCAAGTCTCACAAATCCATATTTCATTAACAACAGGACACAGAAAACATATCAAATGTTTAAACTGATGCATTTTACAATTTAATGCAAAATGAATGAATGAATTTCATGGCAGCAACATGTCTCAGAACAGTTGGAATAGGGACAAAAGAAGGCTGTAAAAGGAAATGGCACTAAAAGAAAGCTCAGGTTAATCAGGTTAACTGGCAACAGGTCAGTAACATGACTAGTTATGAAAATAGTGTCTTGGACAGGTAGAGTCAATTCTGCAAAAAACACTGCATCTACAAATTGTGGAACAATCTCAGAAAAAATTAAGCTGGGAAGACTTTAAATATTTCATCTTCAGTAAATAATATCATCAAAAGATTCAAAAAATTTGAAGAAATCTCTGTGCGCAAAAGACAACGACAAAAATCCATGCTGGATGCCTGTGGTCTTCAGGTCCTCATCAAGCACTACGTTAAAAACAGGCATGACTCTGCCATGAAAATCACTGCATAGGCTCAGAAACACTTCCAGAAATCATTGACTGTGAGCAAGGTTTTCTGTGCCACCCAGAAATGCAGGTTAAAGCTCTTTCATGGAGAGAAGAAGTCATATACAGTATACTGCCAAAAGTATTTGCTCGCCTGACTTGAGTGACATAATCCTTAGGTTTTAATATGATGTCAGCCCACCATTGGCAGTTGTAATAGCTTCAGCTCTTCTGGGAAGGCTTTTCACAAAGTTCAGGACTGTGTTTATGGGAATTTTTGACCATTCTTCAAGAAACACATTTGTGAGGTCAGGCACTGATGTTGGATGAGAAGGCCTGGCTCGCAGTCCTCACTCAGTGTTCCATCAGGTTGAGGTCAAGGCTCTGGGCAGGCCAGTCAAGTTATTCCACACCAGACTCACTCATCCATGTCTATATGGACCTTGCTTTGTAAAGTGGTGCACAGTCATGTTGAAACAGGAAGGGACTATCCCCAAAATCTTCCCACAAAGCTGGGAGCATTAAATTGCCAAAAAAAACCCTGTTCAACCCTACTCCATAGTCCTCCCTCACCAAACTTTACAGTTAGCACAACGTAGTCTGAAAACTACCATGCAGCTGGTAACCACCAAACCCAGATGGGTTCATTGTATTGCAGGTGTGATTCCTCTCCAGAGAACACGTCTCCACTGTCTCTAGAGTCCAGTGGCAGCGTGCTTTACATCACTGCATGCAATGCTTTGCACTGTGCTTGGTGATGTAAGGCTCGGATGCATAAAGCTCTCTATGCCCTGTTCTTGAGCTATTTTGAAGGTGGCGACCTCCGTCTCAGGCAGAGCAGGTCCCTCGTGTGCCCCGACCTCCGGTTTCAGGCTGAGCAGGTGAGTGAGCTGGTGGTGGAAGTGGAGGTTGGCACCACTATAGAAGAGGCATGACGAACCTGACCATGTTTCAACACTTTTCAGCATTTTCCTTTTAGTTCCCGTTGTTGTCTTAACACACGCACGGACGCAGCTTTTCACTGGCATCCTGCACATGACAACAACAACAATTCAGAACCAGTTCACTCCAGGGAGGGGAGGCATGATGAGCTGATTGAGCTCAGGTGTATCAAGTTTCTGATGTTGACATGCAGGAAGAGTAAATCAGCTGCAGAATTAGAATAACTGATTACAAACTTCAGTTATTCCTTTCACAGTTGTTTCAAAAGAGCTGACTCTGCATCTTCAAAGTGCCAACTTTTCTGGTACATTTTCCCGTCCCAGTGCAGACTGGGCACAAATCTCAACCCAACTCTAAACACACAAATAAAACATGTGAGCCCTCCTTAGCCCTCTTTAGAAACATCTATAGTCATACTTCCATCCTTTCAAACATGAATGCACACAACAGAACCGTTCGTCCCGATGGACACATCTCTCGCGTGCTGTTACACAGCACACCCAGTGTCCTGCTCTTACACCATCAGCAGCATCAAAAGAAGAATCTATATCCTCCCTTCTGCCTTTTTTTTTTCATTTGAGTGACTATGAGCAGCAGTAGCACCAGCTGCAGCCTCTCTCCCTACTCGTGCTCAGCCAGGGTAAGGCAATAGGTTTAGCAGGCGAGGAGGCGAGGCAGATTTATGGCGGTGGATGTGACCTCTGGGGCCGTAACACGGTGATGGGTGAGTGGCTCTCAACGGTAAGCTACTGGCACTTGACAAAGTGCCCGAAGCAGAATGAATTTACTTCTCTTTTCCTCAATCATCAAGCAGCCACTGCCCTGACCCCCATCCTGAATGCTATAACAAGATCTCCCATCTCACAAGGGCCTGAAAAATTTACTGTCACATCTACTTTTCAATGAGCTCAAGTGAGCACTTCTTTCACCTTCAGCGGAGCAGGTGCCGGTGTAGAGGAGGGCTAACCTGTGTGTTTTATGTGGTGTGTGTGCGTGTGTATATATGTGTGAGCGTGTGTGTGTCAGCGAAGCAAACAAACATGCATGAAGAAATTTGTGGATACACATGTCCACACATTTGCTCCCTCAATTCACCTCTAACTTATCCAAAGTTACTCTCTTGTGCATCTCAAACAATAGTATCTAAAAGTACCAAGTAACAAATAAAGAAAGAAACAAAGACACACAAGGATATACAAATCTTTAATGGCTGCACACACAAGAGAACTAGTATCCCTACACACACAAGCACAGAATAAGGTTGCCAGACAGGGACACAAAGGGCACTGCTATACGGGTGTCAGTAGACACCTCTACCATTTATATTAGAAGTCAATCTACCTTATCACATCTCTTATACACACACAAGCACACACCGCAGGCATTATGAAGAGTATGTGTTTGCCAGTTTTCATCAGCTTGATGGCAGTACAGTTGGACTTAATGACCCTGATATCTTTTTTATATGCAGTCGATAAATCTTGGTGCACACACTTAAATTTCACCTTTCTTGCACTATACTGTAGTCACTGAGGTGAAATCACAGAGAATGTGACAGCGCTAAAGGCAGACCAAAGCAAAGATTATAATAATAGTGCGGGTACGTCAGGAGCTTCATTACATCAGGTATAAATAACATGCATTGCTTTTTTGTTCTAATTTCATCTGGTTAACAGTCAAATTTATCAATAGATAAATAACCATACACACAAAACTAGGACACACAAAAGAAAAGAAGAGCAGAAAAAAGGGTTCACCCTACAAGGGTGCTAAAAAAAAAAATAGGACAACTAAAGAGCAGGTGCAATGCAAGGAAGAAATAAACTCTATATGTCTTTGTATTTATACAAACTTTGCACAAACTTAATAGAACTAAATTTCGGTTATTAATGGGAACATTTTCAAGTCTCTGTAAAGGATAAAAATAGGCCAAATGGCTCTTATCAGTCGGTCTTTGCTGTAGACTTAATCTCAAACTGATGGTGACACCATTGGTCTTTGCTCCAAATCATTTTCATGTCCTTCTTTACAGATTTAATTTCCATTCAATGATGAATTCCCAAACAGAAGAGGTGACGTAAGGGCAGATTAAAGATCAGAGCAGCTAGGTTCCAGTTCACAGAAGTGTAAGATTTAAATGGTTACAAATTGGTTTGAATGGCAAACTGTCGATGGATATAACTGTTACCACACCAATCCATAAACAGTGTATTAGACCAAAAAAAAAGGGTTATGCCTGTGGTTAATTTTCTCAAATGTAGTCTTTAAAATGTCATAACTAATTCAGTCACTTTTCTTTTATGAGCCCACTCTCACCCACTGGGATAATGTTATCATGATGAGCCAATAAAAATCAATGATTAAACATGTGTAATTTTCCAGAGACAATGTATTAAAATTTATTGTCTCTCTCTCCCTCTCTCTCTCGCACCCTCTGGAGCAGCAGACACTCTGAGGCTTACAACTGAAAATAAAGGACAGCATTAAAAGCTATTCGGTAAGCCACTGTAAAATTGATCCAGCTATAAAAGCTGCTACGTCCTTGCCTCCCTCTGCTGTCCAGCTGCTCCAAACCCAAAGATGGCAGCATGATTGTGGAGGAGAGAAGTTGGATGAAGGACCACAGAAAAGAAAGACACAAAACTGAGACACAGAGATTTTTTTTAAAGGTGCAGAAAGCTATAAAAGGAGATAAGATGTACGTAAAACAACTATATATATATATATATATATATATATATATATATATATATATATATATATATATATATATATATATATATATAGGTCTATAATCTATAGTCTATAATCTATTATATGATGATGTGATTTATTTGCTGATTGAGTTAAACAGCATAACTGGCTAGTCGCTATGTTTAACACAGCAAGGCATACAGTACACTTCCCTACAGTTTTTACACATTTCCAGTCTTCTTTTTGTCGCTTTTTATTGCTTTTGTGTAAAAGCTAAACCAAACAAAGAAACTGTAATGCACTAGGTCAGCACCTTTATTTAGCTGCCCTGAAAATTTGATCCTCTACAGTTCAAATTCAGCTGTTTTAAAAACTTTTCTTGTACTATGCGTATTATTTATTTTTTCTATTTTAATTTGTCTAATGTATTTCTGCTTCACTTTTTCTTCCTGTCCCTTGTGCTGCTATAACCAGTGAATTTCCCCTGTGTGGGATTGAATAAAGTCTGTGTGTATGCCTCCTGTAGGTCAGTAGAAAGATTGCAGGTTTAGGGCACACTAGAACTGGCATGTCATTGACTTAGTCCATGTCTAATATAATTAGTATGTAATTAGTACAGCAAGTATGTCAGCATATCTATCATGTGGCTACACTTGAAAATGATTTTACGGGGTTAGGTTTAGTCTGTTAAATGTTATTTTTGTGTGTCGCAACAATGACCAAGTTCACAAGATCACTGCAAAACTAGAAGTAAAGAAGTAAAAGGATGAAGTGCAACTCTATATAGACACTTTCATGTCATCTTCTTGACTTTCCAATCCAAAAGCATTTCACGGCACTGCAAAAGCAAGACATGCTCATACTACCAGCTAGTTAAGAAGAACATGGTCTAAAAATTGTGCAATGCTCAACAATAACCCCGGGGACCTGTCGTTTGAGAATCAGTATAAATGGTATGCTACTGGGCCTTTCTATTGTAGCTCTAAAATGAGAAGAAATGAGACAAAATTCCACTAGCTACGAGTGTTGCTGTTGGCTCAATCAGTGGCAGTGGCTCGGCAAACTGCGTTTTTCTTTTAACTTTCAATTCTCCTAAGCATCCGTGCTTCACAGCCCCTAGGGCTATTGCCTTTCTCAATCTGTCCCTGGAGAGGCAGGAGTTATGGTCCCTGTCGATTGAGGAGAAAGGGATGTTATTCCCCTGTCACCTCCTGGTCTCGCCGCCATCCTCCCTGCCCTGATCTACGGCCTAACCTCCCCACCCCCACCTCCTTACTGCCTTCCTCTCTCCCTTTTCCCCACTTTGCTTTGTCGTAAGCTAGCAGCTATGTCGTTGCCATTGGCGGTTTAGATTGGGATGATGGAAAAATGTTCTGAGGGAGGTGGCGAAGGAGCACGATGGAAGTAGTGGTAAATGCTTTAGCACTATGCTAAGATACTTTCAGAAAAGATTGGTTTGTGTGATGTGTAATGTGTGTAAACATACATTAAAATGTGCATGTAAAAAGAGAAAGTATGGAAATCCATTCACCCATCGATTTTCTCAACTATGTTTGCAATTCAGGGACCCAGCTGACTTTGGGTGAGAGGCAGAATATACCCTGGATAGGTCACTAGGTTGATTTTGCATAGAAGAAACTACATATTGTGGCTCTGCTTTATGAAATACACACTTACTAGAGCACAGTGTACCCTCTTTGCTGGGAGGGGGTAGAGGTAACCTACAAAACAGCCTGACCCAGGGGAGGTGACCTACGCCTGGCCAAATGCAGGACCTTGAATGACACCCTTGATAGTGGAGCAGTGACAGGGTTAAACATAAAGGGCATTTAGCTGACGATTAAATGTGGCGGGTGCTGACTCTATGTCACGGGAATCCCTGAAGATTTGGTTTCATGTTGGAAAGCTGATTGCCACTGAATTAAATAAATCTAATATTTTTTTCAGGTGTCTCGGTTTGATTGATCTCATTTAGGTTTAATTGAACTATTATACTCTTTGACATCATAAACTAAAATATAATATTACACATTTACACATCGTGGGATTGCTGAGCAGCCAAAGATGTGAAAATGCTTTCAGGGGATTCAACAGCAAAAGAGTTACACGTGACTCATTCCTAACAACTAAAGCATCTGCATGCAGCAATCCTTCAAGACATAAAGATTTGGCTGTGTTGAAATTCGACTGGACAAGTTTGCATGGGTGTTTCAGTGTGCGCGATATGAGTTTAATTTGTGGTTTGGAAAAAGTTTCCAGCGAAACGTCTTTGTAGTTTAGTGTACTCGAAAGAGGCAATAAAACCCAACAAACTGCTGGCCCAGTGAACATCAGTGCAGCTGACACAAGACCAACAGAGGACTTCAAGAACTCAAACCCATTTCCATACTGACCAGTGTTCCTTTTTTGAACTATTATGCACCTTAAGCAAATCTTAGGTTTGTGAGGGTCTCTCTGGGTGAAGGAATAAATAAATAAGCAGATAAATAGATGAATAACCCAGAGGAATGGGAGCCGGTGCAGCTTGGTCATCCATCATATATCCTATTACCCCACACTCAGCGGCTCCTGCAGTATGTATAATGTAGTCAACCTCCATAAGCAGATACAAATTCAACTCTTTTCCTCCTCAATTTGTTATATCTGACAACGCCACAGCTTGTGCCGTGTTGTTTCTTTGAATTATGAATAGATTCTCTCCACCAGACTTTCGCCTGCGCATGATAGCGTGGATTTGTTATGCAGAACAGCTGTGGAAAACAAATTTGTAAAGCTTGGAACGCTCGGTAGCGGTTGGGCAAATATGCATAAACAGTTGCGCTTAAAGCCACTTAAGAACAACCAAATGGGTTCAATATTTCATCTCGGGGTTTCTCTTATTGGGTGTGATAAATAACAAAATGTCAGGATGTAATACAAGTTCAGGAAATGCAGTTGTTTAAGTGTTTCAAATGGCCTAAGAATTTCTAAGAGATTTTTTACATAGAAAAGCGACACCACGGAAGCGGAGCAGGTCACACAGAGGCGGAGCAGAAGAAAGATGAATGCCAGTTAACAAATCAGATGCAAGAGCATGAGTGAGAGAAACCGAGTTGGAGAGAGGAAGAGGAATGTAAATACATGGCAAACTGACCGCTGGCTGTTTGTTTGGGTATTTACACTGCGAGGCTACAATCAACTCCTCAAAGCTTAAGCCCACATGACAGGACACATTTCAGGGCCACACATGCTCTAAACATCCAAACCAACGAGCCAAGTCTCAGTTTGCACAAACACACGTGCACGCACAAGCACACACCAAACCCCAAAGACTTATCCAGTTATTCATCTATCACTTCCAAATCTCTTCAAAACTGATACAAGGGAAATACACTTTAATTCATGCACACAGAGAGAGGAAGGGAAGGTAACTTGTGAGGAAGTGATTTTTTGGGGGGGGGGACTTGGCTGAACTTTTGAGCCCTGTTTGGTTAAAGCAGATGTAGAATTAGCACACATCACTTTGCATCAGCGAGACGTTGAACACAAGCTGCCGTTCAGAGGCCAAATACCTCTCTGTCACAGAGACACATGCATGCACACCTCAATTTGATATCAATGGATTCTTCTTCTTCTTCCTGAAGTAGATTTGGTGTCCCCAAAGAAAAACTAAGTCAAAACAGGGACACCAGACACACACTTGAGCTATTTAAGTTTGTCTTATAAGTGGAAAAATAAACAGTAATTACAAACGGCCTGTATGCAAGGTGCAAGGATATCATAACTTGACATTATGAAAAGCTGTAATCGCATTTCAATTCATTTTACACACTCTGCAATCAAGGAAATTTTAATCGTAATTCATTTTGACAGATTTACATATGCACATCTAACTAAAACAAAAGACGTGCAGAAATAAAAGGGTCAAACAGGTGTTCATCACTAGCAGCTTAGATATTGTTTAGTTGAGCTGTGTCGGATTTAACATTTGTAAATGTTAAATCAGCTTCCATATATTTAAACTGCTGTTCATAATCTAATGATACAGCTACTAATGTTAACATTGTTGTTTAACAACAAGTGAATTAGGGTTTTATTTGTGAAATTATCATGACATTGGCAGTCATTGGCCTATAGACGTGGTCATGCAAAACCAGAAAGCGATACTACAGCAATCACCCACATGAAATTGAAACATGCTGTCATTCCACAAGGGAATATTTCAATTTTTTTGTGCATTTCTGGAGCAGGGGATCCTGTTGCATGTCAATGAACTGGGCTAAACATGCATGACAAGTGATGGTGTCCGGGTGGAGGGATGTAAGGGGGAGACAACCCTCTGGTAATGTCTGTGTGATCTGTGTGTAATCTGCAGAAGATGCATGCAATATACCGCCACACCACTTTCTATTAACAAGGCCCCTAATTGCAAGATATACTGAGAAACACATGTTCTAAAAAGAGGAAGAGAAATGGGTGTCAGATGTCAGCAATGTGCAGGCATATGGTTCCTACAAGTAAGGTTACTCAAACTGGAAACAACATCAGAAATATGGTTTACTATTATAAATTTATAAGACTGCACAACACTTCACAACACCTTTTCTTCATTATAGTCACCTGGAAAGCAAAAGAATTTAGGGCAGGTGACCCATCAGTTTCTCTTTGTTTATAACTGAGCCTGTAGGTTTTAAATTAAAATTACATCAGACCTTTAGTAAAATCTATAAAGTGCACAACTAGAACTGCAATAAAAATACATTGAGAAATTATTAGATATAAACTGGACACAAAAAAGAGTGACAAAGCCATAGAAAGCTCTATAATACAGTCCACTGAAGCAAAGGAGACCCAACAGAAAAGCTAAATAAACTCTTCCTTCCTTCCTTCATCACGCGCATGTCCTTCTTCGTGGCAAATACTTGCTTTACTTTCCGATTTCTCACTGAATATCACTCCTTAACATAACTCACTGTCTGCTTTGAATATTTGTCCCAATCATGCAGAAATTTACACCCACTCAGAAACAATTACTACTTGACCGTATATACACTCAACAAAAATATAAATGCAACACCTTTGTTACTGCTCCCATTCCCCATGGGATGGACGTAGAGACCTAAAATTCATTCCAGATACACAATATAACCATCCCTTCCAAACAGTGGTCACAAATCAGTCCAAATGTGTGGTAGTGGGGACATCTGCCATATTGAGATAATCCATCCCACCTCACAGGTGTGCCACATCAGGATGCTGATCTGACATCATGAGTAGTGCACAGGTGTACCTCAGACTGCCCACAACAAAAGGCCACCCTGGAATGTGCAGTTTTTTGCGCTATTGGGGGTCTGGGGACCCAGAACCGGTCAGTATCTGGTGTGACCACCATTTGCCTCATGCAGTGCAACACATCGTCGCATGGAGTCTATCAGATTGTCAATTGTGGCCTGTGGAATGTTGGTCCACTCCACTTCAATGGCTGTGCGAGGTTGTTGGATATTCGTGGGAACTGGTACACGCTGTCGTATACGCCGGTCAAGCACATCCCGAACATGCTCAATGGGTGACATGTCCGGTGAGTATGCTGGCCATGCAAGAACTGGGACATTCTCAGCTGCCGTCTGCCCTGAACAATGTGAACCATGATTCATCCGTGAAGCGCACACCTCTCCAACGTGCCAGACGCCATCGAATGTGAGCATTTGCCCACACAAGTCTGTTACGGCGATGAGCTGGAGTCAGGTCAAGACCCCGATGAGGACGACGGGCATGCAGTTGAGCGTCCCTGAGACGGTTTCTGACAGTTTGTGCAGAAATTGTTTGGTTGTGCAAACCAATTGTTGCAGCAGCTGTCTGGGTGGCTGGTCTCAGACGATCTTGGAGGTGAACCTGCTGGATGTGGAGGTCCTGGGCTGGTGTGGATACACGAGGTCTGCGGTTGTGAGGCCGGTTGGATGTGCTGCCATATTCTCTGAAACACCTGTGGAGACGGCTTATGGTTGAGAAATGAACATTCAATGCACGGGTGACAGATCTGGTTGACATTCCTGCTGTCAGCATGCCAATTGCACGCTCCCTCATTGCTTGTGGCATCTGTGGCATTTTGCTGTGAGACAAAACTGCACATTCCAGGGTGGCCTTTTGTTGTGGGCAGTCTGAGGTACACCTGTGCACTACTCATGATGTCAGATCAGCATCCTGATGTGGCACACCTGTGAGGTGGGATGGATTATCTCAATATGGCAGATGTCCCCACTACCACACATTTGGACTGATTTGTGACCACTGTTTGGGAGGGATGGTTATATTGTGTATCTGGAATGAATTTTAGGTCTCTACGTCCATCCCATGGGGAATGGGAGCAAAAACAAAAGTGTTGCATTTTTATTTTTGTTCAGTATATGTAAGATACCAGTATCACTCAGCAGATCCAATGGTTATTGTTAGAAAAAAGAACATTATCTGTTTGTTATTTGTACTTTAATGGAATACATAATCATTGAAAAGTTGTTACTTTGTCATTTTGTGAATTTATTACTGATTCAATCAAGCATTAGAAATGCCTGCTTGTCACTCTGAGAAATGGATCAACTACTATATTAGTGTTTTCACAGCATCACACACTCTGTGTTAGAACAGTAATAATAGAAGTTACAGCAAGAAAATAATAGCAATGTAGTGGTGTATGAGTTCTTGGCCAACAACCCAAGTCCCAATAAATCACATGCAGGTGATTGCATTTGCAGTGGACTTCATAGCACAGCAGCAAATTGGAAGAGCACCAAATGGTCTAAGTAATAATATCTGACACTCCATTATTTCTACAGTTGTGTTACATCAAAAACATTATTTTTTCCTGCTCAGTTTAATTTGTCTTGGTGCATGGCAGGTTCAGTCATGTAACTGTGGCATATAGACTGTATATACTGTGCCCCATATGAATAAGAGACGCGGCAATACTGCTGAGGATCATGTAGATCAGCTGCAAAGGAAATGCTATAAATCACAGTTTGAGAGGTGCACAGAACAGCAACAAGGAGCAATAACTCACAGCATATGTACTTTTCAAATGTGAATATCATTATTGTAAGTGTCATAAACTCTTACCCACATAATATTTATCTACTCAAGACCTAGATTGTAATATGATGCTCGATTGTCCTACGTCCTCTAACGACACATGGTTAGCGACAAAAGGACTAATTCGCTGATGGACATTTTCTAATACAGATCATAAATCATGAGGCTAACAATTAACAATAAGTAAATAAAGGTGAAAGATTCTTTCCTATTTTTAGGTCAGCAATCAAATTTGACACAATTTTGCATTTTTTGCCAATAAAACTTGTGAACAAAACCAGTTTCCTTTAATTCACTTCTTTCTACTAAAGCAAACATTTAGATGTCACTGGATTAAAGAAAATCATAAGGAGCCTCTTCAAGTAAATCAACAAGGCATTGTTTACTTATTCTAAATATATCTGTACAGACTTATATTCTACTACTATCCTAATAATATGAGAATCCATTAGGATACAGGTTATATAAAGAGTGTACTCTATTCCAGGGGTCAGCAACCATTGGCACGCTAAGGGTTAACTGATGGCACGAGCCCGACACGCAGTGAATTAATCTGAGAAGGTGCATTAAAAAATAAATGGCCGGGCCAGCGGTACACATCGCAAATTAGCTCGCATACACACATTAGTTGTGCAGCTTCTTAATGACAGTATCTTAGCTAACAACCCCAACTACCAGATTCAACTTGTAATTGGCTAAAAATAACTTAGCCTACCGGTGGGAGGGATGTTGCTAGCTGGCAGTTTTTTCAAGCAATGTTGAAATTTCCACATTCTGACACTTCAAATGCATCATGAGCTGTCCGCTCAACGCAGCATCAGCACCGCGGAAATACACGGATACATCCGTAGACTTGAGGCAGAATTCACAGTGCGTTTTCGGGACTTTCAGGTGTATGGACCAATGTTTTTATTTTCTGATCAAACCAGAACCAGTTTTAATGAGCAGTCTGGGTTTGTCTCGCATTAACTGGCTGGACACAGAGGACATCGAAATGCAGTTGATTGAACTGAAAAGCTCGAGTCTGTGGGGGTCAAAGGTTGCAGCTGGAATCCATAGCTGTGCGTGTTCATGGAGCTGCATTTTCACCTGCTGGACATCACTACCTGTAAAGTTTAACTGTCTTCAGAACATTGCAGAAGCCTTATTGACATTTGGCTCAGAACTGTGTGAGCAGATTTTCTCTCAGACGAAGGGCGTCCTCAGGTAACCGTCTGAAGGCTGGACACTCAGAGACCTGTGTCTCTGAGTGGGAGACCAGAGATCACATTAACATGTGTATCTCTGTATCAACAAACATGCCATATTGGCCCAGTTTATTTTTCTTATCATTGTTGTGAGGAGACCATAAATAGCATTTGTATTTTCTGTTGTACAGTTCATTTGCTGTTATGGAGTTCTTGTTATGGATAAAAAGTGTCTTTTTTGTGTGTTTCAAATATAGCTTATAACTATTTCCTGATAGCTGCCAACATCTGCGAAGAAAAATAATTCTATAAAGTTGTTCTATATAGTGTGTAACTGTTAGTATAGAGCGTTATTAAATTTATTGCTAATGCAATCATATGGCACATTGACTTCTGACGAGATTTTAGATGGCACTCATCATCAGAAAGGTTACCGACCTCTGCTCTATTCTAAATGGAAAAATCTGCCTAATTCAGATATTTCCAATGCACAAAATGACCCCAGTTGATACATTTTGGTTGGGGAAGGGGCCTTGACTGACAACTCAAAGGTACTGGCCTTTTCATGAGTCCTTGGGTGGGTCACTGGAAGGTGCCCCATCCGCAGACTCCACTGTCATGTTCACGTACTACATGGGAAATAACAGTGCAAAGCCCTTCTGTTATTAGGCTTTTGTCCCATGAAAGTTTGCCGATAATACAATGCTCGGTCCTGGCAACAGGATAATCTGGACTACAGTTCAATAAATAATTTTGTAATTGTATCATCAGTTCTACAGTTTTATGTCTTGGATATTCAGCTGAAGCGAAGAGCTTCCACTGATCACCACCTGGTGGTGAGTTGGATCAGGTGGCGGGGAACGATGCTGTACAGGCCTGGTGTATAGTGCAGGTGCACTGGGAGCATCTTGCAGAGGACCTAGTCTGGAAGGTGCCTGGAGGATTTTAAGAATCATATGGCTCCAGCAAAGTCTAAAAGTCTAGAGATGAGGGGGGTGGCTCACCCATTACTGTGGCTGAGGTCAATGAGATAGTTAAAAAAAATCTGGTGGCTGAGTCATTGGGGTGGATGAGATTTGACCTGAGTCCCTTAAGGCTCTGGATTTTGTGGGGCTGACACAAATTTACAAGAGAGACCTGTTTCAGAAAGCATAATAAAAAATGATAGTTGATTTTTGAATATAAAAAAACCTATAATCTGTCTGAACTGTCTGAAATGTTCCACTTTATATCTAATAAATATAGAATATATGAAAGTTTACTTTTCAGAATTAAATTATTACAAATTTAAACTTTTTTATTTGGGCATAAGTAGAAATCGATGACCTGTGGAGTTTTGGTGATTTTGTTATCCTAAGCCTCCAAATAGAAGAAAGCACTTTTAAAAGAAGGCTGTCTTGTAGAGATTGTAGAAGTTCTTCTAAAGATTGTCAAGTTATCAGTTTTGCTTCTAACTGGTAGAGTCCATGCCATGTCAAATACATAATTATTCACAAATATATTCCCATATAAGTACATTCAAAGGTCTTAAACTGTTGGCTTCAATACTGTTTACTTTTTAGTAAACAGTAAAAGAAAGTGAGAAAAAAGAATAAAAATGACAGAGTGAAACCTGAGATTGACCTTTACCGCTTTCTTAGCCTTCTTTGAAACTGGTATCGCCGATCTTTTCAACAATAAAAGGAGTTTCAACCCTGCTGAGTGCAGCATGGGTCAGGCAGCTAGATTGAATCCAGGGTGTCTGGTTAGTGTTAAAGTTTAACAGAATACTTTAGATGTCTGATTTCACTCAATAGGGCCAGCCGCTACTCTCAGATTGAGAACGCTTTGCGGTAATGCCTTGCAGATATGCTAGTGGGGGAATATACTTACACTGCTGCAATCAGAACTAGATCATTGAAAAAGCAGTTTCTCAACAGCTCAGTTACTTCTTAAAACAGAATAATTGCTACGATGCCTTCCAGTCAGGTTTTAGACAGAACCACAGCACTGAAACTGCTCTGACCAAAGTGTTTAATGACATATGTCTGAATACAGACAGTGGAAAAATGTCAGTCCTAGTTTTACTGGATCTCAGTGCAGCATTTGATACAGTTGACCACAACATATTACTCAAACGACTGGAGAACTGGACAGGTCTTTCAGGAACTGTACTAAGGAGCCTCCTCAGGAGGCTGAGGTCTTTTAACATCTGCAGGAAGCTCCTGAGGATGTTTTACCAGTCGGTGGTTGCTGGAGTACTTTTCTATGCTGTGGTGTGCTGGGGGAGCAGCACAGCAAAGAAGGACTCATCCAGGCTGGAGAAACTGATCAGGAGGGCTAGCTCTGTGGTCGGCATGAAGCTGGACACTCTGGTGACAGTGGCAGAGAAAAGTACATTAAAGAAACTGATGGACATTATGGACAATGCCAGGCATCCTCTGCACACGGCCATTAACAACCAGAAGAGTCTGTTCAGTGACAGGTTGCTTCTCCCAAAGACAAGAACTAACAGACTTAAAAACTCCTTTGTCCCACACGCCATCAGACTGTTTAACTCCTCTCTGGAGGGGAGAGGGAGGGGAAACAGGAGGACAAAGGAGGGAACAACTAAGCTGTAGTGCCTCTTCACCTCACTGTGCAATACCTTTTGTGCAATACTTTTGTAAATAGTCAACGGTGCAATAGACTCAATACTTGAAATGTGCAATTCACTTGTATTTTTATTTTTATTCCTATTTATTCTATTTATCCCCTTCGTATATTTTATTTATATTGTCTCTGTATTTATATATATGTGTGTGTGTATAACTCTGTAACTTCTGTCGGTGCTGTGCTTTTTTGGAAATCGAATTTCCCAGAGGAACCCACCCGAGGGATTAATAAAGTTCTATCTTATCTTATCTCTTATCTTAAACTGGTTCAAAACATACTTAGAAAACAGGAAATACTTTGTATCAATAGGTAACTTCACATCTGAGCAGACAAGTATCACATGTGGAGTTCCCCAAGGTTCCATCTTGGGACCCCTTCTGTTTAACATCTACATGCTCCCACTGGCACAGATTATAAACAACAACAAAATAAACTATCACAGCTATGCAGATGACACACAAATATATATCACAATGTCACCAGGAGACCGAGGCCCTGTACAGGCTCTTGGTAAATGCATTGAGGAAATCAATGACTGGTTGTGCCACAATTTTCTCCAGCTAAACAAAAACAAAACTGAGGTAATAGTCTTTGGCGCCAAAGAAAAACGATTACAGGTCACCAGAGAACTTCAATCTATACATCTAAAAACCACAAACCAGGCGAGAAATTTGGGTGTAGTGATGGATGCAGACCTAAACTTAGAAAAACACATTAAGACAATAACAAAGTCAGCTTACTATCACCTCAAGAATATATCAAGGATAAAAGATCTGATGTCTCAACAGGACCTGGAAAAACTAGTCCATGCATTCATCTTTAGTAGGCTTGATTACTGTAACAGCATCTTTACAGGTCTACCTAAAAAATCAGTCAGACAACTACAGCTCATTCAGAACTCTGCTGCTCGAGTCCTCACTAAGACCAAAAAAGTGGACCACATCAGTCCAGCTCTGAGGTCCTTACACTGGCTGCCTGTCCGTCAGAGGATAGACTTTAAAGTTCTGATGCTGGTCTATAAAGCTCTGAATGGTTTAGGACCAAAATACATCAATGACCTCCTGACCCAGTATGAACCTTCCAGATCCCTCAGGTCATCTGGATCCGGTCTTTTATCAGTTCCCAGAGTCAGAACCAGACACGGAGAAGCTGCATTCAGCTTTTATGCTCCTTATATCTGGAACAAACTCCCAGAAAGCCTCAGATCAGCTGAAACACTCAGTTTATTTAAATCCAGGTTGAAGACTCACCTGTTCTCAGCTGCATTTGAATAAAGCACCAAATCCACACTTTAAGCTTAAATTTCAAAACTTACATTTAACTACTGATTTTATCTACTGTTCTGATTTTATCTGTTTTGATTTTATATACTGTTTTGTTTGTTTGTTTGTTTGTTAATTAGTTAGTTAGTTTATTTGCTTGTTTTAATCAATTTTAAATCATGCTTTTTATTTGTTCTTGTTTCTAATGTCTCTGTAAAGCACTTTGAATCACCTTGTTGTTGAATTGTGCTATACAAATAAACTTGCCTTGCCTTGCCTTACAGATCATCTTGCATGGGATCGCACAAGTTGCAACACCAAACCTTCAGACCTATAATCCAGGTCCAAGTATAGTGATGTCCAAGTTTCAATATATGCACTGAGGTCATTGTATTCTTCTTCAAAATAATATGATATGAATCAAAGGCATGAGGTACACTCCCAGGGATGGTGTCGCACTAGTATAGAGATGGCATTATTTTTCTTGTAGTAGACACTATGATGATATGCGAGACTCTCAAAACTTAAAGTGCCTTTTGTTTCTTTGCAAATGTGAATCTGAAATTTTTCATCAATTACTCATCAATGAATTCATGTGGCTTTCAGACCCAATGCAATATGTAATCAATTCAACTGGACACTGATCAGGGGTGTTGGTAATAATGGGTTAAGAGTGCAGCGTTGTTCCCAATGCCCCTTAAAAAAACCATGGAAAAGCATTTTAATTTGAACTGCATGCATAGATTCCATACCATAATGAAGACGAAACTGATTGGATGGCTGTTGCACCCCACGAATTTGGTGTTTTATTAGTTTTGTTTTTAATTTATAATCTGTGCACAGAAAATAAACCTTTAGTCTCGTATTCAATAACACCCCATCTTCACATCTTTTGGCTGCCTATTTTGCAACCCTTCCCCCTCTAAACAATCACTCTCACTGCTTCCTTAAAGAAAATCTTTCAAAAAGCTTCTTCTATTCTTGTACTGAAGTGTTCAGTGAAAATTAAAGTCCTTCACTTGAAAACTTCTACTGCTGAGCAGAAAATTTCAACAACCAAGGCTACAGGTGCTGCCGTCTTAAAAAGATGAAGTACAAAGACACACGACCAAGAAAATATTTCAGCTATTCTAAAGAAATGAAAATTTCATTCAAATAACAAAAATAATAATACTTTTTTAAAGAAATCACAGAATAGGTGACCTTCCTTGTTCCTTTAAGTGATGGTGGGTTGGTTGTGCTTTTTGAGAAGTAAGGCCAGCAGAATAATCAAATTAGCAAGCAATATTGTGACCTGCTATTATGTTTAGCTCCAAAGACTGCATGCTATTGCACATCTTTTGAGCAGAACTAGAAAAGATTGTGTGGAAAACTGAATCAGAGAAGGCTTTGCTTTTTTTCAACTGCCAAACAAAAGGGCAACTGTATTACATTTTAAAGTGATACAAGAAAAGACAAATATTACTATTTAAAGCAATACAATACAGTAACTGCTTTACATTTCTCTAGGTGGAATCATTATGCTGGAAATGTGGCCCTTTTACTGTTTAACCCTTTAAGACCTACCATAGAACCAAGTCCACCAGAGCTTATATTATATTTTTACATGCTGTGGAGCCATTTTGGGAGCATTTCAAGTTGCTATACATCAATATGGCCTGCATTTGTATAGCGCTTTTCTAGTCCCTAAGGACCCCAAAGCACTTCACACTACATTCAGTCATTCACCCATTCACACACACATTCACACACTGGCGATGGCAAGCTACATTGTAGCCACAGCTGCCCTGGGGCGCACTGACAGAGGCGAGGCTGTCGGACACAGGCGCCACCGGGCCCTCTGACCACCACCAGTAGGCAAACACGGGGTTAGTATCTTGCCCAAGGATATTTGGCATGCAGCCAGGAGGCAGCCTGGGATCGAACCACCGACTTTCTGATTAATACAACCATTATAGCCCAAACTTTAATAATATGTATGCATTAAGTGCATAGTAATTACATAAATTGCAAAAAAGTGCAATAAACTACAAAAAAATTGAAAATCGTTTTTGTTTTTTTAACATATATTTCTAGTTAGAGAAATTTAAGAGGCTTATCCCTCAAAACTGTAAATACAAAAAAGTTGCACAAACTAGTTTCCCACCACAGGAAATTTATTTTAAGTGTCTTCATAGTTTTATTTTTGAAATACACCAATTTTCATATACTGCAGGAAAAACGAAAATAAATATTATAATGCAAATTTGCAAAATAACAGCATATGCATCAAAATAAACTATTTCCAGCAGTGCAATATGAGTCCCCAGCATCCCAGAACCGACACAGAAAGTCATAAACTCAAACATAACTTTTAAAAACACAAGTATAGGCTCATAAGGCCCCGATCGTAAAAAACTACATTTCCACAAAATGACGTCACTTCTGGTTTCGGGCAGCTCATGGCAGACATGCGACAGTTCACGCTGATGGACGTAGGAAGTGTTACAAACAGCTGATCGGATCGGCAAAGCGTGTTTCTGGAATATTGTGTTTTTGTTGCTGCAAGTGCTTTTTATGCAGTTTTTGCAAAGCTATATGTGGAAGGAAACTGTGACCTAGGACAAGCTGATGGCATAAGATGTAAGTACAACTCCTCCGGTTTCATATGCAAAAAAAATTATTGCGCTAGCTTACGTGGTTGCAGTGCTACCGGGATTTAAAAATAGTTATGCAAAATGGAGCGTGTCTGTTCCGACCGGCTTTAAAGGGTTAAATTGAGACAAAAGTCTTTTTTAAATGAATTTTTTAGTTAATCAGAAGAAACAATAGAAAGTTTCCTTCATGACTGCCAACTATACATGCACCATGATTGGTCTTCAATGTTTATCACTGGACAGAAATCAATCACTGCTTCACTGTGATTTTTGGACATTACAACTTCTTTCATTTTTTACTTTTCCAGGATTGTGAACTCCACTTACAGTTGCATGACACTGGAGTCAGAGCTCACCTTGGCTGTTCTCTTCCTGCATTGCCGGGCCTAGCGTGGTGCTGCAAGCATAGCCTTCCTCTTCCTGGCTTGGAGTTGTTCCAAGTGGGAAACTGACAGGACGAGAGTTGGTAACTGAACTGGATGGTCGGGAACTGGCACAGTTCTATAAGATATAAGAAAGCAGTATCATCAGCAGCTTATTAATTGCCCATTAGTGATACAAATTAGTTATATATACAATTATCATCATTCTTATGTTGCTGCCTTCTGTATCTATTCCACTTGGCACTCTTATGCATTTAAAATGTTAAAGAAAGGTACTTTAACAGTACTTTCAAGAAAAACTGGAAAATAAATACATAAACATATATTAGGAAATGTGTACTAAACTCAGATGGACGAGTGGTAGATATTTCATGTTAAATTATGCCTTTTTTCCCTTGATTACCCCTCATCACGATTTCGAAAAATCATATAGGCTATTGTTACGTACTGTGTTATTCTTCACACAGTGTGGCCAGCAAGCTAGAGCAGCTGATGCAGAAAAGTAAGTGAAAGAGCTCTTTGTTTTACACCATGCACATGCATCTTCCATCCAGACCAAAATAAACTGCAATCACACAAAACCCACTTATTTGCACAGCTCTCAATTGGAGTTGTGGGGTCAAGGAGGCCAATGACAAGGTTCCAGGGTTTCCTAAGTCTTGTACTGTACTATATCAGACTGGAATGTCTTTTATACCCTGCTCTTCTGTCTTACTGCAAATAGAAAAAGGCAAATGCATGCACTGCGACATGTCATTGTCAGTCACTTTAACCAGCAACATAAATAAATGGCATTTTATTAAAAGTATTTTGAGCAACACATATTTTTGTGCTACCAGATAAAGACAAGAAAGGAAACACCAACACCAAATTCTAGTCCCTTTTTTTTTTTCTTTTAAATTGTAACTTCTACATGTAGCTTCCTATGTCTTGTCAAAACTTGAATTAAGATCAAAAAAACTAATCCACTTCCAATTTATATCTATATTTCAGTGATGTCAGGGGCACGGAGCACTAAGGGGGGGGTTGTTTTTTATTTGGGTCCTACAACTGACAGCTTTATTTCACAAAGCAATCTGGCTGTGAGTGTACAAGAAGGTCAGGGTGGGTCAAGAGGTACGAGGTATCAAACAGACAGGCGACACTGTTCAAAGTGACTGTGTGTATGTGTGTGTGTATAAAACTGTGCTCCCTGGGGTCAAACAAGAAAACAACGCTGTTTGAGATCCACACCCAAGTAGAGGAAAAGGGCTAAAGAGGTCAGCAGTGGTGTGGAATTAAAGAGGGGATAGTGTGTGATTAGGTTTGGTGGAATTTATACAAGAAGCTGTCAAAGTAGGTGGTTCTCCCTGTGCTTGTGTGGTTTTTCTCCATGTGCTCCAGCTTTCTCCCACAGTTCACAGCCATGTATAGCAGATTAATCGGTCGTTATAAATCTAGCCACCTGCAAATTCTTCAACGATAGCAGACTATAGCAAGACCAACGACTTTTAAAGTTAAATATTGCAACACCAGGGAAAAATGATGTGTTTGTGCCAGACTGTCATACAGTACTGTCTAAAGGTTTCAGCCAACACTCATTTCCACTGAACACTGACGTATGAATCAATAAAGTATTCCAAAAAAAACATTTGAAGCACCTGAAATGATGAACCAGTGATGTGTCTACACATAACAGGAAGAAAAATACTAGTAAATAAAAATAACTTAAATACTTACTGGCAGCAGGAACAAAAATGTTCCAATTTCTCTAAATGAAATGGAAAATACCAAGAAATACTATGGCAAATTCTAAGAGAGCTATTAGCCAAACACTTCGCATATCTTAGCACAGTATGCAGTGTGTCCTTGAGGAAACTAGACTGGTGGGGGTCACAAGTGGCAGGCCTAAAACACTATCTACAGCTGATGAAAGCATGAACATTATGTCCTTAGCCCCTTAATGCCTAATATATCATATACGGGTTTTGTGGGTTTTTGAGACTTTTATATCATTGGTGCGGGTTTTTTCTCCCCTGAAAAAAATAATAGATTGGATGATACATTAAGCTATAAATTATTTAAGAAATAGAGAAAAAAATCCAGCAAAGCCCTCACATAGGCTCTAAGAGATACATATGGTCCTTTATCTCCTGCTCTCCTGTTTGCTGAAGCCTCATCAGACATGGTCTTACTAGAAAATTGACTGTGACGAAACCACTATTAAGAAGTATTACACAAGATAAAGCTGGCTGATGAATCCAAATTTTAAATTGTGGGTTCAAATAGTCATCAATATGTATGGCAGAAATAAACAGGGAGGTATAAAACACGGTGGAGGCTCTGTCATGGTTTGAGGCTGAATTTCAACTGGTGGTGGTAGAGACTGTGCCACCATTCATGGAATTCTAAACACAGAAAAGTACAGTTACATAATCTGGAAAGGTGTGATTGGCAACAGCTTCACTGTTTAGCATAAGAAACACAATGCCAGTGCAGTAAAAGCATAAGAAATGACAAGCTTGCTTGTGAGAGTTCAGGCTGCGTTGAAGAGTAAAGATAGTGAAACCAAATATGCACTTTCAAACTCTGTTTTTGCCTTATATACTTTATTCCATTTATTTTTGCATATTTCAAGAAATCTCTATACATATTTCCCCTTTTCCTAGCAAAATATAAAGAAATGATGGGTGGATCAAGGTTTTGGCAGAATACTGTGCATTTATACCCTTTGCACTGTTTAGAGACACTACATCAGCCTAGAGATGAAGGCATATTCCAAAAGTCAGTACTGCGGTGGCTTTGACATAACTCGGCTTAGTACTGGCTACGTTTAATGTTTTTACAATAAAGGTATAAGAGGACAATGAAAGCTTAAAATGGTCTTTTTTTTATTTAAATAACCACTTTCAATTCCTAAAATGAATTTATTGTGAATCATCCTTTTCGGGGTAAATCTTCACTCATGAGTAATGCAACATATAAATCCCTCTATCTCTGAAGAGCCATTTGTCTTCAAATGACCCCATATGCAGTAACACGCTGAAGCCTCTTTATCCCTCACCCGGCAAGGCACAATACCCAATCCTATGTTTTACAACAAGGGGATATATAGGAGCATGTGCGGTCATCTAGAGCCAAATGTCTCCTATCTAACCAAAGGACAGGTAGATACAGTATTTCAAGCAGGATTTATGGCACAAGATAGCATTAGCTAAAAACTGTCAGGCAGCGGTGATGGCTAAAAAACGCATTCTGATAGCGGAACCCAGCAGGATTGGAAAATTGCCGCCACAGAGGGGAGAGGAAGCAGTAAAAATGATGGTAGATGGGGGGGGGGCTCACTGATAACATGAGCAACCAATATATCAGATTGCACCAGGAGGCAAGTCCCCCCCAACCCCCCCAAACACACAACCCCATTGCATAGACATGCATACAGGGAGACATGCAGAAAACATTAATTAGCCAACTTATTTATTGCATTCCTTTTTTATTATAAGGTGGGTCACATATGTGGGTTAGAATACAGAGAAAGGTGCTGTGTGGTGTGCTCCAATGGGAGCAGAGGCTTTTCATGCACATGCACCTGTGTATGCAATTGGAAGATGAGGTTGGGTATAAGTTTAATGAGAGTTTGTCAAGGCGTTAAGGTTTGCAATCGTATGCGTGTCTGACATGTGCATGTTTGTGTGTGCTACAGACTTGTGACTACTTTTAATGTCCTTTGGTTAGGCTATAATCTCCCAAGACGCACACACACCACAGACACACGTGCAGCATCCCACAATTTCAGCCAAACGGCGTCCACCAAGGTATAAATACTGGCCTGACACTTTAATGTCAGGGGATGGCTTGTCCTGGATTAGAAACTTGTAACCCACCGTGGAGCTTGACATTGCTACGATGAAGGTGCTGCAATGGGGAGAGTGAGGAGGGCAGGGAAGGGGGGGGGGGGGGGGTTATTATGGGTGTATGTTTGATGTATAAGGGCATCTAACACGGACTGTCGACTAGTGAGCCGATGTACAGAGACTCTTTGTGGCATTGCTGTAGTAGGAATTTTTTCTTTCTTTTTTTCATGAGAAGCAAACGCTGTAAGGAAAATTGAGTCTGTCACACCAGTGTTTATCACACACACACAACAGAATAAAGACGTGCACACACACTTGTTCACAGGAAAATGGAAGATTACATACTGAAAAATTAAGCGCTTTTCTCCTCTCCTTGATTCTGTTGACCGTGCTTCGAACCTGAAAGAAAGACACAGAGAATGGGAGCAAAAGAGATAACTGCAGCACACGCTGAATTAAAACAAAATATCTTCCACAGCAAACACCTGCGAGTATGCAAAGTGTAAAAATGGAGAAGGGAGAATAAAATGTGGAATGGAAGGAACATATTTTGAGGGTTAGTTTGCAGACACTGACACGCAGTGGTTGGGATAGTGTATGTGTGTGCGAGAGGGTGCTCCAGCATGTCCCAGCGGCTAATGGGACTTGAAAGTGACACATAGAGCTGGCAAACTAAGGAGACGACTTCAAGCTATCATCTGTCAACACAGAGCGCCGGGACCAACAAATGGGAGCTATTGGAGGAGAAGGGACTGGCCTAGCAGAACAGATTACATTTTTACACTCAGATGAAACAGTATACTGCACACCTTCATTTAACACATAAAATACCAGACAGAAGTTGATATATATATATATATATATATATATATATATATATATATATATATATATATATATATATATATATATATATATATATATATATATATATTTTTTTTTTTTTTTTTTTTACAAGAACTGCTTTGCTTCGATTACATTTTGCTAATTTCTCAGTACAGTGAAATAAATATTACAGGATACAAAAATTAATTCTTACATTTTTTCTATTCCTATACTTTATTAAACCAACTTTATTCTTTAATTTCTATTGGGGCGCTGTTATTATTTTGTTATTAAAATTTCTTTAACTGTTTACTAACAAAATACTAATAAATAAGTAAATAAAAATAGGTTAAAAAATTGCCGGTAGTTCAGTTATTCCTATCTTCTTCAAAATCCTCTGGTACTTGTGAGAGTGAGCATGTGTATGTTTGCGTATGCATGCGCGCTCTTGTGTTTGTGCCCTCTGTCAGCACTAACTGTAAATTTGTATCGGCTGGGCACTTATCACTACAGCCCGTCCCAGCCCGGCCCCTTATCACTACAGCCCATCCCAGCCCGGCCCACAACGTTAGTGAATATGCATTATGGCTTATGGCTTCATTAAGTCACGCCGTGTTATAAATTATGACACCACAGTGAACGCATACACACGGTCTCAGAGACAGCATGTGTATGCAGAAGATGTTTTGCATACGTACCACTGCTGAAGGGCGACATAATGAAGAGAGCCTAAGCCTCGTGACAAGGCAAAATCAACAATGCCAGCATTGCGTTTCAAAAGCCCTTCTATTATTTCTGACAAGATACTAAGGAGGTCGTCAACACAGTGCAGATGTTGGATAGACACTATCTTATCATTATTTTAATGGGCAAAATGAGACGCGAGGGTTTCACTGATCTCAAAAGCAGCCAGTGAGCTGAGGCAATTACATGACACAACTTAATTAATCATTTGACAATGAGGGGAAGGGCATTGTTTTAGATGATCGTTATGCGTTTAAGGGGTTTGCGCACACTCAAGGTTTCGCAATGATGCAAAGGATGCAAAGCATGGTTTCCCATGTAAATGGGTGCTAAGCGATTACCATATTAAAGCAGTCTGCCCGACAACACCTGCCGACATCCTTGGAGCTGATGGAAATAAAAGGTCATCAAAGCGTGGGATTACAAGGTGACCACCAAGGAAAAGCTAATTGCAATGAATAATGGAAAGCTACTGTCAGGTAATTAGCAATTAAAACGATACATTTTGAGGGTAATAGCAGCAGATGTAGTCTCTCTTCCATACCATACACAATTGTAATTATTCAGCCTAGAAACCGGCTTCATAAATGGAGCATGTCCTGACTTTCAGGCACTAGTTAATTCACCACCTTAAGAATATCAAAGCGAAATCTCCTGACACAGAGGCGGTTAGACTCATCTGTTTTAAATGTTAACAACTAACAGCAACTTTGCAAACTTTTTACACACAGTGTGCTCACTGTGTGTTTTGTGTACCTGCCATGTGCTATACCAGCTGTCGCTGAAAGTCCCTTCCAAGACAGCTTTTGAATGAATCAAAATGCCAGGACACCGTATATCCTGCCCACAGGATCCTTACAAAAAAATAAATAAAATAATAAAATTTTTACCAAGCAAATATTTTCTTTTAAGGGGTCACGAAGGCTGAAACCTAAAGCCAACGTTGCCAAGCATCACAATCTGGAGGAAAAAGTAGAAACAAAAGAAAAGCTCCCTACTCTTCGAGAGGTGATGGCGGGGTCAGTGGGAGCAGATGAAATAATCACTCAGTTTTCTGTTTTGTTTTCCCCAAATTTTACCACAACAGTGAGGTCCTCTTGAAAATCAAACCTGAAGAGGAGCTGCTCACAAACCACGAGGACCTCAGGGTCAAGGACAGCATGAGTGTAAGAAAACTAATTCCCGAGCACTGAAAAGCCACTTAAGCAAGAATGCTATATTGATGTATTTTACAGCGCGAAAGGTCATCCCTCCCTGGCTCTGCATTGTCAGTACGTCGCCTATGACTCAGGGACGCTGCTCTCGGCGCTCTCGAGAAGAAAGGAGGGAGAAAACAAAATGGAAAAGGACAGAAAACTCGAGATGTTCTCTTTGATGGTCAGCAGCCAGGTGATAATGACAGAAAGCTGAAATAAAAGAGACTGAAGAAAGAGAAATAGAAAAGAGCAGTGGAGGACGATGGACTAATGACCAATGACCTTGTGTATTCAGTCAAAGAAAAGCCTAACAAAAAGACAGCGTATATGTGTATTCACCATAAATGAATAGCAAGCCGCAGAAACGGTGTCTTAGATTTTGCTTCGTATGCTGCATTTACATTCAGATTTACAGTCTTTTCCATTTGCTTGTTGCTTTCTTTATTTTTGCACATTTTTCAGACTTTTGAATTTTAAATTTTCACATGCAACTTTGGAAGGTGGGCCTAAGTTTAAACGCAGCATCACCTATGCAGACTTTACAAAGAGCCACAGTTGACCAAGAGTGATTTTTGTGACATGCGACTCATCCATTAAATCACAACTCTCCGTCTAGACGCTCAACCATTCTCCACCCCCGCACAGCTATGGTTTGGTAAATGGTAATAAGGCAGTAAGATTGCATTTTATCACCCTTCATTCTATATTGTTTGTTGCATATTGTCCCCCCACCACCACCACTACCTTTTTTTTTTCTTTCGGTTCAATTACGGGTACTGCTTGGAGCCCTGCAAAGCCCTGGCCAGCTGCTTTGTCAGGATGCTAAATGGAGGGCTGTGAGTTTAAAAACTTAAAGAGGCAGTGAAATATTAGCCAATGTGGGTGAGGAATGAGTGGCTGAGAACTGCAGCGTGTCAGTGTTAAATGGTTGGACTCAGATGCATATAAGTTAGTCCAAGCATGAAGGGCAGTGGGACGCTCGCATGGAAACGATGTCCCCTCCCCTCCTTCTCATCCCTCTACCCATCCACACACACACACACACACACACTCTGGCGCACCCCACCCACACTGATTTTAAGCAAGGAGCCCATCAGAAACTTGTCATTTCTCTCATTCACTCCAACAGCCTTGAGACACAATGCAGACTTACCTCTGTGTTGTACACCCCATATATCAGAAAGATGAACAGGCCCTGTAAACACAGACAAAGAAAGAGAGAAAGGGAGAAAGAAAGAAGAGGAGGACAAAGTTGTTACACCTGTTTTCTCTCTTATATTTTTATAAAAATAAAAGAAGAAGAAGAAGAAAAAAGATCAAAACTAATGCAGGTAAGGTTGATTTGAAGTCTATTCTAGTCGCACAGAGCTGAATTAGACTTTAGTCGGAAGTAATGAGGAAAGAAGTAGGACAACTTCTCCAAAGTGGGCCACCTCTGTATAAAGCTCAGCTTGCATTTGTTTCGTCTGCAAGACTTCTTCCTCGTTGCAGGCTGCGCTAAGCCATCAAAGGCTTCAACCCAAGGTTCCACACAGTTTTATTGAAATAGAAAATCTCAAGTGCCTATATTCATACTGTGTTCTCTGACATTAAAAAAAACACAATTATATGATTGAGTATTAACAAATACACACAGAGCACACGCATTATGTAAAGAAACAAAAAATCTGTGCTCATAAATCTACGCAAATAGCAAGAAACGAGGCAATAAAGACAGCATTAACAGTGGCGTCTATTAAAACACACTCACATGTACACAGCCCCACACTCACACACACAGAAAGAGAGCAACCCGGGCCAGACGAGACCATCAAGGAAAAACCATTGGAGGAAAGCGGAGAAAGAAAGAGACAGAGGGAGCATAATGAAAAAAATGGCACATAAAAGAAGATATTTCATGTTCACAACACTCCACGGCTAGTACCCAGGGCCCAAGAATGCCATGCCCTTGGATGCATAAAGGCTGCACTTTTGGTCACAGAAAAACAGCTATTTTTCATTCCGTTTCATTGTGGCATCCACTGAATGTACAAGCTGTGCATTCGCCTTCGAGCCATAATGTAATCCTGATGCCTCAATGAAAACAGTGAGAACAACATTCTCAGAACACTGATTGAACCGTGCCACAAAAGATGTACCGAGAAAAATGAAAAGGCAGTTAAAATCCTATAAATTTCAAGGCTGATAGATATGGTAGATTCTTTGATAAGAAAACCGCTAGCACAAAAAAAAAAAAAAACTTTTAAAAGTACATCTCTCTGCTTTCACCGCAACCAAGTACGTCTCTGTTGCTTCATCTTTAAACCAGGGTAAGGACACATCCCGAAGACAGGCAGGCACAACCTGCCCAATGCATCAATCAAGCTGAGTTTGGAGCATCCAATTTTTGCCCGAGGAAGATCTCGATGCATCACCATTGACAACATGATTTGGGGGCCCATTCGGAGTGACAGGGCGACAGTGGCTGACGATGATGACCTCTAGGCCAAGCTACTACAAATTCACCTGGCCGCATTGTCCTCCGGGGACTGAATTGCCCCGTCTGTCGCGCAGGCTGGTGACACCTTGCGTACAACTGACAATTTCTCTTGTCTGCCATTCTGAAGACACAACAAGGAATCGCACACCGAGATCCGTCTGCTACATACTCATGTGAAGTGGCCAAAAAATAGATACAAGAAAAAAAAAAAAAAAAAAAAATTTCCATAGCACAGTGTGACCATGAGAGCATAGGTGAGGTTGGTGACCTGATAACAGTGGGTGAGCTGAGGTTTCTGGTTTTCAAAGTGCATCCCATAGCTTATACTTTAACTACCCGATACACAGGAGTAATGTTAAAAAAAGAGCAGCGCCCACAAAACCTTGTCTTCACGTTAAATAAATAAATGAATCAACGAATGAAGGATGAGACTGTGTTGTTTTCCAAGTGTGACAGCAAGATCATCTTTTCATCTGTTATCATCTCTGCTCCAATTTACGAGCATTAGATGACACTCAGCCATCGAGCTCAAAGAGACTGGACTGCAAAGGTGAAAGGCTACTCTAGATATATGCCAAGCCTGGACGTTTTTCAGCAGTTTTTCTTAGCAGTCAATTGAATCTATACACTTACTGGTCACATTGTAAGGCACTAAAGGGACCCAAAAGTGTGCCAAGAAAATATCCCACACACCATTTCGACACTACCACCGGTGTGAACTGTTGATACAAGGCAGAATGGATCCAGCGTTGTATATGGCAAATTTTGAGCCTAAAATCTGAATGTTGCAGGAGAAATGACCATTTATCAGACCAGTCTTCCTGTCTTCTAGTCTTTTGTTTAGCCTGTGTGAACTGTATCAATTCCTGTTTTCAGGCCGACATGAGTGGAAGCTGCTTTAGCCCCTCTGTTTCAGGGATGGGGTGCTCAGAGATGCTGTTCTGCATACCTTGGTTGTAATCAATGGTTATTTATATATAGTTATCGTTTCCTTTCTATCAGCTCAAAGATATAGTTCTTTGGGGAAAATGCTCGTTTTGAACTTCAGCAGGGCATCCTGAGCATGTCTGCATGCCTAAATGCAAGTTTGTGGTAAGAAGCAGTTTAACCTTAGATGTGCGTGATGAAGTGGACGGTGAGGGTATATTATTTAACGTCGGCTAGTAAAAGGCTTTTGAAAAGTAAAGAGATATGGTTTTTTGTCATTTTTTAAAAAATAATATGGACTGACTCTAAATGCACATCACTCGCGATGTGAGATAGAATTGTTACTATAGGGCTGTATTTGGGGTGTCTGTCCTTCTGCTGATAAATATATAATAATTAGACCTCTATAAGGTAAACCTTTAAAATCTCTGATGTCCATTGAGAATTATTTAAAAGCACAAGCAAAGTGTTTATCATGTATGTAAACTCAGCGTGGCTCCATACTGTTTGCACACACAGACACATGCACACATGTTAGCAAGCACACACACACACTAACAGACAGTGGGTGGTTAATTTGCAACACATACTCCATTGTATTGCATTAGAATTGCAATTCCCAACTTATTGTTGCAATTTGATTATCATGTTTTTGATCATTCCTCTTATTTGTAATTAATCTTTTGTTGTGCAGTGAACAAAGTGGGGAGAACATAGTGTGCACATTAGGAAAAAATGATCTATTAAAATCTAATTGAGTTAAAAATAAGTGGCAGCGCAACAATAATGACGGATTGTTTAAAATGTTAATTCATTAATATTATCCCTAAAAACAAACAGACGGGAAAATGGGGCGCATTATTTAAATGCAAGCGTGCGTTTCTAAACTCTGCCGCATTTCTTTTGAACTCTGCAGAAAACGCTACAAATTTATGCAAAGAACGAACACAGTTGCTTTCAAAGTATTGCCATACTGTACATCAAACAGGGGAGCATAAATTAATTAGCATCTCACTAATTATGGAACAATTGTATGTTTAAAAAGTTACTGTGTTTGACCAAAAACACCATTGCCTCAGAGAGATGTGCTCTGCCGCAGTGCCGGGCAGGAAAGTGCATTTGTGTAAACGTGCATGCGCGATCCTACTTATCAGAGATACTGAGAGTTTTGTCTGGACAACAGAAAGAACAAATGAAAGTCAGACATCGATTTACTTTCAAGAACTCTGAGTCAAGCCATTTAAAGCGGCTAGCCCTGATATTGTTTACTACTGGCTGTTTGTGATGTCGACAACCTCCTTTGGAAATTTACCTCTGTTGTCCTTGCAACTCACTCTTCGTAAAAGCATCAGCTGAGTGCATTAAATATTTAAGGTGAGCCATTAACCGCTGGTTATACTTGTAATAAAAGCTTTATTCCTGTGTTTAAGTGTCTGCTTTGTAAGAGAATATATTAAATGAAGCTTAACTCCCTCAAATGTAAAAAAAAAAAAACTACAGATCTTTGGCAAATACAGACGTCGTTTTTGCCTATCTGCATGAATTAAGACGGGCAACTCCTGCGTTATTAGATAATAAAGCAGTTCGAATTTCAGATAACAGATTCAGGTGCCAGAGAACAGATCTGACTCTGGGTTTTTTCACGTTTCACAGTCATTTGATTTTATGACAAGATAAAATGAATGAGCTGGTAGCAACTGATCGTTTAGCTCAATAATATTTTCTACAGAATACAAGGTTGCTGATGGACAGTGTACAGTGCGGTACGACAATAGTTCAGCAAGATAACACAAGACAATTATTTAAAACATAACTTACACACTGGCTGACCACTAAAGGCTGATACAACTTGTGCACACAACTTCTCCTATTGTTTTAACTTGATTGTGTTTAATTGATCAACATGATCAAGGCGAATTAAACACAATTTTCACATTTTCAGGTATTTTCAGTCTTTAACACTGAGAATTCATCCCTGCATATGTTCAGCAGTGACACAAATCTCCAACCTGAATACAAACACTGACCACTTTTAAATTCCCTACAACAGCTCCAAGTTTCCCAAGCACATACGCTGTCCTCATTTTGACAGTAAGCCTACTGCAGGGAAGGGTGTTTTAAAAAAGCCACTTTCTCTTATAACAAAAAATAATAATAATTATACTATTTGTTTATGGCATATGCAATGTTGAACCCTTCAACCTCTCAAAGAATTCCCAGAGAATAATCCCTCTACATTTCTCCCCTCACTTACTATCAGCGCCCCTATTTCCCACTTCCATCAACCTCCCCACGTGTGTAGAGAAAGGAAGCAGAGAGCTGGCAGGTAAAAATCTCAAAAAGCAGTAGTTTTATGGCACCGTCCTTGGGAAACAAATTTTCAATGTACAGATATGAAAACTATGATTAAGGTGGAAGGGCAGTGTCTTGGCAAGGGGAGAGGGGGTGGCAGGGCAGCTTTTTCTTTCTCGCTGGAATGTATTGTCTCAGTCAGCCCAACGCTCCCTGTAGTATGAGAAGGAGCTTAAACGTTAACATGAGATATAATGACAGGGAACTCTGCTGTTCTGTCTGCTTGTTATATTGAAAAAAGAACCAGTATGGCTGCAATTTTGTCATCCTCCTTATTATTTTTACTTAGTGGTACAAATGACTTGCAGTAAAACAGATCTATATACAATAGATGTGTAAATTTTCAGCCAACCCCTTTTTAAAAATATTTTTATAACCGTGGTCTTGAGCAATAGTTTCTATGATTTCTATAGCAGTTTTTCTTTGGACATTGGCTGCTTTTTCACTTATTTTCAATCCAGTCATTGTACCTGATAACTTCCAGCTGTAGTTTTTCTTTTTAGTTAAGCCACTTAACACTGACCTGTGAATCAATAAAGCATAAAAAGGGCACCTAACTCAAAAGATGAACCAATGTTCTGTCTAGACATAAAGACAATTTAGGAAAGAACCAATTTAAAATTGTATCTTTAGGGATTTTGCTACTCTCAACATGTCACAAAAATACATTTCTTGTGTCGCATCTATAGAAAATGCCAAATGTGACATTTTGACAGGAAAGAAAGCTTGCCTATGAGTATCTGCCTTGCAAACTGTACAGTATTTCCCATTTTCCTAGCAAATTATAAAAAATGAGAAGCTTAGTCTTATGCACACTACTGTATACAAAATTTAATATGTTAATTTACAAGACAAGTAACAGGGTTTTTTTTACTTTAAACATTTGATTCTCCTTTGTGAATATTTCTGTATCTCTATTTTTGCAATAGAGATGCATAAAGAAAAAAACTTCTAGTTCAAAGTTTCGATCCCAGTATTAGAAACAACAACAACTGAAGACCACCACCTCCACATCCCCTCAGTGAATTCCAGAGTCACTCTCTGCCAGAAACGAGAGCCTTTTGAACAAGCTGGGCCCGACGTCAAATATCCTCGCCTAAATTCAAACACACAGAGACACTTTTCACAAATAGAGCTATCCGCATCTCCACTTGGCAAAAAAAGGGGAGGAAAAATTCTGCCCTCACACCTGGTAATCATTAAAGAAATGAGAGACAGAAGAGGTTAAAACACCGTGATGGGGGGGAAAAAGAAAAGAAATTCACACTTCTGCGCTGGGACTTGCTAATGTCTCTGACCCCTCCACACATAAACAGTTTAATTAACATGTATACATAACTTTCACTTTAACTGTTCATGGCATGTCAAATCAAAGTGTCTGTCAAAGCTGTGAAACAAGGAGTTGATACTTTGCAGGCCCTCGGTTTGAATCCAGCTCCACTCAACTGCTCCAGCTGGAAAGAGATACTGGCAAGAAGAAGTGAAGGCAGGCAGACAGGGCAGGTAGACGGGCAGCCTGCCACTCTGTCAGTTTGAGGTAAACACCGCCCAATAAATGCTTTGTAGCACCCAGAACTGCTCAAGATATGAATTAGAGAAGATGCTTGAAGTGGAAAAATAAAAGTCAAACCAAACAGGTTTTTAAGATTTGGGTGGCATCACATCTTTCAAGCTGAAATTGCTCGCCTTTGCAGCAAGTGAGCACCGTATTCATTATGGTGCAAACTCAGTCCACCCTACTGTAAAGATGGCTGTGAAAATAAATCATCACACTCTCAATCATCTTAAAGTTGGCCTCTGTTGTGCACAAAAGCATGACATCAACCATTTATAGAGAATTTGTACAATTGAAAAAGATTGTTAGGTGCAAAATGCAACCAAATACATCCAGTCCTGACAACTGGAATAACCTAAATTTTGATTTGGGTATGTGCCAAAGTTTTCTTCCTGTTTCTTTCTCACTGCACATTATTAGAGAAAGTGGAAAAGTTATTCTATTAAAAAAGAGCCCTTAGGACTCCCTGTTTCTTTCCCCATACACACATCCAGTCAGTCGGGCTGTCACGTTGAGGAGGGGACCCCCCAAGCCAGCCTGCCTCCACGGGGTGTGTAGCTGCAGAGGAAAACTGTCAGTGTTCGCACACAAACAGGCACACAGTGAAGCCAGCAGCAACACCAGTGCTGGTGTGCGATGGCTCAGGAGAGGAAGGAGAGTTATTAGCTTAGCCCTGAACCACCTACTTAATATAGGGGCCGGCGGTGATCGCTAACAGAGCCTGGCAGAGGTGACAGCTTTTGGCCCTGCTTGAGGAAATCCAATTGAAAAGCAGCCAAGAGGAACAACAAGCCCGAAACAGATGTTGCTCGCTACCACCAGTGCAACTTGGGTACACACAACCCAGCGGCAACAAACCGCGATGGCAAAACTGACACACAAACATACACACAACGGACACAGAGTGGAGCGCACACGCTTACACCACAGAGCCACATGAAACTGTGGAGGAACAAAATTTACAAAGGAAAACATCAGCAGCAGCAGATGTCTACAAGGACAGCAACGAGGAGCGATTTGTACGTTTATTTTTAGTTTCTATACTCTCTTTTTTCTTTCATCACTTTTCTACAGAGTGGCAACTACAGTTTAAATATATTTAAAGAGAACAAATCAAGAAAAAATGGAGCAGAGGCCAAAACAAAATCTTTCTTCCTAGACAAGAGACCCACCCAACAATCCATCCATCCATCTATGAATCCCTTGTCTTTTCTTTTAAGAACGTCTGGTAAGGCGTCCTAGTGAAAACACAGGCCTTCATATTATTAAAGCGCTTTTGCTCAAGTATTAATTGAGTTTGGCAAGTCTGGCCACACTTAATCCTAATAACGTTCATTTATTTTTTCCATCACCGCTACTGGGAAAAAGGGCAAGGAAGAGATGGGGAGAGCGAGAGATAAAGAGAAAGGGGGAGAAAATGGGCAAAAATCAATTGTGACATATCTTTATTACCACTCGATGACAAATGACGGCACATTTGCCATTGCTCTGGCATTGTGTCAGTGTGTGTCATATTGATTTTACATCAGATGGACGAACGTTATTGATGAAGTTCCAGAAAAACAGATGACCGCCCCATTTGAGTTGTTTTTTTAGCGTTTAAATAAACCAGGATGACAGCAAATTAAGACAGTAATTGTCACATGGCAGATCTCTCCTTTTGCTTTTCCGACAATTTTTCTTTAATATAAACCAAATTTCGAAGCATTTGCGGAAACCAAGCCTGCCACGAGATCAGCGGGAGTTGGCAACTACACCCTGAACCTGATCACATGGAACACATGTGGGAATGTAATGGAGGAGCAGTACAGAGAGCACGAGAACGAGAGTGAACTGTAAACAAACTAGCTTTTAAACAAGACAATTTCGAGTTGCGTGTCTTGGGCGCCAAGAAAAACACAGCCACGGAAAACTGATACAAACTTTTAACACATGGGTCAAAGCGGGAGTCTTTGAACTGCCGAGGGAAAGCCGGCCGCCAGTGCAGAAAGCTGTTTAATTAAAAATACTTAGGTATTCAACAGGCCTTTTTGGGGTGCCCTCTTGTCAAATTGTATGTGAGCCTGCTGTCAATCGTTTTTTTAATTTCACAGTTTTCCGCTGACAAGGGGGGGGGGGGGGGGTGTCAGATGGGAACAAGTTCTCCTAAAAACAGCAGCTGGATCCTGGGTAAATTTAGAGAAAAGGCCACTCACAAATATAAATCTGCACAGTCGGTTGCAGTAACAGACATAATACCATATTAGTGTATATACTCTTGAACCGTATACTTATACAGAATTAGACACAGTAATATGTTGGACCTGGTATTAAAATACCATTAGAATTACCACCAAACTGTGGTTTGGTGGTAATTCATAAACATGTAAGCTTCTTCCATTTAAACTGCCTTCAGAATATAGAAGGTACCAGATATTTTGCAGAGATTTGCAATCATAGCATAGATAAATTATATAATTTATGATATATACTGTTTTATTGTAGAATATTTGGGGGAAGGACAAATAGGTGACGTCTTTAATGTGATGTCTTTTTAATTTTTCAAGTCAGAAGGAGTTCACATTAACAGACAACATAATCATGTACTGCCAGCCACTTATTTTCGTGTGGCATTGAGGAGCTGGAAAGGCATCACACACACACACACACACACACACACACACACACACACACACACACACACACACACACACACACTTCCAATATACCACCACAAGCACAGGCACTCTTAGTGGCTTCCAAACAGTAATTGCACTCTTATGTAAGTACAAGCAAGCTCAGAATCAAAGTCAAGTGTCTGGAAGTTGAACACCACCTGAGCCTCAACTTACCATTTTTCCAAAAAAGTGTGCCAACCCTAATGGGCCAAAATACATACCATTATGTTTTTGTTTGTTTGTATTATTTATTTTTCTATAAAGAGTGTACGCTTTGCCTAGAGAACTATGACACATTTGCCCTTGGTCTATTGTTCTTGTGCCGGTGCGCGTTCGACTTATTCATATGCATACATTCGCGGGCATGAAAACAGTTTTAAAGCACCTGAAAGGTACATTGGAACCTGCAAACAAACAACTCTTACGCATGCACAGTAACATTTGAGCAGAATACTTTGTGCAAATTGCACCACTGACAAGACCGTGTTGCAGTGCCCTTGACTAACAATGACAAATGGATGCAATATGCAAAGTCTGAACAAGTTGCTTTTGGGTGCAAAATAGGAAAAACGTTGCTCCGGGTACCATTATGGGATGCGTTTGCTATGCTGTTTCTCAACTAAGGTGAGCCCAGCCGAGGTTAATGGCACGTGTTAAGATTGAGAAGTGTAGGTGAGTGATGTCTGTCGAGAGAAATCAGAGAGAGCGAGACAGAAAGACGGACCTTCTTTCTCTCGTTTAGACATGTGAATTGCCGATTGGTGTCTTGCTTGTTTTATTATCTATTATTATGCCGAATCTGTGACCTTGTATTTGTAAAGGACGTAAGTGACTAAAGACACATTAGCAGCATATGAAAAAATTATGTGCTCTAAAAACCTATAAATTATTTTTAACTAATAAGTCGTTTTCTATCCCCGAGACTCTTACTGTCATGTTTTGTAAATAAAGAAACAGAGCAATAAAATAAAAGTAATACATCTAACTTATAATGTAGTGTCCTTACAAAGCAGCAGGAGCTTCACATACCTACTGCATTTCCATCAATCTGCTGTCAATCTGTCACACATCTGATAAAAGTGGAAATAATTTCATTTTTTAGGATGCAAAATATTGGTTTTATAGTGTTGTTGTTTTTTATTTGCCTAAATTAATACATACATAAATCAATAGCTCATAGAAATTAATTATTAAACCACTAAGAGTTAGTAACACCCCAAAAATAAAAAATAAAAAATAGAGAGAAAAGGACAATAAGAAAGAGTGTCTAAAATAATGTGTATGTGAGTGCATGAGTGTAACCGCTGGGTTTGTAGTTCTGTTTCTGCGTACACCTACCCAACATAATCCCACTTCTGTGTCTTTCTGTATTCATCCGCCTGTCTGTGTTTGTGCACGCGCATACACATGCGGTACAACACCACCGCGGTGGCAGGGTGCATCCATCATGATAAACCGGGAGACTCGGCGACTGTCACATGCAATCACACTTCACTACGGTTCACAGGACTTCAAAGTGAAAATGAATGATAGCTCATCGACATGAAGACTTCATATATCTTCGTTTTTTTTTTCTTGCTCTTTTCTGTCTTTTATTTTTGGGAAGAGACTTGTATCTTTTCTCCCAGCCCCCCTTCGTTGTGAGGCTAATCGTTTTTGCCCATGGCTGGACGCACAAGTTAAAAATAAACAATAAAAAAATACATTCTGCCCACTCAGTTTGTAAGAGAATCTAAATGAGTAACACAGATTTTCAGAAATAAATTCAAAGTTTGCTTGTCCCACAAATTGCATTCATGTAAAGTGTGAGTAAAGCTGTAACAGACTTAAAGCTGCAATAGGCGTTGTATGGCCACCAGGGGGCTCCAAGAGTACCTCACCAGTGCATTCTGTTTGTCGTGATGTTAATTGGGTTAACGAGTTCTTTTATTTCTTTCTTTTTCTTATTCTGTGTTATTTCCTGTTTTGTTAGGAACATGTCACCTTCCTTTTATGTCTTGGGTGTTGATTTTTTTCTTTTTTATTCAATTTTTGGTTTGGTTTGTCTTTTTGACATCATCATTACACCATTGTTACTCTTCTTTGCTCTTTTGCGTTGGTCTGAGTTGAATACATTTTGCCATCAAAGTGTGACTGCTGGGATCAGCATGCCCTCCAACTTGTTTTGACTGACATTTTTCCACATGGACATTACAAGCAAGGATCTATAAGCCAACTACAAGCAGACTAGAAAATAACGCATTAAGAACAACTACACCAGTGGTGTCGGCTGCTGTCCATTTGCATTTTTGCAAGCAGGTAACCCCATCCTTACCCTGCGCTGCTTAATGCACGTATCTGGCAGATTACTGGTGCTTCCCAGTTGTTTATCTTGCTGTGTGCCTTCCCCTGTGCCCTCATTACTTTTGCTTCCTTATTTTTTGGTTATCTACTTGGACTCCTTCTTGATTTCCTTTGTTATCACCTCTTGTAATTTTATTTACTTCTCTGCAGTCGATCCTGTACATGATCCCAATGTCCTGCACTTGGTGTTTCCCCTGTGAACATACCAATATTACTTTATCAAGCCCTGCTGACATATCGATAAACATAATCCTACCTTGCCAACATGAGCATCAAAGAAAGTGTCTGCATCCCTGACTTGTTTAATCATTTGTTATGTTTGGCTATTAACCAAGCAGCCACCATTTATCAGGTAACAGTAATCTAAGTTACTGATTACTAATAGTAAAAACAGTGTTTCAAGCGAAGCAAAGCATAAAAATACAGATACAGCTTTTAAACTATCAGTATTTGTTAACCTCAGTGAGCACTTGAAAACATAACCCATGCATGAATTGCTGCACTCTGGGGATTCAAACCCTTGACCTTTGCAACTCCAGAGGAGCTTATTTTAGAGACCGCGCCACTGGGGGACGTGGCTTTCAACTCACGTTCTCACAAGTTCTCACAAGTTCTCACAAGCTGAAGCAATGATGCTGCGTTTGCAAAACTGGGCTCTGTTTGTTCGTTTCAATGTAACAAGCATCCAAAGGGAGAAAATTTACAAAGAAGATGCGTCATGCATGCTTCCATCCCAATGAAGCCTTGATGACAATGCAGAGAATGACAGCAATATTTCAGTTTGAAAGTTAATGTGAACAATGGCAAGTATTAAACTTGTTAGATTTGTAACTGCTAAAAAGTCAACTGAGACGCAATAATGCCAACTCTCTAACTGCTTCAGCGCAGGCAAGGGTAGCTTTTAATCTAGTAATGACTCTGAAATGACAGTATGCTTAAAAAAAAACAAAAAACTAAAGATCCTGGTATAGACCTCCTCGCCTCTCCCTCTCTCTCTCTCTCTGCACTCTGTCCCAGGCTCTGCTCTTGCTCTCTAAGCTGTTTGATTGGCACATGCTTTCACTTAATGAGGGATAATTACTAAGTGGGAGAGCACATCTGCTCAGTGTAAAAAGAAGTCCAGGCCTGGTGCAATCTGTCAGACAGGGCTTTCAGGTTGTGTGTGTGAATGCCTTACCCACCTTCAGCAGCCCCCCAGTCCTGCATAAACCCTCCAGGACCCTCCCTACACGCCGTCCCGACGAGAAGCAGATTAATATGAATCAGCATGTGGCTGTAAACACTCGACGGGAAGAGTGTATATCTATGTGCGTTGACATGCATAGGAAATGACCCGGAGTATCTGTGGAGGACTGGCTATGGGCCACGGCAGGAAGGGCAAGAGGCCAGTGGGGACATCAACATCCCAATCAGTGTCCTGCTGCCAGAGCTGTTGTTCTCCAGCTCCTATCGCACTGTTTTGTTTGCTTTTACACAATGCTACACTGTACTAGTAGTAAAATACTCAGGTAGCTGCAATTCTTCCCAGACACATCCACATAGTGCTCATAAATCATCTCTGCTAAACGGTCTCTTAATGACCTGCCTTTGTGTACAGTTAGAATGGGAACTTGTCATGTTTAAATTGTGAAATTATAATTTACTGTATTACTCAGTGAAACTGAGTTGCCAGATATTAAAAATTTTGACAGAATATTCTGTAGGTTTAATTTGTACTTCACATTCTTGATTACAGCTACTTAACAGAAATAGTGGCAGCACACATACATTAGCCAAAATGAGGAGAGAATTCACATGCTACTTTTCAAGCAAAAAGCACAGCGCAGCTTTGGGTAACCTAGATCAAATCATTTCATTTTATCTGCCTTATAATTTAACACAAAGTCGCTCCAGATGAGCACGTTGTGTGGCAAGTGTGTGACCCATTGGTTTGTCACTCAGTGTAATCGCTAAGGTGTAATCAATATAAATTCACCTATAATTAACATATATTTTATCTATCCGTTTGACAGCTTCAAAAGTTATCAAATATTTTTTTATCTATTTTAAATACATTTTTAAAAATGAGGATTTTTTTTTTTTAATTATCACATGCAAACTGGATCTGACGTTTGACAGCCTTTTAACCTTCCGACACTTTTGTCCACCCTTCATGCCCCCGCCTCGGCAGCTCCTTCCCACCCACCCACTAAAAGAACAACAGGGTTTTGCTTTCTTGCCCTGCACTGACCCAGTTCCCACTAATTACCCACAAAGTATACATCAAAGCCGGGAAAATCTACAGATCTGCGACAACGAGGCAGAGTAAGAAAAAACAGGACTATCCCCAACCTAGTCACCCTGAGCTGTTACCGATACAGCCGCGTGAGTTTGTCTGTATTTTTGTGCATGCGTGCGAAGTGGTGTTAGCCGATACAAAAGGCACGACGGTGAACTTATAAATAGAACGGTCATTGTTTCGACATGGGTAATTTCGGGTGTCGGAATTGTTCCTGACACTGTCAGCTGTGTGGCTTAGCTGAGGGGGAAGGCGGCAGGGGTGATGGATGAGTGAGGTCATGAAGTCTAGAGTCAGCTGATGGGATAACATGCATATACACACGGAAACAGAGAAATAAATATTACTAATAGCATCAAAGCATGGAATCAAATACAAACTATAACATGCATTAAGGCCATTGAGCATAATTGCACTCTTTTTTTCTCTTTTACGCCTTCCCTCTCTCTTTCTCTCTCTCTCTCTCTCTCTCACACACACACACACACACACTCGCGCGCACACACACACACACACACACACACACACACACACACACACACATAGTTATCATTGGGCAGGGGGCAAAGGGGATGGTTTGCTTTCTTATGACACAGTCTATTACTAAATTGAGCTGGCAGGTAATTCTAAGGCAAATAAATGCCAGCAGGTTTAACACAAGGAGAGGTCTTTGGGGTGGCGGCAAGAGCAATGACAGAAATTCTTTGGCCTCTTTTGACAGGAAGCCTATTATTCTCGCCGCTTTATTTTCCCAGGCTAGTTTTTAAAACTGATCTCTCCAAGAGAACTCCCCGCCCTAACAATCAGACCTTCCCCATCTGAACCACTGCAGCTGGTTCTTTGGTTCTGCTGGTCTGTGTCTTTACTCCCTAGACTTAATATTTACATTCTATGAGAATGAAGGCTGATTTTTTTGTCTACCCTTCAGTTAATTTCAAGGGTACTTAGGTGAACATTTTAGTAAAGTATTTTCTGTACACAAACCTTGATGCTAAGGTTGTGAAATAAGCCTCTCCATCTGTAAGAAATCCTCCCTTCAAACAGGTGAACAAGCGCTTGTATGAAATATTGCAGCACAGCTCTAATTTTAATGTTGTTTATTTAAACTAAAATAAACATTAAAAATATAACAAAAAAAGATGAAAAGAGGCAACAGGGGAAAAAAATAAAAGTACAAGTTGAGACAAAACACACTATAAATATACTACTTTTAAAAAAAAAAGCTGAGCTACATCCTCATTATAAATGCCATCTCAGACGGGCATGGTGGGAATCGGTGCTGACCTTGGTATCCCGTTTGAATATTGTTTTAATGCCGCGTCTGGTAATTGAGAACGCAACGCAAACAGTGGACTCTTTTTCAAAGGGAAAGTTATTTTCCCAGGCAGTGGGAATGCAAACAATGAAAGAAGTGTATTTATTTGTTTGTTCATAATTATCCAACAGACTCATTAAAATATGGATTTATAAATAAATCTCCATGATTTTACCTATGACTACATTAATTTAAACATTTCATCACCCACTGCTGTATAATAATAATTTGTACGCAAAATATTTATGTTACAAAGTTGCATTTGCAGTATTTTAGTTTATTTCAGTAGCTAAGGAATTAAAATTCAATTCAATAATTAGAAAATAATTAGTGAAAGCATATTAACTAATACAAGAAATGATGAAATATTCACAATCACTTGCTATCTCTGTGCAACCAGTAAATTCCACTGTACTGGGAGAGATGGCTGCTGCTTTAAATTGCGTGTGATCAGCGCTACGGCAGACAATGAATAAGGATGTCAGGGGAATTGAGGGGAATATGGTTCCTGTTTTCTCAAACAGTCCAAAATGAAAAACATTTCCCTCTGTAATCTGGCCAGTGAGAGCTCTGCCATGTGTGCACATCGACACTCTCGACTGTGTCACTGCGTTAGTTTGCAGAGTGAGTTTATAGGCAGTAAAAATGTGTTACAACACAGTTTGGACCACTTCAACGTTTGCTGACTGATATTTTGCACGTGTTTCATTGAATCTTTGTTTGATTACATTGAACGGAAATTCCACGAGCATAACTTCTACAAAAATCTTAGTGTATATATACATTTAAAAGTAGCATTCCTAAAAATAAAAATAAAAACATGGCAAGCTGCAGTTATAAATGGTACAGTAGGAAAATATAAGGAGTACAGGAGAGGAATGCTGTGGCTGTGAATGGGCCAGTTGTGCAGGTCCAGATGAATGGGCTGGAGATGCCTGACTGTGAAACTGGATCCAGGTCCTGCTGTTTTGGTTTCTTCTGCCAAATGAGAAGTTAAAATAACTTCTAACTCCTCGGTTTGTAGGGCGTTGATGGTAGCGGTGACAAGCGATCACACACATTATCCAGATACACATGCACACAGATATTCACAATGCTTAACGGGCCGTTATGTTCAGCAAAAAAAAAAAAAAAAAAAAAAGCCAGACTTTACACAAGAAATCGAAATGCAGGATCACACATGTACCACTATGTGCCAGTTCTTTGCATACACTTTCCTTCTTCTTTTAAATTTTTGTTGTGAGATTATTTTGAATTGAGGTAAAAGGTATATAATAAATAACAATATTTGCTTTGTTTGCACAAAAAACAAGCAACATGAGAAACGGAAAATTAATTTGAGCTCTGAAATATTTACAAGCCAGAGCATTGCATTTAAGAACATGAAAATCTTTTTTTAAATTCTTGATTTTTTTTTGACTTGATGTTTGCATGGCAAAGCTGAGGACCATTAGCAAAATTACACTTTTGCACAGGCAGCGCATTGCTTGATCTATCAGCAAATATCTAACTGAGCTGGTACTTGTAAACTGGGCAAATTTAAATGAAAGCATAAAAAAATACACTGTGCATTTTTCTCATCTCACATTCAGACAGGAAGTGGAATTAAAACTGAATGTGAGGTCTTTTAAATTTGTTTGAGACATTTTTACCTGAAAGGGATAAAGCGTTGGCAGGCAAAACTGGATACAGATCGGTGATTCTGTGTTAAAGCTGTCGGTTTGTATTTTGGGGCAACATTAAGTACTTTTCTGTTTAGCTGAGAGCTCGTTAAGTTACGAGTGTTTAATCTTTAAAAACATTTGCTGTGGTTTTTCACTTCCACTTGGTCAGTCAGCGTGAGCAGAGGTCAGATATTAGCATATTATAAAGTCCAGTCAATGCAGTAACATCCAGTTACACTAAATCTGTTAACATCAAATTTAATCTCAATTTTTTTACAGAAGTAATCTCTGATGTTTTGTAGTCTCTGACCTACTGAGCAAAGAGGAGAAATCACCTCTTCTCGAACAATCGCTTCAGATGCTGTAAAAGTATGGCTCACTTATACAGCAAATCTCCCATATGGCAAAAATCAATAAGCGGTGCGAGACTCTATTGATCATATCTGTATCACGGATGCATACTGACGTCCACCAGCCAAGCGCGTGTAAATGTGTGTTGATGTAAGTGGACTGAGTAGAGGAGTTCATTACAATGCAAACAATATTTTTTTTGAAACCTTTAGCTGCTTTAAAATTACACCTCAGTCTTCCTTTGGATTATCAGGAGTGTTTTATTTACTTTGTGAGCATCTAAAGTGAAGTAACTGGAGTGCAATGCAATGTTATCATAAGCAAAGGGAAGAAGTGGAGGCGGGGGGAGGGGACAGTTACACGGACCAACTTTTTGGCAAAACCAAACCAGCATACAACTGCCTCATTCTTCCTTGGTGTGTACAAATATCTCTTCTAAAGTCATCTTTATCCCACAGGGACAGAACACCTGTAGACTCGCCGCCGTGTTCATGTCATTAAAAAAAAAAAGAAAATGTTGTTGTCATCAATTCCTATGATATAAAAGAACTTAATGTGATATGAATGAAACAGCTCAGATAAATTATCTCAATGATTTCTCTATATATTTGCAATGTAATGACAAGGCACAGGGCTGCCCTCCGCAGGAAGCGAATGGCCATAACAGAAATAAAAGGATGCATTCTTGAAAAAAACCCAAAAAACTGAAAACAAACCACAGGGACTCGTTGCGCTCTCCACGACTTACTGAGAACAATCGTTACCCTAACATTTTCTTTCCAACTCCGTAACTTCCTTCCTCTCTACTTTGTTTTCTCCCTTGCCTCTTTTCATCCCCCCGCCCGCCCAATGTCTCTCTCGGCACCTCAAAGTTATTGATAGTTTAAAGTTATGGGCTAATAATAAGATGGACACTGCATGGCCAGGAGCCTATTATACCCAGGTAATGGATAGTGAGGGGATTTTGAATGACATTGCCAAGAGATTGGATGACGGAGGATGGAGCAATTTATGGCCTCCCCAAAGAGCCCCTGTTCCCCTTTTCGCTCTCGCTGACACGCGCACACGCTATTCGCTGCTATTTATCTCTAGCTTGATAAGGAGGCAGATGAGGCATGTCTGCATTTATGGTGAAGATGTTCATAAAAACTACCGGCTCAGAGCAGGAAGTTAGAACTGAGTCGGGGGGACATCATATCTGCTCCAAACTCCACATGGTTCTCTTTAAAAACTAAAATGCCATATATTAGTTTTTCATTTCTGATGTGTTTGGTTTGACATGAAATGTGACTTGCAGCTGTTGCTGTGGGTTTTTACATCTACTGAGCATTAGAAGTGTTTACAATAGTGCCGCATTGACCGATACTCCCTAAAATAAAAATATTTCTCTATAGCTTTACAAGAAAGCACTACACACGAGCCATCGGACCAATCAAGAAAAATATCAACATTTCTGCCTTCTTGTTTTGCCAAACAGAATTATTAAACAACTCAAATAACTTCTGCACAGATGACACGCACATGTCGGATACTTTCACCCAAAACGAAGCAGCAGCGAGGGATGAGATTCAGAGCCCTCGCTGCACAGAGAAGCAGACGTACAGTGCATCTGTGTGCCCGGTCTTCAGTATGTTTGCTCGTAATGGCCCGCTGCAGCTGGTTTGCACTGAGAAATAACAGTAAGGGTAGACATACTTCAGGAAGAAGGGAGCAGGAAGAAGACGAGCGAGGAGGGCACGAGGGAGAGCAATGAAAAAGGCTTGTCAACATTATCTGTTTTATTGATTTAACAGTAAAGGCTTGCCGCTTAAGCTTTATGTTGCTTTGGCTGGCCCATTGAAAATACAACAGCTGCAAATAAAAAACGATTTCCTAAAAAACCTGAACGTTCTTATTTATTTATTTGCTTTTCTTTTTTCTTTTTTTTAAAGCTTATTCCTATCGCCCACTCACTAGCTCAGGTTGTGCATGCATCGTTGTTAGGGTTTTACACATTTCATCATTTTTACGAGCATCATTACAGAGGGACCATATTTTGCTGGACTCTCCCACACCAAAGGGATCCATGACACTATAGAAGGCAATAGCATCTACACGACCGTAGTGATACACTGTAACACAAGGTTTAATTAACATATTAAGAGGGTCATTAAATAAAATTAAAATATAAAGACAGGCTCAATTAAACACAAGGAAATCTTTAAGCCTAAACCTTCAAATCATAAAAATTTGCAAAGAAAATTAGTATCATTTTAGCCTTTGGAATTTTTTTTTATTTTTTTTATTTCTGTCATTATTTTTTTACATTCTATAAACTGCAGCTGACCAAAAAAGAATCATATGAATCTTTCAGTGTTTTCTGCAAGTTAAAATTGTTTAGTCAAACATATATGGACCTCATCTGTTGAATTTGTTTAAAACAGATGCTCACACAGAACCTAACCTAGAACAGAAGTCACTCCAAAGTGTAGGGATAACAGTTAAACGGTTTATAGTGGCACCTGCAAGCAGAGATGGCTGAGGAGGAATTATTAATGATGACTGTCCTGATTACAGGATCAGTTCATCAATTCAGTCACTGGAGAACGAATCATGGTACCAGATTTTTCACGGTTGTGCAAGAGAAAAATATCCAAACTCGGCTGAACAACGTGGGGCCAAAATCAAAAGTCTTCTGCAGACAATGAATTTCTGTACAAAGAGTCATGAGAGTTTATTCGGCAGCTGTCAAGATATTTCAGTATGGACAAAAGTTTGACCAACACCCACAAGCAGACACTGATAGATCAACTTAGAGTTACTTTTTGGCGAATAGGAAAAGTAAAAATACCATGCTGACTCCCCTTCCTCCCCAGGTTATCTGACTTTTGTCAGTAAAGAAAATTAAAGCACAAACATGAGCATGTTGGAGCACATTTACACCAACAACCCTCTTAAACCTTTTTAATTATTTCATTTGTTTTTAGCATGTTGTCTGGTAGCTCGTTTCATAGGTGAAGTAAAAATTCTCCATCTTTAATTGTCACAGTGAGAACAGCGGGGTCAAAAGAGCAGAGTGCAGCCTGGTAGGGTTCCTGAAAGAGCCACTATGTAGCTCTTTTATCACAGAGCAGCTGGGTATTACCACAGGCCTCTTATTGCTGCCCAAAAATCCCAACAGCACCAAGACACACACACACAAACACACAAAGGAACTATGCATGGTCTGTCCATTACCTTTGAAAGTATGTAGTAAGACAAAGAAAATATAATCTGTGATGTCAAAAGTGTAACTGCAAATATTTCATTTCTTTATTTAAACCTAGAGCCTGAGGCGAGCCGTCTCTGAGGCTGCTTATTTTACCTTTTGATCCCAAACTTTGCCATTTTGCAATATACCCACAATACATTGCTGGAAAGAAAACCAGAGATCCAAGAGAATAACAGAGGCTGGACAGCGGCAGACACGCCACTGCATGGAAAAGAATAGAAATCCATGTTATGCATTAGCATGCAAAGCAGTGCATTTGTATAATAAGAGCCCAGAAAGAAAACCTTCTTCATTAATTACTGTCGACACAGAAAAAAATATAATGAGATATGAGGGAGAAACAGAAACTATTTATGGTAACCAAGGAGCCGGACGTAATGATCAGACCGCAGCTGAAACCTCTATTGATTTTCCCTTTAAATATACAACTCAATTAAAGATACAGCTGATTAAAAGACAACTACAAATCGCAGCAGCAGATCTGGAGACGCTGCCGAGGCTGGCTGACCCGGGGCCGCCCGCTGCAGTGAGAGAATTACATGATTTCATATCCGAGGCTTCCCCGCAATCACTGCTGAGGAAAGTAAGGCTTCAGATAACTTTTTTTTGTTTGTTTCATATTGTGACCATTTTAAAATGGAGCCGTAATGGCCACAGACACACCTCATGAATTTTGTTGTATTATTTTAAACAGTGCCAATAAAAAAAATATATATATATATATATCTTTGTTCAAAGTTTGTGGCAGTCAAACTGCTAACTTTCAGCACTAAAAGCCTAAAAACCAACGTTGATAAGGCACAAAAAAACAAGAGTAATGCTGACCTCTGAATACATAAAACACAAATAATCAAACAAACAATACAAACCCACTTTCCTTGTTAAAATGAAGCACCTCCTTAACACAAGCCAGACCGGAGCTCTTTTTTTCCCCTTTCTGCCTCAGCCTTGTCACTGACAAATAAAAACCTTGACAGTCTGTGTACCCTCACCATGCGAGAAGGGCAGAATTACAATGTATAATGGAAAACCTTTCTGTTTCTCACTGATGGAAAAAAGCTGTTAAAAGTCTGAACTTTTTTTCAAGTTGTTCAAAAGTTTTCGCCACAGCCTTATTCCATTTTTTTTCTTTATGACAAGATTTTCAAAAATACGTGCGATATGAAGGTACTTCTCTCATTGGAGATATTACAACTGAGAGAATTATGCATGCTTGGATTTGTTTATTTCAAAAGACGTCTCATTGTAATTATAGTGTAAATAACAAGCGTATTATTTCTATACGCTATAATCAATACAGATCGCCAGGCGAGCTTTTGCATGCGTAAACGTATTGCAGTCACGACTGATATTATTTTCCCGAATATTGTTTAGGTTTCGAGACTTTCACACACTGAACACAACATCTGTGAGCTGAGTGTGTGTGTGTGTACCTGTAGGGAGTTTAGGAGGATGAAGACGTAGGCCATTACAATGGATAGAGGAACCAAAACACCGCACAGCCACGTCAGTCCAAGGATGGGCAGCAACACCAACACTGCTTTCACTGCAGCCCTGTACCCACAAACACAACAACCAATCACACCACTCTAAAGTAGCTGATTGAGCTGAGCAAACCACGTAAAATGTATTTAATTATTTCCTTCAGGTTCTCCTTCTGATCATCTATTCAATTTCCAACTTTCCCAACTTTTTATTTTTTTTTGTCAAAACTGAGAAGCTCCGGTGAGCCAGTTGTTCCATATACAAGCCTATACAGCTGGAAGGCTCACGGGGTGAAAACTTCCCGCCTTAAATCCACCTTAATTCTGTTTAGAGTGGAATTAGCGTTCCGCTTAGGTGACCGCCAAACCGCAACAGCTGTCTGTGTGTTCTCGTGTGTGTGACATGGCATGCGATGGGCCCTAGTTTATTCAGCGGAGGAATGTGTTTGAGTTTCCGAGATGGCTGCCACCCAGGCAAATAGTTCAAGGCCTGTTTTGAAAACCTTCATAAAGCACCTACTGTGAGCCCCAGTGGACTAAGGTAGGTTCAAACACGCCCACAATCATGATTTCATCTGCTAGGATTACATAGAAGCTTGCAGGATTTTACTCCAATCCCACTGAAGTGAAAAGACAGCAGGGACGCAGCTTGGGATGGTGCTTTTGTACTGACATCACAGTGCAACAGCAACGGAGACGTCAGTGTACCAAGGCAGGTTTAGCAATGGTAGATGGTATGGAACAAGAAACGTTAACTGTACAAAACTCCGGGACTTGAGTTAGTGATTTGCACGCATGCTACATTTCAAATTAACACTAAATTAATCCAAACTAAAATAAGTTAACAAACATATCATATGTATTTATATATTTTTCTTTTAAATTGAAAGAATATAAATTTGTCAGTTAGTAACATAATCTTTCAATTCCAAACAACACCATAGTTTGAATTATTTCTATGACATAAGCAGAAGTTAAATATACTGTTGCAAGACAATATATACAATTTGGCAGGACTTAAACGATATTAAACACTGAGAGTATAACATTGCAATCAGTTAAGTCCTTTATATGGCTATCACTAATAAAATCCACTCAAAAGTATTCCTCTCTCTCGCCTGATAAACAAAAGCCACTGATTTAAAATGACAAAATGCAGTACAAAATCACTTAATGACTACAGCTTGTCCGTTTCAAGGCCTCTGGCCGAGGCCAATACACATTAAAAAGAGGACAAATGGTGCCTCCTTGTGGTTGGTACCTGATCTGCTCATACGTTCGCTCCACCGGACTGGCTCCCATGGCCAACATGATGGACCTTCTCTTGGCTGTGGAGATTGTGATGACCACAACCCTGGTTAATACCAATATGTTCACCTTCAAAATAAAATCAGGAGAGTACAGAAATGAGGAAGAAGCAAAGATTCCACAGAGACCGTCATAAAAGAAAGTAAATACAAATATCTAAGGAGAGGTAGTAACATTAGGTTTTATAGTCCAAAACTATCACCCCTGTTATGCTCTATTTTAACAACATCAGTTCAGCTAATTATAATTCAATTTGCTGACCATGATAATGAAGATGACAGGCCCAGCAAAACCCCAGATAATGCCATTCTGCAGACTGAGCCAGCAGTAGTCATCAGCCGAGTACTTGCTCGGGGCTGACGCTAGTGTGATGGTGACTATCAGCACAGGCAGACCTGGTTAGATTGAGAGGTTTTAAAAAATACACACAGAGGAGGTAAAAGCACTGATGTTTTGTTGAATCGCACATATAGAGAGTCAGTTAGAGCACTGCACATTACACAGTGTGACAAATCAACTACTTCCACAAGAAAAACCTGGCAGCCCGTCTGCATGTGTAACGATAAGGAACAATTTGGTTTGGTCATGTAACTGTACCCCAGCCGATGAGATAGTAATATTTCATATGTTGCTCCTCGCTTAGGTTGACTGCAACCACCTTGCTCCAGAGCAGCAGACCCTCCACCAGCATCCAGCTAAATGCCGCCATGAAGAAGAGATGGAGCAGCGCCGCCACGAGCGTACAAGCCACCTTACAACACACAAGCACAGGCATAAACATAAGATTTGTCATTATGAGATGAAAGTTGCATTAGTGATACTAAGTAATAAAAGTCAAGAATGGCTACAAGCCTTAACTACACACACAAATGAAAAATGTTTAAACTGTATGTTTAAGACGAAATATCCCATTGACATCATTATCAATCCCACGATCACAAGATAACTGTATGCATGCTTTTGTAGCCTCTATTCAGCAAATGTTAGTTTGTGTAAATGAATGATTATGATTTATTTGCAATAGGAATTAAAAACCAACTAAAGACATGTTTTTTCATTTAGACAGTCATTTCAAATATTTCTAAGCTTCAGCTAAATACTGCACAATTCATATGTAGGTGTTATAAATGCTCTGTATTTTCTTAAATCTAGATTTAAATCACTTGCTTGTTTCACTGTAAAAATACTGCAAATAGGTGTAACTCTAACAATATTTAATGATACCCTCTATAAAGGTTATGAAATCTGCAAACCTACTTTTAAAAATCAACATAACATTTACCTTGTTGTGAATGGCTGAGCCGCTGCACAGCAGAATCACCTGGGCACAGATAAGGGCAACGAACAGGTTCTTGTGAATGGACGTCCTGTCGGATTTGGGGATACTGTGGATACAGAGGGGGATAACAAAACCTCATCCAAAGGAAGATATATGCTATGGAGCCTGCTTACACAGCATTGCACCAATCAAATGCTATCTCAGTTATACTGCTAAGATAAGATAAGATAAGATAAGATAAGATAAGATAAATTTTATTGTCATTGTGCAGTCATACCTAGTACAATAGTACAACAAAATTGGAAGCTATCCCACGTCGACACTACACAAAACTGTTACCCTATTTCTCTGGTTTTGCAACATTGCTGTTTAACACATGTCACCAATAACATCAATCGAAATGTAAGACAGAGGAGCCACCAGTCATAAATGAGTCAAATATCTGGTCATAAGAGACAGATAGCTGTAACAGACACTATGGTATGTGTAGTGGTCTTGCACTTGCGTGTTTTACATGATTATATTAAGGTAAACAAGAAGGGAAGCTGGTACATAATATCACTATGCTCCGGTGCTACACTTCTCAAAAATAGCAGCAGATTGATCAACAGTTAACTGGAATGCTGCCTTCAGGCAGCTGCAGGGATTAGATAAAAGAAAAGCTTTTCATACAGAATAAAGGAGCAGAACTAAGAATTGTGCAGAATCTCACTAATTCACAGATTGACTTGGTTCTGAGATGTGACGTAAAATACTGACAACGTGCTTTGTGCCTTCTACCCCCCCACCTGTTCGCATAACTAACTGAAAATGTCAATGGCACCACAATAAGGAAACCATATATGTCACTGTTTCCTCAAACACCCAAAAAGATCAAAACAACTACTCGTATTAATTAATCAATACATTGAATATTTCCATCTCAGACTGAAATATCAAACAGAAAACAGAAAAACAAGAGACAGCTGAAACTGGCTGAGAGGTAAATTAACTAGAGAGCCTCTCATTATCTGCCCATCAGGCTCATTTCATGTCTGCATCACTGCTTGAGACCACTGTAATCCCGCCGCATGAATACAAGCGTCCTCGGCTTTGTGAGCCTCAGCTTTGTCTCTGGTTGCGAGTGAATTTAAGCGCACAAACACATGTACATCATACATCAGCGCGCGTGAAACGCGAGCCTGCGCTCTCTGTTTTTAGGGCAGTCGTAAATTGCCGAGGCAGCTCCTCTCCAGCTGATCGCGATCCCTCAATGACCGTAATGTTAATTAACAGCTAGAGAATGCCACCATAAACCTTCAGGGTGGACTCACATGTAGACAACAGTAATTACTGGATTAGCACAAGTCAATACTATCATAGCTTTAGGAACAGAGCAGCAACGATACTACTGATCAGTTATCTCAGCGTGTCTTTCTTATAACATGGCAATGCCCAAAAAGGTGTAAAAAATACACAAAAAAATGCCTAAATGATATTTGTGCTACATAAATTCCATATAATGAGTCCAAATTATAAGCTTTTAGCATTTTCAAGACCACTATTATAAAGAGAGTTTTTTGCTATTTTGACTTTGGAAATAATGATGAACCTGTTTTCAAAAGTATGTAGGTACTTGAGCAACACAATACAGTATACAACATAAAATATGTATAGCAGAACCACTGCATCTGCTTGACACCAGGTGTAAAAAGTGACTGCTGTGTTTAGCAGCACAGAAAAAGGTGAGGCTGCTTTGCGTCTCGTGGCTCAGGCAGACAGAAAACAGGCAGCTATTTTCGCATCATAGGCAAGCAGGTCAGGAAAAATCAGTTACTTACTCCAGCACAGTGAACAGCATCAAGGTCACCACCAGAGCACACAGAGATGCGCCACAGCCAATGAATGTCAGCTTGGTCAAAATAAGCTCTTCCTCTGGACTCCACTGGGACAGAAAGGAAAGGCAAGTTGTGGGAGAAAGACAAAAGAGGGGAGAATGTTGTCAGAGAGTCCTAGAGGTTGACGAGAAGCCGTCCAATATCTGAAAAATCCCTCATTTGATCTGAAAGAAAGTGATTTCTTACGTCATCGCTATACATAAATGGTTGCATTTTTATAAACTCAAAATCTTGCCGATGGTATTGCTCTTTGATGAACTTACAAACTTTTATGTTCTTCAGGTAAACAGAGAGAATAGCTGTACTACATTCTACATCCTTCAACACAACAGGCGCAGTATGAGTGACACCTGCTGGCAGACATCATGTACTGCAAATCCTATCCCCAAGATCGAATATTAAACTGGATCTTGATTTAGACAAGCAGTCACGGTAAAAAGTAATTCAAATACATTTAATTCGGTTTTATTTATATAGCATTAAATCACAACAACAGTCACCTTAAAGTGCTTTGTATTGAAAGTTAAAAACCCTACAATAATAAAGAATAAAGTACATTCTCCATCAGCTATAATACTATACCGTATTAGGACATTTATTCAAAATGTATTCCTTACCAGGTCTTAGATGAAGAATAAAAGACCTACTATATCACGTCACTATTTATTTAACACAAACTAGAGCAAAATGCAGAAGCAGTATGTGAAAAACTAAGTGCAACTTAAGGCCCAGCAGCTTGTAGAAACACCTTGATCTGCAATAACTTGAAGTAACTTTAATTGTTTCTCACATTTTTCTCATTTTGGGCAAGCTACTGAGCCCAAGTTGTTCTCATTTGCATCTATCAGAGTATGAAGGTGAGATAGACAGAAAGTCCTTACCTAGAAAAAGCATAGAAAAAAAGTTCCTTTATGAATAGGTGCAAATGGGCTAATAAGGTAAGTTGTACAAAATGCTTTGAGTGCTCAGGTAGAGTAGAAAAGTGCTACATTTGTCATTTACCAACGGCTGCTAGGTGCACAAATCATCACCTCTCCACCACTGTACTTGACAGTTGGTATGAGGTGTTGGTGCCGACATGCTGTGTTTAGTTTTCTCCAAAGGCGGTTCTGTGCATTCTGGCCAAACATCTCCACTTGGGTCTCATGGCTTGCACAACTGTGATTTTGCAAATGCAAAATTGCATGAAATGTTCATCAAATGTACTTTCATGAACTTTAGCATCATAACTGAGGCCTGAAGTGTAGCTTTGGGGTTTTCTCTGAACATTATCTGAATTTGAAAGCAGACCTGAATGCTCCAGACCAGCCAACTGCTAAAACATCTGCTTTTATAGAGGTGGGCACACTTATCAATAACATTTATTCACTTCTATTTGCTTAGCAGCCACTTACCATCACAGTGTGTGAATGTGTGTGTGAATGGGTGGATGACTGGATATGTAAAGCGCTTTGGGGTCCTTAGGGACTAGTAAAGCGCTATATAAATACAGGCCATTTACCATTTAATATGTATGGAAGAAGTAACAGTGCACTTAGTTTATCATACACTGCTTTCGCATTTTGGCCTAATATTTGATAAATTAATAAAGATGTGGTGTAATGTGACACGTCTGAGACTATACTTACCTCATTTTAAACCCTGATTATTTTTATTATTCCGGATATGCGATGCCATTTTTACCATGAATATGAAATGTATCATAATATACATGTTGTAAAAAAAATGCACCACATAACTCATACCTTTACAAGATTGTTCACAGTTTACCTTAAATAACCTAAAACTTGATGTGTGTGATTTAAATGGGGGCATCACAATCGAGCTCAAGTTACCTGTGATTCGAGGTAATTCATCAGCACTGCAAAGTTTGTTGTATGGTTACACAAACAGGACGTGACACTAGAGCCATCAAGGATCACTGTGCAGCCTTCACTGGACCAGCTACTGGTATTGGTGTGCCTATACACAAGCACAAACACACTCATTGGTAAAGAATCACACTCATATTTAGGACTGAGACATCCTGCAGGGATAGTGACATGTCTTATAAAACATCAAACAATAGGCTACTTCCTACATCATTTATCGAATTAATTGAAATAATACAATTTTCAGGCATAGTCATGTGACTGTGCTGTTGGTCAAACTTACGTCAGGCTGAAATTCCAGAAGGCACAAACAGGAATAACTCTCTTTGAATACTCCACCTAGAAACAGAATAATGTTTGCATTTGTTTTAATCTTTATCCTCGTTTTAATTTATCTGTGGTTGGTCATCAAACTTTGGTTTATTCTAAATGACTATTTCTTTCTATTCCATGTGCTGCTTGCTAAGTGATGAAAATTACTGTAAAATAAAATGCTGTAACTTATTTTTAATAAACGAAAATTGCATAGCTGCTAATATCATGCTGTGTGACATCCTCTGCACAATAGGCTGCGCCACCTGTGATGATGAAAGGGTGTACTTGACAGCAACAGGTATGGTTTCGGGGTTCGAGGCATGGCGGACCGTGGCTGATATGATAGCCGATGCTAGATCTCCTGGGAGAGTTCTGGGAAAACAGGCAATGGTTATCACTGAGATACATCTTACATAATCAATTCAAACTACAACCATCAGATGAATCCCCATGCTTTAGAGTAAAAGTGGCTGAATCCAGACCACAAAGATAAGATAAGAAATTACAGTTCATTAAAAACAGAGAAACAAACAACAGGAAACCTTTTCACTTTCTCTTGGTCACTCAGTGCAGACTCCTTTGTTCCTGATACAATGTCACTGAACTGGTTGTAATGGGTATGAATAAATATCACCTCCTCATATCCTGTTTAGAGATAGTGGACAAAAACACTGTGTGGGTCAGTGGTTCATCTAGGTGAGCATCTAACAATGTAATATGTGTCTATAGCATTTGTAGTGTAAACTAACGGTTACGGTTAGCCTCTAGAACAAGTGCATTTCCGTGTGTGTGTGTGTTTACTACCTAGCGTGTGTATCCTCTGGAGCTCGGTCTCAGGAATGAGCAACTCATCGTGGCTACTGCTGCTGGGCTTGTGAGAGCCAAACGCAGATGGCTTGTAGACTTGATTACAGCTCTCCTGGGACAGCTTCTGCCACTTCATGTACACATCTGACAGCCAAGCAGATGCAATGACAATATTAACAGAAACCATAAGTTAGAAAGCCAAGAGCCACCAAATGTTTCGATCATTGCGCGCGTGTGTGTGTCCTTTCACCTATATTCTTGGTAGAAAGACTCAAGCTTCTTCCCTTAGTACAAAGCATCTCTGCAAAAGCTTCAGTGAACTTATCAATGGTCTTGACAAGCGTAAATGGGCCAATGTTGACCTGAACAAATCGATCAAACACAGGTTAATGGAGGTGAAGAGTAGATTATATTTAAGTAAGTAAGCAGGGCGCCTCAAAGCAACAGAGTCCTGGGTTATGTATGCACCAGCTGGCTGGGGCCTGCATGTCCTATGTAATTGCCTGTTTGTGCAACATAAGCATGAATAGTTGTCTCTGTGTGTTGGCCCTGTGATAGATATAGATGGTGACATATCCAGGGTGTACCCAGCAAGTAATTAAATCTAAATCCGCATTATAAATAAAGGATAGAAACACAGACTGTTAAGTGATGCAAACAGGTTTCTTATGTATAGTTAAGAAACAACTTTAAATTCTTTTCTGATGGATTAAATAAGGTTCTCATAGTCCGTATGCGCTTAAATCCCAGGGTACACTAATTTGCTACAATGCTTTTAATAATTTAAGGAGGTAAAATGTTATTAAACACACAATTTTAATTAAGTAAAAAAATTGGAGGATTTCACAGAGATATCATCACAGAAACATTACGCCTCACCCCATCATCCGTCAGACCCATCCACTGTGAAGCCATGCGTGGCTCCAGGATCAGACTCGCAATATTTAGATAGTTGGTGGCAATGGACACCATGACCTCTGTGGCATTATCTCCGGCAGAGTGAAATCTAGCTGGTGGAGTTACGTCCATCATCTGAGAGAGGTAGAAAACATCGTTGGCGGTCAGGAGGAGTGGGCCACTTGCCTCTATTTTATGTAGGACAGCTTGGGTCAGCTGCTGCAGCAAGGTCAATTTGTCCCAGGAGCTGTTAGCACCCACCGCTCCTGTTACCTGAATAAACAGAATAGAACAAAGTTATAACATTAACTTAACTGCTGATTCACTGGTCCTTTTATACTTCAATCACTTCTATTCACTAAGCATTCTTAGGTGATTCTCTGGGATTTTGATCCTAACAAATGTGCAAAGTTGAGATGATGACTCTCCTAAAATTGGATCAGATAGTTCCAAGAGTTTCTTAAGTGTGTCAATTTTTTACTTGGATACATCTTCCACAAAACAGCTTAATTGGAGATAAAGTATCGTAATTTCAGGAGTGGGACCACGCCTCCAGACACGCTCCTTCTGGTTCTTATCTATATATGTTCCCCCAGTTCTACAAGTTGTCATTCTCGTTTATGTGCCCCACCCTCCCTCTCCTTTTCAATTCTTTAACTTCTTCACTTCTATTTAGTACATGGGGATCTGCCAGGCCTGGGAGCCAGTCCCCTTTGAGGCCTTCCCCAAACCGCAGCTCAATTCATGTCCAAGCCATTCACCTTTACCTACTAAAACACTGTCAACCCCAAAATGAGGACGTGGGCCCAGCGAGTGAAATGAAACGTAAATAATCAAAGAATATTCTTTTTGGGGGATTTTTTAGCACGTGTTAACTTGGTGATCTGCTCACTAACATGAATACTTGGTAGTTTATCAGACTGTACCACCACTGCACTACCTAATAACCACCTCAAAGCTCAACAGGCTGACTCACAGGTTTATTGATGAGATCCTTGTTCAGCCTCCTGAAGAATGGTGCCTTTGGTAAACTGAAAACACCCAGCTTCTCTGCAGAGACGGACAAATATAATATAATATAATATAATATAATATAATATAATATAATGTAATATAATGTAATATAATATAATATAATATAATATAATATACTGCAATCCATTAGCACACAAAAGCACACACAGCACCCTAAAAACCTATTTAAAAATAATTTAAAAGCAAGAAAACTGAATTGCATAATTCAATCACATTTGTTGATGCACAATAATTATTATCTGTACCTCGCCTACACTGACAGACAGCTCCTCTGGAGGAGTTGCATTTGGCTAGGCGGGAATGCTCCATGACGGGGTCAAAAATGCCGCACTCTTCATCGGTTCTCTGGCTCTCTGCAAACATGGTGAAGGGAATAGTGAGGCTTATACATATTATTAAGCTGTTGAAAATCGCGTAGGGAAATATCAATATTGATATTATGCTGATAGACAGTAGTTTGGATAATACAAAATAGAGAAATGTTGCAAATGTGAGACATTTCATACAGGAAACTAACAATACACAGCAGTGCTTAAACTAATCAACAAGTCTACAAATACAATATAATAAGGTGTAACTGGGTGAATTCAAATTGACCCAGATAGGCATAACCTGACCTGCTCTCCCCGTTAGAAATGGAGTAAGTTTGTTAACTTGGCTAAGTATAAATATTGCACTAATAGTAAATTAAACATGGTTTCAAATTACTCATTTGTAGTTAGCAAATGCTTCTGGATATTTTACTCAACATGCATACCCATAATAGACCCATATTTTGTACCCTCATACCTAACAAACCTATTTCTATAATATATCCATATATCTATATTATTGCCAATATATATTTGGTAATATATCTATTATGGCTAAAGCACTTATGGATGCAAACTGCATTTCGGTGCCTTGTACTTGTGACATGTGCAATGACAATAAAGTTGAATTCTATTCTATTCTATTTTATCACTCTAGGCATCTATTTTTCCATTGTAGCATTTTAAAATCTGTTTTGCTTTATTCATATTAAAATATTTTACTTGTATACTAAAACACTGTATGAATATATATATATATATGTTTATGTATATCTTAGTTTTTATTCACTGCTAGCAGAATCTGGACACATATCGTAAGCTTTTATTTTGGTCTGCAACACATCATACTAAATCTGTTTTATTGAATGTAAATAAATGTACATAAAAGCAGAATGCAATGATCAGCAAATCTTTTGAAGCCTATATTTGATTAAAAATAGCAGAAAATACATTAATCAAATGTAGTTTTTCTGAGGAAGAATTTATGATTGTTATGAATTTGATGCCAGGATCAGAAGAAAAAAAACTAAGACAGGGGAAGCAAACGGCTAGGGAAGTTGTGTACTAAACTAAACTAATTTAAAAAGAAATTTTAATAATTAAATGGTAAAATGGTAAATGGTCTGTATTTGTATAGCGCTTTACTAAAGGACATCTTACAAATGATTAGGCTTAACATGATTTGATCCATGATCTTACAGGCACACATAGTAGAAACTAGGGACTAAAAGTTAACCATCCCCAGGAGCCTACAGGTGGATGCTGGGGTGGCTGAGGGGTCGACATAACGGGAAATGATGAAGGGCAGCAGCAACATTATGTAGGCCATCAAATTCGGAGGGTGCATTTTAAAATTTCTGGTTAATACATGAGGATAGTCCAGCATGTTATGTTGTAGCTCTATACTATCGAAACAAACATGTCTTTCCTGGGGCTGAGCTCCTTTAAAATAGACTGGGGTCAAGTGGGACACTGTCCTGTTCTAGCTAAAGATAAGAGTATACAATTAATACTTAATATACAACTCAAAAGCCAACAACTGTGATGTTTGGGGGATTACTAAAAGCCCCATTGACAATGAAAGACGAATAGAGGTTTTGGAGCACCACAGGCAGCCATACTGATGACTTATGGTACACTAAGGAATATCACGGCTCAAAAGCATCTTTTTGCTGCGATTTAATATTAAAAGTAACTGTGACCACCGATATTCTCTAATGCAGCGGTCCCCAACCTTTTTTGCGCCACGGTTTATGCCCGACAATATTTTCACGGACCGGCCTTTAAGGTGTCGTGGAAAAATACAACAAAATAAAACTAGTACCGGTACTGAAAAAAAAGAAGAATTATTCATAACACACGTGAAAAGACCCAGGAAAACAGAGTTAAGGATAAAAACGATAACAAAATAACGCTGAACACCGATAAAAACCCTGAAAACCATACATTTCACACCTGACCCTCAACAGGTGGTTGGGAACCGCTGCGCTAATGTATTTGGACTTTTTAGTGAATTGATCACACCCAGGACGACCTGTTTGTTGCAGCAATACAATACCAAACCGCATTCAACATAGCTCTCCAGTAAAAGAAAAGTCTGAGCGCTAAGCTGAATGAAACTGGTCTTGGCATGTGCTGGCATTCGATTCAAACTGAGCAGGAGTGGAGCTGTAGATCAAAGTTATTGCTTTTATATATGCTAAAGCACAGTCATGGTTATAAACTGCTAGATGATGTTATTTAGTATAAAATGATGTTTAACTTCTAAGTGTAAAGCTGATATTATTTCTAATAATAATAATTTGTATCCATAGAGGACTTTTCCATGTTATACCTTGTTGCCACAACATTAGAAGCAAGAGTTTATAAGGTGCTGGCTTGACCCATATATTCTCCAGGTTTCAATATGACTGAACATATGTGGTATGCGCTGGAAAAACATGTGTAAACTCTTGAAGGCTCCGCTTTCCAGCTCACAGGACTGGATCAGCCACTAACGCCTCTGTCCCAGATAACACACAATGCTTTTCGGGGCCTTGTGAAGTCCACGCCAAGCCATAATTGCTCTGGATGTACAAATGGTGATCTAGCCAGTATTTGGCAGGAGTTTTTAATGTTGATGCTGGATTGTGTATGTCTGAGATGGTTTGATGAGGAAGAGAGAGAGAGGGAAAAATGAACCCGCCTGACAGAGTAGCAGGCAGTGCCAAGATCTTTCAAGTCCAGTAACTGAAGGAAGGCAACAGCCACCCTACAAACATTACATTGATCGCATTAAATACACACAAACACACAGAGATAGTCTTTAAAAGACCTGCAATTAAATTCTGATTGTGTGAGAGAAAATAAGTGACTGAATTCCAACACGCTGCCTTTCTACACGCTCGGCTCCAGCAGGGAAAGGGAGATTTTTGGAATTTCACTGCTCATTAGAGACCATGATGTCAGAAGGGGAGACGTCTGTTTTGAAGGGTGGGACTCGGGGTGATATGAGTCAAAAAGCATTTACCAGAAACATCAGCAGCCCCACCAGCTGCCAATTACAACTTGGTCACTAGCTCCCTTATTCATTTTAGGGAGGAAGGAAGGGAGGGAGGGAGACAGATGCTGAGAGTGTGCCTGTGTTTGTTTACTAATGTTTAAAACTTGAATAATAAATGGTCATTGGTTGCCACTATAGCAAACACGACATAACATGTGATCATAGGATATTTACACATCTAGTTGTTGTTTTTTTAAATCTGTAAATGATCTGATTTTGTAAAAGAGCCAATAAAAATAAAATGAATGACATTTAACAGTTTTAGTTACATTTTTTTTTAATACTAAGAGATGTCATTTATGATTAAACTGCTTCTGTGCAGTTAAACAGTTTCACTATTTCATGACATCACTTTTGGTTCTAGAAGTCAAAGCATTTTTAGACTTTTTAGATGTGATCATATTATGACTGGGTAATAATGTGGGTGTAGAAGATGATGGGACAGAGACTGAGGGTTATATCAGTAATATAGGTGGAGTTAACTACAACAGGCCAGCTTAGATCTTTTGTTATGTCTGACGTTACTGAAATGATTGCAGTCAAAAATGACTTTCAAATGGACTCTCTGTAATCGTTTTTCTGTACAGCAGCTCCACCCAGGCCCAGTGCCAACCTACTTAAATTGCAAACACCAAGTATAAGTAATTCTACCGCTGGAGCTTGTGGATAGATTGAGTCTCTTTTGTCTTTTATAGTCTAAATAACACAAAACTCCATACTTTCCTCTAGTTGGTGAATAAATTTGCTATAATAATACATAGCCTTTAAAAACCCTTCAGCTTTTGACCATGTCGTCTGATTGCATCCTGATTAATGTACCTTGACATGGGCTGTCACTCCACTGCTTTGTAAGGGAGGTCTCTATTTCCATTGCTGCTTCGCTCCACTTGAACACCAGCCCAGAGGAAACGGGTGAGCACTTCTTTTCCATGCTGGAAATTTCGCTGCTGTTCAGTACCCGATTCCAAATGTGGAGTTCTGTTATGCTCCCCGAGAATGATTCGTCACTCTTAAATGACCCCCCAAAGGTGTCCTGCTCCTGCCCGATAATGAAAAAGCCACCATTTCCAATGCTGTCCATACTGTTTAGGCCTTCAGCCGCATACACAACGTGACCATGAGCATATATTGCCCAGCGTCCACCATTCTGGCTCCAAGAAACGCAGACAGAGTGCCAGGAGTCATCATAGTTGAAGGCGTCATGGTAAGGCCCGTGAATGCCATGGACGAGCAGAGCCAGCTGCACAGGCTTGCCCTGGTTCAGGTTTGCACGGAGCTGGAACTCATTAATATATGACGGAATGGAATATGAAAAGACTGTGGAATGGCCAGAGCAGTGCGGATTGAAGCGCAGAAGGGTGCAAACAGTCAATGATCCCATGGAGGGGAAGCTGTACCGAAGACGGGCATGCGTCCTGTTCGAGCGCCCAGTGAAATTTAGAATGAGGGTCTTGGAGGACGCTTTGGTGTCACCACAGAGAGAGAGAGAGGGAAAAAAAAGACTATTAAGAAAAAATGCTGTCACAAATATTGGAAAAGATAGGAGCTAATTATAAAAAATCACTTTGCAATCCTATTTTTACTGTAAACAGCTGGAAAACATTTAAATGATTAAGTAAGCAGGAATTTGTCTGGACAAGAAAAGCAAAAAGAAAACAATTTATAAAAGGACCAGCACTAATGTCAATGCAAAGTTTTAAAAAACCTACTAAACCTACTTGTGATGCGTGTTATGACTTTCTTGGCAATCCACACAGACTGAGAGATGTTCAAGGATTTTAAAAATTTGGTAAGCTCCCGGTTTTCTTCTGCGTTGGAGACAGTAGCTAACGCCCCAGTGCGCTGCTTACACATTTCTCCAGCCCTGTTCCACTGCAGGCTGTCAGGAACATAGGCATAGTAGGATACATCACAAACCTGGGTGATGGTTTCCAGGAGAAAGGCTGCTCAAAAAAAGAAGAAACGTGAGAAGACAGGTAAGGAGGTGTGGCCAAACTGAAGTGGTAAAATACAGACTAAAACTGACTGAGATTCAAGTGAAGTTTTAATCCTGCCCATATCCTGACCAGGGCTTTGTTGTTATTATTATTATGGTTACAATATCAGCAGTGCCAACACGACCAATTATATTTGTGAGAACAGGCCAGACATGCTTGTTTATCATACAAATGACATCTAATGAAATTTTTCATTCAACATTTGAACGAGTCCATTTTCCAAACCTCTCGGTTCATGCAGAGGAGGGTTAGGGTTTAAAGCACCTGCCAGTTCTCAACTTTGGTTTTTATGCTATTTACAACTAACCATCAGCCAGAAAATAGTATAAACATACAAACAAAAAACCCACCTCTACTACTGTCCTCCATCTCACTCTGGCTTGTTATTCTTATATTTATTTTATATTTAGTTTAGTTATTTTAGTTGTTCGTTTTCCCGAAAACAAAAACACAAAAAAACTATAGTACCTAGGACTGAAGTGCAAATGGAGACCTTTAATTCAAGTGGTTTTGCAGTTGCACATTATCAGAGGCTCAAAATTAACTGGCAAGCAGTTTCAGACAAACAAAGCAGTTGATTCATGATCATTCATCATTGGGGTGAAACAAAACAAAATAACCCCCCACACACAAACACACACACACACAAACACACATTTTAATCATATGTATCATAAATGACTGCAGTTCCTAGTTTAGTTACATCATGGGTGAAGAGAGAGAGAGAGAGAGAGAGAGAGAGAGCCTCACCTGCTTTATAGCTGTGAAAGCAAACCTGTAAGACAAGCACAGGTGTTTATGTAGCTAATTTTTAAAGGTATAAAATAATAAAGATAACTGGGCACCTGTTCACTAAGGAGTGCAGCAAGTGCCAAAATGAATTAAACTATACATCATTAAATAATTAATTGGGCCGGGAATTAATTAAAGTTTGAAGTAATTAATAAATTCAGTACATTAATAATGATTAAGTAGTAATTCACTTCATTTAAAATGTTTGATGCATATTTTACTTACTTTGAATTTTAATCAATTAATGATTGTCCCATTTGATTATTCGCCATAATTAATGATGCATTTATCTTTCAACTATTTAATTATATTTACTTTTTTTAATTTAACTACTTGTTTGGTTAAATAATTATGGCACTCGTGGTCCTCCATAATATCACTGCCAGCCTAGCCTCCTCGTGTTTTTTGTAAAGTATTCCTTTAAAAGACTATTTCATATAAAGTAGACATTAATAAAACTGTTGACCATCCAGCTGTGCTACTTTCACAGAAGTCCGTTCATTGTATTTCTCTAAAATTATGATAGTTTCTTGGGAAAACTCACACTGTTCACAAGACATGTTTACAAAAAAATGACAAGTGAGAAAAAGTGACAGCGACCAAAATGAATCCTCTCGACTAACAAAAGGTTTCTGATTTTCTTTACCTTCTCGAAACAAGTGAACCGCTTCAGGTATAAAACCTTTTTTGCCCCAGTTTGTTTGAGGAGAAATGAGCTCATTTAAAAGATGACAAAAAATGTAATAAGAAAAAAAACATAAAAACACAAAGATGTGCCAGCTACTCACAAGCAGGCCCAGACTGCAGAACAATATCCTTTGCATCCTGAAATTAAATATATGCACATTAGCAGGGAATCCAATTCGGTTTCCTGCTCCTACGAGTCCTTGTTTCAGTTAAGCAAAGCAGCTGTTTTTACCTGAATTATTCGCTCCTTTTTGTGCGTCTTCACATCTCAAGTCGTAGAGTTTACCCAAGTTTTCTTCTCTGCTGTGTGCTCACAGCCGCTTACTAAAGTACAAGAAGACTACCAGCCGCAGCAGACTCCCGAGAGTATGCAAGGAGGATGCAGAGGCAGGCAGCAGTAGAGAGGCGTGGGTGTTGTTGAAGTCGGCAGAGCGGGGTTATAAAAGTAAGGTTCGGGGACCTCCGGAGGCCTTACAGCTTTTCCCGACTGGTCTCTTTAAATGTTAGGCTTCCACTCATCAGCAAATGTAAATCTATCTAGCAGTCCAAGTTAACTGGACTGGACAATCTATAGGTTGTCAAAATTTATTATGAGGATAAGGAAAACCTTATATACATACATCAGCATAACTTTGTGTTGAACCTTGGGGGGTCAAGATCTCTGTCTAAATAAATAAATAAATCTGGGTAAATTCCCAGATGATTAACCCTTTAAGACCTACCATAGAATCAAGTCCGCCAGAGCTTATATAATATTTTTACATGGTGTAGTGCCATTTTTGGGAGCATTTCAAGTTGCTATCAATACAACCATTATACCCCAAATTTTAATAATATGTTTGCATTAAGTGCATAGAAATTACATAAATTGCGAAAAAGTGCAATAAACTACAAAAAAATTGAAAATCGTTTTTGCTTTTTTAACATATATTTCTAGTTAGAGAAATTTAAGAGGCTTATCCCTCAAAACTGTAAATACAAAAAAGTTGCACAAAATAGTTTCCTACCACAGGAAATTAATTTTGAGTGTCTTCATAGTTTTATTTTTGAAATACACCAATTTTTATACACTGCAGGAAAAACGAAAATAAATATTATACTGCAAATTTGCAAAAAAGCAGCATGTGCATCAAAATAAACTATTTCCAGCAGTGCAATATGAGTCCTAAGCATCCCAGAAACGACACAGAAAGTCATAAACTCAAACATAACTTTTAAAAAGACCAGTATAGGCCCTGAGGCCCTGATGGTAAAAAAGACTACATTTCCGCGAAAATGACGTCACTTCCGGTTTCGGGCAGGTAATGGCGGACATGCAAAGGTTTGCGCTGACGTCTATTCCAACGTAGGAAGTGGTATGAACAGCTGATCGGATCGGCAAGGCGTGTTTCTGGAATATTATGTTTTTGTTCCTGCAAGCGCTTTTTATACAGTTTTTGCAAAGCTATATGTGGAAGGAAACCGTGACCTAGGACAAGCTGATGGCATAAGATGTAAGTACAACTCCTCCGGTTTCATATGCAAAAAAAATTATTGCGCTAGCTTACGTGATTGCAGAGCTACCGGGATTTAAAAATAGTTACGCAAAACAGAGCGTGCCCGCTCCGACCGGCTCTAAAGGGTTAAACATGCAACTATTTTGCTGGTAATACCTGAAATTGACTAAAGAAAATCAACAGCCTAATTATGCAAGATAATTCATAATTTTATTGGGGGGGGGGGGGGGGGTATATTGGGGGGATCATAACCACCCCCCCCCCCCCCCCCCCCAAACCCCCTGGAAATTACGTCCCTGTATGCATAACTGGTGCTGTTGGAGCTGAAACTAGAAGACTGGCTGCTTTGTATTTACTGTGAAGTGAGTGTAGTGCAGGGACATCTTTAAAAAAATTATGAGCTAACAATCAGTGATGGAATAACAGCGTTACAAGTAACCGCATTACTAACGGGGTTACTTTTTTCAGTAACGAGTAATCTAACTAATTACTATTTCTATCGTTGCAATGCCGTTACCGTTACTAACAAGAAAATGCGATGCGGTGGCATTACCATTTTACTATTTTGAAGCTGTCTTCAGCTTACCGCATCCTATATCAGTGGCAGGGAAGTAGCTGTAAGTAATCTGGGCGCTACAGCTTTAAGCAGCTGCGCTGCGCATTTGGTTGTTTAGATAGAGGGGGAAGTTTTAGGAGTGACGGCGAGAGAGAAAGAGAGAGAGAGAAAGAAAGACAGGAGAAAAAGAGAGAGAGAGTTTTGAGATCTGACAGATTTGTGACGTTTAGCGTGTTTGGAGTGTGTAGTTAATGTGTTGTCTTGTGACTGCTGTCTCCAGGTAGAAAACAGGAGTGATACACCTGCTGTCAGGCCTGCAGGTATCATGCTGTGATGTTCTTCTTTATAGTGGACAGAAATTTTTGGAGTGGCACAAATAATTTGTGTGGCATCTTATTGAATCTAGAAAACCCGATTGTTATGTAAATAGTTTAAAATAGTTGTAAAAAAAAAAAAAGAAAAAAAAGAGGGGTAAAAGGTGGCTGCAAATAGCTTTGTTGTTTGCAAAACTTGTGCATATGATTTTTAAAATTGACTATTTATATTTACATTTAAAGTTATGAAATATGTTTCATTAAACATGTTTGTGGTTGTTACAGTAAAAATATAACTTTTTCTACTCAGATTTTAAGTTTTTTGTCTGATTTGAGATCAATTGTGTTAATACAATATGTCAAAATGAAAACATAACTGTAAATTCAGACGAGTGTGGTTGTGCTGAAAAGGATGATACCAAACAAGGCAAAGTAAATAGTTTTTAAAGGTGAAATGTAGATGTAAAATCAAAAGTAGTTAAAAATAGCCAATTATACCCTGCACCCCAGAGGGTTAAAACATTTTTTTTTAAAGTGACACAATAGTTACTTTTCAAGTAATTAATTACTTTTAGAATCTTGTAACTCAGTTACTAATTCAGTTACTTTTTTAAAGAAGTAACTAGTAACTATAATTAATTACTTTTTCAAAGTAATTAAGCCCAACACTGCTGACAATAAATAAATAAATAAATAAATAAATAAATAAATAAATAAAATCCTATAAATTCACACATTTCTCTGTTCCAAACAATAGGACCAACCAAGCCTGTGTCATTATTTGGTCAATAGCAGCTTGAAGCACCCCATTCCCAAAGTCAGGTCAGGAGTACTGTGGCTAACTTCTTTCTGAAAATCCCATGGGCCACACCAAATCTTAAATTATCACTCTAAACAAAATCTATCAGAAAGTTATGCATTTACTTGAAAATGTTATTAAAACCCATAAACAACGCAGGTTGTTAGCTGTTGCCATTGCTACCCAGTTATATGCAAAGAGGTAAGACAAATGTGTGACCTACCTGCTATATCACAAACGAGCCACCTTATATGTTTCAATTAACTTTTCATATAAATAAATACATTAATTTCTAAATATTTACCAGTAGTACATACTTGTGAGTAATTTCAAACTGGATTTCTGATGTACCCACAGTACCTTTGCAACCCACACTTTGGGCATCGCGACCAATAGTAGAATCATGACTGAGGAGAACATTAATGGACCTATGCAGTTCAGACCTTGGGAAGTAGGCTACTTATTAGCTCATGAGGCTCTCTCCAAAGCACTTGAAACTTGTAAATTTTTTATAAATGTACTGTGTGTTTATAGATATTATCCATGCCAGTTTGTGATGTGGATTAAGAAAGGTTGTTTATGCTTGAAGCAAACTGTCACAGTTGGCTGCCCGATTTTGTCGAGCATCTCCTCTGGAACTGACCCAGAATAGGCACAAACATCTCACACAGTATAAGACTCTTCTAATAAAATAATAAGTTCAAGGTACTTAGAGAATGTGCACATTTCCCACTGTAAATGTAGTCCACAACATGTTTCACCTCTTAATCTTTTGAGTTTGCTATATGACGGGTTGCTGTGGACCCCAGGTTTGTGAATGCAATAACTCAAGAATGAGGTAAATGAGGTAACACAGAATTTTCAAATCAATACCATGGTTGTATCTACTGAAAATCTCTGTAAGGCTTAAATCTCAGGGACCTTGACTTCAATTTCAGAGCTCAACTTTTCTAAAGAAAAGAGGATTTTCACATTTATATCGCAGGCATGTCTACTAGGACAGCGGTCCCCAACCTTTTTTGCGCCACCGACTGGTTTTTGCCCGACAATGTTTTCATAGACCGGCCTTTAAGGTGTCGCGGATAAATACAACAAAATAAAACTAGTACCGGTACCGAAAAAAAGAAAATTTATTCATAACACACGTGAAAAGATCAAGGAAAACCGAGTAAACGATAAAAACGATAACAAAATAACACTGAAAACTGATAAAAACCCTGAAAACTATACATTTCACACCTGAGCCTCAACTCTCGCGGCCCGGTACCAAACGACTCACGGACCGGTACCAGTCCGAGGCCCGGGGGTTGGGGACCGCTGTACTAGGAGGCTAAAGGGTAGCACTATATTTAAAAAAAAAACAAAACTAACAATTAGCTGATGCTTAAAGCTGGTTCATTTAATTAACATCCAATTTGTATCAAATTAGGTCTGATTGAAGGACTGATATGATGGTAAGTTGTCCGCTGCTCCGCTTTGAATATTGGTAAGAACTTGACACAGAGATTACTTAATGGATTTTAAGCAAAATTGTGCCTAAGTTTAAGAACATATTCATCAGTTGTTTTTATTTTTTTAGGCCTTTTTTTTCTTTTAAATTTTCACAAGAATTGGTAGTTCCCCTAGAGTTTTGGCCACCCTAACAATCAGGTGATTCCCTATGAGCAAGCAATTAGCGACAGTGGGAAAGAAAAACTCCCTTCTAAAAGGAAGAAACCTCGACAGAACCAGGCTCAGAAAGAGACAGCCATCTGCCATGACTGGTTGGGGTGGGGGGAGTGAAAATTTCAAAGAAAAAGAGAAAAGCCAAAGTGATAATTATTGGAGCCGCTTAATTAATTCTTGCAGTGTAATTTGCTGTTAATGGCCTTTTCCATTCCCTGTATATGTTTTTGTTACTTTTGTCCAGGGTTGAAGCAATGCTGGAGATTGATTCTGTGTGATCTTTCTCTTTTCCAACTTGAAGGCTGCTGAGAGACCATGCCAGTGCAGGCCTGGGTTGAAAAAGGGATGGTGGAGATCCTCCGAGGGTGTTATCCGCTGGTTTGGATTCAGGGCCAACATCTGTTTGATTAGGCTGACAAATAAATGTTGTCTATTTTCAGGTTTTTCGCTATCTTCCAGTACTAGTTCTTCAAGGTCATCAAGACACTGGTTTTATGTATCGAATATCCTTGGATTGATAATCTGTCTCATCTTGAAATTGCCTTTCAGTCTTAAATGTCCAGCGCTGTCCATTATCATTGTCTTTTATGAAATAGTAATTGGTGTAGAAGCCAGAGTCTAAAACATGATCTAAAACATGAACAAGTTTGACTTTGATGGGACACTCATCGCGGTCCACAAACATTATGTTTCCAGGTTTGAGGTCAGCATGCACTATTCCCAAAGAACCCAGGTGGGACAGAGCATTTGTGAGCTGATGTAACACTGGCCTCAATTCACTTATTGCGAGACCCTGGTTATTCCAGTCCCGCAGGCTTTGATCGAGGAGTTCAAAATCTAAGCAGATCCGCTGGTGGTCGAGGAAAAAGCCGTTCCATTCCACAATATTGCATCTATCTACATCCAAGCCTTGCAGCTGCTCCAGGATGAAAGTTTCCATTTTTGCCTGTTGCAGAATTTCGTGGTTGCTCTTGTTGACTTTAACCTCCTAGGACCTGGCGTCCACATATGTGGACATCACATTTTGGGTTATTTAGACTAAAATACTCAATTTTGCTCTACAAGGGCCTGATATCCACTTATGAGGACATTATACCGCTACTCTTCTATCAAAATTTTAAACGAATATCCTCATATGTGGCTCTCATTTTTCTTGGAAACAAAAATCAGGTAAAAAAAAGATCTTGTAATTCTTTGTTTTTACATTCATCAGGTCCCAATATGCCCAAATATCAAAAAGAAATTAAAAATGCATGCCATGGAAGAGTTCGGGTCTTAGGTTAATAGCAACAAGTTTGCTGGGTTGTGTATTGCGACATTTGGTTACAATACCAAAGCTCCCTTCTCCGAGGAAACCCTCTACCTCATAGTAATCTCCCAAAATGGTCCCTTTAGATATTTCAAGGTCATCTGAGCTTAAGGACGAGTTGGCTGACATGGTGAAATGTGTTTGTTTGCTTGGTGAATTGGTGAGAAACGTTTCAAAATTTTTTGGTTTATGTTGCAAAACTCTCGCAAAACTTTTCAAAAGGGTTTTGGTTGCTGTCAGGTCATCGTCAGTTAAGCAGTAAAGTTTAACAGTTTAAAGCTCCTATTTAAGTGTTTAGTGGAATCAAAGATCAAAGCAAGGTTGTGATGATGTTGTGACCTTAAACACGGGAAATAGTGAGGAGAGGTGAAAGAATGGCACGGACAGACAGCTCTCTCTCACGCGTCTGTATTGAGTGAAGGAGGAGGCGCGCATGTGCTGCTGGCTGCAAAACAACAAATAAAACAATAATAAAGGCATGACACGAAATATAAGGAACAGAGATGTACAACTCCAAAACTAATCAAATTTATGATCCACCACAATGACACAAAGAATCAAAGGCATTCCGATGTGTGTGGATGTGCACTTGTGTAATATTGTTCACCCTAAATTTGACCCTAATGAGTTTAATATGAGTGAATTAAAGAAAATGTTAGTTTTGGAGAATTTTGAAATTATGAAACTGAGTCATAAAACTTTTTGTGCATTTGTTTATTTTTTCCTTACACACCCTGTCAAGCTTTTCTCTGTATAGTCATGCCATAGGTTTGGGAGCAAACAAGAAATTGATTAAAATGTTCTCTTTCATTTGAACAATTATCAACTTCATATATATTCAAGCAGTGTTTTTATAGCTTTTTTAACCCTTGCCTCTCTCCTCACTGGGCTATGGAACATGCAAATATCTTTATGTTTAAATTATAACTCCACATTCTAATCTGACATTTCATTCTATACTCAGCGGACCTGTCAAATGTACAAATATGACTGTGGAATTTGTATAAAATTCGATATGTGATTTACATATTTAATCTTTTATGCAAAGTTTTATCAAGATCACTCTTTTCATCCAGGAGGAAATAAGGAACACACATACATAAAATCTTTATAGTATGATGATTACCCTTAGAAAAGTGGTCCAAAGGCATAATGTTGCATAATGATATTTCAGTTTAAACATGGAAAAAAAAGGATATTAATCTCACGCAGATTTGGATGTTGAACTGGAGTAATGATGCTGGGCAAGACTAGTTTTTAGCATCTGTGTATACCTGTGCTGTTAGACCAGCAGAAGAATAAAACTAGGTCTGATTTTAATTCAACAAAGTCTTATTTTATTATGAGTGCAGTCTTAACCACAGCTCCATGGTTTATTGAGCAGCATCCTTCAAGATAAAAGGTTTGGATCTTTGCAAAATCAAACCATGTGCATATATTTTTGAAGTACAAGTAGCATTTTTTTTTTTTTAAACCAAGTCATATAAAGGACTAAATAAAAAAACAAAAGTAACCAACACGATTAAAAACTTTGCCCTGTTAAAGTATGTGTATTGAGAAGAAACCCCAAATATACAAGTCTCTCCTGAGTGCAAATTTTACAGTACGAGTTATTCAATGTACAAAAGCAATATTGATCCAAACATGACAACAAAATGACTTCATGCAAGAAAGAAAACATGTGGGTAATCAAGACCTTTAACAAAATGTTGTACCTAAGGTGCTGACTATTGAATCTGCATGTTGGAACTAATAAGAAAAACCAGCAGTAAAATTATTAAATGCTTCTGAAAAAAATATATAAAGTAAAGGAGCAAAAACCTGGCACAGCACATCTTTACAGCTAGTTACTCCTAATGCTGTTAATCTGCTAATTGTAATGCTATACACATTCTGGTGGCTTAAATGTTTAACAAAACACTTGATTTTTATAGATGCTTGTAGATGCTATACTGCAGTTTTCCTGTTACCAGTCTGTAAAACAGCATGTGATACGACAAATAAAGACTATACCCAGTGCGGGCTGCTGTTAGACTGCACACCTGGAGCGAGGGCGTACACAATCTTGCTCACAACTCGATGTCTAACAGTACTGTGAGTGGCAGCTCTCTCTTTGGCTGAGCTTTCTTCTTCTGTATCCTTTTCAAAACTAGCTGAACTTCTGCTCTCTCCCTCCTCCTGCTGGTTCCAGAGAGAGGACAAGGACTCCAGGGTCGAGTGGAGCTCATCTCGTGCAGACATTACGGTCTGAAGACAGGGAAGCTGCAGGGTTGGGGCCCCAATTCCATCCTTGGAAAGGCCGGTGATCAGCTCGTCAACAGCCTTGGCAGAAGAGGAGATCGTATCTCTGCAGCTTTTGAAGTCTTTTCCTAGGAGGAGGGCACCAGGGACAGACTGGTCAACCATCCTTAAATCTACCAACACTGCTGCCACTGAACTATCAGAAAATAATCTGTAAGAGCTAGTGTTGGCCTTTGCCCATCAAGGAAGTACATTAGTGTAAGTGTCTTGACACTGTGAATCAAAAGCTTTACCTCGTAAGGCTGTAGACAGAGATGAATGCAACTGTCTAATGGCTTGGTTCAGCTGGAACAGTTTGGTTGATGTCGTCCTCAGTTTCTGCAAAAGTAAAGCCAAAGCGTCCTCCTCCCCTTCCTCTGCCTCCTGTGGTTCCGATTCCCTCTCCTGTTTGCAGACATTAGCACTTACACATAATGACAACAAGACTGCAAACAAACAGGACATGCTTGTAACTTCATCTGTTAAATTACATACAAAACACAACAAAGATCCTACTATAATGTGTAGAAATTTACTATTAACTAAATGCAACCAGTTTTGACTCCTGTATTTTGCTTAAGTTATATTTTAACGGGTGAGCAGAATAGATTTTACACAAAAAGTGAAATAAAAGAATTGCAGCCAGTGCCTGAATCACTACAAGTTGAAAATATTTTGGGTTCAAGCCTCTGCTACATTTACCAATAGTGAGAAAAACACCCTGAAAATAGCTTTTGGAGGATATAACTCAGTTTTATTTGACTACAATAACACTGTGGACAGCATAAAGCCCAGCTGCCTACATGTGTCATGTATTGGTTTGAAAAGGTAAAAAGGCCAAAACAAAACCTGCTACTTTGTGTGGCTAAGATAAGGACAAACAAGGCTGTTAGCTGTGACTTATGCCCCTTCATTCAACACATTCATTATGTGAACGATCACCGAGGGATGACCGCAGAGAGATAAGCTTACGGCACACTAAGCTTTACAGGAGCAATAAAGGCTGAGTGGCATCTTTAATGGGGCTGTTGTGGCAGCGAGTCTTAATCCGTAACATTTAAGCCTGTGTCAAGACGGAGGATCGTTTTTAACCTTTACCTACAGGATGCTCAGCTGAGCGTGCACTGTTGTCTTTTTGCTCTGGTTAAACCAAAACAAGTGCCAGGACTTTTGTAATGAAGCTCCACAAAGCAGATAACAAATGCCATTTATTCCCTCCCCCAAGTTTGACACATATTTTTTAATGATTACATTCTTAATTAAAAAAAAAAAAAAAAAGGTAATGAAACAATAGAGGCTAAAAAAAAAAGAAATTTAAGCTGCATTATGTTGTAGATCTGATTGTGAAAAAAACTAAAGGGTTTAGAGAAGGGGTGTCAAACATAAGGCCTGGGGGCAAGAATCGGCCGAGCGAAGACCTGAAACTGGCCCAGTAGAGAGCTTTAGAAAAAAATATGAAGGAGTATGTAAATGTTCAACTTCTAACTGCATTTTCTTAGGTTTTACAGCTTTTCCCATCCACTCCTACTGCCATAAAGTCATTAGTTAAGAGATAAACAATTAAATGACGGGAAAATTACAGTTTTTCCACTTTTGGTGCGCTTGCAGTAAATTAAAAAACAAACATTTATAATTACAGGACAGTCTGTGCAATGAAAAGGAGTTGGACGTCCCTGGTTTAGAGGCTACAGATTGTGATTTTTAATGGATTCTGTTGATGAAACTTACCAAAATATGGCAGTACATGTAGCTCTCCAGAGCACGAGCTAAATCAAGAGTCTTTGATTTAAGGCTCTGGAGGACCTGCGTGTAAAGATGACAGGTATCATGGGTAGCAACTCAATAAGCACTTTAAAAACACACCAGATATAGCATTTCTGTGATATAAATGAGCACAAAAAGGCACGACATTTTAAATAAGTGCGTGATCTCTTACTGAGCTTCTGGGATAGGACAGTTGAGCCTCTCTCAGCATTTCCCTCGTGATGGTGAGGCTCTCCTCCAAGAGAGATCGGATACCCTTACCAGTTCCCTTCATTAGACACGTGACCACTGAAGGCTAACGATTAAAAAAAACAAAAGGACACAAATGACTTTTTATGACCACATTATTCCAGTCAGTTACCAGAGCTACAAAGAATGACAGATTTCAGATTAATTTTCAAACAAACTTTCACCCTTCCAAGATTAATGGGCAGCAACAATTCCAGTGGAAGCAGTAAGGGTGGACTTGGTTTTAACCACTCACAGCTTCTACATTTCGGCTTAATTTTTGTTAAATAAATAATGACAGTGTGTGGTATCATGTTTTATTATTCATATCAGGTTTATGACCTGTTAAGGACCAGATAATTAATTACATCCCAATACATAAAACCTTAGCATTGGTGCACCGTGTTACCATGGCTGTACCTTACACTCACATTCATACAGTTAATAGTTGTGATGAGGGGGCATGAGTAGAGTGGCCCACAGTGCCCAAACAGAGACCTCCCAGCTAAATTATTGGTGGTCTTACCTTGCCCATAGCCTGGGCGCCCAGTCCCGTGACATTCAATGACATGCCTGTCACTACTGCCATGTGTCCAAGCGCAAGTAAAGTTTTATCCAGGCACTGACTAGTTTTCCTTCGGGCTTCTTTCACCATCGATGTGATCTCAGATTCGCAACCCTGGATGTGAGGGCGGGAGAGGAATGTTTCACTCAGCATCGAGTCGGCACAAACAAACTGATACACAGGTTCAGTTCACATTTATTTAATAGTGAATCAATGCAAGCAAGAGAGCACAACAGCCAACAAAGTCTGAAGGGGCAGTAAATAAATTAAAATGCTAGAAAAAATTAAAAGTAAGGATCGAGAGGGGAAAATTGTGTGTTTAGGTGCTGAGAGTGGCAAGGAATTTAGATTTAGTTTCCATATATTCATGTTCTGTTTGGGGCTTCAAGGTTGAGAATTCCCTCAGCTTTGCCATTTCCATAGACAGAGCTCAAACAGCTCAGAGCTAAGACCCGTCAATCAATGCTCTGCATTTTGATTAGCCACCCGTCTCCAAACTACGCAAAATTGAAAATCATTTGTCAGCTTAGATTTTGCACTCTTTTTGACTCATTCATATACTGCAAATGCCAGAAAACCCAGACATCATGTCAATGCATAGCCTTTAACTTAAAAAAAAAAAAGGCTTGATTTGCCTGAACTCAAAATGGGCGGAGTGTAATGATTAGAGAATAATGATACAATCTGCATGTAGGCTGGCTTAGCCTTTTATCGTCACCAAGCAGAAACCTCAGTTTGAAACTTGTGTACTGTCACTTTAACGTGTGATACCTTTGGGTATTTTTTTTCCTCACCTGAATCAACATCTGGAAGAACCCTCCCATCTTCTTGACTTGGCTTTTAAGTTCCTCAGCAATCGTGTAGAGCAGACCGGAGGAGGGTTTAACACTGGCCAACCACTGCATGGTAACAAACACTGCATTCTCTATGGCTGTCGTTGCCTTCACCAACTCAGTTTGTGCCACCAAATTACCCACAAACACTGCAAAAAAGAAACCACCAAAAAGCACCACAATAAAAGTTTGTGCCCAATAAACACCAGGCCACTTTTATGAATGTGGCCTGGTCATACATGCCTTTTGGCTCAGCTCTTACCTTGGCAGAGGACGAATATCCACAAATTATTCTTCTAATCATTACCTATCCATCGGTAGCTATTGATTTACTAATGTCTATGAAGTTGACTGGAACTCACCACTATCCTGGCTGTCATCATCCAGACTGTCGTATAGGTCAGATATAGTTTGGACAGCCATGTAGACCAGGTTTAGATCTGAGATTAACCGATCTGCCATGCTCTCCTCCGACCCTGTAGAACTACGCAGACGGGCCAGTGATTGGCCAACTAGCTCCTTGCAGATGCCAGGCATCCCAGGGTCTGAGATGCTGGAATGGAGGGAGGGGGATTTGGTCACACCCATTAACCCTGGGTCAGACACAGAGAAGAGTGGGTGATGATCATTTGTCACAAAAAGCAAATGTAGTCGAGTGTTTAACAGCTGTAGCACTGAATGCTGCATGCAGGTCTGAAAATTTATATTCATGTAACAATGTCGCATTTTAGAAAGACAACAAGAGGCAGCTTTTCGCCACTCAATTCCACCGACATTTGCCTTTTAAGAACACGACGTTTAATATTTTATGCATATTTACTTGTGTTTCTTACCAGCAGACTGTGAGGAGCCACTGTGGAGGCTCTGAATGGGATGCACCCGGATCTCGTAGAGACGCCCTGAGATCCTTCTGCTCTTCAGCAAACTCCTGCTTCTAAAGCCAAACCAACCAGAAACCCACTTGGTACCGCTGCCAACGTTCAACATTTATACTGACTTTTTCTTTAGACACAGGAGAATAAACTTTACTTGCAAGAGAAACCCAGAGGTGGAAAGGTCAGTAAATAGAGATGATTGTTTAGGCAAAGGTTTATTGGAGTAAAAGAGCAATATGGTGGAGCCCCAGAGCCTGTGCAGTGTTTCATTTGGCTGTGCCTAGTGGTAGTTTGGGAACACCAGGACTGCTTGACAAGAATAACCACAATGTGAGGGGGAATATATTCTGCATGTACAGCAGGTGCTGTGTGTGTGTGTGTCCTCCATACCGCTCCCAAACAAACACCTTGGCCTGACCTGCATGCGAAAATTAATAAACACAAGAAATACACCAAAGAGGGGAATATTTTTGGGTAGAAAGTTTTCAGGAAAAGAGAGAAAACAGGACTGTTTAACTATCAAGAAATATGTGCCAGGTTGTAAATCACAATGTTGGAAACTGGGAGGGCTGTGAAAATAACTCAAGTATTCCAAATTTACTTGAAGTATTTACCATCACTCAACTTTCCACATACGAAAAGTAAAACATTTTTTTTAAAAAGGGAACTGTTTTTGTGGCACGCTTTGTGTCCACAGAGAGAGGGTCAATGCAAATCAGTGCAAAAATGCTCACTTCTATTTTTTCCTTCCTAAAAGCTCTGATGAAGATGAAATTTAAGGTACACTGACACACACACACCCTTCCCTAAGGGACAAGCAGTGTTTTTAAAAACTTTCCCACCTCCATATTTAATCTTATGTAAATGTAAGATGCTAGGAAGAAGGATTTATGGATAGGAGGAGCTGGATAATTACCTTCGTCGAGAAAAGGAGGCGGCGGAGGAAGAAGAGGCTGATATATCTTGCTCCCACTCATCATCGGGGTCGTAAAACACATTGTCATCTTTAGAGCTGGAATCCCCCTGTGGTGAATAAACTCCTGATGACATGTCCACTCTCATTTACTCAGCTTAATGAGAAAAGCATCGCAAAGTGAGGCAGCATCCCTCTGTCGGGCATAAAACAATCCATTCTGGACTATAAATGAGGTCAAACACTTAGGAAATTTGCAAGTGACTGGAGCTGATGTCAGGCTCTGAATTTGCAAAACAAGGAAGAGTCGTGCAGGCTGAACAGGTGTGCTATGTCTTACTAGAACACAGGTTAATGTGAGAAAGACATGATAGCAAAAAAAGGTTATGAATTTGAACGCAGAATTGATCCCAGACTTACCCGTTCGAGCTCCCTCATGGCAGCAATGTTATTTTGGAACTTTTCCAGACACCAGAAAGTGGCAATTCCCAGCTTTGTGTTTTGAACTCGCACCTGCAGCACACCACCGCACTTCTCATTCTCCGAGCTCTCATGTCTAAAACAGGAGAGTAAAGTCAATAAAAATAATAAGGTCAGAGGTTAACAGCAGCCACGTGTTCATTTACAGCTGTATTTTAGGGAGTAGCTAAATACAAAGACTGGATATAGGTTTACATGCTTTTACTTTTTTTTTTTTTAATGCCACTGGTTTCTTCATCATTTTTGTGTTTACATGATGCATAATAAAAAAATATCTGCGACTTTTGCCCATCCTTTCTTTCCTACCTGCTGAACACTGTGTGTTTCTTCAGTTTAGCACTGATTTTATTGGCTTCCTCAATCATCAAGGACAACTTCATGGCATCCCACTGTGGAGAGACTGCGACAGAGAAATGAAACATTACCTTCAACTAGGACTGGGCGATATATATCGAGTTTTTAAATATATTGAAATATTTTTATATGATATATGAGATGTGATAATATTGTTTATATCGATATAGTCTATGTTATGTTATAATTATACTTGTGGAGCCACAAGTTTGCCTCTCTTTCGTCCACTTTTGTCTCCACGCAACGTTACTCTGCCTCTCTCTACTTCACTGAACACAACTCCCCCTCCCCTATCGCTTCACCTGCAGGCAACAACAAGATCAGCTATCAAAGAGGAGCTGGTCGGTAAAAAGAAAACATTTGGAGATTACTATTTTACTGCTGGTAGCAGTAATCTCGTTAGAATGACGTTAACGCCATAACTGCATTAATGCGGCAAATCTCCGTTAATGAGTTACCGCGGATCGCCCCGAGCATGGGGCTGGATGGCATCAACGTGTTAACGAGCTAACAGCTCTCACACGTTGACGCCATGCAGCCCCATGCACGGGGGCTGCACGGCCTAAAATTCTTTCATTTTCTCAAAACTCGACAGTGCACCTTATGTATGAGTTCTGGTTGTGCTTACTGATCGCGAACCGCTTTTATGTGTTACATTACGGCTACCGTAGTCAGGAGCCTCGTGGAGTACTACGTACTGTACTTCAACGTAATATTACCGTATTGTGTGCGTTTAAGGACCACAAATGGCACCTGTTCATAGACGTGGTTACAACAAGGATTTCAAACTCCAGGCTGTCAGTCACGCAGTAGAACTTGGGAACAGAGCAGATGCGAAATTTGTCTTTGTTATTATGCTCAGGGTCTGTTAGTTTACATTTTGACTGCACAATTGTGAGCTTTTTGTTATGCACAAAAACAACATTGTTTTATTTTATTTATGGAGCATTATTATTTAATAAATGCTGATAATTTATTTCTGAGTAATTTTTTCATGTACATCTACGCTGTATGTTAATAAAAGTGCCAGTGTGAGATCTGGGACACAGTGTGACTAAGAACTCTCTTTTTGTTGTTACTTTATGGCTTTAAAAAAATATCGAGATATATATCGTATATCGCCATCCAGCTAAAGAATATCGAGATATGAATTTTTGGTCATATCGCCCAGTCCTACCTTCAACTAATAGCCCAGAGTTAAATATCATTTGGCTCAGATGATCTTTACTTAGCAGTACAAGACAGTACACAGCAGGGATTCACTGTAAAAAGGAACAGTTGAAATAAGCTACTCACTGGCTATTGCACTCATTTCCACCAACAATTCTCAAAGACCTTATAAGGAATTACAGTAAGATGCAGATCGCTGTGCTCCACATTCTACCGATTAGGGTTGAGAGGCTCATAAACTCCGACATTGCATCCATTCATCTAATATGATCCTCGTACAAACAAATGAACAGAATAAGAGGGCAGCATAATGGTCAGACTCCCCAACACTCCTTACCAAAAAGGCATTTTAACGCAACATTGTCTCGAGTCAAATAAAACCATTGGCTATAAAAGGAGCATCTTAGAGGGGCTTAGAAAATAAGATGGGCAGAGGTTCAACTATCTGCTCCTGTGTCTAATGTTTGTAAAAAAGAAAAACCAACAAATATACTATTATTATAAGACTCCAGGAACCTGAAGAAATATGTGCACAAGGGACAAGGCCAAAGATTAATGCTGAACACCTGTGATCGTCAGGTCTTCAGGCAGCACTGCATTAAAAACAGGCACGATTCAGTCATGGAAATCATTGTCTGTAAACACTGTATGCTGTGTCAAAGAAGAAGCTAACGGCAGTGGGCCAAAGCTCTTCTAAAATGGTCCGAGGCAAAGTGGAAAACTGTTCTGTGGTTAGACAAATTGAAATTTGAAGTTCTTTTAGATAAATGTGGAAACCATTTCTAAACTGGTCTAAAGAGGAGACAGACCATCTGGCTAGTCATCGCCGCCTAGTTCAAAAGCCTGCATCTCTAATAATATGGAGGCCCATTAGTGCTTTACATATTTACTAAGGATTATATGCCTTCAGTGTACGTTGATATAGTGGCAAACAGCTTTTCTCTAATGCTTCTGCTGCTCTGGACAACTCTGCTTACACGATGTGATCCTTACTCCCAAACACGTTCAGTGTTGACTTAACTCTTACCATGTTGGGGCGTATGGTTTTCCCTTAAAGCTCTTTTCTTCTGAATCTCCTCCAGCTCCTTGCCAATCTTTTTCTTTTCCGCCTCCAGGGCCTCGACAATCCTCGCTTGGCGCACACGATGCTCTTCCATAGCCTTGAGTGAGTCATGGTAATGTAAACAACATTAAAAACCATCAGGGTAAAACATTCCGCCTGAAGCCAAGCTCCACGGTGGCTCAAAACGCATCCCAAATGGTTAAACATAAAGCCCAGAGTCAGCATATTTGCTAATGCTCATACATAACATCAGAAAACATGAGGATGAGCGAACGAAAGAGGTGATATAATTAATGAATATAGATTTCCTGTATGCCTACTTCCAGAAAAGCGAGAAGATGACTGCTTGAAAATATCACACATTTCGCCCACCTACTCCCTCCCGCCTACAGTCATAGGGGAAATAAAAGAAAAGGCAACAGTCTCTTTCTGGAAAACCTGATGGTACGGCGCACATTCCTGAGCTATTTTCACTTTCATCCATAAAAAAAATGCCATCAAAAAGTGATTGTTCAAAGTCCTGTTTAATTTTGCCCAATTCCCCTGCAAGGCCGTCTCCACCTGTACCTCATAATGTAGCACCTGAGATCCAAAGGGTTGCAAACACACAAAACCTTCACACAGGAGGCTTCCCATAAAGGCCGACTGGCCAAATGTAAATTGGGTGTGTAAAATATATATATATATATATATATATATATATATATATATATATATATTTTTTTTTTTTTTTTTTTTTTTTTTTTTTTAAACATGTGCACAAATCAAAATAATCTAGCCCATCCTGTTTTTGTCATTTCCTTAATTTAATCAAAAATCCTAACCTGGGTCTCCATGTGGATACGGAGACGTTTCCTCTGGACATCCACCTCCTGCTCCAACTCCAGCTTGGCAGTTTTGAGCTCTGCCATCTGGCTGGCAACCCTCTGCTTCTCCAACTCCTGTTGGCGCTTCCGCTCATTCTCCTCATTCTGAAGGAACGAAATGCTGGCATTTATCTGCAGTTTGCATAATCTGACAGGGTATGAGAGCGTGCAAAACTCTACTATGTTTAAAGGTTCTTTAAAAATGCACAAGTGTTAAGAAAATACACCTAGCAATTTCAATTTGAGGTTTTAGTTTACAATATTACAGTAAATGAAAATTACAGACTGTCAATAATCTAATACAGGGTTACAATAATAAATGACTGATGATATCATCCAACTGGCCTATTTCTAGATTTTAAAAAAAGAAGAAGAGAAAGTCTCGTATACCAGCTCTCTCTCCAAGGCTCGGATCTTTTCTTCATAGAGCACCTTCTGGTCAGAAAGCTCTTTCTGAGCCACTTCTTTTGCCATCTGGATTCCTTGCATCATCTCCTGCTTTGCTTTAAGATGGGCTTCTTCAATTTCTGCCTCAAGCCTGAGAAACACAAAAATGGGAATTCAGATTTTGAGAGTACGGAATAACATTTTACAGAAAAGCCTCAGTCTGGCCGATTTTCCCTCCACTCACAGCGCTCTTTGAGCTGCAAGGAGCTCGTTTTTAGCAAATTCGAAATCTTTATGACCGTCGCCTTCGCCTGTCCAGCATGACGCTCTCTTCCCAGACTGCACCTCTGCTGGGTGATTAAAGCGGAAGTAGTGATCTCCTCCAAGAATCACCCTGTCGCCCTAGAAGCCGGACAAGAGACACAGATCCAGAGAGAAACCATTTATGAAACGCTTTGGGCCTTGCGTGGACAGACCGTTCCGTTTGATTTACAGAGAGTAACAAAATGAAGCGATAGACGGACAAAAAAGTTAGAACTTGCTGCTTTACTTACATGGTGTAGGACTGTGGATTCAGAGATGAGGTTCCCATTAACAAAAGTCTTGGCGTTTTCCATCGGAATGATGCTGACAGTATCGTGTATGTTGGATATAACACTGAAAAAATATATATATAAAGAAAATAAAAACTATTTTAGGTGAAATGCAAAAAAAGTGGCCAAATATCTTCGTAGGGCTACATATTCCTTGGTTATATCCATCTTGATGCAGGTATTCCACCTGACTGAACAATATGCTACTGTTTTCACCCCTCTCTGAGGAGTTGGTCTTACCAGTGCTGGTCAGCAATGAGGGCGCCAGTCAACTGGATATCGTGGCTGGAGTTGGACTTGAGCTTGCCCACCGTAGTGCGACCCTCTTTGATCATGTAGAGAAGCATCTCGGACAGCTGAGGGTCCTCATTCAGATTCACGAGGTTGGGAAGACGGTTGTCCACTTTGAAGGTCACTCCTGCTTTCTGATCACACAGACCAAAAATTATTTATAGAGGGGGGGGGTTCATCTCCTTTGTTTTCAGCTTCTTCTTTAACAACATTAGTGTTTGAACACGAGCATGGTGGGTGCAGAATGATAGAGAGAGTAGACTAATAAAATGAAGGTTACACCGAAAAAAGAAATTACCTGCAACTCTTTGGTCTCTTCACGCTTGCGAATTTCTGCTTGCTCAAGTTTCTCCCTCCACGCCCTGCCGGAAAATTTGAAAAAACAAAAAAAAAATTTATAACCAAAAGCAAAAATGACATAAGAACAAATTCTACCACTAACATCACCCACTGCTAAGTAAACCCCAAGTCATATATTGATATCAGCATTTATAATGGCCGATAAATAAAAAGGTTTTAAAGAAGAGATGGGAGAAACACCCTTCAACCAAGTTAAGAGGGTTGACGTTGCTTAGTTCATCCACCAGAGGGCACTCTGCAGCTTTCCACTTGAGAACACAAGTGTTTAGAAAGCAGCAAAAATAACCAGCTGATCAAAGCAGAGCATAATTTCCATCATTTCCTTCAGGATTAATAAAGTATTTCTGATTCTGATAAATGAGTAGCGCACAACTTCCTGTGATAATAAATCCTGATTATATTGAAAGAGCATTGTCATAATATCTAAATAACCACACATAACAAATATTTTATTTAAAATTTCTATATTAGTTGGGCTCTACTTAACATCTTTGTCATGCTAAAAATGTCTGATTTTTATTTCTAATATCAGAATGTTGAATGTTTTAGCCTAATAAAAATATACACTGGAAAGAAGTAAATCTTTCTGTTATTAGAACTCAATAACAAACTGTATGTATCAAGACTGCACAAATACACAGAAACATATAGATCACTGTAAATATACTATTACTTTGTGTGAGTGTGAAGAATAACTTTAAAACTAGCTTTCATTTGACCCCCTCCACTGCAAAAAGAGAACTGTTCATTTGAGGATTCAGTAGGATTATAGCAGTAATGCTGACCGATTGGCCTCAATCATTTCCCTCTCTTGCTGACAGAGTTTATTCTTCAAGGTGGAGATCTCCTGCTGGAAGAGCCTCACTCTCTCTGGTTCGACGCCCTGGGAGCTCATCTGGGCTGCTCGCAGCTTCTCCACCTCTGCCTTTAGCTCTGAAACACACAAAATTCATCCAGATTGTTTCCTACTGAGAAAACTGTTGCAGCAAGATTATGTAAATGTGCAGATATGATGCCACTTTAGAGAGGAATATTCAGATTTGGTCAGCAAACTGCTCGATACTGTCCCTCACTGAAGTTGACTGGTTTGTCTGTCTGAGTCACATTCACTTTGAGCATCTCCCGCTGACAGGCATCGTGAATGAAATCCACAGCAAGAGCTCCCCTTAGTGCTAAAAACGTCAAACAGCAGCGCTATCATCTTATGGAAAAATAATACTTGCATGACAGTTAGCCGCCATGTGCAACTGACAGTGCATAAATATGGCCTGGAGGCAAGGTTAGGGCCAGGCTTTAATTTCAACTGGATAGCGCAAGAGCTGGTGATGGATAAACGGGCCGACAGGCGGGAGGGTGAGTGGTAAAGGAGGAGAGCGAAAGCGATCGGGAGCGAGTGCCTAACAGGAACACAATCACATATAAAGAAAAACACAGGGATGAACAAAAGAGAGAGAGGAAAAAGGCTGATGAAGGAGGAGCTGAAGGACAGACATGAAAATATTTATATGTGTGTGTGTGTGAGAGAGAGTTCTTACAGTCCAAAAATACTGACTACACCTGTGAAGCTACTCTGTGGTTTTGGTTGTAAAAAAGGAAATACAGGTGTGGCTTTGTGTGTTGAAAGGCAGATGTTCAGGTTTACAAAGAACTACAGGGGAAAAAAGGAAAAAGAATCTCTCATATAAAAATTACTTTCCCTCCCTCTCTTTTTTTAGTTTATAAGGTGACCAAGGATTTGTCCAGGCTCACATGTCAAACCAACACAGTAAGTGTGCCTGAAACCCTGCTTTAGACATAAGGCTTATAAATAGATACCTTTTGTCTACAGTATACAAATTTTTAAGCATGTTATGGATGTCTGACCTCTGATGAGCTTGGCATTGGTGTCCTCATTGACCTTGGCCACATTTATGATTGTGCGGGCTTGCTGGGCATAGCGTAGAGTGCTCAGGCTCTCCTCCACGTTGCTGCCCGACGGGCTCAGCGTAGCAATCATGGCCGTCTTAGAGTTACCGCCGAGGCTCTCCTTCAACAGCCTGCAGGTGACAATTAGAGGAGAACCGTCACTGTGATTGCTGACAAACAAACAAATACAAATAAAGAAATTGTGCACAAGCACACTGTTCCCTCACCATGTAAGGACAGAGTCTCTGTACGGTATGAAGACTTTCTTCTTGGTCAGCGCTTGTTCTGATAAGGCAGAGATGACCTTTCCGAGCGTCAGCAGTGATTTGTTGATGCTGGCGCCCTCCTATAAAGACATCGTTTTGAATAAAATAAGCATAGAAAAATTAATGAACAGGCCAACAATGCAAAGAAACCAGAGCCTTCTGAGACAAGAGACTGTACTCTGATTTGTGAATGATAAAATTATATACCGTGGTTCACCTAAAAGTCTCCATCTCCAATCTCCAACAAGCAATGATTAACTGCTTAATGACTTAACCACACATGGTAGTTAACATGTGCTCACCCTGAGTCGGTCTCCACTGGTCTGGGCAGAGTGGCAGCGTTCGCTGCCTGCCAGATCGATCAAGTTGATCCTGCTGGTGATACTGTGGTCATGTTCCTCGCCTTCCACAAGCTCAGTCTGCACACACAAACACAAATGGACTCACAGGCACTTAATGTAAGCACGATTCATCCGCTCCCCCGTGCTAACGTATTTTTTTACATAAAAACTCAAAGAGGGAAAAGAGGTGTAAATACACAGTGAAGACAGTACCTTAGTCTGGGTCATGACCAAGGTGAAGACAGAGTGAGATCTGGAGCTCTTGTCATTCATTCCTGTGGCTGCTGTGGCTCTCTGCTTATTGCCGAGCTCCAGCCAGCCCTAAAGAAGAAGAAAAAAGTACTTTAAATTATTATTGATTCTCTGTGTGAAATCTCACTTGAAGATATTCATTTCCATGACAAGCCTTTCAGATTCGGTTAACAGGCTTTTTGTCTGCTTGACACTGAAGACCTAGCTTGTTCTTGAAAGCACCCACTAATAAAAAGACAACTGGTTCATCTTACCTGAACATCATTGTAAGAGCGCACCACATTCCTGTGAAGAAACAGCAAGCTGAGCAATTCTGAAAAAGGTACCATCCAAGAATGTTCAAGCTTTCAGCGAATAAAGAGAGAAAGACGAGATTTTCTTACGCTGAGAGCTCAGCGACATAAGGCCCGTGGACCGGATGCTCTCTCACCCTCAGCTGGAAAACAAATCCAAACAAAGGTTTTCTACATTTTCCCCCCCTGTGTTAAGTCAACCACAGTGGCAAGTTAGCAATAAAAACATGTGGCAGGGATGAGTGTCACTAAACAGCAAACTACTCACGGGCATCGTCCTCTGGTTTGGTTCTTCTCTGGTCACCAGCAGGTCATGGATCTTCTCATTGTACACTTCAAAGTAGCTCATCTCTACATGACATTTGACCTGAGATTCAAAAGGGACCCAAAACAGATCATTTAATTATTTTTCAGATAAAAATGAAATTGGAATAGAAATGTAAAAAAACAAAGAGAGAGCTTACCTCTTCACTTTTTATTGAGGCCAGTTTAGAAAAAAGCTCATGGCAGAATTTTGGGATCACCCCTACCTCCTCCTCAAAACCCATCATCCTGCAAAACAATCAGTCTTAACACATCAAAGTGACAGATTACAGTACAAAAGTAAAAAACAAAACAAAACAAATGACCACATAAGTGAGAACACTGATGTAAATGAAAAGTGAGTCCACTCACGTGTATGATTTACCAGAACCTGTCTGGCCATAGGCAAACAAGCAGGTGTTAAATCCTTCAAAGGCCCTCAGCAGCAGAGGTTTGGCCAGCGTCTCATACACGGTCTGCTGGCAGGCAAAGTTGGAGTCACTGGCATCCACTGAGCAGAAAGAGAAGTCGTAGGTGAAGGAGTAGCTCTGTTTGGACTCTGGATGCTGGACCACAGTCTCCTGGCCATTCATGAAGATGACCTGTGAGGACTTCTCAGCTTTCTCCCTGTAATAGAGCAGAACAAAAAACTTCAGAGATGTGTTGTTTGTCTTTCTTTAAACAAGTAGCATGCCAGTGTTTTATACACAGATTCCAGAACCAGACTTTAATATACTGACAAGGGGGCCTGCTTCTCAGTCACCCAGCAGTTAAACACTAACCTGGCACTGAAGGGGCGGACACGCACAGCCACCGTAACAGCACTGTTTTCCATTTTTAGTAAGTCCTGCTGCTTCAGACCCTCACTGGTACTGGGCAGGATCTGTTCAGGAGGAGCAGGATCGGATGTCCTGACCTGGGTCACGTCTCCCTTTTGGTTCGAGGTCTTTGTCTTTATCACCTGCAGCGTCGTGTCAGGTCTTCGCACACCTGAGGTCGTCTTGCTGATCCGAGGAGCCGGGAAGGGTTTAGTGTTTTCGGCTTGCTGTGCTCGGGGTTTGGGCCTTTCCAGACTGGCAGATTTGACCAACGCTGGCTTGGGAGCTTCTTTCCCTGCCAGTCTCTCAAACACGTCTCGTTTGGCAGCGATTCTCTCAAACGGGGTCTTTCTGGTCGGCGTTTTAAAGGTATGGGTCTCGTCTGTGTTTCTACTTGAAGATGAAGAAGAGGAGGAGGTTTTGTTCTGCGCAAACCTCCCTTGTGTTTGCACATGAGTCGCAGTTTCTCTTAAGCTCATTGACCTGAATAAACCAGGTGTCCTCCCGTTTGGTTCACCGAGAACTTTGGGCGTTGACTGCAGGCCACCAGGCTGCCCACGTCCGCTCTTGTCCATGGAGGGAGTCCTGGTCCTGCGCTGCAGAGTCAGTCTCTTCTCCGGAGCTGCTGTGGTGCTTTGGCTGCTGTCTGTCATCGTTTGTTCAGCCGTTTCGGCCCCGGTCTTCCTCTTTGACCGTCTTTGTAGGGTGAGCCGGGCTCGGTAAGGGGTCTGCTGCCCGCTGCCACTCTTTGACAGGGCAGAGACGACATACGTCCTGTTCACCGGACGGCTTTTATCTGATGACCTGCTGTCTTCACATGCAGACTCCCCTGATGCGGTCACACTTTTGCCCAGCGTCGTGTCGGCTATCTTTCGCTCTCGGCCGGGTGTCCTGGACGTTGATGTTGACAGCAGATTGTCGTAATAAGCGGTGTGTTTCCGCCCTTGTACGCTAAATATCGACATGGCTGTGGACTGTTAGAAACCTAAACGGTGTAATTACGAGACAGGCGAGTTAACGGCAGATGCACTTTACACATTTAAAAACCACGTAAATTGGACGTAAGTATGACTCCATATGTTAGTTAAAGGAAAATAAAAATCCATTCGAATAAATTATTACTTGCACTTGCGGAAAAAAAACTTCTTTTGTTTATGTTCGCCTGCTCGCTTCCGCCTCTACCCGCTTCAATTTCAAATCGTCACCGTCACTGGCAGCTGATTGGCTGGATTCTCTGAAAGTGCTACGTCACGTCATGGTCGCGACCTGTAGGCACTTTATGATACCGCTAGATGGCAGCACAATACCGAGCCACAATAAGTAAACTGTGAACGATAGTCATCTCTGAGATTGCGTACCAGTGGAAAAAATGTGCTAGTCATAAGTTCCCATCTAAATTTAGTCCTTTACCGTTAAAATAAACGAAATGTCTCAAACTCCCTAACATCTACTGCGGAAGACAGTGAGATATAAATAAAACATCCAGAGAAACTTTGAGAAAAACTTACCTTTTAGTTGGAATAATATATGAGAATAAAATCAGACTGATTAAAGTTTGTACAAATGGCAGGGTGCGTTCAGTGCCTTGCTCAAAAGCATCTGGACCTTAGTTCAAGTCTGGATTAATGAGGATTCTTATTCTTCTTTCAGTGCCCCTTTCATACTCCTCTATCACCGTGTGCCACTAGTGCCAGTTCCAAGCCTGGAAAAATGTGGAAGATTGTGTGGAGCTTTTTGATTAAGTCACTTTGCATTAATCATACAAAACACAGATCTAAAAAAAAAAAACAGATACAGAAAACACATTTATTTATAAATGAAATATACAAACTAAACATTTACAGGTTACTCAATAAATAAGCACCATTCCATGAAAGATTGGAAGAAGTTGCTACTTCTTGCGACGGTCATGTTTCTTTATGATGTCCAGGAGGTTATTTGTGGTAACCAGTGAATCCTCGTGGTCCTTCTTGTTTCTCTGCTTTTCTCTCCTTTGCTGTTCATGGAGGTGCGGTGAGTTTAAGAGCTGAGGGGGCAAAATGGAGCCAGTGGGTTTGACTCGACTCACCACCTCCAGGAACAGCCGTTTGTTGTTGTTGTTGAGAAGAGTGATGGCTGTTCCTCTGTGTCCAAGCCGACCTGCTCTTCCCACCTAGATGGAAAAAAAAGGTAATATTAGATTAGCTGTTGTAATTGAAAGGTTTTCCTAATGAAACTACATCAAAGTGATACTAAGCAGTGCTGACTAACCTGGTGGACATACTCATCCATTGTGTTTGGCATATCAAAGTTAACCACCAGTCTGACATTGACCAAGTCCAGCCCTCTGCCCAGAACACCTGTACTGATCACTACCTCAAAGTCACCATCCAGAAGACCCTGAAGAGAAAACCACAATTAGAAGTCTGTATGTACCACATACAGCAGACATTAATAATGAACTGCATTTACTGGCAAGCCTGTTTTTATTAGCATGTTGTTCCCATAATTATATTTTACACACAGCAGATAACAAAGCAAGGTGTCCATAAAATAATTCAGCATATTTATGTCTGATACAATCAGCCAGTAAAATTACATACTCTAAAAGTGGGACTCTGGGATTATAAATCATTTTGACTCCTAATAATTTAGATTTATTCTGGATTATTTCAGGCCTTGTCTAACTGTTTCAATAAAGTCACACCTCTTTAGTCACCTGTTCACCTATAGAAGTTGTGATCTTGGAAAAGAAAAAAATTGTCAGTATTTAAGAAGAAAAGCACGTAAATGGAAAAACAGTGTTTTTTTCTGCATTGTGTCTCTTTGCATTGGACATGCAGACTAAAGCTAGATCCCTGGGGAAAGCCTCAGCTGTGGGTATCTGTCTGTGCTGTTGAAGATAAACACTTTAGGACACCAAACATGGAAGCATTGTTTGGTTTTTCTTCCCTGTGCATGTTTTCCCACTGGTCTCACCCGGAGGATGCGGTTGCGCTCCCACTGGCTCTTGTCAGAGTGGATTGCCACGGCAGTGAGGCCCGTCACCTTGGCGACTGCCTCGCAGAGCAGATCAGCGCCGAGTTTACTCTCTACAAACACTACCACTGGAGGCTGGTACAGCTTACCATCCTGAAAAGTGACAAAATAATTTTTTTTTAACATTTTACATATTTTCTATACAAAAATATTGCCAAAAAAGCTATACAACTAATACATTATGTATACTATGTGCCTGTAGAGGCATCTACATATCTGGATACATTCCAGCACTCCAACAGGTAACTGTAACTTGACAAGACAGGAAGGAAGAAATGCATACTCCCAATCATACCTTCTTAATTTCACTGTTCTTTAGGAGAACATTCTGTAATCTTGAGCCAACTATTATGCACTATGCTGTAAGACCTGCAATATATGAAGCAACTGCTTTGATTAGTTTTTGAGTCATGTCCACTCCAGATAGTTGGTTTTCTTGTCGTGTCTTGTCCAAATCCCAGTTTTGTACCTCTGCAATTCCACAATTCACTCACCACTCGTGAGACAATAGCTTTACACTATGAGTTACTGAGTTATAAGAAAAGAGTCTTATGTTACTCAAACTACAACCTAAGAGCACTTTTCTACTTCAAGTTAATTAAAGTCGACCATTTCTGTTTTTTCAGTGCAAACTATTGCTGGGATTCCTGGAGTGGTGCCGTGGCTCTGTGCCCACCCGTTTCCTTCAGATAGAGGCCAGAGTGTCCACAGTGGCTGTCTAAATATGGCAGAAGGGGAGGCTGGTTCTTTATTGGACTTTATAATATTCCCACCAACAATAGCCAGCTGTTAAAATACCAAGCTGGTATCAGTGCGTGTCAAGACTGAGCAGTAAATGAACTGTAACCTAAAACTGATCTAATGAAAAACTTTGTGTTTTTCTTCTAAAGTACTTTCTTTGAGTGCAATGACCAATTAGACCTTTTTTGAATTCAAAAACTAAAAATATCTACTGACCAGTAAAAGAAACCATATGCTGGCAGTGGAGGTGTGTCCAGAAATACTCCACTTATAATAAACCTTTTAAGACTTCATGATTTTTAATCTAAAAACTCAAAGTTAAGATTGAAAAGCATCTAATCTATGACCTACGTTGAGAATCTCAAACAGCTTCTTCTTTTTGGAAGGTTCCTCTACCCAAAGCAGGATCTGTCGGACGTTGGCGCACGGCTGGTTCTTCTCCCCAATAGTGATACGTACAGGGTCACGGACCAACCGGGCAGCCAGCTCCTCCGTCCCGGTGGGGATGGTGGCCGACGCCAGAAGAGTCTGATGTTCTTCTGGGACTTGCTCAAGAACCTCCAGAACCTGCTGCTGGAAGCCCATCTTCAACATAGTGTCCACCTACAGGATGCAGCACAACTTTCATGTTGCAGGACTCTCAAAACTGATTTGAATGATGAATACTTTCAAAAGCTGTCATTATGTTGTTTGTTCTAAAAGACACAACTTTTACATTACTAATCCTTAAAGCTATATAAATTGAATTGAACTGAATTACTTTGTCTTAAAGTGCACAGTTTTTGTCAATTGTGAATTTCAATATGTTTGTCCTACCTCGTCAACCACCACAATCTTCACTTTGTCAAGCTTCAGCTCTTTCTGCTTCAAGATTTCAATGAGCCGCCCAGGAGTAGCGATGACAATCTAAAGGAGATTTAGAAATGAACAAAACCATGGCATGGGACAAATGTACAGCCTCAAGCTTTGACTGCAGCAGGAGGAAATTATTGTTTAAGAAAAACAAAACAAAACGGAGACTGTACTTTGATGCTGCTCTTCAGGCGGTGGAGCTGTGGGGGAAGCGGCATGCCTCCGACCAGCAGGGCAGTTCTCATGTTGGGGAGTCCCATCACAAGCTCCTTGGCCTGTCTCTCTATCTGAATGGCCAACTCCCTGGTGGGGGTCAGGATCAAAGCCACAGGGCTGCCCACACTGTGTGCTGATTTCTGAAAGCAGAAGCAATGTTGCACACTGCATGTCACCAAGAGAGCATTTGTGAATTTTTAAATGTAAAATTGTTTGTGTCTTTTTGAGAATACATTTATTCAATTCGACTCTTTTATCTGCAGAGGTCACTGGCAGCTACGGAGCAGCTTTTCTGTCAGATACTGGAGTCTAGTGTCTTCCTAAGGGGTAGCTCAGGAGGGCAAATGCTTGATACAAAAGCAGATTCAGTCCAGATTTACATATTTAGATCTGGGCTGTGGTGCTATTTATCCAGGCTGTAGAAATGTCTGCCTCCTCAAATATAATTTAACTTGATGGCATTTGCATGTGGCATATTAGCTTCAATACTGTACCTCGAGTGCCCTCACGACCACTGGCAGCAGAAAGGCTACAGTCTTCCCCGATCCTGTGTCAGCGCTCGCAATCACATCCCTGCCTGTGAGGCCAACAGGGACCATCTGTATCTGGACTGGGGTAGGTGTGTCATACCCCGCCTTTTTCAGGTTACCACTTAATGTGGGAGGGAAGCTGCAGTGCTCAAATTCAACAACAGGTCTTGCGACATCTCTCCCCTGGGTTTCTATGCCCAGCTCCTGTTTAATTCGTTGCACTTGCTCCTCTGTTAGGCCTGATATGAACCGATCTTCCCTGTAGGAGTAGCCTGGTTCACTTTCAACCACCCTACCAGGGTCAGCAGCTGGCTGTTGACTTTGAACAGTCCTTTCATGTCTATTTTGGTCCTTTTGCATAAATGCATCTGCCCCAGTCCCCATACCCATTTGCACTAAATGGCTGGCTTTGCATTCGAGACTGCAAACATCATTATCTGTAGCATCACAGATGTACTCTCCATAGCGACCACACATCACACAGACAGGTTCTCCTGGCCCAGGCCATCTCTGGTTCTTTTTAAATGATTTCACTGGTTCCTCCTCCTCATCATCATCATCATCAACATCACTGTCATCTGAGAGGGAGCTGTGTCCATCTTCGGGTGCTAAGCTCTCTGCAGCTGCGTGTGTTGTCGCATCTCGTGTTTGGGTGTCTTCACATGCTTCCTCGCTCTGAGCAGGTGTCTCGGAGCTACTTTTGCTATCCTCCTCTTGAACAACTTTGCTTTTCTTAACCACAACTTGAGCCGATCCCTCGGCAGGTCTCTTCACCTTCAGGGCTCGTGGCAGAAACATGTTTAAATACTACCTGTAACCACAACAAAGCAGATGTAAACGCTCAGTTACGCCAAAAGATTTAGGTGACATGTTATGGCAGCAGCTGCAAATAAATTGAGTATGAAGAACCTCCATAGCTCACTTTTTTTAAAAGGGCCAAATTGACTTTTTCCAAATAAAAGTTTTAAATAACTCCTGCTGCGAAGAAACCAAGTTTTTGAGTATTTTGAAATTACACTTCTGAGCCACCATTTGGTTGTTACTTACAAAAACAACATTACCTCTTCGCGTCAAATCCTCCGACAGTCGCAAACAGTTCCCGACGCACACTGATGCCGCAACATTACTTCCTTTGCACGTTGGGAATTGTAGTTCGTAGAGCTGAGTCGCTTTCCCCCCTGTTATTTACATCGCTGTCTTTAGCAAAATTGTATTTAAAACATGACGTTTTAAAAATGTGTATCTTTGTATACTGACCTCTTCTTATTCATTTCATTTTTTTAATATGTCATATTTTACGTTAAGGGTGCGTTCAGGGTAACAGAGTATGAGTAAAAGTAATAAAAATGCAGCCCATTAAACGAATCCGGGTTGGAAATTTTGCAGTGTAGCAAGTTAATGCCGTTTTACCGACTATATTGCGGTACAATATGTTTGTGGGCGGTTGATTCCAAAGAATTAAGATAAAAGTGTTAAAATTCCCAGTGGAGTTTGAAAGCACCGTTCACACATGCGCGTTGGACAACAAAACGTGCAGAGCTAGAGAAAGCCTCAGTGCGGCAGGAAAACCGCATCACGGCACCGAATAGAGGACCGAATGCAAAACACACAGGTTATTCATACAATGACACATGGCCATGAAAGGAAGAAGCCGTCTGCTGCCAAACAACTCAAATAATGGAAATATTGTTGTTTTCATTCCAGTCGACGAGCATTTTTCCCTCCTCTCTGATTTTCAAGGAAACCTAGCTTGTTCAGACGGAGAGCCTTTCAACTGGTAGAAAACAGAATGGATGAAAAACACCAGGAGTAGCGACCTATTGTGTGAACGAGACCGAAAAAAACAAAACAAACCTAGCCCCAAGAGCATTTTATTACTGGAAGGACATGCATATCTGTGAATAATCTGCGGAAAGACAGACCATCTCTTCAGTTTCCAGCTGTTTATAGTTTTCCACCAAATTCCAGTACTGGGATGCTTTCGCTTCGTAGGGTTTGAGGGAACAATCAAGGGGTGAAATATGGGTGAAGTTCAGGACGTCAGGGATGTTAAGAAGACGTTCGTTGCTCCTGCAATAAAGTCTTTTGAGCACTATGACTTTTCCCGAGCCAAAATGTGTTGCAGCCTCACATGGTTGGTGGCCAAAGCATACGGGACAGGTAGGTTCATCACCGCACCGACTGCAACAGTTAACCGGACGCAGCACGAGTCTGTTTATGATTTTAATGCTTTTCTTTTGATTGTTTGTTTTTAATGCATGCTTGTCAGAATCCAAATAAACCCAAAGCAACAAATGTGTAATGGAGATTTATGATTTATTATCAGTCAATTCCCATATGGGCTGGTTCACATGGAAACTACCATCGTTTGCAGTCATTTCTTATGAGGAAAGCAATACGTGTTATACCAAACGAAAGAAAGGTAAAAAAAAAAAACACTTCCTGTGGTCCCTAATCAATGGGGTGGGTGGGTGGTATTTAATGGAGAATACTTATAGAGATATTAAAGTACCTGTTTCAAATGATGTCACCTCCAGGGTGCTGCATCCATGTCAGAACTGCAAAGTAAATAGCCTGCAAAGTAAGTATGGCCTGACATCCTGTGACACCTAACGAAGTGGATGTAATCCCACAGTTTCAGTGGAATTAGCATTAAATACTATAACTGATATAGGGGATGCATGGATGCATATCCAGCAATGCAGTGATAATAAAGTGGCAAATCAGTGTGATTATGTGGCTCCCATTTGAGCATCTATAATAGAAAACTACAGCACAAACATCTGTTTTGGTGGAGTATCCACATCTTTTTTGGATGCACGAGGTAAAATGAACAACAGCGGGAAAAGGTGTTTTTTCAATTTTATAAAAAGGATCCAAGCAGTAACTGCAAATGTGTCTTAATAAATGCAGTGCAAGATCCTTCTGTGCTATCCTTTTCCCATTTTATCAACTCGTTCATCTTTATCTCTTTTTTTGTTGTTATTGTATTATATTCCTGATTCATACACATCATCTCAGTTTATTTGAGAGCGTCATTCCTTGTTTCTGTGTTGCTTATATCTCAGCAAACATGAGATCCCTTGCTGATTCTCTTGTGTATTTTCAGTCAGAACTGAATGAAATGGGCTGATTCCAAAAATACAGCCCCCCAGAGAGGGAGGGGAAGGGCAAGAAAGAGAAAGGGAGCGAAATCATCTCCAGATCCCAGCCTACGCTGCTGTGAAAGCTTTACATGCATCCGCCTCATTAGATTGAGGCGAGAATACATCAAGAATATGCAGTCGAGTACATGCGAGATGTGAGCTGTACAGCAGATCATCTGCTGTCAGGAGTCGCTGTCAAATGCTATCCCCCAACATTTACAGTGTCCTGATTCAGAACTCAGAACAGCAGCGCCATTTAATACCAGGTAAAAACCAGAGGCTGACAGACAATGAGTGTAATTCCCTCTGTATTCACTTAACAAGACGTTTTTCCGGATGTCCTTGTTTAAAGTATTAAGTTGTAACAATGACTGAATGGAAGATTGTGAGTCTGCATGAGTAAAAGCTCAAATACTACCAAGCTAATGAAAAAGATAAAACCGACTTCTTCATGCTCAACGTTTTCTTTGTCCTTAAAACGATTAGGAGCATGCCAGAATATAAACCAGGACACAAAATGTTGAAAGATAACATAAAAAATCGTCTCCTAAGCAGCTCCAGAGGTGGTGTTCCGTGAGCTCAGCCTGACCTCTGACCTCTCCCTGTGGATGATGAAGGCGGTGCGGGGGGTTAATATAAAGACAGTGTATTTTTTGTTGTTTGTTAGGATCTTTAATATGAATATAGTGCTGACAGGAAACCCTGTAACCTGGATAGTTGCTACTTCTGCCTGCGATTCTCTGCTGTAATAACACTGTGTACAGATGACCTTGCTGATAGCGGTCAGTCAAAGCAGGTGATTCATTGACCTCCGTGTGCATGTGCTGGAGGATGGGCAGCATAAAGCTGTCAGGGTGTGGATCACCACTCGCACACACACACACACAGGCTTTTATCCTAATTAAGATCCATTCTCCGTGCCAAGGAGACAGGGACGAGCCCTGCGTCTGTTTTGCTTGCAGACATAATTTAATGTTTTCAAATAGTCTCATTTGAAAACGCTTAATCATGGCTTCCTTAATCTGCACCAGGGAAAGAAGGGTTTGCAGTAGCTTTACTAACAACTGTGCATAACATACTTTATGTTCCCAGACGTGGATTTGTGAAAACACTTGATAGAAAGGTGTGGGCCAGAATTGCTCAAATTATTTGTACGCTATCCCCCGTGCAGTGGACTTGCCTGAGGTAATGAACACACATGCACACACGCTCACGTGCAGCCTTTCTCTTTGATGAGGCAGGCAGTGAGAAGGGTGTTCCCAGGGAGCTGGAAGCTGCAGAGATACACACTCGATGAATCGATCAGGTTACCGCTCATCCTGCAGTTGCTATAGCAACGCCAAGGTCTATCCACACATATCCATGTGATGTTATTGTCAAAGCATGGCAACGAAAACAAGTAGTTGTGCCAAAGTATTGCTAGACAATCTGTCCACAGAGGGAAAAATCCTCAGTGAAGACAGATTTAGAATAACACGGCCCAAACTTGATATTAGCTCATCTGAGTTTATCCTATTTTTTTTTTAATCGTATTAGAAAATTTAAATGACTATTCATTAGAAAGGTAGAAAACTAATGCTCCAGAATGCTTTCAGCTGTTTTCCTCTGTTTACATCAGCGCTTTTAATTATATACTTGTTTACCTTCTCGTATATGATCCTCAATGATGTGGCAAAGCAAGCAATTTAGAAACATGCTGATGTTTGCCAGCATTTTAATGTCTAATATGAATTGATTCATAAATTGTTATTTAAATGATTTGGCGCCATGTTGCTATTAAGCTCTGCTTGTCAGCTGATTCTGCTTCCTCTGCTCTATCACGCAGACAGCATCCCAGCAGACTTGAAGGACCCTTTCTACACAGACCAGTATGAGCAGGAGCACCTGAAGCCTCCTGTGGCCAGCCTCCTGCTATCTGCAGACCTCTACTGCAGGGCCGGCAGCCTTATCCTAAAGAGTGACGCTGCCAAGCCGCTGCTGGGTCACGATGCTGTCATCCAGGCGCTAGCTCAACGCGGTCTGTACGTCACCGACCAGGAGAGACTGGTGACTGAGAGAGACCTGCGAAAGAGGCCTCTGCAAATGGTAGGGGAGCTGTGTGAAAGCTGATAAACTGTACACAGTAAAGATTCTTTCTTATGTGCGTGAATTTAGTAATGTATTAGGCGTGCACCCAGCTGTTGGTGGTAATACAGTGGTAGTAAACCTTTGCTTTGCTTTCTCAGTAACTCAGACATCTATCACGCATACAGTCTCCTTCCTCTTCCGATTATTTGATCTTTCTGTTGCTGAAACTTTACTTAAGCAGACATTCTGGTCTGTCGAGGTGCAGAAACGCATATTTTTACGCCTTCATGCACTCAAATACAAGCTCACCCTGCAGCTTTTTCTCTCCCAGCTACATAGTATATTCACATTTCATGGTTTCCATAGAGTATGCTGTTCCTTTAGAATATTAGAGTAAATAAATGCATTTTACTTATTAGCTTGATCAAGCCAAGTTTATTGTTTGCTAAGGTACTAAATGTATTCCCTTATTTAAACTTATGTGCAAACCTTTATTGCTTACTGATCAGGACATTTTTTTCCTTCCATTATTTGTAAAACATTTCTCTATGGTAATTCAGGTAAACATGACAAACCACAGTAGTTCTTATTCATGTTCATATATATACAGTTTGGCTCATACTAAACTGTGATTAAACTACTTTGTGGAAATCACATAGTCTCTTAATGGAGTATAGCTGGACACCAACAGCTTCTACACATTGCATTAGAATAACAATGCAAGATGACCAAAGTGTAACAAGAGAATGCAACAAGATGGAGAGTGTCACTTACACACATCTCTCATACAGATTTTTGTCTTGAATTTGTCATTTCTCAAGCCGATTCACACCTCAAGGCTTTTACTGCTCTGTGCAGGTTGGTATTTTCTTCATGAAAGCATGCTGTAGGGTGGGATTTACTGTACACTCGCAGCTCCTCTCAGTCTGTCAGTGTCAGAGATGAGATGACTTTGCAGGAAGCATACTGCGCGAGATTGAGGTATCTTCATTATTTTGGGGCAAAATCCCAATAGGAGGCTTTATTGCTTCAGTGAATTTGCAATTGCAACACAATTAGCACACAGTATGCCTGCAGTCTGCTTGTAGAGTCTTGCTGGTTTTAATTTCCCTCCAATGCTAATGTAAAAGTTATTTAAGTTTTGTTTGCGGTTACGTTTAAAGCACTTAGTTTCCAGATTACAACAAGTGTTTCAGTGCAACCATTTCTCCCAGGTTTAAATTTTAATGGGTTTTTAAAGGTAAGGGAAATGTTGCACGTGTGAGTGTTATTTGGCTAGTCTCACTAATAATAATAATAATGATGGATTGCATTTATATAGCACTTTTCAAGGCACCCAAAGTGCTTTACAATTCCACTATTCATTCACTCACTGGTGGAAGCAGCTACAGCTGCCCTGGGGCAGACTGACAGAAGTGAGGCTGCCATATCGCGCCATCGGCCCCTCTGGCCATCACCAGTGGGCGGTAGGTGAAGTGTCTTGCCCAAGGACACAACGACTGAGACTGTCCGAGCCGGGGCTCAAACCGGCAACCTTCTGGTTACAAGACGAACTGCCAACTCTTGAGCCACAATTGCCCCAATGCAAGGATTCTTTATTTGATTGTAATTCACTGCGGTTCATGGCTGAATGTTGTGCTAGAGGGTGTCAGCATTTGTGTTTGTGTGACAGAGCAGGTTTTTGTGAATGTGAAAATGAGCTGTTAGAAGAGTGTGAAATTACTTTCCTTTTCCATGCTCTGTCCTGGCCTTTTTCTTCTGTTTTAATCATCTCTTCTTATCTTCTTTCTTTCTGTGTTTTTTCCGTACTCCCTAGTTACCTTCCTGACACTTTCAAATCCCCTCTTTTACTTTATTTCCAAATCTTTCCCCTTTTTTAATCATTCCCATTAAATCCAATCACTTCCCTCTCTGTGTTTACTTGTCTTTTTCCTTGCTCCTTATTCCTCCCACCTCCTGTTTTGCTGTATCCCGTTGCTTTGTTCTTGGCTCTTTGTCTGCACCACCATTGGTCTTTGTCTGTTAAAAGTTGTCATTAAATCCTTGGTATTTCCAAGACTGGACATTAAATGAGACACGAAGATGTAATTTTTCTCAGTTTTATAAATGTTACCCAACAAGTCGACAAACAATCTAAACGTCCGGTGCAGACAGATTCTATGTAACTCACACAAAGTGTACAAAATCTGTGCAGTGTCTGAATTACGTTGATGTGAGAATAAATAATAATCCACTGAACTGACAGCTAGTGCATTGTCTTCATGAACACTGCTGGGGCAGCAACCTGACCCAAACCGAGCAAGTGTTTCCACTAGTGGAATGATTGCAGTTTGATAAGCACTGCGAGACAGTATTAATATTGATCAGCTGGCTGCACACTGCAGCTCAAGAAGAGCTTTATTAATTATTAAGAGACTGTTTGAGTGTCTACCTTGGCTGTTAGGTGTCTGACGTGAACTCATGTGATAGAGAAAAAGGCATTTCTTCTGGAAGAATCAGACAAGGTGGTTTGCTGTGTTGAGAAGTTTTAGTGAAAGAAAAACATCACTGCTTTTACTCCAGAAGCAGAGACCGAGCACCTGCCTGCAGCTGTATATGTAAGCTGCTCGGGATAAGAGCACCAGCAGTGTCGTTAAATAATGCTTCGTGGCATTTTGGCTTAGCATCTTTTTTGACTCAGCAGTTTGCATGAAGAATAAGAATATTCAGAATAAGCAACTTTAGAGGATGTTGAAGGCAGCTTTAGTAGGTCAGGCAGCTACAGAATCAGATGCTGCTGACGTCTCGTCTGACACGTGTCAGGACCGAGCACACTGCTGACATTTCGTTAGGTTGCCGACCCGACGTTGCTTTATAGTCGTATTTTTCCTTCCCTCTCGTTTCTGCCACTATTCTGCCCACTCAGCCTTCTCTCTTCTGCCATGTGACACATTTCTACACGTGAAGATGCAGAATCCAAATCGCAGTTTCCTCCCACTCGGTCGCCTACACACATTCTGTATCCCTGACTCTCCCCACCTGTAGTGCTCTCAAAGAATAAAGAGGGATGTCAAGGTGGGCAATACTGAAATATTGTTAGCGTTAAACATTGTCGCTCCCATGCAGCACTACAGCGAACACAATTACCTGCTGAGAAAAGCTTTAATTGCTAGGCTTGTGCTCATTTGTGGAAGTGCAGTGGCCTTCTTTGAGTGAGTCCTCTGGAATGATGGAGGATTTATTTAAAACACAAAGGTGTGTACTGCAGCAGGAATATCATGTTTGTGTTGTTTCACTGTACATGTGGCATGTGACAAAAAAGGAAGTTTGAGACAATAATCAACAGATAATCCTTATCAAATATCAAGCAGTGTCTTCACTTGAAAAATTAATCCTGGAGAAAGTCACTCTGTTGCCATGGTGAAATTAAATTATATTGGCTGGGGTGAGAATGTAGCCAAAGGACAAACTCTGTGTGTGTGTGTGTGTATGTAACCTACAGAAGAGGATTAGAGCCAGTAAAAGTCTATAATTTGGGGTCATGACTTTTTGAGTCATGTTATGAAGCTATGAAGCTTAGACTTTTGAGATTAAAGTCAGACTTTTGAGATTAAAGTCAGACTTTTGAGATTAAAGTCAAAATAAGATTAAAATCAGACTTGTGAGATTTAAGAGAGATTTATAAGATTAAAGTCAGATTTAAGAGACTGACTTCTGAATTTTGTGATGACATGCAGAACAGCCTAGTTACAGTATAGTAATTGGAAACAATAGATTCCAAGCATATGTATGTTTCTTTAAATAATCTCACAACTGAACAGTGGATGTCATAACTATTTAATTTAATAAAGCAGCAGTAAATAGTTCATGATGCCGCTATGAGATTTTCATTATATATTAGATGATAATGCGTTTATTTTGTGAACTGTACGCTTTGTGAACTGGTGCTTCTGCTGGTAGTACCACCGGTAGAAGCACCACGTCCTTTTTTCTGGGTTATTTACTGGCTTTATGTGTCTCTGTGACTGTATATAAGACGAACAATAAAACAAAAACAGGGTTATAGTCACTATAGTCATATTCTTTCAGAGGTTTACCTTATTGGTAGCTATGCTCGTTATATGTATGCGAACTTAATTACATTCAACCTAGTTCTGGCCCTCTGTTTAGCTGCCTGCCAATTATATAACACATTTATTGCACAAGTTAGACTTTCACATTATATTCAAGCTTCTTAATTTGAGCCCATTTGGTCTGGAACAAACTGGACGAGGAATGTCATCTTGCAACATGCTAGCTTTGAAGCATCAAGAAACATAACTGTGTCATACGTGCATTACCTCTGCAGGACAACAGTTCCCTCTAGCAGCTGATAATACAACTGTTTTTATTGCTGGTCTGTATGATAGGACTTGTCCTACATTAATACTTTATTTATTTAAATAAAGCTGCTACTGATAATGTGATGAAAGGCCTGCACATGGACACCATATCAACCATTTTAAGTACATTTCCATCCCAGTTGGATTTTCGTCAGCTTGGAGTGATGAAAAATGATTGCAACAGCCATATACACACTGTGTGTACCAAATATTAGTTTTACTGTGACAGACTGATTCATCAAGACATATATATACCATGGATGGATGGAGGAGCGTACACTTCCTCCTGTTATTCTCCCTCTCCTTTGCTGCCTCCATCACTCCTCCTATTGGGCAGGCACTCCGTTTCCATGGTTACACACCAGTTGGCTGGGTGTTGCGTTTGTGTGTAGGTGGGCGCAAGAGTGGGGGTGCTTATGCTGCATATGTCGTTATTTGCGATATGAACTTGTATGTGCAGCTGTGTGCTCTGTGTGTGTGTAGTGGCTGTTATAGTAGAGGAGATGGACTCCAGGAGAGACGCCGAAATGCAGGATTGATAGAAGCACACGGCAACGCTGTCACGCTGCTTCGTGTGCAAAGAGGCACACACAGAAGATGAATTCAGAAAATTATGTGCCAAGCATGTAACAACACACTTGTCAACATCAGACCGGCTTCCTCAGAATCTTTTTCTTCTTGTATTGCAACTGATCTTGTGAACAAAGACGAGCTGAAGCAGCAGGGTTGAAGAGAGGCACATCCAAGTTCTTTCTGTCTTTGCTGGCCTCAGCGGAGTCACAGGCAGGAAGTTATGCTTAATGCCAGCAGTGACTCAGGGCAGTACAGTATGGATGGATAAGCAGCGAACCACATTACACAATGTCACGTGATGGCCTGAGAACTGCGTCTTTCTATAGCAAATAAATGCTTTTATGCTAGTGGAGATCTGGGGTAAAAATCTGCAAAGTCAAACATGTGGAGCAAGCCACAGTGCTTGGCTAGCAGAAATCCAGAATTCCCGATAACTGGTAAAATCAGTCAGTGCTCTGCAGAAAATCTGCAGCAGTGTTTCCTGTTTTTGCTGATCCATTTAGCCTGTGAAATAGAGACGATCCACACATGAAAATATGTCAACACAGAGGGAGTTTTCAAAGATGATGGGAGGACTCGGAGTGCATGCATTTCAACAGAGTAGGTCAACACTGGATGGAAGCCATGGTACTGTCCCTCAGTCAAGTTCCAAGGGTAGCTTTGAGGTTTCTAAATAATTGCTAGCTTCGGGTTTGGAGCATATGGAAGGCATGCTGGTTAAGTGCTGAATTCCCACAACTGATGCCAGCGTTCTCAGTTGGTGTTTTGTGCATTTTGTAAAGAAAAGGTAATTAAAGGCACAGAAAACTGGAAGGTTTTAAATTTTAGGTTTATAGCAATGATCTTCATAAAAACATTTAATCTCTTAAACCTGCAATTCTGTGTCACACCAGAAGCTTTTTCAGGGAAAATGCAACATTAACTTGTGACAGATCAGGCAGAATTACTGGGAAAAGGCTTAAAGTTAATTAAACTGTCATGCATTTGTGTTGGTCAGGCCACCATTTTGGTCTTGACTGACATTGGTGTGAAAAAAGTAAAGATATAAATATTCTATGCAGGTGTCTGTGAAGGTTCTCAGTCATTCAGGTCATTGGAGCTTGCAAAGAAAAGCAGCTGGACTTCTTTAAGTTGCTTGAAGACATTTCTTCAAGCAACTTAAAGACTTTCGAGGATGCCAATGTTCACATTTTGGACAGAGAGGACAGATGGTTTGAAAGAGGAGTGAAAGAAGCCATCTATGTCCACTGTGAGCGACCATCTTTGAACAGAGGCGGTGGTTTACAACACCAACTGTCTGCCATCTATAATCCAGTTTTGAGTTCCCCCCCCCAGACGTCTTAACGCCCACTCACATCCTGGGCCATCTGACCTCAGGAAATCACATGATAAGGTGGGGCCAGGTTTCACAATGAGCTCACCCGAAACCCTGGCTGATTGGGACACACCCAGTTTCACACCTTGGCTCAGGCGATTAGGGGATCATCAGGGGGTCCTTTTGTCCCTCTGTGGGGGGTTACTCCCACTAGGTTTAAATCTGGGACTCCCCGCCATTTGACCTTAGAACTGAAGAAGCTTCTCGGATGAGAGGTGAAACGTCTTCAAGCAACTTAAAGAAGTCCAGACGCTTTTCTTTGCAAGCTCCTTTGACTATTCCATGCAGGATTAATTGTAATAACTTTGTTGATGAACTTCACATTTTCTTGGTTTCCTTTAGTGCCAATTCATTAATTTTCATTTGAAGTCTCACTGTGTGGTTGTTAGATTGTTCTTGTCGAGTTAGTTCCTGTAGTGCTCTTTGTATAAAAAATAATCTTCCTATGATTGTCTAAAGCTGTTATGTGGCGGCTGTGTGCAGGCAGGAAAAGGACCCAAGGTGCAGACTCCAGAGACAAACGTAAACTGAAACAGCTTTAATGCTGAACTCAAACAGAACAAAAGTAAGAATCCAAATAACTTACACGGGCAGACAAAACACACAGCTAGATCAGGGTAGATCGCAACAATAAAAAACTGAAACATAGGGCTTAAATACATAGAGGGAGCAATCAGGGAATGGACAACAGGAGGGAAACACAGCTGGGGCAAATCAGAACTGACAAGACAAGGAAGCGTAAACTGAACACACTGAGATAAGACAGAGACCTTCAAAGTAAGACAGGAAACACATAACACAGACTGAACAAAAGACACAGACTCACATGCAGGCACTACAACAGAGGGAACAGAGACGTGGGACCAGGGCAGACACAGACACTGACTGGACACGGGGATATAGCGGACAGGGAAGACAGCAATTAAGGATTACACAGAGACAAACCATAAGACATGACTCTAACAAAAACCCAAAGACTAGAAATTATAAATAATATAATAAACTCAAAAACCCTGGGTCAACAACCCAGGCATCCTAACAAAAGCACCTGGTAACTGGGACTATAGCAAATCCTACTCATTTCAGCTCCTTCACAGTGGAATAAACTCTAAAAAAAGATAAAATCTTAAACCTTGTTGGGTTTTTTTTCTCCTATTTTCACTCCATGTAATAGAAAGTAAAGCTCTCTCGGTCCAGCTTTTTGCCTTTCCTTTGGTACTTGTGTTGACCTTCAAAAAGAGAGGTACAGCTGAGTGGTTTTCCATGTCCAGCTGAGTTGGCGTGAATTTACCTGAAGCTAGACAGTTTCAGTTTTTAGACATCTGCCCCAGCATCGAGACTCAGTGCCAGGTCAGGCGAGCTTTAATTCTAAAAGCAGACTGCTTTTCAATATTACATCACCCCTGAGTATGTGTGCTACCATGGCCATGTGGTCGCACAGGAGACCATTGTGCAGAAGTTTGGGAGGATCAGCGAAGCCTCGAACAACCAGAAAAACAGACACAAGCGGATCATTATCCATGATGACTCAGTGCAGTCCTACAAGCTTTTATTGTAAGCGAGTATTGTTTAGTCATTAACTCTGTCCAGATCATTTTCCGTCGAAATAAACTCAGTCTATAGAAGCATCTTTCTCTGAATACCTGTGTCAGGGATCAGCAAGCAGCTCAGAGCTCTGACATTGAGATTTCGGTTTATTTACAACAGATTGTGAGGTTGAAAAAAATCGTCACACGCGCTGTCTTTTGTAGGTCACTGCGGTTCATATTTGCAATTCTTTTGTGCTGTGTTAAATCAGGCTTCTGTGGTGGATTTCCATCTTTGCTATTTTCCCCCCCTTCTTCTTTTTTTTTTCAACCATGAAGCCATATTAAGGATGAGCCGTGTTTGCCTTCTTTGTGTTTGCCCGGGAGGAAATACAGAAAGCCAGCAATACAGCAGCACAATAAAAACAGGATATTGACCGTGAAGCAGCATCTTCTCACCTCCTGAGAAATCTAAACAAGATTTATAGACACAATCAGCTTAGATGAGAAAGCAAAATAGTGTGTGTGTATGTGTGCTTGTGTCTGTAACCTGTTTATTCATTAAATCAGAATGACTTAGCATTTAACTATTTGTACAGTTTTTGTAATCGCCATGAGATAAAAGTGATATCTTGGGGATGAATCGAATTAAGGGACAGAGAAGCAGCCTTATGATTAAAAAGTCTCCATCAAAGGGCATGAATAAGTGACATTTCCCCCTCTTTCAGCCATTTAGATACCCTCCAGCAGGGCATTTGATCTCTGAATACCCCAGTGGAGCTACTTCTAGCCAGAGCTGCTGCAAGGTTTAATATGTGCAGATGCATGAATATGAGGTAGAGCATCGTTGAGGGGAAGCATATGTGCTCCACAAACCAAAAGGTTAGGAAACATGACATCACGGGATAAAACAGAGGAAACAAGCCTTACTTTAAACAACAGGGAGGTCTGCAGTCAATGAGGAAAGCTGACCCTTTCCTCTGGCAGCAACCTATCTGCCTCTTCTCCTCTTTCTTTACTCTTTCCTTTGCATCCATCCAGTCACCAAAGGCTTTCTCTCGTCTCCTAAATTTCATTTGACATTCACACATGGTCAGCTGATCCTTCACAGTCCATTTGTTTGACCGTTACACGGAGCAGCGACTCTCCCGAAGAAGTGGAACACCCCAAGCATGCATTTAGCTCGATGAAAGCTTGGACCTTTAAAGAGGCATTTTCAGCTTTATTCAAATATAACAAGACAGTTACATTTGTTTTTTTTGTTTTTTTTTTGGAACATGGAAACACAGAAGCTAATAATCTAATCCTTTCAAAGTGGGGAAGTTTAGTGTAGCACAAATACTGTGAAATGTTGCTCTGACAGTGTGCTTTTGTTTCTCTTCCTAACTCTTGACAGTTTCCCACTTGATTTCATGCAATTCACAGTACTAAAGCTTTTTATTTTAAGCTTTTTATTAATAATACTTCAAACACGTTGTTTAAGGATTTAGGTGAAAATAACTGAATGCTTACTGACTCATCTGAGCTCACGTAAGCCGTTCTCCTACTTCAGCATCGTCCTTTACAGTCTCAGTATTGGGTCAACCATCTCCACGGCAACACAACACAAAAGTCGCCATCTTCAGTTCTCATGTCACGAATGTTTACACAAATAATCAAAACTGCATTTTTTCACATTTAAGCGCAGACAGAAGGTGTCATTTTCTAAAGTATGCTTGATTCCAGTTCCACTAACAGCCGAATGAACGCGCAGTCCTACGCTAACCTCTTTCACCCACACAGTAGTATGTTTTCATTCAGTCCAATTAGAGGCTTCAGGTCTGCGGTCGAGTAAACAACACTTACTCTCACTGTTGTCATTTTATCTCGTCAGACCGCAGCCAATCCAAATCGATATTCTCACATTACTCGGCAGAGGGGGAGGAGATGTGAGAGAGAAAAGGAGCCCTCAGAGGATTTACGCTGCTCCCTTGGCCTTTAAAATTGATGTTGCCTGGAGTTGTTCATTTTGTTGTGGAAATAAAGGGCAGATTATGGATATGTGTGCGCACACTTTCTGTTGTTTGTATGTCTTTGGGACACTGTTTGGACAGGCTAAATGAAGGCCAACTGGAAGCATCTCGGCAGTGTATTATTAAATGGGTTTGCTTTGCCGCCTGGTTGCCAGATAGTGGAAATTAGGCATTGGAATAATGAGACGGCAGATAGAAAATTCATTTCAGAGATACAAATAATACATTTGTGTCATATTTATCGTCACTTACATTTGGACTGTGTGGGGGTTCTGGCTGTCTTAGCAGGTCATTTCTAGTACAAGTTACCAACCTTTGTTGACCGAGTCAGCCTTTTTACTCCACGTAAATAAGTAAATGTGGACTCTTACTACTCTGCCCTCTTTCACCTTATAAATGGCTCACGAATATCTTTCTCCAGAAATACCTTTCGGAACGTTGGCTCTTTTTGTCTAACTTTGGTCGACTGCATAATTGTGAATCTTCACAAGGACATTCAAAGTTTCAGCCTGATTAACTTGGTTAGCTCATGGAAAGCAGTTTGATTCCTTTTGTGTGTGGAGGACACACGTGGTATCACTCACTAACTGAGTGATTTAAAGGCAGGAACTGAAGAAAAAATGTCATTTGCAAAGTAGAAAATCATAGAAGATCATAGATCATATCATTTCTGTGCATGCAAAGATACAATAAAATATGCTCAGTTTGCAAACGTGAGAGAATAGGATTCCCTTGCTTTGTCCTTGAGAAGTAATGTCATCATACAAATTAGGGCTGGGCCATATCATACCTTTCACGGTAATACCGGTATAATGCTGGGCAACGATAAGAAAAGGAAATATCACGATAGAATATGGGTAAAACGCGCATGCGCAGTGCCTTTGTTTTCATACGCACATGACGGAAAAAGCATGGCGGCGACGGAGAATGAGAAGGGCGAAAGCGGATCGTTGAATGAAACAGATGAACCAGAATTGGTTTGTAAAAATGCTGCAACTTCAATGGTGTGGAACTGGTTTAGCTTTCGTCCGTCAGATACACAACAAAGCACTATTTTTGGTAGAGCATGCTAGCGGGCCGTCGTTATTACCGTGTTTTTTGAAAAACGTTTACTGACCTCGAAACAATTTTATGTGGTACACGGCGCTCGAAAATCTGTCAAATGTTTTAGTACGACTTTGCTAAGCTACGAACCCGCACCGCTTGATGGATTGTCGGAGCATTACGGCTATCGTAGGCAGGAGCCTCGCGGAGTGATACGTACTGTGCGTCAACATAATATTACCGTATTGTGTATGTATAACCTCTTTTTAAGTTATGCTGAGGATATGTCGGCCAATTTCCACTGGAAATGCCTTTTGGTTAAACTGTCAGCGAGGAATTTGCATTTGCACTGTTAAATTTTTACATAACTTTAATGCACATAAAAAACAGCACTAACAAAGTTGTGGAGTTGTAAAGTGTTTTGTCAGTTATATCGTTATCGCAAATTTTCAAATGTCGTGATAAATATTTTTGGTCATATCGCCCTGCTCTACTACAAATTATGCATTTTTTCTGGCTTTGACTTGATATGGTTAATGAGCATGACTAATGGTGCGTTGTTCAAAAAGAAACTAGAAAAGTGGACATAAAAATATAGAAGAACCAATCAAATTAATATTTTTTAGTCATGATGAAAGAAAACAGACTGGTCATTGATGCAGATGTTTGCTAACATCATAAAAACAAAACATTGTAGTAAGCAAAGGCTTTAGCTATTGTAGTTCTCAAGTATAGTCTCAAATTATTGTAAATACTTTCTGTTGTGCAGTCTGGCTATGCAGAGAGCTCAGGCTTGAAAGGATGTGCAGCAGGTGAGGGAGGTTAAGAGATGGAAGTCTGCTAATGAATATAGAGCGTGTGTTTAGAAGATGGAGGAAGTATTTTGAGGAGCTTGTGAATGAAGAAAATGAGAGAGAGGAGGATGGATTGGGGAAAGTTGGTGACTCGGGAAGTCCAGAGGATTAGTAAGGAGGAAGTGAGAGCAGCTGTGAAGAGGATGAAGAGTGGAAACACAGTTGGTCCAGATGACATACCCGTGGAGGTATGCAGATGTGCGGGCAGCAGATTTTTTTGCTTAACAAAATCTTGGGAAGTGAGAGGATGGCTGAGGGATAAAGAAGAAGTGTACTGGTACATGTTTTCAAGAACTAGTTGATGTTTGGTAACAACAGAGGGATAAAGTCAATGAGCCATAACATGAAGCTGTGGGAAAAATTTGTTGAAGCTAGATTAAGAAGTGAACTACCGATCAGTGAGCAGCGGTAGATGTGAGGGTTGCTTTGAGAGTGTTGATGGAAAAGGATAGTGAGCAGATCTGAAGGAGTGGCACTGCGTCTTTGTGGATCTAGAGAAAGCATATGATAGGAATTAGGAAGATAGGAATTATGATACTGTATGAGGACAGTAAGGCAGTGGTGAGGTGTGCAGTAGCAGTGACAAATGGATTCAAGTTGGGAGTGGGATTACATCAGGTTACATAGCCCCTATTTGTTTGTGATGAGAAGGAGCCAGTGTAACAAGGAAGCTGTAAGGAGCAGGGGTAGTGAAGGTAGAGGAGTTTAAATACCTGGGGTCAACCGCTGAGAGCAAAGGATGGTGCCCTGAGAGGAAAAGAAAAGAGTGCAGACAGGCTGAAGTGGATGGAGACAAGTGTCAGGGGTGATTTGTGACAGAAGGATAGCAACAAGAGTGAAAGGGAAAGTTTACAAGAAGGTAGTGAGCCCTGCTATGATGCTTGGAGACAGTACCACTAAGAAAAAGAGGGGAGGCTGAGCTGGAGGTGGCTGAGCGGAAATGCTAAGAGTCAGCAGATGAGATGATGTCAAGATGATGTATAAGAGAACTACTTGAAACCCACTCTTAACATTAACATTGCACGTTACATTATTGTGTATATTTGCATGTTTCCAAATAGAACAGGCTGCTACTTAACACCTTGTTATAGTCATTGTTTCTTTTATAATTCATATTTGTTTTTGTTATAAAACGGAGCCGAATAAGCGAAAAAGTAGATATGCCAAAATGCAGCCAAGCGATAGAGTACAGAGTATGGTGGGTTTTTTCTTCACAAGATAACAGTCTGATAACACAAGCTGTCACCAAACATGGCTTTATCTAATTAAAAGCACACACCCTGCTTTCAGCAATAACCATGAGCCAATCAACAGAGAACGGATGCCAGTAGTGTTGTCAGGAAGAAGTTTTCTTCAGGCCCATCACAGCCCAGCAGCCACTGTGAGCAAACTGGGTCTTGGACACATTTGTTTCCAGGGCAACAGCCACATGGGAAAATTTAACCTCAGAAAAAGTTTCAGTTGTACAGTACTGAAGAAACTAATGACGGCTTTTTCATTCCCTTTGCTCGCTACTTAAAGCATATGATCAAATAATACAAGGACTGTTTTGTTATTTTATGGCAAAGAAACAAGATGGACTGCTTTTCTTTTACTACAGTGAGCTAGCTGGGAGATTTTAATTTTCAGCCTTTAATCGTGTTACTGTTTTCCCTTTCAGAGCGCCCATCTGGCAATGATTGACACTCTGATGATGGCATACACAGTGGAGGCTGTGAGCGTGGAGAAGGTGATGGCCTGCATTTGCCAATATCCATCCTGCTACCCTGAGGTGGAAACACCTTATGACACTGAGGATGCAGTGACCACCTGGATCAACAAGGTCAGTTATGGTACACAATGTTTTCTTAAGACATGTTATAGAGAGATAGAAATGACTGTGTTTGTGCCTGGTATTTTGTACCTGGCAAAAAAAGTGTTTGGGCCACAAGACTAGTGTCTTAAGATTACAGGTGTTGTTGTATTGCTTTCTGTAAGCCATCCCATGAGTCGACGTATGATTAAACATTTTGTTTTGTCACAAGAAATCCAAACCTGCAGAAGCATAGGTCATTCTGACATCAAAACAACGTTTCTCATCAGTCATCTCTCAGCTGTGCAGCACAGGTCAATTTGTCCTCCTCACAGGCGAACCTCTATAAAAATCTTTTTTCTAAAGAGCAAATAATATTTTGTAACATCAAGGACTGATCAAAAGTAATGCCCTTTGAGATTTTGCCATTTCATAAGTGTCCCCTTTCATTGTGTTCAATGTCTTTTTAAGGAGCTCTTTCAAAAGTCTCACACAGGGGCGTTTCACCAACGTCGGTTTCATGAAGCTTGACCTCTGAAATTCACATTGCACAGTGAAGTCCAGCGAAAACACTGACCTAAATACCATGAAATCTGATCTAGATACACCATGTTGCCTTCATGCCCTGAGGTTCTGCCATATGATGCATACAGGTAGATTCACTACAAATGAGAAAAAAATACCTGCACACTGTTGTGACTCAGTCTGCAGGTGAACCCTAAGACTTCACCTACCCACCGCTCCTCGCTGGGCGCTGCTACCCCCCGCTGGGGGTACTTGTTGGTTCTGGGGCGCGTGGCTGGATGTTCTGGTGTGGCCCCTGGAGCCCTGGGACCCTGATCTTAGCTCACAGCCTCTAGGGCAGCCTCTAGCGGGGTGAGCTGCCCATCGTCTCTGGTCCTTTGAGACTCCCACCCCTTGGCCGTGGGTATTCTATTTATGGCCTCCCACTTCTCCTGCTAGGATGGGCAGGCAGATATTGCTGAGATGTGTGGCCTCGAGTCTTCAGTACTCTTGGAGGCTGCGGCTGGCCCAGTTCTCCTGGGAGGGGTTGTTGTAGCTTATGACAAAGACAAACACACCCCACAAGAAGATTTCTGATTTATGTACTTTTGAATTTTCTAATTTTTGTGTTCCATGTGTTGTATGTTTGTTCTTCCTTACAGGTGAGGCAGTTAGCGATACATTATGCATGTCTATTTGTACTCTATCCCCCCCCCCCCCCTTTTTTTTTTCTTCTGCCTTAGACATTGTCATACTGTGTACTACATATAATGTATTAACTCAAAAAAGACAAATAGAAATGAAGAAATAAACAGAATTTGTAGAGCTGATGTTGGAAAAGCAAAATGTGTTTGTTATTTGTTATTATCCTGTTATTGTTTATTATCCTGATACCTATAGAAAATTCACTAAATTTAGCTCTATTGTGTCACAATAAACACATTTTTTTACAGTCACATCTGCAGGAGATAAGTCAGTGTTCAGTCTGTGTGTTGGTTCAGGCACAAAACATTCTTATATCCGCAAACTCACATTTAATATATAGGCTTAAACCATGTTACATCAGGCTATATATGACCTATGAAACATGCCCTACAAAAGTGTTACTTATACTATCACAGCAAATCAGACTTTCTAAGCGTGTAAGTGGTTGTGGTCATCATCTGCAGACACATATGGCTGCTCCTCCATACAGTACTACAGAATCTACAACAGTCTGTTTGCATTCCTCTAATAGAGACAAGGAGCTGCTGTCAGCTTTCAGCTATACACGCACATGCACACACTCACAACAGCAAACAGGAGGTGTGGTCTTGGTGTCCCACTGATCTGACATATGGCTCTCTGTTGGGTTCCACTTGTGTTTTACTGATTTCTCATTTTTAACTCATGCTAGATGCTAGATTTAAATAAAATCAATTCAGCTCCACTTAAATGCATTGTTAATAAAGTAAATTTAATGTAAAATGTGTATAATCCACAGACTGGTGTTGTGGTTTACTGTAGAAATCAATGACTGTAGAAATGACTGTTTTCTACAGTCATTGGTAGAAATCAGAACAAAGTCACAAAAATGGACCAGGACTGCTTTTTCCTTTGAATCAGCTCTTAATAAGAAATAAAAAGATGACCATGGTGTCACTGTTTTTGAATATTTTATATATGTTACTTTAATTACTGGCAGGACAATAATGTGGAAACTAAAATTTCAGTATTAAGGTTACCAATTTGAAAATAAACTATGAGACTAACTTAAAATAACAAAACTAATTTGGCTATTACACTTTCTAAGAGAGCAATTTGAGTCATACACTACTCCTTATCATTTGCTTCTTGATGCTTTTGTGGCTCGGGTCATTTTAAACTTGTTTGTGCTCTCTCTTTCAGGTAAATGAATACCTGAAAGAGATTGTGGTGCAGGAGCAAAGGAAGAAGGAAACGCAGGGCACCGAGCCTGCTGGGAGTCCTCGGGTAGGTGATTTTTTTCCCCTTCAATTTCTCATCTTTAGTCCTTCACAAACTAGGCATAAAAACACAAATGTTTTTTGGACAGTAAACAGAAGCAAAGTAAAACTCTTGGCTCTGCTTAATAGAATTATTGCCACATTCGCCTTTTGACTGACAGATATTTGTCCCAGACCTCTATGTCACTTTATGTCTGTGAACAGCTTCCTGGACAGAAGTTAAGCTGTTAAAATCCTGATGCCATCAAAGAAAATCTGACTCACAGATGTCTGAGCTTTAGATTACGCTCAATCTGTCTTAATTAAATCACACAGAGAGAGGAAGAGATAAGACCAGGTTACTTCTTCAACACCATAATGAGTTTATCTGCTCTGACAACTCTGCATGCTTCAATCACTTCATCTTTGTCTTAACCAGAACATCAGCCCTCTGCAGTCTAATGAGGTAATCAGGGGTGACCCAAGTTCATGGTCCAGCCCACAGTCCAAACCAGTTATATAACCGACTCTACTATCAGCAGTAATTTAGAATGCAATGAGACAGGCTGGTGTGGCCTGTGTGTGTGTCTGTTTATTGTATTTAACTAATCCATGCTGGATTCTGTAGTTTGACACTGCATTTGCAGTAAATAATTTAGTGATTCACTGAGTAATGCCTCTCATGGGTGGAAATGAATTAACTGAAATCTCATAAAGTCCTTCTTTAAATTCAAATACCTCATAAATCTCTTAAGCAGGTCTATACCAGTCCATATGTTCACAGATACAGTATACCTACAACAGGACTACTTAGTACTGGGAGTAAATAACATATGTGATGTACCATTTAACAAATAATGTGAGACAGAATAGGCTTTATTGACTGCATTTTGCCACTGATATGCATCACCTTGTGTGCTGTTTAGTCATCAATACTATTAAATATATATATGGAAATGTAAATTATTTCATTAATTCAATTAAATTTTATGTGTATAGCTCCAAATCACAAGAACAGTCACTTCAAGTAATGAGTAGTAGAGAGAAAACCCCAATAATCAGACAACCGCCTATGAGCAAGCACTTTGGCGACAGTGGGAAGGAAAAACTCCCTTTAACAGGAAGAACCCTCCAACAGAATCAGGCTCAGGGAGGGGTGGTGAGGGGAGGGTGACAGGACAAGAGAGCCAGAGATAAACAAATATCTGAAGTTTTATTTATACTGGTGTCATATAGTTGATGGCATGTTACGTTATGATATAATATGTCAATAGGTAATATTAATTTTGTCACCTTTATCTTTGTATTTTAAATGATACACAAATTATGTGGGTCTTCATAAGGACTGTCTGTCCATTATATATAATAGTGTTAATATGGATGTAAGAGTTTGTGGTAATGATGTTGCTTATCTATTGTTTTATCAAGCATTACTAGCATTTCGGGCTAATTCAGTTAACCGCCACAGTGTTATCAGATTTAAAGCAACCGGGGGTTTTCCTATGAAGCATCTGTACGAATCAAGTATGCACAAAAAGAAATGGCCTACATTCCAGTCTGCCCTAAATCTTATATTTGTCCCTTTTGCCTTGCTTTCTTTGTCACAGAGGTTATTTGAGAAGGAGGAATAAGTTGGGCTCCAGTAATAGCAGGGGGCGCAGCAAATGCTCCCGACTTCCGGAATCACATCTTTGTCATTTATGACTTTATTATTGTGGAAACTCATATAACAATAGCAATAAAATCCTGATATATTTTTCAGATGAAACATCTGTGCGTGTGGATTTACTGTTGTTATGACTTCATTGTGTGCTAACAGTCAAGCTACATTTAGTATTATGGTGCAGCAGCAAGGGGCAAAGTTGGTAAGGCAGCCACTTTCTGTCAACCTGACAAAGCAGAATGATAACAGAGGAGGGGGGAGAGGAGGAGGAGATGCATGATGTCATCTGTGTATTCACCTTTATCCTTATCCTTCATGCTGTGCGCCTGTTTCTCGACTCCAGATCATTCATTATTTTTACTTTTTTTACTATGAAGTCACCCTGCTGTGAGTTTTTTAATGATGCGGAGGGTACCGCTGACCCCTGAAAGTTAACTCATCCTTAATAACCATAAAAAAATTAATAAACTTCAGCTGACATTTATCAGCAGTTTGTTCTTTTCTTTCTTTTTAGTTACTCCATTCCTCCCTCTCCAGACTCTCTCTATCATCCCACCCAATAACCTTTCTTGACCCTTGCTCCTCTGGCCTTCCAGGTTTTTCAAACTGCCTTTCTACCCGAGTTAAATCAGGCAAAAACTCCATGCACTAACACTGTCAGTGATGCTTTTTCCTAGAGATGTTTAGAGAGTGAGAAAGTTCACCTAAGGGTAAAAATTGTAACCCTGTCCAATGTGTTTTAGTGTGTGTGTGCATTTTCTGTCCCAGTCCCAGGGCTCGGGAAAACTTCCACAGTGTTTGATCCTGATCTGACCAGTCAGTATGCAGACACAGCACTGCATGCCTCAGCTAGCCCCCCACAAACACACAGGATGACACACACTTTAATTGGTGAAGTTGAAGGAAAAAGTGCCATCACATCATCATTTCATCATTGGATTTTTGTCATGCTTATTATATAAGAAAAGCCCTTTTTAAAGCGGAAGAGCTTTAACTTGCTCTGTCAATGTGAGTGTCATCACATGTTTGGCCCCCGAGCTGGAGAGCTGGCTTTTTGGTAACATCATTTGTCACCTCTGGGTGGCTTTGGCGGATTGTTGTGTGTTTGTGTTTGCTTATGGCTGCTTATGACATTGTCCAACCACCGCAGAAAGTCACAGTCATTGGATGCTGCCGTTTTACACCTTTGGATGAATTGAAGTCCACATTTATCAGTCATTATGTTTGCATTTAACTTCTTAAAAAGAGTTTTTCTATGGTTAAAGTTTCACTTATTATATGGATATGAGAAAGATAAATACTGGAAACTGCAGCAAGCGTACTGATGGACTTGTATCAGAGAGCATATTTCTCCCATAATCTCTCATAGTGCCCAAAGTCACTTGCTGTCAGAGTGCTGGCTTACTTGTTGTTCCTAGGGTATTTAAAATTAGAATGGGAGGAAGGCCCTCCCAGTTTGGATTCTGGAGTCAGACACCTTTGATTCTTTTAGGATTATGCTTACAACAAGCATATATTTAGGGCTGGATCAGGTGGCCCTGAATCATCTGTTAGTTATGCCACAATAGGCTGTGGTTCTTCTTCCCCTCCTGTTTTTCACTCTCTATAAAGTTATACACATCTCTGTGTTTAATTGTTAGTTATTGTTAATCTTTGGCTCTCTTCCATAGCATGTCTTATGTCCTGTCTTCCCCACATCAGGCCCAACCAGTAAGAGCAGATGGCTGCTCCTCTCTGAGCCTGGTTCTGCCCGAGGTTTCTTCCTGTTAAAGGGCAGTTTTTCATTCTCACTGTCACCAAGTGATTTGGTTGTTTGGGTTTTCTCTCTATTATTGTACGGTCTTCACCTTACAATATAAAATGTCTTGGTGTTGTTGTGATTCAGTTTTATAAATAAAACTAATTGAATTGAACTGAACTGCATTGTAGTAGATGTGAAATTTGAGCCAGCAGGAGACTTGATGGAATAGGTTTAAGCTCACTTTGTCATTCCAGCCATTTCTTTCTGCCTCTTAGTATTTCATGAAATGCAGATGAAGCCATGTATGAAGCTCTCTTCATCCTCTTTTTTCTTTTATCTATACAAACATGTGTCTTTGATTGTCAAAGACTCACAAAGTTAGAGCATTTTAGCACTATGTATTTCTCACTTGCAGCCTTCAGCCTAAAAAAGTGTTTGGGTTTTTTGTGTTTGTTTGTTTGTTTACTTCTTTATTATTTTTTATTTTTAAGTAAGAGTTACAAACACCCAGAAGAGCAAAAGGGAAAAAAATACAATTACATGCAAAATTTATAGCTACTATTTTTTTGGGTGTCTATGTCTAGCACATTCATCTATTCTCTCCATCACTCCCCACCTCCAAATACTTCCCCCCCTTTAGTCTTTGCAGTATTACTGCAGTGTGAGTCACGCACACAGCCTCTGTCTCAGTCAGGCATAGAGAGACACAGACTGACGCTCACCAGGGCAACGGTGTTTTTATTTCAACCTACTGCATTATGTTCAGAGGTGATGGTGGGTGGAGAATAAGAGGAGGGAGCTGCAAAGGCACGTCCGGACAGAGAAGGAAGGACTAATCCTTTAAAGTTGCCAAAGCCGAGCTGCAGCTCAACCGGACATCATCCTCTGTATGAGAGGATGAACTTTGCTAGTAACACAGAGAGAGAGAGTAGGGGAATGACTGGGGTGAATTTGGGTGGGGTGTGTGTGTGTTTAAATACAGAAATAAAGGGTGCTTGCATGTGTGTGCTTTGCTGTAAGATGATAAAAGAGGGCATTACTGTACCTCTCCCCAGGGGTTTGATTGGTGGAGATTTTACTCTCTAACCAGCCTTAACCGCCTAAGATCCGAACTATTTAATGTTATGCATTTTTAATTTCTCTTTGATATTTGAGCTGATTGGGGCCCAATGAATGTAAAAACAAAGAATTACCAGATTTTTTTTTACCTTATTTTTGTTTTTATGAAAAATCAGAGCCATATGACGATATTCGTTTAAAATTTCGATAGAACAGTAGCAGTATAATGTCCTCGTAAGTGGATATCAGGCCCTTGTAGAGCAAAATTGAGTATTTTGGTCTAAATAACCCAAATTGTGATGTCCACATATGTGGACGCCAGGTCCTAGGAGGTTAAATCATCATTAGATACAGACAGCATCCATTTCCTGTGTCTTGTTCTCAAACTGGGACAGCAGGGTTTGGAGTAGTTTTGGTTACCTTGCTGCAAAATGTCATTGTGTTTGTTCTTCATAAACACAACCTTACACTCGGGTTAAAATGAGAAAATAAAAGTTCAAACATTTGTGATTTGTGAGTAAATTTTTCCAAAAGAGACAGAATGTTGATGAGAGCCTGAGAAGTGATCAAATCCTGATCTCTGTGTTTGCTGTGTTCCCCAACTGACAGCCAAATGTTGAAGTTGGCCTGCTGGCCTGCACTGACTCTGTGAGGTCATGGATTGGGTACAGCTTTTTGTTGCTGTTGTTGTTTTTGTTGATGTCACTCAGCCTGGAGAGGTGATGTGACTGCAGGGTTTATGATACTTTTATTGAGGTCGAGAATCGTTCCGGTTCAGTGAGCTTAGGGGGAAGTAGAATTATCGAAGGTTAGAAGCCAAATCAAATTATCATTCAGAGAGCTGTGGCACCAATAAAATCAGAAGAATCTTCGAAAGCTACTATTGATCCTTTCATCCTCTTTGCTGTCTTTAATATTTATTTTTCCTCTGGCTGACATTAATATTTACTTTTGAGGGTTTCAGAACAAAGCAGCTGTATCTTCTCACGAGTCACTGCGTGCCTTTGAAGTCGAGGGCTCGCAGACCTCTTGAGTGGCACTTACATTTTAGGTCTTTGATGCTTCTCCGTAGCGTGGGAATTAGCTGTTAACTGAGGCAATCCTCTCCTTTTTGGAATCAGCTTACAGTGACACTGGATAGCTGACAGTTTGGTTACAGTAATACATTTTTTTCCACTGAGGTAACGTGAGGTAAAAGTGAGCAATTAAAATTTCAGTTAAATGTTTCAGGATGCAATGTGATCTTTTTTTAGGGGAATTTGATGCTTAAGTCTAAAGTTCCATTTGAGGTTTAACACATCAACTGTCAGCTGGTGGAAAATAGTCGTGGTGTAGTGTTTCCATGTATCTTTAAAGAATGAGCCTCCAAGCTGATGTGAGGAAAGTACACGGTAACTCTGTAACCCAAAGCAACCGTAATATATGTGTAATCAGTAACAGCCTGCTGTATACAGTCTTTTTGTACACTTTGAAAAAAGTGCAGGTTTGTCATGTCTTTGCTTGTAATACTAATCCCATTACTAACTAATCTGACTAACAGGTATTTCTTTGTTGCTGTTTTTTGTCTTTTCCCTTTGCTGTGCATCTGCAGTCTCCAACCAAGTGGTACATGAAGCTTGTGCCTGTAAGTGAACTAATCAGTGCGCTGCTCTTTCATCTGTGTCCAGAGTGACTGTCTTTCATTGCTCTTTCTGTCCGATCGCCATCGTTTTGTCATGTGTGAATCACTCAGTCACTGTGATATAAACCAGATATTTTCTCTCTTCTCCTGTTTTGATTTACAAGTGCTGTATGCATGTGATTATTGCTTTTCTTAATTTAAAGCAGACAAAGTAGGCTGTAAATGACAGTTAATATCTGAGTGTCCATCATTAACCATGTTCTGTATATGAGCCTGAGTTTACAAAAGTCAATATAGCCATTATTTGTGTCTCTAACGTGCTTCCTTGTATTGCTAACTGGAAGCTTGAACTATAAAATCTTGGGAAATCACTGATTATTATTGGCTTTTAGAAATCTAGAAGCTCCCACAGTTACTATACATATCAAATTGATAAGGAAATGGCAATATTTCAATGTTTTTCCTTCCTCAATCCGTACGAAGATGAAGATGGTCCACATAAACAAGAGCTCATTGTAATACAAGGAGAAAATAATTAAGGTCACGTCATGACATCTGGAATAATAATCAGTGATACTTACTTCAGTCATGCAGCTCTCTTCATTCTCGTGCCAGTTCTTTTTCCCTTTCAGTTCCAACAAGGCTCCAGAGCCGTTCACTTACTTTAATACATGAGTGAATTCAATGAGGCCTTGCAGCGCTTGTTGCTGCTTTAAAGCTCCATTATACTTCCCTAATTTTGCTGCTGTCATTAGTGAAACGGTAAGAAACAGCAGGAGGAATTTGGCTTAATACCTGCTGTAGGTGTAGGCTTGGTAATTTTGCTCAAGGGCCTGGGTTTATAGTACTTTACATTCTGCAGGCTCGCTACAGGAAGGAGCAGGCCTCGACCCAGCCAGTTCCTTGGATCCCCCCAGTGGACAACCTGCTAAAAGACAGCACAGATGGCTCAGCCCTGGGTGCACTGCTGCACTTTTACTGTCCTCAGCTGCTGCCACTGGATGGTAAGAAACAAGCATGAGGAGCGTGGGTGGGTCAGTGGAATTTGCAGTTAAAGGAGGCTTGATAATAAAGTACAACATGACAGTAATGTATCTACCAGCAGTTAATTGCTTATTTGACCAAACAACTAAACCCAAAATGCATCTTATTGGTACATATTGAGGTGTCAAAATTCATAATTGAGAGTACAGGGGGAGGTCGTCAAATGTTGTCTTTATGAGGGAAAGAGCTAATGGTTTATTCAATAGATCAAACATCAAAATAGACTCAAGATAATCACATTGTGTTGCCAAAGAGCCGAGTTAATATCAGGACAAATATGCAAACGCACAGACAACAATGAGGGGAACAAAAATCAATCAGGGAACGCTGTTTACCATGTTTAAATGAACAGTGTTTCCTGATTGATCTTTTGTTCCTGTGATTGTTTCAGCTTGGATAAATGACTGTGGATGTATGTAGTGTGGGGGTGTGTTTGTGTGTGTTTGGTCAGCTATTACACACACTTCATCAGCAATGTGATGTAATTACCTTACGTCCAACCACCAGTTGATGCCTACTGTGGAGTGTTTTGATTGGTCAGGCAGACGTTCTCAAAACTTTACGCTTTAAATGCCTCAGCAGTTCCTAAAAAAGAGACACAGCATTGTTCTGAACGCGCTCCATCACAGATCTTAAATATTACTGTCAGCACAGTAAAAAGGAAAACACTGATGTCTGCATTATAACCAGACCGACTTCAATCATCAAATTCGTACTCCGTCACAGTGACACCTGATGGATCTCTCTGCCCTCCCAGATGTTTGCCTGAAGGAGAATATGAGTCTGGCTGATCGACTGTACAACCTGCAGCTAATACAAGACTTCTGCAAAGACAACCTGAACAGCTGCTGTCACTTCAGCCTGGAAGACATGCTCTACGCCTCCTCCACCGTCAAGGTACTACTGTCTAATGAAATACTTGCTTAAGTTAATATATAAGATTGTAAGAATACATTTTTAGGCACTGCATTTGTGTTTGTGGTGTGATCTGAGGCTTGCATTGTGATGCTGATTTTGGTTTGTTGGTTTACTGGTTGCTTGGCGGTCTCATGGTTCTCACTGTAAACAGATTCTTCACTCTCAGTCATTACAGTGTTGTAAAAATAGAATTTTAGCTGCTAAAACGTTAGAATGGTACCCAGTAAAAAATGTCTGTTAGCAGAAAATCCAAACCCTGTCCGCAGTGCCCCCTGCTCTATTTAAAACACTAGTTTGCGATGTCAGTCCCAGTCAGACTTGATGACTTTTTTTCAAAACACTTCAAAATTATTCATAAGTGTTGTACCGACACAGATTAGAACCCCATGTGGTGTTAGATTCAGGCTAAATGAAACAAGAGAAGTGTGCAGCAGTGTAGGCCAGTGTGGTGAGTCACGCTGTGGAAAAGAAACTTTCAGTCCAAACTATCCGTCTTCACCAGCCACAAGCTTGGAGAGCTCCACTCAGCCTTTTCCTCCAAACAGTCTATGCATGCGTTCATTTTTCTGCCCTGTAACTTGCTTTCCATTGTTTGTTTTCTTTTCATCTTCATTTCCTAATTTCCTTCTCTAGTTACTCTTTCTTCTTCTCCAACCATCCTTTTTCTTTTGCTCGTTTATTTCATTTAAAAAGTTGCCACTGCTTTTAAGGAATTTTACTAATGATGTTTCTCCTCATGTTTGCTGACCTTTCTCAGACAGTATTAGTTTCTCTTGACAGAGACCTTTCTGATTTATAAATCCTTCAGTCCTCTCTCGTCTATAACACTGTTGTTTCTCTGTGTGTGTGTGGTTTCTTGGTGTATGAATGTGTATTGCAGCTGGAGTGCCATGGAGACAGTCCGCATTTTACATTAAGCTCAGCCCTGCTTTTCTGCCGTTACCATAAAAACATATATAGGTCACTCGAGACACACAGGAAAGAGCTTATTTTACCCTCTCACTAATGTTCCACTCTGTCTTTGAATCCACAACATTTCAGTATGTTTACTTGGTCAGCTGGTGTGCATACTGCATATACATATATATATATATATTTCTGTTGCATACCTACTAATTTATCATCAAATTGCCATTATAGCCAGTGGTTGCCACAACCACAGTGCACTTGTGTTTGCTCAGTGGTTTGATCTAACGTTCCCTCTCTCATGCTCATGAGTTTGTTTTTAGTGTGTCGGTCTCAGTGTGTTTTGCCCGAGAGCTGCACGGGCAGGGGAAAAATAAGTTGATGTGTCTGGATAAGTTTGACTTTCCCTGACTGTCACCTCAGCATGTCCTCAGATGTAGGAGAGCTCTGAGCACACACACAATACAGGTCACTGAAAGGACAAACCTCAGGGGACTGTCCAAACTGACTAAAATATGTCTAATATCTAAAGGAAACACGCTGAAAAAAGCAGTTTTGAAGCTGAAATCCAGCAAAATGATGAAGGTAGAAAGTATTGAAAGTATCATTATATGCCAAAAGTAATGAAATGTATTCATATTTAGAGGAAAGTGCCCTTTACATGCTTTATTTTGCACAAAATTTCTAAAAAAAAAAAGAGCAAAAAGAGACATATCAATTTCCGCCCAAAGCACATGCGTTCTTTTCAACATGGTGTCAAAAAAATAATCACCAAGCTTTGTGAACCAGCCATTAGCAGCATTTTGCTGACACTGATTTCAGGAGGGGTAGAGCAGCCTCAGCAGGCACAGTAATTGCCTGAGAGAAGCAGTGCGGCAGACACGAATGCACACAGAACTAGTTAGATTCAGTAACCTTGACCCAGATTGCAGGGAGTCACACCCTCGGTGGTCGTATGTTGTTGCTCGGCACGCTGATGGAGACCATATTACAGAGAATGAGCCTCCGCTTAGAGGGGAGGGGAGGCGCACGAGGTGTTGATGTGGAAAAAAGTGGAAACGGGAGAGAAGCGACAAGAAGGTGTGATAACACAGTTTGAAACAATTAGGAAGGAGAAGGAGCGAGGAAACAGAGTAAATGGGACACTATCTTTGAGAAAGTGATGACAAGATTGGGCACACGTGTTACAGTAACACACACAATAGACTCACACTTTGCCTCTGTGAAAGTGTCCCTATGATAATGCTGCTGCCAGATGTGGTTAGCGGAGATTAGAGCTGGTGGTTTCCAAACACAGTTAAAAACACACTCCTCAATTGATTGACATTAAAATAGTCATAATTCATAAGATATAATAATAATGGATACTTTATTGATCCCCATGGGGAAATTACTTGTTTTTCTCTGCATTTGACCCATTCACTCAGTGAAGCAGTGGGCAGCCCACTAAGCAGGCGCCCGGGGAGCAGTGTGTAGGGACGGTACCTTGCTCAGGGGTACCTCAGGGTAGCCGTTAAGTGGATTCGAACCGCCGACCTTCCGATCATGGGGCGACCACTTTACCTACTGAGCTATCCCTGCCCCCCGTGACAATAAAGTGCATCAGAATATAGGATTGCAGTAAAGAGAGAACCTGGAAGATGCCACAGTTTAGCTTAAATGATCAACTCTAGCTGGTGTGGAGAAGATCATTTAATAGATGTTATCAGTCTTCCTAAGAAATCAGATGCAGAAAATTGGAAAAGAGCATGAAGCGTTACAGTGGGAACATTTATTGCCCACACACCCCCAAACTAGTCTGCCTGATATCTTCATGTCAGACACCAGGTCTCTTTCTGGTAAATACGTAGCCCTCTCCAAGATTAAGAGTCTGCACTCTTTCCTCTCAAGTTACACAAAATTTGCATGTATGGTGATGACAGGTTGACTTGACATTTTGTTCAGTATACCTTAGTAAGAAGCAAAACACTTTCTTCCTTTCTGTAAGGAACCCAAAAGCCATATATCACATACATTACCTAAGGCCATTATTTGCTAATGGACACCAGACCACTAAATCACCCAACCCGCTCCCATTTACTGGCTCTATGTTTAATTAATTCCTCACACATCATAGTGGCTATCTGTGGACTCAAGGAAGATAAATGAAATTCACCAGCTCCTTTTGTACCACGAGGTTCCTCGCAAACATGCTGCGGTTGCCCTGAGGAGGCAGTTAACACACTTACAATAATTCATAATCTCCCTCTTCAACGTGATTCTCAATTAGTCATTTGTTTATGATCTGACTGTCAGCAGTGAAGGATGGCACTTTTACTCCTAAAGTGGCACACAGGATTACATATAATAGCCGTGGCTGTAGTCAACGCACATTGCAGTCTAGTATAATTTACCTCTTCACTGTCAGGTAAAGAGTGGCAGGGTTACAGGAAGTAATATGATGTTCGATACTACGTGTCTCTGAGCAATCGCTTCTAAAAATCCAAATGTTTTCTCCTACCGTCTTTCAATAAGCGTCTGGCAGCTGTCTGATAAACTTGGCGAAAGACCAAAGGATGGTTTTTCCAGATTGGAGTGAGTCTGTCTGGCTGGCTGCTGGACGTAGATCCTTTAATCAACCCTCTGGCCCAGTGACTGTTAAGATTAATTCCCTCTGAATGCTCACTGTGTGGCTATAGGCCGCATCTTCAACATCATTTCTAGGGGCTTTGTTGGTATATATTTTCCTATGCATTTGAATGTTTCACTGTTGTGTATGTGTGTGGCACATACAGGGGAGGAGGGGGAGGGTGTTTATTCCTATACCCGCAAAGTGGATTAGCTTCCCCCACCCCACCACTCTCAGCTCTGATCTTCTAGTCTTCTAGTAATCACCAATCTGACTTCATTCTGAGCGGCACACACTCAAATCTGCAGACAGGGAACTTGGCAATGCTGCAGACCTGGCAACCCACGAGGCAGTAATGCCATTCACTGGGGAGATAGGTGTGGTGGTGGTGCAGTGGTTGGTTTAAGGGATCAGACTGAGTGTGTGTGTGTGTGAGTGCTGAGGCTGGGGGTATTAAGCAAAAACACTCACACCTGGTGTGTCAGTAGTAGTCGGGCGAACAGATGGGAGGAGAGAACAAGTAAGCTGGTGGCACCAATCTGGGAAGGGCGGATGACAGGAGATCTTTGTCTCTTTCTCATTCAGTCATTTTTTTTCCTGCTTTTTCTTTCTTCTGAGGAGTGCTTCACATGCTGAACACACCTAAAAGGTAACCAGCACTATTTGATTTGGAGTTCATTAGTAATTCTTTGCTTACTCAACTCTAACGACTTTGTTAACCATGTGCTCCACTGCTTCTCACACCAGCGGAGCAGGATTCTGCAGCAGACACACCTTTTCGTCTTCTTGCAGCCCTGCACGCTCGCATGTGAATTAGACGGGAAACAAAACCATGTGAAATGCTGCAGTAACACCCCCCCCCCTCCAGCCAAGCAGGGTGCTGGTGTTAATTGCCTCCGTCCTTCCTGGTGTGGTTTTGTGCTTCAGTTGACACGTGCGCTCTGGTGTTTGACTGGTACAGAAAGATGCTGCTCATGACTTGAGTCAGGCTTCTTTAGAGCTGGAGCACGCACCATTGTCTTTGTCTGGAGACCGTGGACTGAGAGCTGGTAGAGGGTGGGATTCCTCAAGGTCGTGCTTTACTCCACTCATTTGCATTTGTGTGTGTCTGTGAGTGAATAAAGAAAAACTGTACAATTTGGCCTGATCATTCAGCATAAATTGATTACTGTAAATGAATCTCATCTGTTTGGATTGGAGACATGTTATTTGGTCATTTCTTTGTTTCAAGACAGTGACAGGTTGAAAGAATTTAGAAAGGAGGGAGCAGAAGAAAGGCAATGTTTCTAGAGAATAAGCTTTTTTCCCATTATTATAAGGAAACAAACAACAGTGCTTTGGGAGAATGAAATACTGAGTCAGGGACTTTGTAAGATTGATGTTTTTTGCAGCGCAGTGCACTCTCCTCCAGCAGTTTCACCTCCTCGTGTATGTTGACCCAATTCAAACGTGGACACGACCTGGCACAGCAGTGTTAAATCCCTTTGAGCTCTGACTCTCAGTCTCATTCAGGTTGGATGCAGGTGACCTCTATTTTGTAAATGAGGTTAATGTCTTAATCGCTTCTCGACTAGCACTGTTACTATTTGCTTTAGCATCATTTACATTGCCTGAGCCAACACAGAGAAAATATAATTTCCCTGTAAATGACTCTACAGTCGTTTGAACTGTGAGGCATGTTTCTCTTAAAGAGGATATTCTATCAACTAATTAGTCATATATACACAGGGTACAATACAAGTTTATGATACCTCAGCTTAACAGAGACACCTGCTGGACAAATCAGACAATGCAGTTGAATGAAGCTGTTTTGGACTCATCCGGATTTTATTCTCTGTGCTGTAGCATTTACGTGTTTTTGAATGGTTTCAATCTTGCTCTTGTTTTCCTCCCCAGAATAACTACCTGGTGTTCATGGCAGAGCTGTTTTGGTGGTTTGAGGTGGTCAAACCGTCATTTGTGGAACCAAGAAAGCTTGATACCGAAGGCACAGGCAAGTGTCAAATTCTAACCCTGCAACTTTATTTGTATAGCATTTTTCAAAGAGACACAAATTGCTTCACAGTTTTGAATAAAATTCAGACATTAAAGCGTACATGATCGAACAAAGATGCATAATCAACCATATGGCCAGACGTTCATTCCAACATACACAATTCCAATAAACACAAATCATTGTAAACTATGGATGAAGGGGAAGCTAACCTAAAATGTAATGTCATTTCAATTAAATTTAAAGTAGCTATAGTCATGCTAGTGTCACGATTTGTAGCGAAGCAGCAGTAACTAAGTATGGTAATGTTTTTTCTCTGAATCATACACAAATTAATCAGATAAGGATCATGCAATATTACATTGTGTCTATTGAAAAACCACAGTGCGATCATTTTTATTTGTCTTATCACGTCAGAGCCCTCATCCTTCTTGAAGAATTTCCCTGTAATCCCCATCTCCAAGGCAACTAAGAAGAGTTTTATGGAAAGGCCCCCAAGCCCTGAAAGACCCAGGTATGTTAGCACCAAGTTACAATGACAAGAAATCAGGTGGCAGAAAATTCTCAGTTCCCATCATCATGTTTGTCTCTCTCGTTCTCAAGTTTACCCCTGCGGCCCCAGCCCCGAAACTCAGGTGATTATATTTATTTATGGAAATACATACAAAGTATATACAAAAGCATTCTGTTGTGATTGTTACTCATCATATGCGTCTTACAGGAGAGATCAAGAGGTCAACCTCGATGTCCTTTGTTGATGGCAATCTCGGTACCTGGCCAAAAGAGAAGAGGTGAGTGTTATCATTGCCCTCTTTATGTCTAACCTTTTATCATTTGTTAACCAAATCTGCTAAATTAAATTACAATTTCTTGTTGTTTTTTGTTTTGTCTTTTGTGTTAAGATCTGGGCCTTACGGTGTGTCCTTTGACATCCCCTTTGATAAAGAGGAGTCTGCGCCTGCCACTGTTCCCTCCACACGTGGCATGGTCAGGTCTGTCAGCACGGATGATGGTTCTGGTTTCAAGGTCCTTCACATGCCCCGTGGAATGAAGCGCAACCTGTCCTTCCAGCCAGTGAATGGTCAGAGTGTCGGCATTGAAGAGGAAGGCTGCCCAGACAGCCTTGCTGGCATGGAGCCGAGCAAGCAAGGGTACTCCAACGGACACAGAGGAGTTACAGAAACAACTCCGTCCACGGAGGAAGCCCTCCAGATTATCCAAAGCCCAACCAGGCCACCAGTGGAGGGCATCAACAATGGTTTCTTTCTGCATAGTCAGGAACATGGTGCCGGCGTTGGTGCTTTAGATCCAGTGTCAGAGGTGGACTCCAAAGGACCTTTGAGCACAACGGACACCACAGAAGTGGACACTGGCATCCATATCCAAACAGAGGACATGCTGGATGAAGATTCCTCTCTGAAAGACTGCTCTGTGAACATGGAGCTGGACATGGACACGCCAAGCCCCTGCCCAAGCAGTCAAAGCAAATCCCCTTCAGCAGTAAAGATGACTAGCTTTGCTGAGCAGAAGATGAAGAAGCTTAATCCATCAGCACCAGACTCAGGAAGGGGCAGCTGCAGCTCGCTGAAGACCACTCCGGAGGGCTCTGAATTTGGGCTCCCATTATCTGTCTCATGGGCCCCGACCCCTGAGCACAGCCCGGTCCGCCAACAAAGCACACCGCCCCCTATTTCACAGCCGTCACCCACACCTGTCCAGCTTCCACCCAATGACCCCGCTCAGGTCATGGCTACAGAGATGGTGCAGCTGCGGATGAGGCTCGAGGAGAAACGGAAAGCTATTGAGGCGCAGAAGAAGAAAGTGGAGGCAGCTTTTACAAGGCATCGGCAAAAGATGGGCCACTCAGCATTCCTAAACGTGGTAAAGAGAAAAGGTGACGGTGCAGCAAGTGGAGAAGAGGGAGGAAAAACTGAGGGAGAAGGAAAGTCAGCAAGTACAAGTCCTACCTTTAAATTTGGGAGGAACAAGACAGACACACCTGACGGGGCAGAGCAAAGCAGCACGGCTTCCTGTTGGCAAAAATCTCCCGGTGCAGGTGAGGAAGGCGGACAAAGCCACGCTCAGCTGACAGAAGTGGATCTCACAGAGTATACACGTTCAATTGAGAAACTCAACCACTCTTTGGCCTTCCTCCAAACTGAGATGCAGCGATTGGCTCAGCAGCAAGAAGTAATCATGGCCATGAGGGAGCAAAAACAGCAGCAGGCGTGGGTCATCCCTCCTCCACATACAAACCCCTCGCCACAGAAGCACGGTCGAGCCGGAGCCGTCACTCGATCCTCGGGACCCTCTTCTCCGGCTGACTCCCCTCGTTCCACCCATCGCTCTCCAACCAGCATCAAACGGAAATCTGCATCCTTCCACTCACGTAATCCTCGCACCCCTCGACCCAGCGAGCTCAAGCTGGCCCCCTACAGTCGCGTCCTAACCGCGCCACAGTCTGTCGATAGCATCCCAAGGCTACGGCGATTTTCTCCCTGCCAGCCCCTGGCAAGTTCCTTCGTTTACATGGGGGAGAAACCAGCAACCGCCAATTTGGAGACGGTTGCTCCAGTTGCAGATAAAAACAAGGAAACACATTCCCTCCTTTCCCCAGAGCGAGAGCTTGTGGGTATAGCCGGCTCCCCCTCCCCAAAACTGCAGAACAAAAAAGAGCAAAGTGAAGTAGGTACTAATTCCCAAACCCAGGAAACAGAAACTCCCCACCAATCCAAGACCACTGACATGGAAACAGATTACCAGAAAGCTCAGAAGTCAGATATAGAGCTCAAACCTACTTTAGAGTCAACATTCCCTGAAGTTCTAGCCCACCCTGTGATAGAGACCTTCACGGTGATGCCAACAGAGATCCCTTTCCAGTCAGAATTGTCTGGCCAAGCCAAAAGCAGTTTGATTGAAGTTCCTCTGTCAGTGGTGAAACCGCTAGAGGATCCAACTCTGGATGAAAGCCTGGAGATGCAGCAGGGGGATGCGGAAAGCCTAGATGATGAACAGAAGCTGTGCCGTGGTTTCTTTTTCAAGGTAGGCTAAATCACAAAAATTAACACACGCACAACCCGAGTGGCATTTAAACGTGTCGCTGAGTTGAAAACAAATTGAAAAAACCTACAGACATATTTGTAATTGGGCAGAAATGATTGTTTTCATAGGGAAACAGTTTTTGTTCCTAGGTGAAGATGATAAGTAGCACAGGATATATGCTGTTTGAGGATAGTATCATCTTCCCCTTTATAGCTTCTACGGCTGCTGCTAACTGCTGTCTGGGCTTCAATGTGGGTCACAAAACTGGGGCTGCTGTGAATAATTCAGGCGCAGCTGTGGAAACACGGGGCTGAAGATGGGTCGGCTAGAAAACGAGGGTGGATACAGAGGGATGAGCAATGAGCGGTCACATGAATTAACCTCTACAGGAATCAGATTTGTAGTTGAGTTGCATTAGAAGTTTGCTGTGCCACCATTAGAAACAGCTGAATTCAAATTCATTTCGTCACGTGTGTTTATATTTATAGTCTGAACTCAGATATTACAGCGTTAACCACAGGGACATGAAACAAAGCGTCTGTTGCATAATAAAGTGTTTAGAAAGCCTTCAAATGAATGTGCTCTTTCTGGCCCTGAGAAATTCCTCTGTTCTGTGGCTTCTGCAAGCCCTTTTGAATGCTTCATTTAATATTACAAGAGCATGTTGACCTTTCCACAATCCAGGTTTAGAGTCACCTCTTCATTATATCAGATTAGATTGAACAAAACAACAATAAAAAGGATTTACTGGGTATCAAAATGACACTCGGTTCTGCCAGCTCTGGATTTTCATCACAACCACAGAAGGTCAACTTTGCTTGATGAAAAACAGATAAACAGCTAAACGTATAATATTCATAAATTGACACAGCAGCTTGCATTACCTCACACACACACTTTAACCCAGCTGCCTTGTGTTCCTACAGGAGGATGGAAAAGCAGAGGAGAACATGGCGCAGAAGAGGGCTGCACTGCTGGAGAAAAGGATGCGAAGGGAAAAGGAGAGCCAGCAGAAGAAGATGCAGCTGGAAGCTGAGCTGGAGCAGAAAAAAGAGGAAGCTCGGTGTGTCCGTCTGAGAAAAAAAATTAACTTGTTTGTTGAGATTTTATTTGATGCTTTACTAGAATCTTTTTCCTACTTTTTCCTCATATTTTTTGTTTCCATTTTGTATTATCTTCCATGTATTTTCTTCATTCTGTCCATTTATGAAACATCACAAGATAGTAATAGTAACGTCACAGCTTTCTAAAGCCCATTATGTCCCAATATTTGCTTAATATATCTAAGACTTATAGACCTGATTAACGTTCAACATCTTGCCAAATAACTAGTCTCTTTTTAATAGCGGTGCAGTGCAATATTTACCAATCAATCGGCTGTCTCTTATATGGTGAATTTAGCATTTCAAAGTATCTTATTGCTAACTCTCCTTCCATCCCTGCATCTGTTCAGACTGAAAGCCGAAGAGGAGCGTGTCAGGAAGGAGGAGGACAAGGCCAGGAAGGAGTTCATCAAGCAGGAGTACCTCCGGAGGAAGCAGCTGAAGCTGATGGAGGACATGGACACCGTCATTAAACCTCGACCCGCGGCAGGGGCCAAACAGAGGCGAGGGCGACCGAAGTCTATCCATCGCGACAGCATGGACTCACCCAAAACCCCCGTGAGGGCTGCCACAGGTAACCATGGAGATGACCCCCTCTCTTAGAGAGGTCAATGCCATCTCGTCTGTCACATCAGTGTCTCGCTGCTGCAGTGCATTGTGCCACCTTAGACTGTGTTAAGCAACCAGCTGAGTGCTGCCTTCCTCCTGATGTTTCCTTAAATGCTGTTTTATATACGGTAGTAAAAATATCAAGCTAATATATGGCATTGATATTAATGCAATAATAATAATAATTAGTATACTGAAAAATTATTCTAAAATAACAAATTAAAACCTCACGTTGAAGGAAGCAGCATCAGTGTATGCATGTGTGATATGTGTATATTTTTAAAAAAGCATTATATGATCTGATTTTGAAGCGCCTTGAGGCGACTTTTGTTGTGATTTGGCGCTATATAAATAAAATTGAATTGAATTGAATTGAATTGAATTTTACTGAATATGTGTTTAATTATGCATCATATTAGTCAGTTTTGCATGTATTTGTGGTTGTGAGACATTTCAGTCGCAGCACTGAGGCTCTAATGCTGTCGCAGGTGGCACAAAACACCGTGGACAGTCCGGTGGTGTTTTCATTCGTGCTGTGGTGTAATCGTGTCGTGTTGTGTTGTGCCACGTGTGATTATCTCACATCCAGGTTCACGCCAGCGTGTCTTTTCAGTCTCCAGCTTGTCCCTTGCTTCACTCAACCTGGGAGACAACGACAGCGTTCACTCTGAGAAGAGAGCAGCAAGGTGAGATGTTACTGGGTTCTTTTTCCCCCAAAATGAAACAGGTTTAACACTTGGTTTAGATTTTTGTGTTCCATTCAGCAGTAAATAATTTTACTGGTTTAACCTTTTCTACTTGCTGTAAGAGCCTTAAATCCATGCCAGATATATAGTACAGAGTAAACTCGCACTGCCTTCTCAGGCAGAGCACGTGCTGAAGTGCTCTCCGGTGTTACAGTAGGAGTTTTATCCTTCACACCTGCCGTGATGTGCATTTAATTGGACCAGCAGACTAACTCTAACTCTCAGATCTAACATTTTTCCTGTTTTCTCTCAGTCTTCCCTTTTAACGCTTTCCTTTCATGTTGTTTGACACGTCAGAAGTTCTAGTTTAGCCTCTAGCGGTCTCTTCTACTTTCTGGGCTCTCCTAAACTGAGAAGGAGAAGGTTAGTTTTTCTGGTTGACGGTGAAATCTTAAAGGCAATTCATGCTGTCCTGAGCCCAATCCTGCACTGAAAACCCTTTAGACCACAATGGGTTTTGTTAGGGATTGTGTAAGCACTTTAAGCAAAAGCAAATGTTTTTTTGTTGAGACACTCATAACTAACTTCAAAGCAGGTCCGCTATGCTTCCTTCAGTATCACCATCACAAAACAATCACTTTTTTCTTTCCTGCTTACCCTTCTGCTGTGCTGTTCTCACCAATGTCCACACCTGCTTTGGTTATTTACGTCTGATAAAACACCAGGTGATTTATTCAGAACCACTGCTTGACAAACTCAATGCACACCCGAGGTAGAGCATCCATCTTATCAAGTCATAAACACATTTTTTTTATTCAAAGAAAGCTGAAATGACTTGTTAATATGGTCAGTTTAGTTGCACAAGTTGGCCTAATTGCTCTTACTTTGCATTTTCTTTGCTTATATTTACCAAATGCATGGCACAGATCATGTAATTTGGTGGTGTCCATGTAAAAAGCAGCATTTGATTTAATATTGTGAAGTTAAAATACTCCAAATGCAAAGAGTCTTACAGTGAGAGCAAGTAAATGCCAAATCCTGCACAAAAAATGTATCTGAACTTTTTTTTACTGAGCTTAATGCACCAAACTGTATTCACTGCCTGCGCTTGCAAGCTTTGCTGCTGCCCTGGTTATCATGACTTTGTCACACAGCTAAAACCCAAACCAAGTCCTTTCTTTTGATGACCAAACTGAACTGAATAGCAGTGCCTGCAGTATGCTGTGCTGAGTGTTCAGGATCAGCACACATCCAGAGAGGTAAACTAACGGTCTGTGTGTGTGTGTGTGTGTGTGTGTGTGTGTGTGTGTGTGTGTGTGTGTTTTCTAGGCCTGACTCTGCTGATGGTTTCCTGTCCCCCAGTCGCTCCAGCAGCAGGAATGGAGAAAAGGACTGGGAAAATGGATCCACCACCTCTTCTGTTACATCAAATACAGAGTACACTGGTAGGTTAACTCAGTACACGTCTTAGTTTATAGACACATATTAAAAGTGGCAAATATTCACAACATACACTTGTTAAATTAGATCTTTGTTCTATCCATTGGAGATTTGTTTTTATTTATTTATTTATTTTTTATGTTGATCTCATTGTCTGAAGCTGGGTTTCCGTTTGTACTGATTGCAGTTCAAAGTAGTGATATAAACAGTTGTTTCTGATTCAAATAGCTCACATTCCTCTGTCAGACTAACTGGTAACCCTACCCTTAGCTATCGTCATACACGATTCAGCAGCAGAAAGAGTAAAACCAAGCAAACAAGTCTTTCCTTTGACATCACTGGAGTGGTTGCTATGGCAACAGTCCCATCCTGATCTCCCTGCCTCCGTCTTTCTTTCAGGACCGAGGCTGTACAAGGAGCCCAGCGCCAAATCTAACAAGCACATCATCCAAAATGCTCTGGCACACTGCTGCCTTGCAGGGAAGGTCAACGAGGGGCAAAAGAACAAGATTTTGGAGGTACATGTCCTTCATAACTATACTTACAGTTGCACTAAAACTGACATGGGACCTTTGACTCTCTTTGAGGTGTATGTTTAGTGTACATTTTCATATAAAGTGGTCTTTAAATTCAGAGTTTTTGTAGATTTGCCTCTGTACACCATCACAGTGGATTTGAAACAATCAAGATGTGATTGAAGTGCAAACCTTTTGAAGACTATCCCATTTCTTTGCCTTGAGTAACTCTTGGCTTGCCTTTGCAGTATGTTTCATTATCCATTCGCACTGTAAGGCACTATCTGATTAGTTATGCAGCATTTGGCATAATCTCTGCAGAGATCATAGCCACTTCACAATTCATGTATCATGAGTGTTTTGTAAGCTGTATATCCTGTTGATATTTTAAGTCACAGATTTATAAATAGGAAAAAATATCTACATAGCACATCAAGTGTCCTTAAGCATATGTCACCTACTTATCTAACCACATTTACTCCCCTGATCTTGACAGGAAATGGAGAAATCAGAAGCCAACAACTTCTTGGTTTTGTTCCGAGATGCCGGATGCCAGTTTCGCGCTCTCTACACTTATTGCCCCGAGACCGAAGAGATCAACAAGCTGACGGGCATCGGCCCCAAGAGCATCACACGCAAGATGATCGATGGCCTCTACAAGTACAACTCAGACAAGAAGCAGTTCAGCCAGATACCAGCTAAGACCATGTCAGCCAGCGTGGACGCAGTGACAATCCACAACCACCTCTGGCAAACCAAGAAGCCAGCCACCCCTAAAAAAGTAGTGCCTGCCCAGTCCTAATGGGACTTGATACCCTGAACATTTCATTTTCCTTCTTTGAACATAACCAGTCTCGGTTAGCACTTCACTGTACATATCCATGAAGATTCAAACACCTGCAATGCCAGTTAGATGAATGCGTATTTATCTTTTGTTTTGTTTGTTCTCCTCATTGCATTCCCGTCCTTTATCCTTCATATTCGGACCAGAAGTGATAAGACTTTAAAGATCACGAACAGCTGGAATGTACGACACTGTCGAGGAATGATGTAAACGTAATCATGTCTGTGTTTGAAAAAGAGATTTGAGACATTGTGTGAGAGCACGTGTGACTGATGTTATGTGCCAAACATTAAAAGAAAGAAAAAAGGAGACAGTATGAATGCCGGGACATTTTACTCCGTACACTGAAGCTCTGAATGTTTTCAATTCATGTATAGATTGACTTTTGTTCGCTCTACCCTGTTGAAGTGTGGCCTTACGCACGTTTGTTTTAGTGTAAGAGTGAGTGTAAAGCGACAACCTCTTTTGTATTTGGAAGAAACCTCTTTTTTCTTTTCTCACCTGTGTGAGTAAAAGTTTGTACATTAAAGTACGTAAACTCCAAAGGGCCAAAAAAAACCTGATTGCATACAGCTAGCGTTAGCCACACAGGATACATGTGTTCAGCTCAACAAAGCAAAGCGGTTCCAGCTTTTTCAGAACCCCTGTTTTTGAGGAAGTGATTTTAATGAATGCAGGACGTTACTGTAGATCACTGGTTCTCAACCTGTAGGTCAGGACACGTGCAGACAGTTTGTGCTGTACAATGTCAGTTTTCTGGTTTATTTGCATTGCTTCAGCCCAAAAGATCGGGAACCAGTGTTGTAGATCACCTCGCTGCTGGTTCACAGCAGGTTTGTGAACAAATGAAACTCCTCAGTATTATTTATTTTTTATTATGAAATGCTGCCGACTACAACTTGTAGGGTTCTTTGCAGTGTACTAAGATATTGTACAATCACACTCCTGGCCACTGGGATCAGGACTGATATCCAGGCTATAATGACACCTACAAAGTATTTCTCTTCATGTAACGATGAAATATTAACATTAAATTCAAGATGCACACTCAGACTCTTTATTATCATATCTGCACCCAGCTATAAGCCACTTTTGGCCCACCAAAATTAAGTAAGAATAGCTAGAATATAGCACATGCTAGATTTCTCATAGTTGCAAAAGATATGTTCTGTTATTTACAAGGTAAGTGATACATCAAAATAAGTAGTTTCTCCCAGTTTATTAAAAAGGCCACATTATGAAGTGTTTGTGTCATTTTCAACATGTCTATGCGTCTTTTTCACCACAGAAACGGGTTCAACCTGAACAACTAAAACGTGTGTGTTAGCAGCATTTTTGTCCATCATCTAAATGCAGCACGTTGTGAATTTATAGTAACATTGTTATTTTGTTAGATTTATTTTTTTCTATTAACACTAGGATGAGATTCACACAATAATGCAAGGCAGAATAGGGCAGGTAGATCCTTGTTGCTGCATACGGGTAGAGTCTCGCCATTTGGTTTAACCGGCGTCAGCGTTGTGTTACTTTTGCCACTGAATGTCAAATCCAACACCATTTGCAGGTATGATTTCCCCCCCAAAAATAAAGCTGCCAACGTGGTGCTTTGTTTTTAACTGGGGCGTGGGACGGGTGGGGGGTATTTATGACCAAAAGAGACATGTACGTGTTTTTGAAATTGTAATCTAGTACGACTCGGGTAAGAAGTGTTTCAATGTTCTTTACTGGAAGGATGTGTCAGCAGAAAGCTCGGTCTGCCTGCATTTGGCTGTTTTAAGGCCAAGGTTAAAAAGAAGATTATTATTTAAACTGTAATGATATTGTGCAGTGTGTTCATGTGAGCAACTTATTCACTATGATGACTTTGTTTTTGTTTCATCAGACGCTGTGCCCTCATTCAACATGTGGCTGAACATGTAGTGTCATTTTTCTTTTTCATTTTGCATTAAATAAAATAAAGCATGACATCAGCATGTCTGTGGTGTTGATTGCAAATGAGGGTATTTTTAAAAGGATATGCAAAGAGGGGGTTGTTAATAGAAGCAAACTCTTTTCATGGAAGGATAATATTTAACCATGAAACAGTTTTGGAAATATTAGTCGTAGGGTTCTTTCTTTTTTATATATATATATTTCTAAGCTATGGCACTGGACTATTGGTGTTTTCGAAGGGTTTCAAAGCCCAACCTGGTTAATTAGGGTCATTCCATCTGAAATCATCATGGGCCATTTGCATAAAATGTTATGGTCCAAATTCTTTGGTTTGTGTTTTCACACTTTGAAATCTGAGGCAATGTTGGAACATGAATATTTCCAAACCTATTAAAGATAAAAGACTGAAATGTTCACTGGTCTTCCCTAACATAAACATGAATGTCTGTATTTTGGGACAAATACATTACAAAAAAGGCTCCACATTTGAGCAGACATAAATACCAAACGTTTCCATTGCAAAACAGAACTGGTGACACTTTTGGAATGCTATAGTTGCATTTCACAGAAATGCAAAGTGAAACATGAAAAATACTTTTAAACAGAAAAATGAAGAATTCATGCTGTATTGAACAAATAGTCTAAATTGTGCCACGTAAACACAAATAGATCAATAGGTAGTCTAGTCCAGATTTGAAATCATAACATTTTCAAGAGGTGGTTCATCAGAAAATGTTCTACAATTATAATTAGATGGAGTACCTTAGATAACGGCAAAGTTAATGTGTTTAGATTAACTTGTTTCCAGTGAAAGCTATATATTTAGCTAAAGTAACAAGGCTGGATTTCTAGAAGCAACTTTATCTGACCCCGAGTACCTCGGGCCAAAGGCTCCACTGTAAATGGGAGCATAAAATAATTTTAACTTAGTTTATGAATCAGTCCAGTGTCGCTACTAAGGCTGTTAATAACACTGTGGTTATTTGACTAAAAAGAATACACATTGTTGTTTTGCTTAACAAATTATTTTAGCCATGGCCAATAAAATGTAGTTAATGACTACAGTAATGAAAATTTGCCATTAAACAAGGGAACTCAAAGAGTAATTTTAAAAGGGTTCAGCCACTTTTTTCATCATTTTGAGTGAATATATATATATAAACCATTTTCTATATTCTAATTAGATGCCCAACTTTCTGATAAAAAAATGTATATATTAGCTTGACAGCAATTTAAAAACTCGTCTTAGAGATGTTCAAAGAAAATAGCATTTTTATTGTCTTTCTTTGTTATTTATCTTATTTCTTAAAATAAAATAAAATAAATCCTATCCTTTTTTATCTCCCTGAATTTCCTTTGAAAGTTGTCGCGTCCGTGCTGTAGGTGTGACCGCTGGGCGTCGTTGCTACAGTTGATTGGTGGTTTGCGGCTACGTCCGCATGGCAACCGCGAGCTGTGTACAAGAAACGAGGCAGGAGAAAGGACTTTCTGGCAACGCAGTAAAGCCTTTCAGCAGTCAAATACATCCCTGCCGTCTTCTTCGTGGACGTCGCTACATCTGGAGACCGCGGGCTTTAATGCGGCGGGCTGTAGGCGCAGACTGACTGACAGGTGAGATGCTGGCACTGTTTCAAGGCGGTGTTTAGCACTGCGCTGTAGTCTAGCACGGTGTGTCCCCAGTAAGGGAGACAATGATTGGCATGCTTATCATTTTTTGCCCTGCATTTGTGTCCAGTGGTGTTAATAGTCGTCACTGGCTGCCGTGCTCGAATAAACAAGGTGTGTCCGAGGACAGATAAAGTGCTGAGGCTGTCAGGTTTGGGCCGCAGACCTGCTCTCACATCCCGGCCCGGAGCTGGGTGGATGTTCTGTCTGTGTATGGAGGGAACAGGGCGGCGTCATAAGCTGCTCTCCCAGCCTCTCTATGCGCTTCCTTAAACATACAGGGCAAGTGCACCATACATAATGAAGACCCCTCCATGTCTTTGCTGTAGCTGCCTGGGTGATGTTGCAGTGACTAACCATTTAAAGACCCAACCTTGGAACTGCATCTTTGATATGTTCCAGTATTTAAACTATGAGCCATTTAGGGACATTATGCATATGTGCAGAAACACCACAGATGCCCTTTGAAGCATAAAGCAAGCCTCCAGCAAAAGGGACATCACAGAAAAATACAGTTTAGTGACCGAGTTTAAAAGTGCAAAGGAGTACTACGAACTTACTTGAACCATCATAATAGACTAGAGTAAGAATTTAATTAAAGTGCAAAAATTAGCATTTTGCAAAATTAGACACCAGGATCATCAATGGGAAGGTTAACGTTCTCTAGGCGTTAAGAAAGAAAACACCTAATAACCTCGAACAGTATACTGATCTGGAAATTGGAGTGACACAAGGGAAAAGCATGTAGCATTATCTGTTAACCATAGTACAGACAGTGTGATGAGTCTCACAGAGTCCAGTGATGTGAGAGAGGACGTAAGCAGAGAGATGAATTCTGAAGTGTAGATAAGTTGCAATGTAGGGACAGTTTCATTGTGCTGACGGACAGTGGCCTAAATTATGCTGGAAAAGCTCCCAACAAGTTTTTGAAGGTAGAGAAGTAGAATATTCTACAGTGGCCAGTTTAACCAGCTGGTCTGTATTCTGTCAAGTATGAATTTCACTTGGTGTAAGCAAACCCAAAGGGAGAAAGACACATGAACAAACAACGGCTGCAGTAAAGCTTGTGAAAATAGAAATAATTTAAAACATGGTTTATGATTAAGTGATTGTTTTCCAGTTATATTGGATATGAAAACAATGTGTTGTGTTGGTGTACAGATCGAGAATTATAAAAAATTATAAAAACTGGAATTCACCTCCGTTTTTGTTTGTCATGTATTTTTTGCAAACAGGTGTGAAAAATTTGGGAATGCATAAACCAAAATGTCAAATATAAGGGTCAAAGGTTAGATTGGTTTTGGAAAATGTGAAAGATGAAATACATTTTGGACTTTTAACTGTATTTATATATGTTTTACAGCTTTTCTCACAGAAAAAGAACTCCTCCTTAGCCAATTACACTACAGCAAAGCAAATAAAGTAATAAGTTAACACTTGAATAAAGAAATGTCTTTCTTTAAATGGATCTACAGGAAAAACAGACATTTTCAAACAAAACAAACAAACAAAAACTTTGTTTTATAATTAGAGGACAGTTTGGGTTATGAGCCACCAGAATTTCTGTAATTTTACACATTTATTTCTTACAATTTAAGGCCAAAGAGTCATGCTGACAGATTATTTTTCCATTTATTTTCACTTACTACAGTATTAATATTACAATTAGAATAATTTCCTTAACATTGGGAACATCAGCATAAGTTTTTCTTCTTTTGCTGTGACCTTTCCATTAACAGCCTTCTGCCTTGTCTCTCTGTTTTCTTTTTTGTTTTTTTTTTTGTTTTTTTTTGTACAGCCAGCTATAAGCTGCCCCCAAAAGATCTGCAACATGACAGCAGAGGAGACGATCAACATAAAGGAGGCTGAGGTGATCAAGCTGATCCTGGACTTTCTCAACTCCAGGAAGCTGCACATTAGCATGCTGGCTCTGGAGAAGGAAAGCGGTGTTATCAATGGACTATACTCTGATGATATGCTTTTCCTCAGGTACACACACTCATATGGCACAAGCGGGATAGAGAGAAGTTTTTCACAGGATTCTTAAATTGTTCATTTGTTGTTTTTAATCAGGCAACTCATTCTGGATGGCCAGTGGGAGGAGGTGATGCAGTTCATTCAACCGTTAGAAGGAATGGACAAGTTTGACAAGAAAAGGTGAGAAAAGCTATATGTGGCTGTTTCGTACCGGTCTTCACACAACAAAGAACATTTTTAAGCGTACTTGTTTGTTAGCACGTTTGCACTTGTGTTTCCAGGTTTCGCTACATCATATTTAAGCAGAAGTTTCTGGAAGCTTTGTGTGTTAATAATGCCATGTCGGCTGCTGAAGACCCTCTAAATGTATGTGTACTTTTATATATACTTATGTCTTTGAAATGTATTATGAACTAGATGCATGTTTCCTAGCAGCTGCTCGTTGCTCAGTATAGCAGCCTGTGCTTATAAAGCTACGTTAATGTAAATTCTCTGCAGTAAAGAGAATTTTAATCTTGACTAAAAAGAAATTACACATTATAGTACTTGTTAAAGTATAGCAAGTATAATCTCTGAGATACTAGTTTAGCAACAGTTTCTTTCTATGATTCGCATTATTTTTTTGGATGATGCCTACTTTTTTAGAGCGAACCAGTGTTAAAAAAACAGTCTGTTACGGGCCACATAAGCTCTCTCTTGAGCACAGGGAAGTAAAATTGACAGGTGGGTTGGTATCTCCTTAAGCTGGTAAAAAGCCAGTTTCACAGCAGGCTTTACTCACTCCCATCCTATTGTGTGATAATCTGTGCTTGTAAGGAACAGCTAATGTCATCCTTTATCTGTCAAAACACCAGTGGGCTTCTGTATTGAGCACCCCAAAATATAATCACTGTCTTGCCCGCCTGAATTTTTCTGCTTTTACAGCTAGAGATCACCATGCAAGAGGCAGTAAAGTGCCTGCACAGTCTGGAGGAGTTCTGCCCGACCAAGGAGGACTACAGCAAGCTGTGTCTCCTCCTCACACTGCCACGCCTCACCCATCACGCAGAGTTCAAAGACTGGAATCCGAGCACGGCACGAGTGCATTGCTTCGAAGAGGCCTGCGCGATGGTAGCTGAGTTCATCCCTGCAGACAGAAAGCTGAGTGAGGCGGGCTTCAGGGCTAGCGGGAACCGCCTCTTCCAGCTGCTAATCAAAGGGATCCTTTATGAGTGCTGTGTCGAGTTCTGTCAGGTAATCTGATGCGCTATTAGTGAAAAGGGTTACAGTTAGGCTTAAGTGGCTGATAAAAGGCTCAAACCTGCAGAGGTGTTCAAAACTACTAAAAAAGGGTTTTATTGCAAAGTAACCTATTACTTTTTTTTTGTTTAAAAAAACAAACTGTCTGGTTTTTGCACATTTGTGTCTCCGAAAAAATAGAATAGGTTTTAAGAAGCTTTTCTGTTTTGTAGAGTAAAGCAACAGGAGAGGAGATCACAGAGGGCGAGGTGCTGCTTGGCGTGGATTTGCTGTGTGGGAACGGCTGTGATGAGTTAGATTTGTCGCTGCTCTCCTGGCTGCAGAATCTTTCCCCGGGTGCCTTCACCTGCGCCTTCCAGCAGAAGACCCTCAACATCCATGTGGACCGGCTGGTGAAGCCCAGCAAAGCTGGCCACGCCGACCTCCTTACTCCATTAATCAACCGTCTGTCCCCGTGCCCTACCTCACCCTTTCATCAAAGACCTCATTCGGCCGACACCTACATGTCGAGATCCCTCAACCCAGCTCTGGACGGCCTGTCTCACGGTTTGGCGGCCCAGGACAAGAGAGGCCTGGAGACAAACATGAAGTTCGCTCTTAGCCGGAGCCTCGTGGAGAATAACGTGCATCAGCAGGACGATTCACCTGAGAGGTAAAGTCAAAGAAACTGGAAAGGGATATTTCGTACATCTTGTTGGGAGTAAATATAAATGTTATTTTGCAAAATAAACACTGAACTTTCCCTGGTGTCAGGAAAACAAATTGCACTCATTCAGCATTCTAATTAGAACTATGCAGTCGAATCAAACTTATAAACCCCAGAATAAAAATGCTGCTTGACCGGTCCATGCAAAGATTCATTATTTAAATCCTGCCTACAAACAACTAACCACGCAGGCTATGATGTAAAACCTTTTCTTTATTTAAAATTCCTCTAATGTATGTTATTATACTTTTTAAAAATATATATATATATTTAGGATAGATGTCTGCCAGACTGTTGCTAGTTTGTTTTACAAGGTGACTGCAAATAAAATGTCACAATTCTAAGGTTGAGACAGGATGTTGGCCCCACCTGTTGGATGTAGTCAAGCTGTACAACTAGGCGCAAAAATGCATCAGTGTTGATGTGATATGCACATATATGAGATCATAGTTAATGGATTTTATGCAAAACAGCAGAAATATTATTGTAGCTGACACAAATCTAGACTAATCTTCAATCACAGGTTAATTAAGAGCTTTTTAATTTGACTTTGCTATTATTGTTTGCATAACCCTTATAGATAAAATGTTTTTGACTTGAGATATAAAATCAGATAAACTGATTGATACGTCTTCCTAACTATAGGAAGCACCCACAAGGGCTGGATGGACCAAACAGCACACGCACACCTCTGACTCCTGGAAAAGATGGTGGGCCACCGTGCAGCACAGAAACACATGAGGTATGAACTGCAGGCCGTAAGCAGCAGACTTATGTGCATGGTTTAAGCCTGAAATCAGCCAGTGTCATCTGTTGTTTAAAGGTGAAAGTGAATGAATGCCAGGCTTCACCTCCGGGTTCTCAGAACAAAGTTGTTTCTCGACTGTTACGAAGAAAAAGCAACAGTTAGCTGTCTGGTCACTTGAGTCAAAGTCAGTGAAAGATTTTCAGTCTGGAGTTAAAGACACAGAATGAATCCCCCCTGAACTGTGTGGTCTTAACGCCTTTATTGCATTATAAATCCTGCCTGAATTCTATACTACACGTCCACATAGGGCACTTGCACCTTGCTGCCCCCTGTCCCAGTGTAGCGAGGTGGAGCTCATGGACACTGGAAACACATAATCTGCTTTGATATGCAGCCACATCCAAAGATGGCCTCCTGCTTTCATCATCACTCATCTTTATACATTTCAGGTCCCATCTAGAAGAGCATAGTACTTTAAGATTATATCACCACGTGTGTGTGTGTGTGCATGAAAAGTGGTGAGAGGCCTGAAGGATAATATACTGTTGACTCAATGCAATGAGTTCCTTGAAAACTTTTTTATGGGGTGGATGATGGAGGACAAGGCCTTGGGAGTTGAAGAGTTGTCAGCAGTGGCTCTGGGAACGAGTTTGCCTTTTATAATCTGGTGTGTGTGTGTGTGTGTTTTGTGTGTGTCTGGACACTTCCAAGCTTTGAAGCACAGAACAGTGAAAGGCACTATGAATTATTCAGCCTACAGGGCCTGCTTTGGTAAAATAGAAAATACAGTTTCAGGGATTTCTACATTTTCTGCAGAAACAATTCAACTGTTTGGGTTTTTTTTGGGGGGGGGGGGGACTCATTTTGGTGGCTTGTGTCCTTGTCTGTGTCCAGCGTCGTGACTCCACTGAGCACATCCAGGAGTATTACAGACAGCGGCTCCGCGTGCAGCAACATCTGGAACAGAAGCAGCAGCAGAAGCAGCTTTACCAGCAGATGCTGCTGGAGGGGGGAGTGAAGCCCCAGGATGGAGCCCAGCACAACCTCACAGAAACCTTCCTCAGCAGGTGAGGATGTCATTCCTACAGGATTTGATGTCAGCGAGGAATGAAACGCAAGCCGGGTGCTACGACAGAGCTTGTCTTTGTCTAGATCCATCCAGAAGTTGGAAGAGATGAATGTGGGCATCGACCACCGTGGAGAGGACATGATGGCGCAGCTGGGCCAGCAGTGGAACGGGCTGACGGGGAACAACAGCACATCTAGCCCCAGGGTGCCTGACACCCGTCACACCCCAGATAAAGGACCGCCGAGGGACAAGCCAGGTGGGGTGAGCAGCAGCACGCCAGTAAGCACCGGGAGCCACAGCTTGCCGTTGCTCAGTGAGTCCCCAGTTCCTCCCAATAAAAGGTAAGAGCCTCCTGCTATTGGTCTCCACCGAAACATCTTAACTTGTTAGAAGTTAGGCTCACATTTTGCTGGTGTGTAGGGAATGCTTCTAGTGACTGTTCAGCTGCTAATTAATTGAAATAGAACATGTATCAAAAAGAAGAATCAGATTTCAAAAGGCTATGTTTGCTATGTGTAATGCAGCTTTCCTCATAGCCAGCATTTGCTAATTATTATCAAATATTTGAAACATGTCACTCCGAGCTCTTATTGATGGGAACCAAAAAAACCCAATGTTTATGACTTGTTTATGCATTGTTCTTTTTTGTGCTCAAAGAATCACTGGCTCTGGTCCTACAGTCCAGGATGACTCCACAAGCTCTGCAACACGTAGCACACACGAGGTATGTAAGCACGCTCTGTTGATATTTAACTTCCATACATTCCACATACAGTGGTATGCAAAAGTTTGGACACCGCTGATAATTTTCATGATTTCCCTTCATAAATTCATTGGTTGTTTGGATCAGCAATTTTATGTAAATATATCATATAGCAGATGAACACAATGATATTTGAAATGAAGTTTATAGGATTTACAGAAAGTGTGCAATAGTTACTTAAACTAAATTGGGCAGGTGCATAAATTTGGCCACCCCAACAGAAATCTTCCATCAATATTTAGAAGATCCTCCTTTTGCAGAAATAACAGCCTCCAAACCTGAACACTTCCTATAGCTTCCAATGAGAGTCTGGATTCTGGTTAAAGGTATTTTGGACCTTTCGTCTTTACAAAACATCTCCAGTTCAGTCAGGTATGATGGTTTCCGAGCATGGACAGCCCACTTTAAGTCACACCATAGATTTTTAATAATATTCAGGTCTGGGGACTGAGATGGCCAATCCAGTACCTTGTACTTGTTCCTCTGCATGAATGCCTTAGTGGATTTTGAGCAGTGTTTACGGTCGTTGTCTTGTTGAAGTATCCAGCCCCAGCGCAACTTCAACCTCAAGAGACACTGTTTGTGGCATCCTTCGCCTCGGCTTATCTAAGATTTTTCTTGACCTGTCACTTCCAGCCTTAACTTGAACTGTGCCTGTGGTCTTCCATTTCCTCACTATGTTGCTCAAAGCGGAAACTGACAGCTGAAATATCTGAGATAGCTTTTTGTATACTTCCCTAAACCATGATGTTGAACAATCTTTGTTTTCAGGTCATTTGAGAGTTGTTTTGAGGCTCCCATGTAGCCACTCTTGAAAGAAGATGCAAAGAGGAGAAAAACATGCAATTGGCCACCTTAAATGCCCTTTCTCATGACTGGATTCACCTGGGTATGTAGGTCAAGGGTCAATGAGCTTACCAAACAAATTTTATGTTCCAATAATTAGTGCTAAAGGTATTCAAATCAATAAAATGACAAGGGTTCCCAAATTTATGCAGCTGCCTAATTTAGTTTAAGTTACTATTGCACACTTTCTGTAAATCCTAAAAACTTCATTTCACTTCTCAAATATCATTGTGTTCGTCTGCTATATGATATATTTAAATGAAATTGCTGATCCGAACAACCAATGAATTTATGAAGGAAAATCATGAAAATTATCAGGGGTGCCCAAACGTTTGCATACCACTGTGAATGCTTAAACGCAGCTGCAAACTTCATGACAATGTTTGGTTTATTTTTTTTATCTTCCTGTGAAGCCCGCAAAGTGCAAAACACAGTTTGTTAAGGTGAGCCAGCTCGAGGACACACAGGCAGTGCGCGCAGTGGCCTTCCATCCCGCCGGTGCGCTTTATGCCGTCGGCTCCAACTCAAAAACCCTGAGAGTGTGTGCCTACCCGGAAACACTAACTGCCAGGTGAGAGCGGCTTACAGGGACCTACAAATCCACACTGTGAGATATTTTTGTATCTCTAGAGCAATTTTGATGACTTGAACAGCTTACTTCCTTTTCTTACTTTGAAAAAAGACAACGACCCAATATGAGCAAGCATTTGGCGACAGTGGGAAGGAAAAACTCCCTTTTAAGAGGAAGAAACCTCAGGGAAGAGCAGCCATCTGCTGCAACCGGTTTCATCAAAATGAAAAATAAAATTCACTCATGGAAAAAATCCAAAATAGGTGGATTCAAGGAACCTTTTTAATTTTTTTTCTTCATGCCTTCATCATTTTTTTTATCTGTCTGTGTCCATGTTTGTTTGCTTCTTTAGTGGTTCTGGTGGAGTGAAGCAGCCGGCTGTGCGCTTCAGGCGGAACAAACATCACAAGGGCTCAATCTACTGCGTCGCCTGGAGCCACTGTGGACAGCTTTTGGCCACTGGCTCCAATGATAAATATGTCAAAGTCTTGCCTTTCAATGCAGACACCTGCAATGCCACAGGTACACACAATAAGGAAAATATTAGAAAAATAAGTTTAAGCTGATGCAGAAACTCATGTTTCTTCTGTTGCTAAACTGCTTGGAAACATCTGTACTCTTGTGATTCAGGCCCAGACCTGGAGTTTAGCATGCATGACGGCACTATTAGAGATTTGGCTTTTATGGAAGGTCCTGAAAGTGGAGGATCTATTTTGATCAGTGCTGGAGCCGGGGACTGCAACATCTACACTACTGACTGTCAGAGAGGACAGGGCCTTCATGCCCTGAGCGGACACACTGGTATGTCCCCGTTTACCTGCAGCTGAGAGATTGGTCTAAGCAAACTCTGGATAGGGGTTTTCAAAGTGTGGTCCCCAGTAGTGTTTTATGGTATTGTCTGCTTCATTCATCCACTGTAGGTTCTTTAAAACACAAATTTAGCACGAGTACCAACATTTATCGCATTTATTGCAAAGTTGTTGAAAAGAGTTGTTGTGAACAGAGCTCAGATATTATGTGCTGTTTTGAACAGGTCACATTCTGACTCTGTACACATGGGGAGGGTGGATGATTGCTTCAGGCTCACAGGACAAAACTGTCCGCTTCTGGGACCTGCGGGTGCCCAGCTGTGTTCGGGTGGTGGGCACAACTTTGCATGGCACAGGTGAGTCATACTGAAACTTGCTACTTTGTTTGATTGGAAATGGTTTTTACCACACTGCTACAGGTTAGAGTGGTTTTACAGGAAGACACTTACACTTTTATGAAGAGCACGACTTCCATAAATTAGAAAGGAAAAAAGAGAAATTAAAGACAGAAATCAACTGACGCTTCAGGGCAAGTCAAAAAATATTTGAAAGCTACAGTTAGTTATTTTCTGAGGTTATTTAATATAAAAAAATAATATACTAAGATATACATGATTTTGTATGTAATTACATCAGTATACATTTATTACATTCTCAGAAATTTAGAACTAATCCAGTAAAAATAGAAATATGGGGAGGAGGCACCAGTTTTTTTGAAATGTTGGCCATGTTGCCCAGCTATCTTGAACACAGTGGATGAGATGGACATTGTTGCTCTGCCTGGTCTTGGTTTTTTATGTATGTGGCTAGAGACCAACTATATATGTTGTTAATCACAAATAGCTCTTTCACACTATATATTTGCTATTTCCACTTTATCCTCTTCCTCCTCATCTATGGCCTCGTCATGAACTGAAGTGAGAGCTCTAACACACGGAAACATGCATAAATGTGCATTCCCCTACAGCAGCCACTGTAGCTAGGATGATATTTTAAACGCTGTAACTTTTAAAAATATATTGAAATATGCATCCAGTACAGTTATATATTTATACAGTTTATATTTAAAAATAAATGTTTAAAAATGTTAGCTGCAGGTAGTGTTAAAGTTTTACCTTATTTGTAGTATTTTCAGCTGAGTCTGCATTCGTTTTGTAATATTTTGTTGTTTAAATCTAAGCAAAAAGATGACAAAGTTAGCCGCAAAGATGCATTATCGATGGCCCTTTACTCTTAAATGTGGCAAATCCAGTTATTGCTGTTATTTCCAGGCTGCGGCCCTCTCTTTGTCCTGATTGCTCTCCTAGCATTAGCATTACCTCAGCTATCTGTTCTACCCAGTTACAGCAAAAAATCATTTAGATGATGATTAACAGTTCAATAAAATCTTGTTTGCTGTCTGGGTTATTTGTGATAACATTAATCCACTGATATCGCATTATCAAACACCTACCTGTCTGATAGCGACATGAAGGACACCTAAAGTAGGAGCATATCTGCTGCTTGCATGTTTGTAGTTTGTCAGCAGCCTGTCTCTTATGAAACTCTTAATATGAACAGCTGATGAAACCATAATCAAGCGCTGCACTCCAGTAAATTGAAATAATAAAACAAGTGTTTATCACTGTGGTGTAGTATTCGCTGATGACAACTGTAAAACATTTTGTCACAGTTTCCCTTTGCAAATGCAAAATGCCTGGATAACGTTTAAGGCTTTGAGTGTCAGAAACTGCTCCTGTCAGCAAAATACTTTTTAAGCTGTATCCAACAACATGACGTTCTTCACACTGTACGTTACTCAGGAAGTGCAGTTGCTTCAGTGGCAGTGGATCCCAGCGGCCGCCTGCTCGCCACCGGTCAGGAGGACAGCACCTGCATGCTGTACGACATTAGAGGAGGCCGCATAGTGCAGACGTACCGCCCCCACAGCACTGACATACGCTCTGTGCGCTTCTCACCGGGAGCCCATCATCTCCTCACTGGTTCCTATGACAACAGGATCATAATCAGCGACCTTCAAGGTAGCTTGAAATAAGTCATTGTTTGAAGTGAAAAATCAAATTTTGAAGCACTTAAAATTGTGTTTGTAAGCTCCTCCTGTGTGATATTTCCCCCTTCTCTGACCCCAGGTGACCTAACCAAGCCCCTCCCTCAGACGGTGGCAGGGGAGCACTGGGACAAGGTGATCCAGTGTAGGTGGCACCCACACGATCGGACCTTTGTCTCCTCGTCTGCGGATCGAACCGTCATCCTCTGGGCTCCAGGCCCGTGAGATTTAGAGAAAGAGCACAGTTTCCACATACACCCCAGCTCCGAGGTGTATTGGTGTGCAAAACATGCATATCGTAAACGTCAAGTTGTTTATATGTTTAAAGATAAGTGCACATGTGCGTACAGTAGGGTGACAGGTGCACTTTTGAGCCAGAAAAGCCAGTCACTTTAAGGAGGACACTTTCTACGTATGTGTGTATATGAATGTCCATATATGTCTTTGGGTATGTGCCAATGTGTGCTCAAGCAACCATGAATTTCTGGAAATCTGAGTGTATATGGCTTTGCAGTTTGAGTCAAATTTAAGGAAAAATGTGAGGTTGAATTTCTAAATATACATAGAACATGTCTGTGTTCGCTTGATACCTTTCAGCTTGTGACTTTTATAATTTCAGCAAAGATTAAATGGCAAATGTGATACAGAGTATAAAGATGGTCGCTAATGCCCATCTTAAAAAGCACTTTACTTTACTTTGACTGCGAGCATACTTATCTTATATTGTAACTCATCTGTCACACTGCCCAAGCAAGTACACTCAAAACATGGAGGTAAACAAAGAAGTAGGGTTGGTGTAATGTGACATTTAGCATCTTAACACAGCAACTCTTTTGATAATTTCTGCAGGAAGGAGCGACAGAATTTAATGTTCTGGAGAGAAGCCACATTTGGTTATGCATATCATAACGTGCCTTTTTTGTAACTGTTGTGTAGTTTTTTGGATGTCTGGATTGATAGATTTGTTTTTTTTAATTTGCAGCTTTATTTTGGTATTTTATCACATGCCTTTTGTCAGCTGCAAGTTCAAACAAGGTTACTGCACCCATCAGCATCACTTATATGCATACAACAGTTTATTCACTTACATGAAAGCTCCAAAAAAAGAGTACCACTGGGTGTGAGTTACAGGCAGCACCCGAACAAGTCGAGTTAAGCTTTAGGAACCTCTTCTTGGGAACTCTGATTCGAGCGCATGGAAGTGTTTACCTGCAGTCGGTCGATAAATTTGACAAGAAAAAAAAGTCTTAAATCAGAGATGTGGATTCACGAGAACCCGTGTCCCAGAGAAGGTTTAGGGATTTATAGTGAACTTTACAATAGAGTCCACTAAATGCAGACAACCATGAGAGTCTCTGTATTTTGGATCAGCAGGCTAATGTCAAAACAGTGGTAATGATGCACTTTAAAGAGATGCTTCAGGACTGCACAGTGTGAAACACCAGTGTCATTGGCTTGTTTAACTTTTAGCTTCACTTTTTTGAGCAGCCTGGTGCAAGTGTGAGACAGAGACGAGGGTACAGGCTGAGAAAACGACTGACCTTTGTGGGATTATCGTATTGTGCTTTACATTTTACCTTATCTGTGACTCTTGATGGCATATTCCGTGTCACTGTCCACCTGTAATAGTTACATGCACAAATGTGTCACAAGTAAGACAAGTGCCAAGGGGTCATTAGGGTTCAAACTGTTAAAAAAAATAAAGTAGTGGCTGTCTAACACACCTTCTTTTAAGGAATACTTTGAAACAAACTGACAAAATAAAGATATCGAGTGAAGTAATTGATGTGTTTCATCTTTTTTTTTTTTTGTATCAATCACACACACCCACTGGCTGCTCGTTTAGCACAGCTTGTTAATACTGGGTTGGGTCCAGACATGTCAGCTTATACCTAATAAACTGACTGGTGAGTGTACATCACTGATTTAAATGATCTTAGAGCCTGTGCACACGGGTAGGTGCAAACATAGTTATGTGCAAGTGCAGGGCGCACATGGGTTCACCTTTTCCTCTGTGCAATTGCCAACATAAGTCTGCTACTGCCTATCCCAGCATACTCCCATTGCTACATGGCAGTAATACAGTTTTTGGCCTTTGATAGAAAAGCAATTTATACATTTTCACAGCTTGCCAAGTCTGAGCCAGTATTTTCTAGGAAAAAGTTTGAAAAAAAAATGATAGGAAGTCATATAGCACATAGAGAAAAATCAAGAGCAAGAGTTCAGAGATGCACTGGGGTGATAAAAGGATGGAGGTAACTGCAGAGAAGAGAGCAAGAGGGGGATTTAGCATCACTCACATGCTGCGCTCGATCATTCCCTCTTTTGTGCAGTGGACAATGAGGGCCAGAGGTACGGGGGCTTAAAAAGGATACGCGCACTGTCACAGCCAACAAACCTGGAGAGCGACCAGCCAAAACCAGAGGTATCAGTTTAAAAATGTACAAGTGTAAAAGAACGTAACTGAGTGTATTTGCCAGGAAAATATTAGTCTTTGAGGCCTTAAAGGGAAAAGGACAAAATTGCTTTTGAAGAGGAAAACCTACAAAGATATAGAAGACATGAGGTGTCAAGATTGGTGATTTTTATTTATATATTTATTTATTTTAACTGAGAAAGGATCTGTACAGCTTACAAACTGGACCTGTGACCCCAGTGTTGGTTCATGTTACTTAATAGAAATATATGGGACTCAGGTATAAAATTTCTTTGGATGTTTGGAAATTTTTTGGCGAGAAGTACGGGAAAAGTCAGTGCATGAAGTTGCTGGTTTACTGGCTGGCTGACAGAGCAGCAGTGCTGACGGTTCAGTTACTCAGTGGTGGAAGATTAGTTTGTGGAGCACGGAGGGGAATTAGTGATGAACAATGGCTCTGAACTGCCTGTTAGGCAAGCTTTTTGTCATACAGCAGTTTGAGTCAAGTGTTTTTCTGACTATATCCAATTCTAGAATTAAATTAAAAGCACATTTATCTGATGTGGTGATACGAAATGTAACTTTTCCATCAAAATGCATCAAGATAATGTCTCGAGATTTAAAAAGGAAAACGTGCTTTAAACAGAAAGAGGTAGCTCCTCAGACTCGCAACAAGTTTTGGATTGCCTTTATTGTAGTTATAAGAACTAAGCCACGTGCATGTGTGGCAGGGACTTGCTCTTTGCTGTCTTACTAGATGTAGATTTGGTAATGGATTTCTGTAATTAATGAGGAACTTAGCTTTGTGCATTTTTATGTGATCATCTAAAAGACTCGAGGGTCGACAGGAGAAAAAAACAAATCCAAAGACTGTGTGCAGCTGATCTTTCAGGAAATTAATATGTAAGTGTTGTGCACAAATTCTGTATTTTCCCCAACTCTGTCCTCTCTTCCCCGAGCAGCTGTTGAATGTTTAGGAGGACAGTCTCTTGCCAGGCGTCTCCACAATGCTGTATACTTTAGCAGGAGGAGGCACCCTCTGCGGCGTGGCCGCCCTCGTGCTTCTCATAGTTTCTACAGCGACGGACTTCTGGATGCAGTATCGATACTCTGGCAGCTCGGCCAATCAGGGGCTTTGGAGATTCTGCATCAACCACAAATGCCACGCCCACACCATCACTGTAGGTGAGTGGTCCACCTCAAGATTTTTTGTAACAAACTCATAAATTTAACTGTAACAAAAGTATCTGAATTCATGCAGACTATGTTGTGAGTAGAAAAATTTGTACAGCATAGAAAGCTAAAGCAAGTGCACATGGTTTATATGTAGGCTTAAAGACTGCAGTACCTCAGTTATTCAAAAAATAATGTTTAGCACGTTTAAAGGGCTACATACTGAACTTAGAGGATATTATGCTAGTATCGACCTAATATCAATATCAGTGTTGCTAGCGATACTGTCCACCTACCTCTACACTGCAACTGTGTGCTTTTTCTAAAAGTTAACTGGCTACAATTCTTATTTACAGTTAAATATTTTAAGCAGATGATTCTTAAGTGTTTTACACAAATAATCAAATTCATGGCAGGTTTTGTGACTTCTTGGTGAGGCAACACGAGCTGCACAATCAGTGCAAATGTAAGTGTATATTCAGCATGTGGACATGGTTCTGACCTTTTTGTTTCCAGCCTTCTGGGATGCCACACGGGCCTTCATGCTGCTGGCAGTGCTGAGCTGTTTTGCTGGCGTGGTGCTTGGACTGAGCGCTTTCACTAACGGCACCAAGAACAGGAGAGTGCGCACAGGTGGCATTGCCCTGGTCCTGTCAGGTAAACCAAGAGTGAGCAGATCAGAAAATACAAATTTCAATACAGTTTTATTTACACTCAATAATCACACCAACAGTCACACGACCAGTTGGGGGTGATAGGGGGCAGCCTGATGCCAGCCCTCTGTCTTGGGTTTTATTTTTGGAACTCTTCCCATCATGTAAAAGATTCCAGAAGCAATTATACATTCAAGTCCTGAATGCAAACTAATTAACTAAATGTCTTGTGTTGATTTTTTTCATATTTTGGGGGCAACATACAGGTCTCAAAGAAATATGTCTTCATGTTTTACCCAGTGGATTTTTTCTGTCTCCTCTGTTCTCAGGTTTTCTCGCTCTGCTGGCTTTGGCAATTTACACTGGTGTGACTGTTACCTTCTTTGGCAAACGCTTCTTGGACTGGCGCTTTTCCTGGTCCTACATCATAGGCTGGGTTGCCATTATTTTGGCCTTTGCAGCAGGTTTGAATTGTATTTATTTCTTATTGTAGGAGTCATGTTTAATGTGAGTGAATCACAAGCAACATGCTTTATTATTATTTTTTAAATATTTTATTATTTTTCTAATAAGTAATAAAACCAGAGCCTCAGTGTGAGGCTTTTGTCAAATATCAAACTTGATGATAAAATGACAAAAGGGCATTTTCTGGACACATTTAGGGACTAAGCAGCTTCTTGGCATTTCCTACCTTAGTAACAATTACTCATGGCTACTCTGTCCTTCTAATGAGCTTTCATTGTTTGAGAGCCATCGTTTTTAAGAAGGTATTTTAATACTTATCTACATATCATTTCCTTTTAGGCGTGTTCCAACTCTGTGCCTACCAGCGGACCACTGCAGAACCTGCTCCCCCCAATAACCCGGAGAGCTGAACAGCACTAACGCACTGCTCCGCTTGCAGACTGTTGCTGCTTTTGAGTACCTAGGATGGAATAAATGAATATAGATTCCTTTCTTTCTGGTTTCCCTGTAATACATATTTGACACCACGTGCTAGTACACCACTGCTTTTACTTTAATGTAGATACATAAACTGTAACTGTGTGAATTATTGATTTAAAACCAATTGAAAAATAATATTCCAGTTGGTTTTTAACACTTTATTTAACCAGAAAGTCAAACTCTTAAAATGAATGTCGTTTAAAGGTTATGTGACGGATTGTCCACTAGATGGCGCTCTAATGCCACAAACAGGAGGTATGTAAGCGCTCTGCTCAAGAGGAGTCTTTTCCTTAAGTTATGCAACTCGGGCTTTAAATCATCTATGAGGTTTCATTAAGTCTTGATTCTGCCTGTTCATCTGACTATTAATATTTACCAACTATATAGATACAAGTCATCAACATATAAAGTAAGCGTTAATTGTTGATACTGCTGGGAATACCTTTATATCAGTATCAGATAATACCAAGAGACAATAATTATTGTAAGTCTTAGTGCACATTAAACGCTAAAGACTCAACCATGAAGTTCCTGCATACAACACTGAAGAATGTGTTTTTCCCATGACTTCCAGTTACAACTCATACCTGATTTTCAATGCCTGTGTGCGTGCTAGTAAATCCCAAGGAGGCGGCCGTGGGTTTAGAAATTTCTCAGCAAACACTGGCATGAATTGGAAATGGGTTTAAAAGGCGTGTAGTTATTTAGATTGGATAGTATCCAAGTTACCTGCCACTCCCAGACTTCATGTTTTCCATCCATTTACCACGTCCAATTTATCAAAATAAAAAAAGGAAAAATATAACAGAGCACAAGATATTATTTACTGAAACATTTGATTTATTTTGAACAATAGCAAAGTCATCTCACAGAGACTACTTTGAATTACACAGAATGCAAATAAATATGGGACAATAATAGAATTAAGGGCGTTAACAAATGATACAAAATTATTTACAACACTTGTAATAGTGCAAAACCTCACAACTACTACCTTCCTCACTGAATTAAAGGAGTCTTTTTGAGGACGGTACTTGCGTGTGTGTGCTGCCCCCAGGTGGGGGAGGGGGGGGGGGGGGGTGTAAGAACTGACAGTACTGTATGTGGCATTATGAGAGTAACCTTAACTGAACATCACAAAAGGACTCTCCTGAGAGCTTCCATAAAGGTGATGCTAAATCACTGAGATGGATATGCATTGTTAGTTTAAACAGGTCGTACAAAAGGGGGGAAAAAAAAACAAAAAAACAAACAAAAACAAACTAACAAAAAACCAACAGCCAGAAAGCAAACAGTTTTATCAATTGGTAAAGTTGAGCAAACTCAATGAAACAGTGTTCTTTCTTTAAGGAACACTGGAGGAACCACAGAGGATAGAATGTGAACCCCACCATGAGAACAAGACTTTGAAATGAGCGGAAAAGTTGACAACCTAAAACCACATGGTGGGTAGTGCCCCACCACCCCTGAGTGAAATCTTTTTTGTTGTTTAAAATAAGGTCTAAGCACCTTTAGTTACCACAGAACACCACTTTTGCCATTTCTTCTCAATCCAAACAGCGTCTTGGATTGTGACAGGCACACCACAAGTTTTTAAAGTGCGCTTGCTCCCTCGACACGATTCTTTCACTCAATTTCCACGAACCCACGAACATCAAGTTCCATTTAAAAGACAAAACAAACAAACTGCTCACAGAAATTACATTTTGTCATGCAAAACAATTCGTTGCATATTGAAATTTCTTTTTGGGACCACTTGTTTTACTTATGATAATCTCGGACCTTGCAGCAAGTGTGGTTATTTAAGAAGAAGAAAAAAAAAAAAAATCCTCTTCAGGTGACAAAGAGTACACAGAATCAGTCAAGTGCCCGTTTTTCCCCAGACACCTACATTAGAAATATGTTATTGGTGCTACTTTAAATAACCTGAAGAAATGCCACCTTGGTCCCCAACAGGCCTGTCATAGAGAGAGGTTTGCAGTTAACATAAAAAAGACAGGTTTGATTGCTACTCTTGAAGACCAAAGTCAGCGAAAAGCTGTACTCAAAAACATTTCTTTACCTAATACAGCTTCCTAATATTCTTGTGTATTTTGTGCATTGTTGATGCATTCATCCAGTAGAGACTGGGAGGGAAAAAAAAAAAATCACTTCTGAGCAATGATCATTAAACAGGTTTAAATCCTGCCAAACTCAAGAAGTAATACTGCAATCATTTCTGCTTGGACAGAGAGAGAGAGAGAAAGGACAAGACCATCAGGAAAGTATCGAGCCTCTGCGGGCTGATCTGAAGTTTGGATCTTAGCCATCATCATTTCAACCCACCGCCGATTCAGAATATAAGAACCATTTGAAGACAAGTACCCGAAAGTGACTGGATTTAAAAGGCGTTTAGACACCACTGCTGATTGAGGGCTAAATAACAGACAAAAACATCATTCCATCATCACTCATGCAAAAGACGTGTGCATCTTTGGCTATGCATAGCACTACGTCGAGAGAGGTGAGGTGCAATCATCGGCACTACAGCAGGCTAATGCTTTAAGCCCTGTTCAAGAATGCATGCTCAGAAAGAAGAGGACAACGTAAATTCACAGATGTGGAACAGTTGCTGCCAGAAGCGTGCCTATCGACTTGACTAATGTGGCACCTCACTAAGAGTCATTTGGCTTTGGTTCAAACAGACACTGCAACCAGGCAGTGCGTGTACATGTTTTTGGCTCGGCTCTATGTGACTGGGTCGCAGCATGTCCTTTTGTTTTGCTGTGTTGTTTACTGCACTTGGAGGAAATATAGCCCTTCAAGTCAACAAGTTGTGTCTGAAATTGCACATGTTGGCCACTCTTCTTTTGTGCAGGCCACATCGAGACCAAAGTCTGAGTACGTTAAAGTTCCCTGGCTGGTTCTGCTGGGAAGAGGCAGAAATTATCTTCCGATCATGAGTCAACCAATCTCTCCTTAAGTTGCTGATTGTTATGTGTCTTGTTGGTACCTGTGAAAAGAAAGAGAAACAGTGCGTTAAGCTACACCTACTCCTGGAATTACATTTGTTTGCTCGGCTGCAATATTAACTTAGTCTTCCTTCGAGCAAACTCGTGATCAAAATGTAGATGACTGAATTCCCAACACTCCCTCTGCAAACAGTTTGGAATTATTAATAAATGTAAAGATGGGAGCATTATTGTCCTTCAAGCAGATCAGCAGCATGTTTCAGGGTAATTGAATGCAACTACTTTATACGGGTTCGGGTCCACTGGTCCCCTCAAAAGAAACAGTCAGTGGAAACCGCGCTTCTGAGTGATCACCTCTGATAAAACACCTATTCTGAGCTGATGTACTAAGGTTTTCAGTCATGATCTGTACTTTTGCAAACGCTTGGCTGAAGATCACACATAAATTTCTATACATAAAGACACTTACAACATCTGACTAAACAGGCAGTGGCCCAGGATAAGTCAGATTTTCCTAGATTATAATACATGTTTCCACCCTTTCTTCCTCTCGTCTACAGGATCGGAGCCAAATGAGCAGGAAAAAACTATGCAAATTTTTCTCTCTCTCATCTCCTGTGTCAAGCTGCAGCCCTCTTCTCTCTGCAAACATGCCAACACACAAGATTTTAAAAAATAAATAAATAAAAAAAAATCAAGGACATTTTACCTGCTCTGCAAGTTGAATTCAGGCAGAGCGCCCAGGGACGTCAGCTGTTCCTCCAGGGCCACGATACGTAAACCGATGTAGCCCGAAGACAGCAGCAGCAGCACCACCCTACAACATATAATATAAGTCAGATTCACTGCCTGGGTGTCAAAGAATCAAATGCAGACCTTTCCATAGATTCAACCAACAGCTGCTCAAACAAAACAGACTAAATAGCCAATTCCAAAGTGATGCTAGAGCTAATGCATTTTTATAAAATATGTAATATTATTAAAAACAGACTGAAAATTTTGTTTCTTAACAATTGTCCCATTTAACAAACTAATAAATCACATAAATAGTTGACAAGTTACTTTTGTTGGTATATTCTACAAGATTATCTGCTTTAGAACCACTTTTTACTTTTTCGCCCCTCAAATTGAGAATTTGGGAGTGAAATGCAAGTTCAGATAAAGTCATGAGGATAAAGACAGCTGGGAGAGAAGGATCTACTCACAAAATCAAGTAAATGAAGAGCAGAGTGTTGAGGTTGCTGGCCTCTCTCTGAACCACCAAGGACTTGGCTTTTTCAGTCACATTCCACACCCATGATCCACCTAAAACATATAATAATTTAACACCAATAACAACACCAAGGTTTTAAGGTCCGTTGCAAGCAGTTGTGATATTATAATTTCAGGCCTTCGATATTTATGCAGTTTTCCATATCCTACCAGCATAGGCAAAACTAATGCCAGTAACTAGTGTTAACTGGCCATGTGTTGCTTACCTGACACAGACAGCTCTTCTGTAGATGAACTTTCACTCTGCTGCATATGTAGGCTCTTCAGAGAGGAACCATTTACATTAGGCACTGCCTCTGTAAGCAGGAGAAGCAAGAGAGGGGGGAAGTTAGACTTGTTTCTGATCGAGATGGTAAACGTGCAAAGTTCAAGGTCTGATAGGAGAAGAGTAGATAACGCTATCAACACGTAGCACTGTCAGCTGAGGTCTTGCAGCATTTTCAAGTTATCTTTTAAGAAACGCTACAAGTTACTAACAAGTAACAACAATAATGCATTAAAAAAACAAACAAAAACAAAAGACAGCTCAACGCTTAGAGGTGGTGCTGAATTTTCACCTGTATGCAGTCTATGCAGAGGGTGGTCCTCTTGTAAAGTCTGAGACTTGGAGCCATTGAATTGGTCGAAGCTATCGTCCAGACTGGACTGGCTGGAGTTCTGTCAGTAAGATGAACACAGAACAAAAACCATCAGTACAAAAAAAAAGAGCGGGAGAAAAAACAAAAAGAAACAATCATGGTTTTAAAATGCAGAAAAGAGTTACTCACCACAAGTTTGTTCTTATCAAAGCTGTTTTCAGCTGAGGAGAAGAGAGGGCTACTGTTTGCACTGACATCCTGAAACAGAGGCATTAAAAAACAAAAAAAGTATTAAGTTGTCATTCATGGAGTTTATATTCTGCACGCTCTGAAAAGGTTTATTTAAACTTGTAGATGCAACAGCATGGCTGGAAAAGCACATTCGTTGCAAGACTTCCAATAAGCCAACAGTGACATGGTATAGTTTTACAATATTGTGATCCATTGCAGAAATTTAGATTTCTTTTGTGACCTCAGCCACTCACCTCTAGCTGAGGACAGACTGAACGCAGCAGCTGAAAACACGACTCTCTATTCCTCAGAGCCACAAAGAGGTACTGCACAATGGGAGGGAATATAAAGAAAACAAAACGAACATTAGCCATCTGCCCAACATAAAAGGTCACCCAGCCACTGACTACATTACATATAAATCAGAGTTCAAAGCTTACGTTTGACTTTGACTGCACACGCTGTGTAGGCTCAATAAGTGTTAACTAAAGATTGTGTGAGGATAAAGGTGAGAAACTGACCTTATCTCCCTCTGTGGTGCGAATTGACAAGGCGTTGGGTACCAGCAAAGCTGTATTCTGCTTTTTCACTCTTTTAATGCAGGAAACTGGAACCACTACCTGCAAAGGCACACGAACACACACAAAGAAAAGGTCAGACTTGCGTCAGACAAATCCCACAACGAGCTAAAAAGAATGATGGGCGAGGTCTGAGCTGATAAATACCTTAGTATCCTTAAGCAAAACAGAGGAAAAGAAACAAGCATGCGTGTCAGTGATGTATAGCCGACCATGGTAGGGCACCTCCTTCTGCAGGGCGCAGATGTATGCTGGGAGAGGAGAGCAGAACCGTTCAGTTTTATGCAGCTTGTTCTTTTTAAAAAAAAAAACAAAACAAAACAAAAAAAAAAACTTTGATTCTTCATTTAATAATTTTTTTTTTAAAAACTTACCATGAATCAAGTCTTCACTCTCAGGAATGTCTGGAAACAACTTGTGAAATGTTTTGTTGTGCTTTTTAAAACTCTGAAATAATAAAATTGGATTGTTATTTAATTAAAGTGAAATACTTTCTTCATCAGTTTGCTTTTAAAGTTGAGGTGGACTTACACTTTGTGAGCCGGTGCCCTCGGTCTTCTTAAAGTCTTTGCTGTCGACGTCAAAAGTTTGCGCCCTGAGGAGAACATGAAATAAGAGTGATTAAGGCATGACTAAAAAGGAAATGAACACAACATTTTACCCGCATGAACCATATCATCTGACTTTTTCCTGGATTACAAGGCTCATGTGAAGCTGCCCTGATAGGTCCTGTGTCAAATGAGCAGGAAAAATATGCAAAACTCTCTCTGCCATGTTTATATTTCTTGAATTGCAGCCTGTCTTTGACTGCGACACACAAACACACACAGCACTACATAGCAGCGAAGCAGTGATGGAGTTAGAAAGAAAGTAAAAATGACGACAATTACTTTATTTAAATGTAAAACGTTAACAATTACTTTGTTAGGAAACCTGTTCAACAACCTTAAAAATGTTGACAAGTGATATTTTCACCTGCTCCCACGCACCCATGGTATGTTTTCCACAAGCACAGCACTCATATTTAAATTTGTCACATGCTTTTAATCTTTAGCTACGAGGTAAGGCAATGACTGAGATTTAACACTCCATCTGAACTACTAAAACGCTTATTTATAGCATTATCTATAAATGAGTAAAGCTGCCAATACGGTTATAAAAAAAACAAATCAGCATTTGAATATCTTTGAATCTCTTCAGAGTGTTCACTATGCCCACACAACTAGACAAAAGAAATAATCAAGACTGAATCATCAGGAATCAAACTCATCCCCACGCTCATGCATTTGAATCATGTGAGAAACCAGCCTACATGGGGTGTGTGGTCATGTGTGCATGATGCCTGAGGGGGTCAGGTCTTGTGATATGTGTTCTCAATGAGAGAGTCCACATAACATCAGCTGTGTAACCGTAAGCACCTCCAGGCAGTGAAATACTGTTAATTTATTATGGAGTTTTATTTTTTCACCCATTTAAAATGTTCATCTCTTTATTAAAACAAATGTGAGATTAAAACAATTTCTTGCTCTACCAAATTTAACTGATCTGAATAACAGAGTACACACAAACGTGGCTCTTTGGGAAAGTTTTAATTTAACACATTAAGCCACCGTATTAAGAAGAATTAGACATTTATTTATTTATTTTTAAATAGTAAAGTAAATTTAAAGGTTCAAGTTCAATCTTCTACTCCTCCGTGGCGGTGTATAGAGACAAAATAACAAAACGAGTGTCACTTTCCAAAATTTGTATGAGGCTGTTATTAACCGTCACAGAATCCACGTTTTTGGCTTTTGTGTAATTAGAACTGTGTCCCCATGAAGCCCACCTGACAGGTGCTTGTTTGGTCAGGGTTTTGTGCTGTTGCTGGATCTCGAGCTGGGCCGCCTCTAAACTCAAAGCTTTCCGCGCATCCACCTTCTTGATGCTGCCATTGCTTAAGGTGCTCCTGCTTTTCCTTACTTTGGCTGGCAGCCCACCACTGCTGCTCTCTACTGGGTAGCTGCAACAAATTAAGGGGGGGGGGAGAAAGAAAAAACAAAAAAAAAAAAATTACAAAATGAGCCACTTTAGGTTTTAGAAAGACATTCACATGTACGCAAACAATTTAGAAAGTCTCCAAGTAGACGATGACTTTTCACAGTGCAAATACGAGTGATTCTGCTTTGTTGGACACAAAAAGTAAGTCCGAGCATCCACTGATAGCACCTAAACATGCATTTAAAAATAGTTGCACCAGTCTACCGCAGCCATTTAAAAAACAGAACATCTTACCACAGGATGGCAAATGAGAAAACCACTAAAAAAAAAAAACAGCACAGGGAAACAACAAAACTCAAACATCTACCATCAAAACACAGGTCAGTTAAACACTGCCAATATGTTAACATGACATATTTTTGCTCTACATCAACTTTGAGTGTTTTAAGCCTCTCTTTTAAAAAAAAAAAACAAAACTCCAAATCACTTATCCCTTTCCGCTGAAGTCATCTGTAATGCATAGATGTATCTGACATCTATGTCAAACGATGCCCATCTTTGATGTGCTGGCATCCGCTACCCAATCCAAAGAAAAGGTTTTATTGATAACATTGCATCAGAGCTCAGTTGACCAGAAGCACCTGACTGCTTTACAATCTGATCGACGTAGGTTCATGCTCTCAACCTGACAAGCCTCTGCAAATATACCATTTCAATAAAGAGTCTTGTAAAAAAGAAGATTACAAGTGTCTCTATAGTCCATATGCTCTGTAAGAAACAATGGCCTGTCCTTGACAAGGAACTAACAAAACAGATTCACAGGATAAGACAGTGGAATGATTACAACATCCTGAAATCCCTAAAACACATAGCCCACATTATATAAGACAGTGTAAAGCCTGCATTTCTTGTTCAAAGACAACAACACCACACAAATTAACTTTGAACTTCCACTCACCTGGTAAATTTAAATCGCTTTGATGAACGAAAAGTCATATACCTACTGACAGTAGGCATTTCCTATCCTAATAAATGAACACAATGAATAATTTAAAAAAAAAAAAGTTTCTTTTTTCTAAAAAGCCTGCGTACAGGCCTCAAGGCAGAAAAGGTAACCAAGAACTAAACAAATATTAAGACTCCCTCCTCCCAGAAAAATCTTTAAAATCCTCTTGACATTATGCATGTAGTTCCAGTTAAGTTGTTGTACATAAGGCCTCTTTACCACATCCTTCTACAGGGGAAAAAAGAAAACAAAAAAACCACCCTGTTGCTCACTTGCTGTATGAATGTGCTAGCAAAGAGGAAGCTGTTTCTATATGAGAATGGTGTGACACTCCGTAGCGTGTGACGTCAAACCCAACCACACCCCCAGAACAAAACAAATACAGGCAAGAGCACACACAGTCCCTCCTCTTTCTCGTGTACACACACACACACACACACACACACACACACACCTGATGTGAAACAAAACAAATCCACAGATCAAAAGCATCAAACTCTAAATCCGACAAGGAAAAAGATCAGCCAATAATTAACAGCCATGTGTATGACAGTGAAGGTGAAATTCTTGTGAAGTGAAAACACTAGCCCTTCTAGAAAGTGGTGCATTATCCATCTCCCCCTTCAGTCAGTGAATCTAACCACAGAGGAAATAACAAACCAAATAACAAAAGTTTACATTTTCTGTTAAAAGTAAGGAAATCACCCAACTGTACCGACAGTATAATATGCTGGCTTCTCTAACAGCGTCAGCCATTTCTGTGCTGTAATGATTTCTTTTCAGCATGACCTTTTAGTAGGGCAAACGTGAAGAAACAAAGAACATGAATGCAACTGCAGTTACCTGCCCTGTTATTTGGAAAGTATTCCGCTCTGTTATGCAATGCAATACAATCAAGCAAGAGTGGATAACATTTCAGCATCTATGTGAATGTCCAGTTTTTAATCATTGATGTAAAACCCATTTTCAGTCAATTGTAGTTGCACAAACTTTATTCTAGAAACTTATTTTTATTGCATATTTAAAACTATATAAAAAACCTCTTAAAAACATTTACCAAAGATTTGGAAACTGTGGGCAAGTAAGTTAATGTGGCTGTTACACTTGAAGAAGGGTGCGTGCTGTCACAACAATTTCAGAATCGGGCCTGAACTGCTGGTCGGGTATTCAAATATGCTCACCTGACCCTTTCCTACTTGGCAGACATTAAAGCAGCAAAGCAATATAGGCATGATTGAAATACTACTAGCTTGTTTGACATTCTTACCTACTTCCTCTATTTAGAGCTAAGCAAAACCATTAAGGTTAAAGCCGTTTCCTCTAAGTCAGGAAGCCACAAACACCCGTACATTTCAACAGTGCAGCCTATCTGAAAATTAAACTCCTCTGTGATATTTTCATTGTCAAGCCTTTGCATTAGTTTGTTAACATATCTTCCAAAAACACTGATAACGTCAATGTGCTGGCAAATTAAGAGAGCAATTAAAAAATAATCATCTAAAAATAAAAATAGTTCATGTTTGCGTGCCAGAAGTGTTATCTCAAGATTATCAATGAGGCCTCAGTAGAAGAAACTTGCTCAATGGTGTATAAAAACGCCAAGGCCAAAGCAATCAAGGCTAGTGAGTGAGTACCCAGTGTTTAAAAAAAAAAAAAAAAAAAGTAATGAAATGAGCAATGTGGGGAAGAAATGATGAAACACCCATGTCCTGCACAGGTTGCAACAGAGGCATTTCTAAATTTCAAAGGCGGTGGTGTTGAGTTATGCGTATGTGTTGAATTAATTAGACTAAGGCGCTGACATCTGACCTACTTTCTTGTTCAAGTAACAAATTACAACTTTTTAGTCTAGTTTAAGTATCACTCGTAATATATCACTGCCAAAGATTTTCTTAAATCTGCTTTTTTTTTTTAGATAAAGTTATGGAGGTATGTTATTCATTAGAACTCACTGTAGAGTACAATATCTGAAAGAAAAGATTCTGTACAAAGAGAAATGTGATATACCTCAGCATAGAACAAAGATTGCCAACAGATATCTTTCTTTATCTGCATTTTTTCCTCTTCTACCATCTTTAACCAGACAAAGAGCCAACATTAGAGGTCTCAGTGGTTACTAGCTAACAAATCTGAATCCACTGACAAAACAAAGTTAAAAACTGCTTCGGGAAAGTGGTTCATCAAAAAAATAATATAGAGTATGACAAAGATCTCTGCAATTTGACACTAAAAGAAAGTTGCGTATGGCTAGAGCAAGTTCTGCTTTACCTGACAGTCTGAAGATGACTGGCTGAGATCAGTAAGCAGACTCGATTGTTCGTCTTACCTTTTCACATCTTCCGAGCAATGAGAATCCACAGGACCCGGCTGGTTCAACAAGACTTTTGGTCTTTCCATGACCAACGAAATTCTCCGTACTAGTCTTCAACAGTCCCTGAAACCTTTGGCCAAGACAGGCGACTATAACAATGGTAATACCTTTTGAACTTGGACCTAGGTGAGTTAGGAGCCAAATCAGAAGCCAGGGACTAAAGGTCTTTTTAATGGCTTAAAGCACGTGTGCTAGTTCAGCATGAAGACAAAAACACCAGATCCAGAAACACGCAGCAGGACAGGAGATGGGAAACAGCAGAATGAACACAGTAAACTTAAAAAAAAAAAAAAAAAAAAAAAAAAAAAAAAAAGGTCATTTGATTTCAAACCCCCAAATCTCCTCCCAAGCTCTCTCCTTTCTAATGCAGCTTTAGTATGCGTTGTCAGGGAAACAAGTAACAGTGGGAGGTAGTTGATAAAAATGTGGAGGCCGAGGGAAACAGTGCCGGGTTATTCTTAGTTTGCATAGGCAAACAACAAAATTCAATAGCCTGTTCTCAATAACAATGGGGCCGTGACTTCAGAAGCAGCCGACAATATGACATGCACGCATGACAATAGCCAACCCAGCCTTTGTAGACGATGTGAACAGGGCCATCAATGTAAGGACATTTGTGTTGAAGGGGGGGTCCCTCAAAAGCTGTTGACTAACACACAAATTAAAATTTTTTTTAAAAAAAATTAAAAAAAAAATCACCCCGTAGGTGGAGTGCTGTAAATGTAGTGGAGCCTAGGGTGTTTTTTCATCTATAGACTATTTCTATACCCATGACATCAACATCACTGAGAAAGATAACGTCCAGCTGGGCATGTGACTTCAGGCCTAATTTAGTCACAATACAAAAAAAAAAAAAAAAAAAAAAAAAGGAAAAAAGGAAACCACTCCTTTCTAAATATTGGTTGCAACATTTTCAATAGGAGCTTCTCAGAGCAGAGCTATAGGATGACACATTGTAGAACAGCATGCATTTACCTAATGGAGGCAATTACGCTCCTACTTTACAGTACCAGTAATTCCCATTTCGTAATGACTTCTCTTCATTGTCACCTGGGAAAATGACTACTTTTAGCTGCTCCATCATTCACCACAGCAGGTGGATCATGTCTGATCTGGCAGATTTTTATGCTGGATGACCTTCTTGATGCCACCCCAAAGTGTTTTGTGTCTCATCCCAAGATCAAGATGGTCATTTTCTGCTTATTAGGCAAATGCATATCTCAATAAATTTCAGTTCCTTAGTAATATTCTTAGAGTTAATGTCCTTATTACTTTATCAACTGTCCCTTTTATATCAAAATGACAGAGGGTTGACTAAACATGCCTTGGATATAAACAGTACAAAGGCGTTCCACTGACATTCAGCTGGTCAGTGGGCCACCGTTTTCCCCCTTATCCCTGCTTTTTAAAACTCCTGATACACTGTACAACATCACACAACAAACCCCTTACACAACAACCTTAATCAAGTTATTTAAAAGCTACACAAAGCCAACACCTACACCCCCACAGCAGATCTGGCTGTTAATCCCCTGATGTGTCAATTTGTCCCAGTGACAAAAAAGGAAAAGACACTTTTATTACCTGGCCTGTTAGAATTTCACTGAACATGATGACAATAGAATGCATGTTTGCATCATAAGAATATTAAGAGAACCAAAAATCAAGAGTTGTGCCACTTTACTGCATTGTTCAGCCTAGGTTTCAGCAAAAGATCACCTTTCACACTGTTTGTAAGGTGGTGAACTGCCATTTATTCTCTCGCCTGTGAAAGAAATGCTTTTCAGTATAATAGTCATACAAATGTGATTACCAGTGAATTCTAGTGTGGTGAAGACCAATTTCTCCAGTACAGGACATTCCAGTCATTAAAAGTACTCCTTGGGGTATACACTGCTTTCATTCACTACCCTGAGATGATCCCGAGAGTTTAGCTTCAGACGTCAAGCCAGCGTCAGCTGGTCTGCAGTGACAGTTGCCTTAAGACAAAATTGCTTTAGTACAGAATGCATTTCCATAACCAACACGCAGCCCAAAGTTTACAAGTGAGGCTTGGGGAAGCATTACATGTGTGAATCTCTCAAAGATCAGAATAATTGAGAATATTGAGAACAATTAGAAACACAAAGTGTAAGAGCACCATCTTCTGGAGACCCATGGATCTGTTTTTGTTTGTTTTTTTAAATATAAATGTGACCTACTCTTTCTCCAGCAACCAACAGAACAAGTTCAATAAAAGCACAAGAGATTATTGCAACTGTGTTCGGTGAACCATGTCATTTGACAGCCATAATCTTTTATAATCCACCAAAGCTAGTATGCAACAAACAAATTCATCTCAACTACTTTATGACAACATAGTTAAATTTTTAACCAAAAAGGGAACAAAAAATGAAAAAAACAAAACAAAAACAAAAAAACAACAACTTTCAGACATAATGTCAAAGATGACCTTAATAATATTGTCGGCTGGACTGAAAAGCATAATGCGTCTGCTTGCATACGTGCATGTCTGTGAGCGTCAGTAGAGTACCCAGGAAGGGCAGGGAAGGAAGCCAATGGACATGGCAAAATTTCAGACTCTGTGGCACCCTGCCAGTACCCAGTCTGTTGAAAAAGTGTGTTTGTGTGTGTGTATGCACAAACTAGAACAGAGAGCATTACAGGATAAATGTGTGTTTCTCTGTGGGGAATCACGTGGCCCTGTGCACACAGCATCTCTCCCCACTTCCTCCTGTGCAAACCAGGCAAAGACAGAGAGGTTCTTTCTTCAAGGCAACAAACAGAGTGCTCACAGTGTCCCGGCAGGTGAGCCCTAGTAATGTGCTGGTTTTTTGTTTGTTTGTTTTTTTTTTTTTTTTAAAGTCCCACTCAACATTACGATTACAATAAGTGCAAACATATGAAGGATTGCAATAAATTAATTTAGATGTCACAATGCATAAACCCGTCCCTTTTCTACATTTCGTTTCAGACACACATCTCATTATCTGACAGCATCTGGAAGTTTTACAAATCTTCTCTCAAACTTTCCTAAGCTAGCTTTCTGTGTGACTATCACGGTGTGTGTGAATAAAGCCATAGGAAACATTCATGTAAAACATGTTTTTGCGTGAAGGATATAATCCATTTCACTGCAGAGCAGGAAGTGTAGTTGAGTGAAAACTTTCCCCACACATCCACTTCACTTGTGTGGGATGTTAATTTATGCTGATGGTTGCACAAGGACATGTTCCGTTTTAAAAATTCTTTAAACCACCTAGCCGGATCTAATGTTTGTCTAAAAGGCAGGTTGCTTTTGTGGCAGTCTTTGATGTAATTCACCTGTCTCGAGCTTCACACCCTACTCCACAACTTTACTAGCGCAAAAAAAACCCCATCCATTCATTTTACTTAAACAAGTAGCTGTTTTTATATGCATTAAAGCCATATAAACATTTAACAGTGCAAATGCAAATTCCTTGCTGAAAGTTTAACCAAAAGGCATTTCCAGTAGAAATGGGCTGACATATCCTGAGCATAACCATGTATAATATCCACTGAAGTTAAAAAGAGGTGCTTTGCAACATTAAACTGCAGTGTGCCAAATAAAAAAAGTCAAATAGGTATTTCTCGGACCATAAGGTGCACGAGATTACCGTATTTCCCAGACTACAAAGCGCACCTGAATATTAGCCGCACAAGCTAAAATCAGGGGAAAATCCTGTTTTGTACATACATTAGCCGCACCTGACTAAAAGCCGCAGGTGTTTCAATGTTGACTTATCATATGTAAGAGAATATGCACAAAGGGAATTGTCAGGAAAGAGATGGCTGTTTGGAGACACACCCCTTTTATTAATATTTTGAAAAACAAGTTATGGGTACATATTTGCACATGTAGTACATAACAGTAACCTACAGCACACCAGAAAAATAGATTCGGACTACCTTTTAGGCTCAGGTGCAGTGACACGGCTTTAACAAGAAGAAAAGTCAGTCATTCACCATCTTTCTCTTCTTCCTGCGCACTAAAACCACCAAAGTCCTCTTCTCCAATGTCGGAAACGAACAGGCTCAGGATGGCTTCGTCATCCACTCTCCGCTTCTCTCCTTCGTTGTCACTTTCAAAACCAAAGAAATCCTCGTTGTCAGTGTCAGAGTCGAACACCCTCTGAAGGGCCGTGGCGGTGTCCTCCTCTCCATCATGCAGCAGTCCAGCCCTTCAAAATCCGTTGGTGATCGTGGATGTTTTCGCACTTTTCCACGCTGTCAGAATCCACCGGTGGAGTTGGGCATAACTTGCTTTTCGCAAGTTTATCGCCGCTCGTCATCCACGCCTCCCGCTGAATGCGTAGCGCTACTTTGAAGTTTGTTTTTCGCGCTACTTCGTACGGCACTATGTTGCCTGGCGGACGGACATGTGACTAACATACCACTCTTGAACCCCGATCCTTCCGCCAGGCAACGTAGTGCCGTACAACAGCGGAACAAACAAAACAAATCGTCTTACGATATCACAAAAATCATGGAAAATCCATAGAAAAGCCGCACCTGACTAAAAGCCGCAGGGTTCAAAGCTTGTGCAAAAAGTAGCGGCTTATAGCCCGACAATTACGGTATAAGGCACGTTAAGCGAAACAAAGCAGTGAGATAAATCAAACTTTATTCAACTCATTCTTCTTGATTCCTCCACTTCTGTACCATTGATTCATTAATGCTGTATTCTATCACAACTGATCTATTCCCATGTTGTTGCAGTATATTAATGACTAACCTTCTATTGTGGATGGATTATCTCAGTTGTTCTACTGACTGAAGTTTGGTCCGTTTACAGCATCCTGCCATGCGATTGCATTTGTCTCTAACCATCAGGAACCGTCACATTAACTTTTATCGAGTGGAAAAGTGTTAGCATTCATCCTTGAGCTTCACTGTTTATGTTATGCTAACACAGCTGTGTTGATAGCCTCATTATATACCAGCTAGCCCAACTTCAGTAACCCTACAAACGTCACTGCTGTGTCGCTTCCTGTCTTCATTTATGTTGGAAGTGATTTTTTCAGAAATCTCTCAGTCAGAACATGCTATATCATGTTTAGGTAAGCGAAACTAGCGAGCTAACTTCTAACTCCGTTAAATGTAATGAATTCTGTTTTCATGGATGCCTGGATGTTGAACTTCATAGTTACACCTGGTAAAGCAGCAATGCTGATCATTTCATTAGAGATGAAAGAATTTAGACCGTTTTACACTCTCAGCGATGTTCGTTTGACTTCGGGACTTTAAAGGACAGAGTTTAGGACCCAGATTATTCCCAGATTTACAAGCACCTTAGTCCGACAAATACGGCAATAACGACAGCCCGCTTGCATGTTCTACAAAAAAATAAATAAATAAAAAAAATTTAAAAAGTGCTTTGTTGTGTATCTGACGGACAAACACCAAACCAGTTAAGCTGCACCATTTTTACAAAACAATTCTGGCTCATCCGTTTCACTCAACAATCTACTTTCCCCATTCACATTTTCCATTACCGTGCATTCTCCGTGCCTTTTCGGCACTGCGCATGCGCGTTTTACCCATATTCTATCGCGATATGTCATTTTCTTATCGTTGCCTAGCTTTGTACCGGTATAGGGCTTTGGAGTTGACGTCACGCCGCAATGCATTGTGGGAGCGCAGCTCCATTTTCGGGGTCTACGAATCAAAACAAACACACTGTGTTGGAACGACGACGACAAGAAACACGCTTAAAAGCAGCTCAAAAGAAAACAGACGGTATAGAGACCGATTGCGTCCAGAGGCGAAGCAGCGGTACTTGGAAAAAAAATAGAGTGCATCGCAAATCTGGACCCATATGAAATACGGCAGTGGAGTAAAGACCCAGAAAACTTACTGCCACTGTCCTACCCCGATATCTTCACGTATCTTGTTTGTGGAGTAAGCGCTTACACAGCGAACCAGTTTCGTCACTGGAGGCGCACATCCAATTTACAAATGGCTGGGTGCAAGATTTGGCTATTTTCAAGCCGCCAAACTCCTAGTACGTCGTCATTCATACCAAAGTAAGTCAGCTGGAGTGCATCGAGTGAAATAGCCATTTTCCACCCCCCACCATAATTAATGTTATACATTTATCATTGAACTGCTAAAATATCGTTATCATATTATATGCCCATAATTGTAAAGTACATGTAAATTAACACATTGATAATCGGGTAAATTATTAACGCCAATTTGTGTCCTTCCTGTCTCATTTCATTTATTGCCTTTACATCAACCAATCAAGTCACTTCATTCTATGTTTGATCGCAATTTCTATAACTTCCGAGACCACCAACGATGATATTATTCAGCTATAAAGTGTGATGTGAACATATTTAGAACTTACCGGAATGAAAATGTCTTGAGCACATCAACTGATATCTGGAGACGTAACAGAACTGGATATCAGCTCGTCTCACGGCTGCTATCCAGGCTAGACGCCTTCGTTTGGTAATATCCGATACATGAGCTCCTTCATGTTACTTCCAGGTTGGGAAAGCATAAAAAGACAATCGAAACTTATTCCCGTGCCGGTCGTAAGATCGAACATTGCAGCCGACCACACAGCAAGTACGAACCATGGCTATGCTTTCGCTCCTTACTTAGACCCCCAAAATGGCGGATCGGGCCAAAATCCTTTCCACGCCCACCCCCGTGACATCACGCTCCAAAGCCCTATTACCGTGAATGGTATAATATGGCCCAGCCCTAGTAATTATAGCATTTTTGTAGTGAAAAACTGAACACAAAACACATTAACTGGCTCGTTAGGCCCCACAAATGCAGTCTAATACTCTGGAAAAATAGTTCCTCCTACAGCTTCCAATGAGCAGTTTTCACCTTGTCGAAAAGATAAAGTAGTCATAAAAATCAAGGTTTAAGTTCTTTATTGACTAGAGACAAGACATTCTGTCATTGAAGAGCTAAATCAGATGTTATTCTGCTGTTCAAAGTTGAGCCGAACGTAAACAGGCTTTAACTCGTGCATTCAGATAAGCCTGCATAAAGTCATCTCTCTAAAATGAGACTAACCAATGCAAAAACATTAGGTGAAATTCTCCAAGCCACTGCGAGCTCCAAAAAGGTTAAAAAAAAAAAAAAAGCTAAGAAAAATATAGCCTCTTTCTTGACTCTGTAACAAGGTGGCACTAGACTGATAGAAGCAACACGCAACTTCAAATGTGACCACCTAGTTGGCCTTCAACCTTTCATTTACTGACAAACAGTGGTGCAAATGTGGTTTTCATCTTCTAACTTCAGATTTCCCAATGCCTGCAGCATTATTTAAACCAGTCTTCTCTGCCTACAGTGGAAAGGAAGGTCTGCACTGGGAGCATCCTTCTGGAGTCATAGCTGCCCCACCCAGACTATACTAGGCTCCTACGCCCAGACATTGCAGCTAATCTGCACCAGGTTATTTTACATTGGAAGCAAAGACATCTGACAGTATGCAAAACAACTACAACTTGCAATGAGCTCTGAAGCATGTAATCTGTGTAAAGGCAGAGATTTCACTTAATTCCTGGCTTCAGTCACTTTTTTTGACAAAAATAAGCAGCACATTTATTAAATCTATCTGATACTTTCAACTTCATTCTGGAAATTAATCAATGCAGGGAATTGAATTACTCTGGCTTAATGTTGCAATCGCAAGGCAAAAGTTTTGGTTTTTCTTGAAGCCTTAACCCATCATAAAAAAAAGTGCGAGTTTTGGAAACATAATCATGGTACATGCCATACTGGACACACACAGTAGCTATCCTGATAACCGGCAGGACACTTCAGCTCGGTTGGCACTCGAGCAAATGGCCATGTAAGGGGAAGAACTTAAAGGCAGAGCTCAGAGGACGTGAGTACTCACAATGAAATGCTGAAAGCATTTATATAATACACCATGTACCACCCGTGGTCAACTCACAGGAGCTATAAATAGTTTTTTCTGAGAAGACAGACTTGGACATACTACATGTGACAAGTGTGTTTGTGCGTTTCCCTGAGAGGTTCGAGGGAAACACACCATACTGTAGGCTCGTGTGGGTGACTGTGATGGTGGTAAACGTGCCTCTGCCCACTGAAAAGACTGGATTATCAGTGAGGATGACTACAGAATCAATATGACGCCAATCTGACCCACATTGGTCAGCAGATGAAGTCATGATTTCTCAGAAATGGGCAAAGGCGAGATTAAGAGCCTACAAGTTCTGGACTAGCTTAGTTTACACCACTCTCCATCTGGTAATACTGTTTATTTACGCTTACTGGAAAAGATTAAGGAGCTAATACTGCTCACACAAACATCACAAGGCTAAAATGGGTCGACTACACTGTTCTAGAAAATTTGAAATAAACGATGAAAGACAACAGTTTAAAATTACACCACCCACCCTCCCACCCAGCGTGTAAACCCACACTTCACACATTGGTGTTAAGTTTTAAAGCACATATGTTTACTTCAGAGGACAACATTTCATACATCAGTGGCCAAGTAATTACATTTTAACACTGGAAAACACTTTTGCCAAGACTAGCCAGGAAACATGAATGGGGTCAGATGCTCAGACTACCAGCCAAGTCAGTGGCTAAGCTAACAACATCCTTTAGGCTCTTATGCTTCAGTATATGCTGTGCTAATGCACACAAACCAATACTATAAAAGGTGCCAGCGGCTGCAATTATTTACTGGTGCCTAGTGAGCTTTAGCTCTTACCCTTTAACAGCTTTAATTTCGTAAAAATAAATAAATAAATAATAATAATATATATATATATATGAATGTATCGTTAGCATTAGTTCATTTAAATATCAGCAGATCTTCGGCCTAGCGAGTGCTACCATGTTAGCAGTAAATCCCCAGTAACTGGCATCACGTCCATCTTAACCAAAATTGCTCCCTTAAACTTATTTAACACTGTTCGGTTAAACAGCACGTCAGCATGAACTCAAAATATAAAATCTTATCGAACAAGCTGCTGTCAAAGGGATAGTGTGCATCCGCCCAGTACTGATGCACACCCGGCAAATAACGGTTCAGCTAGCCGCACCGCATTAATACCGCTTACCTCTCTTTCATGAAGTGTTTTATTCTGACAATGGCCTTCTCGTCGATCTTCCTGAGGAAAGTTTTCAACCTCTCTCTTTTGTTTTCAAGCATTCTTCCCTCAGCCAGTGGTAGTCGATTCGTATAGAAACGACTCTCCACGCCAAACTCCAGCGTTCTTGTTTGGCTTCTGCTTTTTTTCCCCTGACCCCCCTCTTCTTCCCCACTTCAGCCACGGCTGATTATGATAATGAGCTTAAATCGGACCAAGTCGGAGGACCAATCACATTTGGCAAACAAGGTTGAAAAAACGGTCATGTCAGCCCGGTTGTCCAATCAGAATACGGTGGTTTGTCTTGCGTTGACCGCCCATTACCTTTTATGGAAATGGGGTCGTCCCTTTCTGAAGAGCGGTATAAAAACGGGGCCCTGTAACGTTGTTGTGCTGGCATGGCCTTTTCAGTCAATAATTTACACGGTTTTAACATCTCACGTGCGATCAACAGAGGGGTGTATGCCCTGTGGTTTAACAACAGTGTTTCTTGTGTCAAAATATACTGAAGTTAATTTGAAAAAGCTGCAGACAGTTGCTTACTTACTTTTTTCATTTAAGAACTGAAAGCTCAAGTTTTGTTGTGTGATAATGAAACCGGCCACATCAGCTCATATTAAAACAAACAAACATAAGCTACCAGGATCATCTGCGTTTTAAATAAACAATAGCACTTTCAGACAGAGCAGTTGTGTCACTGCAAGTCAACTAATTCCACTGGTGCTGGCATGCAGGGCACAGCAAAGCAAATTTACTTAAATATCACTGCTTATGATGAGCTAGAAGACAAACGAAAATTTGTGCCATTTTATCAGGGGAAATCCAACAACTCAGAAGGTTATAATTCCTCGCTTGGTGTCTTTTCTTGTGGTCCATACCACTTCATTTTAGCCCAGCACTGCCAGCATGCAGTTTCACCTCCCCCACCTCACTGGAAAATGGCACCAACTGCAGCAACAAATGGCTTTTTATACACCTACTCAGCAGACCAAGGTCATAAGGCCACAGTTTAGACTGTCAGCTAAGTCACATTGCAATCACAGTGGATGTCTACGTGTGCTACATGTGACTATGTATGTGTAGGAAAAAAACAGAATATGTTACAGAGATGTCGCGTATCGAAGTGACTCTGTTTGTGTGATAAGACATGAGCAACCTCGAAAAAGTTGTTTTAGGGTTTGACTTTCAGCCTCGTTGTTGAGGCCGCAAGGGTCCATTCTGTCTAAAAATATGAAAAAGTTAGAATAATATTTTCTTAATTACTTGTCACTGCGTTCCCAAGAGTTAAACTCTATTCATAGAGATCTTACACACACAAAACAGAACCATTATCTTATAGCATTTTTGAGAAATGTGGACGCAAATGCCAGAAGCCTTTTTTGGCCTCACTTGGCAGCTCAGGCGCTGCCACGCTACTGTGAACAGAAGACGCAGTGTACTGCCGCATGACACAGCAAACACACCACCCTCACAAAATCTGGCCTACACCAGCCAACCCCCGGTCTCCCCTTCCATCCCCTCTCCCAGGAAACAACACAGATAGAGGGGAGGAAATCATGTTTTGGGGGGTGTACGTGCAGTGTAGGCAGTAACTGGCGTTTCTCTGCTGGCTACTGAGTAAAATAAGATGGATTACAATTGACCAAATAGGAAACCACCCAAAGATTAAAAAAATAATAAAATCCCAGGGTCCCAGGGTATTTGTTAGCCTGGAAATATGCACAATATCTTCCTTCCTGACCTTAAATTCTTACTGAAACGCAGTGTTTACAGCAGGTCTTTGGAATAACCACAAGCAAAACATCAGGTATCATTATTAGAGAGAATATAAATTTAAAAGTAAGTAGCAAGGATTGGGAAATGTAACCTTTGACATAGCAGGGGAATTTCCTGAAAAATGAAAACTGCATAACAAAAAAAAAAAAAAAATTCACATACTGAAAAAAGAGAAAAACAGAATAAAAGCAATGGGTTTTTTTCACCACAGTAAAAGATTTTAGTCTTGTAAAACCACACCTTTTGCTATTACTAAATGTTTGAGTCACATACTTGCCCTTTATCCTTTCAATATTTGTAAAGGATTTTAACATGACTGAATAATAAAAAGAAACGTCATCTCTTAAAAGCTGACGGGCTGAATGGGAACATTTAATGTGCACCACTGCAAACATTTAAAAAAATACTTCCGTTAGCATTCATTTACCGGCTGTCCTTTAGTTTCATTTTTACTTCTGCATTATAGAATCTTATTTGCACGATTTTTGACTGCATGAAGTTACTGAAGTCTCAGTTTTACATGTAACAATGTGTATACGTTAGGCTGGGTGTTAAAGATAAAGATCCAGATTATCATGCAAGTCTGAGCAAGAGAAGAAAGTGAGCTGTCCTTTGCTTAGAGGACTATCTACTATCTGTTGCTAAATTAATGTGTTGCTAGAAAGATTTCTATTACCAAATTCTGGACTAAATACTCGAGAACACCGGAAAGGTTCGCAACATCTTGGAAGGAAGAAAAGGAATGAGCTATATGAAAAGAGTTTTGTCACTTTTAAGCATTGATAGCAAAGTATCAGCAAGTGCTTCCTCATTTATATAGCATTATTCATCCTTAGTATGACCTTTATAAACGTAGATAAATTACTATGACTATAATTTTAATTATGAATATTACTAGCAGTAATGCAGGAACAGTAATAGCTGTAAATGTTGTAATAGTAACAGATGGATAAATATATCTGTATTTAGAAATGACTCACATCCAGAGTCTCAATAAAGTTCTTGTAAAATCTTCTAACAAACACTGAAACTACGGATGTTTCCTTTACATTTTTTAGTTAGTTTTACAAGTTCACAAAATAGTTTCTGTTGAAATTTTATTCATAAGTCTATTTTTAAATGTATTTAAGTAAAATGTTTTTTTCCACATCCAGTTTTAATTTTTAGTTTGAATTTAGCTATAATAAACTTGCTAAGTAGTATAAACATCTCAAACATTATTTTAGTATGCAAACATTTATGCAGACAGAAGAAAGAACATTGGAAAGAACCACTGTTTGGAGGAAGTCACATTGGCAGGGACATACTGAGTTGCCCATTTGGAATTTCCATATCTGAAAGACAGATATTTTATTGTGTCCAGAGAAGGCAAATTTTTTTTTAAAAAATCCCTGATTTGCATCAGTAGTGCATCACACGGGATGAAGTGAGACAAGTAAAACTATGAGAGGCAGCTGATCACATGGGCACAATGTCATGGAAATATATTGAGTCATTTCACATAAGGCTGTTTGTTGTTTGAACGTCACCTGCCATTCCCCATAAATAATTAGTAGAACATCTTTTACATATTGCCCTGCCTGTTTTTCTCAGATTCGAATGAAAAAAAAAAAAAAAGCCCTTTCCAAGCTCGCCCTGGCTTTTGTTTCAGTCTACCCCATGTGTGAAGGGTAAGTTTTCATCCAGTGTTTACTGTTACTAGCTGAGCTTTTCAAGCACTTGATGAAAATTTCCTTTTTATTATTAACTGCATTAATCACTAATACTACACTTCCATCTCTCATGGGTATTATTTGTCCATTTACATTGCCATGAACAATATATGACCAGTGCTTGGAGTTTGATAATAAGATATACTGTAATACTCTTTATTTTAGTGTTTTTTAGTCATGTGTCAACACTTTCTAAGACACTAATTTAGATTGAGTTAATGAGTTAAACATCTATCTTTTGGCTTTAAGTGTAATCTTGTGTTGGTGTAAGTTGTCTGTGGGGTCAGAAAGGTCACTGCATCACCAAGGATTTACCCCAGCAACAACCTCTTTCATTCAATAAGGCCAGCGAACGGGGGCATCTTACAATGATATCATCTTACTGGTAACACTGGGATATTGTCTGTGGCCAACTCCCAGTGGCCCACTTTGGTAGTTATACAGAATTGCAGGTATGCAGGAAATCTTCACACTTAAGAAGGAGGTTTACATATTCTAGGACGTGCTTGTGTGACTTCTCTGGACTGATATAAGGATTAGAATCATAACCATATCACATATATGAACAAAAAACCCTTTGCTTGATATGTTTTTTGTGTGTTCGATATGCGTGAGCTCCCCAAGGCTCAGGTGTAACAAATACAAGCCTCAACTCAAAAGGTATTGGGTTTCTACCTGGTAGAGTCTGGCTGGCTTTTTTCAGCTTCTGTTACCAAGCTGCTCTCATCACTAATTTATGTTTTCTTTGCTGCAAAGCTTTGAGTGGCTGGTTGGTTGGATGGTTGGTCAGCTAAATGGTCGGGGAGGACAGTGTTTTTCTCTCTTTCTGAGCAGTGCACCACCAGGGCTCCTAGGGGAGGACCCAGCTTAAGTTGGGGCTGATGCAGACCGGAGAGGCTATGAGCCCGCAGGACTCCAAGGCAGCAGGGGCCGAGGCCACGGAGGAGCAGAAGGCCCAGAACCAGAGCCAGAGTCAGGGGTGTCCGGAGCCCACAGCGCCTCCGCTCCCTCCCCCTTCACCGCCACCAGCAGGGCCACCAGAATACCCCAGACCTAAGCTCATCTTCCACACCCAGCTGGCTCATGGGAGTCCCACAGGCCGTATTCATGGATTCACTAATGTCAAGGAGCTGTATGCCAAGATCGCAGAAGTGTTCAACATCTCCCCCTCAGAGGTACAACTACACTTGGCTATGGATGCAATAAAATAATAAAGTGACATGTTCAGTTGTGGAAACACATTTTTAAAAACAACCATTTGGTTGTTTTTTTTTAACCAGTAGAAATTCAGGACTATCAGGCTAGTTGTGAACAGGTGTTAGGTTTCCATTCTCTGCTTCTTCTTTTTTTTCCATGAAGCGCAACGATCATTTACTACTTACTGTCAGCCAGCATGTGTATTGGTTTGCACCTTGACCAGGACCAATAGCGGAAAGAAATAACCATATAAGGACTTCTTATCAGTTAACAAACATCTAACGTGACAGGCTACAGTTATAGAGTCCTAAAAAAAACAAAACAACAACAACAGGAGGAAATAATTTTATTTTGAAAGGTGATTAACCCACAAAGTAGGGTAGACAAAAAGATATTGTGTGCTTAGTCACTCATAGGAATATAACACTGCGCCTGTTTTTATGAATAGAACTGAATACCTATTTTTTCTAACTGGAAAAGTAGTCATTCTCAGTAAATTCTAAAAGAAATATTTGACACATTAGATAGTTGTTAAAGCTCGTGTAGACTTAAAAACGTATTAGAGCACAGTCATGTAAAGTATCACAATTTGAGTAGATAATATAACTTACAGTATATATATTTTCTTTTCCCTCACAATAATTAATAGACAACTAAATAGCTCACTTGTAGCTTTGTAGATTACCAAATTGTTGCTTGCAATTAGGTTACAGAAGAATCTGCTCATAAAGCCTGTAATCCTTGAGTTGAGACCTTGACTGGGAACCTTTGGAAGGCCTGGATGGAGCAGTCTGTTACGGCCCTGAGTGCTAAACATGGTAAAAGGCAAATTATTTTAAGATGGCCATTTAGATTAAATTCAGCCAGAGCAGGTGTTAATAGACGCAACAAAGAAAGAGTAGGAGGAAACAGTAAAACAAAACAAAAAAACAACATAATTAATAAAGATATACACAAATGATTTGCACCAGTACACATATATAAACTGAAAAGACTTGAATGCAGCATTTGCTGCTATTTTTGCTTCATTCCATAGCTGATTGAACACACTTGGCAATAGAACATCACTCTTCAACTCTGGCCCTATCAGCTAGTTATCAGCTATAAAGGCCAACCATGAAGGCTTTCAGCATAACTGATAGATATAAACGTAAGATTAAGCCAAGGAGACCAAGTTACATTTCATAGTAAATGACCTTGACGTTCTTGTTGGGCACCCGCCAACCATGACTGTGACACATGCAATCACATGAAAAAACATGCTGCACGCAATGTTCAACCTTGTTAAAGTAACCTTTGACATGCAATATCTGTTTTAGAAGGAAACAATCAACTGATCCTCACTAACACAAAATATGCGATTACTTTAGATAAGTGTTAAAATCATTCCCTTAGTATAATTTTTACTTTATCTTTTTGTTCTATTTACATTGATTTACAATACTAATAATGTATAATGAAATACATTTACATAGTCTGATATTACAAACACAGCCCTGCAACTCAGAAGATCAAGCTGTAAAAAGTAACCTGTAGCTGTAGAATATATTGCAAACACTTCCCCATCTGAAGTTGTCAGCCATGTCATGTCACATCCAAGAATTCAGCAACAAATAAACATACAAACAACAACAAAAAGCTGCTTACTAAGTGAGGAAATAATACAGATTCATGAATTACCTTGCAACAAATACATCAACAAATACGTCTTTTTTTAATGTGAAATATATTTGGTCAGGGTAGACTGCAAAAGAACAAACACTCTCCCTGCTATACAGAGAGACTTTATGATTAAATGTTACTAGTTTATTTACTTTAACAACATGCACTGTATAACTGCCTAAAATCCAATTGCATGCAGACAGTGAAAAGTGTCCTTGACCTCAGATGGAATCAATAGCAATAGCATAGAGTTATTGTAAAGCCAGGTATCAGAGAAGACTTTGGACGACAGTAAGACGTTTGCCAAGGCAGTTATTATGAAAAAAGAAAAAAGTCAACGCAAGTTATCTCGAATGTCTGTTTATGAAAGAAAACTGAACTTTGACATCTGCTCGCACAGTTTGCGAAAGCTCAAGTTCTCAAATAATCATGGACAAGATATTCTACACTCAAAGGTTCAGTCACACAGTTTTAAACATACTTGTTTAAAACACAATTGTTTCAATGCATGGGTGACGTTAAAAAGGCGATCTTGAGAGCTTTTTTTTTTTTAGAAAAGGATTTGGATCTGTAGTGTGAATCAGCAACAAGTATGGTTGTGTGATCTTGTAAAGCAGAAGGAAAAAACGTGTATTACTACTCAACCTGCATGTATGTTGTGGCTTAATAGTTTTGTATGAAGTTGAAACTTTTAAATGAAGTTTCTTAATCATTCACCGCTGGATGTGCTGCAGATATCGCACTCATAGCTGAAAACAACATGACCACAAATTCAGCTAAGCTTATTATTTGGCTCTACTGCCCTCTGCTGTCTAATGTATGTACAGCACAGCTTGAGAAATTTCGATGCGGTCCATTTGCTTTTGTAATAAAACAAGAGGAAGTTAATGAAAGAACAAGAGAGGCTGCAGGGTTACAGTTTTATGGTCATGCATTCAGTGGCAATTAGATTTTAATACCAACAAATGTGCTTAAATCAGTCCAGTATTAGAAATAATAGAAATAATACTATTAACACATGCTTAATCTAACAAAGATCAGTCCCATAGCTTATTAATTTTTGTGAGTCTTTATACTGGCTACAGGCCTTGCTTGACTCACTTTTTCACTTTACTTTACCTAATATATATATATATATATATATATATATATATATATATATATATATATATATATATATATTCCTTCTCCTCAGATCCTGTTCTGCACTCTCAACTCTCATAAAGTGGACATGCAGAAACTACTGGGGGGACAGATTGGACTGGAGGACTTCATCTTTGCCCATGTAAGAGGGGAGACCAAAGAGGTGGAAGTGACAAAGACAGAAGATGCACTGGGTCTCACGATCACAGACAACGGGGCTGGCTATGCTTTCATCAAGGTGGATGAGAAGTTGTTGTTTTGTTTTGTTTTTTACCAATTGCTGCAACATTTTGAGTTTTTTGTGATGATTAATAAGACAAACAGAGCAGAAACTCCACTCTTCAGCTGGTCATTGCTACCTTACAGTAAGAGGCCACAGAGGTGTTCGAAAAGATAAAACCAAGGACATTTTTAGGACGTCATTAAAGTTAGATAAATCCACTTTTCTGAGAAACTTTAACAATCTAACCAGAATAAAAGTCAAACAAATTAAAATCCAATTTCCTTTTTTTGGTCATATTGCAATAATAAAAATATGTCATTGTAAAATCTGTAATGATTACACTAGTTGTAATATGTCAATGCAATGTGCTTTCTCCCCCCTCAAAAAGCTGATAACTCACATCATAGTCATATACTGTATTTAGTCAAATCTTTGTCTTTCAGAGGATAAAGGAAGGCAGCACCATCGACCAGCTGAAGACAGTATGTGTTGGAGATCACATCGAGGCCATCAATGACCAGAGCATTGTAGGGTGTCGGCACTACGAGGTTGCAAAGATGCTAAAAGAGCAACCGAGAGGCGTACCCTTCACTCTTCGACTTGTGGGACCCAAGAAAGCCTTTGGTAAGTAGAACATGGTGGATATTTGTTTTAATTTAATTGTAAATTTAGACTTTAATATGGGTGTTTTGACTTGAACTCGCTTAGAGCCTTAGATGACACTGGGTCTGCACACAAAAACTATTAAAATTCAGTAGTTTTAAAAATATTCATACTAAAAGTGTCAGTACTATTACTTCCTGGCCTTTGCATTCACTCACTGACCTACATTAAAGTTTATGTATAGTTATGTGATTCAGTAAGAACCAGCAGGGTTCCTGGTGCTAAAACAACGGGAAAAAACTGTGATTTATAGCATGGCATGGCTATTTAATATTGTAAGCACACCAACTTCCCCTGGTACAACAGCCCACAGAAAGTGGACACTAATAGCTTATTGCCACCCTGCCTGACATTGTCCTCAGCTGTTGATGGGGTTAGTACTCCTCAGATGTTTTTCATAACTCATCAGCAAAAACAGAAAGAGGATGCAGGGATATTTCACTGGCAGTCTGCCAGTGGGCCTTGAACTCCCGTTAAACTTTCCAGCCACAGTTAATTGACCGGTGTTACAGTAGTCAGCTGCAATGACCATGTGTGAAATATAAATTAAGAATGCAGACAAATATAAATGAATTCACTTTGTGTTCATAGACTGAGTCTATAATACTGCAGACAAATATAAACTAATAATGTTTTGCCTCTCAGTTTTTATTTCTCTTTGTAAAACAACTGTCGTCTCACTTACTGAGTAAAATTTAATGCACATGCACATATCTAATAAAAAAAGGCTGTGAATGATTTTTACAGTTGTTGTTGTTAACCCTGGGGAACAATTAATCACAAATCTCAAAAAGGAATACTGGAAACACCATTTAGACAGGAACACGTGCATCACTTGCATGGAGGCAGACATTTATTTTTCTGTCCTTACGGTCTAATTCTCACTTTAAGCAGCACAACACTATCTGCAGTTATTGTAGTAGGGTCTCTACCTTACAAACTAAAGCACCTTGAGGTGACTACTGTTGTGCCTTGGTGATAAATGCATAACACTGAATTAATTGAATCCTTAATCTGTTAAAGGTCTAGAGTATATTTCACCAAAACCGGGTGTTAGGTTGAAATTGTTAAATGTTGTCATTGTGTTACTTAAATTTGTAAGTCTTGGTTCAAACTGTATAATCAAAGACATTCCTTTGTTTCTAACCCCCTCCCCAGCCTGTTGAATGGTGGGGGAGGCTGTAGTGTTTTATTATAGGCACATCCTAGGTGAAGGTTCTGTTTTCTTGTTTAGTAAACTTCCTGCCTTTATGACCCTTTGGTGAGCAGGTGGTCACACAAATGCACACACTCACGGGCACACACACACACACACACACACACACACACACACACACACACACACACACACACACACACACACACACACACACACACACACACAAATACAAGGGCCCGACACACCACGGGGTTGTTACAATGGGTGGTGCCTGTGTAAACTGTAACTGTATTCAATAAAAAGGCTGCAAGGAAGGCTGTTTATTTGAAGTTGGCTAGGAAACAGGTGAGGAGCGTTCAGCTCTAAGAGCCTGGTTCTGACCAGCCTCCCTTGCTAGCAAGTAAAATCGATTGATTGCTGTTCGTCTTACTTCGTTAAGTCTCTAAACCAGCGGGGCCTGTGGAAGCACAGACCCAACACCGGGCTCCATCCCTACCTAATCCTAAACCTAAAAGGGCTTCAGCTCTGTCCCAGGTCAGGGACAAGTTGCTGCTTCAAGTGGAGGACTAAGTATCTCAGGGTCTTGTTCACAAGTGAGGGGAGCGGGGAGGAGGAGATAGACAAGATAGACAAGCAACAGACAAACTGGTGCTGCAGCTGCAGTGATGGATGCTGTGCCAGTCTGTTGGTGAAAAGAAAACAGAGCATAAAAGCGAAACTCTTGATTTACCGGTCAATCTACGTCTGTACCCTCACCTAAGGTCATGAGTTTGGGTAGTGACTGAAAGAACAAGATCGCGGATACAAGTGGTGGAAATGAACTGGGTGGCCTGTCCCTTAGAGATTTGGTGGGGAGTTTGGTCATTCGGGAGGGGTTGAGAGTCAGGGGTGCTTCCAGAATTTTTTCATAGGGGTAGCAATATGGGGACCACTAAAAATATAACCCCCAAAACAGTTAATGTTTCAGCGCATAATGGGGTGTCTTCCTTTGTGTCGTGCTCATGTTTATTAAAATTATTACCACCATAGGACTATCTTACTAGGAGTGCCACTAGGGGGCCAGCAAATTTTGGGGGGTGGCCAGTGCCCCCTGGTTTCCCCTTAGTTGCACCCTTGTCCAGAAAGGAGCAAGTTGAGGTGGTTATAGCATCTGATAAGGATGCCTCCTGGGCGCCTCCTAGGTGAGGTGTTCTGGGCATGTCCCAACTGGAGGAGGTCCCAGCGGCACACCCAGGACATGCTGGACAGATTACATTACTTGGCTGGCCTGAGAAAACCTTGGTGTTCCCCGCACAAGCTGGAGGAGGTGGCCAGGGATAGGGAGGGCTGGGCTTCTCTGCTTAGACTGCTGCCCCCATGACCCGGCCTTGGATAAGCAGAAGAAAATGGATAGATGGATGGATGGCAGTGCGCTCATGAGAACAGCCTTCTGAGTTACATTCCTAACCCCCTTGTCTCAAAAATATATAGTCAGCTTGTCAACGTTATGTGGACTGAATTGTTGTGTGAGAATTGTTCTGTGGGATCTGTTGCAAAGTAACAGCAAAACGTTCGAGAAAAAATGGAAAAAAGGAGCAAATGTCTTCTAATAAAGAGAAACTGATAGCAGACTCACGGCACGGCAGACTGCCATCTGCCTGGATGGTCTGGGCTTGGAGATGGGAAGGGAGAAAAGAAGACATAAACCATGCTAACACAGCGATAAAGAGTGAAGGGCGGGAGAGAGAGAAAAGACATAGCAGCTCATTTTTCACACTCTTGCAGAGTCACTGCCAAAGAAATTAAGTAAAGTAAATGTTTGATCCAAATGTACATGTTGTGCTTTCACTGTTTTATAGAGCTCAAAAGGTATTTTTATTTACATTTCACTCAAATGTCTGCCAGGAAATAAAAAGAAGTGGTTAGCAGGTTCATCAGCTAATAGTGATTTGACAAGCCACCTTGTGCTGTATTTGCTTTTATGTCATGTTACAGTCTGACAAGCTTGTTTAAGCTGACATCAGCGGCACTGTGGTGCCTCTATGCTACACACATCAAATCTCTGTGCCTTTCAAACAGCAAAGGTCCTTAACAGCATGAAGTATCTCTTTATGAAAAATAGTTTACCTGTCAACAGTTCGGTGAGTTGTTGATTTATTGCATCCTCGTTACAATATATAGAGGAAACACCTTACTCTCCTTTCCTAAGTGAATCTGAGTGGTTTGGAGCCTCATTGTCCACCGCACGCTTATCAGACAGGAAACCAAATCCATGGTTAACTGGCTTACTTCCTGCAACAGATCGGTATCTCGTAACATGTTGTCACATCTCTGTTAACAGATATTCCAGTCATTTTGAGAATGCAATACACATCAAAATACTAGCATAGAATAAAGATGCATAATTATGATTGGAATGGATTACAACGTGGATTAGTTTGCTTTTGAAGCTGTCGTGTTATGTTGTTACTGTTTTGCAGCTATCTCTCATGGTCAATGAGGACATGACAATTTAGAACCCAAGCTGAGTGGCATCCCCATATCAAGCTCCTTTAATAAACCCGGCAACGTTCCAGTATATCACATTGTGCTTTCAGTCTCCACCTCTTTTGTATGTGTGTGTGAACTGTCACAGTGTGGTGTGACCCTCTGCATCACAGTGACAAGAGCAGAAACAAATCCCCTCATCTCACTGGGTAAATCTGTCAATCGCAAGTCTTTCTAGGTGTGTTGGCAACTAAATGACTTGATTTAAAAATGAAAACATGCTGCCAAATGGCATTTTGATGGATTCGATTGAAAGTAAGATGATAAAGTATACTCGAATCCTAAAATTGTAACACATGTTGGTTCTCATACTCACACACATAGAGTTTAAAGCTAAAGTTGTTTTTTGTTTTTGTGTGCATCATGAAGGTTTACTCAGTATTTGCAGAGTCTGTGGCTGGAGCTGCTGTATTACAAGAACAAAAAGTCACATAAAGTTCAGCTCCAATCAAGATGTGTCATATTTATCAATCATGTTTGACTCGCAGCAGGACAAAGATGCTACATACAGTAGTTGCTTCTGGAGTATCAGTTGTTTATACTGTTAGCATGACATAGCTGATGCTGATCTCTGACTTTACCCCTGAACTGTTATTTTCTCTTAGAAATTATTGAAATAACCAGATATGCATTTTAATGCAGACCTCAGGAGACATGGGCTCAAATGATTTCTCTGGGAAGTATTTAAGCATTGAGTTTAGTGTGTTAGTAGTGACCCTCAAGTGATCTGTTTTTCACATAGGGACAGGTAAGTTTGGATAGGTATTTTCCCCTATTACCTTCTAATAAGTAAAATAATTTAAAAGCACAATTTTGTAATTTTGATTGCGATCTGAAACATTTACAGTTTTTCTCAGTCGCTTTGGTGCTTTTCTCAGATCAAAATGAAAAATGAAAAGATCAAAATCTCAAAACCGTTAGTGCAACCTCCACAACATTTAGTAATTTGTGCACATCATAGTAGCAATTTCTCCTTCCTCTGAACAAATTGCAAATGCTCTTGGACACGTTTGAGTTGCTTTCATACAGTTTTCTGCCATCGACCACATTATCATTTGCTTATGTCATGTCAGTCAAAATAAACTATACTTTTGGATGCTAAATAGTCGTTCCCAATAAAACCAATAGTCTTTATTTCATTGCTTGAGTCATTACATTCAAAATTGGTGAATTAGTTTTCAAATGCTGTCAAAAAAATGTTATACCTTTTTTCCATTATTTTTTCCTGTCCCTGAAATTGAACAATTTCTCTCATGCCATAGTCCCTGAGAATGAGAGGGGTGGAGGTCAACTCAACAAGTATGTTGTTGTGTGGGATAATGTCCCTTTTCACTACTCACATCTGGTCAGACAGCGGTTTGCAGCACATGACAGAATGCCTGTTGAATATCTCCCTCCCTACTCCCCATTCCTTAATCCGATAGAGGAGTTTTTGTCTGCCTGGAGGTGGAAGGTTTGTGACCAGCATTCACAAATGGCCCTGCTAGCAGCCATGGATGCAGTATCTGTTGTGATGTAGATGGGAATATGTGGCCAGACAGACAGGAACATCTGAATGTGCCAGAATGATTTACGTATGTTCATTTACAATATATACTGTTATATTGTTCACATTTGTGCACAGCTCTACCAAAAAGGGTGTTTCTCATGTTTATTCTAAATATGCGACTGTTGAGTATTTTTCTTTTGCACAATGTTGTAGAATTACAAACATCCTACACAGTAAAAATGTGAAACATACGTATTCAGTGTCTTGTACTCACTTACTTCCATAACTACAGGAATGTCTAACTCTACTGTAGATTTGATTGTACATGGCTGTGCAAAAAGTGTATAATGCTGTCTTGAGCATTTTCAGGTAGTGTCACCGAGTTCTGACCTTTTTTTTTGCATTGGAAGACAATGAGAGAATACTGTACACTGTCATAATGAAAACATGACAAAGCCATTTGATTATCTTGTTCATCAAGATGGTTCAAGACTTCTCATTTTGATGACACTGACAGTTTCATTGACATGAATACTTGTTTTTGAGGAATGGATTATTGATTTTGAGCAAGTGACCTGCTTTTGCAGGTTATCCACTAGGTTTTGCAGCTTGCACTAGTTGTTTTGAGAAATACACTAACTGCTGTGCAAATGTTAATAGTGATCAGAGATGGGCAGTAACGCGTTACTTGTAACGTGTTACTGTAATCCGATTACTTTTTTCAAGTAACGAGTAAAGTAAGGGATTACTATTGCAAAAACGGTAATTAGATTACTGTTACTTTCCCGTAGGAACGCTGCGTTACTGCGTTACTAAAACCGTGATTTTTTCGCGAGAACTCTCATGACAGTGACGTAAGCGAGTGCACCGTTCGTGACAACAGCCGTGTGCAGATCAGTGGATCATATATCGAGTGCGGGAGAGAGTATGAGCATGCAGCGTTTAAAGCGTGGAAGTACTGACCTTACTTTGAGTTTAATTCCATAAAAAGTGACAAAAACATTAGCGTCCATCGTGCGTGAGAAGAAAACTTCTTTTTGCAGCGCAAAAAACCCCTAAACTTCCAAGCAAGCACCGAGTGCGCAACGACGTAATGGGAAATTCACAGAGAAACTCGCGGATTCTACCACTGACTGCTGCGGCACACCTGCACCAGGGTAAACCTCCGTCTACGCCACTCCTGCTTTACAGGTGAAAATAGAGCAACAGGACCGCTAGTCTTTGATTTTATTTATTTTCTGCTGTGTTTTACTTGCATCTATTTGAAAGAGTGAGTGTAACAAAAAAAAAAAAAAATTATGTGCTGGAATGTGCAGAAAATAGGTTTAAATATTAAACAAATTTCTTCCAGTCAGAGAATGTTGCATATAATTAAATTTTTGCTTGATGCATAAAGTTAAAAGGTTAAAACTAATAAAACAAGTTTTAAAAGGGGACCTTTCCATTTGATTACATTTTGTATGATGGATTATGCAGAAAAAGTAGAATTGGGCTGAAAGATCTATTGCTTTATCACCTATTCAGGTTGTAAATCGTGTTTTAAAAAAGTAACTAAGTAACTAAGTAATTAATTACTTTGAAAATAAGTAATCAGTAAAGTAACGGGATTACTTTTTTGGGGAAGTAATCACTAATTAGTTACTGACTACTTTTTTCAAGTAACTTGACCAACACTGATAGTGATGTGAGAAAAGCACCAAAGCGACTGAGAAAAACTGTAAGTATGAGAAATAAACAAAAAAGACTAAGAAATCAGGAAGGCAGGAAATTTAAAGTCCATGAATTTGTCTACTTCTCCAACAACTTTCCATAGTTGGAAATATTTGCAGAAAAACTCTTGTGTTTCAGCTCAGGTACCTTTTAATATTTTTAATCTTAAATCTCTTAGTTTAGGAAAAGTCATTAAATTTCAGGCTAAAAAAAAATGAAAGAAATATTTTCTGCATTTTTAATGCTATCCAATGTCAAAATGGGTCAAATGTGACCTGAACAATATGTAAAGGTTAAATATGTTTAATTTTTTTTAAACAAAAGTATAAAAAAACACACTGACACTGACTTAATTCCAATTTTCTGTCAGTTATGGAGTCCCCAGTTCATCAACACTTTGCTATTAAAAAACAAACAAACTATATTCTGTAAAAATCAACAGACGAGGGTTATTTGAATGTAATTTTCTTTGTATGTGTGTTAGTGTTTCATTTATATTTCCATGAAATGATTGAAAACCATCATTAATCAGATCTGAACATTTTAGAATATCTCTCATAGGTTCAGGGCAGCATTTCGGTAAGATGAACACAGAATAATCAAGAATGTGTTGTTGTTTAAAATAAAATGGGGCTCAAAATTGCCCCACTGAGGGTTAAAGATATGCACAGCAATGCAGAGACAAATAAAAATACAAATCCATTTGAATTCACAGATGCCGGCAATGTTGCTTTTCAATTACTGTACAGTGCACAGATTATAATGATGCAGGTCTTAGCAAATGATTTGGGGTGAACGTTTTTAACACAAACACATTCATCAACTCAACAGCCAACAGTGACACTGGAAATACATTAGACAAGAGCCTGCTAAAGATATCACACAAACAAGACTGACTCCAGCACAGTGGGCTAGAGTTCTTTTAGATTTTCACAGGATGCGATATCACTTCCAAATAAGGAATGGAAATCTTTAAGCATCGTTATAGTTGTCTTTCTTTTCCAAAAAACTGTGTTGACAGTGATGTGTTGGAAGGAACACATCAGCCTCTTGGGAAAAAAATCGAAGAATATATTCATAGTTTGCAAGAAGAACTTAACATCATGCTACTTCTAACCAAATAAGCATTTGACGTTGATTAATGATTGTTGTTCTGCGTGTGTGGTTAGACATGATTGGAATGAGGACTAGAGCGCCAAAGTCTAATGAGGGCAAGATGGTGAATGGGAAGGAAACCCTGCGACTAAGGTCCAAGGGTTCTGCTACAGTTCAGGAAGTGGTGAGTTTTACGTCCTGCCGGACAATGACTGATTATATTTTCAGATGTTCTCAGTGTGCGTTTACACACACACAGAGCTCATATAGAGCATTTTAAATAAGTAACTGAACTGTTTGACTCCACTCACACACAAACAAGCAAACGAAACTCTTTCACAGGAAGTGATCTTTATAAAAAAAATTATCATTTCCTCCCACACAAGTGTTTAATGGTTGAACCACCGATCATTTTGTTGACTGCCTTTTTCTAATTATGTCTCATGGTTTTCACACACTTGACACAGAGCTATAGCACCATATTAGTGCTTTTTAGTAATATTTTAAATATGTGGGCTTTAGAGTTTCAGTTTTTCATCAAATAAACCCTGTGGCAGTCATAAGAGACTAGAAAAAGAAGAGAGAACTAGTTGTGCATGTCTACACTTACGTACATGTCTTTCATCTGTAGAGCACGAAATAAACAAGACTGAGTGTGATCAGATTATTTGAGTGAGCAGAGTGCTTCTTGTTTGATTTAATCAAAGTGTCTTAAATTAAGTCTTCTTTATTAGGTTGGAAAAAAAAATCTTGGAAATCATTTTCTTTATGCTGCATATTTTACATTATACTGATCTGGAATGAGATCAAACAGAATATATAAACATATTTACATGATTTCATAATAAGGATAATTACTCTATGGATTTTTAACATTAAGGACTTCATCATCCATAGATGCTCATATAGCTTTATAACAGTAAATTAAAAACAAAGTCCCTGACAAAGGAGCAATCCATGCTGTCTTAGATCCTCTGCCACCATGTTTATCATAGTATTGCACACTTTTGTTCATATGTTTTATGCCAGCAGAATGAATTTGAAGAACGAGCCACCAAAAAAGTGGATGACCTGTTGGAGAGCTACATGGGCATCAGAGACTTGGAGCTGGGTAAGACTTGCCAATTAACATTTTTGTCCTTAAAATAAATGTAATCTTCACTAGTTGATAGGAAAGAGCTGCTAGCAAGGGGTTTCTGTTCAGCATTATTTGGTGAAATCTGATGCAAAGAGGCTTCTGCATCACACTGTTCTGATCACTCCTATTAGTAATTAGACTTGGGAAAATATGATGCAAATTGGAACCATGCAACTTTTGTCTTACTGGTGAAACCAACACATTTCAAAGGGAGTGACTTTTACTTTGATAAGATAAGATAAGATAAGATAAGATAAGATAAGATAAGATAAGATAAGATAAGATAAGACCTTATTGATCCCACGATGGGGAAATTTTTGCGCCACCTCAGCTCAGGTACAGATATCAGAAGGAAATACAAAAATACAAATAAGTACAATCAATGAAAAAAGTAAGATAATACACTACATACAATGGTAGCATACACAGTATGTGATTATGGATATGGTTGGAAATATGCAAGACATAAACTATATAGCTTGACATAACTATTGTACCACTATTATTCCTATGTATAGACATATACACACACACATGTACACACTAAATATACATATGTATACATATACATACATATATACCTGCACGTCCATACACACCGGTGACCGTGGATGTTCACAGTGTCCAGTGACTTATGACATTGTGATTGAGGAGTATTAGAGTCTAACTGCTGTTGGGATGAATGATCTGCGAAAGCGCTCCTTCCTGCAGCGAGGGTGTTTCAGTCTCTGACTAAAGGAGCTGCTCAGCCCACTCACATACTCATGCAGTGGGTGATGTGGGTTGTTCACGATGGATGTCAGCTTTACTAACATCCTCCTCTCGCCAACCACCTCCACACTCCAGGGGACATCCCAGCACGGAGCTAGACCTCCGCACCAGTTTGTCAATCCTGCTCCTGTCCCTGTCCGTGCATCCACTCCCCCAGTTATATGATAGTCTCTGTTTCCAGTATGAATCCTTCTGATCACTACTTGTTGACTAGTTAGCAGACAAGTCAGCATCTTCCATGCAAATGTGCTGGAAACAAAAGTAGCCACAGGTAAAGTTTTTGATGCTGGACCATGAGACTGCCAGCAACCACTTGGCAACCAGTTGTGGACTACAGGGAGTGCAGAATTATTAGGCAAGTTGTATTTTTGAGGAATAATTTTATTATTGAACAACAACCATGTTCTCAATGAACCCAAAAAACTCATTAATATCAAAGCTGAATGTTTTTGGAAGTAGTTTTTAGTTTGTTTTCAGTTTTAGCTATTTTAGGGGGATATCTGTGTGTGCAGGTGACTATTACTGTGCATAATTATTAGGCAACTTAACAAAAAACAAATATATACCCATTTCAATTATTTATTTTCACCAGTGACACCAATATAACATCTCCACATTCACAAATATACATTTCTGACATTCAAAAACAAAACAAAAACAAATCAGCGACCAATATAGCCACCTTTCTTTGCAAGGACACTCAAAAGCCTGCCATCCATGGATTCTGTCAGTGTTTTGATCTGTTCACCATCAACATTGCGTGCAGCAGCAACCACAGCCTCCCAGACACTGTTCAGAGAGGTGTACTTTTTCCCTCCTTGTAAATCTCACATTTGATGATGGACCACAGGTTCTCAATGGGGTTCAGATCAGGTGAACAAGGTGGCCATGTCATTAGTTTTTCTTCTTTTATACCCTTTCTTGCCAGCCACACTGTGGAGTACTTGGACGCGTGTGATGGAGCATTGTCCTGCATGAAAATCATGTTTTTCTTGAAGGATGCAGACTTCTTCCTGTACCACTGCTTGAAGAAGGTGTCTTCCAGAAACTGGCAGTAGGACTGGGAGTTGAGCTTGACTTCATCCTCAACCCGAAAAGGCCCCACAAGCTCATCTTTGATGATACCAGCCCAAACCAGTACTCCACCTCCACCTTGCTGGCATCTGAGTCGGACTGGAGCTCTCTGCCCTTTACCAATCCAGCCACGGGCCCATCCATCTGGCCCATCAAGACTCACTCTCATTTCATCAGTCCATAAAACCTTAGAAAAACCAGTCTTGAGATATTTCTTGGCCCAGTCTTGACGTTTCAGCTTGTGTGTCTTGTTCAGTGGTGGTCATCTTTCAGCCTTTCTTACCTTGGCCATGTCTCTGAATATTGCACACCTTGTGCTTTTGGGCACTCCAGTGATGTTGCAGCTCTGAAATATGGCCAAACTGGTGGCAAGTGGCATCTTGGCAGCTGCACGCTTGACTTTTCTCAGTTCATGGGCAGTTATTTTGCGCCTTGGTTTTTCCACACGCTTCTTGCGACCCTGTTGACTATTTTGAATGAAACGCTTGATTGTTCGATGATCACGCTTCAGAAGCTTTGCAATTTTGAGACTGCTGCATCCCTCTGCAAGATATCTCACTATTTTTGACTTTTCTGAGCCTGTCAAGTCCTTCTTTTGACCCATTTTGCCAAAGGAAAGGACGTTGCCTAATAATTATGCACACCTGATATAGGGTGTTGATGTCATTAGACCACACCCCTTCTCATTACAGAGATGCACATCACCTAATATGCTTAATTGGTAGTAGGCTTTCGAGCCTATACAGCTTGGAGTAAGACAACATGCATGAAGAGGATGATGTGGACAAAATACTCATTTGCCTAATAATTCTGTACACCCTGTATACAGTTTTATTTAGCAACCAAGGGGTCACTGACCGGTCAATAGGTCTGTGTGAATGGGAAATTTACAATTAATTTCACAATGATTGTTAGCAACTCCTAGCAACCACTCATAACCGGTCAGGGAATACACAGTTTTCCTTAATGAATGGATGGTTGCTAACTGGCCTCTAGCCCTGTATCTAGCCCTGTATTAATGGGGCATGGGCAGGGAAGGATCGAGTCCCTGACAAATGTAGAAACATAAAGGAACAAGCCATCAGGAGTTTGTTTTTACTCTTCCCAGTAACTCAATGTAAACAATGTTTAACCATATTTATTGTTTAATTTGACACAATTTTGAAGGATTTAGAATTTGGTGCTTTTATGGAGGAGAAGAAAAATGACAAAAATATCTTGTCTAGATGTGCACATGTTCTCAGCTGAAGGACTTTGCTCAGTTGTCAGGGAGAGTTAATACTTGTCATTTCATGCTCAGCTGAGCAACCTAGAGCTAGAGATGGCCATAAAGGCTAAAAGCTCCTGAAAAGAAAAACATTAAGTGGACCTTTTTATTTAGTCAGGGTTAATAATGGTAGAAATTGGCAACATCACTTGCTTTCATCCTTACTAAATATCACAAGAACTGCACAAGGATGAATAATGAGCAAGAATTGCGTTGAGAAGTTGAGAGTGATAGGAAATTGCCCTTTCCCAGACTCTCAAAGCCAGTGGCCTGATGTTGCATGAACCTCATCTAAAATAGGGCAATGATTTCTTACCCTGCTCTTCGCCCTGTTGTTTGCTTGGATCTCCTCCTAAAAAAATATGTTTAGTTTCTTTTTCTTTTCTTTTTTTGAGAAAACCTGCATTAAAAAAGGGATGATATTTCAACACACATCGACATTCATGAATACACATCATTCCAGAGACAAGCCAATACCCGTGTTACTGTCTGCTTTTGTAAAATTAAACAGAATTGCAGTCTGAGTGTTTCTTGAGAAAAATGCTTGCACATTTTGTTTTTTTTACTTGGTGCCCCACGGCTTAAAGATTACAAGGTTACACCAGAATAACTGTAGATAAGAATTAGTAAATTATATATGTACATTCCTGTGTCCCATTTTCTCTGCAGCAACCACCATTGTGGAAGCGGGCAAAGACAAGAAGAACCCCGATGACTTTGCCGAGGCACTGGATTCAGTTCTGGGGGATTTTGCATTCCCTGATGTTTTTTTGTTTGATGTATGGGGAGCTATTGGAGATGTCAAAAATGGCAGAATCTAGATGTTTGTTGTACACATATGAGAGAAGAAGAGCTCTGTTCTCTGGTATATCAAGCTGCAAAAAGGTAAAACGTAGAAGTGCGTAAATATTGCCTTCCAGTCCCTATATTCATTTTGAATCACTTGCAATCATGGCCGCACTGTGATATTGTTTGAGAAATGGAATGTTGCTAATTTGTGCATAACAGATTCTTAATGTTCTACTAAACTGGACTGTCAAATCTTTACAAGAAATACAATGCACAGTAATCTGCAGAGTAGTTTTTAATGCATTTGGCTAAATGAATAATCAGAAATTACTAATTCATCATCATTAGAAAGCTGTGATTGAATGTTTAATTAAAAAGAGATGCATTTAATAGAGGTCTTGACGTCTGCCACCAGGGTGCAACGGTATGTTATGAAACTGCAAGAGTTGGAATCAGCTGAGGAATCCAGAAAAAGCAGTTAGCACCAGTAAGTCTGTTTCACTTTGAAAGGAATTGCTGCGAAAACAGGAAAGAAACATTTACAGGACATTCAATCTTTCTCTCAGTTAATAACAACTAATATAAGGTAAATAAAAATGTGTGTTTTGGATTTTACCAAGTGTTCCAGAAAAAGGCATTGCAGCTTTAAATATTCTCAGTCTTGCAGTAGGTGACTGACCTGACTTGAACTTACAAAAAAAAGTAAAATAAAATAAAATAAAAAATAATCAAAGCTGTCATCTAAAAACTGAATACCAGGAGAGCAATCTAAATGTTCCTGCTCTGCAATACCTGTAGATTCCCACATGTGGAAACTGCTGTCAAACTCCATATTCGAACCATAAGCACCCACAGTCAAAAAGAAATCAAAAAAATATTTTGGTGGATTCTTGTGCTTGTATGTAAACTCTTACTCTTAGTTTTCCTTAAAAAATGGAAAGAATTTCTTGTGGTTGTTGAGAAAAGGAAAATGTTACATATTCATTAACATTGTACCATGTTTCACTGAGGGAGCCTTCAGTCTGTTTAAAAAAAGAGAGAGAGCAAATATACTATAGCAGTTTGTTGCAGCATTTCATTATCACTGCTCTTAGTTTCAGTGTGTAGATCTCGCTTTGTGTTTCTGCATTGGTTAGTATATCCAGTAAAAAAAAGGAAGCATTAACTTAACACTGGAGTGGCATATTTTTTTCTGCCTTACCATTTTGCATACATAAGTAAAAAACCGAATGGCTAAATTTAAATGGTTTGACCTATTACATGGTTTGAGCAATATCAGTACTCTTCTTTGTGTTGCTACTTGACTGCATTTCTGTATGGGAAGTAAAATGGTTAAATATTTAACAGCAACAAATATTTCTGTTTTATTGAGCCTTTATTCACGTGAACAATCAACATTTACTCCTCACTGTCATGGGAGAACTTTTATGGGATAAAAAAAAACTGTTGTGGAAGACTGGTTGAGTTGATTGACATTACAGTGTGCATTACTTTATGTGCATGATGAGTGTAAAAATTGCTCTCTTCACAAAAAATATTCTCAGTCCACATCAACTTTAAAGCTTAGCCTTGAGATCTCAAAGAGGCAGAAGATTTTATAACAATCAAAATAAAATACAATAACGTTCTCCAAATTTAAACTCTAGACAGTGTACTTGTTTAGGTTATCTAATTGTAGTTTATCTAGATGTTTAGGATGCACTGTAATTCCTCCACTAACTGAGTCCTGCTTTTTAAAGGGTGAGTTCATTCAAATTATAAATCTTCACACATGCATTTTCATACTTACTCCCACTTACACTTAACCATACTTTGGCACAATACATCATTTTTAATTAACACCTTCCATTCAGTTGAGCAGCACTTGTGCATTTTAATGGATGGTATACCAAAATAAAACAAATTTATATCTAAGTGACTACATGCCAGTATTTGTTAGGGACAATAAAGAGATGATTTCTGGAGATCATGAGAACGACATACCAGTTATCAGTAAAATTTTCAACTTATAATGAAGTTACCATCTTTTGATCCCTCATTTCTTCACATTTTCCCAATACTAATGTTCAAACACATTGGAATTGCTAACACACTGTTTTCACTGCACATATTCTAGATAAATATACAGGAATGAAAGGTGGGTCAAGACTTTTGATATTTGTAATAATCCATCTTTTTTCGTCTTGTAAACATCCTTCAGCCCATATGTAACAGACAACCTTGAAACAGAATATCTCACTCAGTAAAAAAACAATGAAGTTAAATGCAAGAAACGGATCGTTTAACATTTTTCAATCTTTTATAGGTTTTCAGAGTTTGTGACATGTTCAGTCAGAGTAACTATTAGCAAATGTATGTGAATATAGTATAATATGATATTTCTTGTTAACAATAGGCACTTCTACAATATTACAGTTTCTATATTTCAGGTTCATGGGACTAGGCTGCCTGTGGGTTTCCTCCTAAAATGGTTAGCACAACATCAGGTCTAAGCATGCATCAAACAAAGAGAAAACAAGATAATTTATCCTATTTAATGGTACATTAAATACGGTTAACTTAATGCAGGAGTATCTAGGTAGCAGTGCATATAGTTAACTTCAGTGCGATGTATGGAGCTGAGAGTATATGTCTGATCCCTGTGATCACTCATTTCTGATCAGAGAAACAAACACACACTGTACCATGAGCCTTAGTCAGGTGACTTTAAGGTAGACGGAGAAGTGACATTTGACTTTGTTGTTTCTCCTGTTTCATCTGAGCCCAGGTTGCCCCCTAATGAAGATCGTGTGAATCTGCGTGCAGTCTCTTGAAAATATGGGTACAAAGTCATGATTGAGCTCCGGGACCAGTCAAAGCGGGGGTAGACTCTCTTAAAGACTGCCCTCCGGAACAGGATATAAACCCATGGGTCGAGGATCTGGTTGCAAGTGGCAAAGCGGAGGTACAGCAGCAGTTTCCTGACCCAGAGAGGATCGCTGGAGAACACTGTTTGAGCAATAAAGACCTGGATGTGGAGGAATAATATAGGGACAGACAGAGAAAAGCAGAAGTAAAGAGAAGCATGAAGGAGGAAGCAGTTGACGGGGGAGAAGATGGTAAAGAAAGGAAATAAGAAATAGCAAAAGGAAGAGATTGGAAAAAGCGAATAAGAGAAGGGAGATCAAATAGGTTAATATTGCAGATCTACACAAGCATTCACTATAAGTTATGTCTAGTTTAAAAAGAAAGGCTAGGCTAATTTTGTCATGGTGTCCCTGAGGCAGTGGCTGCTGTAACATAGCCTAATTACCCATTACCCAATTACCCACATTTCATGTGAGGCACAGCATTATTAGCATTACCCCAACTGTCTCCAGAAGGGGGAAAACATGCTAACAAGCTCCTGCAGGAATTAAAAACCGGCCTAGTGTTGCTTATAGTTTCTTTTCAAAATTTAGCTTGTGTCACAGTTCTGTTCTCCTGAGTTTTTGCATCCAAGCAATGCAAGAGACCATGCAAGATGAAGCGTTTTTGTGAGGCAAATGCCTCTCAGTGGTATTGGTACTCCATGGGCTCATGTTTTGCAGAGTGCCAGTTAACATTGGCTTATTTTCATTTTCAAAAACAAAGAAGAAAACTGACATTAAGAATAATAATTTCATATAGGCTCAACTGCAGATAACTGCTTGATTGCATTTGTCCAGTTCGCAGTACTTCCAGGATTTCTGCAGCTATACTCCAAAGGAAAAAAAATATTAGAAACTAAATGAAACGAAAATCTGCAAAACGAAAAGCTACCATGTTTCTGATGACAGAACATACGTGTGTTAATTTTTCCAAATTAAAGAACGTGCAAGGCCAAAAAACAAGCATGATGAAAAGTTTAATGGCTATTAACTGGAGAAAGAATGGAACGAAACTTTGAGCATATAAGTATTGGTTTGGAAGCGGCAGTGCGTGAAGTGGACTGATGAGTACAAATCTATCATTTGGAGATGTTTAGGGCACGTGACCAACTAATTGGCAAAAATACGGTGCCATGGGGGTGAGCGGTGATGGCAGATGAGCAGAGTTAGATTTTCGTTTCACGTTTTACTCGCCTTAGTGGGGACACTTGAAACATGATGTAAATCCATGGGTCTAAAATCTGATTGCAGGTGGCCATTCGTATGCCGAACAAAACCACATTAGCATCAGGAACTTCAGAAGTCTTCATGCACACCAAAATGTATATCTGTACAAGGTATCACACAACTAATGTTAGACCAGACTGCAGAAAAATGTGTGCTCCACTCAGGGACTTTAGTCCTTATTATTTTGTTCTCTGGCAAACTCAGTTAAAAAAATGAAGTAGTTGATTTATTTTTTTTAACTATACATAGGAAAGCAAAAGTGTAAAGAACTGAATTATGCAATAAGTGATTCCTATTAGAAGTATAAAAATGATAGGTAGATAATGCAAGATAGGCTGAACGTAACTGAAATTGTCTAATTTTTATACAAATTAAAAATGCATCAGCATCTCATCAGCATCTATAAATAACACCTCCCATAGAAGGTCTGGGTTTTATTTTGAGTCTTGGTTGCCACACTGGAACTTTCTGGACTTTTTCAGTGCTGTTTGACATTGTACTAGATGTTTTCCTTTAAAGGCTCTGCTTCACTCTTGAGTTGAAATATGTCATCTCAAGTGGGGCATTAAGGGGCTCTTTGATCCAGTGTAAGTACAGACGGTTTTCAGATCAGCTAGTAAATAGGCTGCATCACTAAGAAGAATTGAAGCATACACAGAGGAGCAGAGAAAAGGAGCTTAGGACCTTGTGATGCCTCATTAAGGTTCAAACATTTTAAAAGAAGCGCTGGTAACAAAAAACTAGATAGTTAAGGTCATGGCGCGGTGCTTTCAAACATATGAAAACCATTTTCCACACAACAGCAGGTGGACACAGTAAAAGTAAGTGTGTCACCTTGCAGTATCTTGAAGATATTAATTTCCTATCACAACCTCATGATTAATGTTTAGTGAACAGTCTTTATAAATGTTTAGCCCGTCAGGCTACTTTTGTTTTTTATATATATATTCTGAGTATTTCTTTGATCATGAAAAAATAGAAAATTTATTGTCAAGAAACACAAACCTAGCCTAAAAGAAGGTAAAAACAAGAGAGATCTTCTCCTTCTGTCTACAAGAGAAGGCAGTGAAATCTTCCATTGGTCTTATGATCACACAACACACAAATAGACCAGACTGCAATTATGGAGTTCAACACACTGTTACACTGGTTGAAAAAGGGCCAGATGTTTCTGTGGAGGGCAGTGACTGTTGTACAAGACCAGAGTGCTCCATTTATCCTGCAACATCACATCAGTTCACTCTCTGGGTCATCAGATAAATTGTTTCTTTCATATGAGGATTAGATTTGAAAAAGCTGCTACAAATAAAACATTTCTTGACCAAAGACAGCTACTTTATAGAAAGTTAATATGAAGAGACAGGGGTGTACTAGTATTTGTTCAAATGTACACACAGTGTTATGTAACAACTCTTCCTATAACAGAAAGCTTACATAAATTAGTCAAAGAATCAGATGTTAGATTCATAAATAATTTGTCTGGCCCTTCAGTCTGATCTCCATTTCTGCTTGTCTGGAAATCTCCTTGGCTACATGTGCTTGACACTGAATTGCTCTACCTGAAAGTGTTATCTCTTTCTTTCCGGCTCTCTCTCTGACTCCCTCACCTCTTCTCTGGTGTTGTAGAATAAAACAGGAATTAGCCGACTGACTAGTCATTTCCAGTGTCATTTCCAAGCATGGAAATGACATTGCTCGTTAATTATTATTTGTAGACTAATTGAATGTTATTGTCCAGTAAAAGTGCTATAGAGTGCTATATAATTGAAAAAGATACAAAAAGTATTTTTTTTTATTAACAGAACAATATAGTACCTTAAATAAAAATAGAAAATTACACCCCATTATATGAGGAATTACAGTGTACATTGTGAACAAGAAAACAGCAGCATTAATGTGACTTTAATTATCATCAGTTATATTTTTACATAGTTTGCTGTTCCAGAACATGAGGTTTACTAACTATTAATGTTATAGACTGGAAAAATGATATAATTCCTCATGCTGTTTGAATAGATAAACAAATAAATAAGAGAAGTGCTAAGTGCCTAGCTTTACATGTTTTTAACTCACCAATTTAAATGTTATCATGGCTAAAAAATGTATAATTTTGCATGTGACTGACAGTTGGGTGCTGACGTAGGTAGCTGTAGTGGGTAGCTGTGTGCTAGGCTTCACCTCAACTGAACTGAGATACGGAACTGGATCTCTCACCTGTTTCTAAGAAGTAAGAAAGTTTAAAATAATAATAATATTTTTTTTAAATAATTCTTAGTAATCAGTTTAATAACAGAAAATGTCCTTGTTTTCCTGTTTTCAAAATAGTTTTTGTTTATTTACGCAATACGAAACAAATTCAGTTTTTTTTAAATTATAGCATAAAATCCTTTGTGTTTTATACTAAAATTAAAAATCAAGATTAAAAACAAAAAAAAAATCAACAACAAACAATACAAAAAAAATATTTAGCCATTAATAATTTGTGTTCATGTAGGTTATTAGGCAATAAAGTAACTGGTGTGACACAAAAGATGAAAATTGGGGCTGTCTGTGTCATGACTTATTGCTTACTGTTATTTATGCTATTTAAGAGTGAAATTGCTAAATTCGGTTCTGTATTACTAGTGTATTACGCATTAGTTATATTAATTGTCATTTTTGCCTTTCTTTTTGTCTATATACAACAACCTACCCAAAACCAACCAACTAACCAAAGAAACAAATAAACAAGCAACCAACCAAACAAACAAACAAACAAACTCACCAGGAGGGGGCACCAGCTGATAGAGGCAATAATCATGATCAAGATAAGTTGCACCATCATCTCGACTTCATGGTCTCGGCTCCGCTGTGTCCTGTCCTGTCCGCAGCACACCTTGATAAGCGTCACCACACTCACTGTGTTCAGTAAAAATGACACAACGATTGAAGTCAACCCCACGAAGGAGAAGAGCAGGGAGAAGACCATATCCCTTCCTTTCGAACTGATGTTGAAAAAACACCAAGAACCAGGAGCCTGTATGTGGTAGCTCCCGATGCCTATTAAGGGCAGCAAAGCAATACAGCCAGCAGCCAACCATACCATCAGCACCATGTAGACTGTCCGGCTCTTGCTCATGTTGGTGGAGCGTGCAAATGGACGGTTAATGCCACAGAAGCGCTCCATGGCCATTGTGGCACTAAGCAGCAGTGGGCACAGTCCATAGAAGACCATAGACATACCCATGAAGTTGCAGAAGTGGCAGTTAGGATCTACTTGGCGCCAATTAAAACGTGTAAAATGGAAGGAGACCACAATGGAACCTGTGACCAAAAGACCCATAAAGTCAGTAACTACAAGACCGGCCAGGAAGATTAAGAAGAAAGACCGTGACCGATTCCGCATTCGTCGGAAAGATTTGACAAGAACAATGAAGGCAATGAGATTTGAGGTGATTCCCAAAGTGCTGAAGATGGTTGAGAAGTATGCTGAGCTGATGGGACGTGTGTAATTGAACGGAGGGCTTTTGAGGGAGTAACATTGTGGAGTGTTGTTGGCATCTGAGGTATTCATCGTGGCTAGCTGGTACACACTCGTTGACTTGAGGTGACTCTGAGATGAAAAGACAATACTAGTTAGAAGAGTACAAACAAAAAAATCAATCAATCAATCAAACAAACAAACAGAAAGTTAAAAAATTACATAAAAAATATAATACATTCATCCAAGCACCAAGATAATAGTAATTGGACAGCCACACAATACCCATTGCAGGGACACTACAATTATTACCAGAAGGATTTTATTTTTTTGACTACTACATATGTACATACATTTTGTGTCATTGTGTATTGCATGGTTAGCTTAGTTGTACCACCAGACAGTCAAATCCTATTGTTCTCGCATGCTGTGGCAGCACTACAACCTCATAGCACCAAGAGTTTGGCTTAAAATCCCTGAGTTTTCTAAGGAGTTTATATAGTGTGAGAAAGAACTGTCTCTGTATATTTTTATGAGTTTTTGCTGGTTGGGTCGACTCTTACAGTATAAACAAACTGAGCAAAGGTGACATAATCTGTCAGAAGAGGTGGACCGATGTTGTTGCACTTCAGATGTGGTGACGTCCAAGATAAAAAATGTGTTTACTCTAACACAGTTCTAAATGGCACATTCCCAACTCTTTATTTACATCGAGCATACTGCAACACATCATATTTCTAATTAGAGCACCTTTAATGGCTGAAGCCTATCTTATCATGCAAAAAAGCAAAACACATTGAGGTGTCACAGTAGTTCAACAGTCAGTGGTTTAAAAAACCACTTCTGGTTAACGATCATTTCTTTGTTTTTATAATTTTTCATCATTTCATTGGTTGTTATGACATCAGTATTGTATTGCTACAACAGAGGCTGAAAATGCAATGAACAGTTCTATGGACGATTAAACACATAGCAAAGAAAGCTGACAGTGCGTCTGAATTATTAAAAACCCTTTATCTGGAGGTAAAATCATTGTTGCCAGATATCAGGGGATCCAATATTTTTAGTGTCGACAACACTGATTGCCTAAACTATGAAAATAAACCTTTAGAATGCAAAGTAACAGCTCAGACGCAGATGTACACAGCACCCACACAAACGCATGCAGACAGTGACAGTATGGGGCAGAGATGGAATGAGTGACAGAGAGACCGAAATAGACAGAGTGGGAGAGCTGGCATATCCTGCCAGGAAGTTCAGTTTGGTGGCACTAAAAGGAAATAAACATAGAATCAGACATAATCAGCTCTTGGTATTCTTTCCCCAGTAAAAAAAAAAGAAGTCTGAGGATGGTAATATGGAAACAAATATCCATAGCTTTCATTAATCTAAATATTTGTTTCACAGCACATCACCAAGATACTGATTTCATCCTGTGTTAACTAAAGAAACTACAGCAACTGTAGGTTATTGCTTTAAGAAACAAATTTATATACAAAAACCTATGCAGTATGATCTAAGAGAAAGACCTCAATGAGAAACATATGCCTGTACTATACTCTATAAAATTATGCCTGTTCAGTAATGTGTTGTTACCTTACTTACAAACACCCCCAAAATTGGGAAGTTGTAAAATGTAAATAAAAACAGAATCCAAAGATTTGCAAATCTAGTATACCAATATTTTATAGCAAATAGCAAACCTAAAACATACTAAAAATTTTAACTGAGAACATTTAAAACTTTAGGGAAAAATATGAGCTGATTTTGAATCTAATGGCAGCAACATGTCTCAAAAGAAGTTGGGATGGGAAGAACAAAAAGTCGGAAAAGTAAGTGGACCTAAAAAAAGAACAGCCAAAGGAATGTTTTGCAGCTAATTAGGTTACTGGCAACAGATCAGTAACACGAATGGCTATAAAAAAAAAACCACATTTTAGAGAGGCAGAGGTTCACCAATCTGCAAAAAAAAAAGAAGACAAAGGAAAAGAAGCAAGTATGGAGCAACTTCAGAATATTGTTGCTCAACATAATATTGCAAAGACTTTTTTTTGTCATGTCATGTTGCCATGTTGCATGTCCACAAATGCAGGCTAAAGCTCTGTCATGCAAAAAAGAACCCATGTGTGAAGATGATAGAGAAATGTTCAAGGGTCAAAGGTAATTTAAAATGTACTAAACTGTTCTGTTGTCAGATTATTTGAAATTTGAAATTCTTTTTTGTAAACATGGCCAGCGATTTCTCCGGACATAAGAAGAAAGAGTAGTTCAAAAGCCTGGGGGTGAATTAGTGCCCATGAACTGACAGATTACTGATCTGGAAAGGCACCTTCAGCAATGAAAGACTTTTATTCACTTCATATCAGAAGAGTCTGGGCGCTTAAATAGGCCTCCTGTAGCCCAGATCTCTCACCAACTGAAATCATTTGGAGCATCAAGACAGAAAAAATGCTCAAGTAGTCCCAAGACTATTGAGCAGCCACAATAATACATCAGACAAGAATGAGATAACATTCCTCTCCCAAAAGTCCAGCACCCGGTCCCCTCAGTTTTCAGATGTTTATGGACTGTTCTTAAAAGAATGCCAAACAGTGGTAAACATGGCCCAGTCCCATCTTCTTGGAGGTGCGTTGCTGCCATCAAAATCAAAATGAGCCAATACTTTTCTAAGAACTTGTAGATTTTCTCAGTTCAAGTCTTTGATGTGTTTTATATGTTCTATACTTTGCTTAGTTGCATTTGTACTTTGGATTGTCTTTGGCACTATTTACAAAACACATCAGTGAATCCAGTAAAAATTTCTATCACCATCAGAATTTTGTTTGTTTCACTATTTCACTGTTTGGTGTTATACTTGTGCAGTAGCTTTTAAGAAGACACATCATGGGAGGAGGATATACAGAAATGCAACAGAAAAAGACAAATAAAGACAATAAAGGACAAAACGGAGAATTATACAGGTTTTTAAAAGTGAAAAGCTTCTGATGCTGTTATTAATATGTACTGACACTAAAATGCAGCAGAATAAAACTAAAAGCTGTCTCAGACAGTTGTGTATTATTGGCAGCAGCGAATGATCATTGTCTTGACACTTCTAATTTCAATGACTAGAAATTGTGCAAACTAAAATCTGACTGCTGGATTTCCCCCCATAGGGAATTTTCTTCCACTTGTCCATTCTTTTTCCTGTAGTCTATTGATTTGCTTCTACATTTGAAATCATAACAATGCAGAGTGGAATGCACAGAACTTTTAACAGGCAGGAAGACAACTTTAGTAACTTGAAGAATTAGGCTAAGTGCTTCTGTATTGAAGTGAAACAATAAAACAATCCAAATTGTCTAAACTTTGGCCAAGTGGGCATAGACGACCTGTATTGTTTCACACGCCAACTGGGCACAGACTGGTAGCTCGTTAGGAATGAAAACAACTGAACCACTAAAACACCAAACAGGTGTCTGTTTTTAGCCTGCTTTCATGCAGTAATCTTGTAAAGCATCAAATTTATCCTTCAAACTAGTTTAGAAGAACTTAATGCCTAGTGCTGAAAATGCCACTGCCTAAAAGGAGATCATGAAATCAGGTTCGGTACACCAATTATTTGCTCAATCATCAAAAACAACTCAGATGAATATTTTGATGTTGCTTTGATGTTTGTGCGAGTGGTGGAAACCATTATAAATCAGCCATGAAACTAAGATATGAGCCCTTTTCCTTTACTACATCAGAATTTTATAATATTCGTTTAATCTCGTTAATAGAGTGGATACATATTAAGAACTGTAGAACCCAAAAAAACTGTGGCAATATGTTTTTGCCACAGAAAACTGAAGATACAGAAACTGAGACAAGTCATTGCACAGTTTACAAAAGGTAATGAAATCCTTCACGTCCTTAGGAAGTGCTATATGATGAACCTGCTCTCGTATGATCTACAAAACCTTTTTAAAGAACAATTAGCCAAAAGTGCCTGTTAGAATCCAAGATCAATATGTCATACTAAATACTGTTCCACTATGGCAGTAAAAATGCTTTACCAATGGGCCTAATGCAAAACCACAGAAATGCATTCATGAGTTTTCCACTTATCCTGAAATGTTGAGAATGGTGAATGCATGCAAAACAATATTAACCCACAAGGTTTTGCTGGCTTAAAGAAGATGAATAAGAATCATTAATTAACTGTCCTTATGATATACCATAACATACAATACAAATGATAAAAGTATATAAAAAAAATCTCTAGACCTGTGTAGTTTGCGCATATGCAGTAATATAAGAAAAAAAGCTTAGCACTTACAAATCACTGAGTATTAAAGAAGACTTCACAGAATTGTTTTCAAGGATCATTTGTCTTGCAGTTGTAAAGTTTTTACTTCTCCATCGTTAACATCTCTCTTAAAAGATCAAAAATTATGCAAATTATAACAACTAGAAGACATGGGATAGATACCTTACATCACAAGTTCAGCTTGATGACAAAAAGACCTTTAGTAGCAACCCTGGCTCATCTTTACTCCCTTCCCCCAGCTATGTCCTCTCCTCTACTCTTCCTCCTCTGATACTCATCTCCCCCTCGTCCAGTCTTGCTTCCTTTTGCACAGTACACTCCTCTCAGGAAGTCAGAGGAGGGGAGGGCTTTAGGAAGGCACTCTTTCTTTTTCCATGCAGCAGAAGAGCATAGAAAGAAAAAGTATGACTGTAAAAATGTTTGCTTTTAAAGGCTGGCAAGTGATCTAAAAAGGTTAACAAGCAAAAAGTAAATGAAAAAAACACGACCCCAAAACACATGGACGGCAATCAGGTTGTTTTAATAAGGACAAAGTTGTCCCTCAAGCATTTTATCTCATGTTTTGGAAAACAGGCTGGAGGACAGATGTTTTGAACGCAAATAGATACCGCAAGGCCGTTAACATTCATTTTAAGACTCTGTTTACAGTCACAAAAATATGTTTTAATTATAAAGCTCTATGATAAAATGAAAACAAGAACCGAATTAGAAACAATGTTCAATTTCTATATTGTCACTTGTGAATACCACCAGAAATTGTTTTGCTGGATGTGAAGCGACATGAACGTAAAGGATTGCAGAGAGAAAAGTACTAGAATCTCAAATCATTATCCTTTATCCGCATCCAGGAAGCCGTGGCAAAGCACGAGTGGCAGACACAAAAGAAGAACAAAGGTCCAATGTAGTTATAATACTTTGTGGGTAGCAACACAGCATTTTTACAAGCGGTAAAATCAAATCAAAACGACAACTGTGTGGCATTGTTTGTAAATATCTCACTTTCTGCCCGTTATTGGCAAAAACCTGGGCCAGCCGCATGTCCAAAAGTCTGTTTTATGGGTCGTAACACACCAGACTCTTCTGTTAATGTAGTTAAAGTTATAGATTTTAAAGCCTAAAGATATCAGTCTGTGTGTAACCTATATAGCATTCGTGCATTGGAAAGGAATGACAAAAACATCTCTGAAAGGATCGTGGGAGTAAAAGCAAGCTTTCCAAAGTTATGATACAAAATTATGTCAGATGCTTGCATTTAATGCAGACACATGCAGGAAAGCATGCAAATAAATACTTGAATATAATCTTGTAGAAAAGCATAAACACTCCAAAGTGATGGAAGGTCCCAGGCCACCGAGTTCTTCCTTGCAGGACTATTGTTTACATGACTGGCCTTGTTTTAAATCTCAATGGCAAGCTGTCTCGTGTGCTTCCAATAGACTCCCTCCTTATTTGTACACCCTGTCTAAACCAGAAACAGAACCAGAGGTGTGATGCCAAAACATCTGGAACGTTCTACTTTATATAGTAACTTTTTAAACTTCTTTTAGATAAACAACATGACTTTCTGACACGACAGTGTATGTTTCTGCCGGAAAAAGAACATTTTTACAGACGTTTATGCAAAGTGTACGAAAACTATGTACACTTTATCACTCAGTAGCTTGTATGCAGCACTTTAAACATGTTGAGCATGTTGATCTGCTGCTGTGCCCTATTGCAATGATCAATGATGTTTAAGCTGTAGGACAGTTGGCCTCACATTTCACACCAGAAATATAAACAGGAGTCCATGGTGAATTACTGCAAGGTGCCCCACCAACATCATTCCCCATCTACCAGTCTGCTTGAAAGTTGGTGTGAGGTGTTTGTGCCGATATGCTGTGTTTGATTTTCACCATGATGCTGTGCATTTCAGTTAATTTTAGTTAATCTGTCTGTTAAGGGTTGTGCCACATTTTGTTTAACTGCTGCACCTGTACAGTATGTCCCATCTCATTCCCTCAGGTCAACAGACCAGATGCTTTTACTCATTCCTAGGTGACAAAGCTTTCGCACTTGTGGCTCCAAAACTGTGGAATCGTTTGCCATCGCTCCTTCACTTGCTGCACTTTTACAGCCTTCAACCCAGCGTGCAAACTGTGAGTTCAAGTGATTTTTTATGTATTCTTTATTCTTTTTTTTTTTTTTTTTGCCTGTCCCGTTTAGCTCTTTTGCCATCAGAATTGTTGTCTAAAGGCAAAGAAAGATGCCCAACGGATTTACTTGACCATCCCAGCCTTGCCGTAATGGTCCATTTGATTCACCTTTTATTGTTTATTTTATTTTCACTTACTGAATACGGGACAGACTTGACTGGGGGAAAGAAGGGGAGAAAGAAAGAGGGAAAGAGAAACAGCTGAGAAGAGGGACGGGGAGAAGGGCAAAAGACAAAAACCAACAGAATGGGCAGCAAAAAAAAAAAAAAAATGCATATATCAATCACCTGGATCACCGGGTTGAGCTCCTTGGGGGGCTCAACCCGGGGTAGCGGTCATGTCCGGTTAGGGGCTCTGTTGGCTCTCAGGTGACTGTTTCCTCGCGGCTGCGTGCAGCGGGGCTAGGGGAGGGTCTGTGCTGACGGACATGGGTTACTGACCTGGTAGCCTGGCTGCCCCTGGGTGGGTCCGGGATGGGCGTGAGGTTCTGGGGGCGCTCCGTCTCTGGGCTGGGGCCCGGGCCGGGCCTCGGGGGCTTGGGTCCTGGTTGGTGTGTTGCCGGGGTTGTGGGCGGGTGGGTGCATGGGGGCCCAGTCCTGGAGCAGGGTGCCGCCGGTGCATCGAGCCACCTGGGGGGCTCTTCAACTGGTGGGGGAGATTGTCACATCTTGCAGGAGCTTTCCTCTCTTCAGGAGCTCCCTCTGCAGGAGGGGGAGATACAGGAGAGGTGGAGGAAGATCTCAGCCTGGGTGTTTATTGTCTTATGTAGTCTGGAAGATGAGTGGATGGTGGGGTGGGTGCAGTTTTCTCTGTGGTGGGTTTGGGTGGACTGTCCCTCTGTGGGGCCGGGAGGCGCTGCTGCACTGGGCCCCGGTCTGGATGGGCCTGGGCCCCCTTTCCCTGGCGGGTCGCGGAGTATGGGGGTGCCTACTGGGGTCAGCGGGGGAGCTGGCCCCAGGGAGGGGTCACTTGCCCCTCCCTTCCTTCCCTCCCCATCTCCAGCTGCCTCCCTCTTCCTGCTCCACCACAACCACCCACACATGCAGGACCTTGGAGTAGGGGTATGTCACCAGGGTGCAGAGGAGGCTAATCCCCCCCTCTGTCCCCTTCTGGCTGCCTCTGCCTCAATTTTATCCCACAACTTAGACATTCACATTACTCACACTCTCATTACACATACATATAGGATCTTGGGGGTGGGCACGATACACGGAATCCAAAGTACCATCAGGGTGTACACCTCACCCCTGGCGTCGTCGCCCACCTCTCAATTTTAAATACACGTAGACATTGAGGGCTAGCAGGAGGGACCATGCGTTTACCTGCTGCTCTCTGGCAGGTAGCTCCATGCCCTCCTGGGTTTTAAATGCACCTTAGAACACACATGCATCAACACTACAATGAGCGGGTGGAGGGAGGTTTGGAGTCTTCTCTCACCCCCATTCTCTGTGGCCTGCTGGAGCGGGGGGGCTGGGAGGAGGAGTTGGCCGTCCGACTCCGGTCTGGAGTGTGGGGCCTCCCTGCTGCTGCGGAGTCGGGGCGGTCTGCCTCCCCCCACCGCAGGGAAAAGGGTAACACCACCTGGGTCTGGGTGCAGTTCCCCCCTCCAGGGGCAAGGGTACCTAGACCCGGTTTGTAGAGTACGCTTGGGGAGTGTGATCGTGTGTACAGCGTCTCTTTATGTCTGTCTCCACGTTGGTTGAGTGTGGAGTAAGTGCATATGAGAGCATGAGGGTGGGAATGGATGTTTGTATATGTGTGTGCCTGTATGTCTGTGTCTATATGTCAGGTTGGGTGTCAGGCGCCACCTCTCTGGGGACATCTCAGGCCCTCCAAGGTTTGGAAGCCTATCTCCCCCTACCACCACTTCCCCTGCCAGTGGCGGACTCCCTCAGACATCGGTGCGTTGGTGGTTCTTTGTGTCCGGGGATGGGTGCACACACCGGCTCACTCCTTGGTGGCCGCTTATCGGGGCCTGGAGCCTGGGGCTCGCTCGGGCCACTTCGGAGGTGGGGTGCCCCCGGCCTCTCGGCCTGGGGCTCGGTCACTCAGGCACAGCTGGCTGCCGGCGGAGCTCACGGGCGCGTCACTGCAACTCCCCCTGGCTTCTGCTCCGCGGCTGCTGAGTGAGCCCTCATCTGGGACTCTCCTCAGCTCTTTCTGGGACAGTGGCGCGGCTGCCCCTCTGTTGGTCTTCCTTGGTCTCTTGTGTTCTGGGGGCCTCTGGATGTCTGGAGTTTTGATCTCCTCCATACCTGCTTCATGCCCTGGAGGATGGGGCTGTGGCCCCCCCACACCCTCTAGCAGATCATTACATGAAGGAACCTTTTAAAAAAACAAGCGCGTCCATGCTCACAGGTGTACACACGGGTGATCACACCCACAAACTACACCCTTTTTGGCTCCTACCTCAAAGCACACTGTGTTCTGTTGATCTTATGTGCTGCACAATAATGTTTAATATTTAGTATTTACTGTCATATTCCCATATATCATTGTGATGTTGTTTTATTACTCTTGTTCTCTTCTGTATTCTTTATTCTTTAACTTCTACAGCTCTTTGACCCTTTGGCCTGTGTTCGTCTCGTATGTTTTGGAGATTCCGTATTGGAATTTCAGGAGCAAGACCACGCGTCCAAACACACTTCTTCTGGTTGTCATTGACATAGGTTCCCCTAATTTTGCAAGGTGTTCATTCTCGTTTACGTGCCCCACCCTCCTTCCTTGTTTCCAATTCTTTAACTTCTTCATTTCTATTTAGTACATAGGGATCTGCCAGGCCCCTTCGAGGCCTTCCCCAAATTGCAACTCAATTCATGTCAAAGCATTACTTTTACCAACTGAAACACTGTCACAAATGAGGACGTGAGCCCATTGTATAGCTTACGTGGTTGCAGTGCTACCGGGATTTAAAAATAGTTACGCAAAATGGAGCGTGTCCGCTCCGACCGGCTCTAAAGGGTTAAAGGCAGACTACTTTAGGCCCGGAAGTAGGATTCGTCACGTCATCACTTAAAGACCGGATAGGCTTATAAGGCCTTGAAGGTAAAAAACTACATTTCCGCGAAAATGACGCCACTTCCGGTTTCGGGCAGGTAATGGCGGACATGGGATAGTTCGCGCTGATGTCTATTCCGACTAGGAAGTGTTACGAACAGCTGATCGGATCGGCAAAGCGTGTTTCTGGAATATTATGTTTCTGTTGCTGCAAGTGGTTTATATGCAATTTTTGCTAAGCTATATGTGGAAGGAAACCGTGACCTAGGACAAAGCTGATGGCATAAGATGTAAGTACAACTCCTCCGGTTTCATAGGCAAAAAAAAATTATTGCGCTAGCTTACGTGGTTGCAGTTCTACCGGGATTTAAAAATAGTTACGCAAAACGGAGCGTGCCTGCTCTGACCGGCTTTAAAGGGTTCAAATTGCTTTACAAATACAGTGCTATGGTATGGCATTATAGCCAAACATCTGCATTATATTCTTGTATATACAAAGGACGTCATCTATTGTGTTTGTTCAGATGCAGATTTGCAAAAATAAGTCATGCCACCATGTTTCTTTTGGAGAGAATAGGCTTCCTCTATTAAATGCTGCGACCAGACTATTATTAATTAACACATTCTAGTGAGCGAGCATACATCACTCCTGTTGTATATGTTTTACACTGGCTCTCAGTAGTTTTTAGGATTCAATTTAAAATTGCTGCATTAACATATGGAGTACTAAATGACCAGACTCCATGTTACATGTCTCAGCTCCTTACAGAGTATGCACTACTTGCTGTCTTCCTTCATAGCAGTCAAATTAAAGACCAGAGGGCACAGAGCCTTTCAGTCTGTGGATCAGTCTGCTTTTAAGCTACATGTTTGTTTTATTGTGTCTTATCATATCTTTATATTGGCTATAACACTTAATATTCATATTTATTTGACTTATTTTGTGTACAGGGCATTTTGACCGTCTGTGAAAAGCGCTTCATAAATAAATAAATAAACTTTACTTACAGCTATTCCAAGCAAGATAAACTTTTTCAGTCTTTTTTTTAATTATACCATTAAGAACAAGAACTACCGTCCTGTTGCACTGACATCCGTCATCATAAATGCCTGGAGCGGCTGGTCAAAGGTCACATCTGCTCCTCCCACACTGGACCCTCTTCAGTTTGCCTATCGGACAAATAGAGCCACAGAGGATGCCATCGCCCTCGCAACGCACACCACCCTCACTCACCTGGAGAAAGGGAATACATATGCAAGGATGCTCTTCATCAACTACAGCTCGGCATTTAACACCATCATCCCCTCAAAACTTGCCACGAAGCTCGTCGACCTTGGGCTGGAAACACCAATCTGCAGATGGATTCTAAACTTCCTCACAAACAGGCCCCATCCACATCAACGGTGTCAAGGTCGAAAGGGTCAGTATCTTCAAGTTCCTTGGAGTCAACATCACAGAGGACTTCTCCTGGACCCTTCACACAGACACTGCTATCAAGAAAGCTCATCAGCGGCTTTATTTCCTGAGGAAGTTTGGCATGAACGCCAGCATCACCTCAAATTTTTACAGGTGTGCAATTGAGAGCTTGCTGGCAAGCTGCATCACAGTTTGGTACGGAAGCTGCTCTGCCAGCAGCCGTAAATCACTACAGAGGGTGGTGAAGGCAGCAGAGCACATCACTGGCACGAGGCTTCCTGCCATTCAGGACATTTATTTCCAGCGATGCCTCCGTAAAGCACACAGCATCATCAAGGACCACAGCCACCCAGCACATCAGCTGTTCTCCTTGTTACCATCTGGCAGACGTTACAGGAGTCTGTCTGCTCGGACTACAAGACTCAAAAACAGTTTTTACCACCAAGCCATACGACACCTCAACCACAACACTTAAACACACACAACACAGTCCACAGGACGCACCCAGAAGCTACCTGCAGCTTCACAAGTACTCTGTTTAATCTGCACTGGTCACTCCACTTTATTGTTATTGATATTTATATTTAAAAGTGCAATACTGTAATTTTCTGCTGCTCATTCCTGTGCAATATCCCATCTGCCCTCCGTCATATTTCTTTTCAAGATTTTCTTATTTAATCACTAGTGTACATATATTTATATTTATAGATACATATATATTTAGTCATCTTTTCTCTTTTACCACGTCTCGCTAATATTTTGCTCCTTACTATTTTTCTATTTTTTATTACTTTATTTTATTTTATTATATTTTATTATATTTTCTTCTACTGTATCATGCTGCTGAATGACTGCTGCTCGTCAAACACATTTCATTGCAATGTTGACCCTGTGCTAACTTGCATATGACAAATAAAACTGAAAACTGAAAACTGATTTAACATGCTAACAGAGGCCCTCTGAGCATTGCACAATCTGAAAATCTGATTCTGGGAGTGGACTGCTGGGATGTCCACTTTTTGGCGCTGTATTAACACATGTGACTGATTCTGAATACTTGCTGGTCATCAATTAGAACATTTGATTAGGACATTTATTCAACTAACTCCTTGCAGGTATGGTTTATAATTGGTCAGCCTCCAAATAAAGCAATGCTACAGCAACCAGACAGTAAACATAAAGTGTTTCTTTTGAAGCTAATTGAAACTAAATTGCCAACAAACAGTTAGTCCTGAAGAACATCCTTTATCACACTTGAAACTTTGGCATTCTGCTGAAGGGTTCAGACAATAAGCTACTACCTTTGTCAGTCTCAGTTTAAGCCAGCAATCACTCACCAAGCGACATGAGCAAAGTAATCTGGGGAGTTGCCTGAACTTCCCCAAGTATTACACTGTCCTGACCAGAGTCCTTGCTGTCAAGTGAAATAAGCTGCTTGGTGATGCTATGCCTAATGGGCTATACCATTGGTGAGAAAAATGGGAACATTTTTACAAACTCAGTAGGCTAAGTAATAAATCTCCTAGCTAAAGTGTAGAAAGATGCAAGAAACTGGAAACTAGGGAGCAATGACTAGTGGAAGAAAATATTAAATACTCGCTGGGAACAAACTGTACGCTGCCTGTTCTAGTCTGCTTCCTCTTTCATGAAACGTTTTTTATTACCTATACATTAAAACACTGATGTGCAAATTTTGCTTTTAATGCTTTTGTGTAATGTTTTATAGGTCTATGTTTTTGATTCTGTCCACAGCAAATTCCTTACACACCAACTTTTTAAAGCGATCCTGATCAGCTATACTGCAGCACATTTTTGTAACTACACTGGATGACAGCGTTGGTTTTATTTATTCAATCATTATTTTGGCATATAGTGCATAATCAGTTTGCCTCTCCTATTTGCTGTTCTTGTCCCTTCAACTCAGTACAAATACACTACATTTCAATAAAGTCGTATTTGTACAGACTTCTTGCCTTGTTATTCTCAGAACAAACATACTCCCTCAGTCCACAGTATCATCATGCTGACTTCATCGCTCGCTCGTTTGTGCTGTTGTGCAACGTAGCATTTTCAAATGGTAAATAGTTGCAATGCAAGTTATTTGGTTAAACACTCGCACGAATACACTGTGGACTGGCCTTACTCTGGTTTTAAAATGCAATCCAACAGATTGGGCTGCATCTATTTCTGGTGTAGTCCATGCACTCAATGTTTTCTTTGGACTGGACTGGACTTTTTCTGAGGGGAAGCACAAGCAGGCAGAGAGAAAGGAAAGAAATTCCGAAATCAGGCAAAAAGAATTGCTCCAGTAATGCGCTGCATAAGGAAAACAGAATGGTTTTTTTTTTAACATTGTGAACCTAGTCTAGCAAACTCCAAAATGCGTGATTCATATTAGATATACTGTTAAACTGCAAACAAGTTAAAAACTCCTCTTTACGTTATAATTGAGTCTGTGTGCATCAGTCCCCATCACTCTGCTTAAATTCTATACAATACACATTAGTTTCTACCTTGTAGTTTGCCTACATTGGCTCCGACTCTCTCTCTCTCTCTCTCTCTGTGTGTGTGTGAGTGCATAATTTTCCAGTAAATGATGTTATACTCCACTCTGGCTGACACCTTAAAAGGATTCTGTGCGATTCCCTCAACATTATGCAAGTGTGACCATAGTAGGAAAATTGGCACCGAGTCTTTTATCTCCCCTAACGCAATTTTTTTCCAACTCTCACAAAAACACAAATATACTTTTTCTCACTCTCTCCTGCATCTTTTATACTACTCACTCTCAAACATACACACAGAAATATGCTCACTTGCATTCACATATTCCTCCCACGGTGCTGATTTATTTACTTGAGACAAGCACATACTGCAAACAGCAATATGTAGACCTACATGAAATGCCTGCAAAGTATTTAACAATATTTTAAATTCTTTAATTCTTCAAATCACAATGATTAAATATTGATCAGCATATTCTTCAGCAAGATAATAATGTAAGTTTGATATTCAAGATTCATATTGCAAAAAAAAAAATCATAAATCACTGCTGTTGCTGAATTCATATGATAATGAATGTACAAATTCCGAGACCTAAAGACCAAATAAAGAGGATCTCTTAACTTTTGTTCCCACCAAGTTAGTTGTGCAGTTTCAGATATTGCATTTATGTTTATTCATTATATTTCTGGCAACTGAGAGAAATGTATATTCTGTGTAATGTGGGTAAACAGCACCTGTGTGAATTAAGTGATGCTGCATTGCAGTCACGCCATTCACTTTCATTTCACGCCTCTTCTTTGGTTTCAGAGCTTATACCAGGATTAAAGGGCATTAGTATTTGTCATTATCTGTTTCTGCAAATAAACAAATGACAAAACTTTTGTACATTTCAAATTCAAATTCAAATTTTATTTTGCAACTACGACTCATGGTATGGTTTTTCTCATTTTTAATTTTTTAACAGTAAATATATTATTTAATATCTACTAAGATGAGCTAGACCACCAACTGCTTTGTATGTAGGTCAACTTAAGTGTATGTCTTAAGCTGCAAAAAAAGAGCCCTTTAACTATCAGAGGTAAATGAAACGAGTTTGTTAGCTCAGTGGAAAGCAACTAATGTTCAGTTTGTCTTTGGATGAACAATGTAAATCAAACTTACATGCGAGCACGCACACATATCCATTTCTTCGCTGACATGCATCCATCCCAGAACTCTAGCCCCCAAGCGTGTTGTTTTGCTTTTAGCCTAACAAGCTGAGTAGAGAAAACGATCCAGGGCATGAAAGCTACCCCAGAAAACAGCCAACTAAACTTTGCCTGAACTTAGCCAAAGGTCATACCTGTAGCAAATGTTTTCATGGATGCCGCAGAAATGACACAGTGAATTTGCTCTGTTCCTGAAATCCCAAGATGAAGCGACATTACATATGACAAGGCATTGTCCCCCAAAATGCCTGAGAGTTGCAAGTGGTTTCTTCTGATCTCCTTCATGTTACAAGCACAACTTGGAAAACATATTAAAAAACAAAGGTCTCCTCTAACTTCATTCCCATCATTCTGTGTAGGCATGTCTGAACAGAAGTGGATAATTCCTCAAGGTGAAAAGTGTGATTCATCCCGCTTGTACTGGGAAACTTCCAATACTAAGAAATAAAGTTATTATTCAAAAAGACAAAATATGTGACACATTTAATAAAATGTGTGATAATTAATACTCGGAGTAGATATTATACTGAATGGTGAGTGGATACATAGTGATACATACTTATGTAGCAAATTGGAAACGAGGTAGTTTATTTGGGTTATTTCCCAAAAACGAACTAATATACAAATGAGAAGCAGCCTCGGAGTGAAGAAGATTTCACTGAATTGTTGCTGAATCAGTAAAATGCTGCTGATTGAACTCGATATCTGAACCTGAAGCCTTTCGTGACAATGCTCCAATTAGTCCTTCCCTCTCAGGTTAATTTAGTTCTATGTCCTGAAACCAAACAACTGGCAGACAAAAACAATTAAGTTCGAAATGCCTTAAGTTGCTGTTGCACTTACTTTAAAATAATGGCTCAACTTCTCAGTTAAATAACATAATTTTATACAGTACTTCTATCTCTGTATGCAAGGAAAGCTGTTCATTATATTTCCCCAAACATAATCCCACGCTCTTATAGTTCAGTGGTATCATGCAGGCCACAGTTAAGCAGCTGATGTGTCACAGAAGTCCACATGGTCACTGGGGGAGGAAGTTGTGCTCGACTCTTTAGGAATGAGACCTCACATGATATATGGCCAATAGCACTCCACTCTGCTGAGTTATCAAGAATGTTGCAAATGCGCTTGGGTTTGTTTTTATTTGAAATACAATGAAAACTGGAACCTACAGCCTGTCTGACTCTTATTTGCACACTAGATCTGTTTTTAGGACTTTTACAGTGCAGTGCAGAAGTCTGGAGCCACCCTTCATGTCTTCTTCCAAGGAGCCAGACTCTTTTGCAATTTTTAAAGCAATTTTGTGTAATAGATCTCAATGCTTTGTTTTTTGGACATTCGCTGCTTTTTCATTCTTTTTCAAATCGGCCCTTGTACTTGACCATTTTCAGAGGAATGCATTTTTTAAAATTTGTTTTGTTAAGCCACTTCCCACTTCAATTTCAAGCTTAGAAAAAGGAGCAAATCAAGGGATGAAACTTTTGGGATGAAATGAAGCTCTTTGTAGATGAGGTGATTCCGAAAGAGCTATTAGCCAAAAACGTGTATTCTTTAAAAATTGAGGAAACTGGACAAGTGAAGTACAAAAGAAGAAGTGGCAGGCCAAAAACTATCCACAGCACAGGAACGGTCCCTAAAAGTCATGTCCTCCAAGTCTGAAAAAAAAAAATCCAGCAAAGAACTGACTCAGGCCCTGAGAGATGCATCTGACTCTTCAGTTGATTGCTCACTGAAGTATCATCAAAAATGGTCTCAGTGGATGGGTGGCTGTCAAGAAGCCGTTCTTAAGGAAGAGAAAAAGCTGAGATATGACGAAAGCAGACAGAAAACTAGTGCCAACAAAGCTTATGGAGTATAAATCATCATCACTGTGTGCTGTATGGAGGAGGTCAGGAATGAAGTACAGCAGTGAGCGTCTACAGCCATCTGTAAAACACAGTGAAGCTCTGCCATGGTGTGGGGCTGATCCCAAACACACTGACAGTGCAGTTAAAGAATACCTGGATAGAAATAGACACAATTGAACACTATCAGTCTTGGTTTGGTCTCCCCGGAGCCTCGACCTTAACACTGAAGCAGTGTGAGATCGTCATCTATCAGAGGCAGCCAAATACAGAACAAGAGCTTTGAATGTCCTTCAAGAAGCCTGGGGAACTATTGAAGACTACTTAAAGAATTCAGCCCCAAACAGGAAGCACTTTCATGCAATGAAACCGTGCACCACCTTTTATGTTAATTACCACACTAGCAGGGTCAGAGGATGGACACCGAATTATATGAGACCTAAGCTTTTAGCATCAGCGGTAGCAAACATACCGACTTACTCTAAACCTATAATGATGACATAAAAGACACAGGCGGTGCGCCCTGTCATTATGTGGTGAACTTCAGTCGATGCAGTGGTTAGTGAACGCCCTCTTTTTATCGGTGCTCATATTTGTGGGCCAGACTGGGACGGCTGAGTGATTACGTTATGCAAATTTGAGATTCACTCGGATGAGAAGTCCAACTCGTAGAGCTCAGCTAGAAGTTCCCGCCTGTATTCCTCGAACTACAATTGTAACACATCTTCATTTTTCATCCTGAACTCATTTTCTCTGCCTCTCACTCTGCTGGAATGTAAGTTTATTATGTTCAGATGGACATGTTTACAAGGAAGCTTTAATGGTTCCATTGCAGACGGTTTCATGTGTCCTTAATCATTAATGGAAAATTCACTGTAGAGCACCGCAGAATGCTTGTTTTGTTTTTTTCTGGAAGCCATCATTCTTATGTTGTGTTTCCCATTACAGAACCATTATCTGTCTCCACAGTACTGAGCATATTTTGAACTGAGTGCTTTAGCTGACATTTGAGACCAGAGTCCAAATGAGTTTTTAGAAACATTGTTAGGAAAGCAGACACGAGGCAAAGTTTGAAGATTCTCATGTTTACTGCTCTTGAAGTTTTCAAAGAAGTATTTCAAAGTCAGCACCAAATGATGACCTATCACAAATTTATACCAGAGACATTCCTTGTCCTTGTTTGGGTATATTTTGGAAAAAAAATCCAAGAAGAAATATGTGACTTTCTGTTTAGACGCTGTGCCAAAGCCACTTCCCATTGTGCACACTGGATTAAATGCCCCATTTAAGAATCATCCCAGATCCAAGAAGCAAAATTTGAAAGAGGATGTGCTGTTCTGTGTGCAATATTTATGAGAAAGTTTAGCTTTTTTGTTTGCTTTTCAAATATGTTTTGAAACCAGGCTTCTCAACCTTTTCCAGAACGCTGAATTAAGAAACAAGGTTTAAATCATACTTCTCTAACTGAGCAAACTGGGGATTCAAGCATGCCATCAAATGGATTCAAACTGCTATTTTGTGAAAACCAATCAGTCTTTTTGGAATCAAAAAAATGTCTTTTTTTTTTATCGGCTAATTAAAATGGAAAACAAGCAATCCTATTGCTGCCAGTTTTTTTTTAAATTAGTCTCGTCTGGCGGGGTCCAATATAGTTATTATTTCTCTTTTTTGTGGGACTTCATCAACTGGAAACAAAATGTGATATTTTAAATGAGTTAGGACATTCACTAATGATCAACCTTGATATTTTATTCAAAGTTAAAAATCAAATAGCTTTCAAAGATAAAAGGTTCCCCCAACAAGCTTGGACAGGCCATTAGGCAAGGCCAGGGGCCACTGTTTTAAAATAAAATTGGAATAGCAGATGAATGTTGAGACCTAAGAGTGTAGCGAGATGACAAAATAGAACTGGTGGATGAGACTGAGAAATAAAACTGCAAAAGGAAGAAGGAAACCAAGACAGTATCCCCGCTGCTTGCTTTTTTAATAGCAGCAATCAGTCAGTGGAAGAGCCCTGCCTGCACACAGAGAGGCAGAAAGGAACCAGGGAACGTAAGACAGATTATAGGAAATAACAGCACGAGGCCATAAACACAGGAGTCATGTCGCACCACAATTTTGAAATGCCACCGTTTACTGCTGGCAGACGCTCAAACACACTTTTAACAGGAAGGGCGCCGAGTATGAGCGCTTGTGCACGGGGGTCCCTGCTCAATTCGCACTCCAGACTTTTTGTGTTTCAGGTGTATAACGATCTTGCTGCATGGTAGAATACTATATATGCAACTAAAACTGTTAGTATTTGTATGAATGCACGGATCCCACATGTAGATGCATTTAAAATAGAGAAAGTTATTTCTAAGCAGCAGCTCATAATGGTCTAGTTAGCATAGAGTCTATGCTAACTAGACCTTTCTAGGCTTTCTCTATGCCATAGAGAAAGCCTCTGGAGAGGACAATACATTCCAATCCACCATCTATCAATGTGGATCTCTGATTTAATTGAATGGAAACAGCTCTTTAGTGTTATCCAGATGGTGCCATCTTATATTATCCTGCAGATGGCAGCAAAGTCCTTTGACAAAAATACTGGTTTATTTAATACAATATTTGACGTGTGATGTTTTCGTATCTTTCCATGAAACTGGTGCCTGCTGTGTGCTGACATGTTTGAACAGGTTTAATGTTTATAACTCATCTATCTGCTCATCTTTGTCCATCAATGTCATGTCAGTGTTTCTTCATCCAGCACTCCAGTCATGGTCGTGGCATTCAGCGGTGATGATTTGACAGGTTGATGGAGCAGATCCATCTCTTGTGCTTACAATACAAGAAATGAAACAGAGTTAAGACGGGATCCTGCTGCTGCCTCATTTTTATTAATTATTTCTCCTTTTCTGCTCTTTTACATCCTTAACATCTGAAAGCAGCTCTGCCTTCGTCCTGTTGGTTCAGCAGGCATGTGGCATGGCAGCCCTCTGACACCTTTACTGCTCTGGCACGAGTTCAAATGTCACTAAATCTCCAGTTATAAAAGGTGGTCATAAACACCTAATGGCTGGCCATGAATTTTTTAGAGCCCTGAATATCACACAGAAATGACCTCTGGAAAACTACAACCTTAACAAGACGCATCTGAAAGACAGATAACCTCCACAGCCGGTGCAACTCGAGGCCCTCCCTCCCGTTTTTGTGGTTCTTTAGCTTTTTTCGTGGCATGATTGGATTGATTTGTCATTTGCAACAGAAAGAGCTTGGCCACGGGGCTGTGGATAATCCAATTTATCGCTTTGCCATTTATTACAAATTTCTGTGGCTTTTGGGTCCACTGTCACATCGATTCGTTGATTGCTTGCTTAGCTGGGTCCTAATGAGCTGCTGTCTGAATCACTGCATAATCGCCACCCTAATTCACTTCCTTGCCTACCCTCACACTTGGTCTGCTGGCTCGCCACTATTAGAAAGGGATGGACTGCAGCAGCTCTTCCGGCGCACAATTAGTAACATCATCCTTGAAGCGGGTTGTCAATCTGCGTACATTACCATTTAATAAATGACAATGCTTTAGTGGCTGTCACAGGGTGAGATGATGATGCAGCGGCATCTAATTTACAGGTGAATCCAACATGGCGTGAAGAGCAAAGTCTTAGGAGAGGCAGATTTTTGCCAATTTGAAACACTCTGATAGCTCACAGTTGTAAACTCATTGAAGTTTAGATCTATAGCTCAGTGTAAAAAACCCAACAACCAACACATTTCTAGTTACAGGTGGACACAAAGGAATATATACAAGGCTTAAAATATAAAGTATAAAATTAAAATATAAATACAGTTTATGTATTCTAAATATTTACAGTATCGTTATCTTGAAAAAGTCATTAGAGATTGCTTTAATGCACAAAAAATGCAGATGACTATACACTGTGCATGCTACTGCTTCTGAAATTCATCATATATATAAAATAAAATACACACTACACATGGCATCCTGTAGAATTTGCAACTAATTCACTCCCATTACCTCTGAGATTCGTCATTCCTACTCCTCAGGGAAAAAAAAAGATTAAAAAACAAAAACAAAATGAGAAAAAATGTTGAAAAATGAATCCTAGCTACCCCCTCATTCCCCAACCTCTTTGTTCTTCCCTTTTTTGTCTCGCTAGAGTTATTGTTACAAATATTTTAGGGATACCGTGCAAATACCAAATAAGCACACGCTGCAATTTGCAGGTTGTAATCTAAAGCAATATCTTTAAGGCAAACACAGTCAGGTCTGGGACCAACACACCCTTTGATTTCCAGAAGCATCACTTCGAGGTTAGCCGATACCCAAAGAGGACAGATTAGAGAGTAAATACCACTAGGTAAGGGTTTACCTCTGCACCAATATCAGCCTGTCTGCATGGCATTTATCAAGCTTGAAGAGGAGCTTAAGGACACACTGGGATGTGTTTGCAGAGAGGCTGGTGGATAAATATAGGAGGAAGCTAATCAAGCCATCTATCAACAAACGATGCGCACCATCTGTGAGTTTCATCACTCGTCCTATAGAACAGATTTTTTTTTCAGTGCAAGTTCCAGTCTGATGTATGATGCGCAAAGTAAGTGCTGATGTACTTCAAGTATCATAGCTAAATAACTCTCACCAGAAATTTGCATATTAACAGATGGGGAAATACTGTAGGCAGACAATCAGACAGGAGGAGAGATATCCATGCTGTAACCAATCTTACCAGCAAGAAACACATGCAAAATGATTTTCAGACAACATTTCTTTAATACAAAGTCAACATATCTACATACACAGTGGCTTTAAACCAATTATTGTTTCAGTTAGAAGTAACAGTTTGAAAGTGATAGCACTTGGCCCTCATACAAAAAAAGTATTTTTCTGAATTTGGGTTGTTTTTTATTTTTTCCAATTTGTCGTACTGTATACGTTCTGTTATTTTGATTAATTGATTAAGTTAGGGTTCATCTTTTGTTATTTCCCCTCTTCCCCTGAAATATTCAACATACTCCTGCAAATTTGGCGGTTTGTTTTCAAAAGCCTAACATCTTCACATTAAGTCAAAAAAAAACGTAACACATTGCACAAGCTTTGAAAGACTTCCATGGTTTCAGTTTTGGCCTGGGCCCTTTCTCATCAGCCTCACTGAATTCCAGAGTCTTTCATCTTAGGCTTTGAGTTCATTATGAAACATCTCAAGGTTCCCACTGTTCAGAAATGACATGCTGGAAATGTGAATTTGCAGCACGTTTTTGGTTGTCTCAGTCTTTCCTTGGTTGCATCACTCTGCTATCTTTCACTGAGTCCTGATTTCTTTCTGCATCCCAAAATGAAGCATGGTCAAAGACAAAAACAAAAACCAAAGAAAAAAACAGTATGGTTCTGTTCCAGGCTTAAAAAAAATGCACCGGGGAGACAATAAATCAACGTGTCATGTTGGAACTGAACCATGTCTGGCCTTTAGCATAGCTGTATTTGCTCCTCAGCTAATGATATATTTATGGATTAACACCTTGGCATTTTAGGGAGTTAAACAGTTGCACATCTTCTGGGGGTTTTGTGGAAAGTGTTAAGGAATGAAGGATGCCTCCAGCGTTTTTACCGTAGCTGTGGCTTTAAGAATTTACACCTTTGTGATTAATCCTTTGTTTGAGAATTATTTTAAGACAATATTTCTTTTTCAAAAACACCCTTTAGTTGCTCCACTCTGTCTTACACCTAGAATAAGAATGTAACAGGTCCTTGAAATAATGATTGACTAGCAATTCAAATAGTTGACAGAAAGAACTAACCTCCCAGGCTTGGTCAAATTATACCAGCAGATCACTGGTGCTGATTTCGTGCTCTGTTTGAGGCTATAGGTATGAGAACAGAGGCTGGCATGTTTCCCATTTCAACTGCTAGCAGGGGAAATTAAAGTCAGAAGAAAAGTGAGTGGTAATTAAAGACCAGGGAGGAAGGACTGGAGAAGAGAGGTTTCAGAAAGCAGGCTCTACAACCACCAGGATGTGAGAAGGACTTTGATTTTTGTATTTCTGTCCCCACCTAAAGTATGAGATCTTGAAGGTCAAATGATACAAATACATATAATCTATATATTTGTTTATTTACAGGTATACTCTAGATCATAGTGGATATCTAACAAAATGAATGGCCACATTATGTCTGAAAAATTTAAAAAAGAAAAGAGAACTTGAAGAGGATTTTCTTAAACTGCGAGGGTCATAGCCTGACCATGATCATACAAGATACAGTTCGTCAAGTTGGTCCTATATAGGTAAGAAAAAAATCGTCAGTTTTGAAATATTTGATTGATATTTTGTAGATCACTTCATCAACAGTTGCTCAAAAGAAAAAGAAAAAACGACAAAAAAATAAAAAATAGAAATAAAAAATGGCATCTCCTCATCGGCACAGGTTCTACCCTCAGGTAGAAGAGCAATGGTGAGTGGAGGCAGAGGATTCAGGCATAGTGCTTCCCTCAGCTTCCATTAAGAAACACACAAGGTCTCTAAGATTATATATTTATATATATATATATATATGTATGTATATATTAAAAAAACCACACACACAAAGAAAAACAAAATGAAATAAAATCATATTTTCAAGCATGAGAACTGACATGTTTAAAAAACAAAAAAGATGATGAGGAGAAACATATAATTCATACTAAGGTTTGGATATATCTTCATATTCTGCATTTAAATATATATGAATGTGTGAGTGCGCAGTACACATGAATGCATACATATATGCGCACAAGCACACAGCCATGTTATACTTAACATTTCTACAGTGAAAAAATAGAATGTCTTTAAACATAATATGAACAGATAAGCTTTTCTCTTTTCCTGCTAATTTTAAAAAATGATACAACATCTGTTAGAAAACTAAACTGAAAAAAACAAAACAACCAAAAACATAATAAAAAGTCAACTATGTAGTGTAAAATAAGTCGTCATAATACAACATTAATGTTTTCGTAATGTTACAATAACAATAAGGCTTTTTTGGAAATAAGAAAAGATTACACACAGTTCTGTCCATCGCTCCGGCTTTTGTGCACACCCACCGGAAACCTGCGCGGGATCCGTAACGCTCGCGTATACCAAAGCGCTGTTCTCGAAATGAAAACCCGGTGATCTCAAAAGCTTGATTTTTCTTTTTAAATCACAACATACACTAGTGTGTCGACCTGCAGTTGTTCGGGGAGAGTAGGGAGGGGTTGGCGGGGGTAATACGTTTAAAGTTAATCTTTTTTTCGTTTGGGGATGTGCAAGTAACTTGTACTGGAGAGTTTCAGGAACGCGTCACAGCGTCGAGATCCATCATGGCTCCTTGGTCTGGCTGTGTCACCCACAGAGACATCACCTTGAAAACGGAGGGCAAATACCAAAGCATCTGTTTTTGTTTTTTTTTTTGTTTAAATGTATCCACCTGTCACCAAAACACACAAACAGTGGAACTAAAGGCCAATTTTTCAACCACATTAATGTGCAGCTTGGTAACTGCAGCAGGCCTTTGCCACTTGAGCGTCTTATACAATGATATAGATGATTATAGAGGAGGCTGGGCGAGAGGGAGGGGAAAAGGAGGCGTGGACGATGACGTCAAGTGGATGCGCTTTCAGTCATGCCAGTTATCAGAGATGGCATCTTTGATTCATCAGTTTCCTCTCCTTCCAAAGTCACACGTACAGCGTACACGAGATAAGCAGCATGTTTGGTTTTGACAGAAAATCATAATAATAAAAAAAAAACGAGAAAAACGAGATAATTCCTCATTAGACAAAGTTCTGGAGGATGACGATGAGCGTTGGTCACTGTACACAAAGAGAGCCCTCACTTTTGCGGCAATCCTTGTTTGGTTGTTCCATTTTTGTTCCAAAGCTTTCCCCCCCCACCAGGTTTATCTCTTGTTCAAAACCGTGGATGTTGAAACCGCAGCCCCACAATGTAGTGGTTCCAAAGACAGGAGCGATTGTTAAAAAACAGAAGAAAGAAAGAAAAATCACGGGACACGGCTGCCGCTTGTCTCACCTTGGCTGCACGCAAGACGACGCGGCGGAAGCTTCGTGCAGCAGGCGAGACTTTTATCCGGTGACTGATCTTTGCACTGTTAATATACTGGCGTGGTGCAACATTCCTGCGATTACCTGGCTGAGGATACTGATTTCACACGAATTCACAACTGATGCAATTAGCACATTTTAAGAAATGTGTCGCTGCTTTCATCCTCACAACTGTAAGAAAACCAAAAAGTGTCTTCTTTTAGCTCTTAGTGCTCGAGAAGAAGTCGCTTTAATAGTCGAGTGTTATCCCACACAAAATACTGTAAAAACTTTAGGTTTTCTTGAAGGATTTGGTGCCGAATGTGAGTGAACTTGTCCTTTTCTGTTTATTTTGTTTCACTTTTTTTGTACAGCTTGATAAATCTTTTATGCAGGCAACCAGTTTCTTCATTTCTCACAATATTACTCACACACTGTGTTGATGGAAATACTTGAACCCCTTTTACACCCGAGCATATCAAAAAACAAGATAGTCACCAAGTCTTGGCTACATCCATCTGCTTCTCAGTGTTTTTTAGATTTTTATTTGTATTTTTTTTGCCTTCCTTTTCCTTCGTCATCTGTCGCTTGTTACTGTTGTGTCACGAAGATATTTTTTGAGAAGAGAAACGTCCACGAATGTTTACAATGTCCTCCACATTGAAACACTTGAGGTAAGGTAAGCAGTCTGACACTTTGATCAAAACCCGCCCCACATCTTGAGCCACAGCATCTGGTTCCTCCCCTGCCGAGGATCTTCTTTTCTTGAGATGATGGACAATTTTCTTGTGTTTCCTTGTGGCATATTTGAAAAGTCAAATTGGACTCTGAACTGGTTGGACCGGGTGTTGTCTTAAAAAAAAAAAAATCTAGGAGATCCTGGTTGATGTGGCTGAATTGGTGGTGGCGATGTGGTTGTTTGCTGTCGTTTTAAATTTTAGTTCCTATGGCTCAAGAGGCTGTTGAGGTGGGGGTGGGGGGGCAACAGGATTCAGAGGAGGGGGAGGGGGGGAGATGGCTTTTTACGTTGCATAGTGATCAAAGCTTCCTAAGTACTCCAGAGCTGCGTGATAGCAGAATTGATACTCATCCTGTGGAGGGAAAAAAACAGACAGACGCATAACAAATTGCATTAGAACACCTCCCCAGGAGTTTAATGACATGAGAGATTACAATTTTCAGACAATTTCAACTTGCAGTAAATTTCGCAATTTGCTGAGGCAGCGCATGTCCTGACAAGATCATTCTATAGATCCTATACCTAAGTAGAAAGCCTAGATTGGCATGAGCAAAAATCTTTTGCTAAATACAAAAACTTGATTTTGCATTTACCCATTTTCACACAGGAAGACCAGAAAACCAATAATAGACCTTATGGGGGTGAAGACACCCACCCAAAAGTGGTTTAATAGAGCGTTGCTAACTTATTGGTGGTCTTTTAAAATTCCATAAGTCTATCCAAATAAGGAGCAGTGTATGTTATTGTGTGTGACTCTGTGATTTCTCACCTCAGTTTGGACCATAGCTGGCCTCTGTGTTCGGAGCATCTTCACCGTTTGGAAGATATCAACCACACCTTCATAACGCATCCTTTCCAGGACGATGCTAAGGGTGATAAAGACTCCGGTCCTGCCCACGCCAGCACTGCAAACACAAAAAGAGAAAAAAGTGTATTCAGAAAGATGTAAAGCACGCCCTGTGCACACAGCGAGTGAATGGTGCCTTTGTAAATTGCGCCTTTCTTTCGTGTCGCATGCAGCATTTTGTGGGGGACAGTGACTGCAAAGATCTAAAAATACTTTGCACACTGGAAGCTCTAACCACTTAGAGGAAGCAAACTTCCACAGCTGGACATTCTGCTCCACGATAAAACACCAGTGACACTAGCAAAGGAGGCAATTTGCATGTGAGAACCTCGTGAATCCACTTACATATTGTGGCCACATTCTTGTCTAACACACACACACACACACACACACACACACACACACACACACACACACACACACACACACACACACACACACACACAAGCCCAAGGACACATAGGCGCACATTTCAAGTCGCACACAAGCGACCAAGCAAACATTTTGTCTCATTAAGTCCCTCCTCCCATGTGTCGAAAAACTCAGCCTTCTGCTGCTCTCCAGAAATACAGCCCGAGTCTTAACTCAGATCCTGAAATACTTGAGAGCTGCCTCTCTAAGCTGCTTTGCTGTGAAATGACTTCCACTTCACCAATGGAACAATAATTGATATGACAACAGATTTATTTGGGCTTCTTCCAGCCTCTGATGCTATTTTGTCTGAATGGAGAGTGGAAGTGACGGCTGCTGGGAGACACTTTTTTGACTTGTGCGTGAGTTTGTTGACAAGTTTGCGTGTGTCTGCTGGAGGAAAACGGCGCACTTGAGACAAAAGATGACTTGGTATTGTTTGACGCCATTAAATGAAAAAAGAAACAGGAGCCTAATCACCCCCACACTGCAGTATCTCTCAGCCCACCCAAAGCCTCTTCATGGGAGTCAGTCACAGACTGTCACATGGGCTCTTAAACTCACTCAGAGCTCCCCCTCTCTCTCTTTCTCTCTCACTCTCTTTCAACCTCTCCCACTCCCCAGGAAGATCGACTCTCCAAATCTGAAGGCTCGCCGAGCCACTGCAGACTGAGAGGATTTGGTGTCCCCATTCACAGGAAGTAATCAGGCAATTAATGACAAAAAGCATGTGGGTCTATTAGATAGACGCCGAGGAGGAAGGGAGAAGAATAAAAGAAAAGAGGTGCAGGAGAATGGATGGGCCGAGAGGAAGCGAGAGAGAGCGAGGATTAAGAAACAGACAGGCAGTTGACGAACGGGGTAGGCGGGTGACAGAAGACGAAAGAGTAAGAGAAAAGGAAGCTATAAGCTCTACTCTCGGAAACGACTAAGCCTGAAGGAGGAGGGATGGAGAAAGTTGAGAGGGCTACAATGATTAGATGGGAAAGGAGGTAGCTAGAGTCCCGACAGATAATGCAGCCAACAACTATTACTACTCAACTACTCGAGATACACATCGGTGCAAAATGATTCCCTGATTAATATCATCGAACTCTAATGACATAAAACACTTTGCTGTGTTTACTCGCGCGCACGCCTCAAAATCAGGACCGCATTTGATGAGATGCATCACTTATTTAGGCGCTAAATGCAGCCTCTGTCTGCTTTCTTGTGCATTACTCCAGTCCTGCAATAACCAGGCCTTTCACTTTAAGGACAGCACTCCCATAAAGGCTTCACAGAGGGGTAGAATAACTCAGTCTTAGTGGTGCTAGCCTGACACAAGTCCGAGACAACTCCCAGAGGGTCATTTGATGGCTGGTGACATCATTGCTTTTTAATCCAAAGGACGTTATGCTACATTCGATGATGTCATGGCGCCTCTGCAGTAGAAATGTGGCGCAAAAGTGACACCTATTCTGCTCCAAAGGTAAAGTATTTTTAAGAGACAGCAAGGGAATTATTAGTGTTCGCCCATTTGTATCCTTGGAGCTGAATGCCAATCAAACGTTTAAAAAAAGTGTGTCGGAGATCATATACGAGACATACATTCCGTCTTTGCTTGTCTCGCAGCGTATACAGAACCAAAGCTGTGAAGATTGTCCTCATTTGGCTACTGAGAATAACAAGTCATTCAGACGGATCCCACTCAGGGTTATGAATATTAATAATCTGACGTTCTGCTGGTGACCACTACCAAATATCAATTACTACCTGTAATACAGCATCTCGAGTTAATGGTGAAAGTTACCTTGGAAACTACACCGGAGGTGATAAAAATGCACCACGCAGTGATCGTAAAACCCCCAAAAGAATGGCTGTATCATTTCATATGTCTTCTCCTTGCAAATGCCAAGCCACATCTGAGGCTTATCAATTATGAAAGAGAAGGGCCCGTGGAGGTGCTGAGGTAGTGCACTGCGCTTGGCAAAGAGGAGAAGAGGGATGTTGTTAGAGCTGCGCCTTAGGAGGAGCTCTGCTGCAAAACAATAACCATCTTAAGAAGAGATTTAATCTCGTCTTGAGACTTATATCGCTTTCAAGAAGAGAAGAATGTCTTTAGAGACCGGTTTGAGGCAAAGCAGGCGACAACTCATCTCCTTTTAGGAAAACAATTATTAATATAAAATAAAATATACAAGCCATATAATGCACATGACAACATTACCTGCAGTGGACAGAGATTGGGCCATCCTGCCCAAATTGCTCCTTGGTTTTATGCACCTGGCCAATAAAATCAATGAATCCTTCCCCCGATTTGGGCACGCCTTGCTCTGGCCAATCAGTAAACTGGAACTGCCTTACTGTTCTGGATTGGCCATCCTGCAAAACAGAGAGAAAATGAGGTGAGTAGCAAAGATACATTTAAGGTTATCTTAAATGGCGACAGTTCCCACCAACAATTCCACAGTATCAGTATCCTTCCACCAACTCTATGCAGAATAAATGCACTACTAATAGAAGGATCCCCTGTTGGTTGTATGCAAGCATGTTTCTGCTTTGTCTCTCCATCTGAATTGAGGGTCTAGACAAAGGTTGTCACTTGCTAGAGATTGAAATCGATTTGACTTGAATTTGTAAAGCCTTGTTTTTGTCGTTCTCTTGTCGCGTAGGTTCAATAAGAGATAAATGCAAGAACATTTGTTCACACGTGTGGCTGAGAAAAGTGATTCTGACAGAACTAAAAGTTTAAGACGGGCATCCATAATCAGTGTGACCAATCCAGCAGGGAACCAAATGTGAAATATGGTTACAATCTCCCCTTCTCTCTCTTTTTGAGTTATTGTGCTGAATAATGGCTAGAAAAGTGTTTTTGCAGAACATTTTGATACTGGAGTAAAATTGTGACCTTTTTGGATATAAAATGTCATCATTTTATCATTTTATTCTATTAGACAGCAGCTTGAAATGTTGTCATTATTAGCGTATGAATTCTTAAGCTATGGCTGAGAGAGGTCACAGTGACCTTGGGTCCTGGTGAACATTAAAGACAAACTTGAAGAAAATCCCTTAAGGCATTTCTGAGATATTGCATTCTTGAGAAAAAAGGACAAAGTTATGTACATCCACACAGAGGACAAACTGAAAGCAAAAAACGCCTTCGCACTAATTAAATATGCACTTTTTTTCTGTATAAGACTAAACCTGCTGATACAGTGACACACATACTGCTCACAACATAGGGACAGTGTGTCCTCTCTTACTCAAACCCAACTGTTTCCATTTTCTTCCCTATTGTGTTCACAGCGCGCAGTCGTGTGTGTGTGTCACAAAAAGGTCCTAGTTATAGCTAATCAATAGTGCATCTGCCATGACAAGCGTCTTCTCCTAGACACCAAGTTGAATAAGATAATCCTGAGATGCGATCAATAGAGCAACGTGATGGATGAGCACGGAGAGGGAGGGAGGAGGGATGTAAGAAGTAAGAAGGACTTATGGAAAAGAAGGCGGGATTGGAGGATGAAAATTGGAAACAAAAACCCTGACACAATGACGTGCATGTTCGAAAAATGTCAACCTTGACAACTTAATCTTTTATTGATTCTTACAACCTTGTTGTAATGGTGAGGCAACTACATTTGCTTCAACTGCAGTGCAAACAAACGCATTTGAATAGTTTTTTTATCCAATGAAGTGGCATCGCAGGAGGAGAACGGACAGGATCTGCTTTATTATGAGAGAGTTGATTATCCACTCTGAGAATGCACAGTCGATAGTCGTGTCCTTGTAAAGAAACTTCTTTTGATGTTGTCTCAGAGACAGCACATTGCTCGAGAAAGCCGGTGAGCAGACGAGCATTTTCGCAGAGACAAGCTCTCCGCTTGATGCCACCAGTAATTAAGACAACCAGGTGTTCATTTCTCCAGTTGTTTCTCACTTCTCAGCACAGCAGACCTCAGCTTGGATATGAAGTGTCATTCTCGCACATTCTCTATAGATTTTTTCACACACATGGCGGAAGCACAACTGGTTGAGTACTCAGTTGGCAAGTAAACAATTTATTGTTTTTGAAAATCCTGCTATTAGCTGCTAACGATATTTGATTCTAAAATTTGTTTGGAGTAAATTTGACATTTGAAGTTTGTTACAAATGTTAAAAGAGACAAATTCTCAATTATGTTATTGGGGAAAAGAATAACATTGCAATAACATCTTCATCTGAGTAAATTAAAAGTGTCAGTCAGTAGTTAGCTTCAAGCTAACAGTCAGTGCACATGTACAGTGTTTAACCAGTTTATTAGGTCACCACCCAGTGTAAGCTTTATACCACAGCTGCCCTAAATTAACCTTATTGGTAATTACAAAATCATTTGTATGTTTCTGTAATGGTTAATCCACCAGTAATCATTGTTTTTTTTATGCTAAAATCTAATTATGTTATCCACCAATTTTAAATTTACTGATTAAAAAAAAAAAAGCTGAAAAATAATAAAAAACATTATTATTTTTTGATAAAGATGGCAAATTATTTACTTGCAGAAAAATGCCTGATTAATTTCTGATGTCTCAGCAAAGTCCACTCAAATTTGGGGTATAAAAATGCTAATTCGGTTTATATATATATATAAAACACCCAGCGCGCCCCTGCGGGCGGTTTATCCTTCAAGCTCGGGTCCTCTACCAGAGGCCTGGGAGCTTGAGGGTCCTGCGCAGTATCTTAGCTGTTTCCAGGACTGCGCTCTTCTGGACAGAGATCTCCGATGTTATTCCCGGGATCTGCTGGAGCCACTCGCCTAGCTTGGGAGTCACCGCACCTAGTGCTCCGATTACCACGGGGACCACCGTTACCTTCACCCTCCACATCCTCTCGAGCTCTTCTCTGAGCCCTTGGTATTTCTCCAGCTTCTCGTGTTCCTTCTTCCTGATATTGCTGTCATTCGGAACCGCTACATCGATCACTACGGCCATCTTCTTCTGTTTGTCTACCACCACTATGTCCGGTTGGTTAGCCACCACCATTTTGTCCGTCTGTATCTGGAAGTCCCACAGGATCTTAGCTCGGTCATTCTCCACCACCCTTGGGGGCATCTCCCATTTTGACCTCGGGACTTCTAGGTTATACTCGGCACAGATGTTCCTGTACACTATGCCGGCCACTTGGTTATGGCGTTCCATGTATGCCTTGCCTGCTAGCATCTTGCACCCTGCTGTTATGTGCTGGATTGTCTCTGGGGCATCTTTACACAGCCTGCACCTGGGGTCTTGCCTGGTGTGATAGACCCCAGCCTCTATGGATCTTGTACTCAGAGCTTGTTCTTGTGCTGCCATGATTAGTGCCTCTGTGCTGTCTTTCAGTCCAGCTTTGTCCAGCCACTGGTAGGATTTCTGGATATCAGCCACCTCCTCTATCTGCCGGTGGTACATACCGTGCAGGGGCCTGTCCTTCCATGATGGTTCCTCGTCTCCCTCCTCTTTCTTGGGTTTCTGCTGCCTGAGGTATTCACTGAGCACTCGGTCAGTTGGGGCCATCTTCCCAATGTATTCTTGGATGTTCCTTGTCTCATCCTGGACTGTGGTGCTGACACTCACCAGTCCCCGGCCCCCTTCCTTCCGCTTAGCGTACAGCCTCAGGGTGCTGGACTTGGGGTGAAACCCTCCATGCATGGTAAGGAGCTTTCTTGTCTTTATGTCAGTGGCTTCTATCTCCTCCTTTGGCCAGCCTAGTACCCCAGCAGGGTACCTGATCACGGGCAGGGCGTACGTGTTGATGGCCCGGATCTTGTTCTTACCATTCAGCTGACTCCTCAGGACTTGCCTGACCCTCTGCAGGTACTTGGTGGTTGCAGCCTTTCTAGCGGCCTCTTCATGGTTCCCATTTGCCTGCGGGATCCCCAGGTACTTGTAACTGTCCTCTATGTCTGCAATGTTGCCTTCTGGTAGTTCAATCCCCTCAGTTCTGACTACCTTCCCTCTCTTTGTTACCATCCGACTACACTTCTCCAGTCCGAACGACATTCCAATGTCATTGCTGTATAGCCTGGTAGTGTGGATCAGTGAATCGATGTCTCGTTCACTCTTGGCATACAGCTTGATGTCATCCATGTACAGGAGGTGGCTGACAACTGCTCCGTTCCGTAGTCGGTATCCGTAGCCAGTCTTGTTAATGATCTCACTGAGGGGGTTCAGGCCTATGCAGAACAGCAGTGGGGACAGAGCATCTCCTTGGTAGATCCCGCACTTGATGGTAACTTGTGCTATGGGCTTGGAGTTGGCCTCTAGTGTTGTACGCCACATCCCCATTGAGTTCCTGATGAAGGCTCTTAGGGTCCCATTGATCTTGTACAATTCTAGGCATTCCAGTATCCAGCTGTGGGGCATTGAGTCATAGGCCTTCTTGTAATCAATCCAGGCAGTGCACAGGTTGGTCAGTCTGGTCTTGCAGTCTCGGCTGATTGTTCTGTCTACCAGTAGCTGGTGTTTTGCACCTCTGGTATTCTTGCCAATTCCTTTCTGTGTCCCGCTCATGTATTGACCCATGTGCCTGTTCATCTTAGCCGATATGATGCCTGACAGGAGCTTCCATGTAGTACTGAGGCAGGTTATTGGTCGGTAGTTGGAGGGGACCGGTCCCTTCTTGGGGTCCTTGGGGATCAGGACCGTCCGGCCTTCAGTTAGCCATTCCGGGTGTCTCTCGTTAACTAGCAGCTGGTTCATTTGTGCTGCCAGACGCTCGTGGAGTGCAGTCAGCTTCTTCAGCCAGTAGGCGTGAACCATGTCGGGCCCTGGTGCTGTCCAACTCTTCATACTGGAGACCCTTTCTTGGATATCTGCCACTGTGATGGTTACTGGACCCTGTTCAGGGAGGTCGCTGTGGTCTGCCCTCAGATCCACTAGCCACTGAGCATTGCCGTTATGGGTTGCATCCTTCTCCCATATGCTCTTCCAGTATTGCTCCGTCTCCAGCCTTGGTGGTGCTGTTCTCTTATTGTTCCCTTGCCACTGAGAGTACACCTTTGCTGGTTCTGTGGAGAACAGCTGGTTTATTCTCCTGCCTTCTATCTCTCTGGTGTACCTCCTCAAGCGGCTGGCCAAGGCTGTGAGTCTTTGCTTGGCAGTTTCCAAGGCCTCAGGTATGGACAGCTTGCTGTATTTCTTAGGCACCTTATTTGTCGCACCTTTCTGCAACTCCGTTAGTTGGCTAACCTCCCTCCGTGCTACTTTGATCTTGCCCTCTAGCCTCCTTCTCCATGGAGGGTACTGCCCCTTGTGGCTGTTCAACTTGTAGCCAAGCATCTCACTGATCACTGCTGCCGTATTGTAGATCAGCTTGTTAGTGTCGGTAATCGTGGTTGTAGGTATTGCCCGTAGTGCTGCATTAACATCATCTAGCAGACCTTCTGAGGGTACTTCACGTAATCTTGGTAACCGGCTACGGGGGATCCAGGTTTCAAGCTTGGCCATGATCCTATTTTTCAGGTCAGCTCCTCTCGCACTCAACGATCCTTCTCCTATCGCACTTGGGGCTATGTACCCAATCTCGGGTGGGGGTGATGATATCTCCCCCCTGACCTGGCGTCCTGACTCCTCCTTGCCGTAGCATTTGTGTTGTACCTCGTCAATCTCTAGCTGTGAGAGCAGTCCCTTCTTTCGAATGTTGGAACACTGAGCTACTAGTTGTTTCGCCGTCATTGTGGATGTTGGGTATCGAAGAATCCATAGGTCCCTCATCCTATTCATGTAGCCCCTTCCGCCGGGGTTACTTGCGTAGTAGCATTCCAACAACGCCCTGTTTTCGTCCCTTGCCCACCGATGCCTTCTTGTTCCAGTAGCCCACTTTCCGTCAGGGTGCCCTGGTTCCTCAACACCTGACGCGGACCTTGTTGATCCGGGCGACGTCCGAGCCGGCATGCCTTCATATTTATCTGTCTCGCTCATGTCTGCGGTAGGCTTGCTTAGCATAGGGGGTCTAGCCTTAGGACCCTTACTGGATACAGACGCCCCAGGCAGGAATCAAACTTGCGATCCTCTGTTCCAAAGGCGTGTAGTTTAACCACTACGCTATCCAGCTGCTATATATATATATATATATATATATATATATATATATATGAAAATAGCATTTTCACTTTTAAAGACATTATTGAAATTTTCCCCAATATTGTTGAAGAAACTGCAGTATGGTGTATGTAAAGAACAAGATGCAATGAAGACATGCAACATGCTTCATGTCATAAATGACAAAAATCATACTGAGCAGAATTCATGGTAAATGTCAAATGTGTTGAAGTAAACAAGTACCTGAGGGTCTCTAACCATCATGGATGGGAGCTGTCTTACATTCTTACTGATTTATTCTGATTTTTGCCAAGAGCTAACCATCCCCCCGTTCAGACGGTGACTCTATGCTGAACATATATACTTTACGTTGTTACTATATGTCAAAGGATTTAAATAATCTGCCTATTGTCACATGGGACTATACGTGCTGCTGATGTGAGTCTGCATCGCTGCTGCCAAGGGGTACTCTTGTACATTTATTGTGCTTGACAAATACAGTGATTTAGAATCTAATAAGTTAGGCCCCGTATACCAGCTCTCTTTGTAAAACACCTCATGTCTCTTTCCCTGTTTTATGACGCATTGCATGTTTTCTTTCTTGTGTTGCCTTTGTTTTTCCATCTCAAAAACATTTAGCCTCAGCAGGGGGATTAAAAATGAAAGAGGGGCAAAGACAACAACACAATAAACTAAGCACGCGAAAGAAAGAAGGGGGGGTGGGGGGGGTGGGGAGCAAAATTTAACACACAACCTGAGGGCCCACGCGCCGTGTCAAATTGTGTGATTAAATACGTGACTGGCTCGCTAGATGTGAGTGTTGAAGCGTGGAGTCTATGCTATTACTGCGCAGAGGCATGCGAGAGAAACACACACAGCTGTGTGCACACACACACACAGTCATACATATACAAAACAGACAAACATGTACATGTGATCTGTGCAATAGCAGGGTAAGCCCAGGTCACAGACACTTTTAAGTGCATACACAATCAGCAAGATCGACGCACACGCGCGGCCTGAAAGCACAGACCGGACTATCACCTGCTCCATCTCTCCGCTTTGTTTTCTTAACTGTGTGATAAGCTTTGACTGCCTGTTTGCTAACACTGTTTGCTTTGATGATTGAGTCCCCTTGGACAATCCTCGAAAAGAAAAGCAGCACTGACCAGACCTCGGGGCATCGTGTTTGCATGCACGTTAGAGCAATCTCATACTTTATATGCATTCATATCTTCTTACTAAAACGATGGTAGCGCATGTATGCATATGTACAGTGTTGGGGAGTAACGGAATACATGTACCGCCGTTACGTATTTAGAATACAAAATATGAGTAACTGTATTCCGTTACAGTTACCGTTTAAAAAGGTGGTATTCAGAATACAGTTACTTTGTTGAAATAAATGGATTACACTGCGGTACTTTCCTGTTTCATTTTGTCGCGGGTCAGGACTGTTTGGGTTTTGTTTGACAGCTACGTTCTGTTGTTCCAGGTGGCAGCGTTACGGTTGCCATGGTTACAGGGCGACGCTCTCTCTCTCTTTCTGCGACTGTGTGTTTCCTGGGTGAGAGAGCGCCTTTTTGTTGTTGTTGTTGTGCTAAGCTAACAGGCAGAATGCTACAAGCATAGCTCTAAAGAATGTAGCATCATGGGCAGTATAGTCCGTGCTGCAGGGAGAATGCACTGCCATACACGTTATGGGTCTGTGAGCGCGAGGAGGGAGAAAAAGGCGAGTGGAAAGGTACGAGTTGTCGTCGAGGAAAAACGGGAGCTGGAAACATGTAAATATAATAATAACCACTGCAGCCAAGAAGAGTGCCTGATGAGCCCAGCTGTAAGTAAGCTATTAAGACTCGACTGTACACCGTGTTCGTGTTTTCCTCCGAAAACAATAAGTTCCGTTGGAGCAGTCTTTCAACGCCTCTCTCTGTCTCTCGCAAGAAAAATTGACCCACACAACAAAGTAAAGCTATTTTTCGGCTATGAGCCGACAGGGACCCCGCCGTATTAGTCAGAGGTCCCTTTACTACAGTTCGGAGTCGCGGACCTTCAGTAATAGTAATAAATCACACAGCAATAGTACATTCACGTTGTTGTAAAAAGCACGATAATATATTAAGTAATCCAAAGTATTCAGAATACGTTACTCTCATTGAGTAACGTAACGGAATACGTTACAGAATACATTTTGGGGCATGTATTCTGTATTCTGTAACGGAATACATTTTAAAAGTAACCTTCCCAACACTGCATATGTTTCTGTGTGTATTCAAGCTACTCCGAAACGACTGGGTCAATCTTACCGAAACTGTGCACGAACAACGTCACACTCACAGCGATAACCTCTACAGTTTTGTTCCACTCACTAAATATGGGATGAAGAATTAGAAAAAGCAGGCCCGGCTAGTGTGTTTAATCTATCAGAGCCTTTGGAAGATGATATCTGAACTTATGCGCATGAACTAATAGAAATATACAGAGGAAAGGAGATCGGCATGAGCCTTTTCATGAGTGCATGTGTGCGCCTTAATTGCTTTAATACCAACAGGATGATGCCTGGGAAAATCAGTGGGTATATCAGCCGAGACGGGAGATTTTCATCTCTCTGCTAGATTTCTACTGTTGCTCCTTTGAACTGTCTGACCTAATTTGACCAAAAAAGAAATGTTATCGGAGGTAAAGAGATAACTACAAAAGAGCAGAGTAGCTTCTTAACAGTTCAGGGTGAGAAAAGTCAGTTCAGTAGTGAAACACTGTATGGAAATCTATCTCACAATAGAAACAGAAAAAAACTCTTTTAAGGAAGGTTTTTGAGATAAATATGACGAGACTGCGATGTTTTTCTGTTTACGTGGCCTAGTTTTACTCAACTTGCTTAATCTTCGACATTTCCAACACCTCAGTGAGTTGTTGATGGCGCATCTGTCCAAATTATAACATCTTTTTTTTTTTTACTCTTATACTTTTAGTCTTTTGAGGAGGCTAAAAATGCGTCATTGGCGCACAACTTCTGATGAACAAAAGCATAAAGAAGAAGACTGGAAAAAGTCCCTCTTGCGCTTTGATACAAAGAAACTGCAGCTGAATATCTATTGAATGCTGACAGCAATTTAGTACAAAGTTTTCTTTTAAGGTGTGATGGGCAGATTTCAGATTTACGCCCCAGCGTCAACAACAAAAGCCGCTGAACAGAAAAAATACAACATGTAGGCTACAGTGTGGAAACATGTACAGGCTCTGTGTTTATGTAGGCTTTTCAAGGGTGTAATGTATTGTATTTATATATTTTCCATTCATTGGAAAATTTCACATCTTGTGCCCTATTTAACCCTCCCAAACCGCCAAAGGACCCCCTCTTACCCTGGCGTCTGTGACCTTGAACTCTCGGAGGATGTACTGAGGCATGTTATACTCTGCCATGGGGTCTACCACAAAGTACTGATACCTGGCAGAGCGCTCTGCAGGCCAGTACTGGTGACATTTTTCCTGTTTGAAAAAAAATAGTGATGATTTTTAGTGGAATTTTTTATGGCGTTTTACATTTTGATTTTAAATTATTTTAATTTTTAAGCAAAAAGAGACAGATAAATAACATAAATCAGCGTCGTACCCGTCCCATCTCTCTAAGTTTGGTCAACATGACTACAATAGTGGAGTTGTTCTCCCAGAGCATTCTCCAGAAGTCTTCTGTAGTCTCCGCCAGAGGGCCCTGCGTGGCAATGTAGGCTTTCTGTTGCCTGTTTAAACAGTAAAGTCACACCATGTTTACTTGAGTAATTAACTGTAAACACCACTGATGCAAATTCAGAGGGGGAAAAACAAAATCAACCGTATGACACAAACTTGTGGACGATAAGTAAACTTGATGATTGCTTTTACATAATAATACACACGATTACATGACTGCTATGAGGAAAAAATACAAAAATAGAATGAATATTTCTCTCATTTTCTTTATTCCATGTAATATATGTCTCTGATCAATCAAGATGTTTCTTTGCAGTAGAAATAAACACATGAATAAATAAGCAGTTACTTCACTCATGCTGGCGTGCTTTTCTGCCATCTCAACTCTTCCTACCTGTATCCATCAATAAAGCTGGCATTGATGTAGTCAGATCCTTCCAGGCCTCTGATTGGCTGCAGGCAAACACGAGTGGTCTCGTAGGGCATGATGTTAACCAGCCGATTTTTGAACTTGTTGCAGGGAAGGTTGGCACTGATGAAGCGCGACGTGTGGGCTTTGGAGTTGGCCAAACGCTGTTGGGGGAAGACAAAGGGATAGTTTAACATACCAGAAGATAAGCAATAACAATAACAGTACAGACTAAGGTAAAAATATAGTATAGTGTTAAAAAAAAAAGAGACATTTAGTAAGACTGCAATGAATGATGCAGAGGAGGAGAATAAAGATTAAAAGCAGAGAAATGTGAGAAGATAGCACTGCAGAGGAAAGAAGTAAAAGAAAAAGGAAGAGCAGGAGAGGATGAAGAAGACAGGTGCAAGATAGCTAGAAAGTGGAGAATATCAATTGCAGAAAGTAATAAAGAAGACCTAATCTAATCTGATCTGTCACCCACGATGCCACAGCTTCAAAGGACATTGTTTATCAGGAATATATTTATCAGAAAGCAATTCAAAACTTTATTCCCGTTTGCAACTTGTGAGGTCCTGGAGGGTCAGATAAAATGACGGAAAATACGTTACACACCCAGACTAACAAGCCTCTGGATCAAGCCTGTATGAAACAGAAAACTTGCCTAAAAGTGGGTCAGTCGCAGCTTTGATAATGGCAGTGTGCATAAAACATAGACTCACATAGGGATGCTCAGAAAGACAAACACACACGCACGCTGCATAATGATCAAAATGAAAATGCCGTACTGCTACATCATCACCGTCATAAGGATCTCAGCGCGAGTTTGTGGGTCAGCAAGTCCTATGATCTCCTCCTTTTGGCTTCGACGTCTCAATAAAGAATATGTGTGTGTGTGTTCTTGCTCGTTAGCAAGCAAATAGAAGATACCCTTGTCAGATGGTTTAGGACCCCTTTCAGACAGAACGCACGGCGCGCTGAAAACACCAGCAGCATCACAAGAAATGAGAACGAGACAAGAGATGAGCTGCAACTGACCCCGGTGAAAAAGAAGGCGGGATGTGAATATATTTTCTAGATTTTCCAGCTCCCAAAAATACAAAAAGTCAGTGTGTTCATGCTTTTATGTGTGCGCAAACCAGGTCTAACTTTCCATTTTCTCTTCCAATTAGAGTATTCTCGGTCTCTCTTTCTCTTTCCCCCCTCGTATAGCACCAGCAGCTCTCTATCAGTGGCTTCTTGGAGTCCATCCAGTGTTTGCCTCCTCCTCCTCCCATGCCTTTATCCCTTGCTACTGTCTTGCTTTTGATCTGTGTTTCACAGAGGCACCTGGAAAGGCTTAAGGTGGCCTGGCAGTGCTAAAGAGGCCCTCAGCTACACCACAGAGGGTGAAGGGAACTGCGCCAGACCTGGCAGCCTCAATCTCTTCACCTCATACTAGCTCCTTCCCATTTATAGTACAGCATATCTGGTCAGTTTTCATTCCATTTGGCATGTTGCACCGAAACATATATTTGGTTATGTATCAGAAACTAGAGCTTAAAGAAGCACTGTGACCAAAAACGCAGTAGGACCATCCCCAGTAGGCTTCCCTGGACATAACCAAATCTAAGTGGGAAGTCAGAACCCTGTAATAGAAAATACAAGGGTCTGAGAATATTAAATACCATCTGGCATTTCTATAAATCTATAGTAAAGTATTCTGAATATCACTACAGATTTACACATATTTATTCTTTTTAGTACATTTACTATCTATTAGATCATAGGTTTTCGGTTTATTTCTAGTAAATACTATCTTTCCAATTGTGTACTTCTTTAATTATTAATTATGCATTGCCATGCAAAGCCTTGTGAGAGTTTTGTATATGTATATAACTGTTTCTATATAACTCGAGAAGATTTTTGTATTTTTGTTTGGACTTGGATCCCAATTTAAACAGCTGAATCCCAACTCATACTTGCTTCTATTTAAATTGAAATTTATCCCAGCAGCTCAGTAGCATTTTGTTGTGTGTGTATGTTGTAATCCACATACTGTTGCAAAATACGTTCTACAAGCATGCTATGTGCATAAATCTCCATAAAAATGCACATACTGTGAGCAAGAAAGCATTTTTGTCTGACTACTTCATGACAAAATTTTCTTCAGGGATTCCCAACAGTTATGGCTTAACTCTGCGTGACTATGTATCCTACCTGAGAATGACAGTGCCCTCCCACTCTCGCCTATAGTGCAGTATTCTGTCAAATCACTTCCTTACTGCCAACTTAGTATACACTCGTCCCTTTGTTCATTAGCCAAACGTTCCTCCCTCCGCTTGCCTCACCTTCCACCTCCATTTGTCATCATCAAGTATTAATTACTTAGCTCAACCACCCCTTTTCTCACACGCCTACCCCCTCTGTACTGACAGCAGGGTGGATGTTATTAATCCCCGTTCGACTCCTGATGCCAGCTCAGCATTATTTCCCGATACAGATGGCAGTGGAGTTTCCGTCACTGTTGTGCACCAGTGAGAAGACACCCCCCAAAAAAAGACTAATCGCACTGGCACTGTTGTTGTTTCTTGGTAGGGAGGCTGCGTTGATGAAAAGCGATGACGAATGATTCAAGAATCTGTGTGCGTAATCCAAGGTCAGCAGATGCTAACTGGTGTGCCAAAGTTGAGGTGACTTTACTTTATGGACGGGTGACAAATTATAGGATAAGCCCCCCAACTCAATTAACTGGCAGTGACTCTACAAGTAGCATTCTTCCAAAAGATATGTGATGTTTGATGGTGGTGATGGAGAGCACTTTCTAATATGCCACGATGTCTCATAGATGGTCAGCTAGATTGATGCCCGGTGGCTGTGACGAATTGCAACGGCTGTATAAAGGAAAAAGTACACGATGCCAGCTAATATCCCCCCGCTGTAGCAGTCGCCCAGTCTCCCCATCGCAGGATTCAAGGGTTTATGTTTTTCCTTTAATAAGTCACCCCTCTGTACGTAAACACTATGCTTTGCTGTCTTTCTCACCTACTGCTTTTTCATTAATTTTTTCTTTCTTAAAACCGAAAATCCGTGCTGCTCTGAGCCAAAAAATCCTTTGTCTTGCCCCTGCTAGATTAAACCCAATTTCTTAGCCTAAGCATATTATTGCAAAATCCTCAAAAATGAACAATGTGGCCCAACAGCAAAGGGCTTCTTATTTCTCTTTTCTAGCTCTGGAAAAAAAAATACTACACCTCAATAGCATTGTGTACCTAAATGATGAAACGTTTTAAGTGAAGCACAAGAAAGTAAAGGAAATTTGTTTTTTAGTCACCTGTTACTTGGATAGCATCCGTAAAAAACTGACAAATAGCTGCCATTCAAATAAGGCAGTTTAAATATACCTTCTACAGTGATGCTACACTGTATAAACTGCATCTTCACTCAACTAAAATGTTATTCTTTCAGTCCCCCCACCCACTCAGGCAGTGACAGCAACCATCCAATTTGTCTCTTTCCTAGTCTCCTAATTTAGTTTCACAGCTTCTTGTCAGAAACACAGATGCTGATAGTTAAGAACCACTGAAAAAACACCAAAACAAAACAAAAAAACCCCAAATCAAAATACAAAGAAACGTATTATCACAAAGCAAAGAGCAATGACTGAAACCAAAAATTAAGCACACTGCAAATAATGATGAAGAAAAATATGAAAAGCAATGAAATTGGATTTGCATCCAGAATAACTGCTGGGAAGATAAAGCTGGCAGCTAGGCTTATTTAAAAGGCTTACAGTGGCTTAAAACAAGGTGTCAGAAAAACATACCGGTGCCGTCTTCATTATTTAGTTATGATAAGGACTACAGAGAGGAAAGTTAATGTAGACATTGATCTGTGGCTGCTCGTCATTTCCCACTGTCTTGGCAGGTGACTCTGAGGAAAAACTCCAAGCAGGCTCCCTGATAATTTGCATGTCTGACCCCAGCAGAAGTTAAAGTTGATCGGTATATGTAGTTAGGGCTCATTAATAAAGAAACAACAACAACAAAGCAAGGTGTAAAACCCTCTAATTCCAGTGCATAGTGCACTTAAAATGGTCAGAAGGTTATTAAGGTTTTATAGGTTTATTTCCTATACCTTGAACTCCAGCTCCATGCCAGTGACGTGCTCACCGCTCTCCACCTGTGCAAGCTTCTGGATGTAAGAATACAGGCTCCGGGCAGCCACCTCAGTGTTTCCGCAGGCCACCGCCTCCAGCAGTGCGTCATGAATGAAGCTGTACTGGTCTTCGGTCTGCACCATGTAATTCCGCTGCGATCGCATAAGTGTCACATGGCCGTAAATGTCGACCGTCTTCTCGTGCTTGATCCGCTCCAGCATGGCGTCGATGACGATGAAGCAGCCCGTCCGGCCTACGCCCGCACTGGAGTAAAAAAAAAAAAAAAAAAGATACAAAATTACTTTGTGTTTTGGCATTGAATATTTTCAGTGTAATTCACTGTGCCATTATAATGCTTTATATACAGCAAGTCCTGTAAGCTCTGTTGTGAAGTCACACTTTGCATAATTGAATAGGAAGACGCAAAGAGAGAGATGTTATGAAAGCTAAGAGAGGAAATAAATAAACAATAAAGGAAAATGACAAATAGAACAACAGGAGGACAGTGATGGAGACTAGGTGAAGCAAGCCGTCAAATTTCAATTTTATTGTGTAGTGCTTTGGACTCACTGAAGTCTTCTTATCTTGACAAAAAGGAAGGTTTCAATTTGAATAAGCCATCTGAGAAATACCACACGTAAAAGGAGGAAGAGCTAAGGAGTGAAATGGGAGACGCAAAGGAGATGGGAAGGGATTACTTTTGAGGCTTTTTGACAGAAAGAGATAAAAAGAAAAAGGTGGAGAGAATGGCAGCAGGGAAATAAAGCACAAATTAAAGAGAAGGCTGCTGTGACCAATTGAAAATAGAAGAGACAGAGGTCATTTGGGAAAGAGAGTATGCGGTGGTGTAAAGTGTTTTACGTAACCTATAATAGCAAGTACGCAGGTAAAGCCTGCCATTCTGTTGGCTCACGGACACACAATGACCTAATAACAACTGCATTACTGAAGCTGGGATTTTCCATATGCTGGGCTTGACTTCATTTTTGGGAGACCGGCTGGTGCAAGAACCACTCCTCGGTTCCTTTGAAGCACAAAAGTGAATCAAATTACAAACCGACCTGCAGTGAGCAATGATTGGTCCAGCGTCAGGCGGATTGCAAGTCTTCACCCTACGGAGGAAGGCCAGGAACGGGGTTGGGTACTCTGGTACGCCGTGGTCAGGCCAGGCGGTGAACTGGAACTGACGAACCTCCCGCTTCTCACTCGAACCATTCTGCATAACACACAGAGAGGCTGGTTGCACTGTGTTTGCACTGGGTCATTCAGTAGCTTTATTGTTGGTCTATAAACCCAAATGGTGTCTTGATAACGGTGCTGCTTTGTGCAACTTGGCTGTTACAGAGAGATGTTGTACAGTGAGACCACAAAACATTCAGAAAGCTGACATACTGACGTATTTAGTGGATACACCTGCTTACCACAAAGATGGGATTTCAGGTCAAATAAAAAGTTGCACTTTGTAGCCTTGATGAGTAAAATGCACTATAGTTTAGGTTAAAATCATCTATGATGAAATGCTTTCAACACATGCAGCTCATCAATGGCTTCAACAGTAAATCTAATAGAAAAGCTGGGGGACTGTGTAAATTGTATTGATTTGGAAATCATTTAAACCCTGTCCTTGCTGGACTGTCTCACCGAGTTAAAATTGTGGATGAAGCAAAGAAGTGGACCTCTTGAACCTCACTCGTCTTGGCCCTCCAAAACACGGGACGGATCACACATTTGATAAACAGATAAATGCTGTTGCTACAGTTAGTTTCTTCTACCCGAGGCAAAAGGCTAAGCCCTCTCTCTCTTTTGCTAAGAAGGCAAACCATGCTTGAAAAAGAAGGCACTGGACTTGTTCAAGTGTGTGAGGATGTTTCACCTTTCATACAAGAGGTTTCTTTAGTTCTAAAAGATTTTTCAAGCTCCTACGACTACCATGACCTGGATGACTGAGAGCCTAGACGAACTAGTTCATACCTTCATTTCACCCAGGCTTGCTTTTTGGAGTAGTTTTTATTTGAGAATCAGCCAGGCGCTGCGTTCTCCTCTGCAACCAAAATGCAGCAGCTCAAGTCCTGACAGGCACCTGCAAGCGAGCTCGTATTTCCCCTGTTTTTGGATGTTTTAACTACACATTCTCTGAAATGATCATTGAGATCAGCTGACCAGATGCTTCTGGTCTTACTGTGAAGCAGATTAAAGCATAGAGGAGACCTGGCCTTCTCTGTAGATGCCCCTGAACTTTGAAACAGCCCGCGCCCTTGAAATGAGCACCTCAGCAACACTCGACATCTTCAAGAGCCGCTTGAAAACTCATTTTTATTCCTAGGCATTTAAACCAGACCGAGGCTTGGCATCTGTTTTTCCTCTGTCTACTTTTCTGCACTATGCCAGTTTAGTTTAGTTTAGTTGTACAACACAGAGACAAAATATCAAAGACTGAAAGTGGAAAAAATTCAAAAAAAGTTGAAACAAGGGTCCTGAAAATGGTCATAAATATAACTGGGTTTAATAGAAGCATCCACTGGAGTTTGTGAGTAGGTTTTTTAGCAGTTTAAGAATAACTCAGTAACACAAGACTAAGTGTCAGTGTAATTGCAGTGTAATACTGCAAAGAATGTGCCGCTTTCATAGTCTCCAGTAGAGATGGACCGATCCGATATTACGTATCGGTATCGGTCCGATACTGACCTAAATTACTGGATCGGATATCAGAGAAAAATAAAAAATGTAATCCGATCCATTAAATATCACGAAAGCACCTCACAAAACTTGCAACACACCGTAACTCACCTCAGGTTAGCACGTCGGAGCAGTATGCATCACCTGATAGAGCGGCTGTGGCATGCAGGACCTGTCGGTGGTCTGGATAGCATGTGGAGCTTCGCTAGCAACCTGGCATTTCATCTCCGACAAAGTTATCCCGAGAGAAGTAAAGCAAGTGTGTAAGTCCATCTCTGAATGTTTGTAAAGCATTCCTGCGTTAAGCTTAACAAACGATATATGGAGCGACTGCCTCTTCTTGCTGCTACTTCAATCATGAAACTGCTTAACGATCAGCTGATCGGCTTTTCTGTCGCGAGTCCGTGTCTCTAGTTTGCTTTTGGCCCACTTTGCACCAGAAAGAGGAAACCAGCGGCTGAACAACAGCAGCACGTTTAAGCTTGATCAGCTGTTGTTAGAACTTATTTAATATTACTTTCTACACCAGGATCTTTTTCTACGTAGCTGACGCTGGTAACTGTGCAGGGGCGGATCTAGCAAAGTTTAGCCAGGGGGGCCGATAGGGCATTAACAGGGAAAAGGGGGCACAAAGACATACTTTTCTTTCTTATTCTCATTTAAAATGTCTAGCTTTTAATAAATAATTATCTGACAGCCAAAGTTTTAATTTGATGCAAAATGAATAGAAGTCCATTACTGTATATAGTAACTATTAAGTCTAATATATATACCCTAGTAAGCTATACTACTTTTTCCTTTGGGAAGGTACCATCTGTGCAGTCTGCAATTTTGTTGAAGAAAGATGTTGAATCTATTTAATATTTCTTGAAAAATAATTGATTTCTGTGCATTTTTTTTTCACACTGCATCAAATTAAGGTTGATTACGGCGATTAAGCATCATGAGGTGGAGCGTGAGGGGTGGTTCCCTATTTTTTATTTATTTATTTTTGTTGTTGCTGGGAGTTGGAACCCTATTAGTTAGGTTGCTTAATATTTATGCTAAGTACTCTTTAAAATACCAGAATAGGGAGGATGGTGTAGGTTTAAGTTTATTAGATTGATCAGTATTGCTGTACTATGAAATATTTTTTTTTGCATACAGGTATAACAGAATAGCTTTAGTGTAGTTGTTGTTTTAAACTTGAGTATGAACTTATACAAAATGCAGCAAGATATTTAAAAAACAGTTTTGTTGATTAAAAAACACCATATCGGATTCATATCGGTATCGGCAGATATCCAAATTTATGATATCGGTATCGGTATCGGACATAAAAAAGTGGTATCGTGCCATCTCTAGTCTCCAGTACAAAATACATTAAAAAGGGACAAAGCTGAAAACCAGCTACAGTATAAACTTAGAAATTCTGATCACTTATCACTGATGTCCTTTAAAGGGGTTTGGGTGTTCATTAAAGCGCATGGACATTACGGACACAGGAAATGCAGTCCGTCCATCCATCCATCTTCTTCTGCTTATCCGGGCAGCAACCTAAGCAGAGAAGCCAAGACCTCCCTCTCCCCAGCCACCTCCTCCAGCTTATCCACCAAGGTGCTCCCAGGCCAGCCGAGAGATATAATCTCTCCAGCGTGTCCTGGGTCTGCCCCGTGGCCTCATCCCGGTGGGGCAAAACACCTCACCCAGGAGGCATCCTTGTCAGATGCCAGAACCACCTGAACTCGCTCCTTTCGATGTGGATGAGCCGCATGCGGCATGCTGTGAACATCTTATTATTGCAGAACATTTTGAGAGGCTCAAAACCCATCCTCTCAAGCAAGAATGGGAAAACATGTTTGTGTTTGGGGGCTGAGCTGCAGTTTTGAGAGCTCAGTGTTGTTAAAAAAAGAAAGAGGTGATGCAAACCAGTGGTAAACACGCCCCTGTCACGATTTTGTTTTGAAATGTGTCGCTGGCATCACATTAAATAAAATAAGCGTATATTTAAACATTTTACAGCTGTTTAAATCCGCTCTCATTTACAAAATGGGCTTTGCAGTTTTTGGGAAATCTTTTTCTTTCTTTTGATCATGATTTTACACAGTTTGAACTCGTTGTTGTAGTAGATATCATTTTCATGCTGATCAGCACTGATGTGCGTGTGCTCATGTACTCATTGTTGTTGCTGAGAACACTCGGGACACGATACAAGCGGCAAACACTCATATTACACACCCGTTTGACAGCTCCTGTCATAAAATCCACTATTGAGGCATCAAAACTGGGATCCAGAGGAAGAATTTTGTGAAGGACAAGAAGAAAGAGACTGAGAGAAAGATCAGCCTCGCATCTTCCTGTCCGCTTCCCCCTCCTCACAGAAGATCCTCTAATGTAGGCACTGTTTGCATTTCAGTGAAGTGCTTCTACTTGCCTGACAGAGGGAATTTTTCCTTGCTGAATAAATGAGTGTGGTAATTAAAAGCAAACTGACCTACTTCTTGTTTTCCTTTTTTTTGGACATTCCCCATTTCTGGAGTTGGAAGACAGGATGAATACGACTGCTACCTGGCTGCTGGTTTTAAAGTCTTTTTTTTTTTGTCAAGAATTTATCAGCGGACACAATCCTGCGTCACTGTAGGATACACATACATATAGATATGTACCACAGCAGCTGCTTTGTGAATGTGCCGTGTGTTTGTCTGTGTGCCTCTGCCACCTGATTCTTCACACAAATTCAACAAAGTGAAAACAGCTCAGTGAGAAATCCCGGCAATGGCTTCAGGTATAAGCAAGAGGGAAGAGGGTGAGCAGAAAAAAGAAGAAAGCACCGGCGGGTGTGATAGAGGCTGAGAGCGGCAGAATGTAAATGGCCCTGAATGTCAACCAGCTTTAAAGCGCCACGGCTGCTGATACGTTGCTATCTTTACTGTCACTGGTTTGCCTCAGCATCCATTGTTCCATTGACAATTCAGGTAAAAAAAAAAAAAGTCAACAGTGACTTAACACTGGTGTAATCTTGGCAAAAGGAAAATTCTGGAAATGTCTAATCCTTCCAGTGGCTGGTTCAGCTCCTATCACAGAACCTGTCTTTGCAGGTTCTGTGATAGGGCTGCGAGTGAGAACAGGGTGTATGTAATGTATGTGTGCTGGTGCGGTAATAATACACTGGTTTGTGTGTGGCATCATATTTATGCATGTAGCATTTCCGATATTTGTGCAAAAGCATGAATGCAAGCTTGGATGTGCAAAATCTGTCTTGAGAATGTGCTCATTCACATGGAGAAAGTGCACTGCAATACGTCATATGAAATATCTTAATTAGAGGGAATACACACTATGCCTCCCCTCTTATTTTAGAGCATTTTACTATTATAAAATTATAAAAACAAAAACGTGATTATAAAAACAGTTTCTTTAAGCATCCCTTTCACATATTGATATGAATGAAACAGTCGCGTGTTCCTGCCACTAACAGTACACAACAAACCTTTCTGCCTGTTAAAGTCAACGCAGATGATTACTGGAGTAATATCTTATTTGGGAAATTAATACACCATTACATTGCTCTGTCATAATTGAATCACATATGATGAGTCACATATCTAAATGGACTCTTCATGCCCCTTTAAGCAGGAGATTTGTGGTAAAAGCACATCTATTTTTAGTCAGGATTTGTTATTATAACAAGATCATAATGGTTAATGGATATTTGTTCAAATACTATCATTTTTTCTGTCAACCTCCCCAGTAGCTTTTCAGACGTATCGATAAAGATATTTAAAATTGCTTCTTTGTATCAAGGCACGGGTCCCGCAGCTTCTGATGTAGCTCTTCTGCTTTTAGCATATAAACATATAGTGTTATTTGAAGACAACTATGCTATTACTTGCCAAATTTGATAAAAACAAAACAGTCTGTTCAATGCGATCATGTTTTTTTTTTTAACTTGTTTTTAAAAGCTAGGTAAGTAAGATTATCCTGTTATGATCATTTTTCATTTGAATAAATATTTTCCCCGCTTTTTTTTCCCTCGTTTTTGAGATTGCAGTCTTTGCAGTGAGCATAGCTCTGAATATCTGTGCAGGGCTGTGTGTGCGTGCACAGAAGCATGAGAGCAGTCTGCCAATTATGTATATTGAGTTTCTCTTCTGCTCACTTTACCTAAGTGCTCCAATTTGGCAGATGCACATAAACAGATGACCTATTGAGGAGAGCGAGAGAGCTGTGCAAGGTAAAAAGGGCTGGACTGGGAGGACAATAGAAACAAAGGGTTTTATTTGTACATATCTTCGCTTTAAGCAGAAAAATACCATGTGGTTTATACCAATATTTTCAATGTTTATGCAGACCTTGTGCTTGTATTTCTACAAGGCGTGTCCTCTGGACTATCACTCTCTTTGCTGAAAAGACATTTATGAGGACGCTGCTATTCATTTTTTGAACCATTTAAGATAATGGCTGTAATTCATTTGCTTGGACATGTTTGCACATCACTTTTGAATTGACAAGTACTGTTTATCAAACATAAGACAGGAGTACAAATAGTAGTGTGTAGGCGAACAATGTGAGGAACCATCTTACCTTGTGCAAAGAGAAAGTGCGCACGCAGAAAGTGGCCAATTCTATCGTGTCCAAAAGGGTCACTTGGGTCATACCGTAGGTCTCTGTACCTCGACTTGGCCAGTATTGATCACACTTAATCTGGGAGAGAAAGAGAGGCATTAGCTACAGCATGAAAAACCTCACGGACATAAAAAGGCACGGTTAGGACATTTTTTAAATCACATTTATTCGTATCATGGCGTGCTCTCGCAGCAAGCTCTCCTTTGGACTGAAACAGTGCAGTGGTGACAGAAACACCGGGGCAGCTTCTCTATAATTCACATCTGAGAAACAACATTATGCACACTGAACAGATGTGCCTGTCACAGCGACTCCAATCTTACTGCATAACTTTACCAACCTCACACAAATCCAGCCTGCTTCCTTCCTTGCCTTTTTCTTAAAACAAAACATATTCAACAGTAATGTGAAACACAAGGAATGTAATTGAAATCTCGGGAACTTGATGACTTTCCATAATCACAGCTGCTATAATTTCAAATCTTCATACGGAAACCTGGACACTTTTTAAAAGTTTATTAAGGAAAAAAACAAAACAAAACAAAACACTTTTTAGAGCAAACCCTTGATTTGTTGTGACTGTTAAAATTTTTTCTAGTCCTGTGGCACTACACACAAGCACACAAACCACGTCAGTCCACCTAATAAAGATTCATTCAATATGGGGTGTGATGTGCCAGCGGACATCAGATCAGATGTGACAGCTTGTGAGGGAGACGCTGCTCTCCAGTTTTCTCTCCCATTTCCTGGTCGAGCTGACACTCGAGCTCCAGCACCCGCTAACCCTGATCACGTTTGACAGGAGTGGAATGCGCATGTCAGGATGGAAGGTAGGTAAACAATTCAAAAGAGGACGGAGAAAGGGAAAATGAGTGGAGACACCTGGGGTGAGTGAGCCTGATGTTGACACAGGTTTGACTCGACAGCACGAAACATCATGGTTGGCTTTTTGACATTTAGACAAGTCGACTCCTCGAGAGGACTAAATATTATCACGGCGGACTCACTTAAGTAAAAGTATCAATCCACTGTGAGAAAAAAAAATCCTTTACAGGAAAAGGTCCTGCACTGAAAATGGTAAGAATCACAGAAGCATGAGAACAAAATGTAAAAAAATTTATTAAAAGTATTCATCATGCAGCAGGATGATTTCTAGCTAAACTTCCAAGTGAATTATTATTACATTAGTGGATTATTATACATGCACCCACTGGTCACTTTAATAGGAACATCATGCTAGTATGGTGTTGGGCACCCTGCTGCCTGTATAACTGGCCCAATTTCTTAGGGCATGGATTCAACAAGGTGCTGGAAACATTCCTCAGAGATTGCGGGCCACACTGACATAACAGCATCATGCAGATCATCATGGCTGCACAGCCACCATGTGAATCTTTCATGCATCCCAAAGGTGATCTATTGATTTGTGAAGTGGTGACTGTGGAGAGCATTTGAGAACAGTGAACTGTCACGTTGAGATGATTTGAGCTTTATGACATTATTATGCGCGTTATCCTGCTGAAAGCACCATGATCACAAAGGGATGGGCGTGATCAGCAACAATGTAACAATGCAAAGAGCAGATGTTACATTACTATTCCAAACATGAAAAAAAACCCACTACCAAACACCACACTCACCCCACTCCCATTTTAAGTGCAATGAAACATAATGGTGTTTTAGAGCTAATGGGATAAAGTTACATTTTATCAGCAAAATATATTGCCTGGGCAAGTTTATGCAACTTCACGTACTTAAATGTTAGTCTCCTCTCTTATTCTTAGAGATGCAGTGTCTCAACTGCTGATATCCCATAATGTGTACCAAATAAATGACAGGTGCAGTCTCATTTGCAGCAGTGATTATCATAAACTGCGTTGAACGCTATTCCCCCACCGCCAAATATTTAAGGTTTTCTTTAATGTAGTCTTATTTGTCATTTCTAAGCTAGGACCCAGTTCCTTCACACATTACAAAAACAGGATGCTGAGCTTCCTGAATCTAAGCCACTGTTCTCTCTGGATCGTTTTCTCTCTATATTCTACAATCAACAGATGGCTGTAGGAGAGACTGGTCGCAGGTACTGCAAATACTCTACAGCACTCTAGCACTCCCGTTCTTAAAATTTCATTTGAGCTTCCTGCACTAAGCAGTCTAAGTTCAACAACTCGCTATGCTCTCTGGGACATGCAACAGCTTGTGGTTTCTGCTGCAAATAAGGAGAGAAAACAGAGCTAAGCCTGTGAAGGTACTCCCAGTGGATACGCAGCCTTACTTATCAGATGTGCGCAGGTAGAGTGTCTTTGATTTAGCTCTGCTTTATCAGCCTCCCCAGTTGCTTTAACCACCCCATTCAAATATCTACAGTTCTCTGAAAGCAATCTATCCCAAGAAAATGAAGTCTGATTGCCTACCAATGGAGTTCAGTTATGCAACTGGGAAATCAATGTAAAGCTGTGCCATTTTCAGCAGCTGGTTGTTGTACTTGGTTGTGTAATGCACTGATTTGATTCCAAGGCTTATTTAAAAGAAAACATCATTTTCAAGCGATTTGTAAGGTTGGGGGTTTAAAAAGAAGCGTACAGAAAAGCAGCCCAGATATGCCGAGTGGACCTACCCGCGACTTCTCTTCCAGCCGGGTCATCATGACAATAGTGGCTGCTCTCTGTTCCCACACCATCCTCCAGAAGTCTCCAAATGTCTCTGGTAAAGGTCCTTGGGTGGCAATGTAAGCATTCTGCTTCCTGTAGCCATCAATGTAGTTAGCGTTGATGTAATCGCTGCCTGTTATACCTACACGTAGGCAGATAGAGGAAAAAAAAAACAGAGATTAAAAGATGGAACGTGTACCTTTGATGGCTTTTCCTTTATTATTCTTTTTCCAAACCTCATTTATCAGACTTTTTCATTAACACAATTATTATCACGCCATCTGCCTCAGTAAATCCCAGTTGTCACACGCACTGACACAGTTCCCAGCCAAGGAAGGAGTACGTGTAAATGTGAAGACCAGAATAAGACAAGTCAGGAGAATTTGGCTGAATTCCCGTAACATTTCCCAAACTGTCCAAACTACAGTGGCAATGTCTTTCAATATGCTGTCGACCACGTCAGCTTCTAAGAAACTTGTCAGGAAAGGGGTATTATCACCTGATGATAATAAAAGCCTTTACTCACTTGTAATTTATTATGTTACTAATACATATTTATTGAGTTTTAATAATTTACTTATTACACCACTGAAGTGTAAGCAGCTTTCTACACTGAGGTTCTCTTTTATTTTTTTGCATTACGAAGCTTAATTCATGCAGTATTGTGCATCTATTAGCAATTTACTATGTTTTTATTAACAGCTAATTATGCCTTTTGCAGTTCTCCCATCTGTAATGATCACAAACCAGATTTTTGTGCGCTTTTAAATTAATTCAACACATCTGTCACAATATTCTATCATTTTTCTTTTCTACGTTTGTGGCTCTTTCCAGGTTCCCGTAGATATCGTGTTTACCACCACAACAGACTAAAAAGATGATGGAAGATAGTGGAAAGTAAAACAGCTTTTCAGCCAACATAGCTACGAGGTAGATTTAGCTTCAGTCCCCCTGAGCCTGCTACCATGCTGTGATATACACCGGTCCTACTAAATCTAGCTAGAAGGAGGTCTTTTGCTGTGGAGAAAGATCTGAAATGTTTTTAATGCACAGGATTGTGTAAATGTGCTCACAAGTCAAGGTGCCCTTGAGTTTAAAAAGGAGTCACTAAAGGACAAAATGCTTTAAATGTTAACAGGATTATCTTGTGATTGGAGTGTCTTACATCGAGCGTCTGGCAGTGATAAGGCAGAGCATCACCCATCTTCATTTACCAACTTCTACAATCTCTCCATTTGAGAAGAGGCTTCGGCGTGACAGCATCTGTGTGTCGGAGACTCATGTCTCTTTGACATCTGACATCTCTTCGCTCAAGCAACAAACAATGAAAAACTCGACCGGACTCGTTTAAAAGAGGCGACTCGGTGAGGGCTACGGCCTGGGCGGAGAGGAAGGATGTAATATACAGAGGAAGGGAGAGACCGAGCGAGAGGCAGAAAGAGCAGGGAGGGTGAAAAGACGAAAAGAAAGAACAAAGAATCGAAGTAAAGAAGAGAAAAGAAAGTCAAATGTCATTAAAACGGATACCACGTTGCACAATTTGACTGGGCTGCCTTGGCTTTAGTCATAGCTAAGTGAACAGAGAATGGTGGCGTGCATGAATTGTTCTACTGCTGCGACTAATAGCAAAATCACTGCAGTGTAAAATAGAAATTTCAGACTTGATTAATTTATGTATTTATGGACGAGGCATTTTATTTCCCTGGGATAATTTTGTTATGCATGTTGCTGCACCCTAAAATTGGACTGACTACTGCAAGATACCGAAATCTAGCCCGAGCAGTTATTTCACACAAAAGGAGAGGACTCTGGAGCAGAGAGTTTGGCATTACTGTGAAGGAGTCGGCAGCTCTTCTGGTGATGCAAAGCCAGAACAATGTCAGCAGTGAAGGGTGACTACCTCTGACAATGTCCCTTGAGATTTAGGAGTCAGAGGAAGAATGTTTCTGGCTCTGAGATTCTCACCACCGTGTCTATAGGCAGCTAGAGGGAAGTCAAGACAGGGGCGTAGATGTGATGAGACAAATGGGACACTGAAAACACTGGTTTAACTTCCGACTCGGTTTGAGTGTGAGATCTAAGCGCTTGGCCTAAAGATGAGCTATAAAGAGTCCTTGCCTCACCCCCCAATTTGCCTCTGTAAACTGCTTAGCTGGTCAGTAGCAAGCTGAGCTGGAAAAATGTCCAGAGTTTAAAAATCAGCACATTTCACTTTTCTTCCTTTTCTACATAGAAGTTATACAGTAAGCATATATGGTGCTTCACACGTTTATTAGATAAGTATTTCACAATACTTAGAAATCTGTAGAAAAAAAAAAGAACAGGTTTAAAGATAAAAATGACTGAATTCAACATTTTTTATACCCAAACTTGAGCCGGCACAGTGGACTTCTTTAAAATTCAGAATCAGAATATTTTATTAACCCCTAAGGATGTGATGTGTTTCAATCATTAAAACCAAATCTGCTGTTCAGTAAACAACTGGAGTTTGGCAAATCCATTGAAAAATATTAACTGTATTTGTATTTCAGCATTAAAGCACCTGTGCATACTGGTGGATAAACAATTATGTTTACAAACGTATGAGTTGAAAGCGAGAAAAAAGTCCTGACCCAAAAAATATCTCCCTCTATATTTTTCAGTGGCCCTAATCCCGTTCCATAATCTAGTCAAGTTTTGTCCCGACGGATTAAATTGCTAATCTATCCCATTTAAATCCACACTGCAATAAGAAACACCTTTCCACTCGGCTGATTATTTAACATATTCTGCTTTTTTACTGATAACTTACGCTGAATCTGTGTGAGCACTTATCAAACAGCAGCGATACGAGCTCATGTCAGAGGTGGCGAAGATGTGCGGAGCATGAGGCTGAAACTTACCCTCTATGGGAGCCAGGATGACACGTGAGTGGTCGTAGGCGATGACGTTGGCGTAACGATTCTTGGGCTTGTTCACCTCCAGGTTGGAGTGCTCCCAGGTGAACTGCTGGCCTGGATCAATAGACTGACGGGGGTGCAGAGACAGGCAGAACATGCACATGTAAGGAAGCAATCAAAAGGAGCCACGAGAGAAGCTGAGTAATAACAATACAACCTCCGTGCTATCACAGAAAGAAGAGCGGAAGATGGGGGAGGGAGAGATAGAAAGGTTGATTTCCCTGAGAGAAAGAAGAACACGGTATCATTACAATCTGCACGCCGACTGGTTCTGATACAGCAGCCGCACGCGGTACTTTATCAAGATCATTAATGCGCGGGGGTGCATAATGACAAATAACAATATTGATAAAGGCGACGGCTCTTCCCCCTTTGACAGGAGACTCGTGGAATGAGCCTCGACACTTGGGTGAAAGACAAATTCAGCCGTCTCTTTAAAAATACGAGAATTCTAGATAACTATTCCGCTCCCTCGCCAGGATAATTAAGTATTCCATTATGAGCCGATGTTTGCTCATAGGCGTCTGGTGCCGTGTTGGCATGGGGATGGAGGCTTGAATGATATTTGCAGTTGGGGCTGGAGAGAGCGAGAGAAAGAGAGACTGAAGCTGAAACTGAGTCCAATTGGAAACCTAATTTAACATGCAATCAGCACGCAATCATTACAGCAATGAGAGATTCCCTCTGTTTTAGCCTCATCTGGCTTTTTTCCCCCCTTCTCTAGCCTTTTTCGACATCCCCGTTTTCCTTATCAGCACGGCTCCATCTTCAAACTCTTCCACTTTTTATCTACTGTGTTCTCTCTGAAGTTTACTATTAAAGAGTCCTCCACCTCTCCCACTCCCTATATTTTTCCTTTCAGATCATCTTATGACCGACTAAGTGTGAGTATTCATGTCTGCATAAAAAGATTGGGGTCATTTCTCTCTTAAAAAAAACTCCCAACTCTCCCTCAGTGCAAAAACCTTCAAACAACATCCGTGTATTTCACATTTCAATATTTTTTTCCACAAATGATATTTAAGAAATTTGTAAATTAAAAAAAAATCGGCAAAATATTTTCTCTTGTAAAACTAGAATTTCTCCCCGTTTCTCCTCCTTTTTACCGTGATGATGGCTGAAGATGAATGACAGCTCGTGTCCACGTGACAGGCTTGGCAGGACGACGCCTCCTGAGCGCCTGACAGCAGACAGATAAACTCTGCGGCTTTGCCTTCCTCGCTTCCGTTTGTACTTGAGATTATCTTCTCTTCATCTCCACTCTCCCGCTTTCTCTCCCCTCACTGAATCCTCATCATTAACCAAAACTTCTCCACCTCATCTCTCTCTCCCTTCTCTCCTCTCTGCCCTCTTCCCCTCCATTTTTTCCTCCGCTCGCACATCCCGCCTGGCTAAAAACCAATCAGTCAAAGCCCTGTAGAGCTGTGCTTGGCAAGCCGGGGCGCCGGCACGAGCAGCCATTCATCAAGAAAATAACAAAATTAAAATTACACTTCTCTATTTAATTTGGTCATTTATTTTTCCTGGGGGGTGGTTGTGCGAAAGGGGCAGGCGGACCGAGGGAGAGAAGACAGAGATGAGCTGGTGGTTTAAGGCTCTCTCAAAACCAAGTAATTAGAAGTTGAAGTTGCATCAAAGCGTCAACTTTGGCGTCACGTTTCTCGTCTCTCTTCCCCCGCAGAACGGAACAAGCTTGTCCATTTGGTATATAGCCCGGATGTGGATTTATGAATAATAGATACCCAAGAAATACAGGATTGCTATTAAAAGTCGTTATCCGCCAACATCCACCAGCGGGCATGATGACGGCAATCTGTGCTGGTGTACCCGCTTCCCACCTTAGCCTGGTGTGCAGCGAGACGACAGGCACAGTGATTTAGGGATGGTGGGGAGGGGATATTGCTTGTATGCAAACGAGAGCTGATTCAGCGCTCCTGATTTCTAATCAACTCTGGTGTCATTTATAACCGCTGCGGTCTCAGAGCTCAGACAGCTCAGTTATCCCCTCTGCACACAAACATACACACACTCCCACACATACCATGTTAAAGCCTGAGTGCCAGTGTGCGCTTTTCCCAAAATCACATTAGCAGAGGTCTTTCTTTGCCATGTGGAGGCTGCTAATGTATGAGATACTTGTTGTAAACACTGTAATTGCTCAAGTAACACCAGCTACAACACGCACATACGCAAAACAAGCAGAAAAGAAAGAATTCAAAAGAAGAAGCACGCGACACTAGAGCATACCAGATGAGACTGTCCTTTTTCCCCCCCAATGAAAACACAATTGGACAGAAATCAACACTGTAAGGCAACTTTCACGTTTGAATCGTTGGCCCACCCACCTCATATTCCTGGGAGAGTTTGAGGTTGTCGTTGGCCTTGAGAAGTTCTGTGTGTTCAGCCAGCTCTGAGATAGGGATAGGAGGATGATTCATCATACCTGCTCGCCAAAAACATAGAGAGACATTCCACACAAGGGAAGAAAGGAAAGAAAGTGTATCAGTACAGCACACGGGACACTGGTTCTAAACATTCACACATGCCATTTAAAGTACAGGTAACTTGTTTTTTGATCTTTGCTTAAATAACGAGGGACAATGGGTTTTAGTGATGAGGAAGCTTGAGCAGGACATCGTGAATGTTACACACAGTAAAAAAAAAAAGCAAAGAAAAATGTGCTGACTGGTGATGTTATACGCACTTGATTGGACCAGGCCAGAGCTCAAAAATAGCCAAGTTTATCTTGCGGGGCTGATTGATTATTTGCCAGAAAGGGTTGTGTTATACACCCGCAGACCAAATTGTAATTACTCCCACTGCAATCACGATGCTGACGGACAGGTGGACCAATAGGAACAAAAAGTTGCAGAGCGTAGCCAGTTATAGCTCAAACATTCAGAGGCATCAATAATTGTGATAGCTTGGGAAATTAGTTTAACGTGACATAAGAGGAACAACAAAAGGTTTTGATGGAGAGATCAGACGAAGGAGCCCCACAAATCATCACAAAGACCCCCATTTTGGTCTTTCAATCAACAGAATGCTCATGTTGACAAAATTGCCTTGAACTCCTCATTAGAGACAATCAAAAGTAACATTTGCTTTCAGCTCGACTGCGATCAACAAGAGATGATTTGAATAAAAACCTCACAACTCAATGGGAATACTGTTGAGTCGTTGAATGGTCTCGATCAAGTAGGACATTTCAAATTTAAGTTGACTTAGTTGTTTTTCACTAGCTGTACATGGAAAACACGGTGTTAGCGCAGCCTTAATCTGCAGTGCTCTGTTTGTGCAGCGTTGTTAGCACGGCGACCACTTTTCACTGCTGCCTCTATAAAAATCGTATTCTAGAATCGAGCCCTGACCTGGGGGGGCTTATAGGAAGGGAGGTGTGAGAGGGATCAGAAGGTTTAGGAGTGTGAATGATGCTGAGTGACACAGCGAGCTGCTCCATTTCAGCCTGCTAGTGCAAAGATAGCCTTTTCCTTCATCTGCCGCTTTGCTCGGCATTAGCCGAACACTATCTCAATGACGAATACCCCAACGGTACCTTCCAATACCAAAAACAGGCAGTCCAACATACACTTCCACCCCTCCCCAAAAATCCTACTGCTTTTTATCCCAAGGCATTCACTAAAAGTACAAGCTTTTTTAAATGGGTGGGGAAAATTGTGTTTTTTTTTTCCTCCTTGCTTCAATATTCACTGAATATTGTGTTGCAGCTACTATAATATTATCAGCACTGCTGTGCACTCCAGTCGCTAATCCATTTAGAAGCATAATGGTGAGGCCATGTAATGGAATATGGCGCAACTGTAGATTGTGGCTCTGTCCCTGCACGCCGACTGGCAATACTTAGCACTTCCATATTTTTAAACACAAGGCCTCTTTTCCTGCAGAGCATTGAGGTCAAAAGTCAACAAAATGTTGACACCACCTCAGAAAAATTCAGGGTTAATTGGGCATGCAAATCGGCATAATCACATTAACCATCCTTAACTTTCCCTTTTATACGATGCTTAATACCCCCCTCCAATGTTACGGGGGGTCACCCGTGTTTTGTTGCGCTTAGGGGGGGGGGACCCAACTCTCTGTGCTGACAGTATTCATTAGTGATGGTAATTTATTTTACACTGATATAACAATGTGGCAGTCTCAAGTACATAAAGATTACAATGTACACATGAGACAAATGGACGCCGTGGCATCTTCTGGGCACAGACACGGACATGCCGTATTAACAGTCTACTTTACAAAAAATGCAAACCACTTAAATGACAAACTTAATAGTTTCCCCCTATTCTTAAAGCCCATGTTGAGTTTGTGTTTCAATTAAGCATGTTAATTGCAAACCTTAAGGAAACCTTGTCGGGTAATAGCAGAACTGTTTGTTTATTCATACTTGAGTTTTCTCAGTGAGATAACAAAGCTCTGCGGCGGCGCTTTGGAATGAGCCGAGGTTATTAGCGGCTTCTGCTGTAAGAATTCATTACGATGGATATCAAGGAAGGAGAAAAAAAAGGAAAAAGAAGATGAAAAATGAAATTTGGTTGTCAGTTTACTAGCCTCGCTTTCAAAGGAAAACCCTATCAGACGCTATGAGTGAAATAAGTAAATGTGTTCAAACGAGGGGCCCTTACTTCTCTTTGGGAAAACAAGAGCAAGAGGTTGTTTGAGGGGAGATCAAAGACTGTTTGTGTTGGGGTTTGTGCACGCGTGGTGTGTGTAGTTTTCTTTTCATGTGCACGTATCCCAATTTGTGTGTGTGTGTGTTATCCTTTTACAGTTTTTCTTAAAAAAAAAAAAAGTGACCAGGGCATTTGTTTACCTCAACTGGAGGAGGTAAGAAGCACTTATTTGCAGAAGGCTTATATAAGAGCCTGATGTAAATATGCAATTCAATTTGTTTGATCAGCATAATTAGTACTGTTTGCTTTTTGGTGCCTCATTTTGCTATTAAATTTAATATAAACTACGTGCTTTATGCTCCAAACAAATGAATCTACCACACCTGAAGGCGCGCTGCAATGTTATTTCCCAGAAAATATTTAGCTTCTAAGCTAAACTTGACTGTTAAGCTTACCCAAGCAAAGTCAATCAAGGGCGAATTGCTGTTCTTTCTTAACCTAACTCTGAAGCAGTCAGCCCCCTCTCTCCCACAACGCTCAATCCCAAAGCTTTTTCCCCCCCCTATCTATCTACTATCCTATTTTTCTCCCGCTGTAATCAACATAGTGATTAGTAAACACACGTCACAAAAAAAACATCTAATTACACACTTCCAGTCTCCTGATCTGCAGTCGATATGCCTGAGAAATATAATCATTCTTTTCGAAAAGCCAAGCCGGTCTTTCCAAAAGCCTATTTATGATGTCGCGTATTTCCATTTTAAAGAGTCGACGTCTGCCTGTGGATAAGCAAAGAAAATAAAGAGGGAAAACTGGGGGAAGAGTAAAAACCAGAAACTCCTTTTTTTTCTTTCGGGTGATTCTTTTGTGGTGAGCAGGAGAGGGGGTGATCAAATGTCGAGCCATTGTTTGCCACTGCTTTAATTAATTCTGCTTGTTATCTCTGAGCACAGAAAAAGACCCCGTTGGTTCAGAATGGAAATGGAGCAGTGGTGGTGAAGGAGGAGGGAGACGGGAGAACAACAGCTTGGAGGTAAGGATTGGGAGGAAGAGAAAAAGGAATAACACAAGTTGTATTTGGGAAAAAAACCTCCACTTATTAACCAGCTATACATGAGCGGAAGTGATCGCACAGGTTATTTATGCATGGTAGATTAATGCACAGCCAACAGCCCGAGTGAATATTGTGATCCAATTAAAGGGAAAAAAAAAGAAAAAGAAAAAACACACCCTAGTGGACCAATAGAAACAAACATAAAATTAATTAGTGCTCAAATTTTGCTGCATCATGTGAAAAAACAAACAAATGCAAATGATGTATTTGGAAATTGAGGCAAGCGGTGCTCAAATACCTAAAACAAAATAAAACACACACACACACACAAAAACCATACGTATATAAAGAAAGCTGGTACGCAAACTCTGAGAGCATAGTGACTAACTTTCATAGTCAAAATCTGCTTCACTCTGAGGACTGCTTAGACCAGAATCTGTGAAGGACAGCAGACATAAAGGAAATGGTTTCAAAAAGGCTGTAATGCAACACAAAATGCCATGTTAACAGAAAATATGAAATGTGCAACATAACACAAGGGCATGAAGTAAAACACAAGGGTAATATTACCTCAGTTCATCCCACAGGGTGGCCTAAATTATGTTATTTCAGTTTTCAGGCCAAACTGACACACAGACGTGATAAAGTAGGGCAAACATTTCCAAATCTTAACACAACTTCCCGTCCACCACCAATTAGCAGTCAGTGCCAGATTCCCACTTGGGGGCCGACTGGTTGGCTGAGGGTGTCAGCCTCTGTGGGCCCGTGGAAAAATTTCGTCTGCCAACCCCCATATCAGCGGCTATAGAGATCAGCGATAAGAAAATTGATTTGCTATATTTAAGCCTTTATAAACAGCAGTTGGAAAGGCCCCATCCGGAGGACTGTGAGGAAGACAGAGAAGGGAAAAACAGCTTATGGTTTGCTGGTGAAAACTAACTCTGAAAGGTTCCTTTGTTTGTGGCTTCATGCCAAAGCACCAGGAGTGAAAGGTGTGGAAAAGTGTCCGCATTCTTGGCTGACAGCTGTGGACCCGGAGCTGATGGGAGTCAGAGCTCCGAGGAGGGTGGTGACGGTTCAAAATCTTATCTGCTCCAGAGTAGAAATCCTCCGGGGCTCCAGCCGGCCGATATTACGTCCGTGTAGACACAGGTGTCCCCGACCGTTCAAGCAGAAAGGAGCCATCTGTGACAGTATTAACAGGACATGTGGCCAAGAGATGGCATGTGATGGGATGTGTCCAACCTGCCCATCAAGCAAAGAAAAATAGATTTTGCACAGGCTGAAAGCTGTCATCAGAGTGACAGGGTCGATCGCGTAATACAAAGATGGCAAGTTTTATCCAACTGAATCGAGATATTATGTTCAGCTTCACGTGTAAGAAGTGAGAAATTAATGGAACGGAAACAAGATTAGAAGACTTACAGGCTAAAGCGGGATTTTATTAACGAAAACAAAAACAAACAGTTACGCTTGAGTCTCCAAAATATAGCTGCAAAAACAAGCATTCATGGCTTTACATTGACGTCTATAGGAGACAAGACGTCACTGCAGTGATGCAAAAGGAGCGCAGTGAGATGAAGACATTGAACATCCCCCTCTCCCTAATTGATTTGTGACAATGACTAATTAAACCTAGTGGGTGGTGCTCTGAACCGCTGTCTCTAAACGTCATTCATCACAGCATGAAGAAAGTACAGGCATGTCTGATTATGTTCATACGGAAGTGTGTGTTATGTGTGTGTTTCCACAGAACTGTGAACGGGAGGACTTGGCCGTTCAAGTTGTTGTGACGTGAGAGTGATGCTTCTTTTGTAGATAAATATAGTGAAGAACATATGTATTATTTTATATGCTGTATGCAGAGGTTTTCTTTTGTTACATATTTGTCACACTCGCACGTTCTAGATAACCAAATGACTTTCAATATTAGACAAATATGTAAGAAAGGAATTGCACCCCCACAAAAACCTTGATAGATCATAAATTTACTGTGAATAACAACAGTTTTTGGAAAGCTGATTTCAGTTTTAACAGCCACAACAAGACTTGATTACTGCTAGACATGCTGAATCAATAAATCCCTTAAAAAGAATTTGTCTGACAAAGTGAGGTAGGCTAAAAGATCTGAAAAAGCAACACATCGTGCCAGGGTTTAAAGAAACAACTGAGAAACAAAGCCATTGGCATCTATCAGTCTGGAAAGGGTTACGAAGCTATTTCTAAGGCTTCGTGACTCCAGTGAACCACAATGAGAGCCATTATCCACAAATGGAGAAAACAGAATGAAGTGTCCCAGAAGCGACTGGCTCACCAAAATTACTCTAAGAGCACAGTGACGACTCATCCAGGAAGTCACAAAAGAACTCAACATCTAATTTGCACCTCACTTGCCCAAATTAAGGACAGTGTTCATTATTCAACATTATAAAAGAGACTGGGCAAAAGTAGCATCCATAATGAACAAAAAGAACACAGGCCTGTCTCGCATTTGTCAAAAAAAAATCTTGATGAAGACTTTTGGGAAAATATTCTGCGGACTAACGAGACAAAACGTGAACTTTTTGGGAAGTCTGAGTCGCGTAATGTCTGGTGTAAAGCTAGCACAGCGTTTCATAAAAAGAACACAACACCTACATTGAAACATGGTAGTGGTAGTGTGATGGTCTGGGGCTGCGTTTGCTGCAAGATTGTTTTTGATTTTTCATTAAATGGAAAAGTTCCATCGCTGCTGACATCAAGAGCATGGCACGGTCATGTCGATGCAAGAGGTGCCAAGTCCAATCAGCACGGGGTGCCCGGTACAAGCCTTTTCGGCCACTTTTTAGCACCTTCACGTTAAAGTTGTGATCATTTTCATCAGCAACCTAATGACTAAACAGGAGTTTTAAAAAGAGAAGAGTCCACAGTTTCCAAGACCCAAGAGGGAATACAAGTTTAGGATCACGACCAGGAGGAGGGTTGCTGTTTATTTTTTCCAAAATTTACTGGGTTGTGTGCTGAGTTCAACTTCTACTCATGATGGGTCTAATGGAAGACATTGAGTGCAAAGGTCCTGAAATGTGGTGCAATTACAATTGAGTGCTACATCAGGACATCAGGGCTGCAGCAGCAGAACAGTGTGATGCACTGAAGAATGCGTTCAGAAAGTGTTCCAAGCATGGCAGCTGCATTGGAGGCAGTGTGTCACAGCCAAAGGACTTCAGATAACGCTGAGGGATGGTGGTCAAATTCAAATCATGTTGCCGCAGTCACAGAACATTTTGATCATACCCCATATGACCCTCGGGAAATCGAACTCATCACATGAAAATGTTTATTATAAGTACATTTAATTATTTCTTTATTGCTAGTTGGAGCGTTGTGATAATCATTAACTATTGTAGGAAAAAAGCTTTAACTTTAATATAAAGAAGAGTAGACAAAGAATAAAATGATGAAGAAAAAAAAGCGAGCACTCTGGGCGAAAGGGAGGGCTTAGCTGCAGATAGACAGTAGATATCCACCGAGTCGTGATGCTTCATTACTTTGGCCCCATTTGCCAATTAAACCCTAGGCACAATGGAAGTTAATGACAAAACAAGTCACTCTGTGCCCCAAGGACTTATGGGATGTCATTGTGAGGCTGTCATATCACCTACAGGCTTTTAAGCATACATGGACAGGCGTGCACAAACACACAAGATGTGCGCACTCTCTCTGAAACATGATGCCTGTTGGAAGGCTAATCAAAAACATATTTTATGTTCCTCAGCACTAGGGGTCAGCGAGCACACATTGCCGACACGGCATATGCTCGGCTGGATTGGAGAGGCCTTGGATAACTGCACAGGGAGTATGCTCATTTGAACAATGGTCGCTATTAGCTGATGGGGATGTTCACAAATGCTCACCGGCCCACTTAATTGGGCTAAAATGTCCATTTAAATTAAATTCCCCGGGTGCGGAGATAACGACAGCGTCCAATTCTGCGGAACAACGGCGAGGCTGTGGAATGAGAATGCTCGTCGAGTATAAAGACAAGTCTTAACATATACTGGTGACTGTTGTATAAAAGAGGGCAAGCATTTGTAATGAGAGTGACTGTTATTTAAGGAAGGCTGAAGGACAGCGGTAAGCACAGGAGAAAATCTCAAAACGTAAGAGCGGCCACTATAACATTGTGGTTACAGAAACCTCTGATAGGACTCTGAATGCCAAGCAAGATAAAGATGGGAACAGTAGCATTTCTCTGTAAGTGTCTCTGTGAGTCTCCTTGCTTCTCTGTCCTCTGATGTAAAGAAATCTCTCTTTCCTTCGAAGATACAAACTCAAGGCGGCATGTCCGGGCTGAAGAGAAATGCTTTATTTTGAAATCTGAGCCTTTTGATGGAGCAGAGACTGGCCATGGATGACAGATGGATTTCCAAAAAAACATCCCGGCTCGAAGACAGAAAGACGGCAGGCAAAAAAAATAAACGAAGAAATAAAAGAAAAGAAACAAGCAGAAACTAGGTTGGGTGTGTTTATTCTACTTATGGAGAATTGTCTCCCTTATTAGCTGTTTGTTTGGACCAATCTGTACAAAGGCTACTTAGATACATAGCGAGCTTTTATGCTACAATACATTTGGAAGGTAACTGGCCGACAGATGTGCCAACTGCATTTTTTTTTCTTTGCACACCACAGCTTGTAACTGGACACTGAAACTTAACTGAAACAAGAAGACAGCATAAGAAAAACACTTCCACTGCGGCTAAGACCAGAGTCAACAAACCGTAGATGTCAGTGTGGTCAAATTACAGGAGGCTTGATGATAAAAAAAAAAGGCAAACAAACAGAAAATCAATCTGAATGAAAGCCAGGGGAAAGATGTCAGAAAGCTATGGCTGGAGAAACCAGACTTTAGCGCAGATGATCATCAGAAATAAGGCAAGGCAAGTTAATTTATATAGCACAATTCAACAGCAAGGTGATTCAAAGTGCTTTACAGAAACATTAAAAAACAAAAACAAATAAAAAGCATGATTTAAAATGAAAAAAAAGGAACAGTAGATAAAATCAGTAGTTAGAATGTAAGTTTGGAAATTTAAGCTTAAAGTAAAACAGTGCGGATTTGGTGCTTTATTCAAATGCAGCTGAGAACAGGTGAGTCTTCAACCTGGATTTAAATAAACTGAGTGTTTTAGCTGATCTGAGGCTTTCTGGGAGTTTGTTCCAGATATATGGAGCACAAAAGCTGAATGCAGCTTCTCCATGTCTGGTTCTGACTCTGGGAATTGATAAAAAACAGGATCCAGGTGACCTGAGGGATCTGGAAGGTTCATACTGGGTCAGGAGGTCACTGATGTATTTTGGTCCTAAACCATTCAGAGCTTTATAGACCAGCATCAGAACTTTAAAGTCTATCCTCTGACGGACAGGCAGCCAGTGTAAAGACCTCAGTGCTGGACTGATGTGGTCCACTTTTTTGGTCTTAGTGAGGACTCGAGCAGCAGAGTTCTGAATGAGCTGTAGTTGTCTGACTGATCTTTTAGGTAGACCTGTAAAGATGCTGTTACACTAATCAAGCCTACTAAAGATGAATGCATGGACTAGTTTTTCCAGGTCCTGTTGAGACATCAGATCTTTTATCCTTGAAATATTCTTGAGGTGATAGTAAGCTGATTTTGTTATTGTCTTAATGTGTTTTTCTAAGTTTAGGTCTGCATCCATCACTACACCCAAATTTCTCGCCTGGTTTGTGGTTTTTAGATGTATGGATTGAAGTTCTCTGGTGACCTGTAATCGTTTTTCTTTGGCGCCAAAGACTATTACTTCAGTTTTGTTTTTGTTTAGCTGGAGAAAATTGTGGCACAACCAGTCATTGATTTCCTCAATGCATTTACCAAGAGCCTGTACAGGGCCTCAGTCTCCTGGTGACATTGTGATATATATTTGTGTGTCATCTGCATAGCTATGATAGTTTATTTTGTTGTTCTTTATAATCTGTGCCAGTGGGAGCATGTAAATGTTAAACAGAGGGGGTCCCAAGATGGAACCTTGGGGAACTCCACATGTGATACTTGTCTGCTCAGATGTGAAGTTACCTATTGATACAAAGTATTTCCTGTTTTCTAAGTATGTTTTGAACCAGTTTAGTACAGTTCCTGAAAGACCTGCCCAGTTCTCCAGTCGTTTGAGTAATATGTTGTGGTCAACTGTATCAAATGCTGCACTGAGATCCAGTAAAACTAAGACTGACATTGTTCCACTGTCTGTGTTCAGACATATGTCATTAAACACTTTGGTCAGAGCGGTTTCAGTGCTGTGGTTCAGTCTAAAACCTGACTGGAAGGCATCATAGCAGTTATTCTGTTTTAAGAAGTAATTGAGCTGTTGAGAAACTGCTTTTCAAATGATCTTACTTAAAAATGGGAGATTCGAGATTGGCCGGCAGTTGTTCATTTGTGTCTTGTCAAGATTGTCCTTTTTTAGTATAGGTTTAATTACAGCAGTTTTTAGTGGTTCTGGAAACACACCTGACATTAAAGAAAAGTTGACGATATGTAACAGGTCTGACTCTAAAGTCTTTGAGACGTTTTTGAAAAAAAGATAAAACCACGTAGAAAGCCAGGGTATAAAAAAGACAGGCCTGACAATGCACAAAATTTCAAACTCTTTCTTATTCATCAGCGGTTAATGGGGATATGGCAAACACATGCTTATAGCCTACAGGCTGTTATGATGGCAAATTATGTCAAACACAATGATATGGGGGGACTCAGACAGGGTGTACGCAAAAGCACATATGCAATCATTTTGGAGTAGCACATGTGGGTGTAAGTGTAACAATCTGCTGTCACGACACACGTAAAGTGTATTAATGCATAACCATATATTTATATTCTGCTTTCATGAAAGGTTTTCTCTCTGAATTGTAATTGTGCAACAATATGAAAGGTCTTCTCCAGATTCACACATGTATGCAGCCCGTGAGATCTTTTTTGGATTAAACCTCCTTTACAGCCTCCATTAATTTTATTTGAAAAAGAAACTTCTTCCAATCCTTTGTTGCTCTACAATTTTAGAATGAGATGAATGAGCTTCCTGTTCTTCATTCAGAGTGTAATGCACCTTTTGCCTTACCTGGAGTTTGGAAGTTGATGCGCCTCACCTCCACGGGGTCTGTGGGGTGATGGGGTGTAATGTCTGCGTTGTTCAGCAGACATTTTGTGCGTGGCTCCGACTCTTTTCTTTTGTGGCTGGACAGTAAGTCAAACATAAAGAAGGAAGAGGGGAAGACGTACAAAAAAAGACAAAAGAAAAAGAAAAACTTTAATGCACACTTGATCCAGCACAAGAGATCCCATCCTCACTATCTACTCAGTAACTCTGACTGATTGGTAGCTCAGTCGGTCAGAAAAGCTAAGAGTGAAGCAAAATCACGGACTGTGAAGCTGGTAACATGTATCGCGTATGAACAAGTCTCCTTCACTCTCACTAATTAAGGCCATTTTGTGCTGAGACAAGCTATTTTGTCTTGAAAAATGCATTAAATCTAAGTAAGACTAAGCCTTACCTGTCGGGTTTGCTGTTTCCAGAGAAAGCAATAGGAGTCAAATAAATATATAAAGATGGTGAAAACACAACACACAAGGAGAAAGGGAGACGGGGAGGCAAGAAGAGAGATAAATCAATAGAGAGCAGTTTAAAATTCACAGGGGTCGCTGCTGGGCTCGCAAAAAAGCGAGATAAAGCTCATCAGCATTGGAAGAAGGTGTGTGCATGAGTGCAAGTGTGTGCACGTGTCAATGAGTTGGAATGAGTGCGTATTCAATGAAATGTGTAAGTAAGCGCATACATTCGAGAGCCCTGCATTTGCGTGTCTGTGGATGTGTGCGTGCATGCGTGTGTGTGTATGTGTGTGTGCGAAGGGTGCAGATACAGATAGGAAAGGGGAATGTCAGGGCCAAGGGCAGTCCTGGGAAACACTATTCACCATGGAGAGATGGGGGAGATGGGAGAGTGAGGTGGAGTGAAAGAGAAGAGAAAAAAGAGAGAGATTCAAGGAGAGATGTTACTCTCCCTCTAACCATTCAAGATGGAGGTAAACCAAGGTCAGATAGTCACGGATCATCTGACAGTAGCGAGCCCTGCTCATGCTTCTCACACCAGTCCTACCCCCTTCTAGATAATTCAGGGATCTTTCCTGGTATGTAGGGCAACCTCTTGCAACATTGTTCTGTTTGGATTTGCAGCCCCCGAGGCAAATATGTGCAGCTAACAGTAAAAAAGGGCGATATACTGACTGCATGTGCATCTTCCAAAGCTCGAAGCTACAGAGAGTTCACTTAGTCTTGACTCAGAGGAGCAGAGGTGTTGGGCTTTAAAGGCAAGTTTGATCTCCACTACAGTAAAAAAAAAAAAAAAAAGATCACCCAGTTTTTAATCTAGTAGTTTAGTCATTACTAACATTATTATTGGGTAACTTAGGCAACACTGGAAAAAGTGCTTGAACACTAGAATTCGCAGTTCTAATTTCACATCCAGACTCTGACAATATGTAGGAAAAACCTTTAGTTATGATACCGTAACATGATAGCTGCACTCCTCTATAATGCATATGGTTTTTATGTGGTAGAGATCATACTGGTTTCATGGTTTGTGTCTATTTAGAGGGAGGGCAGTGGCACGCTTACTAGACTCACTCCAGTCCTGTGATAGAACATTTCTATCCTGTCCCTTTCATGATGACAACAGCCCTGTCCACGTTCTATTAACCAACATCAACAACAAACGAAGCAACACATTTTGGATGAATGCTTTACCAAGGTCTACTTTTGGCACCACATCTTTATTTTATTGTTCCCTTGAATTTATCACCCTTCCTATACTCGCTGTGAATAAACACTTTTGACATCTACTGACTGACAAATTCTTTCTACTAGTCGAGCACCATCTCAAAGAATCTCCTCCTCTCTTCTTTCTCCAACCAGCTCACATCCCACGACCATCTTTTTTTTTCCACAAAAAAAAAGTTTCATATTTACATGCAACTGTGTTTTTGGGACTTTGAATATCATGCTGCCATGAAAACATAATAAGACCCTCGTTCAACATGCCGCCTAGCATGCAATCATTTAAGATAGCCCAATTCCCCAGTTTGACTACAAATAAGGGGTTTGGCATGAAATGACAAGAAAAACCAAACTCCAAACTTCACATCTATTTGAGGTTCTGACATCTTTACACACAAGTATCACCACAAACAGAAATTCCCAAGCCCACTCACTTTTTATACAGAAGAATGGCGATGACGATGCAGATAATGAAGACAACAGCCAGGACGGGGCCCAACACCCATATGAGACCATCTCCAGCGTCTACTGGCAAAGGGTCCACGACCAGCTCAGGAGTCACCACCGTGTCGGTATATGGGCTTGCTGCAAACATTTTCTGAACAGAAACAATTTTTCGCAAAACTTAGTACAGTGCATAAAACCCAAAGATACAAATTGAACAAACTGAATTGAATACCACAAGAAGCATAAATGTGTTAGGTTTAGATAAATCAGCATTAAGAGATCCACTATTAACTGAAGAAAACCGCATAATTAAATCCACTCTGACAAAAATTCGACTGAACTGTCTTACCCCGCTAGTGGCATTGAGTTCAACCAGCAGGAAGAAGACATACTCCTGGCCAGGTTCGAGAGGCTTGTTCTCACAGTTACTGTGGCGGTTTTCAGATCCTACTGTGAAGCTAGCGGGCAGTTGCCGGAAGCAGGCTATGATGTAGGGCTTCTTCTGGTCCAGCTGACGGCGTGAACGGCGCTTTGGATTCACCTCCCTCAACAGCTGATTGACGTAAAAAGGTTTTATTGTACTTCTTTATGTGTGAGAGCGTGAGTGTATTTTTAAAATTTTGGCAGATCAAAGACTAAATATAGAGAACATTCAAGTCAGACCTAATGAGAGTTTCTGAGTGCAGAAAGTGTTTATAATGTTAATGTTTTTTAAATAAAAATTTAAACAAAACAAGAGCTATTATTTAAGCACAAAAAATGACATCAATTCAATAAACTGGAAATAAGAAACTGTAATATGGCAGTAGTACAAATTTTCAAATACATAAGCAGTAGGTCTCTTGAATAAGTAGCTGTTTTGTAGAAGGTCTTGAACTCTTCCTGAGATCAAAGAAAACAATCTGTAGGTGTAACTGCACACTTAAGATTCTAAAAGCTTCAACATTTCTGGCAATGCTCCATGCAACCATGCAACCCTTTCCCCTACATCAATCCTCTCTCATTCAGTTTAGACTGCAGACAGAGGCGGGCCCTAAGCAGAGGGAATGTGTGTAATCCCAAATCCAATAGGGATGGCTGCTGTTGATCTGGTGCTCAAGGTGACCCCGAGCTATGGTTATGAGTAGGAGAAGACTGTGTAATTCTCTCTTCTGCATGCTTTTGGGGGGGGGGGGGGGGGTCAAATTAGCATAGCTGAGATTTACTTATGTCTGTGTTCTGTGTGCCTTGCCTACATGGGTACATGATGTGCACAATGTGGACAGAACATGAAAACTACTGTTTATGTATAATGATGCAATTTTTGCAATTTTGCCTCTGTATGTCATCACAGTTTATTTAAAATCAGGTAGTCAAGAAGTAACTGAAATGACTTTCAGCTTTAACAGTGAGAAGCCACCAAATCCAAGTTTAACACTTGGAATCGACTGCAGATCTCGTATTTGCTTAATTTTTCTTGGAATAAGAATGTAAAAATCTGACCAGCCCATTAAACTGCTTGTCAGTCCATTGTCCATTTACGTTTGAGCCTCTAAAATGAGGGAAAATGTGTATATATGCCTTTAATTTGTAAACAGACACATTGTTGTTAAATCCCTTCAATTATAGCTGAAAGTCTCCAGTTTAATCATATGTTGGCTGGTTGTACAATCCACTGTGGTGGTGTACAGAGCCAAAATGACAAACAAACAAACAAACAAACAAACAAACAAAAAAACAGCTTGAAAGCTTATTGTGTGCGCTACCTCTTCTATGTCTATCTCATCAGGGTTTTTCAAGTCTTTAACAGTTCCTGGGGTCTTCTTAAGCGGCACCACTACTACATAGAAGTTCCTGTGAACACAGCATGAAAGCACAATAAAGATTTGATTTTAATAAACAATCCTTTAAGATTGTAACAGAATTTACATTAAAAATAGCCTCACACTCAACACTAAATTGACGTGACAATTTGGTTCTCTCAAAGGGCCTAGCAATTACCAGCAGTCCACGTCACATACTCATTACCTAGTGATCTCAACAGATGTCACGTCAGATTTTAAGTATGTCAACATTTAAACTTTTTCAATTAATTCAATTAAATTTTATTTATACAGTGCCAAATCACAACAACAGTTGTGTTGTGTTGTGTCAAGGCGCTTTATATTGTAAGGTAGACCCTACAATAATGCGTACAGAGAAAAACCCAACAATCATATGGCCCCCTACGAGCAAGCACTTTGGCAACAGTGGGAAGGAAAAACTCCCTTTTAGCAGGAAGAAACCGCCGGCAGAACCAGGCTCAGGAAGGGGCAGGGCCATCTGCTGCAACCGGTTGGGGAGAGAGAAGGAAGACAGCAACCCCTAACCCTTCAAGACAATTCAGACAGAGCTCACAGATGGTTTTAGCCCTCAAAACTCACTTGACATCCTTGCTGTCAAATGATGGAAAGGACATGGTGAGCGCGGTATCCGAGTTACTGTAGATGTCCAACTTGGGTTTCCTGATCAGCATGAGCGGCGCTGTCCTGGCTATTACCCGATGTCTTTGCCCACCATTTATGCTTTCTTGACAGATCACTGTGAACTCATAGGTGGTGTTAGGTCTTAGTCCAGTGACGAACACCTTCAGCTGCCTGGCATCCACATCCATCTTCTGGCGGTTATACTCAATCTAGGATTAGAGTGATAGTCAATCAGCAAATTGGTGAGGGAATAGAGAGTAAAAGAGGAAGATTGTTTAGTGGTAACTCATGTCACTGAAATATGACAAACTGAATGACAGTTTTCAATTGAATTCAACTTCAAGGATGCTAAATTACACAGTGGGAATGCTTTACAACATTATACTCACAGTGCATTTATACGGGGACCTGCTTTCAGAAAACTTCCAAGCAATGACCACTGTGGACTTGGTGGCCCACTTTACAGTGAAGTTCTTTGGAACATCTGTTGAGTGCACAAACGCAAGAAGAAGAAAAAAAGAAAGAGGGTGTATCATAAGTGAATGGACCATCTTTACATCAGAAAGAAAGGGAAACAAATAAAGAAACCTGATTTTTCTTTTTTGCTTTTTTTAAAAAAAAAAGCTGTTCTTCCCCTGCAACGCTCCTCTGGGTAGGAAAGTGAGTGTAACAGTGAGCTGTGATTGGCTGTGAGAAGGGCAACGCGATTGGTTAGGACACACAGCACGTAAGACTCATGGACAACAAACCCATGGAGCACAAGGGTGTACCTACTGGCTAGCCATCGTGGGTAGTGCCAACCCAGCTCATCATTATCTTTGAACCACGAGCATTTGATGATTAACAACTGACCCATGCGGTCCCAATGCCAACTGATCCTACACCTCTACTAAGTCTGGGTTGGCACTGCCAACGTGATGCTGTGTAGGCAAAGAGACAAACCCAAAACATAGCATGCTAACAGTCCTTAGCGGTGCATCTGTGGGATGCCATGCCACAAGCTGTCCTGTCGAAGGACAGGGGGACGGAGAATGAGGTTCTGGGAGAGGAAGGGAGTTAGGAAGGGCAGAATATCTTAAACCAAAAATAAAATAAAGAACCAAAATGAGAGTTTTGCAATTTTAGAGGTCCACACTTACTCTCAAAGTGACTAGATCTGATTGAGATCCTACCTTGTTTGTAAACTGGGGATGTGAGATGACATTAGCTGAGTGACTGTGCTTGGCAACAGGCTGCAAGAATGACTGAGAAGAGTGTCTGACCAAATTGCACTTACCTTGAAATTCTAGGCTTCTTTCCTCTTTCTCAAAATGACTGACTATAACTTACTGACTTATCTTTTACCTGATTTGGGTTATTGAAGTAAGTATCCCACGGCAAGCAATTTAAATATCAATGTTTCCTCTTTCTTGAGGAGAGGTGGAGGTGGTTGAAGGAGGGGGTGGGCAGTTTTTGTGTTGCTGCAGATTAATTTTAGCCAATTTCCAACCCCCCGCCAACTGGGTTGGATAACATAGACAAACAGGCAAGCCCTACCTGCTGGATCAAAGGCCACGGTCCGATACTGGATAGGTGGGCTGTAGGGCCCTGGACCTACACTGGTGTGTGCACGTATTTTCACGTCATATGGCGAGTTCGGTTTGAGGCTGTTGAGCACATAGCTGAAGAGGCTGGGGGGTAAGTGGAGTTCCCGTGGAGCTTCTCTGGTGCCAGCTTCTTTATAGGCCAAAGTGTACTCTGTGATTACCCCATTCCTCTCTGCCAGGACTGGTGGAGACCAGGACAGCTGCACTGAGCAGCAAGTCACATTGGAGCCCTCGTTAATTTGTGGGTATCCCCCTGGCGTATTCTCAGGCACATTGACTTCTACCACAGCCTCTTCCCCAAAGCCACCCCTGCTCTTGGCAGAGATCTTAAAGAGATAAATTGCCCCCCGGTGAATGTTGCCCACAGAGTACTGCCGCTCTTGGGGAGCAAATTCCAGTGTGGCCAAAGGAGAGACATCTTTTCTGCCAAACTGGAGCCGGTAACCCTGCAGGTCCATGCCATTGGTTAGATCTGGAGGATCCCAGCGAGCCACGGCTGATGTCTCTGAGTCCTGAGCCACTGACAGATAGGGCGGACCAGGTACTGCAGAAACAAAGAAATAAAAAGCGTGATGTCTTTGCATTACAGTTTTATTAGAATGCACGTTTTTAAATAAGAGACATGAAAATGGTACATATGGGTGAGCGTTGAAAGTCATTCATGACATATAACCATCGTTTATGTTCTATTTTTCCTTCCGATTTAGGAGTTATGGTTTGTGTTATAGAAAGTGCACTGAGTTTTTGTACTGTGTAGCAAAATCATCAACACTGTTACTATTGATACAAATAGTATACGACGGAAGCATTTACAAAGGATGGTAAAAACATAGCTGGATCAGATACCGCACATAAAACGATGTCTATGTGTCCAAGGTAAAGATCAAGATGAACAAAACTCGGGGAAATTGTTTGAACTTACAGTCAATAAGCTAACAAAGTGAGTCAGAAATGCAGAAGATCCCCAAAATGCTTTAATTCCTAAGTGATCGCTGTACCCATTACCATTTCATGATACATAGAAGCTGAAGCCAAAAATCATTGCATTACAGCAAAGCACCACTAAAACTTTAAGCGAAGAACAGCGCCTTGTTTGTCTCTTGTTGTAAAATGGATGATCTACTCTTGGGGTCCAGACACTATTCTTCAGAGTGGCCCAGTTTTGCTGCTGTTATGGATGACACACGTCTCATCCTAACCCTCCTTTTAAGGTCCCATCACCGAGACAGCGGCAGCAGCAGTTATGTGAAGCCTTTAGTTCTCAAGCTGCTGTCAAAGCTTTGTGAGAGATGAGCGTGGCTGATTTGCACTTGAGCCCCATGTAAATAGATTCTAGCTTCCTCGCTCATCTTCTGATCTATGTACTTCCCTCCTTTTTCTGAGAAACAACAAATTTTCTCAGAAAAGGTGGGGACGGGACAAACAACTGGCAAATGTTATAAGTATTCTATTATAGATACACATTGTTTTATGAATTTAAATCCAAATGCATTACTTTAGTATTAATAAAGAAAACAAAGGAGGTAATGAGACACGTCAGCTATGAAATTAATTACATGTATCTACAGTAGTCAGACAGAATGATGAGTGACAGTCTCCTGCATACTGAAGATTCACAAAGCTTGCCAATTTGTTTGGCAAAGTTGGCCTGCGAAACTGTTTGATCCTGCATAAATTTATTAACAACTAAATAAACTGAATGCAAATTATTAACTGTGGTTGCAGGTGTTATGTACTTTTCATCATTATCTTATGCAGACATAATTATGCCTTCATTTGCTTTCTTTGGCTAACGCTTGTTGATGCTAATGCTAGATGAATTCAAGCTGAATTCACCCCCGCACCCACCCCTTAATCATTGCATCCTGTATCTTTGTGCTTGATGGACAGTCTGAATTTTCTTTGCTGATGTGTGTCAGCCTATTGGCCCTGGTCTCCAGCCAGCTTCATCTCCTATATCGCCATTCCAGCTGCACATAGAGCTATTTGGCTTGTTGCCCAGTGTGAACTTAAAGTAATTTGGAGAAGCCAACATTAGTCTGAGGCAACAGTACTGCCTCTCAGTGGAACAGTATCATCGTGCAAATGTGTCCGTGTATACTGTATGTGTCTACATATAGTTTATTGTGATAAGATGTAAGTTTTGTGCACACAGTAAACGCACAGACACACACACAGAGCCTGGAAAGAGAAGAAAGAGAGAGCAAGAGGGACAGAGAGAGAGAGAAATCCACTCCACATACTCTCCTTCCTCTGCGCTTATTATTCATTTCTGTTTGCCAATGATTTTCTTTCTGAAGACTGTTGCTAGAGGAAGATGGAGGTGAGTGGGTAGATGGCGGCTAGTCAGCTGAGCATTTGCCGGTAATGGAAAGGTGGGGGCAGCGAGTGTTGGGTGAGACAAATGCTTCTAATACTCCTTGGCTACATACTGTAGCTCAGCTTGGTGTCATTTGGAAACCCACTCTCCCTTCATGATCACTGCTAATCAAGAAAATAGAATCAGGGAGAATGATCCTGCAAAGGCGCAGCACGTGTCTTCGATTCTCTGTTTTTGTGCTTCGCTTCGGAATTCAACAGGCTGCCATATGTATCCATTGCAGCCTGTGTACCCCCAAAACGGTTTTATTATTTGTACATTTTAAACTGGGGCCTAGTGCACACTGGGGAGAGGGATCACGGGTACTGAGCCAGCAGATTGGTGTAGAGAGGGGGAGGAGGGGTGGGGGGACTGCTCATGGTGTGGGCTGAGTGTGTGTGTGTGTGTGAGTGTGAGGTGCTACAAGGAGATGATAAAGTCAACAAGGCCATAGTGAGGGGTTGAAAAATGAGTGAATGAGAGATGATGAAGGTGACTGGGGACAAGGTGCAATCAGCTGCAAAGAGGGCCCAACAGGGATATGAGGAGGCAGAAACGTGTGTGTGTGTGTGTGTGTGTGTGTACATGAGCGATTCTGGGCTTCCAGGACACTTTGATTGTCCCTCTCCACCTCTCCTCTGTGTCACCCTCCTTTTACCCACAGTCTCTTTTTTCTTCCCAATTTCTTTACTTTACTTCTCCCTTCGCACGATGTCCAATTCCCACTCTCATTTCCTAACTTCCTCCTCTTTCCACTCTTTGACCATTTCAGGGTCGAGCCTGATTCAGTCCCTCCTTGTGGGCCTCCCTGCACATTTCCCATTAGGCCACCATATTAACAGAATACTGTTGATACTTACTCAGTCTGACTCAGAAGGGGACGATCAGGTTTCTTTCTCATTTCCTACCTCTCTTGTGCACGTCAGTCACGCATACGCAACTTTGCAAATGCTGAAAGGTCGTGTAAAATCTGTCTCTCTGATCTTTATTTTCCCTTTGCTTCTTTGAATCCCATCTGCCTATATTTCAGGGATTCATGGAGAGTAGTAATTTGTAGGGTGGGAAATGTAATGGAGAAAGAAAAGCAATAAATTTCACTTGGCCCATTCGGAGAGAAGGAGCCATTAAAGAAGCAAGGAGAAAAAGAGCTCAGCAACCTTTTGCATGATGCATCAAGTATTGTGAGGTTGGCCTAAGGGAGTTTTAACCAGTTAAGATGTTACAAGTGGAGGATACCCAGCAATCTTTAAAGCTGTAAATAACAGTGTTGTGGCTGATTTGATCTGAATCAATATCCATCCATACTTGCAATGCAATTTATAAATAATTAAAATCAAACCTAATATGATTTAATCCATCCATTTGTGTGGATCACACCAACGGGCCTTATGTTTGGTACCTGGTGATGCAAAATAACAGTTTTTCCCCTTGCTCTATAGCCTCTTGGGATCCCAAGCTGATATTTTGAGCAACTTGGCGCACAGCCTACCAATAAATAACTGTGCCTTTGTAGCATTATGTTTTGACTTTGTTTGACTTATAAGGAAGTCTTGACTATTTTTTTTCCATTAGCATGTGAGCAAGAACGAAAGATTTAAAGGACGCAGACATTGATTGTTGGCCGTGGTTCAGTGTATTCCTCAAAGGAAGAGTTTTAAAAATATGACTCATGAAAAGCCACTTTTCAAACCTAGCTTTCACTCAGCAAACAAAGAGAGATTCAGCCACAGAATAAATGTTGTTCATCTATGACTCACAAATAGGTATGGAACTCCAGTTTTATCCAAGTCAGACAAAATCCTGCATAGATCTTTTTCAGATCCTTTTTGATACACCAAACTACCAGAGAGGCTGGTTGGAAAGTCTGGAAGATAAAAAGCCTTGGCCATTGATGTTACAATTTTTAGTGGCAAGAAAAAACATGCCATCGTTGTCATGACGCACTGTATCGAAGCCTTATTGTTACATAAAAAAAGACCAAGGCTATGACATCTTCTGTAGGCAACTGCTCTCCTCAAGTGCATGCTTTAGAAAAAAAAAAGATTTTAGAAGAAATTGCATAAGTTACATGTTTTTAAAAAAATATATATTTTTAGAGGACGTACAATGTGGGAGAATGTTAAATTGATTTACAATACGCATTTGAAGTGTGCCAATTTATGAGTGAGTTCACACAAGTGCAAACCACACGAAGGAGTGGTTGTCTCAACAAAGAACATCTGTTTTTCATGGTGAAGAAGAAGAAAACATCTTATATTTGGGTTTATAAGTTCCTACAAGTTGGGATCCATTTTTAGTGTGGTTTTTGATGAAAAGTTTCTATGAAAGTTTGTGTTTTGTTTAGTTTTGTAGTTGAAGAATGTACAATGTTACAGTTACAGTGTTGTGCAAAAGTCTCGAGACACCTGCAAATTTCTTAATATTTAAAAAAAAAAAAGGCAAATCAGTGATGAAGATATAGTATATGGGGCAAAAACAGAATTCTAAAGATGCTAAAAAAAAAAGTCAGTTGCTTTTCTGCGTTCATAATTCCACCACTGGTACCATGACAGAGCCTCCGCCATGTTTTACAGATGCCTGTAGACGCTCATTGTTGTAGCTCTGGCATGACCTCCTTCATTACATATTGATGTCGATTTGAACCAAGTTGCTCAGCTGTCTGTGTAAACACAACACTGTTTCATCCCTTGAGATAGGTGTCTGCTTTATGCTTCAATGATTTATAGGTCAGTGTAAAGTGTCTTACCGAACAACAACAAAAACATCTTCTAGAAAATGGTCAGGTAATGAGTGAAATGAGTGAAAAAGCAGACCTTAGGAAAGCCTGAGGAAGTATTGCTTAAAAACACTTTAAAAATGAAAAGGAAGTCTGGGTACATGGAAACAAAATCTCAAAAGCCTAAACAGGGCTTCTTGATTAGTCCACTAATACCATAATATAATCATATGAGACCATCCTCTGTAATTGAATGTACAGACACTATGAACTGTGTATAATCTGATGATTCTGTCACCTGTTCTCATGTTGTCTGAATTTTTTGCAATTCAAAGATGTAACTATTCAATTAGTTCATTAGTTCAACTTGCTCTGGAGGAAAAAACAACAAAAGAAAATTGCCTTGAAAATTGCCAATGTCCCAACCATCCTAACGGTGCTTGGGACAAGAAGGACATCTGCTTTACCTCCAAGAAAACCTGTTTTTACTTCTTTCCCCCAACACCTCAATCTCTCACCTCTTACCCTATTCTATTTATCTTGGCCCCTGGCATAAACTAGTTCTTTAATTCAATCATAATAAAAAGGAGAAGCTCTCCCTTCGAGGGACAAACAGAATTGCTGTGGAATGGCGCATCAGTCAGCCAGTCCTGACAGAAGGATGGAGAGTGACAGCACTCGCTCAGGCCCCTTGGGCAGCGCCATGCTCCCTGACACCTGTAACACACACTTGTCACGAGATGGGACATTTGTGTGTACACACGTTAGGTTGTGAAAATGTGCTGTCTGTACAGGAGCGTATGACATACCACTCTACAGGTCTGCACATATCGTTACAGACGAAATAATCAAACCCTGATAAAGATTCAGCAAAGCAGAAATACTGCGTTTTTAAAATATCTATGTGAAGAACTTCTGAAATAGAAGATAGATGGGTGGATGGATTTAAAGTTACTTGCTTTTGGGGGGAATGGAAGGGAATGAGAGCATGGACTGAAAGACACCAGCTTTATCAAGATATAAGCATTTTTTTGAACATTACTCGACCATTACACCACCTTGTCCTTTGTCTTTTTGAGTCTTCTGACTGTTTTGTAAGGTAATTCTGAATGTAACCCCAAGATCAGAATTTAGTGCCTGCACTTTTTTTTTTACATCCTGCATGCCAGCCTAACTGCTCTTCCTTCATTCTGCCTTCTGTTGTTACTGATTGGACAGTGCCCCAATCCTGTGCTCTCATCAAGCTGCAGCAGTAATTCTTCCACCTGCTTCAAAAGTACAGCCAATCTGTTCTTCCAGCCAGCCCTGATTTAGGGTTTTTTTTTGTGTCCCTGTATATATCCAGTGTTTTTGTTACTTGTAGCTTAGAACACATTTTGAGCATTGAATGTATTCAACAAGCTTAGTTTTCTGCATGTCAGCTAGTCTAGTGGTTGCTAGAGGCTCTGTAACCTACTTCATTGTTGTTTGCAGCCACTGTCTATTTCCTGGAGACCAGACCAGGTAGTAAAGTCCCATATCACACACTGAACCAAAATTCAGGAAGTATTTTAGTTTAGTAGTGCTACTGCTTTGTTGTAATTTTGGTTTGGTTAGACAGTGAATGTAGGTAATGGCGGGTTTCTTTCTTTCTTTACTTTAAAAAAACAAAAACAAAAACACAGAAACAACAAATGAACATATATTAAATCCTTGCATCCCAATCCCTCACTATTTTAAAATAATAATAGCGTAAAAAAAAAAAAGTATGTGCTGTATGTATACAGTTGTGCACATATTGGCACTTTGAGGCCTTCTCAAGTACATGCATACACAATCTTAGTTTAATGGCCTAAAACCACTCACAGAAAGCTTTCAAACTCATAGCAAGTCAACCTGAGGTTCACAGTGAATATAAAAAGTCTTCACACCATTGTCAAAATGCTAGTTTACTTTATGATGTAAAAAAAAAATTAGACCAGGCAAAATAATTTTTGAACTTTTTCAACCTCTAACATGACCTACAGACCCTGCAACTCAACTGCAAAAGGATTGAAATAAAAAACTTACAATAACCTTCTGCATAAATATGCACTCTCAAACTAACACTTTGTTGAAGCACCTTTTGACGTTGTAACATAATTCATTCTTATGGTGTTGGTGCTTATAAGCGCAGTGCATCGTGACTTTCTAATATTTGCCGAGTCTTCCTTGCAAAAGTGCTCCAAATCTGTCCAATTGCATCATCTGCTTTCTTCAGGTCACCTCACAATATTTCATTTGGATTCAGTTCTGGGCTCTGGCTTGGCTTGGCCATTTCAAAACTTTAATCTTCTTCTAATCAAGCCATTCTTTTTTTGATCTGGATGCTTTCGGTTTTTGGCACACTAAACGTTAAAATGCTTTCTAGCATAAACTTCACTGTTTTGCCAAAACACAATGGTGTTTGAAACTGCTCAGAATTCCCTCCACCTTAACTAAGGCTCTAGCTCAACCTGAAGAAAACGCCCCCAAAGCATGATGCTGCCACCACCATGCTTCACCGCGGGTATGCCATTGTTTTGGTGGTATGCATTGCTTTGGTTGTAATAAAAAGCTTTGGGATTTTACCCTTGGTTTCATCAGACCAGAAACATTTCTCCACATCCTTTTGGGAGACTTGATAGATGTTGCTGCAAAATTTTGCTAATTTTCTTTGTAAGAAAATCCGGCTCCCTGACTTCTTGTTTTTTCATCAACTTTGTTCAGGTATAGTTATTGTCACTTTTACATCATTTCATTTGTTATTTATTGTCCTCACTGTTTTCTTGCTGTTTGTTTTGGTATACATTGGCTTGGAAACGAACTGACTGAATGTACCTACAATTAAACTAAACCCAAAACATAAGCTTGTTGATATGGAACTACATTATTTTTATTTATTTATTTTTATTTTACCCCCTAACAGATCTGGTTTTGAACCACATTGTTCAGGTTATAGGTCACATTTTAGGTAGAACATTTCTATTTTATATATATATTTTTCTATTTTTGCATTACAAAAATGTGGCATTTTAGCAGGGGTATGCAAGCTTTTTACATCCTCTGCAGATCATGCTCATTCTAAACAAACTACCAGCTTTTAGGCAGGCATAGAGAGTCTAGACAAACTGGTATGCTCAGCGGTGAAAAAAAAAAAGGAGAAATGTGAAGAAAACAATGCTTTGTAGAGTGCAGGCTCTAATATACAGCTAAAACCAAAGAGCAACATGTGTTTTCATGCTCTCCTAATCTGTCTTAGGGAAAAAAAAAAAACCTCACACCATGCCCTGGTCTCTAAAAGATCCGTGGCCTTGATCTCTAAAAATCTGTGGCTAGCCTTCAGGACATGACTCAAATGATAAACGCAGCACTGATAAAAGCAAACACTGCCTTAGACTTAGATGTGCCCTGAATAACAGCCCTGAGTAGCTGAACACACTGTTAATATCATAGCCTATGGTGCTGTCGATAAAGAGTCCTAATTACACTTAGTTAACTGCCAGAAATTCTTGAAATTATTAATTATTGCATTTGTTCGTGTCTACTAAACAGATCCGAATCAGTTAATCACACTATATTGTGTCTCTCTGCGAGGGTTCTTTGAGTATTGTTAAATAAATGCAAACAAGCAATCATAGCACAATCATAGCGGAGACAGCTGGATGGGAGCGAACAGGAGTCCCTGAGCGAAAAACCCTTCAGTCAGAGGCAGAAAAACAAGTTAGCTTTACTGCTGCACGAACAAAGGTTCTATGACAACAAACAAATCAATTATTTATCATTGTACTAACCTGCGCCTTTGGTCACCACCAGTTTGGGTTTGCTCCGAGCACCATCCCCCTTGGTGGTGTATGCTGCCACTGTGATGGAGTAAGTGGTTTCTGGCTTGAGTCCTCCAATGACCATTTCCTATGGGACACACGGAAGAAGCAGAGACAGGAAAATGTCAAAATACGTGTTGAATTTTTCATGATTTGACCCCACTTCGTGCAGCTCAAACTGCCTTATGCAGAATGTTAATCTAAGCCAAGTGTCTCCTGCTCCTCTTTATTAATTTTCACGAGGCATGCATTAAATGTAATGTTTCCCCCTGTGTAATGGAAGACATTTCCATTACATAAATTATTAGATCTGCCAAGGTGGAGGAGTGACATTATGCATGTAAATGGAAAGTAGTTCCACTTAGTCCTTTAGCAATATTCCAATCAACAACTTAACTTTGATAAATGCATGCTGAATACATCCTGGCCATTCCCTGGCAGTTTTTTACCTCAGCCATTAAGTTTCCTTGAGTCCTCTTCAAAGAGAGGCTTCCGATCAATTCTAATGAATCTTTCAAGAGAGAAGGTTTGAACGAATGCAGAATTAGGTTTTTAACAGGCACTAGTTTGGCAGAAGGATGGGAGAAATCAATAAAGGTAAATGAGCTATAAGTAGTGTGCTGCACTTGACATGGTACTCGTGTAATGTAGATGGACTCTGGTTCAAAGGTAGAGAACATTCTGTGCAAAGTAAAAAATATGAATGATCACAATGTGGGTCGTACAGAGATATTCTTTAAACTACCATCTCAATATACAAAACTCAAGGAAGCACAGTACTTCTAAAGCACCACATTAAAAAAGAATATATATCTATGGAGCACAGATCACACAAACACAAAACAGAAGGGGGAAAAATCATTCAAACACCACCAGAGCACAAGACACAACACACTGTCAGCACACAGTATGATACGAATAGCGTTAGCATTCCAGGCACAATGGTCAGTGGGTATTGCATCAGCCATCAAGTGTACAAACTAAATGATGACAGACGTAAGCCCCCTTTTTCTTGGTTATGCACAGATATAGTGTTTAGACCGAGTCACCAGAGAGCTAAGCCCCTGAGCCAAACTGTTGCCCAGACTTAATGAACAAGGATCGGATGGGCTGTGTAACCTGTGAATCTAACCGGGCTGATGCAATACCCTCTGTTTACACTCTTTCAGGCACACAAAGCACCCAGGTGAAGCTTCGTACTCACATATTCAGCTGTATCGTCTGTTTCCCACTAACCCCCCCCCCCCGCCAAAGAGCGCAGGAGAGAGAGCAATATTTTTTTCAAAGAAAGAGAAAAAAAAGAAAGGGAAGAAATAGGATTGTGAGAGACGGGGGCATAAGAGGTTTGGGAGCAGAGGATGGGTATCAGAAATAGGTCACTGGTTTTAGGAGGTCAAGAGAGAAAGAAACTGTTTGAAGTTTATGTTGTGAGGAGAGCTGTACAGGTCTGCTAGTTTAATTACGTTACTGTTCAGCTGACAAAAAGGCACAATAGTGTTATATATTGACAACTACAAGCAGCAATGGCATGAAAATGTAGCATTACATGGATTAATGATGATACAAACTAAGATAAATAGATATAAAAATGAGGTTTTTGCCTGTGCGTGTGGTGCTTGGCCTGAATGCACTAAACTTTTTTTGTGTTTTGTTTTCCCAATTGTTCAAAATCTCCATTTGAAACGCCGGTACTACACACAGTCATCACTAGAACTGTGTTGACAGAAAAAAAAACCCCAACAAAGACAAACAAACCCCCAAAAAGCATCGTTTCCAGTTCTGCCAGTCAAAGTCTAAATTGTGGTGAAATAGTTCCGTGCCCATTTTCTCCAAGTCTTTGCACTGGATACAAGCACACATAAATATTTCATTGCATATGTTGCCATGAAGCAGGGGTCTTGACATTCCTAATAAAAGCCATTGAGGTAGAAGAAGGAGGACAAGATGAGTGAAGCTTTGATTATAGTTCTTATTGTGTGTCGACGGGCTGAGGGAGAAAGAAATGAAATGAAATCTACAAGGCAAGAGCCCTATCCCTCCCCATACTCCTGCTGCAACAGCATGGATTAACTAGACAATTCGCGATTTGCATGAGAAGAAAAAAAAAGCCAATAGCTTACACATATGTTTTCAATTTTTAATGCGATTGGTGCATGATAAACGCATGCTGCGTGGCGGGATTTGCATTTTTCTGACAGCTAATTTGTAGAAGGAAAACTACGAGATGGTCATACCTGGGCATCAGCCAGCATGACATCCTTGATGAGAGGCAGGCCTCGAGACTCGCCATTTTCCACACGCACGTAATGAACCTGGTAGCCACGGATCTGTCCGTGCTGCTTGCCTGGCGTAAGAGAACGCCACATCACCTTAATTGCTGTGGAGTTGATAACCTCCACCTCCACCCGTCTTGGAGGAGCCCCAGGAACTACAAGAAATTAAAGAAATAATCAAATCCTCGCATGAGACCATCACACACCTGTGAGTCTGATTCACCGCCCTGCATCGTAAAAGTGCCTCACATCATGTCGTGACATAAATAACTCCCTGAATCCAAATTCATGTACGCACAGAGAAAACTATTGACAGCTAGCAAGAATGATGGACAAAAACATTTAGAAACAACAAGCACACTCCAGTGTCAGTCAAATTCAACACGCACACATGCACACGCATTCATCACTTCCCCGTGTCTCTTCCACCTTTTCAGTACGTCTCTGTCTGTGGTAAACCTCGTCTGTCAGTCATAATGACAGACTTTTATGGCAGGCCTTGCGTTCGGGCCTTTCAGTTTGCCACGGACCGTCCCTTTGTGAGATGGATGTTCTGTTGATAAAATTCTTCCATTCAACCTGCTTCCATTTGCTCCTTTACAAAACACTTTGACTCCCTGTTTTTGCCTCTAAATCACAACCCCATCATCTTTCCCGTCATCATGGTAAAATTGTGTTCATTAACAAGGCGCATTCTACTGTTCAGCCCTGGATCTCATTTCCTTAAAGATACTTATTATCATAATGACAGGCTTTCGATAGATACTGTCACTGTGTTGTGACTCTTTATTTGTGGAAATGCTTGAATAGATAAGGCCTTGTACCCATATGCATAAATGCATATGGCCCTCAATTGAGCAATAGGACAGTAGTTGTTTATGTTGCAATAGCAAAAATGCTTGATTTCCCGCGTGTATATTTCATTTTGAGTCTTTCCATTTGCACAGTTTATAAAGCAGTATGCTGCTATAACATTATTGGTATGCATTTGATACCATGTGATCTTAGTTTCTTTTATGCATGCATGTGCAGCACATTTCCATCATATAGGACATATGCACAAAATGTTTAAACAGACTTATTAACACATTTACATGAATATACATATTAGGCCCCTAGCTTAATTCTGACAATTAAGGACACTGGAATGTACTTAATACGTATTTGGCTCACTACCGACTTTGTGGCTTTAAATATATCATGTCTCCCTGCTGGTAATGCAATTTCTGCATACGTGTCCACTTTGTGTTTTGGAGAAGCAAAGTGTGAAATGGAAACCGCGCACTGGCGTGTCTATTACACATTTTGCTGTAATACTGGGTTGCACATACACATACAACAGAAAAACAATGTTTACCGGTGGTATACTCACCACTAAACTAAAGTGCTATTGAGCCATAATAAAAAGTCAATACAAGAGCTTCTGCACAGGCTAGGTTCACCTACCATCTTCGTCGGTCCGACAGACGAGGGGCTCACTCTCGGGGCCAGGTCCAATCACAGTGGAGGCAGACACCGTGACACGGTACTGGGTCCACTTCTCTAATCGCTGAAGCAACACCTGCTCCTCAGTGGCAGGCACCATGGGCTCCTCCAGCGGTTCCTCGTTGTCACCGGCCCCTTCTGACTGGCCCACCACCTGGTAGCGCACCCTATACCCCACCAGGGCACCATTCTGACTCTCCAAAGGTGGGGGGCGCCAACTTACCAACAGGGTGGTAGAGCTGGTGCTGCTGCACTTAACTTCTTGAGGGGGAGCTGAGGGCTCTGGTGAAGTGGAGAGGACAGGAAGGAAGGAGGAGGGGTGGGTTGGGAGGAAGGAGGAGGACGAGGAGGTTGGGGAAGGAGGGAGGAGGGGTGAAAAACAAAAAAATAAAAAAGATGGGAGAGATAAAGAAAATGAAAAAAGAAAGGGAAATTCAAAACTTAAATAAAAAACAAGAAGAATCCAAAGAAAATTGTAAAACAAAGACAGATGCAAAACAAATTTCAAATAAAAAATAAAACTCAAGCAAATGTCAACTTAAGATGCAATAAATGGATAAATGGCACAAGCAAGTGTAATAATGAATCCAGATAGCTATTGTTTTGGGATATGAGCACTGGATATGCATATACTATGTTGTGTCAGTGTAGAGCTGGGATGTCAAACTCATTTTACACAGTGGGCCATATACAGCGCACTTTGATCTCACTCAGCTTTCTGTCAGCATAAAGAAGTTTAACTACACATTTAGAAAAAGAATAAGAAAGGTAATTTCAACAGTATTTCTTAGCTTTATACATAAAGACAGCAGCAATTCATAAAGAAACACTGCAGCAATAAGTGACATGTGTCAGCTTGATTTAAACTGTAAGAAATAAAAGTACACAAAAAGTTCAAAAACATTTTTTTTTAACTGTAGAACCATTGTAAAAAAAACCCCCCCCAGAAATTTCAATAGTAGATCATAGAAAAATGAATTTTTGTGTCATTTAATCGTTACTTTGGTGAAGTGTGAATAACCAATGGAGAGGTCTAAGCTGTTAATTTGCAAATGTTATGCCCTCCTTCTTGTTCTGGTCCCCGGGCCTTATGTTGAACACCCCTGTTGTAGTGTTTTATTGCAAACGAGGCACTTTAGTCAGACAACTGAGGAGAGTACCGCGGATCGCCCCGCTTGTGGGGATGCACGGCGTCAACGCGTTAACGAGCTACCATGCTAACGCGTTGACGCCATGCAGCCCCACACACGGGGCGATCCGCGGTAACTCGTTGACGGAGATTTGCTGCGTTAATGTAGTTATGGCGTTAATGAGATTAACGCCTACAGCACTAATACATATATTGCAATAGATATTCAAGATTTCGTATAAAGAGATTTTGTATCTGTCCTTTATTTCTTTACAGTATTAAATCAGTCCAACATGGTGTCTATTATTTGTGTCTGAAGTGGTCTTTGAAAAGTTTCTAGACCAAACTCAGTGCCTTTCTTTCTGATCTGAGCCAAGTTCTCAGACAGCTTGAGCTTGTCCAGAAAATGTGCCGTGTAGGGGGCGATAACCCTTCTCATCCAGGCTTTGGTACTGTATGGAAGAATTGGATGAAAATGTTTCTATCCAATGGCACTGTGCAAGTTTAATCTGAAAATATGCACGGTCCCTGCCGATGTGACAAACCCAGTTCATTATTACATCTTTTGTCTATTATGTAGGTAAACAAACCACAACAATCAAAATAAATAAAATAATAAAGCATTCCACATAAAGCAGAAAATAAATAAAAACATTGGAAAAAACAAAGTCTGAAAAACTAAATTATGAACAAAAGGAGGGCACTGAAACAAATTTCTCTGTAACCCAGGTGACTCAAAAAGAAACTACAACAACAGTTAAAGTTCAAGATGACAACTCATGAGTAAACATGGAAAAGGAACTCTGCATGAACACAAAATAAGAACATTCAAATTCTGAAAAGCAAACAAACATAAAGAAAACACAAGCGCTGTCTGCATAATACGTACCTGACTCCCAAAAACACACAATTTTAAAGACTTTCTTACCACCAGCACCTGACTACAGAATGAGCCAACTTTGCTGTGCGACAACGCTTTCCTCGCCAGAAAGCATGCCGCAAATTCTGAGAGAAATCAGCGAGCCACCTTTTAATTTTGAGAGTTTGTTTTTAACCCCCTTTTTTGGGTTTACTCTGAGAGAAAGAGTTGGCTCTATGCTGTAGCCAGGGCTGTCTGATACTGTACTGTCGGTTGGGAAGGTCCACAAGACTGTGAGCGGTGGAAGCGTTGGTGGAAAAATACTCCCTCCCAAGATATTCCATTCTAGTACATTTGGCCAACTACACAAACATCCTTTTTTATTTGCAATTTGCAAAAATAAATCCCATTTCATAGCCCTGTGCCTATGTCTCTTTGTAAAGCTTAGTGCCATTACGAGAATGCCAGGGCACCATAATAGAAGAAGCAACATGGAAAGCTTGTGTTGTGGAATTCATAAAAGTTTAATGACAGTGTTCTGCCTGTAATGTCACTTTGGGTAGAACAGCTTTAAAAGGAAATAAAAAACAGGAGTTCTGAGAATAAGACAGGCCTCCTCCCAGCGAAGACTGAATGTTCTAGTGCACAACAAATAAAACAGGACCTCAGCCACAGTTTCCAAACCCTTCTGTGTCCAATGGGCTTATTTACTTAAGGTCTTACTGGATTTTGAGCTTTTCAGCTTCTTTCCTTTCGCTCATATTGTATTTGCAAACCTTCCACGTCAAGAACGATTGCTCAGTTCTCAATCTTTGTAGGCAGAAAATGGCTATGAAACTGACAGTGGCCAGGCTATCACAGTGCACAGGCATCCTCATGCCTGATAACAGTTTAAGAGTGGCTGGGGCACAGCTTTAATAAAGTGCATATCCCAGGAAGTCCAGTGGCAGGATTACGGATACTAGAACTATACGAGCACAAAAGAAGAAACTCAGCTAATGCTTCACTTGAGGTTCTTTTGAAGCTTCGCTGAAAGACTTGCCCAAAATGCTCTTTGACAAATAATTAGTCATGTCTGCTTTTATATCTTCTGACTCTTAAGTCTGTTGTGATGTGACCGGGTGCTTTGGATATAAAATCAATAATGTCAAGTGCAGGTAGCATACCTAATTATTATGACTACATTCAGATTAAAATTGCCTCGGGAGCCAAGCAACTTACATACATTAATGCTTGCAATTTTAGTTACACAAGCTATTACTGAGTGCCTGTTGTGAAATGAACCCTGCACATGACAGATTGCCCGTGCTTTTGCTATCAGATTTTAAGCACATGTCTATATCTGCACTGTATTTTCATCAGATGACAGGATGTTCGAATTTGTAGATCATTATGGAATTAATCTCTCCACTGATGCCAAATGGCCGTGGTGTGGCTTACACAAATATTCCAATATATCTAAAAACCCACTTCAATTACAGTAAGTGTGTTTGTGCGCATTGAGGGGGGGTCGGGGGTTGGCGGCTGACTGCTTGTTTGGTTAAATACAGAGGATTTAGAATCTGCCACTTTAATTTGAGAGATAGCCCTTGAGTGGCTACTGGCAGGTTCTAGGTATAATCTAAATGTGTAACAAAGCCTGACAATCCAGGGCCTTGGCTCATAGCTCATCGCAAAGCATGAAATTAATTCTGACGCTATGAAATGGGATTCTTATCTGCGACTCTGGGGCCCTGCAGTCCCTTAACACCCACACCCAGGGTCTGTCTCAGGTCCTGTTACCCTGCCTTGTGCGTGGATAACAGCTAGAGGAATGCTGGGAGCACCTCCTGGCTCTCAGGTTGTGGACCCACTCCGGCCACGTCTGACAGGTTTCACAAAAGTTATCGCATCCTGGTTTGACTATGGCAGCATACCCCATGAGGCCTTGCTTCTGAATGGGGGCCACTGTTGCCAATAACATTTGCTGTATTTAATCCGGCCTATTAAAACACTGGCCGAGAGCACCAAATGAAATGATTTTGGTGCTCTTTAGTTTGATAAGTTACTTGGCATCAATCGCAGTAGCGCAATTAAAGGTCGTGAGAGAATTCCAAGAAAATTGTTATTCTCTGAAGTGACTTTTTCTGAGTTCTTGACAGAATGGTCCCCATGACAATAGCCTCGGGTAATGCTACTTGGACTGAGCACAAACTTCAACAATATGTGAACATTTTTACCACAGATACTAGACAACAAAGCAAACTGGAAAATCATGTTGTCTGTCTTTCTTTTCACTTTGTGGCAAAGTGTTTCAGTCTGCCAGACATCGCGGTGGATTCAAACCCAGTTGAAGTGGGTCTCGTGGGGGGGATTGTATGCTGTTGCTCTGCAATGTGTTTGGACAGAACAGGCAAAGGCGATATTAATTCATTTTATTATTTACTCTAGTTTTTGACCTAATGACACTGATTCCTCCTGAGCAAGTTATTCATCTTTAAAATTAACTGCAGTAAGTTCAGTCAAGCAACCACTTAATCTTCATTATACTGTAAAGTAGGAGTATTATATGCGCATGTGTAGCAGTTTTTAGTGTCTGTGTACTCAGTAGATAAAACTAGCTATTAAACCGCTGGTAGATCTGCTTCTTTGCATCTATATGTCAATAATGACCTTAACACATTCAGCTTTTTCAGATGTACAGAGTGACAATTTTAGCTCAATTATGAAGCCACTTAATAAAACTTATACCGTATATGTCTACAGATTTAGAGACATCCTGTGCTGTATAAGCATCCGAACTGCAGCTATTAAATATTTTTAAGCATAAAAAGGCTTAAGGTAGCTTTCCAATTGCTGTTGATATGTTTAATGAAAAAAACTCAAAAAACTATAAACTGGATGGTCTTTGATTAATGTTATGGCAGACTGAATCTCTAAACCACACAACCACTTACCTCAGAGCATCGAAAAAGCTTACATTATTTAATGTGTAGTGTTGGGAAATATTTTGCATTGTCTGACTTATTCTTTGGTTTTTCTGGTGCCTGCGGTGATAAACCTTAAAATTAAAACTAGAATAATATTTAATATCAACTCTATTATGGAAAGCAGAACTTATATCTGACACAATATTTACAGAAAACGGAGTTTGATAAAAATATCTAGGAGAGTAGTATTAAATTTTAAGATGGGCAGCTAGATATCGTTATCATCCAATGAAAATGCATAGATGAAGCAACTCAGAGGAAGAATTAAGCCTGTTATGCCCCATATTTACTTAAAAGGCAAATATGCCGTGTGTTGCTTCGTCTCTTGTGTTGTACTTGCTTTGTCAGCGGTGGACTACGGTTCATACGAGAACCACCACCCCACCCACCCCTCAAAACAAAGCCAAAAAGAGTAGCAAGCTACTGTTTGGAATGATGCCAAACCAATACTCTTTCAGAGAACCCAGAAATAAATACAAATTGATAAATAAATAAAACATCTAACAGAAAACCTTTTCCAAAAGAGTCAACATAAAAGGGAGAGGACACAAAGTGAGCAAAGTGATGTCAAGCCATTCAAAGGAGGAGGACCTTTTGTTCCAATGCACAGGGGAACAAGTGGCAAAAAAGGGGAAACAGAGCTGAAATAGGGATGTGATAGGAAGATAGAGGCGTATCCAATCCAATCAGCTTGTGGTTTACCGGGCAAGGAAATCACAAAGACACAATGATAGGTGAAAATGTGCACAGACACTCAAAAGACACCAAGACAAAAGAGGGATGAACACAGAGTATTATCATGCCAAGACTGCTTAAAGATCAGCGGTGCAGTGTTAGGTTTAAAACAGCACCCCAAGTGGGCAGGAGTGAGTATGGCATGCAGGTGGCGCCCTCCTCAGTGACTATGCACTGCTTGTGTAGCTCTGCTGCCTAGCAGTAACAAAAAGAACTGTGACGTGGTTGTTTCAAAGCTGCCCCCCCACACACATCCAGATGTGGGGATACAGCCAACAAGTTGCACTGGTAGAAACAGAAAATGTGTTAAAAGAAGTCTCTCTCCCGCCATGGCTCTCCTTTGTTGGTGTACAATTTCTCTAAATCTACACAATGCAGTTTATTGAGAATAACAATAGCCACTCCAACAAAGCATGCGTTTTTGACTTCTCTATTATTACAAAGACTGGCTCAGATCCACCAGTAATCCCTTAAATCCAGCTCTATTTTCAAGGTTCTTCACCATTAATGCATTACATCTTAATACACATCACTCTTGTGCTTTTTATTTATAATAAACCCAAAAGACAATGAATTTAATACATTGTTTTTCTTGTACCTACTACTGCATTTGACTGGATAAGCTGTGGGTATTTTCTTTCCCCACAGACTCCACCACTGTGCACTATGATATCACTGCTGTTATTTTTAGCTGGATGGTTTGAATAATTCAGTTGTGTTTCTACCATCAGTAAAATGAAATAATCAGTGCAGAACAGACTGCTATAAATTTAGAGGGTGGGCATTTTAGTAATTTAGGCGACTACTACTTTCTTTTTTTTTGGTCTTTCGTGACTAAATTCACATTGCTACTAGACATACAGCTCATATAAGAGCCTTGGCGGTTTCAGAGGAGAACTGACATTTTTTGTGTCTCTGTCACGTGGGAAGTGCACTTGCTGTTGACAAAGGAGAAGCAAATATGAACAAAATTGAGAAGGGAAAGAAAGAAAACTGCCAAAATTGTCAGTCCACAAAGACTCAATATGTTTGACAGAGTACACTCACATTTTGGCACCACAGCTAATTTAGAAGATAAAATAATTCTCAAATTAAAAATAAAAATGCAAAACACTCAGTTTGAAAAGTCTTTACCCCTTTGTAGCTTCTTTTTAACCACCTTGCCACCAAGGTAGAACATACTGCCGTTGTTTTGGTTCATTAAGGTTAACAATACGAAGGTCAAATACAGAAATATGAATCCACAACAAACGGCAAGAATTCAACAACACAACAGTTAAATCAGTTTGCTATGTGGTGTTAATCAGCTTTAAACTGTGATTAGGAAGTCATTATTAAGGAATAAGTGATGATACCGCTGACATCAGAGAAAAGGGGAAAAAACACAAAACTCCATTAGAAATTCAGTTTAGTATTCAGTGTAGCAATGGTCCACAAAGGCATACAGTCATGATGTTTTTTTAACTGTGGCATAGATAGGAAAACCTCTTTGTTAGCGAAAAGAAAGTTAGACGGGAGACTGAATAAAGGGCTACATACTCGCTTGCAAGGTCTTCTGTGTAATGTCATTTGTGAAGGCTCCGATGCCTTTGTTAGAGATGGCTGCCAGGGAGAAGCGATACTCTGTGTTGGGACGGAGACCTTCCACAACATATGATGTTGTGGGTCCAAATGTTTTCTTCATCTGTTGATTAAAAATATGCCTTTTGACAAGTCTGAATTTAAATGACGTGCAACGTCCGATAAGCGTTTCTTGAATGTAAAAACCAGCAAACACTAAGATTCTTACCTGGCCTCCAAAAGTGCTTTCCATATAACGAAGTTCATAACTTATAATTCCCTCTTTCTCATAGGCGGGTTCCCAGGTTAGTTGAATGCTGGTATCGGACACAGCACCAACCTGAAATTTAGATGGTTGACCTGGAACTGAAGAACACAGCAGAGGACTTTGTAGTGGGATAGGTTACTAGAAATTAGTTACAAGTTTCCTCCAAATACCAATGCAATAATATATTTAGGCTAATGAGAATTTACTTATTTTGCGGTGTCTAAAAGTGGATGTGCCCTGACGCTCATCCTTCTTTCTCAAATCGGGTTTTTTTTTTATTCAGACTATAATGATCAAACATATTGTAACATCATTTGGAGATGTGAAGTTTGCACAGCAGGAAAGAAAACAATGTCTCTTAGGCACCGAGCACAGTCTGCTCAAAGTTTCAGAAAATATAGGATGCAACAGATTCATAAAAAACAACTGTTTATTTTCCATTTTCGCAGCATTCGTCTAAAGCCTTCTGCTTTAGGGGCCATATCGTTTGAAGAATTTCTGTATGACTTACTTTAAAGTTACATAACAATGTGCTTTCAACATTTTCTGAACACTGAACAGATGCTCATCATACATAGTTTCAACACCAGCAGCCGAGCTGACCCAGTTAGGAAAATTCAGTCGGTATAGAGTCCTTACCTCCTTGCAGTACTTTGACATGGATGGGTTCTGAAAAAGGTCCATCCCCTACAGAGGTGAATGCTAAAACTTTGATTGTGTAGGTCTCTTGAGGAACTAGGCTCTGGATAGTGGTGATGAGGCTGTCCTGGACATTATGGATCTGCCAGAGGCTCATGGGCTGGGAGTTATCCATGGTGTAATAAACACGGTAGCCCTTAATCTGCCCATTGGGCTCCTCTGGCTCTTCCCACTGAACCATCATGGTATTTTGGGGAAGAATCTGGGCCTTAATGTTTCTTGGTGGACTGGCCGGGGCTTGTTCACCAGTCCGAGTTTCTACCGGCTCACTAGGAGGACCCTGGCCAATTGTGTTGACAGCTGAGACACGGATTTCATACTCTGTGTTGGGATAAAGGCCGCCAATGCTGTAACGTGTAGTGGTGATGTCGTCCATAGTTTCATATTTGCTGTCTGGAGACTTGGCCCTATATTGGATGATATAGTATGTCACTGGATCTGGGTTTCCTGAGTCCCAGGTGATGGTCACACTGGTGGCAGTGGTCTCCGTAACTACGGGGGTACCTGGGGGCTTTGGGAGAGCTGTTATGGTAAAAAAAAAAAAAAAAACAGAAATTAAAGCAGTTAAAAAAAAAACAAAAAAACGTAACTTTGAATAAAAAACACACTTGAGGCTTGGGCATTTTTTCCAGAGACAGGAATATTTTGGCAATTCAGCAATTTTCTGTATGTTTAAAACTTAACTGAACATAATGCTGATAGGTAGTCTATGTTAACTAAACTTATGAAGTCTATCTAGGTCATTGGCACCGGTCTTCACAAGCACAGTTTTCTCTTACATTTGACAGTGATCTGTGCCATAGATTCAATAATCCCAAGGCTGCTCATGGCGACACAGGTGTAGTTGGCTGACTCACGAACGTTGCTCAGTTCAAGAACGTTTCTACCCACTGGCATCTCATCCTCTGGCGTCAAATCCTCAGCGTTCAGCATCCATTTGACATAAGGCATGGGCGACCCCACTGCCACGCACGTTATGTTGACGCTACCACCGGGCATGATTTCCTGACTTGCTGGTGGAATGGAGAAGCGAGGAGGCACCCGCCGGACTGGGAGAAGGCATGAGGAAGGGGGAGAGGATGACAACAGAGGGCAAGGGCGTCAAAAAAGAGAGAGAGAGAAAGAGAGAGAGAGAGAGGTAACAAGAGAGGCCGATGAAAATGGACCTTTCTCCAGAAAATACTTAACACAAAAGGTTCAACATGGTAAATGTGAACTGAAACACAAAATAAAACTAGACTTTTTAAAGCATAAACAAAAAAAAAATACAAATAATGAGAAGGAACTAAACTAACAGAATTGCTTCAACAACAATATAGATTAACAATTAAGCAACGATTCATAGCAACAAGGTTCCATTGACCAATATTTGACCCATCACAGCACAATTAAAGACACAAAAATCTATTACGAGTTTCTCATCTTTGGGACTGAACTTCTGACAAATATACAACTACAGCGTAAACTATCCCCGAAGTATGAGAGTGTGTAGTAAAGGCCATGTGATAATGTTATCACATAAGACCAACATGGCAACCTGGAACTTCCTGTCCTATCAGGCACTCATGCCAAACAAGAAGTTAGCCATTACAGGCCTCTCCCACAGCACAGGAAGTGTAGGGTTACTGACTATTGACCATCTCCATGAGGTCACTAAACACATTCTAGCATATGTTTGCCACTTGACACCTGCCTCTACTTCCTGGTTAGCTTAAAGATGAGAAACTTTAATCAGATTTTTGTGGTTTAGGGTAGATCCACTGGACAAAGCCTTATTAAGATCTGACACGGTTCCATTGATAGATGCAGCTATCAGTTTCACAGACAGCATGCATAAATAGATCGAGGTAAATTAAGGAGTAAATGATAACAAAATCAGATATAAAAATTGAGATAAAATGCATAGAGGAATATAACTGAAGGGTCGCTAGCATGCCCAGACAAAAGACGATTGGAGAGGAAAGTAGAAGTACAAGATAGAGGATTTGACATCCGAGGGAAGTATAGAAAGAAAGGCAACAGAGTAGCAAAGAGTGACAGAGGAAGAAAAATAGAGGGAAGGTTGGAGGAGGGTAAAAGGGGGGGGAAGGGAATAACCCGCTTCAGTGCTGTGTAAACTTTGTTTCTCTTTAGCTAATGTGACAAAATGTGATGGTGGCACATTGTCACATCGCAGTCCCAGTTAACACAAAATAAGTATTGAGGAACAAGTTGTGTGCCTAGAAATACACAGAAAAAGAATTATAGTAATTGTAGCCAGAGAGTCGACTATCACAGAGTGTTGAAGAAAGGAAACAGAACTGGATCAACAGGGAGCAGAAATCCAGGGGATAAGACAGAGAAGAGGTAAAAGGAGAAACAGAGGTAACTGAATTAGGACAGAATGAAAGCTAAGAGAGAAAAACAGGGAGAACCTCAAAACTCATGGATAGGACTGGAGATCTGAGTGGAAGGAGGTTGATAATGAGCCTAAAGTGCACGGAAAGGTGTAAACGGTACTGTGTACTTACATGTGTATATATAGATATAGTATGTGTGCAGTTTTTTTGTTTGTTTTTTGCATTGGTATAGGAATGATTGTGCAGAGTATGCAAAAGTTGGAGAGTGAAAGAGCATGATTTAGCAAAAGACACCATGTTTATGAGAGGCATCTCAGCAAACACTTGATAGGAGATCGTAACATGCAAGAGGATGGCTAGCTTAATGCTAACACAAATTAGCACACAGTTGTTGTAAACTGATAAAATGTTGGGTTTTCCTTTCCTATCTTAATCTAGGGTGGGTGACAATAGCTGGAGCACTGCTCTAATTATAGCATGCACAATTTCTTTGTATTTATCTGAACAAAATCTTTGGTTTAATTTAAACAAAAAAAGGCACAGACTGTTACAGGGTTCTATAATTTCTATGTATGAACTTTAACAAAATCTACATCTAAGTCAAGATGTCTGTTGAGATGGAAAGGTTAAAGAGACAGAAGGAAAGTAAAAAAAAAAGGCATAGAAGGAAAAAAATTATGAACTAAATGGAAGAGATGACTTCAGAGATAGACAAGACGGAAAAGACAGGGACGAGAGACAAACACAAGGCAGAACCAAACAGACCCAAGCAGCAAGACAGTAGACAAGACAGACAGAGGAAGACGGGCAGACATACAGTGACGCAGAGTATGGGCACGCAGACAAATTATACAATACGCAAAGGGGAAGAGGAGGGGTTTGGGGTTCTTGGAGAAAGGGGGAAGGAGGAGGAGGATATAAGTGGGGATAGAATAAGTAAACTGTGATTCTGGAAAAAGAAAAAAAAAGAAAAAAAATGACTGAAAGTGGGTTTAGAAGTCTCACACACTGGGGCTTAAAATCAAGACTCAACTTCACGTCCCCCTCTCCCCACCTTAAACTTTGCACAAGAATGCAAATGTGACTTCGGAAGTCTTGGGATGGGTAGGTGTGATGTGTGTGGAGGTGGTACGCAGAGACTGAAGGGGAGATTTGGGAGGGGGGAGACTGAGAGTGGCGTCAAGGATAGGTAGCATTCCAAAAGCACACCGTGTCGATCCAAATGGGATTCATATGATCGTTGCATGAGACAGTTGAACTTTTCCAACAAAGTAAGGCACAAATATCACCTACACACACTATGGGGATTTTTACCTGGGAGCTTACATGATCTCTAACATGTAGCAGTCTTAGAAACCAATGCATCTTGCTCTCATGTAACAAACACTTTGGACAGTCCTTCCAGTTGCAGACTATGAACCTTCTGCATCCCGTGTTGTGTTTTCTGTCATCTGAGATATTCTGTGTACATCCTAACAATAGTTTATTGTGACCGGCCACAACTCTACAACCAAGACAAGGCCTAACCTTGAGGGCAAAAATGTAATTACTGATTTTTGAGAAAAAGGAAAAAGAAAAAAAAAAGCTCTCTTGTGGAGCACAAAATTATCAACGGTAAAAATAGACCACAAAGGTCTGTTCTTAAAAATATCAAATCTCTGAATTTTTACAATTGAACAACATTTTTTTAATTAGAAGCAACTGTGGCTCTATAAAAGCCTGTTCTACCCTGATCCAGTTGAGATACACTTTGTTTTTTAAATGACAGACTCAAAAAAGTCAGTGGGGTAGATTATTCGAAAAACATGTTGAATTGGATAAAAGGAAAAAATATATATCTGCGTTTATTTTTCAAAAATGTCCTAACTGAACAACAAAGGTGAAAGGGCAGCCCATTCCTCACACGGACATGCATGGGTGTGGCTACGGCATGAGTGACATGTACAGGTGCGCCCCCATCCATTTGGGCAGACACCAGATAACCAATACAATCGAAAAAAATGTCACCCAAGCCCGTCCAAGCATGCCATCCATTCCCAAATATAGCATTGTTCCAGACACACACACACACGAAATCAAATTAAAGTAAACAAATGAAACTGAACAAATCCACAAAAAGAACTACGTCCGAACAGCATAGACAGTACCAGAGTGCAGCTGTGTTCAACAAATAGGTATGCATCAATACTATTAGATGTTTTTTTGTTTGTTTTGCTTGGTTTTTTATCTTGAATTTTGGTCTCCAATCCAAAATAATGGTGAAAACTCAATAGGGGAAACAAGGTTATCTGGGGGAAACTTCCAATCAAAGAGTGTCTGAGGGAGCGCTTCTCTCCCTGGGGCTCAGGTCAGCCAATGGACCGGGAGCTGTAGTGGCTGAGTGAATGAGGTTTCCCCACATAAACATGTCTTTGTTTACCTTTGAGTACCTATAGTGTCAGGCATCTAACACCAGTCACCTGCCAAATGTTGGTAACTTTTGGCTGTGGCTGGTGTGTGACGTAATGTTCAATTCACGGAGCCAATAAGCAAAAACATCCTTGCTTAAAGGCTTCCTGGTACTGGGCAATCTACTGATAAATGATATGCAGGTGAGTCTACCTGTCAACAGCGTCACCGTGTGTAAGACAGGTAAGTGAATTTGGTCTTTAGGTACTACAGGAGATCAAGAGCTGAAGATCCCTTCAGTTCTAACTCCAGATTGGCAGAAAAATGTTTAAATCTTAAGGAAAACACAACATTAATTCTACATCTAAATGTCAATGTCACATGCATATGGGTCACTGATATTACTGACCGGACACAGGCTTGGTGCGATACGACTTAATGTTCTGAGTAATGCTATGATAAGCTTAGATAAGATGTCTGCATGTGTGTGAAACCTTCTCCTACACTACCTCACAAATGTATTGAAACATAGGAAAAAAAGCAGAAAGAATCCCAATTGCATGGACAGGCTCCTCATTCACAGAGACCAGGAGCCCAGCCGGCCCATTTGGAATTAAGAGAAAACAAACCAAACGTAGTGTACTAACAACATGTAATCTTGTTTCAAGCCCCAATGTGGAGAGAAAGACAAGAAGCCTTACACTGGACGAGGTGAAAAGCAGTCGAGAGAGAATGCCAGAGTACTGCACTAACTCTAATAGTGGGCAGTGTTGTGGAGGGATTTGTGCCAAAAAACAGAGGTCAGAAGGTGGACATTATCGGCCATTTTGGTGAGGCAGGTTTTGCTGCCCCAAAATGAGGGGGGAAGCCAAAATAATGTGCAGCCTTTAGTGTCACCTTGAAGCTGAGATTACACCCTCTTGCTGCCTGAGGACACAGGTGCAGTATAGAGATCCTTTAGTCACACTTGACTGGGAAAGGCCTTGGGCATTTACATATAAGCCACAGGGGTCGGTCTGTATTAACATACCTTGGCTGCGCCAGTGCTAAACACTCACTATGGGTGGCTCATCAGAATGGAAATTATTACCTAAAGGAACCTGACAAGAATCGTGGCAGGGGTATCTAATAATAGCAAGCAGTAGATTGAGGGGATTTCAAAGCAAATCACTCTTTTTCTATTGTCCTACAAGTAGATGACAAGCAGCCAAATGATACTGCAAGTATGTCCCCTCACTGTAAAGATACCTACAATGATTGTTATTACTCTGATTTTGAAAGAAAGTATGTTTGTGTATATAGCATAAGGAGGTTATACAACATTTGCTTTGTCTGAAAAATGAAGATTTCTGAAAACAACATGTTTTTTTTTAAAGTGGGTATTATCTCGGGGGACTCCTTGAGACAAACATCTAATAGAGATGGCAGGATTTTTGCTTTGGCCAGTGAGAACGTAAGGTGTAATCTAGCTTTCTTTCCCAACAGTACACACAAATGCATAGCAGGACATGCAAGCACATTCAAAACCAAGCAGATACCACCGTAGGAGGGTAAACATGCACATGCGTACAGAACAGCGCAGTCTTTCTGCATCACTGTTATTTTTAGCACTTCAAGTAAGAGCTACAGACTTAATATAGACACAGCCAGGTTTATTCTGTTTCTTTTGCGTGGTTTTAGCATACTTTGTGAACACTTTCATAGACCATACTGCTACAGTCTCTTTGACAGCCAACTGGTAAATAGAGGTAATGGAAGGGAAAACCTCCACTTTGTCCATAATAACTAGTAGATCTGAGATAATTGCCTATATTAGTCCTATGACTTTACTTAAGGACAAAGGATGGGTTTGTGCATTTCAGAGGAATGGAATAGGTGTTGTAGCTTGGGATTGAAACCTACGTCCACTAAATTCTAAATCTTTGAGGGGTTATTTTTGATATTTGGGCTTACTGTAGTTCATACTTCCATAAAATCTTGAGGAACAAAAGAGGCTAATTAAAATAATCTGGCTATTTGGTAGATAGACAGATAAAACACAACGTTTCTGGATAATTTGGTATATGGTGTTGCCTGAGAAAATCATATATACACTCGGGACTGACTGATACCAAAGCATGTAATCTGGTAATGAGTTTGCTGTTGCGGTAGTAGTCATTTTTATGACTTTCAGATATGTTGGTTTAGTCCCTGGTGACTGATACACATGAAAACCACAAAAAGAGACTGGTACTAAGAATGTGCATCATCTCTTCTAGTTGAAAGAATGGTATTCCTGATCTGACTCTCTTAACTCCATGTAACACCTCTAACATAAAGCCATTGCTCCATTAAAAAACCCAGTAGATCTATCTCAAATATTCTCGAGACTAGCGGAGCTATGAAATGCACATGTATATACGAGTTCCCAAAATTGCGTGACACGGAGTTCAGTAAAGATCTGATTATTGCACAAAGCCAATCAAATCTACAGTTAAGCAGAAAACAACGTTTGCATTGATCTCCAATTCATTTAGCACTTTCTTCTTTTTGTGCCAGGACAATAACACGAATGAAAGATACAAATACGGCGCATTTTCTTGCGCTTTTTAGAAGCTTCATCAACCTGGATATCAATATTCCATGAGGAAAAGAGAGGGAGTGTGTGTGTGCGTGTGTGTACAAAGGAAGGAGGGCTTTTGAATAATAGATTATAATTTGATGGAGTGTCATGACTGCGAGGGAACACAAACAGCAGTCATTCAACAAAACCAATCACATTCTAGCTGCCGCCATTTGAAAATAAAAGTATCTCTGAGCACCCGCTAAGCAACAGCAAATTTGATGTCAAACTCATTATATTGTTATTGATCCACACGACACTGTAAATGGCATCCCTTAATGGCTGTCTAAAATCACCATGGAAGCCAATCAGGCCCAATCAGGTCTAATTTTTCCAGTAATGGATCGCTATAAACAAGATGACAGGAACACTGGCTGTATACACACTTATTATTTCATTCGACATTTGCATTTGCACTCCGAGACCCAAGAAGCAGAGCAGCGTCATTTTTGAAAAAAAAAATCTCACCGACAAATAAACCACAAAAAGAGACTGATGTTTTAACAGAAAAAAGGGTCACCAATAGATAAGGAACTAAAGGAAAACGCACAACACAACACTATAATCACAACACAAAAATAAAGAAATAAAGGGAAAAACAAAAAAAAAGTAAGCCAAAAAGGGGTGTGTTAGGGAAAATACAACCAAAACCAAAGAAAGAGAACTGAAGAAAAAAAAGGAATGCAGAAACAATAAGAGCACTGTGGCCAAACGGCTTTTGAAGAGGCATGCAAGCGCAGTTACATTCTCCCATCATGCAACAGGTCCTGTTATTTCCACACGCTGCATTTCCACTCAGCACATGCAAGAAAGCCTTTAGATGCAGAAGCAATACCAAAGGATGCAAAACGAGAAAAGGCCCCACAATGCAAACATAAAAGTAAATTAACAAGACCCGAGCTAATCGGGTTTGCTTTCATCATTTCTTCCTTTGAAAAGAAATCAAAATTTCTTTCATAATCATTTAGCAGTTTGGATCAGCTGATTAGTATCTCTTCAAATTAGTAATCAATTGAGCTCTGAAATAGGCAAATACAGCTAAAAATTTTTCTTTCCAACATGTTGAATTTATTATTTGTTAACGTGGGTTAAAAAAAGTAAAAAAGAAAAAACACACCAACCTTCTCGAAGCTCTGAGGGATGTAAAGGGGTTGATGCAGAACACAATGACATGAGGAGAAGAGAAAAATAGGGGAAACACAGAGAGAGTAAAAAAAGCCACCTCAAGGTGTTTAGCTGCAGCTACATTTCCCTTTTCTTTCATCTTTTTTCCACTCCTTTTCCCTTTCCCCGCTATCAGTGAAACCCGTCTTGAAAGTACACTTGCCTGCCCCACCCCCGTAAATAAACTTGAACCAAAACAATCAGATTCACCCCAGTGGCCGCACTGTCGCCTGGTAAGAAAAAAAAAGGAAGTGAGGCGCCACTGGAGTCACATCAAGCTTTCCATTCTCATAATTCAGAATTTCATAAGCTTCTTATAGCCACGAGGAGAAGCTCCTGCTGCGGCCGTACTTGCTTTTATTAGAGAAGGAAACAAAATCAAGAGAAAACAAAAAAGGAGAAAAAAAAAACAAATGAGAGATTGAAAAGAAGAAAAAAAAAGACACAGTTTGGGATGAAATTAGCAGCTGCAGTTTAAGGCAGTCCCACTAAAAATGTCATTGGAAGCCAATCAGAAGCACCGTTGTTGGGCCTTCAGTCGGGTTGCAGTCTTAATTTAGGATTTTTATATATGTATATATTTCCTGCTCTTAATTGGTCCCTACCGCAGCTGCTAATCTCAAGTGCATTTTGCTTTGTGAACAAAACATAGTCAACATCAAGTATCAAGAATCGATTGACAAAAGTTAACTGAAAACAGACAAAGGTCGACACCATCAAAGCATAACAAGTGTGTTACATAGCGTGAAAGTACTTAAGTATTTATGACCCTTGTGTACTCTTTTAAAGGCATGCTGATGGAGCCAGTGTTCATGGAGACTGCATGAATTGTTGGAAATGATATCACGGAATATATATATTTATGTATATATATGTTTTGACCAAAGGAGCTGCTGAACATCCCAGTGCTGTGTCAACAAAGTGTTCCCATAATTATTCATCAGTATTTAATGATGCCTGTAGAGTACTTGACTAGAATTTTCAATGACCCTTTTAACACCTACTATGCTACGTATTAGCAAGGTGGATAGCTACTTGACATTGCCCGCATCACAGAAGAGACAGCATGCGCCTCCAGGATAAACACTGGCAAGAACAGAAACTAATCTTGATGAACCCTTTTTTTACCTTCAGCTCTTCACAGTGGAATTTTTCCCTTTCCTATGCTGCTACTTCACAGGGTATGATAATAGCAATAATAATGAAAAAGCAGCTCCCTGACCCATTTTATAATGTCAGAGTAGTGAATTATTTATTGGGAACAAAGTTATTTGGTACACAGCAGAGGGAACAAACTGAGTAGATACGGAGGCATTTTTATTTAATATGCACAGTATAAATAAACCATGTCGGAAATGCATCTGCTTCAATTTATTAAAGCTCCCTCAACAGGGATCCATTGTCATTTAGCATTAGTGGTGGAGAGTACGCTTTTGTCTTCATTGTCTGTTTCCTATGAAACTCTATGTTCCCTGTGACTGATCGTTTTTTTATATCTTCGCTTTGCTCGAACATTCCAGCCAAAATTACTACTGACTGTAAAAGCCTTTATAGATAATACACCAAAGAAGAAACATGGGAATACTATGGATTTATGCTCCAGAGCAGCATGACAAAGAAATAGAGGATGTATACTATTTATAATCTTTTTTTCTTTTTAAACAGAGCAGCCTACTCAGTTCTCCTCCTCCAAATCTAGAGAAGGCTGAGGGGTTGAGGTTTTGATTGGCGGGCGATAATACCTCGCCACTCAATCAAGACAGACTTACCGTTGTGCTCCTTTACCTGTAAAAAACTAATCAAAAAGACGTCCTTCCGGACTCTTTTTGGGTTCCAACTTTGACAGCGCGGGAAACATTTGATCGGGCACACAGTTACAGGTAAAAGGTGTCTTACAACCGATAAAGTAAAGACATACGGCTTGTTGTGCTACACATTTCCTTCCGAGTGAGTAGGGGAGGGCATTAAAAGAAAAAATGGAGCATAACATCATAACAGAGAAGAACATTAGTTGGTCAATTATAGTTTTACATCTGGAAGTTTCAGTGCATATGAAATTACATTTACGGGCAGGCAATACTATCAGTGCTAAAATATTGACACTACTTGGGTAATACTATTTTGCAAAATACATTTGGTGCAAATACAACTAGGCTAGAATGGAAGCAGTTATCATTTGTTAAGCTCAACAGTAATGCCATTTATGGCTGAGCTGCACTGTCAAGTTATTTTAGTTAGAATGGGTAGATGTTTTATTTCTTTATTATTCTTCCTGTTTTGTTTTGTTTTCTTGGCCTGATTCTTTGACCGGGTTGCTCCCTACCTCGCACATAAAGGTTAGCAGGGGACGAGTAGCGCACGCCTTCCACGTTAGACGCCACACACTCGTACTTCCCCTGGTCCGTCTCCTCGCTGTTCTCGATCTGCAAGGCACCTGGAAAACGACGACATTGAACAAAGACGAGACGGGGAGGGAAAGAGGCAGGAAAAAAAAGAAGGAAAAAGACAGAGAGACAGGAAGCAGAGAGGAAATGATTAGTCAATCTGTCTGTGACAGTGCATGAAGAAGTCAGACAATCTTCTTAATGGTGGGTATCTTGAATTTCTCAGGACCACTTTGTCAAGATCTGCTTCTCTCCGCAATGCTTATGCAGATTGGCATGACAAACTGGCTTCCACTCCAGACTCAGCCATCCACAGATTAAAAAGAAGGGGGGAAATAAATGAATAAAAATGTGGACTGAATCAGTCACACTGGATTTGTAGCTACAGTAGGCTGGTTTATGCAACTCGTGTAAGATGTGAGATCGCTTACAAAGAAAGTGCAATAAAGTAATGATGTAAGGATGCTGAAAGGTAATGGAGAAAGGGTGTTGAGATGGTCTTGTAAACCCCATGAGATTAGTAAATCACCCTTTGCATAACGCTCACCAGAGGAGAGTGTGTGTGTTAGTGTGTGTGTACGTGTGTGCGCTGGTGCGGTTGGAGAGTTTATGAGAAAATGTCCACACATCCACAGCGTTCCAGCCCATCTGCTATCATGTGATAACTACTCATCAAAATTGTGACAAATGCTCAAACAACCTTGCAAACGAATACATACAATAAAGCATTATTATTATTAATATTCAGGTTTTAATATTGCTGTTCAGTTATTTGAATTCCTAAGCATTTTAATCGCTTATACATTTACTCTATTTTGTGTGCCACTCTCTTTGACCCCCATTCTTTTCTCGCTTATTGTCATTATTATGCGTTCGAAAACAGACGCCTTTGAGCTACTTTCAGACATTATTTCTCACCGGCAGTGCTTCTTATATACTATGCGCAAATACAGTAAACCGAAATGCCTGGCGACACTGAAGAAAAAGGTGCAAGGGACAAAGGAGGGAGGTGAAACAACAGGCGTCAGATCATTCCTCATTAGAGTGCTGTTGACGGCACTTCCTGATGATATCATTAGGGCTTCTGGCTGGCTCAGCAGACAGATTGCAGCCGAGGCCTCTCTGACAAACACAGCACCATTGCTCGTTAACGTTTAGCCAGGAAGCATCAATATGCCAGCAGCTTCCCTGGATGCTTTGTAATATACCATAACCTACTCCATCACATCAGCAAAGTAGATTGAACACAGTGTTGAACAAGGCTACTATTCTGGAACGTTGGCCTAATAAGGTGCTTCAGCTGTGCCACAAATGAGATCATTGATCCTGCTTAATTATAAAGATAACTCACTTTCCCTCATGACTATTTTATACCTTTGGGTCAGTTTTTGCTTTTCAAAACAATAATAAAGACACGAAGCCACAGCAATCTATGGCTCTCTATTTTTTGTTTTTTCTTTTTAGCATCTCTTCATTTCAATCTAAAACTCAGATCATCCTCATCCCTCACGGGGAAACTGTTCCTGGCACACAGCTCGTGAACCAAATGAAAAAAATCTACCTGCAGAGTGCAGGTGGCACAGTCTTCGCCGTGGGTTTATGCAAGCATCTGATTTGGATTTGTTTGATGTGCACTTGGAACAGCAAATGCCAGCGCGGTGGCAGGTGGGTTGGAATGTGCTCAGAAGCTGAGTGCCTCGGCACAAGGGAGACCACAAAGTAAGGACTGTGTGAAGTTCAACTCCAGGTGGACGCTTCCAGAAAGCTCTGCCAGCGGCTTGTCACCCTCACTCACTGCGCTGAATTATAAAATCGCTGGAAGCCCCTAGTTGTTAACTGTTACCACACGGTTGAATAACAAGTGATGTTCTATGTCACGTGCTGTCGGCGGCTACTGATCATTTTCCTCTAGTAAAAAATAAATATAAATCTATCACGTGTAATTTGACAGTAAACAAAATATGACCACCGATATCTCAATGATGCACTGAGAGCCAACTATTAACAACATTTGGTGTTGTTTGCAACTTTCTGGCAAAGAGGGGAGTGCAAAGAGAGAAAAAATACACTTTGAGAGAAGATGGGGAGTTTCATTTGCTCCAAGACACCATGCTAGGTAGGATTATCTATTGTTTCCAAGCCCCTACTGGCTTCATTACACATTCGAGCTACTATTTCAATATGAAGCTCTGAAGAACACACAAAAGAGTCTTTCTAGTTGCAGAACATGGGAGAAAAAGTTCGGGAGGAGAGAAAGGCAAGCACAAGATGCTTGAAAGCAGAGAAGCAAATGAAGGAAAGGAAGCGAAAGAAAAAAAAATGTACAGGGACAATGTCAGAGAAGGGGGAATATACACTATTTATTAGCTTCTGTCTTAAAGTTGTCATAACTTGCTCTATTACAGCTGGGATAGCCTCCAGGCCTCCCATGATTCTGAGAAAATGTATTTCTTAAAAATTCTAGGAAGAAAACACTAAAAACCCCGTTTGACTCTGTGACTTTGCCTTTTGAAAATCGGGGCTAAATACAGTTTTTCGTGTTCGTTTTGCTATACATTTTCCTTGAGCTATGGCTTGCTCTTTTGTAAATGATTTAGTTCATTTAAATTATCTCACCACATAAAGAGGAAGCAAAAAATAATAATATTACTTTTTTGCAATGGCCAGTGACAAGGCAGTCTAAGACCAGATAATATTAAGGTATAAAGACAACAAATGTTTTTGATGACCTATCTGGAGCTGCAGCATGCATGTGTGCACACAAGAAACCAAGACCCACGTGTCTTTTTGTTCCTATCACTTCTCTTTTTGTGTGTTGTTTCTTTAAATGGCTGCGCTCTGTGTTTTGCATAATGCGCTCTGTCTGCTCTGCCAGCCTGTTGTGCGAGTGGCCAGTGGCACAAGAAATGAAATAAATGCTGAAAATTATCTTTCGCAAACATAACACAAAGAAAAACACGCACCGGGTCTGTTCAAACACTTGGTGTTTACTGATAAACACAACAATTTATAGTGTTGCTCACATGCTTATTAAATTTATCCTATATGGGGTCTTAATGCCACGGCTTCCTTGTCTCCAGCTATTAATCCTTATCACAAATAAAAACTGCTGTAACTACACAGATCACAGGGTTTTTTTCAGAAAAGAAAATACTCGTGTTAGTGCTAATCTGCTCCTAATCATGTCTGCATGAACAAAAACCATGGGTACTTTTACTTTATATATTATCTGCAAACAAAAACCGTACTTTACTCCAGTTACAAAATCAGTTTTTGCAGGTTTATCACTGCTGCGGTTTCAGTTACTACAGAAAAAAATGTTGTTTTTAATGTTTTGTCCTGTCCTGAATACAGATTAACCATTTGAGTGATGCCACTTTTCATAGCAATAGATAAATAAATAGATATTGTAAGTGCACAACTTTAACTCCAGCCCAGCATAATACAGAACTACTGTGTGGTTACCACTTTATTTCTTTGCTCTCTAATTTAAGGACATTTAAAAAGGACACTTGACTTTTCAAGGACACTATGTGAGCTGTACTGGGAATGGATCAGAGCTCCGGCTGTCCGCTCAACAGCTACAATAATCATTAGTAAACTGCCTCTGCTGAGTTATAATTCATGTTTTACTAGGTCAGAGCAGTAAAAGATACCCTTCTGTCTGTTACTCAGTGATTAATGCATGGCACACTATTAAGGTCAGCATTAAGGAGAAAAAAGTGGCTAAGTCTCCTAATGACATCAGTTATCCAGGTTGATCGATCTTCTAAGTCTGAGTGACCACAAAGACCCACAACCTCCAACCTCCCCTGCTGCTCACTCTGACTGTCTTGCAGCAAGTTTACTGCCTTCATTCATTTGATAAAGAAGGCTGTAATGGAGCATTCGTCCCAGCTGTGACGGCTGCCCTGGTTAAAAGTGCCACATGCTGCAGGCTGACCTGAAGAAGAGGACTGAGGTGCCAAGGTGCGATAACAAAGAAGACTGCCTAGACGAGGTTCATCAAACACATGTTTTTGATTCAGGGACAAACACTCTTGCTGAGAAACTGTTAAAAGCAGATATATTTTGCTGTCCTATTCAGTTTATGCCAATTTTGATCATTTTAGAACGATAACTTAAAAGCAGACTAGATTTGTCTAGAAGTCAAGGTTAGAGAGCTATCTTATTCACAGACAGGGACCATTCAGATGTTTCACAGACTTCATTGTCCTTTTTTGTAGCTAACAAGCACAGAACATACCAAATGGCAAGGTCTGATGGTAAAAAATATGAAGACTGGGTGGAAAAAAAAAAATCACAAACTGAGATGTGGAAAAGAAGAGAAAATGAGTGGAACAAAATTCTCCTTTATGAGAGGTGAAGTGAAAAAAAAGAGCCCCCAAAAACCCCATAAAAATAAAAGAAGGGTGGGAGGAAGAGTTAAAAAGACAGGCATAGAAAAACAAAAAGACAGATGAGGGGATAAAAGGAGGGCGAGGAGGAGCCAGCATGGTTGATTAATTTCAGAAAGTGCCTAAAGCTGTGGTCTGCCCACCCCAGTCGCTGCTTTGTAGCAGCTTTGCCATGTGTGCCCCCCCCCAAAGTCCCATTTGTGTAATTCAATTAGTGTGCTCCAGCAGGATTTGATAGATTTGTTTAGGCGGTGAACAAAACGGCTGGCCAGCTCTCACTAACACCCCAAATTAGCACCTTACTGTATGAACGGACACACAAACACAATAACCTCACTAGTACATGCATTAAACTCATCTGAATGCACAGAAGAGTGCAGACTGCAATCCCAATAAAACTTTAATGCCTCAGTTTCTACTGACAGCTTTTTCAAATGTTGTATGCTTACCATATAAAAGTGCAAACACATAAAGACATGTGTTTAATAACTGAGAAAGGTATTCAGGCCACACCTGAAAAAAAAATTCTAAGGGTAGCCAGTGCTACCCCTCAAGTAGATGCACCTATGGTTTAAATGTGAAAAACCTAGGTGCTTTTCAGAAATGCTGTCCTCTGACCTGACCCTGAGTTCAAAATCTTTTGAGATTTTTAGTAGCTGTACCTATTGTTATCACATTCACAACCTTGGGTGTCCACACTATTCGCCTGGCCACCCGACGATAATTCCCCATCAACCTTTTGCGGCTGAGGTGTATAAAGCAAAAAAAACCAAACCAAAGCAAACCAAAATTTTGTTTTTCATTTTCACAAACTGCTGGTTAATTTAAGTTTTGTAACAGCTGTTTCAGAAAACAGAACTGCACAATTAACAAAGAACTGCTGAGTTATGGGACATCAATTCTGTTTGCAGCTATAAATGACAACACGCTGGAAGTTACAGACTTCAGCTGTGTACCCGCAGCTTTAATAACTGCATAAATGAAGAAGCCAGTAGCGCTACATGGCAGCCAAGTCTGGACTTGCCATTTTCTCACTGTCTCTCCCCTCTGTCTGTGTCCTGGCTGTCACTCCGCAACGCTCTGCCACCACCCCAAGGTCATTATGCTGTGATCGCACCAGCATGAGGCTCCACGTGTGATGCCACTGTTGTCAGAGCCCATCTGGTGGCTTGTAACGCTCCCGTGAAATTAGTAATGAAGCAGGTAGGGAGTAGAGCTACCTATACAGCGATCGCTTACCTCAAGGCTGGCACCTGCACGGCTTCGTATGGAACTAAAATTAATTGAAATTGTAAATTATGGGAATCAACTCTATCACAGAGTGAAATAGAAACGACTCGGCAGTGAGACAACAATGCTTTCCCTAAAGATCTGTACACAGAACACCTGCATGTTCATAGGTCCATATGAACATGTCATTCTCAAACGCCTCAGTCTTCTATTATAATTTTAGTCCACCTCCAACTCCTACCCAATTTGTTTTGTAATTACATATGCGGCATACACTCCTGACAGCAGGTCAGTATTGGCAATGGGTGAAAAATCGTCTTTTTCAAGCTGCTTAAGTCATTATGCAAATGCAGAGTTCACAAGTTACATTTGTCACAATATGATTTATGAGGCCTTCTTAATTAACCGAGAAGATGCAGGGAGGGCTTGGATTGGCTGTGTTGGACTGCCGACTCTTGTGATGTGCTTTAATATGTGTGACAACATGGTACCGTTTAAAATATTTCCATGCACTGGTTGTGTGAAACGATTGAGGATGGAGGACCTCTGGACCTACTGTGGGGTTTTCCCCTTATTTATCATAACATCTAAATCCATCCATACATCCATCCATGCTCTTCCACTTATCTTCATCAGGGAACTCAGGGGAATAAATAAATATATAAATCAAAAACACGAGCTGAATTCATCCCCTTGCTTACATGGACAACCATGGGAAACTGAGATATTCACTCACCTGCTCAGCCTGTGGAACAAAAGCGTTTAACAACAACCCCGCTGAATCAACCGAGACTGAATGTTTCAGTTATAAAGTGGGATAGATAATTACAAAGGAAAGTTAAAATGTCCGGGGGAAAAAATGAGGGGAGAAGAAGAATTATTTGAACAAAGCCTTTGTGTAATTCACAGGAGTCACACTGCTTCACACCTGTGTCCTTCCATTCTTACCATGATATCCTTCCATTCGTCTATTCATCCTCTGAAGTTATAAAAGCAGTTCTTTTGTATGTTAAAAGGATGCCCATGCTGGCATTTTCTCAGCAGCCTTCCTAAATTTGCAGTTATAGGTTTATATCCCGTAGAGTAACATGAGGGAATTAAAGCAACTTTTGTAACTTTTGCTGCCCCTGATATCTTATCTTTTTCAGGGAGGTGCATTCAAATATAAGATGAGGTTAGCGTCCTTGCGGTTTATGCACAAATGAGGAGGATATCAAAGCAGGGCTGGAGGAAAAAACTGTTTTTAACAACCATTCTGCCATGAACTTGTTGATGACCTAAAACTTTATTGTCAGAGGTAAAAAAAACTAAAGGAAAACCAACACAACTCCTAGCAGAGCTCACAGGCCTCACCATTCATCTGTTTGCTCTTTTAATCTAAAGTTTCCTGATTTTTAATATTAACAGGAAGATACAAACACAGAACACACTGACACACACACACAGGTGGAAGAATAGCACATCAGTGTTGACATTAAACATGGGAGTATCAAACATACATGACGAATGTGACACAGAACACGAACACAAATGGGGTCTTAATGACAGCGGGAAGAGAAAACGGTTGTAATTTTTTTAAAACCAGGAAAGCCCTGATTATTTCCCATATTTATTCACTTTGGCGGAATTAGAAGTGGTTATATTTGATTATGTGTCAGTTAAAGTCTTTTATTTTTCTCCTGTTTTTATCGTGATGGTTAAGCATCTTACCTCGAATCGGGGTACCCACTGGAGGAGACACAAAAATGAAGACACAACATCAGTGAAGTTCAAGGTTAATATTAGTAATAGTTAGAGGAGGTGTTTGGGTTAGATGGGTCACTCAAACTTGGCGATTAAACCATTGGGTAATCTTGTACATATAAGGGGGCTAAAAGAAAAAGAACAATCTAACTGCCGGTATCACAAAACAATGGGGAGTTTTATCGCGCTAACCTACTGCTGTCTTTTTGGCCTTCGGTCGTGGCTGTAACTTAGGGTGATGAGGCAAGCACGAGAGGTTTGGTTTCTTAGGTTGACAAGTTATGCTCCTGCGGCGTTTTTCCAGCCAGCTGAACTTGAACAAGGTGTCCGTAAAAACTGCAACTATTCAGTACTGAGCATCCACATTAGCATTGAACCTTAACATGTTAAAAGCGGAGGAAGAATCTCCACTGAGCAAGAATTTCAGGTTGTGCCTTCAGGCAACCGCAAGTTAAATCACACAGGCTGAAGTTCTTATTTATCCTACAAGTCATAAACCTGTTTAACTGTGACAGATAGGCTCTTTACCTCAAGTTTCATCCCATATCCCCAGTCATTCAATCTCCCTGCTTTTTCCAATTGTTTCATTTCACTGCGAGTTGTATGTTTCTCTATCTTTGTTTATTGTGAGGCTGTATTGTGTTACGTGGCTGACTGCAAGCCAAATGTCCCATTAGGGACAATAAAATATTGAGCTTATCCAGTCACTGGCCGGTGGGCTTTTTAAGTGTAGTTTGAAATGTTGCATTGTAAAATGCTTCCCTTACAGGCACAGCTTTGGGTGTGGGAAGGGGAGCCAGCTTAACTTAAACCCCTTCAAATTCAAATTAAACTGTCCTTCCACTCTTGACTGTTTTTTATAATTCCTTTTTGTTTTCTTGCTTTAGCGGCTCTATTAATTTTCTCTCTTTCACCCAGTTTTAGAGTTTGTTTGCTTTTGTGTGTGTATCCGCAGTATTGCTTCTCTCTTAGTCTGCATTTTTAAAATCAAAGGATGACTCATGGCAACAATGTGCCCTTGGTTATTCCTACTTGGCATAGACTGCCTGCACCCACAGGGCTAAGGATCAAGGGTTCTCACTATCCACTGAGCCTAACATTTGAGGTTTGGCCCATGTATAGGCATGCAGTCATGCATACTGCCCAGAGAAAATACAGAGGATCTGTTTAAGTAAGTTTTGATGATATTTTCCCGAGTGTGACATTTTTCCTCGGCAGTGTTACGGACACTTGTTCTGCTTTTGGACTGTTATATGTTGACATCATGAGGGTCTGTTTAACTACACCTTGTTTTTCCCACCACTGTTACTGACAGGTCTAATGAGTAGTGGAAGAAGCTTGATTACAAAGTGATGGTTGTGGGGCTGCACAATGACTAAGGCATATAAAACAGAATCAGGCATATTTATAGCTTTATTAAGCTGACAGTGAAACTGCAGTGAAACTGGAACTGTTTCTGTTGATTTTGAAATGCACACATAGTTTTATAAATCTGTTGGATTTTTTAAAAATATAATCTCAGCCCTGCATTTTCCATACTTTTTACAGTGCAACGAGGGGTGTGAAAATGTTCAGCACCTTCCGGTCAGATTATTACATTTTTGTGCCATCTTTCGTGATACCAGCAATTAGGATTCAGTCACTGAGTTTGAAGTTCTGCCTGGTTTACAATGCTCCTTTTTGCTCTATTGGACTATGTTATATATTTCTACATCAAAAAGTTTACATTTATGTTTTTAACATAAGCATTTGTTGACATTTACTGTACTGGAGTTTAATTTATTGCTACATTTATTCACATTGTGATTAAAGTGGAAAATCAGGGTATCTCTTATGTTCTAGATTTGCCTAGTCTGTAAAGACTCAACGTTTTGTAGCCACAAACAGTGTTACTGTGCCACGGTGATCACTTAAGAGTCATTGAAAAACCAGGCAAAATCAAAGTGACAATTTATTCATTTCTGCAATAACTCTGGAGACCATATAAATATAGGTGATCACAAGACAAAGGACAATGGGGCTGGGAAGGTTACGTTGTTATAAAGTTAGAGTTTGATTAGAGGCTGCAGGAAGCTGGTTTATCTTGCTTTAGCTCAGATGGATTTTAGTCGGGAGTTAAGAGGTTACTAGTTGAAGGTTAGAGGTTAAGGTCAAAGTTAGGTTAAGGTTAGAGTAAGGTTAAGGTTAATAAAGCAGGTTTAAAAAGGGGAGGATCTTATGAAGGCCAGTGTGACAAAAAACAGAAGGAGATGAAAACAATAAGTTAAATGAGGAGGATGGTGGATAAAGGAGAAACAAATACACACAGAGTGAAAACAAATGCGATTCTTTGGTTTGTAGTGGTTTGCAATTTCTAATTTGTGAATATAAAAAGGCATGAGAATGAAAATCTAAAACTTTGTTGAGGAAGGCCAGGCAGGCTGGGTCCACAAGGCCAGCCAATATTCAATTACAACGGCAAATCCACCTGTATTACGGGCATGCAACCTAATGGCCATAAGCTTCCCATCTAAGCTTTGGTCAGCCAGGGGTTGATCAGATTAGGGTGACAATGACCTAAATATATCTCAACATGCCGCTGTCTTCCTCATATTATCAAATGTGGCATTATTTTTTTCCACAGAACACCCCAGCTGTTTTGTTAAACAATCCTCTGAATATCTTTTTCAAAAATTATTAAAGTCTGTAACCAGATGGCCAGATTGTCTCTGGCCAGAGATGTTACACATCTGTGTGGGGGGGCAAATAGGGTTGCGTGATTGGCAGAGTGTCAGAGTCTGGCCACCCTCAAGAGGGCGTCTGGCTGACCTTCTCGTCACCACAGACACTAGCCTCGGATCCTGGTGGTGTCACAGCAGGCCGGAGGGAAAACCTAGCTGTTGTTACGACCCCTGCAGAGGTTCGAGCCACTCTCTTCACAGCAGCTTTGATGACACTGGATTTGAGTGTTTACCTGTTACATGCAACTCTAACTAAGCTCAATATATGCTTAAAAGTGCCATCTAATGTCACGGTCCTGATTTTGAGCCTTTATTATAGGAAGGACATAAATCTTTAGAACACTTTTGCCCATCCTCTTACTGTCATTGTGCCCCGCAGTTAATCTGTTCTGGCTGACAAGGCTAGGGAGGGCCTGAGGTCTGGAGACATAGGAAGATAAGAAGAAATGTCAAGCTCCCTACACACCTCTGTAGGAGGTCCTCTGGAAACCCTGATGCAAATATCGCTTCTGACAGCAAAGCAGGGACTGGAACATAAGGAACCAGTCTGTCAGCTAATCAGCTATGTTGGAAACAACGGTAATACATCCAAGTGGTGATGCTATTTCCGTCTTTCCGTATCTTTTCCTTTTTTTGGGAGCGCAAACACTTTAAATCAACATTCACATTTCATGATTTAAAGATGAAGGCCAAATAGAAGGAAATATAGATTCTTTGCAGAAGCTGGAAGCTGGGAAAGTTTTTGAAATGATGGACTTTGGCTCACTTTCCATGGTCTCCTTTCTCCTGCTTCTCTCCCCTTCCTTTTCCCCTTTAACCACCGTTTATGGCAGAGGGCCCACCAGAGTTACACCCCCCCCCCCCCCAAGGCTTGAGAGTGTGCCTGATGCAAACAGAGAGGCCCCAGAAACTGTCAACAGTGATCAGCACATCAGAAGAAGTTGGAGGGGAGGCTGAGGCTGTCACATGTTTTCTGTTTTGGGGATTTCTTAAGTGCATTTATAAATGCAAAAAAGAAAAAGTTATTAGGGACCAAAGATGGCTACTAGAAGAGCTAAGGGGATGAGAAGATGGCAGCCTAGGGGGCTCAAGCCATAAATCACCATAAATCCTGTCTGACTGCTGAGCTTTCCAGCAGAAGAGCTATAGAATAAAAGCAAGCCCCCAAAGCTAACATAACCTTATAAGAGCTATGGTACTGAAAAAAGGGAAAGTAATTTCCTTGTCTCCCCTCCTTTTTGCACGTATAGTTTGAAATTTCTGTAAAACACATCCAGCTTGAAGTGACTGGGTATATCTTTTGCAAATATTTCGTAAGTCAGGAGGCTATCAGTTGGCCTCTAGTCTGGGCAATAAAGTCTGAGCAAGACATTTGTTAAGTAGTGAAGCAGAGGGCCAATCTGGCAAGAGAAGAAGAATGCTCTCCTGACAAAATATTTGGCCAAGACCAGAGGGTTTACGCAGCACCAGTTAGGGTTGGAATACGCATTCCAGAAGTTCTGCACTGATGTTTAAGAATTCAAGCCCCTGACAGTACTCGCTGCACCTTCAAGGAATGCTTTTGAAGCAATGCTTTATTGTAAGCACAGAGGTTCAAGTAAAACAGGTTAGATAAATCAGTAAGCAATGTGCATTGCTGGAGAAATGTGCCTGCTATATATCCCTTTAAGAAGCCCAGAAATGCTTCAGGCTGCAAAGAAATGACTGCGTTGGATTCCAGTTATTTACTTAGGGCCTCTTGTCTTGCTGTAAATGGGATAAATCTTAAAGGTAACTTCATATACCGTTACTTCTGAGGTAATCTTGGAATCCCATGGATACATGTACTAAAATAATGTGGACAGGGTCCAAATTGGACTGTTTATACGACCTACCATGCATGTTACCTTTATCATGAAGTATGACGCTACCTCAAAAGACTTGCTGCTTAAGAAAATATGCTGCTAGGTGAATCATGATGCTTCCTCAACACATTCTGTGTCTTTCTACTATAAATCCAGTTGTAGTATTGAGGTGAAAGAATATATAGTTGAAACCAAGAGGAGTAGGGTAAAGAAAAATGAAGGCTATACAGAAAGAAAAAATAGGGAACGTGGAATTGGAGGGAAAGGGTGGAGGAGGAGCAGCGAAATCATGCATTCTGGACAGTAGTATAAATATGCCATGTGCTTCAAGGACAGTGGGCTGGTTTGCTGAGCTTTGCAAGACACTTACCAAAGGTTTCTGAAAATAGCAAAGAAAGAACAGATAAATAGGAAAAGAAAAAAACATAGTTTATTTAAGATAAGGTTCAATGTGACTTTCCAAGGGCTAAAGTTTGGTTTGGTGTTTTGTCCCACCACAGCATTGTTAGCAGTTTTTATTACAGTGAGATGTAATCACAGTGCATTTTATTTATAATTTATGAACACATTTAGAGGATTTCTTTTTTATTATGAAAAAGTTATGTTATTTTATTTTTAGTTGTAAAATATCACAATTAGTGCAATTTTCCATTTTTTAATTGGCTTGTGATTTTGTTTCTCGTTGGGGCTTTTTAATTGTGTTAAAGGTCAAAATGACATAAAACGTGTTGAAGACTCTGCGATGTGGACAGACGCACATCTGAGTTTCAGACACAAATATGGACAAAACATTCAGAAAAACAATGACGAGTAAACAGCTCTGTTTCAGTTAAACAGGACAAACAAAGACAATTGAAAAATCATGAAACAAATAAAGACAGATGGTACAGAGATTAGACAATAGACGCCAAGCTGAATTTCTCTGTGGATTATCCAGAGAGGCACAAAACTCAAAAAGCCATGTTAACAAGGTTACTAGGTAATTGAATTTTTTTTTTGAGAGAAGCTGGCCCTCGACATGAGTATAATACAGTATGACTAAAGAAAATACTGGTGGAGAGAAAAAAAAACCCTACCCTTGCCGGATACTCGTGAGAAACAAACAACAATAATTCAAAATGGGATCGTAACTGTGCAATTAAATCTTTCAGTGCACATTTCTATTTGTTACTGCTTAATTTGAATATCTGGAATGTAAAAAAAAAAATAGCAACTCATGGCATAAAATTTAACTTACATATTTAAAAAGAATTTCATGACATAAATACATCATCATAAAAATTTGGCTTTTATGCAGCAGGAGGGGCAGTGCTTGTACCAATACTTGGTACTAAATATAGCCCATGTTTCACATGATTTATATCCTTGTCAACAGTTGCACAGGAGTCTAGTGAGTGACCAATAAGAAAAAATAAAAAACCCTGCAAGAATGTAATGAAATTACAAGACAAGGCATGGACTCAATTTGAAATTTAAAAAATTCTAAAATTCAATCTGCTTCAAAATTGAAGACACTAATAATTTAAAGAGGAACCAATAAAAAATACAGAACTGTGAACTTGCTCTGTAAGGTACAGCATGAATAGCTAGTTGACCAATTGATTACTTTGTGTACATAGCTCTCGAGGACCACAACTAGGACAGGAAGTGAATGACAACACACTCTTTATTTAGTGTCGTCTACCCAGATATACATTCGCAACAACAACACAAACAAGTCATTGGATTTTTCGAATGGTGACAAATCATCGACCTAAAATATCTACCCCTTGTTGCCCTGAGCCACCTGCGGGCCTGCACTTAATTAACTATATAATTAGACTTTGCTTTACTGGGCCTCTCAGTGGGGTTTAATCAATGGGAACAAGACAACATATCCACCACTGAGTGTGTAGAAGATGGACCTTGCTCTTATTGTGTCCTGACACAGTTGTTGTGAATCCTTTGACCTCATTCTACATTGTTACACTCTAAAACATCATCTCCCTCACCAGCTACTGGATGATGACCAACAGTTATATTAACATGTACAAGAGCTTGTGTGCTTTACTTTAAAACTTTGTGCCTCTTCTCCATTTATTAGACCAACATCCAACACATTTAAAAAACCTTTTTGGGTGATTTTCATTTGTTTAGCATAACATTTAGCACAATGTAATGATTATACATTTAGAGCTGAATGAATTCTCGAGTCACAGATTAAAGTAAAGGCTGTTGAAATAATTAGCATTCCCAAACTAGAGAAATGAACATGTGTTCTCAGTGGCACTTTGAGAAAATAATTGACTTCAGAAAAGGAAATACTGGGCATTACACATACATTAGCTTACACAAAACAGCAAAAACATCAATGTTACGTGCCATCGAAAATGTTCTGGGAAATTAAACGAGGGCTCACATTAGTAAGAAGGAACCAGAGCAGCAATACAATGCTTTAGCTTTCCTTACCTGAGCGTAACTGTTTGATTCGCCCATTACTTGCAGTGGGGTCAATCGGCAGGAAGTCTTTGTACCAAGTGATTTCCGGGTCAGGGTTGCCACTGGCGGCGCAGAGCATGGTGGCTGTTCGAGTGCGCTCCACTACTTTGAGCTGAGGCCCCATGTCAATGTTAGGGAAGCCTGGTGGAAGAAGGTCCTCTGTAAAAAAAGAGCAGGAGAGTGCACGTGAGTCCTCTGAGGTTATTTCATTCGCTTATTAATAGATTTCATTTTTACGTTTAGATTTCAAGTTTAAGTAAAGATTTGGCTCACTCTTTGGCTAGGTTAAGGCCACAAGATTTAAGAATATTTTGTGTTTATCTTTAGAACTCTCTGAATGTGCTACCCACTAGGTTGCCATGGTTACAAGTCCTCCTTTTACTATAGACTTTCTATAGTTTTTTTTTAACCATTGTGGACCAATTTCATATTATTTAAGCAGAAAATCTTAGACATTTGTTCATCTGAGCCACACTATCAACCCAAATGCCCACACTTGACACCAACAGACGCTTTTCATGGCTGACATTTTGACATGTCACAGTAGGGAACTACTGTGACGCAGTTCCACGAAGAATGCCAGTAAGCAAATACAGCGAACCAGCATCTGCAAAAGTAGAGCCTCTCCCCTCAGCCATCATTAATGCACCAGTGCTTTCCCTACTGTGACAAGTCAAAATGGCCACTGTGGAATTAAAAAAGTCTGCAGAGAGATGTAACTGATCAGATTTGACAGATCTGCATTAAATGTGCATGAGTTCGGCAGTTACAGTTGAACATATTTGCCGTTATTATCACGATAATTTAAGTGCCATCACACTAATCAGTGACTGTTATTCAGACACACGAACGCTGTGGTATCCTTACAGCTAATAATCACGCACCATTGAGTAATTATTTCACTTTAAACACATGACAGTCTAGTGTTCTTCATTGTCATCGTCGTTCTGATGCAGGCTCCATGCTCTCTTAGGGCAATTAGTCTCATGGGTCAAATCCCCTGACCTCTACCCGGACTCGAGCAGGGTAGTGAGTAATTCTCTTTTGATGAGAGCTGAGGGGGAAGTACCCTAAGCTGTAATATGATTCAGAAGAGTAAAGCCACATCCCAAATTGGAGAAGATTGACTGACTTAGCTCGCTTTTCATTCGGCAAGCCGATGACCTCATGTTCACTTTGCAGACACTGTGGTGGTCTCACGGATATTTTGCGAGCACTAAATCAAGGGAAATTAGGGGAGCAGCTTGAGTCACAGACTCTGACTATCTGCCTTTAAAGGACAGTCATAAAAAGCTATTATTTATTTTCCATTTGCAAGTGATATCATGGTGGGACTCCCTTAAAAACCTTAACAGGACCGAGGCATATTTCATTTTCACAACCACTACTGTCACATTTTTTAAGTCATCACAGTTAAGCATTTCAAATCAAAAGGCAGCAGGAATTTCAAGATAATGAATATTATTGATTCACGTAGCTTTCATAATGAATTGTTTTAGCTTTAATTGGTAAAATTGCCACATAAAAGAAACCGAAATACATACGCTTATTTTATGGATTTATATGACACACTATGTAGGGAGATATGGAGAGTAGAGTAGTGGTTTTATGTGCATTCACATTTAGAAATGAAATATTGAATCTTCAGACAATCTGAAAAAACAAAAAGAAGAACTAGAGGGTCCCAAATCAAAGCCGGTTAAACTAAGGCTGACGTCGGTCAAGCAAAATAAATATTTCAGTGATCGGTTTAAAAAAATGCGGGCATTTACATCCTTTCATGCTTTCACAGTCTCTCCATCAGTTATTGATGATCACCCCATATAATCTCTAGAGCTCAAAAAGCAAGCCACATCACTTAGCAAAGACATAGGAACGTGTTCTCACATGCAGCATCTTCTGTGTGTCAATGATCCATGTATACCATAAAATGTGCTGCACTTCAGCATTTCTCCAGCTTGTTCTGCCTCTTGGACAATGATATCTGTAAAGAGCAGGTCTACCTTGCTCTCTGCGTGTTACATCTGATGCCTTTGACGTTGCCGGACCTTTACGGTACATTGCGTTAACTACGTCTTTACAGTGTGAAAAGTGTCGAATGAAACCTAGACAGACAGCATTTATGAAACTGAAAACATGCACTATTAGACAAGAGTGAATGTGCACAGAGAAGCGAGGGAGGACAGAAAACAGCAGTAAACAAGAAGCAGGGATAGCGGATTCTCTGAGAGATCGTGCTATCGTTCTAGCTGCTCTGACCTGATACAGCATCGGCAGCCTTTCCTGGAGAAAAAAAAGGCTTGTATTTTGGTTGCTCGCTTCCCCTGGAATAGAGTCTGATAACATCTTTTCCCCTGAAGCTTACAGACTCTGTCGATAAAGGCGGCCATGCAAAAATAAATAGATCACTCATCGAGGGAGTGTTACTTTAGGGTTAGCCAGCCTGACTGTGAAGGGTAGAAGGAAACCAATGACACGGGATGATAGTATCCTAGAATTCCCAAAGGGCTAGTCCTCCATAATGGCACAGCAATTACTCTTCTATGACGTATGCCGTCTGAAATGACAGATCTTCTCAAGCCAAATGGAATCAACACACATGCATTATTCAACGATAATGTTGCTGTTTTCTTTTTCCTTCTTTTTCTTTTCTTGTTTTGCTGAAAGCAACCTTTGTCAGTTAGCCCAGCAATCACCTTACAGCCTCGCAGAGTGCTACGAGACACACTTTGCTGTTACACCCCGCATTTTGGCAAGAATTTTCAAATATAAATTCAGTCTTTTACTACACAAGCACAACTTCAGAACACTTTATATTAACTCAATCATTTCCTGGAGACGTACTTTAACCATCGCTCCAACTGCAAAGCATCTTCTTTACGACAGCACAATGCTTGCCTGAAAGAACTACAGTGCAAACATTCCATGCTGCTTGTGTTCATTAGTTTAATCCATAGTTATAAAAGGACAATGTATATGGTTTGTGCAGCTTGGCTCTCATAATGAGCTGGGCAGGGATAGGTAGCCTGTCTGTGGTTTGCTTTTTTTTTTTGAATGCCATCATTATCCATAATTGTCTTTAATTTTGCTTCACCACTTAATATCATTATGCAAGTGACAGGTGCAAAGCCTTTAATCAGCCTCTGGTTAGCTTAGCCACCGCCCGGCTGTTAATCTGCAGACTCACGCCTGCTGTTGCGTTCTGCTTTCCACCATGCTAACTGCAGCCTTCCAAAAGGTCTGTCCTTTAGACTCACATAAGTCCCCCGACTAATCTCATTTCCACTGACTGCTCACTGCTACCAAACCATCTCTTAAACTAAATATATAAATAAATACCGAACCAGGTAACTGCACTAGACGCAGAAATGTGATTTGATGGCCATTTGGTTTGGCTTTCACTATTTTTAGGGCAAAGGGAACATATAATAGACTGATAAATGAGCAGTCTTGCTGAAAAGGTAATGTATAACCTTAGAACTCACTCTGCCATTTTGTAGGCAGTGCAAAGTACAGCTGTGTTATCCATGCAGTGTAATACACATTTATAATTTTCAGGACCTTAACCAAACCTAAACCAAACAGGCACCTGGCAGCTCAAAAGCTGGCTGGTGGTCAGCATATTGATATGCATATGGATGCTGACATATTACATTACATATGACTTTTTAACTGATGTCAACATCGGTGGTTTGAAAGCTCCCTTTTTTTCTCCGAGCCATCGGTTATCTTCCACCGATGGCTCGCTACAGCAAGAGAGAGAGAGAGAGAAAGAGAGAGGTAAATCTTGACTGGCTGGGACTGCAGCAAATGCCATGGGGTGTTCCACCATACCCCGCACCTATTACTCATATTATTATTTTCACTTACTGCAATGATTTAATTTCATCAGCAGCATAATGAGGTTAACTGATTACCCACCGCCACAGCATAGAGACACAGGCTTTAAGCAGCCCCGTGCATTGATACCACAGAGGGAGCAAGGCAGAGTGAGAGGAAAGGAAGGGAGGAGCGAGAGAATGGGAGAGAAAGGGACATGTGTGTGTCGAAGAAGTCGCAAAGAAATGGGATAATAAAGACAGCGGAAGTGGATGAAAGTGGATGTGGATGGAAAAACATTGGCGCACTCTTTGAAAGCCACACACTGGAGTCTGAAAAATTAGATCTTTAACTAATAGGCAGACCCAGCTGCTCAGACTCTCAACAATGCAGTTTCATTTGCTCTGCACCTGTTTTGCAGCCACAACTGTTCACATTAACAAGGGGCCTGTGCTGAGAGGGTGTTTATAAAATACAGATGCGGTACAAATGGAGTAAAGTCCATTTGGTCAACAGAGCAATTTGTTTATTGGGTTTTGAACAACACGCAGAGTAAAGGATGTGAAAAACAGCTGTTGAATTCTGTCATCTGGAATTGACAGTTGGTAAATTTTGATAATAGAACATTTCCAAAGACACAGCTTCTGACCAAAGCAAATTAAACTTTGAAAGAAACCTGAACTCTCATCTCTTCAATACATCTCTCTGTGACATGCCATCAGTTCTATGACCAGTAAGATTCTTGTTGAACTGTTTGAGTAATATACAAAAGGAGAACAGTGGCACAGAAAGATCAAGGGACAGAAGAAGAATAGCAACACGGGGGAAATCTAATCACAGTGTCTCTGGCCCCAGCACTGATAGCCCTCTCCGGATAGCCATCTCAGCTGAATAATGGTTATTATACAGCCAGCACTCAACCTCTACACCCCCCTCCTCCTACAGACACTCAGTTCCCAGAAAGATGTCTGAAGTCTTGTTGATATTCTCCACAGCTAGCACATCGAGCTACAGAGGGCAACATTTGCAGCCAAATCTCCCAAAATATAACCCAACGACTCAAAGACGGGCGATAAAAGATTGCAGAACAAGAAAAAATTCAGAAATGCAAAATACTAAAATAAGAAAGATGTTTACAGCATTGCTTACTGCACTGCAAAGTTGGTTTGTGTGGTCAAATTTCTGGCCGTGAATATCCAGAGCACAATCAGGCTTTTTAATCAGGCCTAAAATATGACAGAAAACACTCAGTTGACAAAAAGAGTTTGAATTACTCCTCGTAGGTTTTCAGGAGTTAAAGGGTTAAAAAGAACAAATTGGTTTTAGACAGTTTTCATTGACGCTGCTAAAAAGCAAACTGTTGACTCATTTGTCCGTGTGCTGTGTATGGAGAGAGGAAATACTGTAACCTAAGAATGTCACAGAGTGTCACTGAATCCTACAGCGGCTCTATATCCCATTAAATTGGCAGTGTGAGTTGTGCCGATTGCTTCTAAATTGTAAGTGGACAAAGGTTGGTGGCGGCTTGCGTGCATCTCCCAAACACATCCTAGACTAAACTATAAAACTATCATTACCACTGAGCTAAACACCAGGTTGACATCATTTTTGCCAAAGAAAGACAAGAAGTGGAACAATATGCAGCAGCTACCACAGGTAGCAGCTATGGTTGACTCACAAAAAAAAGCCAAAATAAGAAAGGGAGAGGAAATTTACAATGTCAAGTAAAGGAAAGTGTATCACTGAAAAGGAAACAATTTCTACCATCAGGCTGAACAGTTTAACACTGTTAGCACTGGGGCCTCATTTCCTGCACATTACAGGCAAAGTAGAGACGTTTTTGTCCATTTAACATTGTGGGTTGTTTTTTGATGTCTTTAAATAACACCAAACCAAGTTTCTCTCATGGTAAATGCAGTTTTAGTGCAGAATACTTTTACTGCATTTACAACTACTTACAATAAGTGCTAAAGTTAAAGATTTCAGCTTAAATTGTTGCACTGAATTCAGCAGAAGTTCAAAATTAAGAAGACAACCTCCGCCCCAAATTTTTCTTTTGTACATTTTTTGTTAAATCAAAGCTGATATCACACATTTTCACTAATTTAACATAGATGAAATATATATATGCATTTATTATTGTTGCAGAGACATAAAGAATGCCATCTAAGCAGGGTGTCGGCTGATTTTTGTATTTTAACAATGTAAGCTAACGCGTCATCTTTTCCTCACCAGCAATTTTAAAAACCTGGAAACCAGAGTCCAGCCTATAAAAAGATGTCATACAGGTGATGTGCTGAACCACCGTGATAGACGCTCCAATGATCCCTTTCCTACACAGCAGAGAGGTGGAGTGAAAATGTAAAAAAAAAAAAAAACATGAAAAAGGCAAAATTGTGTTTACCTTCCTCAGCAAGTGGAAGTTTATCAAACAACCCACAAAACACCCCCCACCCCCGCAACCCCACCTCCTCCTTTCTGTCCTGTCAGGCTCCTGAAGAGTCTGGGTAAGACAGGCGAACTCCAGGGGAGACAGGAGATGGGACCCGGGCCATTAAAGGAAGTGCCTCTCCGTAGAGAGACGTCAACCAGTCAGGTTTAGTTTAGTTTGTGTGCATATATGGGAAGGAAGAACCGTGTGTGGAGGTGTAGTGGGCACGCTGAACCTTGACGTCAGTTTACTACATCAGGTCGGCAGTGCTGCTTTGTAAGACTTGCACATTCCAGACTAGCCTTGTTTAACTGTTAAAAGTAGTTTTCAGTTCTAAGGAATGTTGTGATGCTATCTCGTAGTTTTATTCGTTAGAAACACAGGCAAAGATGCCTGGTTACACACATTAAAGGAAATTTTCTCAACTCATTTTTTTCACTTTGTTTTTTTTTTTTAACTGACCACTTGAGGAACACTGTATAATACACTTGATAAGTTTAGTAATCATGTTTTAGTCATAATCAGTATTTGTAAACTATTTAAAGAGCGTCTGTGATGACTGAGAATGCTCATTTTCCCTTGTAAGGTCAGATAACCTTGCCATCATTCTTCAGTAGTACCTACTCTGTGGCCTTAAAATATGTATTGTCATTGGTGAACCTAGTCATTGTGGATTTGGTTGGATACGTGGAAAGGCTGCTCCTTTAGACAGATATTTGTAGGTTCAGGGCTGGTGTGTGTGAGGGGAATCAAGACATGGTGCTCCTGACATGTGAAACAAAGGTTCTTTAAGCTGGCCAAGCAACTCTGGGCCAAAACAACAACAGATGGAGAGGGCTGAGCTGCAGCGTTGCACCATTCCTGCCAAAGCAATGAATCAAACCAAACAAATACCAAAACTTCAAAGCAAAGACCGACACTAAGAAGTGCTGGACGACTGCATGGGCTGTCGGTGATGGGCCAGTCACTGGCTAGGGCAATTCTTTTTTTTTTTTTTTTGCCTGGCTTTTATGCTATTTTGAAAATTTTGTAGGCTGTCACCTTGATAACTGAACTTCGTAAAGTAAAACTCAAAATGTTTGCTACCTGGGAATGAGAGTTGTGTATTACACAAATTGTTATGGCACTGATGTATGTCTTCATACGGCAGTGATTTTCCAGAGAGGTGAATTTATATTCTTTATCACAAGTCAGGATTAATTAATTAATTCAATCATTCCATGACGACGATGATGATGATTTTTGAAAATGGTGCATGGAAATGGTGAATCATGTTTCCCATTTCCAACAAACCATAATAACCATAATGGACAGCCGGTAAATTTTCAACATACATGACTCAACCATAACACTGTGATGGCATCAGCCACACAGGGGTAAATTAGTCCATTTTTTACTTTATTAGTTTGCTTTGCAGTTTTTTTCATTAATCATTTGGTTAAACCTAACACTGGTATTATGAGGCGTGCACATAGTAACATTGTGTGGTTTTTCTAAAATGTTTTGTTATATTAATTATGTTTCTCTTTCTTTGAGTTACCTGGGTTTGGGCGGTGGCTGTTTCCTGTCTGGGCAAAAGGCGTGGCTGAGGACTGAGCAGGACCAACCATGGGCTTACCGGGAGCAGGGGTGTTTTAGGTTTAGTTAGGTTATTCTGTGCTTAGTTAATATTAGTGTGTGTTTTCGTTTTCCCCCCTATTGTGTGTAAATGGTTTGGCCAAATCATTATAAAAGCTACCCTCATGTGTCTTTGTAATTAGGCAAGGCAAGGCAAATTTATTTGTATAGCACAATTCAACAACAAGGTGATTTAGGTCAGTTTGTAAGTTAAGTTGTGTCTCACTTTGTTTTGTTTAAGTTTCTGTAAATTCCTTTTTGTAGAGTTATATTTAGTTGACCTCTTTTATGGGCCTGCTAAGTATGTTTTTGAATTTTGTTAATTTTGGACTTTTTGAGGGTTAAAATAAAGAAAACCCTTTTTGAAGATACTTTTTTGCCTGTGTCCTCTTTGCTTTGGTTGCTTGGTCCCTCACAAACATTCAGCACATGAGTATGGGAGTGAGGTTTATTGTCTTAGTGGCCCATTAGCTTAGTGCAATCAAGTCATAAATCACTGGTTTGGGGACACCTTTGGTGAGCAGAAGAACAATTACGAACATGTAGTGGTTTGAAATGAGCAGAGGACCAGTAAGATGAGTGCTTAGTAATCACTTAATGTCACTTTGGGATGTGAAAAAAAGGATGTGCCGCTTACTGTGAGAGCAGCTGGAATGTTGGGTAAATACGTCACTTAGAAGATGACAATGTCAGGAGGTCATGGGTAGAATGCAGATAATCTGGCTGTCAAGAAAGAGCTCTGAGGCCCTCAGCATCAATTTCATTCAGTATCATTTCCCTCTGTAAAGCAGCCTTCTGTAGAATGCATGAGTGGCGAGTAAAATATACCTGCTACTGAGGAAAAACAAATATGCTATGCCTTAAAATGTGACAACTCGGTGACCAATCCATCTACACCGTTATGTGATGCTTAAATGAAAGTAAATGTGGAAGGATGTGACAGAAAATGTGAGTGTATCCATTAAAGGGCAGAAGTGAAAGCGACACATGTTGGATGTGCTGTTAACCTTCAACGGCCAAAGAGCACAATGTTGTGTAAATATGAACAGTTGCCATTAAATCCAATAGGATCTGGGCTGCTTCCAGAACAAAAGCTTTTTAATCATTAAGTCCTGCACAGCCTCTTTCACAGACTTTGGTTGCCTTCGTGCTCCTGTTCTATACTTTTCCAATAAGTGCACCTTTCCCTTAATTGCAAACCGAAATGCTCTAACAATTTTCATAAAGTCCCAGGTTTTTCAAGTTAAAATATTTGCTACGATTGTGCATTGGTATGTCTCTTGCTTGTGATGCATTACTTATTTTGAACCATGAAAGTCTTCTCTTTGCTTTACTCAGTCTTAGATGAGGCCTATCCTCCTGCCGTGGTAAATATACTACTAGCCACACTGCGAGGCTTCCCATCCAACTTTTGCCACAGGAAGTCTAAGCACGACACTGGTGAGGCATGCAAAACTTCAGGTCTTATCAACTCTGCCAGTCCTGCAGGGCCCGCAGCACGACCTCTGTGTTGTACGACCGCAGTCACCTGGGTTGGTGGCTGATGTATATGGATTAAGCTGGTGGTTCGGGTCATATCCTGTTGCTTGTCTTTATGCATGAACTGGGACACTCCAAAAGTCCTCTCCTCATTCTGTTTCCACAGGAATGACCTTGTCCTCCCCTCTTATTCCCTGTTTAGCTATGGAGGAATCTTAGTAGAGTTTGGGTCATTAGACGCTTTTGGAACGAAAAGTGCCAGAGACTACCTGAGGTTAAGTGTCCACTTGGGGGGGGTCCACCGTGAAAATTCCAAGTGGACTCCTCCAAGCCTTTTTTGTTCCCACAGTAACAGCTTGTACACTCATTTTTTATACAATGCTTCAGTATGTGGTTGATATCTGGCTGCAAGATAAGACGAAACGGTAGAGAACGTTTTTGTATTTCACTTTATTGAGATAAAATCTTGCTTTTTTCACTGCTTATAAGCTTAGTAAAGCCTAGAATACAATTTTGTCTTATTAAGAAACAGATTATGAAATTGCCTATGGGAGGAAAGAAGTCAACGGCCGCAGGTTTAATCACCAGGGCAATTGTATGCTTACAGTTGTAAAAGCCTCCCAGAAGACTGATCTTTCAGTGTAGTCTCCTGCCCCACTCATTGCCGCGAAATGAGATCCATTTATCTGAAATTCCTATCCAGTAATAAACCAATCAGCCAGACACTAACTCCCTGTCTGCTTACCCGTCTTCATCTCTATCACCCAGTGTTTTATTATGGCTGTGCCCAGATGTCTTGGGTGGCTACAGTCACTCTACTTGAACAGAAATTATGTGAAATGGATGGGACTGCTCAGGAGCCATCCACCCCAGACTAGAGGCGAGCTCTTTCCTCTTATCCCACTCTATCACACCAGCTATTTTGTCTTTCCTTCTTTCTCCTTTATCTGTCTTGCTACCACTTAGCTTGTGTTCTGTTTCTTTATCCTCCAATCACACCTGATTACCAGATCACAGGTTCAGGGGATCAAAGGATTCAGTGTCCATAAACTCATATGTCAGTGATTTTTTTTTCCCCTGGAGGGATTTTTCTGGAACAAGAGAGAAAAATAGAGAGAGACTAACAAAGAAGGCTGATAATAGGCATAGAAATGCCAGTGTGGAGTGTGAAAGGGGGAGTACGGTGAAACTTGGGTAGAGACAAATCTTCCAAGACGTGAAAGAAAGTGGTGGAGTCACTGAAGGACAGCAAAGGGGGATATTGGTGAGGAAACAACATGGAACTTCTTAAGCCTCCAATAAGAGAGGGGCGTGAGGGCCATCCACGTGGTCAACAACCACCTATTGATTTGTTGTTTGTGCCAAGCCTGCCCTCTGCTCAAGAATACCAGCAGAGAAAGGAGGAGGTCTGTACATCCATTTATCCTAAAAAAGAGCTGAATAACAACAACATAAAGAACAAAGAAACTATACCAAAATGCATTTTTATGAGTTAAATAATTCAGGCAACTAAGGCATATCTTTTATTTATGCAGGTAAAAAAATCTCACTGAGAGAGACCTGACCAGGAGGGCAGCATAGATAACAAAGAAACAAACACACCTGACATTCAGCACAGGAACTGAACACAAACATGTGGCTCGTATGAAACATCTTATGTTATCAAAATACTTTTTTTGGCAATCATTCTAGTCAGTAAGTGTTGGGGACTAGCAGAAGAGGGTAAAGGTCATTTTAGACACAGGCAGAAAGGAAGAGGAAGAACAAACAGATCTTTTACTGATACTGACAAACAAATTCTGGGTGGCCACTGCCTGCCTGCTAAATTGTTGCCTTTCTTTGTTTCTCTCTATACTGTGCACGCATACAAGAAACAGAGCGAAACATATCACCAGTGTCCCACGCACCAATCTGTACCATGCATTCTTGCAGAGACTTCCGGAAACAGACTATTCCCTTTTCTCTTGTTCACAATTGCTCTGGTTTCAGTGCTTTAATGAATGTTTCATCAAGAGTGCCCAATGCCTTGAAATCCTCCTGTAAAATACATTAATTCAACCATTAAACACAAACATTATTCTGCACTCGCAGACAGTCTTTATTTTCCTTCTTTGTAACAACACTGGTTGAAAGAAAAAGTCAACCCACGGGACCTCTTAACTTCATCGAAGCCACACAGTCTGGCTAGTGTCGCACAAACAGTTACACTCCAACCTTCATTAATGCTTTCTGTAGCGGCCTGTGAGATTTAAACAACAATGTGGAAACTTCTGGGATAAAACCTCCCTAGAAACTTGTTCATCAAAAAGTTTTGGGATGTTTGCAGGACTACCTGCTGTGACGGAGAGCAGTTGTGAATTCCGTTTGTACATACTTTGTCTTACTGTACACTAATAACCAAGACACAAAGTCTCTAGAAAACACTATGTAGATTTTTGCACTTTCATGCATCGCCTTCATGTCTCTTCTAAGGGAATGTGAAAGTTGTCATGATGAGGGAACCAGACTTTGTAGACCCTTACTCACAACAAGACAAGTCTACAAGCCGGAACAAGTAGCCAAGCAACTGATTTGTGCATTACTAGCTTTGTCGGATTATGTTTGTTTGTAATTGTGACTTAGATGATGCTCACACCCCGTTTTACACATAATCGATTTAGAAATCCTCCTAAAACCAATACAACACCAACTTTTTCTCGCAATTGTATGCAACTGTAACTGTATATATTAGTAAGAAGATGTAAACGTCATTTCAGGATGTTACAAAAACCCGACGGGACATAAAAATGAAGTTATGGGTAATATTTCACAACTCTAAATGCGGGTTTGCGCTTGTTAGGTGCGTACAGGGAATACTGATGAAATGAAAAGCAAGGAGGAGAATTTTTTTGTTTTCTCTCTTATCGCCTCCCCTTCTGTTGCAGCCTTGGTTGAAAAAAAAAAACTGAATTAGATTGCGTCACACATTTCATACCATAAACTTATGTAACATCAGCCTAACCTTCAGTCGTTCATTCCTCCTTTTTTAGCCTTTTCCACTGTTTTATTCTTTTCTTTACTTTTTTTCTGCTATCATAGCCAAGATCCAACCCCTGTATGAGACATCCACACCCTCTATTTGCTGCTGCCCACTATGACAGGATGCACTTTCTCACATTTTCTTTTTCAGTTACAAAAGAAAACAACAAGAGTGAGAGGAAGAGTGAGAGGAAAAAGCAGAGAGCATATTGTTAGAAAAATTACGTGAAAGGGCCAAAAATGTGTCTATGGTAAACAGACAGCAAAGGTGAAGTTGAGATTGTTCCTTTTTCTATTGGTCGTCTCTGTGGTCAGTAAAGCTAAACACCCAGCACCACTACAACCCACCAAATCTAATTACTGCACCTCCCAAGCACATATTTCACAGTTCTCTACTCTTCTCAAATAACAAGATGTTCAGAAATCGCAGCGCTTGATTGGTGCACTGACTGTGTGTGCACCAATCATCAGGACACCGAATCCCATTAAAATTTGCCATTACCTGCTCCTGCATGAGAGTGGCCAATTTGCAGACACCCCAATCAAACAGTAGTCTCACTATGCCCCATTCCTCTTTGGGTAATAGTGGGTGCGCCCTGAACGTGAACCACATAGTGCAGGTTTGTGGCGAACAGGCAGAGTTTTTAGTCTTGAAATGGTGCGTGCAACTTTTGCTGACCTAAATCCATTATGTGGAAAAATTTTGGCCCATTCATCTTTACAATGTTGCTTTAGTTCGTTGATGTTACATATGCACAGTCCTCTTAAGGTGCCATCACAGCATTTCTGGACTTTGACCAAGCTATTACAACACCTCGAGTCTTTTGTTTTTGCAGCCATTCGGTTGTACGTTTGCTCGTGTGCTTGGGATCATTGTGCTGTTGCATGACCCACCCACACATGACCTCACATTTAACTGAAACAAAGCGCCCAGGTTTTGTGACTCTAAAACAAACCCATGTCATAGTTCATATGAGATGTGTGTCCTGGTACGCTTTGGTTTTGTCTGTCTTGTGGTTTGTTTGGACGCAACTTTGCAAACAAGTTGGAAGCAGCTGGTTGCTATGGAAGGAGTAAGCATGTACTAAGAGGCCATGGCGAATCGCTCATACCTTATCAGCTTATCAGTCACCAGTCATGAGCTAATGAGCATGCTGGGTTCCTTGGTCAACAATCTAAGATGCCCCCCCCCCACACACACACACACACTTGAGAGTGGGAAAAGACAATAAGGCTGTGAATGCGACTGGTGAAAAAAGCAGCAAATATAAAGGTCCAGGTCAGTTCTTGTGTGTTGCAGCAAGTGTGTGTGTATTAAGGTAAGGTTTTGGTGCTCACTTATTAAAAGCGCTCAGCAGTTGTGCCTTTTTCTCATCTGTTTGAGGGTACTTCAAACTCAAAGATAGGCACATATTTTTCTTTTTTTCTAACATTAAAAAAATTGAATATCAGACCCAATTTCATCAATCACAGTTTTTGCTACTTGGGTTGCCTCATGGGAGACTTCATTTGCAGCAGTAATCACAGGGCAAAAGACTGCAGAGAGAGATAAAAAGACGAACACACAAAGAGGGATAACTCCTCATGATCTCCTCACAGCAGCATGAGCTGACGGTATCCCAGTGGCAATGTTGCCTTCCCCCCACCCCTTTGTGCCCACACACAAAAAAGACGAATCTTAAAATCTATGAAAAGAAAGTAAAACATGACAAAAAGCCCACAACAAGCTGCAACTTGTGTCAAGTCTCAAGAGTTTGCTTCATACGGCGGTCCCTCACCAAGGACTCCCAGAGGACTGTAAGCAAGTCTTACTAGAGCCAGATGGCCCTGATCTTAGGTATTCAGCTGCTGCAGTAACAGCCAAGGAGGTGTCACAGTCAGTGCAAAACACAACCTGCCATTGCCGCCAATAAACACATGCACACACAAACAGTGGAGACAACAGATGAGAACGCAGGGTACTGTCATTGTCACGGTATAGTGAAAAAAGACATGGATTAAAGCTAGACTGCACATATCTTTAGATAAAAAAAGAGAAATGCTGTATCGTGAATTCCTGCATGCGCAGATACAATGGTAGATGAATGAACTATAAGCACAGGGTGTGGTCAGCTGCAGCTATTTAGCTGGTACCATTTTAGACAAGCATTGAATTGTGAGTTTGGTGGACACTGTGCTGTTGCTAATTTCATTTTAAACTCTGAGCGAATCCCATGTGCTCTCATGGCAGATGAGTTTTCAGTATGGCAGAGAAAGCTATATTGCAGTCTTTTGGTCTGTGTGCTTATCAGTTACACCGCATACTGTCCAAATAAACTATATGGTCTTACTGTGAGAGAATATTTCTTGCCCTCTGCATATATATATATATATATATATATATGTATGTGTGTGTGTGTGTGTGTGTGTGTGTATATCTGTGTGTGTGTATATATCTGTGTGTGTGTGTGTGTGTGTGTGTGTGCATTACATTTATGTGTGAGCCATGTAAATTTATTCAAATGTGGGTATGTGGATGCCTCTGTGCATGCAGCTGTACAGTCTCACAAATATGCACTGTGGCTTTTTCTAGCCAAGTCACCCATCACGGCGACCCATTTTCAATCTCCCTAGATCCCAGACCACATCCCTATGTTTACTGCGAATGTGTCCCTTGTGCCTTGTGCCATATCCCATAATCCTTTGCCCCAGTGCCAAGAACCAGTGTTGGGCTATTGTCCTCCTCACCTGTTCTGTATTGCCAGTCGCCCGCAACACTTCCTGTTTTCCTTCATCTTTGGCCAACTGTTCTCCATTTTTCACCCCCCTCGTTTTTTCCTCTGGCTTTTCTCCACTTCCACCTTTACCTTCATACTTTTGCTTTCATTTACATTCCTCATTTTTTTCTCCATCACTTTGTTTTCAGTTAACTGAACACCTGAATGAAATTATAATAACCTAAAATCCAAAATATTCCAGTTTCCTAATTTGTCTTTCCTTTTTCCATTCTCAACCCTTGATAGATGGATGCAGGGCCCCCCAGAACTCATTACAGATGGAAAACAAAGAGATTGCACTGCTCTGCTCCTCTGACACTTACTCACATTCACTCCCATCATCACATTCTCATCCCTCCTTAAGTGCTGGGTCTTGCCTGGGCAGGAGAGCTGCTGTCTTCCTCTGGGCTCAAGAGGAAGCCTCGTTGAGCTGATTCCAATAACTTTTCATTTTCCTTCTGCTCCTGTGGACTGCCCTGAGTTTGCTCTGTGCTCTTTCACACAGCCACAAACACACACTAGTACACACACTCATATGCACATGCCAGGACTTGTAGTTCAAAATTTGGTGTGCTTGTTCCTATTTTTTCAATCTCTTGTTTAAAATCGGTATGTGTGCCTACACTTTGCATGCCCTGCGCTTCGGCACAGTTAATTTGCCTTAAAATAATTAATAATGTATCAAACTAAGAATTAATATGGCAGGATATTAAGCCCTTTAACCCTTTAAGACCTACCATAGAACCAAGTTCGCCAGAGCTTATATTATATTTTTACATGCTGTGGAGCCATTTTTGGGAGCATTTCAAGTTGCTATACATCAATACAACCATTATAGCCCAAACTTTAATAATATGTCTGCATTAGGTGCATAGTAATTACATAAATTGCAAAAAAGTGCAATAAACTACAAAAAAATTGAAAATCGTTTTTTTAACATATATTTCTAGTTAGAGAAATTTAAGAGGCTTATCCCTCAAAACTGTAAATACAAAAAAGTTACACAAACTAGTTTCCCACCACAGGAAATTTATTTTGAGTGTCTTCATAGTTTTATTTTTGAAATACACTAATTTTTATATACTGCAGGAAAAACGAAAATAAATATTATAGTGCAAATTTGCAAAATAACAGCATATGCATCAAAATAAACTATTTCCAGCAGTGCAATATGAGTCCTAAGCATCCCAGAAACGACACAGAAAGTCATAAAGTCAAACATAACTTTTTAAAACACATAACAAGTAAAACACAAGCTCATAAGGCCCCGATCGTAAAAAACTACATTTCTGCAAAATTACGTCACTTCCGGTTTCGGGCAGGTCATGCGGTCATGTGATAGTTCGCGCTGATGGACGTAGGAAGTGTTACAAACAGCTGATGGATCGGCGAAGCGTGTTTCTGGAATATCATGTTTTTGTTGCTGCAAGTGATTTTTATGCAGTTTTTGCAAAGCTATATGTGGAAGGAAACTGTGACCTAGGACAAGCTGATGGCATAAGATGTAAGTACAACTCCTCCAGTTTCATATGCAAAAAAAATTATTGCGCTAGCTTGCTTGGTTGCAGAGCTACCGGGATTTAAAAATAGTTACGCAAAACAGAGCGTGCCCGCTCCGATCGGCTGTAAAGGGTTAAACATAAGTTCAGGGCTTCCAACGTAATTAGACAGCCACACAAAATCCTCGTCTTTCAAATTTTTAATGAGGAACAAAGACAATACCCAAGTTAAGAGAAGAGGAACCGTTGCACCGAATGACATCACGTTTCATGTTCCTGCAAACTGCAACATGTTCTGGTTTTAAGACTTACCAGAGGGTTGCATTTTGCTTTTGACAGTTCAAAAGCAAATTGCAACCCAAACATATTTAATTGTGTAATGAGCAAAGTACCTAAATGTGGAAAATGCTGGCATTTCTGCTTGCATAATCACTTAAATTATTAATCGCTTCTTGAAAAATAACTTTTTCAAATCGAATGGACATTTGCAGCTCTATACCTAGAAGACTCCCACCTGAATAGCACCCAGTCATCTGCTTTTGGGGTTGTTTCTAACAATAACTGACTGAAAATTCTGGGCCAGGCCTCTAAAATACCCCCACCGCATGTGGATGTGACAGCCAAGGAGGCCTAGCTTGTGCACTGTCGGCCAGCAATTGCTCAGCTTCATCCAGGCCTGGAAACATGGCAGATGGCAGTAGGAGTGAACAGAGGAGGAAAAAGACACCATGCGTGTGTCCATGAATGCGAGGCAAACAGAGACAGGTAGAATGACTGAGAAAAAGGTGTAAACATGTGACCACATGTGCTTGACTGTCTATGATACCTTCATTCATCACCTCTAAATCGCTGCAAAAAAATGGTGTAATATCTTTACTGAAACTAAAGTACCAACCTTTAGCAACAAATCAATAAAATGCATGTTAGGTATGGCTTTACCACACATTCTTTAACCATCACTTCAGGAAAACCATTTTACACGGCAAAAGAATTTGTATCAAATCAAAGCATCTACAGCTGAAGACATCGTTTTTTATCCCCAAAAAGTAAACAAATAAGTAATAAATAATAAACTAAAAAGAGTAGGGCACTATCTACAGCTGTTCCAAACAGGCTTCACGAGTTAACAGATGTCATCTTTTGAGCTCATGGACGTACGTGTTCATGATTTATTTTGTAGTTACGCCTCTGCACACTGTTACATAATTCCAGATTTACCTCGGATGATGGACAGCTTGGCGCTGGTGACAATCTCGCCTTCGCTGTTCTCAGCCACGCATTCGTAGACGTTCTCGTCACGTGGCGCTCGGAGAGGCTGGATTCTCAGAACTGCACCGGCACCCTCGTCAAACTCTATGGTCTGTGGAGTTGAAGTGTAGGGAACACGGTTAAGTCAGACAAATGTGTGATTTGGACTGAAAAACTACTACTTTAACCTGAAGCAACAGGTAGGCAAGAATGGCAAACCTGAGGAAAATAAGATTCTCACATTTCCTAAGGAGATACAAGGACGAGTGTGTCATCGGTGCTCCCAAAATGTGAGAAATCGTTTTCAATTCCACCAAGATATCATTGCTTGGAAAGGTACCGTGTTGGTAATGTTTTATAGCCTGAGGCCATCAGAAATGTAAAAAAAAAAAAAATCATAAGGAAGCATACTCTCTCTACAAACAGTGTTTGTGCTTTGTGATTTTATCTGTTGATTTGATCTTTAATTATGCCCTTTGTTCTCTATAAAGCCTTTTGTTTTGAACCTCAATAAAGGAGCCTCTTCAAAACAAAAAATATCAGACAACGGTCAGAATACTGGTTTGGTTATGATAAAAATATATTATTTGCTATTATTACTATTATTCTATAAGAAGAGCAATGTAAACAAAAACTTACTGAAAATGTAACAATGCGTGTGACTGACAACTGGACAGTTTTACAACAGTAGTCGCAGAAATTGGCCCCTGGCTAGTATTTAAATAGCCTTGTTTGATCTCCCTGAACACCAGCATATCAACAGGCATGTATCCTGAAGCAATGAGCTGAACTTCAAGACTTGGGTAAAAGACTAGAATTTAAATTATGGAAAATCTCGGTTAATTAGCCCTTGATTTGAATATTTCCCATGCCTTTCTCTTTTGCCCTCATTCTGGACGTGTGAAGTGTCAGTGTAGATGGTCAAGACTGCCATTCTCACAGCAAACCTACTCCTCCAGTATCTGTCCTTCCCCGCAAAAGTTAACACCGTCTCAGCCAAGGACTCACTGCTGTGAACTCTGAGCAAAGCATGACTATAAGATGCAAGTACAAGTCTTCAGCAGCCCTGCTGCTCCACTGTTGCACATCTCAGGGCTGAGCCGCTAATTAGGCTAAAAACACTGCAGAGCACGGCATCATGATTGATATCAAAGCAGCTGTCTAGAGGGTGGAAAAGGGAAAAAAACCCCAGCTACTTCAAAACCCCTTTATAAATTTTTTTTATTTAATTTTATGATAAATGGAGAAAAAGAAGCGTCCCTTCTGGCGGGCTCCTTCACGCCCTTGGCTTTGTTTCCTACTTAGCATGCAGACGAGGCAAACGCACAAACACAACTTGTCTTTTAATTTTGTCCTCAGTGGAAATGCTGATCTCCCCTTGTCGATGGTGCCATTTTTTGCTTTTTTAGCCCCTCCCCCTGTGGCTACCGTCATGCCGCACTGTGCATGTCCGTGTGTGTGCGTACATGTGTGCGCATCCCTGCACTGTCATTGTCATCGTTGTTAACGAAAGCAACTTTTTAATTAAGAGACACTGAGCATCAATCAAGACTTTTAGAGATGCCATCTGGGATGCCTGCCGAGAAGTGAACAACAAACATCATGAATAACGTGCAGAAACATTCACACAGACAGGGCTGTGTGCTGAAAAAAGACAGGAGGGAAAAAATGTGACAACAGCAGAGTCATTCAAATGCAAAAGAAAAAAAAATGGCTTTAGACGAATGAGAGGGTTCTGTATTTCATTACTGACCAGTTGCTACTGGTAGACTAGCACACTGCTTAAAGATTAGAGAAGCAAGCCAACAAAGATGCTATCAGCAATAATTTCAAGGCTAATTAAAATGTTGCTTTTGATAAGGTGGTGGAGTGCCCCCAGCTGCAAGAGAAGACTTGGAATTTTGTACTGCTGAGAAGAAAATATGTGGTAAAACGTGTAATGTGGTATTAAACTGTAGGATTGTTATTTGTCACAACAGTAAATATCACAATATATAAAGTAACAAATGGTAAAGAACATTTGTTTATTACACAACTTTCTATTTATCTAAATTTTTAGCAGCTTTCCCCCCCCAATTTACTCCCATGATACTCCAAAATGTTTCAATGTAATGTTCGCTGACATGAAGATACAACATTTTTTTAGGTCAATACATTTTTCGACAGTGACATTTTTTAATATGATGCATAAAAATATTACTGAGTATTTCACCCAAAGCTCATTAAGGTAAAGTAAAGTGGGACAATTCCAAAAAAACGATCCCACAAAGAACAACAAAGAACATTTAGAATAAAGGCTGCACCAATGGACAGCAGGTTTCACTTACCTCTATACGCTGGGAGTTCACCTTCTTTCCTTTTTTGTTCCAACTAACCTTTGGCTTGGGGTCACCTGTTGCCTGGCAGACAAAGGAGACCACACCCCCCGAGACACCAATCTGGTCAACGGGAACTTTTGTGAAGCGTGGTAGTGCTGAGGAGCAAGACAACAGAGAAAGAGGGAGAGGACAAGAAGAGAGGGAGATACATTAGTAGACGAAAGGCAAATGCAGCACCACCAGAGCTAATGCCATTCTTACCATAATTACATTTCTGAAAATACAGACTTTTAAATCCCGGTTTAAGTGCACGCATCCATAGAGAGAGACGCTAGTACAGAACGTCTCATCAACCTCCACTTGGCTCTTCCCTTTCAGTCTCTTACTCTTGTCTCCATAGCACAGTGCTGCATCTTAGTGTTACAACTTCAGAGTTCTGCTGGGCTGGGTAGAGAGCATTGTGGTGTGAATTTATATGTAGAGTCTTTGCTAAGGCGTAGACGATTATTAGCTTAAAATGATTACCCACAGAGCAATAGAGTACAGCCTAGCATACTACCGGCGTTGCTGGGAATACATTAGCGAAGGCAATTAAGAAGATGAGACAGTAAAAATGAGTTTTTGTTTTAATTTGACGCTATTTTTTTTCCAAGTGCTTAACATGACTTTTCCTGCTGGACAAAGTATAGCACTGACTAAGCCACTGCAGCAGTTCAATTCTCACTTGCACTAAAACATACTAAAAATTGATCTGCCCGGGAAAATTGATGCTTTTGCCCGTCAAAAGTTTGTAATTTTGGTGCTTTTGGAGCTGGAATTTTCCCCTCCTGCTTGGGTTGCAGCAAGTTCAAGACAACAAGTCTGATAGAAAGAGAGAAACAGAGAGAAAACAGACTCCTGGGGAACTCGTTAAAATGGAATCATACAGATATGTGGGGATGATCAAACGGCCAGCGCATAACGTCAAATTAATAATTAAGGGACCATGGGCCAACACCAGTCTCCAGGCACTGCTAAACACATATGAAGGAGAGTTCCTGCATTCATTATCTGGTAAAGAGATATACGCAATTGGAGAATGAGGTAAGGGGGAATAGCGTTAGACAAGGGGAAGGAAAAGAAGAAGGGCGAGAAGAGGCACTACACAATCCAAATGTTTCTGATGCAAATATCACAGCAACACACACATACTAACTTTAGCCTGCTGAACATTGTATTTTTTTAAAGTGTAAATGGTATTGCAAGACTGTGAGATTTTAAAGCGCTAATTTGATAGTAAATTTTGTTTTCATATATAACAAAATCTCTTCCTGCAGTCTGTGAGAGATGGATATTGTCCACACTGAACTAAATAAATATTATTACAATAACATTACTAACTTCAGAAGCTTATTCTATGTTTATGATACATGCAGAGTATGTATGTTACAAACCAGTTCCTTCTGAATACAAACCTGATGTTACTTAATGAACTAATTTAGGATTTAAACATAAAGAAATTTAAATTTGTCGAACAATGTTCTCCAGCTCACAGAAACCATATAACATGCACGATAAAAACAATGAATTTACAAAAGAAAACAAAACAAATAACACTCTGTTGTTTATTTCACTCGAGTATACTTCCTATATCTACGGTTAAAGGTTGTGGTACAATATAGGTACGGCATCCTTTCATCGTCATCAAGGACCAGGCCTGCTTTATTTGTGCGTTGCATACTATGACCCCTTTTGGCATTTTACACTTTCAATTTCCATTCTGAAACTGCACAACACAGCTTTACACAACACAGCTCCTCTGCATTTGACCTCCCCCTTACAATGCGCTCTCTGTTGAGACAGAAGAGGGATTTACACAGATCAAGCCTGTGGCGGTGGTTCTGCTGAAGGACAGCATTCTTTGATTAGTTTTTCCCCTGGACCATTTGACATTTCCACCCAGTCGCCTTCTCCACCTCTCCCTGTCTCGCTTCATAGGATGTGAGAAATGTACAATAAATGCGATTGTTTGCATGTGCGTCTGAGTTGAACTCGTGAAACGTGCAGAATTTTCAGAACTAAATAGTTTTCAATATTATCTCAGCAAGGTTTAAATAAAGCGAGACAGCTGGGGAGCTGAGAGGAGAACGAAAAAGAGTGTGACCGCTGGGAAGGACGGAAGGACAAGTGTAGCAGGAGGTGGAGAGGTCAGTGGTAAAGAGAACACTGGAAGAGAAGAGTAGAGAAGGTGACGGGAGGTCCAGAGAATCGAGGAGAGGCTGTGAAGAGAGAGTGCTGCATATTTCTAAAGCTTTTATAACTTTCAGTACCTATTGCTTTTTTTTTGTTTGTTTTTTTGGTTATTTGCATTTTTCTTTTTCTTTTAAATGCATGAGATCAAACGGCCAGTTAATATCTTTTGGAAACAGTAATATCTGCTGTACGTGCTGCAACATCTTAAACTCCTTGGCGTCTGGTGTCCATGTACCCCTTATCAGCGAGGCATTTACGACAGTATTCACTGATCACGCCACTAACAATAAGTCTGATTTCTAAGACCTAGATTTACATTAACTCTCATCTAAAGCGACATTCAATAACGACGAAAGGAAGGGTGACCAGGGTTTTGTACATTTTCTGAAAGCCGTCCTAGATTCTTCTGAATAGAAGACATCCATTGCCTGGGGACGAAATAAAAATGTAAAACGCAGCTAAGAACGTCTATCACGGCCACCAGCTCAGCTGTAAGGCGGCACTCACAGCTCGACAAAAGCTAATGCTAGTGCTAGAAAATGGAAAGGTAGTTGTGCAAATGTAAGACACAATATCTCTCTCACGATGAGGACATCAGTCTACGGCCTACAGATGTCACTGCTGTCATAGGTTAATCCCTGGGCGTCACTGTTCACAGAGACATGCATCTCAAATTCAACCTCTACAGAGATTACTGCAAGGCATAAAATTGCACATAATTATATCGCACTGCCTGAAAGTTTTGTCACATAAGGACTGGCAAAAGTTTTAACTCTAGCTCTGCTCTCCTTCCTTGTATTTTTAAGGGCATATTTTTAGACTTTAGTCATCTCACAAAGTGAGTTTAATGTTCTTGGAAGTCAGTAGCTTTAATTAACTTCCAGTCAATTCGGATTAGGTAAAGTTGTCTGCACAATTCATTTAGATGGACTCCCAGTTTAACTGAATATAGTTCTTGTTTTCAATAAAAACACTAAAAAAGTGTGTTTAAGACATTAAAGGAATAAAATGAATGGTGGGCAAACGTATTCTGCTGAGGTGTTTCTGTGTACCTGTCTGCATATGTTTGACTGGCACTGGCTGTTGAATGTCTATAAAGGTGCAGTTACTGCAGGTATGCCGTGTGTGATTGTGTGAACTCTGATGAGCATAATTAACCTTTTGTTCTGTTTTTCCCAGCTGTGATCCTCTGGGCTTTTGCTGCCAGTTACCACTGACTCCAAGTTCAATTTGAACTTTGCCAACACCAGTAATTGCAGGGTAAGAAAGGTTGAACGGAGCCTGGATTTAAAGTGCTTTGCAATAATGAATAATGGCACAGAGGGTCCTATATCAACAGATAAAATTGTTCACAGTGTTTCCTGCATTGAATGGCCCATGTGATGACGATATGCACTGACACCAGTATCAAATTATATCAAATGCAAGTACAAAAACTGCAAGTCTCTGGCACCTTCTTGCTCATTAAGGCTACATTTAGCACCAAATCCTCCAGGCTTCCTTTGGTCCAGTGGGTAAAAATAGCTTTCAGTTCATTTTCATGAAGGCAAAACATTTAGAAGGTTCTCTTTGAACTAGTAGGCAGGTTATATTCCCACTAGTGCCACCTTTTCTGAAAATATATGCACTTCTATGGCTCTAAGGTAACTCGCATGTCAGTCTCCACGTACTGTTGTTTGTTATGTTACCAGAGATGACATTGAAAGGACACTGCACCCACAGTGGCCATTTGTCCCTTCTACTAAAGTCTCCCTCTATTCACTAAGCTTCCCACAGACAGACTGAGGTACAGCCTTGCCTAGATAAGCACACAGAACCTGTCTTTATCTGCCTGGCAGGGGGACGTGGCCTAAGCTAAAATAACCAGCAATAGGGGCCCAGCTATCTTCACAAGGCCCCGAGAATAGAACAGATCCACGCAAACAAGAGTGAATAGAAGAAGGAGGAAAAACTCACACTGTGCACACAGACGCTTGTTTAGCTAATACAGCAACCACCTGCTACTGGCCGCTACCTCTGTTGGACCCGATAACACAGAATACACCAGCACTGTGATTATAAAGTGGCAGAGAGTGGGAGGTGGGAATGTGAATATGAGACGGCTCCATTTACAGTACTTTACTGTTGTCGTTTGGTGGGGGAGGAGGGGTGTGAGAGGAGGGAGGGGACTGGCTTTATGACTAATACGGTAATTGATGGAGAAAAGCTTCTCGGGTCATAAATAGGAGCCATTATCCTCTGAATTAGCAAAGTGGGAGACAAAATGATGCACAACCATTCAGTGATTTGCAGAGAATTGGTAAAGGGCACTTGTTATCCATCTTGCTACAAATAGGTATCTTTCACAGCACACGGGACATTTACCAGCAATGTCTAAAAAGTACATTTGGTACTATGAGAGGTATTACAACCAGCAAATCAATTTCACTTACTCCAGGCTGCTGCAGGATCCTGAGAATAGGGTGGTCAGGATGGAGATGCAGATTAGTATAACATTAATTTTGCTTTTTTCTCTTCTTCTTCCTCTTCTTTTTTAAATGCCAATTTACTCATAATGACTTAAAAGTGCATATATGCAACTTAATGCATATCCCACTCACGGCCCTTTTATCTAAGCAGACACTCTAAAAGCCTGTCTGGCAGGGATAATCTTAAGTCTACTTTGTTCTGCTTACACAGTGCATGCGAGAAAATAGAAACCACAGTGTGTCACAAATTTAAACAAGTCAATTTAGTGACGCTAAACTAAGATTAAACTTAATTTCTGTGTTACCCAAACAGCAGACACATGATCTACAGGGTGCAGTCAATATACTTCAGGGTGGAAATTCCTCATCTCAACATTAACTTTGATTTTTGTAAGGCCTAAAAAACCCCATCTTACTAGGTCAACTGCTGGTCTCGCTTCAGTGTGGGATGTTTCCAGGTGCAGACGGGGGCTAAGAGAATTCAAGGCATCGCAGACTTGCGTGACTTAGCCACAGCAGCCACAGGGTGAGTAAAAGGGAGTGGAAGCTGACGGACTAAGTGAGTGACCTGAGACAAGGGCAACTGGAAGCAACCTTTATTAATCCTTACACAGGTTCCTCAGCCTTGTGAGTTTTACTTTTTCTAAATACAGCTTGTTGATTGAAACCTCCCTTTTAGTCATGTTGTCTAGAGCTGTTGAAAACAATGACTGAATTTAAGCTTTTAGGAGGAAGCAAAAGGTCAGCGCTGTAAAAGAACTGAAAGCACTTGATTCACACACATATAAATAGAAAAGCTTCTCTGCAAAACTGTTTCATCCCTTTTGTTTTCGTAAAACATCACACATTAAATTACCTACATTTGTGTCACTTTGTAACTTGTACGGTGTAACTATATGCATCATAAATCTATAAAGCTAGCAATCCTGGACCTGATCAAAAGCCTTGAACCTTATCAACACATGTGTAAGGATGGAGGGATAGAAAAGAAAAACAGGTAGGCAGATAGACCTTTTAGCCAAATGCACATTCAATTGAACGAGTGGATAGACCCACACATGCAACCCCCCACCCAGGCTTAAACAACCAAGCCCCATCAATCAGGACCGATTCTCACAGGCTGCCTGGGCAGGGGCCATCACCATGGAAACCAAGCCTTTACTTGAAAACCGCTTTGCTTTGTCTTGTCTAGAGGTTTTCGCACACAATCACTGCCAAGCAAGCCCAGCGGGCCAAGGCAAAAAACTTGACCCAGACAAGAAAACAGAAAACAAGACAGAAAAAGTGTCTGCTGCTTGTAGTTAGAAAACTGTAAGTTAACTGTTATTAGACAACATTTTCATCTCCAGCCACAGTGTCGGTGCATGACATGGGTTATTTTAACTTCTTCATTTATTCCTTGTTTCCCTTTTTTCTCTCTTTCCAGTCATAAATGATAAAATGTTAGCTAAATTGTGAAAATCTTCTGCATCCATTATTTACTTAAAGTGTGTATTGAGTATATAATGATGTATTATGCATATAATTCTCCTTCATCAGTTGCCAAGGTGCTTTTGAGAAGTATACTTATCTTATAATAGTGTTTCTGGTGGAGAAACGTGTTCTGCCTGGATGTGGGTTTGAAAAAGAAGTTATATATGTATGTATATAGTCTAAAGTCAGCTGCATATGTTTGGGTTGTACTCGATTCCTAGGAAGAAGGCGACAGAAGAAAGGCTTATTGAATTTCTGTGTTGGGGCGGTTGCCTTGATTGAACAGACAGTGAAAATTATATCTCAAATTCTTCCTTTTAGAAAAAAAAACAAACTAAGGACACATGACGTTGCCTCTGGGGAATTTCTGTCACTTATTTAATAAACTAATACATTTACAGCCAACAGGGCACGAGGCATCTAAAAGTGATGTGCTTGCATGCAAACTACTGAATGTGTGCCATATTGTTTAACTTTACTTGTTGACCACTTCACTTCTTAAAAGTCCACGGGGCATTGCTCAGGATGTGGGAACCCAGGGTTTAAAAGATAATAAATGTGTGTTGGTATCCAGAGGTGAAAAACAGCCTGACCGCACTGCTGTCACAGGGAAGCTGCATTTCTTAAAAGAATGGCACACTTGTAAAATACAAATTGGTCCCACTGAAACCATTGTTGAAGGCTAAAGTAAAAAGCTAAAGTCACTAAGTATCCTTCAGCCCATTGGAAATAAGTAGGTGTGATTCCTCAGAGAGAGGACGGAAATTAAGCTTAAGTATGTGCCTGATTTCAAAATGGCCACAGAGCGCACACGGATGAGGCGAATTGAGAACAATTTTGTGTCATTTAGAGACTCACTTGAGGCAATTGACACTTGTTGGCTCATTAAATGAAGAAGACACCTCAAATTGCCAAAGGTGTTATAGGTCTGATCAAAACAAAACACAAAACACAAAAGAGGAGAAAGAAAATGGAGCGGGGAACAGGGTCTAGCATTTCAATGAAAACAAAACAGCAAATGCTTACTGCATCTTTCTCTGTGTTTAAAGTCACATACAAAGAAAAACACCCACCTTTGCAATCTTAGAAATAAGTGTTTTAAATAGATATTTCTTATTTGGAGATTCTTTTGGGACCATTTCTGCAGCAGACACGAGTCCATATAAACAGAACAGTGCAATATTCTCACAATTAACTTAAATTAAGCATTACAGCATTAGCAGTGCATTTTTTCTTTTTTGTTTAATTCTTTGCACTCTTGTCACTGAGGAACAACACATGAATATATGACATGACAGGTGTAGAAATCCAGATTAAATGTGTAGTTAAAACATTAAGATTAGAAAACAAGATGCAGGTGAGTGGGTCGGAGCATTTCTGTCTACTACTTGTAAATGTACAGCTCGGAGATTTCAACCTCTACTCCGCAGTAGCAGGCTTCTTGAAGCAGTAGATTCAAGTCTGTAACTCAATTAAAAATTAACTTGTTTTCTTCTCATTTGAGAGCGGGAAAAAAGTGCATAGAGTAAACACAAGGACCCAGCATGCAACAGCAGGGTGTACATAAAGTTGAACTGACAGAACTAAATCGAGAGCCTCAAACACAATTTGACTGGAAAAAGATAAGGAGGGAGTTGAAGCAGGCAGAAAGAAAAAGAAAAACTGAGAGAAACAAGAAGCGAGAAACCAAGAGGTGAAGATATTGGAAACAGGAACAAGAAAATGTTCTCCACTAAGGGGCTTCATTTTCTTTTCTTTTTCAATTGGCAGCTTCAAAGGAATATAAATAATTGAACACCCTCACCCCATCACTGAGAGTTCTGGCCAATTACTATTAGAAGTCCTTTGCCAAGAAAGCAACATTTGAGAACTCTTAACAGGCAAAGAGAAAGGAGGAGGAAAAAGTGAGGAGGAGGTGAAATGCCTTAAAAAAAAGATGACAAATACTCTGGTTTACCTGTTAAAAAAATATTAGCAGAGAGTAAGAAAAAGTTTGGGGTTTCTATATACAAAAGAACAAAATAAAAGAATTCAAACTTTGAACTTGAGCGTAAAACAGTGTGCTTCTCAACAGGAAGTAACAAAAACAAAACTTATTTCTCCAAACGAAAGGAGAAAAAAATCCTCATGAATTCTATCTGAAGATGTGACAAAACAATGTTTTCACACCTGCAATTGTATTGCAATATCAATACAATTGATAAAGACATAGTCACAAAAAATATAATATGGCATCACTTCTACAGCTGAAGTTTAAACATGAAATTTTTTTTATTTATATAGGGGTACCCAGGTAGCATGTTTGATTTAGCCATTTCCCCCCCCCTTTTTGAACACCGGATACTCTTCCTGACGTGGCTCCAAAGGGATCTGTATCTCCTCCAGGTACTGAACCAGGATCCCTTTGCTTGTTAGCTGAATCTGTAACCCACTGCACTACAGAGCCAACCAGAGGTTTACAAAATTGTAAACACTTCTCATTAGAGCCCAACTCACAAGTAATGTGTATGTATATAAATTATTTGTGACAATCAATTTCAGCAAGTTAATAAACAATGACCCCATTATGTCCCCTTTTAATCATGTCATTCATGCTTCTAAAGAGTCCAATACGCTGACAGTGTTGTTCGTTTTTTTAAACCCTTATATCTGTAAAGTAGGCCTCTATTTTGGGTATCAACAGAGACTCTTTCTAAAGGAAAACAGCCTGCCCTTTTAACCAGAACTGTCTGATATAGTTAAAGCTTTATATTCTTTGTGCTGGATGCTTTTCTACCTTTAATCGTGACTTTAAAGCATTCTATAAAGATATGAAAAATTACTCAATTGTTAACTACATTTCTTTTGTTACTGGTGTGGTCTTTGTAGCATCAGTGTCTGAGAATTAATTGGCTTGATTAAATGAACTAAAAAAATACCCAAGAGCTCAAACAAATTAAAAAGAAAGAAAATCACATGTAAGCAAAAGTATTGTTGTTGGATGATACTGGCCTAATACAAATGTTATACTTCTATAGTTTATCATTATCTTACAGCTACCTGTGAAAAGGCTCAGGTGTAACTCTACGCATAAGCATATTTCAAACTTTGCACACACACACAGACATTTACATTTGTGTACCTGAACATAAATGTATGCAAGTATAGACATTCACACAAGCCAAGCATTATTATGGTTGGGGTGGCAGGATTTATTGAGCCATATTTCTTTCTCTTTTGATTAAAAATGTCTCCTTCTCACCGTGATTTATGAGTGTAAATAAAAGGAATGGAGGGCAAGGGGAGATGGAGAGAGAGAGAGACAGAGAGAGAGAGAGAGACGCAGAGAGAGAGGGGAGGGACGTGAGAGGTGGGGATGACATCATGCTTTCAGTTGGGCTTTTCTGCAAAACGGTGGCATCCTTTCAGTCCAGCAAGTGGGAGTGAAAATAATTGGACAACTGCACTACTGGGCTGTGTGTGTCTGGCCATGAATGTGGGGGTGAAAGCCATTCAAAGGGAGGAGAGGAAGGTAGCCTGTGCTTTTGTGCATATATTTCCAAGCATAATAGTGCGGCCCCCAAAAGAGATGAGAAAAAGGAGTAGGACAGCATGCATATATGTGCCTGTGTGTGACTGTGTGTGTCTTTTTTACCCCCAAAAAGGGAGAACAACAACAACAACAAAAGTACAAGCTTGTGAGTGAAACAACAGGACAGGGCGAGGAAGTCTGACAAAAAACAGCAATCTCATCTACAGACGGCATCGACAAAGATGGGCAGAGAGCCCTACTGTTTTGAGACAGTGAGAGGGTGGGTGATGGCAGTGGGGTACGGGGGGCTAATCTCCATCAAAGATGAAGCAGATTGCACTGATTGTTATTTAAACCAGGGCGAGCAAACAGAGGCTGCGCGAGGGAGAAACGCAGTCGTAATAAACAGTCGGCGAGTGGACAGAAGACAAGAACATTCTAATGAGCCACATATTAAGTTCAGGGGCTCTAAGACGTTTACTTTCGCTCCGCATTCATCTGTGGCCTCACTGTCAGTGAGAACAAAGACATCTGTTTGACATCTGTCGGAGTGCAGTTTTAGATATTTTTTGCCAGCTGAGCTGAAAGACACTCCAATTATGTTACCAGACAGTCAAACCACTGTGCAATCAAAGGTTCGCCTCTGTTGGAACATGAGGAAAATCAAGCAATCGTGTCATCATGAACCACTAAAAACAAATTCATTGAATGTCAAATTGGAGATAAAAGAAAATGCGGAGCAAACAGAGTGGAAAATACAATATCCCTCTTAAATTGTTCAAGGTAGACAACAAAAGTCAGCAATGACTGTGAAATAACGTGTCTAATCTGTTACTTCCCATTTTAAGGACTTATCACTGACATATTCCAGGGCTAATACACAAACATTTAGCTCATAGAAATCTCGCTATGTACTCTGTTACTAACTATGGAGGACACTGCATACAGACAAATACAATGCCTAAATTAGGCAATTATTATGTGATATTAATCTTTTTATATGAAAATAAGTGCATTGTCAGAACATTATCCAAATATCGAATACCCACACAATGACTTACAGCCTATCCAAACAGGAAGCATCTTAGCCAAGTTATTCTATCATGACAATGCTATCTAACATCATACTTTCTGGTGGATATTGGGTAGGTTGTTTATAAAGTCAGCAGTTTGATCCCTGCCTCTTCCAGTCTGCACGTAGAACTATCCTTGGGCATGACACTGAACCCCAAGTTAACCCTGGTGTATCCATGAGTGTGCACATGAATTTTAGAATTGGTTAATGTGGCTATATACAAGGAGAAGTCCATGTATCACTTAAACAACACCTCTGTCTGTATAAGCCGTGTTTTACACGTGGCTCCAGTGATGTAAACATACAAGTGCCCTGTAATTCCAGTAGTGGAATTTACTGCCTAGTCCACGTTTGCATAGACACAAAAACACAGGCCAAAGGATTACCGCTACAGCTAAATGAATATGGCTTTGGTTTTACAAATAAGCTTTTTCTTTCCTCTGGCTACTCTAAAGCAGTCCCACCTAGATAAGATGTAAACAGTCATTAGCATGCAATCTTTAAATACAAATGTGCAGTCGCAAAATGCAACAAAAGCATCTTGGAAGTGCTCAAAGTAAAGAAAAAAGGTTCACCAAAGCTTATATAATGTCCCTCTCTCCCCCCTTTTTTGTGATTACTCCACTTTTTAATAAGTTTGCAGATATGAGTGATGAACCTGTTAAAGGCACCAAAATTGAGAAGATCTTGGTACTTACTGGCGTTGGAGCCGGTGAGCAGCAGTGATAGCAGCAGAGTGATCACAGGCAGCAGGACTTGCAAGGAGATGGGCAGGGCACCACTGGTGGCCATCTTGGCTCTGGTAGGGAAGGGGGAGGGGGAGGGGGAGGGTAGGGTCGGAGTGACCTTTGACCTGGCCGGAGAGCCGAGGCCCCAACTGCACGAGGACGTGTGGGGTCTTCAAGCAGGACAGCTTGACGCTCTGCAAAACACAGAATAGGAAATAAATATGAATAAATAAAAGTGATGAACCCAAAAACACTTGTTACCTATATTACTTTGTAACAATCAGATTTTGTCACAGTACATTAATCATCATACTTCTTAGCATTTATATTCTATGAAACTAAAGTGTCATAACAATTTCACTGTTGCAACAATTCCATATAAAACCTCCAGTTCCACAATGGTGGTTTTGCCCACAGCAAAAGAACACAGGTCACGACAGTCTGCTGCATTTTCTACAATCCCTCATTGGCGGTAACGCATAAATGGAAGAAGGTAACAGGTTATCAGTGGCACAGCTGGGAGTAAAGGCGCCACATCCCCAAACCTTTAACATTCCGATCTCACAACCACTGTTTTCTCACATCCCTCAATTAGCAGGGCAGGGCTGCCGCTGCTTTCTTTCTTCTTCGCCTCCTAATCGCCTGATCTTGTCGTTATTTGCTTATCTCACCGCCTTGTAATTATACAGGCACCTGACGATATCCCAGGCATCGTCTCTTTGTTTTACTCAAATTGCCATTAATCCCCCAAGCTGCACAGAGAGACCAAGGAACCCAGGATGACACCCACTACACTCCCACCCACACAGGCACTCCTCTTCTCATTGATATGGCTGGTGCTGCGCACAGACACCACCAAGTGGTAATACATACTCTTTAATTAACAAGATATGCATAAAGAGACACACAAAGACAGAACTAGGAGCAATCACGACATGAATGTGATGAATATGTGCTGACATACTTTTACCACTTACAGAGAGATATTCAGTGTCATGCTCAAGGACGCTTAAACGCAAAGCTCTGTCTGTCTCAGCAATCAAGCTGTGAACATGAAAACCCAAAACCGTGCGCTCTCAGAGGACCCAGATCAGAGGACAAAGTGTCAGCCAGCATCTGCCCTGCTTTGGTGTCCTTGTGCAAGACGGTGAACTCCCCCAAGCTCCAGGGATTCTGCTTAGCTGAGGTGACACAAGGGGTGGCAGCGATTTACTAGAAGGGAGATTAACTACCTTGCACTGTAGGTGGTTAACAAGGGTACAACTGAACTAATTGTGTAGACGACGTACAATTTATCACTGTTTTTGTTTTGTTTTTTGGCAACACGTTGATCTTTGATATATTTGAACAATAATTTTCTAAATGTCCCTGAAAAAAGCATTTTTACCTGCTTCACAGCTCAGGTTTTAATGAAAGAGGTATTATTCAACTACAGAGGCCAAATAAGGGAACGAATATACTTAAAAAAAAAACATTCAGATGGATTCAGGGTCAAAAGCACATTGGCACACAAGCCATCATGGAAGTTCAGGGATGCATCATTTCAACGCGTACTACACTTCATCACTTAACCTCATTGTATCATGTCTCAGTTATCTTGGTGACCTTTTATTGGGAGTAGAAGACTGAGATACAAAAGCTTCCATTACCTTAATTCAATGAAATAAAACGAATAAGTAAAAACTAAAATAAATAACTTAAACAGATTAAAATGAAATTAGACAACCCTACCTACAGGTTTGCGATTTATGTCAAACAGTTAAATTCTCAGGAGAGTTAAAAAGGTTAATATAATCCAGCTGTTTTGCTGGGCTCCATTTTTTGACTGTGGCCTTGTGAGAGGCAGAAAACCAGGGCTAATTGCAGTGTAACCGAGCACCCCAGACAGCAGGCATTTAAGAGTGCCCCACCCTTCACAACTCCTGGACCAGGCTCACATAGCAGACACATGCTGCTGCAGGCGCACTGAAAATTAAGCCCCAAACACATAGAGCCAAATCCATATATAACACAAAATCTATTCACCTCTAAACCCCCCAGTCCTCCCTATATGTAATGAGCAAGAATGTGGAAAATATGTAAGAAAAACATGGCGCAGGCACACTTACAAAAACACAAAAGGCGCGATTAACAATAGGCCTTTTGTGGCGACACCATACCAAGAAAGAGTGGGTGTTTTTCAGAAGCTCAGCTCATCTTTCAACACAATACTACACGCACACGACCAACATGTGTCCTCGCTTTTTTTTCTTCTTCTTTGCCAGGAGGGCCAGTGATGTCATTGGTAAGAACCGAGTAAAATACACATAAACAGAGAGAATAGAGGGGGAGTAAAAAACAGTCTAGAAGTTATGAATGATGGCTTTATTGTTCTGACTTTAAACACTGGGGTTGACAGAGAGAATCTCGTGTATCTGTAGGGAATAACTCTCTGTTCACAACATGCCTAACTTGTGATTTATGGGTCTCCCCTTAGGACATGGCTTACTATCATCACCTCTGGTTGCCATATAAACTTCACAACACAACTACATCAGCTATTGTTGTTGAACAGCCTCACCAAACATAGCCTAAAACCATATGGGTGCTGGAGATTAACCATGGACGCTGGGTATAGTGCTTCATTCTGCCTTCGTTTTAGTAAATGGAAGACAGAGATTACACAGACAAGTGTGCATGGAAAGATGAAAGTTGACTAAAAAGAGGGGATAAAAAAGTCAAAGTAAAATATTTGGGCTAGCATGCACCACCAGAAATGAACTTTAGCATGTCTTAGTAAACTAACAGGGCGATAGGAAAAAGGTATTTCCTTCATATCTCCCATAGGTGTTCATATGAGTAGGGACTAAAAAGCATAAAATTCACACCATTTTAATACTCATCAAAGAGTGACCACCCATGCCCTGTAGATGGGAGTGTGGTCAATGTGCAAGAGACCACTCAGGTAATCACACAAAATACACCTGTACTGATGTTTACCACGGCCATTAACTCCAAGCTGGCAAATATCTGTAACTTTACTCACAATCTGAAGGTAACACAGCAAATGTTAGTTAGCGTGCTCCAGTGTAGTTACTGTTTATGTTAATTCTAATTTTTATTTCTAAAATGTGTTGATCTGTGAATCTAGATGTAAAAAGCGACTGAATAAGGAATCTATTGTATCTAAGTATTTGCAAGTAGATAAGACACAAACAGAGAGTAGAATATCACAAGACTGTCTGACACACATGTATCATGTATCAGTGAAAATCCCCTTTGAAGTAAACTAAATTAAAAAGTGCTGCACACTTTTTGATTAAAACCCATACAGAGACAAAGTCTATTCATTACTTTGGGCTATTCCCACTGATGGGCAATGAATATATTTTGAAGCTAGAACTTTTATCCCATGTGAAAACTGCCCATCACTCGAGATATTAACCCAGAGCCAAGCTTCAGTAATTACAGCCAAAATGGCAGCACAATTTCCACTGAGTGGTGGCAGTCACTGGCTATTAGGGACTCTCACTTTGACATGGTCAAGCTTTAAATTCGGCTCGTTTCCCCATGCAATATTGATACTAATGCATTTGATTACTAAGATTGAGAAAGGCACTGAGGGGAAGGGAAGATGGGAATCCACGCCATAAGCATGAAATGAGAGTATGACAAGTTAATATAAAAAGTGCGCATATGCACACACGCACATAACCACACTGCACTGCAAAAAGTAAAAAAAAATAAACAAAAAGCAGAAATGAATCCTTAAAAAAAATAAAGTTACAGGTATGTAAGCATATGGAGACCACGAGAGTCACAACTTCAATACAAGATGTTTTTATCCACTCATGCACTGTACTGTTACAAAGATAGTAACTGTAATAAACACACAGATACACACACACACACACTGAAGATGTGAAGTTGCATTTACACTGAGAAAAACTACTTATAACCTGAGGGACCACATTAATAATCCCTTTTATGTGATGAACAGTAAGCTCACTTCAGACACACGGTTAAAAAGACCACAGTTTGGTTGGGCTTCGCAATCAAAACCGAGTGTTTGATGTCTAGACTCTCAAAAAGAATAATATTTTCAGTGTTTGTACTCCAAAAAGTAACTCTGGGGGCTTTAGAAAGAGTGAGTTTTTCATAGATTGCCAGGTTTCCAGAACGCCTGTAACACAGTCTAATTTTGCCAGGCTGTAGAACACTGGCAGCTCACCATCCGTCCAAAGACAACGATCAATCTACTGCAAAACAGCCTATACATATATATTTAACTCAGTCATTGCTGACATAACATCAACAACACATAACAACACAAGCGTGATCAAAACTTTTCTAATTCCTGCAACAAATTACTAGTAATTTTAATATGTCAGTTTTTAACTATTAAAAAAAAAACAACTGAGGGAGATATGTTAAAGAAGAAGGAAATGCTGGATTTAAATGAACACGACAGGGCAGATGCCAGCCCCTCCCGTAGGATGATGATAACAGAAACAACAGCAGCAAAAAGAATCCTTTTCCATCACTCTCATGCTCAAACTGTGCTAGTTGCTCTTTATGCTTAGCCTTCAAGCTGCTGTCTCTCTCTCTGCAGTCTTTCACCTTAGATGAAGTTTTTATGCGTCAGCCTCGTGTTACAGGCTTTTACTTCAGCCACTTTACTGCTTTTCATCGATTCACACCTTATAGAGGAGCAACAACACAAGGATGCAAGACGCTGGACATTCAGCTGATCAGGAGCCTGTACTTGTGTATGAATGCGATTGAGCGTTGTATGAGTGACACTATGTTTGCAAGCCCGAAGGACTTTATTTAATCAAACTAAGATCTGCATATTCTGCTGTTTCTTTGTATGCGTTTGTGGAATGATTTAAGTATGAATGCCCATATAGTTCTTCCTTCTGTGAGTTACTCTATATGTCTGTCTCTGTAAGAAGCACAGCTACACAAGACACTCGCCCAGGCCTGAGCTATAAAACAAGTCTATAGAGACCATCTGTTTTTTACCACGCTGAAGTCCTAACTGTATTGATTCCATATGTCACTGGTAAGGAACACCACCAACCAGCTACACACACACACAGACACGTACTCATCCCCTGTATCTTATTAGTTTTCTGCATCAGAATTTTATGCATATTAAGGGAAAATCTGAGATGAGGGTGTGAAGAAAGGTATGTTTGTCTTCTAAATATTTCCTGATCAGACAAGTCATCATCCCAATCTTCTACAGCGTCTCTGTTTTATTTTTCTTGCCCATTCCCCTCCAATCCCTCATTTCCTCTCTCTGCTTCCCTTCCCCCTTGAACTCATGCATACTAAACTATGCTTGCATTGCAGATGTTTGGTAGGAAATCACATGAATTTGCATGGAACTGCAGGACTATTATGTAAATGCCCCAGTGTGTATCTACCTCCCAGCCTCACTCTTTCGTTGCCATCCGCTCCGTGCAGAGAGATCAATGTCAAAGAAATTTGGAAAAAATGGTATACCTGTCATTCAGCACATGTAGAGAAGCCCCGGTGGAACAAGAAATGCTCACATAAGGAAAGCATATTAGATATGCAAGACAGTGTTGGCATTTCCATTAAATGCAAAAGGCAAACAGAAATATGAAAACAAATGTGATAACCCTACATGTCTTATACATTCAGAGCAGGAATCCGAGCCAGTAGAAATGACAGAGATGTAAACAGATACATTAGAGACAGGTTCCCAGTTTATGAGCGGTTCTAAAGTTGCCAGTTTCCACAAGTCTTTGCTGCCCAGCGACACCAGAGCATCCCGGGAACAGCCTGAAAACAACCTCCACTGACATTTATGCACAGCATATTATATTGTTACAGTGATGGATGAGCAAAATGTTTGCCCAAAGTGAAGACTGTTTGCATAGGTAGGGAGAACTGCACTGCCTTGACCTCATTAAGGGACTGTAGAACGCCCTCCCCTGGCAACCTCTCCATGGAGTAGCTTTCCCATGAGCCTTTGCCCTTAACTGTTCCCAGTCTCCCAGTTCCACAAATGATGCTTGACACTTCAGAGACACCTTGTGTCGGCCATCTGCTGTCCCCCTGAGAGCACCATAACCTTTCTTTGGGATCTTTGGGAGATGCCATTTGAGCCACAGTTTGCCTGCTAAAATAGATTTTTCTGCAATGCTACACTAAAAATAACTTTAACTGTATATTCCCGGTATTAGAAGGTAACTTCCCCTTTTGAAAAAGCACTCTAAGACATTATATACAGTTTTTAAAGCTCAGCGTTTTGTAAATTTGTCTTACTGGTGTTTGGACAACCTTCACACCCCAACATTCGCTGTCGGGTCTAAGTTCTTCAAAAAGGAAGTGCAGATTTACAAAAAGATTTGAGACCAAATTACCACAAGCCCACTGAATCTTCAACTATTTGTTTTTCTCGCAGCGTTGCTCTGAGTTCGATCAGCAGGAAATGGGTTTACTCTGAACATTATGAGCCACTGCTGTCCTTCCAATAAACACCCAGGGCTGTGAGGCTTTTAGCTGAAATCCACCTCTGTTGAGGTTGAGTGCACAGCAGTAAGCATCGGGCCTGTGCAGTCGAGACGAACGGATTGGCAGCTGGGAGGCTTGGGCACCAAGCTGACCACTGAAACCCAGACTTTATTGCACAGCCGTTTTGTTTGTCACCGAGGGGTGACACACTATCCCATGTAACCTCGCCATACTGTGACATTACAAGTTGGCACATGAAATTCACACACATGTACACTTTTGTCTGCCTCTCCTCGTCTGTCGCCCTGGCAGCCAGCGATGACAAAGGCCTAAATTTACAGGTGGCAGTGTCTGGGATAACCCTGGTAGGACGAAAGGGTATAACTAAACAGTATAAAAAGTAAAATAGAGGTATTTAATTATAGGACAGAGTAAAAATCACAATTTTAAGTTGGAGAAAGGAGGTGCAGCAGTTCTTTATATAAAGAGGCAGTTGTTCAGGAGTGTCTGTGGTGGGAGAAGAGGTGGGGGAAGGAGGGTCTGAAGAAGTGACATCAGTTTTTGGCCTGCTGCCCACAGATTCAGACAAGCATCGCACCAACTAGCCAGCAGCTTGAATGCCCTTTAGAAATTGCCACAGGAGAGGGAGAGAAGTTTCTGAAGGGCGGCTGGGACAGCTTGGGAAGCACGCTTCATATTCATTCTGGAAATGGGATGCGGGTTGGGGGGGTGAATGAGATTATTCTAAGTGATCAAGTAGGAGGCAGAGGAGGGAAAGACTGGCAGTCCAGGGTGTTTAGAAAGATTCCTATCTGCAATTGGCAGGGCTTACTGTGTAACATTTGCTGTGTGGTTTGAGAAGTTTCATTTCCAAAATGAGACATATACCATTTGAAAAACTGTCACACCTACACAACAAAATGGCTACTGGCACGTTAATAAAATTCACAACCGAGCTAAATTGGCGCCATCCTTGGCTCCTCGCTCCGAAAAGTTGAAATTTAAGACATGCAATCTATTTTTCTATACTTCTTTATCCGTTTCCGAAAAGAGTGTGCCATTCCATTTGCATTGCAGTTTCACTGCTCTACAAATTCAACATGACAGATTAGAAAAGAAACAAAACTGTCGTGGCCAAGTTAGCCTTCTTTTTCTGCTTCACATAACGGAAATCTAAAAACCTTACTGCATGGCACAGATCATCTAATAAAAATCCTAACTAACTTGTGCAAGTAGGATGATACAGTATTTCGGAACCTGATAATCATGCCTTTGACTCTTTTCAATTCATTTATTTGTCTATAAACATAAATAGGCCTCTTTTCCAGCAGCATCCATCTGCAGCAAATTGGGTCCATTATGTGATCTCGCAACTTCAGGTTTCAAAAAATATGATTTTCATGTGCACTGATCAGTTACATATAAAACAGGGGTGCTCTTTAGGGTTCATATCTAAGGCTCCTTTTGTCCTGACAGCTTTTTAATGAATTCTGTACTTCTCAAATGTGGAAAAAAAAGATGGGATAGATTTGTGTATTAATATACAAAGATACACTAATACAGAGACATATACAAATGGAACAAAGTCATTTAGTTTAAAAAAAAAACCTTCAGCCACTGTGGTCATCTTTTCAGCCTCTTTTTTTAAGTATTTAATTGAAAATTAAGTTAATCCTGGTAATTTCAGAAACTGGGCCAAAGCTCATCAGCAGGCTAAACAGTATTTAATAACCTCACTGGGGGAGCAAGAATTAGGATTAAACTTATTTTGTGTGTGTGTCATTAGGGAAGGTGCATTTTAATTTGCACTTCTCTGCCATTATCTGATTAATGACAAAAAGGACTGAACATGAAAATGCATCGCCACGAGAAATTCACATTCCCACAACAATTTAGAGAGGAAAACATAACACACGACACTGGACATCATTAAGCGTACTTCAGGAAGTCCCATTGAAGCCACTGCTCGGATTTAAGTTTTATTACCCCCCCCCCCCCCAAAAAAAAAAAAAAAAAACTACAAAAAAACAAAACACGAAATTTTTTTTTACATTTTCACTGCTTGTTACACCATCTGTAACAAGCTTCTATTACATTTTCTTCATTTCCACAGTGAACAGTCAGACAATAGTGATGGCAACAGCAAAGGCATTTGACTATCCTCTCATGACATGTAGTTCAGACTTTGGGGGATCAGACTGAACGTGACTAGCCAAATGGTTTGTTGCGCAGTCCCATCTGGGAAGTTGCACTTGGAAACTCGTTGGCAAGGTCTAGGCATATCAACCAGGTAAGCTGCCATTAAATGCAAAGAAAAAATATGCCAGTGTAGACAGCTAGTTAGTTAGGCCAGTCCACATGGAAAGTAACTGGCACAGATATTGTGACCAGAGAAGTCAAAGACTTTCAGTAACTTCAAGAGATGACAAGCAACGTAACTGCAAAGAGGATCAGGGTGTTGAGTAATACTTTTCTCCACTTTGAGGCCAACAATTAAAAGGATTATGAAAGAGAGAGGTTAGAGTTTATCTAGGCAACGAAAGCCTTGAATGTCTGCTTACAACAACCTATTTTTGTTGACAAGGCAATGCATGAAAAGCGAATCTCTTGCTGTGTAGCAAGTAATGACATTTTAAACATGTCATCTCACCTAAACCATGCTCGTAGCAGTAACCTTATGGTCAGAAGTTTCTCACATGACACTAATTGGTCCTAACTAAGTTCTAACCTACAAGCTCAAAGCTAGAAGCTTTGGCAATTTAAATTCCCTTGTGATACTGATCAGTGCAAATCTCTCATTGAAACGGACACAAAGGTGTACCCGATTCGTTAACACGTAAAGTCAAGGACTCCTTACAAGCACTAGGTACTAGCAGTTAGGAGTCTCTCTGTGTCAAATAAAACCAATCCCTGGCATGTTATTCTGAATTGATTTGGCAACTTTTCTCCACATTCTTATGGCCAAAGTAAGCGTAAAACTGTTTTTGAAACCTCCCTCTCAGTTCTCAAAAAAATAGAAGATGAACAACATCCTCTGTCTGACTGAAGCAGCAGCAACTGCTCTGTGCTGATGTGCAAAATGACTGTCTTTTGGGTTTGTTTGGTTTAAACGACACTGAATCTGATTATATGTTACAAATATACAAGAAAGACAATAAACATGGTATCATAGCAATTAGCGTTGTGCAACACTATGTGGAGCAGGCTGTGTGTTACCAGAGTGTCTGTATCCCTGTCAATCTACTGCACTGCAGAGACCCAAAACAGATGGCAAGGCTGACCCACACTCTGCCTCTCTGCCTGTTTGTGCACCCGTCACAGTCATACCACCAGCGTTCCCACTATAGCGGTACAGACAACTGTTTTTTTACAGTCACTTTAAAAAAGATCTGAGAAACAGACAGGAACAAATGTGATGCTTAGACTTGGGAATTCAAATGCTACAAATAACCAAAGACAAAAAGAGGGGAAAAAATTGTACACTTACTTTACAAAGAACGTGAAAACGTAAAAGTAAAAGATCCAATTTTTAATTCAAATAAGGGTTATAAAATTAACACCTCCTAAATTTTCTGTCTACATTGTATTTTAACAAGAAAAAAGTTATTCAAGGAGTAACTTGCCAATTCAGGCAATGTAAGTTTTCAACAACTAGCTGCAAAGAAGACTTACATATTGAGTGATTAAATGCCAACTTAACTGCCAACTATTTTATTCCCTCGAGTGTTCCTAGATAACCATCAGAAAGCCCAGCGTGAGATGGCATGTCTTTTAGCCAAAAACTGAGGCTCAAGCCACCTCATGTGACATTCATTTATCCAGTAATTTGTGGTAATAATGCAGCATGATCCATATTAATGTATTCCTCCACAATAACCTACTGAAACAGAGAGTCAATTGTGAATTTGTCTTACTTTCCTACAAACCGCTGGAATAAAGAGTTTGCTTGTGTGGCAGACAGAGGATTATTGTGGACGACGGGCATGCACGTGGGCAAACAACAGAAGAAAGGCAGCTCTGATAGCACAATGGAGCCTCTAAGCCTCCAAGAAAGTGACATGCTCGCACACGCACACACACACACACACACACATATATATATATATATATACTGTATGTATAAAAAAACCAAAGACACCCAGCACGCCCCTGTGGGCGGTCAATCCTTCAAGCTCGGTCCTCTACCAGAGGCCTGGGAGCTTGAGGGTCCTGCGCAGTATCTTAGCTGTTCCCAGGACTGCGCTCTTCTGGACAGAGATCTCCAATGTTATTCCCGGGATCTGCTGGAGCCACTCGCCTAGCTTGGGAGTCACCGCACCTAGTGCTCCGATTACCACGGGGACCACCGTTACCTTCACCCTCCACATCCTCTCGAGCTCTTCTCTGAGCCCTTGGTATTTCTCCAGCTTCTCATGTTCCTTCTTCCTGATATTGCTGTCATTCGGAACCGCTACATCGATCACTACGGCCGTCTTCTTCTGTTTGTCTACCACCACTATATCCGGTTGGTTAGCCACCACCATTTTGTCCGTCTGTATCTGGAAGTCCCACAGGATCTTAGCTCGGTCATTCTCCACCACCCTTGGGGGCATCTCCCATTTTGACCTCGGGACTTCCAGGTTATACTCGGCACAGATGTTCCTGTACACTATGCCGGCCACTTGGTTATGGCGTTCCATGTATGCCTTGCCTGCTAGCATCTTGCACCCTGCTGTTATGTGCTGGATTGTCTCTGGGGCATCTTTACACAGCCTGCACCTGGGGTCTTGCCTGGTGCGATAGACCCCAGCCTCTATGGATCTTGTACTCAGAGCTTGTTCTTGTGCTGCCATGATTATATATATATATATATATATATATATATATATATATATATATATATATATATATATATATATATATATATATAGTAGTAACATGTTGCCTCTCAGAGGTGTACATGTACACTGGTTCTCTTACACAATCACTCATGCGCACAGTCTTTCTACAAGCCATCACTCCTCTGAGCATGTGTCTACCCTCTGACCCTTTCACTCCGACAAATGACGCTTCAGCACCACCATACTATTAAACCCCCACAGTGCCACAGCACGTCACGCGCCTTTGACTTTAGAGCGAATTTCAGCGCGCCGAGGGCGCCGTGGGAGTAAAGGTTGGGGGTGGTGGTGGTGTTGCTGGTGTGTGGGGGTCAAAGGTGGGAGGTCAGACAGCTGGTAAACATCTTTAAATACTCCTTTATAACACCATACATTCCTTCACAGCAGGGAATGGTTAGCAAGACATCCATCCCTGCCTGATTTAGCTCTGTTTTTGTGTGTGTGAAGGATAACCTCAAGTTTTTGTATACTACATACTTTTGTGAGTCAGACCAAGCTATGGCATGCAAATAAAATATATTTTTAGAAGATGGCAAAAAACAAGACTAAATTTATTCTGCAATATTCAAAACAGCAACACCCCGGCAGAAATCGTGTGGGTGGGGGTTGTTGCTGGGCTTGTTTGTTTTCCTGCCTGCAGTATCCACGCTGATTTTAAGTGATGGTAGAGTGGGTGGGGTGGTGGGCCTTTTAAGTCCTGCAACTAATGCATAAACAAGACCGCTTTCTCTCTGTCTTGCTGTCTTTTATTCTCTCGGTGTGTGCGTTTGTCATTTTACCACTTTGCACACCCATGCTGTGTATTGCGAGTTTTGAAGGAGACGGAAAGACTGAGACAAAAACAGCAAAAGGACGGAAAGCTCTACTGTTCTGCTATGACTTAAAAGCAATGTGATAGACTTACCGACCCATACGTACAATTACTGGGTCTGGAAAAGACAAAGAAGAAGGCAGACAAAAGAAATACTGAAAGCTGTTTTGCATAGAGAATTACAACATAAGGACAGAACACGCCAGTGAGAGCGAAGACACACCCCCTGCACTTTAAACACAATCAAACACACAAGTGGGAGGATATGGGGGTCTCTGATGGGGGCTTACTGGAGGTAGATGGTTGTATCACACTGGTCCCAGACAGGCTTTGGAGCCAGCCCCAGTGACATGGAGAACATTGGCAGTTTTCTACTGCAAGGAATCTGTTGGCGTTTAAAACAGCCCAGGAATCTTTCAGGCCTGTTTTCAGGGAAGAAATAAAAACTACCAGAAAAGGCTCAACTCAAACTGTTTAAGATTGGCATAACGTAACCAATGTCCAACTTTTTTGCCATGCTCAGAATCAACAAGGCACTCGTAAATGATATCGTAAAATCATAACATCATCACGTTATTCTGGTGGGTCCATACTAGAAGCAGAATGACTAAAAGAGCTTATAGGGAGTCTATTCCTGTTATTTCTTTGCAATATTACTGCATGTCCAGAGTTCATTGCAATAAAAAAATGGCTAATGCATACACAGAGTTAGATTACTGGAAAAGAGAAGTGAGAGAGGAAAGTTAAGCTGTGTTCACACCAGAGGTAATGTGGTGACCAAAAACCAAAAGGACAACTTCAAGCAACTATGGCCAAAAAAAGCTGCTGGTAACTCAAAATTGGGACCCAAGATGCAGGCAAGGAGGAGGCTGTTGATTAACATATAACTTGGTAGTAAATATGGCAGTATGTTACCTAGGCAACCAGAGCCTGACATGTCTGCAAGCGACCACCAGTCAGCTTCAAAGATAGGGGGACTTTGAATAGGGATGCATCTTTAGCAGAGCTCTGACTGCAAAGTTGGTCATCAGTTTGGTTATCAAGAGTGGGTAGAGACAACTAGAATGAAAGAAGCCTTAAACTAAATAAAAGTGTGTTCTGCCCTAACCTGGTTAAGGATTACAGTATTTACATCGATAACCAGGGTCAATCCTGGTCCCAGTCTCAAGTCAAGTCTTGAGGCAGATTTTCAATATTTCACATTTGTCTGGCAGGGGTTAGTCTTTGTCTTTCACACGAGGTCTTCCTGGCTCACGTTCTCATCTTAAAATCTCCCCTGAGGAGTTATCAGAAAGTAGTTAAAAGACTAAGAAAAGCGAACAATCAATAATGATCAATACCTATGTGCACAACCCTGGTGCATCTTTGCCAAAGAGTCACCATCACTCCCCGAGCAGGATTCTTTGTAGTCAAATATTGTACCTTTTAAGTTTCAAAGTCATTTTATAAGGTCACATGTAAGACCACAGGTTCACAAAATTTCAATTTATAGTGTGCCTACTGCTTTAAATGTGACCACAACTGGTCAGTTCAATTACCAAATGACAATATTAAAGATAGTTGTTGAATAAAAAGAACAAAGAACGCTCATTAAGTGTGGTGACTTCTTGTCTATGTAACAGTATTTAGAACGGTAGGCATGATTATGTTCAGCATTTAATTGATTAGGTAGAATTAGACTGTTTTTGGACTGTTACATCTTTCTAAACATAAAATGATGAATAAATGTTATTCAATTCATTTCAATGTTATTTATAAATCCCCAAATTGCAACAATCGTCATCTCAAGGTAAAGGGAAGCTAAGGCCATATAATAATAGAAAGAAAACCCCAACAATCAGATGACCCTCTGAGAAAGCACACGGCTTTTCCTTCAAGCGAGTCAGAAACACACAACAGTTACGAGGTATATGACAGAAACGTGACAGCAGACTTCTAAGAGTATATCAGCAACACAAAATCAAAATGTCAACGAGGCAGAAGTAAAGAAAAATAATAATGAGGAAATCTGAGCTTCATTCAGACACACACCATTGCAATTAGTCATTTGAAGAGTAACAGAGTGAACAAAAATTGAGAAAGAGCATAAAATGTTGACATCCAAGCCAGGCACCAAGCTGCTCATCTTCTTGGCGCCAGGCAGAGTGCTGGCTCTCACTCAACCAGGAGGCCCATTTTTCCCCATGCTTTTTATATTTCTTTTGTTTCGGTTATTCATCATAAGAGTTGTGTACAACTCGTTCACTTGCTCACTTTGCATATTTGGATCACCCTCACTCGTCTTCCTTTATTGGACAGAAAACGACGGCCATTTTTTTCTCTCCCCTAAACGCCTACGGGCCTTGAAATACATGCAGGCTGAAATCCAAAGCCCCTAATCACAGCTAAGGGAACAGGCTGACTGGAGAGTCACGATTCGTAGCAAGGGAGGAATGGAGCAAGAGAAGGGAGGGAACAAAGGGAGAATAGGTGAAAACGAAGAGAGGGACAGTGGGAGAAAGAAAAAAAATGGCTGTCAATATGCACGGGCGTTACGCAGAGAGGAAGCTAATCAGCCATTAATACAAGTGACACTCTAGCTATTGAGAATACAAAACACAGGGCTTGATTGAAGGTCTTGTCTGATGTAATAGTGCTTCAGTTTGAATGCGTCTGTCCTTTTTGTCTATGTGAGTGCCTGAGTTTGTGTGACTACAATTGTCAATGTGTGATTTCACATGTGTGTGACAAGACTACAGAAATGTGAGTGTATGAGACGTGTCAGCCTATCTGCATGGATACTATATGTATGTGCTCATTAAATGCGACTATAGCTTGGTCTGTGTTCGTGGCCCGACACTTCGGTACACCTCAAGCTGCTCAACGGTCGTCAAGCTCGCTCAGCAAGAAGCAGGCAGTTCCATCTGGTCAAGCCATCCCTGTGTATTTTAAGTGTGTGCTGTCTGCATGCGTGTGCGCGTGAACACCACCATGCAAAAATGTCCCTACATCCTTGCATACATATACAAAAAGCATGTCTTCCATTGGTCTTCCAGACCTAATTTTGACGCTCCGTTTGCTGGCATGACGGCAAGAAAGCCTCTGAAGTAAATTAAAGGCGATGACAACAAAATGAGAGGATGGAGAGTCGAAGAGGCAAAGCCACCTGGCTTGGCCCCAGCTCACTGCAGCACATTTGCTTGATAAACTAAAAAAAAATTTCTGAGAGCACTTAAAATTACAGCTACTAAGTTACAAATACACAGAACAATTTTCATTTAGCAACAGAATGCTTTTTCAACGATTTACGCCTAAGATATTGGCTGTAGGAGTAAACCAAGGATGTGGCGCCTCTCTCTGTGTGGCTGTGTGTGTATTTGTCACTAACAAGGTCCCACAAGGCTGCCTCGGTCACCTGGGTATTGCAGTACGCTCGTAGCCAGGTCCACTCATGAATGAACCCAGAGCAACAACAGTAATTCCCAAGCATTTTCCACCAGAGCTACTGTATGGGTGCGTATGTGTGAGGGGCAGGCTACAGTAGAGCTACGGTGCAGCTGGCTGCTACGAAGAGGTGAACCAGCTGCCCCTTTTTACCCTCATTATCCATGACATATAGCACGGAGACTATCGTACACACACAAAAAAACCCTACAAATTTCTCAACTTGGGGAGCAAAACACCGTTACAACACGCTGAACAAAATCCACTGAGCCGGAGTACAGGTTTGGGGGGGCAGGGATAGCTCAGTAGGTAAAGTGGTCGCCCCATGATCGGAAGGTCGGCGGTTCGAATCCACTTAACGGCTACCCTGAGGTACCCCTGAGCAAGGTACCGTCCCTACACACTGCTCCCCGGGCGCCTGCTTAGTGGGCTGCCCACTGCTTCACTGAGTGAATGGGTCAAATGCAGAGAAAAACAAGTAATTTCCCCATGGGGATCAATAAAGTATCCATCATCATCATCAATTTTCTCTTTCAAGCTACAAATATTTATATCCCCTCCTGAATGAAGAAAAGAAAAACAAAGATATGGAAAGAAAGTGGAAGTTAGAGGTAGTTCAATCACTAAAAGTCCCTGGCAGGGCTCATTTATGACTATGTGGAGAATCTCCTTGCAGAAGGGTTTTTGCCAATGGGTGATGACCTCAGGAATCAACGATGGCTACATTTCACTGTGTGTTATACTTGTATAACTATGCATGTGACAAATAAAGAACCTTGAACCTTGAATGGCAATTGCTGATGTTTTGATTTGAGCCTAATGTCATTGTGCGTTTAAAAATACCATTTTTATCTTCTTCTGGAAACTTTTTTCCACCAGAAATTCTCTCTCTCACTCTTTTTTTTAACTCCTCAATGTGGGAGTGTTAAAAAAACACTGATTAGCCCAAACTCCAGCTTAAAAGTGTGTGAATACAGATTTGGATGTAAACAGCAGAGACACTCTACCACAAAACAACTGGGAATGCAACCAATCATGTGACATTTTAAATAAATTATATTCATACTTTAATCAGGCACGGGTGGTAATGTTCTTGATTTTCCGCACAAACAAGTTGCTTTGTTTGATCTCCCAAAGCAGTGAGTCCACCTCAGGCTTTTTGATTTTACGTTTTCATGTTTTTGTTTTTTTCCAGTTTTCTATAAATGCCTTCACCCAGGCTCCTTCCCTGCTCTGCATGCCCTCCCTTAATTCCTTTGACGATCGCTTGTTTTCTTTAGTTTTTACAAACTTCCCCTGCTGCTTTCCACCCTCATCCATCTCTCTCCTCTGTCTCTCATCTTAACATCACTCGGCTGCCGATTTTTTTCTCTTGTTTGTTTTACTCCTTTCCCTCGGTCCACCCCCTGCCTGCCTAACTTTCACTCCTCCATGAGTAAAGGAAGAGAAGAAAAATCGCAACATGGTGGCTGGTCGTCACAAGGTAATGTTAGGACTGCTGGGCCGAGACTGACGCACACATACACGTGCAGCTGCATTTTGCTGGGCTTAGTGAGCACGACTGCGCGTTTAAAATTTAGAGTAAAATCCACATCACAAGAACAAAGACTCCCACACTGAGACAGCAAGCATTTGAAACAATTAGATCAGTTAAGATCAAACAGCAGTCCTTTCAATAAACACGTTTCAGTGACAGGGAGGCATCCTCCTTGTAATTAAAAGAGAGGAAAGCCTGTTGTTTGGCCCAGCGGAGTAATAAGGAGGCGGGGAGATTTGTAGGGTTGGGGGGTGGAGGAGTGGGAAGTGATCAAATGACACCCTGACATTTGAGCCCGAAACAAACTAATCGATCGTGATTAAATTATTCATCTGTCTGTTTACCGTGGAAATGGAGGGGTTTGAAGGAAATAGGAGGGAGAAGGGAAAGAAGTGGGGAGCCAGTGACAGCTGTGATGTGAATTTCCCATACTAATCTTAACATAATGATTTTCTGTGCGTGCTAGAAATGCTGCAGAGGCCATACCTACTTTTAGGTACTTTGTATCTGCTTTGGTTTCAGCGCTATTCGATAATAAATTTATAGAATCTACTATGAGGCTGTTTTGCAAAGACAAACACCCATGGCTATGTTAGTCCTGTGCTAATAGCCATGTTCTGTGTTATTCATGTGGACATGTGTGGTCTTGTGATTTAAAACCATTCATTTGTATAACTGCAGTGTAATCTGACAAAATTACCAGTTAACTGAAAGGAAACAGTGAGCAGGGTAAATGCAGAGAGAGATGTGCTTGTGGGGAAGAATAAACCAAACAAACAAACAAACAAAAACAGCTGCACTAAAGGCTAAAGGGAAGTCACTAAATCTAGCCACAAATCACCAAGATGGTAACACGACCTGATTCCACAGATTGAAAGTTCTACCTATGTCTATCTGTCTGAGGCTGATCTGGGCTTGGGTCGTGGGGGTAGAAGTCCAAGCAGAGACCCTCTCTCCAGCCACAGACATTCTCAGATCAATAATTTCTCAAATATGTCCTGGGTCTACCCCACAGCCTCCTCCCAGTTGGACATGCCCGAAACAGTCACTTGGCTCCTTTCAATGTGGAGGAGTACCGGCTCTCCTCTGTGCCGCTCCAAACTGATTGAACCAGATATCATTTGGAGGAAGCTCATTTCTACTGCTTGTTACTCAATGCCATTCTCTCAGTCACCGCTCACAGCTCGTGATCATAGGTGAAGGTTAAAACGTAGATCAACCAATAAATCTACTTCACTTTCACACTCAGGTCTCTTCTCCATGAGAAACTGTACACGATCCTCATTACTATAGCCATTTCACCAATCCATCTGTCGATCTCTTGTCTCTCTCCTTCGCTCACTCTTGAAGAAGGCCACGAGGTACTTGAGCTCCTCCATGTTGGGCAAAAACTTATTTCCAATCCAGGCACGTCACTGTTTTTCTGACTAAGAACCATGGCCTCAGACTTGGAGGTGCTAATTCTCTGCAGCCCACCTCAAACTGCAGTTGAAGAACTGCATCAGCAGAAGTGGAAGCTTGTGTTAGATTAAGCTAACAGAGCCACACCAAACGTAAACAGCAGAGATGAGACCCTGAGACACTCTCAACTCCTTGGCTGTACCTAGAAATTCTATCCACAAAAACTGTGAACAGAATCAGGCAGTCCTAACTGAGTCCATCACCCACTGAGAACTAGTCCCCAACGATGGGCCTCATACTCTATCTACATGGGCAGTAGGAAAGAACAGTAAAACATGCTTCACTACAAAAATATGACAAAATTTAAACTGTGATTGAAAACTTAAACTGCCCTGTCAAAAAGGACCACAAATACACTTGGACACACATACATGCAGAGAAAATCTACATAAACGCTCTGTAACCTCACAGTCCAGTTTTTCCAGAAACTCAATATGGCTCCTGCGCTCTCCCTCCCAGCCTACTGCATTCCAGAGACAGAATAGATGACCCTGCTTAGGATGACATTTTAATGAGTGTGTGTGGGAGAGAGGCTCTAAGAGGGTGACGATAAAAGGGCATACACATGCACTGGCTCATGCACACAAAGCCTGATGTATACTGATACAAAGAGCTACTGAGCACAAGTGTCACGCACATACACAAAAAGACAAACACACATGAATACAAAGTACCATATACATACAAACATGCACATTAGCAGGCACACACATAATCATCTGAGCCCCCTGTTCTTAACGTTTAGGAAATAGCTCTGTCCTTGGTATTATAGCTCTGCGTCACATAGCAATCCTTTAATAATCACCACACTACTGGCCAATGCCCACAGGCTGCACCTTTATATTGACAAGCCAACAGTTAACAGCGCAAAAGCTGAAAAACAAATTGACTGCCATATTTTGATACTGAAGTACACTGCCATTTCCCTGGAAAGATTTTCACTCCTGCAGGCAGGAAGTCAATATGTTTGTCCAAAAGACTTAAAATTGAGATTTATCTTGTTTTGACATTTACACGTAAGTAGATGAGGACGCCACTACAAAGCTGGCGTCCTATAGCTCACAGGTATTCAATATTTAAATTAATATCACTCAGCATAACATTAAGAGGACGTTCAATCGGTTTCAGCGAATAAGGAAAACAACACCTTTTAATAGTTTAGTCTGACTTCATAAGGGGCATTTGGCCCAGCTTGTTCTCATATCTTAAAAAAACAAACAAACAAAACTTTAAGAAATAAGAGCTAAACAAAAACCTATATGGACAAAAGTACTGTGCCACTTGTTTAATGTACCTACAGGAGCTGCTCAGCCATGGAAACTCATGCCATGAAGCTCCCGGTGCTGTTTTTGTGCTGATATTAATGCCAGACAAGGTTTGGAGCTCTGCAGTTACTGAGTCACCAGTGTGTTGGTGATTTGTACACACTATGCACCTCAGCACTCACCACCTCTGTTCTGTAACTGAACATGCAGTGGTTTTGAAATGCTTCCACAATGCTTACCACTTACAGTCGATTGAAGAGATTTCACAAACTGACTTGCTGCAGCGGGGGTATTTTGGTGATGCAGTACAACACTCAAAATCAGTAAAGAGCCCATTTATTTACAAATGTTTGTAAAAGCAGACTGCACAGCTAAGTGTTTATACTTGTGGCAATAGGACTGAAATCCCTGAATTCAAGTAGCTAAATTTTTAAGGACTTAACAAGTCATTTCAAGTAAAAAAAAAAAAAGGGAAACCTACTGCACATGGCCTTCATTAGCACATTGCTTAAATTCAAATCATTTTACTAACTAAAATTTCCTCCTCTTCTTTTAATGTCACTTTTTTGAAAAAAATACAAAAAGAGAGATGTGTCGACACATCACTTTAGAGTGCATGCACAGATAGTTAACCTCAGCAGTGGCAGATTATATTAACCTTTTAGAGGAAGTGTTTGCATATGGAAGAAGAACAGAAGGAGAGAGAAAGAGCACTGCGGTATAGCCGATGGGTTGAATTAATGAGATTGTAGGTATCTGCATGGCTGCACATTTTGACTGGGCTTTGGATGGAGGACAGAGAGAGAGAGCGAGAGAGAGAGGAGAAAAGGGGGGGGGGGGGTCAGAGAGAGCAAAGGAGGTGAAACACACACACACACACACACACACATTACCGCTGAAAGCCTCTCGTCTTCAGCTCCTCAGTTATAACCTTCAATTAACCTTCCTCCTGAATACAGGGGTGCATGAGTAGTCTGGGTGAGTGTGAGTGTCTGTGATTGTGCACATGTGCTGGCTTATTCTTCCTGACATATGTGTGTGTGTGTGTGTGTGTGTGTGCTGACTGGCTCACTTGCATCTGTTTTTGCTCAGCTAGAAATCAATTTTACCTACCCCCCCCCCCCCCTTTTCCGATCAGTAAGCATCTGAGGTTCATTGAAATTCCAAACACTGCAAACCCATATTTCTTTATTAGTTTAATGCTGCTGAGCTCTGGACATCTAACTAAATAACTGGACATATATGGAAATACTAAAACACAAGCAGCATGTCAATTCGTAGTGAGCTAACATATCATATTCTATCTTTTGCTTTCCAAATAAGTGAGGTGTTTCCGTTGCATTTTTAAGTCTTCCTTAGCCACCGTTGGGTGTGATCTATATAGAGACTGAATTCTTTCATCTCACAGACAGCTGGTCTGAACAATGAATAGGACAGTTGCAGTTAAAGTCAGCGGCAGATATTTTCACAGACCGTGTGGTGTAAGAGAATGCGGATGTGAAATTTTTCTCTGGTGCCTGTTTTATCTAAAGCAGGTGAGTTGAAGCGCTTAGGCCTTATTTTGGGAACCTCCTCTGCTATCACTTTACAGAACATACAGTATATCAGCTCAGGTCACATAGAGGAGGGACAGAAAGGTGCAAGATTTACAGAAAAAACACTAGAAAAAATGTTTCTTTCACCTATATTATGCCTGTTAATATAGTCTTAATTTCTTCACCACCTAAGGCCAGGAATTTGCTAAAAATAGAAAATTCCTGGCTGCGAGGAACACACACACACACATACACTTCATGCAGCTGCTCAGAGGGAGTGCTGAATCAAAGCTGATGAGGGCTGAATAAACAGTGAACATCTGTGTGTGAGCTTATTCATAATGTGAGCTATAGTGAGGTGTAAAAGGTGCATGTGTGTCCGTGAATGCAGAGAACCACTCTCACTCACTAACCTTCTCTGTCAGACTAAAAAGCTGTTCACCCACCCACCCCCCACTCTGCATTCCACCACCAGACTTGAGGGGCCCGTCTCCCTTTCACACATATAGAAACAAAGTCCAGCTGACCTGTGCAAATTCAGTTATTTAAAGAAAGGTACAGCAGGGAAATGGGCATTTGAGTATTCAGAAGGACTCAAACGAATGTGGACACACTGTGTGTATCCATGTATGTTTGTGCGGGAATTAGGTTTTATGTATGTTAACAGACTTGGCAACATCACATCACAGTTGTCCTGGCATTTAAGATGTAAGATGCAAATATTGGGATAAAGGAAGGGGAAATAACAAGAGTCTGCGTGTACATCTCTACTTATAGGCACCTGAATGACTTGTGGTCCGCCCTCCAGAGGGTACACAATGCAACAAGGTTGTTAAGTGTTGGTTGTCCTGCATGCCACTATTCACATTAAACCTGTGTTAACATCCTGCCAGCTCTAATTAGAAATATAGCAACCCTGCTAAAAATTTTGTTTATAAGGGAATGTAGCAGTGCAGCCATATTGTAACCTGCAATAGTTATGCAAGAATACAATTTCCAAGCACACCTGAAAATGACTGTCCTGAGAGATTTGAGGCAACTTTAATTAGGAAACTTCCATACCTTCAATCGGAAACGGCAACAAACCCACATCCTCTCCTCACAGTTTCAAACCCTTAACCATTCTTCGATTTCAAATCATTTCTGTAATGAAGTCGTTCACTTGTAATGCAGCTATCATCCCAACCCAGCTTTTTCCCCCCAATAATGTCTTATTTTATTCTTTTAAGCTTTAACAGATCTTTTGGGGCAGGGATAGCTCAGTAGGTAAAGTGGTCGCCCCATGATCGGAAGGTCGGCGGTTCGAATCCACTTAACGGCTACCCTGAGGTACCCCTGAGCAAGGTACCGTCCCTACACACTGCTCCCCGGGCGCCTGCTTAGTGGGCTGCCCACTGCTTCACTGAGTGAATGGGTCAAATGCAGAGAAAAACAAGTAATTTCCCCATGGGGATCAATAAAGTATCCATCCATCATCATCATTAAATTCTGATATTATTCTCACTTGCTTTATAAATGCAATCAGTCCCAATACAAAAAGAGCTTTTGGATCCCCAATTAGTTAACAATTGTAGTCTAGTTTCTAAGCTATCATTCTTATCTAAGGTTATGGAGTTCAGCCATTTTAACTCAATTATCGAATGAATAGTAAAATATTGGTAATATTTCCTAGTCAGATTTTGGAGCTCACTAAAGCACAGAGACTGCCCTTGTTAAACGTTCACAAGGTTACAAGGTTTACATCTCATAGAGATGACTCCTCAGTTTGAATGCTTTTGTAAGCACAACCTTTGATGCAGTTCAGCACTCTTGTACCTACCAGAAACCTAGGCTGGGATTAAGGAATCTGTTTGAAATTTTCTGCATTCCTACAACTTTAACAGAACCTTTTCTGTGGCCACAGTTGACGCTTACTCTTCTGTTGCCCATTTTCATTTTGATATTGGTCCACCACTCCAACAACCCCAGCACCCATGAAAATCTGTTCAGCTGCATGGCCACTACTGAGTGTCTCGAAACCTTCTTAAACTCAAACAATGGCTACAATCTTAGTCACTGACAAAAACATCCCCCACAAAACATTTCCGGTCAGGGAACCTGTTTCATAATCTAGCAGTGTGTGTGTGTGAGTATATCTCTGTTATTGCAGTTAGATGTTATTGTGCGAAGTAAGTCTTAAACAGACATCTGACCACAAGCAAGGTGAATAAAAGAGAAAAAACAACAACAAGAATTGCTCAGTAGATGGTGGATTTTTGGTTAACTTTATATATTTGATATCATATTTAAATCAAATAACTCAGCAATTCATAAATGTTATGGACATGTTCATGTTTTTTTATTTTTTTGTTCTAAATGTGAAAGCACTATATTGATATTACAGGCCCATGGGTAAATGTCTTTTCCCACTTCTCAGTGTCAGGCTGAGATTAGAGGAAGCTGACAGCTGAAGGCAAAAGCAGACCAAGGCTAAGTTTACATATATTTTGACATACATTTCTTCTGGCTTGTTTATGAAATACAGCAGATTGGATTAGGTATAAAATTCTTAGTGGAACAGAGAGACAAAGATGAAAATTGAAGCAGAGACACCATAACAAAAAAGACCACAAGCACAGGCACTATAACACAGCCATTTTAAATGCACTAACATCCCCTCTCTTTACCCCAATCTTGCTCTGTGTGAATAAAAAATTCATGAGAAGCTGACAATTTACACAGAAAGACTACAACCAATATTCAACCTCTACTGGTACCACTCAACCTCCACTTAACATCCAAGAGGTAAGGGAATGAGGTGCACTACGGAAATAAGTACGGAGGACATACACTACTCACTACAGGTAACCTTTCCCTTCAGCCCCGGAAGGCGTATTGGACGATTTCAAACATTGAGAATCAAAATAGAAAAGCAGGAACTGCCTTGTGGTCCTCAGACTAGTTGTAACAGTGGTTTTTCATTTGAAGTTGAAGCTGCATGGGAGATAATCAGACTGCTTCACATTTGAGAAGTTATCCGTTTGGCAAAATGTATTGCATCAACTGGGGTTTTCATATGCAAAAGCAAAAAAAGAGACTTTTGCATTAACTTCCACAATAAGCTGACATCCTGTGATCACTCAAACACACAAAAATGTATTACTCCTCTCTACTTCTTAATAGTTTCTAAAAAATCTTTTTAAAAGTAAGTTCAGGAAATGTTTCTGAACTATAGAAATGTGTAAAGACCATGTTACCCAGGGTGGAAACGGTACTGATGTGTACATTTCTTATGAAGAAGAGGGAGAGAACGCGTTCGAAAGCTTTCAAACTCAAGCTGGAAAAAGATTTTGAGATGAGACGCGGATGGAAACGGACACCGAGCCTCTGCTCTTCGATCAGTGTAAAAATGTCCATGATGTTCTGGGCCCTGCCGTGGCTTGTAAATTAAAGAGTGGAGGAAGTTACCAGATCATTTAGGAATGATAAGACGCTGAGACAGAAACCAGTGCACTGAGAAGAGCGAGGAAGCACTGCAAATCCTGCTGGCAAAGAAGCAACACGGCAGATTGTCCAGAGGGGGGGAAAATGTTCGATTTAATTATGTTTCATTGTAGATAAATCATCACACTACTGTGTCCTAACTACGGTGGCCCCTAGAGACAAAGCACGTACAAACTCCAAAACACTTGCAAACTCCAAAACACTTGCAAATTCCAAAACACATGCAAACTCCAAAACACTTGCAAACTAAAAAACACATGAAAACTCCAAAACACGTACAAACTCCAAAACACATGCAAAATCCAAAACACTTGCAAACTAAAAAACACATACAAACTCCAAAACACGTACAGACTCCAAAACACTTGCAAAATCCAAAACACTTGCAAACTAAAAAACACATGCAAATTCCAAAACACGTACAAATTCCAAAACACTTGCAAAATCCAAAACACTTGCAAACTAAAAAACACATGCAAATTCCAAAACACGTACAAATTCCAAAACACTTGCAAAATCCAAAACACGTACAAATTCCAAAACACTTGCAAAATCCAAAACACTTGCAAACTAAAAAACACATGCAAATTCCAAAACACGTACAAATTCCAAAACACTTGCAAAATCCAAAACACGTACAAATTCCAAAACACTTGCAAAATCCAAAACACGTACAAATTCCAAAACACTTGCAAAATCCAAAACACTTGCAAACTAAAAAACACATGCAAATTCCAAAACACGTACAAATTCCAAAACACTTGCAAAATCCAAAACACGTACAAAACACAACGGAAGTGCTCCAGGACGCTAGGGGCAGTGTTGAGCTTTTGTTACCTAGTAACTACACAAGCCAGGAAGTACCAATGACCGGATTTGGGGTTTGCAGCCTTAAAGGCCGCATTTTAAGGCCGATTACGTCACAGTAAATGATGAGCGTTCTCTCTCTAGCTGGTATAAAGAAGGCTTTCCCAATTCAAAGGCTGCTCGAAATGCGGCCCTCAAATGCGTCCATAATTTCCCTGAATTTTAAGGATGGGTCGGTGTAGCCTTCATGGCCCAACATATCCCAGACTTCATAGTGCGGTGGTGGTGTGGATAATTTTGCCGAAAAAAAACGGTGGAAGCGGAGCGGAAGAAGTGTAAACTTTCAGAAGTAAGTACTGAATATTATGTCACTTATTTATGTGCAAATATTTTTTTAATGAAGAACATTAAACCATTATTGTTGGCCACATGTCGGGAAAGTTATGTGACATTAGTCATGTCTGTACTTTCAGAATTAACTTGGTTTTAAAGCCTTTACTTTAAAAAAATATATATAGTCGACCTTAATCTTACAGAGATTGTGATGATTTTGTGGATAATTAAAGTCAGTCATATATCCACAAACACAACAAGCTGAAAGTCAGTGATGCTGCTCGGTTTGCAGTCCTGAATATCACAGCACAAGGAAGATTCACTGCACTGTTAATGTTAGCTATGTTATATTGCTGCCTCTGTTCGGTGGTGTCGAGCCAAACGGACTTTAACGTGTGTTTGAACGAGCTGACGGTTCACTCGTTAAGCTGAAAGAAAGATGCTTTAATCACAGGAGTCACACATGTGTGTCCACTGTACCATCTGGGAACTCCTCTTGTTTCGTAATAACACAAACACTAAATCCTCCTTCTTTTGTGCTGTTTTGTAGCAGTGTATACACCTGAGACTGTCACCTGTCTGTCTGTCCTGCACTCTCTCTCTGTTTCTTTCTCTCTGATTGTGTAATAAAAATATGAACATGTGTTTATAAGTCACACTTGTGTTTGAATCCTGCAGCTTATCACACATTTGATTTCCATGTGTGACAACTGCAAGTGTCCAGAGTGAGGACAGACTGAGGGACCCACTGCTGCACATCATCTGTGAGGCTTTGCACCCCTGATGATCCACCAGGACAAACTCAACAGTGTGTGAGGAAGAGGAGGAGGAAGAGCCAGCAGCAGCTGACAGATGGAGAGAATAGACAGACTGTTCCCTGTTTGTGAAGGACTGCTAGAAAAGTTTAAAATAACTAATTGTCTGTCCTGAATCAGTCTTATTAGGTAATGTTCAAATAATTTTATCATTCCAGTGTTTTCAGTGTGGGAGAAAGTACTCAGGGCCTTCAAGTTACACACTATGAAAGGCAGCAACAAGTGTAATATTCAGAAACCTAAAGTATGTATCAGCAGCAGAATGGAGCTAAAAACAAATGTTTGTTTCAGTTCTATGAAGCTTTGAGTATTTTGGATCAGTAGCACTGCTGTGTTTGTTGCATCATATTGCTGTAATTGTTTATATGCTTTATATATTCTGAGGTAAGTTGATCTATAGTGTTACATCATATTCTGTAAGGATGTTATGTGTTTGTAGACTTTCTGCCCAGTTTGACCCATTTAGCAGAAGCCAGCCTGTTTAAGGCTCTGATATCTATTCTGTATGACTTAAAGCAGTTATGACATGGTCTGATTTTCTCACCCAATAAAGGAATATTTCATATATCAGTCTACTCTTCATTTTATCAGAAACAGTTATCACAGCTTGTACATTTTCTTTTAATAAATATATGTAAGCAATGAGCCAAATTTAGTAATGCCAACATACTGAAGGAACAACATTTGTCTCTTATATATGATACACCTATATATGCACTGTCAAAGATACTTGTCTTTGAGTGAAGATTTAAGGTGATAAGACATATAAATAACTGCAACTTGAATCTGTACTGAAGCTCAGTATTTGACACAGAGTTCATGTTCACTGCTGTAATAGCTAATAATGATTAATATAATAACTAGAATATTGGCCATATTATATTTACATTACCAAAGTGATATGACTTTAGTCTCATGAACAACATCAGCTAATTCTTATTTACTAATTAATCTTGAAATGACTGTTCAGTACAGAAATGAAGCCCAAAAATCATGTTTTACTGTCCTGTGGTCTCAGCCTCAGATACTTATCAAATCACACAAAGCTCATGTAGAAACAAACAAACAAATGAACAAAATATGTTCTCCCTCATTTCTGTCAAACCAAGTTGTATGACACGTTTCCAGCGGTTAGTATCACGGTTGCTAGGCAACCTGGGAAGACTAGACCGTCCCATACAGACAAACTTGCCGTTTATTTTGCAAATCGAGCTCAACACTGCCCCTAGCGTCCTGGAGCACTTCCGTTGTGTTTTGGAATTTGCATGTGTTTTTGAGTTTGCAAGTGTTTTGGAATTTGTACGTGTTTTGGATTTTGCAAGTGTTTTGGAGTTTGTACGTGTTTTGGAGTTTGTACGTGTTTTGGAGTTTGTACGTGTTTTGGAATTTGCATGTGTTTTTTAGTTTGCAAGTGTTTTGGATTTTGTACGTGTTTTGGAATTTGCATGTGTTTTTTAGTTTGCAAGTGTTTTGGATTTTGCAAGTGTTTTGGAATTTGTACGTGTTTTGGAATTTGTACGTGTTTTGGAATTTGCATGTGTTTTTTAGTTTGCAAGTGTTTTGGGTTTTGCAAGTGTTTTGGAGTTTGTACGTGTTTTGGGTTTTGCAAGTGTTTTGGATTTTGCAAGTGTTTTGGAGTTTGTACGTGTTTTGGGTTTTGCAAGTGTTTTGGAGTTTGCATGTGTTTTGGAATTTGCATGTGTTTTGGAGTTTGTACGTGCTTTGTCTCTAGGGGCCACCGTACCTAACAGACCTACTGTCTGTTCAAAAGTTTGCATATACGTGCGTCACGCTCTGCAGGACTCCAAACACCTCCATTGCACTCATCTCCAATTTCACAGAGGAAGCCGTCTGCAAGATTCCTCCCACATGCTGCAAAGCTGCTGTTGTGCCCTTTAACAAATCAACGCTGCAAATCACAGCTGCAAGTGCTTCTTTTTTCTTTTTTTTTGAGCACAGCACTTGATTGCAACTTTAACGCAGAACTAAGATGGGCCAGTAGGCAACAGGCTTTCAGGGTCAATAAGGTGAGCATTATTTTGGCAACTGTAATCGAATTGCATTCTTGTTACTATTTTTCCACTTGAGCGCCATCCAGGGCAGGAGAGACAGGGAGGGTGTAGAGAAGCTGAAGGATCGAGCGCTCTGGCTGAGGAATGCAAAAGGGAAAATAAAGCTGAGGAGAACAAAAACAACGAGCGGAGTGGGAAAGAGACAGAGGGACAGAGAAAATCAATACCTTGCCTTGAAGAGAGGCCTACACCAAAGGTGCAATTATGCTAAATGTGTTTTGTTTACGCGGCGGCAGGCCACAGAAATTTCACAACTGGGAGGAGGGGGGTTATGGGGGCTGAGCCAAATTAAAACATTATGACTCCAGGGTATAATAACCCCAAACAAACATGTTTGTTTTCTATCCTATCTTTACATTTTTGGCATTTTGTCAGGAATGCAAGATAGCACTAAGGGCGAAGGCATCTTTATATTATAGTTTGTTTGTTTTTGTTTTTTTTACCCTTTAAGCTGTTATTGGCCTGAAAATATACATTTAGGTCTCTGTAGCAATAGGTCCTTTGATCCACATGGCCTTTTTCACTAGGAAACTTGTGAGTACTGTGTTGGTGGTTGTTTCCCAGTTGTCACATGATTTTTTTTCCAAAGTTAATGTACCAGTATGCACGCCAAGTCTAACTGCATAGACATGTCAGTCTTGATGTTAAGTGGATTATGTCTCAGAAAAAGCCCTTTCTGGTCAGGTTTCTGGCACAAACCCAATACTCATGACAAACTGTTCTACCACCCCTGCAGCTCACATGCTTCTGAGCAAGAGAATCAACTCCATCTGTATACCTGTATAACACTGGTAAACAGACAGGTTCTTATATAGCACTTTTTTACTCTGAGCGCTTTTATACAACTTGCGTCATTCACCCATTCATACCTGCACTTTTTTCATGCAGACTGGAGCAGATGGGGGTCGAACCACCAACTTTCTGATTAGTAGGTGACCTGCTTTACTTTCCACAGCCAACCACTGGTGCGCTGTAAGCTGTTAATTTACAGTTTTTGTCTTTTTCGACACAGTATTTTTGTTTACCATATTCTCATGTAGCTTTTCTGTCCCATGAGAAAAAGTTTGGAACTGTGTAAACGTGAAAGCAGCCTGTTTGAAAACAGTTTGCATCCTTCCTGAAAATCCTCCCAGAAAAACAAGAAAATAAAGAAATGTAGCCCAAACCCTTTCACCGTGTTGGAATAGTCCACTGGGGCTAAGTATAGCAAAAGCTGTCAGACTAAATGTAGCTCCGAAACAACTGTGGGACTGGATCGTGCACAGGTTCAGTCACCCTCAGCTTTGAACAAAGGTGAGTTCCTACACGACATAACTTTGACTGCAATTATTCACATCTAAATATCATGTGATAGCATTTATAGTGTCAATCGGTGGAGTATTTCAGGTAATCATGGATGCACGAAGGTGTTTAGTGGCAAAGGAGATAGTTCTCCTTAAATGCAGTGCTGCAGGGAACCACAACACACCTGAGGTGTAACAACTCGAAAGGAGTAAGGAAATGAATATAGCAAGGTTTCTGTCAGAAGATGCTACCATGCTGCAAAAAAAACATTTCAGTCCCAAGCACAACTTAAATTGTCAACAGCTGTTCCATCTACTTCCTAAAAATGCCATGGCAATGTCTTGATGCTAATCCAATCAACAGTCTTCTCCAAGGGGCTGACTTGTTTGACAGTGTAAAGTCCCCGTTTGTCAAAACTGCGGTGTGCTGTGAAATTTGAGTCGGCGTGTGAAGGACATGATGATAGCATCAGGTGACAACAACTGCCAGTGTACCATAATAGAGGGCCAATGCTGAAGGAAAGGTGAGCACTGAGGATCTGCAAACTAAATTTCGTAGCATGCTTAACTGAGCTGGTAACCATCACAGTCACTAGTTTGAGAGGGGAGAGAGGGCGGAAGGGAAGCTTGGTGGCGGTACTTTATGCTGACTGAATGCTGGGTTGATATTTGCTGGGAGGAATGCTGCAACCAAAGTTAACATCAAGAGGTGTCATCTGATTTCTTGTGGAGTGCCAGGTGATAAGTCGGATGCTGCTAGATGAAAGCAGAGGGGAACATAATTCACCTTGTGTCAACAGCACTACAACAAGCATGACATCAGCCCAGAAAGTGATGGGTGGGGGGGGGGGGGGGGGGGAGCTGTGTCCTGACAAGCCAAATGGTACTGCACCATGGTGCCATGTTTACTCATGAGAAGAGTTCAAATAGAATTAAACAGGACCGTAATAGTCAGTAGGAAACCTTTGAATTCAGTGCAAGCGAGAAATCAAATCTTGCCTCAAGTGCATATAGCACTCCAAATCACCTGCTGCCTTTATCAGCTGATACTATTTCGATCTGCAGCTTTTAGCCCATTTTCCTCCACCGCAGAGGTCATCCAAAGACACCAACTCCAGTTGAGGCAGAGTAAGCGAGGAAGGAGGTGCCGAGTTAGAAATGGATGACCTGAAATAAGGGGGAAAGTTTTGTAACCGAATGCATCAAAGCTGAAGATTACAGCTAAAACACATTTCCCTTCTTCTTTTTTCTTCTTAATAATGGGGGAGGGGAAAGAAGTAAGAAAGTAGGGATAAAGAAAGGAGAGCATTTCTGTTATAGAGTAGTCAGCCATGTCCTTCCAGTGCCTTCTGTTCCATACCCTACAATGCACTGACATGCTAAACTGTAAGCGTACTGACACTTGCTTGTTGGTTTCTCCTTTTCCCTTTCTGGATTTTTAAAATTTGCGTTCACAATCTGTCTTCCTCACTTCCTGCCCTCTTGTTTTCATGCAATCCTTTCTTCCCTCTCCAGTATTCTCCTTGATAGGGCTGGAAGCTTTGGTCTCAAAGAAATCACTGTATCTACCTTCCTCCTCCTTCAAATCTACCTCCTACTCTTTGCCTCCGTCTCTCTTCTTCCTTCCTAATAAAATAAGATCCTGCTTATAAAACACACATACACACACCTCAACATTCTTCTTTCTTCCGCCCTCTTTTCTCAGCGCCCAGTGCTGTGTGCCTATGCTACCCGGGGCCAACAGGTCAAGTGCATGCAATCGCCTCAGCTAACGACCTGCACCGACTCAGATCAAGTGAGACCATGGACTCTGGGTAAAAATAGCTTGCACATTTGGCTGCTATTCAAAGCTCAAGTGCAAATTGGCTTCATGGAGGAGGGAGTTCTTTGGAATGCTTTGGATGCTGGTGGGCAAGGATTTGAACTCTTGCAAACATCTTAAGCACATCAAATCGAATTTGCAGCATAAAAACATAGCAAAAGAATATTTTAAATTGCAACATGTCTTGTGTGACTTTTAGACGGCAAGGTGTCCTCCTGTTTGTTCTTCAAGACTCGATTACACTGTTGTTGGGCCAGGAGATAAATTGAAGTCATAAGGGCAGGAGCCAAAGTCACATGATGATGAGGACGAAGGGATGACTGACCACCACCGAGTAACCCTGTTTGCACTCACTTAGGGGTGAAAATGGAGCGAGATGATAAGCTCTGAGGGAATCATATGATAGGCCAAGCAGGAGGCAGACACATTCCTTAACCCAAAACTGGTTACAGTTAAATGCTACAATATTCTCCACATACCTACTGAGGTTTGCAGATGTGAAATGCGAGCACAACCTTCATGTGCACAGATGGTTGTTGTTGTTAAATTATGTTAGGATCACACACTAATACAGACACACAGGTACGGTTGAGCAGTAACAATATGTGTGAGCGCTCACGTACATAACTCTATTTTGGATAGGACAGCCTTATCTGTTTGCATGCGAGCGCTGGCTTCAGCTATTAAAAGTGAAAGCCATCAAGTAGAGGTTTCAATTACAAACCTGGTATAAAAAAAATTAAAGGTGCTTGAACGGGCTAATAGCCACTGAATCCTCTCCGCACAAAAGCGATATGCACACAAGCAAAAGCTCATTTGCAGTGGTATGCCAGCCATTTCACTCCATGGGTACCTTTTATCTCATTGACATCAAGGTCATTAGTACACTGGAATTGTGTTACAGTTGTTGCATATTTCATTTGAAAGACTCTGAGAATTTTAATTTCTGCTTTTTTCAGCACAGCTGCCGACTTCAACAAGTGAAAAGGCTTACTCACCAATCCCTCTTTTTAACCGTAAAACCACAGGGGTCAGACCTATCTAGCCATGACTCCACACATAGTTGGCACTCTCTGGATTCCATCTCATTAACAAAAGTCAGACCACCACTTCAGGCAACTGCAGGCCCCTATGGATATGCGCAACACACAGACGTGCACGTCTACATAGGGCCCTACAAGCTGCCCAAAAACACACTCACACACATACATGCAGAGTCATCTTAGGTTACTGATACCTTCTGACAAAGTCTCCCCAGACCCATTTTATGTGCCGTAAATTTGACACAAAGCAGAGGAGGGGGTAAAAACCAGAACATTTTGTGTGAAATTCCCACTTTGAAGTGTAGGACACGCTTGAAATGAAGAAAAATAACCGGCCCAGGTTCCTCAAGGTTCCTCTTGGCTCCTTTCTCTAAACTTACTATGTTCAACTCCAGCCTGCCTGATAGGCGTAAGCTTGGCTGTCAGCATGCAAGGGGCAATTTAACAAAAATATCACACTTTCACTGCTTACTGCATAGAGGGGAAAAAAATCACTTTCCCACCTTTCTCGAAAGTTTGCATGTCTTTACTTTGTACACAATTAATTTACATATTAGCCCCAAGGCCATGCAAATGTATTTATTTTGTTAGTGCTATGAAGATGTGACTCTTGATTTTGTCAGTTTTTTTAAAGTTACAAAGAGTGGGAAGGAAGAACTATGTTTTAAGAGGAGGAAACATCTGGTAGGACTAGAGAAGGCAGCCATCGGCCACCACCAGTATGCTCTTGTTTACAACAAAACCAGCATCAGCTAACCATTCACATCTCTCTGCTTAGCATTGGGTTCAGTGTGGGTCAAATACTGCCCTGCTTTGATTACTCAGCACTGGGAAGCAATCAATGACACCTAAAATTATTTATTTGCCTTGCTGGGAAATAAGCAGGAGAACAAAAAAGAGCAAAGAGAGAGACAGAGAAAGAGATATTATGCACACTTGTGTGATTAAGAGGAGAAGCGTGCATATGGACCGATGATAAAGTAAAGCTTAAAATTGTAATTATTCAATGCAATCTCATGTAATTTAGAGTGATTCTGAGGTTTATAACCAAGGTTTTCAAATCCATCAACACTGAGATACAGGGTGTCTATATCTCATGGGTCCAATGCAAAATGAGCATAGAGTAAATTGAGTAGCTCTGCATCACACATGTATCTGCTGGCTCAAAGCGCTAAATGTTTTTCACCCAAGCCTTATATTGAATGAAAATACCAGTATCCCACAGGGATAAAACAGAGACCGATTCAGACTGCACACAGATATGACAGAACATTTCAAGTCTCAGTTCTTCAGTTTCTCTTTTGATGGGGACCTATTCTGCTTTTTTGATTTTTTCTGCTGTGTGAAAGTAATTGTTATGTGCTTTCAAGAGCTCTGTTTCAAACACGCTGCCGTCAGCGCAGCACGGTTTTCCAGTGGTTGTGTCTTCAAGGCACCTCCACAGTTTATTCCAAGGAAACAGCCCGTCTTTAAAAGTACTTTAAAGGTATAATAATACTTGAGTATAATAACAATAATAATACTCATTTATAATAAATGACAATAATGCATACTAAGACTGTCATGTTCCACAGTGTGCCAGTCTAATATTTATCAGTCAGAGATATCCTGCTGTAATTTTAGCTTCTCTGTACATTTGTGCTGTCCACTTTTGCATTGTATACAGTTGCATTTAATCTTCATTGCTTACTTAGAAGGTTAACCTTTCTTAAAAGGTTTAAACTTTGTTTTCTGGGGAAAACATAGCAAGAGGAAAGGCGGTGCTAAGAAACACTGGGCTCTGCAGATATTCAGAAAAGAAAAAATGCGCCCTTTTGGGAGAAAGGCTTAAAAGAAGCTAAAACAATTTCATACAGGATAAAGTGAGGGAGCCAGTTTAAGATAAACGAGGATTGAACTGTGAATACTAAAGAAATGCAGAAAAATCAAAATTCAGCTAAAATGACCATAATAGGGAACCCTTAAATATTACGATCCCACCATCCATCACGTTCAAAGCTGCTTTCCTTCTTTCCCTGATCGTCTGCCTGCACTGAGCAGAGACTGCCATTCATAACATAATGCTACTCATAAGCAATGCTCCCAAAGGCACCAGCCAAACAAGTTCCCTCTGTGATTTACAATAGAGGGGCCCACTTCATTATTAACTGGCTAGCCTCACGGCCTGGGGGCAAGACCATTACCTCTACATGGGGGTAGATGCCACAGGCAGCAGTTGGTCTCTTCGTGTGGTAAAACAACACGTTGTAAAAATGATAGATAAGGTATGTAAGTGCAGATTCCAGGCAAACTCAGAGTCCTTTGAGTACTAAAACCTTTGTTAAATGTCGGCTCCATGGATAACCAAGACTTCTAACATTGTTCAGATGAAAAACTGATGATTAAATGTGGGGTTTGGTGTAAACTGCTCATATATTATGGTCCAAAAGTATCAGAAAGTACTACAGTGAAATTTAAGTCAATGCGTCATTTAAATGCGGATGTTCAGCTTTAACTCAAGTGGGTAGCAAACTCATTGCACCAGCAGTTTAGGAATGTATTAATACACGGTTCCGCATTTTTAAAGACTAAATACGAGGACTGTTTTTATACTTGGATGAAAATCATTTGCATTTGCATGACATCACCAAATGCTTTATTTCCTCCCTTGAAATGCTCTACCAGGCCGGTCCTGCAGCCACATTCAGTTCCTGATATTTGTGGGTCTCTCTGCCTTCACTTTGTCTTTACTAACTTCAGTAACTTGTCTTCAGTAAAAGTATGCTCTGTTGGGTTGGAGTAGTCAGGTAACTGATTTGGCAACTGAAGAATATACTATTTTTGATAAAGGTTTGAGAAACTCTTGGGTTGCTTTGCAGAATGCTTTGGGTCATTATCCATTTGCATTGTGAAGCAGTTTTGCGGCATTTGTCAGAATCTGAGCACAGAGTATAGTCTTGTACACAACAGAATTCATCCTGCTACTTCTATCAGCAGCCACAGCATCAATAAACACTAGTGACCCGGTTCCAGTGGCAGCCAAAAATGCTCATAACAGGCCATATCATTGCCTCCATCCTGTTTGACAGATGATGTGGTATGCTTTGGACCATAAGGTGTTTCCTTCTAAATACCTTTCTTTTTCCATCATTCTGATACAAATGAATCTTGATTACATCTCAGTTAGACAGGTGCATTTGCTTTCTTACAAAAAATAAACCAAGAACTTCCTGATCTTGAGTTGTTTGTAACCCATTTTAAACCTGTCTATATTTACATTCATAACACTGCCTTTTGATTGTAGATGTATAAAAAGGATCATATTTGCTGAAAACTTAATGGAATACTGTACCCCTTTGAATTAAAGCTGAAATCAGATCATTTACATCTTGATTTTGAATCCACTATGGTGGTTTACAGGACAGTGACACAAAAACTGTGTCACTGTCCAAATACTCATGGACCTGTCACTGAATGCAATTTAAACTTAACACTCTCTGGGCTACTACAAAGGGAAAGCTATCCCTTAATCAACATTTGCAGCTACTACTATATTATACTACAAAATAGGCCCACTGTACCACATACTGTTACACAGCAATGTGTCAAAACAAACACGCACAATGCTGCACAAACGAGGTAAATAAAACTGAGCTAGATAGGTGTTGGCTGAGGGAGGTAATGTAGTCTGCCCAGTTAGGCACATCTCCTTTGGCACCAAATCCTCTCTGGGTCCTGGCACGGGCCTATCCCACGGCAGTTGGCAAGTGGGGTGGCGGCCATCTTAGTGATTGCAGAATTGGGTGCACCCCTGTGTGCTAAAAGACAGTTTGGCTGTAGTTTAAAAAGCTCCTAAACCCCAATCTGCTTCTTCCTATTTTTGCCCTTATGGTATATCCCTGGAGGGCACTCGTTCAAATTCATTAGTGCTCCTTTATTTCCATGAAAATGGGAGACCCACTGCTCTCCATCTACCTCCTGTTTCTAAACTGCTGTCTCCATTTCCCTTCAGCCCGCAGTCTCGCTGCCTGTCTCTCTTTCACTCTCACACACACCAAACTCACTGTCATTTGCTTTTATTGTTTCAGTCTCTCCCTGGTTTTCCACTACACTAACCCAAGGGCGACTATGATGGGACTGCGAACAGCAACCCCTATTTCCATGCCAAACCCACTTCTGTCTTCCCTTTCATGCTTTCAGGCCTATCCTGCACCCTGTTGAGACTACAGATTAGGGTATAATGACAAATGTCACAGGGGCTGCCCTAAGGGGTGGGGACAGGGACTGGATTTATCACCAAATAACTCCCATCTATCCCTTTGGCTGAAAGACAGAATGAGAGGAGTGGACAAGAAGCATCATTGCTGCAGATGAGGGACATCACTCAGATACAACATGAAATATGGTTTTGTAAATCTCACTTCAGATTTTCCTGAAAAAACGTGATCATTTCACTGATGTATGGTGAGATTTCAGTTGGATGACAATGGTCCTGATATCGTCATGTAGGAATATATGATGTCTCCCTGTCTCTGAAGTGTATTTCTCTTCCAGTTCCCATTTGGTGGCATCAGGCTGCAAGCTGAATCTGAGCAGTGCTGGCTCTGCTTCCCCCTCACTATCTTCTCACATCGACGACAAATAGACTCTGATAACAGCTTTATTTGTTTCCCCCTAAAAAGAAAATCCATAAACATTCCTCCTACTCTGATTCCGTCTTTCACCAGATAACCTAACAGGTGTTTAAATTTTACACCTTAAACTGGATAGATTTAAACAGCCTTCTTAGACTACACATGCAACGACATTGAGAGACACTCAAGAGGAAAAATACTTCAGTCTATTCCAGAGTAACTGAAGTGCTTTATTTGAATTTCTGTCTCAAAATCAACTTTATGATCACTGATTTTAGACCACAGGTGTCAGATGTGTTTATACCAACCAGGAAATCCCAGAGAAACACCTTCACCTCAATTAAATTCTGCTCCCGAAAACATGCCTAAGATGCCAAATTAGCTGTCTCATTTATATAGCTATATAGCCTAAGCAAATGACAGAGCAAGGTCTGCAATAAACACTACTTAAATTGCAATCATTAAAGCTTTTTTTTTCCGTTTAATTTAGCGATAGAAAATAAGTTTTCATATAATAAGTAACTAGCTACTCTGTATTGCTCTGTATTGTCAAAACTACAACGAAGAAAAGCACAAAAATTATAAGACAGTTTGGTGTCTTAGACAATCTTCCCTGTGGTACAAAAATCAGAAGTAAAAAAAATAAATCTGTTATTCTGCCCTGGATTTGATCCACAAACAAAAGGGCGACAGCAGCAAGGGGGTAACCCCCCTCCCCACCACCACCCTGGTGCTAATCTCCCCAGCCATGACTGGTATCTCTGATTGGGCTGCTGTCATTCTTCCTCCAATCTCAATCACTTTTTAATCAGGATTATCTTCTCCGACACCGAGACTCGAGAGTTAATTAGGAGGCCAGCCACTGCAGGTGCTACAGCCCAATTGGGATTGCTTGGTTTATTCTTCATTCTTTTCCAGCCCTAATTTATTTTGATCTCTGAATCTATAAAACCTGCATCAACCAAAGAAAGCAGCCTGTGATAAAAACCAGGCAACAACTTCTATTAATCTGCCAATGCTTGGACCTTAGACCATAAAAACACAAAGAAACCTACCTGTATGTAGATTAAAGGAACAGTTGAAAACTGAGTCTTTGCCTGTGTGTTCGTGTGTGTGTACACATGTGTATCTGTGAGACAGCTGCACAAGAGCATTTCCTTATAAACACAACCACGCTGTGTAAAGCATTTTTTTTATTCATCTTTGAAGCAGAAAACAAATGTCAGAGAAACAACAAAATCTTCAACTTTTCAAAAAAGAAAAGAAAACACCAGGTTGCCCACTCTGTTTCCTGTCAGCTGGAATACAGTGGAGAGTGTCTGTCTCCATTTACATACAAATGTCACCTTCTATCTTCCCAGGGGCTGGGGAAGGTTTTACTCTCTCCACCGTGATGCGCTTGACAAACTTTTCTTCCCCGTCTGGGAGACAAGCTTGTGTTACACTGTGAGAAAGTGAGAGGAAACTCAATGCATTTTGCTTCTGGTGCCTTCGCTGTCTTCTTTCTCTTTGACATGCCACTGGTACGCTGTAATTTGTGTATCAAGACTGGAGCACATAGGCTTTGTTTCCATTTCACTGAAATATGAGGCAGTGTGCCGTTTGAAAAGGCGCCCGGGCTGCAGAAGTTGTAATTATTGAGGAAGCCTGATGATCGGGCTTTTGGATGGAAGGTGTTTGTTGTGGTAGGGGGATTATTAATACAAAACAAATGATTCCAGTGAGCCAGACTGCAAACAGAGTGCGTAAAATGAGAATATCTAATAACGGCCTCCTTGTACTAAGGGAAGCGATAGCATCATCTGCATCTATAGCAATCATCACCACTGAAGAATGCCCAAACTGCCAGCGCTGCTTGTATTCCCAGTGATGCACATGCAGCCATTTTCTGTGGTTAAGTGGCCCACATAGTGAATCTGCACCATTTCTCATAAACCAGGACGTGTATCCCCTGATGCATAGGGATGAACAATCAGCCTGACAGGCAGGTAGTTACTCCTTCTTAACCCCAGCTCACACTGCATGATGCAACGGAACAGCAGCCCCCTCCCTTTTTCTGCTTTTCCTGCTTCCCTCTCTTCAAGCATGCTCCCTCTATTCATTTTCTCATTCTCTCCCTATCTCTCTCCCTAGCCTCCTAATTTTTGCACACTGCCTCTCTTCATTATTCCCTTTCCTCTCTTTAACACCCCCCCCCCCCCCCCAACTGCAATTCACTAGCTTCCTCTCTTTCTCCCTCTCAATCTCTCTTTTTCCCAGAGGCCCATGTTTCGTTGCTTGCATTACACACAATTACTTCCATCCATCAATTATCTGCCTACTCCTCTTTAGCTACCCCACTCCCCTTTCTCTACTCTATGACAACCCCCACTACCCTGATTACACGTGTTTCTCTGCAACCTCCATCCCTCACCCGCCACCCCTTAGCTAAGAGTACCTCCTTGCGCTCTCCTCCTCCCTCCCTTTCCGCTCCTTTTCTCTTTTCCCCTTGTAACAGATGTCCCCTAAAGTTTGGGTGAGGTTGTGCATGTGGTGGAGAGGGTAGGAACAAAAGGATGGGGTGGTGGTGGTGGTAGTGGTGGGGACACAGATGGGGTGTGGTGGTGATGGGGGGTGAGTCATCTGAATGGTGCCAAGCCATCTTGCCTTGAGCTTTCTGTGTCTGCACAATAAGCAGCAGCGGATTAACAGCTTTTTAGCACACACATGCACACACAAACCCACTCACATCTCATTACAACACCACACTGGAGCAACAACCTGGGATAAGCCCATGTTTGGCATGAATTAGTTAAAGCTGTGACCCTTAGAATTAAAAAAAAAAGTTCAACAATGCTCTGCTAATGTATGAATACACTAACACGGTTTCAATTAGCAATAAATGCAACAATAACTGCATACTGTTTGGATTTTGTGTGTGCATTGTGCAGCCTTTTCAACATCAAATCCAGGTTGTTTTCAGAAGAAAGATGCTGCAGCATTATTCTCAAGCTAAAGCTTGATCCAAATGCAAAAAAGTTCGATTTTGGCACATTTATATAAAAGCTGGTCTCATCATGCTGGTTGCTTACTCTATCAATTGTATATGTAATTGGAGGAGTTTGTAAGAAATGGAGGGACGATGCAGAACATTAACAAATCAATCAGTCTTTGTCAGTGAAGCACAAGTTAGACTGTCCATTCAGCAAAGCACCAGTAGCGAAATTAAATGTGGTTATGAATGCTGAGTGCAACAAGACATTAAGTATGTTAAGTTAAAACATTCTTAAATGGACAGACAAGATGGTAGACACATTCCTGGTGAAGTGTTAGAAAAGTTTTTACCTTACAAAGCACAAACTGACTCAAACTACATTGTTTCTTAAAACTAGTTCTCAGATGTTTTGTGCAGACAGTCAAATGTGCCCCATCGAATGGCCTACAAGAGCAGGGTTTAAATGAGCTAACTGCAACCTGTTTGAATCCGTCAGGTTTAACCTCCCCAAACACACACAAACATAAACAGACTACCACCCCTGTGTAAAACCTCACAGGGGTCAAACTGCCAGGGCACAGGACAGCCTTTCCTGCCAGACTTATTTTGCAAAGACGAGAAGGAGGCAGACACCCCAAGGGGAACTTCAGTGCATCAATCTGGGAGAAGCCAGCTGGTAATCACACTTAACATAGGAACAGCCCAACAGCAAGCATCAGGAGACCCCCATAGGGGATGCAGGCAGAGAGACAGGACCAGACACACCCATTTGTAGGCTGTCACAGACTGTTAATTACTTCTCACCATGAGGCAGGAGTTCACATTAACTCTATAACTATAAAAGGGGATGGGTTCAGGGCCATAGGGAAATGAGAGTAAACTGGTGTTTGTGTAAAAACTCTGTCTAGTACAGTTTTCTCTCTCAGGCGCTTTGCTTGTTCAAGGGTGTTACATCTTACACGAGACTGAACTGTATGAGAAAGTAGCAGGCATCAACAGAAGGTCTGCTCCTGCTTGTAGTCAAAAGCAGATTACTGTCACTTCATCAGAAGGAGCTGAAGCGAATCATTTTTCTAAAACCTGGTGGAACCAAACGGGATGGGCAGGAAGCTGGGGAGGTTGCAGTGTGCTTATGTATTCTCAAAAGCTTTAGCAGATAGTCTGGCAGAGATTAGTACGTTCATGACGGTCTACCTTCACCTCTGCATACAACACAATAATATGACTGCACATTCTCCAACTAAGGCATATCTCTAGGAAATATAATATTCAGGTATAAATGTGCCAATGATATGATAAATTTAAAAAAAGCAATGCAATCAGGAAAAAAGTAAAGGCGTGACATACAGATTCAAATATGCACGAGTGACACATAGAGAAAAAGAAGAGTTTTGAATCTTATCTTAATCCCTGGTATTTTACACCTGGACAGTTTGGAGTTGTGTCAAAAGCCAGAAAACTAAATAGGAAAATGGGGAATGATTTCTGAGGGAAAGAAACAAATTAAGTGAAGAAGACAGAGGCATGAAGAAAACCAAGGATGAGAAAACACCAGAGGAGCCCAAGAGACAACCAAGATGCAAAGGGGACTTAAAGTCAGCCAGAAACAGATCAATGCTGCTGAGTTCACACACGTTATCACAGCCTTGTCTTATCTGGCCCCATGCCTCTCAACCCGTGTCATCTCTGTTCAAATCCATTGATGGCTTTCTTTGGAGTGGTAACCTTTAGACTTCAGTTGGTGGGTAAACTGTGACTTTTGGGGGTTCCCCGCCAGTTCAGAACAAAATTCTAAAGGGAATTGAGCTACAAACTTTAGACCTAAGGCATCCAAACAATGGTGTCTGAGCGAATAGTCAAACATTCTCTGCAAGTCACAAGTCTCGCGTGTCTCCACCTGTGGACAAGTCGAAAACAGGAGGATCCAGTGAATTGAAGAGATCTTCTAGAAAACTTCCAACCTGCAGTTTGCACTTATCTTTTTATCTTGTTTTTTTTCTCTCTCTCTCTCTCTCTCTCAGGAAAGCAGAAGGTGTTTCTTGGTAACTGGGCCTGCACAAACAGAGGTCTGATCTGACTTGTTTCAAAACTCAAAAACAGGTACATGGTATGTAATGCAGTGCACCACACATTGCAGAAAAAGCGATATGCTGTGGGGTTTTTGCAAACATTCATCATGCAACAAAACAACAAAGAGTGCCAAAAACATAAAGAGCTGTTTGCCTTTACACAGCCACCATGTATTATCTTGCCCTACAGTCTGCTTTGTCTTACAGTTGTATACGAACATAGACTTATAGGCATATATCGCTGTTTCAGGCTAAGAGGGTTCAGTAATAACTTTGTATTATTGGTGAAACCATACAACTAATAGGCTACAGTTCAATGCCCAAATGTGACCCCTTTACTTTGAAATACAGAAGCCCAACACTTTACCTGCAAAACAAGTACTTTAATGCATTAAAATTTCCTTAAACTGTACATCTCCTTAATATATGACCCATCAAAAACTTGGCAAAAAACCCCAATGACACCTCTTTTTTTTCTAAAAACAAATTGAATTTTAGTTTTGCGACAAGTTATGTAATCTTCCCACTGCTTGCACGGTGACGCTCACATTATGAAGCGGTTAGATGCTACTTTTATCGAGTGCGTTTCCAGCCTGGTTAAGTAGGAAGAAATGTGAAGGACAAAGGATGGATAATACACAAATCAAAGAGGAGAGGAGGGGACACTTTAGAAGACACACTGCCTCCTGTTTTCACAGTCGAGCTAATTGCACCTCGTGTCGCTAGAAGAGCACTGATTTAGCACTCGGAGCAAATTAAAATGAATAAACACAATTAGCTGTGAGTGCAACAGCGCCTCTGCATAACGTGCCGCATTTCTCTCTTTCTCTCTACCGCAACAGTCACTTTAGAGCAGCTGTTATTAACTGTGTTGTTGCGTCAAGTGCAATGTGAATAATTTCAAAGCACTCGATGCCACCAAAACTCTGCTAATTTGGATTTGAATAAAATAAACAGGGCACAGGCTAGTAAGAAAGTGGTCCTAAAAGCCTAAAAAAAATAGACAAATTAAGTGTGTGATATCGTTGTGTCCTCTTGAGTAAAATAAATGTGTTGATTGATGCTTTGGTTTTGTCATAACTGCTAAATATTTTACAACCTTGCAAATGAAGTAAAGTAAATAAAGTCCAACCAACCAACTTTAATTCAAGGTGATTAAATGTGAGGAATTAGAGCCATTTTTTGCACACTGTCTGTGTTTTAATAGGTTCTTGAACATGTGTGGACAGTTTCCTTGTTTCATCATGACAAATGGTGTGGGATAGTTCTAACTGTGTTTAGAAGATGTTCAATTAAACTAAATACGGTGGTAATGCACAAAGTCCAAAGAGGTGTTGACAAAAGTAAGTCTATCAAAGTGAGAGCCTAACAAAGCTCTCTCTCTGATAAGTCTGCTTTATTTTACAGCCTAAAACAGAGACAAATGAATAACAAGCAAAGTATTTTTTTCAGGTTCTGCTGTTTGATTTTTATTTAAAAAATAAAAATAAAGCCTTAGCAAGACCATAAGATGAAAGAAGCCTCTTACGGAGGTAGGCATATCAAAAGGTATATCATAAGGTCAAAGTTCTTAGAGAACCTAAAATAAACTTATCTGAATGTTAAGAAGAGAAGGGAAGGAAGGATTCATAATCTAAACATGTCCAACATCATTTGTCAAACATGGTGGAGGGAGTATTAAGGCATGAGCTTGTGTGGCTGCCAGTGGAACTGGGTCACAGTTTTTATTACCTCTACCATAGGGGTTATGTTTTTGTACCAGCTTGTCTATTTGTCTGTGAGAAGGATTATGCAAATGCTGCTAGGCCGATTTTCATTAAACTGACTAGAGAGGTGGCACATGGGCAAAGAAACAGCTTAATGCATTTTGGTGTATATCCTGGAAATTTAGTCACATCAGCACCAGCTTGAGAGGTTGTGTAGCAGACAGCTGCATAACAGACGATCTTTAGGGGGCGTCCCAGTAGCTAACAAATGTTACCATGCCTCCTTAGTCAACCAATGGACGACTTACATTGGTTTCTCAGTAGAAATACTTCATTAATGAGCCCCACTTATGGTAGTGTGCGAGTAACATCGGTTGCTTCAGGATGTAAGCGTGTTGCAGGGTTGTAATGAGCATAATTGTGGGCTGATGTATAATGCTACTCAATGTGTCCGTGCAATATTTTTAAATAAATGATGATGTTTAATTTGAGTACTGGCCTTGGCTGAGGTTAGTGATCTCTGGCCTCCAGATGATGTACCTGCTTTTCATATACTTTCATATACCCCGATGCATCGGGGGTGACAAACTTCAAGCACTCATCGACTGCACCCCAGGATCAAAAATAAACATTGTATTTGCAAGTAACAGATAGACTCTTTTTTTTAAAAGAAGAAAAAAAAACCTTGAAAAGATGTTGATGGTTGTGAGTTTCAATTTCAGCACCACATTTGGAAAGTCAAACAATAAAAGTGTCTTAAGGCATCAAGAGTGTTGCTTGTGCTATGGAAATTGATTACCACAGTGTTTAAGCCGGTCGTGTGTCAAAAATGTAAAAAATATTAAAGAAAGACGATTAAAAAGTTCAATTACCTCAAGTAAAATACACGGCTGAATAACTCATCACATGTAACGCCTGTAGCTATCTTGGATCTCTCTCTCTTCTCCACTTTGATGCTTTCAAAAATGGAGAGAATACACCCTACTGTTGAGGTAGGGGAAATAAAGAAAAACAGCTCAGAAAGTAATAAATTGCAAAGGAAATGAATTTCAAAACCCTGAGGAGGACACTTCTGCAAGACCTCCATACTTGGGGGAGGGAAAAAAAAAAGCATCATATCCGGGGCACAATTCAATTAGCTTTTCTTCCAAGTGTAGGGAAAGGAGCTCCGGGGAGAAATCAAAAGTTTGGTCCAATAAAAGAAGTTTTTCAAGGATGTAATGTTCTCGTGGCCCCTTCCTTCCCCCGCTATGCGTTGCCACTTCTTAGGAGAGTGCCACTCAAGCAGGCACTGACTTGTGATTTCTATATACAAAAAATAAATAAATCGGCTAAATTAAATAAAACAGCACATTGCAGATGCTGCTGTGACAGACACACTGGTCACGCTTAATCCTTGGCATTTTCATTGCCTGTTGTCTTTCTTGCCCAGTTATTTGACAGTGATCAGCGGTGATAAATTGTTCAATTAAAGCCACATTAAGAATCCAGAACACACTTGACATGCAGCGTCTTGGTTTACGTGTTGTCCAATTACTCTAAAGGACAAGACTCCTTCTTGCTACTGACAATACACATGTGACTCTCATCATAAGACAAATGGGTTTATTTATTTGAGTTAGCAGGCTGATTGAATGCTGGAATGCAGGACTGATGAGTTTGATTTACAAAAAAGGGGGGTTTTATCATGTGTTTTCTTTCTTTCTTTCTTTTTTTTTTGCTTGACTAAACAGAGCTTATTAATTATGCATCAGATTGGAAAATTGTCTTAAGTGAAGCGAGAAGTGAAATGGGATAAAACATTCTGTAAGTAGCAATAACAGGTCCACATGACTGAATTCGTTCCCTCAGAGCAAAGGCGCATCTCACCTCTGAACTTTGAAAACTTCCCACATAGTTCACTGCCTCAATAACCACTAACATCAAGAATCAAAACCTCTCTATTTGAGCTCATATTTTCCACACAATCCATTTAAAAAAGCAGCAGAGGTACTAATCTTTTGTTTTTTTGCTTTTAGAGTGGGAGCACTGGGGGTGAGGAGGGTGACATTGTTCTCTGCTGAAGGTCGTTGCCTTGGAAAAGGTTTAGCCTCAAATGTTATAAAAATTAAGATGACCTGGGAATCATCTTGAACAAATAATATTAATGGTGATGATTAGGAGGATGATAAGAGGAACAAGAACAACATCAAAGGTCTTGCCTGGAAATGTATCCAAACCATGATTCCACTATCCATACGTTTTCACACTGCCATAGTGTTGGAGGGGTATTAAAAGGCACCTGGTACTTTTTAATGTAAATCCTACAGTAACCATTTAACACACTCTAACCTTTCAATAGGAAAGTTACTTAAACATTTAAGTACTATCAAAATACTTATATATTCCGTTACTTTGACTATACTGCCAAGCATTACACTTACTGATTAACGGTTACCCTCTACAGGCGAGCGAGTAACAGAAGCATTTTTATCTTCAGATGCTACAGAAGCAGAGCCCCATCGTTAGAAAGCTCACTAAAAAACAAACATGTTAAAGTTTTGTTTTTCAGTTTGAACGTTAAAACAAAATTATTCACGGAAGATTTATTTATAAAAGCATGTTGAAAGAGAAAAAACGGACTAAAATTAGCATCTCTTCTTGGTTACTCCAGCGAGCTGAGATACAAAATCACAGCAAAGCTGAAAATATATAAACATACAGATATAGACGGAGCCCACTCTTAGGTCTCGCACCTTTCACCTGAACTGATTTCAAGCATTAAGAAGAATTAAGAAGGAGAAAAAAGTTGCACTCACTTCAGCGGCGTGAGAAAAGTACTTTTGAGACTATCCCCCCCACCCCTGGGGACAGGTTTTAAATCCGTATGCTTGGGGTAAGCGGTCAGTTCCCTCAGAGCAAATAAAAACAGTTACGTTGAATCTCCTGCGGCAGAAAAAAAACACTATATTCCACTTTCTCCAGCGGCAGTCACTTGTTAGCGAAGAGAGCATGTATGAAATACTCCTTTTATTCTCCGTACATTTGTATTCCTTCCCCCCAAGATCAGACGCTCCAAACCAGAATCTCCTCAGTGAAAGAAAAATAAAATGCCCTATAATAATCTCCAAACGTGTATCTCTTTATTGGTGTGTGTCTCGTTATCTCCGAGTTGCAGGTTTGGATTCTTTTCTTCCTAAAGCCACTCCGTACGGGCTGGGGGTGGGGAGACAGGAGTCAAACAGCCCCCCACATTCTCCCTCCCCCTATGAAGCGGAGGGGGAAAAAACGTAGGGAGTCCTGTGCTGCGTTCAATGCCGCCTCATAAACTTCGTCTCTTGACTTCTCCTACATCGTAAATCGCACCATGTGGTGCGTTCATGCACGTTAGTAGGAAATCATAACACAAAGTGGCCTGTAACGAAACGAGTTACTGCTGCTGATCTTTGGGTTTACAAATCTGGGCTGCAGTGGCAGGACTAAGAAGAGGCAAACACATGCATTTACATGGAACACTTTTAACAACATGAAGAGCATAGGTTATTGTAAAACCGTTCTTAGTCTAACTGTAGATCAAATTAACCTTTTCTCCATATGTGTGGATGTTCAGTGTAGATCAGCCCACATAACCTGCAAAAACGATCAGCATAGTTATTTTAAACTGTATTAGCGGGTTGGTATTAGAGTGACCAGTGAAAAAGTCGAAATAAGTGTTGCCATTGTGATAAAGTGTGACACACACACACACACACACACACACACACACACACACACACACACACACACCGTAGAAACAAGGTGTCACCCAATCACATTGGCTTTTAGTTGAAAAGGCAATCCTGATTGGCTTGTAGGATTTGAATTTGAACAGTGCCAGCTGGTGTCCACTATATCCAGCAGGGAGCCTAGACACACACTGGAGGCACATCAATCAGCTGACTCCATACTCACCTACCTTTGCAAACTGAAAATTGTTGCTCCGTCCTTGGCTAAAACCAGTTACATTTTGCTTTGTTTCAGACTGTCATATGTTACGCTGTGGGTTTAAAAAAATGCTTTATCCCAGCAAAGTGCAGCTAATTATGGCAAAGCACCTTCCTGGAGCTTTAAGGACTAAAGGAAAGGCTGGAAATTTGAAGAACATGAGAATTTAAAAGGTTTTTTTTGGGAAGTGTTACAATATGTGAAGCGCGTTGCATCAAATAAGAGTCCTCTTCTTCCCAAATAAAAAGAGAGGAATAATATTTTTTTTCGTGGGTGAACTTTTCAAGGTATGCAGGCAGTAATAAATGGGAACAAGCCCTTTTGAGAAGACACATCTTTTCTGTGTACTGGCAGAAAGCCACCCTGAGCCACAAGCAATCCTCCACTGCCCCCTTTCTGTTCTTTGTTTAAAACCCAGTGTGACATGTAGCACACCATAAAGAGGTGTAAAAGTCTGTGTGTGTGTTTGTGTAAGGATGGGGTCTAATCAATTTACTGTTGAGTATAAAACATGTGTTTATGTTACGAAGATTTCTCCCTCAGCCTCTTATTCACACCAGAGCCCTTTATTTAATCAAGGCGGTAAATCTTAACAGCGACCCAGAGCTCTCACCACCATTCCCCTGGTGGCGTGAGCCTTAACATGGTAAATTTCACTCGGGTAGGGAAATGCGCTCAGTGGCCGAGGCTAGTGCTTTGGAAGGATAAAAAGAGCACTTACTGCCTGACATGTGCAATCCATAACAGAATAATGAGACTCCTCCACTCCCGGAGTCCTCTTCCCCAGCTATCCCACTCCCGCTTTTTCTGTTTTCCTTGTGAGTGTTCATAAATGCCATGTAAATTCAAAGAGCGGAAGATGTGGCAAGTGCTCGGGGGAGAGCGTTTAATCGTTTGCGTCTTGTTTCCGAATCACATAGCAGCATGTACTGTTTGAAGATCCTCGAAACAAGCGGTGAACCTTGTTGAAACTGCTGCCCTCCTTCTGTCAGCTGCTGTGCTTCCAAGTGAAGGAAGGTGATCCTCATCACAATTGCTGCTTAGCAATGTTGTCAAACAGATAATGCTTGCATGCAAAAAAAAAAGGCAGAAGAATGGTTATTCCTGAATTTATATTCATAATAAAGATTGTGTGTCTTTATTGTGAACTGGTTGGTACATTAACCTCCTAAGATCCGAACTCTTCCACGGCATGCATTTTTAATTTCTCTTTGATATTTGGGCATATTGGGGCCCGATGAATGTAAAAACAAAGAATTACCAGATTTTTTGCCAGGTCCTAGGAGGTTAATAAGGTTAAGGTTTGGCTAAGATGGCATTTGTTGTGCAGAAACATGAACTTTCACTTCTTAGATGTGAAGCTGGATTGGAGCTTGAAGGTAGACCCTTCTTAACCAAAAAAGCACAATGAGGCTAAATGGTTCCTGGAGTGTTTTTGAACATCCTAAACAATTTCCCCTCATCTAAGGATGACAGTCTTCTTCTAGACGTTCTGAATTACGCATACCTACAGTATGTACACTATGACTATGCTTAAAAGCTGCCAAACCAAACCAACTAATTTAAATGTGCTCTACCAACACTGCCAAGAGGAGTGGTCAAATATGCAAGGATGCCAAGAGTTTGTTGGTGTGATACCAATAGGGCCTAATCAAGGTGTGCCTTGCTAAGAGGCATTTAACCAAATACTGGGGGGGAATCCTAATTAATTTTAAACATGTGCATCCAATTTGTGTTTTTAAGGTCATTAAATCATGTACAATCTTTTAATTATTGGAAAAAGAAGTCCAAAGAAATCATTAAAAGTCCGAAGTTCCTATGGCATTTATATCCATGATGAGTGTATGTAACCTTCTGACCACAGCTATATTTATATGCCTACTTTGTCTCCCTGTCTTATTCATGTGTTTACCCAAAGTTTTGCCAGGGGGCCAGGTAGGGCATTAACAGGGAAAGAGAGGCACAAAGAAATTCTTTTCTTTCTTATTCTCATTTAAAATGTCTAGCTTTTAATAAATAATTATCTGAATCTTACAACCAAAGTTTTTATATGATGTAAAATGTATAGAAACCACACATATACCAACAAGACTGTGTACATCACTGTCACAACAGTGTTTGTTATCATTGTTGTGAGGAGACCATAAATAGCATTTGCATTTTCTGTTGTACAGTTCATTTGCTGTTTTGTTTCAAAATAGCTGATAACTATTCGCTGACAGCTGCTGACAGCTGCTGACAGCTGCGAACAAATATAATTCTGTAAAGTTGTTTTATATAGTGTGTAACTGTTCATATAGAGCATTATTAAATTTATTGCTAATGCAATCATATGGCACATTGACTTCTGAGGAAATTTTAGACGGCGTTCATCATCAAAAAGGTTGCCGACCCCTGGAGTAGGCACTATGTGCCCAGAATAAACAGAGTCAACTAAAGAACAGGGCTTTTCAGCCTTGGGTTTTGACGTTAGAATCTCATTGCAAGTTGGTTAGTCCATTTCCGAAGTTTAACTAGTCAGACGTACCAAAAATGGGTACAATAAATATTAAAAGTGATGATTTTATTTTTTTAAAGTGATGAATCTATTTAAGTATTTGAAATATTTAATTTTTTTGTATTATGGCTTATCTGGCATATTATTTTTAATATATTTAAAATATCATGGACAGAGGATCATGGAGCAGGAACCAACATAGCTCCAATTACAGGGGACCTATTGAACATTCAAGTGTGAATGGAGTATATCAGAGTACATAAAAACTACGTCACTTATACTAGGTGTAATCAAAATCGTCTTTGAATGTCGCCCTTGATCTTCTCTTTTGTATCAAAATGGCAGCACTTCAATCTGAACATAATTTCGAGGGAGAAGTACGAGTCTTGGGAATCAATCTGGCAATTAAGGTATGTTGGGTGATTCTGTGGCCAAACCTCAGGTTCTTTGTGCCAAATATTCTTCTCAAAATGCCAAAGGACATTACAATGTAGCTTTAAACTGGGGGAGGCACATTTGTGTTTGTACTCAAGAACTGCAGTACGATTTTCATCCTTGGACACTGTGGACTAAAGTGCACTAAAAACTGCACATTGGTCTCTGGATCGCAGCTGTTCACCCAGCTCCCATTAACAGTAATGCTAAATAAAGTTGATTCTCTTTTTAGTTCCATGTTGAAATTGAAAGTGTGTATATACACATTTAATCAGAAGGTCCAGGGAGTATAAACACAGAAGCTATAATGGGACACTTTGAGAGGAAGAGTGGTAAAATTAACTTTAAATTAGATACGGCTTTTTTTCTGGGGTCTTGAAATGTTTTTTTGACGTTTTAAAAGAATTTACCATTGTATGACAATTCATAGAAGTCATCATCACATACATACTTGCCTTTTTTTATTAGCTTGTTTTTAAACAAAATGTTGATTCTCAAATATGTTGTGCCAATTTCAGTCTGGTGTATTAAACAGGGGACACTTGACCGCAAATTCCAAGGCTTCTTTTGCCAGTCCATCCCCTGGTTGCTTTCTTCCTTATTGTCTCCCTGCTCCCTTTCGTTCATCTGTGTCACCCTTAAGGGTTGAGACACAATCACCTCTGATAGCAGCGGGCCATCGCTCACTCTGTCCCTGAAGGCGACAGCCCACTTACTGCCAGCTTGTGCTCAAATGGAAGACATTTCATCACCCTACTGAAAACACAATTAAAAACACGTGCACGTCCGGTCGGCCCTCGAGAGCCACCCTTTGTCATAAGTTTAGTTACACTGAGTCTGCCTCACCCTCTCAGATATTTACTTTCCCTGTGACTGAGTGTTTATCAGCTAGGTTGACAAGTGTGCTTTTTTTAGTGCACTTGAGGCGCTGGAAGAACAAGAGGAAGTGAACCAGTGCTCAGTGTTTAACGCTCTTCTTTCTGAGAGACATTTGTCGCCTTGTAGCTTCAACAGTTAGCTGATAAGTGACTCTCTAGGCTAGAATATTTTTCTTCTTCGCTGGAAGCCAAAATGGAGGACAGTGTGCAGGGTTTTTGGTGAAGGGTGATTTCCTCAACGCACACTCATACTGTACACACAAACACACACAGAGCAAGCGGGAACAGAGGCAGACTGACGGCTATTAGAGAGCAACGATGCTTGCTCTTATCTCCCTCCACGATAGAGATCTACAAAGAGCTTGAGAGAGATTATGAATTCATTACCTTGATACACAAGTGAGCACTGCAATAGACAGGAGTTTGAGAATGGAGATAGGAGCTTGGTGGGTGCAGGGAGAAGAGAAGGAATGGGAGTGCAATGAATTACATGCTGCTAGCGGAAAATAAATCTGTCTGCTTTCTTTGCATTTTTAGGACAATTTTTTGCCTTGTTGCATTTGTTGATTCTCTAAAATGTGTTCCTCCCATGTGTGATCAGGCTTTATTACAGGTCTAGCTATATTTCTTTCCATTTGTGCATTTTACCCAGCTAACAACATTTTACCCCCAGATTTTATCCATCCATTTTTTTCTGCACAGAACTAAAGAAAAACAACTACATAAGTATCTGGATGAGATTCCCCAGAGCTCAGTATTGACATTAGGCTCCTTTCTGAAATTGATTGGTTTTGTTGTCATATGTGATGTTGAGTGTTTTCAGTTGCACTTCTGATGATTGCAGTTCACGGCTCAGATGTAGTTTTTGCACAGTCAGCTTGCATCGTGTCAAGTCTCTTGTGTTAAGTATCTAACTTTATAGTCTTGGGAGAAAGGACATCTCAAAAAACAACTTAAACAATAGTCTTTTTTGCTAACGTAACACATTTCAGTCAGTGTAACTATACAGAAATGTTTTCTGTGACCAGCCACACTGACCTATTCTTGCCTCTTTCCTTCCTTCAACTCTTGTGAAATTCTTTCAGATGGCTCACTTTCAATATGGCTTCCTCACTGTGTGTTTTCCCTCAAGCTCTGTTGAATTCGGCTGACGTTTGGATGCAGGTAACAAAGTCCAGTTAAATAAACCAAAGAAATTCAGAGAGAGTGAAATAAACAGGTACAAAGACATAAAAAGAGAAGTAAGTACGTAAGTTTTTTTTCCTCTTTGTCTTATGAATCTGGTAAAATTGACAAATGCTTTACGCGATGCCTGCTCGAACTGTAAATTTCAAGTTCCCTGCTAGACTGAGCAGACAGTTAACTGTGAATTTAGTTGAGCTGTGAATTAAGGTTGTGGCCAGACTAAATGCAGTACACAACCATGGATGAGACTCCCCGGATCCACTGTCAAAGTCCCGTCTGAAGAGATACTTGCAGATGTTATTCACCCTCTACTCATCATGTCCCATGATAGCATTACAGAAGCCAATAAGCTGATATATGCCACTTCAACAGTAATCCTAGAGACACGTGGGTATAAAATCAAGATTATATGCAGAGAGAATCCCCCATGGAGGAGAAACCTGAAAACCAAAATCAAGTCCAGAAGAGCATTAGTCGATTAACAGAGGTGCAGAAGGGCCTGGATGGATAAAAAGGACATCAACAAGTCCACCACTGAGTCTCTAAAAACACCCTTCACTGCTAGGCTGAAGAAAAGTAAAACCCAAGAGAACAGAAGGCTTGTTCTCCAAGGACCAGTGTTGGGGAGTAACGGAATACATATACCGCCGTTACGTATTTAGAATACAAAATATGAGTAACTGTATTCCGTTACAGTTACCGTTTAAAAAGGTGGTATTCAGAATACAGTTACTTTGTTGAAATAAATGGATTACACTGCGGTACTTTCCTGTTTCATTTTGTCGCGGGTCAGGACTGTTTGGGTTTTGTTTGACAGCTACGTTCTTTCGTTCCAGGCGGCAGCGTTACGGTTGCCATGGTTACAGGGCGACGCTCTCTCTCTCTTTCTGCGACTGTGTGTTTCCTGGGTGAGAGAGCGCCTTTTCGTTGTTGTTGTTGTTGTGCTAAGCTAACAGGCAGAATGCTACAAGCATAGCTCTAAAGAATGTAGCATCATTGGCAGTATAGTCCGTGTTGCAGGGAGAATGCACTGCCATACACGTTATGTGTCTGTGAGCGCGAGGAGGGAGAAAAAGGCGAGTGGAAAGGTACGAGTTGTCGTCGAGGAAAAACGGGAGCTGGAAACATGTAAATATAATAATAACCACTGCAGCCAAGAAGAGTGCCTGACGAGCCCAGTTGTAAGTAAGCTATTAAGACTCGACTGTACACCGTGTTCGTGTTTTCCTCCGAAAACAATAAGTTCCGTTGGAGCAGTCTTTCAACGCCTCTCTCTGTCTCTCGCAAGAAAAATTGACCCACACAACAAAGTAAAGCTATTTTTCGGCTATGAGCCGACAGGGACCCCGCCGTATTAGTCAGAGGTCCCTTTACTACAGTTCGGAGTCGCGGACCTTCAGTAATAGTAATAAATCACACAGCAATAGTACATTCACGTTGTTGTAAAAAGCACGATAATATATTAAGTAATCCAAAGTATTCAGAATACGTTACTGTCATTGAGTAACGTAACGGAATACGTTACAGAATACATTTTGGGGCATGTATTCTGTATTCTGTAACGGAATACATTTTAAAAGTAACCTTCCCAACACTGCCAAGGACCTATAAAAGATGTACTCCCAGCTGCAAATGCATAATGGCACAAGGACAGACCTACTCAGAGCTGATCAAAGCAATGAGAGCACACAGCAATAATCTATTGCTGTGTGATTTATTACTATTAGTGAAGGTTACTCGCCATACCAAGAGCAACTAGATTTTTAAATCTTAATATAAAATGAGTAACAGTAGGTTGACATTAGGTAAGGCTGCACTTTTTGCAGCAATCTCGTATAGAAAACGATTCCGCGCATATATAAAACAGGTCCGCGGCTCCGAATCGTAGTAAAGGGACCTCTGGCTAATATGTCAGGTTCCGTGTCGGGCTCATAGCCAAAAACTAGCTTTACTTTGTTGTCTGGGTCTGCTTTGCTAGAGCGTTGAAAGACTGCTCCAACGGAACTTATTGTATCGGTGGAAAGCGCGAACACAGAGTACATTCGAGTCTTAATAGCTTACATACAACTGGGCTCGTCAGGCACTCTTTTTGGCTGCAGTGGTTATTATTATATTTACATGCTTCCAGCTCCCGTTTCTGCCCATGGACAGTTCGTGCTTTTCTACTCTCCTTTTTCTCCCTCCCTCGCTCACAGACACATAACGGGTATGGCAGTCCATTCTCCCTGCAGCACAGACTACACTGCCCATGAGGCTACATTCTTTGTAACACTCTTGCCTTCATATTAAATTATTTTTAAAAAATATTTCTTCACGTCATTATGAGACGCGAGATTGAGACACAGGCATTAGAGCCTCTTAATGCGTGTTTTGTTTGGATTTCCAATGGCGTGAAATTACCAAAAATAGAGAGGGCATAACCGAACATATCAAACAGGAAAAGACTGCAGTATAATCCCTTTATTTCAACAAAGTAACTGTATTCTGAATACCACCTTTTTAAACGGTAACTGTAATGGAATACAGTTGCTCATATTTTGTATTTTAAATACGTAACGGCGGTACATGTATTCCGTTACTCCCCAACACTGGTGGTTGATTGAACAGTGCACCAAGATGCTTTGAATTGGCAACCTAACCTGAGCATAGACTGACTATGACTCAAGGTTGGTTTCCCTAATCTAAGAATCTTGGTGAGGAGCTGAAAAGCTCATGACTGACAAGCTGACACATAGATTCTGCAGTGCAGAATCTATCTTATACTCACTTCAAATAAGTATACAGACACAGATCTAGATCCAGGAGAAAAGTGACCATCAGCCATCTCCAATACATGGATGACATCAAGCTATGTGCCTGGAGTGAGCAAACATTGACTCACTGATCCACCTCACCAGGATACATAAAGAGGATACCGAGATGTAACTCAGACTGGATAAGTGGGAATGCATAGTTATGTGCTAAACAGTAAGAATATTGCAAGACACATTTGCTTACAAGCCATCAGATAGGGATCTGAAATAGCTATAATAATTATAGCTGAACATATGATGTGATAGAGTCCACTGATGTCAAGGCATAAAACCTCTTCACAGTGCACAGAGTATCCCACTCAAGTTCCGGCACCCTGAGACTCTACAAGCAATGAAAAGAGGGATGCAAAGGATAAGTGTGTGTTACAACTACAATCAAAGATGAAGCAAGGAGAATAGGTGAACTTATGAGAAAAATGCCAGATCCCTGGATGAAGTGTTATAAGAATTACATAGCCAGCTGAAGACAGATGATAATGGAATAGAAAATATCATGGAAGATATTGGTTCTATCTGCCAGTGTTAGCAGATGGGGGAAGAGGGTGGCATCAAGAAGATCTACCAGTGGTTAAGAACAGCTTGTGTGAAGGACAACATAGAGGCTCTGACCATGGCAGCACAAGAACCAATGTACTGCAGTCTACTACAGCCCACCTGATCCAAGTTGTCGGCTTTGCAAAGATGCTTCTGACATGGGCCAGCAGGCAATGGCATGATGTAAGAGTCAAGCTTGGATTTTAAAAGTAAGAGGCAGTGGTGGTTGACAAGAAAAAGATAAAAGTTGTCCCAATTCTAGCAGATATTGTCATTAGAAAGAATGAGCGTGAGGAGCACCGCTGCATGGGATCTCTCCTGCTTCCTACTGCAGATTTAAGTTAACTGGCTGTAGGTGTCAATATGAGCGTGAATGGTTGTCTAATTCTGTGTGTTGACTCTGTAATGGACTAGTGACCTGTCCAATGTACTCCACCCTTCGCCTTATGATAGGTGGGATAATCTCCTGTCCCTGCTTCCCACCCTGAACTGAATATGTGGTTGAGGAAGCGGATGGACATATGTCACTAGCTTAGCAATAAACTTAAGGAATTGAGAATGTGATTTCTGGTAACAGTCATCTGTCTTATGTCTGTGGCATGTTTAGTGTTTTTGTGCTGGCATACACAAGTACCTTTAATAATATAGCCCATATACATCTCAAAACACATCTTTGATTGTTTAAAGGAAGGCCTTGCAGAGAGAACCCATTTGATAATTTATGTTGTATGTAGGCATACTTTTAATGAAGTAATATATCATTACTCTGTGTATGTGTAGTTCACTGGGTATATTTCATTTGTATCTATACTGAATGATATTTTTGTGTGCTGTGTTTGCATGTGCCTTTCAATATGCACCACTGTACAGAGGGTACTGTATTTGACTGCTTTTAATGCTTTCAGGTCACAGTGCATGTGTGTACCTTTCAGGGAGTGTTTGTGTATAAGTGTGTGTGTATTTCTAAACCGCAGAGAGGCGGGTAAAGCCATAGAGGCCAGTAGTGATGAGTGATGCCAGAGGTGGTTTTCTACCAACCTCTCCGCTGGCTTGCTGGCTCTCTAATGGCCTTCTCAGTGGGCTTACTGACCGACTTGGTGGCTCTCAGTGGCTGTGTCTTCCTTATTTGGTAGTGGAAGGTGGGGGATGGCAGTGGCAGGGTGGTGGATGGGAGAGCAGTGGTACTCTGTTTACATGCAGGGGCAGAAGGTCAGAGTGCCAGAGTGCTATGGACCAAACGCAAATAACTTTAAGACAGTAAGTGAGCAGGCAAGTCATTGCTTCACGGTAGCGACTGGATGAATCAGAGCAGAGTGTGTGCGCATGCATGCACGTGTCAGAGTATTTGAGAGGGAAAGGGTGGATAAGAGTAAACACTTTAGTGAGGGAGGCTTGAGAAAAAAAGGTTTTACTACAGGTAATTTCCACTCATATGGACACACTGTTCTCTCTTTCCCCTCTCTTGCTCTCAGGCCCGGACAATTGAGAGGAGTCAGTAGAAAGGAAATTAAAGGCAACCATCCTTATAGTTTTACTCTTGTCCGCTTGACTGCTTGCATGCCTGCCTGCTTGCTTGCCTGCATTCCCTGGGCAATGTTTATGCTGTGCCCTGCCTAGGACAGAATAGATTCGCCCACACAGCACTGTGCTCTCAACCAGAACCTAAGTAGGTCTGGCAAGTCCGAGCCATAGTCTCATTCACTTGCACTCCTCTGGATTAGGCTCTATATCCTGGGGCAACAGTGCAATGACTGCATTAATAGACCTAGATAGCATCTCTCCATCCCCACCCTAAATTGTATATCCATTTTCTTTGTTTCATATCAGCAGGTTGTTTGTTCTCTTCCATCAGCTTCGTTTAAGTTTTGTTACACAGTTTGGCAAATCACGAGAGACACTTAAGTTTTGAGTGCGTATAGATTCAAAGCCACGGGGGATGTATGAAATGCTGCATAATTATGAAGCCAAACTCAGCATAACAGGTTGCCAGAACTTGTGACAGAGCTGATGATTGAGCGATGAAAGAAATTAAGCTTAACGAGTTTCAGAGAGGACCTTTATTAAAATGCACCACACTGCATAGTTTCACATCATCACTCTGAGGAGAGAATATATAGTAAAACATCCTTCATTTCCAAATACCATGAAATTACACGTGCTAGCATAATCAGATTCATTGCCTAAAAAACTCGAGGTCAATTTACATTTCTTTAAATGCCGCAACAAATAACTGGGTGTATAGCGTGCATAATTGAATGATGCTAATTCATCACTGCATTTTTTGGTCCACTCTTTATGATGTATATTAGGGTTGTTGCTAGTACAGTAATTGTGTAGTAAAAGCACTGCTGTGAAGAGGATGGTGGCAGAAGGGCACATTATCCAGCCTGTCAGACTACCAGTGCCACGCTACGGATAACACTGCTCTGAGAGAACACAGTGCCTCTTGACGCCAGCTGTAAAGATTAGCAGAGCTTTGTTTAATTGTGCCGCTAACATCCTAGGAGCCACTTAAGAGCTACTGCTCTCTTTTCCTTCGAAACTGTCTTTAAAGCTCAGCCAACAGTTGCTGTTGTCTGCTCATTCAGGTGCAAAGGCCTTATGGATTTGTCCAATTCAGGTACACTTAGAGGAGCTCACATCTCCCTCCTGCTGAGGAAGGCAACTGAATCGGCAACGCAGCCAAGCCATTACCGAAACACTTAAAACAGTGAACTGAAATAGATGTCAAAAATTAAACGAAAGACGCCGCATCCAATTTGGGCAAATAGCTGCTGTTGATCATGCAGTTTTAGCCAAAGTGGCCCCACTGGTGGCCCACAGTGCCCGTCTTTGTTCAAATGAAATCAAACTGAAGTGTTTTGCAGCTGTGAAAACAAATAGCTATTTTGTCCAGTTAGATGCTTACTAGGCAAAATAAAATGGCTTTTCATTTTTAAGGCCATTTTCCCTGGAGGCTTAAAAATGAGATTTGGTTTATGAAAGACTTGAAGCACGTCAATCACTGCATTGTCCTGGTTTCTCACAGCATCATAAACCTTTCACAATTACTTTGTAAACATGTATCCAGGCCCATCGTGTGCTTATACTGTTGAAGTGTGAAACACATTATATATAGCACTAACAAGACAAAAGACTAAAAGGACTGTAATCAGTAGTAAAAATAGTCTAATTTTAGTTAATAAAATCTAAAACCATCTTAGTTTCATAACTGAATTTTCACTTTTGGGATTTCTCTGCAATTTAAGGTGTTATTTTTAGTTATGACAAGGGTAATAGGAAAAGTGTAGTGTCCTTGTACTCAGCAGTGTCATAACTGAAAAGCTCACAACAGTAAATGAATTGTCAAATCATTTCCAAACTGTGAACAGAGCTGCTCTCCTCTGAACATCCTATTCCCCCAAATTTATATTAGCATGGCTACCTGTCACTGCAGCTGTCCGTGGAAGAGGAGCAACTCATTCAGAAGATGATTTATTTACTCATTCAAAAAAAAAAAAATCACATAAGAAATATTGTATTACAGTTTTTCTCAAATGTTAAAACACAAAAGCCAATCCTGTAACCCAAATGACCAGTAGTCTAAACACATTTACTAAATGTAGCCACCATATTCCAGTACCATAAACACATGTCACATGAAGACACAATTCACAAAACACAACCCTCTGTACTCATAAATCTAAACACATTTTTCCTTGCTAAAACACATGTTGCAAAACAACTCTGCTCATATCCTCAAATGAAAGCCCATGTGATGCAAAATGCTTGCCACAGTCACCAATCTTTGAACACAGGGAACACACCTGGCGTCATTCACTACACACAATGACTCAAAATTGAAGACACTTGTTGCTAATGCTGTACCCACATGTAAAAGCAAGTTCAGAGTGCACAGTATGCTGAAGGTTCCAAACAAACACAATGGATGAAGGCAGAGTCAGGGGAAGAGGAATTTGATGCAGAGGAGGGAGAAGAGCTGGCCCTGGAAGAAGAGGAGCAGGCCAATGAGGAAGAGGAGTTCAAATGAGAGGAGGAAGAGGAGCGACCAACGAGGAAGAGGAGAAGGCCAACATGGGAGAGGAGAAGGTCCAGGAGGGAGAGCAAGACAACCTCGCACCATCATTACGGACGAGATGCGAGCAACAGCTCAGCGACATGATGCCGCACAGTGATTGTGGTGTGTGTGTGGTGTGAATAACGTAAATAAAAAAACTTCACACCCTGTTCATGTTTTCAAGATTACTGTTGTGTGCAATAGATTCTGTTTTTGCATTGAGTTGTGTTACAGTAGTGTACGTACATGCAGGATTTTCTATAGATTTATACTACTCATATGAAACTCACAAATCTAAATGCCTAATCCTCTGCAGAGATCTACGACGATCCGTTACTGTATAGTTTCTAAAATATGCATTGGCAGTTATGAAACAAAGAACCTTCTCACAAATTGAGCATTGTGTTTTCAATTGTTTTGCTGTAGTGTGTAATGCTGTGTATAGTGTTTATAGTTTTGACAGCTTCGAGCTGCTCTCTTGGTGTGGGAGTTTGAGTTTTGCAGTGGGAAGGTGTGGTTGTGTTTATGTAGCTTTAGAGAAGGGTGTTGTGTTTGGACATTGGGGGACCTGGTGGTAACGTTTGTGAAATGTGTTTTAGCATTTGAGAAAAACTGTATTTCTTTAGTGAACACTTTCCAAACATCAATACTGGAATCGACTCAGTCCTTCTGGTACCAACCAGTTCATGGGAGCAAAACAAAACATTTCAGACTGAAAGTAATGATGAGATTAGACCTGTTTTACTGGACAATGTAACAGTTGCTGATTTCTTTTCGTATTTAGCTGCTGCTTGTTTTTTTCCAGCTTTCTTTCATTGATGCTCCCAATCTTTTAAATTGATTTTAAGTAATCAATAATAATAACGCCAACACAGAAAGGTCAGCAATTTGATTGGACTTAGTTTTTGACTCATGCCTTCATTTAGCCACATAGATGCATGGTTGATGCAGGAAGCTGAAACATGAGGAAGACCATTAGATCAATGCAATTTTCAACTAACTACTAATTCACAGAGGACATGTTTTAAAATACAGTTTTTTGTTTTGCTGATTGTCAAATGGCACAGTCAGTGGATCTAACGTCGATACACACTGTTGTCGCGCTCTCAGTTTTCAGCTTGTTGAGCCCACAGTGGGGGATCCAGATGTGCCATCTTGCCTCCAGAACCTTTTCTGCAGTCGAACGAAGCAGGGCAGCGAGACTTCACTCTCATCGTGGTTTAGTATACCAAATACAGCTGTTAATGAGGCTGGTGGCCTCTGGCAGCAAGGTGACAAGAAGCAGGGGTCCCTGTGCATATGACGAGGGTTATGTCTGGGCTTTCATGTGCTCTGACACCCATTTGTTCATATTCATTCACAGTTTCTGCATGTCTTCTGCTCTGCCAGCAGCACTAATAATCAGGCGATGATATGGAAATAAGAATGTGGTGTGCAGTGTATGTAATGTCTGTGGAGTCACCTACATTTGATCTATCAACTTGAAATTAAACTATTCCCTGACTGGAGCAATAGAGATGAGGGAGTTTCATAACTAAGCTGGGGGACTTTTTAAATTTTTTCCTACTGCTGCAATATTTGAATGGATAATATGAACATCTTGAGACATAGGGTGGTGGATCGTGTACAGTTAGAATTCAATAAATGGTGATATTACACCCCAAGAGCAGTATGTAAAAACAGCCTAATGTTCAGCCTTTTAAAATATACTGTAACCGTTTGTAAGAAAGTCCTCTGAATTTGTTAAAATTGGGGATAAAACGGTCTGCGGCCTGCAGCTGAGATGTGGAAAGACCGACTTATTAATGACTCTAACTACCACTTTGCTTAGTGTGCTGTTGTTGTTTTTTTTCTCAGCCACTCTGTGTATTTGCTAAATGTGCTATCACAATATTCCTAATTTCCTTCAAAGACATCTTGTAACAAGAATACAGAAAATTATGCAATTAGAATTAAATGCAGGCGTTACCTTTAATTAAAGGGGATGAAATCTATAATCACGAGGAAACTCTGTACAGTAGGAACATAAGTTTCACTGAAAAATGCATGCAGAAACCATTTCAGATGAATTCTGCAGCAAAGTGGAGCAGTGAATGAGCCTGTAAATAAACCCCATTCAGGAGGGTACATTACATGTCTAAATTGATGCGCAATAGCTTCCAGATCTGAAAGTCACCAGCGCCGTTCGCTGAATGAAAAGAACTGCAGAAGTAGAGAAGGAGCTCCTCAGTGCCAGTCTGCAGTGACAGGTAGATGATATCTCTCTCAGCCTTAGCACGGCTGTCAGCATGGATGGATGAGCTTAGCGCAGGGTGCACCCAAAGCGTGAAGAAAGATGACAGTTTATTGTGTCATTAGGACGTGGAAACAAAAACACTGGAGTTGGAGTTGAACCAAACTTCAATAAACTTGCACTTGTGCATGTGACTGCGTGCAAAATAAACGGGCAATACTGCGCCCCGATTTGCTTAATTAAACATCATTAGATATTCTATAGTTTTGATTAACTGCTTCCTTTGCTCTGCTTGGTTATCTATTAAAGACAACAAGAAAAAAATTACCTATTATCTTTTTCAATTAGGCCGTTAGGTTAATTTGCCGTAGCCTTGCTTTTTGAGTGATAATTGTTAGTTCGAAACATAGTAAACAACACGGCACCAGCAAACTAGAATGTGTATATCTGCAGTGGTTAAAAAAATGACAAGAGGGACATGAATGGGAAAAACGTATTCACGTGGGATTATGGGACACTGTGACTATCAGAGATTTGTATGCAAAAGCAGAAGAAGACAGAAAAGCAGTGAAAGGTAGGAACACGTGGATGAAGGATGTAGCAGAACAAAAAGAAAAAGGATTTAGAAAGCATGAATTTGTGCCCACCAGTGTAAAATCAGTTATTATGCAGGGTGCGAGGCAGCTTCTGGAAACATAATTGCTCCATCTAAAATGGCGGTGCACTGTGCAAAAATTTAGGGGCCCACTTACCGCTGGGTTGTTTTCAAAACCTTTTTAGCCTCATATCTTCAGCTGCTCCAGTGGCTTCTTTTTCTTCTTCTGCTTCTTACAACTCACTCGCTCGTACCTTTAAAGTAGATGGAAAGAGAGAGAGGGAAAATGACAGAGAAACATTAATGAAAGGGACTACTAAATGAACAACCTCCTCAAGTGGTGGGTGGGGGGATTCAACAAATGCTGTGATGAGTTTCTCTCGCTCTCCCTTCTTGGCCTTTTGTGACCACAGGACGGCAGTTCTCGGGCGAGGAGGAGGCTTGCTGCTGATTGCCTGAGAGCTATGGAGTGCAAATCTGCATGAAGTCCCTCCTGGCTTCTCTTGATCATTTTCTCCTTCACATCTCTAATGAACCTGGTCCAAATCTGTGGGTGCATGCATGTGCGAATTTGATTGATACTTGTTTTGATATTCACTCGTGCACAACAGGCTACTGCATTTATGGAATAAGTTGATGGTCTTAATATGAAATGTAATTGTAGGGATTCATTCTCATTTTTGTGTGTCTGATGAACAATTTTTGTGTTTGTAATATTCGGCTACTTAAATATATATATGTATATGTATATATATATACATATATATATATATATATATATATATATATATATATATATATATGTATATATATATACATATACATATATATATATATATATATATATATATATATATATATATATATATATATATATATATATATTAAATGTGCATACCGTATATTGACATGTATTTTTAGTTTTGTGCTTTTGTGAGTTTCTTTGTATTTGGAGGCCTCACTGTATGTAGCCTCACTCGATATTCAGTCTACTCTCAGCCAGGTCTGCAGCTGTGGGTAGCAATACCCATATGGAAAAGATATATATCAATCTTATAAAGTTTGTATCTGTCTTGTGTGAAACTTCTATGAAAAGCATATAAGAGTGAAAACAGACATAAGATCCCTTGAAAAATTATATGATGAAACTTGTATGTTTTGGATACTTACTAAAACAATGTATGAAAGTAATGAGAAAGTGGCCACTTTCATGAGTAAATCATGTAAGCCTTATATGATTTACTCATGAAAGTGGCCACTTTCATGAGTAAATCATATAAGTTTTTACTATTTCTTTTCCATATGGGTAAGTCCACCCTAAGGAACTTCCACTGAGCAGCTGAGGAAGGTTATCTCAAGTGAGAAGTCAGAGGAGCTCATCATTACCCCGTGGGTAGAGACTTCTTTCAGCTAACAACATGAATATCATTAAGAACAGCACGACATGGGCATGATCAATATCATGTGGATATAGCAAGTCCTATGTGGACAGCTTCTCCAAATGCACTTCAGCAGTAGTTTTGTACCATGTTTATCAGTGTCACTCTCTTTGTTGGGTATAATTGATTAATAATAGCACTTTAAGGATACATTACAGATTCAATTGTGCTGTTACTTGGGTTACAAAGACAAAAACAAAAGAACAAAAAAAGGCTATTCTCTTTGCTCCCTGTCAATCAGCTGATTTCAGTGCAGGGACTAGGAAAATCTGCAGCTTTTGAGGAGTAGCGTTGCACAAAAGGACAAGAGTGTGACTGTAAAGTGCCAGTTGTGTCCAGGACAGAAGTAACTGCATTACAGTGCTAACACAGCACTGAATCTTTGCAATCAACTTTATAGACAGCATGCTAGCTCAAAGTCGGTGAAGAACCTAGAGTGATTTTAAAGTTAAGTTTTATGGCGATCTCAGCCCAGCAGCCAGAGCCGGATCTTCAACAGGTAACAGTGACAAGACTCAGGATTCTCCATTTCTGCCTCTACATGTTTCTATGGAGAAATTGCAGTGGCAATCGCTTTGCTTTGTGTTCACACTTCAGCACATTTTAAACGAACGATCGTCTGTACGTTCTCATTAGGATCTCATTAGGATCGTTGTGTGGGACTGCAGACTAAAGTACATATTGTTAACTACTAATTATAGGCTAAGTTTCAGAGTAAAGTGAAATCAATGTAACAAATTATTTTCACCTGGTAGTAAATAAGTTACAATACGATTACTTATTAAAAGTAATTGTATTGGATCTGGTTGATATCATTGACTGAATGTTAATAGCAGCTACTAGAATCAGAGGTCATCTGATTATCAACTGTACTACAATATAAATATACCTGTGATCGAGGCATGATGCTGAAATGGAACAGCACTATAAATTATATTTAGAAGTGTTAGTCCTTTGTGTAATTTACTCACTCAGAGTCCTCTCAAAACTTTCTGTTGATCTGACAACTTTGTACATTTTTTTTCAAAAGAAAGGATACCAAATTTCCACTGACTACTATTTGTCCTCATCCTGATGTTATTGACTTCTCTCCTCCTCCCCCACTGTCTCACGAACTGGGCGCTGCCTGTAGACAATCTCCAAGCATCCTCTGTGGGCTTTATTACCTTGACGGCTGACCGTCAACATGATCCTTCATTCTGACAGGCCACCGGGGTCAGGCTGGCCCTCACTGGCCAATCAGTGTCAACTAACAGGCTAGCTGCAGTAGGAGTCCCTGGTATACTAATTACAGCACAAGGGAGAGTAGAAATTGGATGTGTGTGTAAAGAAATTTTTTTTCAGATGATACTGAGAAACTGTAATGTGTTTGTGTGGCCATGCATATCAGAAAGAGTGCAAAGCGCTTCACAGAATGGGCTTGAAAACAAGTACATAGCATAGTTTTAGTGATTTTCTGGGGGCAAAAAGTCACATATACAATAAATATGGCTGTTTCCACACATGAGCATACACTCCTGTGTGTCACTTGGAAAAAAAATGTGAGGCCAAATTCTGCAATACTCCCACACGCCTGGCTGCCAAGACGAGCGCGGGGGAATTTGTTTAATGTACAGCATTTATTCACTGCACACACGCTGTTGCACTACCGCTTCCTACATTGCATGAGACACTCCCTTGACCGGGCAAGTTGCCATTAATCAGCCAGAATGAAGAGCTAGTTGTATAGCATGGGAGCTAAAATACATTCAAAGTCAACATCCAAGAAAGTGGGAATCTTGCCTACCATCTTAACAATTGCATGCTCTAAGTGAGAGCGCAACTCTCTGATTGATTCTTTTTCTTTTTTTTTGGTTTTGTTTTTGCTACACAACATGGGTTAAGTTACGCTTTGTCCAATCATGTGGAAAGCAGCTCCGGTTTGTTTTCTCATGACCCTGCAACATATTGGCATTGAATTTAGTCACCGTGCTGAGACAGATGGCCGAGCATCATGGTGCATGGCAAATTGGGAAATGAAAACATGCATGCTCAGAAATGGGTATATGTGGTTTCTTTCCAGCAATGTGGTCACATAGGGTGCATTCAGAATAGAAGAACAAGGAACTGGGAGGCTCTAAGCATCCACATGAAAATAAAAAAAATGGCAACATAAAAAGAAGAAAAACACAAGGACGACCTACTCTTTGCAAATGTCAACAGGTATGCTTCTTGAAAAGTAAAATAAAAAAGCACACACCTCAACCAGATGATGAAATGTCAACACAATTTCTACTTCCATGTCACAAAAGTAAAGACTATATTTTTCTCTGAATGAAAAAATTATGTTGCTATGGCAGCACCTGATGTCTCTCTTTCCTCACCTTACACTCAGCCACCCACCTCCTCTGCCTCCATTGTCCTCCAGGTATTAAAAGACTAAAAATCAGATCTTCGCTGGGTAAGGAAAAGAAAACAGAAAGGAGAAGACAAATGGCGTGAAGAGAAAGAATGGCAAACGTGTGAGGGGTTAAGTTGATGTAATCAATAGAATGGTATCGGTCAAGGGAGATGAGAACGGGTGGAGAAGGGGACTAAGGTGGAGGATCAAGTCAGATAGTGAAAGGAGGAGTAAGGTGAGATCAGATGAAAAAACAAAGGGTTGAACGGAGAGAAGTCAAGGGAAATGAGGAAACTAAAAGAGCAGCTTCTATGTGACTGATTGACTGATTTGAACTTCTAGTGGTTCTCCCACAGTACACACTTCTCAAATGATATGCCACAGGTGTTTGAAATCCAACTTTAGATCTGCTCTCAGCTACTTCTCAAAAGATGTGCTGACAAAATAAGACTTTAACACACTGGAGCCTAAACTCAAGCTTTATAGAAGTGATGTGGAATTGGAGATTATAAGCTTTTTCCTCCCTCAAAAGTTTGTCAAAAGATTACAGACACGGTGTCATGGTCCTGGGTCAAGCGACCCAGTATTTGAGTTCCATGTATCTTCTGTATTCATTTGCACCTAGCTTAGTTCACCTAGTTAATTTCTAGACTGCAGTTTAGTTTTGTTCCTTAGTTGTTTATGTCATCTTCCCCTGTACCAAGTCTCCCCGGTTCATGTGTCATGTCTAATCTCCATGTTTCCTGTTTTACTTTGAAAGTCTGTATTCACTGTCAGTGTATTCAGTTTCACTCCTCCTGTCCTGTCGTTAGGTTCATGTGTGTCAGCTGTGTTCCCACCCTCCGTGTTTCCATGCCCGGTCTGTTGTATTCTAAGTCATAGCCTTACCTTAGTTCATTCCCAGTTTAGGTTTCTGTTTAGTTATTGCTTTTGTGCTGCCCTTATTCTTGTTTGTTTCTCTTGTGTTACCAGCCACAATAAAAGGCTCGCCTTCTGTTAAAGCTCACTCCCGTCTGCTCACTTGTGTACGCACCTGGGTCCATTACACGCATTCTCCACTCGGTCCGTCACAGCGGACCGTGACACACGGGTGCTAACATTACAAACCTAGCTTCTGTTGTTGTTCCTATGATCATTTTATTACAATAAGACAAAATTGACAGAGAGACACAGCCAGTGGGCAGCTTCCTCTTAAAGAAAGGACTCATTTTCAAATTCCATGAGAATATTTTGTCATTTGAAACAACCAATTTTTAGTTAAAGTTCATATCCCACTTAAAAATGGATGCTCCCCCCCCCCCCGGATGTATTCCTTTTTGACTGATTTATGTAGGCTTCTTGACCTTGCTGCAAAGATAAATTCGCTATTGTCCTCAATCCAGTTATAGTGCGTCGAATAGGTTTTTATATAGTCATAACATGTAGCTGTCAGCATGCTTGTGTTTCTGAATATGATGTCCTTGAGAAAGTCTAAGTCTGACCACTCATTAAAAGTACTGGTTAAATAGAAAAATACAGGAGAAATTATAAATCTGGGAAGCACTGCTGGATTTCAAAACCTTTCAGCAAAGTAGGCAGATACCAGCTCAAACATGCTTTGGACTCGAGCTCTGAAAAACTAACACATGAAGTTTAATAACTGCCTGCCTTCCTTATTTTATTACATCAAATTCTCTATTCTAGGATGTTAATAATGAACGACAAAGAATGAAAATGACCATGTGCTAGTGTACTGTGTCTAGGAACCCACTGGCTATCATCTGATGACTTATCCCCCAGGGTGACCAATATTTTTGTGCCAGTGGACAGCCAGGCCAAGACTTTCTGCGTTGTGCTCAAGGCATCTATAAAAATATAGATGAGGATATAAAATAAAAAATAATTTTTTAGAAAGCTAAGTCTGTTTCCACCATTACCCAGTGGTTCTGACATTGCACCGTAGCAAATGTCTTTTCTATGATGGGCTGTTTATCTGCATGTGGCTAAAGCTTGCTCACTGTTGATTGGGTAATACTATTGGTGCTAAATAGGCTGTACCTTTGCATACAGGTTGCATACAGAACTGTGATGTGTCCATAATATAGTTAAAAAAAAACCCTCTTCTCACTCATCACCACCAGAAAACTTTGAGGAAATTAGCTTGGCAGTGGTTTAAAAGTGCAATTTAATGGTTTTATTAAGGAAAATCGGTTCCCTCTAAAACACTTTGATCAGCATGTTTGTCACAGTGCCTCAAATTCAATAAAGTTTGCGAGAGGTTTCTTTCAAAACAAACAGAACACACTAAACAAGACAGATTCCCCCCGAAAGCCTCATTATTCTCCATGGCTTCTAACTAATCCTGTACCTTTGTGCTCTGTCAGAAAACCTTCTCACACTCAGACAACACAATTCTGTGATGAAACACTCCGGCTACGAGGCTACGAGCCACTCTGAGTGAAGTTTCATTAGCAGAGTCTGTTTTGAGCAGATAAGTACAACAGAGTCCAATATACTTACACGTTCACAGCAGATCCCCAGTCATAATTGCTGCCGTGTAACATGGGTTAGAAAGTCTATGAGGTGAACCGTCTTATGCACACACAGAAGTGCTCTGTGCTTCTTTGAGCTGGCAGTGCATTCATGCACTTAAATCTTCTTGTCATTTAATTTTTTTTTCCTTTTGGTTTTGCACACTGGACAATTGTGAATCGTGTGTGTATGTCCAGCAGCAAATGTGTCTATTGGCATGCTGTGTGCAGTGACTGATATTCAATTAGTCCACCTGCCACCTCTACATGGCTCGGCATTCCAGCGCTCAGTAAATCAGGCCGACTGACAGCACACAGGTCGATATTAATATTAACGCCTCTATAAATAATGTTATTGTAGGCCCCCATGTTAATGCTTCATGATATGATGGGCATGATAAAGTAAAGCGTGTTCTATTGTGAAGGTGCAGGCGGGTTTAATAGGGAGAGAGACAGACTAAGTCCCCTTCAATGTCCTTCGATAGAAACGTTGGTGACACTGGGTTGGAAAGGCGCCGAGGTGGTCACAGCTGTGTTCCCGAGCCTGAATGGCTGGGGGAGGAGGCGGGGGGTGGAGAGGTTTGGAGTGTGTATTGTTCGTGCGCATGTGGTGAATTTGCGGAGAGTTAGAGCGAGGGGTGGTTGGGAATGGACACAGTGGATTAATTATTATAATTCATCTCCCGGGCCACATGTTTATGGCTCTACTCAAATTATTGTCTGACTATCTGATTTCCATTTTGTACACTGCAGTGTATGCACTTTGTGTGTATTCGTGACAGGAGAGGTCCGTGGTTGAGTAGACGAATGGCTTTGCTATTTTGTGACAATTGCCCATATTTCACCGTGACAGCAAACATATCACTGTAGCGTCTTTATGTGTTCGCTGCAAATCTTCAGATTAGCCATTGGCTGCAAAGAGATGGCCGTCATTAAACCAGGCGGGGTGTCTGAAATGTCAGCTTGTTAACTTGACCTTGCAGGCAAAACTAGGGCATCAGTCATTACATTTAGAGAGGGCAAAGCTTCAGTACCAGTGTGAAAATAATAACTTCCTGAAGGACAACAATATGGGCCTGCCATCTCATTTAGCACTTAGTGTTACAGTAGGATGTTTTTGGTTTTCTCTGACTCGGTCAGTTCTGTACTTTTCTACTTAAACGTGTCTTCCATGTAAATCCTCAGCTCATGAAACCAATCTACTTTCTCACTTCAGTAAATCTAGCAAACAGAGTTCAAGGGAATAAAAACATCACTAGTTGCTACTGATGTGTTTATTAATTAATTAATTAATTTTTCAACCTCAATTCACATCCCCTCCACAAAAGATGCTGCTCAGCATGCAAATTCAAACCGGTGATGCTACGGTCCCAAGGATCCTTGAACCCTAAGCAGCATAATTTGTGCCCTGACCACAAACACACTCAAAGATTCATGCCCAAAGGTAAAAGTATTGTCAACAAAGCATCAAGAAACTCTGTGCAGTCCAAGCATGAAATAATCCACAAACAGTAAGTCTGTGTAGGTTCTCGCTCATGCAGGTCATGGTATTATAAGGAGCTTGGAAAGAACAGCAACTGGACTTCTTTCTTGAAGACGTTTCACCAAAAACACTGTGCAGTAAAAAACAAACTAAAATTATCTTTTAAAAAAAAGCTAATGTTGTCCCCTCCAAAATAATTAAATACATAAGTCACTGCAGAGAGATATTAATCAATACACAGACACACACACACAAACAAACACTTGGTTATACGGTGTAATTTTGCATTTATAAATGAATGTAGAGAATTCTGGGACAGATTTCCAAACCTCCAATAGCTTCATACGTGCACAGTTGCACACAACAAACGCTGACCAGCCCTGGACCAGGGGTTTTGCAAAGCCTGGATCATCCCCGCTAATCCACACTCATTAAGGATGAACTCCATGATAGCATGCCACCAGCCTCCACAGCCCCCACCACTTTTACCCCACTTTTACGCATTTGCTGCACTCGCGCGTATAAGTGGCTGGCAGCTTTTGATGGCGATTTTAATAAATTACTGTAGATTGTAGCAGGTATGTTTGTTCCTGCTGCATGAGTAAACAGAACACCTGCCACACCTGTCGGCGCTAATCAGGCCTGGTTTAATTAAAAGTGACAAAGCTTTTATTTCATGCAGGCGAAGGGGTGCGTACTTGACCGAGGGATGTTAAGCACTCTTTTCCTGCACACCTCAGAGAACCACGTCTTCAGATGGAGAGGGTAAGTCAGGATGAGACAAACTGGGTGACAGAGCTGGTGAATCATTTTACTCTGGTAAAATGTAAAAGGATTTTTAAGCAAAACTTCATTTTAATTATTAAAACACTTCTATTGTTCCCTGGGATAGAGAAGAAATAGTTTCTGCACTCAACAGATTTTACCCGAGGACTTGCACATAAATAGAATGTTCATTCTCTCTGCTCCTCCACATCAGAGAGAAGGTCACTGCTGAGTGGAGTCTACCTACAAGCCCCTTGGGCTGAAAGAAAAAAAAATCCACCCGGATGCTTCCCTTCAAGCGTTGTGCCTCCAAAATAACTCTTCCTCTGCAGGGTTCTTAAATAAATTACAGATATGCTATCCTCCCAAGATGTGATCTCTGTTCTCCAGCACAAATTAAAAATTTAAGCCCATTTAGGTTGGTGCCCGGTGTAACTTGAATCAGTGTGGTTGTGAGAGGGTGGGGCTGGGGGGGAGAGTCAACCAGAGTTGTGTCACAGCAGTGCTCAGTAGTGATGCATGTTGCTTTAGGCACTGTATCCGAGAGAGGAAGCAGGGTGGCCTGAAGTTAGACAGAATATCTTGTAACTATAAGGTCACAGGCTTGATCCAAACACACAAAGCTTTTTCTGCCCACAGCTAGGTGGTCTTACATGTCAAAGTGTCGAGGCACTAAACTCGGACATGTAAAACCACCAGCTGTGCAAAAATGTACAACTTCAAGAAGCTCAAACCACATCACACACATTTTAATGTGAGCCAGCCTAGCCTCAGATTCACACAGATGGTGAAGCTCAGCCACCACATGGAAATGAGACATCATGTGTTAGGCTGTTGAAACTAAGAACAACAGTGCTGGAGGATCAGATCTACAGGTAGTCTGACTGTGAAATCAGAAAAGTCCAAATAATCGCAGAGATTTGGATCACTCAAATCAATTAACGAGCTAAACAAATTCATTTGTCCTTTCGAAGACAAAGGCAGCACGCCAAGAGAAACAGGATTACCACCACTCTCTAATGCTTGATTATCAAGAATAAATAGTCTATTAAATACACCAGAGGATTGCCTGGGAGGCTTGCATATCAGCACAGCACATCCGATTTATTTAATGTTCTAGAGATGGGTAGAGACCAAAAAGGCTAATTAAGTGTGAACTCTACAAAAACATTATCCAATAGAACAGGATACACTGTGCAAAATAAATGTTCTCTGATCATTAAGCAGTAGAAAGCTAAAGACGTGTGTGTGTGTGTGCGTGTGTGTGAAAAAGAAAGAAAAAAGAAAGAGAGACAGAGACAGAGAGAGAAAGAAAGAAAGAAAGAAAGAAAGAAAGAAAGAAAGAGAGCTCGATAGAGAGAGGAGTATGTGTAATAGTGGGGGCCATTTAATAGACTCAACCTCACTATGAACCCAGAGAAAGCGCTTTGTCATTTGACCTTCATTAACATCTTCTATTCATTGCTCCAACTCGGTGATAAATCAGGGAATGGCTTCTATTGTATTTTCCAGTGTCATGCAGTAAAGCATTCTTCCTTACCTGGCTTTCATTAGCTTTTGTCTCTTAACCCTTTAAGACCTACCATAGAACCAAGTCCGCCAGAGCTTATATTATATTTTTACATGCTGTGGAGCCACCCATATGGAAAAGAAATAGTAAAAACTTATATGATTTACTCATGAAAGTGGCCACTTTCATGAGTAAATCATATAAGGCTTACATGATTTACTCATGAAAGTGGCCACTTTCTCATTACTTTCATACATTGTTTTAGTAAGTATCCAAAACATACAAGTTTCATCATATAATTTTTCAAGGGATCTTATGTCTGTTTTCACTCTTATATGCTTTTCATAGAAGTTTCACACAAGACAGATACAAACTTTATAAGATTGATATATATCTTTTCCATATGGGCATTTTTGGGAGCATTTCAAGTTGCTATACATCAATACAACCATTATAGCCCAGATTTTAATAATATGTATTCATTAAGTGCATAGTAATTACATAAATTGCAAAAAAGTGCAATAAACTACAAAAAAATTGAAAATCGTTTTTGATTTTTTAACATATATTTGTAGTTAGAGAAATTTAAGAGTCTTATCCCTCAAAACTGTAAATACAAAAAAGTTGCACAAAATAGTTTCCCACCACAGGAAATTTATTTTGAGTGTCTTCATAGTTTTATTTTTGAAATACACCAATTTTTATACACTGCAGGAAAAATGAAAATAAATATTATACTGCAAATTTGCAAAAAAGCAGCATATGCATCAAAATAAACTATTTCCAGCAGTGCAATATGAGTCCTAAGAATCCCAGAAACGACACAGAAAGTCATAAAGTCAAAGATAACTTTTAAAAAGAGCAGTATAGGCCCTGAGGCCCTGATCGCAAAAAAGACTACATTTCCGCGAAAATGACGTCACTTCCGGTTTCGGGCAGGTAATGGCGGAAATGCAAAAGTTCGCGCTGACTCTATTCCAACGTAGGAAGTGTTTTGAACAGCTGATCAGATCGGTAAAGCGTGTTTCTGGAATATTATGTTTTTGTTCCTGCAAGCGCTTTTTATGCAGTTTTTGCAAAGCTTTATGTGGAAGGAAACCGTGACCTAGGACAAGCTGATGGCATCAGATGTAAGTACAACTCCTCCGGTTTCATATGCAAAAAAAAATTTTGCGCTAGCTTACGTGGTTGCAGTGCTACTGGGATTTAAAAATAGTTACGCATAACAGAGCGTTCCCGCTCCGATCGGCTCTAAAGGGTTAAACAATAACCAGAGCCTTGATCGAACACAGGTTTTATAAGGTATTTGCCTTGTGGGCACTTTGCTAACAGAACTTAAACTGAAATCAAATCAAGAGGCATTTCAGCAACGGTCCAGAGAAAGAAACACAACCCTGGTGTAAAGGCAGCTTTAACTGTTTTCACGTGAAGCTGTTAATGCTATAAAGACGAGCCCTTTTAACCTCACACTAAAGATAAAATCAGAAAGACCTGCAGATTAAAAAAAGGCCTTCCTTTTGGAAGAGGAGACTTTCTACAGAGGAGTGGCTTCTCTCCATTGAAGCATTGCTGGATTAACCTAATCAGAAGATTAATCAGACTTGAAACACTGGAGGCTGTGCCGGTGGCCTCTTTACCTCTTTATCCGACTGTGCCAGGCAGCAGAATTAGGCTAGAGTGCAGGGAGATGGTGTTCCCACAACCCCTCTCTCTAGAGCTCTCAACTTGCCAAAACATCTCAGAGGATGAAGTGGAATTAGAACCTCCTAGTTTGCCCTCACTGACCTTTTCGAACTTGGTCCTTCAGATGTCTCGTTGCCATTCAGACAAGAGCTCATATGTTTATCATTTGTGGCACAGCACTTTGGGAATTACTGTATTGGTGGAAAAATACTATTGCCTGTTAAATTGCGTTATTTTTGGCTTTTTTTTTCAAAATTCAGAATCAAGTAAGGAAATGGGAACAAACTGTGTGTTAGCAACAAAGTGGCTAAAGATACCATACAATATCGTTACTTGCTTAGTTGTCTGGTATGTATAGAAACAAAATTGGTTCATTCCACAAGTTAGATGCCATTTTTGGGATTGAATGGTTCAAAGGCCGCCCAATCTTGAAAAGAAACAAAAACAAAAAATAATACAAAAAAAACCTCCTCTGAAAATGTTTAGCTACAGGGATGAAAAGGAGTGACCACTTTAACTAAGGCTACTTGGAAGCAAAATATTAAGAAATGACAAGTAGCGCAAAAATGTTGCACAGCACAGCACATGACTTGAACATTAAATGCACCCGATGATCAGGATCACCCAAGAGGATACTTGACTAGATTGCTGTCTAACTCAGCTGCGAACAGGCATCGGAGTAACAGGCCACTGCGTGCAACCGTCCGACCCTGCAGAGATTTAAAGATGCAGTGAGCCGATTGTCCTCAAAACTGGTGGAAATTAGCTCATGCTGTGCCATGTTTGTCTGACCTTCTAATAAAAGATCAAATCTGAGAGGCTGGATGCTTCATATTTTTTTTAAACCAGTGATCACATGGATATAAGCGGAAAATTTGGCAGACTGAAAAAAAAAGGTATTGTTAATCCGCATTGAATAAACAAATAAAACTCAGTGTGTATTTATCTCTCTCCATCTGTCTGCCTTAAATTATCCTGCAACTAATCTCACCACCTAGGCTCCGAAAAAAAAAGAAAAGGACTACAGCACATGTCCACGTTAAAAAACCCAGAGAAACCTGCAGTGTAACAGGGAGCGCATCATTGATCCTATCTCTCTGGTTGCCAGGTCATTGATTGCAGCATGCAGCTGTGTTACTTGGCACACCTTGCTGACTCCAGCTACAGCCTTGAATGTGCAGTCGAGAGCATGATGCCCCCCCTCCCAACCTTATTTTTTCTTTAGCCGGTTGACCAAAACACGCAGAGAACTGTGTGTGTGGCGGGGTCTTAGGCTGTCCTTACTTGAGTGGGATCATAATTTTTCAACATTTTTTCCTCAAACATGGATCATTATGCTGTGGAAGCAGATGAGATGGACGGGGTCAAAATACAACTAGAGCCACGAGGAGAGGTATACACCCCTTAAGGTACACACAAATGGGAGAGCCAGTGGAGGGACTGAAGAGAAGAAGAAAAAAAGCCGAAATAAATGGAGAGTCCAATTTTCATCTTTTCTACTTCCCTGAGATTTATTGATCTTAGAATCCTATCATGCTTAAGTAAAACAGACATCAAAGATAAACTTTTTGTCTTTTTTCCACTCCTCCACATATGCCCTTCCTACACCCACCATTCTATCTCCCAACATCCAATATGAATACACTTGAAAGAGCGTGTGAGGAAAAGAAGAGGAAAGTGAAAAACCACTTAAAACGAGTAGTGGCAGGATGCAGCTAATAGCCGTCTGATCAGCCAGCGTTTCATCTTTCCCACATTATCTCTAAATTCAATATTGGCTCTTCAAACACTCTGAAGGGGTTGTTGTATCTAAACTCTCCTGCTATTTATGAATCCAGACTACACTTAGTTGATATTCCACCCTTTTGTTGACGTCCCCTCTGTTTTTCCTCAATCCCTCACTGAGAGCGAGCTGATGCATAGAAATCGTCGTCTGTTGTATGTTAGACACTTGTCTGTCACCGCACAGCCAGTCCTGTTATTGACTCTGACAAATTCCAGGATGCTGCTGATAATGGCGTGACAAATGGGCGCCACTCTTTCTCCTTCAACAACCAGTACATCTCCCTGTGCCCCCCTGTCACCCACCTCTACTAGATTCTATTATGTGATATGATATCATATTCTGGCTCAGTACGATCAGGAAGAGCTTTGTAGAAAAGAATTCTGATGATATATAAAATTTAGTGCTATGGTAAAAAGCACAGAGAGCCCCAGAATCTTGGGACCAAATTTTAAGGGACAGCATATAATAATGACTTGAAAAGTAACATCTTTACAACAAACTGGTGTGGTCACATAACCTAACTAGAAGGGCACTTGGATACTGCTGGCTTGGATTTAGGTTTGCACAAAAAACTTATTGGGCTCTTCATTTGCTCATGGTTTGGTGTTTTCATTACACGTATAATAATTTTTCACAATCCTGCTGACAAGAAGAACTAGAAACTCCACTCTGCCTGTCACCCTGGCACAGGACTGCATGACAAAGGTCTTTTCATTGCTAGATTTATTTTCTAAAAGAGAAAGATGGTGATCATGTTGGAAAACATGGTCAAAGATGAATCAGAACCTAATGGATGTTTAAAACTGACACTGTGACTAGAAATGAAAAATTTAATTACTGTTTATTTTTATGTGCAGTTATTTGGTTCTGCCTGAAGCTCTACAGTAGCCATTAAGATATCTCGTTTAACTACACTGATCACACAACATGCAATAAACTATTATCCAGGAAGGATAATGGTTTATTGCACACGTCTGGGATCCACCTTACCTTTCACCTTATGATAGCCAGGAGAGGCTCTAGCCCTTCGGTAAAACTATGTGGATAAGTGAGAATTTGTAGATGGCTCAATGAATAATTTGACTAAACTGTATTTGGGTTTTAGTAACAGCAAAACAAGAATTGAAGGATCTAATTTAAGGAGTTTGAAATAATTCTTTTACTGAATCAAGACTCAGTCAAGGGCTTAACCTGAGGACAGTTTTAATGTAACAAAGATTTTAACTGTAAAAGAATGACTGAGTGACAGCTTACCTGTCTGCAGTGAACTACGTTACATTTACTGTCCTCACCAATTTTGTGACTGCATCAAGTAAAAAAGAAAAGTAATACATAATTTATGAGGTGGTAGCTGATGGGCTATAGCCATATACACAAATGGATCCTGCCACAGAAAGTAAGCACACAAAGCTGTGGGTATCCTGAGTCTCTGACCATTTTACCTAAATCAATATATTTTTGCTTATGGTGCAATTTTTGCCTAATTTGAAGTGATAGCACTCATATAGTGATTTTTTTTCTGTCCTAGGATTGTGTGGATATTGTGATGCGTTTCCCGAGTGTATCTCCTCTGGAACAGTGCCTTCTCTGTGCCCCATGACCTCAATCATGCACAAGATAAAAAATATGTTCAAAAAGAATAAGAGAAAAGATGAAAGGCAACAACACAAATTAATCAAAATGTGGGAAGGATCTGGATTTCATCTGTATGCAGTAACATTTCCTGCACTCAGTATTAAATTTTTTTCCTCTCTGTTGCCACTGACTGGGCCCATCGCTCTGAGAAGACTGATATATTCTTTTTTAAAACTAACACTGACTTGGTGGTTGTTAAGCCATGTTCAAAGCTTCACTACTCTCTAAATCTCTAATTTGGTTCATATAATATTTATATATTATAAGTTAATACAAATGAATTTTCAACTTAATGGTCTACAGAATTCCAGTAACAAAACTCCTTTTTCTAACCTCTATTAAGAAGAGACCACGTAACAGTTACAAACAGCATAAGAAATGTACCTTTGCTGGTTTGCAGGATTTTTTTTTTTGAAGCTGGATTCCCACTGATGCTGTGTCTCTGAGAGGCCTGTTGAGCAACATTACACAGTCATACACATGCAGACAAAATGCAGAACAGGTGTTGCCATTCAGATGAACGCTATTATCACACTGGGGTACACGTCACTATCTCAGTGGGGTGATATAAACACACTTTTCTGTGCTAAGAAAATAAGTGCATTCCACATGTGCAAGCATTTTATCTCAGAGACAATAGGCTAACAAAAAGTAACCCAGCAGCATTCGAGGGAGCCAGAGGGGGATGAATGATAATAGTCAAGGCTAAAATGAATCATTTCAGCAACCTATTGTCATGATATGTGCACATAAAGAAAAGTAATAGTACATGCTATAAGACTTACAAGCTATCCATTTTCTATTAGCTGCCTATCCTTACTGTTCAAACATAATTCTTGGTTTCTGCTTGTAATGCCTGTTTTCATGCAGTGGTTTCACTTATCCAAGACAAACTCTGCCAACAAGGCAGTGGAAGTCGAAGGTGCTTCAACGTGGCTGTAGTTCAGGTGAGGATGTCATGGGTGGTGCAGGATACAAGCCAGGTCACCTGGGTGAGGCTATCTTATGTTGAAAGACCCAAGAACACCACATGATGCAAGGAACCATCACTGATGATGTGTCCGATGGTTCAAGGTGATCTACAGTATGTTAAAAGCAGATTTTCTCATGGGTCCAATATAACCTTTCAGTAGATGCACGCTGGTGTCCAAAAGGCATGACAGCTTTAGAAAGGAGCATGCTAATGTTCGGTGTGGTTTGTGCCCCTCGGTGCTATTTAGCACAGTGTGATGAGAGTTCATCGCTACACATCCTGCTTGTCTCTCTGTCTGAGAGTGAGTACAGAAATAGTCTTTGTCACCAACGACACAGCAGGGCACCTTTCACACACCATGTCCAACACGACTGGTCCGAGGCGCCAATACGTATGCCAGCGTGTGTAATGTCGCAGGGTATTGTCAGCTTACGAAAGCATGTCTGTGTGCCAATATCTGTTTTTCTTTAGTGGAGATAATCAACAAATAAAAATAAACTGCATCTCTGGCTTCTTCATTTCAAACCTGTGTTTGTTGCATATTAAAAAAGGACACTGACAAATTCAATAAATTCAACAGTTCTAACAGACAAATTGATTAATGATCTTTCAGAGGGATATTGATATGGCAGTGCACCAATACTATCAGACCATTTCAATCTGACCTGAGTGTCATGGTCTCCGTGCCTGCCCGGTCGGCCCCACAAGGCTACAATTGCTGTTGCTGTTTTCTCCCTCTCTGCCTGGGCGGAGCTCACTGTGGGCTCCCGCCCTTGGCCCACACACACACCTGACAACACTCACCCATCATCACCGGGAGCACTATTTGAGGCTGGAACACAGATCCTCTCGTCGCTGGATGATTGTACCCCCTAACGTTAGTGTTCTCACAGCTCTTGTGCTTCATATCCGTGACTTGTGATTTGTTGGTGACCTGCCTTCTCGTCTGCTTCAGATCTCCCCCCCCGGACCTGCGACCTCCCTGCTACGGGAAAGTGTGTGAGTGTGAGCGGAGAAGACGTGAGCGAGTTACCCTGTGATTCCCCCCGGAGTTTTTGGATCCCTTCACTGTACATATATTGCACTGCACTGTAAATAAACCACACCTTGGAGATACCTTACCGCTCTGCGTTGAATCCCTGTACCAGATCGCGACAGAATCATCCAGCCACGGAAATGGATTCAGCAGACCCAGCGGTCTCGACTCCCACCCTCGCCACTTTGGCCGCGATGCTGGCACGCCACGAGCAGATGTTCATTCACCTTCGAGCAGAGCTCGCGAACCTCACACAGGCCGTGGCTCAGCTAACACCGCTACCGGCCGCTCCTCTGGTCGCCGCTCCTCCGTTGGAGGCGCCAGTTCCAGCTGTAAGTGTCGCGCCACCTGTTCCCTCACCTGTTCACGTTGACAGATTCCTCCCTACTCCCAGGGCTTTCACGGGAGAGATTGATAAATGTGCTGGTTTTCTCACTCAGTGTACCCTTCAGTTTCGCCAGCAACCGCAAGCCTTTTCTACTGATGGTGCTAAAATCGCTTATATCGTCCAGTTACTCCAGGACCGTGCTCTAACCTGGGCTCAAGCTGCGCTTCAGGCGGAGCCGGACATCACCTTTTCTGACTTTCTGACTAAGTTTAAAGGTGTGTTTGACAGGAAAGCCACAACTGCCACCGCCGGCCAGCGCTTGCTTGCGCTTAAACAAGGTAAACGCAGCATGGCTGATTTTTCTATTGACTTTTCTACCTTGGCTGAACAGGCGAAATGGGGGGAAGAGGCCCTTAAAAGTGCATTGCTCACTAATATTAATGAGGAAATAAGGAATGAACTTATGCTCCGAGAACTACCTTCCTCCCTGGATGCGCTTTTGGTTTTGTGTATGCGGGTGGACGATCAGGTGCGCGCACATCGGAGCGCACGCGCGCGTTCGGGGCATGCCCCGCTGGACTTTTGTGGGACCCCTACTGCGGCCCATGGGTTGTGTGACGCCGACGCCGGGGATGGGGAAGAGCCCATGCAGCTTGGGCGCTCGCGGCTGTCGCCCGCGGAGCGCCAGCGCCGCCTTGCCTCCGGTGAGTGCGTTTACTGCAGCCGTAAGGGCCACTCTGTCTCCTCCTGCCCAACGCTGGCAAAAGGGCGCGCTCACCAGTGATCGTGAGGGTGCTGGTGGGCGATCTGTCGAGTGAAAGCCCTCTCCCCAGACTTCTTTTACCGGCTACTCTGCGTGTTCGGACTGTTTCTCATTCTCTCTCCGTTCTCATTGACTCTGGGGCTGAGCAGAACTTTATTGACACCTCACTCGCCGCCAAACTGAACATCGCCTTGGAGCCTCTGTCACGCCCCCTCCGCGTTCACGCACTGTCGGGCCAGCGCCTGCCTGACATCACTCATGTTTCTGAATTCCTTTCATTATCTCTCTCTGGCAATCACACAGAAAGGATTTGTTTTTTTTCGTTTAAGGCTCCTCTCACTCCGCTGGTTCTGGGTCACCCCTGGCTTGTCCTCCACAACCCGCATATCGACTGGGAGAAGGGTGCCGTACTAGGTTGGAGTGTGGCCTGCCATATGAACTGCCTCCGGGCTGCGGCTTCCCCCGTTTCGCTCCCACCCACGGCCTCGCCGTCGGACGCCCCGGACCTCTCGATGGTTCCGCGGGTTTATCATGATCTGCGGGATGTTTTTTGTAAGGATCGGGCGCGGTCCCTTCCCCCGCACCGCCCGTACGATTGTGCCGTCGATCTTCTTCCTGGAGCTCCGCTGCCGTCTAGCCGCCTGTACAGCCTCTCCCGGCCTGAGAGGGATGCTATGGAGCGCTACATCTCGGAGTCGCTGGTGGCGGGGTTGATTCGCCCCTCCTCTTCCCCTGTCGCGGCTGGGGTTTTTTTTGTGGATAAGAAGGATGGTTCGCTGCGGCCGTGTATTGACTTTCGGGGCCTTAATCAGATCACTGTTAAGAACAAATACCCTTTGCCGTTGCTTTTCTCCGCCTTTGAACTGCTTCAGGGCATGACCGTCTTTACCAAGCTGGATCTGCGCAACGCTTACCACCTGGTGCGCATCAGGGAGGGGGATGAGTGGAAGACCGCGTTCAATACGCATCGGGGCCACTTTGAGTATCTCGTGATGCCGTTTGGGCTGACTAACGCCCCCGCGGTGTTTCAGGCGATGTCCTTCGTGATTTTGTTAACCGTTGTGTGTTTGTGTACTTAGATGACATCTTGGTCTTTTCTAAGACGCTCGAGGAGCACAAGGTCCATGTCCGGCAGGTCCTGCTACGCCTTCTGGAGAACCGGCTCTTTGTGAAGGGGGAGAAGTGCGACTTCCACGTGTCGTCTGTGAGTTTTCTGGGCCACATTATCGAGAAGGGGGACTTGCGGACAGATCCGGAGAAAGTGCGAGCTGTGGTGGAATGGCCTACTCCTCCTGATCGCCGCCAAGTGCAACGTTTTTTGGGATTCGCCAACTTTTACAGACGGTTCATTCGTGATTTCAGCAGAATCGCTCTCCCTCTCACTAAACTCACCTCTCCCAAGGTTCCCTTCCAGTGGGATTCTGCCGCTCAGCGAGCCTTCGCCCTGCTCAAGGACAGGTTCACCACCGCTCCCATACTCCGGCAACCGGACCTTACACGGCAGTTCGTTGTGGAAGTGGACGCGTCGGACTCCGGGGTTGGGGCAGTTCTGTCGCAACAGATGGACGGTAAGCTGCACCCGTGTGCCTTTTATTCTCGCCGTCTCTCCCCAGCAGAGTCTAACTATGACATCGGGGACCGGAAGCTTCTGGCCGTCAAGCTCGCCCTGGAGGAGTGGAGACATTGGTTGGAGGGAGCAGCACAACCATTCATCGTCTGGACGGATCACAAGAATCTGGAGTACCTGCGCTCGGCTAGACGTCTCAATTCCCGGCAAGCCAGGTGGGCACTGTTTTTCGCTCGTTTTGACTTCACTATCACCTACAGGCCAGGAACACGGAACGTAAAGCCAGACGCCCTGTCCAGGCAATTCTCCATCACTGGGGAGGACTCGGACCCTGAGCCTGTCCTCCCGGCCGCCTGCGTAATTGGAGCCATCTCCTGGGAGATCGAGGGGCTCATCCAAGAGGCGCTGGAGACCGAACCGGATCCTGGCACTGGTCCACCTGGTCGCCTCTTCGTTCCTTCAGCCGTCCGCTCTCAGGTTCTCCAGTGGGCTCACACCGCCCGCTTTTCATGCCATCCTGGGGTCCTCCGCACCTGCTCGTTCCTCCGACGTTACTTCTGGTGGCCTGCTATGACTAGGGATGCCAAGGAGTATGTAGCCGCCTGTTCGACCTGCGCCCGGAATAAGCTTTCGAACCGCCCTCCTGCAGCCTCTCCCTACACCAGCTCGACCATGGTCCCATGTTTCTTTGGACTTTGTCACGGGCCTGCCGCCCTCCGCTGGTAACACCACCATACTTACCATTATCGATCGTTTCTCCAAAGCTGCACACTTCGTCGCCCTCCCGAAGCTCCCCTCGGCCTTGGAGACGGCCCGGCTCCTCACCTCCCATGTGTTCCGTCTTCACGGGATCCCCGAGGACATCGTCTCGGATAGGGGGCCGCAATTCACGTCCCGTGTTTGGAGGGAGTTCTGCTCCGCACTGGGGGCCAAGGTCAGTCTGTCTTCCGGTTTCCATCCACAGAGTAACGGGCAATCGGAGCGGGCCAACCAGGAGCTGGAAGCTGCCCTCCGCTGTGTCACTTCGCACAACCAATCGACCTGGAGTGAACAGCTTCCATGGATCGAATACGCCCACAACAGCCACACATCCTCCGCCACGGGCAAGTCTCCCTTCGAAGCGTCCCTGGGCTATCAACCACCTTTGCTCCCGGCCATCGAAGGTGAGCACTCCGTTCCTTCTGTACAGGCTCACCTCCGCGGGTGCCGTCGTGCCTGGCGGACGACTCGGGCTGCCCTGCTCCGTACTAAGGAGCGGAACAAGACCCTCGCTGACCGTCGCCGGACACCGGCCCCCGTGTACACCATCGGTCAACAAGTCAAAGAAGCTGTCTCCTCAGTTTATTGGCCCTTTTCCCGTTGAGGCCATTGTGAACCCCGTGTCTGTCCGCCTCAAGCTGCCGCGCAACATGCGCATTCACAATGTCTTTCATGTGTCTCAGGTCAAGCCGGTGCTCTCCAGCCCGTTGTGCCCTCCCTCCAGGGCCCCGCCGCCCCCCCGGCTCGTGGATGGTCAGCTGGTCTACAATATCACCCGCATCATGGACTCCCGGCGCCGGGGTCGGGGTTTTCAGTACCTGGTTGACTGGGAGGGCTACGGGATAGAGGAACGCTCCTGGGTGCCTCGAGCTGCTGTCCTGGATGTTGCCATGCTCCGGGACTTCCACCGCAGGCATCCAGGTAAGCCTGGTGGGTCACCGGGAGGCTCCCGTTGAGGGGGGGGTACTGTCATGGTCTCCGTGCCTGCCCGGTCGGCCCCACAAGGCTACAATTGCTGTTGCTGTTTTCTCCCTCTCTGCCTGGGCGGAGCTCACTGTGGGCTCCCGCCCTTGGCCCACACACACACCTGACAACACTCACCCATCATCACCGGGAGCACTATTTGAGGCTGGAACACAGATCCTCTCGTCGCTGGATGATTGTACCCCCTAACGTTAGTGTTCTCACAGCTCTTGTGCTTCATATCCGTGACTTGTGATTTGTTGGTGACCTGCCTTCTCGTCTGCTTCAGATCTCCCCCCCCGGACCTGCGACCTCCCTGCTACGGGAAAGTGTGTGAGTGTGAGCGGAGAAGACGTGAGCGAGTTACCCTGTGATTCCCCCCGGAGTTTTTGGATCCCTTCACTGTACATATATTGCACTGCACTGTAAATAAACCACACCTTGGAGATACCTTACCGCTCTGCGTTGAATCCCTGTACCAGATCGTGACACTGAGCCAGACTGTGGCCAAAAGTCAAATGAGGAAAACATTGAGCACTGCACAGAGTGATACACTAGAGCAGAAGAAAAATGATCTGCAAGGGTGAAGGAAGCAGTAATAGATAAGAGGATTACTCCATTACTATCTACCCAGGGGGGTGTTACCCCAGAGCAGAACATCACGATTAAAAAGGGCAAGACCTTGATTTCCTCCTCCCCGCAACCTAGTTGTTCATTGTTTAAGTGAGGCAAAGTTGCTACATGAAATACTATCCCAGTCTGTACAGGGCAAAGGCATGTTTTTAGCTCAGGATCAAATTCAGCCTTCTGAAGTGTGACCTTGATCTCTCAGTAGGGTTGTGCCGATCTTGGGGATTGACAAATTCTGTAATAGCTTGCCATTACGGATCATAATATATAGCATTTTCCCATTAATGCGTTAAATTATTTAATATTATTTCTCATTTAAATTAATTAGTCTTGCAAAATTATCACCCTCCCCAACACTTGTCACAGAGTGACAATGAGTATATAAAGAAACCTACATCATACCATAACAAAACAAGAGAAAATAGAAGTTATTTCTTAACCAATTAAAATGTGGTGTTTCCCCAGGGAGATGAGAGAAAGTACTGCATGACGACAAGTGCAGGTAAAGCTAGCACTTTAGCTGTATTGGCATCCAGGGTGGTAATCTTTTAAAATCTCTGTGCAATCTGACAGAAAGAGAAGTTGAATATTCCTCATAACAACACTGATGGCTATCTGTTATCTATAAAGATGTAACTCCATAATGCTCATATAAGCATTCAGACTTCCTTTCCCCAAGCATGTTACATGACGCTAACATTTTACACACAAAAAATGCATATTTAGTTAGACAGACTATGTTTTGTCATGTTGCTCCAGTTATTTTTGTGTCGTTGACTGGGGCTGGGCTCTAGCTTTGGTTTTACATGAAGACATCAAGAATGCTTGGGTCTCTGTGACAAGCCTGAAACGAAAAATTACTGTCAATCAAACAGCTAGCTCATAGCACAGACAGGAGTTAATTTATGCTAGCTAGTGATTGTTATTTGGTAAGATAAACGTGCACCTGCTGTCTCTGGCTTCATTTAGTTAAACTGCAACTGCAGTTTAACTGTATTTCCTCTTGGTCCAGGTAAAGATACAATAGTCATGTGTATTCTTAAGGCTCCAACGAATTTCCCTGCTTTGAAATGTGCTGAGGTTTCTATCCCAATAAATTACAGTGAGTGAGCAGGTAGAGTTTTGTTGCTTTGCTTTAGGATAATTTGCAATGCCATCCTGTTGATGGATAAACATTGGCACTTGTGTAGTTTTAGATTTTAGGAACAAAGCATCTATGGGCATATGTTCAAACTCTTTGAATAGATTTGTGACAGCAGGAATTTCAAAGCATTTCAGCAAAAGGCAAACTATTAGGACAAGTCCATAAACACGACTGGATTGCAAAATAAGAAGTATTTGACACAACGTTGAATCATTAACTAAAGCAAAAGCACTTTAAACCGTGGGACACAAATCATTACCTTCACCATAATGATCAGAATTATATTGAATGCATCTATCAATAATGTGTTGTATGACTGTTATCTCATATAGATCTACTATATATACTATATAAGATTGGATAATAATGGGCAGCATGGTAGTTAGCAATGTTGCCTCACAACAAGAAGGTCCTGAGCTCAGTTTTTGGTAGGTTCTCTCTGTGTACCCTAGCTTCCTCCAACAATCCAAAGACATGCAGTTAGTGGAGTTTGTTCAAATACAATAAGATTAACAACTGGCAGGACTATTGAAAGTCAGCGACAATACAAGCTGGACATCTCCCGGTCCTTCATTTTAAAATAACTGTGAATCTGTATTAAGCTTAAATCCCCCTTTTGTTAAGTGCATTATAAACTTGTGCACCAATGACCAAATACTAGTGTCCGTTTAAAGAAAAGGACGGCAGGAGCCTTCAGGATTGGTAAGAAAGAGCCTTGCTGAAGTATGTAGGTTCAGTAGGTGAGATTTAAGTCTGTGGAAAGTTCAAGAGCTCCTCACCAATCTGAAAGTGCAGGCTATCAAAAAGGGAAAAGCATAGGAAAACAATGAGATAGGAGAAAGTCGCTGTGTTTGGGAGCACTGTCTTGTGAAAAAACAGAATTTCTTCTATTGCTTTTACAAGGTGAGCGACCTTTGCCTTCTGGGTGGCTCTCCTCCTATTTCTCCATTAGTACAAGGAGACAGACAAGCACAACACACACACACACACACACACACACACACACACACACACACACACACACACACACACAAAGGCATTTGCAATTTCTCTCTAAAGCAGCCCCTCTAATACACACAGGCGCTCACTGTCCAACAGTCAATATTTTCTGAGGGATGGCCTCCCTTGAGAACTAGCAGGCAATCTGAAGGGACCCCTGCAATGAAAGGCCCTGTGATTGCATTCGACCGTAGCCCTTACAAAGATGTCGTACATCAAATGCCAACAGATAAAAAGCCATCCGCGAAGAGTTAATCAGCAGAGTAGCTTTCATGGCCATACTGCAATTTGTCTCAATATCATGAAAGAAGACAGGCTCTCATAAAAAGCACCGATATAAATAAATACATAGAGGCTACATATATAAGATTTTTTTAATCTCTAAAATCTGTATTGACCCAAAAATCCAGCACTGGCTGGGCTTAACTAAACCCATAGACGCATTTGTCTTTTATGTACCACTGAATGAGATGTTATCTCAGACTGCAACATGGCTTCAAGTAATGCTCTGCTTTTATCTTACCATTTGCCGATATTGCCTGACCTTGAGCGCGAGCCAGGTCTCTGTGTGGATAGATGCTTTTGTATGTCTGTTTTGTACACTTGTTTACTTCTGCAAGTGCTCCTATGCCTCACCTCACCACCACAAACCCCCAGTTGTTTGGGGAAGGGGTGGGGTGGGGGTGCTTAAACGTTTGGCTGGGGTTTGAGAGCCTGAACAATTTGCATCCTGAGTCACAGTGTGAATGGCTGCATAAGAGGCTGTCAGGCATTTTGCATACTTGCCACCTCATACCTGATAGGATACACTGATGTGATCCTTATAGAGTGTCATGCTAGATAGTGAAGGCAATCAAAATATTTGTTAACCCCTTGCTCTGACCCACTTGAACCAGCAACCACAACTAACCGTAACCCAATAAAAGATCAATGGAGGAATGAGCCACTGAACCTGCGTAAGAGGTTTGCCAAATACTCCAAAATGCACAGCGAGCCAGATGAAAATAGTGCTTGAATGCATGTTTCAGGGAGACTGAATTAAACTTGCTGTTACAGCATGCATTATGACACAATGATACACAGTAAAAATGTATTTTGGCTCATAAAATAAATTCTGGAACAATAATATGTTGCGTGAGGGTTTTGCTTATAAACTTTTTGGTTGAGGTTGGAAATAACCTCTTTTCCTTGCTATGTTATCCACATTCTAACCTTGTTTCAGATATATTTTGAAGGAGTCCATCCACCTTGTCACTAGACATGCTTCATTATGTTCAAGGCTGAAACATCCCAGGGGTAAAATTCTTCCGTACCTGGAAATCTAGACGGACGTTTGTCGGCTCTCAGGACACGTCGACCCAGGCTGTCATCACCAATTGTCTTAGTCTGCTTGACACAAGCATCTGTCAACATCCATTTGCCTATACAATGAAGGTAGTGCACAATTCTACTGTAAATATCAGACTCACGGGGTGGTGCACAACAATATGTTTGAAAGGAAGCCAAATACTCGCTCTGATTTGTAATTTCAAAGCCTGATTCATTGCACTTACACATAAACATGCACATCCTGTCACATATCGAGGAGTTACTGTGTCCTTGGGAAATCGAAGCTTCGTCAAGCTGTACATCAGACATCTGCTAAGCGCCTCATCATCAAAGTGCTGAGGTTTATTCCCTTGCGTTTCTGTGCCAAGAACAACTGGCAGGCGCCAAGAAACCTTCCACTCTGCCACCAAGGTTAGGTGAATGACAACACGGAGTTACTGACACACAAGACAAAGAAGGAGACAGCCATAGAGGGAAAGAAAACAGGAGAGGCACGCTGCAGTCACGTCTCTGTGTGGATTCTTTTCCTATTTCCTGTCTCTTTATTGAGGTACTGGAAAACTAAGAGCTTCCTGTTTGTTTTCACCTCTGTTTGCATTTTCTGTTTGCCTCTCAAAACAATCCAAAAAAAACAAAAACAACAACATACAAACAAAAAAACACCAAAATTAATTATGTTATGGTTTAGTCCCATCCCTTCTCCTTATTCCTTTCTCTCACTTCAGAATACAGGAGACCTAATGTTGATTTGGCATTATTATTCATCAGCTATCAAGGAGCAACAGGTGATTTAAGTGATCCACAGGAGGTGGCAAACGGGAGTCATGCTAGCCTGTATCTTCTCTTTAATTGTCAGCTTAGTGCTTCACTTATTTTATATTAGCTTCTTGTTCTAGCCTTGAAAACAGAACACAAAAGTAGTAAATGATAGGATAAAATGCATTTAAATGGCAACCTCCTAAAAAACAAAAAAAAAAAACAAAGCTATGATGCTGATACTACGTTATGAATAACATGAAGTACTTTGAAGTACATCGTATAAATGGGTAAGATAGATGGTGAACTCACCAATGTCCACATGAAATGGTCAGTGGAAAATTATTTTTCTGTAAATGATGTCAATTTATAATGAATTCAGTCTTTCTGCTCTAACACCAGTGAATATTTCCCAGCCATTTACTCTTCTTGGCAGTCAAAAATCATGTAACAGGGCTGACATTTGCACAGTCACTTTCCCACTCCAGTTTTAAGTCAGGGAGAACACATCTACAATGTATGGAATAAATACATGAGAAGCCACACATAAGTTTCAAGAGACGTATGGGCTGTAGGGTAAGCTAGGGACTCCCCAAGAGATCTCTGACCTGTCGATAGGCTACAGTCTCTCCCTTGGAATCTAGAGCGAGAGTCAAACCATCCATCAGGCCTCAACTCCGAGTACACGAGGCAGTGGGAAAAGAGAGAAACACGGGATGATTAATGTGCCTTCTGTGTGGTCAGTCTTTTTTCTTCAGCAACACGTACAACTAAGTTGTGTCTCGCACAAAAATGCGTTGCACACATAGCTTCCTACACAGGTGCTTGGACACAAGCAGAAACATGCACACATACACACATCACAAAAAGGCTATATTCTAGAGGATAGTACATGAAAAATGCCTGAGCTCAACTCTGTTCTTGGCTAACCTCCACGGTGAATGGAGGGGTATTGACTACAGCGAGACAGCTAGCCCTTATTTATAAATGCTCTTGCTGAGCCAACACAATGGCTGCACACAGCTAGAAAAAAAAAATCACCAAACCGTGGGATACCGTGGGATAACTCATCAACAGATAATGACCATATGTGATTGCTCCCACTGATTTACATGCAAAGTCTTGAGTGCTTGAAAAGATTGTTTAAGACTGCCATGACCTGGATGACTGACAATCTACACAGAGAAAAAAACACATGAAGGGCTTAATTTCAAAAGTGCTTATGTGGAACATGACTATCTGTAATTCAAGATGTGGTAATAGGATTTATTATTCAAAAGATGCTTATTTGGTGCTTTTTGTAACAGGCCAATAGGGCTCAAAGTCAAAAATTTAGTCCTGTTATGTAAAACTATTATGTTGCACTTCATTTTATATTCAAACTTCTCTCACAATCCCATTCCTTCAGCACGCTACACTCATGGGGGTCAGGTGCTTGTAAAATGAAGATCTTTCATAGCAGTCCTCTTCCAAGCTTTCTACTTTGCACAACCTAATGAACACAACGGGGATCTGTTCCATTGTGAAAGAACAGTGGAGGTCGGCCATTAAACGCGCCACACTCAAGTGGATTCATTTTTGTCTGGCCACAAAGGATGCTGTCGAGCTCATAAGCCACACATTAATATGACCACAGATCAATGGGACTGCGAGCAGTCTGAAGGTATTGTTAATGTATTGGCTGCATTTGTGAGGGTGTAGAGATGGATATGACGTTGTGCTGACTGGAATACCTCACACACTTTGGTAATGGTGCTGAGCAGTATGAAAGAACAGGACAAATCATTTGGATTATGGATTATTTAAAATTTAAATGAGTGATTGCTTAATTTTTGTACCTGCAGTCTATTAGCAGTATGAATTTTTTGTCTTTTTTATGTAGGAAAATCTCTGAAAGGTCTTGTTAAGGCTTCACTGACTATAAAACACAGGTTAGGTGTTTTATGCACGTCACTTAACCCCCAAACAAACATTAACTGCATAAATACTGAAGTGAGAGGCAGTCATTTATAACTGTCTTAAATTATATTGAATTTTCATTTGTGTAAAAGTAAATATTCATTATCTATATTGACATATTTATACATCATTATACATATAACGAGCTATAAGCACTTGTGTAATCAATTGACTAAGTCATAGGACTGGAAAACTTCTGCCTTTGCGGGTTCATACAAATTGTTGAGACAACCTTGAATCAGTACAATGACATTTCAAGACTCATCATATGTTTAAACAAAACTATCAAAACAGGGTTTTTTGTGATTAATTCAAAGGACACATGCAAATTGTGCAAAGTCCTACTAAATGGAATATTTAATGACTTCCATTTGTTTCTAAGCTCTCGTTAGTTTTCCCGTATAGCAATTTCCAGAGATCATTTGTCAATCAAAGAGTGTGAGTGTGCATTTTTCCCCCTGAAATGTGTTTATTTTATTCCAGCACAGGGATTGTTATTTCAGACAGGCTGATGTTTTGGGGGCGTGTTATGAACTGGTATTGAATTTGACATATCAGAACAAGTAATGGAAAAAAATCCAGTGGTACGCAGGTTGAAGTGGTTTTAGGATCGTTCTGTCTGTTACTCTGTCCCAGTCTGGGTGGGGCTCTGTTGGCCCCAGGCCCTGGACTATCAGTCAGGCTGATGTATAGGTCCACAGGGTACAAATGAAACCTGTCACAACAAGGGTAATGATGTCAGAGTCACTATAGCTCACTGCTAGAGAAGCAGCGGGAGGGAGATGAGGGGACAAGAGGATATGGGGAAAAGAAGAGGGTTGAGCAGAGAGAATGGAAGAAAGGAAGGAGAGAGTAAGCTGGGTGTGGGGAGGATGAAAGGTAAGGGACATAAAAAGGAGGAAAGGGAAAAAGGGCTGGGTAGAAAAGTTGTAATTGCAGTAGCCATATAGTTAGAATCGGAAAATAGCGGGGAGAGAGTACAATTAGAAAAAAGAATAAAAGAAGGTCAAGGCAAAGAAAAAAATAAGGTGAGATGTGAGGAAGGATCTGAACTGAAGGGAAGACGGAACAGAATAGGAAGTGTGGACAAAACAAGAAACAGAGTGATATATGGAATGACTGTGTGAAAGGGACATGTGAAATGACAGGAGGAGGTAAGTAAGGGAACAATAGCATGAAAAAAGGCGAGGGGAGAGGCGCAATTCAGTGTGCAATAATGGAAATGTTGGAGACTGAAACAAGACTGGGATCACATGTTAACATGAAACATTAACTTGCCTTTGTAATTCAGTATCTATTGATTCTGTTGTTCTGTCAAAACAAGACAAAAAAAAATAAAAATAAAAACCACACTTTGATGCCGAATCTCAGTTTAATCCATGTGTGTGAGTGTAGGATGGGGGAACAGGGTGTGCCAGTGTGGCATCAATGGAGGAATATGATTGCTGACATGACAAGTTTTTTTTGGTTTTTTTGAAGATGTGTACCCTCTCTGTCTTACTTGTTTTATCACACAATATCTCTGCATACCTCATCGTGGCCTAAGCCAGTCTCTGTCTCTCTTTGATTCCCTGTCCTCATCCTCCATTATCATTGACATCATCCTTTCCATTGCACTCTCTCCACCATTCTACATCCGCAACACATCCGCAACACATACTTACACATACACACAGATGCCCGCTCTCTGTCTTTGGCTCTTTGGCAATCTTCCTCCATCTCAAGATGTGGCCACTAATGGATTGAAAGTCTTAGGGAAGAAGCAACAGTCATTTAAAGATTAATGTCAGGTCCAGTATTCTGAAGGGCAGTCAGCCCAGCCTTTATGCGTGCGTCTGTTCCCAGTAAAGGACATGCGCATGTCATTTCTGTAAAGATGCCCTCTTCATTATCAACCATTAGGCAAAAAGGGAGGAAGAAAGAGAGGTTTAGCTGGCTGGCCCATACAAGCACATATCACAGCTTGTCACTTTCTTCTCAATACCAGCTACTACATGGCCATTAAAACCAAGGACTTTCATCAATTAACATAACTCACTCGTGGATAAGTATGAATAGGCTCTTCAGCGTCTTTGAAATACACCTCTTAGCTGCACCCAAAGTCTGCCTTAACCAGTGATTTAATCTTCTACAGAGATTCAAAGCTGCACTAGGTGTGTTTTTGAGTTCCTTTATCCACCTTCAACAGAATGAGGAGTATTCATGTTTTTAACTCTTGTGGATTTGTTCAGTTTGTCCACACAGTCTCAATTTAATGCACTGGGTACTCCGTTTGTGTCACTTTTTAATATACAGGTAGAGCTCTAGAATAGCATCTTTGTGGATAAGGAGGCATAAAAAATGAAAACAAGTCTGCTTTAGAGAGCAGTTGGGGTGGTAAAAGTATAAATTTGTTCACCCAGAGGACCGTTGCTTGTGTCTTGTCTTGGACTGCTAGTTTTAGACTTTTCAGTTTCAGCTGCTACTGGATTAGGTTTTAGAAACAACCCTGACTGATTCCTTTTGGGCAAAGATCCTGGTATTTGTTAAAATACAACCTTTTAGACTTTTGAGGGTAAAATACAATGTCATGTCCAGAGGTCCTGACCTAGTATGTGGTGAGCTGAAAAACAAAATGCTCTCATTTTCTTGGAGGTGACACCTCAGCAGTGAATGAGCATTTAAACAGGGAGAGACACACTGCTGTAACTAAAACATCTGAGAGGGATGGAATCTGTTATTTCAGCACTTTGAGGCCTGGACTAAAAAACTGAAATCACAAGCTGATCCAACTTGAATCATGATGTGGCCATAATGTTTATGACCCCCATGTACCTGCATGCACGCCTGAAAATGTCTGGGCATGCTCCTGGTAAGACAATAGATGGAGCGCTGGGTGATCTCCTCTCAGACCTGGATCAGGGCATCAATGAGCTATAGTGGCTTCAGATGCACCAATATGTCCCATGTACTACCTCGCCACGCCACATGAGGCCTCATTGTCCTGCTCCACAAGCAACCCAGTCCACACTGCCACAGCATAAGGTCTGATGATGGGTTTGAGGATTTTAGCCCAGTACACAACAGCACGTTGAGGTCTGTGTGACACTCTAAGGATATGCTGCATCGACCCACTGACTAACTGGCCATGCTGGATAATGTTGCAGGCATCTTAATGTTCGCCACGGTGTCTCCAGACACTTTCACATCTGTCACATGCACTCAGTGTGACCTACTGTCAAATATGAAGAGAACAGGGTGCCAATGGTGGACATGCCAGTTCTGATGTTCTCAGGCAAACTCCAATCGAGCTGCATTTAAAAAGACTGCTAGAGTTCAGTTTGTGGGGCCCTGGCAGGAATCATGCCTTCTTGCACAAAGGAGCAGATTCTGGTCTTGCTGATTGGTTAATGCCTTTAAATTGCCCTGCCCAGCTCTGTTCATGTAATGGCCCAATTCCTGGGATCATCTCAGTGTTATTTATCTCCATTCTGCCCTTATTCACAAACTGCAGCTCGTTCAAAACGCTGCTTCGCGTCTCTTAACCGAAACTGGTAGGTTTAAGTCTATTACTCCAGTTCTCTCCCATCTCCGATTTTAAAATCTTATTGCTCACTTTTAAAATCATAAATAACACCGGGCCCAGCTATCTTAAGGATCTCCTCAGCTTTTATACCCCCTAGGAGAGCGCTTAGATCAGCAGGCCAAATGCTCCTGGTGCGAACTAGTCAAGTCAAGTCAAGTCAAGTTTATTTATAGAGCACATTTAAAAACAACCAAGGCTGACCAAAGTGCTGTACAGTAAATACAGATAAAAATACAATAGAACACAATTTCGTAAAACACCTCGCTGATCAAAATAAAAAATAAATAAACAAATAAATTAAACCTTTCTAAAAGCCAATGAAAAGAGGTGAGTTTTAAGAGCAGTTTTAAAAGTTTCTAGGCTTTTGGAGAATCTGACGTGAGGAGGTAAACTGTTCCACAGTCTGGGTGCAGCCACAGCAAACGCCCTCTCTCCCTTTGTCTTTAATTTATACCTGGGAACATCTAAAAGCATCAGATCGGCTGACCTCAAAGATCTCCTGGGGCGATAAGTACTAAGGAGTTCTGACAGGTAAGAAGGTGCAGTGCCATTTAAAACCTTAAAAGCCAGCAGTAAGATTTTAAAATCAATCCTAAAAGCAACTGGGAGCCAGTGGAGAGAGAACTAGATCTCGCCTTAAGACCAGAGGTGACCGTGCATTCGCCTCTGTTGCACCCTACCTCTGGAATAATCTTCCTCAAGCTATCCGCGCATCTGATTCAATTCAATCTTTTAAATCTCGATTAAAAACGTATTTATTTAGCCTTGCCTTCCCTGCCTCCTAGACCCTGCATTTTTAGCTGTACTGTAACTTATATTTTTTGCTTTTATTAATGTTTTTATGTTTAAACCTTCAGCCTTTTGCCTCGTGCCTACTATGCCTGGTATCACTGGTTAGTTAAGTCTCCCACCTGTTAGTATATTCTATTTGTACTTATATTATTTTATTTACTTGTACTTATTATTGCTCTTATTTGGTTTCTGTGAAGCACTTTGGCATACACCTTGTTTTTAAATGTGCTATATAAATAAAATTCTATTGTATTGTATTGTATTGTATTTAGACTGTGCAGGTAGACACATCAAGCCATCTTCCCGTGGCACATATGGATGTGCCATTTAGGAAGAGCTGGACTACCTGTGCAACCTGAATAGGGTACCACCTCATGCCAGGAGGGGGGAGGACAGTAGCAAAAAGGACGGATGAGGAGAGAGCAATGGATTGTGGCCACCACCTGGCAAAACTATTCTCATTGTGAGGACTGTGCCTCTCCACTGCAAATATTCTCACTTTCATTTGCACCAAACAGGTGAACTGGACTCCTAATGGTTTATGCTGTCTGTTATACTGAGATGATGGAGAAGTTTTCTGAGCAGGACAAAACAAATATGCAGACAGAAGGAGTTTCCCACTCCATTAACCTGTACATCTTTAGCTTACAGGAGGAAGATATGGAGCCATGAGACAATCACTACAGAGTGAGTGTTTCTCACTTAACTTGTTTATAGAAAATGAAGCTTCGGTGTAAGCAGACAGCGCCATATTATTAGACGCAATATGAGACATAATATCTAGTAGGGCAAAACATTTTTTCATCATCATGACTTGCAGTAAATATAAGATTATAAACTGGCAGGATGGACTTGTGGTTGGACGTCTCATAACTGGCACATCACTTTTCATTTTTAGAACAGCCAAAACATCCTTGAGCAAGACACTGAACTCCTGGCTGCTCTCTCAGTTGAAATCCTTCTGAATAATAACAGCCAAGACAACAAAGCTCCGTTATGCTTCAAGGGCACGATGGCTTCAACAATGAATGTTGCAGCTTTTCAACCTGTAAGCCTTGATGAATTAAATATTTTCAGTTTAATATTTTGCAATTACAAAAAAAAAACAACAACAGTGAGCATGATTTTTGCTTACCCATAATCCACAACTGAAATTATATTAAAAAGAAACACAAAACATATCATGCATACATATCACAGAGTGTGGAAAAACCTTAGCTTTACCTGATTTACTCCAAACAGAAAGGAAGATGATGGGTGGGAAGCAGCAGGGATGGACAAAATTCTCTCCTATAGTTATAGAGTATTGCACCAGAGTGCAGTTTCTCAGATTTGGACTTCAATATTAAATGTAGCAGTAACAGGAGAGGCATTTGGTGAATCCACGTTTTTAGTTAAATCAATAGCAGAGGAGTTTATTTATTTTTTCTCTCAAGCAACTTGTCATTCTGTTTCTTTCTGCAGTGGAAAACGAGGATTGGGTTATATATACATTTTCTAATATTGAAAAGCAAAATAATGTGCGGGACAGGCACCAAAAACAGACAAAGACAGAAGGTAAATAAATGAGTATAGGAGTGAATGCAAAACACAGTGACTTAAACAAACAGAGACAGGCACACACAAACACAAAGGCAAATATGTGTGTGTCACTACCTAAAGGACAAAGAAACACTAAGCACTGCCACTGAATCACACAAGATCTACACATACTCTATGTCCAAAAAGCAGCTTTTATTTAATGGAGTGACTGCCCCTCAAAGTATTTGTGCACCGCCTTCCTACAGAGAGACACTTTGAACATCTGTGGTGCGTGTTCCTGTGAAGCCAGGGAACGCAGCAGCCTGAGCTCCACTAAATATTTAATGGCCCTGTCTGATGGTCATAATCGCTTTTAAGAACAATAGATGAAAACAAAGGGCGGCTGTGAAAAAATGCGCCAGAGTTTGAAGGCCCACCTTGGAGTGACAGGACAAGCCGGTCTTAGGGAGGAGAGGGGCAAAAGGGAATACAGGATGAAAAAAAAGACAGACACTCAGAGCTATGAAAAATACATAACAGGTGACGATCAGTGTAAAAAGGGAATGGCATTTGACCCAGGAGTATAGAAAGTCCCATCACAGGCTACGCACGTAAGGGCTATTTTTGGAAGTGATCTACAGAAAGGAGCATACGAACTGCAGAAGAATAATACCAAATTAAGCTAGTTGACATCTATACAGGTTTTATCAATGCTTTTTTTTGCATTATGCATATATTGTAAATATCTTGGGTGTGTGTAGGTTTTGCAGTAATTGCAATACAAGGATTGAATTGATGTGCACTTTTGAAGATCAGTTTGGATGGATAACTGCTCTCTGCTAATACAGACACATATACACATCTTGGTGTGGACCTGATCATAAACTCAAAAATATGTTGCTTGTAGGATTCCACAAAACCCATCTTTAAAAAAATTTGAAATATCACTGATTCGTCGTGACCCAAAGGTAGTTTCAATAACAAAGAACAGTTACTGTCTGTCCAGGAGGCAAGGATGATATTCAGCTGCTCACGAGTCCATCATGAAATGGATGAAAATACATAGTATTGAGAGATGGGCTGCTATCTTTACAGATCTAAGTGAAAATGGATTTCTTTCATTTTCCGGGCTGACTACACCGAACATTGGAAGAACGTACAGAAGTGTCAGTCAAACAAAACTCGTCATGCACTGAAAAGCAGCGGATGGAAGGAGAAAGTTTACCACTGGCAGGTGATGCCAGATGGAAATACAGACAGCTCAATCATGGAGGAAGAGCTGGAACCAAAGTCCTTGTAGAATGGTAAATGGCCTGCATTTGTATAGCGCTTTACACTACATTCAGTCATTCACACACTGGCAATGGCAAGCTACGTTGTAGCCACAGCTGCCCTGGGGCGCACTGACAGAGGTGAAGCTGCCGGACACTGGCGCCACTGGGCCCTCTGACCACCACCAGTAGGCAAACATGGGGTTAGTATCTTGCCCAAGGATACTTGGCATGCAGCCAGGAAGCAGCCTGGGATCAAACCACCGACCTTCTGATTAGTGGCTGACCTGCTCTGCCACCTGAGCTACAGCCACCACCAAGTGTCACAGCATGGCACACACCTTGCAAGTCCTCTGTGCACTTATTTGAGCCGATATTTTGACACATTATCTTGATTACAGCCCCCCTCCATGTTTACTGTCTACTGATTTAATATTACATCTGTGCTGGAACTAGCATAGATATCACCGCTACATGTGCCATTGTTTTGTTTTCCAAACCGAATCTATGCAGCCGAGCTGATACCCTCATTTCAAAATTTAAGAAGCAATTACATAAAGATTTCAAGTCAGAGCTGAGAACAGAGAGACAAGTTGAGTAGGCTGGTGTGAGGCAGGGAGATGTAAATAACCAGACAAGGAGGAAAGAAGAGGAGGGAAACAACACAGGCAATCAGTGGGGAACGTTGTGTTTCTGTGCTGAAGGAAGACAGGCACAGAAAGGAAGAGGCAGAGAGAAAGAAACAAAAAAATACAGATAAAAAGAAGGGAAAGCCTAAGAAGCAAAGACACAGAGAAGAGGAATGATGGACAAGGAACAAGGAAGGGGGGGAAAAAAAGTTGTGACATGAAACAGGAGCAGGCAGCCAGATAACTAGAGCTTTTTTCTTCATGTCAATTAAAATAGCACCTTACAAGGTACACAGGAGAAAGAGGAGAAGAAAGTGGATGTAGCTGAGCTGAGGTGACAAAGAGGTCAACATTTCAGCTCACCCCTGTCGTTCTCCTGTCTTTCTTTCAGGGTGCTTTAGAGCCCACATCCACTGGTGCTGCACTGAACTGCTTCTCCTTTGAAAACTGAATGCAGGGTAACCTCTCCAGCTAACTCTCTGACTGTAAATGTGTGATCGTGGAGGACTGAAGGGAGATTGTGTGTGTGAGTATGTGGTGATGGCTGGTAGGTGGGGGTTTCCATCTCTGAGAAGATGAATCAAAGTGATGAACGGGACAGCTTTGAAAATTGGCAGTCCTATTTGGGGTTTTGTCAAAGGTCTGAATGATTTATTTGACAGGAAGTGATGACAAGGAGTATGCTCCATTTCCATGTTTCACATCCACATAAGCACAGCAAGCTAGGGGGTAATTTCAAGGAAATTTTGTGTACACGTTTTCCACGACGGCTCAAAGTAACAGAAAACGAAAGGCGCTGTGAGGACGGGGTTGAAAGCAGAAAAAAGGTCAAAACAGAGACTGAGGACAGAAAAGCAGGAGAGACAGGGGCAAGAAGTGGGAGAAAGCAGGGGCAAAGTGCGAGGGAGGCAGATGGAGAATAAGAAGCAGATAGGTTCACCTCTCATTAGCTCGCCTGCCACACACTACACCACAAAGCAATGCACCTCCCAAGGACATGAATTAAACACAGCGCCAACTACCTCAGAGAAAAGCAGCCCTGCCAGCACTTAGCCAAGCCTCATAAACAACAAGCTCGCATTTGTCACTTCCTCTTCACCCAACAAAACGACAGTAAATATAAATTACTTTTAAGTAGAGCTCATTCCTCGTCTCCCGCAGCATCCTGTTCTTGCTTCAGCAGCTGGTTTGAGCTAACATTACAAACCGACGGACAACTCAAGCAGCAGATTGAGGCCTAAAGGTGATTGTCACAGGGGAAGCCAGCATAAAAGTCCCACTGACTGCATTCATCAGTTGTCATTTCTTCATTTTCTTACAAATACATTTAATTTCATCAACTTGGAAACAGGAAAATTGTGGGGTCATTTAGAAAATAAAAAAATAAAAAACTACAAAATGATCTAAAATGCAGGTAGACATGTGTAGCTAAACCAACTGAAATGTAATAGAATTAATTGATGAGAAGCCAGGAAAAATAGAATTACATCCAGATGGTTCAGTGCAGCATGCTGCATTACTGGGAGGGCAACAAAAGAATGAAAACTGCACTGGTTATTGCACTAAACGGGTTGCTTTGTAAGAATGTGTCACTACAGGTATCAATGAAACTTATTAGATTGCAACAGGGTTGTGCATTCCAGCTCAATATTACTGCAGGCTGAGTCACTTTCAGGTCTTTGACAGGAAAGTTCTATGCTGGCGCCCACACTGTGCAGTAGTGTTATACTGAAACACGGCCATAAGATTGTACAGTTGGTGTCTTTGGATCATTTCATTCACAAATGTTGCATAAGTGATCCAAATTCCTCCTGGATGTTGAATAGGACAGCCAATTTATTATTTCGAAGTAACAGCATGCTCACACAAATGTTTCTTGTACATTTTGATATATGAAAAGAAATAATCTCGATTTTTCTATGTGCATTCTTCTGAAATACGAGTCAAAGACCAGTCATGGTGTTGTGGTAGTGGTAGACAGAGAATGGCAGGTACCTTTGAAAGGCATCAGATAAAAGGTAAAGGTCTTACTTGTAACAGGGCTTACAAAAAACATATATATAATCTGAGTACACTAGTGTGCTTACATCCAAACCTTACGCCCTTGAATTCTTCAAGCCCCTTAGCATGACCCGAAGCTCCCCCAAAAGCTCTCCATCACCCCTCTGCCTCTTTCTCATTACATGCCTATTCCTCAGCAGCTGGAATGCACTCTGCTTCTCACCTCAACCTCTCTCAAAAAAGGAGAAGATCAAAAACGAGGCAGACTGCTCAAATTCCTGACGTGCCAACAATGCCAAGGTTCATACAGCCATCTGCAGATCTATCATCTTGCCTGTGTGCTGGACTGGAATCACAAAAAACACAAAGCACCATCAACCGGAGGGACCAATCAAACTCAAACATTTGTGTCCGAAATCTTTTACTAAACTTTGCTGTTCTTTAAACCTGAGAAAATAAGGAAACATTTTCTTCCCCCTGTGGAAGTCTTCATGCATTTCCGTTGCAATCATCGTAAACATCTCGTTAGCATTCACAGTTGTGCCAGAGACCTGCCATTAATGCCTGCTATTGAACATAGCCTCTGGAGAAAACATAGGTTTGTTAATCAAGCGGAGACAAAACAATTACTAGAATCCGATAATCAATGTCTGCGGACACACAATAAATTCTGGGTGGCTGCTTGGGAGGAGGAAGAGGGGTGGGAAATGGGATCCTACTAATTAAAGAGAAACTTGCTATCTTTAGTTAATAGCTACACCGCCACACCGTTTAGCAAATCTGATTAAGCAGTTTGACATAGCCTATGTAATAGCCACTACACAGTTCTTTTCCCCCCATTGCCACTGCATGTCTGCTCAATTAGTACTTCACTAACAGTTTAAATCATTTGAAGAAGTCCCTTCGCCTTTGTGTTGCCACTGAGAGTTTGTAATGTAGTACACTAATGACTTGATATAATCAAAAAATTAAATGCCAGCTATATTAGTCTAAGATTAATGTGGATTGCAGATCATTTAAGGACAGATGGCACAACTGTTCTTAATGAATTAATATGGTAGTTGTACCATGGCAGAAAATAGAAAAGTGTGAATATTTTGCTAAAATAGCTTCCATCCGTCCTCTTCTGGGCACCGGAGGGGTCGGGGCCTATCCCAGCTGTCACAGGGCAAGAGGCAGGGTTCGTTCCAGACAAGTCATCATTCTGTTGCAGGACTAATACATAAAGACAGGCTACTATTCACACATACAGGAAGTTTAGAATCAGTAATTAGCCTTAGCCTATGCCCCATGTCTTTAGACTGTGAGAGTACCAGGAGGGAATCCAGACAGACACAGAAAAAACATGCCAACTCGACACAGTGAAGCCCCAGGTTGAATATGAACCCAGGAGCTTTTTGTGATGCGACACTACCGCACCGTCCAATGTTCTAAATGCTAAAATAGCTTTTAGAGAAGCTATCAAGAGGTCACTAGGGTTAGAGACACTGTGAAGCAAAGATATACCATTGAAAACCTAAACTGACACCTTCTTATTTATTTTATTGTTTGTAATGATTTTATGGTATTTTTAATTTGGTTGTTGTTTTGATCTGTGTTGTTCAGCACTTTGGTCTGCCTGGTGTGTTCTTAAAGTGCTATACAAATAAACGATGATGATGATGATGATGATAAATCTGGATTTGGCAGAAGGCACTGGACGGAAAACCTAATAGGATGCTGGGAATTATAGGTGAGATAAATCTGTCTGGATTTCTGAGAGGCCTGTGGACAGCTAATTGCACAAAATACACTGTGCAGCAGGAAGTTTAGGATAAGTAGCCTGGTATGAAAAGAACTATCATACAACGTTAGATTAACCTTAGATGTATGACCAAATCACCCTGAAAAACCTGTGGTGACACGGTGAAAGTCACTTTGATTAAATAATATTCCAAAAGATTTGAATAAACTTTTCATCAAAACACAACACTAAACGCAAGAATGCCATGGGTTTTTTACAACACAGCACAAAAGGTGACTGCAGCAGGAATAATGATCAACTGTACAGCCAGTCAAGCTGGCATGTCTCCACTTAGCACAATAGCAACCATAACTCTTCCATGATCAATAGATGTTCATGACTTGCTTTAAAGGTCCCATCCTCCACCTTCTTCCTATCCATCTATTCCTGCCTCATTTCCTGTCAACTCTTCTACCCTTTCTCATCTATAATTCTACCTCTGATGCTTCCTTACCCCATTCCTCCCCCTCCCTTCCTCCCCCTGTCTTTTCGTACCTACTTTTATTCCCTGCCCATTATTTTACTTTTAACTCTTGTTTGACTTTTATTTTGTGCTTTCCATCATCTGTACCAGTTTCTCCCACTACTACTCAGTATGTTCTGCCCCTCATTGCCCACCTCATCATTTCGTCCATATCCCTTTTTCATCTCCTTTCTTTAATTTCCTTACATATATATTTTTTTGCACCCACCCTTGCTTTTCCTCTATCCTCCATTTTCACCCATCGCTCCTCCTCCTTTGTCTTTTTAAAGGCTGTATTCTTAAACTTAACCCTGCAGTCTTTTCTTCTTCTTTGTCTTTTCCTCTGTTTTCATCACCGGCACCTTGCCATTACTGCTTCTCTGTTCTTTCTTTTTTTTCTTCTCTCTGTCATCTCCTTCCTTCTCAAATTTGCAATTTTTTCACCTTCCCTCCATGTTTTCTTTTGTCCACCTTTTCTCCCCCTGTCCCTCATATCTCTCTCCAGCTGGTTCTCTTTTTCCATCTGCCATTTCTCCTCCTCCCAAATGTAGTGTCTCCCCTGCTCTCCAGCAATCTGCAGTTCACAGGTTTCCCAGGGCACATTGTTGCATCCCAACGGAAGCTTGCACAGCATTCTCCCATAAATAATTGAAGAGGCCCCACATGGCCAGGCACGCTCAGTCTAAATGGATTATTCTGGGAGAGATCAATGCCGGCCTGTGAGGGTTTTATTAGGGCCTCCAGATGAAATGTACAAGGCCACCACCAGTGCTATCCTCTCTCTGTCTTCATTCAGCCCTCCTATTGTGTGACATGCTCTCTATCTCCTTCCTCACCTCACAAGCATCTTCAGCCATCCACCTACTCCCGGTGATGACTACACCACGCCCCAAAGGTACCACAACCGGTGTGTTACATTACACCTCTGAATGAAACCTAAATGACTATCCACAAAAGGATATGAATCACTCATTCTTTGTCAATCCTTTGACTATAATGCTGGCGAGCAGTAAACAGGCGAGACAGTGTTTTATTATTCTTGCTGTTGTCACAATGCATCAGCCTCACTGACCCATACCAACATCAGCTTCCCCTCACTAGCTTGGCAGGAAGCATCCAGCGATACCCAGTGGTGTAGTTATGGGCAAGACAAGTGGGGAGGTGAAATGCTGCTGTGACCTTCAAGAGACACAGCCCCCGGGAGGAAAATTGTTTTCCCAAAGGACATTTACATGTATCCAGTGAGAGGTTTCCTAATTGTCTGATTTCCTGAAAACATCCTGCCAAGCTCACAGCCATCGATGTTTTGTAAGTTGTGTATCTGAGAATTTTTATTGGTTAAAAGAGACGAATAAAGCAACATTTCTGTTCATTTTTTACTTAGTTCTCAGGAAATCTCAGTTGTGCATTATATCCAATCCCATTACCTTTGTGAACCCCACACGAAAAATGAATGGACTAATTCCTTTTACAGGTGTTTACGTGAGTCAGCAATGAGCATGTAGCATCTTTAGAGTGCTTGGAGTGCAACTGGAGATATGACAAATGTTTTGAGAGACAGTGGTACGTTCAAGAGAAGAGCCCCCCACGAGCTTGGGTTTTCTAAGACTACAGATTACCACTGTAGTCATCTTTAACGACCTGTTTTAAAGTGTGATGCTTGACATACTGCTTTATTGATGTTGGTAGGGTGCTGGTGCAATGCCAGTTCTGTCATGATGCCTTTTGAGAACCACTCTATATTCCATCAGGTTTGAGAATCAGACGTCACTTAGCATTACAGGGAAAGCTGGGTAAGAAAATTGGACTTTTTCATATGACTGCATCTGTGAATGAGAGGGAATTATTGTGTTAGCCCCTTCCATGGCCACAGATATCAGTGGTATAAGTGATTTCAGCATTTTTTGGTGTCAACTTAGCTACAGCACCTGTGTTTGTTTTGTTGGAAATACATGAAACTATAGGTAATATAACACATCCATACCACAAAGGCGGTATATCTCATGATGATATATTTTGGCATAATTCTTACCAGTGAAATTAAACAGCATAATGAAACCATACTGAAGCAAAATGCAAAACTAGTACAACATACTTCCTCTTGTCACTATAATCTTTACACATTATTTGACTGGGTTTGTGACGTGAAAAGACCCTGCTTTACGAAGTAATCTGTTTGTTTGTTTTTTTTTAGATTAAGCCTAACACATTAGACAAGAAGGGGAAGGCCCAGAGGCTTTTAACCCCATCCCTCACAAGTGATTCCTTTCCTTACTTGGAATGAAGGATAACATTTCAATTATTCCAGGATCAGACAACATCTTCCTGCTTGACATGTTAGCTGTGCTGGGAAAATGCATACATATCAAAGCCATTAAAGTGTCAAGCCCAATGGTAGGCTCAAACCAGGTCAGAATGTTCATGGAAACGTTTTGAATAGTGCATTTTGCCCCCATTCTGACAGTCAACTTTCTCTAAAGAGCTTATATCTCAGCTGTTTGAAATGACAAATTCAGAGGATGCAAGGACATTTCTTTCTTTGCTGTTAGAATATTCCAGAACTCATTAGCATATTTCAGGACCATATGCTTTCTGACAAGATTTACTGTACAATAGGGCACAGTTGAAACACAAGGCTGATTCCAAAATGCGCTGTCACATTATTCTATCCTTCCCAAGTTTTTCTTTAATAAGTTAATCACCTCTGGAGTGGCAGTCAGCAGTTGTTTGGTTCTAGATGTCAATCGTGTTTTACGCTATTAACGTGCATTTAAATTACTTTGGTTTATTTACAGAGATGCAGAGATGAAGGCGAATGGACACTGAAGCTGACATTTTGTTACCTAGAATTTCAAACTCTGCCACAGGTGGGGCAGGAGGGGGGGTGGGGGGGTGGGGAGGAGGAAAAAAACAGCCCATTGTTTATCTGGAGGTGACAACTAACAAGCACTCTCCTGGTAATTAGACTGCCTCAGTGCACATGGACGAAACGCTCCATGAAGGGTGCCTATGATTTAATATTTTCTTCTCTCTCTTTTCTTTCTGGTGTTACTTTACAGCATCTGAGTTTCCATAAATAGCTCTACCAGCCCTCCACATCCATTTTCATTTCACTTGCGTTAATAGCGTGACCAAAAATTTTGGTTTGGTGGCTTTTGATGAAACTGCAGAATATGGCTCATCTTGTAATAAAATCATATGTTTATGTGCGTGAGTCTGTAGGTGCTTGTCTGTCGCTCTACATATTTGCAAGTCCAGTGGTGATTTTTAACAGCCGTGGCCTCACTCGTGTGCCTGAAAGTATCTTGACTGTACAGCTGGCGACAGGCAAGTATATCTGAAGCATATTTCAGCAGGAGCAAACAACGGATGCTAACATGCCATCCTATTACATATTTCATGCATTCATAGAGCCTGAATATTAAGCTAACATACTCTTCTATTACAACATCTTTAATGCTCTGCACTCACTGGTCTCACTGGTTGTGTCAATGAGGGTTTCACCTTGCACCTCAGCCACCTGATCTTGAACAAGAGGAGTATCAAGACATCCAGCAACAATATTATTTGTTAAAGAACAGTCCTCACTGACTTTATCCAAATCTTTGATCCTTGATCTGTTAGAATGACCTCTTTTGCATGTCTAACATGGGTATTTGACTGCTCCATGAACACACATTGGATGCTGAAGAACTGCATAAAATGTGTTCTCCAATTAAGTATGAAAGGCTGTTCTTCCACAGGCCTGTCAGACAGGAAAGACTGTACTCTGCATTAGTGATCATTGGGTACCACTGCATCTTAATATTAAGAGGAGGACAGAAACATAGCGACACATCTTTCTAAAAGATGGATCTGAATTAGAAATTAGACTGAAATATTAAAATCATACAAATAATAGCCAAATGAATCCCAAGGGTGCTGTTCTGCCTAAAAAAAGATGAGGGAATACAAATCTGTATGTGTGCATGTCTTGCTCTGTGTGCTAAGCTGCATCACATTATTTGTTTCATCATTACGAAATCAGCTCTGCATATTTCTAAATCTTCCTTGCAGAAATCAAACTTTTGACTGTTACTGGAAAAGAAATGTGCATAAAATGTGAAAAATGTAAAACTCAAGAGGCACGTGGTTTGTTGCTTGAATAAATGTGTGGTAGCATAAGTCAGAATATAATTTAGGAAGTATCGTGGGCTATTTTAAGTGGGGGGCGAGGGGTGCGTGCTTCTTCTTCTTCAGCCCACTGGTGGCTGTTAACCTGACTTGTTCTGATGTTTCTGGGCATTGTGTTTTGCCCGTGTGGAGGATGGGGCGAGGGGGCGGGAGTCACTCCAAATTTCTCATGTGACGGAGCATAACAGGGAATTGTAATACACAGCAACATCATAAATTTGATTACATTACATAGCACCGCGAGCCTGTGAGCCATTTCCAGGCACCATAAAAAAGCTATAACTAAGTTACCACTGGTACAGAGAAAAATGAATAAAGCCATTTTCTTTTAACAACCCGGGCGCGGGCGAGATATTGTTCTCTCCTCTGGCTTTAATGAGCTTTGCTGACCCGCGATGCGCTCATTGCGATCGAAACAAAGAGATGGAACAAGATGGGAAATGCACAACTTCGTGAAAATGATAGACTAAATTGTTTTGTGCCAAATATGGCAAAACCAAGCTCCAAATAAAAATATGCTATTAGAAATAAAAAAAAAATGCTGTTAGAAATAAGAAATCGCCTAAAAAGTCTATCCTTGCTCTCATGAATAATAAAAAGAATGAATCCGAATGATACATGATGTGTTTGCTTTGCTTTTATAAAAATATTAAACTATGAGAGGAATCATCCAAATCTTATAAAACTTAAAAAATGGTTACTCAGTTTGTAGTCCGTGTCCCGGTGACTGTTTATGTATATATATATATATATATATATATATATATATATATATATATATGTATATATATATATATGTGTGTGTGTGTGTGTGTGTGTGTGTGTGTGTGTGTGTGTGTAAAACCAGCTTTTTACATTTTTAGATATGTCTTCAGAGGCTAAACACAAGGTATTTTACGTCAAATGTCAACGGGAGCGACAGGATCTACAGACGGGAGCAAATTCCAATCGTTTCGGAGTTTCCAGCTTCAGCAAGGACGTTACTGGCAATTAGACAAAGTCAGTGTCATTGCTGTGCTGACTCCACCTCGGTGGCTCTGTGGAAAGCTCAAGCGACGCACCTCGAAACGAGCCCAAATACGTTCTACAAGCCAGAGGCAACGTGATGCGCAAAAGCAAAAGCCCGTCCAGGGGCGCAGACCAAACGCCGCTCTCAAAGTCCAACACTTACAGGTCACGCTTGAATACTGATCAAACAAGAGATCCACAGAGAGAAAGGGGAAAGAGATACAGGGGACAGAAATGATCGAAAATAACATTTTTATGGTCGATGCCTACGAGAAGAGCTGGATGTGTCCTGGTCTGTGGGCATGCCTATATAGCCGGATTCTAACGAAACGCCTGTCACGATTGACTTGGTCAATGAAACACCCCCCTGTGGAGATGCACTTGCTAGATGGAGAACCCCCTCCCACCACACACACACACACACACACACACACACACACACACACACACACACACACACACACACGCGGAGAGAGAGATACAGAAAGAGAGAGAGAAAGCGAGAGAGACACACCCCCGCCCGAAAAAACGAATGATTAAGAAATATGGGAAATGTTCCAAAGAAGCTCTATGCTGCGTAAAGAGGAGTAAAAGAAGACCTTAAAGAAATCCTGCTTCGCCTTTCTGCTGCAGAACCACCCAGGCTTCTTTTTTCATTTTGTAATTAAGTGAGTGGGAGAGCAGAACAGAAAAGGGAAGCAGTGCCTGTTGCGACCGTCGTTCGTGAACGTATCCCCGTTATTTAAGCGGCAGATATGCTCTGCCACTATAGCAACACCTTTGCGAGGGCAGAGTCGAATCTCCCGCTGAGTCCGGGACTTTCGAGCATCTCGTTCCGTCGCTAAGCCCCGTTTCAACTTGAACGTGCTTTCTTGCAGTATTCTGAAACGCTTTCTTTGGAGACTTGCCTTATGCTCTGTGCAGGTGTTAAAACGACAGGACAGAAGAGGTCTGTGCGCTCCCAGACCCCATGCCTGATGCTCCCCCCCCTTTCTTTTACACACAGATAAAACCATGACATTAAAACCAAGGTCTAGTGGAAGAAAAGTAGCCAAACACTGTTCGGGAAAACAGGCTGAGAAGTCTGCCTACCTTTTGTCGGTGTCGGAGTTCCAGCTTTTATTTATTTTTTCTCTCTCTCTCTCACGCTCTCTCTCAGCTCATAAACCCATCACATCTTCATGTTTAAAACAAACAATAATCCCCGGGTTTGTGTTAAATATGTTCGTCCCCGCGGCAGGTCCAGTCAGGAACCGTACACGGGTTCCCCTGCCGGCTTAAGTAGTGATTTTAAAATCCACCCAAGAGCGCAGGATGCTCAGGACGCGCCTGGGTACGGCAGGAGGAGTCGTTCCCTCAGCAGCAGCCGCCGTGCGCACTTGGAGAAACCAGAGCTCTGTCTGTGCAGAGAAGCTGAGGGAATGATGTCATGCGTCCGGCCCTCCCTCTCCAGCCACCACTCAACTGAAGGCTCTCTCTGTCTTCTCTCCCCCCTCCTCTCATTGCCCCCTTCTTTTATAAAACTACTTTAACATTCTAACTTTATTATCATTACCTTTGTTGGTGTGTTTATTTAATTAATATTTTACTCATTAGCGACTATACATGAAAACTGCTCTAAAAAAGGAAAAATCTAAATTTTTACAATGACCTATTTTGACCTATTTTAACTCAAGATAATTCAGAATTATAATACAACTTTTCCATATATTCCCTAAACAATATCGTTGAGCAGTGGAGTAAAAAACGGGACTTTATGCGTAAGAAGAATTTTTTTTAGAATGCAGGTTTTTGCAGTGCTCTACTCGCTATGATGAAGTCATACAGTTTTTCCCCGCCTTACTAAAGGTTTCATCCAGTAGCATCACCAGCCTGCCTTTACCCGCCATAAGAGGGAAGGTAAGGTAGCATGAAACAGGCCAATGCCTACAGCGCACTGCGTCATGGCAACCGCCCCCTACTTGGTGCAGCAGGGGTATCTTAAAGATAAAGCATCATCTCTTCGTATCAGACTCAAAGGATAAGCTCGTGTGTATATCAAATATTACACTGCGAATGCAAACAATCCATCTCACTGGACTGTTATTTACCCATTTATTTAAACGAGACTGTGGATAAATTGTGTTCTAGTACACACATATTTTTAAACTTCTAAAACACAGTTAACAATAAGTTCTCCATATGATATGAATTTCCTCCCCAGACGATGTAAGGGCAAAATACAAAACTGCAACTACAAGGTGTGACTTAAGAAATGTATTAAACAGAAGCCAGTGTGTGATTCGTTAATATTATAAAATTATTTTTGTTTGGGTTTACTGCAAAACCTTCACAATAGGTAAGAAGACAATGAGGTATTTTCTGCACTTTGCTTCTGACTGCTAAACCCCCCCCCCCCCCAGAAAATGAACAAAAACAGACTGATAAGGCCCAAGAGGACATTTAATCAATCAGCTTCAGTTGCAGGTTTTAGTTAATCAGATATTTTAAGTGACAAAGCTGCCTTCCTCAACTTTGTCTAGTGCCACAGATGCTCTTACAGGGACGACCTTAAATTTAACCTCCTGGAGCCCAGCCACTCATACTTCTCCTAATGCATGGAGTTGCTCCTTGAAGGAGGCACTTAGCCTCAAGTGGCCAAGAAATGGCAGCTGATGGACACTTGAAAACACAGGTTTTGTGTTCAATACATTGCTGCCTTCTATCAGACCATCTTTCCTATCATGCTGTTTTCTGTATTGTGGTGATAGACACACTCTCACTTGTTGTCACCAGTGGATTTTATATTTATATCTATATCTATCTATCTATCTATCTATCTATCTATCTATCTATCTATCTATCTATATATATATATATATATGGCATCTGTTTGATGCCAAGGGCTAATTCTTGACCTTTTTGATTCCCCTCAGCTTCATGTTCACAACATACTAATATGTACACTGAAGATGTTTTAACATTCTCAGTTTCTCAGAAAAAGGAGAATAGGAAACCACTGATAACAGAATTATTGCCCTCTTTTCATGTGTATGTATATCAGTTATACAATTATGTTTATGGCCTGTTAAACTTTTATTATAAAGAATAAGAAAGATTGTTTCCATCTGTTAATACACCTGTATACAATGCAAATAAAATATGAAAGAGGAATAAAATGCATAGCTATCCAAAGCCAGGAAAAATATGGACATTCATCCTCCTTCAGTGCACTTCATCCTCACCAAAGATTTACTCTGATCCCCATTTTTCAGTCTACAAAGGACAAAAGATGCAATGCATTATGATCCAACCCCTGCTGGATACACTGCATCAAGCCAGATAGAAGTAGAAATACACAGCTACATGTTATAGCTGTGTACTGTGACAGTGTCAAAAATAAGTGGAACAACTGCTATGTGGACTATTCTCATTTGCTTTGCTGTCAGTCTCTTAGAAGACAAAGAAATTCTTTGTAGTGAAGTGAAACAGAGTGTTTAATACAATGAGAACTGTCCACTGTCTGCACTTCTCATGCTGCTTTCTTGAACTTTAATTATTTTTTAGCTTTGTTTTCCTCTTTGGGGTGAACAATTGTCACTCAATTCCTGCTTTTCAGTGACCCAGCAGTCTTCCTACAATTACCGTCACCACGGTCTGACTATGCACCATTGTTTTTTTGTTTTTTTTTTCCTTTTGGTGGACTGCATGTAATCACATTTCCATACCTGGCACATCCAAGATTTTTCTCCACACATTACAGACTTATAGCAGTAGTTTGACTCATTTCTGTACAAGGGGGAAAAAGAGTCCTTCTCTGGGACTGCATCATCCTTCTCAAACACCTGCCCTCGCTGCTGCACCTCAAATGCAACCTCTCTGCTCAGCCTGCCTTCTGTTGCGTTCTAGTCTGCTTACTACTGGTCCTTAAGACTGCAGTAAGAGCCTCTAAACCTGTACAAGTGAACAATGAAGTTCCTTTTGCTTTCAGTGGGCTCAGATGATCCCTAATAGTTAGAAACTACTGTGAAAACTACAATGTTTCCTAATATGAACATTATGTACATCTGCTGTTCAGTGGAAGTTCAGTCAATGCCTATAGTTTACAACTGCATAATTAATTAATAATTATAATAATAATAAGCGCTCTGATCTTGTAACAATGTACATGCTTTTTCATCCCTTATACAAGCCACACATTAATCGACTTCACAGATAAAATGTAAAGTTGGGTTCTTACACTTCTGCCCAGCCCATGGTGTGCATGGGGGCAACACTTTTTTTTGGTGTTCTTTCCGAGTTATGTTCTAGGCAACACATGTTGTGTAAAAATACCACCTACAGCTGGTATATAATACAGACTGATTATGTGTTTCTCAGACCATGATATCTTGACTAGAGTTGGTGCACGTTGATGTTTGCTTGGTGTTTGCTGCTTGAAGAATAATCAAATAGCATTATTTCACCTGAAGACGAGTGCTTTTTTCAGGACTGTCTGGACCATTTAATATCAAACATAATTTGCACCTGGATCCTCTGTATGCATCCTGTGTTTGCTGCTGGGTGCTACAAGAAATTACATACTCTTTGGTATCTCAGCTCCTCGACCTGATGGATTCATTTTACTCACAGCCACTCATTTGGATTTTACTGTCTATCCAAAATATTTAAAGTAGAACAAAAAGTGATCGGTTGCCTAAGCGAAGCACATTAATTGTCTTATTGAACTTATGTGATAAAAATTTTAACAGTCATAAAGTTAGCATGGTTTTGTAAAGACTAGACTAGAGAGTGTGCATGCACGGGTGCAGTTAAGGCCTTTTAAAGATGGCAGTCCTCAACTAATTTCTGCACGATCTGGCAAAACAGAGGCAAGGAAAACATCCATCAATCCATCAGTAAATAAATAAAAAAAATATAATTTGTGGGCCCAGTGGATCAGATTCCTAATCTAGGAAGTATGGAAGCCTTTCTCTACCCGCGTAGCTGGACATGACCTTTAAGCCAAGCTAAAGCATTTAAGTTCCTCGGAATGATCATTTGATCATCTTTTTCTTATCTTTGCTTTTACTTTAGATAATTGGACGTTCCTTTGATAACATCTGCTTGCACAAGTAAGGGGACACCAGACACTGTGAGCCAAAAGCCAATAGGACAAGCACTTGGAAGTGAGCTGATGATGATCCAAATATGCAGCATGCATTTGAATATTCATGTCTTGGTGTCTCAATTAGTTTTGTTCTCACATGATTCTCCTGCTCTTCACTGCAGTAAAGAAGTATATCATGAAATAAGAAAAGAACAACCCGTTCTAAAATTTGCAAATGGAGATATCTGTTGAGGCTGCTACTAAAACTTAATTTGCTATGTTTCCGTGCGTTCAATTTACCTCGGCGAGACCAATCATTAAAGCAGTTAAGGGAATATTCTCCTGGCATACTGTCTGTTGTAACCTTGCCATGTCTTTGAGGTGGATGAGTCGGAGAGAACCACAGTAATAATAAAAAAAATCAGCTTCTACAAAGTATTAATAGACATCAGTCACACCACTGTGTCTCAGCAACAGTAGCTTTTTAAGGGTTGCATCATCAGCCATGAAAAGACTATAGCTGAATTCTATTTGGGTTTTAATATAAATGTTTCTCTTAGTTAAAAGAGCAGAATTTTGCCTCGAGTATTAAAAAAAGACCATAACATCAGTTTTACACTATGTGGCAAACTCCAATCTGCTTTGAGTTCAATGGAATAATGTTACCTAAACAGCAGAAGGAGCTCATAACAAAATGAAATTATCCCAGTGAAACTGATATTCACTGTCATACAACCAAACTTAATAACAGAATTTTCTGTTGCTATTTATCTGAGGAAGGCTGAAACAGTTCCGGACACTTGATAGGTGGCATTGTTGGGGGCCAGGTGAGTCTCCCTGCATCCTCATAAAATGATTCTTCTTTTTTGTCTTTCTCTATTACTGTCAGCTTTCCTCATGTCTAAATAAAGATAAAAGAAATGATCCACTCTCAAAAACAAGTGAGCCTGCGTCTTGTCTTTAATTTTCTCACAGCACCTTTCTGCTCCTCCAACTTCCATTCTTCAATCACATTTTTTCATTTTTTTCATTTTTTTTTGCACTCAACACTGCTTAACTGGCCTCACTTCTCCATAACTCCTTTTTTTCCTCTCTTCCTCTGTACATTCACCATTGTGTGGGAAATAGACGCCAATCAGAGTGACTGGGTGAGTGGTTTAATTAGAGGAGATATAGTGTTCTGTCACCTTGCACTGAGCACCCGCAGTCAAGAGCCCCTGACTTGAAGAAAAGTCAGACAAGGCCATTCATTGATTGGTGATTTCAGGATTGTTACTTAATCTACAAGATACGAGGGAAGAGCTTTGACTTAGATTAAGGATAAAGGTAATTCACTGCAATGGAATTTGCCTTGCCAAAGCAGAGCCTGTTTGCAATTATGCTAGTCTAATTTTATCAGACAGACAGACAGCAGGCCCAAGAATGCTGTAAAACAAATTAAGTAAAACTGTTGCATTGTCTCTTTAGCTTTAATCAGTGCCTCTGTTTTGTTTGTACAGGCTGTTTCCTATACACCATTAATTTTGTTTGCACTGGTGTTTGACACAGTAAATAACCTCAAAAAATTAAAAAGGCATAAAACAAACCTGGAATTCTAAAGATGTTTACAGACAAAACTTGAACTTAACACAGATAATTGTGGGCATTTGTGACATATTTCACTCATCATTTAACCTCTCTCTTTCTCAAGGTGTCAGAATGATAAGCAAAACACTTAAAAGAAATAGCCAAGCAGCTACACCCACAGTACCAGAAGACGAAAAAGAAACACCAAGCACCAAATCAAAATGGGGGTAAATAAACAGCTGAAACTAACACACCATTTTCCATCAATAAGGAGAACTTGGCCTCAAACACACAGGCTACATACTGCTAAGAACAATGGTATTGTGGCACCAGGGTGCCCCTCTCCCCCAGCTCAAGTACTCCCTGGCCTGACTGCTGAGTGGAGTCAGCTGCAAAGGGTGGCACCTATAAGGCAGGCGTGAGAGAGTGCAAAACCCACCCACACAATAGGCCTAATAGGCTAAAGTGGCACTCCGCTTGCTGTATGCTCCTTTGGATAAAGTGTCCCACAAATGAGATATCCACCTCCCAGCTGTCTGGGTGGCCTTTGATTCAGTAACTAAGGGCGAGCCATCTCGACAATATATATGCATATATAGAAATACATCCTGCTCTGGTACTTTAAAGAAATGAACCATAACTAAACACTTTCTATGCAGATAAATGAGTTATCCCCACCTTTCTGTGCTATACTTATCACAGGGGGAAATAAGTTGTTTCTTTCCTACATTAACATTTAAGACTATTTGAATCACCGCCACCTAAAATATTAAAGGGATCCCAGAGATGTAAAGTGTTATCAGGATTGAGATTGTTAGAAGTCCGGCAATCTTTACACCACAAAGTCAAACATAAAACTCCGTCTTTGTCTGAATGGAAACTTGATTGGTGCAGAAACTAGGGGCCAGACAGCAACTGATTATGCATCTGAAAATGAACATATACGGTAGTTTAAATAGTTTAAATAGGAAATCCATTGTTAGTCCAGTACCAGTATGCATCATTTTTTTTTATGTTAATGCAGGTGATGTAAACAGGAGTATTTCAGAGATAGAATAGATTGGGATACCAAGAGTGTGATTTACCCTGAAGCTCCCCCTTAGTGCTGCAATCCACTCTTGTGTATTCTTTTTATTTTTAAAGTTATTTAATTTATTTTTTATACCTGGATTTTCTGTCTTGCATGAGCCAACACAAGGACAAAGGCAACTTGCATAGCTGTGTAATCCTCTCTAGCTCCTTACTCATTTAACCTGGCTTTTATTTTCTAGCAAACTAACTGCTAGGCTAATGTTGCAACAATATCTGCCTACAGTGCATGTGCTATGATCCAGAACATTAGCTTTACATATTAATGCCTCTAATCCTGTCATTTTCAGATTTGCTGACATTTTATAATAGTCACATGAGTGATGAAGCTCTACGGAAAACTATTAGGATACTTAATCAAATGTCCAATCACATGTTTTGATGAAAGGACTGGCGGGATTCCATACTGATGCTTTATATTGTTGAGAGTTATTGTATGTGATATGAGAGATTTCCTGTATCTGTCTATATGGCACTGGAGTTGAATCAGTCTGTCAGAGGCGGTGCCCTGCCTGTCCAGTAAGTGGTGCAGAGGGTGGTCAGGATAGTTTGTTCACTGACTTCCTCCACAGTCTCCAAATCTCCAAAATGTTGCTGCACAGACTGGGAAAATGCTCTTTCCATTCTTTTATACAGTGTCTGTGATGATCTGTCTTTTGTTCATATGGACATCCAGGCACTCGTACTCCGCCACCAAAACAGCATCCTGTTCCGAGCTAGAAACACGCTGTGTAGTTAGCCTCTTCTGTCTTAAGTTGATCACCATCTCTCTGGACTTATTCAATTTTAGAAGCAGATGATTTCTCCCAGACCATTCCGCAAAATCATCCATTAGTGCTCTGCACTTCTCCTGTTTCCCATCACTTATACCCCCAACCACGGCAGAATGATCAGAGTATTTCTCTAAGTGGCACGACCATGATGAGAACATAATCACTGTATAGTGGGGCAGGTTGCAGAGTGATGCAATTCCTATTGCACTCGTGCTCAGAGATAAAAACAGAAATGCAGATATGACTTTTGGGGAGAGATTCTTTGTTACCATGGCAATCATAGTTTCACCAGTTAAAAGCCCTTGGACCTAAGTATATTTAGCACAGTGAGCAGACCCCAACCAGTTGAGGGCCTCACTAGGTCTGGGTGTACCAGAGGTTTCTTCCTGTTAAAACTCTATTTTCCTTCCTCACTTTAACCAGTTTTAACAAGAAGCTGGGTTTCTATCTGTAAAGTCTGTACCTTACGATGGAACATCCCTTACGATAACTGTTGTTGTGAATGGGCGCTAAATGAATACAACTGAATTTAACTGAATAGAGGATGGCATGAATGCTGTGACATTTAGCAGGAGGAGAATAGCTCTAACTCCCAATTCACACCAGAGGCAACACTTCAGCGCTATGGAGGTGCTATACAATCAAGCCTTCCTTCAAACCCATGGTGACTCTGGCTTTTCCTTTACAGCTCAACCGTCAGTTCACTTTTCATCACCATTTAAAGTAATTTAAAGTGACCCTTTAAATGTCTGAATAAAACTTACTACAGTCACTTCCTTCATGACTTTGTCATCCATGCAGTTCCTGCAATGTTTGCAAGGGCACAGGTCTCTTTAACAGAACCCTCTACTCTAGTAATCTAGATACAGGTGATTAGGTTTCTTCAAATTTCCGTCAGGTTAAAATAGAGTGTCATCAACTTCAAACACACTACATATATTCATAAATAGTTGATAATTTTTCCACTAAAACAGGAGTGGTTGTGATTTACATTGTAAATTAGTAGTTGTAATTATACTTTGCAACATGAAAATAACAACAAGAGCAAGTGCAGATGTCAGCCTGTTATGGCATTATTGTGATGTTGTAGGGCAGCGGTCCCCAACCCCCGGGCCTTGGACCGGTACCGGTCCGTGAGTCGTTTGGTACCAGGCCGCGAGAATTGAGGCTCAGGTGTGAAATGTATGGTTTTCAGGGTTTTTATCGGTGTTCAGCGTTATTTTGTTATCGTTTTTATCGTTAACTCGGTTTTCCTGGGTCTTTTCACGTGTGTTATGTGTTATGAATAAATCTTTTTTTCGGTACCGGTACTAGTTTTATTTTGTTGTATTTATCCGCGACGCCTTAAAGGCCGGTCCGTGAAAATATTGTCGGGCATAAACCGGTCTGTGGCGCAAAAAAGGTTGGGGAACGCTGTTGTAGGGCACCATATTTAAAAAAGAAAAGGTGTGTTGTACAGTGCTCTCCATGCCCTTTCATATGATATATTATTTCATATGGTTTCATAACATTTTTTTCAAGGTCAACTTTAATGTTGTAAATTAGCCTTTACATGTGTAGCGTTTCTTGTCCTCTTTAACATGCTTGTGCTTTGTAGAACTATCTTTTTTTTTCAGAGAACAGTGACTCAGAATAAGCCTCATGGCTCTCTAAAGGGCAAAAAGCAGGGTGACAATCATGCTACCCAAACACAAGAGAGATGCTATTAGATTTAGATTTGTTGAAACAGAGAAGTGACTGCGAGAACATAAGACATATTTTGCTTTGTTCACATTATTTTGCTTGCTATAGCAATTGATGTGACTGAACTTGTCTTCTTTAAGAAAATAGTAAATATAAAGGAGTAGATTAAGTATGTCCAAACTAAAAAATAAAACCAGGGAACATGAGACAACTGAATAAGAATTTAAATTAAAAAAATAAAAACAAAAATGATCTGAAGAAGAGAACAGAGGCCAATAGGTAATTCACTAAAGTCAGGATATGCAAATATACTAAACATACTTTAGTAAAACATTTATAAGATGAATGAGACTGAACTCTGATCTCGACAGGTATTTTCAGAGACTCGGAGCCCTGACAGCAAAAGTAACCACCTCTTGACTTTAGTCTGGCAACAGGGACAGGCAAGAGGGCCCACCTTGGGGGTTCTCAGGGTGAGTGAGGGCTCATTAAAATGTAGAAGCTCTCCAGTGTCAGTGAGGGCTTGCCTATGAAGTCTTTAAAGAGTAATCAATGTTCTCATTCTTCTTGTTTCAAATTTTCTAAAACTTGAGGATGGAGAGAAGTAAAATATCTAAATTTCCTGGTTTTTAGTGCTGCATTGTTGGGCGGCCAGTGTGATCACACTTGTAGATGTTGGAGATAAAAGATGTATAATATTTTCAGTGTTCCTGAAGAAATGCATGGTTTCCTAACTAAGTGCAAGTAATACATTAAGCATTTTCACTTTAAGATAACTGAAATATGTTAACAATATGAAAATAAGGTATATACACCATCAGCACATCATCCACCTGAAGCAAGTAAGGAAAAGGAGACAGTCCAACATCTCTCCAGGAGTTCAGCACCAGGGCCTTCCTGTGTTGGTAAGCTGATAAAATCAAAACGTCAAAGAACAAATTTTCATGAAAAATATCAAACAGACTGAAAGCAACACTACACTATGATTATGACCAAAAAATTCACAGTATCACAACATACATAGGATAAATAATGCAATCAGTCAAATGTATCTTTAACTTTGTTTATTGTGTATTTCTTCCTTATTTAGACCAATGAGTTTCTATAACTGTGGAAAAGGGTACAAAAAGAACACTTAATGCCATTTCTAGCTACCTGCTTCATACTTTTTCTGCTGTGGAACAATCTGCAGCTCAATTGAGGTGAAGGTTGAGAACTGACTCCTTTTGCTGTTACTATTAATCAGCTCTTCTTGCACTCTAGACTGCCACCCAGCACTCCAGCATTTTATCAGAAACCAACAAACACCCACAGAGGCTATACCACACTTTCTTCAACTGCAGGTAAAGTGCTTTGCTTTTGTCTTTCATTTCCTCCCCTGTGACTTTGCTCAATGTAACAATACTCCGGGAGTTTCTAGCAAACTATTTTCTGCTGTTCTTCTTCTTTCTCTCCATTACTGCCACCTGCTTTGTGGGAGTTTTGACCAGATAATTATTGGCACTGCATATTTTGATGATATTATCATATGTAGATATGACATCAGTATTAAATATTCCTCTTTTTTCTGTGCTTATTTTCTCAAATAACTAACCCCTTTCAAAAACAGCAAGGTTAGGTTTAGGAAAATGGTATGTTTTTAGGTATGTTAGAGAGATAACTAAAATTGCTTTGTGTATTTGTCCATTGATCTTAACATAATTCGGATTTAAGGTCCTATTTGGCTATGAAACCTCATATTTTGTACAATGCGGTAAGGACCAATGGATGGAAGAGACCTGTCAAATGCCCTATGGTGTGGTATAAGTAAAGATTTTGCTTTTGCCCATGGTGAAAGTCAGTGAGCAGGTAACACGACAGTATGAAGAGTGCAGGTCGTGATAACAGAGAATAGAAATAGAAATGCTGCTGTACAGGGCGATAAATTGTCTATAACACAGGCTGTGTGAGGGTGCTGCTGTATACGGGAGCCACTGAGAGGCTCTTGGCTCATTAAGTTGAGGCACTGAGGTGAGTGGGTGTGGGAGCGAGTGAGTATATGACACGACGAAGCTTTGATGCGCTGACAGGTAGAGAGCTCATTCTCTTGCTCTTCCCCTATCATCATTCCCTCTTTTCACTTCGTGCGCATTCTCTCACTCTCGATAAACTCACTACCAGATGAATTATTGTTCCCCGTTTGGTGTTTTCACCGTTTCACTCGGTGTAAGCGCTTTCTCCTTCCTTCTCTGCTGTATCGCCACCTCATTTGCTTTTTCTCACTTTCTCTCAGTTGCTGCTTTCTCCCCCTCACTGTGCTCTGTGTGGATATCTATAGCAGCAGCCTGACAGGACATTCAGGTGGGCGAAGGTGTGAACATCCCTCAGAAAAAAATAAATAAAATAAAAATAAAAGGCCACAGAAGATGATATCCGTGTAAAGGCAAGATTGGCTTGTCATAATAGCAGTTCAGAAGATTTATAGAGTTTGGCCTGGATTAGACAGTTTTGGGTGGGCTTGTTTGAATTCATTTTACACAAACAAGTGTAAATGTGTATTTTGTGCCCACTGTGGTTGGATGCTGTATCGGTCCTGGATTGTGAAAAAAAAGACTGTTATACCCTCCAGGTTACATGTCTGTATCACTCTCTCTTCCACAGTCACAAACATTTGTGAAAATACAAGCGGAGTACTCAGCATGCACAACCCCACTTTTTCCATGCCTAGTTCCAGGAAATAAGTTGACAGATTAAAAGTTCTAGAAAGTTTAGTTATTGATAGTAGCAACAACACAATTGCAGAACCCCTCAGTGCATGCTACTGAGCCGGGGTATGGCATAGTGGATCTGTAGACGTACCACAGTGTGCTTCAAGCAGGAATATTTTTAGCTGAGAACAGTGTTGGAGTTTGGATAAATTATTGGAGATATAAGTGCACTATTATTGAGAATTTGTCTCCCTAAAAAGAGGCAAAGTACAGCAGTAAAGTCTAAAAACAGCATTAAAAATTCAACAGATAATTCAGAAAATTAAACATCACATTTGTGGGTGCTTTTATCCAAACTGCCTCAGAGTTTTATTGCTGCAAACACTATGAACGAAACCTTTAACCCTGACATTTGTAGTGTCATGCTCTGCTAAACAACACCGGAGCCACCCTGACCTACTTTAACATTATACACAGCAACTTGATATACTGTATTTGTAAGGGGAAAAAAACCCAGGGAGTCAGCGAGTTGGAGTATAGCTCATCACTACATTATCACCCAACCTTTGCTTACCCTCTTCGCTCCACTAGAACTACCTGCAAAACAGCATCCCTCTCACACTGCTGCTCTGATAAGATCTGACTTAACCTTGGTGAGGTGCATCACCTCCAACAATAACACTACCTTGTCACAACTACAGAACATCACCTTAAGGGGATAAGGGTACCTTCAGGAGAGGAAACTAGGCTCAAGAGATATGAGCAGGCTTCAGGTTTGGCTTTGCATGCAGTGCATGGTATTTAGCATCATTTTCTTCTCTTGTTTTCTTACAGATGTGGTTAGTATTAGTAGAAGTGATAGTCTTAAACATCTGGAAACTGGTGATTGTGTGGGGGGGAGATCACAGTGTGGGTGGTGACTGAGAAAATCACATGTGCACAGCTATTCCAAGCTATTCCAAGACTAATTTACTATCTGAAATGCATATATTACTATTTTCAATGATTACAGCAGCAGACAACATTCTAGCACTACAGCTTGATTTGGTAGGGTGACAAAGGAATGTATGATGTGTGGAGAACTGCAGCAGTCATGAAGATTCTCTATACTGCCAGCTCTCTCTTTAGCAGCTGCAGACTGTCTGTGCTGGAGAATCAAGTGGAACGCTGCATGCTGCTGCAATGAGGAAAGGGCTGAATTAGCACGCATGTTCGTAATACTTGACACTTGTTGTTCAGAAGTGCAAGACTGGGTTTGGGCTAAATTATCTTTCTCCTGCTGCTCATTTCATAATGTTATGAAGACAAACCTCAAGCAAACTGCTCTGTCTTACCAAAGGTAAGTAAACTTAAATAATCAGGCGCCATCTTATCTTAATGACCTTGTAGTACCATATCACCCTATTAGAGCACTTCGCTCTTGCTCTGCAGGCCTACTTGTTGTTCCTAGAGTATTTAAAAGTAGAACGGGATGGAGAGCCTTCAGTTTTCAGGCCCCTCTTCTGTGGAACCAGCTTCCAGTTTGGATTCGGGAGACAGACACTATCTCTACTTTTTAGGCTTAAAACTTTCCTTTTTGCTAAAGCATATAGTTAGGACTGGACCAGGTGACCCTGAATCGTCCCTTAGTTATGCTGCAATAGACGTAGGCTGCCGGGGGATTCCCATGATGCATTGAGTTTTTCCTTTCCAGTCACCTTTCTCACTCACTATGTATTAACAGACCTCTCTGCATTGAATCATATCTGTTATTAACCTCTGTCTCTCTTCCACAGCATGTCTTTTATCCTGTCTTCCTTCTCTCACCCCAACCGGTCGCAGCAGATGGCCGCCCCTCCCTGAGCCTGGTTCTGCCGGAGGTTTCTTCCTGTTAAAAGGGAGTTTTTCCTTCCCACTGTTGCCAAAGTGCTTGCTCATAGGGGGTCATATGATTGTTGGGTTTTTCCTCTGCGAAGCGCCTTGAGGCGACTTATGTTGTGATTTGGCGCTATATAAATACAATTGAATTGAATTGAATTGAATTGAATTGAACTTCTGTTCCTCTGCGCAAATGCGTGGCTGTACACTAAGTGACAAAGCAGAGGCTGATCGTCTTTTTGTCCTCCACACTGTTACTAGTGTGCAAGACTCTTTACTTTTCTCTAGTTGGACCTTTGTTATTATTTTCACATGGTGGACTTTGTACTTTGGATTGACCTTGCCTACAGAAAAGGTAGTTCTCTGCTTTACATCTGCCTCGTAGCTTTCTGTTTTGATCCTAAACCTGCTTATTATGACACAGTACTTTAAAAGATGAGCCTTGCTTCCCTTGAAATGGTTAAAACAATGCTAAAGCCAGTACTACTCATTACTTAGATTATTAGCATGGGTTAATAGCAATGTCAATGTGTCCATCTCTTGAAAATATCTCAATAAATACCAGGTGGAATAACTTTAAGAGGACATCATCTAGCAACAGCAGGGCCTGCAAAGCATGAGGTGCATCCCTGGACTGTAACAGGTCAAAGCTGTGTTGTAATATTAAGATTTTATTTCACTCAACAGTGAGATAGAAACATACCTGTAGCTTGCCATATATGCTCAGTTGCCAAAATTAAATAACATTTGGCTGTCTGTTCCATTTAAAGCTTGCCATTACTTTGTGGCTCTAAGGCTACGTTCACACTGCAGGTCTTAATGCTCAATTCCGACTTTTTGATCAAATCCGATTTTTTTGTCTGCTCGTTCACACTACAAATAAAATGCGACCGCAAACGCGCTCTAGTGTGAACGCTCAAAGCGGCCCGCATGCGCAAAAGAAGACGTCACGCACAACGCGCTCTGTTTTGACCCAGAGCAAACAATATTGTTTGACTGATGGCCCTTAATATAAAGACTTCGGACTTTACGTTTCCCAATTTTTGCTTTAAGTTATTTTGTTATTTACATAATAATGTAATTATGTTATTTACATAATAATGTAAATAACCTAATAATTATCCCTCTTGCTGTTTTAGAGAGGAGCGGTGCTTCAAAGGATAGTTGCAGATTTCTGTCAGAATCTGCAGATTATACAGTACAAATAAAATGTTCACGTCTCTCCAACGTTGTCTTCCCAACAGTTTCACTAACATCTACGCTGGATGGCCAGGAAGCGTTCGCGATGTCTTATCGGGTGCTTCTCCGGCGCTGATAATTGGCGTCTGTCTTATGTCAGTGACATAAAAGACGGATTTAATGCGACCTGACCGTTCACACAGCAGTCGCTTTCTAAAACATCGCATATGTATCGGATTCAGTACCACATATGAAAGTGACCCATATCGGATTTGAAAATATCGGATTTGTGCCGTTCTGGTACACTTACACTGTAAGTCAGTTTTCCTCTAAACGTTCGTGGCAGAAAGGCAACTGATACTTGTCATATCTGGAAATACTACTCAGCTATTGACTGACAATCCATGACACAAGATCTGGAACCTTCTCATTGACTTTGCTTCCTTTACTGTCGAGTTACTCGTCTGCGTCATCTGATATGGTAAATGGTAAATGGCCTGTATTTATATAGCGCTTTACTAGTCCCTAAGGACCCCAAAGCGCTTTACATATCCAGTCATCCACCCATTCACACACACATTCACACACTGGTGATGGCAAGCTACATTGTTTCAGGTGTTTCATTTGGTGAAATTCTGATTACAAACTAACCTTGTAAAGTATTTTTTACACTTTGTCTACACCTACCTTTGAACAATTTAGATATTATATGGTATATTTACCACTTTTATTTTGGAAGTACATTGGCAAATACAGCAATATTGAGCAAATAGGCCACAGAGACAACATGCATGTGTTTAAATTTTCTTTAAAATGTTTAGCATGACATATGACAGAGTCAAAACAGTTTAATTATCAAACCCATTTGTCATTATTTTTCAGAGAACACTCTCCTGTCAAATCTTCACTAACTAGTCATTATGCATGCTATGTTCCTGACAAGTAATGATAGAAGGGGATGGGCTATTATTCAAGGGTTTCACAACTAATGAAATCCCAAGAAATTGATAATTAAATGGATCCCCTTTAGCAGGTTTGGTAATTAAAAGTTAATGGAAAAATGGAAGTACAGATACAACAGCAGTTGTCAGATGGAACATGTTACAACATAATAATTCACTTTGGGATGCAATAGGTCCCCGTGGAGCCTGCTGGCAGTATTGGAGATCTGAATCAGTAAAACGTCTCTAGGCGGTCCCTTTGTAATAACCTAGTGATACCCCTGTGCTCTTTGCTCAAGTCAAGATATTCAAGCATAAGATAGTCAAGAATTAATGCTTATGTTGCCGTATTTCTACACTAACAAAGAATCCAAAATGAGCTACTATAGCGTGCATTTTTCAGCAACTATTTCCTCATTTTGTCAAACAAGAAAAGACAAGTTTGACTGAATGGTCACTTTTTACTAGCTTAGATCGCCACAGGGGAAAAAGTGGGGTAGACCCTGAAGAGGTTCCCTGTCTACCCTAGGGCTAACACAAAATGACAGTCACACACACTCCAACATACATACGTGAAATTACCAGTTAACCTGACATGCATAACCTGTAGGAGGAAAGTTCCCACGGAACCACCTTGTTGCCCTGACATGTTTGCATTATTTTCTTCAAATGAGAGGAAGGAATACTGGCTTCCATTACATCATCTCACTGTTCTTGCTCCTTAGGTTGTCATAATTTTACATTACCGATGGACTATGAATGAATGAATACTTTTTAGCTGTTAACCAGAGCAAGAGTGACAGCGAACAGCTATACATTTTATAAGAATAGTAATGAGAGTGGAGACACTGCATCAGCATATATAAGCTTTGTAGTATTTATAAGTAAATATGCTATTTACATTGTTTTACAATCCTCCAGTGTACAACTGGGATATTACAGTCCTAAAGAGGAATTTTTTCCTGTTATTTTCCTGAACATAAAAACATTCTTAACACAGAGAAAATGAGGATATGATAAAATAAGGTGATTTTATCCCCATTCCTGCACACCGTTTTCTGCCAGGGGACCTATATGTTTCCATTGGTGTACTTTCTCTTAATTTAGCATAGTTTCAGCTACTTAGATTTCACATAGCCAAGTGACAAGGAGAAGCTAGCCAGTTTTTCCTGGCAAGATAAGGAGAATATAAAGTGTGAAAGCTAAAGGATTGTCAAATAATGTGGACTTAACAGCATTATCCACTGGTCTACCTTTTCACTTCACCGGTGTTTCTCCCTTACAAATTGTACTCTTGCAAACCTCCAGGGAGGCAGTTTTGGTGAGAGAGAAGGTCCTTAAGAGGCCTATTATCCACAGCGTCTGTGATGTTGATACAGAGGTATTTAACTTGAGCTTCTCCCTCTGCTTCTATCGCCTCATCTGTCTCACTCTGTCTGTGCTTCCCAGTGTTTGTGTTTGTGTCAACAATCATTAATCATCTCTAGACACTACTCCAAATGCTCTGGGACACTTTTAGTTAAGTACGATACTGACAGGCATGCAACAGCATACAGTAAATTCTATACTTTATACCTTCACATAATCATTCATATGCATTAAAGCTTAAAAAAAGTAATTTGGTTAAAACACACTTTAAAAACTTTAAATACATGTTTCACTTTTTTAAAAAATCGTTGTATTTTTTTGTCATTATTCACATTAATGTATGTATTGTTCAATAATGGCAAGGACGACAGGCGGGCAGAAGAAAGAAGAAAGGAGAGCAATAAACACAGTCAAAAAGCTAACGGCATCAGAGAGAGAAAAATCAAATGTATATTACACAAACTAACTTACAATTTTGTGTGTCGTGTGTGTATATTGTGAAGCCGGGATTAACAATGTCCCCTTGCAGCCCCCTAAGAGTAAAGTGGACCTGTCCACATGTCCCAATGAGAACTGCATGACCACGTTACAGACGGAAGAGGAAAGCCCCTGACACAGCCCCCATGACCAAAGAAAAATAGCTCCGTTAGACGAGAGGCACTGGAAAGCCGACTCCACTAAAGGCTGGCGACCCCAGCATGTGCTGAGGACAAAGCTCCAGGATGCTGGGCTCCCAAGAGCCACCTGGCACCCAGGAACACCTCAACCACCACAGCCATATGCCACAGGGCCCAAGTCTATTCATTGCATCATGGTAACATTTATTTTATGGAAAATTAAAGTATTTTTCGATTTAAATTAATTCAGTCTTTGCTGACACTTGTTGTATAGTAATTTTCTTTCTGCATAACTAGAACACTATCAGGTTTAGTCTTATCTTATAATGATCTCTATGACCTCATCCTTTTTCCAGCGAGAAAAAAGATGAGTTCCAGTGATATCTTGGTCAATCATGTTATCTTTGGGGATTCTGAATCCAACACAGTGTGTCACATTAATCTATATTTCCTCTTTTTCACCATTTTCATTTTATATTTTGTATAAAACAAATCATATTTGGACACATTTACTTGTTACAATATGAGTGTGTACGTAACACTTGCCAGTTTTTTCTCCTCTTCACAGCTGAAGGGAAAATATCTGGTTCAACTCAGAGTACTATCACCTTAGAAATGTTTGATGTCTAAACGAGGAAGTCATGAAAGGATGTAAAGCAAACTGGATGATGTTTAACTTTTTATGTTTCTCTTCAAAAAACCTGAAGGGGACGTGTTTTAGAGTGCAAGTAAGCTTAAGTTTAGCAGTTTTATAGTTTATTTTTTGCCTTTATGGCTGAAATACATATATTAGGATGGAATTCTTACTTTTATGTAAATGAAATCAAGAAGCCCACATAAATAATGCAAATGACCTCAAGATGTCATACAACGGCAAATGGCTGTTGTTGCCTGGCAACAATAGCTGGTTAGGCATACGAGATAGAAACACTTGTGGCTCCAGAGCAGATTTATTGTGACAAATTTATTGTAACCAGTGACAATTAATGTGAAAGAGACCTAAATCCCTGCATCAGCGGCACAGATGAAGTCAGGATTTTGTGTGTGTATGTGTGTGTATGTGTGTGCTTTTGATTGCCTTTTCTGTCTTGCATTTGTACACATTTTAATAGCCTTCTCTATTATATATCCCCCGCATCAACTTTTATTTGCTTTCTTTTTATTGTGTGACATTTTCTTTTCATTTAATTGTAGTTTTTGTTGCTGTTTTTGATAACCTTGTAACACTTTATTTTAATTCCTTCTTGGTAGCTTTCCTCCATAAAATAACCTGTCTGTTTTGTTTTTGTTATTTAACTTCATTCCAATGTGCATATTATGGGTGGTGTAAATAAACATTGCACATGCATATCTCCAGTCCTGAGGAAAAGTTTGACCCACAGTTATATTTTGCTAAAAAGTGGATTTTATTCTTTTTTGTAATTTTTTTTGAAGTGTTTGTGAACAATAGTTTTTTAGGATTTATGAAGGACTTTCAATTCAATTCAATTCTATTTGATTTATACAGCGCCAAATCACAACAACAGTCGCCATCAAGACGCTTTATATTGTAAGGTAGACCCTACAATAATACTTACAGAGAAAACTTAACAATCACATGACATTCTATGTGCACACACTTTGACGACAGTGGGTAGGAAAAACTCACTTTTAACAGGAAGAAACCTCCGGCAGAAACAGGCTCCCTGAGCCTTTCAACGTTGCTTTGGACACTGGCCAAATTATTAAATTATTTTCATAATTTTCTTGTGTTTGCCAAGCACTTAACATTAACCCATGAATTTTTCAAGAGTAAAAATGCACATCAAACTCAAGGGTAGAACCGGTATTAACATTATCAATAACAGAACAAATTTAAAGAACAAAGTTTAATTGTTTTATCCTCATAAAATGTCACAGTTAACAAAGTTTGACAGGCATAAAATAGTAATTTGCATGAATAAACCGATTCCCCAAACAGCAATTAGTCAAAATCTTGGTTAAATTTGAGGAAACTGGACAAGTGGAGACACAAAGAAGACATGCAGGCCCCAAAAGTTATCTACACTAAATGAACGGTATCTGACATGATATCTATAAGAAACATACACACAGGACCTGAGAGGTGAATATGAACAGTCACTTGAACAGTCAGCTACCTGGAACATCTCTAATTAGCTTTATTTTTCAGCATCCCAAATACACTTCTAAGAGTCTGAAAACATACTTGGATAGAAAGCACACAATCGAACATTATCATTTGTGGATTGGCCTCCCCGATAGCAGTGTGGGATCATCAAGCGAGATAACAGAACTAAAGGCAGCCAACATCCAAAGAATGATTTTGAATGCCATTTAAGAAGGCTGGAGGATGATTTCTACAGACTAAGAGTTGAACAATAAGGTTGGTCATAGCTAATACTGATCTTCAAGCTCACTTATTTCAACAACTCGCTAACTTCCCCATTTTTCTAGCAACAAACACGCATGAGGGATGTTTCTTTTTCTTTTTTTTTTTTCGCCTGTCCCATTTGGTTCTTTAGCCATCAGAATTGTTGTCTGAAGACCAACAAGGATACCCAATGGATTTACTTTGCCAAATGGATCATCGTGGCATTGCCGTATTGGTCCATTTGGTCGATCTTTGTTTTTATTATTTATTATATTTTATTTTCAGATGTTACAGACGGGACAGACATGAGTGAGAGATAGGAAAGGGAGAAAGAAAGAGGAAGGAAAGGAAAAACAGAAGGGGAGAGGGACAGTGAGAAAGGGGGGGAGAAAAAAAATAAAAATCTCCTGGATCACCTGTTGAGAGAAGAATAGAAAACAAGCAAAAAAAGACAAAAAAACCCCAAAACAAAGCAACATACTAAACACAACACCATCGCATTAATCTAGCTAAGTGTAAACAGCAGTAAATACTAAATATTCAATGTTGTTGTGCAGCACGCAGGACAGATGTGCTTCGAAGTAGCAGCCAAGAAAGGTGTAATTTGGGTCTACAAGCAGTGAACACCCGTGTGCATACCTGTGTGGATCAGCGCGCTTGTATTCCAAAGGTTTCTCCATGTAACGATCTGCTAGGGAGCGTGTGGGGGGGCCACAGCCCCGTCCTCCAGGGTGTGAAGCAGGTATGGAGGAGATCAAAACTCCAGACATCCAGAGGCCCCCAGAACACAAGAAACCATGGAAGACCAACAGAGGGGCAGCCGCGCCACTGTTCCAGTAAGAGCTGAGGAGAGTCCCAGATGAGGGTTCACTCAGCAGTCGCGGAGCAGAAGCCAGGGGGAGTTGCAGTGACGCGCCCGTGAGCTCCGCCGGCCGCCAGCTGTGCCTGAGTGACCGAGCCCCAGGCCAAGAGGCCGGGGGCACCCCACCCCCGAAGGGGCCCGAGCGAGCCCCAGGCTCCAGGCCCCGATAAGCGGCCGCCAAGGAGTGAGCCGGTGTGTACCTGGACGCCCACCCCCAGACACAAAGAACAACCAACGCACCGACACCTGAGGGAGTCCGCCACCGGCAGGGGAAGTGGTGGTAGGTGGAGATAGGCCTCCAAACCTTGGAGGGCCTGAGGTGTCCCCAGAGAGGTGGCGTCTGATACCCAACCTGACATATAGACACAGACATACAGGCACACACAGACACAAACATCCATTCCCCCCCTCATGCTCTCAAATGCACTCACTCCACACTCAACCAACGTAGAGACAGACATAAAGAGACGCTGTACACACGATCACACTCCCCAAGCGTACTCTACAAACCGGGTCTAGGTACCCTTGCCCCTGGAGGGGGGAACTGCACCCAGACCCAGGTGGTGTTACCCTTTTCCCTGCGGTGGGGAGAGGTAGACCACCCCGACTCCGTAGCAGCAGGGAGGCCCCACACTCCAGACCGCAGTCGGACGGCCAACTCCACCTAGCCCTCCCGCTCCAGCAGGCCGCAGAGAATGGGGGTGGGAGAAGACTCCAAACCTCCCTCCACCCGCTCATTGTAGTGTTGATGCATGTGTGTTCTAAGGTGCAATTAAAACCCAGGAGGGCATGGAGCTACCTGCCAAGGAGCAGCAGGTAAGCGCATAGTCCCTCCTGATAGCCCTCAATGTCTAAGTGTATTTAAAATTGAGAGGTGGGCAACGACGCCAGGGGTGAGGTGTACACCCTGATGGTAATTTGGACTCCGTGATTGTGCCCACCTCCAAGATCCTATATGTATGTGTAATGAGAGTGTGAATAATGTGAATGTCTAAGTTGTGGGATAAAATTGAGGCAGAGGCAGCCAGAAGGGGACAGGGGGGGGGGGGGGGGGGGGTAGCCTCCTCTGCACCCTGGTGACATACCCCTACTCCAAGGCCCTGCATGTGTGGGTGGTTGTGGTGGAGCGGGAAGAGAGAGGCAGCTGGAGATGGGGAGGGAAGGAAGGGAGGGGCAGGTAACCCCTCCCTGGGGCCAGCTCCCCCGCTGACCCCAGTAGGCACTCCCACACTCCGCGACCCGCCAGGGAAAGGGGGCCCAGGCCCATCCAGACCGGGGCCCAGTGCAGCAGCGCCTCCCGGCCCCACAGAGCCCGGGACAGTCCACCCAACCCCACCACAGAGAAAACTGCACCCACCCCACCATCCACTCATCTTCCAGACTACATAAGACAGTAAACGCCCAGGCTGAGATCTTCCTCCACCTCTCCTGTATCTCCCCCTCCTGCAGAGAGAGTTCCTGAAGAGAGGAAAGCTCCTGCAAGATGTGACCATCTCCCCCACCAGTTGAAGAGCCCCCCAGGTGGTTCGACGCACCGGCGGCACCCTGCTCCAGGGCCGGGCCCCCATGCACCCACCCGCCCACAACCCCGGCAACACACCAACCAGGATCCAAGCCCCCGAGGCCCGGCCCGGGCCCCAGCCCAGAGACGGAGCGCCCCCAGAACCTCACGCCCATCCCGGACCCACCCAGGGCCAGCCAGGCTACCAGGTCAGTAACCCACGTCCGTCAGCACAGACCCTCCCCTAGCCCCGCTGCACGCAGCCGCGAGGAAACAGTCACCTGAGAGCCAACAGAGCCCCCAACCGGACATGACCGCTACCCCGGGTTGAGCCCCCCAAGGAAGATGCCTCCGGGGAACCCCCCGACGCCCTAAGCCTGTCCCTACCCCCACACCAATCACAACAGTGAAGGTGGGACCAAATTATGACCCCCCACCCCCACTAGGTGATGGAGCTGATAAAAGGAGTCCAGAGCAATTGATCTGATGTGGTGGCAGAGGCTGTATCAAGACTAATGTAATCTAATAGATAATTTCTATATTGGTTAGAATTAAGATTATTTTTATTTTTCCAGTTCATGAGGACTGTTTTCTTGGCTATGCATAGGGCAGTGAAAACCATATGGGCTATATTCTTTTCTGAAGTGACATTATCTAAGCTGCCCAACAAACACACTAAGGGTGAAGTTTGAATGTTACATTTCAGACACTTTGATAAGTCTTCACATATCTCGCTCCAAAACTTTTGCACTGGTGGACAGAACCAAAGAGCGTGGATGTAATTGTCTGGTGTATTGCCTTGACAGTGTGAGCAGTTGTTGGAAGATGTAAAGCCCATCTTTAACATCCGATGACCTGTATAGTGCACTCTATGTAGTATTTTGTATTGTATTAATTGCAGACTGGGATTTTTAATTAATTTAAAGGTTTTTAAGCAAATCTGAGACCAGAGGTTTTGGTCTAAGCTGACTGATAAATCTGCTTCCCACTTTGCAATAGGAATGGATATTGATTCATCTAATTTAGAAAGTGTTCTGTATATTTTAGATAATAATTTGGGGGATTTAAGAGTAAGAAAATGTGCCGCACTTAGTGGTGTTTGTAATCCAACTTGACTGAGGTTAAATTTCTTTTTTTACTATGGATTTAATTTGTTGATATTCTAAAAATCTTGTCTTGTTGATCCCATATTGTGCAACTAGTCTGTCAAATGGAATAAATTCTGTTCCCTCTAATATATGTTCTAAGTATTTAATTCCTTTACAACTCCATTCTGGGAAATTAATCATATTATTGTTTTGTAATATGTCAGGGTTATTCCAGATAGGTGTACGTTTGCATGGGATTAATGAAGACTCCGTTATTTTTAGAAACTCCCGACATGCTGTCAGAGAAAAGCTGATGTTGATACTTTTAAAGCATTCATGTCTTTTGATGTTTGAGCTAATAAATGGTAGGTCTGAAATCTCTAGATCCTTGCATAGTACCTGTTCAACATCTAGCCAGGGCTCAACTAAGAAGGTATGTTTTAACCATTCTGAGATGAACTGAAGCCTGTTGGCTAAGAAGTATTGGTGAAAATTAGGCAGATCTAATCCTCCTCTATCCTTGGTTCTTTGTAGCGTTTTTAAGCTGATACGCGGGGGTTTATCTTTCCAAAGGAATTTGGAAATATATGAATCCAGAGATCTGAACCAATCTTGTGATGGTTTGTTAGGGATCATCAAAAATAAGTAATTTATTTTTGGCAAGATCATCATTTTTATAGTGGCGACCCTTCCCATGAGTGATATGGGTAAAGATTTCCATCTAGTCAGATCGCCTTCTACTTTCTTTAGAAGTGGGATGTGGTTTAATTTAGTTAAGTCTGAAAGCTTAGGAGAGACATTAATACCTAAATATTTAATATTTCCGGATTGCAGTGGGGCAGAGGAAGAATTATGGAAGGAGCAGTTAATGGGGAGAACTGTAGATTTTGGCCAGTTAATTGAATAATCTGAAACTCTTGAGCGGTCGTGGCTCAAGAGTTGGGAGTTCGCCTTGTAATCGGAAGGTTGCCGGTTCGAGCCCCGGCTTGGACAGTCTCGGTCGTTGTGTCCTTGGGCAAGACACTTTACCCGTTGCCTACTGGTGGTGGTCAGAGGGCCCGGTGGCGCCAGTGTCCGGCAGCCTCGCCTCTGTCAGTGCGCCCCAGGGTGGCTGTGGCTACAATGTAGCTTGCCATCACCAGTGTGTGAATGTGTGAGTGAATGGGTGGATGACTGGATATGTAAAGCGCTTTGGGGTCCTTAGGGACTAGTAAAGCGCTATATAAATACAGGCCATTTACCATTTACCATCTTGAAAACCAGTTTATTAAAGTAATTACCTCAGAGAGGTTGGTTTGTGTGTTTTGCAGAAAAAGCAACACATCATCCGCATAGAGACTGATTTTATGTTCTATGTTCTTACATTTTATGCCCTTAATTGTTGTAGCCTGTCTAAATGCTGCTGCTAGAGGTTCGATAAAAATTGCAAAAAGTGAAGGGGAGAGTGGGCATCCCTGTCTGGTGCCCCTCAGGAGATAGAAGCTGGAGGATGTCTGGTCATTTGTTCTGATACGAGCTGTTGGGGAATTGTATAATATTCTTATCCAGTTTATGAAAGAGTTTCCAAAACCAAATTTGTGTAAAGTTGCGAATAAAAATTTCCAGTTAACTCTGTCAAATGCTTTTTCTGCATCTAGAGATAATATTATGGTTTCGATGTTTTTATCGTATGAGTAGGTAGTCTATTAAATTAAGCAATCTACGAGTGTTTGTTGAGGAGTGCCGACCTTTTATGAAACCAGTTTGGTCAGGATGAATTAAGAGGGGGGTCATTTTCTCTAATCTCTTTGAGAGAGCTTTGCAGATTATTTTAAGGTCTACATTTAAAAGAGAAATTGGACGATAGCTTGAGGGAAATAAAGGGTCTTTGCCTGGTTTTAGCAGGAGACTAATGTTGGCAGAATTCATATTTGGTGGTAGTCTGCCATTTTCCTCGATTTCCTGCAACATGCCGTGGAATACTGGTGCCAAAATTATCCAGAATTCTTTGTAGAATTCTGCAGGGAAGCCGTCTGGACCTGGAGCCTTATTATTGGGCATACTTATCAGGGCTTCCTGGAGTTCACTTGGCGTCAGTGGCGAATCCAGTTCCATTGCTTGACTATCTAGTAATTTTGGAAGAGTTACGTTGTCAAGAAACAGATCAATTTCATTTTTAGATGGGTTTATTTGTGGTGAGTATAAAGTTTCATAGAAATCCCTAAAAATGTTGTTTATTCTTCCAGGATCATATATTATGTTCCCCGATAAATCTTTAGCAGCACATATAGTTGTTTTTTCTTTATTTATTTTTAGCTGGTTAGCTAGAAATCGACCTGATTTGTTACTGTGTTCAAAATTCTGCAAGCGAAGTCTTTGTATAAGGAATTGTGTTTTATTATTAATAATTTCATTTAATTCTAGTTTTGTTTTGCATATTTTGTTCAATGTTTCCTGATCTTGGTCGCACACGTAGGCTTCTTCTAGTGATTTGATGTTTTTTTCTAATTCCTGAATATTTTTGTTTTCTTCTTTCTTTTTGTGTGATGAGAAAGAAATTATTTTACCTCTCATCACAGCTTTCCCTGCTTCCCATAGAACAGAAGCAGATATTCCGGGAGTGTCATTAAAGTCTAAATATGAAGTCCATTCCTTTTTAAAATATTTAATAAAGTTTTCATCTTTAAGTAGTGATATATTAAATCTCCAGTTTTTTCTTGGCGTAGTGTTATTCTTGTGCATTAGTGTTAAAGATACAGGAGCATGATCGCTGACAGCTATAGGATGAATCTCAGTGTCTGAAATGTCACACAGCAGTGAGCTGCTGACCAAAAAATAATCCAGACGAGAGTAAGAGTGATGAACATGCGAGAAAAAAGTATATTCCTTACTGGTGGGGTGAAGAGTGCATCGCAAAGACCAAAGTCGCTCATATACTGTTTGATTATATTTGTGGACTGCCAATTGCGCTGAGTTCCTGTTGTGTTGAGCCTATCCATGTCTTCATTTAGTCCAAGGTTGAGGTCACCGCCAAGAATGAGTGTGCAATCAAGGTGTTCAGAGAGTGCACTAAAAAATCCGTGGAAGAATGAGGGATCATCAACATTTGGACCGTATATACTTACAATACATAGTTTTTTGTTCAATATTGATAGTTTAATAATTAGAAATCTACCCTCTGGATCTATAACTGTATCGAGTACTGTAAAATTAACATTTTTATGTATTAAAATTGCCACTCCCCGTTGTCTAGAATTACAACAGGCTGCAAACACGTTAGGAAACTCAGGTGTTTTAAGTTCGTTTAAACCTGTGACAGGTCTGTGAGTTTCTTGTAATAAAACAACATCTGCCTGTAGTTTTTTAAGCTGGTTAAATATCTTTAACCTCTTTCCTCTGGAGCCAGCTCCATTTACATTCCATGTGACAAACCTCAGCATGCCCATAATTGTGTGTGTATGTCTAATGAAGTATGCTGGGTGTTTCGTTTAGACAGGTGGAGAGAATGTGGAAACATCCCTTGTTTGTAAATAGAAAGAGAAAAAGAAGTGTGGTGAGAGGCTCCATAAGTCTGACTATGTGTGTGAATATTCACTAATATGAACAAGCGTGGCTTGCTTATGTGTCCTGCAAGTCTGTGCGTGCTGTGAGGCTGTTGTGAATGTGCTGCCGTTGAGCTGATGTGTTTGCGTGATCGTGGTGTGAAAATATGGAGAAATAGAGGGTGTTGTTTGTAGGTGAGTGGGGAAGTAGGTGATCACAGCAGTGAAAGACAAGAGAAAGAAAGAAACCACATGAACTGTGAGCAACAACAACAAAAAAGAAACGAAACGGAAACATTCCAATTAAAGCAATGACGGAGGGTGACGGTGTTATATCTGCTATGACATCATATTGATATTACTAGGTTAAACCTTGAAAACAGCGGTCGATGTAATCTTGGAGAGCGTCTAAACTCTCCCCGTTGTCCTCCAGGGTGTTAGAGATGATAAAACAGATGTTGTTAGTTAAATGACAATTGATTAGTATATTTGGTAATACTGAAGCTTGAAAAACCTTTGTTAAACTCTATGCTACCATTTGCTTTTTCTCCGCCAAAATCTCCGGCGTCTGACGTCACCTACAACATGGGTCGCTTACCTTGTCCGTCACTTGAGTCACTTACCCTTGCCGTCTCTCCTAACAGATGGCAAACCTTTTTTTTTTTTTTTTTTTTTTTTCTTTGAGGGATGTTTCAAGGCTTTTGCACACAAGTATAAAAGCCTGAGTTTCAGAGAAAATGTTGAACACGTCATCTCCATTTGAACTATCGGTAAAATGACGTCTTGTTTTTTTCATTCAGTCAGTATGAATGAAATGGTCTAAAATAAAAGTGAGTTGGAATATGCATGTAAAAAAAGAACTTAGTGATTCTTTTTCACTTTGAGATGCTGCTGCTGAAATGGTGACCATAAGAGCTACGGCTTCATCAGAACTCATCATTCCAATGAAAATACATCACTAAAAGCACAGATTTCAAACCTATTAGGTATTATTCCTGGTCTCCAAAGGAAAACTAGTTATTTGCAGAACTCACATGCATGCTGTTGGGCTGATTGAAAAGTACTGTATGTGTGGAGGCTGTGATGATGCAGTAGTGCTTGTAGTCAGCTTTATAGCAGCAGCACTGCTGAGTGAAAGACACTTCAAAACAGACTAGATTTGAGTAGAGAGCTGAGAATGTCATGCGTGTTGCAAAGTCATTTTAAGCTGTATGTCTGAACTGCCTTGCAGGCCTCACTTTGTTAACTTGATGCTGAAAGACATTGAAAGAAATGCAGAAACACGCCTTCATGATTTTCAGAAATGTATTGCTGAAGCACTTTAAGGTGGATCATTAGTAATTACATATAATATTAGTGCACTGCCAAAAAATTTAATAGCATGGATGTATAATGTAATTCACAAAGGTAAACTTTTCTACTTCTAAACTACTTGTTTTTATTTGTAATGATTATAGCTTACAACTTGTGATAATCAGAAATGCGGTATCTAAGATTATTAGAATATTTCCTAGGATCAATCAAAAAAAAAAAGAATTTACAGAAATATCCAAAATAATTATTTACATACTGAATACTTGGTTGGGCCTCCTTTACCATAAATGACGACATGGACAGGGCGTGGCATGGAAGTCAATTTGTGAAGCCCAGGTTGCTTTGACAGCAGGCTTTAGCTCATCCATGTTTTTTTTTGGTCGGGGGTTTCATCATCTCTCTTGACAATACCCCATAGATTCTGTATAGGGTTCAGGTATGGGGTGTTGACAGTCCAGTCAGAGAAACATCATGGTCAGCAAATGACCTGATTGTAGTTTGGCACTGTGGGCATGAGTTAAATCCTGCTGGAAAAAAGAAAATCAGCATCTCCATAAAGCTTGTCAGCAGATGGAAGCAAGAAATGCTCTAATGTCTCAGGTAGACGGACACATTGACTTTTGACTTGAAACACAGTGGATCAAACACCATCATAGCATGACATGGCACCCCCAAATCATCACAGACCAGGGAACTTCACGTTGGAGTTAGGCACACTGCATCTGTTCGCTGTTGCTTTTGGACCCTTTTCACCAAATATTTCCTTTCCAGTCAACTTTTAGTTAACATGCTTTGATACAGCACTGTATGAACAGTCAACCGTTTTGCAGGGACCTTTTATCCTCCTAGTGGAGAGTGTCAATAATTGTCATCTGGACAGCTGTCAAGTCAGCAGTCTTCTGAACTGCCATATATGATAAGATTCATGGTAGTTATGCTGTTTTACAATTCCCGCAAACTAAAATCAAAATGAAAATGTTAAGGTTCAATGCAGGGGACTCAAACGCGGGACTCCTGAATCAGTTGAACACAAGGATTTATTTACAGAGTTCACCAGGTGTATATACAGAGAGTGCCGGGCAGTGCTGTATATAACAATGTGAGGGACGGGGCTCCAGGGAAATCCAAGGGGGGAATCCAGGGGGTCTGTAGATGAGGAAACAGGAATGAGTACGATATTCACAAAAGACACTTGACTTATCTTGAGCTGTAGCTTGACTCTCACTGGCGCGTGGTAGACAACGATCCAGCGAAGACCAGCAATCACCTCCTGGCTTAAATGCCGTTCACCTTGATGGGCATCAGGTGTGTTCTTTTCCGTGGGCGTGGGCCGAGGGCGTGAACCCACAATGAGTTCTGCCCCGGCGACAGAGAGGAGGAGAGAGAGCGCGCGAGAGAGAGAAAAGAAAGAAAAAGGCCGATCAGCGTCTCGCCGATCCCCCAGGCCGTGACAGAAAAATTCTAAAAATCTTGCTTTAATGAGCTATAAGACATAATGATCTATACTGCAACAAAGAAAAAGCATGCAGTATTGATAAACATGCTCATGGAAGTTTAACCTTCCAACCAAGTTGGAACTTTAGATTGAAAAGCTATTGTTTCACTGTTTTATATAATGTCTTTATAGAGACAGGGTGGAGGCACTATATGAGACAGTCATCAGTCTGAACTTCTCTGGAGAATACTAATTGGACACATTCTGACCCCTGTGTCAAGTACCAAATCACCTGGTATAATCTCTGTAGCTTCGCTTACAGGTCAATTTGCTCAGTTACCATTAAAACACTTCCCATCAAATGCAAGTGCTTAATTGATCAGCAAGCCTGCTTACCATGCAGTGGGATTAATAAGGAAATAAATCAATGGAAAATGAGCAGAGATAAGACATGTGGACAGAGCTCAATATTATGATTAAACAAAACAGAAACAGGCAAATTCAATTCTAAATGAGTACAGACATGTCAAATCTAAACCTTTCTGCCAAATCACAATTCAACAGAAGAGAGGAATGACAGGGAAAGGGAACACTAAAATTAATGTGAGCATATTTACATTTTTGAAACTAGTTGGATTGTCCTTCTACAATCCAACTGTGCAGACTCTAAGAGCAGAACGAGCTGACATTTCTAGATAAAACATTTTACAAGTTACAAGAACCAGAGTTTGGGTTCCAGAAGAAATGTGACATTACCTTCAGTTGCTGAATATATTTGAATAATTACAAAAATGTTGATTTAATCACAGAAGCAGTGCAATGATGATGAATACACAAACCCAAAAGACTTCTGCTTTCAGGCCATTTCCCTAAAATGCTTCCCTAATAAGGTGGTGGCACCAAAAGAACGCATAGAGAATTCAAACACAAGCAGAAAGTCCCCAAAAGTGAACAACTTGACTCATTTCTTTGAGATTCTTTGAGACATATCTGCCATGTTGGTGGATTTGTTCCGGCTCTCCCTCAGATACTGGATGCCTGCAATGAATCCTTTCATCTTGAGCTCCAAGCTAAGCAGCATTATCATGGGACTGTATTTCAGCACAGTGGATCAGATAGGGGAGGCTAAGGTGCATGTTGCCTATCAGCTGGTGAACTTTGAAGTTATCAAATACCATCCAGACTGTCCAGTTTTGCAGGCTTATGAGTCACTGCATAGCAATTTAGACTTTTGTAGGCCTAAATATAAGTGTAAAGAACAGTCAGCTTTCACTATAATAATAATAATAATAATAATAATAATAATAATAATAATAATAATAATAATAATACATATGTTTTTTTACTAACTTAGTACAGGATGACATTGGACACAAAGGTGAATATTAAGCCAGACTCATCCCAGTACCTAACAAGTATGACTGGTACTGACTGTAATTAATTTTTTTTTAATGGCCAATTATTTTTCTACCTACTTCCAAGTGCAGTCATCAATACTTGTGGTGTTTTTTATAAGCAGTGGAAATGCTAGCTGAAAGGGTTAATTTACTTTTTAGCTCTTGATCAAATATTAGCCTTTTCTTCAACAACTTTCCACGTTACCCATTAAAAGAACAGCAATATTTTCATAAATTGTGCCTACCTATGATCTCAGGTTGCTATGACTTTGTGTGCAGCTCCACAGCTCATTGTTATCCTTAGTATGATTTCAGAGCCTAGCGGAGGGCTGCCATTGAGTGTGTTTGGTCTATCGCCACAGTCTATTTTACACCCCACTAGCTTTGGATGAACCCATAAAATGACTGTGTCGTCGGGGACTCGCCCTGGTAAACCTGGCACCGGCAATGCTCAAATGTGCTTCATTGCTATTGAAACTCATATAAATTCATGACCTCTTTCCTTCTCTGTGTGAGAAAACAGAAACTCCTTTGCTGCTTTTCTAACAAGATACCTTGAATATCTTAGCTTACCTATATGGAATCAGAGATTTGAGCATTAACTGTAAACCATCATTATGATTCGATGGATTATGTATCCAAGGAGTTCATTTTCAAATCAAAAAGAGGTGGCAAGAATGCACACCAGCAGGAGTGAAATTGTGGAAAACAAGAGGCTTCGCTAATGATCTTGCTAATTTGATGGACATGCACAAAGAGTTTAGAAAAGGGCTGAGAAAGACAGGGTAGTTGTGAAACATCATAAACAGTTTATTTATGCAGGAAATGGTAATTAGCTTCCCTATTTTCTCTCATCATTTACTGGCCACCTGAGATGTCCTTGAGCAAGGCAAGTAAACAATTACACACATACACACCTCCAACTGGGCTGACTGTATTGATAAACTGACATGAAGAACTTGTAAGCTGTTGATTGTTGATTCACCCATGTTACTCTGGTCCCGTTATATGCCACTAACTTAGGCAAGGACCGGGAAGTTTTTAAAACTGTGTCCAAACAGGAGGTACGGTGTGTGCCACTTCCTAGTAGTAGTAGCAGTAGACTACTTGTATTTGACCAAATCCAGCAACTAGATCATAAAAAAAAAACAACCCATAATCAGTCTAAGCATACTGCAAAACCAGTGCAGGACATTACCAAATAAGAAAGTGTATATTCTGCAATGACCAATCAGCCCCAGCACAGTTTTGCATGCATTTAACTTGCTGAAAACAAAATTAAAGGCAAAAAGACCAACAAACCATCAACGAATATAAACAGCTTCGGGAAAGGAAAGTTGTGTTACTGTCTATTTATATGCAAGCCCAACTGTAGATCTGTTGAGCATTTCACAATGCATTATGCAGACAGATGGTGGACAGCAATTACTATTGAATTCAATTTAAACCTAAATGTGATCTTCCCCAAGGCCTGAAAACTTTTGTGAATGCCCGTACATACTACACTCTCCATCCACGGGATGAAATTTTAATGTTTTACCTCTTGGATTAAAAGCAAAAGTGCATATTAAACAAGCATGTAAATCAACCTCTGCTGAGGAAAGTTTGGGTTACCTCCTTGCAGAAATTTTAATTAAGGTTGATTCAAATGTCAAATTGAGGACAATTACAAATTATTTTTCCAAGATATAACCAAGTAGATCTGTCAGTCTGGTGAAAAGGACACAGAGGGAGAGGAAAAGAATAGCTGCTGGAGAAACAATTGCCTTTATCACAGTGGCAGCTAATAATCGCTGTTGATAAATTACCTGCATCAAAATACACTAAAATGAACAGGGAAGTAAAACGTATCGATAAACACTGGTAGAAACAGACCTTTTTTTCCCCTGGTGTACCTTTGAATTAAATCAACTATTTTTGCCTTTAGTTCAGTTCAGTTCAGTTCATTTTTAATTCAAACATTTCAAACATGTGCCTTCACAATCATTACAAAATATCATTCCATTATTTGTTTGAAAAAGAGTAGGCAAAAACCTAAAAAGGCTTTAAGTGCAAGATGAAGAACACCACCAATCACTGTATATACCACTCCTTCTGTACCCTAACAATTAACCAATCCAATTATGACTTTTACTTCCAGTATGCCATCATTGTATTTATGGCTTCAGTTCAGTGGTTTGTGAAGACCATTACCAGCACTTAAACTTTTTTACCCCCTGTCTATAAAGTGAATACTGACCACAAGGCACTCTTTAATCCATATACCATTTCTCAGATTTTGGATCATTAAAAATGCACTTAAGAAAGAGTTCTTTTTGAAAAATGCAAGTGAAAGATGTTAGGCAGACCACATACCTACACATTTACATTTTGTAGGAGGGCTAAAGCAACGTCTCGGCGTGAACAACTTGTAATTAAAGCACATTCACTTCTCGGCAGCCATCCTCTGACAGCCTTCAAATGGATTCTGCACCAGTGCGCCGGCAAACACCTGTCGGCCCCCGGATAGAGAGAGCACGGCCTGCCTCGTCCTTTTATATTTCAGTCATTATTTCATTACTCATGCTGTGCTTACATTCTGTCTCGCCTTGGGTACCCCCTGAGGTCTCCACTACCACTACCCACACATATATGCACAGACACACACACAAACACCCGCTCCCTCCATTTTTCAAGTAAAAAGCAAGCACTATATGAAAAATAAGTAAAGGAGAAGGAGCACTGTAAGTTATGCGTTTAGGCGAGCAGAGCTGAATAATAGACATGAAAGGGAAGCTTGAATAAAGAAAGGAAAAAATAGATATAAGGGGGAAATGTTTAGCATTTACAAAAAAATGGGCTTTTTAAGCTTGGCTGACCTCTTTGCAAGGGCCAAGTAGATCAAGTCATGATATAATAGACTTTATTTATAAGAAAGCATTGCACTCTAAACAAATTTCCACAATCCCTGCACACAACAATAATGAATGCTAATTGCACACAAGGTGTTTAGTTGTAGCATGGCACCAAGATGATCAGAAACTGCTGATCTAAAAAAATTTTTTGATTGAATAAAACAGCAGTGTGACATTTCTGTTCAGTTAATTGATCTTGCTGTTTTTTTAATCAAAGTTTTGAGTCGGATTTAGTAATTGAAGATGACAAAGCTATTTAAAGGGCTATGGTGCAGACTAGAGATGGACCGATCCGATATTACGTATCGGTATCGGTCCGATACTGACCTAAATTACTGGATCGGATATCGGAGAAAAATAAAAAATGTAATCCGATCCATTAAATATCACGAAAGCACCTCACAAAACTTGCAACATGCCGTAACTCACCTCAGAACGTTAGCATGTCGGAGCAGTATGCATCACGTGATAGAGCGGCTGTGGCATGCGGGACCTGTCGGTGGTCTGGGTAGCATGTGGAGCTTCGCTAGCAACCCGGCATTTCATCTCCGACAAAGTTATCCCCGAGAGAAGTAAAGCAAGTGTGTAAGTCCATCTCTGAATGTTTGTAAAGCATTCCTGCGTTAAGCTTAACGAGCGACTGCCTCTCGCTCTCCGGCTGCTACTTCAATCGTGAAACTGCTTAAATGATCAGCTGATCGGCTTTTCTGTCGCGAGTCCGTCTTTGTTTTTGGCCCACTTTGCACCAGAAAGAGGAAACCAGCGGCTGAACAACAGCAGCACGTTTAAGCTTGATAAGCTGTTGTTAGAATTTATTTAATATTACTTTCTACTCCAGGATCTTTTTTTATGTAGCTGACGCTGGTAACTGTGCAGGGGCGGATCTAGCAAAGTTTAGCCAGGGGGGCCGATAGGGCATTAACTGGGAAAAGGGGGCACAAAGACATACTTTTCTTTCTTATTCTCATTTAAAATGTCTAGCTTTTAATAAATAATTATCTGACACACAAAGTTTTAATTTGATGTAAAATGAATAGAAGTCAATTACTGTATATAGTGACTATTAAGTCTAATATATATACCCTAGTAAGCTATAGTACTTTTTCCTTTGGGAAGGTACCATCTGTGCAGTCTGCAATTTTGTTGAAGAAAGATGTTGAATCTATTTAATATTTCTGTGCATTTTTTTTTCACACTGCATCAAATTAAGGTTGATTACGTCGATTAAGCATCATGAGGTGGAGCGTGAGGGGTGGTTCCCTATTTTTTATTTATTTATTTTTGTTGTTGCTGGGAGTTGGAACCCTATTAGTTAGGTTGCTTAATATTTATGCTAAGTACTCTTTAAAATACCAGAATAGGGAGGATGGTGTAGGTCTGGTGTAGATTGATCAGTATTGCTGAACTATGAAATATTTTTTTTGTATACAGGTATAACAGAATAGCTTTAGTGTAGTTGTTGTTTTAAACTTGAGTATGAACTTGCAGACTTGCAAAATGCAGCAAGATATTTTAAAAAACAGTTTTGTTGATTAAAAAACACTATATCGGATTCATATCGGTATCGGCAGATATCCAAATTTATGATATCGGTATCGGTATCGGACATAAAAAAGTGGTATCGTGCCATCTCTAGTGCAGACCCCCGGCCAAACTTGTTCTCAAAAATGCCAATGTGCTGAGCAGGCCTCTTGGAGGGACTGACCTGTGCTCACTGAACTACAAGCTCTACAATTTTTTAAAAACCTTTTTTTTCCCCCATATTACCTGTGTAAGGTTTTGTCCCCTGAGGAAACATTTAAGTTGTTTATTATATTTTACTTTTGGCTAATAAACACTGACATGACTGATGTAGTTTTGGAGCACACAGTAAGAAATTACAAAAAAACAACAACATTTTCTTTCCTTCAGGGGTTTATAATGAAACAATTCAAATATAATTGACTTGGCAATGATTTGGTTTGCATTGCATTCTGAGGTGGTGAGTATTTTGATGAAAATGCAGAAAAAGGGAGGAAGCATCATGTAAGTGTGAATGAAAATCACAAAAGCATCTCATGCAAATGATATGCATTGCACGCATGCAAAAGGAAGAGATATCTTATGTATGTAAGCAGAGACTGAAAATCCAGGCATGTGTCAGTTGACACATTTTCTCATAATTGTAAAATTTGGTCAATGAGTGCCTGAGGCCAACATAAGCACTGTGCAGTACTGTGCTAAAGTTTTGAGCCGAGGCTTACAGTGGGGCAAAAAAGTATTTAGTCAGCCACCGATTGTGCAAGTTCCCCCACTTAAAATGATGACAGAGGTCAGTAATTTGCACCAGAGGTACACTTCAACTGTGAGAGACAGAATGTGAAAAAAAAAATCCATGAATTCACATGGTAGGATTTGTAAAGAATTTATTCGTAAATTAGGGTGGAAAATAAGTATTTGGTCACCTCAAACAAGGAAAATCTCTGGCTCTCACAGACCTGTAACGTCATCTGTAAAAAGCTTTTCTGTCCCCCACTCGTTACCTGTATGAATGGCACCTGTTTGAACTCATCATCTGTATAAAAGACACCTGTCCACAGCCTCAAACAGTCGGACTCCAACTTCCGCCATGGCCAAGACCAAAGAGCTTTCGAAGGACACCAGGAAAAGTATTGTAGACCTGCACCAGACTGGGAAGAGTGAATCTACAATAGGCAAGCAGCTTGGTGTGAAAAAATCAACTGTGGGAGCAATCATCAGAAAATGGAAGACATACAAGACCACTGATAATCTCCCTCGATCTGGGGCTCCACGCAAGATCTCATCCCGTGGGGTCAAAATGATCATGAGAACGGTGAGCAAAGATCCCAGAACCACACGGGGGGACCTGGTGAATGACCTGCAGAGAGCTGGGACCAAAGTAACAAAGGTCACCATCAGTAACACACTACAACGGCAGGGAATCAAATCCCGCAGTGCCAGACGTGTTCCGCTGCTGAAGCCAGTGCATGTCCAGGCCCGTCTGAAGTTTGCCAGAGAGCACATGGATGATACAGCAGAGGATTGGGAGAATGTCATGTGGTCAGATGAAACCAAAGTAGAACTTTTTGGTATAAACTCAACTCGTCGTGTTTGGAGGAAGAAGAATACTGAGTTGCATCCCAAGAACACCATACCTACTGTGAAGCATGGGGGTGGAAACATCATGCTGTGGGGCTGTTTTTCTGCCAGGGGGACAGGACGACTGATCCGTGTTAAGGACAGAATGAATGGGGCCATGTATCATGAGATTTTGAGCCAAAACCTCCTTCCATCAGTGAGAACTTTGAAGATGAAACGAGGCTGGGTCTTCCAACATGACAATGATCCAAAACACACCGCCCGGGCAACAAAGGAGTGGCTCCGTAAGAAGCATTTGAAAGTCCTGGAGTGGCCTAGCCAGTCTCCAGACCTCAACCCCATAGAAAATCTGTGGCGGGAGTTGAAAGTCCGTGTTGCTCGGCGACAGCCCCAAAACATCACTGCTCTCGAGAAGATCTGCATGGAGGAATGGGCCAAAATACCAGCTACTGTGTGTGCAAACCTGGTAAAGACCTATAGTAAACGTTTGACCTCTGTTATTGCCAACAAAGGTTATGTTACAAAGTATTGAGTTGTATTTTTGTTATTGACCAAATACTTATTTTCCACCCTAATTTACGAATAAATTCTTTACAAATCCTACCATGTGGATTCATGGATTTTTTTTTCACATTCTGTCTCTCACAGTTGAAGTGTACCTCTGGTGCAAATTACTGACCTCTGTCATCATTTTAAGTGGGGGAACTTGCACAATCGGTGGCTGACTAAATACTTTTTTGCCCCACTGTATTTATTTATATTGTGCTCCAAGGACGCAACTTGTATTGTATTTTTTAAAGTGGTGTTGACCAATATTTCTCCAGGCTTTCCTTTGGAATAAAGTTTTTTTCCTCACTCGTTTCCAGTCTGCTCCAGTACCTGACCATTTACAGAAGAGTATCTTGCTTGGTTGTTAAACAACTTACCACTGACGTATGAATAATTCAAGGATAAAAAAAAAGGCATCAATTCAGGTGTTGAATCAGTGGTGTGTCTACACATAAACAATTTTACAGTGGATATTTAGGGATTTCGTTGCTATTAGTCTGTCATAAAAACACATACTTTAATTCTATTTCTTTGGATTAAGTAGTTTTATTTGCATCAACAAGTATATTCAGACAGATGGCATACACAGTCTGTCCTTAAAAACAAACAAACAAAAAAAACGAGCAAGTGGAGGACAATAAAGAAGAAGAAAAGTCGACAGCATGTGAACAGTATCTGAAATTCATGTCCAGATCCAACAAAGCCCTGATACAAGACCTGAGAGTCAGCTATGGACTTTCAGTTGATCTAGTGTTATCTGAAAACCTCATCACAAATTGCCAGCATTGGCCTTTTGGAATAATGAATATAAATCAGAAGTTTGTGATTTACATCCTTTATTGTACAAAATTTGGAGGTCAGTAGAGAGACAGTAGAATGACAACATTGTCTACAGCAACCTGTGAAGCATGGTAGAGGCTCTGTCTGTCATGAACTAGCTGTGTGAAGGCAGATGAGGACCCAAACGCAAAACTCACAGAGACAGAAGCTGAACTCAAAATCGCTGCTTTATTGCAGGCCTTACAAAGAAACAGAACTAAACTGGGTAAACTAAACTGAGGACCGAGGGAACACAGAAAGGCACACAGGTTCAGGGAGGAGACATTGACGACGCGACACCGAACCGAGGGAGACATGCACATAAATACACAGAGGGTTGACGAGGGAAGTGGGAGCACACGGGGAACACAGCTGACTCAGATAATCATAACGAGACACGGCAGGAGTAACACAACACTGACGGGAGACTGTCAAAATAAAACAGGAAGTACACAGAGGTGCAGACAGGAGGAGAGAGAGACCACGGGGAGAGCACAGGTATAGCGGGCTGGGGAAACATGGAATAAAACACAAAGAGGGGAGACGGGGGCTCACAGATACACAGAGGGGCACACAGGGGGTAAAAGTCACAAGGGGAAATTAAATAAGGAACAACTAAACAGAGCAACCCAGGAACAATGGCCTAAATAAAGAACAAAATACAAAAATACACGAAAACTAAGAATCATGACTCTGTCATGATTTGGGAATGCATTTAAACTAGTGGTGTTTTTGATTGACCATGCAATACCATCTGGAAAGCATCTGATTGGCAGCAACTTTATTTGTCAACATGACAATTTAACCTTTAGCTCCACAATAAGGACATATGAGATCATCTGTAGCCATCTTTTTTTGTATTTATAAATGTCATTTATAGATGTCAAAGAGTAAAAGGCCGGAAGGAAATTAACTTGTTCTCCATTTAGTCTTAGTAAAGACAAAGTAATTTCAGGACAGTTTTTTTAGTCACAACAACAGTGATCTGAAAGAATTTCATACTTTTAAAGACCTACCATATTGGAAAGAGTACCTCCAATAATACAACAATTCCCTTCAAACAAGCACTCACTGATAGTGTTGAGAAGGAACTTAGAAGGAACTTAGGGATACATCCATCCATTATAACAAGGTTATAATGTAAAACATAGGATTAAAGAGGAAACATAGGCTCACTTTACTTTTAAGCAACACTATCATGTGATACTAATGAAGCAGTTAATAACATCAACAAGCAGGTCAGGAATGAGGCATCAAAATAAACCAAACGATTTATAATTCTGAGTCGAATGATTTCTTCAGTATTGGGATGATGCCATGATGTTATTTTTCAAAGGCAAAGTCGTCGAGAGGTTTTCTATGCCAGGTAAATGTGAAACAAAGATGTCAGTCAAGCAGTTCAATTGTACTCTATTTTTGGCTGTATTGTAAGTAAAAATGTGTACTTTTGATATATTTTGCAAAAAACAAGAAGCAGGTTTCTATCATGCTGACTGACTTCTAGGGAGAACAATGAGAGGAATCAGGTTTTTTTGCCAGTGTATTTGGAAGAATGTAAATTTTATGTTTGTTTGAGTTGTTTTATTTAATCTAATACATTTCACATTATATCTCAAATAGAGTTCCCCGGGTGATCAAGTGGGCAAAAGTTATCAAGGAGAGATACAGTGCTGTATGTATGAATGACAGGATGTGTTAGGATTCTGAATGAGTAAGATCAAGTAGGCTGAGCTTATTGTCTGTAGACTAAACAATAACTTTTTCATGCAACTTTGTCAAAGATACAGAAAAAGTGCAGTGTGAGCATTGTATGATGCTGCTTGTTTGTGTTAGTGACAAGTTAGCAGCACAATTTCAAAATCTGGGGCAAGTCTGTATCCAGAACCTCTCAGGAGGAACATGTCTGCCTTTTCAGCTATGCACGAGCAGAGGCAGTGTACAGAAAATACAGGAATGTAAGCTTGTTTATAACCAACTTTATTTTTGCTTTGGCTAGCACATGCACGCACCCACATCCACAGTAATTAACACATTTATAAACATACACATTACATATAAAACTGCACTATACCTACCTAGTTTGCCAACAAACACATTGTTGTTAAGCACAAAAAGCACATAAGTCTCCTAGAAATACATGCACGCTGCTCATATTCAAAGAAATTAACACTTGCTTGCTCCAGCTTTTCCTTTCTTTCACTTTGCAGTGCTCTCACCTCTGAGGCATAATCAGCCTCTCTAATCCATTCCCTTACATTAAGTGCTGCTTCCTCCTCCGATTGGCCTCTAGCACTCACTGCACTAGCTGTTGACAGCACCGTTGTTTTCCTCAGAAAACCCCCTTCCAGTCATGGCAGGGAGATGGAAAGGAAAGAGAGACAGATCCCTCTGGCACCTCTTGGAAGATATCCTCATATTTTGTTTCCCCTCTTAAAGAAGACAGGCTTCTTTTTCAGCTTTTGTTTGGGGAATGTCATTGAACAAAACAAGCAAGAATCCCTGCCTTTGCAGTTGAGCTATTTCTAGCGACAGATCAACTGAGGCAGCTTTGTATAGGTTCTAAGAATTTCTGGTGGAAGAGTGCGGAACGCTCTGCTTGAGCAAAAATAGACAATTTTACCATTTTAAAAGTTAATGAAGAGGCCTGCAAACAGCTTACATACGCATACTACCTTATGCCGTGTGCATATGCAAAGATTTAACAAAAGTGGAGGGTGAAAATAAACAAATGTTCATGACTGTATTTTACTTAAAAGGGCAGTCGGCATTTCTGTATTATTAGACAATTATAAAGTAAATGTGTGCAAAACTAATAAATAATCTACAATCTAGCTAGTCTAGATTGATTGCTGCACTTGCGTAGTGTGATATTAGACTTATTGCTGGATGAGACAAAAAGTGAAGAAGGAGACTCACAGCGTTTCATACTAACAATAGTGAATGCTTGCAGGTGGCAGATCATAAGTATATTATTTTTGTGAACTGTTAATTTGTTGTTACAAATCAAAGCAGATATAATGCTGAATATTAACAATAAATTAGACTTATATTCCTAATCAAAATGTGTTCTGCAAACCATAATGCAGTACTTGCCAAGTGTAATTTATCTACATTGGGTTTGCAACTGTTGCTAAACATAAAAAAAAAAAAAGAAAAAAAAAAGATAAATTAAATTCCTCGGGGCTATAAAGAATTGAACTGTGGTCGCAGGTGTGCGTCTGTCTAGGTGGTTCAGTAGTTCTCAAGCTTTTATAATATTTGATCTTTAGAACTGCTTAGTAATGAAAGTGTAATATTTGAAGCTTTGTATTATACTCATTTTCGTGTCATCCAACGTGCCAGTTGTGATCATACCAAATATACCATTAGTGTTATTATTCTAATAAGATGTTCCAGTCAGATAGGCCTCAGGGTCTTATATGTCTTATGAATAATATTGCTTTCAGTGGTTTTGCTGTAAGTGAGTTATACAACATATTTAAAAGAATATGTATCCCATGTGATTAACTTTCAAGTTTCATAATGTGTAATAAAATAATATTGATGGCTTACCTGCTTCTTGCACTGCAGTGCAATTGTCTAACCACTAACAATAAAATAGATTGTTTTCTCTTTTTTAAAAAAATATATTAATCCATCGCCTACTTCCCATAGCCACTAAAACAGGGATACTAAATGTAGATAAAACCCCAATAAATTGCAAAATAAATTTCTTGAGCAATAAATTGCACAAAAATGCCAAAATGATACAGAATAAAATTCATATATGCAAATCAGTATTTACTTTTTAATATATATATTTTTTTTATATCAGAAGGTTCAACAAATACTCCGATTTCAAAAAAAAAAATCACAGTTTCCTGGCAAATATTTAATGATTCACATTACAAAGAAGGACCACTTTTAGAATATGCTGCGAAGGAATGCTACTACGGGATTCGTGGAACACTGACATTCTATTGGTCTTGTAGTTTACCCTTTGACAGCTGCTAAGCCACAAGCACATGCTGTACAATAACTGCATTAGATTGGGCACATTACCTTGGAGATAGTTTCCAGCATGTGAAGAGTCAAGATCTTGGTGGAAAGCTGCACCAAGATATGTTTTTGCAGCTCTCTCAACGTCACACCCTTAAAATAGATTTGGTGTTGTGTGTGTTTCCACCCACTTGAATATTGAGAAGATCCAAAAACCCAAATCAGAAAGGTTTGAGGCTGTGCCAAAAAGACTTGTGTAATAATTAAAGCTACACTGACGATTATAACAGCACATAGTTACGTCAAATCAAAGTACTTAGGTTAAGGGACTGGTAGCAAATCCTATACTGAGCATCACATGCTTAATTAATAAACCAATAGACCATTGTATAATTTTCCAAAACATATTGTCACAGTATTATCCCACATATTGATTTGGTGTTATGCTGTGCAGAGGGCAGGACTGTAAATGGATACAGGTCCAAAAAAAATGCCCTTTAGGAAGTGACGTGTCGAGTGTGGAGAGGAACAGAGCAGGAGCAAATTGCAAGGTTTCAAACGCTCCTCTTTCCAGAAACCTTTAATTTCTTTTTTGTTATATCTCGTCAAACAAAGTGTGAACTGCCGATGCAGTGGGCAAAGATAAAGCACTGCATGACCTGGCCAAGAATATTCAAATTAAGCCAGATCTTTTTGCTCAGACCAAAAAGCAAACCAGACATGAATTAGCAGAGTGTGAATCACTTATTTATTTTACATTCTAATTTAAAAGTGTTAAATATGGTTAAAATAGCCTTTTCTCATAGTTTCTTTCTTTTTATTTTTGTCAGAGTATCAAAGACCTGTTAGTAGAAGTCTTTTCCTCTGTTATTAAATGGCATTTCTCTTTGGCTAATTTGTTATTATGTATGTATTTATTTTCTTTGTTTTCGTTTGTTTAATTACCCTCCAATATATTTTCAAGAGATGGAGTGGATATTAGTGAAAATTAGCCTATGTATGGTTCAGTCGATTCTTTTTAGCTATATGTTGTTCTGTATTTACTTGATCAAGTTACAGCACCACCAGTTGTAGAGGTACAGTAACATGAAGGAAGCCAACAGCACAGGGACAGCGGTTTTGAGATATTTCATGCTTTATGTTTGCAATTGCCAATTCCACCATCAGGGGACTTTCTGTGCAGAGTTTGCATGTTCTCTGTGGGTACAGAAGAGAATGAATGTATGTTTGGAAATGCATTTTTTTTAAAACTGGAAACTGTGGTCAAAGCAAGCTTACACAAGTGAAAAGATGCAATGACAGCTATACACGCATAATGTGTTATTGTCAATCATGATTAAATACTATTTCACTTCAGCTGTCTCCTTTCAGCTCCATACCTGTTGAGGGAGACAAAACAGAAACTGCTGTGACTGTAAACTGCAGTTTAATTAGTCTAACTTTGATCCAAAATACCAGTGCAAATCAATCAGACTGGTGACACTTGTATGTTTTTTTTCTTTAAAGTATTTATTCTGGGCCTGATTTTATCTATTATTTTTAAATTGTTGACGGACTTTTTTTTTTTGTCCCAATTTATTTTAGAAAAATTGGGAAAGTTATTTAAGACCATTTGTCTGTATGATCATAACTATAACTTCTTAAAGTTTCTGGCTTTCTCAACCTGTTGGCAGGCAGCTCTAAACACCACATCCAGAACTTCTTGATTTTGTTGAGAAGGTGAGAGATGTCATTACGGAGGCAGATAGACAAATTGTTTTGTGTGATATTGCGTCTTTCTTCACTTGTGTTCCAGTGGAGGATGTTCGTAAGAGATTACAGGATGACCCCAACCTCTGCAAGAAGACCAAATGAAACCCTATCCTGGAACACCATCAAGTCATTGGTTCAGGCATGTGGATGACACCTGGGCAAATATCAAATCTCAGGATGTACCACAGTTCACTGATCACATTAACTCGGTGGACCAACACATCAAGTTCACCAGGGAGGATATGAAAAATGACAGGCTAGCCTTCTTGGACCATCAGAAATGGGGGACATTTAAACGTTGGTGAGTACCGTAAATGTACATACAGATCAGTATTTAAGGACTGACTCTCATCATCCACTGGAGCACAAACTGGGTGTCATCAGACTGCAACAACAAAGAGCAAACGCCATCCCACAGACGGAGCAGCCAGGAAAGCAGAAGAACATCATACCAAGGAGGCCCTGAGTAAATGTGGTTAGCCCAGCTGGACATTTGTCAAAAGTGGGAAAACACTTAAAGAAAGCTCCAAAGTCCAGAAGAGAAGAAGGACAATTGCTGCCTAAGCAGCAATCCCTTATGTGTCAGGAGCATCAGAACAGCTGAAACATATTTTCTTTATACACCACGTCTCTGTGGCTTTCAAACCCCAAAACTCCAAAAAAATTGGTCCACCCCAAAGATCGGGCTCCTCGGCACAAACAGTTATATAGTGTACACTGTTAAGTGCCAGGAGGATTGTTGCGATTTATACATCAGGGAAACCAAACAACCTCTGACTGAGCGGATTGCACAACACAGAAGAGGCCAGGACTCCGCAGTCTATTCACACCTACAGGCCAGTGGACACTTTTTCAGTGATAAGAATTCACACATCCTGGACAGGGAGGAGGCCAATTACGTGAAAAGGGAAAGACCATCTCTGAATCGAGGAGGGGGTCTAAGACCACATCTTTTACCATCTTACAATGCTGTGATTATAGCCATTTTCCAACTCTCTGTAAATGGTAGTCATAGCCATTGATCAGTGCTCATGACAATTTGCATCTTAATGACCATGAAACTGACATCATTGCCTATTGTTAGTCAGCTGTGTTAGTGTTAGTCATTATGCAAATATACTGTTTATAAGGTTGGGGAAACCTCAAGAAGTCACTTGGATGAGTGACGAAACGTTTCTTCAACTGAAAACGCTACGTCTAGATGAACAGAATCAACTTTTTGGAATTTCCTCACCTGGCTGATTAAGCAAATTCTACTATTGCGTTATTCATTGGTTGGGGAGAGCCTGACTGAAGGTTGAAATAATTGCTCTTGAAAGGAGCCAAATGTTCTTCATTTGAACAGAGAGCGTGTTGTTTGCTGAACCATGCAGAGATCCTGCCACCAACCAAGAACTACTACACTAATAATTACATTCTGGTTTCATCAAGATCTCTCATGTTTGGGGACTGTTGTGATGTGAGGCAGAGTTGACAAAAGAAAGCTGCAGCCTGCAGAGGGAGAAATAACTGTGTGTAGACAGATTGCAGCTGTAGAAAGTTCATGCACCACTGGACTCAATTATAAACTACCCCAGCAAATCCTGCTTGCAGAGAAAAAAGGATGTAAATTGTGTTTACTGTAGCCCTGTCAAGTACACATTATTCAAAGGTATGCCATGTATGTAATTTATCATTCTGTCCTTAAACCATCACAGAAAATTTGGTTTCATAATTACCTTGGAGTTGTGTTTGCCAGCATTTAATTGATTTGATAAGTTTGCGTATGGAGAATGAATACTACTTACATAATTAATAAATTGTAGTCATGCACTGCTCAAAACATGTTTTTCTATTTGCCTCTAAGAACCCTTGTTCTATAACTTAAACCTGTGGGGAGTAGGTACTCAAATTACTGCGGATCCAACCTCATTTAATTCTCCATAGCAGATAATGACAAAAGCATTAACTGGGCATTTACACAGTGAAGTGCAAAGTACAGATTACTCGGTTACATCAGATCTGAAATCCACACACACATACAAATCCACTAGAGTTCACTGCACCTTACTCACCAAACGATCCTGGGATATTTTGTCCATGTCCATTATCATAGTGAAGGCAGTGGAAAAGTGGATGTTTGAGGAAGTTGTTTGATGTATTTAACAGACATTCTCACACAGTTTGCAATAATTGTAGGTCTATTCTCTTGCTCAAGCACTCATCAACAGGATACATACAGTGGCTGTGCTTTTGAAACATGAAATGTTGCAACGATTGAACATTTCTCACTACTTGCCCAGCCTGCAGCCAAGAAGCTTGCAGTAAATGACCTGCTGTAACAAGGCATCTGGAGATGAAGGGAGTGTATGCCTGAAAAACAGATGAAAGGAGGGTTAATAACAATATAAGAGGAGAGAAACATGAAAGAAATGTAGAAGATGAAAAGAGCCTGGCAAATAAGGGCAGCATAGAGGACGAAGCATGGGGGCGTCTAGCTAAAACCCAGTCTGAGAGGTTCAGACTAAAAGATTAGGTAAGACTTTAAGCTGGTTTTAGGGACGGATTCACATTGATTTTAATATACAAGATAAACCTGTTCATCTAAGAACAGGCATGTATTATTTATCTCTTGCTCTTTGCTCTTGTTTTTATGGATTTTTCCACCTTGACACTTGTCATGACTTTTGCTGCAATCTATAAACCTGGGGTTAACATCCATTGTCATCTGCACTGCACAACCTGGTGTAAATATATATATATATAGTGGAGAGTATAAGTATGAAAACTAGCTTTGTTATGCAGGTACAGTGCCTAAGTTGTTGGAGCTTTCAGGTTATTTGTAAATTTATGATATCTAGCAGTTGGCAGTTTTGAAGTGATCTTTTCAAAATTTATTTTAAAGTTATTCCAGATCACAGGTTGTATCACAAACCTTTTGCTAGCATACAGATAGCAAACTTGTAATGTAGTATCAGGTCAGCTCTGCGAATGAGTTCAAATTTTTAAAATCTCTAAACTGACATCATAGACAAGTATAGTGTTTTGTGGTTGAGACAAATCATTTTTCTTTACAGTGGAAGAATACTTAGACTTGAACAGGTAATGAGAGAAAAGTAAGGTAAGTAGAAATCCCCTCTGCATCACCTGGATTAAACTAATTACCACCTGCTAAAAGCTAAAAGCAGATTAAAAGCAGCAAAGTGCAGCTGTATTTACATGTTTTTTTTTTGTTTTTTTTTTGATAATTAGTAATCTCTTAATTTGTGGAATACCATTATATAACAACACAAAATACATGCATTAGCTATAGCCAAAGGTTTTATTTGGTTTGGAGCAGTTTTGGGTTGCTGTTTTGGGTTTGGGGACCTTTTCTGTTTTGTATTTAAAACAGCTTTGTGGAATTGTGTTCTTCTGTTTTACTTGTTTTTGCTTGTTCATTTTAATTGATCAGCTTTAGAGTTTCTCCTGGTAAAAATATATTTATATCTGTTATTGTTTTTTGTTATTTACTCAAAAGATAATAAAAAATTGATATGGAAAAAGTCGTGGAAGGATTGGCTTAGCTTTAGTTTTGTCCAATGATGACTCCAAAACATTAAGACCTAAACAAAAATCCCTTACTATTCATAGTGATAAAGGGCTCACATTTGTCACCACAAAGGATCTAAATGTAAGTCCAACTCAAATATATACTCAAATAAAGTTATGCAAAACCGGAGCTCAACAACTATGTACTGCTATGTGCACTGAAAGTACTGCCTAGCACAAATCTTGTAAGTGTTACTATGTATGGCATTGCCCTCTTAAAGTATTAGCAACTGCATTTTTTCTAACAACATAACAAACTGATGATGCTATCACAGTAATGCTCAGAAACCATTTTTCCCCTGCATTAATACCTACTTATTATCCATATTTCCTCAAGTCATGTGCAATCTGCCTCCTGTTTCGTTTTCAGCCAGCTCCTCTTCATTTGACAACTAAAGATGTGTTAATGTGCTGCAATTAAAAAAAAAATGTCAAAAACAATTAGAGTCCTTGTAGGCAGTCAGACTGTGACAATCCTTAGAGTGGTAATTATTTCTTGCTTAAGACTAAACTGTGTCATGTGTAGCCATCACTTTTTCAGGGCATTACTCATTAAAATAAAAAAGATGGTACACACAAATAAAACCACAAATATATGGAGGCAAAGAATGGAAACACATTGTTAAGGTGCACTGGCTGTTGATTATAATGTAGCAGAATATTTATATTTGATAAAGTGTCGGACTTTACTAACAAAATATGGATAATGTTGTCTACTGACAGTGAGATCCCTTGTTTATTCACAGCTATAATGATTCTTTAACAAGAATTTTAATGCCCAACTTTGTAAAGTGTCAAACTGCCTCAACAGTGTCAATCCACTTTTTTTAACCCCTAAGCCTTTGCATAAATAAGCCATATAATAAAGAAATATATAGATAATGTGACAAATGTAAAACCCATTTGCATAAAACTAAATCTACAGAGCACACTTAGAAGAATCTCTTACTATCAGACTCCTCGAATAGTAGTTGGCGGTGCAGATGGCTTGCACCATCAGAAATATAATCCTTTCAGCAACACAGCATCTGTTCATCCTTACATTGCTGTTGTCTTTCTTAGAAGTGAAAAAGACACTTAAAAGCTTCTTTTGGTGCTGAGAATGTGAAACGATGCTCAAAAGACAAAAGCCCCTACTGAGATTCTGAGAGATGGAAGCACCCCAGTTACTTAAAATATAACTGGACCGAGTTTACAAGGTTCAATCAAGAAATTTGCAGGAGGTAAAATTAACTACTTGAGGTTAAAACTGATTATCATATCATAAGAATTACAGCTACTGAATGCTCGACTTCAGCAGTTACTTACACTTTCTAAATGACACAATGAACACATTGTATATGCAGTATGATTTTAAAAAGAAGAAACTTTTTTTCTGTATTTAATAATTATATACTAAGGAGGATTAATAGTTTATAAATGATAAATTAAGCACTTTTTTAATATCTTAACAACGCCTTATCCGGTCTTTATGTGATGACGTATGAACCCTGCTTACGGGTTCAAGCTACTCTGTGTTTATTAACCCTGTTGTGTTTTTAACATGTTTTAATGCTTTGCATCTTGTTCCATTTAATCTGAACAAGCCCCTAAAAAGGCAGTGATCACTGTCGGCCTCTCTTGGTTTTTGTTACCACTATTTATTTTAAAGCTCAGTTTTACAATGTAACTACAGCCTTGCTCATGCAGCAGTATATTAATGACTAAGCTCGTATTGTGGATGGATTAACTCAGTTGTTCTCCTGATTAAGTTTGGCTTGTTTACAGCATCCTGTCTGTAAACAATTGCCATGCAATTGCATTTGCCCCTAACCATCAGGAACCCTCACACTAACTTTTATCGAGTGGAAATGTTAGTGTTTATATTATGCTAACATAACTGTATAGGTAGCCACCACGTAGCACATCATTATCAGTGTAGAAACTAACGCGTTATTAAGTAACGCGTTAGTTACTTCTCTCCCCCTCCCTCTCCTACTTCAATCATGAAACTGATCAACAGTGTTGGTCAAGTTACTTGAAAAAAGTAATCAGTAACTAATTACTGATTACTTCCCCAAAAAAGTAATCCCGTTACTTAACTGATTACTTATTTTCAAAAGTAATTAATTACTTAGTTACTTAGTTACTTTTTAAAAACACGATTTACAACCTGAAGAGGTGATAAAGCGATAGATCTTTCAGCCCAATTCTACTTTTTCTACATAATCCATCATACAAAATGTAATCAAATGGAAAAGTCTCTTTTTTTAACTTGTTTTATCAGTTTTAATCTTTTAACTTTATGCATCAAGCAAAAATTTAATTATATGCAACATTCTCTGACTGGAAGAAATTAGTTTAACATTTAAACCTTTTTTCTGCACATTCCAGCACATAAAATAAAATATTTTTGTGTTTACACTCACTCTTTCAAATAGATGCAAGTAAAACACAGCAGAAAATAAATAAAGTCAAAGACTAGCGGTCCTGTTGCTCTATTTTCACCTGTAAAGCAGGAGTGGCGTAGGCGGAGGTTTACCCTGGTGCAGGTGTGCCGCGGTCAGTTGAAGAATTCGCGAGTTTCTCTGTGAATTTCCCATTACATCATTGCGCACTCGATGCTTGCTTGGAAGTTTAGGGTTTTTTTTCGCTGTAAAAAGAAGTTTTCTTCCCACGCATGATGGACGCTAATGTTTTTGTCACTTTTTATGGAATCAAACTCAAAGTAAGGTCAGTACTTCCACGCTTTAAACGCTGCACGCTCATACTCTCTCCCACAATCGATATGTGATCCATTGTTGATCTGCACACAGCTGTTGTCACTAACGGCGCACTCGCTTATGTCACTGTCGTGAGACATTCTCGCGAAGAATCACGGTTTTAGTAACGCAGTAATGCAGCGTTCCTACGGGAAAGCAACAGTAATCTAATGACCGTTTTTGCAATAGTAATCCCTTACTTTACTCGTTACTTGAAAAAAGTAATCAGATTACAGTAACGCGTTACAAGTAACGCGTTACAAGTAACTACAGTAACGCGTTACGCGTTACTACAGTAACGCGTTACTGCCCATCTCTGCTGATCAATGATCAGCTGATCGGCTTTTCTCTCATTTGTTTATTCTCCACTTTGCGCCAGAAAGAAGAAACCAGTGGAGGTCGTGTTAAACAACAGCAGCACGTTTAAGCTTGGTCAGCTGTTGTTAGAATTTATTTAATATTACTTTCTAGTATCAGCTGATGTTTGTTGGAGCCACAGGTGTAAAAGCTGCTGGTCATGATATCGGTTTGGTAATCTGGTGAGAGGGAAACATGAAGCTGAAACCAGGAGATGTCCTTACTGAATCATGAGAGCTGAACAGGTGATGGAGAAACAGGTTTACCTTTTGGGTAAATGGCCTGGTAAATGGCCTGTATTTGTATAGCGCTTTACTAGTCCCTAAGGACCCCAAAGCGCTTTACAAAACCAGTCATCCACACACACATTCACACACTGGTGATGGCAAGCTACGTTGTAGCCACAGCCACCCTGGGGCGCACTGACAGAGGCGACATGGGTGACATGAATGAGTTGAAGGGAAGTTGTGAACTGTTTCTGAGAGACAAATAACACCAGGATCCTTTTTTACGTAGCTGACAGCTGGTAACTGTGCAGGGGCGGGTCTAGCAAAGTTTTGCCAGGGGGCCAGGTAGGGCATTAACAGGGAGAGGGGGGCACAAAAAAATACTTTTTTTCTTATTCTCATTTAAAATATCTAGCTTTTAAAAAAATATTATCTGAATCCTACAACAAACGATTGATAGACTGATACATATATACCATCAGAAAAGTGTACATCACTGTCACAACCAGTGTTGGTCAAGTTACTTGAAAAAAGTAATCAGTAACTAATTACTGATTACTTCCCCAAAAAAGTAATCCTGTTACTTTACTGATTACTTATTTTCAAAAGTAATTAAATACTTAGTTACTTTTTAAAAACACGATTTACAACCTGAATAGGTGATAAAGCGATAGATCTGTCAGCCCAATTCTACTTTTTCTGCATAATCCATCATACAAAATGTAATCAAATGGAAAAGTCTCTTTTTAAAACTTGTTTTATTAGTTTTAACCTTTTAACTTTATGCATCAAGCAAAAATTTAATTATATGCAACATTCTCTGACTTGAAGAAATTAGTTTAACATTTAAACCTTTTTTCTGCACATTGCAGCAGATGAAATAAAATATTTTTTGTTTTTACACTCAGTCTTTCAAATAGATGCAAGTAAAACACAGCAGAAAATAAATAAAATCAAAGACTAGTGGTCCTGTTGCTCTGTTTTCATCTATACAGCAGGAGTGGCGTAGGCGGAGGTTTACCCTGGTGCAGGTGTGCCGCAGCGGTCAGTTGAAGAATCCGCGAGTTTCTCTGTGAATTTCCCATTACGTCGTTGCGCATTCGGTGCTTGCTTGGAAGTTTAGGGGTTTTTTTCGCTGTAAAAAGAAGTTTTCTTCCCACGCACGATGGACGCTAATGTTTTTGTCACTTTTTATGGAATCAAACTCAAAGTAAGGTCAGTACTTCCACGCTTTAAACGCTGCACGCTCATACTCTCTCCCGCACTCGATATATGATCCATTGTTGATCTGCACACAGCTGTTGTCACGAACGTTGCACTCGCTTACGTCACTGTCATGAGACATTCTCGCAAAAAAAAAAATCATGGTTTTAGTAACGCAGTAACGCAGCGTTCCTACAGCAAATTAACGGTAATCTAATTACCGTTTTTGCAATAGTAATCCCTTACTTTACTCGTTACTTGGAAAAAGTAATCAGATTACAGTAACGCGTTACTTGTAATGCGTTACTGCCCATCTCTGGTCACAACAGCATTTGTTTTCATTCAAAGGCTTTATGATTTTTCCTATAATGGCGGGCCGGTCTCTAGTCAAAATGGTCAGGCCGATTTTTTGTCCCAGTCCAGCCCTGTATGCAGCTCATCTGCAGTCTGGTGTTACCTACATCTTCCTATTCGGAAGGCAGAATTTCCGAGTTCTGAGTACAATCGAAAGCACCACAACTGCAGTTTTTAAGTTACTAATCTAAAGTAACTTACCCAACACTGATCATTATACATCAGTAGGCCCAACTTCAGTAACCCTATAAAAGTCGCTGCTGTATAGTTTCCTGTCTTTGTTTATGTCAGAAGTGATAGCAAAGCTACACATTTTAATTTTTTCAGAAACCTCTCAGTCAGAACATGGTCTATTATGTTTGGGTGGAAACTAGCGAGCTAACTTCCTGCTAACTTTAAACTCCGTTAAATTTCATAAATTCTGTTTTCATGGATGCCTGGATGCTAAACTTCATTGTTACACCTGGTAGAGCAGCCACACCGATCATTTTATTAAAGTGAAAGAATTTAGATAGTTTTTAACTCCCAGTGATGCCGCAGTGTTTGTTTGACTTTGGGACCTGAAGCAGAGCTTGGACCCGGAAACAGCTATTGACAACAGATAAATATTTTGGAAGAACTTTAGAGACTTGGGGGATAATTCAAAGGCACACAGAAGCTGCACTAACAGCAAACTATGGTTCAATACCATGAATCCAAGTCCCCGATCCTCTCAGTGTCCCAAACAGAATCTTCTAACTCCACCAAGCAGCAAACACTCTCTCAGAACTCCACTGGGCCGTCCTAGGCACAGGAAAAGACACATTAGAAATCTTCAGCAAGTAAACTGAAGCAGATACTTACAGACTACCACAGTTACCCAACACTCAGGCGAAGACTAAAGGTCAGGTCCCAGCTTAAATAGCAAACAGCTGATTGCCAGATGGTCCACAGGTGCTTGATTGATTCAGGTGTCTCCACGAGGGGGCGGAGATCCCAGGAGGATCCCGCCCCTGTCAGGCAGGTAAACAAACCCACACACAAAGCAGCAAGCACACAAATGGAGAGAGAGAGAGAAACAGTGAAGACCCACAGGAGGACTGGAGGACCATGACAGCTGATTTTAAAAAGTGATATTTGTTACTGATTCATACTTTCTTTGCATAGGTGTGCTCGGTATAAAAATATGTTCCACGTTTCATCTTGTGATCATCAAAAACAAAACAAAACAATAATGAAATGCAACTATATATTAAGGCCATAATGAACTGAGGAAACATCATGCCAGATACAATGCGTATTTTGACCAATCAAGGGGCATTAGCAGTCTAAGCAATGCCTAACACAATGAGAGCGTGAAGGCCGCCACAAAGTAGCTGATTGCATTATAGGTTTACTGTGCAGCTGGCAGCTGTTTCCTGACAATATGATGATGGAAAACTCTTGCTGTGCCACTTCAAAATAGTCAATTAACGGAAATGAAATTGTGTGATGTCTGTTGCAGCACAGATGCTGAAGGCAAAGATGAAAAACTAGGACTGCTGAGGAAATTCTCTTACTGGTTTTCTACCATTAATTTGTGAGGCTTTTACAAATCTTCTAGCCTCTTTAGTCTTTAGTCTTCGTAATTGTAGTGTTTAATGTAGAAATGTGTCCTGTAAATCCTATGCACCGATATACAGTCTTTGGCATAGAGTTGCAGGGGCATGCGCTTTCACACACAGACAAACACTCTTGAACCTTGTCGGCCTTCATATAATGCAGCAAATAAAAAGAGTGTAATTGGCTGCATTACTTGCTTCCATGTTTTCATAGTCATTGTAGCAATTTGTACTCCATGCAGAATAGACAGAGCGGGTAAAGGTAACAGACAGAGGCATTCGACTTGAGGGACAAATGGGTATTTGTGTTTAATGGCATTTTTAGTGTGAAAATCAAGAAAAAAATTATATAATAATAATTTTCCCCCCTGGCAGTACCACACCATCGTTTGCTCTTTTAATAACAACTGAATCATGAAAAGAGTGAGTGTCACATCTATCACTATTAAACTTTGATAAAAGCAAAGGAAATTCATTTTAGCTAAAGTAGATAAATGATTTATATTGTAAGCATGTCCAAACATTTTGCAAGCAGCTATAACTTCAATACTGCTACAAATAAAATCTCTTGCATTGAATCTCTGTCTTTGTTTTTATGTAAAAGTTTAACCCAAATTAGACTAAAACCTGAGTAATGACCAAAAACCCATTGTTATTATTTTTTTCCATAGTTGTGTTGGTCTCAAGTGATTTTAGATTTTGCTCCATTAAACTAATTGGTGACTAAAACAGAGAGAGCTTGTGTCTGCCAAAGACCCCGTGGATCCCAAGGGCTCTCTTGAGCAGTGCAGTTGACATCGAATGCTGCTCAGTGGGTCTGGGGCTCCATCTGTGCCAGCTTCTCCCACTGGGTGCCTTGTACCCAACCAATCCCCCTCAGCCCCACCCCATCCGCAACCTCACTGCTGGAGTGCTATACATCTGCTTTCCCCCCTGACAGCCTGTTACACTGAGGAAGCGCATGATGGTGTGCTTAGAAACACTAACACAGACGAACAACTATACATACGGCAAATCAAGTCTCTAAGCTAATTTTCCAAATGATTTATACGTTGCACAGTGTAGCACATAATAAAGACACAGCCTTTACTGTGTCTGCAGTGGTTGTTTACAGCTCCGATGGTACTGTGGCAATAGGGGTACGTTGCACACTGATGCAGACAGGCTAACCCTTAGACACAGAGACATTAGGCAATAACTGCTATATTTATTTACTTATGTTTAATTCTGCATTGATGACCCCCACCTGCTTGCCTGCCTGCAGATGGGCACTGGAACTGGGTTTCAGGTTGCATTTGCAGATTAAGTGACCACTGTATGGAGTTAATTAAAAAGGGCAAGGTCACATGTTTTGGTCATAGCACATTGCTGTTCTGAGTGAGCTGCTAATACTGGCTGGGTGTGGTTTTAATATTTTTGGGAGGATTTCAGATTATGAACTTGAAACATGGAAGAAGCCATAGTTTTGTCAAGCATAGGATATTCTTTCTTGGAGACTAAAGCATCCATTAGGAAAATCATTGCTGTTAACCTAAACCTAACCTTTCCCTTTATGTTAAAGTCTTCACAAGGAGCTTTTTTGAATAATTTTAAGGTGCCTTGCTTTTTGTACATTAAAGGGAGTTCCTGTAGTAAAACTGTATAAACATATTATTGTCCGTATAACATTAGTGATACAAGTATGTAGTAATACACAAACAAACACACATGCACACAACATCTTGCAAGCGCACACATACAGCCTGTAAGATTTGGCAAGTGTACCACAAGAGTCTCTGATTAAATTTGGCATAAATCGCTGACTCCTCTGGAGTTAATTGGTATTTCCCAATCTTATTATATCGTCCTCCAATCTGTTTCTCATACTTTACAATACTTTATCACCAAAACCTGCATAGGGTTTACAAATATACAATTTAAATGGGCAGCTTTGTGACAATTTCTATTTTTTAAATAAGTGAGTCACTGCCTACTGAGACGCTACAGTGGCGTTTGCCAATTAAGCCAGATGTTCATGTTTGAATAAGGACTTACATAAGAGGCACTGAGCAAAGCCTGAAAGAGAAAGAGAAAAAGAGAAAGAGAACATTTCCTGGATGAGGTGGTGGTCTTGTTTCTCTTCGTTTGATGTCACAATTCCTGCCCTGATTGTATTCATTCTAGCCTCCCATTCTTTTGATATCTTCTTGGAGCCAGTTCCTAATTTTGACATTCGTTGTGCATTCCACCATCGCTGCATCATTCATTTCTCATCACAAGTCACTGTTTTCACAATACTTGTACACGTGTTTATGTCAAGTACATGTTTATCTCCACTAAACTAAGTTTAAGATTTTGTTTTGCATTCATAAAACTTTTGATTTTAGTTTAAAAAAATCTCACTGTAGATATGCTGATTATTTTTATATTTAAAAAACCCAGCAAGATTTCTTTCATATTGTTTGTCTAAGAGACAGGATCAAATCTCGTGATGTGTGATATTGCATATTTTGGTATGGATATGATAAGTAAATACAGGGCCAATATTGCTGATATAGATACCAATACTTTTAACTTATAAAGGTAGCTTATGTAGAGGAGAACAGTGTGTCAGGAATCATCACCAATTTGCAAGTTTTGAATACATTTTGATAACAACAAAATCACTGTGACGTTTATTTTCTACAATAGGTACAACAAGAAAACCAACTTATCAGCATTTCATGTATTTTCAAACTTTCTTGTGGAGACCTGAAATGTGAATGTGCCTGTAAAGCAGCTTCTGTTGTTTTAATGTAATACTGATTATAAATAAAACAGACATGACAGTCAAAACAAAAATGTTCAAAAATATTTAATTGTGCATGTTTAGGGTATGTTTTTTAATTAAAAGAAAATTCATTTAACGAAATTCAGTAGGCTACATACTCGGTTTAGAGGATAGAGACAGAGTATAAATCCGAGAGTGCTAGTATTGATCCAATACCAATACCAATGTTGGTATTGATACTACCGATATTTGGATCACTCCTTTCACCTCTAATCAAAAGATTGCAGAATTCTCCATGTATCCAATTTAAAGTTGGCCACTATCAAGATCCTCTTATTGTGCATCTCTCCCAGAGCTCTGGTATTTTTAGTTCAGTAACAGATTTTTCTATGTTGATGTCTGCAATTCAACCAGAGCCCTGAAATCCATAAATCAACAACTTTTGCGTCAAATTTAATTGGGGAAAAAACCTGTAGTGTCTAAGCCCAAGGCAGCAGCACATCAGGTCAGAAACAGCATGAGCATTTATTTATTTATTTAATTTACATTGACAGTAAATTCATCTCTGAGGGTCAGACTGTCAATGCAGATGCATGTTATGTAGTAACATCCAGTGGTATTTCAGGGAGAGCATTCACCACAAATGACCCAAACTATGATGCTCCCAGTCGTGCACATCCAACATAGCAGTCGCTCACCAGCCACCCCACTTGCTGGAGATGGTGATTTTATCCTTTTTCCCCCCAAATGAAATCCAAGTTGAAGAGTTGCTATTTTGACAAGGTGGAGGAGATAGCAGTTACAGATGTGTAGAAAAAAGATTTTTGGAAAGGGTTTAAAAACAGCAGAAGTGCTGGAAGCACTGGCGAGGTGGACAAGGAATGCATCTTAATGGGGACAGTGACCAAATATAAATTACACATGGCTCTTGCTTTTTATCAGCAAAGTCACAGAACTTTTTGATCGCACCACATAAATTGTTTTGCTGGGCATGGTGATCCTAATATGGGAGAATATTTTTCTATATTTTAAACCCTGTTCATTTTTGATCAAAGAATTGCCAAATCTGACTGACAGCAGGCAGATAAATCTCATCCTTGTCATCTGGACAGCAAGAACTTTTAATGTTGACATCAGTCATCATTAGTTACTTCAAAGCTTGGTTTTGTCTCAAGACATTTTATCATATGGGACAGCACCTGGGATTCAAAGCCTTCTTTCAAAGACCTATTTTATATGAGTGGAAATGATTGTGACAGGGCTCAACAGAAAATATGGAACTCCTCTGCTTCCAATGAGGAAGATATTAGGACAATATCAGGTGAAACAGTCATCAAAGGACATCTGAATTCATTTCCAGACCTAGGCAGCAGAAAAGAATTCTCATACTCCTCTCTTTGGCACAGAGAAGGATCATCGGGGCAGCTGGGAAACTCTGACAGCTGGGAACCTCCTCAGTCTCCAGCAGACCCCAGATGTCTCTTCCCGATCCTCTCTAGCTCTTCTTGTCTCTTTTTCTCATTCACCATCTCTGTCTCTGTCCCAAGTGCCGAAAAAAATTGGCAAGGAAGCGTTCCAGTTGTAAAATGGTTGTTTTCGCCAATTACTTCTCTCCCCTACCCCCGTCATCCCAGATGTAGCCAATCTTGTGTGAAGATGTCAGAATTATGCAGATGATATGAGCAAATCTGGATCGCTTTTATAGTGGGGAATTTGTTATTTCAACAATGTTTTGATTCTTTTCATTTGGATGAAAGATTAAAAGAAGATTCATAATTGTAAACTGTTATATTAATGGATTATGAGAACACACAACAACAAAAATCAACTTCTAGTTTTTTTCCCCTCATGCACTGATAAAATTAGATGTATGATTTTAAATGCAGTGTGCAAGAGGCCAATCAGAATTGTTAATAAGGCACTTAAGTTGGTGTGCAAAGGATCTTCAATGCCTGATAACTCGCCTACACTCAAAAGACTGGAATGTGTAGCTTGATCAGGTAAGTCATTCATTTATCTATCTATGTGTGTGTGTGTGTGTATGTGTTGAACCAGTTTGAACAATTACACAATAAATAAGCTGCCACACAATAAATGTGCATGACTTCATCTTTGCCATTTTCTATTTGTTACTGTCACCCCTCTGGAAAAATTGATTTCTCTCTGAATACTCCCTGAGCTTAGATGGCACTTTTCCTGCGGCGTCCATGGTGCTTTTCACCAGGAGAGATGGGTAACATCTGGTTGTCATTCTGCAGCGAGTGAGTGAGTTTACATCAAGGCCTAGGGCAACACGGTCCAAACTCAGCCTTTTTTTGCTGATGCTGTTTTCATGCGCCACATTGGCCAGCCTCACGATGCCCGTCATGTTACATTAACAGTTTATTTGTTTCACAAACAAATAAATGATTTATCAACAATTTCATATCTGAATTTGTTTAGACTTTATGAACAAATGTGTCATCTGTGTCTTAGCAAACTTTCACAAATCTTTAAAAAGAACAGTATTGATACTACTATTACTATTATGACCACATTATAATTATGAGTATAATAATTATTATTATTGGCTTTTGGTAATCATTTTGTGTTTTTCAAAACACCATATACTACCAAATGTTCAGTATTAAAATTAAATAAATTTCAATTAAATAACACAAAGTAAACTTAATTTTCTTTACTTTTACTTTCATTATAGTGAATTTCTCAGTACAGTAAGCATGTCAGAGGACCAGATCCTGTATGAGCTTTTTCAGATTGTTTTTCATGATTTTCTTTTTAAAGAATTTGCACCTGTAACCTTTCACTTGGAAACACTTGTGCTGTTTCTTCTTGGAACAATTGTTTAAGTTTTCTCCTGGTTAGAGGTGCAGGCAAATCTCACCACTTTCTCCACTTCACCTGGTGGTAGACATGTTTCCTTACATGGTTGGAGATGAGTGAATGACAGAATGTAAATTGTGTGCAGATTTCACTGTTGGATTCTGCACACACTGTAGGATTGTGTAGTCTGTGATTACACAACAGTTATTTTCACTTACACATCTATTCCTGAAGATAAAAACAAAAGAAACTTGTGTGCATAATTTATAAATATAATGTTATTTCTGTGTATGTAGTTTATTTATTTTTTTATTGTCATAAGTTAAAAATGCTTCTGTGCACATATTAATAAACAAGGGCCAATGTTTATCTGACATGCACAGAGGTGCCACATTCCATCAGGCAAGCCAGCCAACTGCTCCAGGCCTCAGGGCACTAAGGGGTTGTCCAAGGGCTTACAAACTTTAAACCACAGCAGTTACAATGTGCAAAGTTTGCAGTGACAGTTGGAGGGACCTGACCTCTTTAAAGTGGCCCCACCTGACTCCAATCAATCCAAGTGGCACTATTTTTCTGTTTCGTTAAACCTAATAATTTAAGTCAATCAATGGAAATTCAGAGGACTTATATGTCTGAAAGTGTAAAAAGAGAAGACAAAAAAAAGGAAGATGAGAAAAAGAAGAACAGGGGTGAGTGGAAAAGAATAATTGTTAAATATAATACTAAATAACTAAATAGTGCTAGTCTGTAATGTAAGTCCCATCAGCAACACATGAATTCTTTTGCTTACTTTGACTTTTAACATTAGTTCACCTTTCAGGACCTCTTTTAACCCAAGTAGTTAAAAGAGGTTAAAAGAGAAGTAAATGGAAGAAAAAGAAAATTTAAGCAACACAAATTATCGTGTGAAATTTAAAAAAAAAAGTCAAGAAATAAAGCGTAGGGAAGTAAAAAAATGAAAATAAAATTACATTAAAAAGATGTTGAAATGTGTATTTTTTGAATTACTGGTATATATTGTATTTAGTACTGTTAACAGGATTGTAACAGTACTAAATGTGTTTGTGTTATTTCACTAGAAATCTACTTAACAGAAGTAGTAGATTTCTAGTGAAATAACACAAACACACTGAGGGATCCCTTTTTTACTTTGTTTCAGCTTCAGGATGTCATCTGCAAGTCTTAACAGATGATTCCTGGATTTTATTGATGTGACCTCGAAGCCTTGACAGAAACTACCTGGTTATATGATAAACATAATTAATGACATAGCCCATCACTAGGAGCTCTTGGTAAATGGTGGTGATTCTTAATGGTGGGTTACTGTTTTAAGAAATAATAAATTTGTTCCTGCTGTAGATTACAATTTTTTTTTTAAATCACCAGGCACCTGGAGTTCAGGTCTTCTTATATTGAATCAATGAAACATATTGCTTCTGGTTTAGTTTATTTCAATTAAAGTATTTTCTTCAAAACTGAAATAAAATATGTATTTTCCATCAGAGATTATAATGTGTGTATAAAAACAGTTGCATATGTGTGTCTATGTAGGGTCTCAGTCATCCAGGTCATGATGGTCTTACCAAGAAGAGTCTTGAACCCCAAATGAAATCCAGTTGCCTTCATCTCCAGTGCTCAAGACTGCATGTGCTTTATATCACACTTATATTTTGACTTCATAGCTTTTAAATGAAGTTCTTCATGATGTGAAGCCTACACATAATTACAATTGTACATGTACCTGCTTTTACATTACACTGCACTGAAGGAATAGTCAGATGTGATGTGATTACACTGGAAAGGTAATCTATGCAAAAGCCTAGTGTCAGACAGGCCATGGTGGGGAGCCGTCTGGCTGTGTAGGCTGTGGGAGGCTCTTCAAAGTGGAAGAAATTAGATCATTTCAATACAGTAACAAAGCTATGTTTCTAAAATTCTTCTTAGGTCTTATTTCTTATCTATACACATAGTGGTATTTTGTTCAACCTATAAAGTGGGTCTGGGTTTTACATTTGCATTTCCTCACTTTGATTTCTCATAATGGTGAGGGAAAAGATGAATGAATACTCTATTGGCCACAGCTGGATTTCACATGCTTTTTACTCTTAAAAACCAAGAATGAGAAAAAAGAACCCCCTCATGTCTCTGCATGAAATATAAATGTGTGCACAACATTTCATGGCATATGAGTAAGAGAAGACCATCCATCCATCCATCCATCTGTCTATCCATCCATCCATCCATCCATCAATCCTGTGCCGGTTCTTGAGGTACAGGCAGCAGATGCCCAGACCTCAATCTCTCCGACTACCTCTTGCTGCTCTTTTAGTGGGACACCAAGGTGTACCCCCTCACAAATGTCAAGTTCATCATTGTCACTTTACCTCTGAGCCCAGACACCTACACAGGAAGCTCAGTCCCACTGCTTGGAACAGCAGTCTCATTCTTTCAGTCACTAACTGCATAGGTCATGATGCCACCATTGGTCAGTGTTTGAACATTAAATATACACTGTGCGCATAGCATAAGTTCTCTCTCCTAAATTGTCTGATGGCTTTGCGCAGTCATTTCAAGGCTGAGTTCAAATCTCACTCCATGACATCACCAAACTGCCACAACCCAGTTTTTGCTTCACGGTCAACAACAACACCCTACGGTGCAGCTGTTTTACCAATGGAGAAGCAGAGCTCGGTCTATTTGGACTCAGTGTCCCAGCCTCCCTTGGAATGCTGCCAAATGTCTGCCAGTGGTCGAGGCTGAAGAGCTCCTGGAGCACCCTCACTATACATTTTACAATGACAAACCTGTCCAGCACTCTCACGTACCACCTGATCCAACTGACAGCTCAGCTCCTCTCTTCACTCAAGTGTCTAAGATAGCCATGGATCTCCCGCAGATCTAATGACACCATTATAAAACTGCTCATCTCTTTGGATCTTCATATCCTGGCACCAATATGCGAGAAAAAAAAAAACCCCAACATCCACTTTCAATTTTAAGGTTTTGTGTATCAGGACAAAATAATGAAAAATGTGTAGTTCCAACCAGGTTCTAAAATGATTAAAATACAAACTCGGATGCGGAATAACATCACATACCACTGTGTCAATGTTTATTTCTCCAAAACTAAGCAAAAATGCAAATGCAGATTGTAGATAAACTAAGTACATGACATAATTCAGTAGCTTTTAGAACCATCTTTGGTAGCAATAACTGGAGGTAATTGTTTTGTGTATGTCTTCCACATTAGTGTTGAGGAATTCTGGTACATTCTTTACACTGTGGCATTCGTTATTTGAGGTTGGGTTAAGGATCCATCACAGCGTTTCAGATTGGTTAAGTTCTGCAGTTTGTGACAGTACAATACCATGATTCCCTTTTTAAGCGATTCTACTATAGATCCTTTCTGAATATCTTTGGGACCAAGCTGTTGCACGACCTGTTGGACAGATTGCCTCACTTCTGAATCCTGTATATTTTTTCTATTTAGAGGAGCTCAACGTTAACTGCACTTCAAAACAAAGCAATTTTTCACCCCATCCACTAACATGCTTGACAATTCATATGAGGTAGTTATGTGGCTATATACTGTGCTTTGTTTTCACCTAACATGGCACTGTGCATCATGGCCACGCTGGACTCATCTGTCCAAAGGACATTATACCAGACGTCTTGCGATTTGTTTAGGCACAGCTTTGAAGTCATGCTAACCCATGCCAGATTGGTGGGCAGCAACAATTACTTCTCTAGGTTTATTGCTGTTGTCTTTCCTTCTTTTCATTGTGTTAACACACAACTGAATGCTGCGGACCAGTAAACTGCCAAAACTTCTGCTTTTATAGAGATGGTCACATTTACCAACGATGAATAAATCAAGTGTGTTATATTAGCAGCAACTGGGTGGTACCTATCTTCCCAACTCCAATGGAAGAAGTAAAGAAGTACTTAATTCTTCACATTAATGTGAATGTTTTTCTTTTTCACATGACCATATAGATCCTGGGATTACTCACGCATACAAACCGCTCCACCATCAAAATAAGGCAGCAGTTCACAGAATGAAAATTCTTCGCTTACCAGTGGTAAGTGGGCTATATCGCTACAGTTTTTCTAGCATGCTGACTTCAATGTTAAAACTTACACTGGACTACCTGTGATTGTTCCCTTGTACAACACAATTCATTTTCACTATCTTGAACTAGCACGTGCACACTGTTAAAGCAACATTCTCATTTTTCTTAACATTATATCATTAAATGTATACTGTTTAGATAAAAAGTGTACGATAACACTGGCATATTACCACCCTATGAAACTGACATGAGAATATGCTTGCTAACTGTTGCAGATAAAGAGTAAAAAGTAACATTATCTGTTACAATATCATGCTATGTAGGTCAAAAGTTCATAAGTCAGCTAATAATCTGTTCTTTGTGGCTGGAAAGACAGTGTTCAGTGGGTATTCTGAGCTTCTTTCAGTAAAAAAAAGGTGGAGAAAATTTAAAAAAAAGACATTTCTATGTATGACTTGACTACCAACTGTAAATTTCTGACTGGGTTGACTGTGTAATAAGGTCACGTTGGGTGTCCTGGTTGTATCTGGAGAACTGGAGCTGTAAGGAGGCAGAGTAGTGGGTAAGGGAACGGGAATGCAGAAGATGTAGAATACGGAGAAACCTGTGAGTGTGGCATCAAAGTCAATCATGCTAAAGCTATACACTCCCTCAATCTGTCCGTCCATCTGCCTCCCTTGTGTGCCTCATCCCTCTCCCCTCTGTGTCTGTTTCTTAACTGACAGATCCTCTATTCTCACCTCATCTTTCATCCTCACAGACTAGTTTTTCTCAACCTTTGTTGATCTCACAAGTCTAACCTGAAGCAAAAGTGTTTTATTTGTGTGAAGCCATTAAGAATCTTCCACACTGCTACCTCATTACAGACAGAAGCAGCAAACCAGTCCTCTTTAATGTGCTTGAACTTCTGTAGCTCAGCTTGTTTCAGTAACTTCTTTTCTTTAGCCAAACTCTTGTCTGTCTGTCGGTTGTCCATTCGCTCAACAGAACTTGTTCCGAACACCCACTGAGAATTTATCAATCCATCTCTTCTTCCCAGCTTTATCCTTCGAGTGATTGTTGGATGTTCACTGTGGGGGGTTGTCGAGGCCAGTCAGCTCCTGGAGGGTGGTGATGATGAGATAGGTAGACTAAAGAAATCTTGCAGATCTTGTTGAGCTTTGCCTTGCCGCATTATGAAAAGAGATGAGGTAATGCTTAGGCTGAAAGGCACAATATAATTCCCCTACTGATTAACTAAACGTAAGAGGGAAAACTTGCTGATGTTATCAGCCTATTGATGATACAGGCACAACTAGCTGCCTGTTAGAAATATATGTTTTAAGTTAAGGTTTATTGGATTACCAAGTGTTGGATAAATCCTTATATGTATATAAGACAAATGGGTTTTAAATTTGACACACTGGTCAATTACTAATGGAAAAAATATTTCTTATATGGTAAATGGTAAATGGCCTGTATTTGTATAGCGCTTTACTAGTCCCTAAGGACCCCAAAGCACTTTACACATCCAGTTATCCACCCATTCACACACACACACACATTCACACACTGGTGATGGCAAGCTACATTGTAGCCATAGCCACCCTGGGGCGCACTGACAGAGGCGACATGAGTGACATGAATGAGTTGAAGGGAAGTTGTGAACTGTTTCTGAGAGACAAATAACACCAGGATCCTTTTTTACGTAGCTGACAGCTGGTAACTGTGCAGGGGCGGGTCTAGCAAAGTTTTGCCAGGGGGCCAGGTAGGGCATTAACAGGGAGAGGGGGGCACAAAGAAATACTTTTTTCTTATTCTCATTTAAAATATCTAGCTTTTAAAAAATTATTATCTGAATCCTACAACAAACAATTTGTAGACTGATACATATATACCATCAGAAAAGTGTACATCACTGTCACAACAACATTTGTTTTCATTCAAAGGCTTTATGAGGCTCTAGTCAAAATGCTCAGGCCGATTTTTTGTCCCAGTCCAGCCCTGTATGCAGCTCATCTGCAGTCTGGTGTTACCTACATCTTCCTATTCGGAAGGCAGAATTTCCGAGTTCTGAGTACAATCGAAAGCACCACAACTGCAGTTTTCGTGTTGGAGCGCGCCTACATGACAATGACGCGCACATGACAATGACTAATATGTCATGGTACACGCTCAGGACAGGTTTCCAAAATGTTTCCACAATTTTATAAAATGCCATTAACAGCAAGGTTTGTGAACGTTTAAAAGAGAACATTCATAGAAATGCAAGATGTACTCTCAGAAATAGGGGTACCAAAGTGTACCAAAAAGGGTACAAATGCTTGTCGCTGGGGGTGTTCCTTTTTGAAGGACATTTCTGTACCCTTTAGGCTTGGTACATTTTTGTACCTTATGAAGTTGTACCATCTGAAGTACAATCATGTACTTTCCTAAGACATAAATGTACCTTGAAACTATAGTACAGAAATGTTCCCTTGAAAAGGGTACAATAGGGTACCTATGAGGGTACCCCCCCAGTGACAACCTATTTCGTACCTAAAGAGACAAAAATGTACCCCCAATAGTCCAAAATATTTGGTTATTTAACCATTTATTCTCGATAATAGAATCACATCAAAGCATTTAAACAACCACAGGAATACATCCTTGATTACATTCGTATATTGCCATAGGACATGTCAAGAAAAATACATTCATTTAAAAAAAGTAAACAATCACATAAAGACATTAAACACCTGAACACAATGGAAAATGTTCTTGCAATCACGTCACACAGAATACCTCAAGGACACAAACAGCCTATCGTCTACTAAATACGTGTCTAGAGCTTGAAAGTCTAATTCATTTCCTGGATTGAACAGGATCCAGTCATTGTCAACTGCCACTTGGTAAGCATGGAAATGACATTCATAAGTGCAAGGAAGTAACAGTTTCCCCACACAATACCCAACAAGTATCAACATTCAAAATATACTTGATTTTAAGGAATATAGGTATGGCTTCAGTGTGTACATGGCCAACTACAAAAACATCCTCAAGTTCATATTTGACACTGCTGACAGATATAGCAGACACACACTGAAGCACTTTATCCTGAAAATGCACATCTGTAAAACTTTTGTTCATTTGCAGAGCATTCTGTAAGTCACCTGGCAGAGATGAAAATGGCACACTGACACTTGTGCTGAGTGAATGTTCAAAGTCAACAAGCAACTTATCTGAAGAAAACTCCCAGCACTGTTTCATTTGATGACGATTGTTAAGAGTTGCAGTGATGTTTACAAAGTTTTTGCATTTACTCGCTAGATTTTTGAAATATTGATGCTTGCTTTCATATCCCATACACCACAAAGGGCGAAGAGGACCATACATCAAAATCAGCCTTGGGTAGTGAATAAGGTAGTGACACTTGGGTGGGGGCATATTTAATAGAGTTGGTTAAGTACCCTGGTGACACTTACTGGCAGGGGTTTGTCTCCCTGGTCTCCTATGTTGACAATGTAGTTCTGAAGAAAGACAAGTGTTTTCTTGAAGTATGCAGGGTAGGTCATGTTGAACACGAAGAAGGTGGAGAATGCTGAGATGTAGGCCTCATCCAGCGAGCGGCACGAGCAAACATCCACTCCTTCAACTGTCACAACACGGCGACACTGTCTTAAGAGGGCAGTTGTCCAACTCTTATCCTTCATTCGAATGGTTGGGTATGGACTCGTGGGAGTATTCTGCAGAAGAGGAAGAAAAACATTAGTATACAGTATGTTTAAGCAATATGTGCCAAGTGGATTTTCAACAGATTCCTCAAATTACCTTCTTTATTTGCTGAAAAACAAAACTGTCTATTCTGATAACCTGTAAACATGGCCCCTTCTCCAAACAAAAAGCTTCTTGACCAATGACTGTTGTGGTAGTGTTTGATAAGCTGCTAAAGTTTGACATAATATTCAAGGGCAAAAGCAATCACCCCTGACAGTGACAGTACCTGTGAAGAAGAATTTCCCTAAGGGGACAATAAAGGTCTATCTATCTATATAAACACCAGACAAAACCCAAGAGCACAGCAGCACTGTGGATTAACAGCAGTGTTTCCTCTACATTAGCTTAGCTGTGATGCTGAACCGCAGCTGAATTCAGCTCCATGCCAACAAAACACAGAGAATGAAACTTGTGGCCAAAGGCTATGCATTGCATCATGCATTTACCTCTCCAAGGATGATGAAATCTTCTCTCTTCTCCTTGAAGATGGATGGCAAGAGAAGTGCCCCCTTGAAGTCAATTCCTAGGTCATACAGATGCAAATGCACTTCATTAGATTTTGATAGCATGCAAATTCCCATTAACATGCTCTTCACATGACACTATGGTACATCAATTATCTTTGGAAGAGAGAGCAAATGAATTGTCACAAAATTTACTATTTGTATGAGGTCAAATTAGCACCTGTAATGTCTTCAGCCAGTGCATTCTCTCTTGCCTCCATGTAGACCTTCAGTGGCAAATCCTTGGTCATTTGAAGAACAGCAGTGAAGTTTTCGCTAAAGCGGCGACAGATGTTGTCTTGGCAGGGATGCATTAAATCAACCTCATCACACAACTGGAAATGAAAAGAGCAGAATAGACAAAAGAATGACATTTTACATTGAGGATTTAAACTTTTGACATGTTTAAAGACACAGACTGGAGATAAATGTAAAGTGCTTTAACCCTTGATCAAAAAATTCTAAAGCTAATAAACAGATTGATTAATCAGTTAGTACAGAAAATAATAATAATCAGATTTAGAGACAAAAAAAAATCATTAGCTGTTTCCCCAATCATCTTAACAATTCTTGGGTTGCAGACAGTGTCCCTGCGCAGAGCTTACAGCTCTCATATTCGAAAATCCCAAATCCCACTAAGTAGGTGGAATAGTACAAATGTGTACCTTCCATTGTTTAAAATCCCTTTGAGCGGGAAACAAGTTAGATGCGATAAATTTTGCTTAGAAAACGTTTTTGTTAATAGCTATATTTACATACTATCATGTTTTGAGAAATTATTGATTTTTTTTTACATTGTTGTACACGGTTAGTGACTATTATTGATAAAACACTGGAATACGGCGGGCAGACAGACGTTGACCATTCCACCAACAGTCTAAATAGTCCACATTTGTACCTTTCTTTGTTTAAAACTTAGCTAACTGCTAGCATTCACCCATGTTAAAGCTAGCTCTTCGGACTTTTGCTAACTCTACTGTAAAATTACACGTTATAATTTTTATAAAAACACAAAATCACACCCGACTTACCTCGAAACCTTTGCGCCTCGTCGTCTGACACATCAATGCCTTCTTCCATCAACTTTTTAAGGAGCTCCTCCATCGATAACCCCCTGAGAGTCATTTTCTGCGTCAACGCTAGTCAGCGCGGAGGCGGAGCACTCATCGCTGCTGGCTTTTCAGCCTTTGGGATTAATGCGCGTTGCGAACTTGATACATGGAAATGCAACATTGTGGTATTAATGCGCAGTTGTTTAGAAACCGTTATGCTGTCTTGGCGAACTATATTTGTAACTTACAAAATGTAGTCACCGTAACATAAAAATCTGCTTGACATTTTAACTTCCAAAGAACCTCGGTTTAACTTGATGTTGCAAATTCCATAAAAACCTCCCAATTAATGAACAATTCTAGGATGTAGTAAAAGCGAAAAAGTAAATGGCCAAACATAACAGTAATATGATTTCACGTTTTTGAAGGCTACAACCAAGATTTAAAACATTAAAAGTTATAACTGGAACTTAATAAAATGGAAATGGACCAGTTTTTTTTTAACATCATTTGGTTGTGCCTGCATGTCATTGTGTGCGTTTTTTTTTTTATATAATTTAACATAACTTACAAAGGTTACAGATATTCTTTGCATCATAGGATAATTTACGTACAGAGGAGAGGACCAACAGATTTGATTATAACATGTAACTTTTATGAGCACACTCACATCTCATATGAATTTTACAATTAACCAGGCCCATCCAGATTTTCCCATGCTGACCCATTACCACATTCTGCCACTGTCACTGCAGTACAGGTCAAAATGGTACAGATTTGTACTTTATTTCAAATTGTACCTTTAAAGGGGCATTTCTGGACTTTTAAAGACCAGTATTGTACTTTTAAGGGAACATTTTAAAAAAATGTACCTATAGGTACAAAAATGTTCTTCTCTCGTACCTCTATTTCTGAGAGTGTGTATCAAGTGTTACCTAGCCTCTTATTTGAGAGGACAAGAGAAAAAAACAGAAGCCGTCAAAATGGCAAAGTAAGCAGTTTTATACTGTAGCAGAAAACAGTAATCAATTGCTTTCTCCTGGATGGAAAACATTTAATGTGTATTGTATTCAATTAGAAAAGGGTGCTGATGATACATATATATATATATATATATATATATATATATATATATATATATATATATATATATAAAACTAGATCTGTAAATACATATATTATGCTAAACCAGCATTATGCAGTTGCAGCAGGAAGAAGATTTATGCCCCAGTGTTGCTCAGCCTTTTCATAAATGGCGCTGATAACCTTACCAGTTCAAAATCCCAGAAACCTGTCATATACAGTTGGAAGTTAAGATTTCTAAAGAGCTGCTACCTGAAAATTTATTCAGAGTCAGTGACTAAGCTTAAGAGCTGTGGCAAAAAGAGCAGGAGAACTGGAAGAGAGGAGTCAACAGGAGGGAGTGTCTGGAGGGGGTGGTGACTGTCTGCGGTGAAATCCAGGCTGAGAGAGTGGCAGGAGTCTGACGGAAGACAGAATTAGCAAAACTTGAAAAAGAAACTGGATTTTCAAAGGATTGCTGAAATGTGAGTAACCATGAAGTGGAATCTCTGTGTTGTAGCTGAAGCCTATATTTGCAATATGCAGCTGCTGGTCGCAAGATTTTTCACCCCTGGCTCCAGTTCTAAGGCATAAAAGAAACAGGCACACAAGAAGAAATGGAAAAAGAATGAAGTTTCTGGCTGGGAGGGAGAGGAGACAGTGGGTGGATACAAGTTCAGTTTGAAGAGCTGTCAAGTTTTCACTACATGTTACCGTGGTCAAAGTAAATTCAGTACTTGAATGGATTCATCAAGGAACAAAATAAAGGGATACTATTACTTTCCCAAAACTGTCCAGATGTTTGACGTTTGGAATAAAAAACTTCACTGTTTCTTGTCAAGTGATGGCAAAAAGATTTTGGGCAAAAGTTTGTAATGTGCCATGTTAATGCCATATTTAGAAGAAAAAACTACACTGCACACCTACACTAAAACCAATATCTATAATTTTTTTTCATCATGATTTCAGGTAATGAAGCCACCAAAAATTCATTTTCTTTTCTATTTTGTAGCTCCTTGATAAAAGAGGTGATGATTTTGTATGGTTTAATTGAAAGACTTGAAATTTAGTTTAGCTGAACTTATTACATTTGGATGCCTTTTTGTATCAAAGAGTCATTGGTTGCACTTGCACTTTTTTGACCTGGGTATTTTCAGCAGTCACCCTGGAATCTAGTGGGTACTTGTGGTTCTCCAACTCAATTTTAGGGAATCACAGATATTACAATATGTTCAACTGATATTTGATTGAGAAAAAACACACAAAACAACCCTATTTTAGCTCATAGGCAAACAGGTTATGCTCTTTGTCATTAACATAAGAGTACTTGGACTCGCTACTACAAAATGTTCATATATATTTTTAAACCTTTAGCAATGCACTCATAAAAAAATCTCTTCATTAAGAAGAGTGTGAAATTATGGAAAGTTGCAATATTCTCCTTAACTTACCCTTCCTGCTCATCTTTCATTATGTCTGTGATAGGAAGTCAGCCAAGTAACTGGGATGCTGGTTAACACATGGACAGCAGAGGCATTTAAAATATCCAATTCTTCATTTTGCAATAGAATGATATCAGTTAAAACACGGTGAGTTGGCATTTGGCATTGAAAGGAAATTTAGGAAATCATGGACTCGTGTCTGAACCAAAAACACTTGATACCACCTACGATGTAGAAGACAAAATACAGTCGGTGCTATGCAGCAGAAAGATGGGAGAGTGGTGTTGGGGAAGAGGCTGGAGTGTGTGAGTGTGCACTGAGCAAACAGGCACAGCCATGTAAAATGGGTGAGTCTATGTCTTGTCTGTGAGCGAAGGCAACAAATGGACAAACTTCAAGTGTGTGAGGGAGGTGTAGGTTGTCACAGATGGATGACTAAAAGGAAGGAACAGAAAACGGTGGATGAGAGGCGGGTGAGAAGTGAAATGGAAGAGCAGGCATTAATGGATGGATAAAATAAAAAATGTGTACCAGTTGGACAGCTGTCTTTCTCGTCTTTTTTCTTTAAGTCTGGGGACGTGATTACTTGAAGGGAGTTAAACACAAAATATGCAAACAAAATCAACGCAGTTTAAAAAACAGCATTTCAGTGTGACAAAAACTAAACTCTGAAAAACATTTGAAACCTCTGGCTGCCTTGCAGCTGCTCTAATCAAGATTTTATGCAAAATGCTGTGGCAAAGTGAGACTGAAGCAAATATTATTCACTAAATAGTCAAATGAAAACCCATGGTTTAACCTGGTTGATATTAGTGAATTTTTAGATTTTTGAGGTGGATCAGACATTGTTTTATGCAATAACGATGTAATAGATGAATGAAAATATTGCTTTTACAATCAGTCCAATAAAATAAGTCACAAGTATGCCCAGATGAGGGTGAACCTGTGAAACATATGGGATGTACCGTATGCATTATGTGTTGGGCAGTAGGAAATCACCTGAAAAGGCTGGCAACGTGTAAACATCATCATTAGATGTATAAAATTAGATGTATAAAAGTTTTAAAGACAGTAAGTTCTGTGACACCATTATTTAGTGTGTTAGATTTTAAATGCACACGTAACCTACAAATGTTCCTCAAATGTTATATTTCATAATATTAGTATCAGTTAAAAAATCCTATAGATGACAGCTAGAGATTACTTTGATCAATTTGATCCCATCAAAAGCAAAATGTGATGTTTCTAGATACCAGCTACACCACAGACATACGATGAAGATGTCTGGGGTCCAGGTTTTGAGTGTAAAAACAATAAATGTATTTGTACAAGCTTAATGCCTTCATGAAATAAAATGTAATAGTAGTAATACACACCTATTGCATGCATATGCATATGGAATACCTGTATTGACGGTATTGAGGGTTTTCAATGTCCCTTTCTACAGGTAGAAATGTTTACTATCAACTACATTCTTCATCCGTATGGCTAAATTTAGGCATCTAAAATTATTTGACCTACACTTAACTATGTATAGGGATTCATGACAATAACAATAAATTAAAGGAAAAGCTAGAAAAGAGCCCAACCCTCGAAGTCCCACACTTTGTACTACAATGTTATAACGACCATTTCCTATGTACTCTTCTCATCTTTGAAGTTTCATCTAGACCATGTACTCAGATATAATCTGAGACATTACCTACTTCACAGGATATCTTGCTTGACAAATTGATGTAAGAATATAAATGAATACTAGCAAAGATAATACAAGTGAAATTTTTGCTCGTGTCGTAGGGTTTTTCCATGCATTTCTAACCAGTATTAGATTATGACATGCAGTTACTCAGACTATGGGGTTTAAGGAAAATAAAACTGAGTATTTATGGTCCCAAAGAAGTGAGGAGCTTTTCAGCGGATGCCTTGTCTGCTGTGATATCTGTCAGCATGCTGAAAGGCTGCTATAAGCCATCCTCTGGGATCGCTCAGGTGGAGAATGCCAAATTCTTCCTGTCAGGGTAGTATAAATATTTCCTTTGTGTTTATTGTCCATTATGCAAGGACTGTAACATGTGTTGGTCTGTTTTTTCTCCTTGTTTTCTTCTCCTTTTTAAATTTTTATTTATTTATTTTTGGGGGGTGTTTCAGTGTGTTTGGTCAAGGGGATGCTCTGTAGTTACTCCACGTGTCTGATAGGGTTGTGCTCCACTGAAAAGATGAAAGCTGGTTTGCATGCAGCTTTTTTTTGTTTTGTTTCCTATCTTTATGTGCAGGATATTACATTTGTCTGCAATATAGATTTAGTTATTGTTTTTAGTTTTTCTTTACTACTCCATAATTGTTAGGATACAATCACAGTTATGAAATGCAAATATTGATCTGCATCCCATAATTCATACCCCAACCTGACATCCTGCCAAAATTTAAGAGATATTACTTTCTGCCTTGGCATTTAATCAGAATTCTGACAGTTTACAGTAAGGATTTAATTCTCTCAAGTCAGGGTTGCTCAACTGTTTATGCCAATTTTGAGGTTGTAATTTATGATGACGTTTTCATTTATGACATATTGATGAAATAAGTCTAACTGGGCTTTTCGATATTAGTTGATTTCAGTTCATGTGCGATGACAAAGTAAATTAAAAAGCATTTTGCAACTTTTAGGAGTGAAGATTAATCCATTTAACATTAGACGTGGGATAGACATGCAGATCATGTCTGTACTGAGTCCGTCGGTCCATGACCGTTTCTAGATATCTATGTGACATACAAACTAGTTCCAGAATTTGGACATCCAACCGTGACTCAACCTGGACGTCAATATGATGTTCAATATTTGAACTTTGAACTTAAATGTATAAATATCAAAGTTGTTGTTATCAACATGATAAGATAAGATAGAACTTTATTAATCCCTCGGGTGGGTTCCTCTGGGAAATTCGACCATAGCATTCGATACATAGCAATACTGATTATGTATAAACAAACACGGTTTTTTATGTGTTAGCCTGTTGATTTATTCAATATATGTAGGTAATTCTTTTGTTATTTTAAATTTTCCTGCTTTTCTTAAACTGGTTTATTTATTTTAGTTAATCAACTCATTTCTTTGTAATCAGGTTAACAATGTAATTTATTAACATGTGTTAAAGTATTAAAACCATTGAAATCAATCTTAAAATGTAAAATACTAAAGGTGAATATATTTACTAAAAATGATAATGATAATATGATAAATAATCCAAAGTATTCAGAATACGTTACTCTCATTGAGTAACGTAACGGAATACGTTACAAAATACATTTTGGGGCATGTAGTCTGTAATCTGTAATGGAATACATTTTAAAAGTAACCTTCCCAACAGATTATAAACCTTTTACTGTATGTTTAATTATGGTTCTAGCTTCTGACCTATTACCTATTTTTTTTTTCATGCTGTATACATGAATACAATTTTTGCTCCAAATATTTACTCAATCATTTTACACTCCACTGAATAAAAATGGGTTCCATGGTGGAGGAGGATGTTGTCAAAGACATGACTTAAACTTCCTGACATTACTTTCTGTCATTTTTGGAAAATGTGTGCAAAGCTGTTGGCCTCATCTATGCAACAATTTGCTTTATGGCAAGTCTCTTGTGGAGTAGCTTGCCAGCACAGCAGCATCATAAATTAAATTTAGCAAGCTAAACCTTGATTGCTCAAAGAGGAAGGAGAGAAGAGAGCAGTTTCTTAAATAAAATAAATGTATTTCCCTAACTTCTGACTGTGGTTGCTGTCCATGATGCTGATCAAAAGAAGGAATGGTACTATTGTTGTTATTGATTATTATTAAGATCGATAGATAAACAATATATTGTTTTTGCACTTACAGTGTCTGTTTGAGTGAATGTGATGTTGGTTTTGTACAACGTGGCAGTAAGCCTTTTTTACTTTCTGAAAAGTAATACATGACTTCCTTCTCTTTGTTTTTTTTTAATTATTTTTTTATGCCCCTGTCTCTGTCAGCCACGTTGAAGGAGGTTCATTGAATCAGAGGATTACCTTATCCCTGATCAGTACCTGGAAGACTAGGAACTAGGGAGCCTGGCCTTGAAATCCACATTACAGGAGGATGCAATGTTTTCAAACCTTGCATTGGAACCAGGAGAAATTAAAACAACAGCAACAATGATTTAAAAAAAAAAGAAAAAGAAAAAACTAAAAAGATAAAGTGAAGCTAATGTTAAATAACATAATGGAAGGGTTTGATTTTCATCATATTTTGTGCAGCGCAAGCAATGACTTCCAATCTTCTTAAAAATAATCACCAGGAAAAAAAATCTAAACAAATAAAAAAACAGTAGCCCAGTGGGAGAGATTCCTTCCATGTTAGTTACTTATGTTTAGAGAGATAGTACTCCATGCGCACAACACTGACATTATAGAGATAACAGTTTTGACTTTACATTAAATTAAATAAATATTATCAGATGTTTTTCACTTTAGGTAATCGCTCATAGACTGAAAATGTCCTTCCAGCTGTGATGGAGCTCAGAGTCCACCTAAAGACAGCTGTTGTGTAACAGTTGATTTAACTGTAAAACTTTAACTCTCTGTGTGACAGCTCAGCTGTCTGAGTTGCTCCTGACCATTCCTGCCTGTCACAACCCAGCAATTATTACTGCTATTATACCTCAGGCATAAATACGCACAAGCCTTTAATGTGAGGTTGCAGCCCTAAGAATGTTATGTAGAATGATAAATGCTGTATGAAGGGGCTGGGTTATGAGGTTGTCTACCGAGAGAGCTACCCTTACTTTACATGTTCAGTAACTGCCTGTCTTCTAAGAAAAAGGCAAAAATAAAGGCTGTCTCTTAGCCAGTAAGACAAATAAAAACACCCTTCATGTTCTTGCTCATATGAGACAGCTGAGACGGGAAGGACTGAGGTCCAGGGCTGTGTGGTGGTTCAAAGCCATTCTCTCTGTTCCTTTCACAGGCCTCCAGGTCTACTAGAGCATTCTAATCCAGGTAGCTTGTTACTGGTTCAAAAAATAGCAAGCTTTCCTGGGGGTTCTGGAGAGACTGCAGCTTATCATGGGAGAGCTTGTCATGGGATGAAAGGCATCCCATGACAAGCTCTCCAGTCTTTTGCAAAGCTGTGGAAAAATCCTTTAAAAAACATGCTGGATTCCTTTGAAAAGGCATAAATGAAATTTATTTATTTTAGTTTAATTTAAATTTTTATCAAACTATTCTAACAAATTATGGCAAGTTACTCACACTCTACAATGCAGTGGTAGAAAAAGACTAATTAGACCATTCAGTGGACAGATGATGACAAAGGACATTACACTGATAGATGATGAATATGTTCAGAAATGTTGGAGGTAGCACTCAAATCCAGAAAGAAGTGAAATATAGGAGTTCTTCCTCACATGTACAAGTTGTCCTTTAGATATGCACAGCTTAATAACAAAATGTACTTAAATTATGTCATTCTTTTAGATAATTGCCTCTGATTCCTAACACTATTTTATTACTTCCAGTAAGTTGAGGTTAAAGTCATAGTATATCCACCAAGACACCACTTGTGCGTGACATTTTTGCTATCTATTTATAGTATTTTGACCTTAACAAAACAGAAATGAAAATGCTGAACTTCATGACTCGGAATCTGGTGACCTCAGTGCCCATTTACCTTGGAATCCCATTCATCCCCAAAAACATACCGGCAAAAATGCTTACAGGAAGTCTGTTTTTAGTAGGAAGCCGGCATGTCCTAATCTTGATTGAGGAGGTTTGTCCCAGGTGGGCTGAGGAGCTGTGGAGAATTGGTAGACTCAGCTGACATTACAGTCGACCCAGTCGCCAACACCATTCACCCTTGCAACATTACATAAAGAATAAAATGATTTATGTCAAAAACCTGTACGGGTGACAGTTTGTCAAGAGGAGGGCAGAACATTTTATTTTGAGCTTCTCAGCATCTGCAGTGAGGGATCCCTGTAGAGCACCATTAATGCAATATTGCATTGATCTTTTTTCTTGTCTCAGCTGGATATAATAGCACTGCCTTTCTTTTAACACCTTTGTCGAATTTGATAAAGATTTTTAAATGTTCTCACCAGTTGGAATAGCTAAGAACAGCTGTGCATTTCTCAGCTATTGTCATGGATTTTTCTGTGACGAGGATTAACTCATAATCCTAATTGTATGAGTGCAAGGTAGCATGCCAATATGCTCTACAGGATTTATCATTTTCTGCTACAGAGCAGCAGTCAAATCTATCCTTGTTCGATGTAGGAAGCATACACAGTATATAAAAGATTGATGTAGCTTCTGGTTCCAAAAGGGGCCATGACTCCTCCAGTAGCAATGAGAAGACAATTCCAATTCTATAATGGTCCGTCAGAAAACAACACTTGTCTTTGATCTCATCCATCCATTTCCTTAACCACTTACCCAGCTCAAGGTCAAGGATGGGCTGGGGGGCCTGTCCCAGCTTAGAGAGGGTGAAAGGCCGGCTACTACCTCGACAAGTTTCCAGTCCATCACAGAGACGACACAGAGAGACGAGAAACCACACACATTTTAATATTCACTTCCATTCAATATTTACGATCACCAATTACTATAACAATAATGTCCTTGGAATGTGGGAGGAAGCAGGAATACCCAAGAAAACCTATGCAGGCACAGGCAGAACATGTAAACTCCACAGTTTGCGTGCCACAGGGCACCAGTGCCAATTAAGTAAACTGTGTGCCACTAAAAGTCCTACTTACTAAATCAAATCATTTTCATATGATTCTTTTAACTATTTTACCCCAATATTTTTCTTATTATTGCCTGTTGAATTCCTCCCCAGTGGGAACCAAATCATTTGTAGAGATTTGGATAAAAAGAGGGGTGATGCACCACATACAATATGCCCTCCAAAAGGAAAAGCTCTCAATCTTTAATGTTGAAAGAAATGCCTTTATTTATTTATTTTTGCCAAAAGAACCAGCCTGGAGTCCAAAAATAAAAACAAAAAAGGGAAAAAAGAATACAGTGAAGGTGACACAACCTAAAGTATACATTAGCATTAATGTAAGTAAGTAATAAGAAATTTAAACACACACACCCAATATTATTCGTCGTTTTCCTCCATGGCTTTTATTGTAATGGATTTGGTTCCCACAAGTAGAGAGAGATTTTTGGCAGCATGTATTCACAACTGGAGAAGCATCAATAAAAATGGCAAATAACATTTAAAACCTCAAGAACGGAGGTCAACAGGATTTCCTGCAGACATTTTTTCTAAGTCTGAGCAGAAGAAATGTACTGCACGGGCCTGTTTATTTATTTATTCTTTTATTTGGTTGACAGCATGTTGTCTCGCCACATTTTGAGATTCATATTAAAAACTGAAGTCAGCATGCCAAAATCAAAACCCTGTTCATTTTGGCATGTTAAATATAGCATTTACCCATTATGCTTAAAGCCATCCCCTGGGGAAGAAGAAAACATGAAGCCAAATATATTGCACACATACATTTCTGCAATTTTAAATAAAAAGATGAGAGCTTTAATATACCCCCACGTGCCATTATTTTAAATGTGTTGATTCAGCTGCTTGTTAATGCAAAATATCTAATCAGATAATCACATGGCACCAATTCAATACATTTATAAATGTAGACATGGTCAACACAACCTGCTAAAGTTTAAACATGGCATAGTTATTGGTGGCCGACGGGGTAGTCTATTTTAGAAACTGTTGGTTTACTGGGATTTTCCTGCACAACAATCCTGTTATGGTCAGAAAAAAAGGAAATATCCAGTTAGCAGAAATTTCCTGGGTGAAAGATATCAGAAATCGAGGAGAAAAGCTAGACTATTAGGATGGGATACAATTAGGCTTAAAGCTTTCTTTTTTCATTAAAACATATAGTCAGGGTTGGATCAGGTGACCCTGAATCCTCCCTTAGTTATGTTGCAATAGGCCTATTCTGAGTGTTTCTTCATCACTCACCGTTTTTACTTACTATTCATTTAGTCATTAGTTGTTATTAAGCTCTCTTTCACGTGGGTCTATTGTCCTGTCACAATCCCCTCACTCTCAGCAGATTGCTGCCCACTCCTTGAGACTGGTTCTGCCAGAGGTTTTTTCCTGTTAAAAGAGAGTTTTTCCTTCCCACTGTTGCAAAGTTCTTGCTCATTGGGGTTGTCTAATTGTTGGGGTTTTCTATGGATTATTGTAGGGTCTTTACCTAGAATATTATGCGCAATGAAGTGCCTTTTGTTGTGATTTGGCCCTATATGAAGAAAACTGAACTGAATTGAACAGACTTATCTGAACTGATAAGAAGGCAACAATAATTCAAAGAGAGAATAGAGTCTCTGAACGCACAACTAGGGCTGGGCGATATGGCCTAAAATTCATATCGCGATATAATTTGAAGCATGTGTGGTAATGATATATTATTTTCTTCTGTATAATGTATTTTCCACACTATAAGGCGCACTTAAAATCCTTTAATTTTCTCAAAAATCAAGAGTGTGCCTTATGTATGAATTCTGGTTGTGCTTACTGACCTCGAACCGATTTTGGCGTGCAGAAATCTGTTAAAAAATGTTTTAGTACAACTTTGGTAAGCTGCACTGCTTGATGGATTGTCAGAGCATTACGGCTGCCGTAGTGTGGAGCTTCGCGGATTCAACATTAATGAATCAATGTTACGGAAGTGGAGGAAGCGCAGTTTTTGGCTTTCCCCATATTTCAAAAGTGCTTCATCTTTTTGCTATGACTGTCGCCCGGCATAATTTGCAGATGATAATGGTTTTAGCCGCTGCAATGCTTTCGACCAAAACAGGCGCAGCTTGATGACATCATCAACATGCGCTATCGCGATAGAGCGATATAGTCAAAATCTCTATCGTTGGCCAAATTTATATTGTTTCTATCGTATATTGTTTATATCGCCCACCACTACGCACAACACCTAGATCCTTGAAGCAGATGGGTTACAGTAGCAGCAGAAACCTTTGTTTTCCTGAAATCTTGATACACACTGAAAATGATGCTTAATAATTCTACATGGCCACGTAAGTAGTGATCACTATATGCACTGGTTCAGTGTCAAAACTTTTAACCAACTTTGATCATGGTTCAGCCCCCAATTTGCAATTTGGTTGGCACAGTGCCACCCACACCAAGTCAGTACAATAAATTGGATTCAAAGTGTAGCATGGGGTGCATCCTGTGTGAATGCACTTTACAGTATGTAACTGATGAATGCACTTTTGATGTTCCCTCTGAATGAAAACCAGGACAGCAGCTGGAAGCCCTGTTTTTGCTTACTACACACAAGAGTGCTAGTAAAATACCTACATGCTCATCTGCTGTATTAGCACACCCGTGAAGCTCCTGCTGTGCTATACTTTTACCTAAATCAAGGGGAGATCCCCTGTGAATATTTTATGGAATGTAATTGAATGGAGCTGTGGCATCGCATTAAAATTAATGTCATGTTTGTGTCTGCTGCATATTTTCACCCAAATGATTGTAATGGAAATGATGATGTGGCTGAGCCTGCATATATAAATGAGATGCACTTCAGCTAAGTGTCTTGGATGCTAATAGGAAGATGTTTTATAGCATGAGACACACAAACATACACAGTAAAGCTAGTGAGGTGTGATGTCATGATACCTGAGAGGGGTATTTTCGAAAATAGTTTTTTGGCACTAAATGTTTTAATCAGAACACCAGCACTAGCCAATTTTCCATCCAGCATTAACACAACTGTTTATTTTCCATCTTCGTCATTCATTTCTTTAATGAAATGGAAGCTTAAATGACTAATAACTCACCTAATGAATGAATATACATTATATGTTTCCAATTTACTAATTATATTTCTGATTTAGAATCTCCACCTTGGCCCTGTATAGAAACATTTTAAATTAAATGATTAATTTGCTGTCTGATTGCATTGCTCTCTGGATTGTAGTCATCACTTATGATGATCTTCAACATGAATGTTGAGACAGGTTGACACAGAGGTTTACGTTTGCAGAAATAAGAGCCTGAATGGTATTGCCGATCATGCTTTCTTTCTGCATAATTGTTAGATCATTTTGGTATATGCCGTGTTCAATTCCTTAATGATATCAGTTTCCAAGTCTAAATTTCCAGGCTTGTCATGTGACTACTAAACTAAATAGCCAAACATAAGAAAGCAGTTCCCACCCACCCCAATGCACAGTACATCACAGTGCTAATTGTCTTCCCTTGGAGACTCTCCCAAACTTTCTAGTAAAGTGGAGAGGCATGTTCAGTGATGACAACCATATGGCTCTTATCACTGAATGAATACACAGTAGCGCCTCATTAAACACAAACTCAACAGAGTCTTTTGTCACTGTTGCTAACAGGGGCTGTCTGTCTATATCATGGGTTGAGCTGGGCAGAGCTGTGCCGCTGAAGACCTCCCCATTGAAAAAAAGTGGTGTCATCTGACTTAGGCACATACATGTGGGCTGAAACATGTCAAAACAACTATGATTGTTATTTTTAGCAGCAGATTATACAGCATGTGTCCTTCGTATTTATTCCTCAAGTCTGGATTCCAGTAACACCAGCAGAATGTGAGTTCTTCAGCCCAAGAAGCTGAAGATATCTTTCATTGGTAATTGCCTTTTTTTTTTTTCAAAAGATGATCTAATCTAATTTTTTTTGGGTAGTTTTAGCTTTGTTTTTCTTTTTTTTCTTTTTTTTTGCCCGTCCCGTTCGGCACTGTAGCAATCAGAATTATTGTCTGAAGGCCGAGAAAAATAACCAACAGATTTATTTTCCCAAGTGGATCATTACGGCTTTGCTATACTGGTCTGCTTGACAGATCTTAATTAATTATTTATTCCAATTTTTATTGTTTAACTTTTAAGCTATGACAATCGGAACAGACATAACTGGGAGATAGGAAGGGGAAAGACGTAGATAAAAGAAGTTCAAGAAAAGGAGAGGGAAAGAAAAACAGAGGGGAAGAGGGACAGAGAGAAAAGACACTAAAAATCCATTTGATCACCTGCTGGAAAAAAAAAGAAAAAAAAGAAGCAAAAAGAGAACAACACAGTAGGGAAACCACAGCAACAACCTAGATAAGTAAGAGTAGATAATAAATATTGAATGTTACTGAGCAGCACGCAAGACTGACAACGCACAGTATGTTGGACCACATCAGTCCAGCTCTGAGGTCCTTACACTGGCTGCCTATCCGTCAGAGGATAGACTTTAAAGTTCTGATGCTGGCCTATAAAGCTCTGAATGGTTTAGGACCAAAATACATCAATGACCTCCTGACCCAGTATGAACCATCCAGATCCCTCAGGTCATCTGGATCCGGTCTTTTATCAGTTCCCAGAGTCAGAACCAGACACGGAGAAGCTGCATTCAGCTTTTATGCTCCTTATATCTGGAACAAACTCCCAGAAAGCCTCAGATCAGCTGAAACACTCAGTTTATTTAAATCCAGGTTGAAGACTCACCTGTTCTCAGCTGCATTTGAATAAAGCACCAAATCCACACTTTAAGCTTAAATTTCAAAACTTACATTTAACTACTGATTTTATCTACTGTTCTGATTTTATCTGTTTTGATTTTATATACTGTTGTTTGTTTGTTTGTTTGTTTGTTTGTTAATTAGTTAGTTTATTTGCTTGTTTTAATCAATTTTAAATCATGCTTTTTATTTGTTCTTGTTTCTAATGTCTCTGTAAAGCACTTTGAATCACCTTGTTGTTGAATTGTGCTATACAAATAAACTTGCCTTGCCTTGCCTATGTTTTGAGGCAGCAGCCAAGGAAGATAGTGTGTCTGTGAACACCTGTGTGCACCTGTGTGCGTGAGCATGCTTGTATTCAAAAGGTTTCTCCATGTAACTATCTAATAGTAGGTGTGGGTAGCCATCGCCCCGTCCCCCAGAACATGAAGCAGGCATGGAGGAGATCTAGGCCCCAGACATCTAAAGGCCCCCCAGAGCACGAGAGCCCACAGAGGACCACCGGAGGGGCGGCCGCACCACCCTCCTAGAAAAGAGCTGAGGAGAGCCCCAGACCTTATCTCACACGTTAAAACTAAATAAAAATTAAAATTATTCCTAAATGTTTAGAATAAATAATATGCCTTGTGTCATTTGTTTTGTTTAAAGACAACAATAAAGCTTCAAGGGTGCTATTTGCCATGTTTCTCAGCATTTGCATGTTTTATGAAACCCAGTTAAATGACCAAAGAACAAGTTGCACACATTACAAAAAGACATAAATTGTACACAGAAAAGGGTTTTATAGTGTATAGATATGATTAGGTTTAATTAGAAAATTAAACCATTCAAGTGCAAACAAACCTAAGCAAATTATTCCAAAGTCGTTCATTTTTCATCACTGACATGAGCACCACTAAATGGGATTGGGTAGATCTGGCACATGCTGGACAGTTTCAAGGTCTACGTGAGCAATGCAACCTCATCTTTCGTTTTTGAGTTGTTCACTCTGCTGTGAAAAAGAAGCTTTGGATGGATTCAAATATTTGAAACTAGATGATTGTATTATTTTTTAACAAGTCCAAAGCTTCTCAGTGGGCACATTTTGCCTATTCTCCACCTGTTTTTTGAAAAAAAAAAAGTTTTCATAATAGAATCAGTCACATCAGCTGACATCAAAACAAAGCATCAGGTAATCAGTGGCTCTCTTTTCCATGTGGGGAAAAATCTGATGCCCTGTGTTCAAGACCTTTTTAACTTCACCCGGTGTTGGCAGCTTAGGTAATTACAGCCTTCACAGCCTAACACTTCAGCTGGAGAATGCTGGAGAGAGGACAGGCTTCACAACTGATCTCATGTTCAAACTCCAGAAAACTGTTTATTGTCTTCAGTCTGCAGGAAAGATTTTTACCCAGTTGTTAACATTAGATGCTTTGTCAGATTACTGTTGATGAATATGTGGAAATAACCCTGAGAAATAAGACAAGTGACAGCAAGTGCATAGAGGAAAATTAAGATAACAGGAATAACTCCTGTGCTAAAATACATGCTGCTAAACCATTTGACTTCCCTCCTCCTAGTCCTCTACAAGATGATATATATATCATCATATCACAATATATGTGTTTCAGGCCATGTGCTGTGCTTAAGCATTGGTTACAAATGAGGCGTCAGGTGATGGGAACAGCAGGGACACCAGAGGGATGTACTACGAAGTGAGATTAATGAGTTAGCAAGCTATGTTGGGCTCAAAGTTGCATCATGGTGTAGGTGATTCACTTTTAATCGGGCTGAATCGGTATGGTAACTTATGTTGAACATACAACCTGGTCTACAGCAAACTCAGACTTTCAGTTTAAAATTGTTGAGACATGCAGTGTTTTACTAATTCTTGCAAGTGCAATACAGAGTCTCTGCTCAATGAATATGTTTGATATATTCAACTTGTTTCCTTTTCTAATAAAAGAGCTTTATACAAAATGCCTCAATCACCCCAACACTTTTTCTATGCTTAAATTTTTTCTATCTAACATTCACTCAGGTTTAGTATCTTGCCTAAGGATATTTGGCATGCTGACTGGAACAGCAGGAATCAAACTGCCAACCTTCTGATTAGTAGATGACCTGCTCTACCTCCTGAGCTACAACCACCCCATTGGTGTGAGTGGGGACTCTGGACAGAAAGTGATTTAAATGGCTCTGACTGCCAAAGGGGTAAAAGAAAAAAAAGGAAAAAAAGAGAATACTTGCTATTAATGTCAGTATGCGGCTTGTTTTGTTAACAGGTGTTCACTGAATAACACTTTAGGGTGCATTCACACCCACACCTACACACAAATGTACAACCTTTCACAAAATGGTTTGACATGTAGAAACAATTTGATTACCTGCATCCATGCCTCACACCAAGGTACAAGAATAGATGTGATCTTTGCCCGGAGCAAGAAGCTGATAATTTAGAAGTTTGAGTGTCACTTAGTACTCTTTCCTACCAGAATCCCTCTAACCCCACTATCAGTGAGCACAATACTTCATAATGTAACCAGACCTTCTGGTTTAGTGTGCTGAACCTTTTATAGCTGTTACAGTAACCAGTGCTTATTATTCTTATTATTATAGGATCTCTACCTTACAATGTAAACCCTTCAGCTGACCGCTGTTGTGATTTGCTGCTGTATAATTAAAATTGAATTGAAATGACCTGAATTACCAATAAGGAATTACCTAGGTTAGGAACAAGTTGGTGTACTTTTCATTCAAGTGATGTATAATATGTAGTATAACACACATGCTGCAGCACATCAATAAACCAGTAAATAATAATTAAAAATATAAAATAAGAACCTTTAAAAATGTTTTCAGCTGCACGTGAGCATCAGGTTAAAATTATGTTTGTACATAAAATTATGTTTATGCTGAGCTCTCTCTCTCTTTGAATCGGTGACAAAGGACAGACCTGATGGACTCCATCACCTACCGGGAAAACACACACACACACACACACACACACACACACACACACACACACACACACACACACACACACACACTGGTTTAGCCACTGTAAAATATATCTATATTAGCTATTTTATTATCATTAATATTTTCAATCTATGGGGTCCCTCACTTGGAGTGTTTGGGCATCCAAGACCGTGAAAGGCTGCCAATTACAACTTGGAGTCATTGTTGTTGTTTGCTTTTTTTAATCTGCTTTTTAGTTTAAGTTTTTTTTTTTAAATCAGTCAGTCAGTCAGTTATCAAATTTATCTTCAGTCTCTAAAAATGAGGGACAGCGTAAGAAAAATGTTATTAGTAAAATGCAATACTACAGAGACCCCCTTGAATTAAAGCTAAAAGGGTGCACCTCAATTGCATCATGATTCTTTACTCAGAATTACGTGCCTCCCTTCCTAGCTTGGATATGCTGCATGTAGGCTACATGTAGGCTACATAATTTAGTGTAAGCTTATTTTTTATTGAATTCAGCTGGTTAAATCCACAAAGAGCACTGGTCAACATTTCACAACCTGTACACGGACTCTAGTGTAGCTGATTTCTAAATGATTGTTTTCTCCACACTGCACCATTGCTACCAGCCTGAGGTGCCACCCCTCCCTCTTCTTTTTCCTGTTTATGTGGTGGCAAAGTGACCCATCGACAATGTAGGCAACAGAAAAAAAAAGTTTTAATTTCCTTTTTTCTGATTGAGTACCTTTTATTAGTATTAGAATTTAAGATACAGTAAAATCAAAATGTAGACAGTAAACAGATCAGTAAAAAAGGGTAAAGGGTGACTCGTGATTTTCCACAGTGCAGTACATATGCAGACATGTTGACTTTAATTAAAATTTGGTTAGATTAAACATGTTTTTCGTTTTGAAGATGTAGTATGTAGTAGAGTGTGTTCATTTTGTTTACCTGAGCGATAGCACACATTAGCATCTCTTCCAGGAAGGTAATCCAGCAGGGCAATATGAAAACAGCTATGTGCCAACACATTGCCACTGCATAATTTGCACCTGCATTTACATATTTTTTCACATGCTAACTTAAAATATGACTCACCTGCTGCCTTGCTAACTCTAAGTAGATGGGTTTGTCACTAATTTGAATAGAATGTCACAGTGCCTATTCCCAGCACATTTTAAATCAATTTCTTTAAATATCTTTCCTATTTCAGTTTCTTTTACCTTTGTTTCCATTTGCTTTCACAGCCTTAGAAAAAAGAGCCATTGTTATCTTTGTCATTCATTTAGGGTGTACACTAACTCATTCTAGTTTTGCTGACTCGATCATCAACATTTATTATTTTTGTTTCATCAGCCCTGTTCCTCTTTTCACCTTACATTTTTAATTGATTCATTAGGAATGGATAAAATTAGTTATAACAGGTCTGTAACTGGTCCTCTGTCAAATTACTTTATACTTAAGACAGATTTCTACTTAACTTGCATTTGTGCTATCAAAAGTGACAGAGGCCTGTAGCTCCAACTATCCTATTATTGACGCTCTAATTTTTTCAGCTTGTAGAAAACTGTAAGTTTACTTAATTCTTCTAAGACAGTTTGTGAGAGATATTGTTAGACCCAAAGATTTCATTGTGTTATATCACTCTATTGCACTCTGACCCCTCAAACCAAATGCACTCATGCATATACTTTATGATATGCAAAGATTAAGAAGTTTCCAGCCTATTTCTTTGTTTTGTTTTGTTTTTTGAGCAGACAATTTTAGAATTATTAGTTAAGTGTAATGTAATGTCAATACCTGTAAGGGGAGTCGATCATTATCAATGGCATTAGGTGTACAATATTGCCAAAAAATAAATATAAATGAATTACAAACTATGATATGATATAAAATAATCAACTAATGGGAAATATAAATATTTTCCCGCCATGAAATACAACCAGCAATGTTAGTTTAGCTCAACTGTGGAAGATTACGCTCTCACAACTGTTGCTTTCATGTAAAAAAAAATTGCACCTTTGCTATTATTTAGTTTGCCAGTACTTTTTCATAGTTTAAAGGTCAGAGCCAGCATTTATTTTACTGCTAATAAAATGAGCTAGTACATAAAAATTAAGGTATGTATAACCAGATTTTAGTAGAATTGATACATGGATGTGAAAAGACTGGATGAGGATGAGTATACTGTAGACATTGTTTGAGAACCTTTACACACTTAAACTTCATGTAAGTTAAATAGGTCATGTTCTCAAAGTAAAATGCCTTATTGGCTCCTGCTACATAGTCCATGATGCAGCATTTTTTTTTATGAAAGCCTGTAAAATTTTGAGATGGGATGTGGCACATATCTTAAGGAACTCATACATGCATATCATCCTGACAGAGCACTTCTCAGACTCCAGGCTTACTTGTGGTTCCTGGAGTTTCTAAAATTAGAAGGGGATGCCGAGCCTGCAGTTATCAGGCTTCTAGCTTCCCACTTGGATGTAAGAGACAAATACAGACAGTTCCCTTGATGCACTTAGAATTTCTTTTCCACTATCCCTTATTTTTTCATATGCCACTGTTACATGTACATTAACTTTTGCCCTTGTTTCTCTAAATCACCATGTCAGCTGGCTGCTCCTTCCTGGGTTCTGCCAGAAGTCTTTTCCTATTAAAAAGTAGTTCTTCCCTCCCACTGTTACTAAGTGCTTGCTCACAAAGTATTACATGATTGACTGGGTTTTCTCTCAACTAAAGGTTCTTGACCTTTCAATATAAATCTCCTTAATTTAAGCCTAGCGTATCGTATGTGATAAATGTGTCTTTTTGTCTTCGTGAGTTTTTGAGACTTCTACATCATCAGCATGACTTTTTTTTTAACCCTCAAAAAATGAGATAAATTGCCCAACACATTTTAATGACTAAATTGCAAAAATATGGCTAATGTAGCAAATGTGATACAAATTAAAACTAATATGCAGATTAAAATTTGATATATTTTGCCTAAAGGTTCAACAAACACTCCATTATCAAAAACGTAAAGATTTCTGGCAGTTATTTCATGGTTCAGGTTTTAAAGGGTTAGGGCATTTTTGTGAATTGACACTATTTAAATAAAACTTAACTGAATTAAACTTGTCAGGCTCTGAACATGGCAAAAAAGGGGGATTTGTACCATATGTTTACCATTGTGAAAGGGTTTTTCTTTTAACTAAACAATGATCTTTTCCTAATCATAATCCAATAAATTTAATGCCTGGGCACAGTGAACATGAAACAACAGCAAATCAAGACAATGTTTGTGTAAAAATAATATTAAACCACAGCTAAAAAAAACCCCCAAAAAACCTGAGAACTATGTTAATGGACAGTAGACTATAATGTACAATCTCTAGTAATGCTCTTCCAATAACTTGCTCCAGCTCTCATCTTTTTTTCTCTATCTGCACTTCTTTCCATCCTTTTCTGCTTCCTTCTTTGTCCACTCACTTCTCTGTGAGAAAGTATATCAAACAATAATTTGCACTTGTTGTGAACAACAGTGTATTTGTACGACTACATTTATTGCGACAACATAATTATGCTTGTGTTGTGAAACTGAGCCTGTTCTACTATAATTACGATGGAACATAAAATCAACAGAATAAATGAAATGTGTAATGTACTTTGTATCAACTCAAAATAAGATGAGATAAGATAAGATAAGATAGAACTTTATTAATCCCTCGGGTGGGTTCCTCTGGGAAATTCGATTTCCAAAAAAGCACAGCACCGACAGAAGTTACAGAGTTATACACACACACATATATATAAATACAGAGACAATATAAATAAAATATACAAAGGGGATAAATAGAATAAATAGGAATAAAAATAAAAATACAAGTGAATTGCACATTTCAAGTATTGAGTCTATTGCACCGTTGACTATTTACAAAAGTATTGCACAAAAGGTATTGCACAGTGAGGTGAAGAGGCACTACAGCTTAGTTGTTCCCTCCTTTGTCCTCCTGTTTCCCCTCCCTCTCCCCTCCAGAGAGGAGTTAAACAGTCTGATGGCGTGTGGGACAAAGGAGTTTTTAAGTCTGTTAGTTCTTGTCTTTGGGAGAAGCAACCTGTCACTGAACAGACTCTTCTGGTTGTTAATGGCCGTGTGCAGAGGATGCCTGGCATTGTCCATAATGTCCATCAGTTTCTTTAATGTCCTTTTCTCTGCCACTGTCACCAGAGTGTCCAGCTTCATGCCGACCACAGAGCTAGCCCTCCTGATCAGTTTCTCCAGCCTGGATGAGTCCTTCTTTGCTGTGCTGCTCCCCCAGCACACCACAGCATAGAAAAGTACTCCAGCAACCACCGACTGGTAAAACATCCTCAGGAGCTTCCTGCAGATGTTAAAAGACCTCAGCCTCCTGAGGAAGTACAGTCGGCTTTGGGCTTTTTTATACAGGTACTCTGTGTTGCATGACCAGTCCAGTTTATTGTCCACCCACAGCCCGAGGTACTTGTACTTGTTGACCACCTCCACCTCCTCCCCCTCTATCTGAACCGGCAGTGGACCTGCTCTAGACCTCCCGAAGTCCACAACCAGTTCCTTAGTCTTTGATGTGTTGAGTTGCAGGTGGTTTGTGTGACTCCATGCGACAAAGTTCCTCACCAGACTTCTGTACTCCTCTTCCTGATCATCCCAGATACACCCCATGATGGCTGTGTCGTCTGCAAACTTCTGAATGTGGCATAATTCAGAGTTGTAGCAGAAGTCAGAGGTGTACAGGGTGAAGAGAAGAGGGGACAGCACAGTTCCCTGTGGTGCTCCTGTGCTGCTGACCACTGTGTCAGACGTGATGTCCTTCAGCCTGACGTACTGTGGTCTGTCGGTGAGGTAGTCGGAGATCCAAGCCACCAGGCAGGGGTCCACCTCCATCCTGTTCAGTTTTTCCTGAAGCATACAGGGCCGGATGGTATTAAAGGCACTGGAAAAGTCAAGAAACAGGATCCCGACCGTGCCTTTTCCCCCATCCAGGTGTGAGTGGGCTCTGTGTAGGAGGTACAGGATGGCATCCTCCACTCCGACACCCGCCTTGTATGCAAACCGTAGTGGGTCCTGGGCATGTTGTACCTGTGGTCGGAGGAGGTTGAGGAAGAGCCGCTCTAGAGTCTTCATAAGATGTGACGTCAGTGCCACCGGTCGGAAGTCATTCAGCTCATTGGGCCGGTTCTCAAATAGACAGGGTCAACTGATATTGATGCAAATCTTTGGTCTTGAGAAGTTGAAACTGACCATTTGTGCAGCCGCTGCATGATGAGCACTCCGGAGTTATTAGTAAAATAATGTCCGATGACACTGGTACTGACGGCTGAGGACTGGAACTGGAGTGCAAGTCCACTTGTAAAACTCTCCAGTTACTTCCTTCAAAGAGCCACAGATTAGGCTCTCAGTTTCATTTTATAGACATGATCAAAAAAGCTCACCTTGTTGAGACAAGATTATCCACTCAGCCCACCCACACACAAAAACAATGACACTGTGGCACACCCACAACCTCGAACTCCATCAGTTACTTTTTCTACAGTCTGCAAACACAACAAAACTTAATGTCATATCAAGAACTGGTCTTTATAACAAATGCTTTCTGTTGGCAAACATTCATTTTAGAGATTTGTGTAATTTCACAGATGACACATTGGAAGGACAAATAAATGCTTACTACTGCAAGTTTATCAAACATTTGGGAGCAGAGTGACTGTGGTTTGCTTGTTTGTTTGTCTTTCATAGTCCTATGAGTTTTGAGGGAATAAAACAGCAGGGTATGCAAAGCTCATGGCAGTCACACTGACAAAAAGCTGTTTTCATTCCCTCTGCAATCTTTGGTTACGCATGCAAAAATTCCATTGTGCAGTTCTTCATGGAAGGAAAAAACATTCATAACAAAGCATATGTTATGTCACCTTGAATAGTAGCAGGTGAACTTGATATATGATCTTTGTACAAGAGGTCAGCTTTCACTTCTGGCATTATTCATATTCTCTGATGCAAAACAACCTTCTGTGTTGCACAGCACATGCACAGGCAAGCTACAAGACATAAATATTCATAGAAAAGTGTCTACAAGATGTTAAAGCATACCTTTATTCAAAGTTGCAACAGACATCTAAATTTTACTTTTGTATAATTATTTTTTAAAAAGCCATAAAATAAGACAAACGGAAGAAACATTTTTTAAGGCTGAAAGGAATTGTTGATAAAGACATGCCGCGTAATTTATGTGCATTGCAGTGAAAAGGTATTTGTCCCCTTCCTAATTTCTTTTTTTGCATATTTGTCACTCTTATATGTGACAAACAAATGTTAATTGTTTGACAAAGACAACCCGAGTCAATACGAAATGCAGTTTTTAAGAGATGATTTCATTTGTGTGCCAGTTATTGCCTTTCTGCCACGGGTGGCACAAGCAGTTATTAGGTTTAGGGGGCAATTTCTTCACATAGGGCCAGGGAGGTTCTGGTAGAAATCATTTAAAAATATTTTGCATTTGCTTGGGTTATCTTTATCTAATATTAAATGTTGTTTGATTGTGTGAAATATTTGATTGTAACAAATATGCAAAGAATAAAAACCCTAAGGAATCAGGACAGGGCCAAATACTTTTTCTGTAAGTCCTGTACAGAAGGCACGTAGACTGGTTATTGTAAAAAGTAATGAGTCGGCAGATAGAGACAGTATACAGATAGGAAGGGTGTCATCTCAGTAGGAAACTGGACAGAAAATAAATTATGGAGCATGTGAGCCGATGACACAGAGCTTCCTTTCCTGCATACTGACCTTCAAAGAGTGGTTGTCGACTTGCTCGGATCAAACCGTACAGCACAAATCCCTCTGGATAGCCTAATGATCTAGCTAATCAGGTTAAGAAATGTTTTTAAATAAGCCCTTTAATTTATTCAAATATGCAGTGCACATTCCTCATTTCATTTGAAATAATGAGAGACAAGGAGAGAGGGGCAGAGACGTGGAGGGAGGGCTAGAGACAGTTTGAGAGAACAACAAAAGAAGAGGAAGAGAATGAATCACCGAGGACAAAATGTAATTTGTCAGCCTATTCAGAAAACCAGTGCCTGAAATGAGAATTAACAGAGAATGTAGAAGACTGCTTCTTAATTGGACTAGGCCACTCTTGACATTTTCAAGCCAAACTTAAGCGACGATGATAGAAGAGAATGTGTCATAACTACAAATTATTCTCAGTGAACTGAGAGCAGCTTTACAAGGTCTTTTTTATTCTTTCTCCATTATCTTTCATCTGCCCTGTAAAAAAATGCTGACAAGGCTCCTGGTTTTACTGATGGATCAGTAGAAAAACAGTCTCAAGGAGATTGTTTATTCTTATTTTCACTTTTATTAACTTTAAAAATTTCAGAGAATATATAAAAATTGCCTGAATTAATAAGAAAGCTGATAAAAATGCTGGTTGGGTGCATTCATGAAAAGCAAGCAAGTGGAAAAGTATGACTCTAACTTTCTGTTGCTTGTGTTTCTGTTACCTGATAGGCGAGGCGGTGATTATCTCTTTCAACTGGTATTATCTGGCCCCAGTGTTTCCAGACTTTAAAAGTGTTGTTGGCACTTCATTTGTTCTGTCCTGCTGGGATTCACTTGCAATTTATCCTGCCATGCAGACATGTGAGTTGCCTTTGTTAAACAGTGTATTTGACACAACAAATTACAACTTTTTGTGATCATTTTGAAGAATACTGTCTTTTGTTTCGGTTTGGTCCCATGACAGCTGATAGAGTCCAGCACTCCCTAAAACAGATAAGTAGAAAATGGACAGATGGATGGATATTAAGAAGTAATAGCTATTAACTGACAACTCAATAAAAATATATAATGGCAAAGTATAGCACCAAGGTCAATTACACATTTGGCATATTGATCTGGTGAGTTAAGTAGCAGAGGCAGGTGTTAATTGGTTTCAACTTCTTTGGTTTTTCTACATTAACAACAGCTTCACTAGAGTGGCAACAATGAGACGACTTGCAAAACAGAAAGGGCTTTGCTTGCAGAGGCCGCTGATGTTTTTTCCATCCTGATCTATTTTGACTATTTTTTTCTTTTACTAGTTTTGCATTTGGCTTGGGTCTGACTGTCACTATTGGCAGCATGAGGCAATACCTGGACCATAAAGAGGTTGGACAGGGAATCAAACTCTTCCAGAGTTGTCTGTCAGAGCACTCTCAAGACCAGGAAGGAGATTTTTAGGTAACAGAGTCTTCAGCTGCACATCTAGTACGTGGTGCAGATAATTGTCTAGATCCAAAAAGTCCAAAAAGTGTGCTGATTCAAATTCTAACAACAACAGCAATGACAAATTCCCTTGCTGGGCAATATGAATGCAGTGCAACAGGTAACATATCTGGCATTATACCAGATTGATGTGCCTGTCTGCCCGGGAGTCCTGAAGCCAGGTACGGGCACATTGTGGTCTAGAAAGTGTGAGTGTGGCATTGTCTTCCTGCAGTGCTGCAATGCTCCATGAAACACATCAACCTCTACTTGTGATGTTGCCTCTGGGGCTCAATTTTCTCACCAAGCTTGTCCATCTTATTGTCGAAACACCTCACATTCCCCATGATTATCGTCTGAATAGCTCCATCACTGACATCCCATTGTCTCCTTCGTAGCACCTCCAGATTCACAGGCCTTGCAGTAGAACTGACAGCACAAACAACCAACTGGCGAAGATTAGCTGTTCCCAAGAGAGGAACACTCGTGAAGTTGTAAAATTTGACTTTGCAAGACAAAAAAAGACATGAAAATAAATAAATGAATAATGAAAAAATAAATAAATAATGAAAAAAAAAGATATTTCTACATTTTAGTATTTTGCATATTGCATCTAGGATTTTACACAAGAACTCGCAAAAGCACAAGAGGTCTACTCCGTATGTTTTAGAGGCTGTGAAAATCCTTTCATTGAGTGCATTAAAACTTTCTGCTGTGAACTTACAACTCAAGCATAAACCAAATGAGCTCCCAAATTAAAAGTCTTTTCTGCCTCACTTAATCTTTGCTAAATCTTTGCAAGTAATATGGATGATAAACTTTTGCCATGACATTACACATTTGACTACTCAAAGGAGCTATAATTACCAACAGCAGAAAAAGCACAGTCGTGTGAACAGTAAAGGAATGCATACAGAAAGTTCTCATATCCTTTCCTGCACACAAGTTGAGATATTTAGCTCTCATCATACATATTAACGTATTTTACATCCGTGAACTATGGAGTGGGCTTCTTGGCAACCCTGGAAATAATTTACTGCAAGATGCAAACCTTATTTCTCCTTAAAAGATTATTAGTTATGTGATTAATGTCATCCAATGAAAAAAATTATTATTATCATTTCCAAAGTTACATTTAATTAGGACATCATGTAAAATGAAAATCTAAACATTTCTTTAATATTACTTGATCCTTTTTATTGAAGTAGAATCCACATTTTTACTTCAAAACTTATTTACCAACTACGGTGGCCCCTAGAGACAAAGCACGTACAAACTCCAAAACACTTGCAAAATCCAAAACACATGCAAACTCCAAAACACTTGCAAACTCCAAAACACATGCAAATTCCAAAACACAACGGAAGTGCTCCAGGACGGTAGGGGCAGTGTTGAGCTCGATTTGCAAAATAAACAACATGTTTGTCTGTATGGGACAGTCTAGTCTCCGTCGCGCTTCCCAGGTTGCCTAGCAACCATGATACTAACCGCTGGAAACGTGTCATACAACTTGTTTTGACAGAAATGAAGGAGAACATATTTTGTTCATTTGTTTGTTTGTTTCTACAAGAGCTTTGCGTGATTTGATAAGTATTTTAGGCTGAGACCACAGGACAGTAAAACATGATTTTTGGGCTTCATTTCTGTACTGAACAGTCATTTAAGATTAGTTAGTAAATAAGAATTAGCTGATGTTGTTGATGAGACTAAAGTCATATCACTTTGGTAATGTAAATATAATATGGCCAATATTATATTTATTATATTAATCATTATTAGCTATTACAGCAGTGAACATGAACTCTGTGTCAAATACTGAGCCTCAGTACAGATTCAAGTTGCAGTTATTTATATGTCTTAACACCTTAAATCTTCACTCAAAGACAAGTATCTTTGACAGTGCATATATAGGTGTATCATATATAGAATTAGAATAGAATAGAATTCAACTTTATTGTCATTGCACATGCACAGGTACAGGGCAACGAAATGCAGTTTGCGTCCATCCAGAAGTGCTTTAGTGATATAGATATATTACAATATATATTAGCAATAATATAGATATGTGAGTATATTACAGAAATGGGTCTATTATGGCATGTTATAATGTACACGGTATGAAGTATGTTGTGAATATTCTATAACTATAAGTATGTACAGGCTGTAGTGAGTACAAGCTATGTACAGGATATGAACAGGATATAAATATGAAAAACTATACAGAATATGAAATAAATAACTCCACAGAAATCTGAGATATACAGCTATACAGAAATGGGAACTATGCAAGTTGTAAACAGTTGTAGGGTTAAAAATTATCGAATGTACAGAATGATTATTTACACAGAGCTATACAGTAGTGCAGTTAAGATAAGTGAGATATAATTCCTACAGAGGCTATATAAAGTGCTAGTGGTTGTGAGTGGTGGTTCAGTCCATGTTATTATTGTGTGTTTGAGGGTACAGTTGTCCATTGTGGGTGTGTGTATGTTCAGTCCATGTGTTAATGTGGGTCAGATGTCAGGAGGCAGAGTTCAGGAGTCTGACAGCTGTGGGGAAGAAGCTGTTCCGGTACCTGGTGGTCTTAGTCCGGAGGCTCCTGTAGCGCCTCCCAGAGGGCAGGAGGGTGAAAAGTCCATGTGATGGGTGACTGGGGTCTTTGATGATTTTCCCAGCCCTTTTCAGACACCGCTTCCTGTAGATGTCTTTTATGGCAGGAAGTGGTGCTCCGGCGATGCGCTGGGCAATTTTCACGACCCTCTGCAACGCCTTCCGGTCCGAGGCAGAGCAGGTCCCATACCAGACTGTTATACAGTTGGTCAGGATGCTCTCGATGGTGCAACGATAGAAGTTCACCAGGATGTCTGAGGACAGGTGGTTCTTCCTCAGAGTCCTCAAGAAGAAGAGGCGCTGGTGAGCCTTCTTGACCAGCTTGGAGCAGTTGGTCGTCCAGGTGAGATCCTCGGAGATGTGGACTCCCAGGAACTTGAAGCTGCTCACACGCTCCACAGCCGTCCCCTTAATGTGGATGGGTGGATGTGGGTCAGCATTCCTCCTGTAGTCCACGATGAGCTCCTTGGTCTTCTCGGTGTTAAGCAGCAGGTTGTTTCTGTCGCACCACTCAGCCAGACGATCCACCTCCTCCCTGTAGGCGGCCTCATCGTTGTCACTGATGAGGCCAATCACTGTGGTGTCATCTGCAAACTTAATGATGGTGTTGGAACCATCAGCAGGTCTACAGTCGTGGGTGAAGAGGGAGTAGAGGAAAGGGCTCATCACACAGCCTTGTGGTACACCGGTGTTCATCATGATTGTAGATGAACAGTGGTTATCCAGCCGGACATGTAGGGGGCGGTTGGTCAGGAAGTCCAGTAACCATTTGCAGATGAGGGAACTGATGCCCAGGTCTGTCAGTTTCCTGATGAGTTGTGAGGGGTGGATTGTATTGAATGCTGAACTGAAGTCTATAAACAGCATTCTGACGTAGGTGTTGTTGTTGTCCAGGTGTGAGAGGACAGAGTGCAGTGCGATGGAGACTGCATCCTCTGTGCTCCTGTTCTGGTGGTATGCGAATTGGTGGGGGTCCAGGGTGGGGGGGAGACAGGATTTGAAGTGTGCTAGGATCAGCTGCTCTAAGCACTTAGTGATGATGGGGGTGAGTGCTACTGGGCGGTAGTCATTGAGGCAAGATGGGTTGGAGTTTTTGGGTATCAGGACGATGGAGGTGGATTTGAAGCAGGCCGGTACCACAGCGTGGGCCAAGGACAGATTGAATATGTCTGTGAGCACTCCTGCAAGCTCCCCAAAACACGCTCTGAGAACACGCCCGGGGATGCCATCAGGACCTGCAGCCTTGTGGACATTGATCCTGCTCAGCATATACAGTATAAGAGACAAATGTTGTTCCTTCAGTATGTTGGCATTACTAAATTTGGCTCATTGCTTACATATATTTATAAAAAGAAAATGTACAAGCTGTGATAACTGTTTCTGATAAAATGAAGAGTAGACTGATATATGAAATATTCCTTTATTGGGTGAGAAAATCAGACCTTGTCATAACTGCTTTAAGTCAAACAGAATAGACATCAGAGCCTTAAACAGGCTGACTTCTGCTAAATGGGTCAAACTGGGCAGAAAGTATACAAACACATAACATCCTTATAGAATATGATGTAACACTAGATCAACTTACCTTAGAATATATAAAGCATATAAACAATTACAGCAGTATGATGCAACAAACACAGCAGTACTACCAATCCAAAATACTCAAAGCTTCATAGAACTGAAACAAACATTTATTTTTAGCTCCATTCTGCTGCTGATACATACCTTTAGGTTCAAGTGTGTAACTTGAAGGCCCCGAGTACTTTCTCCCACACTGAAAACACTGGGATGATAAAATTATTTGAACATTACCTAATAAGACTGATTCAGGACAGACAATTAGTTATGTTAAAGTTTCCTAGCAGTCCTTCACAAACAGGGAACAGTCTGTCTATTCTCTCCATCTGTCAGCTGCTGCTGGCTCTTCCTCCTCCTCTTCCTCACACACTGCTGAGTTTGTCCTGGTGGATCATCAGGGGTGCAAAGCCTCACAGATGATGTGCAGCAGTGTGTCCCTCAGTCTGTCCTCACTCTGGACACTTGCAGTTGTCACACATGGAAATCAAATGTGTGATAAGCTGCAGGATTCAAACACAAGTGTGACTTATAAATGAATGTTCATACTTTTATTACACAATCAGAGAGAAAGAAACAGAGAGGAAGTGCAGGACAGACAGACAGGTAACAGTCTCAGGTGTATACACTGCTACAAAACAGCACAAGAGAGGGAGGATTTAGTGTTTGTGTTATTACGAAACAAGAAGAGTTCCCAGATGGTACAGTGGACACATGTGTGACTCCTGTGATTAAAGCATCTTTCTTTCAGCTTAACGAGTGAACCGTCAGCTCGTTCAAACACACGTTAAAGTCCATTTGGCTCGACACCACCGAACAGAGGCAGCAATATAACATAGCTAACATTAACAGTGCAGTGAATCCTTCTTGTGCCGTGATATTCAGGACTGCAAACCAAGCAGCATCACTGACTTTCAGCTTGTTGTGTTTGTGGATATTTGACTGACTTTAATTATCCACAAAATCATCACATTCTCTGTAAGATTAAGGTCGAATATATATATATTTTAAAGTAAAGGCTTTAAAACCTGTGGTTTTAGTTCTTTTAGACTTGTCCTCTGCATTCGATACAGTTGATCACGACATCCTCCTTTCAAAGCTTGAACATGTAGTTGGTCTTAAAGGCAAAGTACTTTCATGGTTCAAATCATACTTAACTGGGAGGACTTTCTCTGTCTCTATGGGGAATCATTCTTCCTCCTCCACACCCCTCTGCTGTGGTGTGCCCCAGGGGTCTGTGTTAAGTCCTATGCTGTTCTCCTTGTATCTGCTACCCCTGGGACAAATTTTCAGAAATCATAATATTTCTTTCCATTGTTATGCGGATGATATCCAAATCTATTTTCCTCTGGATTTGGATCTCCAGTCCCCGTTCACCCCTAATGAAAACAAAACAGAAATTATCATCTTTGACAGTTACATGCTCTTGAAACAGCTATCGGATACCTTGGGATCCTATGCCAGTCATCTTTTGTTTACTGTCAGAAACCTTGGAGTAGTGCTGGATAGTTCTCTCAAATTAGACAAGCAAGTGGCTGCAGTGGTGAAAACCAGAAGACATGACCATGTCACACCCACCCTCGCCAACCTTCATTGGCTCCCCGTCAAATACTGTATCGTTTTTAAAATCCTTTTATACACTGCACCCAGTTACTTAATCGACCTCCTTGACCTATACATCCCCCACGAGAGCACTCAGATTCTCTAACCAGGGGCTCTTAATGCAACCAATGTCTCGACAGAAGAGTAAAATGGCCATTTAAGGAGGGTTTTTTAGGGGCTAGGTTGTTCATCTTTAGATGTGTAGCTGGTGTAGAGTGTTAAACCTCTGGTCCCCTTCACGTTACCTTGCGACTGCTACAGTTTCTTTGTACAAGTTTCTTTTTGGTTGTTCATACCACCAACCTGTGCTGCCTCACTATCAGTATTTTTTAGTAAATAAATTCCTCCTTTGCCATTCCTGCCTCCAAGTGTACATCCTCCAATGAATCTGGGGGCACCTTACACCCTGGTTATGTCCCACACATGGACAATTGCATGAATAGGGTAGGGTCTGCCAAATTCATTAGCAAATTAGACCTTCTGAAAGGATATCAGTAGGTTCTCCTTTCCTGTCATGCATTTAAAATTTCTGCTTTCATTACTCCTGACCTCTTAGGGTGAGGAGTAATGATAGCGGAGATATAAGTAATGAGTAATGAAAACAGCAGTATTTCATTACTCCTGACCCTGAAAGGGGTCAGGACTAACGAAAGCTCCCTGACAGAGGGCAGGTGTGCCAATATCCAGGTCATTCTGGGTTTTTCCTATGCCAGAGACATGGTCGAAACTCCACTTCTGCACATGTGTGGTTATTACAGCGTGTTCTGCAAGATATCTTTTTATTGTGGATGCAGTGTTGGTCTGCCAAGTTCTGCCTCATTGGATATTGCTTGTGCCTATTGAGACAGAGGTATATGCCAGTGGTGCAAAGACTATACTTTTGTAGGAGGATGACCATTTATCCAATGTTCATTAAAAATGAGTCTCAAATTACTTTTAGCATTTTGAGGCATATGTTGATTCTAACTTTACCCCATTTGGGGTGTATATACTGCAATCTTCAAGTTATTGTCCTGAATGTCCAATAATAATCTTCTACACTTTTCCTTTTTGCTGCGAGACTTAAATTTTGATATCGACCATTTAAAAGGGACTCGTAATATTATGGGAGATCTGTCATTTTGTACGGGTTCCCTGGTCCAATGATGCGATACAGTTTGTGTTATGAGTGGCAAACATAAATTTTTAAATTATTGAATATGTACTGTATCAATAAAATTATATCTTTGGATGCACTTTGTGAAAAGCAGAGTAGTGGCAAGATATGACTTAGATTAACCTCTCAGATAATAAATCCAAATATATATACAGCTAAATTACGAGTGCTCAAAACGCCACAAATTTAATGTGACCACCAAGTCAGGAAATATGAGCTACTATAACTAATTACATATTGGAATAGTTCATTACAGTTATTTAATGAGCATCAACATACCTTATTGGAACAGATGCCTTTAAATAGACAATCAAACCTCCATTTTAAATTTGGCTTGCTAAGAATAACTTGAAACGAAAGCTTAACATTCCTTAACCCACTTGTTTATGTGTTGTTTATCCAGCAAACTAGATTATACTATCACTTCAAATGCAAATAACTGGGCATGCTCATAGCTTGCCAAAGCACCAGGATTCTTTATAGGAAAAACAAGAAAGAAAAAACATGCCTCCTCTGAAGTAATCTAAGTGAAATCACATGAAAATTGAGCATTCAAGCACTAAGTATTGAGTTTATTACCTTTTTTTTTCAGGAAAAACCTTAAGATCAAGATATAAGCTTCTGGAAAACTGCGATAAATTAAAGCATGCTCTTAAATTGGGTTAAACTGCAAAAAGTTATTCAGGTTTTTTGAAAAGTATTATTCTGTTTTTTTCTTCTAAATGAAAAACAAGTTAAAGTTTCAGCATATACAAAGCAGGGGGAAAGTGAGTTGTAGAACATGAGGTTCTCTAAGGAGTCATGACCAAGAGGTCATGTTGTGATGTGCGATGTAATATTCAACAAAGGCTGTAACAGCCAACTCGAATGACTAGCTTCATGACTTAGAATTTTAAATTATATGAAACATCTTCAAGTGATTATTGTCTTGGAAAAAAATGCGGGTTTAAAGACTTTTTCCCGATTCTATATAAGTGATCATAACAGAGCAGACAAATAAAATGAAAAGAGTATTAAAGAGAAAAAGGTACAATACAAAAAAGTACCCTTTTTGTATTGTACCTTTTTCTCTTTTTTTCAGTTTCATAAATTCGATTCTCTTATTATATCAGCAACCTAATCCTTCAATCCATATTTCATTGTTTTGGAGCAATCTTCATGAAGTCTTTGAGATAAAAGCAAAGATGAGGAAGTTTTGGCCTTTTAGAAGTTATGAAAACATCCCGCTTCAAGCTATCCTTGTATTTATACAAATGCCTCCTGGCGCCACCAGTGATGTGCTAAATACATACATCAAAAACAAGAAAAAAATAGGGCATCCTCTTAGAAAAAAAGGCTTGCACAAATCAAACCTTGCACAACATCAGCATTTGAAGCTCTGTGCTCACTGTGGATCCAGCCAAGAGTTCATTTGGCAAACTTGTAAACCCCAAATGAGACCCATTATGTGAGTTTCAAGTCTCCTTAGTAAGTAAGAAATATTCTTCCCTTAACTACCTGAATGAGTTTGTGAGTGCAGGCAGAAAATCCAGAAAACCTTCACCTAAACCTTACAAAACTTATTTTCTACTTCTCATTAATGCTTCAAATATAAAATGCATACAGAAAGTTTTCAGTCTTTTGGGTTTTCCACTATTTTTTTTAATCATTCAGACTAATCATTTACCCTCACCCTACCAACTGTTTTCCATTCAGACCATGTAGGTATATTTTTCTATAATATTTCAGAAGGTTTTTTGCAAATGTTTTGGTGTCCCAAGGTTACGCCAGTCAAAAGCAGCCTATTCCAACTGTGCAATTTTAATAAATTTAGGACACATGTTTACCAGATGATTAATGTTGATTCTTTCTCTGTTAAAATGGCTACCCATCATTTTAACTAGTCCTCTTGACTATCCCTCAACCTTCTTGATAGGGCTCCCGGGATACTCAAAACAGGTAGTCATTATAAAGAAGAAAGACTCATTTGCTACATTAATCATTTCAATGGGGAAACCTTCAGATTAGAAGTTATCAGAACTTTGTCTGACACAACACGTGCCCTGGTCCGAGCTGCAGTGACCTTGTTCAGAGTGAGAAAAACTTCATCTGCTGATGATGACTATCCAATGCTCAGTTGGAAACTTTACTTCACAGTCACATGCCATAATGCCCTGGGCATAACATGCCTTGTGCCCTATAACTACCTTTGTTTAGCTTGACCTTTTTTTAGTTGTTTCCTGTTCCTATACAACCATAGGGAAAACTTGGCTCACACTGACAGTTTCAGTTTCAATTTTATTTCTATAGCACATTTAAAAGTCTCAGTTACATCAAAGTGCTTCACAGACATTTGCGGGGTTACAGCAGTAAAGGACCAGGAAAATATAATTATCAGCAAAAGAAAATACAGTTATAAGATGGTGACGTGGCAACAAACATGAACCGGGGAAAAGTTAAAAAGTAAGTTGTTTGGAAGGCAAGCTTAAACAGGTGGGTTTTTAAACGTGATTTAAAGGATTGGGTGGATTCCGACGCACGGACATCAATCGGCAAGCTGTTCCAGAGTTTTGGTGCGGCAAAAGCAAAAGCACGGGTGGCTGTAGCTCAGGTGGCAGAGCAGGTCAGCCACTAATCAGAAGGTTGGTGGTTTGATCCCAGGCTGCCTCCTGGCTGCATGCCAAATATCCTTGGGCAAGATACTAACCCCACGTTTGCCTACTGGTGGTGGTCAGAGGGCCCGGTGGCGCCAGTGTCCGGCAGCCTCGCCTCTGTCAGTGCGCCCCAGGGCAGCTGTGGCTACAATGTAGCTTGCCATCACCAGTGTGTGAATGTGTGTGTGAATGAGTGAATGACTGAATGTAGTGTGAAGCGCTTTGGGGTCCTTAGGTACTAGAAAAGCGCTATACAAATGCAGGCCATTTAAATAGGCACCAGACATACCACCACCAATATAATTTAAAAGATTTCCCCTGACACAGTCTAGATCCAAATAAACATATACAGTGAAACACTGCAGTTATTTTAACACACCTCACATATATTTGACTACAAACACACCCCAGCTAAATAATATGCAAACTAATTAAATCAAATCAAACTGAAGATTAAGCCCACTCCCGCCCTCAACTCTCATCTGATGGTTTACCCCACTAACAGCGGATAATTGGGGAACTTCAATCAGGTGAACATCATTATGGAATGTGTGCACTCCATGAATCTTCAGGAAGCTGACCTTGAAAGAGAGAGTGTGGTTAGTGGACTTCAAAACAAAAGCATAACAAAATCAAAACTTCCTGTCAGACGTTGTGGGTGTGCGCTTCACCTTAGTGAGGGAGATGCTTCCCAGGACCTTCACAGAAACTTAAAATTGTTAAAAAAAAAAAAAAGAAAGAAAGAAAAGAAAAAATGAAATCTGTAAAGTATAAATAAACTAAATAAAATGTCAAAGGCTAGGCCCATGGCTATTGGGCCTAGCCTTTGACTCCCTCTAATTAACTCAAGCTTATGAAGCTTAAGGCCCTCCCCCAGAAGAAACCATGCAAGCATGAATCAATTTTAGTATATGTATATACTAAAATTGATTAATTATATATGTATATTAGATGTATATTAGAATCAATGTTGTTCTAAATATTTTTACCCAAAACACAAGACAAAAAATATTTTATTTATCTCTTCTGAAGCTTTTACACAAAAATCACAAATAGAGAAGTTAATCACACTGATTAAAAGACTATTTTTAGTTTTTAAAAACTCCCCCTACTATAAAGAGGCTTGGAATTTACCGTTTTTTGTTCAACAGTCTGGATCTCCAAGATGGTGGCAACATGGAGCAGAGAAACCTTTAAACATTCTGGTAATACTGATAGTCTAACTTTGAAATAAATGGTTTTGAATGAATGGGCTCACTGCATACTTTTTATAGTATGAAAATAACTTAGGAAATGCTTAGAAGGATTAGGACTTAAAACAAAATAATCAAGGAATGGTCAACATCAGCATTAACCTTTCATTCACAACTAAAACATCAATTCTGTTTTGCCGGCGAGATGTAATGAAATAGAAATTGCTTTTCTAGCATGTTGTGGGCTATATGCAGCCTTAGTCCTCTAGAGGGCAGGGGTTACCCCATGACACAGGGTCCTTGGCAAAGGAAGTGAAGACTAGTGGGAACTAGTCAGGACAAAACCGTTTATTAATCTCATTCTTTACTTGGACCGTAATCAGCTTGCACCAGCAAACGCGTCATGGTTTAGGTGTGCTTATCACCAGAGGTGGGACCAAGTCATTGTTTTGCAAGTCTCAAGTCTTTATCCTCAAGTCTCAAGTCAAGTCTCAAGTAATGTCAGGCAAGTCAGAGTCGAGTCTCAAGTCACTGGTGTAAAAGTCCAAGTAAAGTCACAAGTCTGAAATTTTGAATTTCAAGTCCTTTCGAGTCTTTAAAAAAAAAACGAAAAAAAGAATGTTGCAGTTATATGCTAAATGTAAATATTAGACCATGTAATTTTTAAATCTGTGTTTTTCTCAACACATGACAAAATAGTGAACGTAGAAAATATACACAAATTGTGAAATTGCACCTCTTTAAAATGCAGCTCAATTAAACCTAGCTCCAAGAATAATTTTCACCAACAGTTCTGAGATAAGCTGCATGTTATTCTTGGATGCGGTTGTAGGACCGGCTTTAAAATCGCATGACAAAAATATCATACACATTTTAAAAAAAAACTGCATCACCAACGTAGCCTGGACAACATTTGCTAGTTAGATGAAGTCAGCTATCTCATCCTAGCATATTTATATGCATATTTATAATTATACGCTTCTTGGAGTGAGTGCATACACTCGTGAAGTTTAGTAACTTCCAGTCACTGCAACAAGCCCAGGTACAGTTTACCGACGGATGGGTGCAGGACCTTGAAATGCACTGTGTAGAAAGTAAAGACCATCGTACCTATCATAAGTTTACCAGTCTCACAAATCGTCGTCATAAATACACATTCGTTAACCGTTTATTAATAGGACCTTTGAGCTCAATGGTAATTAATTAGCAGTGGAAATAATTTCTGGTTCGCGTTACAGAAATGTAGCAGTGACAATAATATTGTATGCTGTAATCGCACTGGGCAATTAGTGATACAAAACAACTGTTTTACCCTGTGAATAAAAGTATATGTTTTTGTCAATGTACCATAATAACAGAAGCGAAACGCAATATTGTGTCAGGACAATTCACTATTTATGCACAATAAATAAAGGAGCATAGCGCGACAATTTCTGTTCAGCGCCAGACTTGCTTGTAACCTATATCACCAATTATGTTATGAAAATGACGCATTAACTACAACAGCAGACTGACCTTTGTGGAAATGCTTGGAGCAGACTAACCTGTGAGCTGGAGTGTTCTGGGACGTTATATTTGGTCTTCGAATGGCTGCAATCCAGGCCACCCGTCGCCTCTTTGTTACTTCGGAAACATGGCTCGAACAATTTCTCTTCAACGACGTAATCCGATAACAACCGATCTCTTTACCCGTCGGCTTCCCGTGGCTGTCATGCGACCGGCTATTGCAGTTAATAATACAACAGCTTCTTGACATTTTTGTGTTTCTTTTTATCGCTGTGTAACTGATTTCAATTGAAAGCCTGCGTGCGCTAGTACCTCTTGCCACGAGTTCCCAGAATCCTTTGCGGTTCTACCCGTGAATGACGTCACATTTTCAATCTCTATATAATATGCATGTTAAATTTTATATTTGGGGTAAAATATCAAGTCTTTTCAAGTAAACCGGTTCAAGTCCAATTCAAGTCCCAGGTCATTGGTGTAAAAGTCCAAGTCAAGTCACAAGTCTTAGAACATTTTTTCAAGTCAAGTCTAAAGTCATAAAATTAATGACTCGAGTCTGACTCGAGTCCAAGTCATGTGACTCGAGTCCACACCTCTGCTTATCACACTTCTGGATTTTACCCATGGAACTGCATGTTGACACAACCTCTCCTCTTAGGGACTGTAAGTGGATGATACCAAAGTCATGACAGCAGAGCCACAAGATTCAGGACTCACAGATTCATAGCACAAGTCTTTCCAGAAAAACAAATTTTTTTTAACGTATTGAAATTACTGTACATGCTCAGGACTCTTTCTTCCTGACCTGGGTTTTAATTTCCTAACCTGTGTCAACTCTGCTCAAGGACCCCAAAACAAAGTTCTAAGCCATCCACCAGTGGTAACAAAACCAAAGCACCTGGCTGAAAATGGTGACTGAAAGTTTTCTTGTCATTTCAGCAGCAGTGAGGGAGCAGCTGTAGGTCAAGGAGAAGAATAGGTAGTCTACTGTCACAAGTTCGAAAATGTTGAGCAATGAAACAAACCAACAGAGAGTGCAATCAAACAATGAGTTTATTAAAACACACGCAGGAGAAGAAGTATGCAGCATCACATCAGCACACGTCTCCTGCTAAGAATACACTTGAAAATGATTTTGTAACATCAGGGTTAACGCCTCTTCTTGCGTCAATTACAGATCAAATACATCGATTACAGTAAATGGTACATCTTAGATGGCTAAAAACAGACACAGAAGTTCCTCTTTCTATAACACCGTCCATACATGGCAATAAATTTCAAGCATAGATGGTCTCTAAGGGCTTGTCCTTTTCTTAACTGGTCTTCTGTCATTATTGGTTGGTAGTTTGAACCCCAGCTCCTGCAGTATGCATGTCAAAATATCTTTGGGCAAGTTGCTGAGTCCCTGATGCATTCATCAGGGTTTGAGTGTGTTTAGTTATTAAAAAAGCGCATGCATAATAAGGCAAGAAAATGTTTTGAGTGCTCAAATAGAGTAGGAAGGTGCTATACAAGTTTCAGTCCATTTACTAGGAATTTGCATCTTTTCCCTGAATAAACTTACATAGTCAGGCACTAAGTACGTTTATTCAGAGAAAGGATGCAAGTAAGTAAGGTGCGTTTGGCTGGGCCTGTCTGCAAGTCACTTCTCCCAGCCAGACTAAAGGAAAGCCTCATGTGTGGTTTCCTGAATGATGAACAATAACAGTGCCAGACTACCTAATCCCATTTTATATTGGACTTTACATGGTATTTTTGAAACATGAGTTTGAACATCTGATGAAACCTGCCCAGTGTGTCCTGATGCCCTCGTGGGTAGTAGGAATGCTTGGATGGAAACCTTTTGGATTTCCAAAACTCAGCCAATTCATGGTTTTTATTGAACCCAAATATGTTTATTTACTTCTCTTGCCTTTACTTGGGAAGCTTTGAGTTTAACATCCAGGAAACAAAGGTTTAACAGGATGTAGCAGCTTGCCACAACTGATGAGCAAGGCAGCACCACACACCAAATGTGCCTTCTGTTGCTTCTTTTGAGCTGTCTCACACAGTGCTACTAACATGCCTAATAGCGTGCTCAAGGGGAAAGTTGCACAAACACAGAGAGATTTACAAATCACACAATATACACGTACATGTCTACTACATACAGTAGGTGTGGATGTTTATAGATTTGAATACGGAACAAAAACCATACATTGAACAGTACCCCCCCACCCCCTCCAAAAAACAAACAAACAAAAAAACAGAAAGAAAAAAAGCATGCAAAGTACAAACATCAGAGGCTACAGCTTTTCTCTGTTCCTTTCATTTGTTGTCATTATGAAACATTTTTCAGGACCGATTACTCTTCTTTTCATGAAAAATGGAAAAAAAAAGAATTGATGTGATTTTTCTGTAAGACGTCAGTTTTTTGTGTTAGACATTACACCTATTTATTTGTTTGTTTTGGAACATTTTACAGGTTGGGTCATAAAAATTTGGGTCATTACCATCTTTGTAATTGGACAAACTAGCATAATTTTAAATATAAGGATTATAAGGACTTGTACCTTGTTGTTAATCCTTTGTTCACATTAATGAACACATGTCAGGATTGTAGACTGACATCATCAAGAGTGCTATAGACTTTGCTAGTTGTTACATTTGTTAAACCCCTGAATAAAAGCTGAAAGTTTGAACTTCAGTTAAATCTTGTTTTTTTTTTTTGTTGTTGTTTTTTAATCTATTGTGGTCATATACTAAGTCATTGGTCACATTCTTACAGATCTAACTGCATAATATTGTACAGATATAAAACTTATTTATTGGACTCTAACCTTTCTAATCAACTTTTTTTGTCATATAGCAGGTGGTCACTGAACATCAGCAGTTTTATAAATTTTAAAACTAGCTCTAGCACCAACAATCATGTAAATGTTATAGTATGTAAATGCATGGCTAAATTAGCAGTCATCCTGTCCAATTGTGATTAGCAGAAATAAATGTTAGTATGCTCAACATGTCTGTGAGCTGGATGCGCAAATACAGCAGAAAACACTGGTTCCCCCTGCTGTCAGCCAGGAACAGAAGTCTGAGGTTGCAGTGGGTATAGGCTCACCAAAACTAGGCATTTAAAAATTGGAAGAATGTAGCTTGGTCTGAGGAAATTCAATTTCTGCTTGAATGGTGCAGATGGTAGAGACAGAATTTGATGTTAACAACAGGGATCCATGGACTGAACCTGCTTTGTGTTAACAGTGCAGACTGCTGCTGGTGGTGTAGTGATGTGGGACAATGTTCCCTCTAATTTTTCATGTGTCTGAGCGAAAACACAAACTCCCTGAGCGGTCCCTTGGACTACTGTGAGCAACATTAGACGTGTGCTCTGTCGTCACGCAAGCATCGAATCCATCCAAGTTACATAGTTTAATAAAATAATCAAATTACAGCATTTACATTTATGTTAGACTACTTTTAATTAAGTGCTTCAGCCCACTTACAATGAAAATTTCAAAAAATCTTGTTCATGACCTGTGTAGTATGTTAACACTATTGGAAGTAAATGTCCAATTTTGAAAACACAACTTTCTTTTTTTTTTTTTAATAAAGCTCTGACTTGTATTATGAGTATGAGTCTGTGGTCTGGGAGAGAGTCCTGTAACTCTGTCTGCAAATTACAGTATATAATGACCAATGTTGGACAATTAATTATATAGTTACTTTCGCAGCTGTTTACCTAAAAATGCAGCCAAGGCAGTTTTTTTTTAATATATAAACATTTCAAACTATTTACAGACAGTGTTCTGACGGTTACTTTTAAAATGTATTCCACTACATATTACAGAATACATGCCCCAAAATGTATTCTGTAACGTATTCCGTTACGTTACTCAATGAGAGTAACGTATTCTGAATACTTTGGATTACTTAATATATTATCATGCTGTTTACAACTACGTTAATGTACTACACTCTAAAAAGTAATTCATCAGGCCTTTTACCACCACTTGATTAAATCCATGGCTGCAACATAAAAATTCTAATTTATTGATTAAGATAGACCTTCTAAGTTGCAAACTTTATTTTTTTGGGTTGTGTTGAATTAATAATGTTGGTAATTACATTAAATTAATTTTATATGTCATTTGAAATTAAATCCCAATGTTAGTGGGTTCAAAATAAAATTCAAGTTGTAATTACTTAAAGAAATTGAATACATAACTTATTTTTTTCCACTGTAACTTCTGATTTCAAATTCCCTCCCCTACTGACTTAACTAGCCCGGGCAAATTCACACATGTTGCGTTTCATTTCATTTACAAATAACAGTTCTACCAAAGCAAAGCATTTGTGCTAGTCACCTGTAGTGGATTTGTGTATGATGTGATGCTCATACAGATAAGGAAATACTTTGCACTACCACATGTAGCTAATGCTAGCCATTCTAAACTTTAGCACAGCAGAGGATAAGACTTATAAAGTTTCATTTGACAAAAGTCTTCAGCTAGAGAGTGCAACTGTGGCTTGGAAAAGCATGATTAAAGTTTTGCTACACAGTGCAATCTAATAGTTTTGCTACACAGTGCAATCTAATTTCGATCATAGGCTGATTTTGTTTTTCTTTTTACCAAAATTAGAAGCCTTAAACTGTGAATAGTTTTGTCAGAGGGATAACCTAGAGGCTTCTTTTTTCCATCTGGCTCACCTATTTTATATCTTTATAAAACTTGCATGACCCATACATAATATTACATTGATTTTGGTTAGTATTGTGATACAGCTTAAAGTAAGTATTGTTCTTGATCTTAAGAGCTGTAGCTATCTTTGTTTTGTTTTTTGTTTTTTTAAATCAGACTGTGTGAAATATTGTTAATGTCATTCCAATAGCATTATTCTGGCATGGGCTATGTGAATCTACTTAACATTAAGACTTTGTGTAAGCAGTTAGTATAGTGTGATAATCTAGGGTCATTAGTGCTTTGTTAAGTTGGGACACATTTTTTACAAAATGGGCTGGGAGTGAACAATGTGCAAATTCGAAACCTCTGCAAAAACAGGGTTGCTAAAGCATTAGAGATTACACCACGGTTATGGTGGGGAAGTCTCCCTTGTCTTCACCAAGATTGTTTTTGTTCCCTCAAAACTTGGGGTAGCCTTAGATCACATCTATCCTCTTTAAATAATGTATTAGAGCATTCATTAATGCAGTATAGCTAATAGTCTGCAAGGTTTAATTCTTCTCTTTCTGTGGTCTACAGATAAAGGAGGAGTTCAAGAGAATAACCACTGTAAGCCTTGAATAGCTACACTTGACCATTGCACCCCAAAACTGATGGATGTCATTTTATCAAGGGGAGGAGCTAAGGGAGTGAGAATCAGGCAGATCAAGGACATGCTTCTTGAGGTAGGACAACTATTTAGACTTTGGGTAGCTTTGAAATGCACTTTGTTGGCAGTCACCCATGTATTTTATACTCATACTTTATTTTTTCTTAAATAGCACAATACAATTGAAACACGCAGAGAAGTAGCCATCTGCTGCCTTATCACCTTCCTTGGAGAGAAGGAAGAGGACCTTTTCATGGAGTTCGGTATAAGTAATTCAGCATTGTGTGTGTGTGTGTGTGTGTGTGTTCCATTGATCATCTGAATTCGTTTCAGTAAGTATAAAAGTCTAATCTATAATTCACTAACCTATTAATTCCTTAACTTAAGGTTGGCCTTAAGTTAACACCGAAGAACTTAAGGCCAACCTTGAAAGGCAGGTGATGAAAACTGCCATCATCAGTGACCGGTGCACCCCTGGATCTAACCATAAGACTGCAACCATTGTGGTGGAGGAAACAAAAATCATGGAGAGCCAGAATTTCCCAAGGCGCTGTGTTTTGCTCATGGGCATAATATATGCTCTCAATCTGAGCTAATGCAAGGATCTGAAATATACTTTTGAAGTTGTTCAGAAGCTGTTCCTTGACCTTGATGGAACCATCATTATGTTAAAGATGTTGACCCTGTTTCAAAAATTGTTAACTGTTTTGAATCCTGTATGTGTAACATTGATCTTAAAGGTGTTTGCTGCATTGTGTCATAGAAAGATGCAAGATCTTGTAAAGTTTGGTAGGCATTGAAAGTTAACATTTACTGAACACTTGCATGGAAGTAGGGGAGACCGGGGATAGTTGTAACATTTTTGACATTTCTGTCTGTAAATTGGAGCTCTTTTAAGGTAGTGGATTCGAAATGTAATGCAAAGTATTTACATGTCTCTGCTATTAAATAGTGCAGCTATTTTCTCTGCAGCACAATTACCCATTGCATGGTATGGCCTCAAACACAAAGAGTGAAATGTTACAATTAACCCCATAGTCTGGGTTAGTTGTAACATATCCTGGGGTGAAATGTAACACAATGAAATAAGGGTACTAACAAAACATTAACATGTAATCTTTGTTTATTCAACACATGAATGCACTTAGAGCCATTTATGTAGCTATGTGTGTGTGTGACAGAATGCAGAAATCTAGCTTTTGAACATATTCCAACCCCCCAAAAAAGACAAATTATGGAATTTTGTGCAACTGAATATTTCATTAATTTTGGTTGGTCTTCCTTGAGTTTGGCCTCATTGGCTCAGTGGGCATTATAACCTACAACTCTTGCACCAATTTTGAACATAATAATGAAGCTGAAAAAATGTAGTTGTTCACCAGCATCGCAATTCCATTACTTTTTATCATGGCTTACCTTGGTGTGGTTTTCAAAGTGCTTCAGAAAGATGAGGAAATCTGTTTCTTGCACCCATCCTGATTTATTTCCACTACCAGTACTTCCTACTGGTCCATCTCTGACACAGTGGTCTGCATAATGTATGTGTGGGAACACAAACAGTGGAGGAATTGTGTTGCCAATGGCATTAACCGCATATACAAAAGCGACCAGTGAACCTCTCTCTGCTGATGTCGTTGCCCCAACTTGTTTAATATAAGTTAAAGTAATAGTGTGGTAAGTTGTAACATCTGCATTATTGTTACAACTAACCCAGACTGTTGCTGTTACAACTGACCCAGACTCCTATAGCCATGAACTAGCTAACATTACAGCCAACGGCTAAAACATTAGCACTAAAGACCTACACAGAATATATCCCCATAGACATACAAATAACATAATTTAAGTTTGATGAGTTTAACTGCAAAGCAGATAATGCTATTAGAAATTGAAATAAAGTAGAAAAACGTACTTTTTGGCATACAAATTACTTTTTTTCATGTTAAATTGTCTGTGTTTGACAAAATGTGCTGATTTTTCAAATGTGATAGCAGAACTGAATTGGGCATGCACAGGATGAGTCACATCATTTGAAACTTAGCCCTGATTGGAGAAATTGGAAGTGTTACAACTGACCCACGTTACAACTATCCCCGGTCTCCCCTATTACTGTAACAAAATGTTTTCTAAGTTTTTTTTACCAATTGAACACATTTGTTTCTGTGGTGTTAAATACATAAAGGCATATACTATAACTTGGCTGAGATGGTATAAATCTAAATTTCTGGTTTATTTTCACTTTTTAAATACAAAGTGTTGAACTGCCTACAGTTAAAAAATAAAGTTTTTTGATAAAAAAAAATGTTGAATGAATTCCTTTCTTAAAAGCTATTACAATAAAAAATAAGAGAAAGCTAAAATGATGATAATAATGATGAAAATCAGCAACTTAATATTTTAAATAATGAACTTTAAAAAATTGTTTTTGTAATTGCTGTAATTAATTACATAACACTTAAAAATCATTTTAAATAATGTGGAAAAAGTAATTGGAGGAAGATAATTTTTATGAGTAAACAACTTAAAAATATGTTTTTAAGCTACCAAATATTACATAAATGGTAATTAAAATCACCTTTGATTATGGAGGAAAAGTTAATTCCCCTAACTCAATATAGTTTGTTGGTTCAATCTAATTTCAACATAAGTTATCGTAACTCAAAAAGAGTAATGGAAACTGTTGCGTTAATTTTTTTTGTTGAGCTTAAACAATAGTTTTTAGAGTGTATTGCTGTGATATTTATTACTATTACTGAAGGTCCGCGGCTCCGAATCATAGTAAAGGGACCTCTGGCTAATACATCGGGTTCCGTGTCGGGCTCGTAGCTGAAAACTAGCTTTACTTTGTTGTCTGGGTCAACTTTGCTACCGAGAGACAGAGAGAGGTGTTGAAAGGCTGCTCCAATGGAACTTATTGTTTTCGGAGGAAAACACGAACACGGTGTACAGTCGAGTCTTAATAGCATACTTACAACTGGGCTCGTCAGGCACTCTTCTTGGCTGCAGTGGTTATTATTTATTATTATTATTTACATGCTTCCAGCTCCCGTTTTTCCTCGATGACAGCTCGTACTTTTCCTTTTTCTCCCTCCTCTTGCTCACAGACACATAACGGGTATGGCAGTCCATTCTCCCTGCAGCACGGACTACACTGTCCATGAGGCTACGTTCTTTAGGGCTATGTCTGTAGCATTCTGTCTATTAGCTTAGCGCAACAACAACAACAAAAAGGCGCTCCCTCACCCAGGAAACACGCAGAGAGAGAGCGTCACCCTGTAACCATGGCAACCGTAGTGCTGCCGCCTGGAACGAAAGAACGTAGCTGTCAAACAAAACCCAAACAGTCCTGACCCGCCACGATATGAAACAGGAAAGTACTGCCGTGTAATCCATTTATTTCAACAAAGTAACTGTATTCTAAATACCACCTTTTTAAACGGTAACTGTAACGGAATACAGTTACTCATATTTTGTATTTTAAATACGTAACGACGGTACATGTATTCCGTTACTCCCCAACACTGTTTACAGAACAATCAGCTGTTCTGCATCAAATCTGATGCCACACAAATTATTTGTGCCACTCCTTATAAAACGCAGTTTTTACCGTTTCTTCCTGCAGTAAATATAAACAACGATAGTATTCAGGAAGAAAACCAAACATTGCATATATTTTAATCATAACAGTGGTTTTACGTGTCCTATCAACACAATTTAAAAACTTGTATAAAGTCCACACTTTTTCCGTCAGTTGTTCCGTCTGTCCCGTCTCCAATGGTTGTACACGTCGTCATTAACGTGGTTTCACTCCACATCAGCCATGGCGCTTTGCTAGCTAAAACACCAGTGTCGCCACATAAGGGCGCTGTCATAGCCTGTCAGCGTCATTGATTAGCTGCGTATATACGAATGTGAATTATTGGCTGGACTATGGGATAAGGTGGCATCGTTCTAATCCCATACAGGAGCAGCCAGTCACCTCCTAACTAACACTGCAAAAAAGAATTGTTAAAGTATTAATTTTAATCTCAATTCCGGTTTGATTTTTTTTTTTTTTTTTGTGCTTAACGCAGATTTTCTGTGCGCAGAGACGTGCCAGCAGTGCGCAATTGCGCACGCGCGCAGCTTAAAGGGAACATTGGTGTGGGAGATATTGTCTTGGCACACACTAGGTGCCTTAATTCAAATCAGTAAAAGTTTTACTGTAACAGCCTATCGAAACATTGTAATTACTTGTGTCTTCTGACTGTATAGCGATCAAGTACCGCAAAGCAACATGCAGTGTTCCTACTGCTTTCATTAACATGACGGGAAATTGATGGTTAGAGGTGATTAGATGATTGGTGGATATATGAACTTGTCCAAAAATGTCTTTGTTTCTTTTTAGACACACTATAAAAATGAACCTTTGCAAGTCAGCCACACATTTAATGTGTAAATATAATCCATCATAAAATCTTTGCCAAATCAAACATGAAGGTGATCTGTAAGATCTCTATACCCCTCAGTTGTGGCCCAGGTCAACAGCAATGGCAATCAGGTCTATTGACTGGCAGGCTGCTGGGCAAGACTGCAAGGGTTGGTGTGACAGAAGACAGTGCCAGGGATAAGGTGAGATGGAGACATTGAACTTTAAAGGGAGCGTTAGAAGAGGTTTTTACTGTTCTGTGAATCATTTAACCCTTTAAGACCTACCATAGAACCAAGTCCGCCAGAGCTTATATTATATTTTTACATGCTGTGGAGCCATTTTTGGGAGCATTTCAAGTTGCTATACATCAATACAACCATTATAGCCCAAACTTTAATAATATGTCTGCATTAGGTGCATAGTAATTACATAAATTGCAAAAAAGTGCAATAAACTACAAAAAAATTGAAAATCGTTTTTGTTTTTTTAACATATATTTCTTGTTAGAGAAATTTAAGAGGCTTATCCCTCAAAACTGTAAATACAAAAAAGTTGCACAAACTAGTTTCCCACCACAGGAAATTTATTTTAAGTGTCTTCATAGTTTTATTTTTGAAATACACCAATTTTTATATACTGCAGGAAAAACGGAAATAAATATTATAGTGCAAATTTGCAAAATAACAGCATATGCATCAAAATAAACTATTTCCAGCAGTGCAATATGAGTCTTAAGCATCCCAGAAACGACACAGAAAGTCATGAAGTCAAACATAACTTTTAAAAACACAAGTATAAGCTCATGAGGCCACGATGGTTAAAAAAACTACATTTCCGCAAAATGACGTCACTTCCGGTTTCGGGCAGGTCATGCGGTCATGTGATAGTTCGCGCTGATGGACGTAGGAAGTGTTACAAACAGCTGATCGGATCGGCGAAGCGTGTTTCTGGAATATCATGTTTTTGTTGCTGCAAGTGATTTTTATGCAGTTTTTGCAAAGCTATATGCAATGGCGTGTCCAGCGGGGTGGCCTGGGGGGGCACAGGCCACCCCCCAAACCAGACTGGCCACCCCAGGTGCCACCCCAAAGGCAAAACAATAAAATTCAATCAAATATCAAATGTCCGATTATGTTTTCACGGTGACGCTCAGATATCCGAGTGTAAGTGAATGCAGCATCGCTTCTGCGCTATGCGCATCACGTTAGCAAAGGTAGGAGAGCCAAGCGCGAAAGACGGCACTGCAGGAAACAATTTTTCGGTGAAAGAAAATGAGGACAGAATAAATGTCCCGGTAAGTAATATCAAGTTTGTTGAGTTTAGTAAACTTCGGTGTAATTAGAATACCAAGGAAAAAAATAACACTTAAAGAATTATTGCAGCTGTGGAATATTTCAGACAGTATGCTACTGAGGGCAGCTAACATAAGAGTTATGAGTTATAAGATGTAATCTAAGTCGTAACATTGCTGTATGGAGCTGCAAATTTGGTTGCAGGTTAACATAGCTGGACTGGCCATCGGGCATATCCCCAGTGACTTATTTTTTATTTTTTTTGTAATGGCATGAACAATGAGAGGTGGTGGATTGGCCAGATGCAGGTCGATGTGTAGCAATAACTCCGTTGTTTGGTGGTGGCTATGACGGGGCTTCCACAGAGGCAACAGGTGGATGAGGGAAGGGGAGGCAGGAGGAGAGACCCGAAGCAGCCACCAGTCCGAGTGTCAGGTGAACTGAACTTCAGGTAAGAAGTTATGACCTGCAGTCTATCTGGGTCAGATATAAACCAAGTTTAGGTGGAGTTTATTTTCATGTTGCTGACTTTTTACTGTCAGTTGCAATAACTCATACTGCGTTCTAGCCAGCTTGGAGTTTTTATACAGCTGGGTGGTGCTATGATGTTACTGATAGTGAACTTTATTTTATTCATAAGGTTAGTAGAGTTGCCAACGGCTCCTTAAAAAAATGGAATGGTCCCTCATTCAGAGAAAATATTACGCGTTTCGTATTGAGCTGAGAAGAGACGCGGTTTGTCCCGAACTTCAGCTAGAATGGAAAAAAGACACAAAGCTGGATTTATTCTGTCTTTACGCTGCACAGCTGCCTCTTCTTCTCTCATTCTCTCCCCCTCCCTCTCCTGTTGCTACTTCAATCATGAAACTGATCAATGATCAGCTGATCAGCTTTTCTCTCTTGTTTGTTTATCGCCCACTTTGCGCCAGAAAGAGGAAACCAGCAGATATTGCGCTAAACAACAGCAGCACTTTTAAGCTTGATCAGCTGTTGTTAGAATGTATTTAATATTAATTTCTAGTATCAGCTGATGTTTGCTGGAGCCACAGCTGTAAAGCTGCTGGTCATGATGTCTGTTTAGATATGTGGTGAGAGGGAAACATGAAGATGAAACCAGGAGATGTCCTTACTGAACCATCAGAGCTGAACAGGTGATGGAGAAACAGGTTTACCTTTTAGGTGACATGAATGAGTTGAAGTTATCAACTGTTTCTGAGAGATAAATAACACCAGGATCCTTTTTTATGTAGCTGACAGCTGGTAACTGTGCAGGGGCGGGTCTAGCAAAGTTTTGCCAGGGGGCCAGGTAGGGCATTAACAGGGAAAGGTGGGCACAAAGAAATACTTTTCTTTCTTATTCTCATTTAAAATACCTAGTTTTTATTAAATAATTATCTAAATCTTACAACCAAAGTTTTTATCTGACGTAAAATGTATAGAAATCATACATATACCAACAAGACTGTACATCACTGTCACAACAGCATTTGTTTTCATTCAAAGGCTTTATGGCTTTACTACCTGGTGGGTCGGTCTGTAGTAAAAATGCCCAATTTTTTTGTCCCAGTCCAGCCCTGCAGGTTAATACTGGCAGTGTCACCATGCCAGCTGACTGTATTTTATCATCAGCCAGTGTTGTTCTTGATCAATATTACCAAAGTTTACCATAAGGCAGCATAGAAAGTATTTACTTGCTTTCAGGTTTTATTCAAATGTTAGTCTTTTCATTTGTTTCCCCACTTTTTTCCTGTTTCAAAATCAAACACCAGTTTGTGAGAAGATTATCTTCTTTTTTTAACAGGCAGATAAAGTTTTACATTGGAATTGGCTAATTTGTCAATTGTTTGTTACAAATGTTCGTATTTTAATTTTCAAAAATGTTTTTGCCCAAAACATATGTGCACTATATGTCAGTAAAAATACTATGCAAATATTGATGTCCTTGAATGCTGAGTAAACACTGACAAAGCACTGATTGTATCTCTTGTACTTTATCAACGCAGTATCTAAAAACTTTGCACCGTAGTGGTTAAAATCTCATTCTAATAAGAGTTAAAAGTGCATTTGGTTATTAGGTTTATAGGATTATTGAATTATGGTTAAGGGTTGGTAGAATTTTTTTTTTAAACATTATCTGCCAATTAAATCTGCCACCCTTCTCCAAATCTGTGCCCCTACCTGGCCCCCCCAACAAAAATTTTCTAGACACGCCACTGGCTATATGTGGAAGGAAACTGTGACCTAGGACAAGCTGATGGCATAAGATGTAAGTACAACTCCTCCAGTTTCATATGCAAAAAAAAATTATTGCGCTAGCTTACGTGGTTGCAGAGCTACCAGGATTTAAAAATAGTTACGCAAAACAGAGCGTGCCCGCTCCGATCGGCTGTAAAGGGTTAAGCATAAGAAAACCTTTTAAGACAAGGGATTAATCCATGTTGGGCCCATGTGTTACAACTTTGCACATTGTTACTGTGCAAAAACACAACATTTTTGTCCATTTCTTTTGCACATAGTGTGTTCTATGAGAAATGCAAAAGATACAGTTTGAGGGCATGACATTCCATTTTTGCATCAAAAAGGCGATTTCCAAAGAGCTGGAAACTTAGTGTAGTTTGGCATGGAGTGTAATATGTGTCCTTAAAAAATCTGCAGAAAATAGACATGTGGAGGACAAAAAAAGTAGCAAGCCTGAAAAGGTTATCTAAGGCAGATAAAAAGTATCAGAAAGTCTTCAAAAAATGGGGACAGAAATCTGGAGCTTCAGCTAATCCATCTACAGTTTCCAAAGTTTAGTTGGAAATAGTCTCAGTGGAAGGTTGCTGTGAAGAAGGTGGAGAAAATAGGGAGAAAAAGCTGAGGTATGGTAAATTACACAAGTTGTCTGAAAATCAGCAACAACAGGTCTTATAGAGCAAGAAAAAGGCCCAATATCTTTACACAGTACTGTAGCCATATATAAATAATTATGGACAAAATCAGTCCATTCCAAATGCATAGTAGTTCAAGTAAATTAGAACAGGCATGAGTGTGTTTACAGAATCTCTTCTATTTCTAAACTGTCCATAGTGCACTGAAAGCTTTCTTGAACATGTACATGTAAATATGCAGTGTCTGTGAAGGTTCTCAGTCATCCAGGTCATCGTAGTCAAAGGAGCTTGCAAAGAAAAGCGTCTGGACTTCTTTAAGTTGCTTGAAGACGTTTCACCTCTCATCCGAGAAGCTTCTTCAGTTCTAAGGTCAAATGGTGGAGAGTCCCAGATATAAACCTAGTGGGAGTGACCCCCCACAGAGGGACAAAAGGACCCCCTGATGATCCTCTAATCGCCTGAGCCAAGGTGGGAAACTGGGCGTGGGTCCCAATCAGCCAGAGTTTCGGGTGTGTTCATTGTGAAACCTGGCCCCACCTTATCATGCGAATTCGTAAATATGCAGTGAAAAAAATAGTGTTAGTGAGTCTTTCCATTTGGACAATGAATGAATATTTTCACTACCATTCACATTTTTTATATAGGTTAAATAATGTCACAGCAAGTCAAAGAGGGTATACACCAGAGGTGGGACCAAGTCATTGTTTTGCAAGTCTCAAGTCAAGTCTCAAGTAATGTCAGGCAAGTCAGAGTCGAGTCTCAAGTCACTGGTGTAAAAGTCCGAGTAAAGTCACAAGTCTGAAATTTTGAATTTCAAGTCCTTTCGAGTCTTTAAAAAAAAAAAGAACGAAAAAAGCATGTTGCAGTTATGCTAAATGTAAATATTAGACCATGTAATTTTTAAATCTGTGTTTTTCTCAACACATGACAAAATAGTGAACTTAAAAAATATACACAAATTGTGAAATTGCACCTCTTTAAAATGCAGCTCAATTAAACCTAGCTCCAAGAATAATTTTCACCGACAGTTCTGAGATAAGCCGCATGTTATTCTTGGATGTGGTTGTAGGACCGGCTTTAAAATCACATGACAAAAATATCATACATATTAAAAAAAACTGCATCACCAACGTAGCCTGGACAACATTTGCTAGTTAGATGAAGTCAGCTATCTCATTGTAGCATATTTATATGCATATTTATAATTATACAGTTCTTGGAGTGAGTGCATACACTCGTGAAGTTTAGTAACTTCCGGTCACTGCAACAAGCCCAGGTACAGTTTACCGACGGATGGGTGCAGGACCTTGAAATGCACCGTGTAGAACGAAAGACCATCGTACCTATCATAAGTTTACCAGTCTCACAAATTGTCTTCATAAATACACATTCGTTAACCGTTTATTAATAGGACCTTTGAGCTCAAGGGTAATTAATTAGTAGTGGAAATAATTTCTGGTACGCGTTACAGAAATGTAGCAGTGACAATAGTACTGTACGCTGTAATCGCACTGGACAATTAGTGATACAAAAAACCTGTTTTATCCTGTGAATAAAAGTATATGTTTTTGTCAATGTACTATGTACAGAAGCGAAACGCAGTATTGTGTCAGGACAATTCACTATTTATGCACAATAAATAAAGGAGCATAGCGCGACAATTTCTGTTCAGCGCCAGACTTGCTTGTAACCTATATCACCAATTATGTTAAGAAAAATGAGGTATTAACTACTACAAAACTCTGACCTTTGTGGGAATGCTTGGAGCAGACTAACCTGTGAGCTGGAGTGTTCTGGGACGTTATATTTGGTCTTTGAATGGCTGCAATCCAGGCCATCCGTCGCGTCTTTGTTACTTCGGAAACATGGCTTGAACAATTTCTCTTCAACGACGTAATCCGATAACAACCGATCTCTTTACCCGTCGGCTTCCCGTGGCTGTCATGTGACCGGCTATTGCAGTTAATAATACAACAGCTTCTTGACATTTTTGTGTTTCTTTTTATCGCTGTGTGGCTGATTTCAATTGAAAGCCTGCGTGCGCTAGTACCTCTTGCCACGAGTTCCCAGAATCCTTTGCGGTTTTACCCCTGAATGACGTCACATTTTCAATCTCTATATAATATGCATGTTAAATTTTATATTTGGGGTGAAATATCAAGTCTTTTCAAGTAAACCGGTTCAAGTCCAATTCAAGTCCCAGGTCATTGGTGTAAAAGTCCAAGTCAAGTTACAAGTCTTAGAACATTTTTTCAAGTCAAGTCTAAAGACATAAAATTAATGACTCGAGTCTGACTCGAGTCCAAGTCATGTGACTCGAGTCCACACCTCTGGTATACACTTATACTGTCAACAGTGGTGTAAGAATGCAATTACTCCTCTGTTGAATATGGCTCTGTGTAGTTAGAAAGTGAGCAGATGAAGGTGAGTAGTCGGAATAGTTGCTGATATGTCGACTACTTTTCCAAGCAGTACATAATTTGACCAATTTAAGTATTACATTTGACACTGTTGTACAAAAGGTGGTGTACAAAAAGGACAGTAAAACAGTTACTGTTTACTCATCTACAAATAGTAATTTTAATTAGAAATGTCATTATTACATTAAAAAAAGGTGCCTATTAAATAAATTTGCCCTTGGAAAATCATTTTTTTTCCTGTTCAGGGTTTAATACAGTATCTAAAAGTTTAAAGGCTTCAGTCTTCAAAGGAGTTTGTGTTTTGTCTGTTTTAACCTCATAAATACAGTATTTGTTCTCTTTATACATTCAAGCCAGTGTCATAACTCTTACTTGCTGACCATAATCTGCATGTTTTTTATTTTGCTTTTCCAAAATTTAGCATACAGTTTTACTCTGTTGTATGCTGCTTTTCAGCAGTTGATTAAAATATACCCTAAACTCTCCAGTTGCTCATGATCTATTGTAGTGTGCCATTTGTTGATATTATTTGCTCTTGTTTGTCACTGCAATGACCCTTACTCAGCTTGTTTGATCACAGCTGGTCCCCTGTTGATGTATGTGCAATAAGAAAGATAGACCTGCTTAGATGAACACTCATCTGTCCTCTCATTTCAGCCTGCTGATTCATTTTTGGATGCTAGGATCCCCTGTGGTTAGAGGCTATTGCGGCCAAGGTTTGTTGCAGCTCTAAAGAAGAGTAACCTGGCACAATCGCTCTTATTAAAACATCAGCTGCACTCACTGCTGGAATGCGATGCCTGAATCTCTCAGCATTCACGTCCCTAGCGTTTTCACGTTTCAAGTTAAAGCATCAAAAAAACAAACTCCTGTTAATGAGATGATGAAGCACAACATAGTTCTGTGAAAATATAATGAGGAACCAAGTCTAATAGGTTAGGGCCAATATGTCAATTTAGGACCACAAATTCTGTTCACTCCACAAATACCATTCTCTCTGGGAATAATGGATTCATTGTGTACACTTTGCTTCTTTGTTTCAGCCAACGATAGAAGTCAGTGCATAAATGCTGCACATTAAATGGAGCATCCAATTATACTAGGCTAATGGCAAACATTTAAAATAATGAATAGCTTATAGGGACCCATAAACAGAGTTCCTGATGATTAAATAATGAGTTCATGTTGAATAAATGAATAGTTCTGTCGTACATCATCTGTTTATCAGTTCTTCATGTCTTAGTAGATTGGAAACTTGTGATTCAAACAAAAATGTGGTTCGTGTGGTTTATCAAAGACTGAGATTGTCATGAGACATTGAGCTTTGGTATGATTCATGGTTTAGAAATATCAACTGTTGAGTCTCAGCTTCTTTTAAAATGAGGAGTTTTGAAATGAGGGCCCTTTGTATAATTTAGTTATTCTCTGGGCTATTTTGGCCCACTGCTTCCCTTGCAGGGCCACTGAGGCTGTATTGTGGGCAGAACAATGTGATGACAGTGCTGTCCTTTGGGAACATCTAATTAGTTCCACTAGGGGAGCAAAGCAGCACCACAACGTGCCCTGATATTTGGCTTGTGCACTCAGCGGAAAGATAGCCAGAGGGTTCACTTTAATTGCAAAAATGCCACCAGAATGTGAGTGTGCAACTTCACCTGTCCCTGATCATGAGACCACAAGGGAGAGCCCATTTGTACACGTGCGTCAAAACACATAACGTCAGTGTGGAAATGTGTGAACTTCAGTCTATATAAAACACGCACCTGAGTGTGGACGTGCCTGTGTAAGCTTCTGCTTCGTCCTCTCAGACAAATCAGAATTTACTTATTGATTGCCATAATGCACCAGAACAAAAGCAGGATTTTATTCTACTAAAATTCAGTTCTTGTTCTCAAGGGGCACTGTAGATGTGTTTTTAGTTTTAATATTTCAAGTAAATACTTTGTTTGGTGCTACAACAAATCAGTACTACAACAGGTGGCAAAAAAGTATTTAGAAGCAGTTTTAAATAGGTTATGTTCTAGGTGGCATTGCAGTTAGCTTAAATTTCATGCAAATAACCCTGAAGCAGAAGTGAAGGAAGATATGTATTCACTCCTGTATTTGGTCTTTTCTTTACGTCACTTGTGATTTCCCATGCTGCAAAACGGCCCAATAATTTTCTTATCTGCTTTCTTTGAGCCAATCAGCCTGTGCCCCATGTACTTTGTACCTTTAATCTTGATGATCTTGATCGAGTATCAGTCTGTTGCATCAGTCTTCATCACTCTGCCTTTTAGACTCTAATTTATGCTATGTGCCATTTCCCCATCTCCAACTCATTCTGCTCATGCAGACATCCTTACACAAGTCTTCACCTGTTTCACCTCTACCACCATCAGCATCTAGACTGCAGACTGAGTCATGTCCTGACCACTGGACTCTGCTCTACTATGCAACTTCGTCAGCATCTAATGCCCAAATAAACATTTATCTCCTTTTGGAAGTAATATTAAGTTATGCATTTTTATGTTTATGCAACTAAACTGTATACCAGCAAAGATTTTTATTTAAAAACAAATCTTTGATTTGGTCCCTATTTATGTGATAGCATCACACAGTTGCTGCAGATTTGTCAGCTGCACATTAATGCTGTGAACCTCTATGCCACCATATCCCAAAGGTGCAATATTGGATTACAATTGGCTGACCAAGGGGGCATCTGAGTACAGTAAAGTTTAAGATGATGTAAGCTTTGTGACATTATTTGTTATTCTGCTGGAGTAGCCATCCAAAATGGTTACACTGTGGTCATGGACAGGTGGATATGGGATGGATGGCAGGCAGTGTTGGGAAGTAACGGAATACATGTACCGGCGTTACATATTTACAGTTACAGTTACTGTTTAAAAAGGTGGTATTCAGAATACAGTTACTTTGTTGAATTAAATGGATTACACAGTGATCTTTTCCTGTTTCATATGTTAGGCTATGCCCTCTCTATTTTTGGTAATTCCACGCCAGTGGAACCCCAAACAAAACACGCATTAAGATCTTCTAAAGCCTGTGTCTAATCTCGCGGCCCATGACACCTCCACTTGCGGCCTGCATAATGACGTGAAGAAATATTTTTAAAAATTATTACTCAAAAAATTATTTAATATGAAGGCAATAGGCAGAGTGTTACAGGCATAGCCCTAACAGTAGCATCCCCAAGCTTCTACCTTTCTACCTATAAAACCCGGAGAGCAGCCAAATGGCTGGTAGGCTTTTAGCTAATCTTTAGCTTCAGCCAAGTGGAAGCTAAATTGGCTAGTCATTCATATGTATATTAGGTTGTTACCTGGGAATTCTGGAGGGAGGGGAGTGGGGGTGTGTGATTGAGGGGGTGGGGGAGCTGCTAAAAGCTGTGCACTTCCTTTTATGTTTCATCTTGATGCATTCTCAATCATCCAGGGAAATAAATCTCCAAAAGTCACCAACTTGGAGTGTTTCAGTTTGCCATCTCAGGGAGAAATCAACACACATGGGTGTATGTCCTTTGTTGCTGAGATTTATTGATAAAAACAGTACAAAAAACCAACCATTTGTACACATATTTACAAATGGCCTGCTGAGTGGTGCATGGAGCATGTTCATTGGTTCATGGACCTCCCTGAACTAATGGCATTTATTGCAATTGTCATCTTGCGGGGGGTTAACAGGGTTCCATCTCTAAATGACTGCTGGTCAGCAAACCTGGGAAACCCACAGATTATTGGAACTATGGCACGAAACCGCTTCCAAGACATCACGCTAAAGCGTAGGTGTTGCATGGTTTTTGTACTGGTTTTATCGATAAATCTCAGCAACAAAGGACATACACCCATGTGTGTTGATTTCTCCCTAAGATGGCAAACTGAAACACTCCAAGTTGGTGACTTTTGGAGATTTATTTCCCTGGATGATTGAGAATGCATCAAGATGAAACACAAAAGGAAGTGCACAGCTTTTAGCAGCTCCCCCACCCCCTCAATCACACACCCCCACTCCCCTCCCTCCAGAATTCCCAGGTAACAACCTAATATACATATGAATGACTAGCCAATTTAGCTTCCACTTGGCTGAAGCTAAAGCTTAGCTAAAAGCCTACCAGCCATTTGGCTGCTCTCCGGGTTTTATAGGTAGAAAAGCCAAATGGCTGCTCTCTGGGAGTTTAAGTCTAAAGAATGTAGCCTCATGGGCAGTGTAGTCTGTGCTGCAGGGAGAATGGACTGCCATACCCATTATGTGGGTGTACACTGTACACTGTGTTTGTGTTTTCCTCTGAAACAATAAGTTCCGTTGGAGAAGCCTTTCAATGCCTTTCAACGCCTCTCTCTGTCTCTCGTTAGCAAAGTTGACCCAGACAACAAAGTACAACTAGTTTTCGGCTACGAGCCCGACACGAACCCGACATATTAGGCAGAGGCCATTACTACGGTTCGGAGCCGCGGACCTGTTTTATATAGACCCGGAATATTTTTCTATACGAGATCGCTGCAAAAAGTGCAGCCTTACATAATGTCCACCCTACTGTTACTCATTTTATATTAGGATTTAAAAATCTAGTTGGTATTGGTATGGCGAGTAGCTTTCAGTAATAGTAATACATCACACAGGAATAGTTCAATCATGTAGTTGTAAAAATCATGATAATATATTAAGTAATCCAAAGTATTCAGAATACGTTACTATCATTGCGTAACGTAACAGAATAAGTTACAAAGTACATTTTGGGGCATGTATTCTGTAATCTGTAGTGGAATACATTTTAAAAGTAACCGTCGGAACACTGATGGTAGGCTGTGGCAGTTAAGTCTGACAAAAATTTAGGTGTAGAAAAAAGTGCTCCTATCAATGAGTGTGAATGGGTGAATGTGCAAGTTGTATAAAAGCACTTTGAGTGCTCAGAGGAGAAAAGTATTATATAAGAACAAGTCCATTTACCATTTACTATTTATGTGGTGCTCAGCTGGTAATAAGACGCCCGAGTTATGTCAAGGAAATACCTCTCCACACATTACACCACCAGCAGGAGCCTTCTGAACTATTAACACAAGACTGGATGGATCCATGTTTTCATGCTGTTAACACAAAGTTCTGACCCTACCATCCATATGTCTTAGCAGAAATCAAGACTCATCAAACCAGGCAATGTTTTCCAAATCTTCCAATGTCCAATTTTTGGTGAACCTGTGTGAATTGTACCCTCAGTTTCCTGTTCTTAGCAGACAGAAGTGAAACCGGTGACATAGGAGCGGTTGCTGACTTTCCCAGTGACATCTGTTTTTGAAGATTCCCATGTGAGTTTAAAAACTTCATGTATCAAAGACTATGTTAAGCTCAGGTACATCAAGTTGCCAACATCACAAGAGGAAAATGTATGTTAGTCCTTTAAATGTGTGTGTTAAATGTGTATGCGTCGGTGTGCACTCTGATATCAGGAGCTGAACATCCTTCCACTGCATGAATAAAAGATGTTTCAAAAGTCTTGAGAGTAGTGAATTATTGAGGAAGCAGTAACGAGGCAGATGCCGGGGCCAGGTGTGGGGTGCATGGAAAAGTGTGTGTGTGAGAGAAAGAGAGGAAGGATTAGAGGGAGAGAAAGACAGAGTGAGAGAGCAGGAGTGTTTGGATCAGGTTGACTCGGTCAAAGTCAACTTTGGGCAAACATGGCCTTTAGAAAAATATGTTCTTACAAGAAAACTTTTTTAATCTTATTATAAGCACTATATAAGATTTAATCTTATATAGTGCTGCAACAGACTGATCAGCCACAGCAAAACCTCCTGTGAAATATTACAAAATAATTCCAACAAAACAGTTCAGCCATGTTGCTCTTGTAGCACAGACTCACAAATTTTGCAGAAGCTGGCAGCAGATCCTTTGGGTTTAGTGTGGATCTGACTTGTTCCAGGGCATCGCAAGTATTGGAACAGTTCTAACAGTGTGACATGAATCATGTCAGCTATACCAGATGCATGCAACCGCTAGTGCATTGGAATACATGACAGAACTTGTGACCAAACTTGGATTCTAAATATGACAGAAAAGAAAGCAAGTACCATGCAGTCACATAGAATAAACACACATTCACAAATGGAGGACAGATAGAAACAATTCAATGGCTACACTAGTTTAAAAAAATGGCAATTAATATTAAAAAATATGAACAGTGCTCAAACAGAGGAAGAAAGTCTCAACTCAAATCAACAAAAAAATCTTTTGAAAGTTCTGTCAAATGTAACCATAAACAGAATGTGATGATTCACAGATGAATTGTAACATGCCAAACTCATGGTAGTATTAAACCATCTGGATAGATGGTAGAAGGATGGTGTAATATCTGCGATATTTCAGCAGGCAGTCACAGGATCAAATATAAAATCTGTCCAAACAGAAAAAGGACAAAAACAGTCGAAGATGATTGATAGATGTGATACATCCAAATTAAAAAATGTACATACTGATTCATGGGGAGGAGGCAATAGCCTAGCACATGTGCAGATTGTGTACTTATTCAAAAGACAACTGCACCAGTTCTCAAAATGTCAGGTTATCCTTTTTCAACATGTATTCTTCCTGTTTATTCCCTGCAGGGGTGCCAGTTTCACGTCTGCTTTGCTGCATTTTGTTTTGGTGTAATAGAAGCATGCCACTCTGGCACTGAAACACAATTGTGACAAATTTTTTAGAAGGTTTTGGCATGGTTAGATAGTGCTCTCCTGCACAGACCTAACTTGTTTCATAGTCAAATGGAAAACCAAAGGGTGCTAATGCTGGACTACAGTCAATACTGTGATAAACCCAGGAAATAATAGCACTGCTGTAAAGAGAAATGATTGAATGGGGGAGAAGTGAGACTAAATATGAGTTGTATTGTCTAGTGTCTCTGTAGGCTGTTAGGGTTCAGTAAAAGCCCAAAATCAGCAGGAAGAAAGGTTGCTTTCCCATGAGACAACATGAAATGCCTCCGAATATTTATTTGTGCCTACAGGGGAATGATCTGGCAGCTGTCAAACAGCTCACCTGAAGGAGTCAGGTCAGTATGAGTTCAGCCATTCTCACAAAGCCCCTCCATTCTCAAGAGGCGGATTAGCTCTTCAAGGGGGAATAACTTGGGATCATCTGGCATTTGTTGTGTGTAAGGATTTACATTTTTAGCGGGTATTTACCCACCTAATTGTTTTTTTAATTGGCTCTCTGAATTGGTCAGAGACCCTATCATTAAAAATGATTATTTAGAGCATTTTTAAATGAGAAACACAGAGAGCAACAAGAGGAGGAGCAGTTTTTTTCCTCAAAAGTTTTAGTGCTACCTAATGAAAGTGGATGCAATGTAGATTTCTGATTTAACTCACAACAGGTCATGATTAGAAGATAAGAAGAACACAATTCTGGATTTTTAAAGACTTTTAAAAACCTTTTTCTTCTCTTTTTTAATACCTTTTTTGTATTTTTGTTTGTTTGTTTGTTTGTTTTCCCATCCAAGCCTTTCTCCTTAAGGAATGACCCTTGTGGCAAAATACAACCACAGTAAAAAAATAAAAAAATAAATAAAATAAAATAAAAAAACAAGCAAAAACTCATGTTTTATGTATTCATAATAGAAAATAAACTGGTCCTTACCAGATGTATAAGTTAGCTAAATACAACCTATGTACTATAAAACATGCTAGGGAGGAAAGACACCAGTAATCTTAAAGAAGCAACTGTTGCTCCTTGTTATATGAAGCACTATAAGGTCATTTCCAAACAATTTGAAGCCCATTATTCTGTAGAAAGTGAGAAAAAACAAGTGGAAAACATTCAAGACAGTTGCCAATGTTGCAGGAGTGGATGTCCCAGCAAATTAATCGTTAGGTCAGACAGTTTGACTCTCAGGGATATTGCAAAATTCCCAAGAGCTATATCTCAGACTTTACTGGTCTCAGTTAGCTCGCTGAATGTTAAAAGTCATGACAGTACAATTAGGAAAAGACTGAAGGTTAGGGGGTAGGGGTGGGGTAGGTATAAATATGACAATAACTCTTGTAACTCTTTATTTGTTTAATATTGTGAGAATTAGAATTAATACATCCAGAACTAAGAAAAACACAGAGCCCAAAATACAACTTCAAGTTCACACTTTATTCGTCACATACACAATCATACAAGTTCAATTCAATTCATTTTTATTCATATAGCGCCAAATCCCAGCAACAGTTGCCTCAAGGTGCTTTATATTGTACAGTAAATCGTACAATAATAGATACAGAGAAAAACCCAACAATCATATGAGCCCCTATGAACAAGTACTTTGGCAACAGTGGGAAGGAAAAACTCCCTTTTAACAAGAAGAAACCTCTGACAGAACCAGGCTCAGGGAGCCATCTGCTGTGTTGTGGTGAGAGAAGGACAACAGGATGAAGACATGCTGTGGAAGAGAGACAGAGATTACAAGTACAACATGCAGTGAAAGGCAGGCTGCAGACATGGCCGAGCCAAAAAGAAATCAGTGAAAGTACACACATCAGGGACAAGAGGAGAAAAAAAAAGAACTCTACTCAAACTGGACTGGAAAACACATGAATATTTACATCTACACCATGTAAAAGGACCTGACATGGTGTAGGGTAAGGAGTGACCCGGTGCAGACAGCAGCCATCTTGTCCTGCAGTCGTTTCCAGTACTGGACAGACCCACCATCTGCACCGTGAGGTAGCAAGCATCGGAGGCGTTTGGGATTGGGGGAGGGTGGGTGAGTGCTTACAGGAGGCACAGGCAAACATACAAGAAACAGGCAAAGACACAACAGGGCTCAACTAAAAGACAGGAATATACATACACACACAACACACAAGGATAATGAAACACATGAAATAAAAGTAAAAGCAAAGCACAAGTGATTTAAACTCACCAAAATAAAGTAGTAACTTGGCACTTGAGGGAACCACCAAAAACAAAGGAATCATTCTCGAAGGACTCTAACCATGATACTAAACCACAAAATGACACTTGAATATAAGAATAAGCCTATAGACCAAACAGAATGCTAAATTATAATTCAAAGTCCAAAAACACTCAGTGAGCTAAGACCCAGGACCACGGCAGGTGGAACATGTGCATCCACAAGGGTTACCTGTATAAAACATTTAACAGTGTCACAAACCAGTGGAGAGGTATGTATATACAAATGTTGAAATGTCCACTGATTAAGGAATACCGCATGTAAAGTAAAGTACTTTCCTGAAAGCATTATACTGCCCATGGGGTTTGTTTGTATTTCACAGTGATGCACAGTCAATGCCTGGAAGAGATTAAACTCAAATAGCCCAAAACACACAAAGCACAAAAAAAAAGCAAATAAATAAAATAAATAAAACCACCAAAGGTTTCTTTCATAAAAAGACAGCTAACAGAATCCACAATTTTAGCCTCCAGTAGGCTAAAGAAAGTTCACAAAGGCTGTTGCTAGTCTGAAATGCACTGGGATGTCATGGTTGGGAAAAAAATAGAGTTTCTCTAACAACCCTGCTACAGAAGGGGTGACAATGTTGTTCCATTCTATTTCTCCACTAGTTAATATCTGACACAGTATTGCAATCTTAATTGATTTTTTATTATAGTTTTTCTGTATTTCATATGTGATTTAAATATCTCCTCTAAACATCACTGTTACTCTAATTCATCAGCAATTGCAAGAAATACTAATAATAAAAGAACTTCACAACAGAAAGCTGACTGTTGAGGATCCAGAAGCATCATATTCATCATTGCCATGAAACCATTCACAATCTTCATGACACTGGCTCTAAACTCAGCACAAACCTTTCAGCACCCTGGGACATCTGCATGTACACCCTGAAGACAAGACCTCACCACAGAGAAAGATCAGAGTTGTTTATGACATGTCTTGCAATAGCTGCAGGGGATGCTATACCAAGCATTTTCTGATCTGATGTCAGTGTCTGGAGGATGACATCATTTGCCTGTTTATCCCCAAATCTGGTTTTATATTGTGACAGCCATGCAGGTAGGGCTTGCATGGCTATAATAAGAGAAATATTGTGGTTTGTGTTCAAATTTTGGATGAGAACACTGGGTGATTATAAATAAAATAAAAAAAAGATGGCCTACACCGGCCTTCTCATTATATGAGCTATGCTAGTCTGCACATTGTTGTGCCAACTATCTCTTTTCAATGAACTTTGTTGAAGACCAAGAGGATCCCACGTGATAAAGACATTCCTCAAACATGACTATATGCTTCACCACACAGAGAAAGATTTCTTCATGAATACCTAAATGAAAATGGCAAAGAATCCAAATTAATTACTGGCCTCTAACTCCCCAGTTTCCAGTCTTTTAGACGGCAAACTTAGACTGAGCTGCCTACAGAACCAAAGGATCTTATCCTGATGTTTCAGTGGATCGACAGGATACTGCCAAAGCTCCCATGTCCACGTCCACTTTTCTTCTTTGCACAGACCAACGATATTTTAGAGTTTTCATTTGACAAATACAGAAAGGTGTCTGACAAGTATGTGCAGTGACACACAAAAAAAAAAAATACCCACATCATAAAAGATTTTATGACACTGGACAAGATTAAGTCTAGAAATGCCAGCTAGTATACATCACACTTATCACTGCATTAATTCAACAATCATAACTTTAACAGCATTCCCAGAATGGTTATCAGGTTGTCTCTATCTCAAACTCACTTGAACTCACCCCTGCGGTTAGCTCATAAACCCATGCCCACTTCAGTATAACTATTTGCCAGCTCAGCTCCTTTGAAAGGCACACATCATCAATATTACTTATTCCCTTTTGATGTGCTCCACTAAAATAATTCTGCTTTGATCACTGAAACACTGTTATTGTATTTATGCTGCTGCTTGAAGCCTCTGGGTTAAAATCCTTCTGATGTGGTGAGAAAGCACCAGTCTATCAAATTACTAAATATATGTCACAATTTGAGCCAGAAGATTTGAACTGACATCTATGGACTGGTGGCAAATAGAAGGAAAACCCTGAACTTCTAAGGCCTGCATCACGGGATCAGACGGTTATGTTATGTTTATGGGGGTGTTTTCTGTTTTGGCTTGGGTGTTCCTGGCCCTTAGAGGAAAGGGGTACTGTCTCTCTCTGACAACTGTTGTACTTCACAGCATAAACATACAATATAAAATAAAAGGAAGTATAAACATGTGTCATGTACCATAGTAATATTTCAGTGAGACCGCAACTACTCTACTCTAAGTCTATAGCAATTGGGAATAAAAACATCTCTAAGTTAAAAATTTTTTTTTTTTAAAAAATCACAGTGCAGAGAAAACACAGCTGTTTTGTGTCAGATAAGCTACAACAATTTTCACAAACTAGCCTCTTTTAAACACCTTAATAACAAAATCATTCATTTTAATTGCGATTTAGAAGCCAATTACCAGATGCCAATTATCTACGGTCATTAATGATTTAACTTAAACCATGGACACTCTAATGTGCTAAAAGGCTGGACGGCTTCCAAAACATGTCTTATCAAGGCTCTATGAAATTGATTAACCCTGTCCTTACTAATTCTAGCTTTTTCCCGTGAGGGAGAGCAGCTTTTCCTCCTCGCTGGGTATTGTGCTGCAGTTGCAGAATCCACAACAGCTGACCTAAACAACAAAGCAAAAAAAAGAAAAAAAGCTTATGGATTCTACGACTATCGTTAAATAAATCACTGATGTTTTATATGCACATTGAACTGCATATTCACAGTTAAACTGCTACAGGTCACAGAATCTGATGAGCCATGGAATATGGTTTGAAGTCAGCCATGGGCTGACAGATGGTAGATATTTAAACAGCACTCATTCATCCCTCAAATAATGTGTTTTGAAGTGGTTCTGTTCTGATTTGAAGTTAAGCTGTCTCAAAATGTTTGTTAACAACTAAATGATAAGTTATCAGACATATACATGCATTTGTATAAGTCTGTATCAAAACACTTGTTTACATTTTTTGTTAAAGGATTCATGACAGGATCCAGAGCTTAAGGAAAATAGATATTTTAGTACCCAGATCCAAAATGGAATCCAGCTCTCTCATGAGACAGATATTTTTAGTTGTAATGAGCAGAGATGGGCAACGCGTTACTGTAATCCGATTACTCTTTTCAAGTAACGAGTAAAGTATGGGATTACTATTGCAAAAATGGTAATTAGATTACTGTTACTTTCCCGTAGGAACGCTGCGTTACTGCGTTACTAAAACCGTGATTTTCTTGCGAGAGTGTCTCATGACAGTGACGTAAGCGAGTGCACCGTTCGTGACAACAGCCGTGTGCAGATCAGTGGATCATATATCGAGTGCGGGAGAGAGTATGAGCATGCAGCGTTTAAAGCGTGGAAGTACTGACCTTACTTTGAGTTTGATTCCATAAAAAGTGACAAAAACATTAGTGTCCGTTGTGCGTGGGAAGAAAACTTCTTTTTACAGCGAAAAAAACCCCCTAAACTTCCAAGCAAGCACCGAGTGCGCTACGACGTAATGGGAAACTCACAGAGAAACTCGCGGATTCTTCCACTGACCGCTGCGGCGCACCTGCACCAGGGTAAACCTCCGCCTACCCTACTCCTGCTTTACAGGTGAAAATAGAGCAAAAGGACCGCTAGTCTTTGACTTTATTTATTTTATGCTGTGTTTTACTTCCATCTATTTGAAAGACTGAGTGTAAACACACACAAAAAAAATATTTTATGTGCTGAAATGTGCAGAAAATAGGTTTAAATATTAAACAAATTTCTTCCAGTCAGAGAATGTTGCATATAATTACATTTTTGCTTGATGCATGAAGTTAAAAGATTAAAACTAATAAAAAAAGTTTTAAAAAGGGACTTTTCCATTTGATTACATTTTGTATGATGGATTATGCAGAAAAAGTAGAATTGGGCTGAAAGATCTATCGCTTTATCACCTATTCAGGTTGTAAATCGTGTTTTTAAAAAGTAACTAAGTAACTAAGTAATTAATTACTTTGAAAATAAGTAATCAGTAAAGTAATGGGATTACTTTTTTGGGGAAGTAATCAGTAATTAGTTACTGATTACTTTTTCAAGTAACTGCACCAACACTGGTAATGAGTGAGGTAGAAGATAGTGATTAGAGAGTCGCACAAGTCATATAACAGCTGTTGTCTCCATGCAAAAAAGTAAGCATTCAGAGCAGCTTCCCCTTCAAGTGCTACTCTTACAGGGACTCTAATCGACAGCTGTACATTTTTTTTAGCTCATTTAGGACTTTGCTGAAGAAATAGCCTCTGAACTTGAGTCTAAGAACCCTTCTCTTAAAAGGAAAATGCTCATGAAAAGGAAAATGTCCTTAACAGAGATTTGCATTTACTCATCCTTTCCCAGTGCATAAATGTAAATTAAGTGTTGAAGAATTACGTGGAAAACTTTGACTAGAGCATTTAGAACTTTTGTACTTTGCTTATTGTCCTCCTCTGTGCAGACATAATGGAGAAGAAATATGTTTAATTTCCAACTGATGAAGAAAAAACAATCAGAAAATACTGTGTGTGCATAAACACTAATACACCTTTTAATCTACAGCGTGGCACTCTTGTAGCCAGACCTTTGACTTGACACTCTGCTGTGTTGATTAATTCTAATTTTAAGACAATGATGAGTCTTCCACCAAATCAATGTGTCAGTGTTAATTGGAGTTTCTCGGCTTTCGTGTTAATTCGCTCCCTCTGGCTCTAATTGGGTGCTGACAGACAAAGTGTATCTGTCGCTCAGGCACTGGGTTGATGTTGGTTTGTTGTGGTTGTTTGTAAAGAGAGTAACAGCAGTGGTGAGACTGCATCTTGATATTGATGAGACTTGAATCCCCTCTTGCTTTAGCAAGCAAGATCTTATCATAATGGCAAGTGGACGTTATTGTTACCAGCCAAACTCTTACCAACTACATGACCCTGTTTTTTTCTGGATCATTATAGTGATGTCTGAGATTGTGTTTTACCATTCCTCATTAAAGTGGCATTTGCATGTTTCTGTCGCTAGTCATTAAAATAAAGCACAGATCCACAATGCTCTGTTCTTCCTCTGGACAATGGCTGCAACTTGCTAGCTGCTGACACTCACTTCCACACTCACCTCCTTATCCTCTTTTCTTCTTGCTTCTATAAGCACACAGTTTTTCTCTATGAGCACGATCTGTCTTTTCTTCCTTCTTGTCCTGCCACATCCTATATGTTGAACTGACTATGGAAGCTTCCCCTCAAAGACCTGAAATATCAGGAGGTCTAGTTGGCATTTTTTTCGTGTGTCTGTGTGTCAGGTGTTTCTCATGTTCTCCCTCTGCTTTGGCAAAAAAAAGCTCTAAGTGTGACAGACTGTGCTTTTGTTGTACAGTATACTGCACTGACACCAGGCCTGTGTCAGCAGGGTTTCCCACCACCTTCTGGATAACAACAAGCCCACAACTAGGGTGTGGGAGCTATCTTGCATGACTTTATCTGTGGTGACAGTTAATCGGAATCAAGTTGGGTATTGCAGCACTCTCAACAGCGCAGCTTGGTGTTTTGGCCTCAAGGACAGCTACTAGATTTCTTATTGTTCAAAGTTTGAAAAATATACTGGTGATGTTGGACATATACATTAAAAAGCCTTTAAATATTGAAGTGCTACAAGTATAAGTACCCATCAGAAAGTCTCATATTTTGTACAAAGAGCAAGCTGATTAATGCATTAAGAACAATTAGTTTTTCAGTGTGCCCATTCAGATATTCATAATTTTCTTTTACTTCTAATCTGTTCCTGATAGTCCAAGGTACAGCAGCATTGACTTCCCCCATTTGGAGACAAACAGGTGCAGCCTGAAAGCAGCTTTCATGCAACCTTTAGGAGTGCTGATAACAGAATTATGAGACTAATCAAGAAGATCATACTTCATTCCCATCTGAACAGTGTGCAACAAATAAAATCTTATCAGTCTGACCTTTGTAACAGCAGGCAGAAGAGAAATTAAATTCTCAGCTCCTGAGTGGACAATTACAGAGGCTGTAAAGATGCTTGTTCATCAGATACAGGGGGAAATATTCAAATTTGACATTTGAATCAGGATGTCTTACATTGGCAGAGAAGTGTCCAGCTTTGGTGTGGTGATGCATGGAATGCTAAATGACCAACCAGCAGACTACACTCAAACTACAAACATGCCAGCTTGATTACAAAGCTCATCAGTTAGCAGTAGACACAAGTAGACACAAACATCAAATTGGGACCTCCCCATGCTGCAGAAAAATTTTGAGTTGTAATCATTTCTTCAAGCTGGCATAGAACTGTCTGGTAGTCACTTGAACTTGAATCATTGAATCTCCTCTGCAATGTAAGTAAATATGTATGTTCAGGTTCTGTGACTGTTTCTAGATTTGATAAAGTGTCTGACGTATGTAGTTGTTTTCTGTCTTCTTCCCTCCTTCTTCTCTTTCTCTGTTCTTTTCTAATTCTCTCCCAGTCTTCCCCTTCTCTCTCTGTGATGGCTCTTTTAGAGTCAGAGACAAACCTAGACACTCCCTGGAGGCAGCACGTCTGCCCTTTGAAGATAGAGAGATGCACTATGGGTAGTCCTCTAAATACTATAAACACCAGATCCTACACTGATGCAAGGTGCACTGAGCACTTTATGATATATGGCAACACTATAACAACACCACAAGTAATTACCATCTCTAGAAAATTATACCCCTGCCAATATAACAATGTAATTATGGGAAGGTAGTGTGGGCTTTTGTTAACTTAAGTATGGAGCATGACAAAAAGAAAGTTAATGAGCGTTTGTGTTTCTCCTGACTGATTTCTTTGGCTGACTAAATCTTAAAATGCTGGCACCCAGAAAGCAATCAAGATAGCATCTGATTGTAATCACTCATACATTATGATAACATACGCAATCACGTTGACAAGAAGTGTGTAATTTACACCTGCACATTAAAACATGACTAGCTAGCTCAATGCTTTGTTTAGACTAACACAGGTACTAGGTAATCTAGTAAGCATCACACCGTAATTGCAAGTAGATATTGTCTTGGCAGCAAATGAGTCCACTATTAGCTACTGATAAAAACTGAGCAAGCCCAACCAACCTTTTAAAATATTTAGGATGAAACCATGACCACACTGCAAACTTACCCAAGAAGTTGGCTTTGTTTTTCTTTGAACTGTAGCTTTTCGTAACAGTTGTACTAAAAACAAAACTGTATTGACAGCCTACCAAAAATACCACTGATTTTTTCTTAAAATCCAACACATAGCACCATTAGTATTAAAAAGCATGCTGGAGCCCAGCATTTTATCTCAAGGTGCATAGGCCCCACACTTTTCTTTGCTCCTTTGGACACATTAAAAGTTTGCAGAAGCATTTTCTGAATGGACAAACAAGACTGGATGCAGCACAGGCTTCAGGGAAAAGGCCTTACTCCAGCAGTGACATTTTGGACACATTCTACGACTAAGACCAAACACCTATAAAAAAAAGTTTTCCTGCCTCACCTGATATACAACATACTTTCACTGCAGCTAGGGAAGCTTAAAAGAATGCCCAAAGATTGCTATAAGCTTAGAGTGGACCTCTGTGTATACAGTAGATATACACACACCATTGGTTTGGGTGTTGTTGTTATGAAGTGCAATGGAGCAAAAAGGCCTTATCTAGCCCTTAGGTGTGAGTTAACGCCTGACAACTACAGAGGGGGAAATGACTTGAAGCACCTGCACACAATGTCAATATTGAAAATGGGAAACTTGTTCTAAGGGTAATAAACTGTAGCATTGTATCAAACTATGGGAATGCTTGATATGATCAATGCAATGTCTATGGATGCTTCAAGGTCTTTCTTATTACTTTTAATAGATCTTATTTTGATAAGCAACTTAATAATCAGACTGGGTAGGTGTGCTATTATGGAGAATTGACCATGATATGGATCTATACTTAATGAGTTTTACAGACTTACTCATTTGTCATGTCTAGTAATAAAAAATAAAAGTTGGATAAGAATCTGAAGTTCAGAACTAGTAGAATGGTGGCAAAGAAGTAATTAAATTTAAAACTGTTTTGAAAAATATAGAAAAATGAAAGTCAGGATCCTTTAATTACAGCGATCTTTAGAAAAAAAAACAGACTTATATGATAATTACATTTTGAAGTTTTTACATTACTGAAAGAATAGCTTCAGGACATATGCTTTTTGAAATAGAGCGGGCCGATAACTTTTTTTAGGGATTATTTAAAGGTGATTTGAAATTGTGATAATTTGTCTTCTGCATACCCAGGATGTCAAATTCATCATATTAACGGTGCTAATCTTGCACGCAGCTTGAGATGGGCACATCTAATGACTCCAGATTTTAACGACAGTGAACAGACGTGTGTGTTTACTCATCTGATTGCACGGTGAGTAGTGACCTCCACAGTTCTACTGTCATGCAGATAAGACTGGCAGAGTGGAGGAAAGGAGAACGGAACGAAGGAAGCAGAGTAAGTGAGTCTGTCAAGTACAGATGTGGAGGAGTTGACGTGTGAAGAAGAAGAAGGGGGTGGATGGCAAGCATAGTCAATGGACAAACACTTCTTCAAGTAGCTCTGTCCTGCAGATCCAGTCAATGAGTAGATGTCATGTTAAAGGAGAATTCCAAGTTTCTTTCGATCTGCTGTATTTCCAATTAATTTGGCTGACTCTCAACGTCTAAATACTTTTTTCTTCATTCATCACCTCTGTTGAAGAGATTTGTAGGTGGAAAAACTGAGGTTACACAAATGTAGTGCAAGTGAAGGCTGACTGGGACATGGTCAAAGACATATATGCACAATGGTTAGTCACAGAAATGGGGAATACACCACAGTGACATAAAATTGAATTCTCCATTAACTCATAAAGATATGCAATAAGAGGCAGGTGTTTGAGGAACTGAAGGGTTTGGACGCTTGACATTAAAATGAAGATAAAAGGTTTGAATAGGGAATCTGAATAAGAATTTAGCAGCAGGCAGCACAATACTAATGTGTAACAGAGCGATGAAATCTTGTAGAGTCTTGCAAAATTACTTGAAATGTAAAGTTCTGAAGTGTTCATTCGTCCCCTTCTGCCGTCTTCGCATCAAGTTGTAGTTTTTTGGCTAATGTATAAAAGAAGATAAAACTATGCACGTTCAGTCTGAACCAATGGATTATGCAGCTGTATAGTACTCAAGGCTGATAATATGTACAGCTCAATATAATGAAGTTTGCTTTGTAGAGCCTTGTGCTGCTGGTGGCCTAGCCAGGGTGTACCTGCTCTTGTCCCATGACATCTGGGTAAGGCTTCAGCATGTCTGGATGAAAATAAATTATGTATGTGGATGACAATTTCTATTATTTTGCCTCTAGATTTTAAATCAAATAATAAGCATGTCCCCAAAGTGCAGAATTTAAGAATTCAGTTCAAAGGTTTTAACAAAACCGTTGTAAAGGTAACTCAAAAGTCATTTAGACAAAGTGCCTGATGTGTAGAAACCATGGACATTACCAAACCCTACATTCCCTCTCTTTAGAGGATCTGTCAGGTCTTTGTTGTGTGTGTGTGTGTGTGTGTGTGTGTGTGTGTGTGTGTGTGTGTGTGTGTGTGTGTCTCTCTCTGTTTTAATTTTTGTTTCAGTAACTAAACAGCATAATTATTGATTACTGATGACTGATGTCACCACTGAAAAATATCAAAGAACATTTCTTTTCCTCGTAAAAATCTGTTGTTGCTTTTTTGCTGCATTCTTTCTGTCATTATCCATCTGATCAAATTTGAAACATTTAGCTTATTCGGCAATAGCATTATCAATAAACAAAGGTGCCTATTGCACCTGTACATGTCCATACCTCCATTGCCTCAAACAAATGATGTGGTAATCAAGTTCATCTTGATTTCATCTCTTCAGATTTTTTTTCTTGGACCAGTTAAGACTTTTAGATTTTTATTCTGGCAAAATCTGGCCTTCTTTTTCTTGAATGCAAACCGGTTGTATTTACAGCGCTTATTGTAAGACCTTGACATTTATGTGCCTATATCCTTAAGACGATGTTCTAGTACAGCTCAATAAGTTTATTTTGCTTTTTCAGCCTAATTATGGGCTCCTTCTCTTGCATTGACAGCCAATCATATGCAAATTCAGCATCGGAATCAGCTCCGGGTCTTTTATACGCTTAATTTGTCATTGACAAATAAACATGCCTGACCTAGCTACACTCAACAAAAATATAAACGCAACACCTTTGTTACTGCTCCCATTCCCCATGGGATGGACGTATAGACCTAAAATTCATTCCAGATACACAATATAACCATCCCTCCCAAACAGTGGTCACAAATCAGTCCAAATGTGTGGTAGTGGGCACATCTGCTATATTGAGATAATCCATCCCACCTCACAGGTGTGCCACATCAGGATGCTGATCTGACATCATGAGTAGTGCACAGGTGTACCTCAGACTGCCCACAACAAAAGGCCACCCTGGAATGTGCAGTTTTTTGCGCTATTGGGGGTCTGGGGACCCAGAACCGGTCAGTATCTGGTGTGACCACCATTTGCCTCATGCAGTGCAACACATGGAGTCTATCAGATTGTCAATTGTGGCCTGTGGAAAGTTGGTCCACTCCACTTCAATGGCTGTGCGAGGTTGTTGGATATTTGTGGGAACTGGTGCACGCTGTCGTATACGCCGGTCAAGCACATCCCGAACATGCTCAATGGGTGACATGTCCGGTGAGTATGCTGGCCATGCAAGAACTGGGACATTCTCAGCTGCCATCTGCCCTGAACAATGTGAACCATGATTCATCTGTGAAGCGCACACCTCTCCAACGTGCCAGACGCCATCGAATGTGAGCATTTGCCCACACAAGTCTGTTACGGCGACGAGCTCGAGTCAGGTCAGGACCCCGATGAGGACGACGGGCATGCAGTTGAGCGTCTCTGAGACGGTTTCTGACAGTTTGTGCAGAAATTGTTTGGTTGTGCAAACCAATTGTTCCAGCAGCTGTCTGGGTGGCTGGTCTCAGACGATCTTGGAGGTGAACCTGCTGGATGTGGAGGTCCTGGGCTGGTGTGGTTACACGAGGTCTGCGGTTGTCAGGCCGGCTGGATGTGCTGCCATATTCTCTGAAACGCCTGTCGAGACGGCTTATGGTTGAGAAATGAACATTCAATGCACGGGCGACAGATCTGGTTGACATTCCTGCTGTCAGCATGCCAATTGCACGCTCCCTCATTGCTTGTGGCATCTGTGGCATTTTGCTGTGGGACAAAACTGCACATTCCAGGGTGGCCTTTTGTTGTGGGCAGTCTGAGGTACACCTGTGCACTACTCATGATGTCAGATCAGCATCCTGATGTGGCACACCTGTGAGGTGGGATGGATTATCTCAATATAGCAGATGTGCCCACTACCACACATTTGGACTGATTTGTGACCACTGTTTGGGAGGGATGGTTATATTGTGTATCTGGAATGAATTTTAGGTCTCTACGTCCATCCCATGGGGAATGGGAGCAGTAACAAAGGTGTTGCGTTTATATTTTTGTTGAGTGTATATGCTGAATTGTGACTTACTAGTCAAGTAAACCATTACAATTCTTTCTGAACTGGCAAATGCAAAGCATTAAACTAACTGTACCAACCTGTAAAAGATCTTTGCTGCATTTAGTGGGATATCATCTTTTCATTACATATCTGCTGACATTTTTCACATCTGCACTCCTTCATAACCAACCCTACAATAACCATAGTCCCTTTGGTACCATCAGTGTCATCATCCTTCAGTCATCTCAACCACATACTTGCACATCCCCATCTGACCCATAAGCATCAGAGCATCCCTGTGGCCCTTACTCAGCTTCAGTCTCAACTACTCCTACACAGTCTGAGTGCTCTACTCTACCCTGCATGAGGGGGAAGCCAAGCCACCTATCTGCTGTTCTGCACACAATTTGAGATGACAGGTTAAGTGGCTTACCTACCCCTGGGTCTGCTAATATAACGAAACAGGACCAACATCTCAGATGGTCTTGTGTCTTACATGTGGGACTTGAGTGGCAAAGAGTCAGAGTGGTGATAGTGGTGGAAAGATGTTAGGGTGAGAATGGGGAAACGAACCCAACATATACTAAAGACATTGGACTGTAGTGGGGTAATTGTTACTAACCACTATTTTTTTTAAATGTATTCTGTTTTTGCCCTCTCTTCCTATCTCTTTTGCTAGGGAAAAAAATGGTCATCAGTAAACCTCTTAACACTAAATCACTTCCATAGCCATGGGAACATGTGGAGTGCCATTTTGTGCGACTGGCACTATGAGTTGAGTGTGTATGTATGTGAGTATGTGTGCCAGAGCATTGGCACATCTATTACTACTACTGTTTTCTGTTCCTTGCCAATTGTCACTATTTATTTGGTTATTTAACCATCCACTGTTTCTCTGTCTGGAAATTGAGAGCACTGGGAGCTGATGTTTTCAACCACTTTTAAAGTTCTCTCCCATTGGGGCTGTCTCAATACAATGTATACTGCCCAGCTTTCATCTTGCTTACTCCTTCTATGTGTTGGACTGCCTCTTTGCACAACCTGCATCTCGGGTTCTGTCTGTTGAACCCTCTATTCATCTATTACTTAAAGTCAGTTCTGTTGCTGCCTCAAAAATGTTGTGCTTTCCTTCAGGCCATCCTTTTCTAGAAATGCTGAAATTCTAGATGTCAGCTGCTTATGCGTCAGTGATGTCTGCAATGGAGGGGCTTAGTCTTCCACAATATTTTTTCTTCTCTTCCTCATCACCTTCTGTCTTGTACTGTCTGTCCATCCAGGACTGTAGGCCTGACACTCAATATTTCTCACCATGTGACATTTTGTTTCTTGCTGAGTCTCAGGGTGTTAGGCAGAACCATCCATGCATTGTGCTAAGGAGATGGTTTCCTGTCTTAACATCAGAGGCATCAATCACTTCTTGTGGCCAGTGTAGTATTTCAGCTGGTTTTCTGATAAATGGATAAATGGTAGTGCTTACAGCCATGTGGCAAAAAAACCACCCTCTTTTAATCCTAAGGTTTGATGTATCAGGACAGAAGAAGGAGAAGAAGGAAAAATCTGGTTCCCACAACTAAAAATGATATAAGTACAGCCTCAGATTATTAAAATGATATATCACATCACGTCATTTACCAAAAATTACACTGCACACATGAACAGTAGGGCAAATGAAAAGTGAAACTTAGACAGGGAGGTGCAGTGGATAGGGTGCTAATATTCAATATTTCAGTGAAGCAGCTAACTGCTTATTTCTGCTCATTCCTTTCATTTTTTATGATATTGACAAGTGTCAACTCCTGTTAAGTACTTTTGATGTGAAGCTGGAGCAGAATAAAATGTCTTCACTACCAGTAACATAATTAATAGTAGAATTGTTGCTAAAGAGACACATTTGATAATACTGATAATATATAAATACTCAAACAGTTTGTAGGCCATAGACTCAGTCATGCGATAACTCATCGCGCTCTAGATAAAGACATAACAGACATATAGGTAAATCCATAATATGTAGTATAGTATATTATCAGATCAGGTCGGCATGAAGCTGGACACTCTGGTGACAGTGGCAGAGAAAAGGACATTAAAGAAACTGATTCACATTATGGACAATGCTGGGCATCATCTGCACACGGCCATTAACAACCAGAAGAGTCTGTTCAGTGACAGGTTGCTTCTCCCCAAGACAAGAACTAACAGACTTAAAAACTCCTTTGTCCCACACGCCATCAGACTGTTTAACTCCTCTCTGGAGGGGAGAGGGAGGGGAAACAGGAGGACAAAGGAGGGGGGAACAACTAAGCTGTAGTGCCTCTTCACCTCACTGTACAATACCTTGTGCAATACTTTTTGTAAATAGTCAACAGTGCAATAGACCTCAATACTTGAAATGTGCAATTCACTTGTATTTTTATTTTTATTCCTATTTATTCTATTTATCCCCTTTGTATATTTTATTTATATTTGTCTCTGTATTTATATATGTGTGTGTATGTGTGTGTGTGTATATATATATTGTGGCGTGTTGGGGGAGCGGCTAGTTCTCTCCCATCATGCCTTGGGACGTGTGCTGCTGTTTGGATGTTCTTGTTTTGTTGTTTATGGTTACACTACTTTTAACTGTTATCCTGAATGTTGTGTTTGTACTGTGGTTCAAAGGCACTTAAAGTTGTTGTTTTATAGAATGAATGCAACCATGGGTGAGTTCTGTTATGCTGTTGATGACCCTCGAAGCACAGTGTAGCGTCAGTGTGTGTTGTAATAAAGAGCTCCCCCTACCAGCTTGGGGTTGAATAACAATCTCTCTCTGTGAGCTTCTTTGTAAAGTTTCCTCTGCATGCCACATTGGTGTCAGAAGTGGGATTCCAAGAGCATGGCCACTATGCTGAAAGAGGAAGAGGAGCTGAGGAAGATTGAGGAGCTTATCACTCACCTGGAAGCAGTGAATGGAGCACAATCGAAGAAGCGGGGAGATCCCCGGGCAGCAGCAAGCCAGCCAGGGGAAGACCTGTGGGGCTTACCAGATGGAGCCTCACACCCCCGCCCACTGGGGAGCTGTCGGAGCCGCCAAGGCATGCTGCAGGCTCCAAGACCACGAGCGACCAGCCAGCCTCCACTCATGGTGATGCCTGGGAGCAGCACACCCTCATTGTTGGCAGCCGAGGGGGACAACGCCAACTGTCTCCAGGACCAAGTGCAGCCGCCGCTGCCATCAGGGGCTCCTGTCCGGGGGAGCATGAAGCTGCCACGCTATAATGGGGAGGCACCTCCAGAGACCTACCTTATCCAGGTACAGCTGGCTGCTCAGCTAAATGGTTGGTCAACAGAGGAGACAGCTGTCCAAGTTGCCCTCGCCTTGGAAGGCAGGGCCCTGCAGATCCTCACAGATCTTCAGCCAGAAGAGCGTTTAAGTTGGCCTGCTGTTGCCAGAGCAATGCAGAGCAGGTTTGGCCTCCGTACACATGCAGATGATGCCCGAGATAAACTTGCTAACCGCCCACGGAGACAAGAGGAGAGTCTGGGTGCCTATGCTGCTGACCTACGTCTTTATGCACGTAGAGGGTACCCTGCTTTTGATGCTGCAGCACAAGAAGAGCTTGCTCTCCAGGCTTTTGTCCGGGGTCTCCAGCCAAAAAGACTAGAAGAGCACATCCGTCTGCATGCACCAGAAACCCTGGCGGCAGCTCTAACTGAGGCCGAAAGAGTGGAGCATGTGCTCAGCCCAGGTGCACGCAGCCCTGGCATAAGTCACCAAGTGCGCCAAACGGACTACGAAAGGAGCGACCAGGCGGAGGAGGCCCGCCAAACCACCAACACACCACCCTGGCGATCTCGGCGAGGGAATAGGCGGGCCTCCCCTTCACCAGCAGTACCGCAACTGTCTGCAGAGACCAAGCAAGCTGTCGAGGACCTATACCAGAGGAGCTGTGAGGGTCTCCAGGCTGATCAGCGACGGCAGCTGCGAGAGATACTCGACTTGTTTGCCGGCATCTTTGCAGCCAAGGATGAGGACTGCATGCAAACCAGCCTGGTACAACACGACATTGACACTGGGGCTGCACGGCCCATCTGCCTCCGCCCTCGTCGCCTTCCCCTTGCCAAGCGTGCCGCAGCAGAGCAGAAGATCAGGGAAATGGCAGAGGCGGGCATCATCGAACCCTCAAACAGCCCCTGGGCAGCCCCGGCTGTACTGGTTCGGAAAAAGGATGGTACCTGGCGGTTTTGTGTCGACTATCGTCTACTCAACAGCATCACACGCTGTTTTCTCTGTGGTGGGGTTGGGTGGACTGTCCCGGGCTCTGTGGGGCCGGGCGGCGCTGCTGCACTGGGCCCGGTCTGGATGGGCCTGGGCCCCCTTTCCCTGGCGGGTCGCGGAGTATGGGGGTGCCTACTGGGGTCAGCGGGGGAGCTGGCCCCAGGGAGGGGTCACTTGCCCCTCCCTTCCTTCCCTCCCCATCTCCAGCTGCCTCCCTCTTCCCGCTCCACCACAACCACCCACACATGCAGGGCCTTGGAGTAGGGGTATGTCACCAGGGTGCAGAGGAGGCTACCCCCCCCTCTGTCCCCTTCTGGCTGCCTCTGCCTCAATTTTATCCCACAACTTAGACATTCACATTACTCACACTCTCATTACACATACATATAGGATCTTGGGGGTGGGCACGATACACGGAGTCCAAAGTACCATCAGGGTGTACACCCCACCCCTGGCATCGTTGCCCACCTCTCAATTTTAAATACACGTAGACATTGAGGGCTAGCAGGAGGGACCATGCGCTTACCTGCTGCTCTCTGGCAGGTAGCTCCAAGCCCTCCTGGGTTTTAAATGCACCTTAGAACACACATGCATCAGCATTACAATGAGCGGGTGGAGGGAGGTTTGGAGTCTTCTCTCACCCCCATTCTCTGCGACCTGCTGGAGCAGGGGGGCTAGGACTAGGAGGAGGAGTTGGCCGTCCGACTGCGGTCTGGAGTGTGGAGCCTTCCTGCTGCTGCGGAGTCGGGGCGGTCTGCCTCCCCCCACCGCAGGGAAAAGGGAAACACCACCTGGGTCTGGGTGCAGTTCCCCCCTCCAGGGGCGGGGGCACCTAGACCCGGTTTGTAGAGTACGCTTGGGGAGTGTGATCGTGTGTACAACGTCTCTTTATGTCTGTCTCCACGTTGGTTGAGTGTGGAGTAAGTGCATATGAGAGCATGAGGGTGGGAATGGATGTTTGTATCTGTGTGTGCCTGTATGTCTGTGTCTATATGTCAGGTTGAGTGTCAGGCGCCACCTCTCTGGGGACATCTCAGGCCCTCCAAGGTTTGGAGGCCTATCTCCCCCTACCACCACTTCCCCTGCCAGTGGCGGACCCCCTCAGACATCGGTGCGTTGGTGGTTCTTTGTGTCCGGGGATGGGCGTCCAGGTACACACCGGCTCACTCCTTGGCGGCCGCTTATCGGGGCCCGGAGCCTGGGGCTCGCTCGGGCCACTTCGGAGGTGGGGTGCCCCCGGCCTCTCGGCCTGGGGCTCGGTCACTCAGGCGCAGCTGGCTGCCGGCGGAGCTCACAGGCGCGTCACTGCAACTCCCCCTGGCTTCTGCTCCGCGGCTGCTGAGTGAGCCCTCATCTGGGACTCTCCTCAGCTCTTACCGGGACAGTGGCACAGCTGCCCCTCTGTTGGTCTTCCTTGGTCTCTTGTGTTCTGGGGGCCTCTGGATGTCTGGAGTTTTGATCTCCTCCACACCTGCTTCATGCCCTGGAGGACGGGGCTGTGGCCCCCCCACACCCTCTAGCAGATTATTACATGAAGGAACCTTTTAAAAAACAAAAAACAAGCGCGTCCATGCTCACAGGTGTACACACGGGTGATCACACCCACAAACTACACCCTTTTTGGCTCCTACCTCAAAGCACACTGTGTTCTGTTGATCTTATGTGCTGCACAATAATGTTTAACATTTAGTATTTACTGTCATATTCCCATATATCATTGTGATGTTGTTTATTCTATTACTCTTGTTCTCTTCTGCTTGCTTTCTTTTTTCTTTCTCAGCAGGTGATCCAGGTGATTGATATATGCATTTTTTTTTCTCTGCCCGTTCTGTTGGTTTTTGTCTTTCGCCCTTCTCCCCCGTCCCTCTTCTCAGCTGTTTCTCTTTCCCTCTTTCTTTCTCCCCTTCTTTCCCCCAGTCAAGTCTGTCCCGTATTCAGTAAGTGAAAATAAAAGAAACAATAAAAGGTGAATCAAATGGACCATTACGGCAAGGCTGGGATGGTCAGTTTGGTAAAGTAAATCCGTTGGGCATCTTTCTTTGCCTTTAGACAACAATTCTGATGGCAAAAGAGCCAAACGGGACAGGCCAAAAAAAACCAAACAAACAAAAAAAAAAAAAACAGCATCACACGCAAGGACTCCTACCCATTGCCCCGGATTGACGATGCCCTCGACGACATTGCTGGGTCCTGCTGGTTCAGTTCCCTCGATTTGCGCAGTGGCTACTGGCAGGTGGAGCTGACGCCAGAGGCCCGCCCAAAGACTGCTTTCTCCATTGGCCAGGGACTGTGGCAGTTTAAGATAAGATAAGATAACCTTTATTAGTCCCACACGTGGGAAATTTGTTTTGTCACAGCAGGAAGTGGACAGTGCAAAAGTTATGAGGCAAAAATTAGAATACAATAAGAATAAATACAGTACACAACTGTACAGAATAGAATAAAATAAAATACTATATACAGTAGAATAAAATAAAATAAATATACAATAAGATAAAAATAGAATACAAATACAAATACTATATACAACTGAGTAAAAATACAACGATGACAGAAAGGATTATTGCACTTAGTATTATTGCATATGTATGGATGTGTGTGCTTCAATTAAGGTGTAAGGTGATGCCCTTCGGCCTCTGCAATGCCCCAGCCACATTCGAGCGCCTAATGGAGAGGGTTCTGGCTAACATCCCCCGCGACCGCTGTGTAGTCTACCTGGATGACCTCCTCGTCCACGCGACAGACTTCGAGAAAGCCTTGGCTAACCTGACTGCTGTTTTCCACGCTATCTGCCAGGCTGGCCTTCGCCTCCACCCCAAAAAGTGCCATCTCTTCCGAAAGGAGACGACCTTCTTGGGTCACGTTGTGAGCGGAGCAGGGGTTTCCACTGACCCTGCGAAGGTGGCCGCTGTGAAAGACTGGCCCATTCCGGGCAACATTGCTGAGTTGCGGAGTTTCCTTGGCCTGGCATCATACTACCGGCGTTTCGTCAAGGACTTTGCTACCATTGCAAGCCCCCTGCACTGGCTCACACAGAAGGGCCGGGAGTTCCATTGGAGTGAGGACAGTGCCGTGGCATTTGATCGGCTCCAATCTGCACTGGTTGAGGCACCGGTGCTAGCCTACCCAGACCTGCAGCTCCCTTTTGTCATGGACACCGATGCCAGCAACACAGGGGTGGGGGCTGTACTGTCGCAGGAAGGCCCTGAGGGGGAGCGGGTCATCTCCTACTACAGCCATTCCCTCAGCAGACCGGAGAGGAACTATTGTGTCACCCGTCGAGAGCTGCTGGCCATCATCCTGGGTCTCCACCATTTCAGACCCTACCTCTACGGGAAGAAGTTCCTCCTGCGCACAGACCATGCGTCCCTCACTTGGCTGCTCAGCTTTAACGAACCGGAGGGACAGCTAGCCCGGTGGTTGGAGACGTTGCAAGATTACCACTTTGAGGTCCGTCACCGGGCGGGACGTCTCCACACCAATGCAGATGCCCTCTCCCGACGCCCTTGTGAGGAAAAACAGTGCAGGTACTGCCAACGCTTGGAGGACCGGGAGGGCATGACTTCAGTGATCGCGTCACCACAGGGTGGCCCTGAGAATGACTCTGTTCCAGGTGGGCATTGTAGCAGTCTTCAGGTCCAGTCCGCCGCGGGGGATACTGAGGGTCTGGAGGCCATGGATCCCCAACAGCTGCAACACAACCAGAACCAGGACCCTGCCCTTTCCCAGGTTCAGTGTTGGATTGGAGCCGGTCAGAGACCATCATGGCCAGAGGTATCTGCACTGGACCTCGAGACCAAGGCTCTCTACTCCCAATGAGCCAACCTCACAAACCGAAACGGCCTCCTCTATCGCCGCTGGCAGGCTCCCGGGGGTCACCGTGAGGTCTTCCAGCTCGTGGTACCTCAACAGTTGCGGTCCAGGGTGCTCCAGCTGGTTCATGGTGCAGCGGGGGCAGGACACTTTGGAGTTACCAAGACTCTGCGGCGACTCCGGTCTCGGTTCTACTGGCCCGGGTGTCGCCAGGATGTAGAGCTCCATGTCCATCAGTGTGATGCCTGCACGGCTCAGAAAGGGCCTTCCCAACGCTCTCATGCCCCCTTGCAGCAGTATCAGGTGGGGGCTCCCATGGAGCGGGTTGGTGTGGACATCCTGGGACCCTTCCCCACCACTGACCAGGGGAACCGCTACGTCCTGGTTGCCATGGACTACTTCACTAAGTGGCCTGAGGCCTATGCAGTACCTGACCAGAGTGCTGTTACCACTGCTGAGCGTCTGGTCAACGAGATGTTCTGCCGGTTCGGGGTACCAGAGGAACTGCACAGCGACCAGGGCCGGAATTTTGAGGCTGCGGTGTTCAAGGAGGTCTGTCAGCGGCTGGGTATCAGGAAGACCCGGACGACGCCACTGCACCAAAGCGATGGGTTGGTGGAACGCTTCAACCGCACCCTGGCCACCCAGCTTGCTATCCTGACCTCCCACCAGCAGCGTGACTGGGATCAACACCTTCCCCTGGTCCTAATGGCCTACCGTTCTGCAGTCCAGGAGTCTACTAAGTGCACTCCAGCGGCCTTGATGTTCGGTCATGAGCTTCGTACCCCAGTGGACTTGGTGTTTGGATCTCCCCCCGGGCCGGAAGTGTGCGGGGACCCCGGGTTGGACTACCTCCACAACCTCCTCGCCCGGCTCTGAGAGGTGCATCAGTTGACCAGGCAGGCTCTCCGAGATGCAGGTTCCCGGCAGAAGCGAGCTTATGATACCCGCTGCAAGGGGGAAGGACTTTCGCCCGGTCAGCATGTGTGGGTCTACAGCCCGGAGAGGAAGAAAGGGCTTTCTCCCAAACTGATGAGCCAGTGGGTTCGACCCTGCACTGTTCTTGAGAGGCTGTCCGACGTGGTCTACAGGGTGCGGCTGGTCAAACGGAACAGGGTGGTCGTACTCCATCGCGATCGCCTGGCACCCTATCAGCCCTTGAGTCCATCCAGGGAGACGTCAGGGTCCCAGCTTCAACTGCAGGCCCCCAACCTGGCCTCGGAGGCAGCTGGGGGACCCACGGAACGTCCTCAACGAAGCCGTCGCCTTCCCCAACACCTCAGAGACTTTGCTATGGACATGCCGGTTGCTGGGGACAGCTAACCACTCAGGTGGGGGCTGTGTGGCGTGTTGGGGGAGCGGCTAGTTCTCTCCCATCATGCCTTGGGACGTGTGCTGCTGTTTGGATGTTCTTGTTTTGTTGTTTATGGTTACACTACTTTTAACTGTTATCCTGAATGTTGTGTTTGTACTGTGGTTCAAAGGCACTTACAGTTGTTGTTTTATAGAATGAATGCAACCATGGGTGAGTTCTGTTATGCTGTTGATGACCCTCGAAGCACAGTGTAGCATCAGTGTGTGTTGTATTAAAGAGCTCCCCCTACCAGCTTGGGGTTGAATAACAATCTCTCTCTGTGAGCTTCTTTGTAAAGTTTCCTCTGCATGCCACAATATATAATATTCTGTAACTCTGTAACTTCTGTCGGTGTTGTGCTTTTTTGGAAATCGAATTTCCCAGAGGAACCCACCCGAGGGATTAATAAAGTTCTCTCTTATCTTATCTCTTATCTTATTAAGGACTACAGAAATTAGCATCAACATATAAGTGAATTTGTCTTTAATCCCTATGATTATCTCTTAACCCTTTAAAGCCGGTCGTAGCACTGCAACCACGTAAGCTAACGCAATAATTTATTTTTATTTTATTTTTATTATGCCATCAGCTTGTCCTAGGTCACGGTTTCCTTCCACATATAGCTTTGCAAAAACTGCATAAAAAGCACTTGCAGCAACAAAAACATGACATTCCAGAAACAGCTTTGCCGATCCGATCAGCTGTTTCTAACACTTCCTACGTCCATCAGCGCGAACTATCGCATTTCCGCCATGACCTGCCCGAAACCGGAAGTGACGTTGTCACAGTCTGGCGAAGGCAGACTGTATGAATTGAGAAAAGGACCCAAAACGCAGACTCCAAGGAACAGGGAACAGAACTTGAAATGTTAACAAAAGGCGAGCCGTTTAATATGGCTGGTAGAAAAGGTACAAACAAAGGGCAAGGCAAACTGAAGCAAAATTAACACAAACCTAAACTGGGGAATCTAAACAAACAATAAGAAAAACCTAGACAAGGAAATTGGAAGCATGGCATGGCATCGGAAACATGGCGTGGACAACAGACGACCTGACAATCACACACTGAAAACAGAGGACTTAAATACACAGGAGGTGATTAGGGGAAGTGGAGACACATGAGGAAACAGCTGACTAGGATAAACATAATGATGCACAGGCAAGAGTAAAACTAACCGCATGAGCACAGAACACAAGACCCCTTTTCAAAATAAAACAGGAAACATGCAGACGTAGACACGACAACCAGAACTTGACAACGTAAGACACAGACATGAAACGCATGAAGAGCAGGGGAGATTTAACATGGTTGGAAACGGAGGGGGAAATAATAAGAACTAGAAACACTTAGGCATGATAATACAAACTTGATAACATAAGACACGCAGCATGAAACACGAAGGGTGAGGGGAAGCTTAAATACAAGAAAACACAAGGAGTCTAATAACCAAATGAACTTAGATAACCTAATGAACAAAATAAACTCAAACTTAAAACACTGGGTCAAAAGACCCAGGACCATGACAGACGTAATTTTGCGAAAATTAAGTTTTTTACCATTAGGGCCTTATAAGGCTATACTTGTGTTTTTAAAAGTTATGTTTGGCTTTATGACTTTCTGTGTCGTTTCTGGGATGCTTAGGACTCATATTGCACTGCTGGAAATAGTTTATTTTTTTATGCATATGCTGTTTTTTTTTTGCAAATTTGCATTATAATATTTATTTTCATTTTTCCTGCAGTATATAACAATTGGTGTATTTCAAAAATAAAACTATGAAGACACTTAAAATAAATTTCCTGTGGTGGGAAACTATTTTGTGCAACTTTTCTGTATTAACAGTTTTGAGGGATAAGCCTCTTAAATTTCTCTAACTAGAAATATATGTTAAAAAAACGATTTTCAAATTTTTTGTTGTTTATTGCACTATTTTGCAATTTATGTAATTACTATGCACTTCATGCATACATATTATTAAAATTTAATAATTTAATAATGGTTGTATTGATGTATATCAACTTGAAATGCTCCCAGAAATGGCACTACAACATGTAAAAATATAATATAAGCTCTGGCGGACTTGGTTCTATGGTAGGTCTTAAAAGGTTAATTGTCTTGATTCACATGCTAAATAGGTATCATTATGAAAGGTAGGAAAACCTGCTGTTGATGGGCAGCTCCAGGGAGAGCATGGACATCTCCAAAACTTGTAGCTCGTAGCAGAGCATCTGGTAGGTGTGGGCCTTGATATGGATGAACGATTCCAAAGTAAAGCCTGGGGTAGTCCTAAACATAATTCAAAGCACGATAGTTTCAGATTGAAAAATGACTTAAAATTAAGAAAGAAATCAAATCATGACCAACTGTGAGTGCAGCAAAAACAGTGCATTGACGAGGACATGACTTTGATCTTTATCCATGGTGCACTAACTCTCTGTAATCAGCCACTGACTATAAAAATTGACACTTGAGCACTTGATGGCTTGCGATGCTCCCAACAGCTTTTTTTGCTTGCGATAGCTCTCGACCACAGGCAAAACAGTAAAACAAACACATAGATGAAGCATTTGTCTGCAGCCCCTCCTGGATTGTGTGACAGGCAGCAGTGGTGGGGAGATTCCATCAACGTGACAGGCTGCTGCTTGCAGGAGAGGAGTTAATTGCTGTGGGACTGAAGCAGCCTTCCACATCCATCAACAAACCTCCTTTCTGCTCCATGGGGTTGGAGGTTGGGTGAAGCAGCGAGAGAAGGGTACCAGAAACGGCTATAGAGGGCAGGAAGATGTGGAAAATGTCTGATTTCCTTTGACATCTTCAGCAAATAACCTTCAAAAGAAAAGACTGCAGCTGAACCTCTGTCCATTTTGAGCAAGCTGGAATTTCTGTCTGTGTTAAGTATTAAGCAGAAGAAGCACGTAAGAAGATAATTACGTGGAAATTATAGAATGGCACCTACAATTACAGCCATTGAGTCAACAAGTAACATCATATTTTATAAAAATAAATAAATACAGTCCACCGTACAAATAGCACTGAAGCATGGCTTTTCTATTTTGGTTTGTATCTGGCATCTTCTCATTTTCAATGGAATTTATTTTAAATTTACAGCATATTGTAGGAAAGAAAATATTAGCAGTGGGTCATCCAGAAAGACCTCAACCACCATTACAAAAGTCCCTGCAAAAAAGAATTGACAAAAAAAGCAGAGATCCGGTGAAAAGACCTGAAGCAAACTGAAATCCAACTCCAAAAATCCGAATCCAACCTGATGTGCGGGATGTATCATGAGTTAGTTATTGTAGTTACTGCTCCATATGGGGTCACAACAAATACTGTCTGGTCATATTCTTTATGACCTGACAGATAGGTCATATTGTTTTTCTCCCCTAATAAATGACAACATTGTCATTATGTTTGCTCAAGTTAACTCAGACTGGCTTTTCTTTTTTTTTTTAAAAAAAATCACAATAACTTTTGCAGAGCCAAGTGCTGCTAAAGGGTTTTGTCATGTTAGAAGGAGTAATTTCTCTGCACTCTGTCAGTCTTCACTCAGAGAATCATTGTGTTTCATTAAGTCCCCTCCCTCCCACACACACACACACATATACATGAAGATACATCATCAAGTTTTTTCCATGATGGCTGTCCTGAAAAATAGCCCGTCCCAAAGTCTTAAAATACTGTATATATCTATTTGTTCACTGGGCTGTTGATAAATGTTGAACTTTCAAAACACATTTTGCAGCTACTTCCTCTTCTTTTAAGTGTTCCACTCAGTCAACTCTGACCTAATGATTTTCATAGATAGTAATTTAGCAATTTTAAGGAAAGAGGAGCTGGAAGAGTTAAAACAACGACACACACACACACACACACAGAGATAGAGAGAGAGAGAGAGAGAGAGAGAGAGAGAGAGAGAGAGAGATATTTTATAGGACTCCTAGCAGTCCAATTATATTATTTTCCATTATTTACCTCTTTACAAAGAATGCAGTCCACTTGCTGACTATTTTGTTTCTGAAGTTTATAACAGTGAGAAAGTATGGAGTCAGTATAAATCTAACACAGTCTATAAAATTATATCAATAAGCTAAGACAAAACAAAGTCAATATGTGCATAAAGGAAAAGTTAATGCCATATCAATGTCCTATTGAGTAGCACTCCAGTATAGCTTGTAGAATCAGAGAATATGAGGACAGAGTCTAACTACATCGCAGTATTTTTATGGAGATCTTTCAAAATAAAGAGTGTCAGTATTTGTATGAACAGTAGTTGCTTGGCTGTATTGCAAATGAGCTTTCAAGGGGCTTTATCTGCAAAATTGTAATAAAGTATTTATAATAAGGCTATTTTTAATGTGAATGACTGAGAATTATTCTCTTTCAGTGTGTTTAACTGGACTGGTTCTAGGAAAGGCTGTCCGTAACAGCCACCACTAAAGATTTTTACATTCTTGGAAAGGCAATGACGAAGGAACTGTGTACTGTGTTTTTTCTCTGTCGATAGATAGATAGATAGACAGATAGATATGATTTTCTACATTTTAGACTATTGATGTCAAACTATGATATGATATACTAGGTGTTACATTAATAGATTATCAAATTAAACTTGCTGAGTCTTTACCTTAAAAAAAGACCATCTCCCATCGTCTTTTCATGTCCTCTATTTTTTACATCATTTTCCATTTCAGAGAATAAAATTATCACACGTTAATGTTTTTTTCTTTCCTAGGAAAGCCACTGTAGCCTTAACCAGAACACAAACTGTGTTCCAAATCACAAAGAAACTCTTTGTGTCATACATACTTATACTGAGCTGTTTGAAATATTGAATTTGAAATGACCTGTCACTTGAAAAAAGTACTCTGATTATTCTCACTCCACTTCTGTAGTACAAGCTAAATGCAACAATACTGCACTGTGCCTATGAACCATGAACACATCACAGGGATGAGATGCATGTGGGATCATGTGGTGACTTAATTGTCTCTGTGGCGTCAGCTAAAAGGACCACCAGACTGCACCACATGAAAATGGAAATCTCTTGAAAGCATTTTGTCATTTGCAGCCAGATTTGAATACTCATTAATTGAAAGGCTGAAGGTGATGAAACACTGTTCCAGATTGTTCCGGCCCAGTTTAATCACTGATTTAGTCCTTCAAAGTGTCCTTTTACTATCATTTGCATTGTATCAGTTAAAATGTGGGCCCACCAATGGTGGTAAAAATGCTTGACAATAGGTTGACTATAGTCACTGTAGAACTTTGGATAGACCGAACCTGATCACCCAAACCTTTTAGCTACACTCTAAATAAGCTCAATGCAGAAATGCATTGCTACCAAAAGAATTACCAGACAGCTAGCTCTCACCCATTTACCACAAGATTAGCACAATGGATACTTTTTAACTTTCTACTCATACATGTGTTTTCTCATGCAATGAAAAAGATCATATTTTATACCACCATAATGCATAAAAAAGCCACTGACAGCACACAGAAGGACAAAATAGATAGGCAGCACTGTGCAGAAGCTTAGTTATACACACTGATCAGGGAAAATCGATTTTATTGTAATTTATTCTGTTGCATGAGGGTAATCACATTTGCTTACACCTGTTGATACTGTTGGAAGGATTATGATGTGGACAAACATAAAATTACACTGCCCAAAAAGTTAAGGGAACACTTAGGCATCACAGTATAGTAAAGTCAATTAAACTGCAGGGATCTCAATCTTTCAAGCTAGGAAGCATACATGATTGTGAACCCATTTCACCTGCTTTGGTGCAAATGAAAGTGACAACAGGTGGGCTGGAAAGGCAACAACAAAACAGGTTCCAGAAATGAAATGACTTTGCAGGTGGTGGCCACAGACCATTGCTCTCTCCTAATCCTTCCTGAGTGATTTTTCTCTAGCTTTGCTTTTTCCTAATATCTTTGTCACTGTGGGTGGCATGAGATACCTGCAGTCCGTGCACAGGTTGTGCAGCTTCTCCAGGAGCACATCCATATGTGCCATGACAAGAAGTTCTGATATGTCTCTCAGCATAATTTCAAGTATGTGGAGGAGACACCAGGAGATATGGAGAGAACTATAGAAGGGCACCAACCCACCAGCAGAAACAAAATGACCTCTAGTGACCTACTGGAAACAAACTCCACGAGGGTGGCATGAAATCCCAACAGCCTTGAGTATGATGTGTGTTTAAAGAATAGCACTGAGTAGCTCAACTGGCATTTACCAGAGAACACCAGAAACTGCAGGTCTACCACTGATGCCCTATTTTTCTTCACAGAAAAGAGCAGGTTCACACTGAGGACGTGTGACAGATGGAGATGCTGTGGCAACCATTATGCCTGCAAAAATCAGTCAGCAAGAATAAGTACAAAACCATTCCTTTTTTGCAGAGTTAAATTTGGGGTTGGCTCTCCAGTACCACTACATTGCTTTCATTTGGACCAAAGCAACTGAAGTTGATTCATGTTTAGTTTCCCTGTTTTATATTAAAAGTATTTCATACCTTGCATGTTGCTGCTATTTTAGTTTTCTGTCTCAGTCTTGTTTCCTGCCTTTGTAATCATCCACACTCTTTCTTAGTTTGCCTTTTCTCCTCCTTTTTTCGAATTCCTGTGAATCTTGGATTGTATTATGCATAACAGCAAGAATTGTCTAAAGATAAAGTTTCACATTTTGTTAATGTGTGATGAGATGATTGTGATACCTCGCATTATCATTAAAACCCCAAGCAGGTGGTGGAAAAAGAAAAAGCGATACACAGCTTTAAAGGTGTCTTAAGCTGTAATTAAATTCCTCAGATAAGCAGAAAAACAAAATTGTGTTGATTCTTCTGATTTGGTTATTAATTAAATGTCTTGTTGTCTCAAATTATCTCAGTAACATGTTACAGCCTATATAGTTAAAGCCAATTCTTTTATGACACATGGAGAATTTAGCTCAGTCTCCTTACTTTCACTCCTTTCCTCTAAGCCAAGATAAGCGTCAAGCTTCTGTAGCATCCATATCTTGGGCCATCGCTGCTGTGCTGATGTAGACACTAAATAAACTGGTAGCTTTTAGCAGATGTAATCACAAAGATGTAGCTGACCTGATGGAGAAAGATAGCCAGAGGCTGCTGGCGGGATGGGATGCACTGCCGACTTGCATTTTGCTTGAAGTTCATATAATACTGAATTTCTGCCATCTCCACTGTTCTCTTTTAGAACCTCAACTTTCCTGTGTTTTTACAGTATAGGTATGTATTTTTTCCCAACTACAAATATTACTTCAGTTAAATGGAAGATCTCTAATAATTGCTCAGAGACTTGGAGAACACAAGAAAATGAATAAACTGTATAAATCTAATTGTATGACACGTATGCACAATAAACATGCACCCACCTTTTCCGCCATGCAAAGGCTAAGATGCATGTTACTCGGGGCTCATATGGTGGAGGAAAGATGAAAAATACTGTAAGAAAGAAAAAAAACCCAGCCAATTCTATGGAACTCACATTATTCATATATATGCTCAAGGGAGCCAAAATCTAATATATAATATACCCCAAAACCACCACAGCACTAAGACCAGCCTGAACCATTTGCATAAATTAGGATACATCCATGTTTTTTTCCAATCGTCTTCTTTTTCCAGATTGTAGCTCTAGTTTTCTGTTCTTTGCTGACTGGAGTAACACCCAATGGGGTCTTCGGCCGCTGTAGCCCATCTGCTTTAAGATTCAATATGTTGCAACTTCAGATATCTTTCTTGTTACAACCAGCATACCTTGGTTGTAATAAGTGGCTATTTAAATAATATTACCTTCCTAACAGCTTAAAGCAAACTAGGTATTCTTTTCTGACTTCTGGCATCAACAATACATTTTTGCTCACCGGATGTTTTCTCTTTTTCAGACTTTTCAACTTCTGATCTATGTTGTAGAAAAATAGATGAGAGGGTTCTGAAACCCTCAGTCCAGATGCTTCCAGATGCAAGCTGTTTATGACTAACCAACTGAACACAAGCAAGCAAAGGAAGAATGATAGAAAAGATAGAAGTAGCTATACCGAGTGATAGCAACATTTAGTAGAAGGAACACAAAAAACTCGAGAAATACCAAGGGCTGAGAGAAAAGCTAGAGAAAATGTGCAGGCTGAAGGCAACAGCGTTCCCTATGGTTATTGGAGTACTCAGGACAGTTGCCCCCAAACTGGGTGAGCAGCTCCATCAAATCCCAGGAACAACATCCAAGATCTCTGTCCAGCAGTCCTAGGAACAATAAAGATACTGTGCAGGGCCCTCAAACTCGCAGGCCTCTAGTAGAGGACCCGACCTTGAAAGATAAAGACCACCCGCAGGGGCAAGAAGGAAATTTATACATAAAAACAAACAAAAATAAAATATAACTAAAAGCTCTGTTGGTTAACCTGGGAAGGAGGACACAAATAGCCCTGAGGCGTTCTAGCAGGGCTACTTTTGGAGCCTCAGGCTTTACAAGTAATTACCAAATACCTAACTAATTTAGAGTAAATCATTTAGCACTTAATTTACTTACTGTTAGCATCTGAAAATGTACATATATTCATAGGGAGATGTCACGACCTGACCAAACCAAAGTTAATCTGTCCACAAAAACCTCTGCTTTAGTCCTTTTATTGTGGATACATTTTCAAGAAGACAAACAGGAGCACAAAGTCTTGAACACTTTGAACCAAGACATAAAAATGAGCTAAAGGCAGCAACATACATCGCCTGTCACACATTGATTAGTTCTTGTGACCATCATGGCGAATTAATTCGATCTATTTGTGATAAAGTAATCAAAATGCAATTAACCAAATGCACAGTGTAATAAACTGTGCAATTGCTACATACATGGATGCTCAGAAAACTGAAGTAAGATTTTTCTCCATTTAATATACTTATATTCATATTTGTTGTTTTTGGTAGTTTTGCTAGTAGCCTGGTTAATCTGCTTTAGATGACAATGATCAATTTATATTTTACATACCATTTTTAAATGGCATGCTCTCTTACACATGGTGTTTTCTGTGGTTTTGGTTTTAAACTGCTTTTTCGCCTTGCTCGTTACTCAGTCTTACTCAGACCAGCAGCTAAGCCCAGTCTCATTTAGCATTTTTAAACCTGAGTGGGTGTGTTTTCTGTAAATTTTTAATTTCTTAAAATCAGTGCAGTCCTTCAAATTTAAAAATGTATAAGCCTTCAAGAGAAAACAAATACCTAGTCTATTTGAAAACAAACAAACAAAATCCTCCTAATAAATTTCAGTACAGGTAATTATAACTTAATCCTTATATTCATTTCATGCCTGCGTAGTATAGTTGTACTAATTCACTGCTTGGAGAGTCCCCATGATCTTTCAAAGACCATCAGGTGCCTTTCACTCCATGAATCTGGGTAAATATGGTAGGAAATCATGCAGCTCTAGATATAGTGTAAGTGTTAGTTTAACAGTTTTAAGATCCCCCAAAATCACAATTTCCGACATTATTGAATCTAAAACTCATCAAATCTCATATGATATAATTTTAAAAGTCATCAAATTTCAAGCTTAAAGACATTTTTTAATGCTCTCTAATGTCAAAACAGGCCAAAACGTTACCCAAACAATATGTAAGGGTAAAGGCACTTAAGACATTACCTTTCTCTTCTTGGTATGCCACCCAGAGAATGTCAGTGGCCCCTATCTTGCCCACCTGTACGACAAACTTTTGCAGGCACCAGTGGAAAAACAAAGTATTTCAAAAAACATCTTCAGTAATTTGCTTAACTCTGCTTAAAGGTTTTCCTGGAAATACGCGGTGCTAAATATAACTAAATAGCAGATGATATAACAGTGAAAAGAGTAATTGTATTTGCTCTTGGACTATTCAGCCACTCTATCATCTAGGATAAAAACGGCAATAACAAAAAGGCAAATTCTACACTAATAAATCAGTCCTTAAAACCACCCCAAAATTTAAAAGGCTTGTTATAATACTGACACAAGATTCCCAAAATCCCCAATCCCCAGCCCCAACCACTCCTCCCTGCTTTCCCCCAAGAACTCCAAAGATAACATTCATTGACTCACTTACTCCATTATAACCCACTTAATATTCCATGCAAACCTGGCATTTTGTTTGATTGAGAATCTGTCCATTGGCACTAATTGGTCTGTAAACATTTGAGCAGACACTCACTGAGTGTATTGCATAACGTTAAAGGTAGCTAGCTGTTTCATACACCGGGCCCTACCCGCCCACCTCCTCTGCTCTGCCACTCTCTTTTCACAGGCCTGGCTCTTTAATGTATTTAATTGTCAGAGTAAAAATGTTAATTGCATTTCATTATGTATAATTTATGTAGTTTCAGCCGAGGGATTCTTTAATATCCAGCCAATTTGAATGGCATCAGTGGGACCAGCTGCTGATTGTGTGGGCATGCTCAGAGTTGATCTGTCAGTTAGAATGGAGGCATGATCGACAGGTTGTGTTTTTCATACCTTTCTCCATTTATAACTCACGTCAGATGAATGTGTCAGCACGTGTTGGCCAAAGGAATCTCCATGAAGCTCTGTTAACACATGGTTTTATGCAGTTTGTTGTCACTCTTAGCTAAAGCAATGGATTGTACAGTACTTATCAGTGCTTATACTTATTCTAAATATTTAATTATTCCAATAAAATGAGACGAATAATTCTTGTCTCATGTTTCACTGAAATATTCAATTTAAGTCTAACTTTTGAGAGCCACAAAACACTGATGATTTTCAATCCAAACCAGGTGCCAAAAGTTGAAACTGTGTACAGTTTTGCACTTTTTACATTTATTTTTATTCACATTTTTTGCAGGGTCTCAATCATCTCTACATTTTATTAATTGTGCATGCTTTCCACTTCTGATTGCTCCTGTCACTCCCAAATCTCTCATTGCTCATTTGTCCACAAACTATCCTCTCCAGATCCAGTGATCTGACCGAGTATGCACTTCCTTTCCATTTTTCAATTAAGCACTAACTCCATCTCTTCTTTTATCCCTTGCAGACTGCATTTTAAGCCCAACCGTCCAGGGCTGTCTTCTTGCATTCTTCCTGTTTCATCTTTGTTTGGCTCCACTGAGTGTTGCAAACCTGTACTTCAAAGCAAGTCAGTGTGCTTCAGGCCTTACTTTAAACATAATCACTAATCAGTATAGAACCTTTAAATGTAACTGGTCTGTTTCAATACCATCACAAGTCATAAAAAAGGACATCAGTTCCACTTTTGTCAAGGCTTCAGGCCGAGAGACTGATGAGCACTAGAGAAAATGTGTATTCCCTGAGTAGTTGCTATAGGCTGCTGGCTGCTATCACTTGGTGAAATCACTCAGGAGGGTGTTGCTCAAAAAAATCCCTTGCGATTGCTTTGATCCCCAGAGGTTAGGCATGGTAACCTATAGTTTGCGTGAATGAAACTGGCTAATACTACCTCTTTTAAAACCACTTTACCATCACACTCTTGTCCTTTCAAGGAATAAAAATGGAAGTAATGTTCATAACTCACACATTTTTCCTTCTCCCTGCAAACAAACTGACATCAGCCAACTGTAGTCTAAGTGCGCCGGAAGAAAAAGTCACATTTAAATGTTTTTTGTCTTTCTATCTGTCCGTCTGAAGAACCTTTGCAACAAATTGACAACATAATTGTAACTGCAATGTGATTACTGACTTTAGTAAAGTAAGTGGTTACATAAATATAGCATGTGCGATTGAGACACTTCCTAAGAAAAAAATAAAATAAAATAAAATAATTATGACAATAATAATAATAATGATAATAATAATAATAATCTACCTGTTAATGAGTGGACTTGTGTCATTTGTGCACAAACCATAACACAGACAACCAAATAAATAGTACATGAAATCAAAAGGAGCGCTAATGTTTTTACTTAAAGATTTAGTGCTTGATATGCTGAACTTGTCAGCATATCATGAGTTCCAATTAACATTATTTATATTTACTTTAAATGGTTCTTAGAATAATTTCAGGGTGGACAGGTGTTTATTTATCTCAGTAAATCAATAAATTGATCAATCTGGTACTCAACAGAGTACAAACTTTATCTTAGTAAATACATTCCAGGACAAATATTTACACATGCATGATTACTGAACATAGACTGTATTGCTGAAACGGTGTACTCAGTACTTAACGGATTTTACCAAAGAAAATGGTAGCTGTTATTTATATGAGTCAATCAATTGCCTCTTACTCTCCTAACAGCACAGGGATGGCCATGCACAGCATTTTAATCTATTATTGGACATTAATTACTATTCTAAGCTATACATACAGGTCCTTTCAGTCTATCAATCTAGTGTGTTTCAGTTTTAAAAGTGACTTTTAGTACACTGTATGCACAGGGAGGGAGTCTACGTGAGAAGGGAGTCAAGTGATCAGATAATAAAACCATTACACGTCAAATATATCTGACAGTATGGCAACAATGAGCAGAAATTCACAAAGAATGCTGGACTGTAATTTGAAATATAGAGTGGTAAGGGGCTGCGACATGGGAGTGGGGGTGGGGGCTGGGCTCTGCTCTGCTCTTCATCCTCTTCAAAGGGGCTGTGATACTCCAAAAATATCTCCCCGGCAGCTAATCAGAGAGACACAGGCAGCAACGGCAGATATGTTTGTTGTTGTTAGGCTCTTTTGGCTTCAGCGAGCAGGACCATGATGCACTGGGGGAAAGGGTCTGGACATGTCTGAGCGCTTTGATCAATAGAGTTCCAGTCCCTGTGAAATGCAGCCTGGCCAGAGCACCAAAGAGTTTTATGTGTACTGATCTGATTACAGTAAGGCAATGGAGTATAGAGTGTCAGTATGCAATGTTATAACAAGATCTGCAAATAAATGTAACAGGATGAAGTTTGAGTGGCATTAATTGGTGAGGAGGATGAAAGCCTGTGACAGTGCATTCACACAGCTATCAGTTTGGTTGATGAGCTGCTAAAGTCTGTGTTACCGAGGGAGGATCACTACCATTAATAAGTAGTTTATTAGCTCTGGTACTGCAATCATTGGCAAATTCACCGTAATTATCCCTGTACCAATCTGTTATGCACTCTTTGCTCTCTCTCTGGTGGCTTCATCTACTCAAATCTGCATGTCAAGCTTTCAGAAGTTACATTAATTTCATAGTGCTCTGCTGGCTCAACCAAATGTAATATGACTTGTTTTTAAAGAAACAGTAATCTCTGTGACACTGGCATTGCTCCTATTGAATGACAGTTGTGGCCAAGTAACATTTCTTTGTGTTTTGTAAGATGCCATGAGTCAATACACCACGTGAAATGGACCTGTGGAAACAACACTGCCTTAAACATATTGGCTTGAACATGTTATTTCAGTCACAGCAGAGATCAACTTAAGCCACATCATTCAATAAGTTGATCGAATGCATACTCAGAATAAAGCCTTAGATGTGTGTGTATCACTGGTTTCGTTGGAGAGAGAAAAAAAAAAAGTTATCTCTGATGTAAATGCTTCTAATACACTTTAGTCTTGTTAGCTGTAAGCATGGAAGTTGTGCAACAGATTGTAGTAATGTTTGTTAGCACTGTTTAGTGATAATTTATATCCCTCATTCTTTCTGGTAATATGTTTCATCTTGCAAACTGCTTTTTACTGCTTTATTTTTTGTTCTTTGTATTTTCCCTGTCTTTCTCAAATGACAGAGTGAAAGAACAGTATTTTTGTTTATTTATTTTTATTTATGTAATTTCTTTTTTCCAATTACGCATTAACGCAACTTTTACTTCTGGATTGTGTTTTCTTTATCAAATAAAGAAATCATAGGCAAGATATTGCAAGAATCTATCTATCTATCTATCTATCTATCTATCTATCTATCTATCTATCTATCTATCTATCTATCTATCTATCTATCTATCTATCTATCTATCTATCTATCTATCTATCTATCTATCTATCTATCTTCTGAGAAATTCAAACACAGAACTTGAAACTTGAAGCTTCTTTTCTGTAGAGAAATTAAATGACGATTCTTGTCATTTCTGTAGAGGAATTAAAAAGAGAGGAAAATCTCAGTATCCTTGAGTGAAACCTGAGTTGAGTTGGTTACATTGATAAACTAGATTGCAGCACATTTAGCATAATTTCCTGTATCTGACATTCAGTTTTTGGTTATTTATTATTGCCAAAATAATCCAGATTTTGCACCAGTTTTTCAGAAAATATGAAATTAAATAAGAAGAACTAGAAAAGGCTAAGAAAATGTAACAAAATCAACAAGGCCACAAAATAAGTGTCAACCTGATCCTATAACTGTCTCTTCTTATACCCATTACTTCTAATTTTCTTTTCCATGACCCTTCTATTCCCCTCTTTCAGGTTGAATGACGCTTCTAAATTGCTTCACTGTAAGAGCATCCTTGGGCCACAAACAAAGGTGAGGGTGTGTGTAGAGTGACATAGAGAGAGCACTTAATACTCTGCATCCTGAGCTGGATGCACATCCTGAATCCATTAGGGCGAACAGGCTGACTGACTCTTGGAGGAAACCTAAATGTGGCACTGACTTGCCCTTACGCTTTCAGCCTGCTTGGCCTTGGGCCGAATCGTACTGCAAGTGGGTGAAAACAAGAGAAAACCACTCCAGAGAAGTACAAGCCCCTGGGTTGCTTGGCTCCTTCGTGTGTAGTTTGAGATAGCCAAAGGGTGACAGTGGTCAGACATTGTGGAGACACATAACAAAATCTCAGCACACTGGTTAAGTTTATTTATAGTCCTACTGCATAATAAATGACTACTGCATTGCAATACACACACACACACACACACACACACACACACACACACACACACATACGCAAAATATATTTATTCATGCATTGGCAAAAATCTTGTAAATCATAGTTTTGACAGACAAAAAGAATAAAAATGAGAGTCTCTGTGGCCACATTAAACACACATTGGTGATTTTTCATTACTGTGCCTTATTAAACCTATTCTCAGGGACTCGTGGTTATAAAAAATGAGACTTTTCTGTCTTACTAAACTGATTCCAACAGAGCTTCCCCCTTACTGACAATGCTTTAAAGGAGGGGTTTCAAACTCAGTTTTACTAAGGACCATATTGGGAAAATTAGCATTACATAAAGGGCCGTACACAGAGGTTTGTGACATTCTTTAATTTAATTTGCAATAGCGGTGTATTATCACATTGCAATTGAAAAGAACTGAGTAATAAAGACATGGGCAGTACATTATGGGCCCCAGCAGCCTAAATGTATTGCAGCATAACTGAGGGGTGGTTCATCCTCACCTGATGCAGCATTAATTATGTTTACCATCTTCAAATTGAAGGCCCATTGAAGCTCCATATAAGGGAGAATGTCAAAGACAGGCTGCAACGTGGGTATCCCAAAAAAGAGACACCACAAGAAGACTATTCCCTCATCCTGTCAGCACAGCACAGGATCCATAGGCAGGCTTCCACAAAGTTGCAGTCAAGATTTGTAGGACGATATGGCCTACGGCTCGTTACCTAGACAGTCCAGAACAGCCAATCTTCAGTGTTATAGGGCTGAAAGGAGCCTGTCATGAATGCAGCATCAGGGACATTTGCGCTGGTGTTTGCAACATGTGCACTGGAGCCTGAAGATCTGTAGGAACATTATGTTCAGTGATGAGTCCAGATTCTGCTTGGATGGAAAGGTCAAAGTGTGCAAAAGATGTGGACAATCCTTATGCTGTTTGTTGTCTTTTCCAGATGTGCCACAGTATCTAGCATTGTACACAGTGAGGATGTAACACTATTTACAAAATAATCAACTTCTGTCTGCGTATCTGCTCTGCATTTTATTAGCACATAGCACATGAAGAAGATAACAGTGAAGTATTCACTTTAGTTTCAGCACTTTCTGAAAAAAATCTGTTGTAATGAAATTTATTTCATTGGGTAATCTAATATTATAAATTTAAATTTATCAAAAAATGGCCAAGCAAATAAGGATTTTCAGGAAAGGCTGTTAAATGTTTAGTTGCTTTTCCATTTATATTTTGTGCGAAGCTAGAATATGAACCAGTCTGAAAGTAGCACCTGTTTTTCACACGTTTTATTTTGTACACTTTTTATGCCAAAGGGATTTGTGTCTTCTTCCAGATTTAAATCTGGGATCTTTTGCTTACTTTGCAACTTTGAATTGATTCCAAAAGTGAATTAAATGCAGTGATAAAGTCAGTATCAAATGGATGATAGAATTACCTACAATAATGATTTTGTATGAACTGATCACTAAATCTAATAAAAAGCACAAGTAAAAATGGAAAGACATTGGGTAGATTAAGGTCCTTGTGTTTGAAAGACCCAGCTCCTACAAGAAGTGGTGGTAGAGGTGATTTCTCGAGCCCTGCAGGGATCGCCCCCTCTTGAACATGGTATCTCAGATTTTGGCTACCTATCTTCTCCTGATCCATCAAAAGTGACAGTCTTTGTACCAATGCTGATTACTGCTGTTGATATTGCTGTGAAACACATTTGCAAGATCTTTTGGTCCATCCTCACAGAGCCCCCGTGAGTTGACTCTTCATATACCTGCTAGTATATCCCTGATGACAGTAAAGATACCCTTTATCTGGCTGTACACCAACAGCCAGTCTTCAAATAGCATAACTTTGTTTCCCAGTGCCCTTTCTACTCCTAGTTAACCTAAGATAATATGTTCTGTACAGGATGACCCTCTCTGCCATAGAACAAGCTGCCTTGTCTCACTCTATCAGAGGTGGCACAGTCCTTTCTATCATTACAGAAATCAAAGATGACAACTTTGCACAAGTGCTGCTCACTAAAATTGTTTATGTGACAGTGAAACACGTTTGCCACATGTTTTAGCCCGAGAGCATCAGTGAGCCAGCTCATCACACAGCTGCTGCTCAACTACTGATGACAGTTCAGGATGTATTAAATGCTGCTGAAACTGAGGAAAAAAAACACCAGTAAGTCCTGGAAAAGGATGTGGTCCCGCAAGGCCAGGGAGGAGCACCCCACTGGTTTGCCTGTTGCCTGTTGGAAGTGACTTACAACCTGGAAAATGCCACCAAGCCCTCAAGGTGTTCCTTTCTCTAGTTTAGTTATATGATTACTTTTACTTATGTGTAAATTATGCAGAATCCAGATTATGATTTAAAAATTTAACCATCTGTTGCAATGCTTGAAATGCATTGGCTAAAATGACAGACTATATGGGGATGGCTAAAACACAGTGTTCATTTAATGCTGTAGTTGTCAAACCAGTGGGTGGTACTCATTGAGAGCTTAGAGCCACTGCAGGGGAGGGCTGGGTTAGCCGTGGAGGAATATGGAATGAAAATACATTGGATCAATGCAGAGAAAATGAACCAAAAAGGGGTTCTTGAACAGTTTCACTAAAATGTGATGAGATTTGTGTGTTTGTCTTTTCTTCTGGCATGCCAGGAAAAAAGCTCGAGAACCACAGATTTTTAAATAGTGATTTAAAAATATAAATGTTAAATAGTATTCAGAATTGAGAGAACTGAATGGAACTAAGAATCCAGGCAGTATCCCTTAATCTAATTTCCAAATCAAATCTGTTCTTCTACTTTGTGGTCTATTACAAGCTAAGAATCTATTAGTTGGCTTTAGCCTGCTAAAAATACTAGCGTAGCTACTGTAATGAGACTGAGTCAGAGTCTGTATTTTCAACCAGAGGCAAATTACAGTCGACTCTTTGGTCAGACAGACAGAAGCAAACTTTCTGTCTTAGCTAATTGTAATCATCTCAATTAATTGCCAGCATATACGATGTCCCACATTGGCGGGGTGAGTGATTATGTCGTAAGTGGGTCTGCCCTGTGGTGCACCACGCATCCAATCTTTCTCCATCTAATTATATGGGGAGTTATCATGTCCCTAATGACTTTGCGTGTTGTCTATTCCTTAAGAAGCTCAAGATAAAGGCGAGGACAAAATGATGTAAAGCGCATTATCGTTGGCAATGGACTCCTGGCGGCATTACTTTAAATAGAGCTTGAGTCTCTTTGTAACCAGGCTCTTTTGTGAGATATGAGAACAGCACTAATGAGTGCCCACACTCTTGATTTGGAGTATGCCCAGCTCAGTTTCAGCACAACAGGGAAAAGGCAGTTTAACAAACTAGGAAAGAAAAACTCCCTTTTTCTAGGTAATGAGATTGAGAGGAATTTATGAATGCTGACATATTGAAGTTATAAATTACAAACTAAAGCAGAGGTTTGTGGTTAAGCACAGTATTTCACAGAGCTAGGAAAAAATGTGGCTGCCATTGATAATAGGTGTTGAAAGTGCGTGTTTGTTTTATGGGTAAGTTTTAAATCAGAAATATCACTGTGAGAGACCAGCAATCTTTAGCTCATACTCAATGAGTCCATGACGTGTGGACAGTGTAAAAGTTATCAGGATTCTTAGATTGTTATTTCAGACCTTTTTTTTTTTCAGTTAACCAACCTTTACAATTATATTCAAGTTAAAGTCTGAAATATTTTAGGCTATGGATGTACTTCAAACTCTGGCAAGATAAAAGAATGTATGCCTTTCTTAAATTCCCAGACTCTGGTGCCTTTTCTTTATGTAAGTAAGTGAAGTGCCACCATGCGACACTACACAGTCTCATTAGCATTGATTAAAAGCTAAGCTGCTTTGTCATATCCTTCTGCTGTATTTATTTTTGTTAATACATCAGATAGTGGACAAGTCCTTACACTAAGATATCTGTAAAGTCACATTTGTGGTGGATAACTTTGGGGCACAGTTAGTTTAATTTTATTCTCTATATCACAGTCCTCAAAACAAAAAGCAACATATTTGCTGACCTAATAACTTGTGTTAATTTATAAATATATGTCACATTATGGTCTTTCCCTTGCTTTTTTTTTCATACAGTATATCTAAGAACATACTTGTTCACAAACGCTTATTTTGCTTCTCTCTTGCCTGTTATGTTATGCTTTATAGACAAGCCTTCTTTCTTGTCTTGGACTCAGTGCTGCTCAAATAATCACCAATTACCTTATGTGTGCACCAGTGGGTGATATGAAATAAGCGGTTTTAACAATGTTTTGAATGCTTTACTGCTTTTAATTCTAGTATTTTTTTTCTGTTGGTTATAATCAGTGTTGGGTAAGTTACTTTAAAATAGTAACTTAGTTACATTACTAGTTACTTCTCTCAAAAGTAACTCAGTTACTTCAAGTTACTCGTTACTTTCAAAGTAACTAGTTACTAGGGAAAGTAACTTTGGTTTTACTCAGAATTCTCTTGTTAATGTGTTTCTTCCATAACTTTGCCAGTCTTCTAGCTTGCTTACTTGCCACAAGTGCACTGTGCCACCTACCAATAGAAAGGAAAAGATAATGTGCATATTTCCACGAGAGAAATCCCACGCCTGGACCGTCATTGACTGCTGCCATGATTCTAGCCTACGTCACAGCGTCATGTGTGCCTTTTACATCCAACACAAAAACTGCAGTCGTGGTGCTTTCGATTGTACTCAGAACTCAGAAATTCTGCCTTCTGAATAGGAAGATGTAGGTAACACCAGACTGCAGATAAGTGCGCATGCGCCAACCAGCGTGCAGCCTGTTACAGTCGCTCCTGCTTTTCTCTTAGTTTAGCTCTTTTTTCTTACGTATTCTTTTTTTTTTCTGACTTGTATTTTCCTCCGTTTTCTATCTCTTACTCAATCATGTGGATTGAGAGAGTTTTTGTTCTTCTGGTGGCCGTGGAACTGTTACTTTTATCATGGAACGGGACCGCGGCACATCTCCTACACGCACGGACTGTTTACTCCAGAGATCAGCTGATCGCCCTGATGCCGGCCGGCTCGCTGGCCAGGCCCGCAGAAGTGCCCGCAGAAGTACCAGCTGAAATTTGGAGGAAAACACATCGGGGATGCAGAGGTCAAGGACAGAAGAGAAGAAAAAAGGTGACGGTGAGACAGCGGAGGCTCGAAGCGAGGAGGAGGTTTAAACCGTGTCTGCCGTCTATCGTGATGGGAAATGTGCGATCGTTGGCAAGTAAAATCGACGAGCTCTCAGCACTGGTACGGAGTCAGAGGGAATACCGAGAGTGTAGCCTGATGTGTTTCACCGAATCATGGCTGCACCAGGTCATTCCCGATGAGAATGCTTCCGTGGAAGGCTTCCACACTGTTCGGGCGGACAGGGACAGCATCGCTAGCGGTAAGCGTAAAGGAGGTGGGCTTGCTGTTTTAGTTAACAACCGGTGGTGTAACCCTGCCAACATAACAATCAAAGAAAGGATTTGTTGCCCGGACACTGAACTGTGTGCTGTTGGACTCAGGCCGTATTATTTACCCAGGGAATTCTCTCACGCCATCTTGGTGGCTGTTTATGTTCCCCCCTCTGCTAACCCCACAGCTGCATGTGACACTATCCACTCTGCCATAGCTCGGCTACAGACTCAGCACCCGAGTGCCTTTATTGTGATCTCGGGTGACTTCAACCATGTATCACTGGACAATACACTACCAACATTCAAACAATATGTGGACTGTCCCACCAGGGGAGAGAAAACTTTAGACTTACTGTATGCTAACGTCAAGGATGCATACAGCTCCTCCTCCCTCCCCCCACTTGGTAGGTCAGATCATAACCTGATTCACCTCACCCCCCGCTATGTGCCAATTGTGAGGAGGGAACCTGTGACCACCAGGACTGTTAGGAGGTGGTCAGAGGAGGCAATAGCGGAACTACAGGGCTGTTTCGAGGTGACCGACTGGGAAACACTCTGTGAGCCTCACGCCGAGGACATCAATGGGCTTACTGAGTGTATCACAGACTACATAACTTTCTGCACCGACTCCATTGTGCCTTTCCACATCATGAAGACCCTGGAAAGGCTCATCCTGGACCAGCTGCGACCCATAGTAAGACCACATCTGGATCCCCTTCAGTTCGCTTATCAGCCTCGTCTCGGAACAGAGGACGCCATCATCTACCTGCTCAATCGTGTCTACACCCATCTGGACCAGCCGGCGAGCACTGTGAGGGTCATGTTTTTTGACTTTTCCAGTGCTTTCAACACCATCAGGCCGACCCTCCTGGGTGATAAGTTAGCAGCGATGCAGGTGGATGCTTCTCTGGTGTCCTGGATTGTTGATTACCTGACAGGAAGACCACAATATGTACGTCTCCCACAGTGTGTGTCTGACAAGGTGATTAGCAACACAGGGGCACCACAGGGGACTGTCCTCTCCCCCTTCCTCTTCACCCTCTACACCACAGACTTCAGCCACTGCACAGAGACCTGCCATCTTCAGAAGTTTTCTGATGACTCTGCGGTGGTTGGATGCATCAGCAGGGATGATGAGACAGAGTACCGGGCTGTGGTCGACTCCTTTGTCACGTGGTGTGAGCAGAATCATCTGCAGCTCAACGTGGCAAAGACCAAGGAACTGATCGTGGACTTCAGGAAGACCAGGAAACACTTGACCCCTGTTTCAATCCAGGGGGTCAGTGTTGACATTGTGGAGGACTATAAATACCTTGGAGTACACATTGACAATAAACTGGACTGGGCTAAAAACACCACAGCACTTTACAGGAAGGGCCAGAGTCGTCTCTATTTTTTGAGGCGACTGAGGTCCTTCAACATCTGCCAGAAAATGCTGAGGATTTTCTATGAGTCTGTGGTGGCCAGTGCGATCCTCTATGCTGTTGCATGCTGGGGGAGCAGGCTGAGGGTTGCAGATGCCAACAGACTTAATAAACTGATCCGTAAGGCCAGCAATGTTGTGGGGATGGAGCTGGACTCCCTCAAGGTGGTGTCGGAGAGGCGGATGCTGTCCAAGATAAAGACAATGTTGGATAACACCTCCCACCCACTCCATGACATGTTGGTCAGTCACAGGAGCTCGTTCAGTGAGAGACTGAGATTACCGAAAAGCACCACTGAACGACACAGGAAATCATTCCTGCCTGTGGCCATCTCCCTGTACAACGCATCCACTTAACACACTGTTTGCTGCTACAACTACACGTTTCTTTTCCAAATATTTATTTATAAGTGACTTATGTATGTATGTATGTATATATATGTATATATTGTACTATTCTTAGTTAGCGTATTGTCTGTCTTGTCTTAATGTTGGTTTAAAATGGAGCACTGTAACAAAAAATAATTTCCCCCAGGGATCAATAAAGTATTCTGATTCTGATTCTGATTCTGATTCAGATGAGCTGCATACAGAGCTGGACTGGGACAGAAAATTGGCCCGAGTATTTTGACTAGAGACTGGCCCACCATTATAGGAAAAATCATAAAACCTTTGAATGAAAACAAACACTGTTGTGACAGTGATGTACACTGTTTTGATGGTATATATGCATCAATCTATCAATCGTTTGTTGTAAGATTCAGATAATTATTTTTTAAAAGCTAGACATTTTAAATGAGAATAAGAAAGAAAAGTATTTCTTTGTGCCCCCCATTCCCTGTTAATGCCCTACCTGGCCCCCTGGCAACACTTTGCTAGATCCGCACCTGCACAGTCACCAGCTGTCAGCTACTTAGAAAAGGATCCTGGGGTTATTTGTCTCTCAGAAACTGTTCATAACTTCCCTTCAACTCATTCATGTCACCTAAAAGGTAAACCTGTTTCTCCATCACCTGTTCAGCTCTGATGATCCAGTAAGGACATCTCCTGGTTTCATCTTCATGTTCCCCTCTCACCAGATAACCAAACCGACATCATGACCAGCAGCTTTTTTGCAGCTGTGGCTCCAGCAAACATCAGCTGATACTAGAAATTAATATTAAATCAATTCTAACAACAGCGATAAACAAACAAGAGAGCCGATCAGCTGATCATTGATCAGTTTTCATGATTGAAGTAGAAACGGGAGAGGGAGGGGAGAGAATGAAAGAAGAAGAGGCAGCTGTGCAGCAAAGACACAGAATAAATCCAGCTTTGTGCCTTTTTCATTGTAGCTGAATTACGGGACAAACTGTTCCTTTTCACCTCAATAAGAAACGCATAATATTTTCTCTGAATACCAGGCGGGACGGTTGGCAACTCTAATAACTTATGAACAAAATAAAGTTCAACATCATTAACTTCATAGCACCCACCCATGACGGAGTATAGAAACTCCGTCATGCTAGCTAGCTCGCAGTACGGAAAAAGTCAGAATAACGAAAATAAACTCCACCTAAACTTGGTTTATATCTGACCCAGATAGACTGCAGGTCATAACTTCTTACCTGAAGTTCAGTTCACACTTGGACCAGCGGCCGCCTCGGGTCTCTTTTCCTTCTGCATCCCCTTTCCTTCATCCACCTGCTGGCCTCCACCACTTGCTAATGTTACTGAATCTGTGGAAGCTCCGCGATAGCTACCACACGAACTAACGACCCTATCTAAATCCCAGTAACGACTAACGCGTTCCTGATTTTGGCATAATAACTAGTTACCGTGCTCGTTACCACAATAATAACGTAGTTACTGTAACGCGTTACTTAATAACGCGTTAGTCCCAACACTGGTTATAATTCTAGTATTGGATACTGGGTTTTGGATTTTATAGAGGGTGTTTTGTTTGTGTAATTATTACTTGCCAGCTTGTTTATTTAGGGTTTGTTTGTATAATAAAACTCTTCTTGGTTGATGAGATCTACTCCTCTGCCACAAATGTAATGCAGTATGAATGTATATGTAAGCTTTATTTTCCTTCACTTTCATCAATAATATTGCACAACTTTTACACACACCTCATTTTGCTAGGAAAATGGGAAATAGTTGAAGCCATTTAATAATGCATTTGCAGACATGCTCATCAGTGTGCATCCTGTTCCTTCTTACACAAAGGAGCAGATACCATCCTGCCGATGGGTTAAGGGCCTTCTACGGCATGTCCAGTGCTCCTAGAATAGATAGAATAGAATAGAATAGAATAGCCTTTATTGTCATTGTACAGAGTACAACGAAATTGGAGTGCCACTCCCTTGGTGCAAGTTTCAATAATAAATATAAATGTAAAATATAAAAAGTACAAAAAAAACAATCGTAAGTACTCAAACAATACTATGTACAATATATACAGGATAGCAGCATTAATATAATGACAGTATGATGCCTGTCTCCTGGAATCTGCACCATGCCCTTGAGACTATGTTGGGAGACACATATTGATGTGTCATCCTGGAGGAGTTGGACAACTTGTGCAACCAATTTAGGGACCAGGTATCACTTCCTGCTGTCAGTAGTGACACTGACCCTACCCAAATCCAAAATGAACAAACAGTCAGAAAACAGGAGGAGGGAAAACTGTCATTGGCACATGCAGGCACAGCTGCACGTACATGTTTTTGTACTTCATAGGTCAGCATTAAGTGGCTCAGCAAAGAAATATCATTACTATAAAAATTAACAGGTACAAAGCCAAACTTTGAAGGGCCCTCAGAAAGTTTGGCATCTTGGAGAAAAAATATCAAGAAAAGAGGGGTGGCTCATGACTTTTGCCCAGTACTGTAGATTTAATTGTTATTTACATATCTGAACAGATCTGAATTTCTGTATCTAGTTTCTGTATCAAAGAACATGCAAAAAGTTCAAAGATTTGTTTACTGTAAGCTATGAAGGATTCATTCATTATAGAATGTCTACTTCCAAAAACGGCAATAAAGCTTTGTGGATGGGTGTTTAATAAATAGTTATCTGAATCTTACAAAGTTTTTTATCTGACATAAAATGTATAGAAATCATAAATATACCAACAAGACAGTGTACATCACTGTCACCACAGCGTTTGTTTTCATTCAAAGGCTTTACGGCTTTAATACCTGGTGGGCCGGTCTCTAATCAAAATGCCCGGGCTGATTTTTTGTTTGTGAGTGTACACTTTATCCAAAATCGTTGTGACGGTTTACTCATCTTTGCCAGTGGAGGGCTGTAGCTCAGGCGGTAGAGCAGCTCACCTACTGATCGGTAGGTTAGTGGTTCGATCCTTTGCTCCTCCAGTCTGCAGGTCAAGAGTATGAATGTAGTTAGGAAGCACTCAGTTTAGTGAAAGTGTGTGATTAGGTGAATATAGCATGTTATATAGAGCACTTTGAGTAATCTGGGAGAGTAGAAAAGCAGATCTGGGCCACCAAAGGGCTGTCATTCTTTGCAGTATGTGGGCACATTGTGTTGGCCAGAGCCAGGCCATTTTGCTTTGTGGGCAGGAGTTGGAAGCTGGAAAAATGGGCAACTATAAGGATTTGATGGCTGCACAACTGGGTCAGAGCATCTCCAAAATTGCTGTTCTTTTAGGGTATTTCCAGTCTGCAGTGGTCAGTATCTGTCAAAACTGGTCCAAAGAAAGCACAATGGTGAACCAGCGACAGGCTCACGGATTCACATGGGGAGTGAAGGATGGCCTGTGTGGTCTAATCCATCAGATGATCTACTGCAGCTTAAGCTGGCAAAAAAAAATTAATGCTGGTTCTGATAGTAAGATATCAGAATGAACATGTTTGAACCCATGGTTTGTCTGTTTGTTATATCAGGAAGTGTAACTTAAATTCTTGCATTAGGGGTTTAACTACTCTAATTTGAAAAAAAAAGTTTGATATATTGATAGCTGATTTCAATGAAGTTGACTCAAAATGCAAATTATTATGACTGGAGACATCTGAAACATAAAAAGAAAATTACAATGTGGGCTATTTATGCAGTGTAAAGTTTTGCTATCCTTACATGCCCTCTTACCTTAGTGGACTATACATCCAATTTGATGCCTCCTGAATTGTTAATCAGCTAGTGGAATTTTAAGGGCTGCCTTTCTGCTGTTTTGCCAGAGGCAACAATGTGAAACACTAAATATCAATAAATAGATAAATAAAAGTAAGTCTGAATGATTCATTTGGGATGACATCGATTTGGTGTGCCATGCAATGTAATTAAAGACCTTAGTTTAGGATTTATACAGGAGTACAATACTGTGGTAAAGTCTTGAGCCACCCTTTCTTTTTTTTCAATTTTCATAGAAAGGTGCTATAAGAACCATTTAATTCACCATTTTAATATCTCATTTTATTAAAACAGACGGTATTTTCAGTGATTTATTAAAACATGAGCAAACATAAATGAAAATACAGAGTCTGCACAATTATTTTGCACTGTACAATAAATATTTGGTATGACCACCTTTATTCTTCAAGTTATAGATGCCTTCAAGTTGTCAAGCTTTCTTGTAATTTCTTTAAAGAGTCTTCAGGAAAAGTTCTAAAGGCTTCTTCCAGCATATTCCAAACCTCTTCTTTGGATGTTGGGATGTTGGGATTATTGCAGGGTGAATGCTATACTATACTATTTTTTGTGGCAATCACCATACAAACAATATTGACAACATCTTCAAAACAACTGGAGTGGAATTTCAAAACTTTGGTGTGTTTTACAGACAGCTTTGGACACTTACTGTTCTACCGCTCTTCTCTATAAACACTGATGATAATTCAAACCAAAAGTTCCAGATTTGGAGTCATCACTCTATAAAACCCGTTGCCATTGATCTTCGGCCCAGTTCTTGTATTATTTGGCATACTTCATCAGAAGGTGAAGGCAACTGTGGTCCCCAGGGTATTAGAAGCACCCTGGGGTCCTCAACTGGGGCAGTGAGCCTGGTTAATAACCAGGTTATTGATCTGTAGATTCCATAGATTTAAATAAAAAATGAGAAATATAAGTTGTACCAGCCATCGCATTTGTTTTCAATCAACTGGCTCCTTTCGATGTGGACGAGCAGCAGCTCTACTCTGAGCACCTCCCAGATGGCCAAACTCCTCACCCTATCTGTAAAGGGGAGGCCAGCCACCCTTTGGAGAAAGGGTGGCTCTCCACTTATGCGCTATTGAAAAATTTAAAGTTGTTTATCATATAACAGGTTTAAAAATAAACACTTTATGTTTAACCCATATGGAAAAGAAATAGGAAAAACTTATAAAAGACTTACATCAGCTTTAGCTTGCTTCATATAGTGAACCATATAAGGCTTATACGATTTACTCATGAAAGTGGCCACTTTCTCATTATTTTCATATATTGTTTTACGAGGTATCCAAAACATACAAGTTTCATTTATATAATTTTTCAAGGGATCTTATATCTGTTTTCACTCTTGTATGCTTTTCATACAAGTTTCACACAAGACAGATACAAACCTTATAAGATTTATATACATCTTTTCCATATGGGAAGATTAGGCCCATGATGGGTAATCTATTAAAAATACTAGAATACATGTGAAATCAAACCATGATACATGAGACATGTTATTTACCTGCCTAAAATCATATTGCATTTGAATGTCAGACTTATATTAAGACCATGTAGATTTAGAAATTTTTTTCACACCTCAAGATTACATTTATGATTAACGTGCACACCTGAAAATTGAGCAGAAAATTTAACATCTGCATTATAATATCCTAAGACTGTTCACCTTCCTAAAATCATAAAACACGTACATGATTCCTTAAAATTCACTACATCTAAAAAAAAAAAAAACATTCACCCCATAAGGACATCAAATAAACAAATAAAAAACTACGCAGAAGTCTCCATCAGTTGGAGAGCACATTTTTGTGCCATAAGGGCTAAATTAGGCTCAATATGCAACAGGTCAGGTGGAGCTGTGTGCACTGGCTGATACCTTATCATGCTCTGTCAGCAAGTCTCTACTGTCCCTGGGATTAATTGTGTCTGTCCACTTGAGACAGGGATGTCACGCTAGTGTGTGCTCAGAAATCCCCACTGCAATATCAACTGGAATAGAGAGAGAAACAGTTGTTTTCTTTCCACTGTATGACTGTGCTGTGCCAAGTGCACATGAACCAATGTCTATGTAGTTTCCATCCAGTATGTAGTTTACCACATCCAGTGTTGGGATCATTATTAAAAAAAAAAAAGAATTACATTTTATTCGTTACTTTTTTGAAACGGTGAAAAACAGCAAACTGCCTCTCTGGACATAATTTTCAGTTAACAATATAAATTTTAGCCTGAAGTCCAACATGCTGAAATGGAAACTACTGCAGCACAAACTTGAGTGGTAATCACAGCCTTTGTTACCCGTTAAAGTCTGGCTGCTGGGCTGGGGTTGGCATACACTCAGTTTTAATGGTTGTTTGCTAGTGTTGTGTTAGCATTCTGTCTGTGCAGAAGATGTCTGGAAAATGCCATTGTGTTAGCAGTTGTTTGCATTGTAGATACACATTGACGTTTAACATCACAATCTTGTCCTTTAGTGCAAAACATGATAGTAAACATGAAACAAGAAAGTAATGCCTATATCTTTGTATAAAAACTGCATTTCAGGCAAAAATTACTTGTCTATCAATGTTGACTGACAGGTAAATACTATAAAAGTTCAAAATGGCTGGAAGCTGTCTGCTCGACTTCCGCTATCAAGTCGCTGAATTTGATCTATGGCTATACTTTATGGGGTTAGTGTCCATTCTAATCCAGTTATCTAACAAATATTGGTTGCTTTGATGCTAGTTGCGCTAACAACCGCCCAAGAAGTTTCTTCTGGTTTTGGTGTTAATTTTATTAGTATTTGGTAATGATTTAGCACACCAGCCTCTCATCTAAGTATGTATCACACGGGCAAGATTAATGCTTTAAAAAACTTCATCTTTTTTAAAAAACCTTTTTAACTGGGACATCCATAACTGTGTGAATGTAGGAAGATGCTTCATGTCATCAGCCTGTTGCATAGCTGTGTAATTCACCATTATAGTGTTGACTAATACAGAGCACTACTGAACTGCAAGAAAATTAGTCTCTAAGCTGTTGTCTTAGATTTTGCAACACTCCAGTCCTCCAACCTTTGTAAAAAAAAAAAAATCTCTACATAATAGCCCTGGGGATGTCAATAGCCGGGGAGGGTGCACAGTCTCGCCTGTTAGCTGCATGCACTGGCCTTTTGTTTGCCAGCTTTTCCTAGTACTCAGTTGAGGCAATTATTCGCTCCACTTGGCAAATTTGTCCTCCTTTCACCATCTGAGTCGACAGATGATTTAAAAGGCACCTACAGAACCTCTGAAAGCCAAAGCATTCCTGACTGAGGCTTTAATTTGTCCAATTAGGCAGCTAATGAGCTAATTTAGAGCTCAAGTGAACCTCAATAAAGATGAGTGCAGCCGGCCAGGAAGTTCTGGTTACAGGACTTGACTAACAGGAATGGTTTCTATTTTTTGAGATAAAATGGTTTTATTATTCACTTTTCCTAGCAAATGACTATTGATATGTTCCTGCAAGGCCATGAAATTTGCATGTTACAATGTTAAATTTAAAATTTAAATTTAAATTTAAAAAGTACTTTATAATAACAAAACAAAATAAGTAATAATCCCAATGCTAGGAATAAATGTAAAAAAAATAAAGTAAAAATGACTGAAAAGGTTTTGGTGAATTCAAATTATAAAATCGTTTCTCTTTAAAATGGTTTATTACCATGAAATAAAATGCCCAAAAACTATAAAATGATTAAAATCCCAGCATGTATTTTAATGCAAAAATAAATAAAAGGGTGAAGTTGTTTTACAGCAGTGCTGGTTTAAAGTCTGTAAGCTGTGTTTTACAAAACAGGGTCTCTCTGGAGTCCTCAAATACTGCCTATTGTGTTTCTTTCTCTTTCACATCAGCCATACTTGGGTAGTTGATGGATGCTGCTGTATATTAGGTTCTGGTGATAGCGCGTCCATCAAATTCCAACTTCCGCAGAGGATGCTTCAGTGTCCTAGCAGCTTTCTGCTTCCTCCTGTTATGCTGTTACAAACTGTCGGGGGAAATAAATCCAGGATTTTTTTCCCATCTTTTCTGATACATATGAATCTAATCGGAAGTCTATTTTATTACTGTATTGAAATTCTGATTACAACAATTTAGCACATATTATTGTAGTTAACCACCTGGTTGGTAGTCTTTAAATAGATAAACTAATTGTCATGAATTGGAACTATAAACATTTATCTTACTAAACCATAATGACTTAGCATCATTTAGCATTTATGTATTAAAAAAATTATGCCAGTAGAAATGAATTTCTGGCAACATTGTAAAAGATATGATGCTAAACTTTAGACCAGTTTTATCTCAGATGCTTCATCTGAGCTCTGGCTTATTTGGCCTTTTAAGATAGTGATGAGAATCTGTCAGCTATGGAGTAAAATTTATCCAGTACGGTGCTAACAGGTATACGCTTCAATTCACTTCAGGTTTATGTAGCACCAAAACATAACAACAATCGCCTTAGAAATGTTATATTGTATACACAGTACAGTAGTTTCTTAAACAGAAAAATTCATTCATGTGTGAAACAATAATGTAGCAACATTTTTATTTGGGTTTTCCTTTAGGTACATTTTTATTTTAATGTAATATCTCTCAAAGAAAACAAAATGTCTACCATTATGCAAATCAAGCTGCTCCATGTGCCCAAAATAAATTGCTGTTCTGTTCACATCAGTTGTTGGGAAAATATTTCAAAAGACAGCACATTCATTACATGTCTTACTTTACATTTCAGCAAACCTTTCCACGGTACTAAATTGAATGTTCTGTCAAATCAATAAAGCCATCTAGAAAAAACAACATAACAAAAAAACAAGTTTAATAATCACATCTTGGTTCAAGACTGATGATTTCATGTTAACACTCTTAGTTTTTCTAAGAATATTTTCCTGAATGTGCAATAACCCTTGTTTTCAGTCTAGTCTAGTCTAATTTTTGGCGTATATGTGAGGCTGATGTTGGAATTATCTTACACGTGGAGGTCAGAATTTTTTTTTTTATCTGTGCTTCTCCTTTATTGTGAACTAAATGTCAGTTTATGCTGGCACCGCTGAACTAAATTTGTACTACATTTTTTTAAGAAGCTGTCTCTTTAGTTTGTAAGCTTTGAGAGGTCCAATGCTAAATCTCTGGAATCGCTCTTGAATTCTTAATAAATGTGTAATGTATAGTGTAATGTACATATTGTTAAAAATCCTCACTTGCCCTGTGGGCAGCCTTTATCCTTAAAGCTCAGGTCCTCTTCCAGAGGCCTGAGAGCTTGATGGTCCCTTTGCAGGATCTTTGCTGTTCCCAGCAATCTTGGATGTCGTTACTTGGACGTACTGGAGCCACTCACTCACTTGAAAAACTGCACCAAGCGCTTTCACAGGGACAACTGTTGCCTTCACCCTCCACATCTTCTTTACATCTATCACTACGTTCTTTTCCCTCTGCTTGTCCACCAATACTGTCCAGTTGGTTAGCCATGACAAGTTTGTCCATTTGTATCTGGAAGTCCTATAAAATCATAGCTCGGTTATAGGAATCCCTATTTTGACCTTGGGAATTCCAGGACATACTGTATCAGCACAGATGTTCCTGTATACAATGCCGACCACTTGGTTATTAGGTTCCTTGTATGCCCTGCCTGCTAGCATCTTGCACCCTGCTGTTATGTGCTGGATTGTCTCAGTGGCATCTTTTGCACAGCCTGCACCTGAGGTCTTGGCTAGTGCGGTAGATCCCAGCCTCTATCGATCTCGTGCTTAGAGAGTGTTTCTGTTATGCCATGATTAGTGAACTGTGGCACTAATGAGCCATTGGTAGCATTTTTCAGTATGTGTCACGTCTTCTATCTGCTAGTGGTACATGCTGGGCACTGAAGGTCCTTCCCTTATGTTTCCTGTTCTTTTCAGGGTTTTGGGGTCTTACAATCACTAGTCCTCGACTTCCTTCCTTCGAGTGTGCACCATACAGTCTCAGTGCTGGACTTTAAGGGTTCTGCACAGTATCTTAGCTTATCCTAAGTCTCCACTCCTCTGGCCAGAGAGACCTCTGATCGTGTGCCTGGAATCTACTCTACTACTAAAATGCTACTGTTATCACTGTGACCACTTTGAACTTTACTTTCCACATCTGCTCCAGTTTTCCTTGCCCCTGGTGTTTTCTTGTGCTGCTTCCTGGTGTTGCTGTCTGCTGGGATTGCCTCATCTATCACAACTGTGATTTTCTGCACCATGTCACTATGTGTGGTTGGTTGGCCAGTAATTGCTTGTATGTTTGGAACTTGAAATCCAATAGGATCATAGCCCTGTTGTTCTAAACCACCTTCGGTTATATCTCCCTACTGAGAAATTAATGTTAATGTTATTCAAGTGTTAAGGTTACACAGGCACCATTTATTTGTTGTTATCATCTGCTTCACTCAGCACTGTCTTGTTTTTTTCACTTTCTTTTCTTTGATATCTCCCAGAGGTATAACTTCTCTTCATTTTCATTAGGTAGCTGTCATTCTCAACATTAAGATTGTTTAAGTTGAATCATATATTTCACTAGCAATGGAAGGGATTAGAATCAGGTGGGGGGCCCCCTTGTAGGGGGACCTTTCCACTGTAGTATTTGTACATTAGTACGGCTTTAAGTTAAAGTTTGCCAGCCATGTCTGGTGGCAAGAGGTATCCATAAATATATACACAGTGGTCACCTGTTCACACATCAACACTAGTTGTAGATCAGCTACAGCAGCAGAAGGCCACACTGCATGCCAATTCGGTCAGCTTTCATGAACACTCCAAAATTGAATAATCTTGGAAAATGCTGCCTGGTCCGATGAGTCTCATCTGCTGTATTCGGATGTTAAGATGTTTGAAGTGGCATAACCTACCCGAGTATTGCTGATGACTATGGCCGTCCCCTCATGAACACAGTGTAACTATCCTCTGATGGCTACTTCAAACAGGATAATCATCTCAAACTGGTTTCTTCAATGTAAAAGTGAGTTCACTGTACCGAGATGGTCTCCACATCACCAGATATCATCCATCTTGATTCTTGTAGTTTAGATGTGCTGATGTCATGGAGTTCTGACTGTACTTGACATATACAAACTCCTGATGTAACTCCCAAGAGATTTGTATCCTGTGAAAAGACATACATCCCTTGGGGGTTGCATTAGGAGGAGCATCTGACATAAAACTCTGCCAGCTCCAGCATGTACTTCCTGTGGCAACCCCTTGTGAATAAGAGAGCAGTTGAAAGTAGCCTTAATACTTTTTATCACAAAGCCCACAAATCCAAATACCAACAGTCTGTGGTTACTGTACAAATACAATTTACGCAGTTCTGCTTGAGCAGACCTTCAATAAAATAATGTATTTGAGGTACTTGACAAACTTTACCTATGAACATGAGGGGCAGTTGTAGTGTCAGGCCAATTTCACTGTTTTGCTGGAAAAAACAACTTCACTGGAGGTGACTCTATGTCTTTATATCTGGTATCTCATAGGTCTCTGTGACAAGGTTAAAATAAAGAACCATTTCCCTCCTGGATTTAATGTGCAAAGCATTAGCAGCACAAAATCACCCTACAAATTCATGACTTCATAATGCATACTCACAGCTATCCACCGTGGTCTCACTCTTTACTATGTACATGCACTTTCTCAAATGCCAGGTGTAGGTAGAGGTAGGTTTCATGGTCAAAAACACATAGCTGTTTGCACACACATAAAATAAATAGTGAAGTAGAAGAAATTTTCTGACAGGTATCAAGTATATAATTCTAATCTTCCAATCAGTAGCTGCTATCACCATGAGCTAGGGTGTCAATGATAAATCATGATAAATTAATACAAACAAACAAACAAAAACCTTCTCATGATATAAAACAATTAGCCACAGAGCCATCTTTGCCATTTACTGTCATTCATTAAACACATTTTCTTGTTTCCCAGTTTGTGGCTGTAAAAACAAGACAGATGGGACAATGCCATTGGGGTCTTTTTTGTTGCTATTATTTTTCTAAAGTTTCAAGTCGGGAATTAGAAAATTAGTAGAAAAGCTAGAGAAGCACAGGTCTGCACTGAAAGGCATGGGAAACTGACACCCGCATTTAAAGAAGGCCTTTTTAAAGAGATTCCAGAGATAAATGATTGTGTCCATACGTGGCTCAAGAGTTGGGAGTTCGCCTTGTAATCGGAAGGTTGCCGGTTCGAGCCCCGCCTTGGACAGTCTCGCTCGTTGTGTCCTTGGGCAAGACACTTCACCCGTTGCCTACTGGTGGTGGTCAGAGGGCCCGGTGGCGCCAGTGTCCGGCAGCCTCGCCTCTGTCAGTGCGTCCCAGGTTGGCTGTGGCTACAATGTAGCTTGCCATCACCAAATCAAATCAAATCAAATCACTTTTATTGTCACATCACATGTGCAGGTACATTGGTACAGCACATGTGAGTGAAATTCTTGTGTGCGAGCTTCACAAGCAACAGAGTTGTGCAAAATACAATAATGTAAACAAGCAAAATACAAGAATGGCTACATCTGAAACTAATAAATATATGTACAATATATAATATTATATGCATTTCTGGATGTGTATACTAAATATTTTTCTACGTGTGTGTGTGTGTGTGTGTGTACACATATTTTACAAATTAAATAGAGTAAACAATGAATAGAATATATAAAATAAATAAAATAAAATATACAGAGTGAGACATGTGCAAAACAGTGGCATTACTGTACAGTATGGAGTGCATAATGTTAAAGTTCCAGTAGTGAAGCTGAGGTGTCTATGAAGTGTTCAGCAGTCTGATGGCCTGATGGAAAAAGTTGTCTCTCAGTCTGCTGGTACGGGACCGGATGCTGCAGAACCTCCTTCCTGATGGAAGTAGTCTGAACAGTTTATGGCTGGGGTGACTGGAGTCCTTGATGATCCTCCCCGCTTTCCTCAGGCACCGCTTCCTGTAGATGTCTTGGAGGGAGGGAAGCTCACCTCCAATTATCCGTTCAGAGCACTGCACTACTCGCTGGAGAGCTTTGCAGTTGTAGGCGGTGCTGTTGCCATACCAGGTGGTGATGCATCCAGTGAGGATGCTCTCAATGGCACAGTGATAGAAGGTCCTGAGGATGCGGGGGCTCATGCCGAATCTTTTCAGTCTCCTGAGAAAGAAGAGGCGCTGCTGCGCCTTCTTCACTGTTTTGTTTGTGTGTACTGACCACGTAAGATCCTCAGCCAGGTGTACGCCAAGGAACCGGAAGCTGCTCACTCTCTCCACAGCAGCGCCGCTGATGGTGATGGGGGTGTGTACTGCTCTGCACCTCCGGAAGTCCACTATCAACTCCTTTGTCTTTGCGACGTTGAGGGTGAGATGGTTGTCTTGACACCAGTGGGTCAGGGCGCTGACCTCCTCCCTGTAAGCTGTCTCATCACTGTTGGTGATAAGACCCACCAATGTAGCGTCGTCCGCAAACTTCACAATGATGTTGGAGTTGTTAGTGGCCGTGCAGTCGTAGGTGTAGAGTGAGTACAGGAGAGGGCTCAGTACACACCCCTGTGGAGCACCAGTGTTCAGTGTGATGGGGGATGAGGTGATGCTGCCCAGTCTGACCACTTGGCGTCTGTCAGACAGGAAGCTAAGGATCCAGCTGCAGAGGGAGCTGCTCAGTCCTAGATCCTGCAGTTTCCTATCCAGCTTCGAGGGAACGATGGTATTGAATGCTGAGCTGTAATCTACAAACAGCATTCTCACATACGTGTGTGAATGGGTGGATGACTGGATATGTAAAGCGCTTTGCGGTCCTTAGGGACTAGAAAAGCGCTATATAAATACAGGCCATTTACCATTTAGTGTAAAACCCCACACTGTGGAATAAACCCAGCAAACAAACCCCAATGACATCTTCCTGGTCAGCACAGGTCACAACAGCAAAAGGTTTGAATTCAGTTAACTCAGTGGGATTGGAATTGAGCCCCAGAGCAAGAGTTTGTGAACTCCATCCATCCATTCACTTCCGCTTATCCTTTTCTGGGTCGCAGGGGGCGCTGGAGCCTATCCCAGCTGTCATAAGGCGAGAGGCGGGGTACACCCTGGACAGGTCGCCAGTCTGTCGCAGGGCCAACAAACAGTTTGTGAACTCATTTTACTTTTTATTTCTCAATCTCAGTTTGGAACTAGTCTTCAACTATGACTTCACATTGAGAAAAGATTTCCAGTTGTAGAAATGTTTAGAAATGTTTGCTGAGAAGCTGTTGGAATAACTGTTGAAAGAACTTGTGTATAGAAGTTGACCCGATCAGTGTCTTCCAGTCTCTAATAAGAATGATAATTATGGGAAGGTATAATTGCTATATAGAGAAAAAGCCATTGTGGGCAATTCTCTGGGCAAGTGATAATTCCCAAAGCTACATACAGCAACAGGAATGCTGTTAGGCCCTTGGGGTCCTTTCTTTCACACCAAAGGGAATACCCTTAGGCCATTTTCGCATCACATTCAAAACATCATACACTAAAGCTTTGAAGTAGCCTACAGCTGAAACCTTGTCAATACAAATCGAGTGGGATGCACTCTGGCATTTGCCGTTTCATTTTACCCTCAGCTCAATATACTTGACATGCCATAGCGAGGGAAATATTTTGAAATCTTATACTATGAGATTCCAGTCTTTACAGTGATGACCCAATTTTCATTTGCAGCTTGTCCACTGTGTCAGTTCAAAATTAAAAGAAGCAAGCAAAGACTAATTAGTGTGTTTGAAGGACGAAAGTTCAGAAGTAGTTTGGAAGTTGTTAAGTTGACCACCACTAATTATATTGTAAATATAATTGGACCTATAGCAAGAATCCAGTGTTTAAAAAATGGTTTCTGTGGTTAAATTTTGTCATTTTTTTCCCTGCTGTTACAGCTCTCTGTGTCTGTATGTGTCTGAGTGTGCGAGTATGACAGACAGATCAGTGTCCAGCAACTTGCTATTATAGTTGCAGAAGTGTAGAAAATCACCTATTTGGGAGATTTTTTTAAACCAGGAAAATTTAGGTTTCTTAGCAAATGAAGGAAGCAATTACATGAAGGATGAACAAACAGGTGGAGATAACATATGCTGTTGTATTGGTGTGATTAAAAGAACTAGGAACATGCAACTAGCTTAGCAGGTACTCCAAACTAGCTTGTTAGGTTTACATTTTGTCAGACAAGGAATTTATTTATTTATTTATTTATTTTATTTGTCGCATGGCTTAAAATTGTACAGAATACAGTGTCTGCAAAACTCTAAGGCCACTATTCAAACATGATGAAAATCTCTGTCGGTGTCTGTATTCAGCTTTCTAGTTTACATGTTCTCCCTGCATGGGAAATGGATCGTTTCTTGGATAGTCCTTCCACAGTCTGAAGAAATTAGGTTAATTAGTAATTCTAAATTGGTCTGGGTTGGTGGGTGGACAACGTGTACAAAATTAAGAACTGAATGAATGGATGGTTGAAATAGTCAGTAAGACTGGAAAAAAGGACTTTACACATGTAAGGAGGCGGACCTCTAATTTAGCCAAATTATATAACCGAATTCATGAAATATACTGTCTCCAAAAAAAAAGCACCATCTTTAATATTGAAAATTTCTGTACTCCATAGAATGCAAGAGATTAGGGGAAATTATATCTATTAACCTCTAAATAAAAATCATTATATATTTCTGCGTTGCATGCTTTTACTTCTGCTTGAAAATGAGAGTAACTGCTCTGTTTTTGTGTCTGATAATAATGCTTCAAAACTGGTTTCAGAGTTAGATTTTTCCACCGCGAGTAACTGTAGCAACATTCAACATATCACCTTGAGTTTATTAATGCAGTAGTATGTTCACTTTAAGTCCCAGCAGGTGCAGGAAAAAGTGCAGGCTGCTCTCTTGCTTGTGTATGGGTTGTGTGTTCACTTAGCCCTGTGAAGCTCAGAAGATTCAAAGGCGAACAACATACTGTATCATTTACACCAGCAATATCAGTTTGATTCTGTGTCTGTTTGCAACTGCGGTCTCTGGTCATTGTGCAGCACTTTGTAAGACACATGTTCTGTTTTCTGATGTAAATACAATTGTCTTGACTTGTCCTCAGCCAACAAAGCTGGTTTCTCACAGTTCAGGTCTCCCAGGTGCCAACATGTATCACACAAACACCACTTTGACCATGACCTCCAGCTGAAAGCATAGTGTTCCACTTTTTCTAAAACTCCTCACCTCTGTGCTGAGAGGAGGGCATAAAAACAAGGCTATAGCTGTATTCTGAAATTGTGTTCATAGCCAAATAAGTCAAAATACAATCAAATACCCTTTCCTGTTTTGCTCACACATCCACCACCTCACATGCAGTATCCTGTGCTATCATCAAAATGTTGACACTTTTCAACCCTTTGTAATACACACTCTGACAAAGCAAGGAGGGAATTAGGGGCAAGTTGCCCACAGCCATCTCACCTCTGCCTGGCCTCATCACAGGAGGAGGGAGCTGGAAGCCCCAGGGCTGGCAGTGGGCCAGGCCAATACGGGTTGGCCATGTGGCAAGTCATCCCGTAGGAGAGTGGATGACCTTCATGTGGGTTCAAAGATTGTTGAGACCACAGGAGTGGTTATAAGCTGAGTAGGTGAATCGATATGCTATATACTCCAGTATGGGCTGATACCACTCCCAGTTTTGAGAACTTTTTGTGATGCTGCTACAATGTGCAGTGTGGTTATTTAAGACAAGTGCAATTTATCTGAAAGTGACTTTAAAAGTGCTACAGTTTCATTCAAAATAACACGATTTATTTAACTGTGCTCAGTACACAGTGAACAAATGAGACAATTGGTATATAATACTTTCTACTTCTATTGGAAATTCTCTAGAGTATTCGAACACAGGAAAACTCATTAAATACTACAAAGTATTTTACCAGTCTCCTCCTCTTCAAGGTTGCCTATATAGGTATAAGAGGATTAGAGGACCAGAAGGTTCTTATTAGTATAGATCAGAACTGAAATGAGTAAATAAAAATACATGTTTTCCATTATGTTTTTCCTCTTTCCTCCTCTCCTCTGTGTTTCCAGAAGCTTCATGTAAATAGTGGTGGGAACTGTTGTGATGAGATCCGATGTGACAAGAGTGTAAATGCATCGCTTTGAATCATTTTCAAAAGGGTTTTATCTGCCTTGGGGTAATAACCTTTACATTGCTGTCCCAGAGGTAACTATCCACCTCTGTGTCGACTGAAAGTTATACTGTGCTAGAAAAAATGCACCCTTCATTGCTAATGCAAATAGTGTTGAGTGAGTCTTTCATCTTGCACTTGTTTTTCATTAGTACAAAAGTGGCTTTAAATTTTGAAATACATTTTTGAAAAGCATTATCTTTAATTCTACCTTTAATGTTCACAACTCCAAAACTTACAGACCATCACAGGCTTTATCTGTGCAGGGAGGAATTTCTAGAAAATTAAACTGTACAGCTCTGCTATCACTTCCAACCTAAATGAAGACAGGAAACTAAACAGTAGTGACGTTTGTAGGTTTACTGAAGTTGGACTAGCTGGTATATAATGTTGTAGTGAGTGGTGGCTACTTACACAGCTATGGTTAGCATAATATAAACACAGTGAAGCTGGAGGACGGATGCTAACTTTTTTCCACTTGATAAAAGTTAATGTGGGTTCCCATGGTTAGGGACAAACACAGTCGCATGGCAGAATGCTGTAAACGGACCAAACTTCAGTCAGGAGAACAACTGAGATAATCCATCCACAATAGAAGGTTAGTCATTAATTTACTGCTGCATGAGCTGGGCTGTAGTTACATCGTAACGTTTTAAAAACTGAACTTTAAAACCTACTGCCAATGAATAGTGATCATAAAAACTAAGAGAGGCCGACAGTGATCACTGACTTTTTTAGGGGCTTGTTCAGATTAAAAAGAACAAGAGACAAAGCATTAAAGCATGTTAAAAACACAACAGCCTTAATAAACGCAGAGTAGCTTAGACTTGGAAGCATTACTTAACAACTGGATAAATGGATAGCTCCAATTACTTATTTGTATGCTTTCATTTCGGGGTGCAATCAGACATTATACTGCATAATTATTCAATAAAAAACTGGAAAAATTAGGGTGTTCTAAAACGTTTGACTGGTAGTCTTTCCTTTTTGGAAACACAAATATAAGTCGTCTCAAACACTGATAGACTGGTCAAAGCCAGATAACCAAACACCAATAAGTTTAACTTGCCTATTGTTATGCGATGCTTATGGACAACTCTTAGACTGCCTTGTCTCCAAACTCAAAGGGATTCATCCTTACATTATTGTGCTCCTGAATAACAACCATTTCTGTTGAAAGGTAACATGCATGCCCATGACCACATGTCCGTGCTTTTGTGGCTATCTGACAACAGAAAAACAAGAAGATATCTCAATAACAAAGCCTGCAGTGCATGCACAGCTATTTAGAGTCACAGAACCTGAAGACTGTGTAGACATAGTAATCATTTCTTGCCAAGTTTGTCAGAATCATTTATCCATTTATTCACATCTGAAGGAGCCACTGAACTGCTAATAAATTATTCAGATTAGTGTGGACATGACCTAAAATGTCTAAGATTCAATTAAATTTGTTAAGCTAAAACCATTCAGTGAGGCAGTGGAAGTTTTTTAATGAATTGCCCGGCACCATGGAGGGATGTGTCAATGAATTAGAATGCAGGTGGTGAACCTCAATGATCTTTACAGGTCTTCATAATATAAGGGTTTATACCATACATGCAAAACTACATTTACAATGAAAACAGTCATCCCGCTGGAATATCTTTCTCCAAATATTTATACAGACCCTTATCCCAAAAAATTCTAAAATATAAATAAATACATCATATAATGATCTGCAAATCCTCAAAGGCTCTCTTTGAAACTGATGCCAGCAACACATTTAAAAAGTTTTGAGATATATAATGTTAAAAACTGGAAAAATGGTATTGAACGACCATGATCTTTGGGAACTCAGTGGGCAACACAGTTCATCCCTTCATCCACAAATGCAGGTTAATACTTTGTAAAGCAATGAAAAAGCCAGATTAAAAAAAAAAAGGCTATAAACAACACTCAGAAATGCAGCACTGCTTTCTAGGGCTAACTTGTTTGTTGAAAAACATGTTATCTGGGCCAAAGAGAGAAGGAATGAACTGGATTGGTCTTTGTATCTGTTGTTTAAGAGCCTATGTGTGATACAGTAGCTGGGATAGATGCATCCAGACACTATGGCTAACCTGTACATAAGTGAGGTCATTCATGGCATTTCATCATTTTGAACCATCATATGCTACAATCTGTCACTCTGTTGGCCCTGCACCAGATTGTTGACCTGTCCAGGGTGTACCAATTGCGTAATGGTAGTTAGCATATAGCTCCAGCCCCTCAGCGACCCTGATAAGGAAAAAGGAAAGAAAATGGTTGAATGGATGGTTATGTTATATTAAGTTATTTTTAAAGGAATGTCTTGCTTATTCCAATAAGAAAACTATAAACCATTTACTGTACATATTATAGAAAATGCTCCCCAACAGCTTTGAATTATAAATTTGCATTGCCAAAAAAACCATGTGAGACAGGAGCAACAAGTCTAGGGCCTTGTTGAGCAGGGTCTGTTTAAAAGCTCCTGTTTTGTCCAATGTCAGCTGTGTCTCCCCATAACGCTCAATGTATCCATTGCCATCAGTGCATTGACGTGGCAGCTTCAGCAAAATTAGCCTCAGAAACATCAGGATCCAAAAGGTTGCGTGAAAGGGCTTGTTGCAGATTTGCCAGCAGAAGACTCTGTTTCATATTATATTCGGAATTTATTTTATCAATTGTGGATTTTGACAACACATTGAGTGGCATGCCCTTTGTTTATTGATCTGTTTATGATTTCATTACCCAGTCAACTCAATATTTCTTATTAGTTGTGTTTTTTTATGGGTAAAATAGGTATTTTTGTTTTGTAACTCTTGTGAATGAATTTTGCAGATTTCCCTATATATTTTTTTTTCTTTTTAGAATACTGTTGGCAATGGAAAGTTTTTCCAGCTGATCATGATTCTGCTTGCAAGGTTTTAATCCTGGAGAAGCTACAGAGGAGATGACAGGTTTTCAGTGTCGGAGCTATAAGTCAGTGCCTTAAGTTAATGCACAATGACACACTTTTATAGATGTGCTTCTGCACAGCAGCACAGTGGAATTTGAAGCAGATAATCAAGATATGATTGAACTGCAGACCTTCAGCTCTAATTGAAGGCATTTAACAAAAATATTGCAAGAACTGTTTAGGCAATGACCCCTGCATTTTCCTTTAATAGCTATACACATTACCATATGTGTATGAAAACAGTTTTTATAAACCATATATTTTAATATATGGGAATATGAACACTTAACAATAAAGTAGGAATAAGAAAGAGATGCATGCCAGTTAAACATTCTGTGATATTTTATGTTATTTACCCTTCAAATGTAAGTATAAGTAAGCAAGTGTAGCTGTTTATGGGAGCTGTCCCATTACCAGGTGTGAAATGTCTATGCCTGTAAGACTTCCTGAAAGAAGTCCAATATGGATCAATGAGTCAATGAAGCTCACCCCCGACAGATGAGAGTGATATTCAAGTGAGCTGTTAAGGACATCTTGAACCTTTCTGCCAATAAGGACTGCTGATTTTGCTACTGTTAGCCATTGACACTGGAGCTTTTTTTGAAGTGGATCTAGCATTGTCAGTCTTGGAAAATTAGTTCATAACCCCTCATAAAACTGTAAGCAAACAGTTTACCAGAGGGGAAGCGTAACTATTTCAGACTAATGTGAGCTGGCATAATCTTAGCTTATAACCAGCTATTGTTATAAATGGCTCAATGTCAGCTGTCTGAAGATGGCTCACAATAACTAACTGCAACAATATGAGGGATACATAGGCACGTTTATCCTTTTTTGTTATTATTTTAGAGCATTGACTTTTTTGTTCAGGGGTTCGAGTTTTTCCTATCCACTATCACCAACTACTAGCTTATAAGGGGTCATCTGATTGTTGTTGTTTTTTCTTTTTTCCACTATTATTGTGATATAAAATACCTTGGGGCAGCCATTGTTTTGGATTTGGCACTAAATAAATAATATTGAAATGAACTGAGTGGCTGCAATCTAATATGAAGGTGGTTTTAAACCTGAGTTTCCTGAGTTACCATATGCTAAGACTTTATTAAGCACATTGATGGCATCCCATGAAAAATTAAATTTTCAAATTTTGCATTTGGACATTTGATATGTTGTCTTTGTACTTTTTCAAACTGAATAGAAATATAACTAATTTGCAAACAATTGTATCTTTTTTACATTTTACACCACAATGAAACTTAGAAATGGGCATATATAGATTTTTTTTTCGACATTTACTTAAGTCAGCATAGAAAAACAGAGTGAGGCATACGGACAGTAAAGAGTCACTGGAAAATCAAGCCACCATATTGTTTAGCTGAGTGATAAATTGTGTATCTCTTGCGGATTTCAACAGTTGGACGTTTATTAGTGAAGTCAAGTGAGGAAGAAACACATATCCATACAGGGCAAAGGACATCTCTGAAGCTTGACAGCTAGCAAGTAGAAATAGGAACACACCCCTCCAGCTCCGTTTACAACTGTGGTTATTGCGCTCAGTGTGTGCCCACTCCTCTTTGCACTTGCCATTAGTACATTTTCCAACCCAGTTAGCAAGGACCTCAGAGCTCAGCACTAGGGTAAAAAGCAGCACTCACTACTCAATCTCTGATTTCAGCTGAGTAGAGCTGAGTAACCACTTCAATGTTAGAAACATTCTAAAAGATTTGAACAGATTTGGCAGATCTGAATCAGATTTGGCTGTCTTCTACCAAGGGCAAGGTCTGCAAACTTAGGAATTCTTCAGATTTTAAATGTCAACTAATGCCATTGCGCAAAATGTCAATATTAGGTAGTAGCAACAAATACCTAAATCTAAAGTCTCCAGAAAGAAAATGATGTCTTTAATTATAGCAATAGCCTTCACAGATTACTGTCCGGCAAAGTAAGAAAGTATAAATATTTAACAATCATGGTGTATGAGCTGTCCACCAAGGATTCCCAATGAATATGCTTCAAACAGTGGCTTTGATCCACTTTATGGAGTGTGTGTGTGTGTGTGTGTGTGTGTATTTGCTTGTTTGTGATTGTACTTATTTATTTATTTAGTTGAAGGCAGGTGTGGAGGATGGGTGGGTGTGCTGCAAGATGAGATTCTTGAGGCATCAAGAAAGGTTTTTGATGTGGAGATTCCTCACCGGGTGGTGTATATAAAAAAGTCCAGTGCTCCTGAAATATCACAAATTCTTGTCTTAAATTTCAAACCCCTGTCACTGAGGTGCTTCAGGAGAAATAGAAATGTTTTTGTTTTTATTATTAATTTGGTGCCTAAACTTAAGCAAACAGCTAAAGAAAGAAAAAGCAAACTAGTTTTGTGTGAAACTAAACATTTTAATGTTCTATGTCCTATAAAACTATTACAAGGGTTTTTAAAATCATTGTAACAGTTATACAAATCTAAATGTCTGTCAGTTTTGGCCGGCGGTCATAGGTTCTGTCCAATAATATGACGCGAGACTGGAGTAAAAGACATCCATGGATTGGCACTTTATTAAAGAAGGAGCATGATAACAGCACAAAACACTAACCACAACTAAACAAAATGGCTTCCTTTTATACTCTACCTTTTCAGGTGAGTATCCGGAATAGCCCAAGTATGGGGGTTAACTAATCAACATGAAACATAACCCTCCACCCAAACAAACATACCATAACATTAAAGCACATCACAAACATATACATATTTCCAACACATACTATAAACAAACCAATAACATAAGCTTCACTCATTTCTATCTAAATTAAAACCCTCTTTAACCACACTCCCTAACCTGGCACACTGGTCTGCTCCAAGAGCTCTTAAACAGGTGATTGAGCCGCTTTCACTCTTTTGCTCCACATCCTGCAAGAAGCAACCAGGACAGGTGAGTACCTTTACAAGTTCTCATTTCACATATGTTTAGGTTATTGATAAATGATTAACTGCAAGCAGCTCTAACTTTGGCTCTTCTCCGACACAGGTAGGATGGCCAGTCCCACTGTCTCTTTTCTGTTACAAGCTGTCAATTTAATCGTATGTCAAATAACCTAATAAAAGACTCCATAAGAACTAATGTGTTTTCTTTATTACCGCATTTTAAATTCCCAATCCAACAATTTATTATTAACAATACCAACCAGGTAATGGAACCCCTGGTCTCCATTACAATGTCTATATATAGATTTAAAAAGAAGCCTCTGTTAAATATATAGATCTCTCTTTCTATCTATGCATTGCAGAAATTATATAACAGTACTTACCAAATCTATTTTTCCTTCAGAGTTGAAATACATATTCTTAGAATGAATTATTGAATGACTACAGCTTTAGTTATTTTTTGTTCTGATTTCTGAATGGATGGGTTTGTGGATGACACAGTAAATCAAACATACAAAAACACAGACCACAGAAGTTATGATTCGTGGGACACGTGACAAGCTGCATATATGCATTACATGGGCAAGCTGCAGAGAGCCTTACTGACAGTGCACTTCAGCAAAAGGCTAAGTGACTCAGCATATGAAGTCATTGTCATAAAAGTTCTTGAGCTTCGTGTGTGTCTGTGGAGGTGTGTGTGAGACTGAGTCTGAATGTCTCTGTCGTAGTGCAGAGGCAGGTATTGATGGCTATTAATTAAACATGTGTCATTCGCTGTGATAAAAACATTAGTCCAAAATTAAAATGGACACAACGTTGCCACTGAGTCATCTGATGATGTGTGTATGTGCAGAACACAGGGTGTACATAGCGCGTACGTATGCATGTTCAGGCAACTGCGGTTTGGAGGTAGGCGGCACATTCATTCAACAAAATGAATAGCTCTCGGACTAAATTAAATTTCAGCTGGAATTAAATGATTGGAAGTGGTCTCTGTGTGTGCTACCGGATCGCTGTGGGAGGGCAATATTGCTAAAAGGCTTTTAGAGGATTAATTTAATGGTTTTTTTTCTCCTCCTTCTTCTCCATCTCTCACAGCTTTTTTTCTAATTTATTTATTCCTCATCCAGGTGCTCATAAACCACAGCGTTCCTTTTCTGTTGACATTTAGTAGTTAAAAAAATGGCGATGAGCCTACAGGGTGCGTCTAACGAGGTGGGCTTAGTTTTATGTCTGTTGTTTTTCCGGGGGAGGCATATGAGAATGCAGTACACATGCTGCTACTTTGTCATGTTAGGACTAACAGTGGGGGGCATGCTGGGGAAGTTGCTTTGGTGGATAGGGCACTTTGGCAGGTTTGGAACAGCTTTGTGAGTCAAATAGCATCGTCACTGGATTAAGTCCCCCAAACTCTCTCTTTTTTTTTAAAGGTATATAGGGATAGAAAAATCACTAAACGAATAAATACTGTGGCAAACAGAGATGGGCAGTAACGCATTACAGTAATCCGATTACTTTTTTCAAGTAACGAGTAAAGTATGGGATTACTATTACAAAAACGGTAATTAGATTACCGTTACTTTCCCGTAGGAACGCTGCGTTACTAAAACCGTGATTTTTTTTTTTTTTGCAAGAATGTCTCATGACAGTGACGTAAGCGAGTGCGACGTTCGTGACAACAGCTGTGCGCAGATTAACAATGGATCACATATCGCGTGCGGGAGAGAGTATGAGCATGCAGCGTTTTAAAGCGTGGAAGTACTGACCTTACTTTGAGTTTGATTCCATAAAAAGTGACAAAAATATTAGCGTCCGTTGTGCGTGGGAAGAAAACTTCTTTTTACACCGAAAAAAACCCCCTAAACAAGCACCGAGTGCGCAACGACGTAATGGGAAATTTACAGAGAAACTCGCAGATTCTTCAACTGACCGCTGCGGCACACCTGCACCAGGGTAAACCTCCGCCTACCCTACTCCTGCTTTACAGGTGAAAATAGAGCAACAGGACCGCTGAGTCTTTGACTTTATTTATTTTCTGCTGTGTTTCACTTGCATCTAGTTGAAAGAGTGAGTGTAAACACAAATATTTTATTTTATGTGCTGGAATGTGCAGAAAAAAGGTTTAAATGTTAAACTAATTTCTTCAAGTCAGAGAATGGTGCATATAATAAAATTTTTACTTGATGCATAAAGTTAAAAGATTAAAACTGATAAAACAAGTTTAAAAAAAGGAGACTTTTCCATTTGATTACATTTTGTATGATGGATTATGTAGAAAAAGTAGAATTGGGCTGAAAGATCTATCGCTTTATCACCTATTCAGGTTGTAAATCGTGTTTTTTAAAAGTAACTAAGTAATTAATTACTTTTGAAAATAAGTAATCAGTAAAGTAACGGGATTACTTTTTTGGGGAAGTAATTGGTAATTAGTTAATGATTACTTTTTTCAAGTAACTTGACAACACTGGTGGCAAATATCCTTTTTTGCCTTTCTAGCTGCAGGAGATACAGTATAGAGTCTGAACACATGTCAGTGTCAGCTAGCTAAGCTAGCCATCAATACAGTACAAATGGGAAAAATCACAAATCCTGATCAATCGTCCTGTGAATTTTTCAATATAATTGCTCCACTTTAAAGGAGCTTTGCACACCTGAGAGAAATGCTTCTTGTAGTCTTCCATTTCTTTTATTTTGATAAATGCATGAAATGCATCTGCAGTCTATTTTGAATTTTTATCCCTGCAGTCAGATCAGATGCATGTTATGGCTCATAACACTAAACAAATGTGCATGACCCATCAGTCAATCAATCAAGCAAACAATCCATTCCCCCAGTACACTAATCAATTAACCACGCAGCCAATCGCATATGGTTATGCACAGGCTGATGAAGCTCACACAAAAACATCAGTGCCACTCTCACTTTAAATTAGCAGGCGAGAGACAGGCAATGTTAAGATGAATGGATTCCAGTTTGCTGGGGCTTGTTTTGATGACCCATGTTCAGTTAAATTATTGCAGTAATAACGCCACAATGGTGATGAATCACTCCTGTTACTATTTCATTAGCTGTGTCAACAATCACCCACTGCAAACGGACTGAGTGATTATACCGACCTTTGATGAGATCTGCAAATGTAAAACTTTAGTTTTTCTTAAAAATTAAGAAAATACCATACATGAAATTTAACTATATTGTTTTCTTTATCAGTTATTTGATGAACATGATAAATAAACAAGATGATAAATTTGAAACAGTCTCAATAGCATGTTGTACTGTTAATTTCATGCAGGACACTTAAGTTAACATATTATATTTAATTAACTGCAGCTGTATTTTGTCAGAAGTCATTCACTTTTTTCCCCCCACTGTTGTGCATTGCAGATAACGTTGTTGTCATTTCATATGGGATTTTCTGGGATATATAAATGGACAAATAAACTATTAAAGCACCTCATCTTTATCAGACAGTCACTTTAATTGGAGGCACTTGGAAAAGTTTGGATGTAGCACAGTGATTAGCGACAGTCTCGTCAGCTAGAAGGGGAAGAGCAATCAAAGATAATTGCTTTGAATCATTGTGATGTTTTAATTGTGCACCTGCATTTCTCAGTTGCTAGCTTTACGTTCGAGCTAAGTGTTTTTTTGTATTATTTCTATGGGTGGGATTTATGGATCTGTCTTTTTTTTTTCCCGGGGGGCGGGGGGGTCATCCAAAGGTTCAGTATCATGCTGAAGAACACACATTTGATGTTCTAGTACTGATGCTGTAGTTAGAGTTTATTTTAACCATAAAGCAGCACTTGGTTACAGTAAAGCCCCCAAACAACAGTTGCAAAAAACAAAGTTGTTTTCTACTCTTAAGTTTGTGGAAAGGTGGCTGTCAAGAAGCCATTCCTAACAGAGGGACACAAGGACAAAAGGCTGAGGTATGTAAATTGCAGAACAACTGGACTAAAAATTGGATTCACCATAAACGTGAGTGTAAATGGTTGTCTTTCTTTTCTAACTGATGCCACTGGGAGAAATACAGGGGAACTGAATAGGTAGTTAAGAAATTGGGTGTAAATATATATCATAAATACAACTTATTGTGGGGTTTTTTGTGCCTCACTGAATAACTCAATATACTATAATTGTCATGTAAATAAAGTCTTTTGCAATCTTAATTCTAAGCACAGCACATCTCCATCTGAAGTTCCATGGAAATGAGCATCCCACAGAGTTTGAATTTGAATTTCTAATTGTAGGTTCCCGAGTGTAATTTAATGGAATTATCATTTTGCAGACATGCTTTGCATCAACAGATTAAAAGCTACTCATACAATGTCTGATGATAAAGTGAATTCGTAGCTTTTGTGCAAAACGGCAATCACCACTTCATCAGCAGTGAAGGTTTTTTTGTCTGTGAAAATACTAGCGCACATGTTTTTAAAAGGAGATGTTGTTAATGTGTCATTTTTTGGTAAAGCTAACAAGAGACATGCAAATGCACACTGACATGCAGGCCACATAAAATCCAATTGTTGACATTTTGGCAGGAAAATCACAGAGTGATATTCACATAATACTTTAATGGGGTTTTTTTTTTTGTTGTTTGTTCTTTATCCCCTCATTAAAAATAATTTCGTTTGTTTGTCTGGTTCTATATATGCATGTTATAATAGTGTCTATGTATACATAAAATAACAAAAGAATTAGTGTTACTGAGACTAAATTAAAAGGAAAAAACTAAATGAAGTACTTTTGCAATCAGAACTGTGGCACTCAAGGTCCTAATATGCGAAGGTCTTTGAACTTGTCAGAAAGCGGCACATACTGACTTTACACATGAAGAGTATGATGATTTTGTTTTTCGGCCAGAGAGAGGAAAAGACTTCAAAATCTGACCTTCGCATTTCATCCTGCAAATTTCTATGTTCTTTCAAGGAAGCATGAATCTAATTTAGACCTGGGAGCTTTGCAGCTTCTTCCTTTAATCTTCAATGCTGAAATTCATGGGAGGGGTGTAACAGACAGAAGGAAGGAGGCAAGTAGGGAAAGACATAGAGACAGAGATAAAGAAGGAAGAATGAAAGAGGATAAAAAGCTAAGAAGGAAGTGAGATGCCTCCAGCTCTTGTTTTTAAGCTGCAGAAATTAAAATATGTACACGAATTACAGAATAGAGGCATGCATCGCATTGACTTTGTGCATGTAATGACCAAGAAAACTGAGAGGAGTAAATCGGGACGCCAGACACTTAACGCATCCAAATACCATTTTCCCAAAAAAGATAGTAAGAGAAACAGTGTTAGAGGCTTTTGCTTACGTAGGCTGCTGCGCCCTTTGCACATTACTCCGTCATGTTATCGGTAAGCATATGTTAAGAAGACCATGACAGCTGTAGAGAGGGACCAGCATGCACTTGATATCATCTCTGTGATACCCACTGTCAAAAGCAGAAATGTATTTAAGTATAATATAGTGGGAGTGGAAGCGATGGTGAGAGACGAAAGCGAGAAGGATCGGGCGCAAAGCATAAGAAATGCCTTCGTTGCAGAGTGTAATGCACCACAGACAAATAGTGCCACTTTATCGCCTGGAGGAGTAAAAGGAGCTTTTAAATTCATGCTCGCTCTCTAGGAGGCAGCAGTGACTGATGTGGCACAGAGACACAGGGCATTGTTGTTTAACTGTGTGCTGCACTGCAAAGAGTGTCAGTAAGGAATAGGAAACATTTTTATGTAACCTAGTGACATCAACAAGCCAAGGACACAAATTTATCAAAATTATCTTTTGACTTATAAAATTAGTGTTCAGACCAAAATAAAAAGGAGGTGAACGCTGTTAAACCAAACTGACTTTTGCCTGTATTATCCAAATGTTCCAGTCTTTAGTAGCTAGTGTTGTCTAAAGACCATGACTATTAATGCAAAGATAAACATAGAGCTACAAAAGGTGTGTTTCCACCTGATAACCACATCATAGTCACACAACTTGCAATTAAAAAATATTACAACAAATGTGTGAACTCAAAAACATGCAAACTGTTGACTGCATCAATTTAGAAGATTGATATATTAATTACATAAGGAAAATAACCACTTCAGCCTCTTTCACAACCAATGATGGGAATAACAGGGATACAAGTAATGGCATTACCAACGTCATTACTTTTTTCAGTAACGAATAATCTAACTAATTACTATTCCTATCATTACAATGCGGTTACCATTACTAACAAGAAAATGCAGTGCGGTCATGTTACTTTTTTACAACAAACAGATGGTAGAAGCTGTCTTCAGCTTACCGCATCTCATATCAGTTGCACGGAAGTAGCTGTAAGGAATCTGGGTGCTACAGCTTTAAACAGCTGTGCGCACTCCTGTGGGCGGCAATCACAATCACTTTTTGGCACAACACCTGGAGCTAAGGGGCAAAACAATGGCATGAGTGCTGCTGTTTGACTGAGGAACAATAAAGTAGTCGTGGTAAGCCAATCACAGGGTGACTTCGAGATGACAAAGCAACAAGGTGATATATGCCAGTTTTTAATTGTGTTGATAGGCCACGCAAAACCATGATGTAGACGTAAATACCTGCAAATAACTTTATTTGCAAAACTTCTGCATATGATTTTAAAATTGGTATTTAAAGTTATGAAATATGATTCAATAAACATGTTTGTGACTGTTACAATAAGAAATATAACTTTTTCTACTCGGATTTTATGTTTTATGTCTGATTTTAGATGAATTGTGTTAATACAGTATGTCAAAATTAAAACATAACTGTAAATTCAGACATGTGAGGTTGTGCTGAAAAGAATGATACCAAACAAGGCTTAGGTCCTTAGGGACTAGTAAAGCGCTATACAAATACAGGCCATTTACCATTTACCAAGGCAAAGTAAATAGTTTGTAAAGGTGAAATGTAGAGGTCCACAAAAGTGGTTTAAAATGGCCAATTATACCTCTATAATTATAGAGGGTTAAACGGTTTTTTTAAAGTAACGCAATAGTTACTTTTCAAGTAACTAATTACTTTTAGAATCTTGTAACTCAGTTACTAACTCAGTTACTTTTTGAAGAAGTAACTATAAGTAATTACTTTTTCAAAGTAACTTGCCCAACACTGATCACAACCAATGGCTCAAATAATTTTCCACACTTTTGTTAGTATCTAACCACTCAAGGACAACATCAAATACACTACATGAATTGAACTCTTAAAAATATTTATCTGCTGATCAGCTTTTAATTAGTGCAAAATACATCATCATATCAAATTATATTCATCACAAGATAACAATCTTGATATAAATACATAAACCTTCAATGAATCAACGCAACACAAAATACCTACGTAAATGTGTCTGTGCTGTTCCCCAATATTCTTTGCACTCACAGGGGCACCCCAGACAGAGCAGTGTCAGTGACATTTTTAAACAACAACAACAACATGTTTCCCACTTGACTCCAAAATGTTCTTTACATGAAAGACTTTTCATGAATGTGCAAAACAGAAAAACTGTAGAAACTTTCAAAATGTGTGCAAGAACACACATACTTACATACTTACTCCTGCATTGAGTTGACAGCGATACTGCTACTCACAGAGCTGATACCTGAAGACTCATTTCTTTATATTAGTTGCCAATGAATGCAAGGTGAAGAATGTCAGTTTGTATTTATATGGTTTATATTTTCCTAATGAGCATTTATGCAGATCTAAGCTTGAAATTGTTTCATCATCTTCTTAAGCACCATGGACAGCGTCCTCTCAACAGCTTCCAGAAAAGCATGTAGAAACCGATCACACTTGAGAGCTGAGACTTTTTTAATTAATAGAGTTAGTGGGTCTATTTTGGTCACAATACGTTTGCCATAGAGGTAACTTACATTTATTACCTATGCGACCTCTAAATGATTATGCAAGGGAAAAAAAAAACAACCTGCCCCAACACCACCTTACCTCATGCCTCGCATTCCTCGCATATTTTTTCTTAGTGTCACTTTTCCCATCTCTTATGTTCCCTTCCCTCTCTGGCTCTCCACCTCCTGCTCATTCATGATTGACATGTCTATCAACATGACAGAGCTGTGACAGGCAACCCCCTGAAGTGCACCTCCCATACTCCCTCTGCACACACACACACACACACACACACACACACACACATACACCACTCCCCATATTTCCCAACCCAATCCTACCCTTTCTTCATCTCTCTGCCTTTCTCATTGATGCCTGATTCAAAAACACAGAGAGAGATGTGAGGTGATGGCCAGAGGGATATCAGGCAGAACAGGATGTGTGAAGCAGAAAGGCTAACTTGAATTAGGCTAATGCCACATAACAGATGAAAACAGGAAAATAAGTTGGCCCATTTCTGCAAACAACATGCAAAAAGTAGTTTATATTACAATCTTTTACACATATGTTTCACATTCATTCTGATCCTGGATCATTTAACTTGCTGTGACACCAAAAAATGTAGTTATTTCAGGTCAAAGATTGGTACAGGATCTGATTCTGTGTCCTGTGTTTCATTTTGTCAAAACTTGGAGAAAATACTAAATTGTCTATACTAAAGAAGATAATAAATTTTGTTTTTTATTTCAGTGTAAATGTCTGTATTAAAACCCAACTTACACTGTAGCATGGCTAACATATTCCTTTAAAAACTACTGGTAAGAAGACACAATGTACAAGAGATTGAATTCCATGATTGTGGGAGAGTTCTTAATTGTTCTAAGACAGAAAATCATTAAGAGGCCTTCTGTAAGTTCACAGAGACATAGACAGACAACTATGACAGACAGACAGATCCATAGAGGGAGGGTCAAGTTGGGTCTCTGGAGAGGACAGGAATTCTGGATTGAAGCTACGTCTCAACTCCCCACCCTCTCCTCAAGCCTTTATGTTTTGCTTGCAAACACTGCTAACCTTACAACACACAGTAGACATCTAGTTTGCCACTGGGCCCACTGAAGACATGTTTTGACTGCCCTTGTCACACACACACACAAAAACCCCACAGTGTCAAGTTTGAGCATTAAAGTCCAAAGTATATACTGGGTAACACTGCTATAGCTCAGTGATTAAAGCATAGTGAAAACATTGTCAGGGTTAGAAGTTCAATTCCCACTTGACTTGGCTTTGCTTTAAAAAATGCACTCGTAGTACTCGTACTGTGAAGTTCATGGATAAAAGCACCCCTTGTGGTAAGTAAACTACTGAATGTTTTTTGTGAACAATTATTGATAACTTGCACATCATTATAATTTGATTTGCTGTTTAGCTCACTACCGACTGTCAACAATAACATTTAAAATGAAGTAGATAAAATACCAGCAAACATGGCATCTTTTTTTCACTCCACTACACATCTTCAAATGCAGTCAGGTTTTCTGTGGCATGTTAAATCACTTTTACAGAAGTGATTGATATTTTAGTATTAACTCCATGCAGACTTATTGACAGATCAAGATAGCTTGAGGCACCCACAGTGAAAGATTACCCTTTTGCTTATAGTATTTCCTCAGCGCAAGTTGCCAAAATGATGTGTTCACTCTGTTTCAATGACATTATATAATTTTCCTCTGGATAGACCTTATATGATTTTGTTAAATCCCCAAAGTTTGATGTAATTTGTGCATTTGTGTTGTTTGATGACATATCAATGAGAATCTTTCATCTTAACATATACACATTGCTGTGAAAAAGTATCTGCACCCTTTCCACACACACACACACACACACACACACACACACACACACACACACACACACACACACACACACACACACACACACACACACACGCCTTAATAATGTCTGTTTAAACATTTTGCTATGATTATTTAAATTTTGGCTTAAAATAAAATACCTTCCTCTGCTGGTATGGCGGCTTACTGCAAGTTACTGCAACTTCTGCATGTATCTCCAATGCATGGACGCCGTGGACAGTCTATTACACATTTTGCCATGATAATGGTTTGAAGATCGATGGAAAGTGGAAATGAGACCGACATGATGATGGGAGAAGATAACATAAAACCAGAGGGGAGGAAGAAAATTTATACACCTTGTTTAGTTCAACATACTTTTTTGTAAGACGATGTATAGTGCTTGTTAATTAATGCAAACTTTATGTCTTTGGTTTGTGACCTGGGTGTTTTAGTGAATCTCCTTGAGGCCAGACTGAAATGAACTACTGTAAATGACAGAAATACTGAAAAAACTGCTGTTTTCTAAGAGTATTTTATTTTATAGATTTATTTATTTTCATTTTTATTTTTTAGAAAATATGCAAATTAAACCATCATATTTGCATTTCTGGACACCATGCATTGCAAAAGTCGAATGCATGGTGGGATGGTGGTTGTAACTCCATGAAAAATCGCTCCATAAACAAAATTGAAGTTGCATAGTTTTTTTTTCACTCAGGAAAAATAAATCTTTACTGAGGTTCTCATAATTGTTGCACAAAAGGGATATTATCTACTATGGTGGCCTATGGTCAGAATGAATAAAATGCTTGCTTACAATTACCATTAAGGGACACCATACTACTGAAAATACGTCTTTGCATTATAAACTATTTTTCCTTCTCTTTTTAATAACAACATACAAATGTTCATTAATTTATTTATATATATATATAAATAATATATGTATGTACATATATATATATATATATATATATACGTACATATATATATGTGCGTGTGTGTGTGTGTGTGTGTGTGTGTGTGTGTGTGTGTGTGTGTGTGTGTGTGTGTGTGTGTGTGCGTGCGTTTGTTTTTCTAAGGTTAGAAAACTTTGCAGTAGGTTCTTTCCCGACACATACAGTATATTAAATGGGACATTGCCGGCCGTTTCTTCCAAAATCGCCACTGTCCATCTGGCCACTTGTCTGCCAACCTCCCACCACACAGACAGAACTTCTCTTTAAAACAATATGGCAGTCATAATCAAAGCCTGAGGTTGGCCTCACTTACACATGATTAATTAATTGGACAAGCATGCCAGATGTGATCAGGTCAACCACGATCGCTGGGTAACATGTAAATGAGTCTCCGGATTGGCCGAGCACCTACGCTGTCAAAAAGTTGGCAGGTGTTGGCGCACTTTGGAGGGATGCTCAACCTGTTCATGATAAGCATTGTTGACATCACCCACTGCCACATTCCCTATATAAATATTACATGAGCCGTGGCTGATATTTGTAAGATATATTGTCCCTCACTGCTGAGGGGCATTCTCTGGATGCCAAATATATTTCATTTGAACAGATGGAAATTGCAAAGGAGAGATGGAGTGAGCATAAGAGTGGAAATGGAGAGAAAGGCACAGGAAGAGAAAGATGATGGAGGAAGTTGTATGTGTGTGAGCATTTTTTATGCATGCTTGCACGTGTGTGCAGGACAGATCAGAAATACTTGAGTAAACAGGGGTGGACCTGTAGAGAAGCCTGAAACGTCCCGTTGCTAGAGTGGGGGCAGCTTGCTTGCTGGCTATCGCAACTTATAGAGTACTGTCAGCAAGGATTGGAAACAAGCAGTTACGTTTCTTCTCAACCTTCTGTTTCAAATTGGTGGAAATTTTCATTTCTGGGAGCTGGTATAGCTCATCATATGCCACAAGACATATTGGTGTGTCATTGTGTGCCTTTCTCCCTGCTTTCAGTCTTTTCTCCACTGTCGTATCCCAATAAAGGTTGGGTTAGGCGATGCACTCATCTTCCCTCAGAAGATACAAGTATTCTGTATGTTTTCTCACCAACACTGTACTGTTAATACCGAGTATATCTCTGTGGCAGATAGCCAGCAGGCGGTCAGTTTGAGCAGGGCAGGGCAGACAGGGAGCACAATTTATCTGTCGCTACACTCAGGTCTGGAGTGCTAAGTATTACTTCTTTCTTCTCTCGGCTCCAGGTTTGGTTGTGCAGCAGGAGTTATCTAAAGAGGTCAGGCAGTTTTCTTCTTTTGGCTAAGTTCCAGAAAATTACATAAAATGTCTTGACCTCCAACCAAAAGATTTTTAATCAGGCAAATAAATTCTAAATTAACTCCTGTTTGGTGTCAGACATAACTCGGATTTTCCTCTATTGTACCCAGAATGTCTTAACACAGGGATAAGATTGTGCAGTAATATCTAACTGAAATTCTTCACATACATTTCCATGTACCACTTGCTGAAGTTTCAGAATAAAAGCATCATTGCCACATTAGGTATTTAGGCAAGATACCAGCTGGATATTGGAGTCATATCAGAGTTTAAAGTGCATGCGGTGCACTGAAACAAAACACATCACGGACAGAGAGTAAATAAATGAACATGTTTTCTCCACTCTGTTTAGAAATGATAGAAAATCATATTGCTGCTGTAAAAGCGTATAGCGTGTCGGATGCTTTTGGCTGACATGCTCCCAGGGTTATCCAAAGTGACAGCCTACATAATGGGATATTGCCACTCTGAGTCTCATTCAAAAAAAACTATTACTTCCTCTCCTGCGGCCCACCTCTGCATCTCTCTCCAGCCATAAGACCTTAATGTTTCAAACTAAACCAGCTGAGGAAAAAATATCTGTTAATGAAAATCCTGCAGCCTGTGTATCTGTGCAATCCCACTGCAGGGTCTTTGACAAAGGCTTTTAAAAAGAAATTAACAAACCTGCTTAGCAATGTAAAAAGACCAAGAGACAGTGCAATATCCTGAAGGTACACTTTATAGTTTAATCTGCATTAGAGGCCAGTGTGTAATTCATAAGTAGAATCAGCTCAGGCGCAATCAGAGGCAAGGTGTCAAATCACAGGGCCAATTTTAAAAAAAACATGTGCCGGTGATAGGACGGTATTATGCACGCTTCTTATTTCTGCACATCCAACAAATTGATTGAGGAAAATTTCAGCTACAAGTTATAGATGTCAGTGTAGAGGGATGAGTCAAGATCGTTTGGGGTGTTGTTGCAGAAATAATGACACAGGTGGATATCAACGTAAATCATGTGGCAACGGGGCTTTGCAGCTGCCTTACCTTCCCTGTTGATTTTTAAACACTATAGAGATTTACTCTTTATGTTCCCACCAACTGAAAGTAGCTTTACTTATGTTTGCTTTACAGAAGACCAGAGATGCGATAATGTGCAACATAGTAGTTTGTTGACTTCATAGCTGTAATAGCAATTGCAATTGCAAGAACAAGTGAAGAATATTACTTGAGCTTAGTAGCACACTTTCTTATCAATGTAACACAGCAAAAGGCATCATATTTTAGACCTCTGCATCGTTTTTAACCCAAAAATGCACAACAATTCTGGATGTAGCAAAAAGGAAAAGTCATATATTTATTTATATGGGTTCGATAAGCACTCCACTTTCAAACAATTTTAATTTTCTTGCAATTATTTTGTGGTTCAGGCTTTACAGAGTGAAAGTAAACTGCCTGGATCGCTTACTTGTATTAGAATAATAACTTGGTAGGTTGGTTTATTTGTTATTTATTGGTTGGGGCCACTCTCCCTCTTTGTCTCCTTTGCCTCTACTAAAAAGGAATATAGCCATTAGTTTGTGTATTTTGCTTTTGCTTCATAATTATAACTATGATATTACTTACATAATACCAATCCAACTTTTAACTGCACAGTGAAGTGTACTCCAGGATTGGTCAGAACATCATGACTTTCCATTGTCACTGAGATTATACTTGAAATGGCAATGGAAGGTCATGATGTTCTGACCAATTGTGCAGTTTGCTTTGAAGGTTTATCAGAATCAGAATCAGAATACTTTATTGATCCCTGGGGGAAATTATTTTTTGTTACAGTGCTCCATTTTAAACCAACATTAAGACAAGACAGACAATACGCTAACTAAGAATAGTACAATATATACATATATATACATACATACATACATAAGTCACTTATAAATAAATAGTTGGAAAAGAAACATGTGTAGCTGTAGCAGCAAACAGTGTGTTAAGTGGATGAGTTGTACAGGGAGATGGCCACAGGCAGGAAAGATTTCCTGTGTCGTTCAGTGGTGCTTTTTGGTAATCTCAGTCTCTCACTGAACGAGCTCCTGTGCCTGACCAACATGTCATGGAGTGGGTGGGAGGTGTTATCCAACATTGTCTTTATCTTGGACAGCATCCGCCTCTCCGACACCACCTTGAGGGAGTCCAGCTCCATCCCCACAACATTGCTGGCCTTACGGATCAGTTTATTAAGTCTGTTGGCATCAATAACTGGCAAACTATTGATTTTCCATTAATATTTATTCTTATTTTTTGATTGGTAGTCAGAATTAAAGCTCAAACAATACAAACATAGGCTAGCGGCGCCAAATAAGTCTGTTTTAATACATCAAAATATCGTCCCTGTGATTTGTTTCCTGTTTATCTACTCACATGTGAACACTCTTACAATTGCAGCCAGTGATGTTTAAACTCCTTGAATTGCCAAGAACAGTAACATCTTCTCAAAAGTCCTCCAAAGTAATTCTGCTATCAAAACCTTGAGATAGAGCAATGCAAGTTGGCAGCCTTTTGGCAGTCACATAGAAATACTTTGTGGTGAGAGCCTCTAACGAACAAAAAGAGAGAGGTAGATTCCAATGGCACAATTTAACTGCAAACATTGGACCCAGAATTGCGAGTGCAGACCATCCCTGCCTTATAATGGACATCCATTTCTTTCTTATTGTCTTCCCTTCTCATTCACATGACATCAGAAGGTAACTTTAGATTTTTTGCTTTGTATTCTACTTTGTGCCACTGCCAGAGCAGCAACATTACAATATTGCAATCTCCTTGCAAACGAGGGAATGATTCTGGACTTTGTTTCTCCTAATATCAATTAACACAGATTGGTGAATTAAACATCCTGTCATGCTTTGCATTCATGTAAAACCTGCAAATGTCTGTGATTGGATAGGCATGAGTTATTTTGTAGACAGAATGCCATTACCAAGAAGCCATTCACTTTTGATTGCCTGGTAATCATTCGATACTTTGAATATAGGAAGTGCTTCAGTGATAAGAGCCAAATATAAATTTTTCATTACATGCAATCTCTCAGCAGTGCGCTCTCCCTTCTCTGCTGGCTCTCTTTAATAACACATATCCTTCTCTTTTCATCTGAGGTGGTCTGGCTCTGTAGCCTCTTAGTGACACCAGTGCAACGTTAATACCTTCCTTGTATTGCGGCAGAAAAACTGCATCTATGCTGAAACGAAGTGTAAACAATGTGGCAACTACCCACAAACACATACACATATACGCACACACACACACACACACACACACAATTCCCTTTGCATGTCTTGCAAAAAAGCCTTTCCTGTCTCTTAATAAACACACATAGAGGCACCGATATTCATAGCATTCAGGGAGCTGCTAACACTCGGGTGTTCAGAGCCGATAAGCTCTGTACTGTCTGTGGCTCGTTTCCCTAACCTCCTCTTTCTTCTCATCTGTCTCTTCTCTGGGGTACTGTCTGGAGGCAGGCTGTGGTTACAAGGCCCAAAGGAGTAACGAATCAGAGCAATTAATACCTAAATATCTGGAGAGATTAGCAGACAAAAGCAGAGTCGATCCTGGATCGCAAGCAAGGGGATGAAGGAGCTTGGGGAGATTCCTATCACTCTGCCACATGTTGAAAGACAGGTAGGGAGGGAAAGTGAGACCGTCAACATGTTAGAGCGTAAGCCCAGGTTGAGGGATAAGCTGTTTGTACAGACACCAGACAGGGATTTCATTACTCGCTCATTTAGTCATGCTGTATTTACAGGGTCAGTGCCATGTAACTCCTGATGTGCAGGAGTACCATGCCAAGGAAGTAACACAACAGGCACTAGGCTGGCGGCTGCTGTGACCACAATCTCATATCCCAGGGTGTTAGCTTGGTGAGGTGTGATCATACAGTGTTGGCGCCTGACGTTCAAAAGCAGCTCTGTGAAAAGCCTCGGTAATTACAGTGGAGGCTATGTGAGTGGGAAGCCAGTGTGTCTGCAGCAGAAAGACTCCTTTAGCTCATCTCTTATGGATGAAAGGGAAGCTGAGGATGGGTAGGACAAAAACAGTTTGCAATAAGTCTTTTCATTCTCTATTTATTTGTCATGTAAAAAAAAATAACAAGGTTGGGAAGAAGAATTTCCTGAGCATTATTACTTCTTTTTTTTTCTTTTCTTTTTTTTTTTTAGAATATTATAATCATCATTGAAGTCTGTCAACTAGAACAGAATAGGGATTCAGAGTAGTGCTGCTACACTGAGGTTGCTGGCATGTCCAGCTGTGAGGATACTCTGGGGCAAGCCCAAGAGACACTGGGTGTCTTGCAGCTGGCTTGGGAACCCCTCTGTGTCCCCGAGGAAAGCTGGTGGAGTTATTTGGGGAGAGGGAGGTATGGCCACGCTGAGTAGCAGAAAATGGATGAATGGATAATCACAAAGATAAGAGTTGATTCTAAATGGCACAGGCAGAATTTAGAAATATTAAAATTCAAAATAATAAAAAAGCTGAGCTTTAACTATATCGAAAAACAAAGAGCACGACAGAAACAGTCTGTCACAGAAAAAATGATTTCTTACGTGTTTTTTTATTTTTATTTCTGTGTGTTGTTCAGTTTTTGTTAAAATTGACGACATAACATAATAAACAATGTTAACGTTTTCATTTTGCTGTATTTTATTATAGTAACTGCTAACAGCTGGCTGGTTGGCTTTCAAAGTAAATGCTGTTTCAATGGGAGAGGACTCTATAAAGGATGCAACACATTTTTTTCTCACTTAATATAATACACTGGTTACAAATAATATAATAATATTGCTAATATAAAAAATACTATCATTGAGTTTTTCTGAACATAACCAAAAAAGTATCACCAGGTAAACACGCTTTTTATCCTGATGAAATCATTTATTACTTTCTAATTGTGTAATCTGAATCAATGCATCACCTGAATGCCTAAATAAGAAAGTACTACCCCTTAATCTGCACTCTGTTTGATTTTGGTGACAGTTAAGTATTGTTTATTGACTGAAAGCTAAAGTGTGTCGGCTGTCTTTAATGAGGATTGAAAGCAACGATCTGTTATCTGCTAGGTAAATAAAATAGATATGACAAGACCTGATTATTCAGTATTTTGTATGTGAGGAGAATGGCTTTAAATTAAATTCTGAAGAGCAAATGAAGAGATGCTAATATGGGAGAAATATGGTCTCACTTTGTAGTCCCAGTTAGTACTCTTATTGCAGCATTTCAGGGAGTTTTAGTGCGACCTGTTAATAGGAAATTACAGTAGTTTAATTAGAAATAATAAATGCATTACCTAATTTTTCAGCATCACTCTGAGACACACTAACAGAACTAAGAGAACCAACACAGGATTTCGTAAGAAGAACATTATAGCAACAGTCAAGCATGGTGGTGGTTATATGATGGTTTGGGTCTGCTTTGCTGCTTCAGGACCTGGATGACTTCCTGTAACTGATGTAACCACGAATTCTGGATTAGATCCTGAAGGAGAATGGCCTCTCATCAATTTGTCCACTGAAGCTCAACTGCTCTTGAGCTGTGTGGGAGGACAATGATGTCCTCCCACAAAATAACATAAACAAAATGAAGGTTTTAAATTAGATCCAGATGTTTTGGCATGACCTTAAATAGGCCGTTCATGTTTGAATTTCCCACAATGTGGCTGAATTAAACTATTCTGCAAAGAAGAGTGGGCCAAAATTCCTCCACAGTGATGTGATGAGTCATTTCCAGTTATTGCAAATATCTTGACTGCAGTTCTTGCTGCCAAGGGTGGCACAACCAGTGATTAGGGCAACTGCTATTTCAGACAGCACCAGGCAGCTTTTTCCCCCTTAACAAACAAAATCATCATTTAAAAATTACATTTTGCATTTACTCAGGTTATCTATCTAATAATAACATTTGTTGGATGATTTGAAAGATGTCAGTATCACAAAAAAAAGAAAGAAATCAGGAAGTGTTGAAATAGCTTTCACAGTATTGTGTAGGTTTCCTTCTGTTCTGTTATTGTCTTTAGTTTTTTGACATCAGCATTACTTATTCATATTTAGATTGATCATTCTATACTCTGTGCGTATCAAGGTGTGTATATAAGGATGATTGGTTGTCAGTGTATCAGTGAGTGGTGATCTGTCAGAAGTTTACCCTCCATCTCAGCTGGGACAAGCGCTAGAAAATGGGTGGATGAAAAATGTGAACATGAAGATGTTGGATAGCTTTTTTTTAAGGGGTGAAAATACTGGGAACCACATCTCCATGTGAAGATTGCATTTGAACATGAAATTATCTGAAATTCTAAGACCTTTTTTCCTATTAATCATAGTTTCAGGTAGCAGTGTTCAAACAGCTGACATGAAGTATCACGTCTGTCTCCGACGCTCAAACAGGTAGAGACACACATGCCAGAAAACATACTTAATTGTATTCTATTCTTTGATGGGTTGTTACACTCAATCAATTTAGCATACTCTAATGTAAAGCTCGTTCCATTTCCAGTGTGCATTCATGCTCCGTCAGCATCACCCACACTTCGCAAAATAAAACCTACATGTCATGTTGAGGTATTCGGGCCTAAAGTACATATGTGCACACTGCCTTACTGGCCACTGTTGCCTAGCAACCAAAACCATGCACATTTTTTTGTGATGTCTGTGATGTCTTGGAGTTATTTGCATTATTTATTTGGACATCTTGGTTTTGTTTACATATAAGAGGCACACACAGCTGTCCTGTTTTTCTCAAAATAAAGAAAAAAACAGATGTAAAGCAAACCCAAGTAATGTGATTGTTAGTATTTATTGACTTAATTATTGATTAACAGGCAGATTTCGACAAACATTATTTCATAGCAACTTTCCTATGGTTTAAAGCAGCAGAGGAATTTATATTATGAAATATCATGACTGCTGTCCCTCAGTTTGTTTTGTTTGGTTTGTCTATTTCAAGTAACCCTTCAGAAGAAATTTTCCCTTTTTTTCACTTCAGGGATGTTAAATAGAATGTCATCATTATCCCACAGGATTCAAGCTTCTGGTTAGATCAGGTTGCACTATTTGCATTAACATCCACTCAGCTGATAAGGTTGTGTATTGTATATACTGGTTAAAGAAATCAGACCAAACTATACTGGATCACACTGCTTCAGCACACCTACGAAGCCAAAAACTGTTTTTATGCACATGAATGGTGCAGTTTGTATTTATTTATTTATTACTGTTTTGAAAACTTTATTTTCATTTTACTTTTGACTTTACCTCTCTTTCACTGTTTACATAGCACAAAACTGCGGGGTGAAATACAAGGGCAACATTAATACCTGCTACTGACTCGCTTTATATTTTTATTTTCATGTCCTGTTGAACTCTGTTAGACTAGTCTGGATATTCAAAAGTGCACCTGGCAGTGTGTCAATATGTATATAAACATGAAGTCTCACGATGAGCCCTCATCTGGGACTCTCCTCAGCTCTTTCCGGGACAGTGGCGCGGCTGCCCCTCTGTTGGTCTTCCTTGGTCTCTTGTGTTCTGGGGGCCTCTGGATGTCTGGAGTTTTGATCTCCTCCATACCTGCTTCATGCCCTGGAGGATGGGGCTGTGACCCCCCCACACCCTCTAGCAGATCATTACATGAAGGAACCTTTTAAAAAAACAAGCGCGTCCATGCTCACAGGTGTACACACGGGTGATCACACCCACAAACTACACCCTTTTTGGCTCCTACCTCAAAGCACACTGTGTTCTGTTGATCTTATGTGCTGCACAATAATGTTTAACATTTAGTATTTACTGTCATATTCCCATATATCATTGTGATGTTGTTTATTCTATTACTCTTGTTCTCTTCTGCTTGTTTTCTTTTTTCTTTCTCAGCAGGTGATCCAGGTGATTGATATATGCATTTTTTTTTTTTTTTCCTGCTCATTCTGTTGGTTTTTGTTTTTTGCCCTTCTCCCCCATCCCTCTTCTCAGCTGTTTCTCTTTCCCTCTTTCTTTCTCCCCTTCTTTCCCCCAGTCAAGTCTGTCCCGTATTCAGTAAGTGAAAATAAAAGAAACAATAAAAGGTGAATCAAATGGACCATTACGGCAAGGCTGGGATGGTCAATTTGGTAAAGTAAATCCGTTGGGCATCTTTCTTTGCCTTTAGACAACAATTCTGATGGCAAAAGAGCCAAACGGAACAGGCAAAAAAAAAAAAAAAAAGAAGAAGTCTACACTTCCTGAACTCAGCATATGATGCCATAGAGGTAAGAGAATGAATTGGTATGGGGATAATAGTGGTCTTCAAAACAACAACAGTCCTGTTCATGTCATGTCTAAATTTCTTTGCTTAAAAAATATTTCAAGAATTTTCAGATGCCTTTCTGTCCACTTATGCAGGCCTATTTCATGTCTAGATGGAAAGCTTAAAGTGGAATGTCAACCTTACGAAGTCTCAGGCACAGATGCCGCATTAGAGTGATGACTCTCCATTTGCTGTTACAGTTTAATAAGCAAGTATCCAAATCTCGATCCGATAAGACCTTTGATCAGAATAAATCAGGTGTATTAAATTGTAAAAAGACTGAAAAATAATTGATATCTTTTACCTTTCTTGCTCTTGTTGATGTTATTTTTTTTTGTCGGCTCATTCATCTCAACAGCCATACAGCCATTTGAATATGTGTGCTATTTTGGAAGCATGAAACAGGATAAGAGAGCAAGCAAGAGCAGAAGTGCACTGTGCACAAATAACTGCCCAGCTAGACAGGCAACATACAGCAATTTACTAGTTAAGTAACCTTGAAACAGCTATCGCTGAAACACATGTGGTGGTTTTACTGGACTGGGTTTTGCCAGGGAGCGAGCAAATAAGAACACCAACCATTTACATTATGTATGTGTCCAACTGCTTATGTTAATGGTGTGAAACATCTCATTTAAATGTGGGAGAGAATTGGGTTTTAACAAAGTTATAATTTACTACAATGTGTTTTATTACAAATGGCAATGGTGGCAATCTATGCTTTGTCACAGACAAGAGTTTACCACACGCAAGTAGGCATTTAATATTGGCCCAAGGACACTGACAGAACAAGATCTGGGATGGACACATTCATTGCAGTTTAGATGAAACCTGTGATTTTCCAAAACATCAAGTGACAAATGACAAATGACCTGCGTTGTGCAACATGTTGAGTCCTTTTGTTCATCTGTTTTTGTTAAATTGTACAAATACACGGACAGCACTACAGCCTTCAAGCATCTCTAGCAGTGTATTGAGGTCATCCCACCCCTAAGGGTAACTGTCTGGGTGGGTTCTGTTAAATATTCTACCCTCAGGGAACACATAACACAAGCTGCATTTTGCCAATATTAGCTTTGCAGGCTAATCATTATTTCATGATACCATCAGTATGTATTTGCATCATCTGAAGTTTGAGGATGCTCAGTTTAGCCTAAAGTAATCTCTCAGATTCTTTTAGAAATCTCCTAGATGTTTTTTTTTTAAAGATTATTTTGCACTTGCTTGATAGCTTTCATAGTTAACATAGAGAGGGGAAGGAAAAAGGGCATGCAACAAGAATTACTGACCAGAATAAAAATGGAGCCATAGCATTTGTCGCACTATGATGTCCAAAATGAAAACAAACTAACTAAATGTCCCAGATTTTGTCACCACAATAACACTGATTTAAAGCAGTGTTACACATCAGACAGAAGTGCATCCCAGTAATAGCAATTTCCTGCAACCTGTGGCCTAGGTTGTTCCAGGTGACTGTCTAAACATTTTTTAGAAGGTGTTTCATTGAAATACCACCAATACTACCATCTGAAAGATACTGATAGAAGCCATCCTTGTCCTGGACCATTTGAAGTTTTGCTTTTACTCAGTTTATCATTGGAACTCATTCATGTAACTACAGCTTGTAATCATGGCTTCCACAAATGACCTAGGAAGTGGTTATAAAGCACTGGCAGCAACACAGTGGGTGCTGTTTTTCTAATGCAGGACGGATGGATTTTTACAATGGCTCATGTTGTGCAACAAACAAGAAGCATGAGCAAAAAGCTCTTATCCCAGCTTTTGATAGATTGACATTAGACTGGCATTACATGGTGCTAAGCCCTGCATATATGCCTGTGGAGACATAAAAATGTCCAGGAGCCTGTCCAATATTTCAGCCAGCAAGCACAAGGCATAACCTGGCGACAGGAAGCACCTGGGGGCCAACCTCATACCCGCAATCCACAGAGCCAGCACAGAAGCCTCAGCATCACATGATTCCAAACAATATAGCCTCCCCTTTGTTGCTTACTGATTATATTTGGGATTTGCCTTCTTATTCTTTTTCAGCTGGCAGGGAACCTAATGGAGGGAATACATACGCATGAGCTGGAGGACTCACTGACAGCCTCCTCGGAGTTGAATAAACTGCTATGTCCCTTCTACATTCACCAACATTGAAGACAGTATCAGTCCAGCTCGTTTTTTTGTTTCCTAAAAGGAAACTCTCAGTCTTACTAACACCAGTAATTCAGTCCAGCTCTGCAGAAAGAGGAACCAGTGATTTTAAATAGAGGCCTCCTTAGCTGCAAGAAGCAGAGTGATGTCCAGTCTTAAATAATGCATTTTAGTGTGAGGGGGAGCAGCTGGATTTCATGTTTTAAAATGTGCATGTGCGAATGACCGAATGTAAGGCATCATTCAGAGGCCACTTATGTGTAAGCATGTCCCAGTAAGCCTTGTGTTAAATTGTATGGAAAGTATTGATGAAGTGCGCCCAGAGGGACGGTAGTCCTGTCATATCAATAATTTAACCATCCTGTATTATTCTCTTTTCTACCTCACCAGCTCTGTGTTTAGGAATGCAGGCATCCTCGGACCCTATAATCATTCAAGTCTCCGCCACCAGACAAACAATAAATTAAAGAGTCATACTAAGATAACATCTATTGTGATTTTGAGGAAGGGTTTAATTCCAACCCAGTAAACATGACGATTGATTTTGAAATGACAGGGGAAAGAAGAAAAACAAGAAAAAATATAAACAAGTTGGTTAAATTATTGTGCATTGCAATTTCTTCCTATATTTTTTTTTAATTCCACAGACTCTGGGTTTCTGGACATCTCCCTGTTGACAACAACATAGCCATTATGTTTTTCATTTTCTGAAGTGGAAAATAACATTTCCATTAAGCTCAACATAAGGCAGTGGTTAAAAAAATGTATTATACATACATAAGAAACTGCTATTTCAAATGTTGCACACTTTGTTTTCTGCAAAGCATTCAGCTGGTATTATCTTTTAATAGTTTGTTGATCCTACAAATACGAGATAATTGAAGCAATTTAACCCCCTCATATCTTCAAGAACCACTACTGCGTGTAGCCAAAGAAATCTTTAAAAACGCAGTTTTTTAGCACCTAATTCTTGGGAATACTTTTTTTTTTTTTTTTACCAGTGTATATCTTGTCAGATTGTGCCCACTGTGAGGTCCTGTTGGTCTTGTGCTTTATGTGTCAGACTGTACTGAAATCCACTGACAAGGCCCAGGATGTACCTGTGTTTCTGCACCAAAGCTATATATGCAGATAAGAGTACTGGCACTTTCCACTTTTGAAAATCTGCCATTTTAGATTTGGTGTTTGATTATTTCATAAACAAAACCTTGTATTTATTTAGGCTATTTATTTATTAATTTAAACCACACTAATAACTACAGCTCATAACTGAGCACATTTTATTGCTCATTAGCCGACAGTCAAATCTGTATTTAATGGTGACTGATACAGAAGTAGAATTAAAGTTATTAAAGTGTTTGCTAGGTTTACAGAAATACAAATATGTGTTAACAGGAAGTTTGCTCGCTACGGCAACCTAAAACACCGGAAGCATGCCAGTCCTCTGTGTGGAACAGCAAAAGAAACAAATAGAGCAGGTTTAAAGTGAGAGTTTATATGCAAATAAACAATCTCTAATACTGCATGTTATGGTCTCTGTTGTCTTCCAGGTGGCTTCTCTCTTTTTCTCCCTCTTGTTGCTCTCTACACTCCTTCCTCTGTCTGTGTGAATGTGGACATGGGTGTCACTAACAGTTCTTTTGCAGTGGTGGGTGTGGTCTCAGGAGATCCAGCCGGAGCACTAGTCTTCCATCTTCAGTTATTACAGTACTTAAGCTCAGCTTCCACCTTCTCTCCTCACCCTACACTTGTGGTAGTGTAACTCGGGCCACTTGTTACTCTGCTACTACTTTCGTGGTTGCTTTCATAGCTTTGTACTTACTTTTCAGTCTCCTACATCTTCTCGGGAATCCTGTTGGAAAGTGTGCCAAAATACTTTCCTGCTAACCTCCCTACTGCATCACAGCAGTCTCTGCATTTTCTCGCAGAGAAACATGTAATGTGCATGTAATGCTTGTATTTTAGGATAAATTTCTGGTGAATCAATCAATTGCCACCAATAATGGAAGAGAAGCCTACATTGGTAAAAATGTTTCTCTAATTTGAAGTGTTACACCCCTGTGTGTGAATATGATCAGTGGATCATCATGCAGAAGTTAAATTGAGCCGTTGAGCACTTCTTCACTATTGGCTGTTTTTGTCATCCATACAATATTTCGAATACGATTAAAATAATGCAAGATCCAGGACTGGGTTTTTTTTATGTATTTAGTCAGTTTTTTAGAGTGAAAGGAACTATAAGACACCCTAAGCAGATCCACTAACTTAATAGGAGAGAAATGTTCACTAATGAGCTAAACGAGAAGCTAATACCAGATGTGAGAGGGGAATTTGGGTGGATGCTGTGGTTGGTGGAGGATGCAGTAGTGCATACATCCACTTCATTAAGCTTATGGAAATCTGTGGTGATTAAAGTGCATTATGAGCAATCCCAGGTGGACTTTGCTGAGCTTTAATTCTGAACCAGTCTATGTCCTTGTTCCAACCACCTTCAAATCACATTGTCTGATAAAACAGAAGTGTCTGACAATGACACACTTCACAGGAATTCATAGTCCGTGTATATCAGATCACATCTCGCTGCTTATTCAAACAGCTATCTCTCAGTTTCTCGACTAGCGAGCAACATCGGCCTGTTGGAGAAGGATGCCGAGGCTATGTGTGTGGCAAGATTTAGATTGCTGCAGGCGAAGAGGGACCCTTTGCTACAACATGGCAGCCCATCACGACTGTTCAGGGATGCCTCTCACACTCTCCCCTCCAGCTTTTCGATGCAGCGTGCCAAGCTTGATGACCTTGAGCCCGGCGAGGGACTGGGGTGCCAGGTGACAAGGCTCGTTTGCCAGGTTTTAAACATGCCCCCATCACAGCAGTGCCTGGCAGACGGGCGTCAGTGCTCAGCCTTCACCAGTACCACACACACACATGCACTCTGGTAGTCATTACCTGAATTTAAAGCAAACTGGAGGCTGTATAATGGTCTCCACCCCCTACAGGAACGCCAACTAATTAGTCCCCTTACTATATTCGAGCATGCTGAGTGCATGCCAGTACACTGTCATCATCATAAATAAATGAAAAGATAAGCAGATAAAAGAGTTGTTACACCACACTGACAGGAATTGTTGCACTGTGGCTGACATGTTGACAGATGATACAAAAAACTTCAAGCAGTTAAACATAACACAGTTTTTTTTTTGTAATTATTGTGATAAAAATATTATTTTACTATAATCCAAATTCAGTACTACAAAATGAATACAACAGCTTTAATTGTGGGCATAATATGTGATTATGCCTGTAATTAAATCTTTATACTTCATGTAAAAAAAACCAAAAGGCCATAATAGAATGCAATTTGTGTTATGATCGTTATAAACATATGAAACACAGGAAAATATAAAGCCTATGCAATATTAGTGCTATTGACAAAAAGTAAATTAGCTCTAAAATAAGTTTTCCATTGTGCACCTGCTGTGTATACCTAATGTAGATACAATCACTGGCCACTTTAGGTACACCCATTCAAATGCTTATTAATATAAAAATCTATTCAGTGACATGGTAGCAACTCAGTGCATATATGTATATAGTCATGTTGAAGACAACCTGCTGAAGGTCAAATTGAGCATCAGAAGGGGGAAGAAAGTTCCTGGTGTCAGACAGATTGTTCTGAATATTTAAGGAGTTTCTGGTCTGCTTGGACTTTCCCACACAACCATCTCTAGGGTTTTCTGAGAACTGTCCAAAAAAGAGAAAATATCCGGTTACCTCGACTGGCCAGGCTGCTCCAAGAAAAGAGGAAGGCAATATTAACTCAAATAAGCACTCATTACAGTATGTAGAAGAGCATCTCCGAATGCATGGCAGGTGGAACATTAACAGAATCTGTTCTACAGAAGCTGAAGTCCTGTTTGCTAAAAACCAGAAACTGGAGCTACAATTCAAAAGGGCTTAGAAGAATAGAACAATAGAAACCTGACCCGGAGTGGGCACTCCACACTTTTCCAGCTGAGGACCATTGCCTCAGATGTGGAGGTGCTGATTCTCATTTCCACTGCTTCACACTCGGCAGGCGAACGTTTCAGTGCGAGGTCATCACCCGAAGAAGCCAACAGAACCACATCATCCGTGAAAAGCAGAGATGAGATCCCCTCTGCGAATCACTACCTTATTGTGGTGGAGGAGTTTGTGCATTCCAGGGATCCCATGGGCTATCTTGTCCAGGGGCTTCTGCCCCCTGGTAGGGTCTACCATGGCAACTTGGTCCTGAGTAAGGGACAAGTCAAAGAGGGATTCAGAAGACCTATATGAGCAGAACACCAAGGGAACAGTTCAATCTTCCTGGGATAGGGCTACTGGGGCGTCTGGTGGCCGGGCCTTAGCCCATGGGTCCCGGCCGGGCACAGCCCAAAAAATGGACATGGGCCCATCCACCAGCAGGCCTACCACCCGCAGGAGACATCATAGGGGTCGGGTGCACTGTGTGCCGGGCGGCGGCCAGGAGAGGAGGCCATTGTGGACCAATCCCTGTCTGCAAAGACTGGCAAATGGGACATTTGTGTGGGACATAAGAATTATTGGTGTGAGCTGGAGGAGAGTCAGTAATTGATGCACTGAAATAACTGTACTCTACAGCTTTTGGGATGAATGAAGTATTTCTTATTCTGGTTAATTTTGCTGTATTTTGTTTTACAGCAGCCCATTTTAGTGTGAAATATAGGTTAACACAGGTCTTACACTATAAACTGTACTATTTATATAAGTACAGTAGGTGTTTATATAGTAGTTTATATAAGTAATGACACCTGAATTATCTATAATAAATCACTGGACTGTAGTAACAAACTAGGCAATACAAAAAATAGTCTGACTAAGGGCAAATAAAGCTTTTATATATCTTTTCATATTTCTGCACACTTAATATTATATACATGACAACACATCAAAGCCACATGTAATTTTCTGCCTATATCATTACCTGTGTATTGGTTCTCTTTCTTTAATAGGACCGGGGGTCAGTAGCTTTAATAGCGTGGGGTTGAAAGGTTTTCCATAGCGCAACTTGTGATGCTGTAAACATGAAATGTAATTGATTTCATCTAAGGCAAAATGTCACAAAAGGTGTTTACTGCTGTGATAGCTGTTGCATAATTGCCTAACACTGAAGGAATATGGCAAATTGAAAAGCTCTCTCACTAACCTCTGACTGCTGTCATGTGACCAAAAAAAGAAGATTTAAAATATAATAAAAAAAACATCCTGCTCCATTATGTCGCTATTTCTGGTTTACAAATTGTCGCTCTTACTCTGACTGTGACATTAATCCTAGCTGAACTGCTGAGTGATGACCAAAGCTTGGGGCATCGGGTTTCAGTGGCATTTCACCCCAAGCACATGAGCTGCAGCAGGGTTGAGAGACATCGAGAGTAAATAGGTCATGACACAGGAACACTGATGTTGTCTGAAGCAGTGAGGGGAGAGCATGAGGTTGTGCATGCTGCATTTGTATAGGAAGTACAAAGGGCAAAGACGAACGCAGCTTGGGGCTCGGTGTGAGCAAACAAGGACAGGAAAAGAACAGTGGAAATCGACTCTGATGTAGTTGTAAGACAGTTTTGTGTGTGCATGTATCATGATTCCCACAGCTATATGTTATTCACTACACTGCATCGCTTGACTCTCACTAACATAAAATCCACCAGGTCATTGGTGAGCTCTGTAGGCTCAGGGGTGAGGACAGGGTTTTGAATTTAAAGAATGCCCAGCTGTTTTATAGAAATTCACTTATCTGGAATGCCCCAAAAGACCTTATAAACAAGAAAACTTTATTGCCAAAATGTTTGAAATTTGATTTGGAAAAAAAAAAAAAATGAGAAATTGCAAGTTTACCAGGTATGTAAAACAAACCCCAACATAAACAATAACCTCTGATGTGTATGTCCTCCACCAGTCGCCTTGTGGACATACACTATACTGCCAAAAGCACTTGCAAGTCTGCCGTCAGACTCATACAAACTTCAGTGACAGCCCACTCTTAATCTGTAGGATCTAATATGATGTTGGCCCGCCCTGTGTAGCTATAAGAGCTTCAAATCTTTTTTTTTTCACACATTTTTTGGCCATTGTTCTTGAAGCACATTGGTGAGGTCAGACACTGATGTTGGATGAGAAGGCCTGCCTCGCAGTCCTCACTCTAATTCAGCCCAACGGTGTTATATCAGGTTGAGGTCAGGACTCTGTGCAGGCCAATCAAGTCCTTCCACACCAAACTTGCTCATCCATGTCTCTGTGGGCCTGGCTTTGTGCACTGGTGCACTGTCATGTTGGAACAGGAAGGAGCCATTCCCAAACTATTCCCACAAAGTTGGACGCATGAAATTTTCCAAAAAACTGCTCTGGAGTCCAGTGGAGGTGTGCTTTACGCCACTACAGCCGACACTTTGGTGACGTAAGGCTTGGATGAAGCCGCTCGTCCATTGAAATGCACTGTTTCTGAACTAATCTGAAGGCCACATGAAGTTTGGAGGTCTGTATTGATAGACTCTACAGAAAGTTAGTGACATCTTTATACTATGTGTCTCAGAATGTGCTGAGCCCTCTCTGTGATATTTTCATGTCTATCACTTTGGGGCTGAGTTGCTGCCATTTCCAGTCACTTTTCCACTTTTAACACTGGACTTATTACACAGGAGGCATCTTAGCTTGGTACCTGAGAATAATGAATATTATAGTTTAACAACTTCATGTGACATGAAAAAATATAGTTAAAGAATACAGTAGTTGGAATCACATTTCATAATGCAGAATACACAGGGAAAAGATTCAGAAATTTGTTTTTTTGTCTTGTTTTTGAAAATAACAGCTCCAAATGAAATAATCTTTAATAGTAAAAACTGTGATGAAATATGTAATATTGTCAATATTACATTAATAAATATTACACAAATGATACTGTAAAATATATAAATGCTACATCAATCTAACCACATAAACTCTCCACAGGAAATGACAGCTAGAGCTTTTTCTCACCACTGATTTTAAAACCTAGTTAGGCACCTGTAGCTATTTGATTACTGCTGAAGGTTAAGAATATTTTTCTGGTCCTTTATACTTACAAAACCACAAATCCTGCCCCCAGGACTATACTGAATACAGCGTATACATAAAAGAACAGCATCAAAGGATCTTTTCCTGTTCCAGTTTTAATTAAGTTTTCCTGATTTGAGTATACATTTCTTTACCTGCTGTACGGTTTCATCATTGACAGTGATTTGGCAATTTTCCAATTTACTCCTAATGGGCAGCCATCATAATGATATGCCATCTTGGTAATGGGCCCAACTGGCTATTGTTCATAATAAGATTTGACTGGGCTGAACACTGTGAGATCCAGATTTATTGGCCTCTGTGCCTGTCTGTGTCCTTGACTTGAGGCCCATATTACCTGCCTCTACCTCCATCTGTATTCCTTTTTTTGCTTATTAGACTAAGCAGAAAGTAATTATTTTTCAGTCATTCCATTCACTAGGCAGCGGGAGGCAGACTGGAGGCAAACCACTTGTGCAGACTAATCGGCTCACAGCAGAGGTGGCCCCTACTACAAACAAGTGCTTGTGGATGTCCTGGATGCAACTTGCCAATACTACATGAATTTCATGAGGCAAAGCTCCAGCAAGTCATTTTTAATAGGCATCTTTAAAATTCCCTTTTGTTCATTTGCCTTTAGCCTTTGCTTGCAAGTCGGCATTCAGTTTTTACTTTTCCTCTCCCTGTTGCCCACGCCCTTCTATTTGCCTCTTTCCTTTCAATCATACTCTTTCTCCACTTTTCCTCTTACTTGTATTTGTCCTGAACCCCTGACTTATTTCTGCTTCCTTCATTCCTCCTCCTGTTCCCTCCCTTTTCCCTGTAATAGCCTTTCGTCTCTATTGGCTCCATCTGCCATGACCATGAAGGGCACAATGCCGGCTGCTCAGCCCAAAACTCGGAGCTGCCACTCTGGCCAGTGGACTGAACACCCTGGCATATGTGTTGTTCTGGAAAACGGCACTACACGACTGTGACGCACGGACACAGCCAGGTGGTGGTGTCATCCATATGCACACACAGGAATCTGTGAACAAAGCACAGTCAGTTTGTGCACATAAGCACACAGAGGCTGTGAACATCCCTGAGCAGTTCCAAATAAGCAGGCTTGGGACAGTGACATATTCTTATGTGTGTAGGCTGCATTATGGGATGACTTCAATGTAATGGCGTGAAAAAGTCTATGACACATGATTTGTAATGCTTGATATCAAAATATAACTATTTATGCCCTGATTCTGAGAATGTTCCCATGTCTTTTTCACATACTTGAACATTACACTTGATAGAAAATGTGTATTGGTTTAAGGCGTGAGAACTGTTGCTGTGACCTGGGTGAGAGTGATACAATATGTAGCAAACAAATGACTCTTCATATGGATTGAAGTAACAGTATTGCAAGTTTTTCATGACCTCTCATACGTTTATCTCATTAGGCATTTGACAATAATAGCTGAATGCCTATTTTTTTTTTTTTAAAAGGCACAATTAACAGCATTCTCCATCTACTGTTGCTTAGAGGATCATGTGCAACACTAAGCTTCCTGCCAAAGCTTTGACACCACTAGTCTCTATACCACAGCAGTGGTATTGTGTGCTGCAATTTGGAGCACACAGCATCTGGTGTGTAAAACATTGTAATTCTACCACTTCTTTGTAAAACATCCCCAGTCCTTAGTGAGGATACTAAATCACGCTGTATCTTTTGCGCTCTGTGGTAGAGCTTTTTTATTCTGTAGCATGACATTGTTTGATACTGACATGTATGGAAAGGCAGAATGAGGTTGCGATGCAGGAAAAGATACTGTGCCTTTATGAAATTTGGAGAGACAAAATACGTGGCTTTGTTTAACATTTAAAGCACTTTGAACTTTAAAAACAGCTATTGCCTACAGCAGTAGTATGCTGCATTGGTGTTTTCACTAATTCCACAACTAGAAACAACTCCTGGAATCAACAAAGCAATATTCTAAATATTAGCAAGCTAAAATAGTTCCCATGAAGAGGGAAGGTTGCTTGGTATTACGTTAGAATTTAAACTTGGTTTTATAATGTGTGAAGATTAGTTTGTTACGAACTTGCATGTTCATGTGTTTTGTTTTGCGCAGGTGATGTTATTTTTTATGTTAATTCAGCTGTGCCAGGGCCCTGCTCCGATTGGTGCGTGGATACACCGCCCCGACGTGACTGGTCCCAGCTGGAGGACCCGCCCATTAAAAAGAGGCTGGAGTGCTACGGCGGGAGAGGTCCTCGCGTTTCTCCTCATGACCCAGCAGTGTACCTGTGGCAACCGCTGGCTGCAGTGCGGCTTAAAAGTTGTGGAAGTGGAGTGGGTAGGGGTGAGCTGCTGTTGCTTTTGATCACCCATTTTTTCCTGTTTTGAATTAGTTAGGGAGGTCAGACTCTGTCTTTATTTTTGGACTTTGTTTTGGTAAGGTCAGGGATTTGTGTAGATTAGTTTTTGTTTGTTATTTTGGTCTTGGCTCACACTGAAGTGTTGACACTCCCGTTTTGTTGTTCCTCTTTTTTTCACTTTGTAAATAAATCACATTATAAAGAACGAATTTGTTTCCTGTGGCTGCTTGGGTCTTGAGGGGGAAGCGAGTGCCTCACTCATGTTATTGCCTGGCCCTAGACGGGTCGTAGCAAGTTAAAAGAAAGTTTTCACACAACTCAATCCAGTATTGTTTAAAAAAAAAAAAAAAAAAACGTATGGTTTCCATAGGACAAGCAAGGTGCTGCTAATCAAATGCGACTGATTGTCAGCAAGTGTGAGCCCCTCTATAAAAGTAGACGTTTTAAAAATTTGCTAGTCTGGAGCATTCAGGTCTGTGTAAACACAGTGCAATAATTTTGCAGGCCCCTCAAATTCACCCCAAGCCTGTGCATAAAATATATCTCATACTTTGCAGGCCTGTGGTACATGGTAAAGTTTAATTCGAATAATACAGCTTGTTTGGACAGGTTTCCAAAACAGGGCGACATCGGTTGGGTTTGCAAACTTGCATATGAACAAAACACAAGAGTTCTGAAACTCCTGTCCTTTGGACAGATAAGACCAAAGGGGAGATCCTAAGCCAAAATGCAAAGTGCCATTTTTGGAGAAAACCTAACACAGTATATCAACATTAATGTAGGACAGAGAGGGTATTGATTTGAGTTTGTTCTACAGCCACAGAACCACAGGACAACACCTTGCAGTCACAGAGTCAATTATGAGCCATACCAAAGCATTTTGGAGTAAAACGTAAGGCCATATGTCTCTGAATGGTTGAGAAATAAAAGAATTAAGGTGATGCAATGGTCCAAAGTCCAGACCTCTCCCAGCTGAAAAGCTGTGCCAGGACCTTAAGAGAGCTTTCTATATAAGACTGAAGCATTGTTGTATAGAAAAATGAGCCAAAATTCCTCTAAAATTACTACTTCCACTCATTCCTCCGAAAAGTGATTCTAGAATCTGCTGAATCACGGGGTGCACTTTGAAAAAGAAAGTTTTCACAGGGCCATATGTAGTCCTGTGAAAACTTTCTTTTTTACATAACTTTAGCTACATTTCAAGTTCATGAGGGTAGAGGGAACTTTCATCTTCTGACTTCTTTCCTTACCAGTAACTTTGTAAATCTGTTTCTAAAAGAAATTCGGTGTGAGTGCTACAAGTTTGCTGAAACATAGGGAAGGATTTGGGGAGGGGAGGGGGAGGCTCTGAAAACACAAAATTTGTAGTTAAAACTATGCGTCATAGGAATAGATTAAAATGTGCTTAAAATAAAAAGCTGCACGTTAACAGAATTGTCTATATAATGGTGAAACTAAACATCTCAAAATACAGATTAAATGCATGCAAATATTTTTTTGTTTATTTTTGTTTTAAAAATGGTGTTTACGGTTAGAACAAGAGGAATCGGGGATGCAGATAGGTTGCTGTGCACATACAGACAAGGAGCCAAGGGAACAGCTTGACAATGGGAGAATGTGGTGGAGACTGGTTCTGTGTTCGTGCTAAATGCTAGCTAAACTCATCAAATATTCCCTATCATGATAAATCATTTGTCCAACAATAATCCAGAGTTTGATATTTAGTCTAGTGTAACATATTTCTAAACTCCTTACCCATTTAATTACACACCCCCAGCTGAGCCAAACCAGCAGCAGTTACTGCACCTGACAAGCTTTCCAGTTGACAGCTTTTATATAATTACTTTACTACATGAAGCATAGTATTTTTGCTCACAATTTCAGAAATGTTATCACAATTTTAGACATTTTTTTTATCCATTGCATTTAAATCTTGCATGTACAACACAGATTTGTACATGCACGTGTCTTCATTGTGGACAGTGCACTTTTTTTATGTGTGTGAGAAGTGGATGGAAAGACAAGACCATGAAGGAGGTTTTTTTGGGGGGGGTGGTATAGTACTGGTGGAGGTGTGTGTGCGTGTGTGTGTGTCAATCATTCACGACAAGAGGGCTAGTGTGTGCATGTTTTTTGTCTGTGCAGTAACAATGAGAAAACCTTGAATGTATTTTAATGGGTGTGTGTGCGTGCCATGATAACTGACAATTGTGTGTGTATTTCTCTTTGATGTCCCTTTTTTTCCCTCCTCCATCCACCACCTACTTCAAAGCAGAGTGCTCCAATCTCTGTTGCCAGTGGATACCCTTATACATAACTTTATACTGTCACTTACACCAGACTATTTAATTGTACTTTCAACATGGGTCTCAAATTAAAACCAGTAAAGGGAAACTGAATGCATATAAACGCATCCTATCTGCAACTGGTGCTCCTTAATAATTTAACAGTATCTCACTAATAGTAAATACACCTTATTAATATAATGTTTAACAAATTCCTTCCCTCTACTGTAACAAAGAGATAGATGTAAGGATATAGCTTGAGTGTTTGTAATTCTATAATATATAATATTATATATATAAATGTCTTCGTTTCACATCACCGTGTCTTGAAATAATACTAGAAAGAGATTCTGAAAGAATAAAGGACTGGCAATAGGTTCAAGTGGCTCTGTCAGAATCTTGAGAAGACTAAGCCTGGCCCCGGGGACTTTTGGAATAAACATTTTATAACCACTTTTAGAAAAGGAAACACAATAGCAGCCAGAGGACAATCTGATTATTAGGATCACTATGCAAATGTGTACTTGAGCGAGGCATTCATATCCTCGCCATCTTTTTGTAGAAGAGGCTTGGAAAGTGAGAAGAACACTTCCTTTAGGGCATCTGTATCACTCAGCCAGCACGCTAATATTGGTGCCTTTACAGTAAATATCTCCCATTTCTCCCAAATACACACAAACACATGAAAATATACACTAAATATATATATCTCAGTCATGTGGAATGTTTGTTATGGCAACAAGACATATAGTGGAATGTGTTGTAATTGATGTAATTGGGGTGTTTGCTACTAATTTTGTATACATTACACACAAATCCCTGTGAGAAGATGAGATATACATCACTCTAAGTTATTTTTTTCCATAATGTGTGCTGGTACTTTCTTCATTTTCAGTCCATGTTCTTTTTTTCTGTCCTAAAAACACTGTCATCATTGCCCCAAGACTCTGCTAGGCTATTAGATATGGCCTAAAGGCGAACATGTAACAGGCTTTTATCAGTGTTGGAACTGTGAACACTTCAGTGTTATACAGCATAGTGCATGGCAATAATGAAATTTGAAATAATTGTCTTACAAAGGATTTTATTGCACTTTTCATGAAGAACTGGCTCAGTTTTGTGTCCTTGGCCCACGACAGACATGTCAATATAGAAATTAAGTTAGAGAATTTAAAGCCTCAAAGCCTGGTAACCTCAGTAGCACTCTGTGTGCATTTTTAGAGGACCCTACACATTAAACCACAGCAAATATAAAAATGTTAATTGTCAGTCATGGTGCTAAAATTACCACTCATTCGTAGTTTACACAGGAACCACTATAGAGGTGTTAAATTAACAATTTTAAGAGAGTTAATATTGTCATGCCATTAGTATTACCTAACAAATGCTTTGCTTGCAAAACATTAACACATATCTAACAAAATAGATTAAAAAAAAACCCCAAAAGAAACCAAACTTATAAAATAGAGTAATATAACTCTCTATAGAGTCAATTTCACAAAAATGAAATGTAAAGATGCTTTTAGTCTCTGTTATTTTAGGTTACACTGGGCAAAGCAGTTCCTGTTCTCAGCCACACTTTTCTCTCTTAAAGCACTAAAATTCTACCCCCCCCCCCCCCCCCCCCACAAAAAGAAATGTATTAATGGTAATTTTCATCTTCAAGGTCCCGTAGTTGTGAAGATATAAAGGGTATTTTTAGGAAATCAAACATGCAAATTTACAACTGGCTTATGTGACTGTCTTTTGCCCTTATATGCTATCGATATGTCTGTGCACCATTGTCACCAGCACAAATTCTAAGTACATTCGTTACACTTAAACCCCAAGCCTTTTTCATATGCACTATGTATCGTCACATTTAATATGTGCTTAGCACTTTGATTTCATGCTGTCAGCTGTCAGAGCGCCTTAGATGAACCTGACTGGCTCAGTCCTGATAATTCTTTGCTTATAGAGCATCTGTGTTCTTTGTCCTAATGTTTCTAGACAAAAATAAAATAATGATAGAAGATAATACAAGTGAATCTGCCTAATTACAGCTTTTTAGTTAATTTGTGTTAAATTATGATATTTTATGATGTGCTCATGTACGCACATGGACACACATGTCCATAGCAACTGGGAATATTGCTGCAACACAAGAGCACAATCCCTAAATAGCGCTGATGAGTGTGGTGATGTTTTTTCAGTGATTTACAAAAGTTTAACTGTTTTGTAAATACGTGAGCCATCAGTTCATTTCAATATGACATGCTCAATCTGAATTTGTGTGGGTCCAACACTAGAAACAGCTCACAGCTCATTAGAGGATGGCGAAAACTGTCCATGGTCCTGAAATTATACCTGTTTGATTTATTTAATATTTCACTGTTCATTTGATTGTAATAAAGCTTTATTAAGTTAAATTATGTTTTTCTTTAAGTTTATTGACACAAATGCATTGGTTTAAACTATTCAAACTGAAAACACTGGAATGAATCAGTTATTACACACGATCTTTTTGCCGTGCTGTCTTTGCAAATAGTGATAGTAGTGATAATAATCTTTTGTTTTTTTTATTAAATGCCTAACAAGGGCCATAGAGAACTGCTGAAGCAGAAAAAAACTAAAACGCTGATATGAAAAATGAATTACAATTTATACTAGACATTAGTTCATAAGTGTTACATTATCTGTAGCCGTTCTTGCGTTTGTGTCCATCTTCGGCCTTGAGTCTCCTTGTTTTCTGTCTACATGTCATACCTTGTTGAAGGTTTATTTTAAAAAATGACAAAGGAGGGAAATACAATAAAATACTAAGGATAAAAAACAGATAGTGGACAGAACATAAATGATATATCCACTGACTTATCCAGAATAAAACCAATGGGGAAGATTATTTAAATAAACACTTCAAACATCTCACATGCGTGCATACATACATAGGACACATGCAGTAACACATTAACACTGGATTTGTCAGGATCCGAGAAATTAACTCCAATTACTTCTTCATCCTTTTGTTGTCCTGTTCCCATCTTTTTTTTTTTTTTAAGATGTGTCTAATTCCATCATGGTGTTTGGAATTATTTTGGTTTTCATGTGACGTATGACCCTGAAGGTAAGCGAGTCATGGACTAAAGTAAAACAGTATGTTGGATGTGCCATGCAATGCTCAATTACATGGGTGGGAACTAGTGTGTTAGCGCAGTTAGCTCGTTAACGTGTTGGCCGTCTAGCCCCATGCACGGGGCGATCGGCGGTAGCTCGTTAACGGAGATTTGCCATGTTGTGGTGTTAAGGTCATTTCAACGAGATTAACCTGAAAGCACTAGTGGGAACACAACGAATATGACTGCACATTTACGCCGACATCATCCTAGTGCAAAGACAAGTGGAAGCAGACAAAAAAAAGCAAGCATGCTACTAACTTTAGCCGAGTCATTTAGACAGCTGTTAGCACATGATTCTCCTTATGCTGCTGAGAATATAACCCAGAAGAAGCGGATAGTATAGCTTTTATTTTGGAAAGAGACATTTCTCTGTAATAAACTCTCTTTTCCAAAGATGCATGATTCCTCAATCAGATACAGGGCTTGCAATATCGCTAGCCTGACGTCCTGGGGCTAGCGATTTTTTCAGTCGGGCTACCAAAATCTATCTCTTCCCTGCCTGTCGGGCTATTGTAAGAAGGAAAAATATATGTCAATGCTTTTGCATTCTTTCAGAAATGTAGCTGGGTAATTATGTCATTGGCATCGGTGAGCCACTGTCAATATGTGACATATTGAAGTCGCGTTTGAATTTGCGCTTGTTTTTTTGCTTTCACTTTGCAATCGCGCGAACTGTGTATAGAGAGCGACAGCACTGATCTGTGAGTGATGATAATTTGTGCACCAATTCCTCTGACATCGTCTTATTAATCGTTAGCTTACTATGCAAACATGACAAGTGAAATCTCCCGCAGCTTAAACATGTGAGAGGTTGATCGCGCAGAGAATCGCTGAGCTTATGTGAGTCCGTGTGTAAAAGCAGCAGGATTTATATTTGACTACGATGACCTGGATGACTGAGAACCTTCACAGACAGATATATATTTTAGTTCTGCTGAGCCAAATAAGACAGGTCAGGGTGAAGAAGTGACAGCCAAAGAAAAGCTTACCACAAAACGGAGAAGTTATGACAAATCAGACTATAAGGCAAAAAGAAAGTGCAGCTTTATGGTTTCATGGACAAAATAATTTCTGTGGCTGCAATATGACAAGCTAAATAACCAGGGCTGCACATAAGTGGTCCGCAGGTGCGCATTCGCTGTCAAAATAAAAAACACGCACAAGGGTTAGGGTTAAATTTAAAAACTGTACTTTTGAGTTAAAATATATATTTATAATTTTAATAAATGACAAATTAAAAAGGCATGAACATTTTTTTTGTATCGAAAAAATATCGAACCGTGACACCAAAGTATCGAACCGAACCGAACCGTGAATTTTGTGTATCGTTGCACCCCTAGTAATTACATACTGATATCTACTAGAGTGATATAAAATGGCTACAAATATTCAATAACCTGCATACATTGAAATAAGTAAATAATAAATCCCAGTAAAATAGACGAGACCTGTAAATGCAAAGGGAAACATACTGTACTACCTAATCTGTTGAGTGTTACCTTCTTCAACACAGACCTGCTTTCTGTTTTCATATCTACAAAAAGTTACATCTTGCTTCTATGCATTATATTATTTATGTAATCTACTTAATGTTAAAAACTAAATGTCTGTTTTTAGTGGATCTTAATTAGTTATTGGTATAGTTATTTATCTTTATTATACTACAGTAACTTATGCAAATGCTATTGATAATTATATTGATTTTCATCAAACGTAGATGACAACTTGTCATCGTGTTCTCCTTCTTCCCTCTCTTCGCTCTGTCCTGGCTTTCAACTGGTCTAGAGGGAGGCTGGAGTGCTCTTTGGTGGCGCCTCATTTCCATTTTGATTTCTCTTTGCCTTTGTAGTGGTTCATCATCTTCCATCTCAAGGCCTTCCAACCCCTCGTCTCTCTTCTCTCTTGACTCTGGCTTTCATCTCTCCCCTCCTTTATCCTGTCCTCCCGGCTTGTTTGTCTATTGACTTGTTTATACAGATGACCACCGACCTATTAACCGCACCAAACCATGCCTTGTCTCATCTAGATGAAGGGTGAAGAACATGGCTCACATGTCTATAAGGACTGACAAGAATAAGAGGTTTCTTGCCACTGTATATTATATCGGAAGCGTGACATTATGTACACCGTAAAAAAAAAATCCTAAAAAAACAGTAATATTCCGGCAGCTGGGGCGCCAAAATAATACCAGAAAATAACAGAAAATAACTTTCTCATGAAAATACGGTTATTTTCAGTAATGACAATACAGTTTGTTGCCCTAATTTTACATGGGATTTTGCCTTTTTCAAGTGCTTTTAAACATTAAATTAGGAACATTTTAATGTGATTAAACAATGAAATTACCTATAAACAAGGTCAATGAATGCGGCAATATGAATAAAAATACTTAAATGTACAGAAATATACAGTTAACTTAAATAATAATGGAATGCATTGACATAGCGCTCTTTGAGACCCTCAAAGCGCTTTACAATTCCACTTTATAATTCCCCTCTGGCCATCACCAGTAGGTGGTAGGTGAAGTGTCTTGCCCAAGGACACAACGACAGAGAGTGTCCGAGCAGGGGCTCGAACCAGCAACCTTCTGATTACAAGGTGAACTGCCAACTGTTGAGCCACGATCGCCCTAAATAAAAATAATAATAATAATTATTATTATTTGATGTAACAAAAGTTTATAAGAATAATTTTATATATTTTTCCATAGCATTAAATTTGAATTTAACAGTTCAATCTTTCAAATAACGGACAAATATTTGTGAAATTATGATACATTTGTGAATGTATTTTAACAATCTAAATATGCACATGGACAGACAAATACATTTAAAAAACAAGAAAATTATGTTTTATTACATTTACAGTGATTTTATGTTAATTTACATTTGAAATGTAAAATATATATATAAAATATAAATATATAATATATATATATATATATATATATATATATATATATATATATATATATATATATATATATATATATATATATATAAGGAACTGAAGAAGAGAGAAACGCCCATAAGAATATTCTGAACTCATCTGTTAATGTTATCTAAATCTTCCAAATATGCCAGACTTGTATGAACACTAAATAAAGCTGAGACAAATAGAAAAAAAGTGCATTAATACAGAGTCAGGCAGAGTAAGGAGCTATAACAGCCAATGGGGGGAAAAAACCTGAAGAGTTAGAATAAGACAACAGAGAGGATGAGAGGAAAAGTGGAAGCATCGGTATATACAATAGGGAATAACAGCATTAGATAGACAGGGGTAGGACAAAGCATCCCGACAGACCTCAGTTATAATTCTGTCCTTTAAAGACAAAAATTCTCAGTGGGCTTACAGAGTTGTCACACATCACGTATCACTCAGCGTGGCTGCGTGATGGAGCGTTGATTGATCGGATCTGAGCATCTTGTTAAGGTTCTGTTTGCATAGCCTTTATAATTAAGGGGAAGTTTGATAGAGAATAGAGCTATTAAAGTGGGCTTGAAGGAAATTCCATGGAGATAAATCCCAAAGTCTCATGGGAAAGGTGTAACGAAATGCACACTAACACATATCATTTTTGGAAGTTGTGCTGTCTTACTGTATAAGGGGGAAGGCAAATATTTCACAAAATGGGTTGAGCTTGTGATCTTTTTTGTTTGTTTGTTTTTTGATGACAACTAAGTCACTAATTATCTTTTGTGGGCTTTTTTGTATATCTGTAAACATTCAGTGATTTATTTATTCAAACTCAAGTGTCTTTTCAGTAAGTACTTCAGCATTTTAGCACTATGGCTATTAACTCAGCGTTAAAAAGCAAAACAACATTCAACAGTTTTGTTTCAAGCATTTCTTGATGGAGAACTCCAACTGATGTGCGCTTTTGTTTGTGATTAAAGAGGAGTTTGATCTTTGTAGTAGTGCCATGCAATACTGCAGATTTTGGTATTAATCCAGCTTCAGTATTACAGATATCTACAGATACTTTTACCCTATAAAGAACATTTATGTAGGAAAAACCTGATTTGTGAAATGGATCATCATCAATTTGCAAATTTTAAACATGTTTTAAAAAACATCACGTCAGTGATTTTTACTTTCCACAGTAATTACTTAACACAGCATATATTTTGAAAGTCTGTCTTTTTCTGAGACCTGGAATGTAAATGCTCCTGTCTTTGTTTTAAGTTAATCTTTGAGATATATTTCTTGTTCATAAAATAAATAAATTAAATAAATAATTAAATAAAAGAATTCACTGGACTACTTACTGAACGTAGAGCACAGAATTAAAGTTCCGATCCAATACCAATAACAGCATTGATACAACAAGGATCACTACTAGTTTATTACTGTTTGACTTGCTCACAGCTGTAACATTATTCTGGCATCAGCCAATATAGCTACATAGGCTTAAGGTAGCAACAGTTTATAGAACCATCTTCTGCAATGATTCATCAACGTCTCTTTGAAAACATGTGCTTACATGGCATGCTATCACAAAGCTAGCCATGTAAGCAGATAACTAAGGCCATCAGGCTAGTACTGTACATGTTTCAAATGAACTGGACCTTATATAATGCTTTTCTGTTTCACTTGAGCAGTCAAAACACTTTATATAACATACCTCATGTCTCATTTACACAAGCACTTTTTTCTGTCTATGTTCTTTCTATCTACTATTCACACACATTCACACTGCAAGCAGCTAGTGATTAAACTACCAATCTTCCGATTAGTAGATGACCTGCTCTACCTCCTGCGCTACAGCCACCCTAATTGCCATTACAGTAGAATACTGGGGATCATCATGGGGTCGTGGGCTTGGGGGGTGGTAATAAAGTAATTAATCTGCCTGATATGCTAAAATATGTTTAGTGGTAAAAAAAAAAAAAAAAAAAAAAAAAAAAAACAGGGTGAGGATGTGCAGAGGTATGGTATTTAAAGAATGTTTTTTTTTTTTTTACTATTTTCAGACAGCTTTTTTTATTGATGTAATTGATGCATCAACTATGCCCCATGCTACAGTGTGTAGTCTACTCCAAATCAGAACTGTTTCACCCTGTCTTTCACATGAATTTTCAGTGGTCATTATTATGCTGTTTATTGGTATGTCTTGAAATGAGATTAGAAAGTTTAGAAGAAAGTTGAAAAATCATGGCAGCATAAATCATGCAAACAGCTCAAAAAGTTTTTGACGCCTACTTTGTTTTAACTATCTCTACTGTAAGTTTTTAAAGCCATTAACCACACTCGTGAGTGATAACATGTAACTGCTGCAATCGCTCTTCAATAACTGATTTCATTTTGTTCTGTGGAATATAATTGAGGATGAAATGTGCAGCCCAAAACATTATAGAGCTCACTGAAGCGAACAAGATAGGATGACAATGGACTCTGAGCATTAGTCACATGTGTCCTAGAGATGAAGCACTGTACATTTGAGAGTACCTATACCATTTTCAAACCTAAAGAGTCAGGGAATGAAGACAGAATTGAAAGTGTCCTATCTGCCATTTACTGTCATTTACGGCAGACCCGGATAGACGAGAGGACGGCAAATGACCTGGAAAAGAATATGTTAGTGCCGCGGTCCTGGAGGTTCTTTGACAATGGATAAGGAAACATTAGCTACTATGGTGATACATCTTTAATGGCACTTTATGGCCCCTGTCTTCAGCTAAAACAACTGAACTGTTCTAGCGGAGACTCGGTAATATACCCCCCAAAAAATCAGATGAGCCATGTTCAGTGTGTCTGCATGTGTGGTGACAAGGCAGAAGAAGAGTGAGTAACAGGGAAAACAGCTTAGCAAAAGTAAAAATGATTTGGAATACAGATCAACTTGATTAAAAAGTTGTTTCGATTGCAGGAGAATGTCATTATGCAGCCATCCATAACTGAAGAACACTAACAGATTGCTTGGCTTCCAGCTCATGCAATTGTTCCAAGGCTTGGAAGGAAAAAAAAACATGGAAGTAGCATCCAAGTAATGACATAAATAGGATTCAGAATACGACATGTACTATGAATTAATGAACAAATGGTCTTTCACAGTCTCCTCTGTTGGTTTGTTTCCAAGCTTGACGCTGAATAAACTAACATCAAATAAGCTCTTCTAACACACCACTATTGCTCCATCAACTGGCCAAGTGAGAGTCTGAAGGTAAACCTTGGCTCAAATGAGTCAAACAATCAAATGAGGGAAAGTGTAGAAAGCCATTTGCCGAAGAGGTTGTAAGTCCCCTTGAACTAAATGTGTGAAATAAATGATCTATTGAGTTAGCAATGTGTTCTACCCTATGCTTTGGATCTACTAAACTGCCTTTGTGTATTTCTTTAGTTCTAAGTTAGTATCATCTCTGTTAGTTTTTCTGTTACCAAGCTTCACCTCCTGTTGATTGGGAATAAATTTCTCAAAAGAATTGGAATTATTATTATTTTCATGATTGCTTGTTTAAACAAATCTTTTGTAGCTCCGCGTTCAGGTCAGCCAATCCAGATATATGAACTTAATTGTGAAATGCATTTTATTTCCTGTTAGAAACAAATACATTAAATAATAATCAGGTCTGAGAGAATAATGATCTGAAATTATTTTTTTCTGCCACCCACACCCCATGTTTCACTGTGGTCTTTTTTGCCTTAAAGCAATGCTATTTTGTTGTTTTTGTTATTTTGTTTTTGTTCTGAACTACAAACTCTGACTTTTATTACATTTTTCTTTAAATTGTCAATATGTTAACCTAAGTTAATGGCAAAGCTTTATTTATGCATTTAGAACTACATTTTCTTTTAATTTCAGGCACTTCATTTGCAAATGTTGGATAAAAGCACATAAGTGCATACACAAAAATAAATTGGTTGTAACCATTTTTGTAACCATGTTTTTCACACATCCTATAATTGGTCCAAAGCAGAAACAAACTGATTTTTTTAATATACACACCTCAAGCCTTATTCTGATTCAAGCTTGTGTTCAAAGTGGGACAGTTGCATCAGTAAATCTTCTTCTCAGAGGAGGTCGAAAGGTGGAAGGAATCAATGCCACTGAATCATCCTAGAGCATGAGCGAGAAGGAGGGGTGAAATGGAGAGATAGGACAGGGTCGGGTGATAGTAGACTTAGAGAGGAGGGTAGCTGGGTCACCATTAACCAACGGGACAAAAAGGCCGCCGGGACCTTCGATTATCCCCAGGATCAGTCAATAGTGATTCGCTCTCTGAGGGTGTGACAGTGAGTGGTGTTCGCAGGACAAAAGTAAGGGATGCTAGGGAATGTCTGTCTGTATTGAGGATAAAGCTGAGAAAAAAAAAATACAAAAAAGAGAAGGTGACAAGAAGAAAACACTCCTTTAGCAACAGTGGGGGAAAAAAACCCAATCACTGGCATGAAAATATTTGTTACATTTCTTTTAGGATACAGAAAAAGACTAGGGCTGACAACAAATGCAGATAAGTACTCACACTACAAGCTGCAAATAAAAAGATAAGTAAGGTCAAAATTTCAGGTGGTGATAGACATGTTGAAATAAAGCTGCAATAAAGCTACTGCTAAATATTTAATTATTGTATTAACTCTTCTAAAGCACTTTTTCTTTGCCAAAGACGCACCTAAGTGCATTCAATCACTCAAGGGAAAGAGAATCCCAGTGTATGAATCAAGAGATGGATAACACTGGACCCTCTTGCCCTGTTAGTTTGTAAACTGAGTAGAAGTCTCTAGCCCACTGACATTTTCACACAAGAGTGTAGAGTGTGGTGAGACATTTAAAAAAAGAAATACATTTTGGCACCGAGACAGATGTGTCACTGGTCCCTTACAGACCAGTAAACACAACATACACTGTGTGATTATCCTTAATTTTGTAAAGTTGTTTGATTTGGGCAATTGGGAGTCTCTTTCTCTGTTAAATAATGATTGAAAAAGATGAAAATGAAGAGAATATTTCTGATGATGCTTTCAGGGGTGCAATACATGAGGCTGCTCTGGAATGAAATGTAGCACCACGGATTAGTGTACATCAAAAAAAAAGTCTTTCATCTCGACTAGCCCGGGGCTAGCTCCAGCCATTTTGGTGCCCACCCACACAGGTAAATGGATATATAATCTAATATCACAATGGTTTTTTTTTTAGCAAAATAGTTATTTTTAGTCATTTAAATAAATTACCCCTTATACATCCAGAAGGAAAAGTGCCATGGTGTATTTGAGAGAAGAAAACTGTTTACCTACAACACATTAAGCCTACATCCAACAATAATACACTAAACATGTCTGAATTACTGGTTGCCTGTGTTACTTTATTAGCTTATACTTTATTTTAATACATATAAAATATAGTATAGGATCTAGACTTTCTTGTCATTTTTAACCTGTTAAAGCAAGAACAATGAAATAATTTCCAGAAGACTCTAATGTTCTTTATTTATTGCTTACAAATGTATTTAATTTGGGGTTTATTTGGCTGAAAAAAAAATCATACTGATGATGTAGAAGTCTCAAAAACTCATGTATCCAACTTGACACACTAGGATTTAAGGGGCTAAGTGAGTGCGAGCAAGAATCAGATGGTCTCAGTGGAAAGATAGCAGTCAAGAAGCGGGGAGAAAAGGCTGAGATATGTCAAATTACACAAGAACTGACAACAGATCGTGTGGAGTAATGATTCCGAATGTGAAATGTTTTGGTTCCGATAGGCAATATGTACAGAAAAGATCAGGAGAGCAGTGATAAAGTGAGTACAGTTATCTGTACAACTCTGTGGAGGTTCTGTCATGGTTTGGTGTTTAGTGGTGTTTGGGATCTTGTCAAAACTGTTGGAATTATTATTACAGAGAAGGGCAGTCAGATTTTGATCCACCATGCAAAAAAAAAGTTTGATTGGCAACAGCTTCATTGTTCAATGTGACTATGACTCCAAACATACAGCCAATTCAGTAAAAATATACCTGGATAGAACACGCTCAGTCATGGACTGGCCTCCCCAGATCCCAGATTTTCACCTTGGGATCATCTTGACAGAACAAAAGACTTTATTTAGACTGTATTTTGCAAGTCAACATGCAAAATAAAGCTTTGAATATCATTCAGGAAGCCCGAAAAACTATTCCTGAAGACTATTTAATGACAATGACAAGTTAGCACATAGCACATTTTGTTACATGAAATTACAAGAAAGACTGTGTTGAAGAATAACAATAACCCATGCTGTCATGGTTCTAGGTCATTTGACCCAGCTTTTTGAGTTTATTATATTTTTGTGATTCTTGGTGTTGTAATGATTTAGTTTTATACAATTTAGCATTAAGCTTAGTCTTTTTGATTGAGAGTTTGTTGTTTATTTCTGCTTTTATTTTCTCTTGTCTATTATGTTCCCTTTGTGTCCCATCTTCATATCCATGCTGCATGTATACATGCAGTATGTTATCTATAAATAAAGCAAATATTATTGCAGACAAAATATTTACACTACTCTGCCTTCAAATTTAAGCAGAAAGCTGAAAGATTATATATATTATTTTCCCTCATTTAAAGCCAAGTCCTATGTTACAGACACACCTGTGCACATACAATATATCCCATATCACAGTGTAATTCATATCATACTAATGTTTGCAAACAGCATCTATAAGCTGATTAAATATATTTGAGTTTCAGTTGGCACAGGGTCAGAAACTATGAGACTCTCTTCATTGTATCAGTCATTTACTGCACTGTGAGCAGTTTCTTTTTTTTTTTTTTTCCCGAAATGTATGGGGCTCATTAGTAGCAGATCAGAAGCAATGACAAAAAAATGTTTTTCCTCTTCCTCCTTTGGCTGCCACCAGATACTGACAACCTGGGTGACCTTCTAGTTAGCCTATTTAGTAAGTCAGTCCTGCTCCTGCCAACTCTGCTTTATATTAACAAAATACTTTGTGACTTAAAAATACCATTAAAATTTAAGCAGTGTGACAAAGTTTAGTTTAGCTAGCAGTACAGATGGTGGCTGATGAACACGGGTTTTTCTACTTGTTGTGTACCACAGCTGGTGTTTACTGCTGATGTATTGTAATGCAACTAACTGCACCCAAGACCATAATCTACCTGCTGCCTTCCACATTTCATGTACACAATACTATAGAGCTCAGTGGAGGGTTTTGAAACCAATAAAGTTTGCTCATGTACCAGAAGAAGAAAGTATATTCCTTATGATACTCTAAAGTCCTTTATCCCTGTGATAGTATTCCTGCTGGAAGATGTTTTTGTTAGATGGCTTTTAGTGTTAGTATTTTGCACAAAATGAAGCATATATGAGTAAATGTTTGTTTATTTTACCGTTGCTTTAAAGTTAAAATCGATTTGAGTGCTGTGAATTAAATTTATTTCATAATGCAGTTTATTCTGTTTGAGTGCAGCTCACTTTCTACATTTTCTTTTTATTGCTTTTTGCATAGTTTACAGTCCTTGTTCCACTTATCTTTCCACCATTTCACTTGTCCTCTGTTCCTGTGACTATTTTGAGTACACAGAATCATAAAATAGGCAAACAATTTAATAAATATTTCATATTTTCTTTTATTGTTGCGTTATGATAATCTAAGAATTTGGATTCTTCAGGTTAATTAGCTGTGTAACTTTAATTACGTGTCATCTGTGACAGTTCCTTTTGCATTTACTGAATAGTAAATAAAAAAGTGCTTAACTTTTAAGATAATTAATTTATTCTCGTAATTCATAAGAATGAATGAAGTACAGATATTCACATGAACCTCCCAAAGGTGCTTTTTTTGACAAGCACTGTTCTGCACATTCGCCGACCCTCTGTCCTTTACCATTCACACTCAACTCCAGATGATACACAGATTCAGACTGTTTGTCGCCAGCAAAAATCAGAAACAGAGAAAGGAAAAAGCTTTATAAGTAGGACCCGGATCATTGTGTGTCTGTGTGTGTGTGTGTGTGTTCATCCTTGAGTGTGTGTGTGGATACGAATAAAACTGTACCTATGTCTTTCTAGGAAGAGAGAACAATTTGATGTGAACGTTTTGGTGTTGTGACACAATGTGATATCTGCAGTGACCCGGCTGTGGTGCAAACCGCAGGTGAGTGGAAACTGAGGCAATAGACGAAAGAGAGCCAGGAACAGACAGAGTGGTGGATACACTATATGTTTAGCTGCCAGCAGGATTAGTGTGGCTCAGTATCTCTTCACTTGGTTCTCAGCTCTTCTCACCACCTTCTCTACCCTGTGGTTCCTCAGGTCATACAGTCTCAACTGTTCTGCTGGGTGTCTTCACTGAAATGTTGGAGAAAGAGAAGACAGAAAGTGGAACGAAGGTCATGTGGACAGCATGTGCACTATATTAAGTTTTGCATGAATCTATTTCCAAGGTTTAAAAGCTATTGTTTTAATGGCTGCTTTTCCTCCTGAATACATTTTTTTTTACCTAACTTTAATATTGCAAATCTGTAACAACACCAAGAGCCATTTCAAAAACATATAGGAGCTTGTTGTTATTGTGAATAATTTGTACATGTTTACATCTGGGTTGAAATCTATGTATTTTGATCATTTTGAGTTTAAATCATGTCATATTTTATAGTACTATAATATTATATGATTAAATATAATGCCATACTTTATTAAAGTCCTTCAAGGAAAGTCTTGCACGTCCTCATAAGTTCAAGTCTTGGTAATGTCAGTAGGCGGTTATTTTTCACTGTTTTCAAGATTCTTCATATTCAGGATACCTTAAATGGAAAGTCTCTCCTTTATAATGTTTCTGATTCTATGTAATGTTATTCTATGTGTGACTGACCGTTTTTTCAAATCAATATTAAATCAGTGTCACCATAACTCAATGTCTGAGGGCAGGGGTCCCAACCTGGCACTGTGAAAACCCATAGGAAACAAGGGGAAGATAAATGCAGGTCTATTGCAGTGTATTGTGTTATTTATTTTTCTGGAAATATCAAACTAAATTACATATCCCAAAGGAATTTATAACTAAAATGTTTAATAAACTGATTTAATTGAATATAAATTTTAAAGAAGCTTTTCTTTAAAAAAAATTTAAACCAGGGCTGCTGAAAAAAAAAAAAGGTCATACAGAGACAAAGAAGAAGAAATTAAGAATTAGAAGAAGAATTCAACTGAAATTGCAACAACACCTACATAAAATATGGTTTCGGTGCTTTGGGGGAGGGTGCTGCAATGCTTCAAAATTACTTTGGCACCTAGAGAATAAACATACTAGTCTAAAGGACAAGCCTGTAGATTATTTAGAGAAAAATTTGAACAAGACAGTCAGAGAAAAGTGCTAATGCTTGCAAGCTCCAAAGGTGGAAGTGGAGGTTGCAAAGGCTTCTTTGGAGAGCAGCTGGTTCTTCCAGGGACAAAAGAACATTTGTTTAGAACATTTTGGGTGCATTCCTCTTTATGATAACACAGTTAAGAAAAGAAATGAACCAGGTGTTTGAAAGACTCCAAGTGGTGTGCCATTCAGCTGGACAGGTGTACTTGAGCTCTGTCAGCCGCTATCAGTGTTTTTCTCTGAGAAACGTGCCCCATTGACCAAGTGCTTCAAAAACTGTGACTGTGTAGCAAAACTGTGACTAATAGATAAAATAAATAAAATAAAACTGTTGCTTTTAAAGCAAAGTTAAATTTATACACAAAAAGACTGTTTGAGACATACACAAAGTAGATGGAATAGGAGGCATTCGAGCACCTGACCTGCTGTATAATCCATCACCTGTACTCATTATCAGCTGTGTTTAAAATATGTTTTCTCCATGCAGACAACATGAGAATTAGAAAGGAGTGGATATGTGATCCTTGTTTTCCCCTAAATTATCAACTGAATCATCTCATACATGTTAAAACAATACCGGAGTTTAAAAAAATAATAGAGGACCACAGATGCTCAAGCTATCCAATCCTTCTGGATTAAACTTAAAATGAAATACCACAAATCCACTAACTGCATTGTCCATCCACATACTTAGACACATACAATTCTTTTTTGCTTTGACAGCGACCAAAACAAGCCTGTGCAGCAAAGTGGATGTTAAAAGCACTTGTCACTCACAAACATAGTACCATGCCATGACCACCTCCTCGATAGGAAAACAGGAATCAGGGCCGAGGGCTTGCATCGTTGGTGAGTTAGTATTGATTTTCATGTGGGCTGTGCACTGTTTAAGGAAGAATTTTGCTTCTACTGAGCTTTATATAACAGTAGTAGTAGATTACTAGCAGATCTGTAATGCTGTTCCCCATCTTTCTTATATCATTATCTGAAATATGACAACTATTATCTTGCCTGTATGGTGATAAAGGTTAGAAACCCTTTCTTTAGGATGATGCTACAGTGCGGGTCTATCATAAGACTTTCAGCGCATGCTTTTAAATGTTTCTTTTTAAATACAATAATCGCTTTACACTTAGTTTGACATCTGTTCTGGAATCCAACGGAGGAAGAAACTTCAAGATAAAACACACTGGTAATAAAACAGTTTGTAGTGCCATCTTTGAGAAGAGGCAGTAGGTGGGAGTAAAAAAAACTAAAGAAAAACAGAGAATGCAAAAGAAGAGGGTGTAAAGGAGGAGAGGAAATAAAGATGCATCTGACGATAACTGAAAAACTTTTTGTTTTAGTCAACATAGTCAAATGAAATATTATTAGATATCATTATCACTATTCTGGGTGTCATTGTCAAGCATACGGAGCACAAGAAGTTAATGATGACATCTATATGGATAAAAGACAACAAAGTTCTTTACTGTAGCTCAACCTGCTTTTAGTGTGATTTAATATGTGAACATCTTAAATTAGATTTTATGTGGTTTGAAGTCACTTTCAAAGTAAATGTGAGAGGAAAACACAGAGAATAATAATGTGTGGGTACTTTTAACAGATATATACATACATTTTCATGTTGTTCATCCACTTTGGTAGAGGGTTAGTTGATGCTGCTGGAATGATTTTACAATGGAGGAGAAAGTCACTTCTCTACTTCATCCTACTCAAGTATGATCAGTGTTAATATAACACCCACATCGTTTTATAGTGGTAATAACATGGAAGCCAAACTGGGCTTTAATTTAATCCTATCAATGTATCCACCTCTCTGCCAAAATACACAAGCACATCTCTATCTACATGGGTCTGACAATGTTTTATGGTATATGTTAATAATAAACAACATTTGCTGTGCTGTCAAAATGCATTTCCAGTTATGCAGAATCATGAGACATTTTGGTGCTACAAATCAAAGGTTTATTTATTTTTTTGTTCAAAGTTAAAGTATCTGGAAAGAAACCCCGGAGCTAGACAGCTGTTCCTTCGTTGGTGTTCCTGTTTCGGGAACACACCTTACCCCCAGCTGCTCTGACCCGGTTGTCTAGCCATCGCAACTTCGCCCGAGTTAAAGTTGCTCAAATCCTTAAGCTTACACTCCATGTGGGAAGATATGGACACAGTGAAGTCAATTTTAGCTCATGTTTGAGTTTAACATCACTTTCAGATATATGACTCAAGTGTGCAACATACAATATAATAAGAGTATGGACGATCCCTAGTTGTTTTTCACAATCCGAGTTCCTTTCTTTATGAAGTACACATCCATAAATCCACCTAAACATTCTCACCTGATATGGATGTCTTTTTTTAGCATTTGTTTTAGTGTTTATTGACCTTTAAAGACCTCACTCTCAGATGGCAGGTGACACCTATACACCACTGATACCCTTCTCCTAATCTTCTATCTTACACAGCTTTGATACTGATGCCATGTACTGCATACTGAGAATGTGTATTATGCATAAAAACACTTTGGCTTACACAACCCATATACAAACACACACATTTTCAAGTTCAAACAAGTGCATGAACACATATACAGAGGGTCATCGTAGTCTCTTAGGACTAACAAGGAAACGATCTCTTTGTATAGGCAGATGTAATTTCCTTTCCCATTTCCTCTGCACGGACAGCAATTACTGATCCTCAGCCAGGCAGTGATAGAAGCTAATATTGCACCGATATGATAATCACCAGCTTATTGGACAGCACATTAGAAGAGTGTTTGGTCATCAAGGCAGAAGGGACAGATGGGGGAAGTAGAAACTGGACACACATGCAGAACTGTACGCAGATTGGTGCACGCACTGAAATACACAAATACACTAACTCTCAGTCTTATTTTCTATATATGTTACTCATGAAAGTGAAACTGTAGTGTAGATAGAGAAAGGTGGGCGAGGATGTGAACGCACTGAGAGATAGGACAGACAGAGGAAGATGGTGCCGAGATGAAATCGGGAAGAAAAATTGAGACGTGAAAAATCAGCAGATAAATGAATCTGATGACTGTGTAAAATATACTTGTGCATTTTGTGAGGATTCCCATGCATGAGTACCTATCCTGTACAGTACAGATGGCTGCTAGTGTTTCAGAAAAGATACACGTGACTGCACATACAGACTTTGTTTACAAGTATTCAAAGCATGCTACTGTACTGTAGATAAAAGAGAAAGATGGTGTGGAATTTGCCTGGAAGACTTTAAAACAGTGTGACTGATGAATTTGTTGTGTTAAATTTCATTGACATGAAGACTTCAATAGAGAGCACTCAGTAGGTGCTTTATTAAGAGATAACGGTCACATTTAAGGGTTCCTCTCAGTATTTGTGTTACTGTGTGTCCTAAAACATCTATACACTCTGCCAAAATTGTTTTCCTCCTTAATTTTTCATAATTAATTAGAACTTAAATCCTCTGTTAGGGTTGAACGTGTTACAACAATTTCATTCTGTACATCTGGAATCACTTTTCTGAAATAAATTTTAATAACTGAATTGAATAAATTGATATGTTACAGTAGGGAATTAACTGGACTTTTTGATTAAGTGAGTTATTAGATTTTTTTTATCTTTATTTCTTGTTTTTTAGAACTAAGTTTCAGCTCTTCCACTGCTTCTTACGTCTAACCTAACCCTAATTTTCTAATAAAAGAAGGAAGCACTCCTACTCATGTTGAGAAGCTCTTGCATTGTTGGCAGGATTTCCTTCTAAAATACAGGAAATACGGTTTCAAAATTAGACTGTAGATTATCATGCGTAATGTAAAATAACAGAAAAAATGTAACTGAATAATGCATAATGAATAATGAATGTGATACCTAGTATTTTTAACACAAGTTGAGGAGACGAATCAGGGATCTGCAGTTTGGGGTTTTTTTCATTAACCTGTGCCCCCTTGTTTTCTCTGAAATCAACAGTATGTCATATTAAAAAAGTTGGCGGCAGCCAGTGCTATCCTTCAGCCTCCCAGTAGATGCACCAGTGGTTTGAATTTCAAAAACTAAAGTAACCTTGTTCTCAAGTTATCACATTTACAGGTTTTTCAGAAACTCTGACCGCAGACTTCTTCAACATTTTTAGCAGCTACACTTATGGTATCAATTTCAAAAATTCTAGGAGCTAAGCTGTGATGTTAGCTAGCTGCATATTTCTTTTTTTTTGGGGTGATGTAAACAATTTTTTTATTATTTATTTTTAATCAACCAAAACATAATTTCTGGAAACTGCCTTTTTCCCCACTCAGTTCTCTGAGGAACATTATGCAAGTGATGTATTGATTTGATGTTTTATTCCATTATATTCAAGAAAAGGCAAAAAGAAAAAAATAAATATTAAAAAAAAGCAGGCATCTTTACAGTGGATGAATAAGTAGTACTTATTATCTGTTAATCATGGCACGTGTGAGTGAGTTGGATATATTAGGGAGCAATGATTTTAACGTTAACAGTGTTTTTAGACAGTTAGCTGTTTTTTTGTTGTTGTTTTTTGTGAGGGGGGGGTGTCCCTCGCATGGTGAAAGTCTTGTCCAGTCCACTTGGTGTTTAATTAATTTTCACATTGTTATCCCATTTAAGCATAGATGGAATCAAGATTGAGAGATTTTAGCAGTAGTTAGTACAAATTCCAAATATAGAAAAAACTATAAAATAGGCGAGATGTGTTTCTTTAAACATAGTGAAAATGGCTTGGCAGAAATGTAGATCAAATAAGTACCCAGAATGTTAATGACGCAAATGTGATTTTGGTCTTGCGTCCAAAGCTGAAATACAACATAGCTATACGAATAGTTATCGTCCACCCAGATAAACAAAACTAAAGATTAATACCATTTTCAAAGCACAACGTTTTACAACAGCTTTGTTAAATATTAATTTCAAATTAGATGTTAGGGGTCTGTTAAGATACAGAGACTTCAAATGCATTTTAAAATCAGGCTGGGTTGTTTAAACATGAATGCGCTGTGTGTGGTTTTAAGGCTGTCTGTAAAGTTCATTATTGAGTCTCTCTAGTTTCTCTGGCATTCCCAGCAGTTTCCTGGTGCAGCATTACAGTCAGTAAGGCTGCTCTACTGAGTAAAGTTTAATTGAGGACCCTTGAAGTATTTGTGCTGCAACTGTCAACTATTAACCTCAGTAATTAGAGTTTATGATGCTAATGTTCTCTTGCTGCTTCACAACCACAGCGCCCACCAGGCTGCTGAGTGACACTTGAGGGGGCAGGAGTGAGTGACAGCAGAGAAGAGGAGCAGACAGGCTGACCAGATGGCTGGAGCTGTAGTGCCTGCAGTGCTGTGGCTTAATACCAAAGGAGAATGTTCAAGAGAGAAGTGGTGATGATACATAGGAAAGTATAATTTGGGAAAATGTTTCACTCAGACATTCAGTTTACAGACCAAACCAGAGTTTGCTTTGACGTTTTGAACAACTGCACAATATTAATTTTAGGATTTTAATAAACAAGCTGCTGCTGAAAAAGAAATGCATCCAAAGTGTAGCGATAATATGTGTGATTTGGCAAAATTTGAGGGATCTTCCTCCTCAGCTACTAAACCACTCTATACTGCTACCTTGTTTCACTCATCCAAATGGTTTAGCCAAGCTGTTAAGGATTTTATTTAAATTTTTAGTTTGACAAATCACATTTGAATGACTTTATAAAAACACAGATCAAATGGACACTTTGTCATGGTCTTGAGTCTGGTGACTCAGTATTGTTAATATTTGTTTCAGTTTTATTCTTGTTGTGCTTCTGGAGAATTTCTACTTCTTAGGTTTTGGTTCCCGTGCTTCCTCTGTTCTGTGTCTCTGTGCCTGTCGTGTGCTCCTTGTTTTATTTTGCCATCACCTGTTCTGCGTTCAGTCTCTATCCTCATGTTTCTGTGTCTGTCTGGGTCTCCCGTCCCCTGTCTGGTCATCCCAGTCTTTACGTTCCCTCTGTATCGTGTCAGCTCGTGTCTCTGAGTCTGTGTCTGTAAGTTCAGTCGTGCGTTTCCTGTTTTACTTTGAAGGTCCGTGTCTTATATCAATGTATTCAGTTTTGCTTCCCTTGTCTTATCCTGCCCAATTAGTCCCAGCTGTGTTTCCCTTCTGTCTCTCGTTTCCTGATTACTCTGCTGCGTATTTTAGTCCTCTGTCATCCTCTGCTTGTTGTCACGTCTTTGTGCTGTTTTCTCCCGTCTTGTTTCAAGCCAGTGTTTCCTAGTGTCAAGTTTCCAGTGTCAGTTTAGTTTAGGTTTCATGTTTGAGGTTTTGGTTTGTTTTGTGAAGTTTGTTTCTTTGATGAGTTGGTTTTTCCCAGCGAATAAAGCTGCGCCTTACGTTGACCTTCCATCTGTGAGTCCTGGACTTGGGTCATCCTTCCTGCCTGCCACGCAGCACACACTGTGACACTCTTAAGCTTTCAAGTCGTCAGAGTTAAACTTGGACCTCACATCTCGATTAGAAACAAAAATGCACAGTTCCCCCATGGTTCCTGTTTATGGTTTTGTTTCAACCCCTCCCCTCTGTTGTTTATGTAAGTCTTACCTTAAATTTAAAAAGAGGTTTCCCGACTATACCAGCTAATCCCGTTTTCCACGCTGTTAAAATTTGACCTCTTTTTTTCCTTTATGCCAGCTTTATTCATGTTATAATCTCTGAATTTGTCCTGCATTCCTCGTGTTCCACTGTTGAAATTGCATTTACGTTGTATATGTACATTGTAAATATATTTTGATAAACAATTTTTACTGCAGTGGCAATTTAAGAATGTTTTGTATTGAATATTTTTAAATAGCCATTCATCAAACAATGAATAAGAGCAGAAGAACATACTTTTTTGCTGTTTATGTCAACTCAGTATATGCTGTAATAAAATCAAAATAATAACAACTACATGATAAATTAACATACGTGTCTGTGTTTTTATACACGAGCGAAGCATTATGATTATGCCGCAGGCCTGGCAAAAACCACCGGTAGGGCAGGTTTTTGCAAGTTAATTTAATCAAATATGCAATAGTTGTTTGCTGAATTATTTTAATGAATGAGGTTCAATACTCACTTGGAGGTGAGGTATAATGCTCATTTTGTGTTGTTGCACTGTATTTTTGAACTACTAAGTCAAAAAATGCTGACTTTGCTTAAACAGTTGATGCTGTTGCAGGATTTCCTTCCTGGCAGGGGCCTTTCCAGTTCTACTGACCAAGCATTCACACGTAGCATTTAGTGCATTTTTCATCTCACAAACACATATACACACACACAAACACAATTGCTTCAGCTGCAGCAGATGTGTTGCTTTCTGCCTCTATTACATGTTTGATCTCTTCATACTTTTCTAAACTAATTTTAGATTTATTTGGAATATCAGCACCTCTTTAATAGACCTATCCTTATTCGTGACTAGTCATATGCTCCCTATGCCTTTTCATTTGAACACAATCTGCATAGCCTTATTTCTAATAACTTCATTTAACCAGGAAAAAAAAACATTGGGATGTAAAATCTCAGTTACAAGGGTAACCTGGACAAAAACAACACATTGCATAGAATTATTAAAAAAAGAAAAAAAGTCAAATAACGTATTCACAGAGTAATCAAATAATTTATCAGTTAAACATTTGCATGCCAATCTTTGACTGTTTAAAATATTAAGCCTTGTTAGAGTAAACAATGTCAGAAAAGAAAAGATACTCAGGGTTTTATTGAACTTTATTCATATTACAGGCCCCTGGATAGTTTTACCAGGTTTGTTTACCCTAATTCACTAACAACCAGACACACAGTTAACTTGGTGCTGCCAGCAAATAATACAGTATTGCACTCCATAGTAACCAAGGTTGTCAATACTGAGTTTTTTAAGCTGACATTAAAAATACGTTTTTATTATGTATATACACAGTTCCACAAAGGTGAAAATAAGATTAACTTGTACCTGAATAATGGGGTGAGAAATGTATGCATAAGGAAAGGAAAGGAAAGCACCTGTCATTATTTCTCATCCATGTGGGGCCAGTGCTATGGCACAGGCAGTGGAACCAGTCATTAGTTTTTTATTGATGATGTGACTACTTATATAAGTGGTAGAATGAATTCTGAAGTTTACAGAGCCATACTCTGTGCTCAGATTCAGTCAAATGCTGCAGATCTGATTGAAAAATGCTTCAGAGTGGAAATACATAATACTGCAAAAGCAACCCACGAGACAAAAGAGTTTCTCAAGTCAAAGAAAAGGGATATTCTGATATCGACAAGCATACTTTTCAGTTAATACATACAAAAGTTAAACAGCTGACATTGTTGCAACTACTAACGTGGTGACACCTTACTAATAAGAGAAACAGTTCTGTTAAGAGCTGCAGACAAGGCTTTTTTATGTTGCAAATACTGTATAAAGAGTAGCTTTGTGAGGAAATACTTAAAAGTTAAGTTTAAATTGCCAATCACAGGTTTCACTCCTTCTCTGTGACCTTGTAGGAGTTGGGTTTTGAGGAAATAGCATTAATTTTGTTCAGTGTTAAATCCTTTTGAAGAGTGGTCTCCTGTGATGTTATATATAATGAGTTCATGAAGAATTTTCTAAAGAAAGATTGAGAGCAAGGGAAGGGGGGGAAAAGAAACAAGGAACTAAAACAAGAGACTAGAAGGGAGATTATTTCTGAACTTTTTACAAGTTCATTACATTATTCATGGCTTATCCACCACCTTGTTTGAGCTTTTATGGGTTTCCTTTCTCTCGTGATTATTCTTTCTCCTATTTCCCTTATGTTCTTTATCTTATCGGCACTGTGCAGTTGTTCCATGGCACTCTGGGAAACTTAATTTGATTATCAGGTATTTAAATCCATGGTATTTTCACTCTACTCCTTGCTTCTCTCCGATTCCCAGCAGGCCCTTTTGTGTGTGGAGCAATGCTATGACTACTGGGGCTAGACACTAGTGAAAAATCAATTCTCTCCACCATGGTCTACAATTTGAGGTATCTTTCATAAATTTCTGCAGTGGATTTTTAACGGTTAGGCACCGTGAACGGTATTTTTGGTCAAAGCGGGGATGAAAAAGGTAACATCTGAGAGTTTAAAAGAGATCATGAGAGAAAAATCAAGGTTACTCATGGTAAAGCTCAGGCAGCAATGACACCATGTGCAGAATGTTTTGGTCATACTGGTGTGGGTGGTTCCTTCCTTTCATGGCACTCTTTGTAGGCCAATGATGATGTTTCCAAAAGAAATTTAAAAAAAAAATGAGGATGAACCAATTGTTTTCTCTTCTTTTCCAATATTGGAACTTTGCTCCTCCCCTTTGTGAGTGTGGACGCTTCATCTCTTTGCTCTTGAATGCTTTGCTTCTTATATTGATTTTTATTGATTTTTATGCTGATTTTTTCCCTTTTTTCCGTGTGAGCTTACCTGCGATAACTTCTGGACACTTGTAGATCATTAGGACTAGAGTGTTCTTAACAGAAACAGCAACATTTTATGGTTACCTTGTCCTCAGCGCTCCGTGTGTCTGTGGCCTAGACACAGCTGAAGCCTGATTACAGCGTCTGGGCCTCAATAGCCTGGAAAGGTGCTAACCGCTAGGCTAACTAGCAACAAGATGCCTTCCCTCTCCACAGATGACTACCACAGCCTCCTGCAGAAGATTGCAGTACTGGAGACAAAAATTCATCGCTTAGAAGTAAACGTGGAGGTAAATGGACTGTGTGGAAATGAAACAACCTTGCCTTTGATTCAAAACAATGGTGATGAGCAAGCTAGTACACAGCTAAGGAGCACAGATAACATGATCAAGAAAGTAGACTCTGTGCATTATTATAAATCCTCAAGTGATAATCCCCCCTTAGACTGTCTTGGTGCAAAACCAAGACATAAATCATGTCTCCTGGAAAGGGGAGGACGTATCACAGGCAGGGCACAGCGAGCTGAAATCTCTGAAACCGACTGGCCTTCACTTCCTACGAGACAGAGAAGCTCTTCTACCCCTGTATACGGGAGGAAACAGGACTGGACAACCGTGAATAGGAAGGTTAACAACAAACCTCCAAAACAACTGAATGTGAAACTGCAGAACAGATTTGCTCCACTATCAAAGGACCCTGGATCTATATCGGACAACCATCCATCTAAAAGCAGCGAAATAAGGTCTGAAAATCTGTTGAAAAGTGAAAGGCCACAGGGAAAGCTAAAGGCTAGGCCTGAAACTCTGATTGTGGGTGACTCTGCCGTAAAGGATGTACAAAGGATGTGCGGTAAGAACACTAAAGTCCTCTGCTTTCCTAACGATATGGTCAACAACCTGAAGGAGAGAATTCTTCAAATTGCAGATGAATATCCAACTGTGACAAACATTGTTCTGCATACAGGGTCAAACGATGTGTCCAAACAACAGTCGGAGGTTCTGAAACGGGACTTTACTGGATTATTAAATACTGTAAACTCTCTGAATGCAGCTGTATTCATCAGTGGACCTGTACCGCCGGTCAGAGGAGGAGACGAGAGATTCAGCAGGTTGTTTACACTGAATAAATGGCTTATATCAGCATGTGCTGACCACTCAGTGCATTTTATCGACAACTTTAATATTTTTTGGGAACGCAGGCATCTGTTCAAAGCAAATGGATTTAATTTTAACAAGTCAGGGGTGAAACTGTTCACCTCCAACTTGTTTTATTCCATACATCATCCATCCGTGCTTGGTGCCAAGGCTGAGATAAACGAGGAGTTATCTCATAAAGAGGAACAAACAGTACTCCAAGAACAGACAAAGCCCAGCAGAAACCTTGAGGAGGAGCTCCATTTGCCCCCACCCGGGAAGAGCCTCAGAAAGGAGAGACATCCATGGCATCTGAGGAAGAGCCTCAGAAAGGAGAGACATCTAAGGCAAGAAGAGGGGTCCCTATTTGCCTCCAACTCTCTCAACAACACCAACGACCAGGACAAGGGACCACGACCTTCCCCAGTCCCCCAAACCCCTGACAGGCCATCACCCTCCTCCCCCTCCCTTTCTCCCTCCTCCCCACACCTGAAATTCACTGAGGAGATGATGGAGCGGGTCAATGCTGGGCTCAGATCTACCCCCCGTCCCAATCCCTTTTTGTCCCCCATAAACCCCCCACCAGAGCGGCCAAAGGTTCGCCATCGAGCCCCACCCTCAACAGAGCAATCGAAGTCACATTGCCCAGCCTCGCCCCCCTTAGTTCCTCTTCATGCCCTGTCTCCGCAGTCTGATATGTGATATGTGAAGGGTCCGGGCTGTGAGGATTATGGCAGTGATGACTTTTCCCAGGAGAAGCTGGGACCCTGTTTACTAGAAGGTTTTAAAATTTCTGTACTTTTAGGTGACAGGAGACATGTGGCCTGGTCAAAACACAGAGAGCTGCACTCTAAAAGATCTTTAAACATAGTAAACATACCTTGTGTGCCACAGACTGCTCCCAAACACGAGGGGACAAGTAATACCTCTAAAACACTTAAGTTGGCTTTATTAAACATTAGATCTCTAGCTGGGAAAACATTTTTAATTAATGATTTAATCACTGAGCACAGCCTTGATTTTATGTTTTTAACTGAAACTTGGTTGGACCAAAGTAACAGTGGAGCTGTTCTCATCGAGACGACCCCTCCTAACTACAGTTTTATCAGTGAGGTCAGGGCGAGCAGGAGAGGAGGAGGGGTTGCTGTCTTATTTAATGAATCATTTCAATGTAAGCAGCTATCTCCTGGAAGTTTTCAGTCTTTTGAATATGTGGCTTTACAGCTGAAGGCCCCATCCAAAGTTGTGTTTCTTAATGTTTACAGGCCTCCCAAATACTGCACAGACTTTTTTAATGACCTCAGTGAACTGCTGTCTGTGATCTGTGTTGATTTTGACTGTGTAATTATTGCTGGGGATTTTAACATTCATGTGGACAACCCTCAGGACAAAGGGACTAAAGACCTGAGTAACACTCTGGGCAACTTTGGGCTGACTCAGCATGTAACAGAGGCCACACATAATAGAGGACACACTCTTGACCTACTGATCTCCAAAGGCCTGAGCATTTCAAAGGTTACTGTGTCTGATGTGGGCCTGTCTGATCATTACTGTGTTTTCTTTGAAAGTAAAATCTCAGCCCACACAAATATATCAACAACAGTGATCACAAAACGGTGTATAACTGAACACAGTAGTGCAATTTTTAACCAGGTCTTCCCATTAACACCTGACCTGTCCAGAGGGTCAGTCAATGAGCTCGTCAATAGCTTCAATGCTAACATGTTAAATGTAATGGACACTATTGCTCCCATTAAGGTGAAGGTTATCTCTGGAAGGAAAAAGTCTCCATGGAGAAACTCCACACTGGTGAAAAATGAAAAAAGAGAGTGTAGGAAAGCTGAGCGCAGATGGAGAAAAACAAACCTCCAGGTTCATTATGACATTTATAAAGAGAAACTTCACAATTATAATTTACAACTGAGGAATGCAAGGAGGTCCTACTTCTCTGACATCATCACTAAAAACAGCCATAATGCTCGGGTCTTATTTTCTACAGTTGACAGGCTAACAAACCCCCCTGTGTCAGTGGCAGCTGAACTTCATTCGACCATGGCCTTCAATGACTTTGCCAAATTCTTCACTGAAAAAATCCAAAAAATTAGACAAGCAATTGGTACATCAACAGCAGATCCAGGATATGTACTGTGTCCACCAAAAAACTGTTTAAACACCATGAAACAGTTTAAACCTATTAACAGCAAAGACCTGGAGGACATCTTAGGTCAACTGAACTCCTCCTCCTGCTGTTTAGATGTCCTGCCAACAAGTTTTTTCAAAAAGGTCTCAAAGACTTTAGAGTCAGACCTGTTACAGATCGTCAACTTTTCTTTATTATCAGGTGTGTTTCCAGAATCACTAAAAACTGCTGTAATCAAACCTATACTGAAAAAGGACAATCTTGACAAGACACAAATGAACAACTACAGGCCGATCTCAAATCTCCCGTTTTTAAGTAAGATCATTGAAAAAGCAGTTTCTCAACAGCTCAGTTACTTCTTAAAACAGAATAATTGCTACGATGCCTTCCAGTCAGGTTTTAGACAGAACCACAGCACTGAAACCGCTCTGACCAAAGTGTTTAATGACATATGTCTGAATACAGACAGTGGAAAAATGTCAGTCCTAGTTTTACTGGATCTCAGTGCAGCATTTGATACAGTTGACCACAACATATTACTCAAACGACTGGAGAACTGGACAGGTCTTTCAGGAACTGTACTAAACTGGTTCAAAACATACGTAGAAAACAGGAAATACTTTGTATCAATAGGTAACTTCACATCTGAGCAGACAAGTATCACATGTGGAGTTCCCCAAGGTTCCATCTTGGGACCCCTTCTGTTTAACATCTACATGCTCCCACTGGCACAGATTATAAACAACAACAAAATAAACTATCACAGCTATGCAGATGACACACAAATATATATCACAATGTCACCAGGAGACCGAGGCCCTGTACAGGCTCTTGGTAAATGCATTGAGGAAATCAATGACTGGTTGTGCCACAATTTTCTCCAGCTAAACAAAAACAAAACTGAGGTAATAGTCTTTGGCGCCAAAGAAAAACGATTACAGGTCACCAGAGAACTTCAATCTATACATCTAAAAACCACAAACCAGGCGAGAAATTTGGGTGTAGTGATGGATGCAGACCTAAACTTAGAAAAACACATTAAGACAATAACAAAGTCAGCTTACTATCACCTCAAGAATATATCAAGGATAAAAGATCTGATGTCTCAACAGGACCTGGAAAAACTAGTCCATGCATTCATCTTTAGTAGGCTTGATTACTGTAACAGCATCTTTACAGGTCTACCTAAAAAATCAGTCAGACAACTACAGCTCATTCAGAACTCTGCTGCTCGAGTCCTCACTAAGACCAAAAAAGTGGACCACATCAGTCCAGCTCTGAGGTCCTTACACTGGCTGCCTGTCCGTCAGAGGATAGCCTTTAAAGTTCTGATGCTGGCCTATAAAGCTCTGAATGGTTTAGGACCAAAATACATCAATGACCTCCTGACCCAGTATGAACCATCCAGATCCCTCAGGTCATCTGGATCCGGTCTTTTATCAGTTCCCAGAGTCAGAACCAGACACGGAGAAGCTGCATTCAGCTTTTATGCTCCTTATATCTGGAACAAACTCCCAGAAAGCCTCAGATCAGCTGAAACACTCAGTTTATTTAAATCCAGGTTGAAGACTCACCTGTTCTCAGCTGCATTTGAATAAAGCACCAAATCCACACTTTAAGCTTAAATTTCAAAACTTACATTTAACTACTGATTTTATCTACTGTTCTGATTTTATCTGTTTTGATTTTATATACTGTTGTTTGTTTGTTTGTTTGTTTGTTAATTAGTTAGTTAGTTTATTTGCTTGTTTTAATAAATTTTAAATCATGTTTTTATTTGTTCTTGTTTCTAATGTCTCTGTAAAGCACTTTGAATCACCTTGTTGTTGAATTGTGCTATACAAATAAACTTGCCTTGCCTTGCCTATTGAAAGCAGGTGAGTTCCTGGACTTTTTATTAGTTGAATCAATTAATTGTTTGGTAGACAGAATAGTGTCTGCAACTCAGAAGAAAAAGCTTACTACATTACTATATCAATGTTTCATTTTTTATACTTTTGATAAAAGGTCCTTGCACAAGAAACATTTTTTAAAAAGTAAATCCACAATCCTTGATTGAGAGCCTCTGCCTCAATCTGTTCTTCTGATTGACTGAGAGAAAAAGAAAGGCAGAAAAATAAAGGTCTCTCTTCCTGTAAATGACAGCAGATGGTGGATGAGATAGCCAATAATAGCTGACAAAACAAGCTGCTATTAATTTTCCATTCAATAATACATCATAAAAAGTCCTCAGTGCCCCTTTATATATCCCTCAAACATCAAATGTAATGGACTCAAGCAAAACTACTTAGAATTTTGTTAATAGTAATGATTGTTATGGAAATGTGCACAAGAGTCTGTTTGACTCTTAGTAAGGGAACATGCTGTGCTATAATCAACTGAGTTTTGCAGTTCTTTGTTTGTTTGTTTGTCTTTTAAAGAAAAATGCATATTTCCATGAACCAGTGTTCTGCTTTCCTCTTGTGTATTTAATCAAAATATTGCAAGTAATCAGTCTGTGACAGACCAAAGATATCTCACTAATTTCACCTGTGGATGACATATGTTGAGATTTCGCACTGTTGCATCATTCAGGTGCTGCTTTGTCAACAAAGAAAAGTGAGACAGATGGTGCAGGACTCGACCAACAGTTGGCTGAATCTGCAGTGCACGTCATGCTTGAGGATCCTCATGACCCCATCAGTCAAGGCTCTAAAAGGGTCTGAGCATATGGTTTGTGAAGGCAGAACCCCCCGATCCACTGTCACCTAAATCATAATGGATGACTTCATTGCTCTTGTGGGGAGACAGCTTTCACTCAGCCTGTACTTCAGACAACAGTGTATTTTAATTTTATTGTGTAATTTTAAAAGTAAAAAGTATAAATATGTTTCATCTTATGATTTTATTGAATCAAGACGATCTTGAAACAATGAATTCTTTTATTTTTGGCATCAAAAGGAAGCTAAATGCCCGATTTAAGCCAGCTGATGGCTCCCAGGGATCAGACATGTCAGCATAGAATGTGCCTAGATTGCTGTCCCAGCTATAACATTAAACCCAATTTTAAGACAGAGAATTATAAACCAAATTGAGGAAAAGGTACTGACTTTTTTTAATTTCAAATGTCATTTTTAGGTTGAGATTGTTACATAGTAAACCATCTTCTCTGATGTTGTGACCTGGAAGTTGTTGTCTATGTTTTCAAAGTGATATGCTGTGCTTGCTGTGCAGCAGTTCTTCAAAGACTTTTGTAATATAAAGAATTTGTTGCTCTTGCAAAGATATTGATAATGAATCATATGTACTCTCTCACTGTGTTTGAACAAAAATATATTCCATTTGGTTCAGTTTTATGTGGCAAATATTATTTAATCTCTGGCAAGCTATACATGGAGATGGCACATTGTTCTATTATATTCCTGATTCTGTTGGACCAAAACTCACATTCTCCCTCCAACATTAAGCAAGACTCTTTTAACGATGGAAGACTATGCTATTTTCCAGAGTCAGAGATTATAATGATCTTGGTATTTATTTAAGGTCGAGAGAGTCACAGACTATAAATATTTTGGCATTTGGCTTAATGAAAAATTGACATTCATATTCCATAAATAAATGAATTTGCCAATTCTGGTAAAAGATTTGTTATACATAGAGAAACAAAATTATCATATTTTCTTTAGGAAATGGGCTGTGGATGTAGTTTTTAAGTCAGCCTTGGACTATGGTAATGTGATAAGCATGTATACGTTTTAATGTAGGACCCTGTCTGTCACTGTGCTTGACGGTTTACTATGTGATGTTTAAAGGTACAGAAACTGGTATCTTACATGCTACGAGGTTGAATAGCTTTCCTCACAAGAGAGTTATGATATATATGCAAATCTTAAAGTCCTTGCTGAAGTATTATTATGTGACATTTCAGAAGAAAAATAGAAGAAGTCACTAAATTAAAAACGAAAATAATAAAATACATAAATTCCTTTTTTGTTCTTCTATATTGACTGTTAGTCATTTTATGGTGCTGTGCTGAATGTAGGTTTACTTGCTTTAATTATGGTACCACCACTGCACCTTAAAAAGAGATTTTTTAATGTTATTGCAACAGCACGGTGGCACAGTGGTTAGCACTGTTGCCACACAGCAAGAAGGTCCTGAGTTCAATTCCACCATCAGGCTGGGGTCTTTCTTTGTGGAGTTTGCATGTTCTCCCCGTGTTTGCGTGGGTTCTCTCCGGGTACTCCGACTTCCTCCCACCGTCCAAAGACATGCAGCTTGTGAGGATAGGTTAATTGGATAATCCAAATTGCCACTAGGTGTGAATGTGAGTGTGAATGGTTGTCTGTCCCTGTGTGTTAGCCCTGCGACAGACTGGCGACCTGTCCAGGGTATACCCCGCCTTTCGCCCTATGACAGCTGTGATAGGCTCCAGCACCCCCTGCGACCCTGAAAGGGATAAGCGGAAGCGAATGGATGGATATTGCAACTTATTCCTGAGTCCAAATATAGAATCGAGATCAATAATCAGTAAACCAATAAATACCACAATCTTAACATTCAAGATATGCAATTGTTATACTCCTCAACCGAAGTACTACATTTCAATTTCCTACTAAATGTATTTTATTTATGAGTTATAGTTCATCTTACAAAAGATCTTTATTTTTAGTTTGACCCTTTTCATTTTTAACAAATTAGAAACATTTTCATTCATTTCTGTTGGATATTCTTTTTTGAAATTTTGACTACATTTTAATTACAAAATGTTGTCTCTCATGGATTTTGAGTTAGAAATAAATGTTGAATCAATTAATACAATTTCAACAAATGAATTAATAAATCAGTGAAAGAAAGAGACAAGGAGCAGTCCATACACACTAATTTCAGCTGCCTAGTTAGTACATCCTTCCTATTTCGTTACCACAGCCCAGGATGTAATGGGGGTGTTGTTTTCTTAATCGGACATTGCCCTGGTTAACATGGCCCCAGAGTGCCACTTCAGGCCTCTATGAACCAATCCAATTACTTCTAATTGTTTTTAGCTGGCTAGAAAATGACCAAGAACAACATTTTGAATGCTGACAAAGACCAGAGCTGCTTTCTAATTTTCCTTTCAGTTTTATATCCATCTGAAATTTTAGACCATTAAAAAAAGAAAGAAATATTATAAATAATAAATCACTAAATAAACATAAATCAATAGTACAATTATTTGCCGTAATATGTTGTGAAATAACAGTAACACATATTTTATTCAGTAATAAATAAAGAAATTCAGGTTTTAATAAAAAAATGATTTTATCAGGTGCAAGTAAATTTCAATTTCTGCAACTGTTGTTTGTTTTTTTTAAAAGATTTTTTATTACAATACAAATTGCAACGTTTCAGTCCAGGAGACTTTCATCAGATGCAATGAAATAATGTAGAACATTAATTTATAGAGGGGATGCTACTCAGTGTTCCAACTTTTTTTAAGAACAAGTTACTTCCATCAGACTTTTGAGCATTTGATGTTTTCTGCTATCACTGAAATATGACATTATGTCATTGTTTTGTTTATTCGTTTTTGTTTGCTAGGTGTTTTTGTTTGTTTGTGCGTGTGTCTGTTTTTGAAACAGCATACCAAGAAAATAGGTTTGTACATTTAAAATTAGGTTTGTCATTCCAGAAAGTAAAAACTCACTAACTGGTTACTTTATAGCCACTATGATTATTGAATTTGGCTGTGGGGCTAAAGTAAATTCTCACAAACTATTCTCCTTATTTTTGTATTTTTGTATTTTTTGTATTTTTGTTTTTCCCTCTTGTTGGCAGACACAAATGGAAGTGCATAAAAATCCATGCCACATCAAATATGCAGATCCATCCGCTGTGGTGACCCCTTACAAATAAGGGAGTATTGCAGTGTTTTTTCTCATCTATCTTATAAACTGCAGACAATAATTGTTTGATATTTGCAGGTTGCTTTAATACCAATTAAATATTTTATAATAATAATTAATGTGTGTGTGTGTGTGTGTGTGTGTGTGTGTGTGTGTGTGTGTGTCACATACTGTCACACGTGTGATAGAAGACAGTAAAGCAGAATTTTGTAAAATGGCAATGTTGTAGTGGTTACAGGGTTTTATTTGATACTAAACGTTGTTTGACTACTGCTTGGGTGAATAGAATGGATGGAATTCGTAGCTGAGATGTCAAAGAATCGCAAAAGGGGCCAACAAATTCATTTGTAGGCAATGTTCCCTCTAAGCTGCGTGTGTGCTCAATTGCACAAAAAAAAAAAAAAGAATCTAACCTGAATTGAAATTAAAATTAATACTTTAACAATTCTGTTTTGCAGTGTTAGTCAGTAAGTGACTGGCTGCTCCCATATGGGATTAGAACAATGCTACTTTATCCCATAGTCCAGCCTATAATGCGATTCAAATTCATATATACGCAGCTAATCAACGTGGTTGACAGGCTATTACAGCGTCCTTATGTGCTGACACCGGTGTTTTAGCTAGCACAGCTGCGTGGCTGATGCGGAGTGAAGCCATGTTAATGACGACGTGTACAACCATTGGACATGTGAGCAGAACAGACGGAACAATTGACAGAAAAAGTGTGGACTTTATACCAGTTTTTAAATTGTGTTGATAGGCCACATAAAACCAGAGTTGTGACAAAAATATCTGCAATGTTTGGTTTTCTTCCTGAATACTATTGTTGTTTATATTTACTGTGGGAAGAAACGGTAAAAACAGTGTTTATAAGGAAAACGCTCGAAAGCACTCTCCGCCGGTGAGCAAAAACAGAACCAAAAAACTCCCCACCCTTTCCTATTGGTTGAAAAATGTACCATGTCAACCAATCAAAAAATGATATGGCAACATTGCATTTAGTTGTTTAGGAAGGGGGGAAGGAAGCAAGGAAGTTTTAGGAGTGACGGCGGTGTTTTGAGATGTGAGAGATTTGCGACATTTAGCACAAATTTTGTGTAGTTAGTGTGTAGTGTAATCAATTTTTTTGTTGTGTGTGTCAGAGCAATGAGGCGACTGCTGAATGTTACAGGTGTTACAGGAGTGATACATCTCCTGTTGTCAGGCCTGCAGGTGTCAGGCTGTTGTTCTCCTTTATCTCAAAAGTGGACAGAAATGATTTTTTGTGTGGCATCAGATTTAACCCTTGTATGGTGTTCGGGTCTGTGAGACCCGTGTTCAGTTTTTTTCAAAAGAAAAATTAAACAATTAATTATTTTTTCACGTGTAAATGTGTTGTGTCTTTCCACTCACTCCACTTGATTATAACTGATTTATTTATAACATTTTATATAAAAGAAAAACGAGAAGCACATTAATTCATAAATGTGATCTAACAAAGGTAAAGGGAAAAAATTAACCATGTTTGCTGTTCATATGTCTTGTAATTGGGATGAAGTAAACATCTGTTGAGTAATTTAACATAAAATTGTTTGATAGTGTTAAGTTGGAAAGCCAAAACTCTAGCGGGTCCACCAGACCCATGAACACTGGCTGAGTAACAAAAATACGAACACCACACAAGGGTTAATGCAGAACACCTGATTGTTCTGTAAATAGTTTGTGATCGGCCCGAGTTTGGCCTTCATCGTGCGTCGTGCATCGTGTAGTATACGTGGGGTAACGAGATGCGATTAGCACCAGCTCCCGATCATCAATCGCTTAGTCGTGAGGATTTCAAGACCGTCGTGAGGGTGTCGCCGCAGCCGCTCACACTGCGCACGCGCAAACACATAAACGTCGGTGAAAAAGACGGAGTAGCACAGCAGTGTAGCGTTTGATCTGGACACAAGCGATGGAGGCACAACTTGTAGAACTTTGGAAAGCTCATCCGAGCCTTTTTTGATGTGGCCTCCCAAAATTATCATGACCACAACAACCGTGAAAATAGTTGGATTTACAGCTGCTTGATCAATGTTTTTCATTAGCAATTTAGCAAAGTTGATGGTGGTGGTGTGCGTGTCTGTGTGAGTGAAAGACAGAGAGGGAGAGCGAGCGACAGATTCATTTTATGGACGCACAGTGTGAGCACTCTGGTCGCATTAGAGCATTAGGCTGTATAGTGTGAGACCTGCATCGTGACCTACGAACTTCTAACCCCTGCGAGTCAATCGTACAGTTTGAGCAGGAGCTGAATCGCGCGACTGAAAAAATCGCACAGTGTATGCCCAGCTTTACAGGACTCTCTCCCAGATCACAGACTCATACTCATAATACAAGTCAGAGCTTTATAAAAAAAAAAAAGTTGTGTTTTCAAAATTGGAGTTCAAGTTATTTTTTACTTCCAATAGTGTTAACATACTAGGTCATGAACAAGATTTTTCTCAATTTTCATTGTAAGTGGGCTAAACCAATTATTTAAAAGTAGTCTAACATAAATGTAAATGCTGTAATTTCATTATTTTAATAAACCATGTAACTTGGATGGATTCGATGCTGGCGTGACCACAGTGCACACGTCTACTGTTGTTCACAGTGGTCCAAGGGACCGCTCAGGGAGTTTGTGTGTTCGCTCAGACACATGAAAAATTAGAGGGAACATTGTTTGTAGGTCTTTTATGTGAATCCTGTTGGACAAGGACACATCTTAAACTTCCCTCAAAAGGTTCAGAGAGTTAAGGAGTGAGTAATAAAGACAAAGAAGACATGATGCACAAACTCCTAACTTTAGCCACTATTTGCCACCTTTTTGGCTTGCCTCTTAGATTGATGCTTACATAAACCAATAGATTATAACAGTATATTTTCATACTGTTCTCTCAAACCCACATTTTAGCTTCTGCTGTAGGACTGCAAGGTAAGTAACATCTTGTATTATTCCTTAAGTTATATTTAGGACTGTGTCTTGTGTAGTTATTAACTTACACCACTGAGAGCGTAGCTAACAGTAGTTTACTGGCTAATGTTAGTTATACTTTTAAATAAGAGTAATCAGCGGTTTAAGTGAGGAGGTTGGAGGTGTGGTATACTCAGAATATTATATAAAATTCCATGTTATATTACTTAACTGTAACCACTGTTGATATCATGATATTATTTGGATATTAACTGGTTATTACTTTAGTAATAAATTACCACATTATTACGTTCTTCTTTCTGCATTGTTACCCTACATTTACCACTTTATTATCGAGCTGTAATAGAAAGTGCAACCTAAATGCCTTGTTAGACATACCGAATATTTTATGCATTAATGCCGTTATAGACATCCACTACTTCATCATTCTGAAGTACTGACAAAAGACCAAATAGTGGCAATATGGTGGTGCAGCTCGAGAATTAGTGTTTTGCTATCAGTTTTTTGTCATAATTATTCATATGTTAATTTAATTGACTTTCTAGGCCAAATATGCCTTTAAACCATTACATTATTTCCTAGAGGCCTCCTGCAACCCTTAAAAAAGGAATAAAAGAAAACAGCATCTTCCCTGGCAGATGTCCCGTCATATGGCATTCTTTACCATTTCATTTACTCCTCAATGCCTCATTGAATGTAGGGTTGATATTCATTCCTTTCCTCTCCATTATTTAGCCGTTTAAAGATTTTAACAGGAAAAAAAGAAAAGTATTGCAATTTTTGAAACTACCTTTAGACAAACCTCAGCTTAAACTTCAATGTGTCAGTTTTAGATATAATAGAAAGGAGAATCACACTAGCATCTGTCCTTTTGAAACATCCATAAAACTCACTGATCATTTTATCTACCCTGATGGGGACTGGTGTTTGTTAAAGTCCAATAAAACTTATTATATTAGCGTTTAGTTAAACGCTAATATAATAAAACCTTTCATAACAATGCCTTCAACTAAGTCCCACCCAATACCTTTCCTAAAGCCAACAGCCTGTATCCACAGGCTGTGAGGCTCCTGAACTCTCTGCCCCCCTCTCACGGACAATAACCATATCCAACTTCTTAATAGCAATGAACTGGTCTGCATTGGTGCATCATATCTTTATTCTCTTCCCCTCCTGCCCCCCCCCCCCTCTTTCTTAAATAGATAACTATCATATCTGATATCATATCTCACAGTACAATAATATTGAATGGGTTGCATTGTTGTATTTTGTCATGTTTCTCAGGTCTTTGTCTGAATTTCTACGAACATTATTGCTAAGGATTGTCTTATTGCATTGGAGTCACACTGGGTTAAATATGTACACTTGGGTTTTAAGGGGTATTTATTATTTTCTTCTTTTTTTTGGGTTGTATGGAAGCCCCAAACGCAATTTCATTGTTCTTGACAATGACAATAAATAAATAAAATACTAAAAATACTAAAGCTTCTGTTCACAAGTGCAACTTTAGCTATCTGTTTTAGAAATAGAAGCGCATTTTTTTATGGACTGTATTATAATGTGGACTGTTACCAGGCAAAATGTTTTTGGCCGCATGAAAAAAAAAATGCATTAGCCGCACGTCAGTATAAGCCGCAGTGCTCACAGTGTTGGAAAAAAGTAGCGGCTTATGAACCGAAAACTACGGTACATCAAGATGGCATCTTCCCATCGGAAAAAGCCTGCAGACACTACAGACTGTTTCTCTGTTGCAATCAATGTCCTCTGAACATTCATGACCATATGGGACCGATGATTCTGTTTTTAATGTGTTCTTTCAGACCTTTCCCCCTCTATCTGTAGTTAACAAAAGATGTGTGGAGGAAGCAAGGCCATCTTTGCTCATCTCACTACTTTGTCATTAAAGCGATTAGAAAAAGTACATATACACTGTTTAAGTGTATATGTATGTGACTGAGCTTCATAAGGCCCTTTCAGGCGAGCTAATGTGTATCTGCAATGGAGGAACAGGATATCATTCAATATAAGTGGCAGCGAATGAAACATCAGATTCAGAAAAGTGGCAGTCCAAGCTGTATTGTTATGGGAAAAAAACTGAGCAAAAACATTATTTCATTATTTCATTTCTAGCCCTTAGCACAATTGATTTAACACCACATCAAACAAAGATAAGAGTCCATCCATTCATGGACACTATGCAGTCCAACCCAGCTACGTACATGTCACCATCATGCCCTGTGTCTGGCCCACAATTTTATGTCATTTCACATCCAACATGCACTGAGGGGCATCAATTCAATTCAAAACCATTCTTTGGAGGGAACTCATTTCTGCCATTTTTAAGTGCAGAATTACTTTATTTATTTATTATTTTTTTGGTCACTATCAGCAGCGTGTGACCATATGCGATGAATGTAGATTGACTTTTGTATTGACAGCTTTTCCTTCACGTTCAGCTCTCACCAGTAATGATTGCAGACACCTGTCAATCTTCTGCTCCTCTTTTCTTCCACTGAACAATACTCCAAGATACATGAATTCTGCCAACTGAAGCAAATCTCCTAATGCAGAGTGGGCAATCCATCCTTTTCCAGCCAAGGACCATTGTCCCACACTAGGAAGTGCTTATTCTTATCTCAGCTACTTAACATTTAGCTGCGGTTCCAGTAGGAGTCATTCCTGATGAAGAAAACAGGATCAAATAATCCACAAAAAGGAAAGACGAGATCATTTTATTTTCATTTCAATTTTATTTATTTAGCACAAAATCACAAAAACAGTCACCTCAAGGCACTTTATATGGTACGTTAAAGACACTACAATAATAGATACAGAGAAAAACCCAACAATCATATGACCCCCTATCAGCAAGGTGACAGTGGGAAGGAAAAACTCCCGTTTAACAGAAAGAAACCTCCGGCAGAACCAGGCTCAGGGATGGGCGGGGCCATCTGCTGTGACCGGTTGTGGTGAGAGAAGGAAGACAGGACAAAAGACATGCTGTGGAAGAGAGACAGAGATTAATGACAAGTATGATTCAATGCAGAGAGGTCTATTAACACATAGTGAGTGAGAAAGGTGACAGAAGAAGAAATACTCAATGCATCATGGGAATCCCCCAGCAGCCTACACCAATTGCAGCATAAATAAGGGAGGATTCAGGGTCACCTGATCCAGCCTTAACTATATGCTTTAGCAAAAAGGAAAGTTAAAAGTAGAGATAGTGTCTGTCTCCCGAATCCAAACTGGAAGCTGGTTCCACAGAAGAGGGGCCTGAAAACTGAAGACTCTGCCTCCCATTCTACTTTTAAATACTCTGAGACCTTCCACCCCATGGCTGTACCAAGGAATTCTCTCCATAAAAGTTGTGAACAGAATTGATGGCAACGAGCAATCCTGATGCTCAACGTCCACTGGAAATGAGTTTGAGCTTTTACTATGGTTTTACATGGCACAAGTGGCAATAGCACCTTTTTATGCAGCATCACACAGGACACTCTGAGGGCCATAATTCAATGCCCTGCCCACATTTAAACCAGTTGTGCAATCTCCTAAGGACCCTCAAGTATACTTGCCAGAGAGTACCCTCTCTATGCCCCAGAACCTTCAGGTTTCCAAAGTAGGTGTTGGGTTTTCCTGTAATTCTTTAAAAGCGCTGAAACACTTTAGCCCATCTAGCTGAAACAGCAAAACATGAAAACTTGCAGATGTTGAGGGAGACTGGGGGCAGACTGCGAGCAATCAGCAGAAGAGTGAGATGGGGGCTAATTTGTATTTTCAAAGATCCAGCCACATTCAATTTTATAATGGTGTAGTGTTATATCTTAGGAATTTTAAGTCACAGATGGATTATTTCCATCCAAACCTCCTAAATAGTATGTAATTGTAAATATTATAACCAACCACAGTTGTGTCTTTAGGATATAGGTGCTCATATATTCAGATGATTGCTTTTCATTACTTTTTTGTTACCATAAAACCCCAACAATTATCTAAATTGCCCAGTAGTTAAAAATGTTGATAAAAAGAACTAAAATGGTCACCAACTCATCTAGTCTTCGGCTCATGTTTTTGAACACCAACAAAACAAAACTTAAGTCGTTTGGAACCGGGCCGCGAGAGTTGAGGCTCAGGTCTGAAATTTATGGTTTTCAGGGTTTTTATCGGTTTTCAGCGTAATTGAGTTAACGTTTTTATCGTTAACTCAGTTTTCCTGGGTCTTTTCACGTGTGTTATGAATAAATCTTTAAATAAAGTGACTACCTGCTGTTGGTGCTTATAACGGATATTTAACCTATATCATCGGAAGATGAATGCGTTATTTAGTTTCAGATTATCGAGCAACAATTACTGCATATCATTGTCTCACACTATTTGACTGCACACTATATTCCATCATTACGCATCATTTCATTTGTGAAAGGACAAGTCCTGGTTGGATGGATTCTTTTGTTCATAGTATACCATGTCCAATTGGACAATCAAGCCTGGCTCACTGCCCATGTCCTGGATGGAAAACAGGTTATTACATTGTGTGTGTGTGTGTGTGTGCATAACAAAGTGGACATCATAACATAAGGTAACATATCATATTCTACTAACATTGCTAATAATATATTTCAGTGTTGAGTAGAAAATATAATACATTTTGTCAACTGAGAGCTATTAGTTATATCATATTATTTGTAGATATTCAAGAAAACAGTGTGATTTCAAAATTATATGTAATGATTAATCAGTCATAGTCAACAGTTCATAATGTAGTGTTAAGTATTTGCATTACATAATGTAGCTCAACCAGGTATTAACTTGTATTAAGGAGATAATTAATCCTGAAGTACTCAGTGAAAACAACACCAATGAGGCTTAAGTAGTGTAATACTTCATCACACAGATGTTCTAAAGCAAAATAATTTATTCTATAAAGTTTGACTTTGGCATTCAACAGCTAAAAGCTAAGATGCAAGAATGAGGAGATTCAACAAGTAAAGCTTTCCACAAGAATCATGGTCCATACTTTTATTTCTTGCAAATCTCACAAACAGAAAGAAAAAAGAAAAAGAAACACACAGAGAGACACACAGACACACACACCAAGGCTTTGACTGACCACATCTTGCTTGGAGGAATGAGAATTATCTTACCATTTGGAGAAAATAAGTATCTAGCCAATAATTGCACATCCTGGCACCAACAAGATAGCTGTTGAAAAATGCTAATTCTTCACATTGTGCATTCCATTGCAGGAGAAGTGACAGCTCTTTAATATTATGATAACAGTGGAAAAAGGGTTTTTCATTCAACAAACCAAGCAGCCCCAGCAGTAGCAGAGAAAGCAATTTGCACGCTGAATTTCCCTGTGAAATGCTCGCAGTGTTTTTAATCACTCGACATTAACAAATCTTTTAATTACCATTTGTCAACAACTGTGTTCAGAATAATTTCTGCTGTTTAATGCTGGGTTTACGGATGAGGATTTAACTGTAATTTCTATTAACGCCTTTTTACTTCTTTTGAGGTGGTGGAGAGACACCCTCTTGATAAATGATTCACTCTTAAAAAGGAGCGTGATTTTGAAAGGAGGATTGGTGCTAGACGAAAAACCTGAGAAACGCTATGTTGCTAAAATATTAAGTTACTCTGACCTCCAATAGTTGTTGTATATCTATAAGTCTATAAGGCAAGGAGCAAATATCAGTCTGACTAGAACGTGGCAAGTGTGACTTACTAAATTCCCAAGATTTGTTGTTTAATGGCCAAAAAAATGTGGCACTTTTCCCTGAGCTTGAAAAGCGTCACTCCTAAAACAGAATATTGCCTTTTAAGTTGTCCTTCACTGTTAGAATGCACCTTAAAGGCCCACCAATAAAGAGTTACTTTGTGGCCTCTTAATCACAGAAACTTTCCCACTCTTTCATGTACATCAACCAGACATCTATAATAGTCTGAGGTTCTCTCTCAAAGCAGCTGAGGAGTAGAGTGATGCATAGAGTAGAAAAAGAAGGGGGTCATCTCTTAGAAAAAAGAGTATTTTAAAAGTCAACTCTCTCTGCTCCACAATCCCCCCCCCCCCCCCAAGTGAACTACATCAGTATGGCATAGTGGAGCACCGGGAAGCCACATACCACCTCGGTGGGAGTGAGAGTTGAAGGGCAAGGATGCCCCCAGTCTTCATGCTGTTCAAGCAAAATAAAAGATCCAAGAGAGGATTGATGCACACATGCAAATGTGTGCGCATTGGCTGGGTAACTCTATGCATTGGTACATTTAAATGACATAATCAGTTAGTAGCTGTTCAAAATGCACAAAGGTCACAATCACAGATGTTCGAAGATTAAAATGTATAACTGGAAAACACCCAGAAGGCATATGCAGTGTTTATACAATATATCCTTTGTAAGTGCTGAGAATCATTAAATAAACAATAATCCTGATAAACTCAAAGAATTTTCTGAAGACTGGATGGCCTTGTGATTACAAATACTTATTTGTGATGGCGTTCCTTTGACATACAGGCCATTGCAACCCTTCACAATTTTAACACCTAATATTAACAATAGGCAGTGAACAAAAAATGTTAAGGGGTAGCAAGTGTTCTTAATTGCCATCTCAACAGATCCTTACCAACAAAATGTTTACACCAAAGTCTCATTTTGAAAAACAATGAGTCAGGCAACATGATGTCTCTTATTCTCTGCGGCTTGATTATGTCCTGTTAAATGTTAATCATAGCCACATTGTGTGAGCCCAAACACATCTTGCTATCCATGATGTTTTTGCTTTCGCTTGGCTACAAGAAGAAGAGGTGGAGAAACAGGCTTGTATCTTCCCTTTGTGCCTCTTTGATTCCACAAATAGAAATAAAAAGCTAAGTGAATGAATAAGTAATGGAATGCCCCTTCACCTGTTAGGGGGACATCTCATATAATACAGTGGCACTTGAGCATCCAGAGGGCTGGAAAAAGAGAGCAATTTAGCTCCAAGCTGAGATAAAAAAAAAAGGCTGAATATGCCTTTGAATGCATTCTTAATCATTACAAGGAATTTGCAGTCACCTCTCCCTCACCAGCATTGCCACAGCCCCTTCACTGTTAGAGTCAAAGGCAGAGTGTTGAGGAGAATTAAAACACATTCTTGGATTCATGGAGCTGCAGGAGGCCACAGAAAAGTGAAGGTTGCCATAAAGCAACCATTTTCCAAAGTGAAGTACTCAAAAGAGAAACCCTTTATTACAAAGTAGAGGATACTATGTGGTGCCATTGATGGTGGTAGTCATTTAGAGGTCTTTTCTGAGTGAGAAACACTGTCTGAATGCAGTATTATCCGTAGTGGGAATATATTTATGGTTATTTTTGTCAGTGTCGGTAGGCCCCACAATAAATGACTGATACTTATTGTGCCATTTGCTTTTCTGTGTATAGAATGGCTGATCAGCTCTTTGTTTTGGAAGCACTGTAATGCTTTCAGTAATCATTTCTTTCCTGATTTGTTTGTGCACTTCTGCATCTGGGACATTATCTTATGGTTGCATAACACCAACAACTCAATAAGAGAAAATGAATAAATAAGTGAATAACTATTTCTTCATGATCAGATCCTAACCTGTGATTGTTGCAGAAAAGGTGTGCCAAGTATGACATTTTATTCTATGCCAGGGTTAAGTGCCCATAACACTGGACACAATAAAGCACCCAAAGAGCTTGTTAAGCTTTTATTGTAAGATAATGGGGCATCAATGGCTATTTTCACATCTCCTAATGTGTGTCTTGATAGCAATTTTGAAAACTATTGTTCCATGAAGATGATATGAGGGTTATATTTGTGGGTCTTGTAGCATGATTCAAGCTTAGATGCCTGAAAAGTACCCATTAACTACTGAAAAGGTTTGCAATCAGTCCAGAGTGATGCTTGCTCTTCTTTCGTGCCGTTAACTTTGGCCTCCTAAGCAGCTTGGACATGTTTCCAGACACGTGTACTTCTTTGAGACCCATAAAAATTTAACTACGTAGCTCTTTAGTCTCATTGGTTATAATTTTGTTCACATCACAAATATGACCAAACAGCTCCAAACAAACTCAGTTGGAGTACTCATTCCTTTTGCCTTTTTATTTATCACAGTCCCTCAGTGCTGGATTTGGATCCAACACTGAGGGAAAAAAGAACAGCATGTTCAAGCCCAAACGCCCCATCCCCTCCCACCTGAAAAATGACAGGCACATTTCAATCCTGTGAGTGAGAGAAGCTTGGTGATCGACTGGCAGGAGATTCTGGCACTCGATCAGGACCTGCCGTTTGGATATTTTCACACAGAGAGGGAGTTGCTGCTTCCCACCAAGGCCCACATATCACATCTGCTGAGGACCCACTCCTGACTAAGTGCACAGCAATCAACAATATGACTAAACCCGACAGAATGTCTAGAAAGTGTTTAACACCATGTATAAGGAACAGACTAGCATTAAACATTTGCCCCTTTATAAAAAGGAGAATATTCTGTGCAGTATGTTTTATGGGTGTTTTTGTGTGTGTTACATTTTAAAAGAAAGGAATTTTCTGGTATTTTTCTTCACACATGTGAATCACTATATAAATATTCAGTGATACGTTACACTTTAATCACCAAAAGGCTTCCACTGACAGATGCAGCAGTAGGGTGGCAGCTTTGTTAAATGTCAGAATCCAGCATTATGCATCACTATGTAATATTATGCAGTAACTGTTGTAGATGACCACGTATCACAAGCACTACTCTCTCTGTCTCTCGAAAAGCCCTGAAAACAGTAAATGAGAAGTTAACTAAAAGGAATTGTTACGTGTTTTTGCACCTTTTACAAGTTTTAAATGTATACAACTTCATACACAGTACATATATACATATATATCCAAGCTTATCGTATAAACTCATTGTGTGGTTTTTTCCCATATTACTAACATGCCAATTTGTTTGTTGTGATTTATTATCAGCCAGACCCATATTTGCTTTAAATGACAAATTTATTTAAGACGGAGTGAATTTATCTAAGTCTGGGATGGTACGTGTTAACGGCCGCTCATAGATCCTACCTGCCGGATCTTCTTTTCATTGATATTGCTGTTATGACTGATGAAGCCGAGCTGGTGAGTTTCTGTGTTAACTAAGTAATGTGTTAAAGCTATAAATATGACTATTACTAAACTGTACTGTCATTAATAGCAGGCAACAATCAGATGTCCGAGCCTGAGTACGACACAGTTTCATCAGTTAAAACACACCCTCACGGTGGGAGTTTACTAAATTAAAGGTAGTTAGCTTAGTAAAAACCGTACACTCATACCATAGTGTTGAAGTAGGTTACCATAAACCCAAAGTAGTGTAGCCTTGCTAAACTAACGTAAAGTGTTCTGTAATGTGCCGACAAACATGGAACAAAAAAGAGATGCCTATTAGCTACAGTGCATATTTTCTCCATAAGAGGTAAAAATGTGTCAAACTTTAACAACACAGCTTGAATCCAACCTCCTCCAGTATTTTGTGCTTTGGTATTCATGTTATTTTTGTATCCTTGCATCCGAGTTGTCAGTTCTAATTTCTTGGTAAATCTGAGTTCTTTTCACTTGTGTTTAGGTTCCTCATTTGTCTTTTACATTAGCGGTCCCCAACCCCCGGGCCTCGGACCGGTATCGGTCTGTGAGTCGTTTGGTACCGGGCCGCGAGAGTTGAGGCTCAGGTCTGAAATGTATGGTTTTCAGGGTTTTTATCGGTTTTCAGCGTTATTTTGTTATTGTTTTTATCGTTAACTCAGTTTTCCTGGGTCTTTTCACGTGTGTTATGAATAAATCTTCTTTTTTTTGGTACCGGTACTAGTTTTATTTTGTTGTATTTATCCGCGACACCTTAAAGACCGGTCCGTGAAAATATTGTTGGCCATAAACCGATCCGTGGCGCAAAAAAGTTTGGGGACCGCTGTTTTACATCAAAATACAGTGGGGCAAAAAAGTATTTAGTCAGCCACCGATTGTGCAAGTGCCCCCACCTAAAATGATGACAGAGGTCAGTAATTTGCACCAGAGGTACACTTCAACTGTGAGAGACAGAATGTGAAAAAAAAATCCATGAATCCACATGGTAGGATTTGTAAAGAATTTATTCGTAAATCAGGGTGGAAAATAAGTATTTGGTCAATAACAAAAATACAACTCAATACTTTGTAACATAACCTTTGTTGGCAATAACAGAGGTCAAACGTTTACTATAGGTCTTTACCAGGTTTGCACACACAGTAGCTGGTATTTTGGCCCATTCCTCCATGCAGATCTTCTCGAGAGCAGTGATGTTTTGGGGCTGTCGCCGAGCAACACGGACTTTCAACTCCCGCCACAGATTTTCTATGGGGTTGAGGTCTGGTGACTGGCTAGGCCACTCCAGGACTTTCAAATGCTTCTTACGGAGCCACTCCTTTCTTGCCCGGGCGGTGTGTTTTGGATCATTGTCATGTTGGAAGACCCAGCCTCGTTTCATCTTCAAAGTTCTCACTGATGGAAGGAGGTTTTGGCTCAAAATCTCACGATACATGGCCCCATTCATTCTCTCCTTAACACGGATCAGTCGTCCTGTCCCCTTGGCAGAAAAACAGCCCCATAGCATGATGTTTCCACCCCCATGCTTCACAGTAGGTATGGTGTTCTTGGGATGCAACTCAGTATTCTTCTTCCTCCAAACATGACGAGTTGAGTTTATACCAAAAAGTTCTACTTTGGTTTCATCTGACCACATGACATTCTCCCAATCCTCTGCTGTATCATCCATGTGCTCTCTGGCAAACTTCAGACGGGCCTGGACATGCACTGGCTTCAGCAGCGGTACACGTCTGGCACTGCGGGATTTGATTCCCTGCCGTTGTAGTGTGTTACTGATGGTGACCTTTGTTACTTTGGTCCCAGCTCTCTGCAGGTCATTCACCAGGTCCCCCGTGTGGTTCTGGGATCTTTGCTCACCGTTCTCATGATCATTTTGACCCCACGGGATGAGATCTTGCATGGAGCCCCAGATCGAGGGAGATTATCAGTGGTCTTGTATGTCTTCCATTTTCTGATGATTGCTCCCACAGTTGATTTTTTCACACCAAGCTGCTTGCCTATTGTAGATTCACTCTTCCCAGTCTGGTGCAGGTCTACAATACTTTTCCTGGTGTCCTTCGAAAGCTCTTTGGTCTTGGCCATGGCGGAGTTTGGAGTCTGACTGTTTGAGGCTGTGGACAGGTGTCTTTTATACAGATGATGAGTTCAAACAGGTGCCATTCATACAGGTAACGAGTGGGGGACAGAAAAGCGTCTTACAGAAGACGTTACAGGTCTGTGAGAGCCAGAGATTTTCCTTGTTTGAGGTGACCAAATACTTATTTTCCACCCTGATTTACGAATAAATTCTTTACAAATCCTACCATGTGGATTCATGGATTTTTTTTTCACATTCTGTCTCTCACAGTTGAAGTGTACCTCTGGTGCAAATTACTGACCTCTGTCATCATTTTAGGTGGGGGAACTTGCACAATCGGTGGCTGACTAAATACTTTTTTGCCCCACTGTACCTCAGTGCTGTTCTTTGTTCTTGTCATCTTGTTTGTATCTGGTTTTCCTATTCTCGGGTTTTCTTAGTGTAAAAGCAAAGCTCTCAATTTACCGGTCGATCTACGCTCCTACCCTCACCTATGGTCACGAGCTGTGGGTGGTGACCGAAAGAATGAGATCGCGAATACAACCGGTGGAAATGAGCTTCCTCCGAAGGGTGGCTGGCCTCTCCCTTAGAGATAGGGTGAGAACTGTCCCGTTTGTAGCAACCGAAAATAAAATAAATTCATAATTATAATAAAGGTCAATCAAAGGGACCAATATGGCAAGGCCATGATGATCCACTTGGTAAAATAAATCCGCTTGGCATCCTTCTTGGCCTTAAGACAACAATTCTGATGGCTAAAGATCCAAACAGGACACAAAAAAAAAAAAAAAAAAAGAGATAGGGTGAGAAGTTCGGCCATTCGGGAGGGGCTCAAAGTAGAGCTTCTGCTCCTCCACATCGAAAGGAGCCAGTTGAGGTGGTTCGGGCATCTGACAAGAATGCCCCCTGAGTGCATTCTTGTCCTCCCACCGGGAGGAGGCCCCAGGGCAGACCCAGGACAAGCTGGAGAGATTATATCTCTTGGCTGGCCTGGGAACGCCTTGGTGTTCCCCCAGATAAGCTGGAGGAGATGGCTGGGGAGAGGGAGGTCTGGGTTTCTCTGCTTGGGCTGCTGCCTCCACGAGCCGGCCCTAGATAAGTGGAAGAAAATGGATGGATGGATGGAAGGTTTTCTTAGTTTTAGTTATTTGTTTGTATTTTGTATTAATTTCCCCTGTGTCATCCTGCCTCCCCTGTATCTGATGTCACAGTGTCTGGTGTTCTGTGACATCCTGCTTTATGTTGTTAGTTGTCTTCTCATTTGTACTTTGCTTAGTTTTCCTTGCTGTGTCTTGTTTCCCTTTATTGTTATCAACTGTGTTTCCACCCATTTCTAATCATCTCTTGACCCTGCATGTGTTTCAGTCTCAGTATAAGTAATTTCCCAGCATTCTAACATTAAAACCTTTCCTATAATGTGCTTATTGTTAATCACTGGTGTTTACGTAATTAAGTAAATATTTTCAGCAATTTATAAGGAAAATGCATACTTCCTAAATAAATTAAATCTTTTGTTTTCACAAGGTAAAATAAAGAAACAAACTAATAGTGGAACTTAAGCTCACCAACTATATGTATCCTGTGTATAGCAGAGGGCCTACTTGATAGTCACGTTGATTGTGCTTTTTCCTGCCTTCTGGGCCGTGAGGCTCCCCTGTTGGAAGTTCTGCCTTTGATATCCCTCATGTTTGAAATGATCCCCAACATTTGAGATCATAGATGTCAATAAACTGCTAAACCAAATCCAGTTTAATGCTCACCTCACTGCAAAGAGACATGAAAGGTATCCATGATTGACACGACATTCGGTACAAATCCCTTAAACCAGATTATATTTTATTTCATTGAATTTAGCATTTTATGTCTATACAGCATTTACAGCCATAAATACTTCATAGGACTTTACACAGTGATCTGACTTTTGATCGAAGTAACGTTTGATCAAATGACACTAAACCATTAATTCTTCTGTATCTCATGGCAAATGCAACAAATTAGCACAGAACATAAGGGAAGACAAAGCTGTGTGAGATCATGTGTTTCAAAGTTTACTTGGTGGGCCCTGCAGTGATCCAGTATTTAGTTTCCACTGTGGTATGTGTGTGCAGAGACGAGAACACGCATAAGCTCTGCCCTACATCTGGAGCTGAGTGATGCGATCATTCTTTCTTTTATATCATTATTATTTTATGTCCCTTGCTCTCAATAAAGCATTTTGTGCTAAACCATATTTTTTTTAAAAACATTTTATAAATAAACTTCAGCCGAGTACCAGGGGAAACTCACAGCACATATCGAACCAGTTTCTGAAAAGCATCTTGTCACGCCTTGTTAACTCTGAGGCCGGGAACATCCGTGCAGTCCCTCGCGACTGATCATCTACATCCTCTACCTGTGTTTAACTCTCAGTTTTGTGTTAGTTTCAGCCTGTTGGTACACTGCATCACTTACAGTCAGCTGTTTACAAATGGCAGAGTTTGGAGAGGAATCTGTCTTCTAGGTTTCTTGATTTACGATTCTGCACACAAAGTATTGGAACTCCAGGGGGCTGGATGATTCTTCTCTGAAATGAGCACCACAGGCTGTGAGGAAGAAACGAGGACAGGAGAGTGTGAATCGTGTAGACGGGCTAGAGGAGATAGAAGGAAGACAGAATAAATGAGGAGCTAAGGTGATGGAGCACTGGAGTAAGATAGGAAGGGAGTGAAGCAAGAATGGTTGAGGAAGGGCAGAGAAGGAAAATCTGGAAAGCAATCGGAGGGAGAAGGAGGTGTGATTAAGGAAGAGATCAGTCAGAAGCTTCATCCAGAATGGGCATGACAACATGTCAAACTATGATCCAAAACATTTCTGTCGAATGTCAAACGCCAGCCGTATTGTCAGCAACTGGTTGATGCATGCATCACTTTTAGATAGATGTAATCAGGGCAAAGGAGAGGCTGTGCAAAATGTTTTAGTGGGAGTCAGACAGATGTTAAGCCATAAATTTGTGCTTTTACAGTGAGTGGGCAAAGCACTTGAATTTGTTCCTGCAAGGTAATGCTTAGTGCTCTGTGGGGAATTGGTACTGAAATGTCTAAATACAAGAGGCGTGTTCTGATAAACTGTATTTGCAACGATCCTCTGTCCAAACAAAAGCACATAAAGTACTCACACGGCATTAAAAGGAAACAAGAGGCGATATAGGGGAATTTTTTTTCCTAACATGCAGTAAAAGTATAATGCTGGTTTAGTTTAACCTGTCATTTATATTCCTGTTGGAGCTCTTTGGGTCATGCTAACTTGTAGAAATTCTAAAAACGTTGAGTTGTACAAAACTGTGAATAGTGCCTCGTTGTTCACTCTTCTGTCTTCAGCAAGTTATTCTTCAAGGCGATTCCAATCTTTATTGGCCCCACCTTCTTACCTCAGTTGCAGCTTAGCCACTGTTCAAGAACAAGCAATAAGCTGAACCTTGGGTCAGGGTTATACGCTGCTTCCTTATTGGCTGTTCACTGAAGTGCTAATGGTATTGCTGCTAATAGACAATAGGATTATGTGAGGGCACAGTAAGGGGAAGAAAAATATTCAGCTCAGGAACACTCAATGCTGTCCAAGCATTTAAAAAAAAAAGCACATGTTTGAGTACAAACTTTTAAAACCACACTGCATTAAAGCAGCATGAAATGAGATGCTGTCCCATTATATGAGGATTAAAAATCAGATGCTGCTTTAATGCTGTTAGGGACATCATGAGTAAAAAAAAAAGAAACACTAAGGGACAGCACAAAGAATGATTGAATTATTTGCTGGCCACTTTATTTCCAGATTACTGCAAAACTACTGGCACCAGCATGGTGGAACAGTGGTTATCTCTGTTGCCTCACAAGAAGAATGGCCTTTGTTCAAATCCCCTCACTACCCCTATGTGTAGTTTCCATGTACTCCCCAATTTCTTAAAAAATGTAATTTTTCCTTTTATTTTCTTCTGCTTTGCTGTATTTGTCTGCTTTCTCCTTCTAAAAGCATTTTTAATAGAATAGATTGTAACTTTATCATTTTGCCTGTCATGGTAACAACAAGTGAGTTAGGTTTTAGGGTAAAGGTTGTATAAGGCAAATCAAGCCTTCTTTGATGTACAAGCAGAGAACTCATCTCTTTACTACTGCTGTGAAAGTAGAATAAGACACTCCTGCAAGAGCAGCTTCAAAAACCTTTGATTTCTTTACTATACTTTATTTCTCCAAGATGGGAGCAAACTGTCTCCCAAAAGCAATGAAAAAAACATATTTTTTGTTTTGATTTTCCTAATTTATAATTGCAAAGCAATACATTCAAGTGTAAACTAAAACCTGTATATATCATATGTACAGTGTATTTTTTTTTTCTTTTTTTTGTTATTTTGAGAAGAAGTCAAGTGGTACTGTGAGGACATTTGTGCTACCAAAAGAAAAAATGTACAGCAAAACTATAACAAAACAATTGTGAAGTGAGAGGAATATAATCTGTTTGGCTGGAGCAATCTTGGCCTAGATAACAATGCAGTACCTTTCTGACATGTAAAACACAATCATATGTATTGTAGTTCTCCAGGACCATTTAAATCCTTTGTCAGCTGACATGTTTTTCTATCCCTCCTTTTATTACTGTGCCTGGATAGCTAGTTGGCTATATACTTAGGCATATGTACTGGTTTGACTTGTCTCTTTTTTATGGCTGAAAATCAGCTATGAATGGACACAACAAAAAAAGCTGCTCAAAATAGCCAGGGTATGCGTGATAAATAAGGGGTCTGGAAAATGGCTAAACTGAGGTATTGAAACTGAATTTAGGACAAAAAGGCAGAACTAAAGACAAGGCTTTGTTTGCCTGCTTAACCGAAGCCTCCCAAATCATAACAGAATCCAGCAAAACACACAGAGAAATCAAGAGAATATACAAGGTACCATGAGAAGCACAGACAAATGATTTGACAAGGGCAAAAAGGGAGACAGCAGTATTTATATACAGAGGGCTGGCTGAAACAGATAGTGAATGAGACACAGGTGAAAGTAATTACTAACAGGTGAAGACAATGGTCGTGTCCAAATTCATGGGGTGCATCCTCCTGAGGACGCATTTGTAGACCGATTACGTCACAGCAATGCGCCGAAGGCTGTCCAAATTCATAGACTCCTCCGAATGCAGCCAACAAATGCGTCCTCCTTTTCCCCGAATTTGAAGGATGGGTCGGGTGTGTCCTTCGTGGCCTACCATATCCCAGAATTCATAGCGGGGCCCAGCCAAACTCCAGTTTCCGGCAATGGCGGCCGCTACTAAGTTTTAAAATTACTCATATTAATCTTTCTGGTTCACAAAATAAACTTTTAACATATTTTCAAGCGAGAATGTTGGTGTGTAAACTTCAAATATCTGTTCGGATTATTAAGACATCGCATATTTTCAAAAGCGCTTCGACGTTTTCGGAGACGTCTGTTATCCACGAGCTCGATAGCTAGCCGGGAGCTTGAGGGTCACTGAAGCCGCCGAGAACGGCACAACTACGATCACCGTGTACTTTTGCTACTCAGGTTAAACGTTATATATAAGTCACTAAGACAACCTAAAAATGTTATTGTTTGTCTTTTTTCAGTGTTTTACTTGTCCGTGAGTAAATCGGTTTGGCTGAGATTAAAGTTATTAGATTAGATTAAATAAAATAAAACTTTATTAATCCTCTGGGTGGGTTCCTCCTTGGTTTTCACACAGCTGAATAAACGTCAAACAGAAAACTGATTAAACAGAAGTGTGAGATAGTCGAGAATTTACGCCAGTGTCCTGTTATATTTTAGATAGCAAGGAGCAGATGGCCGAGTTTATTAAAGTCCACCGAGACAGCGGTGACGCTAATCAGAAGGCCGTTTACTTCCGGCCTACCCAACCTTCTGAGGACCCGGCCCACGTAGACCGTGAAGGGCGGGTCCTCAGGAGGATGCAGCCCATGAATTTGGACACGACTAATCAAGAGGATCCCAAAGGAGGAAGTAAAATTGACACAAGGCTTTGAAGAGAACAAACCTTCAAAGTAAAACAGGAAAAAAAAAAACTAAAAAAAAAATACTAAAAAGAGAATAGGCTGGACAGAAAAACTAGAACAGGTCTGAAATGAAAGACAAAACAGAGGGAGGAACAGACAGGAAAGCAGGAAATTAAAACTACTACCAATAAAATACACCAAAACACTGATTTGCATAACTGACACCCATCACCATAATAATCAAAAGTAAACTCAGGATTCTTGGAATCAAAAGTAAAAAAGTCTAAAAATAAGAAGAATACTTACTTGTAAAGAATACAAAAGGAATTGAGAGAGAATTCAGAAGTCAAACAAAGACTAAAAACCAACCTTTACTCTAGAATAAATGAATATATAAAATAAATAAAACACAAGTCATGTAAAAAGAGTTTTTACAGGCCTCTATGGTTTTCTGTCAAAATCTATATTTTGATTTGATTTGATTGATTAGCATTCAAATATCTCAGTGAAGACAGAACAAAGATCTACCACAAAGCAAGAAAGCATGAGACAAGGCTAATCAAAAGGTATTGGCTGAAGCATTTGCTTATTACGCCAACCCTTTTAACAAAAGATCGTTTTGCATGCAGCTCCTGTACACAGGGCTCAAAGCAAATAATGAACCAAAGCAAAAAAACAAACAAACAAACAAACAAGAAAAAAAGAAAAAAAAACTTTCCACCTTAGATAAGTAACTACATCAAAGCAAAAGAATCAAGAGGTTTTTTTGTTTTTTTTTGTTTTTTGGCTCTTTTCATTCTTGATATATATATTTTTCTAATACTCTATTTTTAAACATATTTTTAAACAAGGAAAATGAACTACACCTTTTTAAATCACTGTCATAACTATTCCACAGGTTAACTCCTCTAACAGAAACACATCTCTGCTTTATATTTGTCCTTATCTTGTTTTTTTTAAAGAAATCTGTTCCCCTTAAGTCATATTGACTCTCTCTGACTTTGAACAGCTTCTGAGTACTGGGGCAAAGCAAGTTATTTTGTGCTTTATACATTATCTGTGCCATTTTATATTCAACTAAATCATAAAATTTCAGGGTATTCAGATTAATAAACAAAATGTTAGTTGGTTCTATATAGTTTGATTGGTTTATAATTCTTATAGCTCTTTTTTGTAACTTGAAAATAGGAAGAGTGTTCGTTTTATATGCATTACCCCATATCTCCAGACAGTAAGTCATATATGGAAGCAACAGAGTACAATAAAGTGTGTATAAGGATTTTTTGTTCAGGACATGCTTTGTTTCATAGAGAATAGCAATAGTTTTTGACATTTTTGTTTTCACATGGTTTATATGAGACTTCCAACTCAGCTTATCATCAATTATCACTCCGAGAAATTTATTTTCGTACACTCTTTCAATTTCAATTCCATTAACCCTTATTTTAGATACATTTTTCATTTGTCTAGTGCCAAAAATAATCCATTTTGTTTTCTTTATATTTAATGATAACTTATTTACATCAAACCAGTTTTTTAATATATTTAACTCCTTTTCCACTGTAGTCAGAAGCAGAGATGGGCAGTAACGCGTTACAAGTAACAAGTGTTACTGTAATCTGATTACTTTTTTCAAGTAACGAGTAAAGTAAGGGATTACTATTGCAAAAACGGTAATTAGATTACCGTTACTTCCCGTAGGAACGCTGCGTTACTGCGTTACTAAAACCGTGATTTTTTTTGCGAGAATGTCTCACGACAGTGACATAAGCGAGTGCGCCGTTAGTGACAACAGCTGTGTGCAGATCAACAGTGGATCACATATCGATTGTGGGAGAGAGTATGAGCGTGCAGCGTTTAAAGCGTGGAAGTACTGACCTTACTTTGAGTTTGATTCCATAAAAAGTGACAAAAACATTAGCGTCCATCGTGCGTGGGAAGAAAACTTCTTTTTACAGCGAAAAAAACCCCTAAACTTCCGAGCAAGCACCGAGTGCGCTACGACGTAATGCGCAACTGACCGCGGCACACCTGCACCAGGGTAAACCGCCGCCTACCCTCAGTCCTGCTTTACAGGTGAAAATAGAGCAACAGGACCGCTTAGTCTTTGACTTTATTTATTTTCTGCTGTGTTTTACTTGCATCTATTTGAAAGAGTGAGTGTAAACACAAAAAATATTTTATTTTATGTGCTGGAATGTGTAGAAAACAGGTTTAAATGTTAAACTAATTTATTCAAGTCAGAGAATGTTGCATATAATTAAATTTTTGCTTGATGCATAAAGTTAAAAGATTAAAACTGATAAAACAAGTTAAAAAAAGAGACTTTTCCATTTGATTACATTTTGTATGATGGATTATGTAGAAAAAGTAGAATTGGGCTGAAAGCTCTATCGCTTTATCACCTATTCAGGTTGTAAATCTTGTTTTTAAAAAGTAACTAAGTAATTAATTACTTTTGAAAATAAGTAATCAGTAAAGTAACGGGATTACTTTTTTGGGGAAGTAATCAGTAATTAGTTACTGATTACTTTTTTCAAGTAACTTGACCAACACTTGTCAGAAGCTGTTCTAGGTTTTTGCCTGAGCAGTACAGAGTGGTATCATCAGCAAACAATACACATTTTAACAGTTTGGAAATGCTACATATGTCATTTATATATAATATAAATAATTTAGGGCCCAGCACAGAGCCCTGAGGAACACCACAAGTTACCTTCAACTGCTTAGATTTTACATTATTGAATTCGACATATTGATATCTTTCATCCAGGTAACTTTTCATCCACTTGAATGCTAACCCTCTTATGCCATATCTCTCTAGTTTATTCATTAATATAGAATGATCAATTGTATCAAACACCTTTTTTAAGTCTATAAAAACACCAACAGTATATTCCTTAGTATCTATAGCATTAGATATCCCTTCAACAAGTTCCATCACTGCCATCTAAGTGGACCTTTTCACTCTAAAGCCATATTGGTTATCACTTAGGAGATTATGCTTCTCAATATATGTATCAAGTCTATTAACAAATAACTTTTCTAAAATTTTTGAGAACTGTGGGAGTAGTGATATTGGCCTATAATTGGTAAACTGACATCTCTCTCCGTTTTTATGGATAGGAATAACTTTTGCTATTTTCATTTGTGAGGGAAACACACCAGTTTGAAAGGACAGATTACAAATGTATGCGAAAGGTTGCACTATATATTCTATAATACCTTTAACTAATATCATGTCAATACCAAAACAGTCAGTGGACTTTTTATTTTTAAATGTCTTCACAATGTTTATTATTTCTCTGGTTGCAGCACCAATAAACATGGAGGACACATTCTGAGTAACACGTTTATTTAGGTCGTTATTATTTCTTGACTCTGGAATTTCTTTTGCTAAATTAAAGCCAACATTTACAAAGAAATCATTAAATTCATTTGCAATGTCTTTAGTTTTATCAAGCACAATATCTTTATCTTTTTTTAAATAATCTGGATAATTCTTATTTTTTGAGCCCTTTTTGATTATACTATTTAATATCCTCCATGTTTCTTGTGTGTTACTTCTACTTTGCTCCAATAATTTGTGGTAATATTCTTTCTTACTTGTTCTTATAATATTTACTAATCTATTTTTATATAACTTGTACTTTATTTCAGCATCTTTTGTCCTCTGTTTTATGAATCTCTTATATAGATTATTTTTCTTTTTACATGCATCTTCTATCCCCTTTGTGATCCATGGCTTATTTGATCTGTGATGCTTTCTAGTGATCTTCATTAAAGAACTTCATTACTCCTTATGAGTATATAGCTGCTAAATGTTGAGCCACATTTAGCATCAACATTCTCCCACATAATTGTGGAGGTATTTTGGCCCACTGGCCCCTACAGCTTTGAGTCAGTTCATTGAGATTTGTAATAATAATATTGTAATAATAATTAAAATAATAATTAAAACAACTGAAGCTAATAAAACTTAACATTTTTAGACAACAACTAAATTAAACAAAAAGTTCTTAAAAGTGGAGAGAAATCAGGATAGTTCAGGGAATCCAGTGGTTAGAAGTTAAAATTTCAGCCTTATACATATATAGCCTTATATCTGCAGTCAGATATCAACTCTGACTGCAGTATGAACTCAGTGTGTAAAACTTTACAAGGCTACATAGAGTTCCTGTAGTAAAGCTGCCTAGAACCCCTTTGAGTGATTTTGCTTCCTTGTGATGATGCAGATGCCTTCATGAGTTGATATGTCTGTAATCAAAAGCAATACTTTGACTGTATTCGATGGTCCAAGTATTTTCGCCCAGGACCAAAAATGACTGCGTTTTGATGATTGTCACTTTGGTTTTATTCTATCTACCATTTGATTATTTTTTATGTTTCGAGATCTCAGTCACATTATACGTTTTCATTCTTTGTGTAAGTCATTAAACATTCTTGATTTTAGCTATTAGAATCTGATGCTGTTCATCTTTCTTATTTTCTGCTGCTATAGAAACTGTATCAAGTTGCTCAGTCAGTTGCTAAGTTATTCTGTAAAACATCTAAGCAGTGAGTTATTATTTGCTTTCCAGTGTGACTGTGTGGTATGTGTTCGAATGGCTTGTTATTGACTTTTCAGATCCGTTGATTGTGACATTACAGCTCCCTTTGATGTAACATTCAGTACAAACCGTTACAGCAGGGTCACTTTCTCTAGGCAAACAGCCGTGTCCTGCAGCTCAGAGGAAATCTGAAAGTGCCATTTCCTGTGAAAGTAAGAGTGGGTTTTGCTCCCCAGAGTCTCCCCAGTGAAACCTTTCTTCCTCTTATCATACATTCCCATCCACAGACATCCAACATGGCCACAGCTCAGTACAAAGGAATTTTTTTTTTTATTTCCCACTAGTAGCCTGTTAGTAAAAAGCATGTGTGTATATATGTGTGTGCATGTGCCTGTGTGAGAGAGATATAAAAGGACAGGGTAAGAAATAACAAGGTTAACGGTGGGGACCACTAATGTTTTTTTGAGGGGGGTTGGGGGGGGGGCAGAGGTGGGCGAGCCAAGAGTGTGTCAAAGTAAACAATCAAATGAGGTAGTATGTTTGGAACAGGGAAGTTGGGTTGAGGGGGGGGACTTTAGAAAAACGTACAGTACAACAGTTGACGATTCCTCCCCCAGTGGCAGAGCACAACATGGATAATACAAGTGCTGTGGAGAGTTGTTTAAATTTAGCTGGAGTTCACTGTGTACACACAATTGGTTGAAATATTGCTACTGGATATGGGTATAAAAACAGACATGATGCCCATGTCAGCCCATGAGCCTAAAGGGGAAAAAACATATTTCTATTGCTTGTGGAACACGCATCGAAAGAAAGCACAAACACTGATTATTCCCTGTATCACTGGAAGACAGGAAAGAAAATAAGATAGGAAATATGTGGGAGGGAAATGGACAATTCATCCTCATTAGTGAGTAATTTACCTTGCTGTCCTCTCTTCCTTTAACATACTGGATGCAATAACAGTGATGCTCACAAGGCACCTGGAAGTAACGATAAGATTTAAATATTGTTGTTAAGTAAAGCTGACAAAGGGATATCTGAGTTTTACTTTGAATACGAGATGCCCTATATTGTTGCTGCCTGCTAAACCACCCCAAACTGATCCACCTCTTTATTAGCAAAGCAAAATGATAGTTCACAACTTCTTGTCCAAGCTGGGGCATTAGACAAGGATGTAAAGAGTACAGTTAAAGTAAACGTGGACGTTTGATGTTATAGATATACACCAGCAGAAGAGGAGGTGGAACATGAGTCAACACTCCCACATCAAAGGGTGAGCAAACTTGACTTCTCCCGTGTAGGAAGTGGCAGCAAAGCTCCAAGAGAAGAACAACTGCATATCTTAAAGATGTTGTGATACTAAAAAGCGTGCTGGAGAACTTGTGTGTGTGCACAAAGTAGTATGTGAAGAATTAATATCTAATCACTTTGTATATTATCAAGAATGGGAGGAAGTAGTGTTATATAATCAATATTTTTACCCAGATAAATTTAAATAGTCTTATAATTGTCGTCGAATTCTAAAATGTTAGAGAATAATGTAAATTAAGTCCCCATAGTTGTTGAAAAATTTGCTAAATACTTTGCAACACACCTCTTCCCCATCTCCTCTTTTTATGTTGTGTCTGACTTAAAGGATGTGATATCTGTAGTCAGATATGACATCTGTATTTATGTGTCTTACCGCTAGACACACAATCAAACGATCAGTAGTGAAACTTCAGTTACACCTAAACCAATGAGAGCTACCAGTTTTGGACATACAATGGCAGCATTTACATGGAAGGAGCTTAACAGGATTAGCAATTTTAACACGAGGAAAATATTTCCAACTATAATATGTGTTAAGGGTGAGAGTGTCACGATGAGTTGTGTGGCTGTCAGTGGCTGGACCTATGTGCAGGACTCGGAGAAAAAACATTTACTTAAACGACAGCTTTATTTGCTGGTGAGTCACCCTTGGCGATACATAAACAACAACTTAAACTAACTAGACTGGAGATGCTGAAGGTAGACGACAATGAATTCACACGCAACAAATGTGGAGGACGCAACAACTGGCAGGGAAAAACACAGGGCTTAAATACATACTGAGGTGATTAGGGAATGTGATACAGGAGGAGAGCACAGCTGGGACTCATCAGACATGACAAGGGGAGGCAAAACTCAACACATTGAAAGTACACAGACTTTCAAAGTAAAACAGGATACTGAACAGACGTGGAATAAACTAGGGGATACAGTGACAGAACAAGATACACACTGACAGAAATGACTGTATACTAACAGAAGTAACACAGAACCATGACCTAAGAAGGAGAACACAAGAAATGCCAACCTAGGGAGTTAGGAATACTAGTGACAGAAATCAAACCCAGGAGAATCAAAACACATCATGAAATCAAAGATAACTAATACAAACAGAAAAACACTGAGTCCACAGACTCAGGACCGTGACAGAGAGTTTAGGCTGAGTGAGCAGAAACATAAGACCAGTGTTGGGTAAGTTACTTTAAAATAGTAACTTAGTTACATTACTAGTTACTTCTCTCAAAAGTAACTCAGTTACTTCAAGTTACTCGTTACTTTCAAAGTAACTAGTTACCAGGGAAAGTAACTTTGGTTTTACTCAGAATTCTCTTGTTAATGTGTTTCTTCCATAACTTTGCAGTCTTCTAGCTTGCTTACTTGCCACAAGTGCACTGTGCCACCTACCAATAGAAAGGAAAAGATAATGTGCATATTTCCACGAGAGAAATCCCACGCCTGGACCGTCATTGACTGTTGCCATGATTCTAGCCTACGTCACAGAGTCATGTGCGCCTTTTACATCCAACACAAAAACTGCAGTCGTGGTGCTTTCGATTGTACTCAGAACTCTGAAATTCTGCCTTCTGAATAGGAAGATGTAGGCAACACAGGACTGCAGATGAGCTGCATACATGGCTGGACTGGGACAGAAAATTGGCCCGGGTATTTTGACTAGAGACCGGCCCACCATTATAGGAAAAATCTTAAAGCCTTTGAATGAAAACAAACACTGTTGTGACAGTGATGTACACTGTTTTGATGGTATATATGCATCAATCTATCAATCGTTTGTTGTAAGATTCAGATAATTATTTTTTTAAAAGCTAGACATTTTAAATGAGAATAAGAAAGAAAAGTATTTCTTTGTGCCCACCTCTCCCTGTTAATGCCCTACCTGCCCCCCTGGCAACACTTTGCTAGATCCGCACCTGCACAGTTACCAGCTGTCAGCTACCTAAAAAAGGATCCTGGGGTTATTTGTCTCTCAGAAACAGTTCATAACTTCCCTTCAACTCATTCATGTCACCTAAAAGGTAAACCTGTTTCTCCATCACAGCTCTGATGATCCAGTAAGGACATCTCCTGGTTTCATCTTCATGTTTCCCTCTCACCAGATAACCAAACCGACATCATGACCAGCAGCTTTTTTGCAGCTGTGGCTCCAGCAAACATCAGCTGATACTAGAAATTAATATTAAATAAATTCTAACAACAGCTGATCAAGCTTAAATGTGCTGCTGTTGTTTAGCGCAACATCCGCTGGTTTCCTCTTTCGGCGCAAAGTGAGCGATAAACAAACAAGAGAGCCGATCAGCTGATCATTGATCAGTTTTCATGATTGAAGTAGAAACGGGAGAGGGAGGGGGGAGAATGAGAGGAGAAGAGGCAGCTGTGCAGCAAAGACACAGAATAACTCCAGCTTTGTGCCTTTTTCATTGTAGCTGAATTACGGGACAAACTGTTCCTTTTCACCTCAATAAGAAACGCGTAATATTTTCTCTGAATACCAGGCGGGACGGTTGGCAACTCTAATAACTTATGAACAAAATAAAGTTCAACATCATTAACTTCATAGCACCACCCAGCTGTATAGAAACTCCGTCATGCTAGCTAGCACGCAGTACGGAAAAAGTCAGAATAACGAAAATAAACTCCACCTAAACTTGGTTCATATCTGACCCAGAGAGACTGCAGGTCATAACTTCTTACCTGAAGTTCAGTTCACACTTGGACCGGCGGCCGCCTCGGGTCTCTTTTCCTTCTGCGTCCCCTTTCCTTCATCCACCTGCTGGCCTCCACCACTTGCTAATGTTACTGAATCTGTGGAAGCTCCGCGATAGCCACCACACGAAGTAACGAGTAACGACCCTATCTAAATCCCAGTAACGAGTAACGCGTTCCTGATTTTGCCATAATAACTAGTTACCGTGCTCGTTACCACAATAATAACGTAGTTACTGTAACGCGTTACTTAATAACGCGTTAGTCCCAACACTGCATAAGACTGACACTAGAGTTGTATTCTAAATTGCTAAACACTCTAAATATGCTAGCAAGAGGTAATAAGTTGGATTTGTCAGGGGAATCTACACTCCAGTGTAGTGGGGTAGTGGGAGCAAATGAATTAATTTGAAATAAGCCACATAATAATTTTTGTTGTAGATATTTTTAGGCTGTGATCAGTTGACATGTGCTGTTTTAAGGTTGTTTTTTCTTGTTCTTTATGAATTTACTAAACTATAAATTGAAAAATAAGGGGTCCATGTTACATGACCCTTTGTGGCTCATCTTGCAGCAAAACCGTGCCAGAGCATGACACCACCACCATGCTTGACTGTTAGCACAGTGTTCTCTCATCTTTGTCTCATCTGACCATAAAATGTTTCTTCACAAGGCATTTGGAGCGTCAATGTGGGCAGCTGAAATTTCAATGGAACTTGAAGGGGTTGACTTTTCCTTTGATTTCTTTCTTGGTTGAAACTCTGTCAGTGATGATGTAAAACTGGCTTCATTGTGCACAGTGATCCCTGTATTTCAGGCTTAAGCCTTTCTTAGTTTGTTCCTAAAACTCAAGACCAATTTCCTGCATATATTTAAGCCTGTATGTATACTTTTCATGGTGTGTGGTTTGGTAAAATCCAAAATAAACTCAATTTTTTGCAGTCAAGTCTTCTTTTTTAAAGTCATTAAAGATAATAGATATGCTATACACTGGAGAAAGAACAGTTCAAAGAAATGCAGCGCATGAAAATTTAATTTTCTTGACATTATTTTGAATGAAATTGACTTTTAGATTTAATTGATGACAAACCAAAGTTGACTTTAATTTCTGTCTTGAACTGCAACTGCGAGGCAGTTTGGCTTCAGATGAGTGACTTTGAGTCTTTGTGATTGGATTTGTTGTTTATGTCCTGTTATGTATTGTTCACAGATGTTAAGAACAAGGCGAAACAGTCACAAGATAAATAGTAGTTTTTTAACGATGTTTTTTGACACAATGATGAGTTTTATAATAAATGTTTCACACTCAATGATGTTGTAGTTACTAGTCTAGTATATAGCAGCACAGGAAGTTTATGTCATTATGTTATTTATATGAACATGACTATTGCAACAATATAAAAGGAACTACTACTTCATAACTTTTATTTAAGAATCATTAGTAATGTGACCGCACTCATTGTAAGCAGTAGTAGGCCCAGTGGGAAATAACTTTCTAACTGTGGCAGTGCTACTATGATGCTGTACACCCAGCTATATAGTACCACGTCTGACACATTTTTTTTTCCTTCGGGAACAGTTAAATTGTAAGTCACAACATCACAGTCTTATAATATAAAAAAGCAGAAATGGAGTGTCTGTCCTCTATACTATGCTGGCTATGATGAAAACTCCTTGTCTGGCTTTGTTATGGAGCGTGTGCAATATGATGTGAAGTGCTTGTAATGACAACCATTTGTTTTCATTACTTCTCTCGGCGTCAGCCAGCACTCTGGTCCAACTTGTTACCATGCAACAGTACAGAAGAAGGAGAAGGGCAGCCAAGGAGAGCAGAGCAGGTACTGTACCAGCAGTGTGCTTCATTTTATTAAACTTGTGAAAAGAATAGTGTTATAGTAGAATGTCACAATTAATATAATACACTGAAAATTAAAAGCCTATAATCTATAATAATATAGTCAGTAAATCTTTTAACCAATTTTAAAAGGTAGTGAACATTCAGAAAGAAAAAGTAAAGAATAAATAACAAATTGAATTAAATTCAACCAGACAGTTAACAAAAAGGATGTGGAATTAAATCTGGTTGTGAAGACTGTGATGTGCAAGATTACACAAGAACGGGTCGAATGGGTTGATGTAGACGAACTTTTGGCTCAACTCATCATCAATATATACAAAGGAGGTCATGAGAGAGTTACAATGGTGTGTGTCTACAGCCATCTGTAAAACACGCTGAAGACTCTGTCATAGTGTGAGGCTGAATTTTAGCCAGTGGTGTAGGGCATCTTGTCAAAATCGATACAGTCATGAACACAGAAAAGTCCCATCAGATCCACCATGCAATACCATCTGGAAAGCATCTGATTGGCAACAGTTAAAAATTTCAGCATGAAAATGATCCCAAACACATCACCGCTGCAATTAAAGGATACCAGAACACTGGATTGGCCAGACCCCAACATTACTAAGCACTGTGGGATCATCTTGATAAGAACAGAAGAAAAAACACCAAAAAAGTTTAGATTGTGGTGAAGAATAAAGGCTGTCGTACCAAATATTGACTTGACAAATTGTAAATTATATAATGTACGCACATAAAGGATATGGGCATAAAAAGTGTGCATACACACAAAACACTTTACTGAAAACATGATGAGCAGCTACAAGCATTAAGAAGGTAATTCATGAAACAGTAACTAGGAATTGGAGAAAGGAAAGAAATAGCAAAGGTTATTTTTTGACTACACAGTGATAGAGTACAGTTGACCAGGCTATCAGGCTGCAGCGTCTCAGGTGTAGGGAGTCCCACGGGCGATCATTATTGCAGAGATAACCTCGACAGCCTTCCCATCCTCTGATGTGACACCAGGCAGGATTATCTATCCTCAGACTGTTACTGTATAATGACCTCTGCAGGTTTATCTGAGCAGAATACATCCAGCAAAGAGAAGTTCTCATTTTAAAGATTCACTGTGATTCCCTTGTTGATTTAGCTAGAGTTATTACCAAAGACATATTAAGAAGGATCGGTTAAGTACAGACACACATCTGGATCAATAAATAGCACCGAGAAAAAGTGAAGACAAAAAAAGCGTTGCTGATAACCAAAAGCAGCAAAAGAATTAGGTTTCAATGATAAAAGGTTGGGCAACTAAAAGCTTTAACAGCACAAAGTGATAAGATAAATACATTATTAGTTAAGGTACAATTACAGCCCGTTTATACTGTTAAAGTATCCAAAGCAAGACAACTTTTTGTGATCTGCAGCTTTGCAGTAACCTATTCAGAACTAATGTTAACATCCTGAGAACCAGTGCCATGCAGTGACTTTTGCAGAAAGGTAAGCAAAGACCATGATACTGTTTTGTGCTGCCTGTCTTTTGTTATTTCATATATGCTGACAGACTCTTGGATATATTCCCCTCTCTGCACTCAAAATTGTAATTAAAAAATTGTAAAATATTATTACATTCTGTCTTGATAAATATTTGCTATTGTCTAACAATAATGAGTGGTGAAGGTGTTTTTTTTAGAACCATTCCTTTAACAAAAGGAGCAATAAAACGCTAAAAGCACCTCATTACACATAAAACTACATTATTGGCAAGTTGTAAATAAAGTATGAAAGGTAAAAGTAATTCATCTACAGAAAAGATGTTCCTCATCTGTGTTATGTGGATTCATATTACTAGTGTAAATGTTTAACACTAAATATTTTATATTCTGGTTAATATCTAATAATGCATCATATTCTCTAAAATCATATGTTTTTAGTGTCCACCACATATCTGAGAGGAAAATACTGTTAATGAGCTGGTTTTAATGAATGATGCCTAAATTATATTTTTAAAAAGTACATTTGATGTGTTAATAGAACCACAGCTGAATTAAACAGCTTGAGCAATGTGTGACATGTTTAACTGTTTGTATAGCATCTATAGAGGGATTGAAAGAATTAGTTACTTGGAACAGTTGGTTACACTTTGTACATTCAACCAAGTGATTTCTCAGAGATGCTAATCTGAACGGTTCAACTCGCCTGTTTTGTTTGTTCTTTTAAACATCCCGATCTAAGCTTTCTTTGCCAACGTGACAAAGGAGTTAATAAAAATATCTTCCCTCTACATGCTAACTTTTTTACTTCAAACAAGGGGACACACATGTCCTGTAGAAAGGGACTGAGACAAATTCACTTTCAGCAACTTTTGTCTTTTTTCCCCCATAATTTAGGTAAAAGTAGCATTTAAGCCAAAGGATTGACAATTATACCTACTATTTTACTATACATTTATACTCCCAAAAGTGGAAGATCACTGTGATCAGGACAAGATCACATACTGACAACCTTTGTTGTAGTTAGCACATCTAAAGTGAAACTTTGAAGAGTATCGGAAATCTCTCATTTATGCCATAATAATATGATTTGTCAAAGCCTACTTTCAGCAAGGTTGTGATTAGTTGGCTCTCTAAACTTGATTGAGTGTGATTCCGGGGTGAACTGATACTGTCACCATGTTTTTATACTTCTACTCTAAGGAACCAGAATTCACTTCTGATTATCCAAAATCTTCTGCTATTCCCATCAGAACATATATACTGAGATGGATTAAAGTAACTGGACTGAAAATGATTTACTGTTGATTATAGATCAGCTAAATCTAGTCAAATATAGATTTATCATAATCCAATCTGCAGTGAAATTTTAATTGTTAGTTATTTTGCCCCAAACAGGCTGCCTGTCACAGCTCGCCTGGAGGAGACTCACAAGTCCTGCTTGGTGTGGCATCAGAGGGTGTTGGGACAGAAGTGGTGATAAATCCTGTGTCCTCTGAGAAGGCGCTAATAATTCAAGATGATGTGGCCAAATGTCACAGGACACATTTCCTGTCCCCCGCAAAGACAGAACCACTCAGATACATGATAAATGAACCTGACTTTCATCTTTTCTCACAGATTCTGTATGAAATCTAAAAGCACGATCTGGTTGGTGTGGAGGTGTTGCTGCTGCCAGTATCATTTTGAAAAGAGATTGACACCCTTTGTGCAGGAATAAATGGCTGTGTATTGTTTTGTTTTTTTTCTTAAACCAGTTTTGACTAACAGATGGGAGGGTTTTACATGTGATAAGAATCATTCAGGTCATGTTAGGCAGCATGGCAAAAACAACATATTCTAATGTCATGAGAATCTTCTTACACATATGACACATATGACATGTAGTAAAAGCAACAAGTTGTTTCATAGCAACAACATGATGCTTTTATTGTCAGTAATAAAACAATTAAATGTGATTTTTAGTATGTTGTACCCCAGTAATTCTTGAGCTAATAAATACAAACACTATTACTGTGGTTCCAACTTTAGATGAACAGATGACTTTTGGAGAAATGGTCACGGACAGATCATGGATTAGTAAATGCAAATTTGCTACAAAACAGATAAAGTGTAACTTTTAAGCAAAAAAAAAAAGCAATAACTAAAATTTACATAACTATCATCTTTAAATTTAAAAAGAAGTACAAAGTCATATCACCTTCTCAGTTAAACCAGGTGTGTCTACCAGCTTATGTGTGGAAGTGTGCCAGTGTGCCAGATCAATAAATCAGTCTATCACCTTGCTTGTCCATAAGAGTGATTCCTGACCTGGCAACACATTCCTTCCAATGGCAAGCCCTCTGACTGAGCCAAATCTGCATTAGTTGCACTCCAGCTGTCTCAATATCCTCTCTACACCTCTCTACTGTCTCGTGCTTCAGACATAAATGCTTCCTCTTTGAAGGTCTCCAGACAAAATCGATATCCGGAGAGTGTTGGCAAAAACAGAATCTAGATTTCCATCACTCTGGCCTTTTCTTATCCCCCCCCAGCCATAGCCATCAAAGCCTGGGTCTCTGCACAACAATCAGACAAGCAGACAAAGTCATCACTGTGTATCTGAAGGATAGATCCCTTATCTACACACTGGCTTGACTGTGTTCAGCTAAAACAAGGTGTGACGGTTTACACCTTAAGTCATTAAGAACTGCGCTGCATCATTGACCATAAGCTTAATGTACATTTCTGAGACTTTATAAGGCAATGCAGCAAGGTCAGAGCTCTCTCTCTTTCTCTCTTTGTGTGTGTGTGTGTGTGTGTGTGTGTGTGTGTGTGTGTGTGTGTGTGTGTGTGATGGGGAGTAAAAAAAAACACCATTACATGTATATCAGAGACTGCCCATATAAGAGCACCCACTGTGAAATCATCTACTGGCTTGTGAAGCCCTTTGAAGTATTAACTGTATTTTTATTAATTTTATTTATTTATTCAGTTAGTATTTATTTATTTATAAGTGACCATATTTACACTATATTTACATCAGAGAGTGGATCAGCTGACACTAGCAAGTTTGGTTAGTAATGTGCAACCGCAGATTTATCACACAGTCACAGATACCCACTAATTAGTGCTACATAACATGCTGCATTCTAAAACATGGAAGGCAGACTCTCCTTGGAAGAGCTGTAAGTACAGTTAAGCACACAGCAGGCTGTACTACTCATCAGATTATTGTAGTAAAAATGCTCCAAAAGGGCCCAACAACATAATCCCACAAACATCCAGTATAAAAGACCCAGTGCAATCTCATTTTTCTATCAGAGCAGTATCGATCCCCTTCCTGTGTACACTAATGTATCATTTATGTACCATACTGTCCAAAAGTCCTGAGCCATCCCTCATTTAAATGTGTTTTGTTAGGATAATGAAAAACAGGTGTAACAGTGTATAACAGTATATAAGGTTGCAAAAGTTGCACAGTTCTAATGAACTGGGAAGTCAATATTTTGTATGAATCTTTATTCATCCACACAGCCTGAACTCTCTTGTGCAAGCTTTCTAGTCATTTCTTCTTCAGGAATAGTTCTTCGGACTTCTTAGAGGACAATCAAAGCTCATCTTTGGATGTTTTGGTTCTGTACTCTGTCAGCATGATCCCACATTTCCCAATAATGCTCAAATTTAAAATTTGGATTCATTACTCCATAAGACCTGTTTCCACTGTGTGACATGAATGAGGGCCCACACACACAGCTTGCACATTGCTGCAGGTTTTATCATTTGGAATTTTTTGTCGCAGCTTTCCAGCTGCCATTCACACACAACACACCACCTCAGGTCCCGCACTTTTACAGAGGAGACATGATCAGCTGATGGAGCTCAGGTGTGTGCCAGCCTCCCTTCACACTGCACCTTGAGCCCACTGCTCCACCCCTCCCCTGCAACTGAGCCACGAGCCACACCCCACCACACACTGATCTTCAATTCAGTTCTTAACTGTTTCTCCCTGTTTTCTTTCTTTTACAATGACTTCTTGACAGCCACCCTTTCCACAGAAACAATTTCTGATGAGGCAAACATTAGATGGACCAACTGAAGTGCCAGATACATCTATTAGATCCTGTGTCAGGTCTTTGCTTTTTCCTGTTTCTTAAGGACATGACTTTCAGACACTGTTGATCCAATGTAGATAATTTTTTTTTAGGCTTGACACTTCATTTTTGTCCTCTATTCGTCCAGAATGTTTAAGAGCACACTGCACACTGTGCTGAGATATGCAGAATTTGCAGCTTATAGCTCTATGGGAATAACTTTGTTGCTGCAAAATACAGTTTTATACCTGTCAGACTGTGTTAGTTTTTGCATTTTTTCATATAAAGAAATGGGAGCACAATATAGGTTTTTGTGACAGTCCGCTATTAACAGAATGCCTAAAGATGCAATTTAAGATTCTTCTTCTTTTTAAGTTGTCTGTTATGTTTAGACAAATCTGGTTTCATTTTATGATTCATAGATCATTGTTCAGTGGCGTAACAAACAAAAAAAATCCAAAAAATATTCCTCCAGAAATGGTCGGGTACAAGGATTGGACAAAAAATGAGTGAAAAAGCAGCTACTTTAAATGACCTTCAACCAGAAGAGCTTTTTTTTTGTGCTGTAGTTTAAGTTTGTTTGAGAGAAACAAGTTCCTTTACATGACCTCTTTACACCTTTTCATAAAATTATAGGACATTTATATTGAGTACTGTTTGCTTGTCGGAGATTTCTTTCATTAATTGATAATATTCAATATGTCCTCTGCATCATTTTTAATATATTTCCTCAGAGTTAATTTTAACATGTTTAGTCTCCTTGGAAATGTTTATGTCTCCAACCCTTTTTTGGCATTTGAGTGTGTCTATGCATAATGTTAAATAAGTGTAAGGTTTTAAAATAATCTCTCTAAATGAAAAGATCACTGTGTAAGTTATATAACATTTTAAGATTGTAACTATACTAAATTATTCCCATTAATAGTGAAGACATTGCATACTAAGCTTGACTTCATTACCTCTCTGGAAAATAAGGGGAAAAGAGATCCCTGGTGCATTTCTTTGCCACTGGCTCAGAGAAAAAGGAACATATTCCAGGCCAGATATACACAGTCAGCACAATGCCTAACAGTCCCTTACAGCGCACAGAGAACACCACAATTAGCAAGAACCAAGTATGTATGTGTGTGTGACTGTTGAGGGGAAGTGAAGGGCAACTGCAGTGACGTCAGGGTAAATTGAGACGATGTGCGCAGAGTATTGTTGACAGCACTGTAAACAGCGACCAGGTGGAACAGTGCTTTTCAAGCGACTGCTTTTCTCATAAACAGATGGGCGCAGTTTATGGCTGCTACACCTCTTTGTTGAGTGAAGATATAATTACAGATTAGACAGGCTGAGGTAATTGGAAGTTGTGCAAACAGTCTATCTCTTTTCTTTTTTAAAGTTGGCCTCTTAGGTTGATAGTTTGAGGTAAGATTTATCTGCATTTGGTTTCTTTTTCCAGGTGTCCTAAATTTGCTTTTACACAACCCATACTTATATCAGTGAAGCTAGAGATGTATAATTTCAACTGTGACATGTCTTGTTCAGTTCAACTTTAGCTTTACTATATCTTCCATATATGTTGGTATAGATGTCTCCTGGAGGAGCATCATTGGAGCTGGCAACACCAAACAGACTGAATAAACCAATTAGAAAGGCCGACTCGGTGACTGACTAAAAACTGGATACTTCCATTCCTGTGGTGGTGAGGAGGTCACTCAGCAAACATCTCCATCACGGAGAATCCTGAGTGCCCTCTGCACCACTTACTAGAAAGGCAGCTATGCATCTTCACTAGCACATAAATTCAGCTTTGTTGCCACAGAAACAGATATGGGAAGTCCTTTTAACCACATGCTATCACCCATTATGATACAATGACACAATGTATCTGGCATCGACCAGTGTTTATTGTTTAACCACTGGGTGATACAGGTTATCTTAAATGACAGAATAAAATGAATTTATGCATAAGTTAAAGGAAGATCTGTAATCACTCATCTGCCCACTTTCCTGGGTGTTTGGCTGCTTTTCTGTTTACATGTCTACTGCTTTATGCTTTAAATCTCAATACTGACATCATTACTCTGGTCCAATCATCATCTGGCCCATCTTTTTGAGCCAGACAGCCTCAACTTTGCAGGGTTTAAATCTGTGCTCAGCATCATTCTATCAGATTCTCTCTCATTCGTGCAACCCACCACCCCCCATCTCCACCTTAAACACCTCAGCCAGAGCTCACCACCACCACTGTCCAAACTCCAGGGGGCCGTGTCCTAATCCCATCACTGCCAGGATTCCGTTCTGCCAAGAGGGGTCATCGAAGTCTAATCACCAAATACATTAATGTCTCTGTCTCAGTAAATTATGTTCAGTTCTTCCAAATGATCTCACCTTGTTAAAATAAAAGAGAAAAGAAACCAAAGCTAATAGTGGCTGGAGACAACCAAAATTATTATGACCATTTGCAAAAACACTTGCAGTCTCAATTTAATTAATGTGACAGTGAAGGCTCAAACACTAAATTTGCAGCTTTATGTGTAATCACATTGTGTAGCATTTATAATAAAAATGATGAGCGCAGCATTGCTCTAATTATAGGATATCAAGGATATCAAGTATCTTGTTTAACTCATTCCAGTGAATTCCAGTCAGTCCAAGCTGATTAAAGCACATAGTACACATAATGCATATGCATTCACTGGCCACCAGTACCAGGTCAACCTTCTGTCATAATTCTCACAGCAGCAAACTGTTGGAAACATTTCCAGAATGTTTTGTTTCACACTGACATCATAGAATCATACAGATGCTGCATATTTGTTGGCTAAACGTTTGTGATGAGATGTGTAGCCTCCACCACATGTTGGATTGAGGTCTGGTTACTGTGGAGCCCATCAACAAGTCATTCTTATCTATTGGTAGAGATCTATCGCTCACGAGATATATATTTTAGTGTTCAAACCATTCTCTGTAAACTCTAGAGATAGTTGTGTGTGAAAATCCCAGTCGTTTTTAAAAACATCAGCAACAACCATTCTGACTCTTTCTTCTAGCAAGTCAACTTGACCATGTCTGCATGCCTAAATGCAGTGAATTGGTTGCATGTGATTAGCTGATTACATATTTGGATTAAACAAGTACACCTAATATAGCAGCAGTATGGTAGTAAATAAGGGGAATTAACTTATTGTACTGCCTGTGAACTTATTCCAACAGTATAAATGTCAGATGTTTGTTTTAAAAAAGTGTTTAAAAAATGTTTCCTCCATGGCTTACATCCTAAAATGTTTCAATTTCTGTCATGTCAAAACATTACGTGTTAGGAATACGAGCCAAAAGGAAGCTTTCCGCTCATCACCATCATCCTTCAAGCTTTTGTGCATTTCTGAGTGTCTCCAGTGTTTGTCAGAAATGGCTAAGGCTGTACTCCTATTCATGAGTCGTTTCTCCCATGTCTCAACAACAAAGCAGAGCATAAAAAAGGGAAAATAAACCACAGGAGCTGCCAAAGCGGAGAGTGAAAGGTGGTGAGAAGTGTCTTGGCAAGCTCAAGCTCCAGCTCAAGAATTTGTTTAGTCGTTCTAAACTGAGGGTCTCTTGGACATGGCGAGAAAAAAGAAAAAGTTGCATATACAATTTTTCATTTATGTTTGTCTTTGGTTTCTGTTTCCTCCTCCTCCTCCTCTATCGCCCTCCCACACCCTATGTGCTGTGGTCCATTAGGCTGTCTGTCCACAGCCAGAAGTGACTTTGACATTTGCTGAAACACCCAGTGGAGTGTTCAGGCTTGAAAGGATATCCAATGCTTTGACCCAAAACCACTCGTTTCTTTTTCTTCTCCCTTTCCTTTCCATCAAAAACTCCTTTGTGACATTGTACACTGGCATGTTGGCACTCAGACCAAAGCCTGAATATATTTAAACTTCCACCAATAAAAGACACCCCTCCCACCGTTATCCTTGCTCCCGCACATACACGTGTAGCCAGGACACACTTGCAAACATTTTCATGGACACACATCATACTGAGATGCGAAACACACAGATACACAAAATACACACAAAAAATGGCTCAGTGTGAAGCCACAATAACTGCAGTGCTTCACTTTCAGTGATACTTCAATAATTTATGAGCCCAAAGACAGGATAGCTAAGGGGAATCCTCTAGCGGTGAATTCTTATTCGTAACATGAAAACAATCGTGGCACCTATCCTCTATGAAAGACACCAAATAATGATTCAAAGTAAGACAAAATAGACTCTTGTTCACACCAGTTTGTCCCAAAAATGTGGCAGTAGTCCAAAAAATTACATTAAGTAAAAAAGCAACAAAGGAGATTTTGTCAAACTCATCAAGTTTGTCTATGTAACAAAGCCACTTTCATTTGAGAAATGATGGCTGATTAATTCAAGTAAGAAAGTGTTAAAATTACATTTTAAAAACAAAGCAGGTCCTTCAAATTTAACTAGGCTAACTGCCAAAGAGGGAAGAAATAAATAAACAGAAAATTGCTGACGCACTTCTAAGAACCAGCCGGTGGTAAGAGTTAATTCTCCACTCAAGCAAAATCCAGCAGAGCAGCCTGAACCAAAGAAATGACCAAGTATGATGCCCCCACACACATATAAGTGTCCAGAGTTCCTGTCAAAGCAAACATGTGGCATACAAATGTACATATGAGGAGGAGCCCCCTTGAGACCATTCTTTACCCTCTATGAGACAAGCTGAGCCCTCTCTATCCATCCATTATAAATGGACTCCAACGTCAGCCGTATGCCTCATCCCTCTCTCTGGGCAGTCAGCGTGAAATATTCACCTGTTCCACTCCTTGAGGAGAATGGGCGATTAATGGAAACAGAGGAGCTGAAGGAGCTCCTCTGTTTTCCACTCAACACAGACAGCATGGTCAGAAGGAAGAGCGCAGGGCAAGCTAGCGAGACAGAAGTGGACCTCCCCACCCTCATTCAGATCTGGCGTTTGGAATTATTTTGGTTTTCATGTGACGTATGACCCTGAAGGTAAGCGAGTCATGGACTAAAGTAAAACAGTATGTTGGATGTGCCATGCAATGCTCAATTACATGGGTGGGAGCTAGTGTGTTAGCGCAGTTAGCTCGTTAACGTGTTGGCCGTCTAGCCCCTCTGTATAGGGTAGCTCGTTAACGGAGATTTGCCGTGTTGTGGCGTTAAGGTTATTTCAACGAGATTAACCTGAAAGCACTAGTGGGAACACAACGAATATGACTGCACATTTACACCGACATCATCCTAGTGCAAAGACAAAAACAACAAGCATGCATGCTACAAACTTTAGCCGAGTCATTTAGACAGCTGTTAGCACAGGATTCTCCTTATGGAGACCTGATATGTTTAATATGCTGCTGAGAATATAGCCCAGAAGAAGCGGATAGTATAGCTTTTATTTTGGAAAGAGACATTTCTCTGTAATAAACTCTCTTTTCCAAAGATGAGTGATTCAGAGGATCGCAAGTTCGATTCCTGCCTGGGGCGTCTGTATCCAGGAAGGGTCCTAAGGCTAGACCCCCTATGCTAAGCAAGCCTACCGCAGACATGAGCGAGACAAATAAATATGAAGGCATGCCGGCTCGGACGTCGCCCGGATCAACAAGGTCCGCGTCAGGTGTTGAGGAACCAGGGCACCCTGACGAAAAGTGGGCTACTGGAACAAGAAGGCATCGGTGGGCAAGAGACGAGAACAGGGCATTGTTGGAATGCTACTACGCAAGTAACTCCGGCGGAAGGGGCTACATGAATAGGATGAGGGACCTATGGATTCTTCGATACCCAACATCCACAATGACGGCGAAACAATTAGTAGCTCAGTGTTCCAACATTCGAAAGAAGGGACTGCTCTCACAGCTAGAGATTGACGAGGTACAACACAAATGCTACGGCAAGGAGGAGTCAGGACGCCAGGTCAGGGGGGCGATATCATCACCCCCACCCGAGATTGGGTACATAGCCCCAAGTACGATAGGAGAAGGATCGTTGAGTGCGAGAGGAACTGACCTGAAAAATAGGATCATGGCCAAGCTTGAAACCTGGATCCCCCGTAGCCGGTTACCAAGATTACGTGAAGTACCCTCAGAAGGTCTGCTAGATGATGTTAATGCAGCACTACGGGCAATACCTACAACCACGATTACCGACACAGCTGATCTACAATACGGCAGCAGTGATCAGTGAGATGCTTGGCTACAAGTTGAACAGCCACAAGGGGCAGTACCCTCCATGGAGAAGGAGGCTAGAGGGCAAGATCAAAGTAGCACGGAGGGAGGTTAGCCAACTAACGGAGTTGCAGCAAGGTGCGACAAATAAGGTGCCTAAGAAATACAGCAAGCTGTCCATACCTGAGGCCTTGGAAACTGCCAAGCAAAGACTCACAGCCTTGGCCAGCCGCTTGAGGAGGTACACCAGAGAGATCGAAGGCAGGAGAATAAACCAGCTGTTCTCCACAGAACCAGCAAAGGTGTACTCTCAGTGGCAAGGGAACAATAAGAGAACAGCACCACCAAGGCTGGAGACGGAGCAATACTGGAAGAGCATATGGGAGAAGGACGCAACCCATAACGGCAATGCTCAGTGGCTAGAGGATCTGAGGGCAGACCACAGAGACCTCCCTGAACAGGGTCCAGTAACCATCACAGTGGCAGATATCCAAGAAAGGGTCTCCAGTATGAAGAGTTGGACAGCACCAGGGCCCGACATGGTTCACGCCTACTGGCTGAAGAAGCTGACTGCACTCCACGAGCGTCTGGCAGCACAAATGAACGAGCTGCTAGTTAACGAGAGACACCCGGAATGGCTAACTGAAGGCCGGACGGTCCTGATCCCCAAGGACCCCAAGAAGGGACCGGTCCCCTCCAACTACCGACCAATAACCTGCCTCAGTACTACATGGAAGCTCCTGTCAGGCATCATATCGGCTAAGATGAACAGGCACATGGGTCAATACATGAGCGGGACACAGAAAGGAATTGGCAAGAATACCAGAGGCGCAAAACACCAGCTACTGGTAGACAGAACAATCAGCCGAGACTGCAAGACCAGACTGACCAACCTGTGCACTGCCTGGATTGATTACAAGAAGGCCTATGACTCAATGCCCCACAGCTGGATACTGGAATGCCTAGAATTGTACAAGATCAATGGGACCCTAAGAGCCTTCATCAGGAACTCAATGGGGATGTGGCGTACAACACTAGAGGCCAACTCCAAGCCCATAGCACAAGTCACCATCAAGTGCGGGATCTACCAAGGAGATGCTCTGTCCCCACTGCTGTTCTGCATAGGCCTGAACCCCCTCAGTGAGATCATTAACAAGACTGGCTACGGATACCGACTACGGAACTGAGCAGTTGTCAGCCACCTCCTGTACATGGATGACATCAAGCTGTATGCCAAGAGTGAACGAGACATCGATTCACTGATCCACACTACCAGGCTATACAGCAATGACATTGGAATGTCGTTCGGACTGGAGAAGTGTAGTCGGATGGTATCAAAGAGAGGGAAGGTAGTCAGAACTGAGGGGATTGAACTACCAGAAGGCAACATTGCAGACATAGAGGACAGTTACAAGTACCTGGGGATCCCGCAGGCAAATGGGAACCATGAAGAGGCCGCTAGAAAGGCTGCAACCACCAAGTACCTGCAGAGGGTCAGGCAAGTCCTGAGGAGTCAGCTGAATGGTAAGAACAAGATCCGAGCCATCAACACGTACGCCCTGCCCGTGATCAGGTACCCTGCTGGGGTAATAGGCTGGCCAAAGGAGGAGATAGAAGCCACTGACATAAAGACAAGAAAGCTCCTTACCATGCATGGAGGGTTTCACCCCAAGTCCAGCACCCTGAGGCTGTACGCTAAGCGGAAGGAAGGGGGCCGGGGACTGGTGAGTGTCAGCACCACAGTCCAGGATGAGACAAGGAACATCCAAGAATACATTGGGAAGATGGCCCCAACTGACCGAGTGCTCAGTAAATACCTCAGGCAGCAGAAACCCAAGAAAGAGGAGGGAGACGAGGAACCATCATGGAAGGACAGGCCCCTGCACGGTATGTACCACCAGCAGATAGAGGAGGTGGCTGATATCCAGAAATCCTACCAGTGGCTGGACAAAGCTGGACTGAAAGACAGCACAGAGGCACTAATCATGGCAGCACAAGAACAAGCTCTGAGCACAAGATCCATAGAGTCTGGGGTCTACCACACCAGGCAAGACCCCAGGTGCAGGCTGTGTAAAGATGCCCCAGAGACAATCCAGCACATAACAGCAGGGTGCAAGATGCTAGCAGGCAAGGCATACATGGAACGCCATAACCAAGTGGCCGGCATAGTGTACAGGAACATCTGTGCCGAGTATAACCTGGAAGTCCCGAGGTCAAAATGGGAGATGCCCCCAAGGGTGGTGGAGAATGACCGAGCTAAGATCCTGTGGGACTTCCAGATACAGACGGACAAAATGGTGGTGGCTAACCAACCGGACATAGTGGTGGTAGACAAACAGAAGAAGACGGCCGTAGTGATCGATGTAGCGGTTCCGAATGACAGCAATATCAGGAAGAAGGAACACGAGAAGCTGGAGAAATACCAAGGGCTCAGAGAAGAGCTCGAGAGGATGTGGAGGGTGAAGGTAATGGTGGTCCCCGTGGTAATCGGAGCACTAGGTGCGGTGACTCCCAAGCTAGGCGAGTGGCTCCAGCAGATCCCGGGAATAACATCGGAGATCTCTGTCCAGAAGAGCGCAGTCCTGGGAACAGCTAAGAGCTAAGATACTGCGCAGGACCCTCAAGCTCCCAGGCCTCTGGTAGAGGACCCGAGCTTGAAGGATAAACCGCCCGCAGGGGCGTGCTGGGTGTTTTTTATGTATATAGGGTGGGCCATTTATATGGATACACCGTAATAAAATGGGAATGGTTGGAGATATTAAAGTCGTGTTTGTGGCACATTAGTATATGTGAGGGGGCAAACTCCTCATGATGGGTGGTGACCATGGAGGCCATTTAGAAGTCGGCCATCTTGGATACAACTTTTGGCTTTTCAATAGGAAGAGGGCCATGTGACACATCAAACCTATTTGTAATGTCACAAGAAAAACAATGGTGTGCTTGGTTTCAAAATAACTTTATTCTTTATATCCGAGATGGCCGACTTCTAAATGGCCACCATGGTCACCACCCATCTTGAGAAGGTTGCCCCCTCACATATACTCACTCACTTTTTTTTTTTTTTTTTTTTTTGCCTGTCCCCGTTTGGCTCTTTTGCCATTAGAATTATTGTCTAAAGGCGAAGAAAGATGCCCAACGGATTTACTTTACCAAATGGACCATCCCAGCCTTGCCGTAATGGTCTATCTGATTCACCTTTTATTGTTTATTTTATTTTTTATTTTCACTTGTTAGATACGGGACAGACTTGAATGAGGAAAAGAAAAGGGAGAAAGAAAGAGGGGGAAAAACAGCAGAGAAGAGGGACGGGGATAAAGGGCAAAAAACAAAAACCAACAAAATAAGCAGACAAAAAAAAATACATATATCAATCACCTGGATCACCTGTTGAGAAAGAAAGCAGAAGAAAACGAGAGCAATAGAATAAACAACATCACTGTCATGGATCGCTGTGTGGCAAGCAGGAGGAGGACCCAAATGCAAAACTCACAGACACGGGGATGAACTCGAGAAACACAGCTTTAATGCTGGCACGGCAGAACACAGGAAATACAAAACTAAACTGGGAAAAGTAAACTAACACTCGCAGGTAGACACAGGAAGATCCACACAACATGAGGGAGAACGCGACACAGCACTGAGGGAGACGCAGACATAAATACACCAAGGGTTAACGAGCGGAGTGGGAGCACATGGGGAACACAGGTGACACTGATAATAATCACGAGACATGGCAGGAGTGAACACAACACTGGCGGGGAGACGGGCGAGGCGAAACAGGAAGTACAGAGGTTCAGACAGGAGGAGAGAGAGCACGAGTAGAACACCAACATAACGGGCAGGGGAGACACGGAATAAACACGAAAGGGGACGAGGGCTCATGAATACACAGAGGGGCACACAGGGGGTGAGAGTCATAAAGGGAAAGCACTCAGGAAACAACACAACAGGGCAACTCAGGAAACAGAGCCTAAACAGGGAACTGAATACAAAGATACATGAGAACTAAGAATACTGGGCAACATGGCCCAGGACCGTGACAATCACGATGATATATGAGAATATAACAGTAAATACTAAATATTAAACATTATTGTGCAGCATGCAAGATCGACAGCGCACAGTGTGCTTTGGGGTAGGAGCCAAAAAGGGTGTCATTTGTGTGTGTGAGCACCCATGTGTACAAGCATGAACGTGCTTGTTTTTAAAAGGTTCCTTCATGTAATGATCTGCTAGAGGGTGTGGGGAGCCACTGCCCCGTCCACCAGGGCATGAAGCAGGTATGGAGGAGATCAAAACTCCAGACATCAACAGGTCCTCAGAACACAAGAGACCAAGGAAGACCAACAGAGGGGGCAGCCGCGCCACTATCCCAGAAAGAGCTGAGGAGAGTCCCAGATGAGGGCTCACTCAGCAGCCGCGTAGCAGAAGCCGTGGGGGGCTGCAGTGACGCCCCCGTGAGCTCCGCCGGCAGCCAGCTGTGCCAGAGTGACCGAGCCCCAGGCCAAGAGGCCGAGGGCACCCCACCCATATACTAATGTGCCACAAACAGGACTTTAATGTCACTAACCATTCCCATTTTACTACGGTGTATCCATATAAAGGGCCCCACCCTATATATATATATATATATATATATATATATATATATATATATATATATATATATATATATACATATATACAGTGGGGCAAAAAAGTATTTAGTCAGCCACCGATTGTGCAAGTTCCCCCACTTAAAATGATGACAGAGGTCAGTAATTTGCACCAGAGGTACACTTCAACTGTGAGAGACAGAATGTGGAAAAAAAATCCATGAATTCACATGGTAGGATTTGTGAAGAATTTATTCGTAAATCAGGGTGGAAAATAAGTATTTGGTCACCTCAAACAAGGAAAATCTCTGGCTCTCACAGACCTGTAACGTCTTCTGTAAGAAGCTTTTCTGTCCCCCACTCGTTACCTGTATGAATGGCACCTGTTTGAACTCATCATCTGTATAAAAGACACCTGTCCACAGCCTCAAACAGTCAGACTCCAAACTCCGCCATGGCCAAGACCAAAGAGCTTTCGAAGGACACCAGGAAAAGTATTGTAGACCTGCACCAGACTGGGAAGAGTGAATCTACAATAGGCAAGCAGCTTGGTGTGAAAAAATCAACTGTGGGAGCAATCATCAGAAAATGGAAGACATACAAGACCACTGATAATCTCCCTCGATCTGGGGCTCCACGCAAGATCTCATCCCGTGGGGTCAAAATGATCATGAGAACGGTGAGCAAAGATCCCAGAACCACACGGGGGACCTGGTGAATGACCTGCAGAGAGCTGGGACCAAAGTAACAAAGGTCACCATCAGTAACACACTACAACGGCAGGGAATCAAATCCCGCAGTGCCAGACGTGTTCCGCTGCTGAAGCCAGTGCATGTCCAGGCCCGTCTGAAGTTTGCCAGAGAGCACATGGATGATACAGCAGAGGATTGGGAGAATGTCATGTGGTCAGATGAAACCAAACTAGAACTTTTTGGTATAAACTCAACTCGTCGTGTTTGGAGGAAGAAGAATACTGAGTTGCATCCCAAGAACACCATACCTACTGTGAAGCATGGGGGTGGAAACATCATGCTATGGGGCTGCTTTTCTGCCAAGGGGACAGGACGACTGATCCGTGTTAAGGAGAGAATGAATGGGGCCATGTATCGTGAGATTTTGAGCCAAAACCTCCTTCCATCAGTGAGAACTTTGAAGATGAAACGAGGCTGGGTCTTCCAACATGACAATGATCCAAAACACACCGCCCGGGCAACAAAGGAGTGGCTCCGTAAGAAGCATTTGAAAGTCCTGGAGTGGCCTAGCCAGTCTCCAGACCTCAACCCCATAGAAAACCTGTGGCGGGAGTTGAAAGTCCGTGTTGCTCGGCGACAGCCCCAAAACATCACTGCTCTCGAGAAGATCTGCATGGAGGAATGGGCCAAAATACCAGCTACTGTGTGTGCAAACCTGGTAAAGACCTATAGTAAACGTTTGACCTCTGTTATTGCCAACAAAGGTTATGTTACAAAGTATTGAGTTGCATTTTTGTTATTGACCAAATACTTATTTTCCACCCTGATTTACGAATAAATTCTTTACAAATCCTACCATGTGGATTCATGGATTTTTTTTTTCACATTCTGTCTCTCACAGTTGAAGTGTACCTCTGGTGCAAATTACTGACCTCTGTCATCATTTTAGGTGGGGGAACTTGCACAATCGGTGGCTGACTAAATACTTTTTTGCCCCACTGTATATATATATATATATATATATATATATACATATGACACTGATGACTGAAGCACAGATCTCCACTTCTGTTCTGAAACTATCAATAACTGTAGGGAACACTAGCTAAGACTCACTCATTGATTTCAAGCAGTAACCTATTCCATATATCACTGAATAGTGGATAAAGTTAACCAAACTGAAGGCTCAGTGAAGCTGCCTCATGCAGCAAACCTCATTAAATCTCAAAAGACCCAGAACAGGAAAACCAGGAATGGCTAAGTGTATAGAAGAACCGTATCACTTAAATGAAATGAGGCAAAGAAAAAGTCATGTAAAGTACAGCTAACCATTAACATTCCTACTTGAAAGTCAGGGATTGCAGCCAGACGCTAACCCTAAGAGACACAGTAAGCTTTAACTGTGATCAAACCTTTCATCAAATAGAAAACTGCAAAGAACAAGCGGTACATATATGCATTATTGTCTAGAGGTCATTTAGAGGTCCAGACGTATCTCTACTTGTTCTAATTTTAAACTCTACTGTCCTTTAGCCATTACTTTCAGTACTTACACTGAATGACTCACATTCCCACATTCACATAACTCTTCTACACCTATACTCTCATGCACATCCTTATGAATAATCATCATGGCTCTCCACAGATGCCTGTTGCACAAAGAAAGACAGATATGTCACTGTTTGTTAATTACAGAAATATCTCAAGAAAAGTAAGTGCACAAGAAAGACCAAGACTAAGAACGATTGTACGATCTTAGTAGCGCTTGCCTTGTGTAAGAATTTATGGAGCTTTTGTTTAATGCCCATTTGTCACTGAACCAGAGCGTTATTTTAGAAGTGTACGAGAGCCAGTTTTTTCACCTCTACCCTTCCTCTGTCAGTTCATTGACCACTTTACTAACAAGAAGCATTTTTCTTTAAAGCGCACGCTGCGAGTCAAGCACACCTCCTACATTTCGGTTTGTTCACCCGAGGGGATGTGCAGTTGGAGAAGTGGGTAGCTTGCCTGCTATCGCATATGAGAGAGATTACACTGTGAAGAAGAAGCCGTCTGCTCTCTCCAGAGGCTTGGTTTTTCAATGGCACATGTAGAGAGGATGAATTAGATGCCCGTGATTTTTAGTCGGCCCCCGGTTTCTTCACACTGCAATGTTAATGGAAGCTCAAATGGTGAGCTTAGTCCATGCTGGATAGGAGTGTCATGGAGGGTGTCACCCAGCTGAAGAAGCTGAGATGGGACGGGTGTTTAGTGATAATTCGAAGCCCAAACCTAACACATTTGCATTTGCCTGAGAGAGGCAGCAGAGTGAATGTACAAATGAAGAACAAAGTGGCTTTTTTGGAAAGATTAGAAGAAAACACATCAATCGTTGAATTTGCAAAAGTACCCCTTAAAACACTGTCAGTGTTTTAACTTGATCTTGTGATCTACTAAATTCATATTTTTCTTTTTTAATTGCAGCATCCTGTGTCCTTAATTTGATTCCTCTTTTGAATGCTCACATAACATATTTTGCATATCCACAATGGAAATTTAATTTTTTCATCCACAACTCCCATTACATATGAAGACTAACATTTACTGAGCAACAAATGATGTCACATCTGCTATTTTTATGCATGAAGCTTCTCATAACAGGTATCTGCAATTCATCTGCATATGTTTACACTTCACATTGCAGGTATCTCTTACTGAATTATGGCAAGTGGCAGCTGAAGTTACGGCTGTTTAAGGTTTTGTGTGGAATCTCTATAATTCCAGTTCAAGAGACATTTAATTTATAATGTATCTGTAAAGTTAATTCTAGATAGTAGAAACTCAGCTAATAAATATTAGAATGCCTTGCCATATCCTGACAGTTGTTACGGATATTTGTATGTTAAGGAGTGACCTACTTTTTTTGAACAGTTGAACAGCGCAGCTAAGTTTGGGGCTTCTGGGGAGCAGTGCAAAGTTACTCACACAGCTCTTAGTAAATCTCTTGAAATTGGAGGGCTGCCTGCTTTATTAACCAGAGTGTCTGGCTTTTTACTTAAATATATGAGACAGCACGAGAGATTTGTATGAAGGATTTAAGTGTTTAATCACACACTTGATAATGCTGGGCTTAGTTGCAAAATGAAATAACAAGTAATTACTAACTACAAATTTTGTTTTCCAAGAAATGATGTCTTTACTGTGTCAGTTTGTGAGCACAGTAGTAGCGAGAATGCATATACCCCAACAGTTTGAGTGCCAATGGCAGACAAATGCTTTATGCATTGTGGAGTGCACATCTTATAAGACTTATTTCCTCATTAGACCAAGAAACAAACCTAAGAAACATATTTTTTCTACTTCTTTTCCATATTGTTTAGGCTTAACAGAATCACCTTTTTGGGTACTTAGAAAACTGTGTTTTGAACTCATGTTAAATTCAGCTGCGGTGACAATATCATTCCACCACGTGACTGATCGTATGCTGTCATCTGTATCTATCTGTATCTATGCATCAGCAAATTCTAGCATGTTGGTTGCCACTTGTTAGAAAAGGTGAGTCATATTTTGTCTGTGTTTACTATGAATGTAGTTGATTAACAAACTGCTTGGGCATTGGTTTTATCTGCTTATATTGCACATACAGTAATTAGAGATGGTGAAGATTTGTTGTTGAATGATCTTCTGAGAGTATGTTCAGATGCATAATTGTGTTTACTGGCTGAGGGAAAACAAGTCTTTCATCTCAGAGATAAGAGGGTGATTTGTAGTCCACTTGGTGGCCTTTCCTGTGTATTCTCAGGTCTGATTTCTTTGTTGCTTTGTCGTCTCCCACCCTCCTTCTCTCTCTGATTAATGTTGATGCTTGCCTAAGCATCGTAGTTAAGATGAAGAAAGGGTGGTGATAATAGCTCTTTACCCTGCTTGGTGGGTCTTTCAGTCTTTTAGGGAGAAAAGATGTCAGAGAGAGGAGGGCTAAGAAAAAGGAAGCATGTGACACACATTTTTTTTTCCTTCCAGTGTATTGTCCATGAACATATGAGGTATGATCAAAAACAGTATGGAGCGTGTTCTCTAGAAGCACAGCTGCTGTTTCCAGACCACTCCCTGGAAGATGCTTTCTGATTGCTTGTGCTGTGAGCTCTGCAATTTCATCATGGACCCCAGACTTGTGCAGGAAGGAAATTTGGTTCCAAACTGACTTGAAATGAATGTGAATATGAGTATGGGTTGTGCAACATGGATACAGTAGGTCTGAATAAGGGGAGAATGTCTACTCTAAAGTCCTGAGAGATTGGGGGAGAAAACATTCAGAGCAAGTGAGTCGAAGTCTGCTGCCTGCCAGAGTGCCATGATGCACAGGCTCAAAGCACATTGAAAATACTTTTTTTTTTTGGCTGTGCTAAAAAAGTACTCATCCTGCTCGACGGATTTTCCTTCCTGAAACTTTGTCCACTTCCCAAAAATGAAATGAAATGAAAATCAAGTAGAAGATCAGCTTTTTTCACTGGAGGAGATCCAACACCAGCTGCAAAGGCACTTCTACTGAGAGACCTTAGAAGAGATGCTGTACTAAATATTGTCTAGAAGTACTTGAAAGGTTATTTGATCACCTGGTATATTCAAACATGTGGACTGAGGTCTTTCATTATTAATCAACTCGGAATTTGAGCCACCCAACTGAAATTATGTTGTTATACATCATCTATAAATTTCTTCATGTGTAAATATTAGATAAAACACAATACCAAAACACATTATGTAAAAATTCCTTAAGTATGATGCCAGCATTTCCAACCTAATGGCAGAGTAAGACATTGAAAGGCTGAAGGTTATTTATTACATGTGGTCCATACATTGCATCATACTGCATTTACTACAAATACAAATTCATTTGCCAAGTACCAAGTAAAAGGGTAGGATTAGCACAACTCAGCATTACTGACAAACAAGGCTGTGTGTTGCACTTGAATAGGGACCTTTATTTGCTAAGTTCTTTGACAAGTGTGTGCCATGTTTATGTACAAATCTGAGTGCTACGGCAGAGGAGCTACAACATTCATTCTTAAAATTACTGGATAATACTCAGACACGTCATCATGGAAGCACATTATTTCTGAATTTGCTGTTTTTCAGCAAACAGTGTTAAGATAAGCACAGGTCTATTTTTACATTTGCAGAGCTAATCATAGCAGCAATTCATATGCATCGCTTACACTCTGCTTTCATCCCTGGTGTGGCCAGTTTCATTGATTATGTTGGAAATGTGTTGATCAAGCATCTGCTCTGAATCCTCTGCATATATGTAGTGCTGGATGGTATACTGGTTCTATTTTCATATATATGAATATTACAATGGAGCAATCCCCAGAGTTGCAAAATGAAGCCAACATGGAACTGCAGTTCGTCAAGGTGCCATTTGAGGCAGGCTACAAACAGAAATGATTATTTGGTTTGGATATTTCTCCCCCTCATAAGAACTTTATTTTATAAGACTAGTCTTCAGTCTTTGACCCATCTTTTTTAGTTTTCAGATGTTTTGAGTTTTCTGTGACCTCAGTAATTGTCCTTTTGGATTTTTAAAATGTGGTTTATGTTCTGTAAATAGTCCTTTTAGCATATTGTTTCCTTAGCCTCTCTCAGTTTCCAATCTGTGTTCCTCATTAGGTTACATAATTTTTAGTTATCTTTTGTGATCCCTTTCTGTCTCCACAGTCAGTCATATCTCCATGTTTGTTTATCGCCTATCCCTGTGTCAAGTTCACATATCTTAGTCTTGGTCAAAGTGTTTGTTACTTTCTGTTTTATTTTGCAATAAAGTACCCTCACCCCCAAGTACTGCCTTTGGGTCCCACAGCCAACCTAAAGTCGGGGATGTACCTCTGGAGACGATCATAGTCTACTGGTGCTGATACTATTTGTAATTATTAAACTGGACATCTTCACTGTGGGTATACTTTTGGTGCTTGTTGGAGTATTTTTAATTGCCAGTGTGGTACAGACCTGGTTTTGGAGAGTCAAATTTTAGTATTTTTAGTCTGTTACTTGGCATTTAATTACTGAAACGTGTGCCTGTGCTTTGATCCTAAAGAGTTTATAAATGTAGCTCACTAAGGAAACTTGCTACCATAGCACTTCACCCTTTCATCCATTTTAGCTCCAAAAACCAAACTTATCTATGGCCAAATTGCAAACAACAACATTTTAAAATGCCTAGCCCACATTAATTGAGCAACACTTCAATCACAGTTCTAATCATATGAGTGATATATATTCACATAAGACAGCATCTACTAATCCACAACTACTCCGGTCAGCATCATGGCACCCAATAATTATGAAGCACAAAATATCCCTAATACTAATACCCACAGTTTTCTTTAATCACACCACATAATGGCATTTGGGTAATCCTACTGAACAGCTAGGAGAGATCCATTGCTTGACAGTTACTATCTGTAACTGTAAAAACAGATGGCGGATGAAAAAAAGAAAACAGAGGTGCGCTAAAGTAACTTACGGCAAGCAGAGGAGCTGTGACGGCTGTTTCAAAAGATTCTCATTTTGTTGTCTTTTCTAAATGAGCTGCTTCAAACAGTACTCTTTTCCATTGGGACATATACTGCAGGAGGGTCTCAGTCAGCTCCTCCACTAGCAGTAGTAGGAAAACAGGTGAAGCAAAGATAGCTTAAGGCTAACAACTGTTTTTTTCTTTTTTTTCTGATGACTAATTAAGTTGTGCAACAAAGTTTGGCAGAATGACTCCAAATGAATTTGTTTCAAAGCTGTACTTCACAAAAAACTAATGAGTCAAAATGTTCACTTTAGAAAAATGGGATCACTGCCTGGTCCATCTTATTCCAGTTTATAGGCAAAAACTCAAACGTGCCAAGCCTGTAGTCAAAACTGTGAAGAAGTGGACTAACGCAGCAAAGCAGGAACTGCAGGACTGTTTCGACTGCACTGATTGGACTGTTTTTGAAGCTGCATCTGAGAATCTGGATGAGCTCACGGACACTGTGACATCATACATCAGTTTTTGTGAAGACGTGTGTGCCAACAAAGACCTTTTGCACATACAACAATAAACCATGGTTCACTCCTAAACTCCAACATCTTCATAAGGCCAAGGAGGACGCCTACAGAAGTGGTGACAGGGCCCTGTACAAGCAAGCCAGGAACACACTGACCAAGGAGATCAAAGCAGCTAAAAGGATCTAATCCCAGAAGCTGGAAGAACGGCTCTCAGCCAACAACCCTGCGTCAGTGTGGAGCGGCCTGCAGGAAATCACCAGCTACAGACGCCCCCCACCCACTGTTGAAGCAAACAAAGACCTGGCCAATGAGTTAAACACATTCTACTGCAGGTTTAAGACGGACAGACTCCCACGCCTCACCCTCCCCTCCCCAGAGACATTGCTTCAGACATTGACCCCAATACACCTTCCACCTCTCCCCCCTTCAACCTCACCCTCCCCAATCCAGTCTCAACGACCACCCCCACCCTCCCCAATCCAGACCCAATGACCACCACCACCACCATCACCCTCCTGCCTCAAAACCTGTGCTGAACAGCTGGCTCACATCTTTACTCGCATCTTCAACAGATCCCTGGAGCTGTGTGAAGTTCCCTCCTGCTTCAAACGCTCCACCATCATCCCTGTTCCCAAGAAACCCACCATCACAGGACTGAATGACTACAGACCTGTCGCCCTGACGTCTGTGGTCATGAAATCCTTCGAACGACTGGTGTTAGCCCATCTGAAGGACATTACAGGCCACCAGCTGGACCCTCTGCAGTTTGCCTACCGGGCAAACAGGTCGGTGGATGATGCAGTAAACATGGGGCTGCATTACATCCTGCAACACCTTGACCGCTCGGGAACTTATGGCAGGGTCCTGTTTGTGGACTTTAGTTCAGCTTTTAACACCATCGTGCCTGAATTTCTCTCTTCCAAACTCTCCCAGCTCAGCGTGTCACCAGCTACATGTCAATGGATCACCAGCTTCCTGACAGACAGAAAGCAACAAGTGAGGCTGGGGGAGATCACCTCTGAAACTCGGTCCCTCAGTATTGGTGCCCCTCAAGGATGTGTCCTCTCACCACTACTGTTCTCCCTCTACACTAATGACTGCACCTCCAAGAACTCGGCTGTTAAACTCCTAAAGTTTGCAGATGACACCACCGTCATTGGCCTCATTCAGGATGGTGATGAGTCTGCATACCGGCAGGAAGTTGAGCGGCTGGTACTCTGGTGCAGTCAGCACAATCTGGAGCTGAACACTCTTAAAACTGTAGAGATGACAGTGGACTTCAGGAGACATCCCTCAACTCTGCCCCCCCTTACAATATCAGACAGCCCTGTGTCGACTGTGAAGATCTTCAAGTTCTTGGGGTGGCTGTAGCTCAGGTGGCACAGCAGGTCAGCCACTAATCAGAAGGTCGGTGGTTCGATCCCAGGCTGCCTCCTGGCTGCATGCCAAATATCCTTGGACAAGATACTAACCCCATGTTTGCCTACTGGTGGTGGTCAGAGGGCCCGGTGGCGCCAGTGTCCGGCAGCCTCGTCTGTCAGTGCGCCCCTGTGGCTAGAACGTAGCTTGCCATTGCCAGTGTGTGAATGTGTGTGTGAATGGGTGAAAGACTGAATCAAAAAGTGTAAAGCGCTTTGGGGTCCTATAGCGCTTATGGACTAAGTAAAGCGCTATACATTTACCATTACCACCATCTCCCAGGACCTGAAGTGGGAGACCAACATCTCCTCCATCTTCAAAAAGACCCAGTCTTCCACAGGAGCTGCTAATCCAGTTCTACACTGCGGTCATTGAGTCTGTCCTGTCCCTCCATCACAGTCTGGTATGGTGCAGCCACTAAACAGGACAGGAGCAGACTGTAGCGGACTGTACGGGCAGCAGAAAGGATCATCGCCGCCCCCTGCCCTCCATCCAGGATCTGTACCTCTCAAGAACCAGGAAACTGAAAATCATCACAGACCCCTCACACCCTGGACACAGACTTTCTCTAACTGCTGCCCTTTGGCAGATGGAACAGAAGCCTGCAGACCAGGACAACCCGACATAGGAACAGTTTCTTTCCCCTCGCCATCTCCCTTCTAAACAGTTGACATGTCACACTGCTCCCACTGCCAGACTGCAACTGCCCCTTGTGTACATTCTGTAGTATTTATTCCACCTCATTCATTTCTGTATTTTATGTATATAAGTTTAGATTAGTTATTTATAGTTGGTTTACACAACTTTGTGTATGTATGTGTATGCATGTGTAATGTATATATAGACACATATGTGTGTGTGTGTGTGTGTGTGTGTGTGTGTGTGTGTGTGTGTGTGTGTGTGTGTGTGTGTGTGTGTGTGATTTACATTGCTGTGCTTGAGAGCCACCGTCTACGGGAACCAAATTCCTTGTATGTGTCTGCACATATACTTGGCCAATAAACACGATTCAGATTCTGATTCTGATCAGCAAGCACTTTGGCGACAGTGGGAAGGAAAAACTCCCTTTTAACAGGAAGAAACCTCTGGCAGAACCAGGCTCAGGGAGGGGCGGAGCCATCTGCTGCGACCGGTTGGGGTGTCAGAAAGAAAACAGGATGAAAGACATGCTGTGGAAGAGAGAAAGAGATTAATAACAGATATGTTTCAATGTCTCTAAACACATAGTGAGTGAGAAAGGTGATTGGAAAGGAAAAACTCAATGCATCATGGGAATCCCCTGGTGCATTGAGTTTTGCAGCATAACTAAGGGAGGATTCAGGGTCACCTGATTTAGCCCTAACTATATGCTTTAGCAAAAAAAGGAAAGTTTGAAGCCTAATCTTAAAAGTAGAGATAGTGTCTGTCTCCCGAATCCAAACTAGCTGGTTCCACAGAAGAGGGGCCTGAAAACTGAAGGCTCTCCCTCCCATTCTATTTTTAAATACTCTAGGAACAACAAGTAGGCCTGCAGAGCGAGAGCGAAGTGCTCTAATAGGGTGATATGGTACTACAAGGTCATTAAGATAAGATGGGGCCTGATTATTTAAGACCTTGTATGTGAGGAGCAGGATTTTGAATTCAATTCTGGATTTAACAGGAAGCCAATGAAGGGAAGCCAAAATAGGAGAAATATGCTCTCTCTTTCTAGTCCCTGTCAGCAATGTTCCCTCTAAGCTGCGTGCGTGCACAATTGCGCACTGCTGGCACAGTCTCTGCGCACAGAAAATCTGCGTTGCGCACAAAAAAAATCTAACCTGAGTTGAAATTAAAATTAATACTTTAACAATTCTGTTTTGCAGTGTTAGTCAGTGAGTGACTGGCGGCTCCTGTATGGGATTAGAATGATGCTACCTTATCTCATAGTCCAGCCAATAATGCGATTCACATTCGTATATACGCAGCTAATCAACGTGGTTGAAAGGCTATGACAGCGTCCTTATGTGCCGACACCGGTATTTTAGCTAGCACAGCTGCGTGGCTGATGTGGAGTGAAGTCACGTTAATGACAACGTGTACAACCATTGGAAATGTGAGCAGGACAGACGGAACAATTGACGGAAAAAGTGTGGACTTTATACCAGTTTTTAAATTGTGTTGGTAGGCCAGGGTTATGATAAAAATATATGCAATGTTTGTTTTTCTCCCTGAATACTATCGTTGTTTATATTTACTGTGGGAAGAAACGGTAACAACTGCGTTTTATAAGGAAAACGCTCAAAAGCACTCTCCACCGGTGAGCAAAAACAAAACCAAAACAAACCCACACTTTCCTATTGGTGGAAAAATGTACCATGTCGACCAATCAAAAAATGATATGGCAACAAGGCATTTAGTTGTTTAGGAAGGGGGGAAGGAAGGAAGGAAGTTTTAGGAGTGACGGCTGTGTTTTGAGATGTGAGAGATTTGCGACGTTTAGTGCAAATCTTGTGTAGTTAGTGTGTAGTGTAATCAATAGTTTTGTTGTGTGTCAGAACAATGATGTGACTGCTGAATGTTACAGGTGTTACAGGAGTGATACATCTCCTGTTGTCAGGCCTGCAGGTATCAGGTTGTTGTTCTCCTTTATCCCATAGTGGCCAGAAATTATTTTTGGGATCAGATTTGATGCAGAACACCTGATTGTTCTGTAAATAGTTTGAAATGTTTATTTAAAAAAAATAAACATTTCAGCTGCAAAGAACTTTGTTGTTTGCATAACTAATTTACTTTTTTGAAGAAGTAACTATATAATTAATTGCCCAACATTGGTCATTATATACTGTATTTTGCAGACAGAGAGTTACAGGACTCTCTCCCAGACCACAGACTCATAATACAAGTCAGCGCAAAAAATAAATAAATTAATAACAAAATAAAGTTATGTTTTCAAAATTGGAGTTCAAGTTATTTTTACTTCCAACAGTGTTAACATACTACACAGGTCATGAACAAGATTTTTTTTTAAATTTTCATTGTAAGTGGGCTAAAGCAGTTAATTAAAAGTGGTCTAACATAAATGTAAATGCTGTAATTTGATTATTTTAATAAACCGTGTAACTTGGATGGATTCGATGCTGGCGTGACCACAGTGCACACATCTGCTATTGCTCACAGTGGTCCAAGGGACCGCTCAGGGAGTTTGTGTGTTCGCTCAGACACATGAAAAATTAGAGGGAACATTGCCTGTCAGTACTCTTGCTGCAGCATTTTGGATTAACTGAAGGCTTGTCAGGGAGTTTTTAAAACTTCCTGATAATAATGAATTACAGTAGTTGATAGGTTTGTAGCTTGAACCTATTCGCTGGAACATTGAAGACAATATAATTACACAGCAAGCAAGACACAAAGTAGGCAAAGTTCTTCATGTTTCTCGTGCATGGGAGAGAACCGGACAAACGCCGTTCCTTCGCTTGACCCCAGTTGCTCTCGTCCGCTCCCCCGTAACACTGTTCTTTTATTGAGGTTACATGAATATGCATAGGTTCATTAACATACAACGTCTACATACACACAAAGAGTACCTTGCCTGTGCGTTGTGTAAGTGTGTGTGTGTGTGTGTGTGTGTGTGTGTGTGTGTGTGTGTGTGTGTGTGTGTGGTCAGAGTGTGACCCCATAAATGACTTCCCTAAACCTGCTGGTCTGGAAGTCCAACAGTTCATCTAAACAAAAGGCACTTAGCCTAAAACAGATATAGCCACGTTTATCCCACCATAAAACAATAAGACAAGGTACGACCTCTCCCCATGCTCCCAGGATGTAGGTGTGCATTCCAGTGTGGAATACACACAAAGCCTTTGCAGCCTGCTAAAGATCACACATCCTATCACTACACAATTGATTATACACCTCTAAGCATATATGGTTAAATATTTCTAAGCATAAATGACAATCAACAATACAAAACCTAACATTCCCCCCTTTTTGACCTTTATGCTAGAAAAGTTCCCAGTTATGATCACCTCATGTCTGACAGTTTCAATGCAAACATTTTTATACACAGCATATGTCAATCACCCTAAATTACTGTAAACTTACACAGTTTGACAAATGTATTAGCAGTTATCCCATTCCTCATTGATCTCATCCAGTGGCAAACTGCATCCTACGAGCCAACAAATGAATTGTTAATTTAATAGTTAAAATAAGAAAGTAACATTTTCAAAAACATCTCAGCTTGGTGGTGCTTCCTCCAGGTGTGCAAATCACATGTCTCTCTGCAGAGTGGTTTAAGTTCTGCAGGGCATCATGAATGTCTCTTCCAGTTGTTTCCATCACTGTCCATAGGACCAGAGTCCAAATGTATGTAGAATAGACATTCAAACATACCAGTTGGTTTTGTTGTTTGTCAACATGGGTCTCAGCTATCGTGAAAGCTGCAGACCTCTTCAGCACTCTAGTTTTATGGCATCTACCAAACCCCATTACCTCACTTCAGGCCTTCGTCCTGCGAGGGGGATACTTATGACTCCTCCATTGTCCACGCTCTGCAGAAAAACCCCTCTGTGAAAAGGGTGCTGGGTTCAGTTATCTTACTGCTGTTATGATCCCAGCAGCCTTCAGAGTGTCATCGTATGCACAGTGCAGTGGCACAGCATTAGGTGATGTTCATAGGAAACTGCTGTCATCACCACCATAGCTTCTGGTTCCTGTGCTTTTCACAGAATCATGATGTCATCCTTAGACTCCCTCTGCGTTGTCGATGGAGCTTGGCACGCTCCCCTCATCGTTCAGGTGCCCGTCTGTTGTCCACAATCTCCTCTGTTGGCCTCTGGAAAGCCCCCTTGGCACAGCTCTCATTCCAACGCAGCTTCATGGTCCTTGCTGTGGCTCCAAAGTCTGATCTCATGATGGGCCCCAAACAGCTCGACCTTTGACCTCAACCACTGCCTGGGCTGTCAGCTATGCCTGGAATGGTTCTTGCTTCTCACTGGGCCTCTTAAGATTTCTCAGGATATCCCTTTCAGCAATACTCTGACTGCTGCACCTGTATTTCCTTGCTAAGAGGAAAAACTTCTATTTGGAGAGCATGTCAACAATCATCAAACCACATTCTTTAGTTCAGTGAACTTTACTTATAGGCCATCAAAGCCTCATCTGAACATGGATGCACCACTTGCATAGGTTTAATACCTGTAAATGAACTGTTAATCACACAAATCACTGCAGCAATCATAAAAAACATTATTTAATGTTAATCCTGGACCCCTCCTCTTGACGCATGGACACTCCCATGAGTCAACTCATCAAACCTGGATTCGTGTCTTAAAGAAAAAGGTTAGCTAGATCATGCCCCAGGCAACATCAGGGTGTCTCCTCCGGAGTAGCTCCGTAACCTTGCAATAAAAGATGTTAGTGTGTTTTGCATATTAAGTTTGCTTAACACCTGGCTCTGCCAGGAGCCTGCATACACACCATCATGGCCTGGAAAACAAGATCTGGAAGTGAAATCAAACTTCACACTTGTAAACAATTGTATCATAAGAGTAATAAGCATTCAACATCAGCAAGACAAGTGTCATGTGCAGGTTTTCTCAAATCAGTAAACTACAATTATTACCATAATTTGCCTCAGACATGGATCATCCCATGTACTCAGCCAACATTAATGCAATCGGTGACTTCCCTTAAGCAAAGTCACTCCACTCATATATTACTATGGGCTCAAAAGTGGCCAGCTAATGAGCACCATATTAAACTATTCCATAAACACTGCATCTCTTATTTGTTTTTCTCATGTCACTTGTCCGCTTCTGCTGAATCCTCTACATGCACTCTTAGAAAAACAAACATTAGCAAATACACATTGACCGTGGTCAGACGGTGGTCAGACACAGGTCGACAGGCTCCAGGGGTGCCATAAAAACACCATAAAGTCAACCATCCATAGCTGCGGAAAGAAGTGACACTAGTTTTCAACACAGGAAATTTCTCACATGTTATTCACATTGTCAAAGTAACCTTCACATTTTCCCAAAAACACAGTGTAACAGCATCACCAACTCATAACCTGTAAACACAGTTTCTTCACACACAAACCCAGAAATCCTGTAGTAGAAAAACAATAACTAGTTGTCCTGTTATAAATCACATGAAGAACTGTAATGCTGTAGAAAAGAAAATGCAAATGTTAGCGCTGCGCAGATGTATACACACTTTCTCACAGTTTCCTCTGTGAGCAACACAAGGTAGTGAATAACACCCCTGGTAGATGCACAGACACAGAAAGTGGCATTTAACAGGTTAAATCGTCATGCAACCTCGAATGTTGCTGTCATCTTTCTGCTCCTGTAAAAAGAAACACACATAAATTCATCTGCACCTTTGTCAGGTGGGGGTTAACTTCGCACAGTAGTGTTACATCAGTAAAGTCTTGTCAGCTTTTGTCAGCTTTTACCAATCAGTTTTTTTCTTTCACTCATTCATTCATACATTCATTCTTTCTTTCTTTCTTTGCTGATAGTGGAATCGATCGTCGCATTTAGTTTCCACTCTCAGCAAAATGACGTCATTTCAAAAAGAAAAAGAAAAACTTTAGATAGGATTACCTCGCTGAATCCTTTTGGACAGGAACTTACTTTCTAATTGTCCCAAATAAGTGGCTTTCTCCTAAGCCCATTTTAATGTGGAGAAACTCACTTGTAACAATTTGCTCAACGACGTGTCGTACAGCGCTTTCTGTTCTAATCGTGCAGATCTGCTCAAACGAGATTATCGAACAAAACTTTCAGTGCACTGTGAAAGTATCAAAATAAAAAGGCCTTGTTAAGTCATGACACAAGCTCCTCATATCAGGAGAATAAATCATACCATTAGCATGGTTTATCATACCATCATACTAATTGGCAGGCTCAACTTCACAACAAAAGAAAAATCATCAGCTAGATTCACTCCAAACCAACCATCAGCTGCACAACACACAACATAAGCCTAATGTCTTATTAGCTATGAGTTTAATCCCCAGGTCTGTGCTTTTCACTCATTTAGGCCACACACCCATTTTATTCAGTTTTCCTTTTTCCCTTCATCATAAAACGTGTAACATGTTGTCATGCACTTCACAAAAGAAGTTTGTTCTGACGTATTCAGAGTTGTGTATCTAGGTACAGGATTCACTCGCACATCAAAACAGGAAACTCAGTGTTTTAGAGTCTCCACTCAACACACAACAAACTCCAAACATCCCATTCACTCGTGCTAGAATTCAGTCACCTTTCATTAATCTAAGAACAATCAACCAATTTGCATATCAGCTATTAACCCACTAAGATGACAGGACAACAGAAATGCATGTTCAAAATGTTATCACAAAAATAGAATTTCCCTCATACAGTAAATCACTTGTGCTGCATCAATCAAGCAGCAAGCATCTCCCAATTTACTATATCAACAACTAAATTTATTGTCTGATCACTGGTTGGTCAAACCACAAAAGTTAAACTGTTGTCCTGCAACCTAGAGAGTCAATTGTCAGCACTGGATAAATTCAGCATTTGATAACAAGTGTCTGCTAAATTGACACTATTTTAACACTGATGAGAGATAACAAGCTGATTTTCATTGCATGTGTGTTTGTGTTATTAGGCAGGTTTAATCAATGTCTGTGGAGCTGCATCTCCAGCAGAGCATGTTCTTAAAGTTGCCTTTCTTACACACTTCTCTGCTATTATTTGATCATTTCTTAACTAATGTGCTATGAGTCCACTGGTCTTTGCATCACACTGAGTGACTTGGACAAGATGATAAACAGACTCACATGCTTAAGATGTTGTCTAATCTTCATAAGCTCTCTTGTGTTTGGAAGTGTTAGTAGGGTTAATGCATGTTCTGCTTGTGTGTGTGATTTTGTATATGTTTCTTTTTTGCAGTGTTTCAGACTCCTTCTCAATTTTCCAACTTAAACAGTCAGTTTTCTTTTCCCCTGGTTTGCTAACCCAAATTTTGATTTCCCACATTAAATAACAAAATTCCTATGTGTTCTCACCACTCCTCTCACTCTGTTGTCCTCTCACTCTGTTGTCCTCTCCCACTTCAACAGTCCAATAGCAGGCAGTTCTCCTTTAGCTTTGTCCTGTGTTCCACTGTCTCTTCTTGCCATTTTACTCCAAAGGTGGCAAATGTCAAACTCCAACAGTCTCCTCAGTTCTCCTCAAACGTTCTTGTCACATGCACAGTGAAGTTGCAGCTTGTTGGAAACACAGTGCCATTCATCCAATCAGGCAGGATGATGGGTTTGCTCTTCTTCTCTGATGCTGTTTGTCCACACTGCTGCTGCTTGCTGGGACTCTTTGCTCAGAACTTTGCTGCTGTCTCTTTATCTGCCATGTTATTGCTCTTTGGAGCTGCATTCCTTGTCTTCAGGGAGGAGTGAGAGCTTGCTTGTGAGGTTGAGAGACACATGGTGCTGTAAATAAGTTAGCCAGAAACTTGGCCTGCATGTTTCCAATGATGTTAAACTATAACTTTCTTCCGACATGTGGAAAATTGATTCAGGTCTGCTTTTCACCTGAAAGTGACAAACTACGACATGTTCATTATTATTATCACTGCTTAATCAACACACATCTCTCTCTGTTTGTGTGCACAGTCCTTTCTTAAAAGCAGAAAATGAGATTGTAGTTGTTCTTGGCTGATCAACACAAAACCTTTTTCCTATGATTATTTTTCATCTACAATGTAAATTGTAAATTCTCACTCTTTTGTTGCTTTTTTTTTCTTTACAATAGCTGGTGACCTGCAGAATCACCGCTCTCGCAATCAGAGGCAATTACTTTTACACAGCGCACAAAAACACTGATGTCAGACACATTCACACTCACTTTTTCATCTGCATAAATAAATCATATGGCTGATGATATGTGCCATAGTGATCCATAGGCATGATCACAAGTTTATTTAATTATTTTCAACCCAACAAAACAAATAAACAAAAACATGATGCTGATGCTATGAACACCCTACACACATGAGTCAAGATGCAGAAAAACTGCTCACGGAAACTCTGCACACTCCAGTTATCGCAGTTATCATAGTTCTGTTTCCCTCTCTTTGAGGAGTTCTTAGACAGCTCTCGATCTGATAATGTGTAGCTTGCTCATCAGCTCAGAAGAGACCGCAACGCAACCTCACACAGTGGTTGCGTGCTTTGCCCACAGTGGCAAAGACTTGCACTTTCATATTCAATTCATCTTCTCCATCATGTACTTTTAGATGTTTCATACAGGGTTCAGCATATTAGTTGTTTTCACAGGTGTGCTCTATATCTCAACAATGGCTCATAATAAGACGACAGTCTTTCAACCCGGTCAAGTGCCTCTATGGATGTCATTAGTTAAAATATTTACCTATTTTACTTCAGCTCATATGTCATTGTACTGAATTTGAGCAACCCTAAGCTTAATGCAGATTACTTTTAACAATTATCCACCTCAATTAAATCTATGGTCTGGCACACAGGCTGTTGTCGATCAGGGCAAGCTAAAGAATAAACATTTTATGTCAGCAAGGGGTGGGAGAAAGCCATTCACCAGAGCATATCTTAAGTGCTGCTGATGTGGACTGGCCCTCTCCACACGCTCTTCAAGGCTGGTGTGTTTCCTGAAAACTTCTAACATTTGAATCTCTTCCATTTATAAGCCTGCGATTAACCGCACGGCTCAGGTCCGCGTGAAACCCGCGCGACCATGCTCGCGTGAACCCGCGCAGCTAAGGAGCCGTCGCTCTCTTTTATTTAAATACTTTGCGCTGCCAGGAGCAAAGTCCAGCATAAACGTCTGTCACCCTCTGACTCACTCTTGGTTGCTTAGGAACCCATGATAACAACAGATAACAACAACAGACGGTGTCACAGACCACGTGTTCTCTACTCCACACCCACTCACACAAACACACTCAAACACAAAAACAACAACACAAAATAGGCCTATTGTCCAGCACAATCTGGACCCCGCGGAACTTCTCAAAACCCCACAAAGCGGCGGATCCCACAAAGCGGTCTACATTTCGTTCCACTAAGACGGCGAACCAAAAAAGTTCGAACTGCGCAACTCTGCGACTTAATGCTTCTGTACAAAAAAAACCCCACTGAGCGGCTTTGTACATCGCCCCACTAAGACGGCGAATTTTAGCCCCACTAAGCGGGCACGGACAACGCCCCACTGAGCGGCGAAGACGTACAGTTATAGAGTTGGACTCTAAACTTACTCGGTGTTGCTTAGCGTGTAGTATAGCCTCGGATCCCGCCGATCGTCATTCATCAAGGAGAGAAAACAGACAGCTAATCCACTGGCCCGATGACAAATTCTCATGTCTCGGGATTTTACTACAGGAACTTCCTAGCTGACGTCAGTCTTTCAGCGTGTCTCTTCTCCCCTCGGTGAATGTCGACTCCAGGGCTCCGGCTCTCGAAGGACCAATTAATGATAGGTTTGTAGCTTGAACCTATTCGCTGGAACGTTGAAGACAATATAATTACACAGCAAGCAAGACACAAAGTAGGCAAAGTTCTTCATGTTTCTCGTGCACAGGAGAGAACCGGACAAACGCCGTTCCTTCGCTTGACCCCAGTTGCTCTCGTCCGCTCCCCCGTAACACTGTTCTTTTATTGAGGTTACATGAATATGCATAGGTTCATTAACATACAACGTCTACATACACACTGTTAGGGAAAATGTTCTAAAACACTTCTTCAGTAAAGACTCAGAGAAGAGAAACACACAGAAGTTCTTGCTAGCAAGGGCAGTCTCCACACTAAGAGACTCCAGTGAGAGAACTGCCCTGGTCTTTATTTATACTCTTGAGCGTATGTGTGTGTGTATGGTGTGTGTGTGGTGTGTGTGTGTGTGTGTGTGTGTGTGTGTGTGTGTGTGTGTGTCACTGCTGATCAAAAGGGTCATATAACATACAAACACAAAAGGTACATCCTTGGTCATAAAGAGGGTAGTCTCCCCCACCCTAGATGGCACGGTGAGGAAGTCCAGCAGTTAAAGCACTTAGACTGAAACAGACATAGCTACGTTAAAACAATAAAACAAGGTGCGACCTCTCCCATGCTTCCAGGCGTGGGGGTGCATTCCTGGGATGCACCCCAAGCCTGCAGCCTGTTAGAGATCACACACAATTAATTATATGCCTCTAAGTATACATGGTTGAATATTTTCTAATACAAATAACTACATGCAGTATTCTACCATATGCAAACTTATATCACTAAAAGATTATACTGACTACTAAATACAATTTTCCATTGACACACACAAAGAGTACCTTGCCTGTGCGTTGTGTAAGTGTGTGTGTGTGTGTGTGTGTGTGTGTGTGTGTGTGTGGTCAGAGTGTGACCCCATAAATGACTTCCCTAAACCTGCTGGTCTGGAAGTCCAACAGTTCATCTAAACAAAAGGCACTTAGCCTAAAACAGATATAGCCACGTTTATCCTACCATAAAACAATAAGACAAGGTACGACCTCTCCCCATGCTCCCAGGATGTAGGTGTGCATTCCAGTGTGGAATACACACCAAGCCTTTGCAGCCTGCTAAAGATCACACATCCTATCACTACACAATTGATTATACACCTCTAAGCATATATGGTTAAATATTTCTAAGCATAAATGACAATCAACAATACAAAACCTAACATTAGTCCAGCCTGGAAGTAATACATGCGTGAACTAGTTTTTCAGCATCACTCTGGGACAGGATATTTCTAATTTTAGAGATGTTGCACAAATGGAAGAACGCAGTCTTACATATTTGTTTTATATGTGCATTGAAGAACAGGTCTTGGTCAAAAATGACTCCAAGGTTCCTCACAGTGTTACTGGAGGCCAAGGTAATGCCATCCAGAGTAAGAATCTGGTTAGATACCATATTTCTAAGATTTTCAGGGCCGAGTAAAATAACCTCAGTTTTATCTGAATTAAGAAGCAGAAAGTTAGCGGCCATCCAGGTCTTTATGTCTTTAAGACATTCCTGCAGTTTAACTAATTAGTGTGTGTTATCTGGCTTCATGGACAGATAGAGCTGGGTGTCATCTGCATAGCAGTGAAAATGTATACTATGCCTTCTGATGATACTGCCTAGGGGAAGCATGTATAATGTAAACAGAATTGGTCCTAGCACTGAACCCTGTGGAACACCATAATTGACCTTAGTGTGTGAAGAGGACTCTCCATTTACATGCAAAAATTGGAGTCTATTAGATAGATATGATACAAACCACTGCAGCGCAGTACCTGTAATACCTAAAGCAGGTTCTAATCGCTCTAATAGGATATTATGGTCAACAGTATCGAACGCTACACTAAGGACATTGCACTAGCAGGACAAGCACAGAGATGAGTCCACTGTCAGAGGCCATAAGAAGATAATTTGTAACCTTCACTAAAGCTGTTTCTGTGCTGTGATGAGCTCTGAAACCTGACTGAAACTCTTCAAATAAGCCATTCCTCTGCAGATGATCTGTTAACTATTTGACAACTACTCTTTCAAGGATTTTTGAAATGAAAGGAAGGTTGGAGATCCTATAGATCTAATTATAGAGCCTATAATTAGCTAAGACAGTTGGGTCTAGGGATGGCTTTTTAAGTAAAGGTTTAACTACTGCCAGCTTGAAGGCCTGTGGTACATAACCGATTATTAGAGATAGGTTGATCATATTTAAGATTGAAGCATTAATTAATGGCAGGACTTCTTTGAGCAGTTTGTAGGAATGGGGTCTAAAAGACATGTTGATGGTTTGAAGGAAGTCATTACTGAAGTTAACTCAGAAAGATCAATTGGAGAAAAAGAGTCTAAATGAATATCATTGATACTGTAAGTAGCTGTAGATAATATCACATCTGTGTAATAAATATAAGCCTGTCTCTCTGAAAATAAATAGATAAATAACTAAAGCGCTTACATTCTGTTGTAGATGCAGATGTTGCAGATGATACGGTATTATTGCCATAGTAACATCATTATTTATGCAATGAAGGCTCCTCCAGTGTACCGTACAATGTTATATGTATCTTCTTATTCGTGTTTGATCCAAGAGAAGACGAGCAGACAGTCGAAAGAAGAGAAAGGAAGGAAATTTGAATTGAAAGATGAAAGACAAAAAACAATTCTCTCTGGAAAAGCTGTATGTGGAGGAAACACTGGAGAGTGTGGCAGCTTTGATCATCCTGCCATAAAGTCTGAGGTTTCTAGTCTGGAGGTGGTAAATTGGCACAGTTGGGCAATTACCTCACAGCGCTGTGATTTCTCAAAGGCCACAACATGGTCACCGTTTTCAGAATCTTTTCAGGAGTTATTTTAGATTTGTAAGCAATTTTTATGGATTGAGCTCATTGAAAAAGTGCGCTTCAATTAGATATAAATGTCTTTTTTTCTTTCTTTTTTTAAATGAAAACCTCCATAATATAGTGTACATTCATCTTATATACTCTATTGCAGACATGTTAAACATAATGCCTGGAGCCCAGAATTACCCCGGCAAAGAATCCCATCCGACTTGCTAAACAGCTTTGGAAAATCTGATAGAGTGCATACATTTTTAGGCTTAATTGTATTTGTATATAGTTTTTACAGTTTTTCCTGTGCTTTTTTTCACCGTCTACTATAGAAACTTGCTAAAGAGTGTCCTGTATTTTATAAATATGGGAAACTCTGGGGAGTGAGCTACCAGAACCTTTTACACAATGTGAGATGTGAGATGTGATGTTGAAATTGCACTTCGTTAACTTATATTAAGATATATCAAAATGTGTAGTTTTATGTGTATTGTAGTCTTTACACCCACAGAAAGTGGCGTTTCACTTAACCAGCCCACTCAAGTTCTAAGCGGGCTGTAGCTTTTGACATCCCTGCTGTATAGTGTTGTCATTTTGACTTTGGACTCACAAAAAAAAAAAAAAAAACACAAAAAAAGCCAGTCTTTATTTACAAGTAATCAGCTAGTTGTCAACATTTTCTGTTGAGCAAGAATTTTGCCTTCATTTCATAGCAACATATTGGCAATTTATTTTCATCAAACCATAAAGTATGGGTTCAGCATTAAAGACATGCTAACTACAACATGTGCAATTAGGATTACAGTCAATCGCTAATGAAATCTGGCACCCCGGCTCTCTGTGCCAGAATAAAAACCTGCTCTGCTGCTCCAAAGCTGAGCTCTGCGTGTTTATTCTTCATGAAAGAAGGACTATTTATTTTCTTCTGAACAGGTTGTCATGACCAATAGAGAGAAAGTACACTTCAAAAACCATTGACTGAGGTACATCTGCGTGTTAGTTCTTTGTGGTTTGCCGTGCTGTTGGTTGAGGTGACCAGGCATGGAATCCCATTGACACCGTCTAAAAGGCCAAGTGGTACCGCTGCTGCTCGGAGATTAAGTTTGGAATAAATATGTCGATACCACCTAATGCAGATGACACCACGGTGATTGGCCTCATCAGTGACAACGATGAGGCCGCCTACAGGGAGGAGGTGGATCGTCTGGCTGAGTGGTGCGACAGAAACAACCTGCTGCTTAACACCGAGAAGACCAAGGAGCTCATCGTGGACTACAGGAGGAATGCTGACCCACATCCACCCATCCACATTAAGGGGACGGCTGTGGAGCGTGTGAGCAGCTTCAAGTTCCTGGGAGTCCACATCTCCGAGGATCTCACCTGGACGACCAACTGCTCCAAGCTGGTTAAGAAGGCTCACCAGCGCCTCTTCTTCTTGAGGACTCTGAGGAAGAACCACCTGTCCTCAGACATCCTGGTGAACTTCTATCGCTGCACCATCGATAGCTGCAGCATCCTGACCAACTGTATAACAGTCTGGTACGGGAACTGCTCTGCCTCGGACCGGAAGGCATTGCAGAGGGTCGTGAAAACTGCCCAGCGCATCGCCGGAGCACCACTTCCTGCCATAAAAGACATCTACAGGAAGCGGTGTCTGAAAAGGGCTGGGAAAATCATCAAAGACCCCAGTCACCCATCACATGGACTCTTCACCCTCCTGCCCTCTGGGAGGCGCCACAGGAGCCTCCGGACTAAGACCACCAGGTACCGGAACAGCTTCTTCCCCACAGCTGTCAGACTCCTGAACTCTGCCTCCTGACATCTGACCCACGTTAAACTCATGGACTGAACATACACACACCCACAATGGACAACTGTACCCTCAAACACAATAATAACATGGACTGAACCACCACTCACAACCACTAGCACTTTATATAGCCTCTGTAGAAACTATCTACACCCTCACTTATCTTAACTGCACTACTGTATAGCTCTGTGTAAATAATCATTCTGTACATTCGATAATTTTTAATCCTACAACTGTTTACAACTTGCATAGTTCCCATTTCTGTATAGCTGTATATCCCAGATTCTGTAAAGTTATTTATTTCATATTCTGTATAGTTTTTCATATTTATATTCATATCCTGTACATAGCTTGTACTCACTACAGCCTGTACATACTTATAGTTATAGAATATTCACAACATACTTCATACCGTGTACATTATAACATACCATAATAGACCCATTTCTGTAATATACTCACATATCTATATTATTGCTAATATATATTGTAATATATCTATATCACTAAAGCACTTCTGGATGGATGCAAACTGCATTTCGTTGCCCTGTACCTGTGCATGTGCAATGACAATAAAGTTGAATTCTATTCTATTCTATTCTAATGAAGTTGAATGGTCACTGTCATCAGGAGTACTGCTCTGAGAGGCCGCTCTGTTCCTGCTCATTTAACCTTCCTGCCTTCTTGGGACCTTTTTGTGCCACTGCTATGTGTTAAATGGCTGCCATTTCCACTGTGTTCAGTGGAATATAACCAAACTTGCCACAGGATAGTTTTTACCTGTCAATGTTAATATTCCAGTGTGAATTCCTTAAATCAGCCTAAAATGGCTGAGCAGCAGAAATCCCCACACCCATCACCCTGGGGACCATTTTCTGCCCATTGACTTCCATTATAAACGCTATTTTTCAACCCCAAATTATCATCATATGATTTTATTTTTTCTTCTTTTCTTGGATGTCAATGAAGACTCAGGGCCTTGAAGTTTTAATTTTTAAATTGCAAAAAAAATGCAAAAAAAATAATGGCAGGTCAAAATGTATGTTGGTGCCAATCTTTGGTCCATCTAAAGGCCTACTTATAATGACAATCACATATTACTTCAACTGGTTTTTTGTGGAAATATTTAGTTTCGTTTTTTGGTTTTTGGGGCTTATAACACAGGGCGCTCATGTAATAACACTGGGATTTGAAGGGTTAAAACAACGAAAATATAATTAAAACTTTACATGAATATTTCAGGGAGAAGTAGTTTTACAAGGTTGGCTAATTTAAAGTGGAATAAAATATGGATATATGGTCTTTTTATGGCGTGGCTGAGAATGGTCCCTAGGGTGATGGGTGTGAGTTTTTTAAAGGATGGCAGGAGGGTTAATTCTCTCATTACCTAGTGCTGTTGTATCAATGGATTTAAATTTTCAGGCTGGAAAATTTTCTGTTACACATCTATCTGGTATTAGTGTCAGTCGATTTAGTTACACCTTGGCAAACAATTCAGCTGTAGCTAAATTAAGATCATTCTTTGGTTCCAACATCAATGAAATTGATGAGTTCTGTTTTGTTATTGCTTCACTGCAAAATGTGAGGAATTGATCCTTCGATTCACTGATTATATCTTAGCTTTTATTTGTGAAGATACCATGGAAAATAGGTAAAGACTCGACATATAGATTTAGTCTCAACTTTCACGTATTTTTTCAATCAGATGGGTGGAGTTAGACCACAGATTAATTCCTATGTTTGTGTTTAAATCCCACATTGATTGCACCCTTTTAAAACATTTTGAAGAGCCAAGTATTTATTAGTTTGTGATCTAATGTAGATACCGCATAGACTGTAAAATGATTCAACAAAAGAGGAGAGTACTACAGCTATTTGTGTTGTGGGGCCTACTATGTTTTTGTTTTTTTTAAAAAATGATGAAACACTGAAATAAATTAAAGGACAAATAAAAAAAATATTAAAAGAATAATGTGAAAAGGGGGTAAGTGGTATAATCAGAATTTACAGTATAACTTACCATTTCACCTGTATTTTATTTATGTCCTTTGTTTACATTTATATAATTTACTTTTTGAATTCTCTGAAAAACTTTTTGACAAACTATCAATATACCACGTCAGGGACCAAGTAGTAAGGCATAGAGGACACCGGTGTTTAATTCAAAAATGGTGTTTTATTGATCCCAAAATATGAAAGATAACTAACAAAGCCAAAAATTTAAACATGCAGACCAATAAAAGAGGTCATCTCAATAAACTAAACTCAAAATAACAACTAACAGCACCTCAAACAGACATAAGCCAAACTGACCTGCTGAAATGATACATGATTGCCCCTTGGGCATAAATAAAGTCTTACTGATTCTGATGAGGAAATTTAAATACCGGCTTACCTAAACCATATGACACTCAAGGGGAAAACAAAACGGTTGCCATATAACCAACTAACACAAAACAATTAAACAAACTCCCAAACACCCCACAGACCAGCATGTGGTTTACTCCAATGAAGCTGTCAGCAGTACTTCAGCTTTGCCACACCTTTTGCCAACCAGGAAGGAGAAGCCAAACCCCCAGGTAACTCAAAGAAAGATGCATTGTTAGAACATAAAACAAAACTTTGACCTTGCAGTGTTGATATGTGTGCACACATATAGACATTGGAAGGTGTGATGTAAAAAAAAAAAATTAATAAAGAAATAATATATTGGACAATAAGTAAAAGATATTTCAAGTAGTGAGTGCAAAGTAAACTAAGGTGAAGCAAACTAGTGGTGTGGTCTTACCATGTGTGGCTTGTCATCAGACATACCATGATTTAGTCTGTCTTAGTAATAAAACTAAAACCAGCTTTAGTTAATCTGCCTTGATTGTCCACACATGATTGTCCACACACTTACTTACTTAGACTTAGTTCCTCCTACGCCGGGCGGCGCATCGGGCAGCTAGTGATCTCCATTGATGTCGGTCAGCAGCGACTGTTTCAGCTTCGTCCCAGGCAATGTCGACAGTTCTCAGATCGTCCATAAATGTTCGACGCCATGTGGTCTTTGGTCGGCCTTGCTTTCGCTTGCCAGTGCGTGGACGCCATGTCATGGCAATCTTAGCTGGGCGATGAGGGGGTAGGCGTAAAATATGGCCCGCAAAGCGGAAGCGCCTTTCTGCAACAACATCGGCTAATGGGCGGGTGCCTGCTCTTCACAGGACCTCCTCGTTTGTTATTCGGTCCCGGTAGGAAATTCTCAGGATTCGCCGCAAGCCACGTTGTTGAAGCACATTCAGGTGTTGAATAATTGCACTTGTTGAGCGCCAGGTTTCACTAGCGTAAAGTGCAGTAGGGAAGACGATAGAGTTCAGTAGTCTGATCTTAACCCTTACATTCAGGGAGGTTGAGTTCCAAATAGGTTGGAGACGTCGCAGGACACCAACTGCCTTCCCTACTCTGGCTTCGACATCCCGATCAGAAACCCCGTCATTCGAGATGATGCTGCCAAGATATGTAAAATTCTCCACCTCTTCAGCACGTTGTTGGTTGATCATGACAGGAATGCCATTGCCGGTCCAACTCTGCCATTGCCGGTTAACTCTGCCATTGCCGGTCCCAAGCCCGGATGAGAAAGGAGGAGGGTTGGGCGTGGGGCTAGCAACCCCACCCTGTAAAAACTCCAAATGCTACGGAAACAGCAAGTGAATCTCAGTATCGACTGTCCACACACATGACAGCTAAACAAAAAGCAATAAAAGCAATCGGTAAAGGCATTGCTTTCCCATTCTGAGAACATCTGAATGTTAGTGTATGCGAGGCACAAGTAGAATACAGATGGTTCTGTTTTCTCATTGTAGTTTTATCGAGTAAACCATATTCAGCTGGTACAATGATCCATGATCCTGGAGGATCAACCATGCAGCACATACTAAATACTGCAGGTATAATACAGTCAGTCAGCCATGTCAATATTAATTAAGAGGAGATAAGCTACACAGATCTAAGAATTCAGCCCCATTCATCTGAAATATCCCACTGTAAGTAGTCTAATGATAAAAAGTGACACAGGAGGGGGAGTGTGCATGTGTGCGTGTTTGGGGACATATTGTTGGACAACTCCACAAAAGTAAATCCACTATTTGCTCTGAGTCAATTATGTACCGTGTATTAATGTTCAATCAATATGGAAATAATTGTGAACAACATTAGTTTTGGTTTAAATGTAAACATGTAATGAAGAATAGATGATGGAAACAGACCGTGCTTGCCTTGTCAGTGATAAATTATACACAGATGTACCATCTGTGTTAACGAGTGCATGTTATGTTTACAATTATGGGATTTGAAGGCACAAATCAAACCCATGGTTTCCTGTATGTTTGCAGCAAAGTGTAAGCAAAGAACAAAAATATGGCAAATGCAGTGTGTTAGATTTCATATAACTTCAGCATAATTAAAATCTAATTATTTACATGTTTGGACATTCCGTGAATATTTACAATAATGTGATGACTTATTTCACATTTTCATTATTGTGCTTTGATTTATGAAAATGTTAAAACAAATGAGATAAATGCATTGTAACTGATTATATGCACAGATGCAGTAGTGTCAGTGTTTACTGTGTGTTGGCAAAGATTGCCAGGGTAACTGCAGTTGGCAACAGTTCTATTCTCGTCATGCTGCAGAAAGGAAGTATCTCAGGGTAGCATAGTGTGGTCAAAAGGGCACATTCTACCTGCATGAGTTAATTGGGTGTGAAAAGACATGAACAAGATTTAGATCCTTCACTTCAGCAGTTGAGAGAAGAGGAGCTGGAAGGTGTGATAATAAAAGGAACCTCAACAGTGACAGGTGGGATTAGCAAGCATCAGTGTGGTATAGAACTGCACTGCATCATGTGGCAAACTCTTATCTGGATCTACAAGACTATATTGTGGCAGCTTAAGAGTCAGTATCAGCATCTATTCAGTCGTGAAATGAAATGACGCTGCTGTTTCACAGCCAGTCATCCTATAAAAATACCTCTGAGATGAGTGAGGCACTTCTGATGCCATACTTAGGGATGCCACAAAAGAACTGAATGAATATATAAAAGGCCCATCTTAGAACTGAAAAGTTTCTAGTTTCATTTCAAACTTAACAAGGCCAGTGTATGTCATCTTTTGTTTTAAACTCTAAATGCTCGTGCCTAAGACAAATGTAGAATGGAGAAATATGGATGATTAGAATAAGATTATTAGCAGGACATGTCGTTTTTAAAAAGGATTTTTTAAGACTCTGGATTTAAAGTATATGAAAACCCAGCTACACATCAATAATAATAAGACATAAATATTAGTCATGTTGTCAATGTCATGTTGAATCAGTTGGCTTTTTTACTTTAGTGGAGCTTTGTTTCTACTTACAAGCTAGCAAATATTGGTGATGCACAACAAAAACATATTAATGAGTTATATGCAAGAAATCAAGGTCAAAAATACTCATTAGATATACAATACTGGACCACGCCTACTTATTTATATGTTAGTAGAAAAAAGATAAATGGGACCAGCAATTTATTGAAACATAACTTCACTGGGATCTCAGACCCAAATAAATGAAGCCAAAACTAAAACTCATGTCAACTTGAAGTTACTGAGCAGTTTGCAGAACTTTCCGTCTCAAAACAGCCGTGTGTTGTTTTTTTCCCTTTGTCAGAGGTCTTTTCAGTCAAAGAAAGTGACTGCTTTGAAGGAACATGTGATGGGTCGCCTCCAGCTGAATGCTCCAGGCTGCACGCCGTCATTTTGCTTTCACAATGCTGGGAGGTCAATTTCTAGTCTCTTTATAAATGCAGGGAGGGCAAATCATTTCAAAGGAAGGGATTTACATGCACATCAGGTTGAACCAGCTACCGAGTCATACAGCAGTGGAACTTGGATTGCAGCACATACAGTGGGAGTGGGACTTCAGTCTCAGCAAGGGAAAGCAGTACCCATTACAGTACTATATCTTTACACAGCAAAAGCATGTTTGCTCTTATCAATTTTCTAAATGTTCAAAAACATTATCAAGCACATTCTAGCGGTTTCATTCTCTCAATAACACAATATTGCTCGCTGGTGCAGTCCTCTACTGCTGGCCACTAAACAGCTCTAGTGAAGCAGATGCTCTGCTTTAGGGCATCTCCATTATTTATTTTTGTGTTTTTATTTTTTGGTCAAGACAGAATTGACTGTGTGACTGTTACTGATATCTTCTCCTCCCAATTTTCCCTAGTTGAATTGTTGAACCAACCTTTAGACCTTCCAGTCACTTGTGTTTGTCCCAACACTAAGACAGCCACAACCCTCTCACATTAATCATTACATTGTCAGTTACCAAGGAGAGCTGCAAGCCCGATCCTCTCTGCCAGTACTGATTTAAATCGCTTTAATGGCCATCCCATGCGGTGGAAATGCTCCTCAGCGGAAACAGCGGTGGCAGAAGCGATTGACCTGCCGTCTCTGCTGTGAAAGCTGTGCGTGAGAGAGGTCAGCACCATGAAGGGCGGCAGGCATTTGATTAAAGCTTCAACCCTGTATGTGGAAAACATGAATAATCCCAGATGAGAGGGCTTACGCTGACTTGTGAGGGTCAGACACAGAAGGATCCGGGGGCTTGGACTCTTGGTCTAGTGAGGCAGCCACGTACATATATCGGCCTGTGTTTTTCTACACAATGCAGCACAAGGAGCCACTTTCACTTCATGTGACATGGACATTTATCAAAAGTCACCACACTGATACAACTTTGCTATGTTAGTAAGGGATAAAAGTGTGGATGGCCCACACTTTTATACATTATTTAAGATAAAACAGATCCGCTCAAACGGTGCCTCAACTGGTATCGCTCTTATGAAGATCAGTACTTCATATAGTTTTGTGCTTAGGTAGATAGGTAGTTCAAAACAACATTAAAAAAGCAATCAAACTCAAAAAGCCTATGACGTATGCATCATTTTCTTTTCTTTTTTTTCAGTTGAGTTTGAGGGAAGAAAAGTGTGAAAAAAATAGAAACTAGGTAAATATTTGTTGATGCATGGGCAGCATTGAGGCACCAGCCTAATCACTAATGGGCCCTTTACACTTTATGTTTCTTCTTTGAAGCGAACACTGTGAATACATATTTAACTGAGTGAAAAAAAAGGTGATGCAGACGCGCGTTACACCCGAGTCTTAATACAAAGGTTTGTTTGTGAAAAGAAGAAATTGCTTCAAAATAACGCCAGTAGGATTTACCGGGCCCACAAGAAATAAATTCATTTTTTTTTATTTTGAGTGAAATAGAAGTAAAAGTGCAATGCTGTGAAGACAGGGTACACTATGACTGCAGTTATTAATGGAGGAAACTAAGTATGTTAGCTTTTCATCTACAATTCACACGTTTTTACATCTATTTGACTTTTAAAACCTTTCATTCCAATAATTGATCTTCTTTGGTGTTCTGTGTTTCATTTAACATCTGAACCATGGGGACTGCTGCAAAACTTTTCTTTTTTAAATGTGGTACTTTATAATTTTTGAGATGGTGTGTAATCATTTATTTCTTGATCACACTGATCTCTCATTTCACCCTATCACCACTTCCCATATCTCATTAAAGTAAAAGTCTTTGCGTTGGTTCATTGGCATTTATCTGCTTTCCTCTGACTCAGCTGAATTTCCATTTATTCTTGTCCCTCACCCTTTTGTCTGCCCACATTAGAATAATGTAATCTTGTTTCATAATTTTTCTCCTGTCAGCCCCACTTCATATTAGCTCCTGGTTACATTTGTTTGACTCTGCCCTTGCTTTGTTTCAGACCACAGACTAAGTCACCTAACATCAGAGAAATGGTAATGCTGCTGCACCTGTAACAATGTGTCATTATTCCTGTGTCAAATGACATGATCAAGGAAGAGCCTTTTTCTTTCCAGTCAGTTATTCACAGAGGAGATGTGGAACATTGTGAATGCCTTGGCTAGTAAGAAGACTGCTGGTGCAATATAAAATAAAAATAACAATTGTTGTTGTTTTTATTCTCCACTCCTGCCTTTCACTGAAGTTGCCAACAAGCCTTAGCTCAACATGATGCCCAGCATAAGTTTCCATCCCCACTTTCTCATTTCGAAAACTATCAATATGTAAATCAAATTGCTCTACTTCCTGTTTGTGTCTCCCCAACATGGGACGCCTCTGTGGTTACTCACCCTCTCATTGATAATCCCGCCCACTCCCTTTAACTGCATCTGACATATTGAATAGCTCAAATGTTGCTAGTTTGGCCTCAGTGGTAATTTTACGTGTTGACAGGCAGACACAATCCACAACCTGATCTCTGCTATCTGGTATACAGCTCATCCTCCCCAGAGTATTTAGATCGATGGAGTAAAGTGAGAGGACCTTTTTTTAGATCAGGAGCCAATCAGAGAGAAAGTGAATAAAGGGAGGTGGGGGTTCTTCCCTACTGGAAGCAATCATTAAAGAGCTGAAGCCATATGGGAATATTGGATAACTTACCACTGCACTATCCAGAGAGGGATTAGGAAATGCAGATCCACCCAAACATGAAACGTATCAATCGATCACTAGGACCCCTATATCCAACAGGTCAACTTTATTCCACACTGGCAAAAGAAATGATCATCAGAAAAGTTTCTCAGTCTTCATAGTCATGGACAACAAGACTGAAAAGACACACATTTGCATGAAAAATCTCCCTTGTTGTTGTTGAAGCCTGTGCTCAGATATTCCCTTAAAGGCAAACTGAGTTTCTAGTGAAAATCATGACACTAATTAAAAGCACAAGGAAATCATATTAAGCCTGATACAGTGTACAGAGATATGCATTAAATCTGATATTATATATATATATATATATATATATACAGGTGTGTGTGTGTGTGTGTGTGTGTGTGTGTGTGTGTGTGTGTGTGTATATATATATATATATATATAAAAGAGAGGTGAATGAAGAGCACATTGGTCCGCCAGTGCAGCTCTAAGTGGATATGAGTTCAGAGACGTATAGACCTGGTGCCAGCCATGAAAGGATCCTAAGCCAATTATCTTAAAATCAATTTCACTGACAGTGAGACAGTCGAGTAGAGGGGAAATACTGGGTTTGTCTTCTAGTTGTCTTCCAGTAAGTAGTCTTGTGGTAGCATTATGAACCAACTGATATCGGTGCATGTCAGAAGTTAATTCCTTGAATCTAAAGCAACAGATCTAAAAGAAAAAAATATATATCCATCAAGACTTCCACTGGAAAAAGAGACAGAGAAGATTACCTACTAGGTCCCTAAAATCTACCACTGCCTTTCAAGTCCACTGTGAATTTGTCTATAAGAGTCTTGACATTCTCCATTGACCTGTGGGGCCACAGGTCAATCAGAACATAACCAAAAAATAATAATAATGGGCATAAGAAAGATATCACCTCTGATTGAGTGGTAATTGCGTATTGATTGCAAACAAGAGGGTACTGTAGCATTTTTCCAAGAACAGATTTACCTTCGCTAATGGCTGTGGTTCGCATTGTAAAAATAAAGTATACTTGAACACAGTTTTTTCTGTACTTCTCTATCACTGCACTGTTGTAGAAGCCAAAATGTTTTCAGTTTCACATTCATGACTTACTTGATGACATTTACATCAATCAGACTAGTTTCTTACTTCAATTATTCCATTATCAACAATAAAAGGCAAAAAACTTGTCAAAATATTAAATTTATTAAAGTTATATTGTTAAAGAGTTTAGTCCTGGTAATTTCTGCAACACTGGTTGCTACCATGTTCAAAGCATGTGCAGCTAAACACAACCTGCAGAGTATTCAAACAATAACAACAGGATATAAAAAATAACCTGGATACTCCTGCTTTCCGACTCTAATATTCACCACAACTTAGCTCATAAAATCAATTCAATTAAACTTTTCTATTCAGTTTTATTTATATAGTTCAGAGAGGGGCAGCCATCTGTCACGACCGGTTGGGGTGAAGGGAGGAAGACAGGACAAAAGACATGCTGTGAAGGAAAACTGTGAGAAAAATGTTTATTATACATTTTTATACAAACCAAAATCTTTTGCATTTACAGAAACTTAGTGCTGTCTTCACATTTAAGATGCAGAAGTTACCCCTATTTTTCATCCATTGGTATAACTGGGTTTTTTTAATAGTTTCATAGTATTTCTCACAGTTATTATTGTTTTTTTGTAGTAGTAGTATTGACACCACATGCCTTTAGATGTTTGCACAAGTGTACAGGCATTAAATACTTCATTGATCTATATGAAGATTGAAAAAATTGTGTCACAAAAGAAGAAAAAACAGTAAAATGCAGAATAGAATAAAACCATAGAACTAAAAAAAATTAATCTACTCTTAAGCTCTTTTAGCAAATCTGATATTTGGCACGAGGCCCTAAAATCAGTCATAAACAGACTGCCTGTTCAGCTTTGATGTTAGATGTAATTCTACGTTTTGTTGCCCATGCTTTTTAAACAAAGTCAACATATGGCTCATTAGCATGTTTTCACAGCAGAGCTATTAAGTTTGGCATTGAAACCTCTGTTTGGACTTTTCTCGTGCAAACTTTGCAACACAAATGATTGTTTCCCCAAATAAAAAAACATCTGTTAGCCTTGAGTAACACCTTATCCTTCCTTCACCTGGGCTCCTGTTGCTGTGGAACACAGACTGATCCTGAATGAGCACAGTCAAAAATGAGAAACAGACAGCTCCTCTCTTCATCACATGTTAATTTGGTAAATCTTTGGTATTTTTTTTCTTCCATCTCTCTTTAATCTCCTTGAATGTCACCAGAGTCTTAAGCTACCTGCCTAGTTCGTGTTATCCACCATGCTGTTTGGTGGTACAATTTTGAATAGTTGTTTGTCAGTGTTTCACACATTTTTGCTGTCAGGATGTCTGCCCTGTTGTTGTTAAGTATTACATTTTGTCTTATATTATTTTTGTATCGGTGAATAAGAATGGTACACTGTGAATACAGGCGCCCTCTTAGTAAGCTTCACACGGCTACAGGTGGCTAATAATGTATTATATTTACCGTAATAACTTAGCATGCATGGCGATATCCAATATTATTTAAGACATACTGTTGGATATGTAACTCAGAGAGGGTGGTAAGCTGCAGTATCATTTATCTTAAATGCGATTGGTCAAAAGTCGACAATGTAGGAAACTTCAGTTTCTCATAAGATGTTTTGTCTTGTTACTTGTCAGGTGGTGTTTTCAGCTATTTTCATCCCATCTGAGGCATCAGACGCTATGCATGGACTAAGATGTTCAAGACCTCACAAAGGGTTCAGAGGCTGTTTACATCTTCTGGATTCATCTGTATGTGTGATGTTTTCCCACTTCATGTTTGAATCAGTCATCTATTATGATACCTCTTGAAGCCACACAAGAATGCTACTTTAACAACAAAACCCGGCTCAATTTTTAAGTGAACACCACATAATTCCTGCAATTTCTTCACATCACTATATGATATATGCATGTATACCTGTGTGTAGTCAGGAAAGTGTAATTAAAGTCATTGTATCTGGTTGTGCATATTTAGGAAAATCAGGTATTCCCTGGTTCATAAGGTGCCTTAGCAAGGGAACATGATAGTAGACGTTATAAGTCCACATACAGTAAAAGAAATGAGACATTATTTGACAGAAATCTATGTATTTTCCCCGTATTTATCAACATTACATGAACAAAAAATGTCTTTTTTGCTAAAATAAATTGAATTCGATTCTTAACAAATTATTTTCCTTTGGTTCTGGCGAGACCCTCTTTTTATTTTTGTGCCAAAATGGCTTCTAGAAAAGAAAAATAATCTCCATTAATTGCATTGATGATGATAGAATAAGAGTAAAGTTTACTTTATATGCTTTCAGTTGTTTTCTTTGTGTATTTTTAAAATGAGTAAAATGCAATGGACATTTTGGGACAGGAGTTTTATATTGTGGATATTGCGGACAAATCTACAACTAATGTTTGATGCTGTGATGTCAGCATAGACCAGTAAGGGATGTAAGATTAAATTAATGAATAATGTAGTCAGAGAGATGGAAGTCACTGATAATGAACAAACTGGGCATTTACTATATATATATATATTTTTTTTTTTTCTTTTTTCTTTTTTCTAAGTTTAGGTCTGCATCCATCACTACACCCAAAACGCCTGGTTTGTGGTTTTTAGGTGTATAGCTTGAAGTTCTCTGGTGACCTGTAATCGTTTTTCTTTAGCTCCAAAGACTATTACTTCAGTTTTGTTTTTGTTTAGCTGGAGAAAATTGTGGCACAACCAGTCATTAATTTCCTCAAAATTTACCAAGAGCCTGTACAGGGCCTCGGTCTCCTGGTGATATTGTGATATATATTTGTGTGTCATCTGCATAGCTATGATAGTTTATTTTGTTGTTCTTTATAATCTGTGCCAGTGGGAGCATGTAAATGTTAAACAGAAGGGGTCCCAAGATGGAACCTTGGGGAACTCCACATGTGATACTTGTCTGCTCAAATGTGAAGTTACCTATTGATACAAAGTATTTCCTGTTTTCTAAGTATGTTTTGAACCAGTTTAGTACAGTTCCTGAAAGACCTGCCCAGTTCTCCAGTCGTTTGAGTAATATGTTGTGGTCAACTGTATCAAATGCTGCACTGAGATCCAGTAAAACTAAGACTGACATTGTTCCACTGTCTGTATGCAGACATATGTCATTAAACACTTTGGTCAGAGCGGTTTCAGTGCTGTGGCTCTGTCTAAAACCTGACTGGAAGGCATCATAACAGTTATTCTGTTTTAAGAAGTAATTGAGCTGCTGAGAAACTGCTTTTTCAATGATCTTACTTAAAAATGGGAGATTTGAGATTGGCCTGTAGTTGTTCATTTGTGTCTTGTCAAGATTGTCCTTTTTCAATATAGGTTTAATTAAAGCAGTTTTTTAGTGGTTCTGGAAACACACCTGACATTAAAGAAAATAGTTACTGAACAACTTTTTTATGCAATATATTAAAAGATTGAAGAAATATTAAGATCCACAGAAAAATTTGTCAAAGATGATCTTTTACTTTAAACTTTGCTTTAATGAAATCCAATTGTATGGGAATATTGCCAGGCTACCAGCTGCTTCTCCTTTAAACTTACTATGTTATTGTGGTGGCCACATTGACAAATGACTGGCAGTCTACAATCCTACTGGGAGTCTGCAGTGAGACTCTAAGGTGACTGTGGACTCTGGGACAATCTGTCTACAGTGATTGTGAATTTTGCACTACAGTTGACTCTATAGATCGAAAGCACTTATCCAGTTGTCTTATTTTTTAATAATCAAAGGGGAAGTAAAGCCAGTGAGAACACTGATTGCTGGAATGTTTCATCAATGGCTGGGACAGTGCTAATGACTGACCACAGCAGAGTGCAGGGGAATAGATATATTATAGGCAGGAGGAGACTAAGACAATGCTTGTTCACCATTACTTAACTGCGTCAACATTTAAGCCCATCAAGCCGTCTCTTCTTAGCCTTAGACTGCAGTGGGCCGTCAGAGGTTGTCGCTCATTAGTTCCGTTTCTTTTTATTACCTTTTAAAATGCCACAATTAAGTACAAATTTCTTTGTCTTGTCAACTCGCTGACTCTTTTATAGAGAATAAATTCTTGGCAACACACAAAAAATGTCAGATTTGTATGGTTAAATTTAGCTTTGGGTACAATATAATGCAGTGCCTGGCTGAGCCCTTTCACCAGAAGGCTGTAAAAAGCAAAGAGGAAGAAAATAGGGCAAAGTGCTCTAAAGTGGATTGCAGATGTCTCTTGAGTCACCACTGGAATGACACTACAGTCTTATATCAAGCTCTCAGGACCCCCACCCCCTCACCTCATTCTACCCAACTCTTCTTCATTGACGTCGTTCCTCCACTCTTGAAACCCCCTTTGTGGGATATCATCGGTATTTCTCATAGCCTCCTTCAGCGATATAAATTGCTGCCTACATCAGTCGCTATCATGTGTACCCTGGAGAGAGACAGAAGGAACAAGAAAGATGGAGAGAACACACGCTGAGTACAACCTTGTTGTGCGTTGGGGAGAGAAAGCGAGAGATTCCGTGAGTGTGTGTGCACTTGTGTGTGTTTGACAGACCAGCAGAGGAGGTGTGTGTAATATTTGCCGCGGAGCTTGTGTTTACGTGCATTCTTCTAGGTTGAAAATGAATGCATGCATGTGTGTTTGCATCACACATGTGAGCATTGTACAAAGTGTACAGCCCACAGATGGAAAAAAGAAAAACCAGGATTCATCAGCACGCGTCAGCAGTGGGTGTTTAAAGACATGAGGCCGCTTGTTTTAGGGTATTTTCTCTGCTTATGTATTTCCACCATGACTCTGTTGGAGAGATCAAAAAGTATTGCTGTGGAAACCAAAAAGCTAGTTACTCTCAGACTACTAACAGTCCGGCATTTGTCTGCGGAAATGCCAAAAGAGAAAGAGAAGAGGAAAGGAAAGAAAGCGAGATGGGGGCACGAGGAGGAGGAGGAGTGCATTCACATGCGGAGGCGGCAGGCGGCTCATGCTGGCTTGTATTCTTGAAGTAATTTGTGGGCGACTGTAATTGAATGTACAGTGAGATGAACAGGATGCCCAGCAAATCCGCCTACCCACACAAGCCAGAAGTCAGATACGCCGGTGGCGTGTGTGCTGGATGCGTGCATCTAATGTGCATTTTCCTAATCAGCAGTGCAATTATGTGCTAAATTGCAAAATACACTTCTGTCTTTGTGTAGAAATCTGATATCTGTATCTCTCTTTCGCTCATTTTTTATGTTTTATTGCCCTACAAATGTTGTCTCAGAGCTGGTATGACTTTGATTCATAGTGCTTGACGTCTTTATGGTGGGCTTTTCGAGCTAAAATGTTTGTGCCATTTACCTAATGTAATAAGATAAGACTAATATTCAGTGGGATGATCTTGCTGCTGACAAGCTGAATTTACAGAGTACAGATATATGCTGTGCTGTGGGTAATCTGTTCCAGCTGAAACTCTACCCCCCTGAAGGATCACATATTTAAAGAGATGAATTCAAATTCCAGTGACAGAGCTGAGATGTGCTCACGTTCATAATCCTCGGTTCTAAAATGAAATTATAAATGTGAGTTAGAATAAACTATTAATCACATCTATTGCTCACATTAATCAGCTTCTACCTCTTCTTCTTCAAGCCACAGTGAAGTTTAGTCTCCTGTAAAAGCTGTTCGCTCACTGATGCCACCTTTTAACGTTGTAGATGCCAACTTGAGTGTTTCTATGGCAACAGCATTATCCCTAATTGACGAAAACTCACTAAAGCTTGTGGGTAGCACAGTGTTTCACAAACAAACTCTTAAATAACATCAAATTGGAGTTCTGATGACTAATGGCTGCTACAGGAGCATGACGTGTGTGGTTGTATCACGAGCTCATAGCTCAAGTCTGCTGTTGCTAATGGGCCATTTTCATTAAGTTTAAGGTGTTTTATTTCCATCATGAAATGATCTTAAAAAACATTCTGAAGAAAAAGCAGTTTAGTTGAGAATGTGCTAACTGACAGATTCATTGATTCTGTATCAAATAAATCAGACTTTTTCTTTTGTTCTATGTCAAAACCTTTTGCTCGTTTTTACAAAACCGATAATCTGTTCCCCATTTATGCCAAAGAGACAGCAGGTAGAAGGAGAGCAAAATGATTAAATTCAATGATCACTGCCAGTTCTGTCTTGGCTGCTATGGTTTCACTTATTTGTGAGTCAGACAAATGCAGATATTTCCTCCTTTTTTCTTTTCTTTTTTCTCCTCAGCACCTCAAATGTTTGTTGTTTAGGTGTTTGAAAGTGAAAGTTATTGTCTGAAAGGCCCTGTGTGGCCCTGAACATCACACATTTCCTTCTATATTTCACCATGTCTGCCTATGACATTTCTATCCACTGAAAATGAGTCATTTTTATTCAGAAAAGCTTGTCCGCATGAGCAAAACCACCATTTAATCATTAATTGACCACAGTTCAAATTCATGGGCACAAATATTGTGTAATCACTACATTTTTTTAGTGTTGCCTCATTATAAAATATAAATAGTGTCTAAAATGTTGAAAGCTCCTCTACCAATGCATGTCAAATAAATTCTTAGCCTCTAAAATCCTGTAATAAAAGTGAGCACGAGATAGCCGGTTATAAAAATATATACCTAACAATTTCAGCTTTTCTAATTTGTAATGCAAGTCTTTTTTTCTCTCTATTCAAGGTTCAAAAATGGCACGGGAGGGTTACTCTTTATTGCTTTTATATCCACTCATTTATTTTATGAGAAACAGTGATTAATTTATCTGTTTATTAATCTATTTTACTTTAAAAACTGCATAAACACTTAAATCCAGCAACTGTGCGTGAGGTCACTTCTTTGTACTACACACAGCATGCCTACACTTTTATTGTAGGCTACCCTCGTCTCTTAGATTCCTCCCCTGCCCACTCTCTTACACACTTACATCCCCATACAGGAAAAAGGCTGACTCATCACCACTTCATTACTCAGGTGAGCTATGAGTGTGTTTACACACACGCTGATTGATATTAACCCTCTTTGTTTAAATCTTCTACACCAGCAGACAGTTTGCCAGGCAGTGGGCTGGTCCACTTGCAGGAGTGGGCTGGCGAAGGCGGGGTGTGTGGAGCATACTGACCAAAAAGCTCACAGTGCCCTCTACTGATGGCTGACAGCAAAATTTTCCTGTTAGAGCAATCTTTGCTCTCTCCTCCACCTATCTTTTTTTTCTTCCACTGTATTTGAAAGCTTAAGTGTTAAACTTTTTGTAATATATACAAGACCTTTAAGTAATAGCACCAAACTTAAACTGTACTGGATGATTATAAAATAGTTGATCTCAAGAAAATATCTCTTTTAAACATGGTTTTGTTGTTCATCTGTCACCCGTCCATCTCCAGCATAGGGATTTTATGCCATCCCATGCTGAAAAAAGGAAAGTCTTTGTTCAGCCACGGTGGGTATTGCTGCTCATGCCTATCATGGTGTTCTTCATATGAACATGTGTAACTACCAGCTATAGAGGTTTTAGCCAAAATGCATGACTACCCTACAGCAGAACTGTAGGTTGCTGGGTGAGTGTATGTTTCCCTCCTTCCTGTCTCAGGTGCCTCCCTGTCTTCTATAGAGCCAGTGGTTTGTGAGCAGCTGACTCCACTCAGCAATCACCATCACAAATACATAACCCTAGGGGAGATACTGGTGCTAGCGGGCTATTGTCTTGACAGCGTTTGGTCTGTGTTTAAAAGTATGTTGACTGGCTTTGCTGTTTTATCTTTTCTTAAGACCATCACAGCTCTTCTTGGAAAAAGCAGGTGTGCCGCCTCTCTAAATTTTTATTAAAATCATCCCATCTCCTTGGCTGCCTTCCTCATTTGCTTCTCCTCATTTTCTGGACATTTGGCACATTTTCTGTAACTTAGTATTCAACAAGAGAATATTTTTTTAAGGTTGCATTAAAGTTAAGACACATCACTCCAGCATCAAGCCAAGCAAAACCCAAATAGCAAATTATCTAGTTTTATATTACATATCGCAGCAAAATTTAATGAAATATTGCTTCATTATATCGACTCTTGAATATTTCACTGTACATGTTTCTATTTTAGAAAACGAGGCCTTGATGGAATAAATAATCATCAAGGTTTGCCTTCATTTCAAAGTCATTTTGAAAGCAGCTGTTACATTTTTCAAATGGTGTTTAACTCATTTGCGACTGAAGGCTTTTCATTTATCTTTCTCGAGCTCACTTTCCCTTTCAAATCACATTAACTAAAACATATTAAACAGGCCAACACATCAATTTCCCTTCACTTAGAAGAGATGAAAAGGCACAGTGTCATTTTTAATGAACTAAGGGGACAAAAGGTGTTTGGGGAGTCCCTTACCATTGATGTCAGCAATCACTATGAGCATCAGAAAGACAACGATGACCTTTTGACCTCTGAGCTTCCTGATTTAATGGGGTCCCCCGGAGGTGGCGGCGGAGCCGAGGGGCCATAAAGTGCAATTCCAATTGCAATCCGAGGAGAACCACCGTCAATGAGAAGGTCGCCAGAGTACAGGTGATATGAGGTCAGATCCAGTTTATCACAGTGTGCCGATCATTAAATCATTTGAATTGTACATATACTGAATCCTAGAAACATCACAAAGGAGTTCTACAATGTAAGCTGGAGAAAAGAAACAGTAACTAATAAAAGAAGGCAGTGAAACGGGATGCTTGGCAAAATTTGTGGTTCTTTGCACTAAAAGTCCTTGCAGTACAGTTATTACTGGCAGGTCTGAAAAGAGAAAAGTGCACACTCTGGTCATTTTGAGTTACAGATACGAGGTTCCCCCCCCTCAGTTTTTGTATTTGCATGTCAAAAAGTATTCATAATACTTTGACCACTCTTTATATTTGGCTTTCAGGGTTGAATTCTACCTGTGATCATTGGTTCAAGTTTTATGATTATTGATCTCATAATGTTGGACTAAATCATGTCTTGCAGCTTGTGAAAGATAGTGGGTAAGCGTTTAGTCTTAGCATTCATTCATGTTCATTTTCAATTTACAAATTTTAAAACTAACACTCCCAAATGCTTTTTGTATGACATAATTTCAAGTTGTCTCCTCTCCTGGGCCCTTTTCTAGAAATGAGAGAGGTACTACAAAAAGTTCAACATAGCCAGGCTTTCTTTGTGTTTGCTGGCTTGAAAAAAGCTAAAATTCCAGTCAGAGATATCAAGTACCACTACGGTGGTTAACAGCATTCTGTTAACCCAGGCTTTCTGCTCCAGGTTCTGTGTGGGCTCCCATAAAAGAGGGCATTTGACATGTCTTTTCTCTCTTCTACTGCACAAAAGTGACCGACTGAGTGCCGCCTACTTCAGAGACATTGCCAGAGGAACAGATAAAGATATGAAAAGAATACAGTCTTGTTAAGTCTGTTACTGTATTTAATTTATCATTCAGTGTGCTCTTAGCAATATTTCATTGTATTGCAAAACACAGTTTTCACAAAACCTGCTTTCCGGAGCAGCACCCAAGTCTAGTGAAAACTCTTAACCCTGCGACTAGAGGAGCTCAGGGTTTTATGTTCCTCAAAAAGAGCTGAGTTAAAGTCTGAATAAGCAACCTGGGAAACAGACTTGGAGTTTCTTTTTGACTCCATCCTCCTGCTGTACCTGAAGCAGTTCATGTTAGAACACATTCATTTGCACAAATTTACATATGAAAAATTATATGTTGGTTAATCATTTTACGCATTTAGCATGATCACTTTCATCGATGGAAGGACCGAGACAACAATCGCAGACATTGCAGATTCATTATTACCTCAGGATAAACTCTGTAGGCTACATCTGTCTAACACTGGGACTCTTTGTTTAAAGACCTTTCCTGAGTGCACTGCAAAACTAATTTTACAATTGCAAACATCTCTTGTAACATACACACCGAAAGCCCGAAAAATTCATCCTCAAATAACTCAATAAAATAGCGAAGTCGGCATTAAGCAATGATGAGCTGGTCCTGATGTTTCTAAACAAGAAAAGGAAGAAACAGAGATTATGGATTCATCCAATTCTCAAAAGAAGGTAGCAGCAGGGAGAAATTCATGGTTTCAACCAGGAGTCGAAGTTGCATCATGACCACTTCTGTATGTATTTCAGGATGTCAGTGGTGCAGTGGCTCATGTTGGCAGAATTGGGACCACATCTGGGGAGGCAGAGAAATTTTGAGATCTGTTTATTCGCTTGCTAAAAAATCTGAAAAATTAAGCTTGATTGGAAAAAGCTGATGCCGCTAAATCACGTAGTTGGATACGAATGGTGTCACAGGTGAGTCCAAAAACTGTTTAAATGCATGAAATATAAGCAAAAAACTTTACTTGTCTGGTATGTAAAGGCCTTTTTTCTGAAATAGGGCACTGCTGAAGTTGCAGTGCAATGTCATTGAGCACCCTGCACCCCCCCACCAAAACAAAACAAAAAAGAGAAGTAAAGGAACACGCATATGTCCGTGGTTAGCAGTCGAGTTTAGCATTTATGATCTTCCAGTGACATTTGGTAAAATGATGAATACACATGTGCACAGTGTGTTCATCAGCATCAGTGTATTCTAATGTAATGTGCAAAATCATCAAATAGTCCCCACACGTATTGTGGGTAGAGAAGATAATTGAACTAAAAGGGCTCTTTTCCATCAATTAGAAAAGAACCACACATCCACTGGTGAAGAGGCAATAATGCTTTACTGCATAAGCCCATTTGTCCACAAGTGTCTACACAAGTGAGTATGTGTTTGAGTACCTCTCACCTGTGTGATTTTTAGCGTGAAGGGTGCTTCAGTCAACTGCTGCTCATTCCCAATGCTCAGCTCACTCGGAGCCTCATTTGACTGAACGCTTGGCTGCCTGAACAGGTGGCGACATCGAGAGCCAAACCAACCATGTAACTCTCCACTGGGCCTCCCACTATGCTTCTACAGGATCACATGGAGGATGTGCTGTACTACGATGCCGTGTGTTAGCCTAGCTATCAGAGAAGCAGGCTTTAAAATGAGATATGATGTGAAAAGCGCACTTGAACACGTGCCCCGTCTACAGCCTGCTGTGATATTCTTTACTTATAGATGATTTGTCAGCAGTTCATCCAGGCTGTTGCATCCTTTCTGATTCGTGCACTGATCATTTGTTGCCTTACTGATTTTAAAGCCCAATTTCAATTAAAAAATATTACCAGTTTTAAAAATGATTTTCAACATGTTATTTTAATCACAACATGGAAAAACACTGTAGAAATAATTGTAAATTATTGTAAGCAAAGCGGGTTTAGTGTTGCATGTGGTAAAATGAGCAGTATTGTCACAGAAGCTTTGTTAAGTTGCCCCTGCACAGGCCTTTCAGCATCCAGCAGTCTGTGGATGTAGGGAGAAGAAAATTAACTTAAAAAAGTAATTCCTACAAAATATAAATGGTTTATATTACTGTACAGGTATGCTAAAGCATGTTGTTAGATCATCCCGCTGTTACACAATGCAGTGAAGGCAATAAATATAAAGTGGTGCAGTCCATCTTCCTGTCTACAAAGTAATGAGGGGGGGGGGGTATTAAAACACACACACACACACACACACAGCACAATCTGGCCACTGTTGGTGTATGTCCATAAGCTTAACCCATATTACCTGCACTCTGATTGCTCTGTAGGTGGTCTGCATGAAGGGTTATTTAACATCCTCACCATGAAGAGCTGTGTGATTAAGAATAGGCAAAAGTGAAAAAGACACAGTGAGTGGTATATTGAATATCTGTAATGTACCTATTCATTTTTTTTTTTCAAATCCCAACTCCAAATGCAAACACGTGGATGCTCATCTTGACTGATCTACTCTGACATTTTCGTGACACGCTCACCTACAGCTGATTTCTTTTTTAAAGGTTTAAGCTGCAGTGACTTTTAATGAAGCAGAGAAAGTGTTTCTTGTACAAGATTATTAATTAACATGTTAACATTTGTATCTCGCTTTTAGTTTATTGTCTTGATGTATTGCGCGTTTGTCGACGCATCCGTGCACGCTCCCGTGAGGAGTGGAAATGTAAAGGATTATAGCAGTAAAAGACCACCACACAAGTGAACATAACCACACACAGGCAGGAGCTGCATTGGCCTTTTGTAGAGACTAAATTACTTCAAAAAAGGTCATGGGTTGACATTTATCGAGAAAAACTATATAAACAGAGGCTGACACCATGAAAACTGGAGCTAGTTTTATCAGTAAGGATCTGAAGAAGAAGCAGAGCTTTGAACTTAAGCTAAAGCGTCTTTGTTCTGCACTGGTTGATTAAACACAAATGTTTGATGGAGTTGTGAGAGAAAATAAGTGTAGTGTGGTGGGGAAGCTTGCTGTGTGCGTACTGACGTTTGACCTGAGGGAACACAGGCATAGTGGCAAATTTCTTTTGAGTGACGATTTAACAACACGGCTGAAGTCATTCTGGAGTTGCCGTTTAAACACAAGCACTCGGCGAGACTTTTAAAAAAAGCCTTAAGAGTATTCGCTACATAATTTGGCTTGGCTTATTTAAGCACATGTGACCAGAAAACACACTGACTTTGAATTTTTGGCAGTCAGTGGCACATCTGCTTGGTACATCTGCAGTCTGGAGTGAGCCAAATACAAAACTGCCCACCTGTTCTTTTTCATAAGACATTAAAAAATATTCAAATTTCAGTCACTTTTAGTCAGATTTTCTATTCCCTTTAATCTTTTTGGGGGGATCAAAAAAACGCCTGTCTATTATTTTCTGTTTCCTATTATTTTCGATGTTACATTTAAAAGCATTGATGTTCACACTTTTTTTTAGCCAAATTGCATCACCTCACCTGTGGTTACAATATTGAAAGTTTAATTACTATAAAATGGTTTTACCTGAAAGCTGATTTGTTTAGCACTCAGGTACAGACGCAGGAATATTGACAGTTAAATGTTGTCTCTGTGTGTGTGCTTGAATGTGTGTTAATGAGTGTTTATCTTTTGTGACAAAATATTCAAAATACAAGTCCTGTAAGAATATAAAAACGTTGATTATTTTCTCATCTCTAAAAAGAAAAAACAGTTAGACAGATGTGTGTTTTTCGCTCCACTGTCATTGACTGAAATAACAAATGGATGACTCAACCCAAAAAAGCCTTGTGCTGAATGCAGTGTCGTCATTTCAGATCCTTCCAGCACCTGTTACAGTAGATGGCTATTTTATCTCATTCTGGAAAGACACTTCGCCTGCCAACTGTGTTACTGAGGAGTGATCTTGAGCATTTAAAAAAATATATTACTGTTGATGCTCTTTACATTTCATTTCTTGTTACTGCATTATGACACAATTTTAGGTTAAAAAGTAACGATACTAAGATCTCAGTGTAAAAGATTGAAATCCTGAGTAGTTTCACAAGAAGCAGATTCCCCTCAGTGCTGTTCTGAAAGTCGTGGCAACATTTCCAGTGTTCGATTTAATGCTTTTTGTCATCAGTTCTTTTGTGTATAAGAAATAATTTTGAATATCTAACAGCAAACCCATTCACCCAGCAATAAAACAGACAGGCTTTTAGGCTTTTCAGTGATGACAATGGCAGTTTTTTTTCTTATAATAATTTATTATAAAATATACTGCTTTATATTGATATTTCATGCACCATAGTTGGTGATATCTGGCTCATGTGTCATGGCTCTGACAGTTTGTTAGTGTTAACTAGTTGTTGCGTGGTTAGGTCCTGTTTTAGTTTGAGTCTTATTTTTGTTTTTATTCCCAGTTTTGTCTTCGCTCCTTTGTGATTATCTGTCAAACATAGTCTTTCACAATGCATTCATGTTGTTTATGACAAACTATAATCCTACCGCCCAAATCTAACAGCAGAAATCGAGACACATCAGACCAGGCCAACATTTTTCCAGTCTTCTTTTGTCCAATTTGTAGAAACTGTTTCCTCTTCTTAGCTGACATGAGTGGCACCCAGTGTGGTCTTCTGCTGCTGTATCCCAGTTGTTTCAAGGCTGTGTGTTCAGATGCTCTTCATTCTCGGTTTGTTGTTTTTTTTTGTTTTTTGTTTTTTTTATCAGTGGCTAGTTTAGTTACCGGGGCTTTCCTTTCAGCTCAAAACAACTGGAACTGGTACTCACTGGACATTTTCACTTTTTAGGATCATTCTGTACCCTAGAGGTACATTTTGGAAAAAATTACAATAGATCAATAGTTCCTGAAGTACAGAGGCCACCCTGTCTAGCATCAATAACCATGTCATACTCAAAGTCACTTAAATCACCTCCCTCCCATTCTTTACACGCTGAGTAGCTGCCATGTGGTTGAAATGACTGTTTAGATATTTGTGTTAAGGTGCCTCTGAACAGGTAGACCCAACAAAGCAGCCAGTGTGACCTGTATGAAACAACCTGATAAGACCATGTACAGCAAAGTAGTCCATCCTCTATAGTTTCACCACAGCAGAGCCACATCCACGGCATCCACACTCATTTAATTAAGGAGACCAGTGTAAATGCAGTCAGATTCTCCTGGCAAATTGGCCCTTTTTCATGATGTTTTTTCAATCACAGTGAAGGTACAGTGACATACCATAGTAGTCTTGTCTTTATCTAGCAGTAGAGTCCTGTTTCTGCTTCCTCAGTTCCTGCTCTGTTTTAGTGTTTCCCCATATGCTTTCCTTGTGCTTCATTTAGTTTTTATTTTTATAGACTTTGTTCTTTTGGTGGTTTTTCAAAACTTTTATTTAGTGTCTCTCTGTCACAACCTACATGACAGTATACTGTTTTTATCTGAACTAGAACGTGTCTTTACTGATATTTTAAATCCCCTCAAAAATGTATATAAAATACATATGATATGATTGTTTCTTTACTTGAATATTTTTTAAAATAAATTTCTATTTGCACATATCAAACCTGTATACGCATTGCTTTAGTGAAACAGTGAGCTAATAAACAAGGAAAAGTTGTAGAAAACTGGTTTGTGATGTACAAAAAGCATCCGCAAACTTTTGAAATGAACAAATCCAGTTGGATTGATGCACCCCACTGCCGTTGTTACCTCCAAACAGCAACTAAAAAGTTCAAACTGAGAAATTAAAGATGGAGTCACTCGTGTGTGAGAGGTTCTTAAGCCTGTGTTTGTGTGTACGTGCTAAGTCAACTAGGCAGAGCAGCTGCGGTCAGACTTCTGCCTGGAATCACAAAGCAAAAAACAGATAAAGGAGCAACTCAATTGCACAACAGGGTTTGGTCCCAAGCCAAACGGCAACTTCCAGGAGGCTCTTAAGCCTCTTACAGGACTGGCTTTCCTCCCTTCCCTATCCAACTTTTCATTTTTCTTTCTCTCTCCCCTCAGCTCCTGCTTCATTCATCCATCTCTTAGCTGAGACAGTGTCGACAGCAAGGGTACACATCAACAAAGTAAGCCAAGCATGATAGAGATAGTGGATTTACAAGACGAAATTGCTGAAAATCAATCAAATAACATTTTACAGGGGTAGAGGAGGGGAAGTAAGGGGGCCCTTGAGTATGCTCAAACATAATTGTATGTTAGAAATAAAAAATAAACATCAAACAAGCAAGCTGTGCAGCCGAGGAAAATACGCACAAGGTAGCGGATAGGGAGTTGGCTCTGATGAGTGAACTTGTTCTCTTTGAATTTTACTAACTTGTTTCTTAAGGGAGTTTCTGGCTGCCTGTGATCATTTTAGGGACAAGTACACAGCTTGCATTTGGCAGTATCACAGCTTTTTGCTCCTGAGTGAGGCAACAAGGAGTGAGACATGTAAGAGGAAGCACGTTTGTGTGTGTTCGAGCAGATATTGCATGTTTGTCTTTTCATAAAACACAGAGGCTTCTTCCCTGCTTGAATTTTGTTTGAGATTAAAGGTGGCGGCAGCATCTTCTGTCTTTCTTGTCAGCAACTGGCAGAGATTGTAAGCCTCCATCCACCCAGGCAGACAGAGTGATTGCTTTGCCACCGCCTGTCTTCACATGGCCGGCTCGTAGCCAAGCCCTCGGCAGCCACGAGCCTCATCACAGTTAATAACATTGCCCCAAAAAGATTTTTAACTGACTGTGCCTGCCATAAATTCACCCACCCAACAATTATTGATTAAATGCTTTCTCCTTAATAACGATGAGGTATAAATCCCCCTAGCCTTAAAAGACAAGGAACGTAATCTAATCAGAGACCTGCTTACCTCCATCCCTGATAGTTTATTCAGAAATAATAGTGATTTCACAGAAATAATAGTGATTTCACTTAAAGGAGGAATGCATATCGGTGGTGAAAACTGTGGGGCAGAAAACAACAAATGAAATATAAGGCAATGTGCAAGGCAAGTATCTGCAGCCCACAGTGCTGGCTTCTCTGGATTAATATTACTCCTGATTACCATCAGCAAAGTACACTATGGATTCCACAATCTTGTTTTTCCTTAAAAATAATAATATACAGAACAGGAAGCTGTTGGGTTCATGTGATTGGCTTGTAGAACATAAGCCTCTTTGTGTGCAGTTCATCATTTTTGGGGGCACAATTACACGCCAGCAGTGGCTAGAACGGTGTCCAATAAAGCTTTTAGTTAATGTTGCAGATTTGTGAGTTGTCATTTTGCTCCCACATTCACAACTGTACAAAGTTTTACTTGTAAAATGTTTCTTTGCAGTTATTTACTGCTATCCAAGACTCAAGTGTTTTAACTAAAGGCTGCAAATATCACAAAAAATGCTTTGAAGTTTAGTGACTCCAACATTTAGATTCTAGCTCAGACTGATTGTTGACTCCAAGATGTTAAAGTTAAAACATTTCACCTTCTCTCTAGATATACTGTAGTTTTGTTTGGGGTTGTTTTTGTTTTTGTAAGTTTTATGTTTTGCAGCATCTGAGAAAGCTTCTCTTTAAAATTATTATTCCTTCCACATTACCAGGAGAGAAAAAAAGCCATTCTCTTATGATTCAAGACAACACTTTTCTGAGAAATGTATCTACAAATTGGAATAACAGGGTAATGAGGTGGAGATATGGGTAAGCACTCAATCATTGAGCTGTGCTACGCTGTGGTCCCCTGATCATCCTCTCTGCTTACCCGCTATACAGTAAGTGGTCCACAGCATTCGTCTTAACTCGTCTGACCATCCAAGAGTCCATAAAGTGAGATGAGTCTAACCACACAGTCTTTGTGGTCTTAGTGGATGCTGATTAATGAGACCTTGTGGGATACTGGAGAGAAGGGTCAGCTTAACTCTGCTGCTGAGGATCTGAGTGATCAGTGGGGAGAATAGTTTTGGTGACTTTTTATGTGGCTTAAGTTGGAAAACATAAGCGCAAGTCAAATCTCAAAGATTCCTCATTTCATCTTTCTGTTGTTTTTTTCCCCTTACTGCATTTGTCAGTGTTTTAATTTAATGTCTCTGTGGATGTACCCCCACAGATCTTCCCTGGATCATTGAGAATTCATGTGTTGTTGTTGTTTTCTCTGTCAAAGGACCTGCTTCTGAAATAGTAAGCTTCATGGTCACTGTTGACAACACACACAAATAAATGAAAAGAAAACTTGTGTAACAATAAATAAATTAAAAATGGACTCAAATTAGCAACCTTATTAAAAATTGTCTGCAGCAGTATTACTTTTTTAATTAATTATTTTTCATAAGTAGTTATAATTACAATAAAACATTATTAAATGCATTCATTAACTTGATTTAATAATAGGATAAAACATGAAAGTATGATATTTAGACTTGGCAAGCACATTACAACAAAAGGTTTTGCAATTGGTCTCAAAGTCCCTCACTCCTGTGGCCTCACAATAAAGGGCTGTTCTTGCTTCCAAAACCTCTACATATAGGTGATTCACCAGTGCACCACAGGATGTTGTGTCAGTACTGTACTTTGCCAAACAAACTCACACGGGGGGAGAAAAAGAAAAGCTTGACTGACAAATTTCATCCAAACTATGATCTTTTCCTAAACCTAACAGTGAGTGAAATGAAAAGTTTAAATAGAAACTCTAAGAAAATAATGGCTCAGCACAGGGCATGGACTCTGGTCTCCTTGGAGACCGTACTGTGAGTTGTAAAAGGAAAATGAAAAAGAGTATACCCTTAGCACTGTATTGTCAAACCTAGTAGTAAACGCTGCTTTTCCACTTTTTATGTATTTTATTTAATGTGCATTTTACTGTCTGCCCGCCTTAAACTAATCAATCATGAATTTCATCTTGAAAATGTTTTATCCATAAGGGCATGTTTAGTCATATTTGCTACTGATTTAGATCACACTACCTCCACCTGAGACTGCAGTCAGACCATAGTGGTCAGGAACTACCTGGCAACCGCTGGTTGAGAGGGAAAAATGTATATTACCTAGTAAGTGGAGGTTGCTGAACAATCTCTAGGCCTGGGTGACTGAGGCCTAAAAGCAACGTAAAATGAGTAGAGCAACACTCTATTAATTGTAAAACACCCTCTGGTCCCCCTTGTTGATGCCAGCATAATGTCAGCTACAACATAATGTTCAGAGCCTTTACTGTCTCAGAGGGATTTTTATCCATGCCACATCACCTTTACCAGGGTAATAGTCAAGGCTTGCCCCAGGTTTTCAGGCTCTCCCTTCTCTACCCTTTGGTCAGGTTACCTGGCTGTCTTTAAACTAACACTTCATATTATCAAATAAGGAAGAAGGGGGAAAATAATCCCATAAAGCACAAAGATCTGAAAAATAGTCACAAAAGAAAAACAAAAAATAACACCAAGAAAAAGCAGAAGTTTTGAAATACAATTTTCAATAGTGTGATCCAGTAGTTCCAGGAGAAATAAGCTGGCCTCCCGCACCTTCTGATTTTTCCTGCTGAGTCAAATAGCTTTTAAACTCATGAAAATAAGACATACATACATACAGCTTGGGGGGAAACACACACACATCAGACCAGACCAGACCTACATAGGGTATGTAATATGTAAGGTATGCATTAAGAAAAAATACATGCTCTCGGTATTGTTTGTTTAAGTACAATCAAACATTCACACAACCACTCAGGCACACAGTTAATTCTCTGCAAGGGGAAGCAGCATGACAAGCAGACACAGGCAATATTATACCACTCAACACAGAAAAAAAAACAGCATCCCGTTGTTCAACACAAATACGCAGAGTGATTTTTCCTGTCAGTGAGCCATAACCACGTTAGCAACAAGCAGGGTCCTGAGCCATCAATGAGCAAAAGCAAATGACGTACAGATGAGTAGGTATGCAACAGAAGCTGGCAAAATGGTATCCAACAAAGACTGCTGACATCTAAAGATAAATAAACAGAGTTTAAATATCGGTATTCATCGGCTCTTCAATGCAAAAAAGCAAAACTTTGGACACCTCTGTGCCAACTACTTAGCATGAATATAAAGTAAAAAGAAGTGCAGCTCTACGAATGACAGTAAAGATTACCATTTACTGAAATTTTCCAAATGTACAGTTACGTTCCACACTTTTATGACCCTTTGAGTGACTGAAAGTTTAAAAGGTACAGAGTACATAGTAGCAAATAGTTTAGTAAAGATCTCAGCATCTAGTGAAATTTGACCCACTCAAGATATTGTAGGTAAATTCTCCTACATGCATGTTTATGGCCTGAAGAAAGGTAGCTTTTCGTCTTGTTTATTTGTCACATTAATTTACATTTTCCTACAGTAATGTCTTTGCTACATGTTTTTTCAGCAAATGCGACAGGAATATTATGACATCAGTTACAGAAATGGCACAAAACAAAATGTGTACGATATGATATTAGTATGAACAATATCCTCCTGAGAAGCGAGGAAAGAAATCTACCCATTGAACGTTTTTTGTGATTTCCTTCCTCTTTAGAGCTTATAGAGGCCACCCAAATACATGAGATATCAATGGAAAGCCCAGGGTAGTAGGGTAGCTCAAATTACTCAAAAGATATAGACCAAAAACAAATGTCCATTGCAGAGGACATAGATGAACAGGCTGGTTCTCAGGAGGATATAACAGAGAACACAGAACTAGAAAACACCTTTTCAAAGAAAATGTCAATTTTCACATTTGCAATTCACCGTCATTGTAAACAAATAATTAAATACATGTAACACAATTTTACATGTTTAAAAAAAGCAGACTTTCAGTAATTGTGCTTCACTATTTTCACTTCATACTATGAACTTCAACTTCCAAGCAAGTTCTGTTCTCTCAGGGGGGACAAAATTACAAGCGGCTAGATAAAACCAATTTGATACAATGACTGTGTGGTCCTCAAACTATCTATAATCCCCTTTGCCATACAGTCAGTCTCTTGTCACTGCAGTGCCGAGTTCAAATGATTGACATCATAATAGGCTCAGCTAAATTATGATAGAGGTCAAATTAGAATTTAATCATCTCCCTTTTACCCTCTTTCCCCTGAGGGCTAAATGAATAAACATGATTCTGTATGAGACTGATGGGCTGGTTATGCAAAAACGGTGATAACGCTCTCAATTTTTCTCTTTTGTTGTAGCTTCAAGGAGCGAATGAGAGAGTAAGACGAAGCAGAATTAGTAGTAAGAAAGTCAGAGATGTGGAGATGAAGTGAATGAGAGAGAGACACTGCAGTCATCCAGTATTTCTGTTCTACAGAGCTACGGGGTTTTGTCAGTTATGATTTCCATTTTAATCTTGCAATTTTCTCAACCAAAGACTTGGTGATTAAGTCCTGGTAGTTGTATCTATGTATTGCTCTAACTGGTGGTAATCTTTAGTAAAGGGTCACAAACTAAACCTGTTTAGGTTCACATATCACAGCCTTCCACATAAAACTAATAATTTAATCAGAGTAAAGTGTAGATCAAAATAAAATGCAATGATTTGCAAATAAACTCGAACACAGAAAACACACTGAATGTTTAAACTGCCAACATGTAAAATTTTAAGAAACAATATTGGCTTATTTTGATTTTGATGGGAGCAATACATCTCAAACAAATTGGAACAAGACCATGTTGTTTACCGCTGTTTACCCTCATCTTTTCTTTTAATGATAGCCCTTAGATGCCTGAGAACCAATGAGATCGGTGGCAGGACTTTGGGATGAGGAATGTTATCCCATTTTTGTGTGATATGGCATTCTAGCTGCTCTTATTTGTCATATTCTCCATTTCACAACGCTCCAAAATGTTTTCAGTTATTAAACACTGAAAAAGCCGTCATCTGGACGAGAGCATATGTTGCTCTAAAACCTGTATACACCTTTCAGCACTGCTGCTCCCTTTTCAAATGTGCAAGCTGCCAGTTCCATATGCACTAATGCACACACATAACTGCAGAGATGCAAGATTTTGAACTGAGTGCTAATAACAAGCTGGATGGTCCCACTCCTCTTTAGTCTGGAGGATGCGGCGTCCATGTTTTCGAAAGTAGATATATGATTATGATTCGCCTCACGTGCACTTTGCTTCAGTACATTTTAAATGACTGGCTTGTTCTTTGCACGACAGCGCTTCAACTAGCATTTGTGAACCGCACTATGTTCACTTCCAGAATGATCCCTCTTTTTAATGCATTGCTGCCTGAGGGCAAATCATGGGTGTCCACTACTTTTGGCCTTGTCCCTTGCGCATAGAGATTTCTGCAGATTCCTTTAATCTTTGACATTATGTATTGTAGATGGCGAGATATTCATAGTCTGTTTTGTTTTCTCTCTTATTCAAAAGATTTTTCTGCAATTGCTCCAGAATTTGTAGACACGGTTTTTCTTTTTACTTCTAAGAATCTCTGCTGCTCTGAGATGTTCTCTGTATATCCAGTCATGTTACTGACCTGTTGCCAATTATCCTGCCAAATAATCCCCCTGCTTTTTCTTTCCAGTACTGCTGACTTTCCCAGCATTTTGTTGCCTCCTGCTAACTTTTTTGAGCTATTTTGCTGCCATGAAATTCAAAATAAGACAGTATTTTTCATGAAATAGTAAACTGTTCCATTTTAAACATTTAATATGTTTTCTGTGTCCCACTGTGAATGTAATATGGGTTTATGAGATTTGCAGATCATTGCATTCTGATTTTATTTACATTTTACACAGTGTCACAGTTTTGTTTTGTTTTTTTGGAATTGGGGTTGTAAAACCTAATGTGAAAATGTCAAATTTATTCTAGAATAATAACCATGCGCACAAGCAGAATCACAAACACTTGGATGCAGAGGAAAGTCACAGGTCTAACACAAAATCCACAATGTGCAAACACAAAACAATCCAAGTCTGATCATAACAACCTTCTATTTTACCCTCACCAGACAACGGGATGCAATAAGGATTATAGAGCAGAGCACACACTTGTTCTATTGTCGAGGCTCTTCTACTTTGGAGGATGAGTATTTGTCTGCAGTATCATCCGATCCACTTAGAGGTGGGAAACAAATGCCGGCAATATATTTAATACCCCCCGAGATCATGTCGCAGCAGGCCCGAGGCGGCCAATCGTTCATGGGGGCTTACAGGCGGCACATAAAAATAAATAAATAATTCAATATCAAAAAGGAGTGGAGCATTATGCTTTAGTGGGCAATAAAACATGTGGTGTGTCAGGGATGGCGGCTGCTGCCCAAAGAAAGAAGAATACCCACACTGTGTGTGGCAAGGGGAGGGAGAACACCAGAAGCCAAGGAAAAGGGAGATATAAATTTTCACGGCAAATGAACTCCCCATCTTGTTTTGCTGAGTGCACAAAAGGCACAGAGATGATTATTTCTGGGCTCCACCTCAGACCCTTGGAGTTGGAATAGTGAAAAGGTATGTCCTTTTCCTTGGCTAAAGCCTCTGAAGGACAGGACTCTCTGCACTTGTAACAGGTCACCCCGATCAATCATTTGGATCAGCTAATGCTGTAATTCAATATCTGTGCGATACAGTTTTACATAGATGACATAGTGAAGCAGCCCACGTTATACATACATATACATAGTTACATATTTACATATATATTTCTTGTATATCTTATAAAAAATGCACGTATAAAAAGTATATATTGGAGCTAAATGTAATCCGTGTATTTTTAATCAAGTATGTTAACATCAGTGTGTGTTCGCATGGATTGTATCTATATATATATGTTAACATGAAGTCACTCACTATTGTGCAAATGGAAAAGCAACACAAAGCTATAGTAAAGTCCATTAGGAAGCTACCAGATGGTTGTCTGATTTTATAAAGAGCCAATCAAAACTGCTGTAAGGGTTACTGGTGTGATGCTGCAAGGGTACACACAGTGTGAAATAAAGCTGATTTCATGTGAAAAGAAAAAAAGAGAGAGAAATCCAATTGTAAAATAAACTGCTGCTTGGAAAGCAAAAGAGAAGATAGTTTCCTGACCCTGGAGTAAATAAGCCTATTTATAGATGAAGGACTCACAGCTCAAGATGACGGAGAAGCCTGGTAACATAACTGACTGGTGAAAGAAACACAGTTGCCCATAATATCACTGTGAAGACCATCCAACTAAATTGGCATCTTCACACTAACGGAATTGATAAACTTCAGTGATTTAAGCTGAGTTTTACCCAAAATAAGGTACTATATCTGTTTTTTGTTTTTTTTTTAATTGTCACATCCTACCAAGCTACAATATTTGCACATCAGGCCTTCAGAGTAAGTATATCAGAACAGAGGATTACTGGAGGGTCACAATTACAAGTGCAGGAGTCAAGCACAGGACTCGCTCTGAATGAAAAGTCAAAAGGTGGTTTGTTTAAACAGGTGTCACCAGGTGATATATACACATATACAGTGCTGGGGGAGAGGAAACGGGGTCCAGGGCAGCCAGGGGAAGGTCCAAACTCCTCTTCACGCACTCAGTGACTCACGACAATCCTCACAATAATCCAGTTCAAACTCACTCTCACTCACGCTCATCCACTCAGGGTCCACAGCGAAGAAAAACAGCCCGAGGTCCAGGGAATCTATACACAAAGAGAGGCTGAAGTTAGCAAAGAGCACTAGGAGAACACAAGGAAATCATTAGGAAAGATGGGTTACACTGACGGAAGTAGCACAAGAATCCAGCAAGGAATCAGACTACACTGAGGCCTTAAGTAGTGTGGGATCAGTCAATGATGATGGATGGCAGGTGAGTAATCATCCATGTCAGGTGACAGGTGAGAAGGCTGACAGATGAACAATGAGGCGAGGACCAGGGCCAGACTCTGCCCTGGCGATGAGGAGCAAAGAAGAGACCACAACAAACAGTCCTGAAAACCCTGGGACCATGACAGTGGAGTATGATTTTGGAATAGATGAACATTATTGATAGATCAAATAAGTTTTGTTTGTGTTTACTTTGAGGGGAAAAAAGAGGTTAGACAAATGCAAACAAAGTCTTTGTGAAATCTATCCATTTATCGTTCCGAAAGTAAATCCTGGTTGGCTCATTTAGTCACTGTGGAAAAAAACTGCCAGCTAAATGACTGAAATGTAAATCTTGTAAATTTACTGCTTTACTGGCAATAAATGGGCTTCTGACTTTGTATTCAGTGAGCTGAATGAAGCAGTTTGACCTCAGCAGACATCAACCTATTTATAGAGAAAGCAATATCAAGCCTTGGAGAAGCTTAGCAACAGGCCATCAGAGCAACTTTTTAGTTGCTAAGGATTTATTATCAGTTTAACTTATACAGCTCTCATGAGGCATGAATCCCACTAGGATTAGTTTAAGCGTACCAAAGACACCACTGCAAATAAACATTGACCTCCTAAACTGTGGAATGATAAACAACAACCAGTGAACAGAGAATAATAATGAGTTCCCCATAGTAGCATCGGTAGATAATTATAATAGCAGCATCAATATATGTGACATAGTAGTAGCAGTATGAATGCATCTAATAAAAAAAAAACTATTATATATATTATATATATTACATATATTGATGCTACTATTATAATTATCTACCGATGCTACTATGGGGAACTCATTATTATTCTCTGTTCACTTAAAAAGATAAACTTCCACATATTTTACATTTACAGTGAGCAAAGTGCTAAATTATCTGAATATTTCCTGATTAAAACACATTACCAACACCAGCAGATGACATGGTACTCCAGATTATGACAGACTCCCGAATGCTTCACACTGGACTTCAAAAGACCTTGGATCATGTGGCTCTCCCATCTTCCCCCAAACTTTAGGTCCTTGATTTCCAAATTAAATAAAAAACGTACTTTCACCTGAAAAGAATTTGTGAATTTGTACCACTGACCAACAATTCAGCTCTTGCTCTCGATGCAGCTAATGTTGTCTCTGGTTCAAGAATGGCTTGATAGTAGGAATGTGACAGTTGTAGCTCCTTTCCCAATGGCGCTTGGTGTACTAACACAAGTCTTAGTCCGGTCCTTGTGAAGATCTTCTGAATTCTTGAATCAACTTTCAAGTCCTTTCAAGGCTGCAGTTCAATTCAATTCAGTTCAGTTTAATTCAATTTTATTTATACAGCGCCAAATCACAACAGTCTTCTCAAGGCACTTAATATTGTAAGGTACACCCTACAAGAACACATACAGAGAAAAACCCAACAATCATATGACCCTCTATGACCAAGCACTTTGGCGACAGTGGGAAGGAAAAACTCCCTTTTAACAGGAAGAAACCTCCGGCAGAACCAGGCTCAGGGAGGGGCGGGGCCATCTGCTGTGACCGGTTGGGATGAGAGAAGGAAGACAAGATAAATGACATGCTGCAGTCATCTCTGTTGCATGTATTGAGAGATTTATATTTTTTAAAGAGTAATTTAATCATCGTAGTCTAATAATTTGAAATGCTGGATTCCTTTTTTTAAACATGGAGCTACAGCACTCACTTACTCACGTCAAGAAATTTACTTAAAAGTTTATGTGGTCCTATACTATAAGATTACAGACAGTTAACAGAGATATTTGAGCTTAAACCAAGAAATAATGAAGTGGGAGCAGGAACAGAAATCTTTGAATATGATCAACCTTGTTCTGTAATGATGCAATATATACAAACTAGTGGGGTGAAAGTATGGGAGACTGGAAGAGACATAAACAGATTTTGGGCCAGTAGAAAAGCGTACAATTTGCTGAAATGCTTGTAGAATACAATAAAAGGCACCTGGCTATAAACATAAGCAGAGGAGAAATGTATGCTTGCTGCACTTCAATCAGCCATTTCCATTTTGATGAGCTAGATGCAGAGAGCTATAAGACTAAGAATACCTATTTCATCAGCCATGATTAACTGAAAGTCAACATTTAAGCTGTCTGATCTTCCCCCTGCTGTGGTAACTTCAACAGAATACAACAATTCTTTTTCCCAATCAGGGTGTGTTGGATCAAAATTATAGAGACTGTTGTAACTTCCATTTACAGTGCCCAAAGCCAGGCACATTTAGACAGAAATCTGATTATCTGGCACACTGATACAGCAAGATCACGCATTTAGTTACACGTTTAGTGTAAAACCATATTTTCAATAGTATTGCAGGGTTTTAATAGTAACAGCTCTCCAAATGTTGAGGAATTACTATTTAAGTCATCCATAAAGTAAAGCACATGAATGCTATGTGTTCTGAATGACCCAAAGATATGTTAAGGGTGATGAGGAAGTTTCAAGTAGTCACCTCATCTGCCTCAACCCACTTGCTAAAAATCCAAAGTATTTTTCCTTGTCCAAGCTCTAACCAGCCAGAAGACAAAAGTTTATTCTTTAAATAAGAGACGTCGTTCAGATGTTTTAGACTCTAGAAAAAGATACAATTCTGAAAACCGCTGGTGCTCAAGCAGTCTGTCAGTTTTTCAGAAACAGAACCACATAAACCAAAAAGAGTTCCCACAAAAACAAGAAGAGGTTTTTCTGGATTCTGGACTCCATCATGCAAATATTGACTAAACTGGAATTGGTTGGTGGAACTTATAAAAGACAGTATAACAATTATTAAGAATTGCATTAAAAAAATTTAATTGTGTTAATCGTGATGAGGCATTAATGTGTTTAACGCTGACAGCGCTAATATTTTGTAAAATATTTTATATGGTCAGTGTCAGGGTTAAATTGAATGATTGCAAATATATTTTGCTGTTAGTAAAAAAAAGTTTTACTTCTATCATAGATAGTTAAATATTAATCAGTCCAATAATAAGAAAAGTCATAAAAAAGGACACCCAAAGCCTGGAAATATTTTTTTAATATGATTGTAGTGTTGCACTCAAATGTAGTAGAGGAATTGTCATTTCTAATGCATTGCCTTTTTTTCCAATATAATCATAACTTAATATTTATTCATTAAACATTTTAGAAAGATTGTTTTTTTTTATTGGTGAATCATTTATTGATTTGCTCATGACAGCAGAGCAGTGCAATCTACCATCCATAGTCTATATTTTGCTATTCCTGGTGAATAATTTGTTACTAGAGCCTTAAATGGGTCACAAAATTCCATATTTCTCAGTCAGTCAGTTGCACATCAACAATGTATACTCAATACACATACATAGCTTTAAACAACAAAACAGAAGAACTGGCAGTGCAGTTTATTTTTGTTGAACTTCATGAAACTGAAAAACAAAAATGTATTTTGTTGAGTTAGAGTCTTCTACAGTGCACAGAACACCAAATCAATTCTGAAATACTTGTCTGGCAGTAAGTGGCTCCAAGTTGTATTTGTTTGTTTTGATGTTGTCACTGTCCATAAGCACAACATGAGAAAAATCTATAACGTTTTTTTCTCCCCTGTAGAGCAGGCAAGTCACAACACCCAGAAAATATAAAGAAATTGAGTTTCAGACGCAGCTACCTTGACAATTTCTTACAAAGAGCAAAAGGAATTTCGTTTTGTACAAAAGGTACCGATCTAAACTAAGGTATGACGCTTTACTTTATCTCTATCTGGAATTTAGCTTAAATAATAAGAATATTTGGGAGGGAGTTAAGCAATAAAAGTATGCATGTGTGTGGGTCTCATTTAACTTTTTTGTGTAATCTTGTTCACGGTGATTATGAGTTTGAGGTTTTATATGTGTTTATGCCACACGCGTTATATCTCAGTCACTAAAAGGGTTATTATTAAAGGCATTTAAAAATATTATTATTTTGTTTTTCAACACAATAATACATAATTTGTGATTGGAATGAATGAAAATATTTGATAATACTAGTGAGACAATTGTTTGGTTAACTGTGAATGCTGAATTTATGAACAGCAGTGTGTGCTACATTGTACCTGAATCTGACTTTTCTTACAGTTCAGTCATCATGTCAGGTTTCAAAGCACCAAGGTGGTGAAAGCCAAAATATTCACTTTGTGACCTGAGGATGATACTTCAGCCTCACTGTGGTGAAGTCTATATTTTTTATACAGTCAATGAGTGCATTGCACGGACAGATGGAGAAGGGGTTTATTGGACAGGCTGTTGTTACAGTTAACCGTGCAGGAAGCAATATTATGTGTCAGATAGCTGCACAGAAAGTGCTTCACAGAGAGGTTCAGTTCAGTTTTTCAAAATCAAGCTTAAGGTGATGCCTAGCTGACTGGCATAGTTGTTTATCTGAGCATCCACAATTTATGCATATTTCGGTGCTGGATAGAATATATATCATTATTAGTAGCAGCAAACCTCACCGGATTTTGTCATCATTTGTCTTTTTAAATATTTGTTTTATCTATCGTTTTCCTTTTGTTTTGCTTTGTTCATTTGTCTCTTTTAATTCTATTTTGTTGTACTTTTTCAACATGTTCAAAATAAAGATTCAATCAATCAATCAATCTATTTATTTATTTAATGAGGAATTTTTGTTAATGTTTTAAAATGTGTTAAATTTAAAGAGAAAAAAAAAGTTGCTTGTCTAGATATACATTGTATCCACGCCAGACCCCCAGTGGCCCCCTGCTCCATTTTCTGCCCTGATCTTCAGCCAGCTGCAGGGAAAACAGGAGCCCAAGCACAGGTGCCTTTTATGAGTAGCATGTATGGATACTATTTCTATCCATTTGAAACCTGAAATCCCACATCTTATCTGTGTTAAACTTGAATTTTGAGGCTATTCTTAGAGAAGCTTTTTTTGCAAACCTTAAAAATGTAATTTCATTCTCTACAAAGACATACTTTCTCCATTTGACTCTCTAGCATTTTTGATGACCTGTCCATGGTGTACTCCACTTTTCTATGACAAATGGAATAAGGCACCGGCAAAACTGCATTTGACAATTTGAAATGCATGAATTAACATGTTAAATGTTCATGACAGTAATTAGAAAAAGACCAAACAAATATGGATTTTGAAATGATTGGTAAGAACTAAGAAGCTGAAAAGGTTGCATCAAAATAAACAATTTCTTTTCGATAGACAGTAGAGATGCTTGGCCATAATGGACAGCTCAAAACAACTGTGCAGTATGGTGCAGGCGGTGGACATGATTTTGCACAAAAAGCCAACTATAAGGATATCTGTCCAACACCAAAAGCTTGGCCAAAGTTGGGTGATGAAACATGACAATGATCCCAAGCACACCAGCAAATCTACAACTAAATGTCTGAAAAGGAAAATAACCGAGGTGTTGCAATGACCCAGTCAAAGTCCAGACCTCAAGCTGATTGGAATGCTGTGGTGGGACCTTAAGCTTAAATGAATCCCTTCAAACCTGAGTGAGCTGAAGAGTGGGTTGAAATTCCTCCACCACGATGTGACAGACTGATAAAGTCACACAGAAAATGGTTGATTCACATCACTGCATTATTGTTAACACAACACGCCATGCATGCTAAATGGTCAGCCAGGTTGCCAAGTCAGTTTTCCAACATTTAACCAAAGTGCAGTCAAGTGCAAAAATCTAACTGTGTAAGCTGGTTAATTTTAACCTCCCCATGTGTAATGACCAGGATTTAGTCATTACAAACAGTTAGCTTTGATACCATATGTGCTTTGCGTGGGAATATATGTTGTTGTATAACCACCTCTTTGTGCCTTCAAGCCTGGAGCTTGGATTTGAGGTGCAACTATGATTCAATAATATCCATCCATCCATTCGCTACCGCTTATCCTTTTCAGGGTCGCGGGGGGTGCTGGAGCCAATCCCAGCTGTCATAGGGCGAGAGGCGGGGTTCAATAATATATCCAAGGCAATACAATTCCAATGTATTTTCCTGCAATGCACAATTGCTTCCGTAAACTATGTCATATTCTGTCAAAAGGGTAAAGTTGGTTGATTTCTGGATGCTTATAGTGGCAGCAAAGATGGGAAACAGATGCTTGTGCAGTCCTCCAGGACTCCTCATGTAACATAATAAAGATGCCATCTGACAGTTCCTGCTGTCAAACCCCTGCTCTGTACACAGCTTCTTAACTCTGGTCCCCCGGTGTTTTGTTGTGTTTGAATATAAGTAGAAGGGGCACATTCTCCTCAGAGAAGTTTCAAGTATCACTTTGGGGCATGGGAAAAAGTCTTTGTTTAAAACCTTTCAGCTTTTCTTCGACATAACCCATTTGAAATATTCCAGCTTTTCTGAGTTTGCATGTAAGCCACACTGTGCCTCATGTGGCCGTAGCTCCAGGTATACCACATAGAGGATGGATTTTTTTTTTAATCGTCTATAAACAACAGGAAGCAGCCATGACAAGAGCATGTATCTGCATGTGTGTTACCTTAAAGAATCCTCCTGGGTTGCAGACTAATGAGAGTAGTAAAGTAAAGGGAGATGAGGGAAGGGAAGTGGATGCCAGATCACAAGTGGACACCCTGGTGATTTTGCCTTTGTCCCATCTTAAAATCCGTGTCACAGATGAGCTGCTACATTGCTTTGGTAGAAACTCTAAACCAGGGAAGATAAAAGGCTTGTCAAATCCTCCATCTTTCATCCAAAAGATCCAGCTAATGTTTTAAACTGCAGATTGCCCAGATCATTGTCAGCACGCAGGTGTCTCAGCAGGAGGTTGCTGCTTTGAACATATTTCCATTCCAGCCCACTTTTTTTATTTTGATCAAACCTTTCCCATGTGTCTTTGAATTGTTTCAGTATCTTCACATTATTGGCTCATTCTTTTCACATCTGCAGGGGTTTGCAGAGCTTCTGAGGGAGCTTAAATTACGTAAAGGTAGCACGATAGCAAGACCATTGGAAGGTCATTTTTGACCTTTATAATAAGATTATGAATCTTTTGCCTAAAAATTAATTTCAGTAGAGTCACCTCCAGGCTGTCTTTTAAACAGCAAAGCAGACAGTTTTATTACATATATTAATATTTAAACATTATAAAATTTTAAGTATTGCTTTAATGTTTAGGGGTACATAGATCTAGTTTATTAAGATAAATATAATTAATTAAACAGAACAAATCCACTTTATTTGCTGCACAATCTTTCATTATTTTGTGACAGTATAATAAAAACTAAGAACACAAATACCAAGTAGAAGAAAGACGAAGTGAAATATTCAAATGAAACAAGTAGTGTGGCCACCAAAATTACACTGAGTAATTAAGGAAACTACTTTAAATAATATTGACTCATGATATGATGTATAAGACAAAATCAGAAATAATATTACTCTGTCCATCCAGCCATCCATCCATCTTCTTCCGCTTTTCTGGGGCCGGGTCGCGGGGGCAGCGGGTCTAAGCAGGGAAGCCCAGACCTCCTTCTCCCCAACCACCTCTTCCAGCACACCAGGGTGTTCCCAGGCCAGCTGAGAGATAAAACTTTCCAGCGTGTCCTAGGTCTGCTCTGGGGCCTCCTCCCGATGATACATGCCTGGAACACCTCACCCAGGAGGTGCCCAGGAGGTATCCTTGTAAGATGCTCGAACCATCTCCACTAGCTCCTTTTAATGTGGAGGAGCAGCGGCTCTACTCTGAGAGCTGAACTTCGCGCCCTACCTCTAAGGGTAAGACGTTCCATGTCCCAATTGCCAGTCTTGGTAGACGAGGATTAGTCCGCCAGGGCCTCCACTTCTGGCCGCCGCCCAGCATACAATGCACCTGACCCCTACGGCGCCTCCTGCGGGTGGTGGACCTATGTCACACCAAAACAAGAATGTACAAACATTTCTCCATGTATTTGATTATGATGTATTGTGATATTATTCACTGATCTTCAAAATCCATCCAACTATCCATCCATACCTTTTCTGCTGCTTATTCAGGGTGTTAGCTTGACTGAAGCTGTCCCAGCCGTCAAAGGGCAAGAAGCAGAGTGACTAATCTATAACAAGACTATACCAAAGGGACAGGCAGCCTTTCACATTCATATGCATCTGGCCAGTTTAGAGTTACTAATTCACCTAGCATGCATGACAGACTCTAGGAGGAAGCCCTAGTACCTAGAAGACAACTGCAGACAAGGGGAGCATTGTCAAACATACTTTCGGTTACCTGATGAGATAAGGCGTTTTTCTCTAACAAGACGATGTCTGACCATATGGGTCTCAGATCTGCTGGAGTATCTTGAAGTAAAGAATATTTTCTCTGGCTGCCCGATGTGCCTAAATACCACTGAAAACTTGAAGGCAAAGTGCTGACAGAGAATTGTGCAGCCATCATGTCAGTGTTTGCTAGTGGCACAATGGAAGGACACACTCATTACTGTGTACATATCTTCTGTTTTTCTGGTACTTTTGAGTGAGTCTTCTCTGCTTGCTTGTGTGAAACTGAATACCAACATCATTATCTGTTAACATTGTACTGTCTTATTGCACATATGTTTTGCTCATTTTTGTCCAAATGTACAGTACTTCAGAGAGAAACAGTAGCTTTTCTAAGATTTGTCTTTGTTTCCTCCTCGCTTTGAGTCTGTCTCTAACACCCATGGCCAATCCTATCAGTTACTATTGGTGTGCTATGTCCAGTATTATAGTCAGTGATATGTTGTAGTGTAGAATTATTTGGACACTCCTGAAATATTCAGACTTCACCTTCACTTTGCGGGTGACACATGTTGTGTCACCCCCATTTTTACCTCAGCACTGCTGCATGTATCTCTGCATTACCTTTTGCGATCATTGGTTTAGCAGCCGTATGGTCTTTATCTCTTTAGGTTTTTCAATTAATCAGGCATACTTCATGGCTCAACGGGCAGCTCTAGGACCCAGAACATTTATCTGAGTTGAAGGAAAGAGACAATCCACAACACCAGGAAGGGATAAGATAGAATCAGCAGACAAGAGGCACTATTATCAGTGTTATGGCACAATGGCACATTTATGAGGGTTATGAAACTAAAACCATGAGACCACGGCATTGAATTCATGAGTACATGGGCGTAATTTTTGTTGACAAGCATCCACAAGTTTAATTACGATGCTTGTGATACTGTATCTTTCTCTATTTTTAAGCACAGTGTCCTGGATTCAAAGCATCTTCAACAAAGGTGCTGACAGCGGTGGTGGCATGCAGTAAAAGATCAGGAAAAGACTTGCTCCTCAGTTAATACTCTAATGTGCACTACATACTGTGAAGTACAACTTTCCACTCTGGAATAAAGAGCACAGTCAGTATTATCATCTTAAATATTTCATCTGAAACATCAGGGCACTCACAGTTGGAGATGAACAGAAAGGAAACACAAAAAGACAAAGATGGGTCAAAGATACAACGAGTGAGAGATGGAATAGGGAAAAATCTATTGTGTTGTTTGTTGGTGGGAAGCACTGAGCAGCCCGTTTCCTGTGCAGCCATCGATTGGGCAGTGTGATTAATGAAGCTGTTGCCAGAAGGAGGGATCCATAAGTGTCTTCTTCCTCTCTCAGTAGCCACTTGTTGATGTACTCAGTGCTCTGAGGGTCATGTTACAGAGAGGGTTTTATTTTTTGTTCTCCTCTTTTTCCTTAATAGAGATTGAACTGAAAAAATGCAGAGGTTGTAACAAATGTGTGAAAATGAATATACACCTTTACTTCAACCTTTCACAATCATCCATTGTCTTCGGCACACTTCCCCAAAGTTTGCTTTTGAAAATCAAACTTTGATGAGTCCATTGTCTTTCACACCATTTATCCGATTGATCAAATGCAGCTGACTCACCCCTAACCTTCAGAATCCTGAAGGGGACATATTAAATATTACTAAATATTAAAGATAAATATTTTTGACTTGGAATTAGTTTAATTGTTATTAATTTCTTTGTTTTTTAAACTGAAAGTAAGTTGTTTGTTGTATACTATCCGTAGCAGGAAAAATACGAGACAGTCTCCATAACCGACGTCTACTCAGCTGTCAATCTCGGGTTTTCGTTAAAAGCAAATGTGGTCAGTACTTCGTTGCTTGAAGCCATCATGAAGCCACTAGTTGCTTTTAGAAGCAAATGGAAGACGGCACCATCTGGGCATGTTCTCAAAACCCTCTCAAGCATAACACACAGCACATGGCACTCAGGCACACTGAGCGACTCAGCAAGTGTGTAACACCAATCCTTGCATATGTGACAGACACCCTCGTGAGATATCCCAGCTCTGAGTTCTGATCCTTTGCTGTAACTTTCAGAACACAGTTAGCTGTAGTTAAGAAAACTTCTGCCAAACTATTCCAACTGTCGTATATTCATCCCCTGAGGGATGCCAGTGAACATGAAAAAGCTAAAGAATCATTGTGCATGAGCAAAAAAAAAAATGCATCTGAGTGAAAGAATCAAAAATTTAAAAGCAATGCAGCTCAAGCTAAAAATAGAAAGTAACTATCAACCTTCACCTCAGAAGAAAGCAGAAGAAAAGAGGAGAGGAGGAGAGTTCATCCGATCGGATTGTACTTTTAAAAAAAGAAGAAGAAGAAGAAGTGGCAGTAAAACTGAGAGTGTGCAGAAAATGAGGCAAAGTTTTTGTGTGAAGCACTGAGAGTGAAGCTCTTCCACAGGGATACAGTTGATGTTTGAGGTTTTGCTGTCAGAAAAAATGTTGCCTTTTCCTTAATCAAAAGTATTTTTCGTGCAACTGGGAGACTGCTGTGCACGCGGACAGTGTGTGAGCACAGTGTAAGCAAACACTTTTCCTCCACATATAACACATACAAGTACTAATTTCCTAAGTAAATCAATTATAAATTTGCCATTTTATCTTCAGTTAAATCTTGCCTTATTGGTTGTCAAACAGCTGGTAGTTCCTGTGTGCGACTACCAGTTGCAGTATATCGAGCTACCAAAAAAACACATTCACCAACGTGCACAGCTTTAAAACATTTAAACAGTCTGTTTGGTAAATGCAGGTACATTTTGACATTTTGAACAAATGAGACTGTAAATTGTAAAACAGAAAGTAAATCTCATGTTTCAAATGCCCTGTTCTTCTTAGTTATCTTTATCAAGAGAAAATCAAGTCTGTTACCATGGAAACAAGATCACTGACAGGGCCATAAGTGTGGCACAAAGCTAATATCACAACATCGTGACATTTGCAAATACATCAACTTTGCAGGAATGTCATGAAATGCACACATTACAAAGAAATCTGGCAGAGGTTTATTTAACTAATCACATCCTGTCTCGCTTGTACTTTTAAAAATGTACTTTTTTTTTAAAAGATGGCTGTGGTTATCCTCAAGTTTTGTCTGATATGATTGACAAAATATGAGAAAATTCCATAATGAACTTCTGATTTTAGTATCTCTGCAGATACTGTGGTAACTTTGGCATGCTTGGTTGATAATTATCATCCAAGACACAAGAACACCAGCCAATCCATCAGAAAGACAGGGTTTTGCAACTGGTCTGTATGCATATTGGCCAACAGGTTAGACAACTCAGGGCCTCCTTTAGAAATGGACAGTGCAAGACACATATATTTGTTAAGGCAGTAAAGTAGGTTGAGGTGGGAAATAATGAGTCTGGATGGCACTAGCTCATTGGCAAGGCTGCCTGTCACAGTGATGCCACACAGCAGCCCCAGCCCAGCATCTGCTGTTCAGATAAAGTAGAAAACCAGTCTGACAAGGTAGAGGCCTTTCAACGCAACATGTTTCTCTTCAATTTATAATGTGTCACAAGCAACTAAAAGGAAGTCATGATATCGTTTCAAGTCTAGGTGAGAGATGTGACAAGCAGCAAGCTGGTGAAATATTACACTCAAGCCTGGAATGTGGAATACATTGAGTTTACAACACACATGAAACACATCTCATTATTCACTTGCTCCACCTTTCTAAACTACATCTACATTAGTTCAAGGTTTTAAAGTCCTTATATTTCATTATGATCAAAGTTGTTAATGTAAGCGTGACTATTAAACAGTCAGTGTCTTCCTTTGATCTGTAATCGACTTTACTGTTCATACTTCTTTACTCTAATGCAGTAAATTTACTTCTAGTCATCTATTCTTACTCTACAGCACACTCAAGAACATTTCTATAGGAAATAATTACTGATGTACTAATCAGAATTAGAGCTCAGTCAATAAATCCATCAATAAAAAATCTCTCATCTTGGATTTCAAAATGCAACTCATTCACATCACTTTGATGGTGTTCTGCTTTGGTGTTGGGCCCTTGGTGCACTGGTAAATACATCTATGTGAAAAGGACAGGAACTCCGGAGGGGTGCCGGTTGTGTGAACACACAGTACTGTCAACTTTGTGTTTACCTAGCTTCTTGTTTAGTTTTATGGGGGACTTTAGTGCGTTACAAATTCATTCTCAAGGGTACCGATGTCCACCTTAGATCCTGACTGTGAATGCTGTGACCAGTCTCAGATACCTTCTAAGTATCTCAGAGATAGCAGCAACTTAGACAAGACACCCTGGTTTGAAAATGTAAGACCTCTCTGTGAATGTTTTTTTTCTGCTGTAAATTCCCTTAGAAACTAAGAGGTTCATTTCCAGTTCACTCAAAACCTCAAAAAGAGCAAATTAATTAACCAAAGTTCATTGTCTTTAGAATAAATTTAATCAAAGGCAAAAGCTTTATCTGTCACACTGCAGGGGCAAATTCTGTGTCCTAAATATTACAGTCATGATTATGAAAATGTGAATTAAAGTTAAAAAAAAATGTTCTGGGCTTTTGTGAATTACCTTGATACTACAGAGTATTTGTGACAATATAAAGAAAACGTTTTATGCCACAATATGAAAGTTATGAAAACTGTGTGAAACTGTCTGATTTCATATATAGCCGATCAATCGAAATTAGTATACAGTTTAAAATATTGATGAATGAAATTTGCAAATGTAGAAAAAAATCCATATTATTTTTTTTATTATTGTTATTGTATTACATTTTATTTATTATCATTCTATTTTATCTTTATGTACTTTTTAATAAAATAAACAAAAGGGTTTTTTAAATGATTATTTTTTTAAGATGACAGATTAAAACAGATTGAAACAGATCCAAAATATGACATGAGATGTGTTAATCAAGCATTAGCATCAAACACTTATTCTTATAAGTCAGGTTTCACAAAAAAAGGGAGAGCCATTTTTCCCTGACTTAATAATGCAAAGGATAGCCCAGAATGGTTGTGTGAGAAAAAATGACCTGTCAGCCAGCCAGCATCACCCCGCTCAGCAGAAAACAACCTGCTGACCAGATTTAATCACTCTGGATCTTTACATGCAGGCCTGTTTAAATCACGATAACGACATTCGTTGTCCAAGAGGGATATCCGATCGTATCAATGGGAGCTGTAAACTTTCTCTCTATGCGGGAGAAACCTCCTCACTGAGGTTTGCCTCTTAGATCCCTTTTTGCTGTCCTTTCAATCTGTTAACCTTTATGCACACAATCTCTCATATGTCTTCAAAAATCAGTGGCAGTGTCCACACTTTTACCTTTTGTTCCTCTGACCTAATGGTGGATTCAGGAATCCCAAACCATTAGGTGGGTGATAACTGTAATCAATAAAGCACTTCAAAGACACATGGGTGACACATCAATAGTAAGAGAAGCCTGCATTCAGAGCTTTTACGAGGCAGAGAAATGGCCCACTCCTCGACCAGTATTAGGCAGCACTCATAAAAAACATTTATTCTTCTGCAATTCAAAGCTGCTGGAACACTGTAGTGTTGCTGAGCACCTATCATGTATTGACTTGTGTCACTGAGTTCGGAGCTGCGTTTCCATTAGGGAAATCATTCAAGCTGAGAATGAAGGTCTGCTTCAGGCCACCCTGCACACACAGACCACAAGGGTGCTATTATTATAACCTTTTATATTAATGCTCTTTCCTTAAGCTCATCAAGAGCTGGCCAGAGTATGCATTCATGATTTAATACTTTTAACACTTTTGGATTATAAGACTTGCACCTGTCATGTTCTTAATATTCTCACTGATCTAGTACTTGCAGTGTATTCTGCGATTTCACCCCTTTCCTACTTCTGCTTCTTCTTTCAGCTGCTCCCTTTAGGGGTCACCACAGCAAATCTGCCTCCATCTCACCATATTCCTGGCATCCACCACTGGGTTACACCAACCCAGTTTGTTTTGACTTTAAACCCTCAAAGCTAAACCTGGTCTCCTGCTTAAGTGCATGAACACTCTGTGTGGTTACAACGTATTTGACAGTTAATTGCTTTGTTTATGAACGTCTAATGTTTTGGGGGTTTTTGCCTTATCTGGTGAATCAGAAACTTACCTCATATGTTATGGGTGTTGTGGTATACTCCTACTCCCTACTTCCTTGCAGCTAAAATATTCCAAAACTCACGGCATGTTTGTCTGTAACATTTAGATTTGATTATTTTCACTCTTTATTTTTAAGTATGACAATAGAAAATATGTAAATCGGGGATAAACTGATGTGGTGAACGGGCTGTAATGATAAATTTGATCATTTCTGAATGTCCTTTTTCCACATCCTTGTGCTCTTCCTTTTTTTCCCTCCATATTCATCATCCTTTACTCAATATATGCCTCCTCAGCACATGTCCAAACCTTCTCAGCCTTTCCTCTCTGACTTATTCACCAAACTTCTCAAACTGAACTGTCCTTCTAATATATACTCATTCCTAACTTGTTCCATCTTCGTCACTGACAGTGAAAATTCCCACTGGGAGAAGAGAAATATAATTATATGGCTGCATCAGTGTCGTAATTTTGTAATTTTCTTTTTTTGATCTCTTTGCAAAATCAAAACTCTCCTTTAATGTTTTGTGATTTATAAGTATCATATTGTTTGCCTTTTGCATAGTCGTGCAGATACTATTCATTTAACAGCATTTCGTTTCATCTTTCAGTAAAATATCAAACCTTATCTAGCATTGTTTTCAAGCATAAACTCTTGGAATTTACTTGGAACAATTTCAAATTGATCAAAGGTATCTATACATTTATTTCAGTGAACCGCATCAGACTAGCTCATGTAACTGAATTACTGTGTGACGTATTGCTGTCTATTAGGCGAAACAGAAGCTAATAACAATTTGCCCATGCAGACACTAGCATATAACAGAACAGCCCAACAACGTCACCACAGATAGTTTTACTTGAAGTGCCAGAATAACTACACACATCCAAACTAATAATGTAAGGTTTGCACAAAACCTAACAATTGCAGGGCAGCATGTGGTGAGCCAGCCCACCTCAGTGTTTGCACATATACTACGAGCCACTTCAGCAGGTTGATTTTCTTCTCGAGACTTTTGCTCCCTCCCCCACCTCACGCGCACTATATCTGACACATACACACACCTGTCTCTCTATAAACACCTTTCTCTGTCATGTCGTTATTTTTGTTCCTATTATTTTGTGTGATATAGATGCCCACATAGTTCCCATGGCAACGCAGAAACGTCTCTGACTAGAATACACACACGGGAAAGGGAGGATAGGAGCTCTATCGACTTTTTAAAAGCCACACTGTGTGTTATCGGCGTACTTGGACTTTTAAAAACGTTAATAAAAAATTACTGGTGAGAGGTTTTTGTTCTGTGGAAGAGCATCTGATCACAGCTGAGTGATTTTTTTCACTGACCTCTTACTATTGGGGTTTGTGATGACAGGCGCGTGTGTGTGTGTGTGTGTGTGTGTGTGTGTGTGTGTGTGTGTGTGTGTGTGTGTGTGTGTGTCGCATACATAGTAGCTGTTTTCAGGGTCACCGACCAAAGACCCGAGGGACTGAGTATTGTTCCGTGTGAAGTCTTGTACCTGTAACCTTTCTTGTCCTTCTTTTCAGTGTGTTTACGCGTGTGTGAGAGTCAGTGTTTACGCGTCCACCTGTGGCGTACACAGAGGGAGCGGCATTAAAAGATTGCATCTGACCCTACTGAGTAATAACTTCTCACTATGTGTCAGGGAGGAGGACTAGCTTTATCTTTGCCTGGCAGTCTTTCTGTCTTGATCTTTTAACCCCCCCCCCTTTGTTCCCATTTTTTTTTCCTCTTTCTGTTGTCACATGTAGGTGCACATCTCCACCATGTCATATTCCTGTATATTGTCCTGGTGAAGGCATTAACATAATTTTTCGTCATTTCTAGTGAAAGTATAAGTGTTCAAATGAGTATCCATTCGCTACCTCTTATCATTTTCTGGGTCGCGGGGGGGCTGGAGCTTATCCCAACTATCTTAGACTATGTCCACACTAGCCCGGAAAGATTTGAAAACGGCGTTTTCATCTGAAAACGCACTGCGTCCACACTAGCGTTTTCAGTCATTTTCACAGAGTTGTGCGTCTACATTGAAACGTACGTTTCCGCACTGCACATGCGTGAAATGGAAGAAGACGTTTATTTACTTTCCGGCTCTTTGAAAGGTCGCGGCAAAATGTTGAGGAAAAGCACTGAGTTTTTTAAATGGACTAACAATGAGATGGAGTTGTTGCTGCGAATAACACAAAAGTACAAAGTTGCAAAAGCGAGTGAGAGTTTAAGAATTTGAAGAAAAGCTATCTGTAGCATGTACAAATTAATATTAATTTTTAATTTTTAATAGAACTGTCAAAATAGAGAGCAAACAAAACAACTGCTGTATAATGCCCTCCGCTATCTTAGTTTAAGTGACTGCATCACATGACTAAAATGTGTCATTGTTTTTAAACAGTCTCGGTTTTTGCTGTCCACACTGCGACATGAAAGCACCATTTTCAAATGTATGCGTTTTCAAGAGCGTTTTCAAAACGATACATTTTCAAACGAAAACGCATTAGTATGGGCGTAGCCTTAGGGCTAGAGGCACGGGACACCCTGGACAGATCGCCAGTCTGTCGCAGGGCTAACATAAAGACAGAGACAACCATTCACGCTCTGCCACATTCACACCTATGGGCAAATCCAATCAGCCTATCCCCAGTAAATGCATGTCTTTGGACGGTGGAAGGAAGCCAGAGTACCCAGGGAGAACCCACACAAACACGGGGAGAGCACGGAAACTCCACCCAGCAGACTGTTCACAAAGCTCAGGGATCTGGGACTCAACAGCCGTCTGCATGGGTGTTAGACTTCCTCACTGGCAAAACTCAGGTGGTGAGGGTGGGTAGATGCATCTCTAACAGCATCACCATCAACACAGGAGCACCTCAGGGATGTGTCCTCTCGCCACTGCTCTACTCCCTCTACACTTCAGACTGTGTGGACACCCACGGCTCCAACATTATTGTGAAGTTTGCTGACGACACAGTGCCATCTCCAACAACAATGAGTTCGGCCTACCTGGACGAAGTGAAGAATCTGGCATCATGGTGCCAGGACAACCACCTCCAGCTGAACGTTGGCAAGACCAAGGAGCTTGTGGTGGACTTCAGAAGGAGACTACAAGCCCATTATCATCAATGGAGCTCCAGTGGAGAGGGTGTAGTCCTTCAAGTATCTTGGTGTCCACATCTCTTCAAACCTCACATGGTCTGCCCACATTCAGGTCCAGATCAAAAAGGCTAGGCAGCGCCTGTACCACCTACGACAACTGAGGAAGTTCAGGCTCTCTCCAAAGATCCTCAGGATTTTCTATACAGACGCTGTGGAGAGCATCCTCACACAGAACATCACATCGTGGTTTGGGAACAGCTGTGTTAAGGACCAAAAAGCTCTCCAGAGAGTGATCCGTACAGCAGAACGCTGCTGCAGGATTGCTCTCCCCCCGCTTCAGGACACCTACACCAGGAGATGCCGGACTAGAGCAGCGCAGATACTGAAGGACCCGTCCCATCCTGGCAACAAACTGTTCCAACTTCTGCAATCTGGTAGAAGGTTCCGCATCATCCGGGCAAGGACAGAGAGACTCAAGAGGAGCTTCTATCCCCAAGCCATCCGGGCCCTAAACGCACACACACCCGCCCTCTCACAGCATCACATCATCTATAATTGACTGAGACAGGACTCTCTTCCAGACACTCTAAACCCATCGGCACAATGTACATTTCAAATTCCTTTAATTTTAAATATGTTTATATTGTCTATTCTGTAAAATAGTCAGATTGTCTATTCTTATTTAATTCACTTTATGTACAGAATTCACCTGCTTGCTGCATACATGCTACCACTGCACATTCACCTAATGTATATATTATATATATAATGTTCTTCCTCTACCCCCCCCACCCCCCCCCCACCCCCATTTTTCCACAATTCGAGGGTGCCAGGTTACCTTTCACTGTGTGTTATACTTGTATAACTATGCATGGGACAAATAAAGAACCTTGAACCTTGAACCTTGAACCAGAAAGACCCTGGCCTGATGGTGGAATTGAACTCAGGATCTGCCTGTTCAAACGAGTATAATATTAGTAAAAGGTAAAACATGTACATATAACGTCCCACCTGGCAATTGCTGAGTATGAGGCAATGAAAGCTACAATATGTTAGCTGGCTAGAACATAATAGAGAAAATGTTTGTAATAAAATCAAATGACTCAACCACATTTTCTGAGTCACTCTCATCCATCCCAGTCCCCACTGTCCGACCTCAGCCACTTCATATTAAGAAAGACTCTCCTTCTTGAAGCTTGGCAATAATACAAAAATACAGAATAATAACCTGTAACCAAAGCATAAGTCGGAGAGAGACATTTAGTGAAATGAGAGAATGAATATATTGATTATGATTTCTGTTCATCTGGAATCCAATATGTAAGGATTTTACAGACAGGATCTGTCAGAGACGGTTTTTAATTGTAACAACTTTTCCTTGCAGAAGCATCTCGGGTTTATATAATCTTCTCATTCATTTAAAGAAGTCAGTAGGTCAGTATTGCCTTTTTCAGCATTAAGGAATGACATTTAAAAAAGAGACCTTTAACATTTCATATGTCACATCTTTCTGGAAGTTTAGCACTAGCTTATACTCATTAACCACTGTATTATGTACCCCCTGGTAGTGCCGGGCTGTATCCTATGGAAGCTCAATTCTAACACCAATAATTTGAAATTTCGAGTTAATTTTGTTGAAATTTTGAGTTATTAAGTTGAAATTTCGAGTTAGTCCTGCCAATCACCAAGCACTGGGAATGACATAAATTCCTTGTTATGTGGAAACAGATGCCTCAGTCAATGGCACACTCAATGTCAGCTAGTAAAAAGCATCACTGAGCTACCAGTGTGTTGTAAACATACACAAATTGCTATTGTGCTGTTATAACACCATGTGATTCAGCTAGTAACACAAGGATTTCATCATCTGTAAAACCACTCTGAAATGATTTAGCAGTCTGGTCGTTCATAAACAGCAGCTGTAGCACTGCTAGCTTAGCTGTAGCATTCATAGTACAAAAATGAAGTAACATACCTTCACTGAGGTTTCTATATAAGGGACACTCTGGTTTTGCTCCACCAGAGAGAGCTAACTTAAACTGCTACCATGTCAGTTACCATGGTAACAGACCCTCTGAACTTAACAAGCTTCCTTAGGATCCCACTTTTGCCTTCAGAAGTCCTTTAATTCTTCATGGCATTCAACAAACAGACTCAACAAAGGAAGCACTCTTCACTTTCCAGCATCACATTAGTTTCCATATTTTGGTCCATGCTGACATGACAGCATCACACAGTTCCTGCAGATTTGTCTTCCGTAGTTACATGATGTGACTCCTTTATTCCATCCATCCATCCATCCGCTTCCGCTTATCCTTTTCAGGGTCGCGGGGGGCGCTGGAGCCTATCCCAGCTGTCATAGGGCGAGAGGCGGGGTACACCCTGGACAGGTCGCCAGTCTGTCGCAGGGCCAACACACAGAGACAGACAACCATTCGCACTCACTTTCACTCACACCTAGTGGCAATTTGGATTATCCAATTAACCTATCCCCACAAGTTGCATGTCTTTGGACGGTGGGAGGAAGCTGGAGTACCCGGAGGGAACCCACGCAAACACGGGGAGAACATGCAAACTCCACACAGAAAGACCCCGGCCTGATGGTGGAATTGAACTCAGGACCTTCTTGCTGTGCGGCAACAGTGCTAACCACCATGCCACCGTGCTGCCGTCCTTTATTCCATTACATCCCAAAAGATCCAGTGACTATGGGGGCCATTTCACTATAGTGAACTCAATTTCATGTTTAAGACACCAGTTTGAGATGATGTGAGCTTTGTGACATGGAGCATTATCCTCCTGGGAGCAGCCAGGAGGGATGGAGATGGTCAGCAACAACACTCAGGTACACAGTGGTGTTTAAATGACGCTCACTTGGTACTGCGGGCCCAAATTGTGCAGAGGAAATATCACCCAGATATTTACACCACCGGAGGCAGGCTGAAACCTTGATATAGGGGAAGGGATTGAGCCATGCTTTCATGTTGTTTATGCCAAAGACAACTCGATATTTTCTCTTTTACAGACAATTCACTGAAAACTCTAGAGAAATCACACAAGATCAGCAGTTTAGGTTATTGGATATTCAATAATCATCTCTATTCCCATTCTGATGCTCATTTTGAACTTCAGCAGGTGATCATGACCATGTTTGCATTTGTACATACACTGAGATGCTGCCATGTAACTGTCCAAGTAGATATTTTTGTAAACCAGAAACTGAACAAGTGGACCTAACAAAGTGGCACATATATTTACATGAGTGTACATATACACACATAATACACACTAGCAGTAAAGCAAACTGTGCAGTTTTTTCTGTAATTATGACGTTTCTCAAAGGAGTTGGTTCATAGGAAATAAAAATGGGAAAATAGGAAGTGGTGCTGGTTTCTGCCTCCGAAACAACAGGAATGAGCTCGTCTTATATCATTCAAGGTGATCACTGGACCTTGCTGTGGCTTGGTGGGACTCTGTCTTCATTGTAACAAGGGTTTCTTGGAGTATGCATCCAGCAGTGAAGTACATACACACAGTATCAGGGAAGTCACAGTGAGGATAATAGGAGCCATTTTGCCCTGTTGTGTGAAGGCCTCAGCAGCATTCACCCCCACTGTTTAACACTCGTACCCTGCAGGGACACTTGCAAACACACAAGGACACACATAAATTGGATAACATGAATTTATTTAAAGGAAACCTATTATATTCACTCCCAGCTACATTTTTATTGTTAGACTCTATTTGAGTAGCTTTTCACAAGCCACATGTCAAAATAATCTTTATTTTATGCTGGGCCTTGTGTAACCTCTTAGTTTATGCTCTAAAATGAGCTGTTTCATTTCCTTCCTTTAAGTCAAGTTTGGCTTTTTTCTGATTGGCATTAGATTTAAACAGCGGGATTAAAAAGTATGTGGGTGGTGCTTTTGAGCTCACAGCCAGAACTGTATGCCTAAGATGACCATATTCAGTATCAGTATGGCTGACATCATGCAGCGCCAAGAGCAGAAAAAACTGTTGGAAATCAAGTGTTTAGAGCAGTCTGGAGTCAGTGGGATTTTGGCTCAGGGACTAAGTGCACATATGATGGCCAAATTCTTTGAAAGCTGTTCTTCTAAAACAGATATAGGCTGTAATTTAAGAGGTGCGCATGCTTCAGTCCTTTTCTGTTTCATTGCGGATGTAATGAAAATGTTAGAAAAGACCATAATGAAAATATAATCCAATAGGGTGGGTCATTTTAATTTTAGGCTACACTAAAATTAATATACAAATTAGTACAAATTAATTTCATCAACAAGTTAAAACACTTACAATTAACGAGTGTTGAGGGAATTAATAAATTACTGTAATCATATTGCTTTTTTTGAAATAGTAATGGAAAGCAATGGAAAATTTCTAAATACATTTTGAGTGTGGCAGTGCACCTGCTGCCAGCTGAGCAGTCAGCAACCAACTGGGGCGAAGAAGATGTGTGAAGAGCCACCAGAAGCCAAGAATTGCTTTCTACATGTTGCCAGAAATAGTGTTAGCATACTGTAGGTACTTTGAAAATCCAATTGCAATCCAGTCGACACACAATAGTACTCGTAGTAGTACATATATTTGAGCGACACTCAAGTCTTGCTCTGTCAGAAAGAGAGCTCACTTAAACTCTAAGTCAGTTACCGTGGCAACAGATCCTCTGAAACTGCTTGTTGGCAGGTTTTCTGACTCCTCCCTCCTGCTACAGCCGACACTCGGTTTTATTACCTCATTCATACACTTGATGTCAAAGCGCACAGCAGAGGACTTTAATTTGCCCAACTTTCTATTTTCATAAACGCTAGTTAGATGACAGTTTGTCATACTTAACATGAAAGCCTTGATAATCAGTCATCAGTATCAGTGTCAGGTTGTCGGTCGGCTCTCCTGCACTACAACACTTATTCTACATTACCGTACTAACCACAGTTTAAATGAAGCTGATCCATATGAAATTCAAATGCACAATACACACTGATCAATGATGTGATATCCGCTGTTGTAATCAGCTGCACTGATGGAAATATGCCTCTCAGAGATGACATCTTCGATGGAGATCACGTGAATATTTCTGTGAAGATGAGGCTGAAATGACTTAATGATTTTAAAACTAGACTTAATGCATTTTAAAGAGAAATTTTGAATGCAGACTTCAGACAGTCTTATTGTATTCCGTATGCTGACATGTTGAAATACAGTCATTAAATAATGCGGAGCACTGTAAAATGTCTGAACCCGCAACACTGTTTCCACTGAAAGGTTTATAAGTAAACTATTTATCTCAGTTGCTGTCGACTGTCAAGTTACAGCTGAATAATAAAAGATCAAATGTAAAATTTGTTAGATCCATCTTTTATCTGTTAATGAAAATTCAGGTTGATTGAATGGACGACGCTGTCACGGTCCTGGGTCGGGTCGACCCAGTATTTTGAGTTTCTTATGTTTTGGTTTATTTTGCATTATGGATTAGTTATTCTCTGGTGATACTGTTTTGATTACAATTATATTCTGATTCTTTAGTTATCTGATGATGATGTTGATGATGATTATTTCTGGTTTAGGTTTTGTTATCTTGCCCTTATGTTTGGTTTAGGTTGCCTGTGCTTAGTCTTCTCTGCCCGTATGTCCCTCTGTTTGTCCATGACGTCATTATGCCTGTTTACGAGTCTGTCTCTGTCTGGCGTGTGCTTCCTGTTTTATTTTGTAGGTCTGTGCCCTTTGTCAGTGCGTTCAGCTTTGTGCTCTCCCTGTCTCGTCAGTGTAATCAACGTCAGCCGTGTCTCCCAGCTGTTTCCTCTTTGCTCCGTTCACCTCTTGTATTTAGTGTCTGTGTCTTCCCCTACTCGGTGTCGCATCGTTAACGTCTGTTTACCCTCGCTTCCTCCGTGTGCTCCGTTTGCCAGCCAGCCTTCCTGCCTACTCATTCCGTTCTTCCAGTTTAGTTAGTGTTTTTCTGTTCTGCTTCTTACCAGCAATAAAGCTGTGTGTTTTGAATTACTTCCGCCTCAGTGAGTCCTGCATTTTGGGTCCTCTCTTCCTGCCTGCCCACACTCAGACATGACAGACGCTGATAAGCATTATGCTGTTCTCTCCTCCTGCTCTTATAACAAAAGTCATGCCCCAGTCATATTCCTTGGTCCACTGGATTAAAACGGAGGCTCTGCTCTTTGCTCGTTGCCATGGTGAATCAAGGTATGTGAGCTCCACTGACGATGGTGATCTGTCGTTGCTCACGCACATGCTTAACTCTGGGTGAACATACTAAGAACTGACTGAACTAACTGTTATCAGGCTTTCTGTAGTGGAGTGTTTTCCACTTGCAAACACTTAAACTTTGAGTTTAAAGACAGAGTTTGTTGAATCTGCTTTGTGTAAGAAGGTCCATTTTTCCTAGCAGCAAAGAGCGCCATAAGGATGAGCTGATAGCAGTATGTTCTTGAGTAGGAGCAGTAGCAAATGCTTTAAGCAAGGGGGTCTTCAAAGAACCAGGGTCTATATTTTTACTTACCTTTTAATAAATTCTTGCTTTAGTCTTGTTTAGTGTCCCCCCCAAAAAAAATCACATACAGACAAATGACAAGGCCACTCAGAGAGTTACCGTCTGCCAAGGCCTAATGCAGTCCTTTCCAGTTTTGAAGTGTTGTGTATTCATAATTTAATGGCTAATCTTGTGCCTATGCTCTATGCTTGTAGTTTTGCTAAATATTGTTAACAAAGAGCCACAAAACCAAACAAATAAATAAGGACCACATATTATTTCTTGCAGAATAAGAAATAAGAAGAAATAAAGATACATTTCCAGGGTTCTTGGCTTGATGCATGGTTGATGTAATCCACGGAGCGATCCCGGCTACAGTATTTATTGCCGGTGAAAATCTGCTGGCTCCTGGGCCTCGGCGACACATGGCTGGGACTCACTGCCCCTCGACATAATGCTGCACCTGGATAAATAACAGTTTATGTTTCCATGCCCATCATCCCACACTAGTTCACATCTATGGTTACAGTGGTCATTCCCCTGTCTGCAACAGCCAGCACCACATCAGCAGTATTAAACAGGTACAGGGCCTGGCCAACCCTTCTTTTATTTATCTCCCGAGCCTTATCATCCATGAAAAGTGCTGAAAATGTGTGGATCTGGGGGCTCCCCATAGTAGTAGTAACCCACCCATCCATCAAAAGATTCTCTCATAAAACCACTTCACTTATCTTTTCCTGTTCTTTCTTAAACCATCGCTGGATCTTAATAGCTGGTGACACTACTGGCTCTGGGGAGAAGACAGCAGCCTCTCTGTCTCACCTAGGATGATAGATAGAAGATGCTAAGGTTATCATATTGCATAGAGTGCTGATGCTTGGGTGTTTGAGTGTGTGGTGTTCCTTAGAGGTGGGACACTGGGTACAAGTGTGTTCAGTTTGTCTGGACCTTTAAATCTATGTGCATTTAAGTATTTCAGGCTAAAGTGCAGGTTGCACTAATGTATAGAATATGCCAGTATTTTCGCAAAGCATTGAGCTATAGACTACATGAGACATATAAATATTGGAAATCAAGTGTTTTCAATAAACTGCTTTAACAGTATGTAAATACAAATATGCTAACTCATATGGATGTTGTATCATGACAGTAGACTGCATATGAAATTACAAGGGGGCAAACTACAAATTGACTTAACAGGTATTAAAGGTTTTGTTACCTGCTGCAGTGCGGCAGTGATTCTACCAGTGTTCCTACAAGGTTGCTTGATTATTGAGATTTCATACCTTATGGTATAATGCTCATCGAGGTGACTGTTATTGTGGTTTGGTGCTATAAATAAACCTGAAATGAACAGAACTAAACATATAGCCACCAAGCTAAGAAGACCTAGCTAACTGGAAAGCAAGCAAAGCTAATATGCATGACTCTGGTACATGAATAAATCAGGAAAACCTAGAAGTTCCCAAGTGGTCCCGTTGGTATCCTTGGCTGCAGTTCAGCGTGTACAGGAAGTGTCAAGGGCAATTAATCTGGATAGAAGCTGGAATCAGCATCAGCTCAGCAGAGTGTATTGAGTGGAGGATACAGGTTTATAGAGGTAGGTAGTATTGAACAATGTTAGCATGAATGTCATACAGCCAACAGCTGCACTGCTTGAAGGAGAGAAATTTATAACACAATATTCCAATTAGTTTTTAGCACTGTTTAAGGTTATATAGTCACTCACTGGCAGTAGCTGTCAGTAGTTTAGTAACACATAGAAACGACTTGAGTTCCATAGTCTTTCACATCCACAGTGGTGTGTTAACATTTTCTTGGTGCTTGGTGCCTTTAATGGTCTAATTTAAATTCTGTTGAACTTTCAGACCCATTTTTACACTGGTGGTATATTACCATGGTATTTTATGTATCCATTTCCAAAGAGCTTACTTATATATTTTTCAAATCCTCTGGACAGAACAGTGAACAAAGACATGCAATAAGTGAGACTGGGAGTGTAAGGCTCAGTGTAATGTTTCTATTTTTTTTTTTTTTTTGATTCAGTGATTTAGTTTCTGCTTATTTTTTTTTTAACTTTATTGCTATTTTTACTTTCATTTTTTATTGTGTTCTTGGTTTCTGTTTTGATTTTGTTATGATTAATCTCTTCACTGTTTTCCTATTTTCCTGCCCCCTTGTTTTCGCAAAATTTTTATAATGTTGTCCCACTGTTTCCCCCACTGGATTTCATGTTTATTATTTGTTTTTGTGTCTTACTGTCTTCTTGTTTCACTATTGGTTATTTTTTCATTTCCTAATTTACTTCAATAGATTTTTCTTGTGTCTTGCTTCCCTCTTTGTTGAGTTGTTTGCGTAGGTTCTGTCGTGCTGATTAATCCTTTGTTCTGTCCTGATTTCTCTCGACTCCTTGTGGACTTATTTTCCTCATTTGAACTTTTTCGATTCTGGATTTTTGCTTTTTATTTAAGCCATTCAGCCTCCAGCATACTGCATTTGGGTCCTCACCTCTGTGCTCCACACTCTTTCTGACATTGTGTATGTTTGAATTTATGTATTAAAGTGTTCACACTGTTTTTGTAATTGGTTTCTCTTTTTATAAAACTCTCCAGTACACAGTAATAATACAACACTAATGCTGTGCATACGATTACATCTATCTGAAGGAAGCTGTAGAGTCAAAGGTTACTGTACTGCCTCTTCAAATTAGCATCTCCTTTGGAGTTTTGGGAATGCTGTCATGTCATGTTTTCTGTGCTTTGCTTCCTGCCAGCCCTTTCACACACTGTGCCCACTGTCCTTACACCTCCTCTGTCTGCCAGATATTTTTTAAGTTGTGAGTGGTAATCCTGTGAATATTAGGTCATCTGTAACAAATATGACAAGTGGATGGGGGCTGAGAGGTTTGGGGTAAAAGGTTATTGACCTCCTACCAGTAATATTATTTCTAGAGGGTGCTTGTGTGAGTTCATCATGTCTGAGTCCATGCTGTTAAATGTTTGAATATGCAATAGAAGTCTTCATAAGTTCACTCTGGTTCCTAGTTCTGAACTTGGTTCCCAGGAGTGGAAACAGACAAGTACCTGATTGAACTGAAACTCTTGGTGACATGTGTTGCTCTCTTGTTATGTTACTCCCACTGTTATTTGTTTTGATTGGATCTTGTTATATTTGGGTCAGTTTTGCATTTATTTCTATGAAAAAACAGTACAGGTTTTTATGCTTTTTCGTCATTTGGACGAAATCCTCCTCTCTTCCTCCATGGTTATTTCTTCATTGGAATGTAATTGACATTACCTTTTACTCAAAAACGTCTGTGCATAATCCTTAACATCTGTGAGTTCCTGAACCAAATTTCATGGTGATTTCAAATATTTAATTTTGTGTCACTTTGGCCCAAGGTGTGTAACCAGCACCAGGCTGGCATGCCAACCGACATCACCATTCAAAAAAAAAAATTCTGTTTTATTTTACTGTTTGCTGAAGAAAATAGGAAAAATATTTTAAAAATCTGCTAGATGTATATTTTAGAACATCCTCAAGCCGTCAGGTCTCAGAAAAAAACCCCCCATCAGATCTCAAGTCTTAGAAAAAGCTGTCGGGTCTAAAAAAAACATCCCTTAAGTAAGCATTTGTAATAAATACTCTAGTTTACTCGCGTTACTGAAGCTCTTCCTTCAAAAATGATGCAACTCTGTGTTTAACCACAGAAAACAGCGTTTAACTGAATCCAGCAGCTCTTCGGCTAATGCAGTCGTATGCTAACTGACAGACTTGCTGTGAGTCACAGCTAATATTTTCTCATTAACATGTTACACAAAAGCCTGGCACTCTCAATTCTAAACTTAATAAATATGAAAAAGGTGCAGACTCATGGATATTATAGAGGATATTTGCACTTGAAAATGCATGATTTAATGCTTCTTTATGTACACTGCAGTTAACAATGGGCGCATTTTAGTCATTAGTCCATTCCCACCAGTGTAAATATTGATGGCAGCTTTGTGCTGAAATACTCACCTTGTTGATGGCTGCTGTGCACACAGAGAAGCATATATTCATATATTCCTGTAAACGTCCTTTTTTCAGACATTTTACTCATTTACTCTTTCAAAATGCTTCTTTTATAAGTACAGGCTGATGTGTCAGCGCCTCACTGACGCTCCATTCAGTTTGCAATTAATTAATCTGAATGTAAAACACATTAAGCACATTGTCACAGGGAAAATCAAAGCTCACAATACCCAGCACATCGGTCAGTCAGTTTTGGCCCTCAGGACTAGTTTTATTATATCTTACCAGGAAGCTACAAGCATTCAGAGCAGTTTTTACACTTCGGCTGTGTGTGCCACCACAGCAGATCTGACATGAGCAAAATGTCAAATGACAGTTGAAGTAGTAGTGTTCTAAACGAATGCTTTTACTGTTAATTTCAACATTAATTTTACACTTTTAATATATATTGAGTTGTTGTAGACAGATTTGGGTTTTTTCTTTTGTCTTCCCTAAGTAAAATTGAGCTGGTTGATTTAATTAAGCTCAAATTATTACGCTGGCTATTATAAAATATTTTAAATATGTGCTGTGAAACATGTCCCGGTTGCTTTAACAGTGTATCTTCCTTGTTCTGTAGCAGTCAGTGTTGTTACAGTTGACTAAATCTTAGCAGAAAATATACAGCTGGGTGTTTAACAGTGTTGGGGCTGTTGCTCAAATAAGTATCACACATTACTTTTCTTGAAATTAGCAGCAGTATGTTTCTTAGTTACTCACTGGACCCAGCACTGGTCTTTACATATTTTTTGTAATTTTGCCTCTGTGTGTCACCACAGTAGATTTTCAATCAGATAATCAAGATGTGACTGTCTGATTTAATTCAAGGAGTTTAACTAATATATTACATAAACTGTTTAGCAATTACAGACCTTTTTATTGAAAGTGGTCCTTTTACACATGCTAAAGCTTGATTAGATGAACTAACATAGTTTGAAGTATAAGGATTGTTTTTAATACTTAGATAAAGTCAGTTAACGACTGCCTAGAATACTAGAATAAGTCTAGAATCTAGAATACGTCTAGAATACGTGGACATCAACAAATGTTTTTTCCTCCCTTGAGACAGCCAGCCAAGCCTTTACTGCAAGAATCAGGACTTCAGTAACTGAGAAGTATTCTCTGTTGGGTTTAAAATTTACAAAACAGCTACTTGTTGTATTTCTGCATTTCATATGCATTTGCATCTTACATTTGTGTAACTAAGATTTCTGTACCTCTGTGGATTTCAGACAGCCTAGGCTTATAACTCTTGTGAATGGATGTTTATTATTTTTGTTTGTTTTGTTTATTTTGCTTTGTTTTTCTGTTTTCATTTTCATTGATTACAAAATGTAGTGAAAAAATGTGATTCATAGTAGAGATCAGACAGAAAAAATAACTGGGTGTAGAGTTTGCAAACATACTGTAGTTGTCTTTTTCTTCTGAAACGTTAACAAAATTTGCGCTGCTTAAAAAAACACTTTCTTTTTAAAGTATCGTGTTTCAAGAAACCTCACTGTGCATTATTGCTGCAACATCACCTTTTCAACGCGTAGTTTTTTAAAGACACACACACACATACTCGTAATTACAAACACTACATTCAAAAAATACCTTTATTCGTGCACATGAATAAATATAAAGAGAGCCCAGTAAATACTTTAAACTTTTTTCGAATAGTCCTAGTCATCTCTGAGGTATTTCTGAGTTTTTCTCACTCTAATTCATATAATTACATTTAGTGGAAAACTCCTTTCACCCATCCATTGTCTTCAGTGTTTATCCAGTTGAATATCTCCACTAGGCTGGAGCCTATCCCAGCTATATGGCTAATAATACAATAAATAACAAAATAAATAGTTTAACAGTTTTTTAGCAAAGCAGATTTAGATATGAAAGTCTGCAGTAGCTGCTCAGACCAGTACTTTGGGCTGTACTTAGTCACCTAAACATGAACTGGATCCGATTTTTGGAGCTCGGGTAGTGATGTCAAATCACAAAGTGGTCTTTGTTGTGTTTATTTTTGTGCTTATGTGTTCATTTGTGTAGGAAATCGGCTGCAAGTTTGAAGGCAATTTTAAAAAGTGTTGAAGGTGCTTTACACAGTACTAAACAGTGAACGTAAACATTATATAACTGTTTACTGGAATACTCCACAGGGTATATTTGAGGCGGAACAGCTTTCTCATAGCTGGCCTTGTGGTTGTTTTATTCACTTGCAAATGTTTTGACATTTTGAGCTAAAGGCAGAGACCACCAGCTAGCATGTTACCCAGCAACATGGAAAAGAATCCTGTGTAGAAGTCACTGAATTTGTTTGTGGCATTTTAAGGGGTTGTGATACTGCAGCAATAAATGTCACTACAATGGAGATCTCCTACACAGCGTTTAGTGTTTATTGTGTTTTAGTAAAGGCATTAAGGAAAAAGAAGGGGAGAAAAATTCACAGATGCATGACACATTTTAAAAGCTGGAATGGTGCCTCGGCCCATTAACGATAAAGGGGAAAGTGGGGGTTGATAGACACGCTAATGCATATTAAGCACAACGGTATTACTGGCAACTACCATCACTAGTCTTTATGTGAAAGAGGCTTTAATGGATAATTGATTAAGCCATAAATTAGCACCCCACAAACAAGCAAATCAAAAGAGTGAAGACAGGCAATTTCTCAGTGAGAAGGGAGGGGGCAACGAGAGGGGTGTGATATTTTGTGTGTGTGTGCGAGAGTGTGCACATACAGTATGAGTGTATGAACAAAAATGTCATCATTTTGTGTATTCACTGGTTCATCTCCAGCTGTCCTTCCATTTGTCCATCCTTTCCTGAACTAATGATCATTTTATTCAGGCTCATCCTGACGACACATTCTCAGTTTTAAGGTTTTTACATGAATTTAAAATAATCCTGCTATCCATCAGTTAGTCACTTCTACAATGTGAAATATGAATCAGTTTCTCATTAGTTATAATTGCCTCTCTCACACACACACACACACACACACATTCCTGTTCATTTCCAACAATTCTTTCATCCACTGATTCCTCCATCAGTCTACCATCCCCAGCTATTCATTCTTCAATTGTCCATTTTTTCTAACACTGGCCCCACACAACATAGTTTGCATCCATGCACGTATCTACGCATTCATATGTGTCGCTCTTCAGAGGTTTTAGTCTGTGAGTCATTCGTCTTTCATCAGTTATTGTCCCCTTTGCTACCAATCTTTACATTATTTATCCTACATAACAGTTAGTTGTGTAGTTAATGTCTTTATTCAGTCTTTTATTTACTTATTCATCTATTTTTGAATAATTTGTTCCATGTTTGTACTGGTTCTGTTTAAAGTAACCACCAAGCCTGACCTTGGACCACTGCAGCCACCCTGCCCAGGACCCTCTTCCCTGGAGAGAGCATTTCAGCTGGAGAAATACAGCGGACAGAGCCAGCGGGCATTTGACATTTCTCTGACATTTCCGTTCCCCCTGCTCCATTCTTTGTACATACACCTACTTGTAAACAGTATGATGGCTTTACACAAAAGCTTGGATTTTTGTAACAATGGCTTACTGGGTAGCACATAACCTTTTACAAGGCACAGGGAGCAAAATACAAGACCTCCGAATCTCAAATTCTTTAGATCTCACTCCCTGTGTCTACCCACCTTTTACAGTGAAATATTGCTTCCAGGACTGTGTATACTGAAGAAAATAACAAGTGACGCCACATATTAAAGATCAAATGTAGAAGATCTAGTCTCTTGTGGTTCTGAACGGTATATGATGTTTGTGTATATTACACAGAACTGCCAGATTTCCAGCATCTGAACTCAGCTGCCCTCTATGTCATGCAGTTCAGTTAAAACTGTCCTTCTCAACCTAGCCAATTTCCCATTACTTTACACAGCCAAGGTTATGTCCTTGTGTGACATCCCATATCAATGGGAAATAAATTCAATTAAGGAGGTAAGATGCCATTTTGTTGGGAAATGATTCACCGTTTAGCTTCTAAGCTGCTACAAGTTCTCATTATCTGAGCTTTGTGTAGCGTGGGTGAGGAACAGAGTTAGACAACAGTACATTAAACTGCAGACCGCTACCAAGAAAAATTATTATTATTATTATTCCTCAATGATAAGAATAATTGTTCAGTAAAAATTAGTTGTCCTGCAGAAGCGTATATGAATATCTTTCCATACGCAACTTTATTTATCTATCCAGGTCTGCTTTTGATGCATTGTCAGTGTGTTTGGGATTATTGTCATGCTGACAAGTGAGACCATAGGGTGATGGTACATTTCTGTGTTCATATTTCCATCGATTTTGACAAGATCCCAAACACCACAGGCTGAAATGCAGCATGAACCATGACAGAGCCCCCACCGTGTCTTACAGATGGCTGTGGGCACGCAGTGTTGTCTTTTTTCTTACTTCCTCCATGCATATTGATGACATATTCAAATGAAGACCTTTTGCTACCACTTCTTATTTTCAGCCCACTTCTTGTGTAATTTGCCTTTTTCCTTGTTTCCATTCCTTAAGAAGCTTTTTGACTGCCACCCTCCTACCCTTCCATTTCTGGTAAGGCTTCAGCAAACAGATGGATCAACTGAAGGGTGCAATCTGCAAATCTCAGGTCAAATGTCAGATCATGAATTTCAGATAATGTTCATCTGTTGTAGATACTTTTGGGGGGCTGTCACATCTTTTCTTGTGCTTATTTTGTCCAGTTTTCTCAGTTTTGTTAAAGGATATTATGCACACTATGTCAAGTTTTCAGCTGGGAATAACCTTGTTGGTGCAAAAAACTTCAGGGTGGGCCATTTATATGGATACACCGTAATAACATGGGAATGGTTGGTGATATTAAAGTCCTGTTTGTGGCACATTAGTATATATGAGGGAGCAAACTCCTCAAGATGGGTGGTGACCATGGTGGCCATTTAGAAGTTGGCCATCTTGGATACAACTTTTGGTTTTTCAATAGGAAGAGGGCCATGTGACACATCAGACTTATTGGTAATGTCACAAGAAAAACAATGGTGTGTTTCAGGTAGTTTCAGGTGCTGCACATCTCGTATCTTCACACCATAGACAATTGCCTTCAGATGACCCCAAAGATAAAAGTCTAAGGGGGTCAGATCGGGAGACCTTGGGGGCCATTCAACTGGCGCACGACGACCAATCGATCCAATGTGGGTTAGTGTCAGACCAATAGCGGTGGTTTTGTTTGTTAACTTCACCATTCACATAAAAGTTTGCCTCATCACTGAACAAAATCTTCTGCGTGAACTGAGGGTTCCAATTTTTGTTTTGCCCATTCTGCAAATTCTGTGCACCTATCTGGGTCATCCTTGTTGAGATGCTGCAGTAGCTGGAGTTTGCAAGGGTGCCATTTGTGAGTAGCTAATATCCGCTGAAGGGATGTTCAACTAATGCCACTCTCCAGTGACATGCGGCGAGTGCTACGCTGTGGGCTCTTGCTGAATGAAGCTAGGACAGCCACTGATGTTTCTTCATTAGTGACAGTTTTCTTGCATCCACATTTTGGCAAATCCAACACTGAACCAGTTTCATGAAACTTAACAAGCAGTTTGCTAGCTGTAGCATGGGAGATGGGTGGTCTCGTAGGGTGTCTTGCATTGAAATCTGCTGCAATGACCCGGTTACTGCGTTCACCAGATATCAACACAAATTCGATCCGCTCCTCACGTGTTAACCTCCTCCTATTAAAGATCTAAAAACTAGCAGCGACTCTAGAGGTGCAAAAGAGGCTGACCTTGAAGGTGAGATTTGCCTAATTTAGCCTACAGCATGCAGCTTTGTAGCACTATCACGTTCATATACCTAAGAATATATCCTAACTGACACATAAAATTCAAATGTAGACATTATATTCACTAAAACCCATCATAATTTCCCAGCATACTAATCAAACATGTGGGATTTCTACCACATGCAGACACAGTAATCGTATTTATACACATTTATATACACATACTGTACACACTCCATTAATTAATCATTGCCCACAATTTGCAGTGCGGTGTCATAATTATGCCATCATTCAACATTCACAGTCTGAATGGAAATGAAGCAAGAGCTGTAGCAAGGTCTCTACATTCAGTTGCTGTTTTACCCAATCCATAAAGCAATATGATCAGGGAAGCAAAATACTTGCATGTTTATCCTCATCCTTAAAAAAATCTGCCGTGTATTCCAGACATTTTATCAGCTTCTAGATTAACAAACAGGATCATTGTACATTCATTATGCTGATATTCTAATACACTAGGACTGGAGATGGTTGGCCACTAAACATTAAATAAATCAGTATAATGGTTCAAACCAAACTAGTGCATCAATACATGAATTAGTGTGTCAGTCTTTCACCTTTTCTATAATGTTTCAGTATTTTGTGTGCATTCAGGGTGCTGAATTTTTATAATGCTCCAACTCATGCAGCTGAAGACTTCTAATTATCTCCCCTGAGGTGTACCGGTGCATGTCTGCATGTAAACTGTCTTTTTCAATATTAAATTCATCATCAGCAGTATAAATGAATCACATAAGGTTGGTTTCTTTTGGCACATGACTTAATAACATGCTACATGTTTCAGTCTTTAACATATGCTGCGATTTTCCGTCCTTATACTCTCGTAAATTGCCGACTATTAATATTTTCAGTATTTTATAATTGTCCGTGTGTCCAATAAGACAGCGTCCCTATATCATCTTTGTTTTGGTATAATGCTGTCTGCGCTTCCTGTGAATACTCTAACCCAGTTTTAAGGATTTTCATTTACATATCTTCAACTTTATGTGCGTGAGTGTTGAAAATGTCAAAAGTGCTGTGTTCATAACATCCGTTCTCTTCTTTGCTGTTCTTTCTTGTTACTACTCGCTGCTGCAACAGCGGTTTCCCCACAGGGATCATTAAAGCTACATAACTTCACACACTGGCAGCCCCGAATGAAAGGGAAACATGTTTGAATTTTTTTTTGCTTTTTTATGAAATATCTTGTAAGCACACAGTGTGTTCGTGGGCAGCGGTCTTTGCCAGAAATGTATTTTTTTGGAAACTTGCATGCACACGACTCAGCTTCCACTATACAGGTTGTACGGTAGTGTTATGCAGTTTCTGTGCTGTGCAGTCTACGGCAGGCCCCAAGAGGAAAACACATGTCAACACCCACGCTGCTAAAATTAAGTTTTAGTTTGTCACACATACTCAGAGTGTAGACTGGGTACTGCTGAATTAAGGTTGTTATGCTTTTACCACCACGGCTGGCAGAGTGCCGTTTGCGTGGTGTTTTATGGGTGTGCAGCGCCAGAATGAGTTGGAGCGATCCATTTGACGTCAGACTGCAGTGCATTTCGGCAGCTAATTTTCTAATAACCGAGGCATCTTCTCTGTTTCTGCATCATTTATATACCTGAGAGCGGTGTTCACAGACAGGGTTCCTCTTAAAATGCTATTGCATTGCTGAGGATAGGCCACTACATTTATCCTTACTGGATTGAGCATCATGACTGGGCTTCCCAAATCCACACTGCTCATCAAACTATTGCAAATTGTCCTGACTGGCCAGCATCGAGAGGAAGTCGAGGCACTACGGTTCCTGCCTGATGCGATTTATTGCCCTGCACACAACAGACTAATGGCCCATTGGCTGCAAACAGGGAGCAAAAAGAGGCTGCTGCTGCTGTTAATGAGGACTGTCTGTGAGAAGAGAGTGGAGAGGAAGAGTTAAAAAGAGGTGAAGACCGAGAGAGAGAAGAGAGAGGGAGGGAAGGAGAGGGGGACGGCAGATGGAGTGAAGGGGTGAGAGTGAAAACGAGAGACAGATCGTGACGATGAGCTGAGAAAGGGACTGAGACAGGAGTGGAGAGTGGGAGGAGAATGAGAGAGAACAAATGTAGAAGATAGACAATAGAGAGGCAGAAGCTGTGTGAGAGAGAGAATTGGGGAAATTGAGAAACAATAGTACTGAGTGGTAAAAAAATAGCATGTTAATGTAATGTGATTACTTTTCCGGTAATTACAAGCAGAAGCTGTAACAATTCACTTACTGCATCACTGTCAGTAATCACACTAATACCCCCTAAAGTTTGGGAATTTTGGTGGTCAGCTTGTTTTCTTTTTTACTAGGAATTATATGGGAGGGCCGGCATTCATTTAATCACTGTGTTCAGGGAGAGACTGCTGTGGGGCCTGTTAGGTTGGAGTAGTGGGTAAAAGAAGCAGAAAGCAGCTAGCCTCGAGCAAAGTCTTTATTTAATGCCATAGCTGCCTTGTTTCATGTTGGATCTTAAGCACTGGTAGGCTTGCAGAGCTCACTGTGTTTTTCACTCCTCTGCGAATTGCTACCTTATCGTGGTGGAGGGTTTTGTGTGCCCCAGGGATCCCAGGGGCTATGTTGTCTGGGGGCTTTTACCCCTGGTAGGGTTTCCCATGGCAAATTAGTCCTGGGTGAAGGACCAGAAAAGACCATCGAGGGAACAGTTCACTCTGCCCGGGATAGGGTTACCGGGGCCCTGCCCTGGAGCCAGGCCTGGGGGAAGGTGCCCAAGGGCAAGCTTCTGGTGGCTGGGCCTTAGTCCATGGGGCCCAGCCGGGCACAGCCCGAAAAAGGGACATGAGCCCATCTTCCTGCAGGCCCACCACCTGCAGGAGGCACCGCAGGGGTCGGGTGCAATGTGAGTCGGGCAGCGGCCAGGAGCGAAGGCCCTGGCAGACCGATCCCCGTGAACCAAGACTGGCAATTAGGACATGGAATGTCACCTCTCTGGTGGGGAAAGAGCCTAAGCTAGTGCGCGAGGATGACAGGTACCGGCTAGATATAGTCGGGCTCACCTCAACGCATGGCCTGGGCTCCAGAACCAGTCTCCTGGAAAGGGGCTGGACTCTGTCTCAGTCTGGAGTTGCCCCTGGTGAGAGGTGTCGGGATGTGGCGAGTATCTTAGTATCCCCTCAGCTTGCTGCTGGTATGTTGGGGTTTCTCCCAGTGAACGAGAGGGTTTGTTCCCTTCGCCTTCGGGTCAGGGAACGGGTCCTGACTGTTGTCTGTGCTTATGCGCCAAGCGGCAGTTCAGAGTACCCAGCCTTTTTGGAGTCCCTGAGTGGGGCACTGGAGGGTGCTCCTCCTGGGGACTTTGTTGTCCTACTGGGAGACTTCATTGCTCACGTGGGCAACAACAGTGAGACCGGGAAGGGCGTGATTGGGAGGAACGGCCTCAAGGATCTGAACCCGAGCGGTGTTTTGTTATTGGACTTCTGTGCAAACCACAGATTGGCCATAATAAACACCATGTTCGAACATAAGAGTGTCCATAAGTGCACGTGGCACCAGGACACTCTAGGCCACACGTCGATGATCGATTTTGTAATCGTATCACCAAACCTGAGGCCATATGTTTTGAACACTCGGGTAAAGAGAGGGGCTGAGCTGTCAACTGATCACTACCTGGTGGTGAGTTGGATTAGGTGGTGAGGGAGGACACTGGACAGACCTGGCGCACCCAAACGTACAGTGAAGGTGTGCTGGGAACGTCTAGCAGAGGCCCCGGTTCACGAGATCTTCAACGCACACCTCCGCAGAGCTTCAACAGCATTCCGAGGGAGACTGGGGACATTGAGTCCAACTGGACCATGTTCATCACCTCCATTGCCGAAGCCACTGCACGGAGCTGCGGCCGCAAGGTAGTTGGTGCCTGTCGTGGTGGTAACCCCGAACCAAATGGTGGACACCTGAGGTGAGGTGAGCCAACAAGCTGAAGAAGGAGTCCTACCGGGCTTGGTTAGCCTGTGGGACTCCAGAGGCAGCTGATAGGTACCTACAGGCCAAGTGGAATGCGGCGGTGGCAGAAGCAAAAACTCGGGTGTGGGAGGAGTTCAGAGAGGCCATGGAAAAAGACTTTCGGACTGCCTCTAAGAGATTCTGGCAAACCGTCAGGCGACTCAGGTGGGGAAAGCGGTGTTCTACCTGCACTGTGTATAGTGCGGGTGGAGTGCTGCTAACTTCGACTGAGAAAATTGTCAGGCGGTGGAAGGAATACTTCGAGGACCTCCTCAATCCCACTGGCACGTCTTCCGTGGCAGAAGCAGAGTCTGGGGACAAAGGAGATGACTCTCCCAATCTCTGGGGGCGTGGTAACTGAGGCAGTTAAATAACTTCTTGGTGGCAGAGGCCCTGGTGTGGACGAGGTCCGCCCCAAGTTCCTGAAGGCTCTGGATGTTGTAGGGCTGTCTTGGTTGACACATCTCTGCAATGTTGGGTGGGGATCAGGGGCAGTACCCATGGACTGGCAGACAGGGGTGGTGGTCTCCATCTTTAAGAAAGGGGACTGGAGGGTGTATTCCAACTACAGGGGAATCGCACTCCTTAGCCCCCCTGGGAAAGTCTATGCCAGGGTGCTGGAGAGGAGAGTTCGTCCGTTAGTCGAACCTCGGATACAGGAGGAACAATGCAGTTTTCGCCCTGGTCGTGGAACACTGGAGCAGCTCTTTATCCTCTCGAGGATACTCGAGGGCGCGTGGGAGTTTGCCCAACCAGTCTACTAGTCTGTTTTATGGACTTGGAGAAGGCATTCGACCGTGTTCCTCGGGGGGTCCCTTGGGGGGTGTTCCGGGAGTATGGGGTGTCTGGCCCATTGCTACAGGCCATTCAGTCCTTATCTCGTTCCTGGTGGGTGATGGGGTCCACCAGGGCTGCCCTTTGTCAGCGATTCTGTTCATAATTTTTATGGATAGAATTTCTAGGCATAGCCAAGTGGCGGAAGGCTTTCACTTTGGTGGTCTCAGGATATCATCTCTGCTTTTCGCAGATGATGTGGTCCTGTGGGCTTCATCAGGTGATGGCCTCCAGCTCGCCTTGGAACGGTTGGCAGCCGAGTGTGAAGCGGTGGGAATGAGAAACAGCACCTCCAAATCTGAGGCCATGATCCTCAGCCGGAAAAGGGTGGAGTGTCCACTCCGGGTCAGGGACGAGACCCTGCCCCAAGTGGAGGTGTCAGGGCTCTGTATGCGGGCAGGCGGAGATGAGGATCCAAATGCAGGACTTGGAAACAGAATGCAACTCAAAAACCTCAGCTTTATTGCTGGCACGAAAACAAAACAGGAAGTGAACAATGAATACTGAGAACCAAAACACACAGGCACAATCTGAGGGTACAACGCGACAGAGAGCAAAGGCAAACACAGGGCTTATATACACAGGGGAGTAATCAGGGAATGGAAAACAGGAGGGAAGCACAGCTGGGAGAGATAGGTCAAACGAGACAGGGGGAGTGAAGTTAGACACACTGACATAAGACGTAACCCTTCAAAATAAAACAGGAAACTATTCTCAAAGACTAAGAAGCGCGGACTTAAACAGAAGGAACACACGGGCAGAAAAGACTAAGCACAGAAGTAAACCTAAGCTAAACATGAGGGCATAAGAACAAAACCTAAGAACTAAACCCTAAACCAGAATAAGCTGGAACATAGAATAATAATAATCAACACAGGATAACTCAAAAATCAGATCATGAATAATAATACAGAAGAATACCAAAAACATAAGAAACTGAAAATGCTGGGTCAGAATGACCCAGAACCGTGACAGGAGGAGTTTAAGTATCTCTGTTACGGCCGAGAGGGCCCGGCTGTGGGTGTGGACTCAAATGCAGACACAGAGGGAGGCAAACGGGCGTGAACACAGTGCTTTATTTACAAGTGTCTAGTGAAATTACACAACAGGAGACTATGAATGCTATGAATTATGAAATGCTATGAACTGTGAACTGTGAGGCCAAACTGTGAACATGAAACTGAGTGCTATGGCTAGGTGCTGGATTTCACGGATGGAAAAAAGGGGCAGCGGCTTGGATGGAGGTACGCAGTCACTATAATGAGAAGAGACAAGTAGTCAGTGGCAGTCCAGTGAATCACAGCTGCAGGATTAGGCTATGGAGGTTAGGGCTTACGCGTTGCAGGTTTAAAGTGTCATGCGAGGAAGGGGTGTCCAGGGGGTTCCGGGTGAGGAGTGTCCAGAGAGGATCCAGAATATGCGTGGAGTGAGGGACTTGGCAGGGAGGCAGGCAGGTGTAGTCCGATGGTGGAGAGGAAGAAACCAGATGACAGAACCAGCGTCCAGGCGGAGATGAGAGTAGTTCGGGAAACGTGACTGCCAGGTGGGTCCTATGACAAAGAAAAACACGGTGAGGGAAAAGCAGTAGTTGAGGGTTCTCACAAGGGGTTCGCAGCCTAGCACTGACATGGGTTAGCAGAAGATCTGGCAGAGGTCTGTTGTGAATGCTGGTCTTATATGCAGGTGACTTGATTGGAACCAGGTGTGGAAGCTGATTGGAGTCTCTGCCTGAAGGTAGAACCCAGCGGAGTGGAAAAACCCCGTGCTCACCCGGACCATGACAATCTCAGGGTCTTGTTCCATCACAAGCTGCGGGTAGTGTCCAAAAGAACGAGATTGCGAATACAAGCAGTGGATATGGGTTTTCTCCGAAGGGTGGCTGGCCTCTCCCTTAGAGATAGGGTGAGAAGTTTGGCCATTCGGGAGGGGCACCTCCACATCGAAAGGAGTCAGTTGAGGTGGTTCGGGCATCTGACAAGGATGCCCCATGGGTGCCTCCTGGGTGAGGTTTTCCGGGCATGTCCCACCGGGAAGAGGCCCCGGGGCAGACTCGGGACACGCTGGAGAAATTATATCTCTCGGCTGGCCTGGGAACGCCTTGGTGTTCCCCCGGATAAGCTGGAGGAGGTGGCTGGGGAGAGGGAGGTCTGGCTAGCTAGTCCTAATAAGACAGCATATTGGGACAACTTTCATATCACTGAAGGAAACTGAGTAGCAAAGAGTAGTTAAAAATAACTAGCTACTTTAACTATCCAACAAGTAAGTGAGTATTTGATGATACTTTTTGACCCATGCTAAAAGGACGGAGAAGAAAGTGACTGGAGAGACAAACACAGAACGGCATACAGTATTAGGGTGAGGAAACAACAAGAGGTGATAGATAAAATGAAGGAGCGAAGAAGAAAAGTGTAAAAGGAAACTAGAGAAGTGAGAGGAGTGAGTGTACTTAATACTGCATGATCCTTGTGACAGCTCCTGCTTTTATAACAGAGAGCACATGGTGGTCTGTTCAGTCTGACACACAGGCAGAGGGACTTGTCCATCCGTGTTCAAACAGCACGTATGGGTATACACTGACGCGCACACACACTCAGGTTGAGTTGTAGTTTGTGGAGCATACAATGTCGTGTTTTCCATGCAGATCAGTGCCACAATTTAATTTAAACAACACCAGTGAAAACGGATGGTCAGTGTCCAACATGATTTTTTAAATTCAATTAGAAATAAAAGATGTGCCCTGAAATATTGGGACATGCAGTTATGGGAGCTGTCACTTCCCATCTTCTATTTTCATTTTCATAGACTTGCATTAAGATAACTCAAATATGATTACATGGAAGCGTTGTCCAGTATAGATTTTAGTTTGGAATTTTAGATATAAGAGTGGGACCTGGACCATCAAATCCAATTGATTCAATATGTATAGAGAATTCCTTTTTTATCAGAGGAACCTATGGCTCAGGTCGTACAGCATGTTTTCCACTAACATTTTGAAAATGGTGTGCAATGCTGGAATTTTTCGTATCAATCCAACACCGAGTAAATGCAGGGCCAGTATTAAGATACCAATAACAATACCATTGCTGTTCCCTTATTACTGTTCACTTATGTGTGGGAAAGAAGTGTGTCGTGATCTATGATTAATCATTGGTTTTAAATGAAGACATTTTAATGACAACTAAATCACTGTGATTTGTATTGTACACAAAAATTTGTGACCACATGTCGTGGTCCTGAGTGTGACGACTCAGTGTTTTGTATTTCTTTATAATATTTTATGTTGTTGTTTATTCTGATTATATATTCCGTTAAGATTTGCCATTTGTTAGGTTTCTGTTTTGTGCCTGCCCTGGTCCCACTTCTCTGTGTTCCCTCTGTCCATGTCCATGATGTTATTATGTCTGCTCATGAGTCTGTATCTGATAAGTTCTGTGTCTCGTCTGGATCTCTGTGTGTACTTCCTGTTTTACTTTGTAGGTCTGTGCCTTAGTGATGGGATTTCCGGCTCTTTTTAGAGAACCCGGCTCTTTTGGCTCGGCTCACTAAAAAGAGCCGGCTCTTTCGGCTCCCAACCGGCTCTTCAGGTTGTTTTGTTGCTTTAATTAATTTATTATTAACAACAATATAAAATTATGCACAAAAGGAATTACTAATGTTAAAAAAACGTGGTTTTATTTATATGTGTTTATATATAAATATATACGGTGGCCCCTAGAGACAAAGCACGTACAAACTCCAAAAAGCACGTACAAATTCCAAAGCACATTTCTAGCGTTAACTGAACTTCCAAAACAGAGCTACCTAGATCACTTAAATTACACAATTGAAAGCGTATGTGTATTGTTCAGTGTTGGGACTAACGCGTTATTAAGTAACGCGTTACAGTAACTACGTTATTATTGTGGTAACGAGCACGGTAACTAGTTATTATGCCAAAACCGGGAACGCGTTACTCGTTACTGGGATTTAGATAGGCCCGTTATTCGTTACTTCGTGTGGTGGCTATCGCGGAGCTTCCACAGATTCAATAACATTAGCAAGTGGTGGAGGCCAGCAGGTGGATGAAGGAAAAGGGAGGCAAGAGGAGAGACCCGAAGCGGCCGCTGGTCCGAGAGTGTCAGGTGAACTGAACTTCAGGTAAGAAGTTATAACCTGCAGTCCATCTGGGTCAGATATGAACCAAGTTTAGGTGGAGTTTATTTTCGTTGTGCTGACTTTTTCGTACTGCGTGCTAGCTAGCATGACGGAGTTTCTACACTGTAATCCCAAAAGTTATTTGCATTCAAATGGTTTAGCTATGATCGCTGACAGTAATTAATTTTCTTTGTAAAACTAAAATCATTTAACTGTGTCAGACAGAACTCATTGGTGGAAGCTTTTTGCACTTAACCTATATTGTTTTGCATGTGATGCACTAAAATGAATACATTTAACATGGTCCTTTCTATTTTAAGTTTATTCTAATAAATAGTTTAAGTTCAATTTTTTTATAAGAGAATAAGTTTTAAACTCAACACTCAAATAATAAAAGTAAATTTGATGTTTACTGATCATGTTTAGTTGAAAGCATTTTCACTATTTTTAAGTTTTTGTTGCCCCTCCCATATTTTTCCCAGCACTGGAACCGAAGAGACGTCTGGACTTGTTTGTCAGGAAAAATTAAGACAAGTCGTTTTTGGTGGTTTTGCCTGGGATTGGACATGTTTGTTTCAGTCTAAAGTCGATAGGGAGTACTTTTCCTCAAACCTCCACGCAAACTGGTGAGTTAAATCTTTGTATTTCAACTTTAAGCAAAAATAGTTGCATGTTACATTACGCAAATGTGCACGCTAATTCAATCTACAGTGAACCCTCGTTTACCGCGGGGGTTACGTCCCAAAAACAACCCGCAATAAGTGAAATCCGCAAAGTAGTGAAAAGTATTTATTATAAATGTTTTAAGGCTGTAACCCTCACAGCCTTAACCCCTGCTCATGCGTAATGGTTCTAGCATCTTCCTCGTCCATCCAAACCCATCCATTGTGTGATGTGAGCACATCCAAACCGTGTTCAGGGTTAGCCCGGGTCCGGACTCCGGCCCCGGTCAGAGGAGGAGGACCAGAGCACGGCCGGGCACCTCCAGCCGTTCACACGGACAAATAAACCTGTCATTATTCTCTGCACAGCCGCGCTCTGACGCTCAGCCCCTCGCTGAGGCTCGAGGGGCTGAACACCGCTCCTCTGCACCTGTACGGCCTCTCGTAAAGTTTACTTTATTAACATGTGCGCCGCTGCAGCGCCATACAGAGCTGAGCAGCGTCTCGTCCTCGGCCCTCGCTGCTCCGTGCGGTACATCGTACTGAACTCTGCAAACGGGACTCGTGTTTCAGAAAAACTCGTGTTTTTTCCTCTCTCTGGACTTAACACTTTACTGAGGTTTGGATGTGACAATAATAATAATAAACAGCATTTATAGAAATACAATACTTTGACCTTTTATACTTGTGTTACTCTCCACCAACAGGTTAACTCACAGTTTTTTCCCCCCCTCTGTAGAATGCTGCTGATGGTGACCTTGAAATCCCAATAGGAATCATCTTCAATGGTGAAAACGGAAGTCCAGAGCAAGAACTGAACCCCTCCCAGCTGGGGATCCTTCTAGAGGGCAATGTGGTAATGGATTCCATCTGCAGTCTTCCTTTGGCAATGTGTCTCCTGTTTGGACTGACTTATGCACTCCACTTGGAGTACCCAAAGTGCATGAAGAATACATTCCTGTTTATCCAGCAGATTATGCTGAATCTGGGACGAAACGATCCTCCTCCAAAACTCCAAAGGCTAAAAAATGAGCTTTCAATGTGTGCATAGATACATTGAATGTTCACTCTTCATTGAGCAGCTTTTTCCCAAGTTCAGGAAGTCATTATTGTGTTTGTAATTGTCTTTTTTTGTTTTTAGTGGATGGCAAAACCAGGGCTTAAAGGAGTAGTTCACTGATTTTACATACTGAGATATGTTCTTACCTTAGCTTTGAAGAGTTGATGCATACCTGTCTTGTCTTTGTGCGAGAGAAAGGCTCTCCCATATATTCCAACTACCTCCACTTTTTGCTCCTTTTAGAAGCTACCGAGCTCCTCCACGTTTTCCCTATTTATGTAAAATTACATGAAAAGTTACACTATCTAAGTTTAGTTTCACTAAATTTAACGTATAGATTTTTTAAGCCGATAAAAAGGGGCACTATATTACAAGCGCGCAGTAACCCTAGTGCACTCTGGAGCATAGACTGAGTTACTGGGGGGATGAAGAAGTGCTCCTACAGTGTTATTACACCTTGTAATATAGAGTCCCTTCTTATCGGCTTAGAAAATCCACACGTTAAATTTAGTTAAACTAAACTTGGAGAGTGTCACTTTTCATGTAATTTTACATAAATAGGGAAGACGTGGAGGAGCTCGGTAGCTTCTAAAAGGAGCAAAAAGTGGAGGTAGTTGGAATATATCGTGGCTCAAGAGTTGGGAGTTCGCCTTGTAATCGGAAGGTTGCCGGTTCGAGCCCCGGCTTGGACAGTCTCGGTCGTTGTGTCTTTGGGCAAGACACTTCACCCGTTGCCTACTGGTGGTGGTCAGAGGGTCCGGTGGCGCCAGTGTCCGGCAGCCTCGCCTCTGTCAGTGCGTCCCAGGGCGGCTGTGGCTACAATGTAGCTTGCCATCACCAGTGTGTGAATGTGTGTGTGAATGGGTGGATGACAGGTTGTGTAAAGCGCTTTGGGGTCCTTAGGGACTAGAAAAGCGCTATACAAATACAGGCCATTTACCATTTATTTATTTTATATGGGAGAGGCTTTGCTCCATTTGCATGACTGAGGGCACGCACAAAGACAAGACTGGTACACATCAACTCATCAAAGCTGATTTTACATATCTTATTATGTAAAATCAGTGAACTATTCCTTTAATTTCATTGTCTCGCTGGGGCCATTCCTTATTCCATAGTTTTTATTTTTCCAAGTTAAAATATTTGTGAAAATAATTTTTACTGTTACAACTTGTTACCCAGAATGTCGCACCAAAGTTCTTTACTTGTGATACATAGTTTTATCTGTTTAAAAGATTTGTTTTAAAGAAAATGTTTTATTGGAAGTCCAATTGTGCAAACAAAAAACTTACTATTCAAAAAAAACTACCTCAGAGACCACAAATAAATTCTTGTCAAAAAGTGGCTAGGAAATATTGTGTTTGTTTCTGAAAGAAATGTCTTCTTAGAAGCGCCATGTGTAAAAATTGGAATACTGTTCAAAGGAAAACAAAAGTCTTGCTTTGTTATAAATAAAGTAAAAAAACAAAAAACAAAAAACACTTTAGTGGTCTTTGGTTTTGAGTGTGTTTGCCTTGACATATTAAGTTTTAGTAATAATAATACATTTAATTAAAAGACGCTTTTAATTAAACACTACGCAAAAAAGTGAGTTTTGTAATATTAGCACCACTTAAACAATTTAGTTTTTTCTATTAGTATTAAGTTAACTGTACTTAAACAAATTATTTTTGAAATATTGAATACTTAAACACTTTAGGTAGCGATGACTCAATATAGTAAATTGTGACAATTTTACTTTTAAGTTTACTTGACTAAATCAGTTAATTTTTTGTTTTGGGTTGATTACTCAAATCATTTGAAGGGAATCGGTTTCCTCAAACGATTTAAGTGTATTGAACTTATCCGGGTTCACAGTGTATACAGCTGGGTGGGTGCTATGTTACTGATGTTGAACTTTATTTTGTTCATAAGGTTAATTATTAGAGTTGCCAACCGTCCCGTAAAAAACGGAATCGTCTCGTGGAGTGCTGGTGTTTAATGTGGGAAATCAAAATTTGGGTTAGCAAACCTGGGGAAAAGAAAACTGACTGCTTAAGTTGGAAAATTGTGAAGGAGTCTGAAACACTGCAAAAATAGAAACATATACAAAATCACACACACAAGCAGAACATGCATTAACCCTACTAACACTTCCAAACACAAGAGAGCTCATGAAGATTAGACGACATCTTAAGCATGTGAGTCTGTTTATCATCTTGTCCAATTCACTTAGTGTGATGCAAAGACCAGTGGACTCATAGCACATTAGTTAAGAAATGATCAAATAATAGCAGAGAAATGTGTAGGAAAGGCAGCTTCAAGAACACACACACACACACACACACACACAAAGGCAAGGTACTCTTTGTGTGTATGTAGACGTCATATGTTAATGAACCTATGCATATTCATGTAACCTCAATAAAAGAGCAGTGTTACGGGAGAACGGACGAGAGCAACTGGGGTCAAGCGAAGGAACGGCATTTGTCCGGTTCTCTCCCGTGCACAAGGAACATGAAGAACTTTGCCTACTTCGTGTCTTGCTTGCTGTGTAATTATATTGTCTTCAACGTTCCAGCGAATAGGTTCAAGCTACAAACCTATCAATAAGAGTGCCTGCAAGTCTTAGTAAAGAAAAAAAATGATCAGACAAGTCACCGCAAATGGCGGCCCTGAGCCTGCTTATGTCAGAGGGCTTATACCATAAAAGGGGTCTTTGTCTTTTCCATGGCATCTAAGTGCTTGCTTAGAGGGAATCATCTAATTTTTTAGTTTTGATTAAAATAGATGACCCACTGTCACCATGGTGACACTAAAAATATTTAGGGCTATGCAAAGGCTGTTGGTAAATCACTTTGAACCGTGGCCTTTGCTGCAGAAGTCCTTTTTTTAGCCTACCCATCCATCCACCCACAGCTCTATCCTGCACAGCCACTAGAGGGCACTACCATGTGGAAAGCTCACTGTGGCGTGTGTTTAAATTGCACGTCCATGGTATTCTTTAGTACTTCCAGATGTGTATGATATTGGCATGCTTAACAATGTTGTATATTTGTGTTTCTCATGCTTGAGGCAATTATCCAAGTCGGATAAAAGACTGGTAAAAGGTAGACTATCAAAGAGCCACATTGTTCCCACCCATGCTTATTTTACACTTGCACACAGCAAGGCATTGTTCTCGAATATCAAAGTATCGTCACTGCCCCTCTTCATCCTTCTTTGTTCTTCTCTTTGTTCCGTTCACTCCTGCTTTTTCATTGAACTTCATTCGTCCTGATCTTTCCACAAAACTTTTCTTCCATCCTTTTCCTATGCAGCCGGCCCTGCCCCTCCCTTTACACCTGTTATTAACTTCTACATAAATATATCACTCACACTTTAATCTGGTCTGTAAACTACCTACTTTCCCAAAAATTGTATTTAGATTTGTTTGTTTGTTGGAGTAGTTTCTGTTTCCTGTGATGAAGCCTGCCATTGGTCGTTCTAGTGGTGCGGGCCAACGGTCCTGTGCCTGTAATCATACAATCAGCGATGTCATCATCATCATGTGAGTACACCTATATCTCTTTATCGAGATTATGAATTGTAGGAGGTCAGCATAAACAAGATGTTTAGGGGTGTTGTTGCCAGATACACTTATGTGTTCCCTCTTTGCTCTTTCTCACTGCACAGTATTGCACACAGTGAGGAAGCACACTCAATGTGTGTGTGTGTGTGCCTGCCTGCCTGCCTGTAAGAGAGAGGAGACCTTCCCTCTTAACATATCTTTACATCTTCTGCCTTCAGCAGCTTGACTGGTTAAATACCCCTGACTTATCTGAGCACCTACTCAGACATGGTCATAAAGAATTACTCAGACACTCACGCACAAACGCGCGTACACACACACACACAAAGTTTTTTTGTGGCTGAGCTTCAAGGCAGCCAAGCACATGACTCTTAAGCCTGAAGTGCTCACACTAATGTCATCAGCACTGTTAGAAAACTATGAGGTGCCGTAAGGGACATTATTACTGAAACGCTCTCACACACACTACTGAAACGCTCTCACACACACTACTGAAATTTTAGCTCTCACACACACTACTGAAACGCTCTCACACACACTACTGAAATTTTAGCTCTCACACACACTACTGAAACGCTCTCACACACACTACTGAAACGCTCTCACACACACTACTGAAATTTTAGCTCTCACACACACAACTGAAACGCTCTCACACACACTACTGAAACGCTCTCACACACACTACTGAAATTTTAGCTCTCACACACACTACTGAAACGCTCTCACACACACTACTGAAATTTTAGCTCTCACACACACAACTGAAACGCTCTCACACACACTACTGAAACACTCTCACACACACTACTGAAATTTTAGCTCTCACACACACTACTGAAACGCTCTCACACACACTACTGAAATTTTAGCTCTCACACACACTACTGAAACGCTCTCACACACACTACTGAAATTTTAGCTCTCACACACACTACTGAAACGCTCTCACACACACTACTAAAACGCTCTCACACACACACAACTGAAATTTTAGCTCTCACACACACTACTGAAACGCTCTCACACACACTACTGAAACGCTCTCACACACACTACTGAAATTTTAGCTCTCACACACACTACTGAAACGCTCTCACACACACTACTGAAACGCTCTCACACACACTACTGAAATTTTAGCTCTCACACACACAACTGAAACGCTCTCACACACACTACTGAAATGCTCTCACACACACTACTGAAATTTTAGCTCTCACACACACTACTGAAACGCTCTCACACACACTACTGAAATTTTAGCTCTCACACACACTACTGAAACGCTCTCACACACACTACTGAAAAGCTCTCACACACACTACTGAAATTTTAGCTCTCACACACACTACTGAAAAACCAAGGCATTTCAGTTAAACAGGAAGGCATTTCAGTTAAACAGGAAGTTAATTCTTGACAAGGAAACTGAAGGAAAAAGTGTTAGATTTCAAACAAACCACCACACAGATGTCTACTCAGCAACCTGTTAGTTAGGGGTGGGTTTTTATAATCGATTTATTAATTAAAATCGATTCTGGCTTGGATAACGTGAAATCGATTCATTAAAATCCTGAATCGATTTTTTAATATAAATTTATTTTACCCGAAATGCCAGAATCTCTGGTGAAACCTCACAAAATTTCAACAACCACCAAACAGCTAAGACAGTAAATGAGAGCAGGTACACGGCTTCTGCACAAAGACGTAAACACACAGCGCGGACCCGCGGATCAGAATCAGTGAGATGTCGCCTTTCTCACCCGACAGCACGGACACGGTCGGGGCTGAAAGCCGACAGCTCGCTGACTCTGATCTGTCGGCAGGTCCGCGCTTTGTTTTCACGCCGTTTTTGCGCCGATTCTAAAGCTGTTAGTTTGATCTCTCTCCAAACAATATTGACTGAACCAGCAGCAAAAGAAGATCCAAACTGCGCTTCACATAAACATCGTCATGAATTCCCTCACTGTTTTGCTTCCACCACGATAAAATCGCACGTCATGCACAGCCCTCTCTCTCTCTCTTTCTCTCTCTCTGTACTTCAAGAACAGTTTCCCGTCTAAAAATCTGTTTTCTGTATTATTCGCTTGCTTGTTATGCACAAGTCTACTGTTGTTTACAGCGCAGTCGGCCGCTGTTTTTTTTTTTGTTTCATTTTACATACTTCCGAAAAGAAAACCTAATTTCTGCCGTTCAATACTGAATAAATTTAAACTTTTTAAAATTATGCAAAATGCAAAACGTTAGCCGTGTCTCTAATAAAACCGCTGTAACGTCAGAGGTAACGTTCATGGGGAGGACGGAAGGGAACGGTAAGTGACGGAAGTGATGTTGTAGGTGACGTCAGACGCCAGAGATTTTGGCGGAGAAAAAGCAAATGGTAGCATAGAGTTTAACAAAGGTTTTCCAAGCTTCAGTATTACCAAATATACTAATCAATTGTCATATAACTAACAACATCTGTTTTATCATCTCTAACACCCTGGAGGACAACGGGGAGAGTTTAGACGCTCTCCAAGATTACATCGACCGCTGTTTTCAAGATTTAGTAATGCATAAGGCCCAGAGTGCATCTTCCCCGGCCAAAATCGAGACGCCGTCATCGAAGAGAAGTCGCCAGGCAGACTCCCCCGGTACAACATCGCCTGCCGGCAAAGACATCGCAGAAATCCTGGAGTCAATCGACAAGCGATTGTCCAGTTTCGATGCGAGGCTGTCCCTGGTGGAGATTTTACACCGGGAATTTAAATCTCTGAGAGAATCCCTGGAATTCAGCCAGCAGCAGGTGGAAACGCTTGCCGCTGAAAATGCCACGCTACGGGAGTCGGTTAAATCTCTCACCGATAACGTGACCCAGCTAAACATTGAAAATAAAAAAATAAAAGAGTCCGTTATCGATCTACAAGCCCGTAGCATGAGAGATAATCTTGTGTTTTCTGGTATTCCAGAAACTGCCGGAGAGGACGCAGAGGCAACGGTGAAAAGCTTCATTAAAATCCACCTGAAGCTGCCGGAGGACACCGTAAAGAACATCGACTTCGATAGAGTACATCGCTTGGGGGGCGCGCGGTCGCGGACCGGGAGACCACGGCCTATTGTGGCCAAATTCAGTCAATTCAAACAGAAGGAACAGGTGAAGAGTCGCGGCAGAGAGCTGAAAGGAACGGACTTCAGCGTGAACGACCAGTTCCCCAAAGAGATCCTGGAACGACGCAAGGTCCTGTTCCCAGTTCGACGTAGCTTCATCCAGAAAGGCTCCCGTGCTGTCATCGCCGTGGACCGGCTCTACGTGGACGGACAGCTTTACCGCGACCTCGGCACCACACCGTGGTTATATTAACTGCACTCCAGATAAGAACCCGCTACACTCTTTTCTTATTCATTCACACTCTCTCCTTTAACATGAGTTTAAGCTAGTAATATCAATATGATGTCATAGCAGATATAACACCGTCACCCTCCGTCATTGCTTTAATTGGAATGTTTCCGTTTCGTTTCTTTTTTTTTGTTGTCGCTCACAGTTCATGTGGTTTCTTTCTTTCTCTTGTCTTTCACTGCTGTGGCCACCTACTTCCCCACTCACCTACAAACAACACCCTCTATTTCTCCATATTTTCACACCACGATCACGCAAACACATCAGCTCAACGGCAGCACATTCACAACAGCCTCACAGCACGCACAGACTTGCAGGACACATAAGCAAGCCACGCTTGTTCATATTAGTGAATATTCACACACATAGTCAGACTTATGGAGTCTCTCACCACACTTCTTTTTCTCTTTCTATCTATAAACAAGGGATGTTTCCATATTCTCTCCACCTGTCTAAACGAAACACCCAGCATACATCATTAGACATACACACACAATTATGGGCATGCTGAGGTTTGTCACATGGAATGTAAATGGAGCTGGCACCAGAGGAAAGAGGTTAAAAATATTTAACCAGCTTAAAAAACTACAGGCAGATGTTGTTTTATTACAAGAAACTCACAAACCTGTCACAGGTTTAAATGAACTTAAAACACCTGAGTTTCCTAACGTGTTTGCAGCCGGTTATAATTCTAGACAACGGGGAGTAGCAATTTTAATACATAAAAATCTTAATTTTACAGTACTCGATACAGTTATAGATCCAGAGGGTAGATTTCTAATTACTAAACTATCAATATTGAACAAAAAACTATGTATTGTTAGTATATATGGTCCAAATGTTGATGAACCCTCATTCTTCCACGGTTTTTTTAGTGCACTCTCTGAACACCTTGATTGCACACTCATTCTTGGCGGTGACCTCAACCTTGGACTAAATGAAGAAATGGATAGGCTCAACACAACAGGAACTCAGCGTAATTGGCAGTCCACAAATATAATCAAACAGTATATGAACGACTTTGGTCTTTGCGATGCATGGCGCTCTCTTCACCCCACCAGTAAGGAATATACTTTTTTCTCGCATGTTCATCACTCTTACTCTCGTCTGGATTATTTTTTGGTCAGCAGCTCACTGCTGTGTGACATTTCAGACACTGAGATTCATCCTATAGCTGTCAGCGATCATGCTCCTGTATCTTTAACACTAATGCACAAGAATAATACTACGCCAAGTAAAAACTGGAGATTTAATATATCACTACTTAAAGATGAAGACTTTATTAAATACTTTAAAAAGGAATGGACTTCATATTTAGACTTTAATGACACTCCCGGAATATCTGCTTCTGTTCTATGGGAAGCAGGGAAAGCTGTGATGAGAGGTAAAATAATTTCTTTCTCATCACACAAAAAGAAAGAAGAAAACAAAAATATTCAGGAATTAGAAAAAAACATCAAATCACTAGAAGAAGCCTACGCGTCCCACCAAGATCAGGAAACATTGAACAAAATATGCAAAACAAAACTAGAATTAAATGAAACTATTAATAAAAAAACACAATTCCTTATACAAAGACTTCGCTTGCAGAATTTTGAACACAGTAACAAATCAGGTCGATTTCTAGCTAACCAGCTAAAAATAAATAAAGAAAAAATAACTATATGTGCTGCTAAAGATTTATCGGGGAACACAATATATGATCCTGGAAGAATAAACAAAATTTTTAGGGATTTCTATGAAACTTTATACTCACCACAAATAAACCCATCTAAAAATGAAATTGATCTGTTTCTTGACAACGTAACTCTTCCAAAATTACTAGACAGTCAAGCAATGGAACTGGATTCGCCACTGACGCCAAGTGAACTCCAGGAAGCCCTGATAAGTATGCCCAATAATAAGGCTCCAGGTCCAGACGGCTTCCCTGCAGAATTCTACAAAGAATTCTGGACAATTTTGGCACCAGTATTCCACAGCATGTTGCAGGAAATTGAGGAAAAGGGCAGACTACCACCAAATATGAATTCTGCCAACATTAGTCTCCTGCTAAAACCAGGCAAAGACCCTTTATTTCCCTCAAGCTATCGTCCAATTTCTCTTTTAAATGTAGACCTTAAAATAATCTGCAAAGCTCTCTCAAAGAGATTAGAGAAAATGACCCCCCTCTTAATTCATCCTGACCAAACTGGTTTCATAAAAGGTCGGCACTCCTCAACAAACACTCGTAGATTACTTAATTTAATAGACTACTCATACGATAAAAACATCGAAACCATAATATTATCTCTAGATGCAGAAAAAGCATTTGACAGAGTTAATTGGAAATTTTTATTCGCAACTTTACACAAATTTGGTTTTGGAAACTCTTTCATAAACTGGATAAGAATATTATACAATTCCCCAACGGCTCGTATCAGAACAAATGACCAGACATCCTCCAGCTTCTGTCTCCTGAGGGGCACCAGACAGGGATGCCCACTCTCCCCCTCACTTTTTGCAATTTTTATCGAACCTCTAGCAGCAGCATTTAGACAGGCTACAACAATTAAGGGCATAAAATGTAAGAACATAGAACATAAAATCAGTCTCTATGCGGATGATGTGTTGCTTTTTCTGCAAAACACACAAACCAACCTCTCTGAGGTAATTACTTTAATAAACTGGTTTTCAAGAGTTTCAGATTATTCAATTAACTGGCCAAAATCTACAGTTCTCCCCATTAACTGCTCCTTCCATAATTCTTCCTCTGCCCCACTGCAATCCGGAAATATTAAATATTTAGGTATTAATGTCTCTCCTAAGCTTTCAGACTTAACTAAACTAAACCACATCCCACTTCTAAAGAAAGTAGAAGGCGATCTGACTAGATGGAAATCTTTACCCATATCACTCATGGGAAGGGTCGCCACTATAAAAATGATGATCTTGCCAAAAATAAATTACTTATTTTTGATGATCCCTAACAAACCATCACAAGATTGGTTCAGATCTCTGGATTCATATATTTCCAAATTCCTTTGGAAAGATAAACCCCCGCGTATTAGCTTAAAAACGCTACAAAGAACCAAGGATAGAGGAGGATTAGATCTGCCTAATTTTCACCAATACTTCTTAGCCAACAGGCTTCAGTTCATCTCAGAATGGTTAAAACATACCTTCTTAGTTGAGCCCTGGCTAGATGTTGAACAGGTACTATGCAAGGATCTAGAGATTTCAGACCTACCATTTATTAGCTCAAACATCAAAAGACATGAATGCTTTAAAAGTATCAACATCAGCTTTTCTCTAACAGCATGGTGGGAGTTTCTAAAAATAACGGAGTCTTCATTAATCCCATGCAAACGTACACCTATCTGGAATAACCCTGACATATTACAAAACAATAATATGATTAATTTCCCAGAATGGAGTTGTAAAGGAATTAAATACTTAGAACATATATTAGAGGGAACAGAATTTATTCCATTTGACAGACTAGTTGCACAATATGGGATCAACAAGACAAGATTTTTAGAATATCAACAAATTAAATCCATAGTAAAAAAGAAATTTAACCTCAGTCAAGTTGAATTACAAACACCACTAAGTGCGGCACATTTTCTCACTCACTCACTATGTATTAATAGACCTCTCTGCATTGAATTATATCTGTTATTAACCTCTGTCTCTCTTCCACAGCATGTCTTTATCCTGTCTTCCTTCTCTCACCCCAACCGGTCGCAGCAGATGGCCGCCCCTCCCTGAGCCTGGTTCTGCCGGAGGTTTCTTCCTGTTAAAAGGGAGTTTTTCCTTCCCACTGTCGCCAAAGTGCTTGCTCATAGGGGGTCATATGATTGTTGGGTTTTTCTCTGTATCTATGAAGCGCCTTGAGGCGACTTTTGTTGTGATTTGGCGCTATATAAATAAAATTGAATTGAATTGAATTGAATTTTCTTACTCTTAAATCCCCCAAATTATTATCTAAAATATACAGAACACTTTCTAAATTAGATGAATCAATATCCCTTCCTACTGCAAAGTGGGAAGCAGATTTATCAGTCAACCTAGACCAAAACTTCTGGTCTCAGATTTGCTTAAAAACTTTTAAATTAATTAAAAATCCCAGTCTGCAATTAATACAATACAAAATACTTCATAGAGTGCACTATACAGGTCATCGGATGTTCAAGATGGGCTTTACATCTTCCAACAACTGCTCACACTGTCAAGGCAATACACCAGACAATTACATCCACGCTCTTTGGTTCTGTCCACCAGTGCAAAAGTTTTGGCGCGAGATATGTGAAGACTTATCGAAGTGTCTGAAATGTAACATTCCAACTTCCCCCTTAGTGTGTCTACTGGGCAGCTTAGATAATGTCACTTCAGAAAAGAATATAGCCCATATGATCTTCACTGCCCTATGCATAGCCAAGAAAACAGTCCTCATGAACTGGAAAAATAAAAATAATCTTAATTCTAACCAATATAGAAATTATCTATTAGATTACATTAGTCTTGACACAACCTCTGCCACCACATTAGATCAATTGCTCTGGGCCCCTTTTATCAGCTCCATCACCTAGTGGGGGTGGGGGGTCATAGTTTGGTCCCGCCTTCACTGTTGTGATTGGTGAGGGGGTAGGGACAGGCTTAGGGCGTCGGGGGGTTCCCCGGAGGCATCTTCCTTGGGGGGCTCAACCCGGGGTAGCGGTCATGTCCGGTTGGGGGCTCTGTTGGCTCTCAGGTGACTGTTTCCTCGCGGCTGCGTGCAGCGGGGCTAGGGGAGGGTCTGTGCTGACGGACGTGGGTTACTGACCTGGCAACCTGGCTGCCCCTGGGTGGGTCTGGGATGGGCGTGAGGTTCTGGGGGCGCTCCGTCTCTGGGCTGGGGCCCGGGCCGGGCCTCGGGGGCTTGGGTCCTGGTTGGTGTGTTGCCGGGGTTGTGGGCGGGTGGGTGCATGGGGGCCCGGCCCTGGAGCAGGGTGCCGCCGGTGCGTCGAGCCACCTGGGGGGCTCTTCAACTGGTGGGGGGGATGGTCACATCTTGCAGGAGCTTTCTTCTCTTCAGGAACTCTCTGCAGGAGGGGGAGATACAGGAGAGGTGGAGGAAGATCTCAGCCTGGGCGTTTACCGTCTTATGTAGTCTGGAAGATGTGTGGATGGTGGGGTGGGTGCAGTTTTCTCTGTGGTGGGGTTGGGTGGACTGTCCAGGGCTCTGTGGAGCCGGGGGGCGCTACTGCACTGGGCCCCGGTCTGATGGGCCTGGGCCCCCCTTCCCTGGCGGGTCGCGGAGGGTGGGAGTGCCTACTGGGGTCAGCGGGGGAGCTGGCCCCAGGGAGGGGTTACCTGCCCCTCCCTTCCTTCCCTCCCCATCTCCAGCTGCCTCCCTCTTCCCGCTCCTCCACAACCACCCACACATGCAGGGCCTTGGAGTGGGGGTATGTCACCAGGGTGCAGAGGAGGCTACCCCCCCCCCCCCCCCCCCCCGTCCCCGTCCCCTTCTGGCTGCCTCTGCCTCAATTTTATCCCACAACTTAGACATTCACATTATTCACACTCTCATTACACATACATATAGGATCTTGGGGGTGGGCACAATCACGGAGTCCAAATTACCATCAGGGTGTACACCTCACCCCTGACGTCGTTGCCCACCTCTCAATTTTAAATACACTTAGTCATTGAGGGCTAGCAGGAGGGACTATGCGCTTACCTGCTGCTCCTTGGCAGGTAGCTCCATGCCCTCCTGGGTTTTAATTGCACCTTAGAACACATATGCATCAACACTACAATGAGCGGGTGGAGGGAGGTTTGGAGTCTTCTCCCACCCCCATTCTCTGCGGCCTGCTGGAGCGGGAGGGCTAGTAGGAGGAGTTGGCCGTCCGACTGCGGTCTGGGGTGTGGGGCCTCCCTGCTGCTGCGGAGTCGGGGTGGTCTGCCTCTCCCCACCGCAGGGAAAAGGGTAACACCACCTGGGTCTGGGTGCAATTCCCCCCTCCAGGGGCAAGGGTACCTAGACCCGGTTTGTAGAGTACGCTTGGGGAGTGTGATTGTGTGTACAGCGTCTCTTTATGTCTGTCTCCACGTTGGTTGAGTGTGGAGTGAGTGCATATGAGAGCATGAGGGTGGGAATGGATGTTTGTGTCTGTGTGTGCCTGTATGTCTGTGTCTATATGTCAGGTTGGGTATCAGACGCCACCTCTCTGGGGACACCTCAGGCCCTCCAAGGTTTGGAGGCCTATCTCCACCCACCACCACTTCCCCTGCCGGTGGCGGACTCCCTCAGGTGTCGGTGTGTTGGTGGTTCTTTGTGTCTGGGGGTGGGCGTCCGGGTACACACCGGCTCACTCCTTGGCGGCCGCTTGTCGGGGCCTGGGGCCTGGGGCTCGCTCGGGCCCCTTTGGAGGTGGGGTGCCCCCGGCCTCTCGGCCTGGGGCTCGGTCACTCAGGCACAGCTGGGGGCCGGCGGAGCTCACGGGCGCGTCACTGCAACTCCCCCTGACTTCTGCTCCGCGGCGGCTGGGCGAGCCCTCATCTGGGACTCTCCTCAGCTCTTACTGGAACAGTGGCGCGGCTGCCCCTCTGTTGGTCTTCCATGGTCTCTTGTGTTCTGGGGGCCTCTGGATGTCTGGAGTTTTGATCTCCTCCATACCCGCTTCACACCCTGGAGGACGGGGCTGTGGCCCCCCCACACTCCCTAGCAGATCATTACATGGAGAAACCTTTGGAATGCAAGCATGCTGATCCACACAGGTATGCACACATGGGTATTCACAGACGCGGACTAAAGCTTTCTTGGCTGCTACCTCAAAGCACACTGTGCGCTGTCTATCTTGCGTGCTGCACAATATCGTTTATTATTTAGTAAATATTGATATCTATGACTAGCTAGTTTATTGTGATGGTGCTTTGTTTTCTCTATTATTATGTTGCTCTTTGTTGTTTGCTGTCTCCTCTGTTTGTTTTTTTTGTTTGTTTTTTTTTTTTCTCCATACAGGTGACCCAGGAGTTCTTTTTTTTTTCTCTCTCTTCCCCCCCCTTCTCACCGTCTCTTCTCCCCTTTGGTTTTCTTTCTTTCTCTCCCCCTCTTTCTCTCTTTCATTCCCCCTGTCCTATTTATTAAAAAAAAAAAAAAAAAAAAAAAAAATGACAAAGGATGAACTGAAGCTCTGCCATCACGTAATGTCGCATACTGCTGTTTCTGATGTCATTTAGAAAAAAAGAAAAAAAAAAAAAAAAAAGAGGTAACGTTCATATGTTAATGGTTTTCTTTCGTTTTTGATGTACTGCAGAATATTTTTTATAAAATCCCAGGCCAGGAAAACCACCTTCATGTTTTTATGTGTTTTATCTTCAGCTACTTTGACACAAAGGCATCTGCTGTGATGCTCACACCTTTGATAAAGTCTTGCGTGTGTCAGCTTCCTTTTTTTAAATACAAAAATATGTAAATGTACTGATCTGAATTATAATATTTCTGACTGTCAAAATTCCCCATAATCAAATCGAATTGAATTGAATCGAATCGTGGAACAAATCGATTCTGGACCTTAGTGAGACAGCTGCATTACTTAACAATATATTAGCCTCAGCATAAGTCAAAATTTAGAATAGCGGGAGACGTGCATTATCCTGGTTATTTTTTTGGCATATGTGCTTTTTGTCTTTTTTTTAGCAAAGAAAAATATCTTAAAATCATCAAAAAAACCAGGGAGAGAAGGCTTAGCGTTCCTCCATTTAGCACAATGGATATGATATTTACTCAAAAGTATTGTTAAGATATTCATTGTGTGTTCATTCATGTTGTACAGTGTTTAACTGCATTATGGTTACTGTGGTTTAACAGAGACAGTATTTTAGTTGCCACCACAAGGAGGCACTGTTTCATTGTAAGAGCACGGATGCTGCGTCATCACGCCCCTAAGAAAAAAAAAAGTATACCACAACGAAAATGGCACCCATGAGAAAAGTTTTGCCGCATGTTGATGAGGAATAAAGTTCCCAAAAATATTAAGGACATTTTTGCCTCCGTCGTCATTTTCCTTCGAGTTGATCGCTGTCGATGCTGCAATACTCAACAAGTATGATGATGTTAATAATGTCTGAGACATCCAATGCTAGATGATCCATATAAAAAAAATTATGATGTAATTCAAACAGTGGCACATCATTAATATTTAGGGAAATCCAATTTTTTAAGTTGCACCAAATACATTGTGTGATAGGGCATAGGAAAAAAAAGATGTTCTAGGGTTTCATTTTCATCAGTACAAAAAGAACACTGATCCACCTCAAAGCCAAATCTCTTTTTTTAGAAATTCTGCCACAGTATTAGTTTTGTTTAAAGTGTGTTTTTTTAACTTTAGGTAGAATAGGCTATTTCATAAATTTTTAGTATGCTTTATCCAGTGTATATGAAATAACTAAATTAGAACCATGCCATGTAACCATTCTGTTGTAACTATGAAATATTTTGTCTTTGAAGAAACTACTAACAAATTTCTTATTGCATTTTTATCAAACAGCTGACATTGCCCTAGCAATAAATTTGGGAGCACTGATGAGAAATTATTGTATATCATAAAAATTTTAATCAAATGAAGCAGAGGCAGTGGGACCAGTTCACAAAATTTGTTATATTCTCTTTGAGAACAGTTTAGACAATATTTTTCTGAAAAGTCTGTGTAACTTAGAATGACACCGTTATCATCCAACAAATCTGTTATGAATATAATATTTTTGTTCAAACCAGTCACTCTTGAAAATTGATTTTTGATTAAGTGTTATTACCCTATTATTCCATAAGGTTGAATTATGGGGAGAAGTTGTGGGTAAATCTCATTTTCCCAAAAATGCAACGTCTGTTTTGGAAAGTTTGATATCTTTATGGGGATTTTATTTGCCGCAAAATCACATTTCAAAATAAAGTCTAATCCTGTATACTATTTTATTAAACAAGAATCATGGGATGTGGAGCTAAGTAGAGTCTGGCTGTGACAGACAAGATTTTAACCATTTAATTCTAAGGGTGCCAACCATAAATTCCAATTCTGGAGTTTTGATACCACCTTTATTGTATCCCTTCACAAGCTGAGATCTTTCTATGTAATGGGTTTTATTCCTCCACAAAAATTCGAACACATTTCTATTTATGGTTTTCATGGTATTTATCGTTTTTTTATTTTTTATATTGTTTACGTGGCGCAAAAAAGGTTGGGGACTGCTGTACTAGCAGGTTGCTGAGTAGAAATCCTTGTAGTGTTTTGAAATATACCACTTTTTCCATCAGTTTCCTTGTCAGGAAACAACTTCCTGTTCAGCAGAAATGCCTCTGGTTTCAGTGGTGTGTGTGAGAGCGTTTCAGTAGTGTGTGTGAGAGCGTTTCAGTTGTGTGTGTGAGAGCGTTTCAGTAGTGTGCGTGAGAGCTAAAATTTCAGTAGTGTGTGTGAGAGCGTTTCAGTAGTGTGTGTGAGAGTGTTTCAGTAGTGTGTGTGAGAGCGTTTCAGTAGTGTGTGTGAGAGTGTTTCAGTTGTGTGTGTGAGAGCGTTTCAGTAGTGTGCGTGAGAGCTAAAATTTCAGTAGTGTGTGTGAGAGCGTTTCAGTAGTGTGTGTGAGAGTGTTTCAGTAGTGTGTGTGAGAGCGTTTCAGTAGTGTGTGTGAGAGTGTTTCAGTTGTGTGTGTGAGAGCGTTTCAGTAGTGTGTGTGAGAGCGTTTCAGTAATGTGTGTGAGAGCGTTTCAGTAGTGTGTGTGAGAGCTAAAATTTCAGTTGTGTGTGTGAGAGCGTTTCAGTAGTGTGTGTGAGAGCGTTTCAGTAGTGTGTGTGAGAGCTAAAATTTCAGTAGTGTGTGTGAGAGCGTTTCAGTAGTGTGTGTGAGAGCGTTTCAGTTGTGTGTGTGAGAGCTAAAATTTCAGTAGTGTGTGTGAGAGCGTTTCAGTAATGTGTGTGAGAGCGTTTCAGTAATGTGTGTGAGAGCGTTTCAGTAGTGTGTGTGAGAGCTAAAATTTCAGTAGTGTGTGTGAGAGCGTTTCAGTAGTGTGTGTGAGAGCGTTTCAGTAGTGTGTGTGAGAGCTAAAATTTCAGTAGTGTGTGTGAGAGCGTTTCAGTAGTGTGTGTGAGAGCTAAAATTTCAGTAGTGTGTGTGAGAGCATTTCAGTTGTGTGTGTGAGAGCGTTTCAGTTGTGTGTGTGAGAGCGTTTCAGTAGTGTGTGTGAGAGCGTTTCAGTAGTGTGTGTGAGAGCGTTTCAGTAGTGTGTGTGAGAGCGTTTCAGTAGTGTGTGTGAGAGCTAAAATTTCAGTTGTGTGTGTGAGAGCGTTTCAGTAATAATGTCCCTTACGGCACCTCATAGAAAACAACCTTTATGAACCTTAATGAGTGTGTGCACTTCTGCTTTCAGTATCTCAGTTCCAGTTCCTTGACAAGTAAATTACATCTCAAGTGGTTTCCCTTTTGTTTTTTACTAAAACAAGTTGGGCTACACACTTTCCACTACAGTCGTTCTTTTCAAAGCTGGCCTGTTTAGCAGTCTCACAACAGGCCAACACTGCTTCGGATTGCATAATATTAGCAGACTTCTGTTAGCACAACGTCTCCAAGTCTGAGACCCTCAGCTATTTTTTCCAGGTTTTTTACAACAAATAGTCCTTTTCCACAAGCACCTACAACCTAGCAACAAGGGAAATGACAGTGCAAAAACCAACACCATACTCCCAGAGTCTGACAAAAATGCATAAACCAAGCAGCAGGTATACCATCACCTTGATGTCCTCCATTGTTGTGTTGTATTTGTGTCGAATACAAATGACGTCATGGACTTTCGGACACGTTGCTATGACGACTCCACGCACACTGAGATGGTACTCAGTCGAAATGGAAAAACGGCTGGAGTCAAACCGAGCCAAGCCTAGTAGGTACTAGTGGAAAAGTGGCTAAATGCTTTCTCCTGCCAAAGGCTTACACTGAACGAAAAAATTCCATTCATCAGTCCATTTGTAACATGTGTCTGCACGAACCACTGAAAACACAGTATATCCGCTGTATGTACAGCATCTTCCTGTTGCACTTTGATTTAACTGACTGTGCCCTGCAGTGGAAGGTCCCTAGGGTGTTAAGGTGAAGGCAGGGAGTTATTCCCACAGCAGTGCTGCGGTGCAAACTGTCACTGGCTCAGCAAACAGGAGGCACAGAGGCTAAATGCCTGTTCCTGCCAAGGGAGCAAGAAGCGGAGAGGAGGAACAATGGATGAGAGCAAACAGCTTCTATTGAAGTTCAAGCAGGGAAAAAGGAGCTTTGTAGTACTCTACTTTAAGAAACATGCGTCCTGCCTCAATAGTGTACACACCACATCGCCATCATCGGCGCAGTATAAATGCTTTAGCTGATTTATTTAAATATTTTTATACTTAGGACTAAATTGCCGTCAGTGTCAGCTGCTCTGTTGGTTCACTGCTCTCCCTTCCAAATTCAGAGAAAACTAATTATTCCTGTGATTTGTTTCCTCACCTTGTGCAAAGTGTGAAAGTACTATTTCAGCTTTATTAAAAACAGGAACTCCCTGCATGTGTAACATTTGTAGAACAATGTTCCTGATGTGCAGGTAGCTGTCAGCAGACTGCCCGTGCTTTACAGGAAAGAAGTCCATAATGGAGATGCTGTAGGTACAGCTACACGAAATCCCCATACATCTAAGAGGGGGTCTCAGTGCTCTCAAACTCAGACTGACGAGCAACACCCAGTGGAGAGCTATAGAACTCTCTGCCCCCGAAGGTTTGCATATGTCAAGGTAGAGCGATTGTTCAGAGATGCATTAATAAGTGAGATTATTTTCGAAGTCTGATCATTCCGGCAGCAGCTCTGGAAACTGTCTGTGCCCTCGTGTTTTTTATGATTTAGTCATGCTAGAATCCCTCTTTGCTCATTCCGCTGTTTGCCATCTATTTTCATCACTACCCCTCTGATGCAACAGCACAGCATCCGTCTCATCAGATATTACCATCACAAGTAACACACGAATCAAAATCGATGCAGTCGAATTTCTTGCTTTGATCTATTATTTCTAACCTTAAGCCGAGCTCACATTACTTAAGATCATTTATATATGTTGCATGTGGGGGGAATCTTAACTTAAGTGGTTGAAAGTGCACGCTATATTTAAAAAGATGAGGGAGCCAGACTTTTTGTATCAGTAAATGTATATCAAATTGGAATAAAATCTAAACAGCTGTTAAAGCAGTGGAGAACTTTTGAGCTTTATTTATAGCGGGTTTACCAGCTGCCAGAAAGATGACAGAACGGCAGCAATCTGGTTTTCAAGTAACGGAAGACACAGATAAGGAGAAAAAAAGGAAGCGACAATAGCAAGATGAGTGCAACTGTGCTAAGAGGAGCTTAATCACAGCAAATACTATTAGCACTATGGCTAATGATGGTGTACAGCACCTGATGGTGGCGTGGCTACTTCCACAGTATGTATCCACATTTAAAGACATTTTGTCAACAATATGAGAACTGATTTAACAGAAACCTGTTTCATGTTTCCGCTGGGCTGCTAACTGTTCAGCAATAAACCCAAAATCAATTGAAGGATCCAGTCTGTCAGGGGAAATATCTGGGAGTGACTGATATCAAGAAATCATTTACAAAAGGTAAGACCGTGAGCAAACAACTGCACTGTTTTTCTCTTTCTCGTTTGTGAACACATCTGTTTTGTGTCGCCCTGCTTTGTGACACTCTGATTAAGTGGTAAAACAATGCTTGAATTGTTTTTATTTGGCATTTTGAAAGTAATCTGTCTGTCATTCTATAGAAGCATACAATAATTCATTTAATGTGGGAGGCGCTGTGACTCGGGGCTGCATGGATGGTGGGAGGAGGTTGGGCTGAAACAAAAGAATAGCTTAGAGCAGCACGTTTATAAAAAATGTCTAAGGAAATGCTCGTTCATTTTAATTGCTTATTTCTCTATGTCAGGGATGTGAAACACATTATAAATTGGGGGCCACATATAGCACTTATGGCCTGGCCAGACCAGTAAACATCCCCCTAAATAAGTTTAGCTGCAAGTTTAATCTCCGTGATTTCAACATCATGTCTTAGTTTTACTTCATGATAAAGAAATGCTGCTCTATTTAATGAAATAAATCTGTCAGCATGACTCTTTGGGCTTAAATTGTAAAAAATAAATAAATAAATAATAATAATTAAAAAACAAATAGATGTGTAAATAGATGTGTAGAATTTCCCAAACTGTCCTGTAATTAAAGGTTTTGAGGGACAAAAGAAAATTGAAATTAGCAGTACCAGGAATTTTTATGTCATCTATCACTTTTATTGTACGTATTATAAAAGACTATAAATGAAAATACAGTTTTTCCAAAATGTATACCCTCCTTCATATTTTCCAAAGATATCCATTGGGCCGGATTGGAGTCCTGATTCTGTCCCCAGAGCCTCATATTTGACACCCTTGCTCAATATGCATCAACTGTCGTTACTTCAGGAGCATTTTGTGAATTAGGTGAAGGCAAATATCAACGTGACACCTGGAGCACAGCTTTACACTAACACTGCCCATGCACCTTTGGAGCAGTTACAGGTACTACAGTGTCTTCAATTCGATTTTAAAGAGAGATTTATGTCAACTTTTTGCCTTCACATATTCCCTCTTTATTTATATGATTGCTGGCTTACTCTGTTAGGCTACCCCACATTGTTTTTTTCCATTTAAATTGATTTTTGCCACGGTAACACAAGCCTTTCGCCCTACAACACCTTTGTGTTTCATTGTGTTTTCCCTCACCTCCTTGATTCCTTACATGTTTGTGCATCTCTTGACCCACATCTGTGCCTTTTTTATGGTTATTATTTGTCATAATTATTTAGTACTTAGGTGCTGCTGTCCACAGTTGTTTCATTGGATAATATAAAATATCAAAAAAATAATTTTCACCCTTACCTTTTACATTTTTCACAGTTGTTGCAAGCTGGTGAATGCGTGGAAATTTTTCATAATCCTTTAGAGGAATACAAATGTTCCACTCGTCATCTTTGATTTGCACTAAATAAAGTAAAACAAATATTATGATTTCTTTTTCTTCTTCTCCATTTTATGTCTGCTCGCATCTGACGCTTGTGTTTCTCCCTCTCTCACTGACCTTCCAACCATGGAGAAACCTAGAAGCCATACCTCCTCTCAGGCTCAGTGGAAGCCATCTGACACGCTCCATTACTTTATGCTTGTTCCAATTAAACCTGACACCATTTGCTGTCAGGAGCATAGTGATACCCTGCAGAAAGGTAACCCAACCCTACTGCACCCACTTCCCCAGGGGGTTTCACTGTTTCTCGATGTATATTATGTTATTACAAGAAGATCTGTATTGTCAGACGGCCGTCCAAAAGTTGAATGTCCAAAGTTCACTCTGCCAGATAACGCATGCACGGCAAGTTTTAGTCAAAAAGTGAGAAACCATTAAAAGGCCACATACTGCAAAAAATATGAGTGGAAAAGTGTGGGTGATACCATTTTCTGCTAAACCATTTCATTAAAATGAATTATAAGAATTTCAGCCCACAGTAAATTAAAAATAAAAGAAAATTAACTTGCTTTTCAGAGAAAGCCAGAAATACCAGCATCCATCAAGGGATTTTTCTCTAAATCTGGAATGGCCCTTACCATTTGCATCGAACCCTCACTAGCTTTCCTCCCACATGATGCCCTGAACATGAATATAGTGTTCTACAATTTGAAGCTTTTTTTCTTTCTTAGTTAGCTGTTACACAAAAGGTCAGCTTTTGTTACTTTGCACCACAACATTGTCATTTTAAGATAGTAATTTAAAGAAAACTGATATCACCCTTCGTAATGCTGGTTGTGCTTTCTATTATCGAAAGGTAAAAAGGTGGTAATATTGGGGTTATAATGAGAAAAAGCGATGGTAATACTTTAGAAATTGAAAGTGATTACCACTTTAATATCAAATAACCAAGAAATATGTTGTGAAAAACTGCAAAATGTAAAACTACAGATTTCTATTAAATTTCACATCAGTATGTCCGACAATGTGGGACCAGAAAAACATGTATATAGTGTAAATCGTCAGTCATGACTCAAGCATCAGAGTTATGGTGATTTTTTTATGTGGCTATGCATGCAAAATGGTTGTCTAACTCACTGACTCCCTGGCTGTGATGGTACTGCAGGTGGGCTGCAGTAATAACAGAAGTTCAATATATATATATATATATATATATATGTATATATATATATATTAACACCCAGCACGCCCCTGCGGGCGGTTTATCCTTCAAGCTCGGGTCCTCTACCAGAGGCCTGGGAGCTTGAGGGTCCTGCGCAGTATCTTAGCTGTTCCCAGGACTGCGCTCTTCTGGACAGAGATCTCCGATGTTATTCCCGGGATCTGCTGGAGCCACTCGCCTAGCTTGGGAGTCACCGCACCTAGTGCTCCGATTACCACGGGGACCACCGTTACCTTCACCCTCCACATCCTCTCGAGCTCTTCTCTGAGCCCTTGGTATTTCTCCAGGGCTCAGAGAAGAGCTATATATATATATATATATATATATATATATATATATATGTATAGACACCCCATGGGATGTTCTGTTTTTTACATGGTGTTGGAATTGTTATTGTGTTGGAATTCTTCAAATTGTAGTTCATAAGGGAAATATTGGTTATATATATATATATAACCGAGTTGACTCGAGTCCTCTTACAGCAAACGTAACTGTGTCACGTGTACATTTCCTGCAGGATGCATTTGCCGTTGCAGGGTACAGGCCCAATATTTATGATTCAGCAGCAACTCGCACAAACAAAGCTCCGACAGGTCTCCTGACCTTGAAATTAACTTTGCACATCTGTGCGCTTCCTGGCTTGTATTATTTATTTCCATCATCACTGTACAAGTTTACAAAAATCCATGCCATCTGCCTCTGGCTGCAGATTTGAGGAGCATGAACAAGGCAGTAATACAGTATTGTTATCATAACTGTGATTGGCGCACCTGTTTCAGATGGAAAGGTGTTGTTTTTCCAGCTAAGAGGCAATTTAACACTCACTAACCCTTTTGTACTTTTCTCTGCTCCAAAAACATAAAGTATAGCAACAGATCCTGCACTGAACCGATGTACTTGCATGTGTAAAAGGACTTTTCGTTGCGTAGAAATATAATTTGCATTAGACAAGTTTGGCCCTCAGAAAGTTTGATTTAAAAGAAACAAAAATAAAACCACTCTAAAACCTATTGCACACAAGTAGGATGTCACATTACATTGATCAACCTTTAGACTTTAACTGTATTTTGTGATGCTTTTCAGTAAAGCCACTTTTAGAAAAAACATACATAATGACTGCTCACATAATTTGCTTTGGCTGGAACTTCAGTGAACGTCTCATCAAGCAGAGTAATGTTAATGTACAGAATCAGGGGACAGTAGGGCCCGCGTGAAAACTATCTGTTGGGCACTCAAAGCAATGAGGCTGAGAGAAAGTTAATCAGAAGGCCTCTCCTTTGATGAAATGACCCCAAGTAAAGTTGTGGAGAAGCTCAATATGTTTCCTCTGCAGCAGGCTGCAGTCCACCAACCACCTAGAACCAATCTGAGGCTTATGACGGTAGCAGGGGAGAAGATACATTAGGCCTCCCTCCAGTGGGTAATGAATGGAACTAATAGGAATAGGCAATCCCAGTCCACACCACTAATATATGTAGAAAAATACTAGATGCAGGCTCTGTTATTTGCTCCTACAGCATACTGTGATGGCAGTTTTCAACACAAACGCTTCCCAAATATTTACAGAAAGCTAAAGTTAAGTAATTGTTTAATGAACAGTAATGATTCTAGTCATGTAAACAGTGAAGGCTGGGAATGAGTGTTGGTGTGGTGGTGCTGTACTCAACGCTTATTCCAAGTCAGTCTTTCTTACTTTAATTAATACTGGCAGTACTTTTGGTTCTTATCAGCCTAATGTCATAAGTCAGGTCTTCCGTATTCACAGCACAGGAGTCACTGTGAGGTCTATTCTTACTTTGATTAATAGTCAGTCACGGCTTGGACAGTCTCGGTCGTTGAGTCCTTGGGCAAGAAACTTCGCTGGTGGTGTCCAGCAGCACTGACAGAGCCTCGACACTGACAGAGGCGAGGCTCTGTCAGTGAGCCTCGCCTCTGTCAGTGCGCCCCAGGGTGGCTGTGGCTACAACGTAGCTTGCCGTCACCAGTGTGTGAATGGGTGGATGACTGGTTGTGTAAAGTGCTTTGGGGTCCTTAGGGACTAGAAAAGCGCTATACAAATACATGCCGTTTACCATTTTACAAGCGCCCTTCAAATGACAGTAATTATGTTCCGTTTTGTGCTAGAGACAAAATTCAGATGGTTTCAGAAAAAAGAGACAACAAGGTTTACGGGAATGTTTGGTAGCATGAATCTAAAGGGTTCCTCGAAGATCAGAATTATTTTGTAATTTTACAACAAAAAATTACTAAACAAGTCCAGGTGGCCTGTATGAAAAGCAAAGGGTGAATGGAAAATATTTTTATAAAAGACTCTTAAAACATGGTGGTGCAGTGGTTAGCACTGGGTTTGAATCCAGTGACTGACTAGTTCCTTTCTGCATGGAGTTTGCATGTCCTCCATGTACTCCAGCTTTCTCCTACAGTCCAAAGACATGTATGTTACACTAGGTGATGATTCTAAATGACTGTGGATGTAATGTGAATAGTTAGTTGTCCAGGGTTTACTTTGTCTCTGCCCCCGTGACACCAGGATACCTCCACCTGCTTTGTCTCCCTGAATTGGATAAGGCACTTCAGCACCAGGTTCTGATGATTAATATTTCAATTTATTTCAATTCAATTTATTTTTACAGCGCCAAATCACAACAACAGTCGCTTCAAGGTGCTTTATATTTAAGGTAGACCCTATAATAATACATACAGAGAAAAACCCAAGAATCATATGATCCCCTATGAGCAAGCTCTTTGTGGAGACAGTGGGAAGGAAAAACTCCTTTTTAACAGGAAGAAACCTCCAGCAGAACCAGGCTTAGGGAGGGGCGGGGCCATCTGCTGCGACTGGTTGGGGAGCGAGAAGGAAGAGAGGATAAAAGACATGCTGTGGAAGAGAGCCAGAGATTAATAACAAGTATGATTCAGTGCAGAGAGGTCTATTACCATATAGTGAGTGAGAAAGGTGACTGAGAAAAAAAACTCAGTGCATCATGGGAATCCCCCAGCAGCATATTGCAGCATAACTAAGGGAGGGTTCAGGGTCACCTGACCTAACCCTAACTATATTCTTTAGCAGAAAGGAAAGTTTGAAGCCTAATATTAAAAGTAGAGATAGAGATAGTTTCAAAGTTTATGTAAGTTAAAGACACAATGAATAAAAAAGGTGATTTTTATAAAAATGTACTTTATTACAGTATATCATGACTTAGCATATTAGCTGTTCCGATAGACGCTTACTTAAAAACAGAAAATGCAGATGAGTCCAGCATCAGCTCTGTAGAGGGAAGTTGTTATTTCTGAATTTGATCAATTCAGTTGAGGCAAGAAAATGGATTTCACAACATCAAGTATTAATTATGCATGGTGGATCCATGTTTAAAAAATGTTCAGTCTCATCATTATTGCATTTAGGCCACATCATGTTGTGTGGTATCTTTCTCCAGTGTCAAGCTGCACTGCACTGCTGAAGCTGCCATTTGCTAGACAGTTTAATTCCAAATGTCCCATGGTAGCATGAGTGCACACTTTTTAAAAAATGTATCCATTCAGCTGCACAGGATATGATATAAATTTGGCTCAAACATATCTGTGAGTGTTGCTGCTAAGATAAGTTATTTTGTGTAAAATCATTGCAATCAACACCGGATAACCTTCAAGTATGTAATTAATCCCGGTCTGCTGAGGAATGCGGTTGTGGAGCTGAACCCAGCTTCCGTTTTCCCTGGAGAGTGTGGGCTTTGTGGGTGTATAAAATTATTTCCCCGCAGTGATCAATAAACTATCACATTACTATAGCTTAAATGAGCCCGTGGGACTGGACTTGACCAGAACAAGCGAGCTAAATCATTCTTTATTAGATTTAGCCTGAATGTGATGTTTCATATTTGTAAAACTTTTCATAAGCAATATTATTTAAATTACATTAAAGTGTTCTACCGTATTTTAAAACATGATTTGATTCACCCCGACACGTTATTAGGTCCCGCTGGAAAACCTTTTCTACCTTGTGCAACGATTCAAAATAAGACTTGCACAGATGAATATTCGCTTAGTGTGGAACTCAGTGGCATAAAATACAAGCTTACTTATGAGACACGTTTTCCTGGGGCCTTGGCTGCATGTCAGAGTGATGTAACAGATCTGTGTGTCATGCAACACAATATCAACTATTTATGAAGGCTCATAAAAGGGAATGTAGAAGTTGTAAAAAATGTATTCAAGAAGCTCTTCTTATAATCAGTGTGTTAGCATGTGAGAACAGAGCACATCATCACATATAAATAGAAAAAACAGGGTTTTTAGCCTTTGACCAATATTACCTGCTGAAAAGATTTTGCATCATGTTTTATTCAAAATACATGGAATTCATACATATATCACTTTGCAGCAGATACCAATACCTGTCACAGGATTACATTTTTAATCACAATAAATGTGAGTCAAAATCTAGTACTTTGGTACTTTCCACAAGTACCATATACTCATTGTGAGGAGAAAACTCTTAGGAGGCAAGAAACACAGACTCAAAGATTTTACATGTACATGGGCGACGCCCCGACCCGGTCCGATCTGTTCTGCACTAACGTGTGCACAACAGATGTGACCCAGAGGGGATCGCACGGGGCTCTCAGTGCATCCTTTATTTATACTCAAACAAGCTTTCACAGCAATAGGTGTGGCATGTACAGAACTCAATAACAACTCCTTAAAAGGAGAGACCGTTAACTTATCTGTTGAAACAGGAGCTTATCTGTTGAAACAGGAGGTAGCTTTTTGGCTGTCACAGCGCATTTTTTCTGCACACAATGTCTCACTCCCTTTTCCTGCAATTGTCCAATTCACAAGCTCTTCTTCCTTTAAATGAAGCTACAAATAAACATAACACAAAACTCAAAATCTTTCAATACTCATATAAATTATACAGTCTTAAGTATAAAGGAAGTACAGCTAATTGCTGTAGCTCTAAAGCAGCATTCAGTATTCCACGAGTTAAAAGGTAACAGTACTTGGTGTTCAGTAATTTGGCAGGTACAGTTTGCTCCATGATTCATTAGATGAAACCACAATTTTTTTTTAATGTAGCTTTTGTGCACCACCTGCTGCCTCCATCAGCAGTCATATCATTTCTAAACACTATCTCTGCAGCATGTTTGACAGATAGTTTGGTATGTTTCTGATTCACTGTTACTTTTGTCTTCCTATCATCCTGGTTACAAGTTCATCAGTCCAAAAAGACTTGACAGACATGATTGTCAGAACTGTGCAGGCTCGTTTAGATCTTTTCTAGCAATGTTCTCCCCTTCCTGTTGTTGCGTGTAACCAGAGGTTTGCACCAGTCCTCTGTATTTCTATTCTAGAAGGCTTCACTTGATTGTAGACCATGACAATGACTTACCTTTTTCTTTAACAGTTCTTTATTTATCTAGATGTTGTGAACTTATTTTTCTTAACCATAGAAATAATTCTGTGATCATCCACTTTAATGGTTGTTGTAGGTTTTGGCCTTTTAGTGTTACTGAGCCGATAAGCACATTCTTTTTCTACATGGTGGCACGGTGGTTAGCACTGTTGCCTCACAGCAAGAAGGTCCTGAGTTCAATTCCACCATCAGGCCAGGGTCTTTCTATGTGGAGTTTGCATGTTCTCCCTGTGTTGCATGGGTTCTCTCCGGTTACTCCGGCTTCCTCCCATAGTCCAAAGATATGCATTTAGTGGGGTTAGGTTAATTGGAAACAATACAATGCGAATAATTGACTCTGTCTATGTGTTAGCCCTGTGACAGACTGGCGACCTCTCCAGGGTGTACCCTGCCTCTTGCCCTAAGACAGCTGGGATAGACTCCAGCACCCCCCACAACCCTGAAAAGGATCAGCGGAAGCAAATGGATGGATAATACCCCCCTTCACATCTCTTTGGACCTTATATGTAAAATTAATAGTGAAAAGCTCTAAAATACCAACCCAACACTTTGAATCAACTTTGTGTTGTCTGCTTAATTTGTCATGAAATAGCAAGGTGACGATTAATGTCAAGCCACAGAAAAATGAGAATATTTATAAAAATGACTGTAATTAGCACATTTTAAAAACCCTTGAATTAAAATTAAAAGTCTTTACTTTAATCATATTGATTGTTGGATTAAAAATGCACTGTGGTAGTGTAGAGAGGACAAAAACTACAAATTGTGTCTTTATCCAGCAAATTACAGACCAAACTGTAAATCTTTATTCTGCAAGTGTTCCCTCGCTGGTAGAAACCACCACTGGTACAGTTTTACAGTTTCCAATGTTTGATCTGGTAATGCTCTGGTTGGAGCCCAGGTGTCATTCAAGCAAAATATTAACTTTTTTAAAATACCGTCTGGGAGATAGTGCCTCTCAAAAACTTAAGTGTTTTTTTAAGTTACACAATGTATGTCAAGAAAAAACTGTTTTAGCACTATATAGTCACACACTGGCTGTATATTTCTTTGTAATAAGATTGCAGCATTTCTACTGTTGAGTACAGTGACTGATAAAATGATTACCACTGATCATTTTTCAGCCTGTCATGATATTTCTAATGTTTATTGTGCAGCACTTTATGAGAAAATATAAATCAGAATCATCTGATTGCTTCATAGGTCCACCTACAAAAACATCCCTTTGTTTTTGTCTCTATAAACTTATGGACTGCTGCTGGCTGGAATACCCACATAAAAGTTGTGGCTTTTGGGATGACAGCACGGACCGCCACATATTACAGAGCACCGGGCAGAATCAGGTCTGCATACTTAGCCCCTTTAATATATTTCAAACCAATTGTAGATAATATTTTTGACATTAGATCCAAAGGTAAGTGAAGTGTCACATTGAAGTAATTTTTCTAACATTTGCTGAGGTGTCATACTGAACCGCAAAATAGAGGTGGGGGGGGGGGGGGGATTCAATTTCAGCAAGTAGGCTCACAAACAAAACCTCATCAATCGAGAAAATGGCTTTTTACAGCCACTGCAAATAAAAGCTTTTTTTATAAATTTTGCAAACAAGACAAGGATAATGTTGATAGTAAACATTTAGCTCCGTGTAAAAGGTTCTGGATTAGGTGGTGCAGTCAGAGTGTTAGTCTGATAAGTGTGGGTGTGTGTTATTCTTTTGAGGTTTTCCTGGAACGTTTTGATGAAAGTCTTATCGTATTTCATGCGCAACATTGTGATAAATAATTTAAATAAAGACCACATATTTGTAGTCATTTTTTATAACATTGTAACATTGACATGTAATATTTAACATGTATTATACATTATTGAATAACCTTGAGAAATCAGTAGCAATTTTGCATTTGGCTTACTGTTATAAAAGCCAATTTCGTGTTGAATTTTTAATGTCATTCTTCTTCCTCTTGCTTTCACATTGGTTGGAAAACATTCTTCACAGCATAAACCATGATTATATACATACATTACTGCGTAGTGTTTCTCCAAAGGTTCCAGCAGAACAAAAGTGCTAAAAAGAAATGCTTTTGCTTTTATTTTGTATTTATTTTTGCCAGTGGAATCTGCTTAGCAGAGGTCAGCTATGGATGTTTCTTCTTCCAAGAAACTCCTTCAAACCAATTAAAGCTGAGCAAAGCCTAAAAAAAGGAGCTTGTCAGTAAAACTTGGACAGCATCCTTAAGGCCAGCAGCTGAGCCCTGAATAATGCAAGGCCGTGGCCTCCATCAAAAGCTGTTTTAATTGTGTGGTTTTTTTCCCTCCAATTTTCTTCTGGTTCACAGAAAAACAGCTACTCACAAATTCCTTTTGAAATACCTAGGGGGTAAAAATCAATTGCCTTCCACTTACAAGGCATTGTAAGGAGCGTATTCATGTGTTGTGGCCACACTGTGCTACTGTTATTAACATAAGCATATTTCTAGTACATGTGCTCGCTACTGTTTCTGCTTTAAGTGCAGACATACTGCTTGTACCTCACCGTCTCAAGATATACAGTAGGCCCCGTTCGCTCCCTGCCTACCATCTATTTGTCACCACAATCAAAGAACAGGAAGCCATGCCTGACAAGATGCCTCCTTTTCTTTGTTCACATCACCTTGCAGTGCCACAAAGCACTCACTTTCTGCTGACTGGTTACTTCTCTGAGCAGTGGTGGAAGGAGTAAAAGAGAAAAAAGGAGAGAAATAGACCTCTGGGAAGTTCATGTCTTCCCTCTGCTCCTTTAACTCTCAGGCTGCTGCCCTCCATTTCCTTGCACACACGGGGCGCCTCAGCTCTATTGCTGGGGTAATTTGTGTCTGCCACAGCCATAGCCTTGGTTGTTCCCTTGATTGTGGTGCCAACCTCCTATGACTCATGCGTCTGCTGAAACAAGAAACCGAGGCAACATAGAGAGAATTGTTAAAGATAGAAAAATGGTTTTGGGCAATAGAAAGCAACGCCAGTCACCAAGCATTTCAGTGTTTCTTTGTTTTGTTTTGTTTGTACAGATACTTATGGTTCCTCATAGGATGTTTGTATTGTTTATAGTGAAATGTCTCCATTAGGATGATGTGCAATAAAGTCTATTCAAATTATGAATGAATTTTCCTGATTTTGATCTAGTGCCACCAGGACATCACAGTTGTCACTTACTTTTTATTTTATTTGTTTCATGTTCACACATAAAAAAAAATGGTTCAAAATTAATGGCATCTCCTGGGTCTAGGTATGGTTTGCCCCTCTGGGGGTGAGGGTACCTGAACCCTCACCACACTCCCTGCTGGTGGCTGATGCCCTCAGACATCGGTGCGTTGGTGGTTCTTGGTGTCTGGGGCTGGGGCTGGGAGCTCATGTATGCAGCTCACTCCTGGTTGCAGCTTGGCGGGGCCTGGCACCTGTGGCCCGACGGGGCTATGGCTCCCCACACTCCCTAGCAGATCGTTGCATGGAGAAACCTTTTGAATACAAGCATACTGATCCACACAGTTGTGCACACAGGTGTACACACATGTGTTCACAGACACAAACTACACCTCTCTTGGCTGCTACCTCAAAGCACATTGTGCACTGTCAATCTTGCGTGCTGCACAATAACATTTAATATCTAGTATCTACTGTTATCTACTGTTAGCTAGTTTATCGTGATGATGTTGTATTTATTATGTTGCTCTTTTTTGTTTGTTTTCTCTTCTGTTTTTTCTTCTCTTGAAAGGTGATCCAGGTGTTTGTTTGTTTGTTTGTTTGTTTGTTTGTTTGTTTGTTTGTTTGTTTGTTTGTTTGTTTGCTTTGTTTTGCCACATTTGCTTTCTTTTTTCTCTCCCCCTTCTATTTTGTCTTTTTTCCCTCTCTTTCTTTCATTCTTTCTTTCTCCCTGTCCTATCCCCCAGTAATGTCTGTCCCGTCTGTAACAACTGAAAATAAAATAAAATAAATACATAATTATGATAAATGTCAATCAAATGGGCCATGATGATCCACTTGGTAAAGTAAATCCGCTAGGCATCTTTTTTTGGCCTTCAGACAACAATTCTGATGGCTAAAGATCCAAACGGGACAGGCTGAAAAAAAAAAAAAAAAAAAGAACCACATGAAAGAGCCAAGCTTTCCCAACAAAATATTGCTTTTTTAATTCTTTTAAATTCTAACAACATGTTTAAAAAAATGGTTTGTCCCAGGGAGGGAGCAAAAAAAGGCCAAAAAGGTTGTGCAGCTGTTTTTGGTGGAATATCTCACAACTTATTATGTTAACTAGCAAAAAATTGGTTGTTCAGCTTGTGAATGAATTCCACGGCAATTTAGGAAAAATGTTTCTTTACAAGAAGTTGGAAAAAATTGGGGGATTTTATGATCTACAATAAATAAAACAATTAAATGACTGAGTGAATGCTAGTTAAAAGGGCAAACTCCACCACTGAATGTGGAAATTACACAGTGCAAATCATTGCATGGCCTCAGGAACACTGCTGAAAACTACTGTCAGTGAACACAGTTTGTTGCTGTTCCAAAAAAGTGAAAACTCTGCCAGAATAGAAGAAATAAAATAAAACACAGAAAGATCCAGAAATGCAACAACACTCTCTGCCATTACACAGCACCCCAACTTTTTTTGGAAAGGGGTCTGAAATTAACTAATGATATCAGTGGCAATTAGTGGTAACATTAGCTAAACTAAGAGACCAACTATTATAATAATTATGCTTGCAAAACATCAATTATTGTGAGCCCGTTAGCATTTTGCTGAAAGTTTTGTTTTTCATAAGCTTTCAGAGACATACAAGCACATTATTAAATGGGAAGAGGGAGCATTGCCCATTCAAATCAGCTGAATTGCATGAGTGTCGGGTAGGGCAGTAGATTAAAAAACAAAACATCCATGTATTCTTGACAGAAAGAAGGTATGCACATAGAGATATGAACCCAGTATAAAGAATATCTGCATTCCAGAAATGCACCAGTATGCACTTTTCTGAGCAAACCGTTACTTGACATGTGAAAATTGGAACCGTGAAAATACAAATCAGTATAATGCAAACACTTATGAAGAAAATAATGATCCAAACAGTAAAGAGAGATCCCCACTGAGACGAGAATTACAACTCAGTATCACAAGTAGGCACTGATATAGCTCTCGCTTTCCACTATTACAGCTCTCACCTCACAATAGGAGAAACACTTGAAATATAAATTGACTCCAGCAGTGTTCCCTTTATTTAGCCAACAGCAATAATGTCTGAGTTACAAGGGATTTAATAGTTTATTGAGCTTTGCAATCTTCTCATTAAATGTGACAATGGGAACAAAGCTGAGGGGAAACTCGGCAAACACAAAAATATGAGTAAAAGTAATACATTTTAGAGTTACACAGCACTTTTTCTCAACAGTCACGAAGATAAGACTGTGACAAATAGCAGCCGTGATGGCATATTATAAAACTAATAAGAACGAAAGCAGTTTTTTTAAAAAGGGCTGTGTTTTGTTTGTTCGTTTGAGTTGCTCGTCAACACCCACCTTGTCAAAGGCATAAAATTGAATGTATTTCCCAAAGTAACAGCAGACAAATATTAAAAAAGATGCCTTTTTTTTAAAGCAAAATCTTTATTCAGCAACATAGTTTCTGACGCCGCTCGAAAACAAGAAGAAAAGGATGACAGAAATGTGAAATGCTTTTTCACAGGTGATGCACGTGGATCTGTACGTGTCAGTGCATTCACATGAGCAACGTGTCAGTCAAGGTTAAGAAATGTGACTCAGCCTGCTGTTAAATCAAATGTAAAATCCTTTCCATTAAGCACATCACAAGTACTGAATGTGGCAAAAGAAACCCACCTTACAGATACACATTATGGTCTGACCTTAACATCCGTCTTCCTGCTACAGTAGTTTTTTGTTTTTTTTTACTGTGGTACTTATTACACACAGTTTGTACATTTTTTTTATTCTTTAATTGCTAAAATATTCCATGCAGGCTCCTTTTTCCCCTTTGATTTGTAGTCAAAGCTTTTTACTACATGATTACAAGTGAATCAGAGTCCATTTTGCTGTTTCTCTGGTAGGATTTTAAGCCTGAACTCCACCAGTCGCTGTGGCCAGCAGATAAAACATTACCGTTTCTTGTTTTGCTTACAACCATCCCAGAGGGCATGTGTGCCCCGCTGGTGGAAAATGTGGTGGTGATGTACTGCTAAGGCTGATTATTCACAGTCACACTTCACTGGCTCCCCTCACTAAGTGGGAGTGATCACACATCAATACCGCATCCTCCAGGTTGTCAATACGCTCCTCTTCTCCAGCAGCTTGCGCCTCGAGTGAAAGAAGTTTAAACTATTTCAACATGAAGGGATAGATTAATTCATTAATCAGCTGATTGAGAGACTCTGCTTTGGTATAAATCACAAATCAGCGTTTCACCAGAGTACCACAGCTTCCTAAATGAGATATTGGATCATATTTCGTCTGGATGGTTGAGACTTAGAACAATATGTCGAATTTTCTTGAGGTCATATCGCAGGCAGATTAATTTTTCATATTAAAATGATCAAAAAATAATCACAATCATAATAATATCATGAGCAATTCAAGTGGGTCAAAACTGTGCTTAGAGTGGTCTTTTCTCAGCCGAAGAATTAGTGATCATTTCTCAACTTATCTAGTTAGTTCATCAATCTCCGCATATATAGAGCATTAAAGTCTAGTATTTTTTTCTTCTTTTGTTACTCAGCATTAATTTGCAACTAACAGTCGTTTGTGTGTAACCTGCACCTATATACTCTGAATAACCATCATGTTGATTATAAGCATCCTTTATAAACGGTTTATATTAGCCTATTCAGGTTTTTTACTTGTCCATATTTTGGATGTATGACAATCATGGTGACAATGAGAGAAAAAAAGATTATACCCCAACTCCAGTCACACGGGTATAGAGACGAGTCAGAGACCCCATGGCAACCATTTGTTGCTATGGAAAAATGTCTATTCCCCAAAAGGAATGGTTGGGAAAACACTCCTTATTATTATTTTGGTTGTAGTTTCAATGGAGATAATGACTAGCCACTAAACACTGCCCAGCTAACTCTGAGCTGCAGAGAAGCTGAAAATTGTGACACAAAAGTGAAACACAATGCTCTTATTTTGAAAGCGAACTTTCTCCAGTTTGCTTTGAAATTTTTCAGGTTGGCTAGTAGTTAGCAAATATTTGCTTACAAGCATGAAAACCTGCATGCAACCATGGCAATCTACTTGCAGCCATATCAATCACTTGAAGGTACTAATAGAGTACTAATAGAGGAAAATACTTTGTGTATATTCAGAGGGTACTGTAGGGACAAGTAAAACATTTTCTCACGTTTGTTTTTTAAAAGAACTTGCCATTGTTGTGAAGAAGCTTAAATGTACAAACTCATATCTCTTTGCAAGTTTACAAGACATCCAGGATTAAGGTAAGAGCTGCAGGCACGACACCAGGTGCTATTTCAGGACTGACGGTGAGAAAAAACAAGAAGCTGTCTGTAGGTATTTCAAAAATACATCAAGTGTGATTAAGTCATTTTACATATGTGAGCGCAGTTCACTAGCTGGGCCCACGACCTCATTTTAGGTTTGACTGCGTTTCAGTGGGTAACGGTGAATGCTTGAACATGAACTGAGCTGCGGTTTGGGGAAGGCCTCGAAGGGGACTGGCGACGGCTCCCGGGCCTGGCAGATGCCCGTGTACTAAAAGGAGTGAAGAAGTTAAAGAATTGAGAACAAGGAGGGAGGGAGGGTGGGGCACGTAAACGAGAATCAACAGCTTGCAGAACGGGGGGAACCTATATAGATGACAACAGGAAGGAGCATGTTTGGAGGCGTGGTCCTGCTCCTGAAATTCCGATACATAATCTCCAATAAAAGATTTAACAGTGAAACTGTCCAGAGTGTCGAGTATTTGATGATGAATAATTACATTTACCGTAATAAAGTAAATGTAACTCACAAGACTCGTGGTCTTGGTCCCTGTTGGATCATTGACAGGTAATGTGGCTTGCTGTGCAGTTAAATGTGGATGGATTGGTCATGCCTCCTACTGGAGCTGTATTAAATATGTAACAGTTGGGGAAAAAATATTACCAACATAATATGGGGGAAAAAGGTAGGTTGTGCAACATTTTGACATCCACATCTACAACTATGAACATCAAGGTACAGAAAAGCAAGGCCAGACTTTCAGAGTTGATACTGAAATCCAAACTAAATGGACATAAGTAGAAAAGAAAATGTATGGTGGTGTTTTTTAGTGTTTTGACATTTTGGTATACACAGTTACAATAAAAATAAAGAAATGACCATCACCGTTGTGGAGATAATACCCCAAATTTATATAAAACAGTTGGTCCCTCATCTTGCCATCTCACACTGCTAAGCCTAATGACAGACTTTGTTTCCCTAAATAATTCAAGCTTTCATTATCAAGTAATAACTCATTATGTGTTAAAAGGAATAATTTTCCCAGTGTAGGTCCAGATTTGACCCAACGTGACACCAAAGCGCCTACATTAGATCACCCTCAGGTATTAGTGTAATGATGTTGTTTGTGGAGAGATGGAAAAGGAGCTGGTCTCTGCTGTTGAGTAACCCGCAGAAGACGCAGATGAGAACAAACTTGTGGTGACACAAACACATTCAGTACAAGGTAAACTGAGGATAATGTTCACATCATGCCAAAGCAGCATGGACAGCCATTAATGGTGTTTGCTTGTTGTATGAGTTTTTCAACCAGTGTATTCAATGTCCTCAACTGCTGCAAAAAATATTGTGTGTGTTCGTGCCCTTTGACTGTCCTCACATGGAAAGATAGGGAACATTTTATTCTCTTATATTTCTTCCAAAAGAGAAATTCAGAGTTTTTGCACATTTCTTTCATTTCCCACATCTACCCACATTTTTACCTTCTGCAATTTCAAACTAACAGCTTTATCCTCTTTTTTGCATCATTTTAAGACCTTTTATGCAAGACTTCGGGGGTTACATTTGAAAGTATGAGTCAGGTAATGCTGGCATAAAAGGGACCTCTTCAGCTGCACAGGACAGATTCAGCCCTGGTTCGTGAATCTAAAATTGAACAGTTACGTTTCTATCAAAAGAAAAAAAGGAACCAGAGAAGGTTGTTTGATTTGGCAGTAGTCGGACCTGAAAATAATATTTTTATGTTTTACATAATCTTGCACATACTTATCTTGGAGCATTAGCCACGCTGGGGCTCATTTAAGTTCACAAAAACTGGTGGAAATGCTGGTTGAATTTTCCCCCGATTCTACGGGCACAACCGACTCAAGAACCAGAATTTGTCTGGTGGGAAAGCAGTTAAAACTGTGAAGATTTGTGCTGTGTGTGTTTGCAGTATCATGCAATGAGGGTGTAAGTAGTGGTGTACTTTGGGAGCAGAAGCAAAGAATTTATTTTTTTATCAGAAAGTGCAAGGTTCACAGTGGGTCAAAGCAGGTTGAGCTGAAAATTTGAAACCTCTTCTTACATGAAACAAAATACCAGAAAACCGGTGTGAACTTTTGGTTGCCTGGTGACCTGTGAAGCTGCCAGGTAGCGGACGACACCTGTATAGTTGGGTCACTCTGGTTTGGCATTGTCAGAGTGCATTACCTGGTGTGACTTTTGGGCCTTTAAAATATTGCTGAATACATTATTTAGGCATGAAAATATTTAAACAATAAAAGCTCTGCAGAGGAGGAAAGGGGGACTGAAATATAAAGATTAACTTGCATGGTGCATTTTGGTGTTTCACGAGTTGTTTCTTATGGAACGCCAGGACTGCCATAATGAATTAATTTAATACACCTTTAAATAATTAATTAAATGTGGCAATAATTAATTAAAATTGGAATTAATTAAATAGTTATGATATATGTAATTAATTAATTATTGACACATTTAATTAATTATTTATGTATTTCACATTTTAATTAATTATTGACACATTTAATTAATTATTTAATGATATATTTATTTATTTCATTTTGGCAGTCCTGGCGCCTGGCTCTCATCATGAAATAATTTTATCTGTCAGCCTCACCCATCAAACTCAGGGGACGGGGTTAACGCTGATCGAGTCAAAACCATTGCTTTGGCCTGGTGGCCATTGTTTCTAGCACACAACAACCGGCATGTGGAAGCTAACAGAACTGAGCTTTGAAAAACCCTGTTTGTGTGTTACCAAATACCGTTTTAATATTTTTTTTAGCCGAGAATGTAGTGGTTTAATCTTCATGTGTCTGGTCGGTTTGTCAAGATACAGCCTCTTTGCAAAAGTGTTTCGATGATTTCGGAGATGTCTGCCCAGTCTCACGGCAAAGCGTGGGATAGACCCGCTCGCCTCGCAAGCAATCCCACCGACAAAGCGCAGGCCCCAGTACACAGCTGTAGTATCCCCCGCTGACTTCTTTTACTGAGGTTATATTTATCGGTGTTTTATTTCCTGATGTTCTTATGTGTCCTACGTGTTTCAGTCGCCAATTCTGAATTATAACTAACATTAAAAACATGTTTAAGGAGGAGAGAGAGCAAATAAATCTGTTTAACATCTGATCTTTGGGTTTTTGTTCAGTAATCAGCGTGACCTGTGTATAAACACATAAAAGAGATAACGTTGGTGTTTCCGTCATGTAGTAACTGCTGGCTTTAACTGTACAAAGGTTGTTCGACACTATGAAACACATACAGACTTCATGATGTTCGGCTAATATTTTTATTGTGAATATTAATCATGCTGACCTCGCTCTGTACACCACGCAGCGAGGTCAGCATATCCACGATATCCTCAGCTCCATGAGTTAACACAAAGTTTCCCAGCTGACTATCTAACTGCCAACTATTCCAGAGACGTGAAAATATACAGCATAAAGAAAAGTGTAAGAGACTCAGCAGCAGATTAGAATAACAGTTATACATTTAATAAATCACCAAATGAATCCAAGAAACGAGCAAACCTGTTCCGACTATTTGAATTTGTATTCCCTCAGCTGCAGACTCGCTGCTGTTTAAATGTTTGAAAAGGAAGATTAGATATAAAAAACGTCAAACATAGACTCAGTCTGCCTTCACATTTGATATAGGGAGGTCCTATTAACATGTTTAGTCTTAAAGGACACCTTCCTGCCTTTAGTCTCATTCATGAGCAGTATTAGTTTTCTTCTAACATCCAGAAGTCTGCACGATGTGTTTCATAGTTTGTAACAAGCCTTTGACAGGTAAACATAACATGACCGAAAAAGCAAAAAAAAAAAGAGAGAGAGAGTTGACATAAGAAGAGAAAATGCTCTCAATTATGGAGACAGGCAAATGGTTCATTTATGTTTGATGTGTGTTTATTCCTCCCTAAATATCGTCGGTGAAGTTCGCCATGCACGTCAGATTTTCCTGCGCATTTTTATACGTCTGCCAACAGAGAGAGAAAAAAAAAATCACATTCTAACAGACAGCTGGTGCTTAGAATACAGTTGAATAACTATTAAAAAACAGATGATATTTAGATGATAGTTCAGTCTAACACATGTGCCAGTGAACCATTAAACGTCTGTGAAACTATGCAGTTATGAAACGTAACTTTAACCTCAGCCAAACCGATTTGCTCAGTTGTAAATAAAACAGCGAAGTAAACGTGACCCGACAGACAGAACCTGAGTGAATGAAGTCCAGCGTTTAACCACTGAGAGCTAAAACTCAGCTGAGGTTTCAAAGCTGTGTGCCGGTGATTGGACATCAGCCGCTGATGAAGCTGTTCGCCTATAAAGTGCTCTGTAAGGAAACGAGCTCCAGCAGCTCTGCGCTCGGGGAAAACACTATATTTACTTATCTTGTGCAGAAAAATGCGCTGACATTGCGTTATATCGAGCACCGGCTGCCCAGTTAAACTGTGACTATCACCAGGTAACTAGGCGTGTTTCTTGAATCAGCAGCAGGTGTTAAACAGCTGACAGATGAGGAGGAGGATGCATGCAGGTAAACTGAGGGTCTGTTAAGCTGATCGCTGGTTTCGTGAGAAAAATGTCAGCTCGTTCTTTATGTTACAGAAGCACAGAGACACAAGACCAGGCGGAAAGAGACGATCATTCGGTGAAAATGAGAATCTGCGAATGCAACATGTGGAACAAGGAGAGTGGAATATGTAAACAAACCGGTTAACGTAACCCCCTCGGTGCACTCTGCATGCTAATTGTTAGCAGAGCTAGTGAAATCTCTGAAAACATCTGAGCACTTTTGCAAACATGTTCTATGTTGACAACCTGACCAGACATAAGTCGCGACATCCGCGGCTAAAACACTGTTAAAAGTGTAGCTGGTGACAGAAAAACGGGGTATTTTAAAACTACACCACCACCATTGCTGCCTGTGATTTGATCTGCATTCTGGGATACCTGGCTGCCCCAAGTCTACACAAGCAATAGATTATCTAGGATCGACCTGTTTTGACTTACTTTGCACGGCAACCAATCAAATGTTAGAGAAGCTGCATGGGCAGCGTTAACCCCGCCCCCTGAGTTTGATGGGTGAGGCTGACAGATAAAATTATTTCATGACGAGAGCCAGGCGCCAGGACTGCCAAAATGAAATAAATAAATATATCATTAAATAATTAATTAAATGTGTCAATAATTAATTAAAATGTGAAACACATAAATAATTAATTAAATGTGTCAATAATTAATTAAAATGTGAAACACATAAATAATTAATTAAATGTGTCAATAATTAATTAAATGTGTCAATAATTAATTAAAATATGAAATACATAAATAATTAATTAAATGTGTCAATAATTAATTAATTACATGTGTCATAACTATTTATTTAATTAATTAATTCCAATTTTAATTAATTATTGCCACATTTAATTAATTATTTAATGGTGTATTTAATTAATTCATTATGGCAGTCCTGGCGTTCCATAGTTTCTAACCTTCGCTTTGATTTGATTGAATTGTTAATAATAGTTAATAATTAAAGTTGGGGGGGGGGGGGGGGCTCTGCCTCATTATTTCAGGCAGAGGGGCTCACCACTGCTCAGAGCACCAAAATGGTAAGAGAAAGCCTTTTTCTCCGGCTGTAACTTCCGCCCCCTAAAACTTTGCTGCAGATGATCTCATTAGTGTCTTGGCAAATTGTCCAGATAAGTCGATCCCCAATGCCGAGGAGAGGTACCATGAAGCATTGCCAGACATTTTAAAAGGCTCCCGTCTCATTCGGGTGAGTGCCTCGACAAATAGGGAGGAGAGGAACGACAGGGGAAAGAGATGGAGGTGAAGACAGAGGTGGCTAAGGAGGGGGAATCAGTCGGGCGGAATGGAAACCCTGTCGAAGGTTAATGAGCAGAAAGATAATGTTTTAGCTCCAAATACGACCCTGTCACCATCTGGAACTCTGGCAAGAAGAACTGTGAAAAGAGTGGGGTGTCAAGATGGTGATTTGTATGAAATGAATGCATGCGTGGTTGGCAGTAAACATGCACCTGTGGTTTTATTTTTATGCCTGTTCCCTTTACATTTAAGGCATCTCACTGACGGTCCTGTCCTTACTTAAAATGCAAAAACACATCTGTGTGTGCAGCTGCTTTGAAAATGTGGGTGCAAACTGCATTATTATTATTATTATGTTTTGTTCAAGTTTTAGTATTAAGTTTTTATAGAAGCTTGCCTATAAATAGGCTACATTTCAGGTTTTCAGAAAAGTGACAAAAAGCACTTTTCAGTTTTTCACAATCAGAAGCCAAAATACTTTATTAATCCCAGAGGAAATTAAAGTAGCAATAATAATAACACTAATATATACAGTAATTATCCCTCATTTTATGCTATATACATATTTTACTCAATGTATTTTTTCTGATACTGGTGTATTTTCACCAGAATGCACAACTAGGCTTGTACAGCAGACAACAAGAATGCAACATGCCTGCCATATTTTGTTTTCATTGCACGTGCTGTAGCAAACACAGTTGGACACGATGTTCGCAAACATTTATTCTGCTGTTGTCCTTTGTCTTATGCTGCTGATTTGTACTTTCAGGACTTTCATTAGCTTTGTTCAGTCAGAAACAGAGGCTGTGCAGCTGCGACACAAATCTCAACTATGTCTGGTTCATCATGCAGATGGACCGGAGAATAAATTGTGTGAAAAATAAAACTATAAAATGCAGACAGCACAGAAAAAAATGTTTGTTGTGATACTGCAAATCAACTCAAAATTTAAGAGATAACAATTGTTGGGTAGTAAAAGGATAAGTGCTCCAACTGAGAAAAAGCTCCTCAGTGATACAGTAAGTAAGGATGTGGCTGTGAGGTATGTCTATAATGTTTGGTAGGATTAAAGTCTAAATGTTTTGTATACATTGTACCACTATATACCTATGCTACAGTACTGTTTGCCTTCTGTTTGTGCTGCTGGCAAACTCATAGACTTAATCATATTTAGAAAAGCAAAAAAATTGAGGGCTTTCATAAGGTGTTATTTGTGCTATAAACAGATCATGTAGCCTATTGCTAGTTTGTTGCCAGGCAACCTGAAGTATCATTGTATATCATAGTTTTATAGATATATATTATATGTGATTTTGAAAAATTATGTTTTTAAACAGCACTATAGGTGCATAAATGCTAAAAGCAGATCATTTTAGCCCATTGTTAGATGACTGCTATGCAACACGACAACATAAAAAAATCTGATATAGATGAAAACCTTCAGGGGCCAAAGATTGGGCTAGGTTTGTATGCTCTATTCCCAATTGTACAGCAGGAGGTGGTGGTCACAGAAGCACACACGCACACACACAGTCAGATTTTGTGTACAGTAAGATTCTTCAAACTAACTATTCAACTCAAAATATAACTTTAAGACAGAGTAAAATCTGATAGGTACTGTAAAAGCTTCTAGTAAGATCAAAGTCCTAAAAGAAAGCATTTTAGTTAATCGGAGGTGGTCACAAATTTTTACATCTTTCATCCACATTACATCTGTCTTTTTTTTTTTATCAAACTTTCACCATTTCTTGGCACCTACCCAAAAAGCTCATGAACTCCAACAATAGTAAGCTTCCACTCCATTCCTCCATCATGTCTCCAGGCCTTCTTAAAGCCTTCACTCTCTGCGATCAACGTTTTAATTACAGCTGCCTTGTTGTCTGGTACTCCTCGTTTTGCTCAGCAGCTCCATGTGAATTATATTTAATGTTCCTACGCATTGATTAACCTGGCACTTTTCACTCTTTTCTCTCAGAAAGTGCCCCTGAGGAAACCCAGCAACTCCCCACATAAGCTCACACTTTCTTTCATTTCATATATACTGTCTTTAAGTAACTATATATACAGTGGGGCAAAAAGGTATTTAGTCAGCCAACGATTGTGCAAGTTCCCCCACCTAAAATGATGACAGAGGTCAGTAATTTGCACCAGAGGTACACTTCAACTGTGAGAGACAGAATGTGAAAAAAAAATCCATGAATCCACATGGTAGGATTTGTAAAGAATTTATTCGTAAATCAGGGTGGAAAATAAGTATTTGGTCAATAACAAAAATACAACTCAATACTTTGTAACATAACCTTTGTTGGCAATAACAGAGGTCAAACGTTTACTATAGGTCTTTACCAGGTTTGCACACACAGTAGCTGGTATTTTGGCCCATTCCTCCAGTCTGGTGCAGGTCTACAATACTTTTCCTGGTGTCCTTCGAAAGCTCTTTGGTCTTGGCCATGGCAGAGTTTGGAGTCTGACTGTTTGAGGCTGTGGACAGGTGTCTTTTATACAGATGATGAGTTCAAACAGGTGCCATTCATACAGGTAACGAGTGGGGGACAGAAAAGCTTCTTACAGAAGACGTTACAGGTCTGTGAGAGCCAGAGATTTTCCTTGTTTGAGGTGACCAAATACTTATTTTCCACCCTGATTTACGAATAAATTCTTTACAAATCCTACCATGTGAATTCATGGATTTTTTTTTCACATTCTGTCTCTCACAGTTGAAGTGTACCTCTGGTGCAAATTACTGACCTCTGTCATCATTTTAAGTGGGGGAACTTGCACAATCGTTGGCTGACTAAATACTTTTTTGCCCCACTGTATATATAGTTACTTAAAGACAGTATATATGAAATGAAAGAAAGTGTGAGCTTATGTGGGGAGTTGCTGGGTTTCCTCAGGGGCACTTTCTGAGAGAAAAGAGTGAAAAGTGCCAGGTTAATCAATAGCGTTTGTTCTTTAACACATTTTGATCACCTTGGAGAATGACCAGTAGGTATAAGAAACTATGCATAAGAAGACTAAACAATTGATGTGTATGTGAGCAGCAATTTTAGCAAACCAATTTTCTATCCACAGAGCAACAAGCTTCCAACTTCATAAAACACTGATCCTCCAGAGACAGAGCAGAGGAGAGGTGGAGGCCGACAGCAGAAGGAATAACAGAAGGAATTGATCGCGTGTCCGGGAGGAGGTTGGGTGTATGGAAACATGACAGAAAATGAGAAGATGGAAAATTGGGCAATCAAACACACATGCACAACCAGAAAGCAGACAATTTCAGAGGGTTGTACAGACGTCTAATCGATTTGATTCACCTCACATACACACACACCATGGGAATGACAGCAGGGTACATTATGAATACTGTAATCGAAGGAAACATCTCAGATGGCTCCAGCATGTTAATATTGAATAATCACTCCCTCATTTCTCTCTTTGCTGCTCTCTCCCGACCCTCCCTCTCTCCAACTCCCAGATTTATCGACGGAATGAAAATCAAGGCTGCTAAAAGAACAAATTAGAGGGTTGGGGAAGGAACACATCCCCTGTGGGCGAGGGGACTTCAATTACAATGGAGAGTTGTGTTTGGCAAAAAGCAAAATAAATTAATAATCATAATTCAAAAAAATATACAATAAAAGTTGTCTGCTGGATTTGCCGCTCGCCTCTCCCCAAGAATCAATTTGTCATATTCAGAGACATACGTATATGAGAAGCAATCTATTTCACACTCTGAAAGAATTACTCATTTCCAATTTTCCTTGTTGACATTTGAGCCGCAGGGGTGGGGGCACTGTTTGTTTGCTTGGGTGTGTGTGTGTGTGTGTGTGTGTGTGTGTGTGTGTGTGTGTGTGTGTGTGTGTGTGTCAGCAGGGAGGTTGGTGTGTGACTATTGCCCCACAGTGTTTCTTCCCCCTACTTACTCCCTCTGAGATATCCCATCATTTCTTCTACAACACATTTCGTCTTTCCCTTTCTTTGTCCACTGTAATCCACTACACAGCAGCATCAGTGTGGTTTGGCTCCAGTGCAGACGATGCAAAACAATCAAAATCCATGACAGAATCTCAGCTTTGCACCAACTTCAAACTAGGGCTTCAACTTTAAGATTTAACTTGGTCTAGTTTTGTTGGGTTTTTTGCAAGTGGCTTCTTTTTCTTAAGGGCTGATATTTAAAATTTTAAAAGAAAAGAACAGGAATGTATGCATGTGTGCATTGCCAAAATATTCTTCTTTTCCAGTCAGAGTGAGAAATGTGTTTTCATTCTCACTTCAGACCCAACAAATCACATGAAAATAAGAAGGTAAATTCATACACTGGCCAGACTCAGCTGGTATTTTTCATTTGTTTTTCACTTGCCGTTACAGTCTTTTTGCTAACTTTATAACGAGACTGAACTGTATCTTCAGTTTTGAGTCATGTTAACTGTCTTTCAATTCAATTCTGTTCTATTTTATTTAAACAATACCAAATCAAAACAGCAATCACCTCAAGGCACTTTATATTTAAGGTAGACCTTGCAATAATAGATACAGAGAAAATCCCAACAATCATATGACCCCCTATCAGCAAGCACTTTGGCGACAGTGGGAAGGAAAAACTCCCTTTTAACAGGAAGAAACCTCCGGCAGAACCAGGCTCAGGGAGGGACGGGGCCATCTGCTGCGACCGGTTGGGGCGAGAGAAGGAAGATGGGATAAAAGACATGCTGTGGAAGAGAGACAGAGATTAATAACAAGTAGGATTCAGTGCAGAGAGGTCTAATTACACATAGTGAGTGAGAATGGTGACTGAAGAAAAAATACTCAATGCATCATGGGAATCTCCCAGCAGCCTACACCAATTGCAGCATAACTAAGGAAGGATTCAGGGTCACCTGGTCCAGCCCTAACTATATGCTTTAGCAAAAAGGAAAGTTGGAAGCCGAATCTTAAAAGTAGAGATAGTGTCTGTCTCCTGAATCCAAACTGGAAGTTGGTGCTATAGAAAAGGGGCCTGAAAACTGAAGGCTCTGCCTCCCATTCTACTTTTAAATACTCTAGGAACAACAAGTAAGCCTGCAGAAGAGAGGCTGTCACTCTGTACCGTACTGTCTTCTCTGCTGACATCATTTTTATTCAGCCTTTGCTAAGAACAGTTACTATTTGCCTGTGCGGTTCAGAGGGGTGATCGAGAAGGATTATTTGTGCGACAGTCTGTATGGCTGCACTGATCCATGTTGCCATTACTGTTGCTGTGGCACGGGGGGAGTTGGTGGGGTGACATCCCTATTTTTAATTCCAAGTGGCTTGGTTGCAGAACAGCAATTATCGAGCGCAACACCAAATGTATTTTTGAATGCAGAAAAATGTGACAAGTGGGAGGTTAGTCAGAGAAAACGCTGTAAAGCAGCAAACGCTGATTTACATCGAAAATGTGACTTGATATAATTACACTGATGCGATCAAGAAAACAACTCGAGTCTCTGGCATGCTCAGAAAAATCAATTAAGTGACACGGATTTCTCGGATATCCCTCTATATTGCCGCGTGTACTCTTCTTCTAAACTGACTGTCTGCCTCTCCCTCGCCCTCATACGCGCTCTCCCTTCCTCCATCTGCTTGGCTGCACCGCCAACTGGGGTCAATTAATCATCAAATACTATTTGCATATTTACAGTGGGGCTAAGCTAAGCTGATTACTGCTAGTCCAATAGCCGCTGATTCAACAGGGCTTATGCTGCGACATAATGTGATGAGGATTTCGGGGGGGAAACGGCTTTAGAGCGATCTGATTGGATCTCGTCCACGAAAGCCTAAATAACAGAGGAGCCCAACATCGGTGACCTTCACAAAGCACCTCTCTGTCATCTAAAACACCCACAGACATTGACATTCTTTTGCCTGGCCTTTGTGACAATGGCTTTTTACATGAAGGAACATACAATAATAGAACAGTTACTCCCTGGAAAAAGCCAATTTTGTTACTCTACTATGTGCATTACTACACAATATCACCTGAACCGACATCAGGCTCCAACTGTACCGTCAAACGTCCAGAACAAACTTGCAATCGCATCACGGACTGAGGTGGGGTGTAATCGTCATAGAAGTCGGGGGGGGGGGGGGGGGGGGGGCTACTTACTGACGCAAAACAGTGTTGCTACTGCTTGCACTGCAGCTGCTCATTACAGTAATTGGTGGTGCATCAAGCTGTTGCTATGTTGGTATTCTCTCTCTCTCTAATTGGATCTGTTTAGGTCACACATATTTTGGATCACGGTTAACGATCCTCAGGTCTGTTTCAGACAAACTCGCGTCCCTTGATTTGGGGAAGGGGCCTCAGTGCAAGAGGCTTTTGCAAAAAAACAAAAACAAAAAACCGCTGCACAGCCATTGGATAAAAACGTTGAACGTGACATCAATCCTGCTGCAGTGCGCTTAGACACACACAAGCGTATTACAGCATTCCTATTAGTGCATTACTTTTTAGGGTAAAGTTGAATTTGTGATCATCAAGACAAGAGATTATCTCCACCACCAGATGACCTTAATTGACCCAAGGTCCTTTGTGATCGTCTGCCCCACCCTCATTGTTCTCACCTTATTGTCTTCACCTGTGTCTCACTATGCAATCAATCCACTGTGTATTTTTTGTCCTATCTTTTCCTTTGTTAAGGCATCTGTTTATGCTCCAGCTTCTTGTGCTTCATTGTTGTCCCCAATTTCTCCCTTCTGCCCCAAACTCACTCTGTGTTTTCTGGTTTTGCTTTCTGGTCAATAAAGATGTTTTGTTATCCACCTCTCCTGCTTGTCTGTCCTGCCTGCCTCGGTTGTTTGAAATGGACACGTTAAATTTTACAGGATTTATAAATGACCTCTCCTGTTGTTATCCTCTTGACACATAAATACACTTCATTTAGTTACAATTCAAACATTATCAGAGATACCTAATATTTTCCAGCTGCACACTTGACCATTTTTGAAAATCCCATCTCTGGTAGTACTGCACTCCATGAACCTCGTGTAGCTTTTCTCATCTCCGTTTCATCTTACCCTACCCTGTGTCTTTACTCACCTCTACCCCTCAAATCACCTCTTCCGTTTCTAATTTCTCTCACACTCCTCGACACTCTTTTCCTGCTTTATAAAATGGGGCGGGGGGTGGGTGGGTGGTATTACGCTGGGATTAGGTCTCAGCCGGCTTTAATTCCACCTCCTGAAATGAGATCCATGCCGTAGCCAAAGAGAAGGCTGCTTACTGCCCTCACAAACACACACACACAAACCAAGAATCTCTCCCGTATGAATATGAATATGTTTTAGATCCAATAGCGAGTATAAAGAACCGACGAAATCTTTCTTTTTTTTCTTTCAAATTTAGGCTCGACTCATATTTTTCTTGTAATATAATTTCCCCACATATTCCTGTTTGTATTGTTCTCCCCCAATGACAGCTGGGATAAACTGATTCAAATCAGTTTGTAAATTAAAATAACATCACCTACATTGGAAACACCATCAAAGACTGATATGTTGAAAATAACTTCATTGCTTTTGACATAGACATTTGTAAATAATTGGGCACTATAATAAATGCATGCATGTGCGTGCACGTGTATGTTTGAGAGAGAGCGAGACAGAAGGTGGGCAGACAACTCACAGAGCTATCATGTGGAAACATGTGGAGTTTTACTGCCCCCTAGCGACAACATATAGAAACAGGGCATGCAAAATAAGGAGTGGCAATGTGTGTGTGAATGAGTGTTGAAGATGCAGAGCAGAATTACAGATCGTGATCTTGCACCGATTGTTAATTTTCTTTATATAACTGCAAAAGGTAAAAGAGACGCTGTATGGGTGGACGTGAGCGCCATACAGCATCAGAGAGATGATAGACAATGAAAATGCTTTGTAAAGTGTATTATGTTCTCCACCCTTGTTAGCTCCTTCCCTGCCAGCTTTCTTTCTTTTTGTGCAGCTGCTATAAATAGTTTCTGACCAAGAGGGAAAAAATAAGAGTGGTAGAACAAGACAGGTTGAGCCCCAAATGGCTAAATTTTCCACTTTTTTGGTTAATGGAACAAGAAAAGGAAATACAAAAATGTGATGTGAGACCATGCAAATATATAATCTTTATTTTTTGACTGAGCACATGAACAGGGATGCCATGTAGACTTTACACTTAAGGGATTAACTCAGATGAGGCTGAGCTGCATATACACTCACACAATAATTCAGCCATTTCTTCAGTTCATTCATTCATTTATTCTTTTACACTGGTTATTTGTATTTCCTGTTGTGTGAAATTCATTCATCAACTCTACTCACACTTGTTAACTAAATGAGAGCAGGTGCAAATGTTTTGCAGGGGCTTATGGTAAGGTGAAGGGGGGTGTCAAAAAATTCCAAGTGAAGTGGTGAGGTGCCAAAAGAGGAGCTGAACTCATCTTTATGCAAATTTGGAGAGTCTGCAGCAATTACACAGATACAGTAGCGAGTGTCCACTTGACTGATGTGAGTCCATGGAACATTTCTGCCTGAGAACTCTAAGTTAAATCTAACATGTGTAACCTGACAGGATGCATTTCTGCATAGCTGCAAAGACATTAGTGCATTAGAGCAATTAAATGAGGCAAGTTCTCTGATTCATGGGATTTGTGATGGCTTAAAAACAAGTTGTGATGTAACTGCAAGTGTAACTGATATTTTTGCCATTCTCTTTTTTTAATTGGTCATTAAATGGTGCAAAGTAGTGTGTCAACGCAATATATCAGTGAGTGGTAAAAGTAACCTTTGTTATGCATTCATGCTACATCATGAGCGTTTGCTGACTTATTTCACTAAATGCTAATTTATTTAGAACAATGTTAATTTAATGATGTCTCCTTTAAGGTGTGATGTGCTCAGGAGGTGTTTCCAGGTAATGTTTTTAAGCTGTTGGGTGTCACCAGTACAAACATGATCAAATACTTTATTTCAGATCAAATAAAAAATTTATGTTGATTAAAGACTAATGTGTATGCTCAGTAGTAAATTACTGACCTCACATGTAGGATCTTTTTAGGTACTGTTCTGCACTTCTGGATTGTTTTTCAACGCCACTACAAACACAAATTCCTTTTACATAAGCATGCAAGGCATCCGCTGTTGTGTTAACCTAACCCTTTCTTTCCATCGGGGCTTTCTGCCATTTCTCAGTCCCTCCCTCTAGGTGGGACCGGGTGGCGTGGTACCTGATTCAGTGCTGAGGTTTGCAGGTCAAATATAAAGAGCAGCTACTGCTCTAGAGTGCCCATAATCTGCATATATGAATATGTCTGCAGTCCAGTTAGCCTCACACAGGCAAATAGGAGTTTCACTTTTTCCTTTTTTTCTTTCTTTCCTACTTTTTTTTTTTTTTGCAAATGTAAAAAAAAAAGAATTAATTTGCAAATAATGCATGAATACCTGTCATTTCAAATGTAACTGAACTTGTTCAGCTTGATGAGCATCACAGAGAAGTAACATAGAAACTCTTTGATGTGCAAAATCTCATAAACATTTTCTATTCCAAGTCTCTCTAAGTTGTGCTGTCTTTATAGTGCAGTGGACATAAATGTAATTTAACAAAAATTACATATAACAAGGATGGCAAAGTGTTGCGGTGTTTAGCACAGTCACTTCACAGCAAGAAGTCTCCTGGTTTGAACTTCCTGTGCCTGTTCTGGGTACTCAGAGTTGCTCTCGCAGTTCAAAGACAGTTAATTGGAGATTTTAAATTGGTACATTATTGAGATCAAAAAGTATCAGAGATATTTTGGTGCACTGGTAGAATATTTAGACAGGAATGTTGAGTTTTGCCTTAACATTGGCCTCTGCTGGTTCACTTTAAAGATGCTTACAGGTGAGAGTTCTTTTCAGATATAACCCTATCAAAGCAGCTCTGAAGGCAAGCAGAAATTCAGCAAATCCTGTAGCTTATCACAGCTATTGTGTGGCTCCTTTTTTTTCTTTTAAACATCAGAATATTTGGGAAGAAAGAGCAGCAACATTAAGCTGCTTTGTTCTTTCATAAGACTGGATTTGGGAGGGTTGCTGTTGGATTTTCTATGAAAGCTATAAATTTCTTTCCTGTGGGATGTTAAATAACATTTTCATTAGAGCAGAGAGGACAAGAGGTGTGACTGGCATTTCTAAACTGTTGGAAACGGTGGGGCTTCTGTGACCGGAGTGCTCATGCTGTATTGAACTCCAGAAAAATGCAGGGTCGTTCAGGCAGGTGCACAAAAGTGCTGTGTCTTGTATTCTACAGATCTAAAACAACACCATATGTATTGATCCGGAACATGAAAGTTATACAGTCATCACCAGGGACTGAAAACAAAAGCCTTGAGCTAAGCTTTTCTTTTCTTTTTTTTTTATTTATCTATAATTATTTAAAAGTAGGCTGTGCCTTCAGTTTTCAGGCCCCTCTTTTACGGAACCAGCTTCCAGTTTGGATTCGGGAGACAGACACTATCTCTACTTTTAAGATTCGGCTTCAAACTTTCCTTTTTGCTAAAGCATATAGTTAGGGCTGGATCAGGTGACCCTGAATCCTCCCTTAGTTATGCTACAATAGGTGTAGTCTGCTGAGGGATTCCCATGATGCATTGAGTATTTCTTTTTCAGCCACCATTCTCACTCACTATTATTAATCTCTGTGTCTGTTCTACAGCGTGTCTTCCTTTTCTCTCCCCAACCAGTCGCAGCAGATGGCCGCCCCTCCCTAAGCCTGGTTCTGCTGGAGGTTTCTTCCTGTTAAAAGGGAGTTTTTCCTTCCCACTGTCTCCACATAGAGGGTCATGATTGCTGGGCTTTTCTCTGTATGTATTATTGTAGGGTCTACCTTACAATATAAAGCGCTTTGAGGCTATTGTTGTTGTGATTTGGTGCTGTATAAATTAAATTGAATTGAATTAAGCCATGAAGGCACCAAAGTCAGTATTTTGTCTACAAATAACAGACAATGTAGCACAAAGAAAAAATGTAATTGTGTCTTTATTATTACGAGCAGAATTTGTTTCACATAATAATTTTTGCAACAATAAGCTCGTTCCCAATGATCTATTAAATACTTGGCATGTCTCAGCACAATGTGCAGTGAGTTCTTAAAAATTTGAGGAAGCTGGACAAGTCAAGCAAAAAAAAAATACGAAGAAGAATCTACAACAGTGCCTGAAGTAATGTCCTTATAAAATAGTGAAAAGAATCCTACAAAGAACAAAGACTTCACACAGGACCTGAGAGAGCTGCCTGGTCCTTCATTTGATCCATACACTGTTTACTGAAGACTCAGTGGAAAGGTGGAAGGTTGGTTGGATGAAGCCATTTATAAGGAAGGGAAACTGGGAGGAAAAGGGTGAGGTATGCCAAACTACACAAGAATCAGTGACAACAGTGATCCCAATTTGAAATTTCTGGTTCAAATCGTCACCAGTATATACAGAGGAGGTCAGGAGAGCGCTGCAACAGTGAGTCAGAAAGTACCACTGGATTAGATGCATCTGAGTGGTAAAGGCTTTTTTACCTAAACCACTATGCTAATGCTGTAAAAACACAAAATGGAGCACTATCAGTCATGGATTGGCCTCCACGGAGCCTGAACCTCAACTTTACTAAAGCAGTGTGGGATCATTTTGACAGATAATGGAACAAAAGAAGAGCTTTAAATGTCCTTTAAGCATCTTGGAAAACTATTGCTGAAAACAACTTAAAGAAATTAAATGAAAGCTTGTCTTACAGAGTTCAGGCTGTTTTTAATAGATACCAATATTGGCTTTCTATTAGAATTATACAGCCCATGTTTTTTATATACTTATGTTATGTACCCTGTGTTTATATGTTTCAACAAATCGCTGAGCGTAGTTGCCATTTTACTAGCAAAATATAAATACATGAAGGTTGGCACAAGACTTTTGCACAGTACTGCGCCTGTTGGTTTTGTTTTACAACAGCGGGCCTCGGACCGGTACCGGTCCGTGAGTCGTTTGGTACCGGGCCGCGAGAGTTGAGGCTCAGGTGTGAAATGTATCGTTTTCAGGGTTTTTATCGGTTTTCAGCGTTATTTTGTTATCGTTTTTATAGTTTACTCGGTTTTCCTTGGTCTTTTCACGTGTGTTATGAATAAATTTTCTTTTTTTCAGTACCGGTACCAGTTTCATTTCGTTGTATTTATCCGCGACACCTTAAAGGCCGGTCCATGAAAATATTGTCGGGCATAAACCGGTCCGTGGCGCAAAAAACGTTGGGGACCGCTGTTTTACAGTATAATGTCCAAAGGAGCATTACAAGGATGGGTTATTTAATGATTTAAATGCTAAAGAAATTCATCTCATTAGTGGAATTTTGATTGTTTCGCTGATGTGGTGTCATGTATTTCACTTGTCTGACTCCACCACAGAGCTTTCGGCTGTTGACTAATTAGCTTTCATCACTGGCGATGGGCCATGGTGGCGTCTTCAAAATATCTGCCCAACAATGCAAAACCCAACACTGAAACTGACAGAAGCAGCAACATATCACCAAATCAAACCATTGACTTTTCCAGTTCCTGCAATCAATTATTTGCCAATCAAGTAATGTGATGTCAGCACTAATTAGAAGTTCAGTCCATGTATACTGCTCCAGTGGTGGGTAATTACATTATAAAAATCACCTGTGTAGTTTTAACAGCTCATAAGGTGTTCCTCATTTTCCCCCAGATTTTCTCCAGTTCAGTCACGGTTATGAATCTGCTTCTGATATGATGCTTGATAAAACAGTTCAGATACTTCTCGAACAAGTCTACATCTTGCAATTAAAGCAGCAGCTGTTGTATGCAGTTAAAGAGATGCGCTTCCTGATTCCATCCCTGCATTATTTACAACCCTAATGAAGATGGTAATTAGGATTGTATAGTCAAGCTTTCTGTATGAACCAGTGAAGAATTAAATCTAATGCCACACTATGTAAGTGTAAACAGTTGATTATTCTCAATGTGAAATTAGGACCAAAAGAAACTTCTTTTTTTTGATCAGCTGCCATTAGGAGATTTCCAAGATGCCTGTTAAGACACACAGCCTCGGGATGGCACAAAATAAGTGAAAAGTGGGTGAGAACATTGCAGCTGGAGTGAGCAAGAGGAGGTATTAATGCACTTTCTGCCTTATGGTGACAATGTGTTCCTGCAGCTTTGGCTCATTAGATTCTTCAAGATGAATAAAAGAGCCAGAAAGACTGAAGTCAAACGAGATGTCTTTCACCACATCTGAAAAGCCAAATAACGAGGAGTCAGATTTTTCTCTCAGGCCACATTTGCGTGTGAGGTGATTAGTTACTGTGCAGTTATTATGTGACAAGGGAAGTGGTTGGTTTTACAATAGATCAACTGATGGTTTTAGAAAACCAGCAATTTCATTTCCCAAATCAAAACCCTGTGTGAGCATCAGATTATGCTCGTTGGTCTCCGTTTCATAGAACTTTGATTCATTGATTGATCATTTATTTCAAGCATATGTATATATGTATACAAAATAAAGCATATATACAGGAAGGAAAATACTGTCCTCTAGTACAACGGGTGCTCGAAAAGGAGTGGGAAGAGGTAACAATTATGGCCGCCCACCATCTTTACATATTTATAGCTGAGTCCTGTAGTTGCGCAGCTGCTTCCTGAGTGTATTTAATACATTGTATGACAATAATAACTAACTTGATATTGATTTTGGTGACACGTTTTTAAAAGCACTCTCTCACCTTCAACAATGGCACTGAAAGCACCGTGGTGTGAGGAAGGAAAGTTAACAAGCGTACTGTGCACATTAAAGATAAAATACATCATGTTGCCTCTTGTCTGGAGGTTTGACTCTACATGAGAATTTGCTGATTAAAGTGCAAATGAAACGTAAATGTATGAAATGTATTTACTGTACTTTAAAAAACTGTCTTAGATTTAATGCTGTATGGTAAGCCATATTTAATAAATAACTGTTTGAAGTTCATTTTAGAGCATGTCTAGCGCCATCTTGTGGGAGTGCAGAGTGTGATGTCACTGGTTTGGTTGGTTGCTGGTAATAGACTCTATGTTAGATAACTAGTGACAGAATCCAGAAGACTAAGTTATTGATTCTGATTGTGTTAATCGGTACCATGGTGCAACACATGCTCTAAAAACTGAACCTTCAAATACTTTTTTTTCTTAAATCCAGCTTCATGTGTAGTATTAAAACTATGACAGTTTAGCAAATTGTGTAAATTAGTGTTAACACTAAGTTTTACTGAGTACATCTTCCCAGACTTTATAAGCTGTAGTTATGGTGCTACACAAGTACGGTAAGTGTAGGTGTGCTTTAGATATGGAAATAATAGAAAACAATATGAAGAGAGCACTGAGGGCTTTTCCCTGTGGAAAATGCTTTCCGCTCTTTACCCAAAGTGGCTTTGGTGGTATTGAGTCGTCTACTGACCAGATTGAAGCTCACCCGTGATACACAGTGACAGACAGATGGTTCATCCAGTTATCTGCCAAGTATTTTTTGAAAGTGCCTGCACATTTACCAACACTTCCCAAGGAAAGCTTCCCAGATGGTTCCATGTAACAAACCATCTGGTTCATCAGGTTAAGTAACACAGATCTCCCTAAGGCTCGAAATTCAGTGGCACCCTGTGGAGTTTTGGACCAGTAGGTGCTGTGAAGCAATTTTTTCCAAATGTGTAACCAATTCTACCTTCACAAACAAGATTACCATGAATGACGGCCAGAAGCTTTTGGAAACTGAAAAAGGATGGTTAAGGTTTCTTTTTTTTTTTTCATAAAGATGCATCTGCTGGGGGCTTCCCCCCCACTTCAGCTGTTTCTGTAATGATGCAAAAGTATACTCTGGTGGTGGAGAACATACCATTTGTTCAAATCTTTGCTACGTTCGTGAACACAATGAATGTGGGTTTTAAACATCCTTCTTTGCAATTTAATTTGTAAAATATGTGTATACACACACACGTAGAAAAACATTTAGTATACACATCCAGAAATTATTATTTTTTTGCATATACTATTATATATTGTACATATATTTATTAGTTTCAGATTTAGCCATTCGTATATTTTGCCTGTTTATGTTATTGTATTTTGCACAACTCTGTTGCTTGTGAAGCTCGCACACAAGAATTTCCCTCGCATGTGCTGTACCAATGTACCTGCACATGTGATGTGACAATAAAAGTGATTTGATTTGACTATATTGAATGGGTTACCCTGCTGTGCCGCACATTGTGTCCTCAAACAAGCTGCTGAACCCCTGAAGACCTCAAGTCTGATTAAACAGACAAGAAGATGACTAAAAGAACTATAATCTCCTCTGATATTAAAGTTATGTCTTGTGCAAACCAATAGAATGGAAAGAAGCTTTCCGTTATAGCCAGACGGCATCACTTTAAGCAGCCCTCTGCAGCAGACGGGGAGCAGTATCCTCCTTTTCAGCTGGGAGGGACAACCAGCCAATTACAGCTTCTTCCCCTCTTAAGTCCATTAATCACCTCATTACAAAGGCCTCTCTTCCCTTAAAGGAGAGTTTTGTCCTTCTATCACACTTTATCACATTAGTGCTTAATTAAGAATTATGTCCGAGCATCTAGGTTTTAATTATGTGAATGCCTGGCTCCATTTGTAAAGTAACTGTGTGGTGACATGCAGCAGCAGCAACCACTGCAGGAAAGACACGGAGGGAAAACAGGCTGTGGCCTTTTGCTGAAGTAATGAATTTAGTTTTAATGGTGAAGGAACACGGGACAGAGCCTCCAGGCAATGTCGGCTTATTTAAAAGAGTGAACACTGATGCACTAAAAAGTAAAAGGGAGCTGTAAAGCGTGCACGTCACTCACAAGACCAAAGTTGAATGCAGATCCGCGAGTGGGAGCTGCGATTCTATCAACATGATAAAAGGATTGCTGCAAAGAGGATGTTGGTCGCTGCTTCAGTGTGTTTGTTTTGAAAGGAGGAGGATAAGCGCCGTTATTCACAGAGGAGCTGATGAGGCTTCTGTGTCTTTGTTAGTAGAGTTTAGCCCTTTAACTCCTCCTACTGATATTTGTTTCCCATGCAACACAAACTCAAATAAATACTGACTGTGAGTGAAGACAGGGATAAAGCAGCATCAATAAGCTGACAAATAACTTCTTCAGTTTTTACAGTATTTACAGTTTACAGTTGTGGTCCAATGAGAGCAGTTCCTCTTCTTGCCTCTTTGTGAACAAAGGACAAATAATGGCTGGATAACGTTAAAAGTATATTTTACTCAAATCTAAACATTGTGTTTAAGTGAGAGGGGTTAGGTTAATTGGTGATTCAAAATCTTGAATTTAAGGTTTGAATGTGCAAACACACATGAAACTAGCTTGAAATATTTGGCATTTGGCCGCCCCTCCCTGAGCCTGGTTCTGCCAAAGGTTTCTTCCTGTTAAAAAGGAGTTTTTCCTTCCCACTGTCGCCAAAGTGCTGGCTCATAGGGGGCCATATGATTGCTGGGGTTTTCTCTGTATGCATTATTGTAGGGTCTACCTTGCAATATAAAAGACCTTTACACAACTGTTGTTGTGATTTGGTGCTGTATATATAAAATTGAATTGAACTGAATTCGTATTAGGGCTGCTCGATTATGGCAAAAATGATAATCACGATTATTTTCACTGAAATTGAGATCACGATTATTTGACGATATTTATTTAACCCTTTAAGACCTACCATAGAACCAAGTCGGCCAGAGCTTATATTATTTTTTTTACATGTTGTAATGCCATTTGTGGGAGCATTTCAAGTTGCTATACATCAATACGACTGTTATAGCCCATATTTTAATAATATGTATGTATTAAGTCCATAGTAACTACATTAATTGCAAAAAAGTGCAATAAACTAGAAAAAAATTGAAAATCGTTTTTGTTTTTTTTACATATATTTCTACTTGGAGATATTTAAGAGCTTTATCCCTCAAAACTTTAAATACAAAAAAGTTGCAAAAAATAGTTTACAACAACAGAAAATTTATTTTGAGTGTCTTCATAGTTTTATTTTGGAGATACAGCAATTTTTATATACTGCAGGAAAAACAAAAAAAACAATCCTATGATGCAAATTTGCAAAGAAAACAGCATGTGCATCAAAATAAACTATTTCCAGCAGCGCAATTCGAGTTCTAAACATCCCAGAAACTATTCAAAAAGTCAAACATGACTTATAAAAACACCAGTATAGGCTTTTAAGGCCTACAAGTAAAAAAAACTACATTTTCAGCGAAAATAACGTCACTTACGGTTTTGGGCAGGAAATGCGATAGTTTGCATTGACGTCTTTTTCAACGTAGGAAGTGTTATGAACAGCTGATCGGATCGGCAAAGCGTGTTTCTGGAATATTATGTTTTTGTTCCTGCAAGCGCTTTTTATGCAATTTTTGCAAAGCTATATGTGGAAGGAAACCGTGACCGAGGACAAGCTGATGGCATAAGATGTAAGTACAACTCCTCTGGTTTCATATGGAAAAAAATTTATTGCGCTAGCTTAGCGGGATTTAAAAATAGTTACACAAAACGGAGCTTGCTGCTCTGACCGGCTTTAATGGGTTAACAATAACAATGTATTGAATAATGACTTTAAAAAATAATATAAAATAGTGTGCAAATACTGATAACAGTGCAAATGTTTGCAATATAAGAAATAAATGAAAAATGTAAACATCTATGTTTAGTGAACTTTGCAGTGTTGCTCTGTGGTGCAGCTACTACACCATAGCAAAGTTTACACACTGTGTCTACTTGATCCACGTCTGACTCCGCGAACCCATAATGTTTCCACACCACTGAAGTTTTTTTTACCTCTTTTCAACCAACGGCAGTCACTCTCCTCTCCAAATAACTTCTGCTTAGCTTTCCGAGCTTTCCGAGCTTCCCTCGGGTCCTCTTAATTGTTGTGACGCGTGTTCGAAATGCAGAGCGGTGCGCTCGATTTGCCACACGGAGCAGCGCGAGAGTAAAGCATGAGCGAGGGGCTAATAATCGGCTCAGTCATTTTTAATGATCGTTGAAAACCCAGATCGTAATCGTGATTAAAATTCGACTAATTGAGCAGCTCTAATTCGTATGACCACCTTTATTATACAACACAGCCTAAACTCTCATGGGCAGGCTTTTTTTTGTCATTTACTCTCCAGGAATACTTCTCCAGGCTTCTTGAATGAATTCAAAGCTTGTCCTTGAATGTTGGCTGCCTCTCTGTCAAGATGATCCGCACTGCTTAATATGCTGAAGTCCAGGGAGGCCAATCCATGATGAGGCTTCAGTGAACAGTAGACGAATCAATTTGAAGGCTAGATAGAGCTGTCTTTGCTGGGTTTTTTTCCTATTTCTTAAGGACATGGCTTACTGTTGCCACTTCTTCTTTTGTCCTCCACTTATCCAGTTTCCTCAAAATGTTAAGAACACACTGCACACCATGCTGAAATAGGCCAAATTTTCAATAGCTCTTTGGGAATCACCTTGTTATTGCAAAAATGGTGTTTTATGTCTGTCAAACTGTTGTCTTTGGTGTTTTTCATAAATTCAACTAAAAAATAGGGAGAAATGATGTGTTTTTGTGAAAGGTACCTGTCTAAAATCACAATAGGTTTTTTGGTAAGTTGTTTGTCACTACACTGGTTCATCTCTCAAGTTGATTTTTTGTTTTGTTTTTTAAACTAGAAGAAAACGGAAAGTGAACTCCTTGGAAGCAAAATGTAAAGAAATGAGTGATGGCTGAATACAAAATATACCACAAAGAGTAATAAAATTTAGGTCCATAATTCTGGGTCAGATCATTTTTTGTAATTCCTGCATTTGATGTTTACTCAAAAAATTTATAACTTTGTTAGTTTTTGGCAAAGTAGTTGATGTTTTTGTGTCATATAAATTGGAGGTCATAGAGAAGATTTTGTTCTGGTTCAAACTGAAACCTTTTCATCACATCCTTTTGAAAACAATATTTCAACCATTAATCACAAGGGCCTGGTGATTTTTCTACCTTTGGTCTAATGCAGCAAAAAGTAAAAGACTCTGTGACACAGAAAGACGGTGTTGTACACATAATGGATTTAAAGTATGTCACTCTGATAACAGCTGTACTTTGTTATTATACTATTGATTTAATATAAAACCTCTGAACTAATGTGCTACTGATTTTACTCATCATACAGGTGGTGTTTTTTTAATGATGAAGTGCTTCACCGTTGTATTTTGAGGTTTGGCTCAAGACTAATGTCAAAGCTGGTAATTACTAGGAACTTACAGAAACGATTGGATATTTGGGTTATTGTAGTTATAGTTCTCTGTTTTTGCTCAGTGTTTCAGTTTTATCTTCTGGCTTTGTTGGCAGAAATTGGGATTGTGACTAATGGCTGTCTATTTATAAAACTCAATCTGAGGGGACTGAAAACTAATAGGAATCCAACTGAAAGAGTGAATCGTGTGCGACAGTCCTCAATTTCCACAGAGATGATTACAGTCTCTTGAAGTTCCTTCACATAAAAGAATAATGAAGTCCTGTGTTGCTTACTGCACATAAATCTCTCTTAAACTTCAGAGTTCCTTACTGCAGACGAGACGGAAGACAGGACAAAGCGTCGTGTTTCGGTTTGGAGCGTTAGAAGAACACACCCAAGGAACTCTTTACACACGGTGTGAAGTGAGTTTGAAACACAGAAGAGGAAGTGTTTTTGTTGCTTTCAATTAACAAGAAAAACACAAGGCTCCTCACTGAAGGGGGCGGAGGTCGGAGTGTTGGATGTGATAATGATCTGGGGTTTGACGTGGGATGAGACGGGAAGGGGTGCCATCAAGGAAATGTCAGCACAGCAAGAGGCGGTTTCTGGCAGGGTGCACTCTGGCTGTCCCACCTTAAATATCTGACAATCAGATATGATTAAGTTTGATGTCTCCGTTCTCATTTTCCTGCCACAGGCACATCATCTGTTGCATCAACGCTGCAGATGCAGCTCTCTGAGCAGATTGATGAACGGGGCGGCTCTGATAACAGCTGGAGTCAAATTGTAAATCGATTTGTGTATGGATCAGATGTTTCTCTCTGTAAAATGAGATCTGCTATTTGACTAAGATGTCAGCTATGCTTTCAAAATAATCAATTTGGGCCCATTTTATGCTGTTAATACATCAGACATGATGTTAGTCCTATTGTTTTTGTGTCTGTGTGCACATTAAAGGAAAATAAATGGTAATTTGTCTTTCTGAAAATGGGGCACCTGCTCTAACAAATATGGTAAATGGCCTGTATTTGTATAGGGCTTTTCTAGTCCCTAAGGACCCCAAAGCGCTTTACACAACCAGTCATCCACCCATTCACACACTGGTGATGGCAAGCTACATTGTAGCCACAGCCACCCTGGGGCGCACTGACAGAGGCGAGCATAATAAGACATAATGGGAGGAAAATCTTTAACTTTTCTGAAATACTCAATTAGCCAGTAGTCATTTTTATTGTCTGGTAGAATATCCAAATCGTAAATAAGAAAGCTGCTCATTTTGAATATAGAGTGAATGTCTATGAAACAAGGCTGGCAGGTATTAATGGATAAAATCAAAGAGATAACTCTTGATCAAGTGCAAGACGATGCATTTCTTTAATAAGGAACATGTTTCTGGTAACTGTTACAAGGTTACCCACAGCGTTACCGCTTACCTTTTAATGGTGGTGGTGTTTTTTAAATGTACAACAGTAGTCCTGTAAACAGACTGGGTGTAAAATTGATATTACTATGAAATTTAGTACTCTAATTGTCTAATTGTTTGGGGCGACCGTGGCTCAGGGGGTTGGGAAGCGTATCTGTAACCGGAAGGTTGCCGGTTCGATCCCCGGGCTCTCTGTTCTGGTCGTTGTGTCCTTGGGCAAGACACTTTACCCTACCGCCTACTGGTGTTGGCCAGAGGGGCCGATGGCGCGATATGGCAGCCTCGCTTCTGTCAGTCTGCCCCAGGGCAGCTGTGGCTACACCGTAGCTTGCCTCCACCAGTGTGTGAATGCGAGAGTGAATGAATAGTGGCATTGTAAAGCGCTTTGGGTGCCTTGAAAAGCGCTATATAAATCCAATCCATTATTATTATTATTATTATTAAACAGTTGGTTTAAGATTTTGTCAAAATAGTCTGATTTAAGTCTAGACTTTGAATTGACCAAACTCCAAAACCTTCATGTTGTTTTTGTTGAGCCATTCAGAGGCGGACTTGCCGGTGTGTTTTGGATAATTTTCCTGCTGCCTAACCTAAGTGCGTTTAATTTCACGGGCCCAATCTCATGGCCGGACAATCTCTTTAGGAATTTTTTTGGTAGAGCATAGAATTCATGGTTAGATCAAGAAGTCGTCCAGGTCCAGAAGCAGCAAAGCAGCCCCAGACCACCTCACTGCCACCACCGTGTTTGACTGTTGGTAAGATGCTGTGATAGGTTCACACCGGATGTCAGCGATGCTTTTCTCCCTAACCCTTTAAAGCCGGTCAGAGCGGGCACGCTCCGTTTTGTGTAACTAATTTTAAAATCCCGGTAGCACTGCAACCACGTAAGCTAGCGCAATAATTTTTTTTGCATATGAAACCGGAGAAGTTGTACTTACATCTTATGCCATCAGCTTTTCCTAAGTCACAGTTTCCTTCCACATATAGCTTTGCAAAAACTGCATAAAAAGCACTTGCAGCAACAAAAACATAATATTCCAGAAACATGCTTTGCCGATCCGATCAGCTGTTTGTAACACTTCCTACGTCCATCAGCGTGTCACATGTGGCAGGTCATGTGCGCCATGACCTGCCCGAAACTGGAAGTGACGTCGTTTTGCGGAAATGTAGTTTTTTACCATCAGGGCCTTGTGAGCCTATACTGGTGTTTTTAAAAGTTGTGTTTGACTTCATGACTTTCTGTGTCGTTTCTGGGATGCTTAGGACTCATATTGCACTGCTGGAAATAGTTTATTTTAATGCAGATGCTGTTTTTTTGCAAATTTGCATTATAATATTTATTTTCGTTTATTAAAATTTGGGCTATAATGGTTGTATTGATGTATATCAACTTGAAATGCTCCCAAAAATGGCTCCACAACATGTAAAAAATATAATATAAGCTCTGGCGGACTTGGTTCTATGGTAGGTCTTAAAGGGTCAAACTCTCCCATTTATGGTATTTTTCCCAGTCTCTTTCTTATTGTTGAATCATAAACTCTGACTTTAACTGAGGCAAGTGAGATCTTCACTTGGCCGGCCACTCCTGTGAAGGTTCACCACTGTTCTGAGTTTTCTCCATTTGTGGATAATGGCTCTGACATAGTTCAAGGAGTGTCGAAGCTTTAGGAATAGCTTTATAACCCTTTCCAAACTGACAGATGTTATAGATTTTGTTTCTCAGCTCTTCCTAGATCACATTAGATCGTGTTGCATTTTGAGATCTGTTAGCCTACTTTGTCAGACAAGTTCTGTTTAATTGATTCAACAGGTTTGCTAGTAATCAGGCCTGGCTGTGGCTAATGAAATTGGACAGCTTTCCAACAAATATGGTTAATTGGTTACTTTTCACATAGATTCAGATTCAGGTTTGGATAGCATTTTTAAATGTGGATTTTTTTTTATTTACTTGTTTTTATCTAATATTAAAATTTGTTTGATGATTTGAAATATTTAAGTGTGTCAAGTGAATCGGGGGGAAAGGGAAGGGGGGAAGTATTTTCTCAGGGTATTGCATAAACCTAGTAAGGGACTATAACATTAAAGTTCCCTTTTGGTACAACACATAAGTATGGGATGTCACGCCCTGGCGTGTCCTGGCTGAAGAAACCTTTATTCATGCCTTTAAGGCAGATGATGTGTGATGACACGCGCATGGCCGCTGTCATCACAGTCATCCCTCAGTTCTTACGCTCTTCACCTTGCTGAGAACACCTCTGCTGCTGGTAGTTAGCTCCGTTGTCTGCCAACTTGAACTTAGCTTAACTGCCCCTGCCGGTGTTAGCCTCCACCGCGCAGTTGGTGCGTAGGCTGCCCACAGAGCGCTAATTTCAAGTTTTCCTGTGCAGTGTTTTGCTTTGCGTTTTAGAATGGACTCCAAACCAAAACGAGCAAAGCAGAAATCTTCTGTTCGCCCCTGTCCTCAGGGTTGCGGTCTCTCTTTGCACGACAGCGACCAGCACGATGCCTGCCCTGTCTGCCTGGGGATCGTCCAGGCTAGGAGAGCCCGAAGCCTATGCGTTTTGTCGCCAGCTCCGGTGCTCGACCCTGGAAAGACGGGTAACATTTGTGGAAAAAGTGCATGACCCTCTCCTTTCTGAGTCTGGAGCCCCGGCTTCGTCAGAGTCCGAAGACGAGGATGATCCGGTCGATGTCCTCCCTAATTAACTGGGCTGACCACATGGAATATGTTGACGGGTTAGCCAGTGACAAGCCGGAACCATGCAGGAGCGCTGTCGGGCTTCAGCCTGGGTTGAAGCCCGCCAGCGCTCCCCAGGAAGACAATGATGTGTTGGACATCGGCCTGGACATCCATGGTTTGTCGGAGCATGAGCAGGAGAGCTCATTGTCAGCCCAATGTGCCGCTGCTGCAGTGCCGGTCGGCCACGATGACACCTCTCTTTTCTCCCTGTTTCGCCGTGCCGCTGAGAAGCTGCAGGTGGACTGGCCCTCTTCTCTGCCAGCTCAGAAGCTGTCACGGTTCGCGGGTTTTTTCCTCCCACCGGAGCCCACAATGGCCAAAAACTGCCTTCCCATGTTCCCAGACTTCATCATGGGACAAACCTCTGTCTACCCGCGTCACTGTGCCCGGCTATTTACAGTACATGGAAATAGACGGCGCCGAGAAGGCTGGCTTAGCTAACTCACCCCCTATGGAGCCGTCTCTGGCTGCTTATCTGGCCCCGTCCCATGACCATGGTGTCGGCAGCCCTGCAACCCTGCTGTCCAAGCACTGCAGAGTCTCAGCTTCGCAGCTGGAGAAGATTTATCGGGCTCAGGCCGGCACTGCTCACGCCATGAGCTCCGTCACCATGCTCCAGACGTACCAGGCGATGTGCCTGGCGGAGCTCGGATTGCTGGTTCCTGATGACATCCCGCTGACACCTCTTTTAACGAGGTCAGAGTCGCCACAGATTACATCCTCCGTGCGTCTCGCTGTGCAGCGCTCTCCCTGGGCAGAGGGATGGCTTCTCACAGTAGTGGCGCAGAGACACCTGTGGGTGACCCTCTCTGACGTCCCGGATAGGGACAGAGCTGTATATCTGGACGCACCAGTGTCTGCGGCTGGGTTATTCGGACATTCACTTGAAGCCATTCAGGCTAGATTTGATCTGAAGAAGAAGCATCATCCCCAGACGTCAGGCGAAACCCAAGCCCGCAGCTAGCTCTCACAGGCCTCGCCGTTCCTCTGCTGACTGGCAAGAGACCACTGCTGAAGTGGGTGTGCTGCCAGCGAAAGCACATCCTACGGCCCAAGCTCCACACCAATCGGCCTGGAGCAAAGGCCCACCCTCAGGCCCCCGGCGGGACCCGACGCCCAGGAGGAAGAAGCCTCCTGTGGTTTTGAGTGGAGAAGGGGTCCAGCAGCAGGGAAACGCTGCTTTTACCCCTCTGTTGCCGCCCAAGTTGCTTAAGTTCTGTTCAGGTTGTCAGCCCCAGAAGGCGCTGAACTCTCCTAACACTGTCTCCCAAGCACAAACCCCCTGCACACAAAATGTCTCAGGTTGTAACTCCCTGTTCAGGTGTGTTAAATGTTCAGGTGGCCACATCACGTGTTACTGCTGTTTTTCATTGTTGTGCCCCAGGAAAGGTGCCTCCAACAAAATGTATGAATGTACATGTTCCCATGTTACAATCAATAAAAAGTGTTGTTTATTCTCAAACAATCACAAATGCTCATCCTGCAGGCAGAATGAGCCAGGTCAGGCAGGTGATGCATTCCCCTACAGACACACTGGGGGGTGTCAACGCCCCGCAGATGGTGCTGCAGGTCAGCCGGCTGGCTGCTCACTTCCCTCAGTGGCGCGCTTGCGCCCCCTCTCAGTGGGTGCTACGAACCATTGCCATGGGTTACCGGTTGCAGTTCCGGGTCAAGCCACCTCCTTTCCAGAGAGTCGTAAACACGACTATCGGCACCAAGGCGGCCATGATACTCAGGGAGGAAATAAAGGTTGGTACAACGGTTATTTTGTTGTTCAAAAAACAGGGGGAGGGCTTCGTGCCATCCTCACTCTGCGAGTCTTGAACATGTACCTTTGAATGTACAAGTTCAAGATGCTAACACTCAGAGAGCTCTTGAGTGCAGTCAGCCCGGGAGATTGGTTTGCAACAATCGATCTAACAGATGCTTATTTTCATGTGGCTATACACCTGAAAAACAGACAGTTTCTGAGGTTTCTGCATTCGAGGGCGTAGCCAACGAATACCTGGTGCTGCCGTTTCGGGCTGTCACTCGCTCCTCGCACCTTTCCGAAATGTGCCGAGAAAGCACTAGTGCCCCTCAGAGAGAGAGGCATCTTAGCCTACCTAGACTAAGACGACTAGGCTCTCATAGCTTGCTCCAGAGAGCAGGCGGAGACACAACTGTCACTGGTTCTGTCACACATTCAGACACTGGGGTTCTCTGTGAACTTTCAAAAGAGCTCGCTAATCCAGAGTCAGCAGATTTCTTTCCTCGGTTTGGAAATATGCTCGCTTTCCTGCCACACACGTTTGTCGGAGGACAGAGTGGCCATGTTTCATCACTGCCTCGCTCAGTTTCAGCTGGGACGCAGATTGCATTTCCAGACGATATTACGTTTGTTGGGCATGATGGCATCTATGATCGCCATAGCGCCACTTGGACTGTTAAAAATAAGAGCGTTTCAATCCTGGACTCTCTCTCACCGCCTGTGTGCATCGTGTCACCTCCGGAGGAGGCTGGCGGTAACCACGTCTTGCATGCTAGCTCTCCATCCTTGGCGGGAGCCCAGGCTGCTGCATCAGGGCTCTCGGATTGGGAGAGTGTTGTTTTGCAAGGTGGTGTCCACAGATAATTCCCTAAGAGGGTGGGGAGCGCTGTGCGAGGGTGCATCAGTGAGAGGGATCTGGTCCGCAGCCCAGCGCAAGCTGCACATCAACCACTTAGAGCTGTTAGCAGTGTTCTTAGCTCTCAGACATTTCCGTCCAGTCCTGGAGGGCCAGCATGTCTTAGTCAGGACGGACAATTCAACAGTGGTGTCTTACATAAACAGGCAGGGAGGAACACGCTCTCTCCCCCTGTTGAAGCTGTCTCACTCTCTGCTGTTATGGTGCAGTGTTCATTTTCTGTCTCTAAGAGCCACCCATGTCCCGGGCCACCTGAACCTGGGGCTGGACCTTCTCTCCAGGGGGGGTCCTCTGGTGAGAGAATGGAGGTTACATCCTTTAATAGTGGCTCAGATTTGGGATCTATTTGGCAAGGCTCAAATAGATCTTTTTCCTTCAAGGGTAAATACTCACTGCCCCCTGTTCTTCTCCATAATCGACCATGATGCACCCTTGGGAATGGACGCGCTAGCGCACCAATGGCCAGACGTGCTCCTGTATGCATTTCCCCCAGTGGAAATGATATCTCCAGTTCTAGAGAGAGTGCGTCGGCATTCCCTCACTCTGATTTTAGTGGCCCCTTGGTGGCCCACAAGGTCGTGGTATGCAGAGATAATCAGGCTGCTAGCAGCGAGTCCTTGGTAGCTTCCTCTACGCAGGGACCCCCTCTCTCAGGGAGGAAGAGAAGTGGTTCATCCGCGCCCAGATCTGTGGCGCCTTCATGCTTACCTGCTCAGAGGTTAAACTTGATTGCTAAGGGTTTGCCACCTAGTGTGATAGCGACAAATCAGAGCGCTAGGGCCTCATCTACTAGAGGCTTGTACGGTTGCAAATGGCGAGCCTTTGAGCAATGGTGCCAGGACCGCCACACTCTCCCATTTCAGTGCTCTATTGTGGATGTTTTGACATTCCTGCAGGAGCTGCTGGATAAGGGCCTTTCATTTTCGACAATTAAGGTTTATTTAGCAGCTATATCTGCTTGTCATATTGGCTTTGACGGGGTGACACTAGGTGCACATCCCCTCGCCATACGTTTTCTGAAAGGGGTTCGCGGGCTGAGACCCGTGCTTAAGTCCAGTGTCCCTGCTTGGGACTTGTCTTTGGTACTGGAGGCCCTTTGTAGCCCCCCGTTTGAACCCATTGAGTCTGTGGATATGAAATTTCTTTCATATAAGACTGCATTACTTCTCGCTTTGGCTTCGGGGGGTGAGAGCTCATTCCACTAGGAGGATAGCAACCTCATGGGCTCTTTTTAAAGGGGTGCCTGTAGCTGATATTTGTGCAGCAGCTAGTTGGGCATCACCGCACACTTTTGTGCGGTTTTATCGGTTGGACATTACAGCCCCTTCGGTGGCTCATACTGTCCTTTCTGCTGGGTCTACCGTTCACTAAGGATGTGGTGGTCTGATTCCGGTTGGGTGGTTGCTTTGCGGGGTGTGTATATATGTCCCATGTCCCAAAGGGAACAAATAGTAATGTCTATAACTTCTGTTCCCTGAAGGAGAGTAACGACCTACAACACAAGGCGACCCCACTGAGCAGTTTGGCTCGGTGAAGAGCGGCTATTGAACTGAGGGATGACTGTGATGACAGCGGCTATATGTGCAGGCGGGGCTGTGTGCATGTCATCACACGTCATCTGCCTTAAAGGTGTGAATAAAGGTTTCTTAAGCCAGGACACGCGAGGGCGTGATATTCCGTACTTATGTGTTGTACCTCATTCCTCTCCTTCAGGGAACAGAAGTTATAGACATAACTATTCGTTTTTAAGCTGGCCAGATCCATTTATTTATTGTGATCATATAAATGTTTTTCCCAGAGCACAAGCTCATGCTCAGGTGACCTCCACTGGTTTGGCAGCCTGTGTGAAGGCAAATTTTCCCTTATTAATTAATCAAATTAATACTTCACCTCCCTGCATTCCAGACTCATTCACTGCTGGACAGCATTTTCTTTTAGTTTCCCCTTTGGAGTCATCTAATTTTTCTCCCTGTGATATTTACTGGCTTCTCTGTATATATTGCATTAACTTACCCTCCATTCATTTCCTAGTTGGCCCCAAGAAGCGTTGACAAAAAGCACAAATGCAAACCACATTTAAGATTTCCCTGATTTTATCCAGTTTTTTCACATGTGAAATTCCTACAATGAAGGTGCACATGTAGCAAGTGATGGAAGAGTGTAATTAAAAGCTTCAAATTCTTCCTTTCTTGCATTATGAGAAAAATGCAGCCTCTTTCGCAAATATGCACAGAATCATGCAGTCATTCACACATTCACTATGCGTTCCCAAAGGGGTGGACGCAATAGTAAATCCACCAGTCCACAAATGAAGGCTTATGCACCTGCACGAATAAGCTCAGATATACAGAATCACAGACATAAAACACACAGAGAGACGTGCTATAACAGCAACACACATGCAGGTCTCCATTCTAGAAAACCATTGCACTCCTGCACAGAACGGTGTCTCCTTTGGGAACCTTTGACACATTAGACATCAACAGCATGAGTTAGCTGATGTGTGAGAATGTTTGTGTAATAAAGATTCCAGCAGCTGTGAAACAAGGATATTAAAATAAGAATTTAACCCACGGCAAGTGCAACAGCGCAATTCATGAGGAAGACAAGGCGACCGTGATGTGTAGCCTCAAAAGCAAACACTGAAACAGGGAATTAAGGCAAAACAAGGTAAAATTTCTAATTAAATTTAGTGAGGGGATGAATCACAAAAGGTGCTGCAGGCTTAGACAGATAAAGTCCAGTTCTGGTCAGACAAAAATAGTCCAATAGTGGAAAAGAAAACAGATTACTCTAAAGGGGAAAAATAAACAAAATGCATGATGAGTGAGGCAGGAATGCAGGCAGGTGAACAGATGAAGACAGAAGAAGAAACAGGCTAAAAAGGAAGAGAGACAGGTCAAGCAATCAGGAGCTACATTTTTAAGTGTTCTATTATTGTGCCAAGTTCTATATGTATATCCCACATACAGGAAAGTATATACAAGCCAATAACAGTGAAAGACATCCTACCTACATTACTGACTTTTCTGTGTCATTCTTTGCTGGAAAGTATTTGAAATTGTTAAAGTCAAAGTGCCAGACTGTTTCGATTCATTACCCAAACATGACAGGATGTTTGTTTATTTCTATGTTATCCCTAGTTATTTTCACAAGCACTAGCAAATAAGATTATCTCATTGTCAGTAGCTGTCAGGAAGTCTCTTCACACTCCTGCACTGCAACTATAACATATCTCAAATTTTCAGTCCTCCTGTGTATCTAGACTAACAGCTTTAACATCCAGGTCACACAGGGTTCCCATTGGCTCCAGTTCACTGGGCATGTGCCCACTTTACCAACACAGTTATCCGTCTGTGGATTTGATTGCAGAAATATGAAGTGTTGTTAGGGAATGTCTGTGTACTGTACATGAAGTTGTGGCATGATCACATGACATAAGATCTTGGCACAATCTACACTGGGACCTCCCTACTCTGTAATATCCATAAATGGAAACTCAGAGGCAAAAAAGAGAGCAACTGGGTGAAGAGGGATTGCAAAGAGTCTTGAAGACCCAAAGTAACTATAGGTAGGCTAAACAAGCTTAAATGGCATGTCTTATATGCGATTGTCCTGCCAGAACTAACCCTTTGATCAATTCGTTTCTTTCACAAACCAAAATGTGACGATATTGTAGCTCCTTTCTTTATGTTGAAGGACTACTAAAACCGGTGAGGATAAAATGATAAAATCTGACCTCAATGTATAACTGAGTATAATATAGTAAAAACTCTATTATTTTTCCATGATATGTGTCACCACTAACAGAAACAACCAAACTCACTGCAGTGCTATTTCTGTTTCCTTCTTCTTTTTCAAAAGCTCCTTTCTCACTTTTGTGCACCTACACAACCTTCTCCTTTCTCTTTGTCTTTCATGGTGGATTCCTGATGCCTCAGCTTCTAGGCAGCTGAGCTCTCGGTGTATAATTACCCTCAGCGTTGCAATCACGCGCCTCCCTGTCTCCTCCCTGCAGCGTACAGGGATTCTCCCGGTGTGCTCAACACCTGACATTGCCAGTTGCAACGGGAAATGGCAGTCATTAGAAGGGTGGAGGAGGTAGGACACACAATGCAGCAACTTTCAGTCCTCACACCTTGAGTTGATTGACTTTTAACTCTTCCTCTAGGATTTTTCTTTATAACCTTCAACAGTTATTTAGTTTACTTCTCCCTTAGCAATGTATGACAAACCCTGTGGCTTTCTGCAGTAATTCATAAAGAAATCAGCATGCACTGAGCAAATGCTTGCATTTTGAGGTATCTACACTTTTCTTCACACGTTTTCAATTACAAACTTGTGTAAAAAGAAATGTGACCCACAGATGTGCTTTAGTGTAATTATATGCTAATTTAAAAGGTTGGATTAGCATAAAATACTGGTGACTTGCAGCGCTCCTTTCGAGAAATACTATTAATGTTGTTGTTACGTTTGAAAGGACGACAAAGAGGTGTAATTAATCTTATTCATAGAGCTGCTGGTTGGGGGGAGGGGATCTTCCCGTAATACACAGAGCCTTTTATTTCTAGTTTCAACCATTTTCACTATGCAGCAGTGTTGGTTAAGTTACTTTAAATTAGTAACTTAGTTACATTACTAGTTACTTCCATCAAAAGTAACTCAGTTACTTCAAGTTACTCGTTACTTTCAAAGTAACTAGTTACTAGGAAAAGTAACTTTGGTTTTATTCAGACTTCTCTTGTTAATGTGTTGCTAACTGGATACCCAGCAAGAGTGCCAGTCTTCTTCTTGCTTACTTGCCACAAGTGCACTGTGCCACCTACCAAAGGAAAAAATAATGTGTATATTTCCACGAGAGAAATCCCACGCCTGGACCGTCGTTGACCGCGGCCATGATTCTAGCCTACGTCACAGCGTCATGTGCGCTTTTTACATCCAACACAAAAACTTCAGTTGTGGTGCTTTCGATTGTACTCAGAACTCTGAAATTCTGCCTTCCGAATAGGAAGATGTAGGTAACACCAGACTGCAGATGAGCTGCATACAGGGCTGTACTGGGACAAAAAATCAGCCCGGGCATTTTGACTAGAGCTTTGACCGGCCCGCCATTATAGCAAATATGATAAAGCCTGAAAACAAACACTGTTGTGACAGTGATGTACACTGTCTTGATGGTATATATATATCAATCTATCAATCGTTTGTTGTAAGACTCAGATAATTATTTATTAAAAGCTAGACATTTGAAATGAGAATAAGAAAGTATTTCTTTGTGCCCCCCTTTCCCTGTTAATGCCCTACCTGGCCCCCTGGCAACACTTTGCTACACAGTTACCAGCTGTCAGCTACATAGAAAAGGATCCTGGTGTTATTTATCTCTCAGAAACAGTTCATAACTTCCCTTCAACTCATTCATGTCACCTAAAAGGTAAACCTGTTTCTCCATCACCTGTTCAGCTCTGATGATTCAGTAAGGACATCTGGTTTCATCTGGTTTCCCACTCACCAGATATACAAACCGACATCATGACCAGCAGCTTTACAGCTGTGGCTCCAGCAAACATCAGCTGATACTAGAAATTAATATTAAATAAATTCTAACAACAGCTGATCAAACGTGCTGCTGTTGTTTAACGCGACATCCGGTGGTTTCCTCTTTCTGGCGCAAAGTGGACGATAAATAAACAAGAGGGAAAAGCCGATCAGCTGATCATTGATCAGTTTCATGATTAAAGTAGCAACAGGGGAGGGAGGGGAGAGAATGAGAGAAGAAGAGGCAGCTGTGCAGCAAAGACAAAGAATAACTCCAGCTTTGTGTCTTTTTCATTGTAGCTGAAGTCCGGGACAAACTGTTCCTTTTCACCTCAATACGAAACGCATAATAATCTCTCTGAATATGAGACGATTCCGTTTTTTAGGGAATGGTTGGCAACTCTAATAATTAACCGTATGAACAAAATAAAGTTCAACATCATTAACATCATAGCACCCACCCAGCTGTATAGAAACCCCGTCATGCTAGCTAGCACGCAGTACGAAAAAGTCAGCACAACGAAAATAAACTCCAACTAAACTTGGTTTATATCTGACCCAGATAGACTGCAGGTCATAACTTCTTACCTGAAGTTCAGTCCACCTGAGACTCGGACAGGCGGCCATTTCGGGTCTCTCCTCCTCCTGCGTCCCCTTTCTCTCATCCACCTGCTGGCCTCCACCACTTGCTAATGTTACTGAATCTGTGGAAGCTCAGCGATAGCCACCACACGAAGTAACGAATAACGAGCCTATCTAAATCCCAGTAACGAGTAACGCGTTCCAGGTTTTGGCATAATAACTAGTTACTGTGCTCGTTACCACAATAATAACGTAGTTACTGTAACGCGTCACTTAATAACGCGTTAGTCCCAACACTGCTATGCAGGTATTTCATTTAATCATTAAATTGTTGTTATTGTCATTTCCCCCACAGAGTGCCTTCTGTCCCTTCTCTTTCCACTCACACTTCTTTCTTCCTGTTAAATGGGAGTTTTTCTTTCTCACAGTCACCAAGTACTTGCTCATAGGATGTCATCGGACTGGTGGGGTTTCCTTCTAATATTGAAGAGCCTTTAACTTACATTATAAAGCACCTTGGGGCTAAATAAATAATTGCATTGAATTTGATGGACTATTAAGCAACTCAGTAAAGAGTCTTTTTTGAAACTCACTTTTAGCCTCAGCTGAAGTTGGAATCATCTTATCACTGAAACAAAATGGCAGTCTCGTTGCAAAGTGCTCTGCTGAAAGGTATAAAACACAGTACATCTCCTATCTGCACGAGTCTCTTCTAACAAACTTTTGAAACAAATCTGAGGAGGCACATGCATTTTAAGCACTTAGCCAAACAAAAAATTACCAAATGTGCGACAAAAATAAAACAATTTAGAGGCAGCTTCGGAGCAGCCAGAGTAAAATCTGTTTTGACTTACCCACAAAGTAAAAATGATGAGCTTCGTTTAGCAGGCTCTGCAGTTAAGAGTTTCACAAAAAGTAAATAACAGCAGCAGGGCCAGGCTCTGCTGTAGTGAAAATCTCCCCCTTCAAGTGTAATTAAAAAAAAAACTTCTGGCAAAGGAATGAATTAAAGCCGCCCCGTAGCACTGATAACCCCAGCATGGCAACAAGCAAGGGTTTTAACAGTCTCCTAATGGGCCTGCTTAAAGGCCCTTTAATATGTTTTCTCCTGTAAATGATCAAAACTCCTTTTTCAGTAACCTCAATAATGATCTTTATCAGGCAATGAAAGAGAAAATGTTCACAAAGGATGAAAGGGAGGGGGAAAAAACGCCACAGGCGACGGCACTTGGATGGGCTAAAGGCTAATTGTGTCTGAAATGAGATTTTAAGCATTTGAATTAGCAGAGGGTGCAGCGCACGGCAGCTGTGAAATGGAGGGAAAATAAGTGCAGGTCACATACAGATAAGCACGTCAGCTCTCGGAGAGTCTGACTCTGTGTTTGTGCAGCTCTTTAAGCCACACAGGATGCCGTCTGGTGATTAATTAGGCTGACTTAGAAGAGCAAACCCTGTCATTACGCGGCGTATTCATCTTTCATTTCATTCATTTAGTCATTCTCTTCTGCCGAGAAGCTCACGATTGAATTCATGCGTCTGCAAATAAAAGTCACCGCAACCTGATGCAGCGGGTGAAACAAAAGGTTCCCTAGAAACTGGCATTTAGGGTGAAGGAGTGCAAAAGAGAAGATACGAGAAGTCTCAAGTTGTACAAGTGCAAGAGGTGGAAGTGAAGGAGATGTAACGGATTCTTGAACAAATGAGTTTTCAGGTCAGATGTGGAAGGAGAGGAGGAAGGCAGGCCTGAGATGTGGAGAACAGTGTTTATTGCTCAAGTAAGGGAGTAAATATGATGTAGCATCTCCAGCTGCGCACTCAGCTCTGTCAGCGCGTGTGGTCGGCATGCAAATATGAGATGATGGATGTATCTGCTCAGGTCTAAAGGGAACAAGCCAGCGAGGGTGGAGGGAAGACGAGGCTGTGGTCGCTCGAAGACTAATGGGCCGATTAAGAGCTTCGAGGGGCGGCCATTTATTTGTTGTGTGTGACTAGATGAAGATTCGCTTCATTAATAAGGCCAGGCACTCACGAACATTGTTTTTTTTTTCCCCCTCTTGCTCTCCAACAAACCTCCTTCTCCTTTTCAGTTAATTGTGTCTAGAGTAAGAAATAAAATGCACACTTGTGTGACAGAGATGCAGCCGAAGACCTAAACAATTGTGTCACACGCTTCAGACCGCGGAAGCACTTTCCTTAGTTTATTATATCAACTGCTTGTTTTAATGCTTTCAGAATATAACTTTGTTTGGTGAATTATGCTCCTCGGTCCAGTTCAAATAGGATAATAAAGCAGGGTTCTCTTTAGGCTGGGTCGCAGTCAGAGCCACCCTTTTCCTTTTGTGGCCCAAATTCACAAGTCAAGGCTCTAATAAAGGGGGACATGGACAAACCTGGGGGCTCCACTGATTTATTATGCCTTCTGTGTTAGTAAAGTGGATCCATAGACTACATGTATGCAGACAGTAAAAGAAACCTTTAATGCTAACATCGCAATTTAACTAGTACTAGAATTTCACCTATTGATTAAAATTAAAGAACATGAGCACAGCATCTTTTGGCATCTTGGGTTCAAGTCAAATGTTATCCCCTGGTTCACACATTTGAGGAATATTTTTCTTACAACACTGTGCAAACATTTTGAGTTAACCCGCATTTCTTTATATTTAGTTTCCATGAGTTCAGACTCATAATTTGCAATTCTGTAGCTTGTTTGTTAAGCTACTTAATGCTGACCTTTGTTCTCAAAAACACATCATTTATTCCTATTTCTTTAGTTGAGTCTAATAAAAAGAAAAGAAGAAAGAGAAAACCAAAAATAACACAGTCTGAAGGCATCAGTATTTTTGTATTATTATTATTATTATTATTATTATGCATTATTAGTATTGTTTAGTGTTTTTGCACCAAGAAGGTGATTCCCAAAGAGCAACTAATCAAAAAAACTTATCTTAGTATGATGTGTATGTTCTTAAAAACTCTGATGCACCATGGAAAGCATCTGATTGTCATAGATTGGACAAAAACACACAAATAAACACCATCAGTCATGGATAGGCCTCCCCGGAGCCTCGACCTCAAAATTATTAAAGCAGTGTGGGCAAAGAATGGAACAAAAGGCAGCCAACATCCAAAGAAGAGCTCTGATTGTTCCTTTTCCTGAAGATTACCTAAAGAAAGCTTTCCTACGAGAGTTGAGGATGTGTTGGAGAATAAAGATGGTCATACCAAATACTGACTTTCAACCTTGTTTCGTGTGTTTGCAGATGTCACTGTCAGGGGTCGAGACTGGCCCACCAGGTATTATAGGAAAAGCGTTTGAATGAAAACAAATGGTGTTGTGACAGTGATGTACACCGTCTTGTTGGTATAGATGTATGATTTCTATTCCTTGTACATCAGATGACCATTTTGGTTGTAAGATTCAGATAATTATTTATTAAAAGGTAGACATTTGAAATGAGAATAAGTATTTCTTTGTGCCCCCCTTTCCCTGTTAATGCCCTACCTGGCCCCCCTGGCAAAACTTTGCTAGATCCGCCCCTGCACACCCATATGGAAAAGATATATAAATCTTATAAAGTTTGTATCTGTCTTGTGTGAAACTTGTATGAAAAGCATATAAGAGTGAAAACGGATATAAGTATAAGATAATAACTGTCAAGGCAATACACCAGACAATTACATTCACGCTCTTTGGTTCTGTCCACCAGTGCAGAAGTTTTGACGCGAGATACGTGAAGACTTATCAAAGTGTCTGAAATGTAACATTCCAACTTCCCCCTTAGTGTGTTTGTTGGGCAGCTTAGATAATGTCACTTCAGAAAAGAATATCGCCCATATGGTTTTCACTGCCCTATGCATAGCCAAGAAAACTGTCCTCATGAACTGGAAAAATAAAAACAATCTTAATTCTAACCAATATAGAAATTATCTATTAGATTACATTAGTCTTGATACAGCCTCTGCCACCACATCAGATCAATTGCTCTGGGCTCCTTTGATCAGCTCCATCACCTAGTGGGGGTGGGGGGTCATAGTTTGGTCCCGCCTTCACTGTTGTGATTGGTGTGGGGGTAGGGACAGGCTTAGGGCGTCAGGGGGTTTCCCGGAGGCATCTTCCTTGGGGGGCTCAACCTGGGGTAGCGGTCATGTCCGGTTGGCGGCTCTTTTGGCTCTCGGGTGACTGTTTCCTCGTGGCTGCGTGCAGCGGGGCTAGGGGAGGGTCTGTGCCGACGGACGTGGGTTACTGACCTGGTAGCCTGTCTGCCCCTGGGTGGGTCCGGGATGGGCGTGAGGTTCTGGGGGCGCTCCGTCTCTGGGCTGGGGCCCTGGCCGGGCCTCGGGGCCTTGGGTCCTGGTTTGTGTGTTGCCGGGGTTGTGGGCGGGTGGGTGCATGGGGGCCCATCCCTGGCGCAGGGTGCCGCCGGTGCGTCGAGCCACCTGGGGGGCTCTTCAACTGGTGGGGGAGATTGTCACACCTTGCAGGAGCTTTCCTCTCCTCAGGAACTCTCTGCAGGAGGGGGAGATACAGGAGAGGTGGAGGAAGATCTCAGCCTGGGCGTCTATTGTCTCATGTAGTCTGGAAGATGAGTGGATGGTGGGGCGGGTGCAGTTTTCTCTGTGGTGGGGTTGGGTGGACTGTCCCGGGCTCTGTGGGGCCGGGGGGCGCTGCTGCGCTGGGCCCCGGTCTGGATGGGCCTGGGCCCCCTTTCCCTGGCGGGTCGCGGAGTATGGGAGTGCCTACTGGGGTCAGCGGGGGAGCTGGCCCCAGGGAGGGGTCACCTGCCCCTCCCTTCCTTCCCTCCCCATCTCCAGCTGCCTCCCTCTTCCGGCTCCACCACAACCACCCACACATGCAGGGCCTTGGAGTAGGGGTATGTCACCAGGGTGCAGAGGAGGCTACCCCCCCGTCCCCTTCTGGCTGCCTCTGCCTCAATTTTATCCCACAACTTAGACATTCACATTACTCACACTCTCATTACACATACATATAGGATCTTGGGGGTGGGCACGATACACGGAGTCCAAATTACCATCAGGGTGTACACCTCACCCCTGGCGTCGTTGCCCACCTCTCAATTTTAAATACACGTAGACATTGAGGGCTAGCAGGAGGGACTATGCGCTGCTCTCTGGCAGGTAGCTCCATGCCCTCCTGGGTTTTAATTGCACCTTAGAACACACATGCATCAACACTACAATGAGCGGGTGGAGGGAGGTTTGGAGTCTTCTCTCACCCCCATTCTCTGCGGCCTGCTGCTAGGAGGAGTTAGCCATCCGACTGCGGTCTGGAGTGTGGGGCCTCCCTGCTGCTGCGGAGTCGGGGCGGTCTGCCTCTCCCCACCGCAGGGAAAAGGGTAACACCACCTGGGTCTGGGTGCAGTTCCCCCCTCCAGGGGCAAGGGTACCTAGACCCGGTTCGTAGAGTACGCTTGGGGAGTGTGATCGTGTGTACAGCGTCTCTTTATGTCTGTCTCCACGTTGGTTGAGTGTGGAGTAAGTGCATATGAGAGCATGAGGGTGGGAATGGATGTTTGTGTCTGTGTGTGCCTGTATGTCTGTGTCTATATGTCAGGTTGGGTATCAGACGCCACCTCTCTGGGGACATCTCAGGCCCTCCAAGGTTTGGAGGCCTATCTCCACCCACCACCACTTCCCCTGCCAGTGGCGGACTCCCTCAGGTGTCGGTGCGTTGGTGGTTCTTTGTGTCTGAGGGTGGGCGTCCGGGTACACACCAGCTCACTCCTTGGCGGCCGCTTATCGGGGCCTGGAGCCTGGGGCTCGCTCGGGCCACTTCGGAGGTGGGGTGCCCCCGGCCTCTCGGCCTGGGGCTCGGTCACTCAGGCACAGCTGGCTGCCGGCGGAGCTCACGGGCGCGTCACTGCAACTCCCCCTGGCTTCTGCTCCGCGGCTGCTGAGTGAGCCCTCATCTGGGACTCTCCTCAGCTCTTACTGGGACAGTGGCGCGGCTGCCCCTCTGTTGGTCTTCCTTGGTCTCTTGTGTTCTGGGGGCCTCTGGATGTCTGGAGTTTTGATCTCCTCCATACCTGCTTCATACCCTGGAGGACGGGGCTGTGGCTCCCCACACTCCCTAGCAGATCGTTACATGAAGAAACCTTTGGAATGCAAGCATGCTGATCCACACAGGTATGCACACAGGTGTACACACGGGTATTCACAGACGCGGACTACAGTTTTCTTGGCTGCTGCCTCAAAGCACATTGTGCGCTGTCTATCTTGTGTGCTGCACAATATCGTTTATTATTTAGTATCTACTGATATATACTGCTAGCTAGTTTATTGTGATGGTGCTGTTTTTTTTATTATGTTGCTCTTTGTTGTTTGCTTTCTCTTCTGTTTTTTTTTCTCCATACAGGTGACCCAGGTGTTTTGTTTTTTTGTTTGTTTGTTTTTTCTTTCTTCCCCCCCTTCTCACCGTCTCTTCTCCCCTTTGGTTTTCTTTCTCTCCCTCTCTTTCTTTCATTCTTTCTCCCTGTCCTATCCCCCAGTCATGTCTGTCCCGTTTGTAGCAACTGAAAATAAAATAAATTCATAATTATAATAAAGGTCAATCAAATGGACCAATATGGCAAGGCCATGATGATCCACTTGGTAAAATAAATCCGCTTGGCATCTTTCTTGGCCTTAAGACAACAATTCTGATGGCTAAAGATCCAAACGGGACACAAAAAAAAAAAAAGAAAAAAGAAAACGGATATAAGATCCCTTGAAAAATTATATAATGAAACTTGTATGTTTTGGATACTTACTAAAACAATGTATGAAAGTAATGAGAAAGTGGCCACTTTCATGAGTAAATCATGTAAGCTTTATATGGAGGGAACGTGACAATGACAGGAAGTGTCTAATCTTTGTGCATAATCTGTAAGCAAAGGTTGACTCTAGGCACTTTTTTTGTTTTTTTGCTTTCATTTATTTGAAATTTGTGTTTTCTCAAGTTTTTTCTGTGAGACGGATTCTGAAGGATCTTCTTGATGGCATAGTGGATGTTGGTCAGAAACACTTCATTTCCCTTCTTGCTGAAGTGAATTCCATCCGGTACAAATATGGTGTCATCATAATATCTCAGGGAGGGATGTTCAACGATGAAGCCTCCAAAGGAATGAACTGCCTTTCTCATACCTGAGTTTAAAGTTTTCCTGTCCATATTGGTGTATTTTGGATTTCCGTACCTCCACACTTGGCGTTCATTGATGCAGGAATATATGATAGTCATGGAGGGGAACTTTGCATGCAGTTCAATCAGTTCTTTTTTCATTGCAGAGGAAAGTTCCAGGGGGTATACAAGTCCCAAGTCGTTGCCGGCATGAATCACCAAAATATCAGGTGGACTCTGTGTGGAAATCTCTGAATAAAAACAAGGAAGGACGTCATTCCAGCGCATCCCTCCTTTTCCATACCAGTGAACATTTGCATCAAGTCCAAACTTTTCTCCAAACATCTGGCATGCTACCCATTCTCCTCGCTTTATGTAACTTGATCCAATGATCCATATCTGAGGTACTTTCTTGGGTACCCCTCTGCTGTGTCTTCCTCTGGTTTCGTCTCTGTGTGGTTTTGAATGTTCTCCCACGATCTTGAGGTCTTAACATGACAGTGGAAGAGGCACCTCTTGATGTTCTTGCTTTCACTGCTAATTCTCTGTCATTTCTATTTGTGGTTCTTCTGTTTTCTGGGCGACAGATATCTGATATACACCTCTATGATGTCACATCATAGACCAGCTCTAGCCAAGCCGACTCAGGAGGCCTTTCTAATTTGTAATGGAAGTGCATAAAATAATTTAGAATCTCAGAGAGAAAGTGTGGGGCGAGACCATTTAATGTTTTAAAAACAAATAAAAGAATTTTTAAATTAACTCTAAAGTTAACAGGCAGCCAGTATAGCGAGGATAAAACGGGAATAATATACTTCTCAGAGTACCTGGGTCGTTGACTCAGTGCTCTCAGTTTGGACTTTTGTCACTGTAGCTGATGCTGAAATGTTTGCGTGGGTTGCCATGACCACACCAGAACCCAGCGTCTGAGATCGTTATATTGTTTTCTAATTGTTTTCCTTTATTTACTATTCATGTTTGTGTACAGTGTAAACGATAATCTATGAGTCCCTTGATACATTTTTCTTACAAAGAATGTTTCTGTTAAAGTGACTGTGGAGCAGTCACCTCTTCTGTGAGTTGCGGGAACCAGAAGTTTTAGGGTTCTTCAACTTTTCTACTGCTGGTTTACAAGGCGGACGCATAAAAAAAAAATAAAAAAAAAAGATTAATGATAATATAAAGTACATTAAATAAAAATAAATGATGCTGGTTAATTTGTTAACTAAGGAGCCCCGCAAGGCACACTGGAAAAAAAATGAAGATGAACTTTGGCGAGATCTCCCGACATCTTGCCAAAGTTCATCCTTATTTTATTTTTTTTCTCCACTGTCCTTTGCGGGGCTCTGTAGTTGACACTTGTAGTGATGGGAATTCCGGCTCTTTTTAGTGAACCGGCTCTTTCGGCTCGGCTCACTAAAAAGAGCCGGCTCTTTCGGCTCCCAACCGGCTCTTCAGGTTGTTTTGTTGCTTTACTTAATTTATTATTAACAATAATATAAAACTATGCACAAAAGGAATTACTAATGTAAAAAAACGTGGTTTTATTTATATATGTTTATATATAAGTACATGCAGTGGCCCATAGAGACAAAGCACGTATATACTCCAAAAAGCGCGTACAAATTCCAAAGCACATACTGTCACGGGTTGCCGGGGCAAGCCGTGTGAGAATATATTAGGACCCAAAATGCGGCAGCTCTGGTGCAAGTGAGTTTATTTAACAAAGTAAATACAAACAGAGATGGCGAGGGTGAGCTTAAAACTAAGAAAACTTAAACAACTAAGGAAAACAAACCTGAAATCTGAGATAAGATACCGAGATGCAGGGAGACGAAGAGAACATAGGGAAAAACCACAAAGGATGACGGGGGGGAGAAACGCAGACGAACCAGCAACGAGGACGAGGTAACACACACTATAAATACACACACCAGGAATCAAGGGATGGGAAACAGGAGGGGAACACACCTGGAAAACATCACAGCTGACGAGGCAGGGGAAACGTAACTAGAACAGACTGACATAAGACAGAGACCTTCAAAGTAAAACAGGAAACACATACACGTAATGACACAGACTCAGAGACCCGGACTAAACATAGAGACCTACTACACTAAGGGGATACACAAGCAGGGAAGACACCAAACAGAGGGAACACAACTAAACCCTAGGAAACCCAAAACAATAGTCATAATACAAAAACTATCAAAAATAAAAGTACACAACCAAAAACACTGGGTCACCGACCCAGGACCATGACACGTACAAATTCCAAAACACATTTCTAGCGTTAACTGAACTTCCAAAACAGTGCTACCTAGATCACTTAAATTACACAATTGAAAGCATATGTGTATTGTTTGTGTATTTATACACAAGCACTCATATATATTCAAATAATTTTAAAAAAATTTACCTGTTACTACCACACACCAAATCCAATCGTTGGTACTTCCTTGCTTGTGTAGCCACTAGTTAACAAAAGCTCAACACTGCGCCTAGCATTCTGGAGCACTTCTGTTGTGTTTTGTACGTGTTTTGTAGTTTTTATGTGTTTTGTAGTTTTTACGTGTTTTGAAGTTTGTATGTGCTTTGGGGCTTGTACGTGCTTCTGAGTTTTTACGTGTTTTGGAGTTTTTACGAGTTTTGGAGTTTGTGCGTGCTTTGAGGCAATGGCTGTTGTTATTTTCTGTTCAGTGATGTTCCTTGTTACATGTTCATTGCTGGATTTATGCGAAAACAACTAATATTGCATATCCATAATTATTATAATGGATATAACTAAATAATACTTACACTATAATGTTAATTAGAAGTGTAATGCAAAAAAATTGATTTTTATGCCTATTTTGAATTTTACTTTAATACAAATACAAATACTTTCCCCCCTCAACAAATACAAATACAGATACAAATACCAGCTGCTTTGCACATCTCTAATATATATATATATATGAATGTATATATATATATATTAGGGGTGCAACAATACTCCGATACACTTCGATACAGTGCTTTCTGTTCGGTACGCATATGTATCGAACAATACAAAATTTGTAATTTATTTTATCAACTTTTCTTCTGACGATGTCTGTGTTGAGAGCTCAGTGGATCTGCGTTCGACTATTCTGCCTAGGCTGCACTGTCGAGCGCAGATCCACTGAGCGCAGCGCAAGAAGAAATTAAGCTTGTTGCAACATGGCAACTGCCTCAACGATAGCCGAAATTGAATCTCCCCCACCCTCATTCAGATCTGGCGTTTGGAACTATCTTGGTTTTCATGTGAAGTATGACCCTGATGGTAAGCACGTCATGGACAAAAGTAAAACAGTTTTTTTTTTTTAATTTTGTTGTTTCAGCAACATTACATTTAAAAACTGTACTTTTGAGTTAAAATATGTATTTATAATTTTAATAAATGACAAATTAAAAAGGCATGAACATTTTTTTGTATCGAAAAAATATCGAACCGTGACACCAAAGTATCAAATCGAACCGTGAATTTTGTGTATCGTTGCACCCCTAATATATATATTAGTGCTGTCAATAAATTAAAAAATTAACGAATTAATCTCACAATTCTTTGGTAATTAATCGCAATTACTTGATCAATAGCCTGGTTGCACTTACTTTTTTTTCCACCTTATATTTATGCTTGTAACTGAAATTTATGCATTATAATGAAGTAAATGCAGAATAAACACAAAGAATGTGTTTTGGAGTTTGTACATGCTTTGTCTCTAGGGGCCACCATAAATATACTTTTGTTTATTCACTCCACATAAAATGTAATAAATAAATTTTAAAATACAAAAATTATTTCAATTTTCAGCTTTCTCCTTTTAAACCAATTTAAAGTGAAACAACACAAAACACTGCAAACCACAACACAATAAAATATAAATTAAAATATGCAAAACAAAAAGAAGATGCACAATCTCTGTCATATACGCCTGGGATGTTTTTTTGAGAGAGTGTTTTCCTGCTTGGAATTGCATAAATAGGATTCTCTACATGAATAAACTTTCTGAATCCTTTATCGTCTGCAACTGAAAATAGTTGTGGATGATTACTATACCTTTCTAATGTGATGTTGTTTCTTGTTGTTGTCCCTGGCTCGCTTTTCTCTCTCTTTTACTCCCGCTCTGTTCCTGTGCTACTGCGAGTGTAACTACCGCCCCTCCCCCCTCTGCTCAGCGCAAGTACAAGGCTCACGTGCGGAGTGAAGCGAAAAAAAAAGTGCGGGCTCCCAATGAGGAGCCGGCTGGCGTCGTTCACTTCAATGAGTCGGCTCTAAGAGCCGTTTCGTTCACGACCAACACATCACTAGATATTTGTGCACTTTGTTAAAAGAAATAAGTGTCTGAGAAGGATGTCATATCTACTATTGATATTATTTTACTTTCTTCTAGACCTCCATGTTTGTGCGAGGAATAAAAGGGAATTGTGGGCATCAGTACGAAGCGTGGATTTTTTTGACCAGAGTAGATACAGTCACTGTTTATTTTCCCTTGTATGGTTCCTGTTTTATTTTGAACCTTTAGTCCGTATGCATTATGTATAGTTTTACTTCCACTGTTCCACTAGTTGGATTCATTCCAGCTGTGTTCTCACCTGTTTCCAATCCTTATTATCTAGTCTACTTAAGCCGTCAGTTTCTGTCAGTCGTCGACAACTTCTTGTGTGTTTTTCCCGTCATTCAGTCATTTATGATCAGTTCAGTCAATAAACCCCATGCACTTTCTCAGCAGTCTGGCATTTGAGTCCTCTCTTTCCATTCACCACACACCAGAACGTGACAATGGTCCCTTCTCTGTGTACCAGTTACAAAAAGACAAATATTTTGCAGACATCACTTCTTTTTTTGTTTATTTTAGTAAACTACACAACTTTAAAAACATTGACTTTAATGTACCCGTTAAAGGCAGTGAAGTAGTGATATTGTTGGGCAACCCTTTCCTGTGTGAACACTATTTGAACCCTGGCATGTTTCTATTGGTGGTCTCCATTTCTCTTACTCTCAAGTCAAACCTATTAAACCCTGAGTCCTGCACTGTGATACATAAATCTTCAACACTTTTGAAAGTGCGTTTGAAGTGCCATTATACAGTAAACTGATATTGGTTTATGTTGTAGAGGGCAGAGACAAACGAGACCCCCACGATCATTTATCAAATAAAAAAAAATTTGTGGCACTTTGGATTTTAATGAAATGTATACTTTATACATTATGGCACCTACACAGATATGCACAGATGAGAAATAAATTAACGGAAAAACCAAAGTAAAGCACTTTAGGTGTTGAGTCATTTACATGGTGCCTGAAAAGTTTCACTGAGCAGTGGCAATGATTTTAATGTGAAGTGATGGATCCCTAGTTCCCCTAGAAAAAAAAAAAAAAAAAAAAAAAGGTGGTAAAGAGTGTTTTTTTCCTTAGGTGCTGATTTAACAGAAATATGATAATATAAATAATAGAAAGTAACAGAAATACTCTGTACAGTACTTGTACAGTAGCTGAAAGTGTGGGTGATGTTCAGGAGGAGAAGTGCAATGAATGTAGTGGATGTTTTTGTGAAAAGGTTTGTATGTGAATAAGACCAGTGACGTGGTGATTGACTTCAGAAGAACAAGGGCATGTATGCACAAAGTGAAGAAAGCTAAGATCTTTTAACATGTGCACAAAAATTTTCTCTTGCTCAGCTACGGCGAGTCTAGTTTGCATTGCTGGTCTGCTGGAGGAAGCAGCATCAGAGCTGGTGATGCTCTGACAGACTGAATAAAGGAAGGCTGGCTCTGTAAACACCTGCAAACTTGAAGCTGTAATGGAGAGGTCACTGAACACACTGTTATCCATCATGGATAATCCTGACTACCCTGTGCACCACTTACAGGACGAACACCAGAGGACCTGCTCTAACACACTGGTAATCTTTCATACTGTTAAATCTTTATAAAACAATACATCTGTTTGACAGATCTAGCAGAGATGCTGATGATTTAATTAAAGATGAAAAAATTTAGACTGTTTGTAACTCTTAGTGTTCGTTTGACTTTGGGACCTGAAGTGGATTCAGTTTTGGACCCAGAGTACTCCGCGAAGCTCCTCACTACAGCAGCCGCAATGCTCTGACAATCCATCAAGCAGTGCGGCTTACCAAAGTTGTACTAAAACATTTTTTAAACAGATTTCTGCACGCCCAAATCGATTTGAGGTCAGTAAGCACAACCAGAATTCGTACATAAGGCACACTCTCGATTTTTGAGAAAATGAAAGGATTTTAAGTGTGCCTTATAGTGTGGAAAATACGTTATACAGAAGAAAAGAATATATCGCGATATATATCGTTACCGCACATGCTTCAAATTATATCGCGATATGAATTTTAGGCCATATCGCCCAGCCCTAGTGCATGCCATGTTAAATTAAAAGGAGGCAATCATCTCTCTGTCATTGTTAATTTGCTTCAGGTTAAGTAATTGACCCAAATATGGAGACAGTCCCCTCAACTTTGGCCAATCATACTTGACCTGAAGAACTACACTTAGAAGCTCAGACTTCTGGTGAACTCCTAAGTGTAGTTTCCAATCCCAGAGTCAAAGGCGTGCACCCTCCAAAAATGATCACTTTTTAACTCCTGTGGTCACAATTAGAGAATCGGCTTCAACTATTAAAAAAAAAAACAACAACAACAAAAACCCTTTTTATTCAAACACAACTGCAGCTGTTATACCTTGCACAATAACCGAACAAAAGCATGTCACTGTGATCAGAGATTCCTGCACCAACTCATTCAGTCCTGTTAAATGTCACCATAAAAAGTTACAGCACAATGTGTGAAAGATAGCATGGTGTAACAACACTGATTCAATATCTGGCTGGGTTTTGTCTCTTTTAAACACCCCAACTCCCTACCAAAGACCTATTTTACTTGTCACTGTGTTCACAAACCATTATGAGGTCTTTTCCACTGGTTTCAGTGGGATGGGGAGGAGCACGGGGGATGCAGTTTCACCAGTTGGGCTCTCTGCTAAATAGCCACTGGCCCATCTCTATATCTAACAGTATGTGTTGTACTTCTAAGCCATTAGCGCAAAATATTACACCATATCTCTGGAGTAATTACGCTGTAAGTTGTGAGCTGTAATCTGAAGCAATAGTAAATCTTGCTCCATCCTTTCATGAGCACAGCCGCCTTGATGATCACTCTCTACAAGGCTGAAACACGTTAATGCTTTTCTGCTATTCCTTGTTGATAAATGAAGCACAGCAGGCAAACCTACTGTGTCAATAACAGTGGAGCATTAGAGATGCTTAAACATGAACAGCAGGCAAATTAACCCTTTAAATTCAGCCGATTGTTTTAAAACAGCGCTTTCTTGCCAGGCAGATTATTTGGAAGGATGTGTAGTTTTTGATGTTTACAAGACAGGGTTAGGGTTAGTAACAGTTATGTTACTGTAAAGTCTCTGGCGACTGGAGGAGTGCATAAATATACCTCACCTGCAATAATTCAGTCATATCCCCTTAAACAAGGGGCAGAGCTGACAGATTGAGCTCCACTAAGTCATTATGGTAATACTGCTTCAGTGATGTGATTTACTAGGCAGAGATGTAATAAAAGCTTAAGGCTATAATGGAGCCTGTCATATCAACAGCTTGTCAACATAATTTCCTCTTCCACCTGCAATTAGATCCCAGTGCATTCACGGATTTTAATTTCCATGTAAGCCATTCAGCTGTCTGATAGTCACTGAGCAGGTTAGAGGTTTCGATGTCATCCTCAAGGACACTAAAACAGCTTTTCAGGGACGTGTGGCTTTTCCACCTCAACAATACATATTGTCCCCGAGACCCTTGTAGTTACAGCATTAGACGACGTTAAAAGACCAAAAGTTTTGTGCTAAACTACAGATGGGTCAGCATAAACTTTTGTCCTTTAGAGTCCTCTTCCTCTTTTTTTTGTTCTCCTCAGTTTTACCCCTGGCTGGGTTCAACTGAATAAAGAAATCAAACTCTAGAGTTGTTAAAGTAATTGCCAAGCTGGCACATCCCCAGTTCCTCTGCAAAGACACGGCAGGCACTTCAGAATGTTAATGGCCACCCTGATCCAGCGAGGGCAATGCAGACTTGGCATTCGCACAGCGAGCAGGGGTAAAGCAAGTTTGCATGTCTGTCTGTGTGTGTGTGCAAGAAAGGGAGAGAGCTTGTGCCCACATTAACGATTTGTCCATGAGACACAGATTTCTTGTTTTTCGGTGACCTTCTCCCTCTCCCCACTTCTATCCTCTCACCATTTGGGCTTCTTTGAAATTCAGAAGCTTTTAACACTGAAGAGTCAAAGGGAATCTTGTTAGTGCACCAACAGTGTTTTAAAAACAGGTTGTGCTGATCCCGTTGTGTCATAGGGGTATTTTTATCCTTGTGGCGTGATGTCATTTTCTTTAACAAAAGCTATGCTGACGTCAATGTGAGAAGAAAAAAACTTTCAGGTCTGCACAATCAACAAGTAAGAGCCCCGCTCTTCACTTCTGCTGTGATGGATTTGGAAATTACACACTGACAAGAAGCAGTTTACTAAATTTTCAGGATACCACCTGCCACTTCGTTTTGCTCATTCATTAATCGATTGAAAAAAAAATGTTCTGTCTCTTGGAAACAGATTTAAAGATCTGCAGGTAAAAGGAATGGAAAGATTTAGCACCTAACCCATAACAAGCTGAGTGTGCTTCTAAGGCTAGTCTGTTCACAAAGAAAGCACAAATTTTGAATACCTCAAGGTGGATTTGAGAGCATGTGTACGCCTCATTCAGCCTCCCTGATAAGTGGCTGCTTGTGCTCATGACATTAAAGGACACTTTGTGCAGAGGCCTCTCTACTCCGAGTCTTAGCTTGTTTTTGTTTTTTCCATCTTGCTCACCATTTTTTGTCGTGTTAAACAGGATTACCTGATTTACCTTTTGACCTTCACGTGTTGATGTTGCAAAAAAGCAGAAAAAAGTCTCAATATTGAACACTGCTACATGCAAACCATCGCATGCATCCTTCTGGTGGAAAACTGCCTGCAAGGAGACATGAACAGCCACACCAAAATACAAGAAAGCACAAAGCTAGTGCGCCTTATCCATGACTCAGGCTCCCTGACAGAGTAATATATTCTTCTTTATAAAAAAGAAAAGAAAGGAAAGGAAGGGGAAATAGCAAAATTCTTATTCAGAGGTAGATTCAGCTGGTCTGGATGGTTATTCCTGCTAATTACAAATATCATCTAAAAATAACCCAGCGAGGAAGCGGCAAAAACATGTTTCCCTGCTGTGTGCTTAATGTGAGGAGCTAGGATTCCTGCCAGCAAGCCGCTGCAGTGAGGAATAAACAGCGCTGGTGTTTGCACTGCCAATTATTGGATCTTTTAAAATCTCCTCATCTGAGGAGGTGGCAGAAGGTCGTGGATTAAGGAGACCACAGACCACAGAGCCGGGGCAACCCCAATGGCTTTAATACATTTTCACCATTACTGATTGAATCAACAGGAAAAACGGGTTTCTTGAGGTTGTAAGGGGGGAACGCATCACAGCTGTAAGGCCAATGCCATGCCAAATCTGGCACTATCTCAGCCTGTAGTCTTACAGTCTACACTGTGTATTTCTTTAGTTGGCTTCCAGTCATGTTAAATGAGGACTCTCTGAAGGCTGGAATAAATAATTGTAAAATTCTAATTTACATTAAATAATTACAAACTTCCGAGATAACATTTGTGCAAATCTGTGCAAAAAGCTTTGTTCATTTAAGGGTTTCATTTCTCTACTTACATGAGATACTGGACGTTGAGAAATTACCCTTTTCAATTAATGAACTCTTTACCAGACTGTTTTTATTTCTCCCTCTCATCCTGTTTCTTACATTTACTGATGCTCTGTCACATCTTGCATCAGCTTTTCTTCTCTTTACAGTCAAAGTTTGCACAAAGTAATCCACTGCTGAAACACCAGAGCGAACTCATAAGAGGGGACAGTGTTGAGCTTACAAATACGCCTTGATCTCAACGCTCTTACAGTTTTGCAAAACTCACTTTTTGCTGAAAGCTGTATAGGACAAATTATACCACTGCACCAGATGTCTCCAACAAATATGACACTGCAGCTCTTAGCAGAACTAGTGAAGACGAGATCTCTGAACTGGTTTCCTAGCCAAGAAATAGTCTGACATGCTATGTTAAACCACACAGAAAGAGATTGCTAGGTCAGAGGCAGGGAGCAGCTGGACCCTAGCCACCCTCACCTGCTTAACTGGAACAGGTGCAGGGAAAGACCACGTGGGTCCACGTCATCCTGAGAGCTGGAACAGACGGAGTAGGCCAGGGATTATTACAGGAGAAGAAACAGTCTTTACAGGTGCAGGCATGGGGGCACAATAGTCTTTAGCAGTCCAAGACAGAGTAACAGTCCCTCAAAGTTGCCCGCACATTGGTACAAGACTTAATTTAAGACAAAGCAGGCTCTGGGCAGCTAAACAGAGTCTTTGGAGGGACTGGTTCAGGAACAGAGTCAATCATTAATGCGGCCAGTTTAACACAATCAGCTGGTTCAGAACACATATGACCCAGCTCACCCAGAACAAATGCACTTAGCAATGTCCAACCAGGATATTCACACATATCTTTGTCACTGGGAGCAACAAGACCATCGGTGCCAGCAACAACTGGACCAGAAGCAAATCAAACTGCTCAAGCAGAGTCTCCGAAAATATTCTTTCTTTAGGAATATGTCCAGCATGCCTCCACAAACCATCAACATTTTCCAGTTACAGGTTTCTCTGTTTTTTGCTCTCTCACACAAATAACAGCTGTGCCTCCTTTTAGGACATCTGAACTCCGCCGTGTGCATAATTCCCCAAGGCATACCTTCACTTCTCACATGCTCTCGCTACCATCAACTAAACTCTCTCCTTCAGTACAGCTCTTCCAAGCTGAAATGAGGTTCTGGCAACATCTCCTCGCCATCCCAAATGGCATCATCTTCTATGAGGTTCAGCCATGTTTGCTTCCAAAGAAACCTTTGTTTGTTTCTGAAATCTACACAGTAGTTATCGTTACCTTACCGAGCCAGGCAGCCGCCTCTCCATCTTCTACTTTGAGACAAACTCACACTTAAGCCTTTCTGAGCCATCGTGCCATTGTCTAGAGCCTCAAAAATCCCAGCATGCTTCACCACCAGAGCTTTTGTTCACAGTCAAGCTACGTCACTACCTGACTGAGGTTCCCCTCATTCCTCTATCAAGGTCTTTTGCCATCTGGAATTTCTTCTGATCTCCTCTTCAGCCATTCCTTGCCAACGCATCCACTCCACTCAGTGAAATCCCTGAATACTCAATCGAGGTCACAGGTCACTTATCATTGCAAGCAAACAAGTTATATTTTTGCAACACGTACACTTATTACTGGAGGGGAAGCCTTTGGGGATCTTCACGGCCCGGGTGCCGCCGTCAGTCATCTCTGAGGCCTTCCTCAAACCGGAGCCTCAATTCATGTTCAAGCCATATGCCACTACCTACTAGAAATGCTGTCAAACCTAAAATGAGGATGTGGTCCCAGCTAGTGAATTGGTAAACGTTGGAGACGCTGACAGTTGGTGTAATATGGCAAAAAAATATTACTGGACCTGTACAGTGATGCAGATTAATCCGAAGAAGCCAGTACCTTCATATCTTAGCTTGTATTAGGCCATTGTAGTCAGCATTGCAAATATTGGAGCTTGTTGTATAACTGGGGGTGAAAGTGAAGTGAAGCAACATAAATTATTTAAATTGCTCACATCCTAATCTGTCCAAGACTTGAGTTTCCAGAAAATTAAATATATCTCTCACAATACACGACATTACCAAGCACTGAGCTCGCTTGTTTTTGTCTTTATTGGTTTACTTCAAGTCTCTGGATCTTGTATGTTTAATTAATTGTATTTGCTTGTTATGCTTGGTTCCCTATCTCAGTGCCATTTTGTTGTACGTTAAACTTGTAAAACAGAGATACCAAAAATCATTCTCACCCACAGCCATCAGGCTTTTCGTTTCTCATACAAGAGTTATAATAGAGGTATTCTTATTACTCTGCACTACTGTCAATTTGGACTTTGCCCTAATATAAATATACTCAATGAAATATATATTTGCATGTATATGGAGGGCCAATATTATATAAAACGACTAATAACTGCACTCACTGGACGTTTTATTAGGTACACCCTCCTAGTCCTGGGTTGGACTCATCTTCAGAACGCTTTCATTCTTTGTGCCAGACTTAACAGGCAGACATTCCTCAGAGATTTAGCACTTAAATACATGACAGCATCATACAGTTGCTCCTTGCCAGCTGCACATCTATGATGTCAATCTTCCCGTTTCACCACGTCCCGAATGTCCCGGTGACTGTGGAGGCCATTTGAGTACACTGAACTCATTGTCATGTCAAGAAACCTGAGATGACTTTGTGAGCTTTGTTATCCTGCTAGAAGCCAAAATCAGAAGATGGGTATAGTGTGGTCATAAAGGGACGGACATGGTCAGCAACAATACTCATATAGAATGGATCCATGCTTTCATGTTGTTTACATCAAACTGTTTTTTCCAATAGTCTGTCGTCCGAGTCATTTTCACCCAGACATCAGCCGTTCACTGGACATTTTCTCTTTTTCTGACCCTCATCTGTAAAAGCCCAGCAGTTTCTGAAATACTCCAAAGATGCCATGTTCAAAATCACTTAAATCACATTTCTGCCACATTCTGATGCTCAGTTTGAACTTACTGGCTCATTATATATTTGCATTTACAAGTGTAACTAATAAAGTGACCAGTGAATATATTTGCATATACATTGACCCCCCAGTATTTAAACAGTACAATTGATAACTGGAAGGTGTTAGCAGCTCGTCAGTTTAATCTTAATAGTTGGTCTAACCCACAATATACTTTTTAAATTCTCTACAAATGCACAAATCACGAAGAGCTGGTGACTCACAACCAACTTTAATCCCAAGGAATTCAAATTTTCTTCATGGAGTTAATTTGGATACAGAAACATCTGTTTCGTGTGACAGGAAAAAGGAAAGCGTGCCATTTACAAATATGATTCACAATACAAGGCCTGTGATATATACAAGGTGACAGTGGGGAGGGAGGGGGGTCAGTTCATCAGTAGTTTTATATATGTAGCACCTCTGTTGCACAAACAGTAACAAAAACAAACAAAAGAAAACACGTAGTTATCAGTAGAAACGCATGTAATATGCTGGCATAAACCTGCCAAAATTAAAAGTATTAATATTTGAGATCGGCCAAGTTCGTGAATGCAGTTCGGCAAATGAACACAGAAAAGATACAGTACAGTAATAGAAAAACAGATAACATTTTACCATATTAATTTGTATATATACATACACAGTTTAAACCAAGAAGGGTAGAATATTTCCTGATTTTAGGGTTCCTACATAACGTGCTTATTTTTCAAACCTTCCTTCTTTAAAACTGACTGAACTCTTCTGCCTAGTTGGTGTGCCGAAAGGCGATAGTGTGACAGTAAACAGATCTCACTCTGTATAGTAGACGAACCTTTAACGGGAGCAAATGCAAAGATAACAATAAGCAGGTGTATCGGGTATGCTCTTAACGTGAAGACTTGGATGTTGAAACATCATTTATTTCCCACATGTAGGAACCCTGAGAACGTTTTGGTGTAAAAAGAGGAGCCGCCAAATGACGTCAATACATAAAGTTCACATCTGTTAACTACTGTGACACATCTTCACAAAATTTTAATGCATCCTGCAGACAAGTCTACTAGTGTTTGCATTCAACATGTTTGTTCTATTACAAATAATTCTTTCAATATTTGACTAAGACATTTAAATACTGAGTTCCCGCTACAATACACTTCTTTTTTTGTGTGTTTTGTGTTTTAAACCCCATTTCTCCATTTACCTCTTGTGATCCAACAAGAAAACACCCTCGTGAAAAGATCCTGCAGATGGATAGTGTGATACTTTTGTTCCGCCACACAGTTTCAAAGCCATGAGTGGCTGGATTGAAAAATAGATATCTTGTTGCTGGTTATTTGATTTTTTTTTCATTATTTTTTTTTTAAAAAGAAGTGAGAGTTTAAAGTCCATCGGGGGCCCCAAAGCTGAGAGGCCCTCGTAATAATTAGCTTCCCGTAGAAAGAAAATGGGAGTGTGCTGTTATTGATTTAATGCAACGAGGTATGGAGGTTGATGCCACCCAGAGACTTATCCCATTATGGAGGAAAATAAAGCACAGCAGCTGACTGAGAACAAAAAGGAAATCTGTATTTAATAAGAAAACAAAAAAAGAAAAGACAACATATTAATGTTAAAAAAAGCCTTGTCCTCTTTAGCTGCTGCTTCAGAGCAGGCTAAAGCACCACTGCAGACACATTAACTCAAAAATAGAAAAGTAACATGCATTAAAAGAGTGCTCGTATGTCCGTGTCTTTTCCTGCTCCTACTCTGAGCTCTCAGAGCCAGTGGAGGATATAAGTTGTCCATTATTACAGCACTCAGTAAAATCCAACACCATTAGCTTACTTCCTATTGGCTCAGCCTCCACCGGCTGAGTAATAATATAGTGGAGTTTTAATACAAGGGTTCGGGGCCATCTTCCTGAGGAAAATGAGAATGGAGGAGTGTCTTCATATAGGAGACGTAGCCGCTGCTGGGCGTGTAGCTGTCGGACATGTGCTGAGCCGGAAGGGAAGGCAGGGACGGGGCAGACAGCAGGGGATTAGAGTTTAAGGTGGACTGAAAAGGGACAGACTCTGAACTCAAGAGGGGATCCGATATGAGAGGTGACCCTGTTAAAGGATCGGTGAGGGCAACGCCGATGTCCATTGGGGTCTCAGCGTCCATTTGAATACCGCTAGCTGGGGCAGGAGCATCCTGCTGGATCATTGGGGGCTGGGACAGAGGTTGTGAGGTTAGCTGTGTACCAATACTGTGATTTTCTGGTGCTGGCTTTGTTACTGGAGCTTTAGTTTGAGGGCAAAGGGTTGCGTTGGTTGTTTCCATGGGGATATTGGCAGGGGCGGGGCCTGGAGGGGGCAAAGTCGCGGTCAGGCGGCGCCGTTTGGCTGCTCGGGCTTCGTCCACTGAGGGAACCTCTTCCTGTGTTCCAGGTAACGCCTGAGAACAGACCGGTACAGACTTAGACGGGGAACACAGAAATCACTTTTCAAGTACTAGTTGTTTCATCTACAGCTAATTTAGTTTTATTTTAAAGTTTGAGTAAAACACTCACCAGTCGAGCTCTGACCCTTTTGGGTAATTCCTGGTTCAGCTGAAAGATCTCCGAGTGCTTGACCATCAACTGACTCTGGTCCTGAAACTCAACCTGGACAGATAACACCCACAATGGATTAACCAACCCACCCTTTCAATATTTGTACCTATAAGTGCAGAGGACACACAGGCAGATTTAAAAAAAAATGAATAAAATATAACAAATTATTAGAGGCTAAACCAGGAGGTAAAAAAAGGACAAATCACTGATAAAGCACACTGAAAATTCAAAACTTGCACCCAGACAGTCACCGGTTGGATCTCAGGCATAACAAATGGTTCCATCAACAACCATGTGCTTCAGTCAAAATGTCCTTGACCATGACTCTGACCCCTAAAGCTGCTCACTGACTGGATAAGAGCTTCAGTTAACCACTTTAAATGTAAATGTAGATTTTTAAAAAATTATATATATTTATATGGCGCGAAGGGGAGGCACAGCAAGGTCAGGGTTGTGGCACCGACTCTGTGATCAAGTGGAGGCGTGATTTTAGCTAATCACAGCTGTACTCTCATCTCTGAGAGGGCTCTCGGTGCTGCAGCCAGCGGGTTAACATGGAGACGTGAAAAGAGCGTGGAAAGATACAAAACTGAATGATTCTGTCAAGAGGGATTTGGAAAAGTGGCGATAAATGATGTGATGTCTGTGGTGGTGTATTAACAGATGTTATAACCCTGTAAACATGTGTCTGATGCAAACATCTGCAGTAAATATAAACCACCCTAGATCAGCCATTTAAGAGTTCCTTAAACTCCGAAAGTGAAGTGACTGGATGCATTCCCCATAAACACTGTTTATTTGCAAGTCACTCAGATGAGCTCTCATGGATGCACTCCCAAAATCAGCATCATGGCTCGAATCAAACAACCTCACTTTCCCATGTGTTTGTGTCCAAGTACATTTCAGGATGCGCTCGCTCTTGTCCCAACAATCCTCTTCGATCCCACATTTTCCACTTTGTAAGCGCTCTGCAGTTTTGCCCTATAAATTTCCCTTAAAGTAGCAGTAATTTGAGATCTCTCCACTTTTATTTTTTAATGCCCGAGTCAAAACGCTCCACCATAATCTAGAAGGGCCGCCTGGCTTCTTGCACACTGAATCTCCAAGAATCGAGAGCCAAAGCAGAGGGTGGGGCAAAGCAATTACACAGAACATCCCAAAGTTCACATGTTCACTCACTTTTGAGTCATGCTGCAGAAGAGCATCAGATAAAATATGGAAAATGATGCCCATGCTCACAGTCCTCACCTAACAGTCGATTTCTATTTTTTTTGCGCTGCAGCCAAGCTTTAAAGCTTTATTTAGAGATGATTTTCACGGTCTGGTTTGACTTGGAAAGGTTTATACATTTACACATACATTTATTTACACACACACACACACACACACACACACACACACACACACACTCACTTTCATATCTTAGTGAGGGCATCTCATTGACATAATGCTTTCCCCAAGCCATGTACCCTAACCATAAAAAAAATTTGCAGGTGTTTGAACAGCAGCATCTCAGAAATCCGACTTATTTTCTTGTGCACTCAGTTATTAAGAAACAACATCACAAGTTTATCTATGAATGATGCAAACTACAGCCACACACGCTCCAAACTCTAGCAGATGTGAGGGCTCGTGTTGTGCTTCTCTTACCTGGTAGAGTTTGTGGATATGTGGTTTGACAAAGGAAGCGTTGAGGATTTTGCCTTCGTGTGTGCCGACCACAACAAGCTCTCCCACTTTAGGAGGGCCACTGCGCAGACAGTCATGACTCTGAAGAAGCGGGAAGGATGAGCGAAAGAAAAAAAAAAGTGCTCAAAACATCTTCGTGTTACATTTTACAAACAAGAATTTAGTTAATAAAGTCTGAGGCTAACATTTTCATCTGGTTGCTGTTATTAAATGTGGGTTGACTTTTTCATTTCTCTGCAATTCAAACAGCTTGTTCTGGTAGGTTACACACAATTGATTTTAAAGTTAAATTTGATCAAGTTTCTCAGCAGATTTCACATTATTAAAAGTCATGTTTGTTCATAACTTACAGCACTGACTCATTAAAAGGTTATGCGAGTTTACATTCAGTCATTACGTTTTCATTTGTTCAGATTCTCAAGTTACAAAAGCATGTAACAGTTGCTAGGATATTTCTTTCAGCTATTTAAAAAGGAGATTATTTTTAACCCGTGTCGATTGCACGCATGTAGGTGTCTGCCTTGACTCCGAGAGAACTCACCATTATGTTTTCCGGGTACAAGTTGTCACAGTATGAGCCGTCGTCGAAGTTGACCTCGTAGAACGTCTGTCTGGCCATGCCAATGACGGTGCAGTGGTAATACCAGGAGTTGGCGTTGCGACCTATCACCCTTTGCCCAAGGGTTGGCTCTTGTGGGCCTTTGGGTGTTGGTCGAGGCTTAAGAAAAGAAAGAAAAAGGGGGGGTTTAATTGGAAATATGTGGCTTCATTCAGCAGGAACACACTGCGTGTTCTGTCATTATTCCAAAAAGTGACAATTAAAACTTCAGTTTTGTCCTGGTTAAGCTGTAAAAAGTTTTCTGCCATCCAAGATCTTATATCCAAGATACAGTTAAAAAGGGCATCCATTGGTCTGGTGTCATCAGGAGACACGGAGATGTACAGCTGTGTGTCATCAGCGTAACTGTGGAAGTTCACTCCATGCCTCGTGACACACGAGGAGAAAAAGTCATAAAGACTTTTTCTCCTCGTGTGTCACTTTAAACCACTTAGGGTCAGATTTATGAAACGGAAACTGGGTATAATGATGTGCAACACCCAAACAGCGCTCACACCTGGGGTTAGTTTCACAATCATTACACTGTTTTCTAAACATTTTTCAATTTCAATACCAAGCACAAAAAATAAGACATGCTATTTTTTTTTAGCATTAAATATCGATGCAATAAAGGGCAGCAAACGTCTCCATATATATTTTGCCCTTTGAACAAAGAATTTTCAGAAATAAAAATGCCAACAGTGCTTTAGAAATACAGACAGTGCATTTAAAACCCACTGTGCCACATGGTGCAACATGCTAGTCAGTGTGGCCCTTACACACTCATTAACCCTCAAAAGCCAATAATATCATATTTGATACGTGTGCTTTGAACGTTTTTGAGACTTCTACACGTCATCAGTGTGATTTCTTTTTACCCCCCAAAACAAAAAAAAATTCCACGACACATTTTTTAAGCAAAAAACAAAGCCCAATACTCGTTATATTCAGTTTATAGAAAAACACAAAAAGATATACTGGGTTTTTTTTTCCTTTTTAAATCAAACAGCTATTCCTGAAGAATGATTAACAGAAAAATATTTCAATATATGACTTTTGACCGTAATTTTACAAAACCTTTTTTAAAATCTGCAGCTTTAATAACTGACCAATTTTCCTGGTTTTGCACTTACCTTTGGAGTGACCTTTTTATGCTTATGGCAGGTGACAGACACCACGTAGGGCCAATCAGCAGGTGTCATGACTACTCCGGCGATTTGGGCACAGGTGACGTGGAAGGACGTTGCACAGTTCTCATACGTGCACTGGATGCAGGCGCCGCGGTTCTGACTAGCAACCTTTCCATGGCAGAACACACACTTCTGCAACAAAAGCAAATAAAAAGCTTCTGTTACGTCTCCATTCCCCTATAACTTCCTCCGCTTATTTATATATAAGCCTCCTTTGATGCTGACAAAGGAAAGAGTTGTCCAAAAGTTTGAACTGAAGTAAAGTAAACTAAATGTGAACTCTTAACATTTCACCCTCACAATTCCAACAAGGTTAAAACAATTAAAACAATTCATCTGCAACAACTACTCCAGTCCTCCAGAACAACCTGGCACACCATGAAATTGCAGTAATTGTAGGACCTCTCATGAAATAAAGATGGTGGAGAAACCAGCAATGAAACCATGAACTCTCTTCTGTCTGATCTTTGATTCTGTTTGGTGTTCTTACAGGTTTTCACTCATTAAGAGAATGGCTGTTTTCAGTCTTCCCGTTATCACGCTTTTGGGCTGAGTGTCTGTACAGTGGTGACAATTGTGTCTTAAAACTGAACTGTCACTCTGACACTCAGTTCATTTATGCCAATTCATTTTTTCCCTCCCTCCATCCCTTTTGGCATCTTCCATAACTTGTTTAGCCTCATTGCTCTTCTCTCCTTCCAGATCTCTTAATTCTGGTCTGAAATTCCCAGCAGTCTGCAAACTCTTTGCCTTTTCTGTGACAATTTAATATAACACATGATCCCTGCAAACCCACAACCATTATTTTAATTAAAGTCTTACAACTCTCAGTGCTGACTGCTCTTATGCGTGCATCGTTCAAACAGCAGAGAAGAAATCCCTAGTTTAAAGGGGGAAAAAAATCTTTTTTTTCCTGTTTCTCCTCCTTTATGTGCAGCTGTAATGTGGTGCCAATCAATAAAAAAGTAAATTTAAAAAGTCAAACTTCAGTTTTTACTGGTGCAAGGCAGCTACTTTGCCAGCTGGTGAGGTTTTCCCCAGGCAGGTAGGCACCAGAGCAGAGGACAGGATGAAACTCAGCAGCTCAAGAAACATTAGCTGCTTGATTTATTTATATGTAAAGTGCATTGCAGATTAATATTGAGAAGATTAATTTTAAAGAAAAACCATCTTTGAGCTGACTTTGGGATCAAATTATATGAACTCATTGTTAACTGTATTTATTTATTTCTGATGTGGTCATAGCAAAATTATCTTTGCACACAGTGTTTTAGAACAAATTGGTGCTTGCAAATTATAATTATACAACAAGGTGCTGGAAACAATCCTTGCAGATTTTGGTCCCTGCTGAAATGACAGCATCACACAGTTGCTGCAGATCTGTCAGCTGCACATCCATGATGTGAATCTGCTGTCACATTCAAAAAATGCTCACCTAGAGTGAGATCTGTGACTGTGGAGGACATTTGAGTACAGTGGTCACCGTCATGTTCAAGAAACCAGTTTGAGATGATCTCAGCTTTGCCACATAGTATTTTATTCTGCTGGAAGCAGCCATCAGAAGATGGGTACACTGTGGTGATAAAGGGGCAATACTCAGGCAGACTGTGGGGTTTAAACTGCTCAGCTGGGACTAAGGGGCCCACACGAACATTACAACACTACCACCAGCCTGATCCATTGATACAAGGGAGGACGGACCCATGCTTTCATCTTTGCACCAAATTCTGACCCTGCCATCTGAATGTTGGCAGCACAAATCAAGACTCACCAGATCAGAATCAGAATCAGAATCAGAAAGGGGTTTATTGCCAAATGTTGAGCAGGTTTACAACATTAGGAAATTGCTGCGGTGCTTCAGTGCAAACATAGTGTCATAAATAGCACTTAAATAGACATGGAAAAAAATAAAAGTAGGGATAGGAATTAAAAGTGCTACGTGGAAAGATATGTGCATGAGATATACATGAGATATATACATGAGAATAAGAATTAAGAGTGCTACGTTGAAAGATATATACATGAGTGCAGGTGGTGATCAGTGCCAAACATGGAATGATGCAGTGACACAGCGTAGGGTCATGTGTTAGTGGCGGGTACAGTCATATGGTTATTGTTCATGTGTCCAACAGCAGAGGGGAAGAAACGGTTAGTTATGTCTATAACTTCTGTTCCCTGAAGGAGAGGAACGAGGTACAACACATAAGTATGGGATATCACGCCCTCGCGTGTCCTGGCTGAAGAAACCTTTATTCACGCCTTTACGGCAGATGACGTGTGATGACACGCGCAAGGCCCCGCCCGCACATATAGCCGCTGCCATCACCGTCATCCCTCAGTTCGATAGCCGCTCTTCACCGAGCCAACTGCTCAGTGGGGCCACCCTGTGTTGTACCTCGTTCCTCTCCTTCAGGGAACAGAAGTTATAGACATAACTAACCGTTCCCTTTCAGTCGATTCACTCGGTACAACACATAAGTATGGGACCTATATACACGCCCCGCAGAGCAGCCACCGAACCGGAACGGGACCACCACATCCTTAGTGAGTGGTAGACCCAGCAGAAAGGACAGCATGAGCCACCGAAGGGGCTGTAACGTCCAACCGATAAAACCGCACAAAAGTGTGCGGCGACGCCCAATTAGCCGCTGCACAAATATCAGCCACAGGCACCCCTCTAAAAAGAGCCCATGAGGTCGCCATCCCCCTGGTGGAATGAGCTCCCACCCCGTGGGGCAACGCAAAACCTCCAGTGCTGTATGCCAGCGAGATAGCTTCTACAATCCAGTGGGACAGCCTCTGTCTGGACAGAGCTCTACCTCTATTCGGATTAGCGAAGCAGACAAACAACTGGTCACACAAACGCACATCCCGAGTGCGCTCAATGTAGGTGCGTAGCGCACGCACCGGACAAAGAGAATGCACCCTCCTCTGCTCCTCAGATTCAAAAGGAGGGGAGCAAAAGCTCAGCAACTCAAACTCCATTGAACTATAAGATGCAGGCATGACCTTGGGAAGATAGGCGGCATTCGGACGCAATACGACCTTGCGGCCATCAGGAGAAAACTGTGTGCAGGCAGGATGCACAGACAGCGCATGAAGGTCCCCCACTCGCTTCGCCGAGGCCAAAGCGAGAAGTAATGCGGTCTTATACGAAAGAAGTTTCATATCTACCGACTCAACGGGTTCAAACGGAGGGCCACAAAGGGCCTCCAGCACCAAAGACAAGTCCCAAGCCGGGACACTGGACTTAAGCACGGGCCTCAGCCGGCGAACCCCTTTCAGAAAACGCACGGCGAGGGGATGCGCACCTGGTGTCACCCCGTCAAAACCGATATGACAAGCAGATATAGCCGCTAAATAAACCTTGATCGTCGAAAACGAAAGGCCTTTATCCAACAGCTCCTGCAGGAATGTCAAAACATCCACAATAGAGCACTGAAATGGAAGAGTGTGGCGGTCCTGGCACCATCGCTCGAAGGCTCGCCATTTGTAAGCGTACAAGCCTCTAGTAGACGAGGCCCTGGCGCTCTGAATCGTCGCTACCACACTAGGTGGCAGACCCTTAGCAACCAAGTTTAACCTCTCAGCAGGTAAGCATGAAGGTGCCACAGATCCGGGCGCGGATGAAACACTTCCCCCCCCGCCTGAGAGAGGAGATCCCTGCGGAGAGGAAGCTGCCAAGGACTTGCTGCAAGCAGGCTGATTATTTCTGCATACCACGACTTCGCGGGCCACCAAGGGGCCACCAGGATCAGAGAGAGGGAATGCCGACGCACCCTCTCCAGAATTGGAGATATCATTTCCACTGGGGGAAATGCATACAGGAGCACGTCTGGCCATTGGTGCGCTAGCGCGTCCAAGCCCAAGGGTGCATCGTGGTCGATTATGGAGAAGTACAGGGGGCAGTGAGCATTCACCCTGGAAGCAAAAAGATCTATTTGCGCCTCGCCAAATAGATCCCAAATCTGAGCCACTATTGAAGGGTGTAACCTCCATTCTCTCACCAGAGGACCCCCCCTGGAGAGAAGGTCCGGCCCCAGGTTCAGGTGGCCCGGGACATGGGTGGCTCTTAGAGTCAGAAAATGAACACTGCACCATAACAGCAGAGAGCGAGACAGCTGCAACAGGGGAAGAGAGCGTGTTCCTCCCTGCCTGTTTATATAAGACACCACTGTTGAATTGTCCGTCCTGACTAAGACATGCTGGCCCTGCAGGACTGGACGGAAACGCTTTAGAGCTAAGAACACTGCTAACAGCTCTAAGTGGTTGATGTGCAGCTGGCGCTGAGCCGCGGACCAGATCCCTCTCACTGACGCACCCTCGCACAGCGCTCCCCACCCACTTAGGGAAGCATCTGTGGACACCACCTTGCGAAACAACACCCTCCCAATCCGAGAGCCCTGGTGCAGTAGCCCGGGCTCCCTCCAAGGACGGAGAGCTAGCATGCAAGACGCAGTTACCGGCAGCCTCCTCCGGAGGTGACGCGAAGCACACAAACGGTGAGAGAGAGTCCAGCGTTGAAACGCTCTCATTTTCAACAGCCCAAGCGGCACTACGGCGATCATAGATGCCATCATGCCCAACAAGCGCAATATCGTCTGGAAACGCAGTCTGCGTCCCAGCTGAAATTGAGCGAGGCAGCGATGAAACGCGGCCACTCTGTGCTCTGACAACCGTGCGCGGCTGGAAAGAGAGCATATTTCCAGACCGAGAAAAGCGATCTGTTGACCTGGGATTAGCGAGCTCTTCTGAAAGTTCACAGAGAACCCCAGTGTCTGAATGTGTGACAGAACCCGCGACAGCTGCGTCTCCGCCTGTTCTCTGGAGCAAGCCACGAGAGCCCAGTCGTCCAGGTAGGCCAAGATGCGGATGCCCCTCTTCCTGAGGGGCGCTAGCGCTGCCTCGGCACATTTCGTAAAGGTGCGGGGAGCGAGCGACAGCCCGAACGGCAGCACTAGGTATTCGTAGGCTACGCCCTCGAATGCAAACCTCAGAAACTGCCTGTGTTTCGGGTGTATAGCGACATGAAAATAAGCATCTGTTAGATCGATTGTCGCAAACCAATCTCCCGGGCCGACTGCACTCAGGAGCTGTCTGAGTGTTAGCATCTTGAACCTGTACGTTCGCAGGTACGTGTTCAAGACTCGCAGGTCGAGGATGGGACGAAGCCCTCCCCCTTTCTTCGGAATGACAAAATAACGGCTGTACCAACCTTTGTCCGTCTCCGAAGCGGGGACCACCCGTATTGCTCTCTTCTGTAATAGCGCCTGTATTTCCTCTCTGAGTACCAAGGCTGCCTCGGGGTTGACAATCGTGTTCACGACTCTTTGGAAACGAGGCGGCTTGACCCGGAACTGCAACCGGTAACCCATGGCAACGGTTTGCAGCACCCACGGAGAGGGGGCGCAAGCGCGCCACTGAGGGAAGTGAGCAGCCAGCCGGCTGGCCTGCAGCACTGACGGCGGGGCGCCGTCGCCCCCCAGTGTGTCTGCAGGGGACTGCATCCCCTGCCTGACCTGGCTCATTTCGCCTGCAGGTTGAGCATTTGAGATTGTTTGAGAGTAAACAACACTCTTTATTGATTGCAACATGGGAACATGTACATTTATACATTTTGTTGGGTGCACCTTTTCCGGGGCATAACAATGAAAAACAGCGGGAACACTCGATGTGGTCGCTTGAACATTCAACACATCTGAACCGTGTGCAGGGGTTATGTGCTTGGGAGACCGCGATAGGGAAGTGCAGCGCCTTCTGGGGCTGACAACCTGAACAGAACTTAAGCGGCACCTCTTGTGCGGCAACAGAGGGGTAAGAGCAGCGTCTCCCTGCTGCCGGATCCCTTCCCCACTCGCAATCACAGCTAGGAGGGCTGAGGCTTCTTCCTCCTGGGCGTCGGGTCCCGTCGGGGGCCCGGGGGAGGGCCTTTGCCCCAGGCCGACTGGCGTGGAGCTCGGGCCGGAGTACGTGCTCTCGCCGGCGGCCCTCCCACTCCAGCAGTGGGCGCCGGTCTCTTGCCAGCTGTCAGAGGAGCGGCGGGCCTGTGAGAGCTAGCAGTGGGCTTGGGCTGGGGCTGGCGTCTGGGGATGATGTCGCGCAGAGCTTCCGTCTGCTTCTTCCTCAGATCGAATCTAGCCTGAATGGCTTCAAGTGAATGTCCGAATAACCCAGCCGCAGACACTGGTGCGTCCAGATACACAGCTCTGTCTCTATCAGGGACGTCGGAGAGGGTCAGCCACAGGTGCCTCTGCGCCACCACTGTCGAAGCCATCCCTCTGCCCAGGGAGAGCGCTGCACAGCGAGACGCACGGAGGATGTAATCCGTGGTGACTCTAACCTCGTTAAGAAGAGGTGACAGCGGGCTGTCCTCCGGAACCAGCGATCCAAGCTCCGCCAGGCACATTGCTTGGTACGTCTGGAGCATGGTGACGGAGCTCATGGCTCGAGCGGTGCCGGCCTGAGCCCGATAAATCTTCTCCAGCTGCGAGGCCGAGAATCTGCAGTGCTTGGACGGCAGAGTTGCGGGGCCACCGACACCATGGTTATGGGACGGGGCCAGATAAGCAGCCAGAGACGGCTCCATAGGGGGTGGGTTAGCTAAACCAGCTCCCTCGGCGCCGTCCAATTCCATGTACTGTCCATAGCCGGGCACAGTGACGCGGGTAGACAGAGGTTTGTCCCATGACGCTGTTAGCTCGCAGAGAAAGTCTGGGAACATGGGGAGGCAGTTTTTGGCCGTTGCGGGCTCCGGTGGAAGGAAAAAACCCGCAAACCGCGACGGCTTCCGAGCTGGTGGAGGAGAGGGCCAGTCCACCTGCAGCTTCTCAGCGGCACGGCGAAACAGGGAGAAAAGAGAGGTGTCATCGTGGCCGACCGGCGCAGCAGCGGCGGCATATTGGGTCGACAATGAGCTCTCCTGCTCATCCTCCGACAAACCATGGATGTCCAGGCCGATGTCCAGCACGTCATCGTCTTCCTGGGGAGCGCTGGCGGGCTTCAACCCAGGCTGAAGCCCGTCAGCGCTCCTGCATGGTTCCGGTCCGTCATCGGCTAACCCGTCAACGTATTCCATGTGGTCAGCCCAGCTAATCGCGGGGACATCGACCTGAAAATTTTCGTCTTCGGACTCGGACGAAGCCGGGGCTCCAGACTCGGAAAGAAGAGGGTCATGCCGTGCGACAGCCGAGCGTCCCAGCACTCTTTCCACAAACGTCACCCGTCTTTCCAGGGTCGAGCGTCGGAGCTGGCGACAAAACGCACAAGCTTCGGGCTCCGTCAACGCTCTCCTAGCGTGGACGATCCCCAGGCAGACAGGGCAGGCATCGTGCTGGTCGCTGTCGTGCAAAGAGAAACCACATCCCTGAGGACAGGGGCGAACAGAAGATTTCTGCTTTGCTCGCTTCGGTTTGGAGTCCATTCCCAAAACGCAAAGCGAAACGCTGCACAAGAAAAACTTGAAAATAGCGCTCCGCGGGCAGCCTACGCACCAGCTGGGCGGTGGAGGCTAACACCAACAGGGGCAGTTAAGCTAGGTTCAAGTTGGCAGACAACGGAGCTAACTAGCAATAGCTAGCTAGCCCAACTCAGCAGAGGTGTTCTCAGCGAGGTGAAGAGCGTAAGAACTGAGGGATGACGGTGATGGCAGCGGCTATATGTGCGGGCGGGGCCTTGCGCGTGTCATCACACGTCATCTGCCGTAAAGGCGTGAATAAAGGTTTCTTCAGCCAGGACACGCGAGGGCGTGATATCCCATACTTATGTGTTGTACCGAGTGAATCGACTGAAAGGGAACTGTTCTTATGGCGAGAGGTTCTGGTGCGAATGGACCGGAGCCTCCTGCCTGAGGGGAGCAGGTCAAACAGACTGTGTCCAGGGTGAGAAGGGTCAGCTGAGATCCGAGCTGCACGCCGCAATGTCCTGGAGGTGTACAGGTCCTGCAGAGATGGGAGTCTGCAGCCAATCACCTTCTCAGCAGAGCGCACAACACGCTGCAGTCTCTGTTGGTCCCTGATAGTGGCTCCAGCGTACCACACGGTGATGGAGGAGGTGAGGATGGACTCGATGATTGCAGTGTAGAACTGCATCATCGTCCGTGTTGGCAGGTTGAATTTCTTCAGCTGCCTCAGGAAGTACATCCTCTGCTGGGCTTTCTTGATGACGGAGGTGATGGTGGGCTCCCACTTCAGGTCCTGGGTGATGGTGGTACCCAGGAAGCGGAATGAGTCCACAGAGGTGATGGGGGTGTCAGTCAGGATGATGGGGGGGAGTGGGGCTGTGTGCTTCCTGAAGTCCACAATAATCTCCACTGTCTTCTGGGCATTCAGCACCAGGTTGTTGTGGCTGCACCAGGACACCAGACGTTCTACCTCCCTCCTGTAGGCAGACTCGTCCCCGTCCGAGATGAGTCCAATAACGGTGGTGTCATCTGCAAACTTGATTAGCTTGACAGACTGGTGGGTGGAGGTGCAGCAGTTGGTGTACAGGGAGAAGAGCAGAGGAGAAAGAACACAGCCCTGAGGGGAGCCGGTGCTGATGGTCCGGGAGTCCGAGACATTCTTTCCCAGCCTCACATGCTGCTTCCTGTCCGTCAGGAAGTCAGTGATCCACCGGCAGATGGGATCAGGCACATTCATCTGGGAAAGCTTGTCTCGGAGATGGTCTGGAAGGATGGTGTTGAAGGCAGAGCTGAAGTCCACAAACAGGATCCTGGCGTAGGTTCCTGGGGAGTCCAGATGCTGCAGGATGAAGTGTAGGGCCATGTTGATGGCGTCGTCTACAGACCTGTTGGCTCTATATGCAAACTGCAGGGGGTCCAGGAGGGGGGCCGTGAGGGTCCTGAGATGGGAGAGAACTAGGCGCTCAAAAGACTTCATGACCACAGATGTCAGAGCCACGGGTCTGTAGTCATTTAGTCCAGTGATCCTAGGTTTCTTGGGGACAGGGATTATGGTGGAGGACTTGAAGCAGGCAGGCACATGACATGCCTGCAGTGAGGAGTTGAAAATGCCAGAAAACACTGGGGCCAGCTCGTTTGCACAGTGTCTGAGGGTGGCAGGAGACACACCGTCTGGGCCGGGAGCTTTCCGAGCATTCAGGTTCTTAAACTGCTTCCTCACATCTGCTTCATGAATATGAAGAGTGTGGTGGGAGGAGGTGGTGTGAAATCCTCTTTTGTGTGGGGTGAGGAGGGGGGTGTTGTAGGTGAACGGTTTGAAGGTGGTGATGGCTCTATGTAGGGGGGAGAGGTGGGGGAATTAGTGTCCAAAGTGTCTCTATTGTTGGGGCCGTTGGAGGTGTGAAGGCTGCCTGATGGCTCGTCAAAACGGCAGTCGAAGTCGTTAAGGGTGTTGGCCAAGAGCAAGTCATCAGTGGAGTGGGGGGTTTTAGGCTTGTAGTTTGTGATATTCCTAAAACCTTTCCACACAGAGGCCGAGTCATTCTCTGAGATCTGCTGCTGCATCTTCTCAGAGTGCTGATGTTTAGCAATGTCCACCTCTTTAGTGAACCTGTACTTGGCCTCTCTGTAGCAGTCCCTGTCTCCACTTCTGAACGCAACATTTTTCAGATCTTCTGTCCAGTGACCTACTGCAAAGTGTAGTCTCTGTTTCCCATTCTTAGCCAACAGGAGTGGCGACCAATGCAACTGCTGCCATTTTTCCCCCAACCCCTTGCATCAATAAGGCATTGTCACAAAGAATTGCAAAGAATTTTTTCAGGCCATATTTTTGCAAACCTTTGTGATAGTTGTGTGTGAAAAAAATCCCAGCCTGGTTGCCGATGCCTGTTTTAAAGTTTTGCAGGTCATTAAAGACACTTATACATTTTATTTAAGTGACTTGCAGCTCTAAGCTTGAAACGGTTTTCTCACAAGAGCAAAAATCGCAGTTCCTCTACACACAATATGCAAAAGATGCATCAGCTGAGGAATTGAACAGTGTTACCTGAGAAATTCCAAAATAACGAAGACAAAAGTAATGAGTTTTAAATCTCTCCATCACTGGAAACTCAGTGTTCAAAGATGGGAGGGAAAACACTGATTGCTGATCACGGTGCAATATAAACTGGTTCCTAGCATGCGTATTCACATTTGATCAGCGCAGTCATCCAAATCATTAGACCGCAGAGCTTCTCTGCTCACAGTCTTTTAAGAAGAGACTGAGGAAACGTGCTTAGACAGCACTCAGATGCAAATGTCACCCAGCTTGTCCTTTGATAGATTATTCAGAGAGACGGGGAGGGAAAGAGGTGACATTATTTGCAGATTTGTGATAATGCACCAGCAAGCACTGCCACTTACTGTGAAGTAGGAGTGGGTGAATGGAGAAGGGGAGCTACCCACGAGATCAATGCAGTTCGTTTGGCACAGCGAGAAATGACAGCTGATTATTCAGCCATGCCCCTCAGCACATCTGTTTTTACCCTATATCATCCCTGGCTTCCAAAAAAGAAGGAGGAGGAGGAAAAAAAATATCTATCCATTCAAACAAAAAAAAAGCCTGAAATTCACCTAAACAGTATAAGCAAAACAGCTACAGTGCACAATGTACACTAAGAAGCATAAACTTTCGCCAAAAAGAAACTAGGTAAAAATCTTGGATGTATTTCAAAGTAGCTCTCTGCCCGTTTCACTTTACATAACAACACAAAGAGACATGTAACTCTCTTATTTGTCACCGTCTGATCTTACTAGATTCTTGCGGGTTTCTGGGACGGCGCTGACGTCCACTGGCCCCCTCTCAATGGCATCAATGAAACGAGCTTCAGCCACGGCGATAGCACAGATGACATGAACCCACCTGGTGAAGCAATGAATAGTTTGGCGAGAACAAATTCAAAACAGGGAAATATAGATTCACTGTAAGATTTTTTTTATATGAAAATCTTTATTTTGCTCTGAGTATAAGCTTGATGAACCATTATTTGTTATTTTTGTAATTTGTGAATTTCCATCAGCTCAAACACGTGGCACTAACCGGTTGTCTGTGGTAGTCTTCAAAGCTCCCCCTCTCAAGTTACAAAGACAGCACTCCTTAAGAAAAGATAATACGAGAACAGAGAAAAAGAGGATTAAGTATAGAAACGGAGAACACATTGACACCGTTCCTCCCACACCTTAGCCAAATCAGTCTTTTCTAAACAAAGCTTGGTTTGGACTTGTGATTGATGTCATGTTGCCTAGCAGCAATCATTAGAAGAAGAGATGTAGGGTCAACGTGTCCTCAGAGGCTCTAATTCAAGTCAGATCTAATAAACATTTTCAACTAAACCTGCAGTTCTGGAGAATAACTGCTATTCCTGAAGTGGTTTTATTTTATGTGGGGGTGGGATGGGATTGGCTCATTTGCAGCCACCACTCACCACTGTCCAGGCTCCCGCTGCACACCTAGAGCACATCCAGGAATCACCAACAGAGTCAGGCTTCACGCCATAACAACCTGTTAGAGAAGAGATGCTACTGACTGTGCTCATCCATTTCATCATTTCATGTCATTTCAATGCATCGATATTCAGTGATGACAGCGCATGGCAACATTACCGCCTTTTTTCTATTTCTTTAAACAGATTTTGTACACATTTCTGCAAATTACTTCTCACCAAACATGTTTTTAAGCATTCTGTTCACACTTTCAGCCCATCACCATCTCCAGCTTAAGCTTCTGAAGAAAAGGGCATGCAGGTTTATGTAACACCTGTACATGTGTGAATGATTCTTAGGCAGATGTCTACTCCAGCACAATGAGGAGCAAAGGTGTTTTGACAGGATTTCGTTCTGCTTCGTGCTCTCTTACGAACATCTGCGCCGTTTCCCCAGACTGAGTCAAACTCGTCCCTGGATAACTAATGAACTGGATAATAAGAACCGAGGAGAGGAGGGTCGATGTTGTGATGTGGCACAAAACATCCATTTATGCATACATTTCCAGGAAGGGCTGATTAGCGACACACTTGATGAGTCAATGCGTTCATCTGCATCGTTTACAGCATAAAACTTTACTAAAAATGTTCAGTCTAGATAGACGTCCTTACATTTGGCAATAAAAAGAAGAGCCACGCACAGAGAGATTCCTGGGATGACTCAGTCTTACAGAATCTTAACAAACTGCCTGTCTTTTCATGCTTCGCTTCGACAGAAGCAACATGCCGTTAAAAGTCAACTATATAGTGGAAAGGCAGGGTAAATATGAGCTGGGGAAGTGTATGGTGTGTTGGTTTTTAGAGACACCTTTGCATGACCTTTGTCAGCCTCTTAGCCAGTTTAACCAGAGCTGAGAAGAGTTACACTAGAAAGCTTCACTGAGTCTGGCAACAGGGAATTGAGCAGTCTATTGCACTGCTGTATTGAAGTCTCATCCTCTGTGCCTCTGCCCATTTTCCTGAAACTATTCTCAGGGGTCTCAGGTGTGAGAAAATGTTGTGAGCACTAGATAGACTGAAGTTTATGTGTAAAACTTGCTGGTCCGTGTTGGCATTAATTTATAAAACAGACATTCTCCGCATTATGAATTAAATGCTGATGAACTGGATCAAATTCAGCTCTTTGACAACACAGAGAGGAAAAAGAATTTGAAATCTACAAAGTATTGAGGGGGGAAAAGAAGTCTCCACACTTACAGATCCTTACTTTACAACGATTAACATCTATTATACAGTTTCAGATTTGTGTTTTACCCACTGATTGAATGTGCACGTGGAAAATCAAGTCAAAAGATCAAATTCTTGTGTCCATTAGATACCCGATGTCTCAGCAGGCATACAAATGCTAACTGGCTCTAATCAAAAGCCATATTAAAATTGTCTTTGCTGGAAAGCTTTCTGTTGCAACAACAGTGTTAAATTTCATTACTAGCACAGAGGCAGTGTGTTGCCATCAGATTTATTTTTATTGCTCATCTAATAAAACATCAACTAGTACAGATGTCCGCAGGTGTACTAGTAAGCTCTCTATCACACAGAGGGTACAACAAATGAGCTCGTGTCCCAATGTTAAACCAACACAGCCAAAATCTTTTCAGTTTTATACTTACTAGCATGAACCTGCATTTGGCAAGATGAACAGCAGATCAGGAGGCTGGTTCCATCCTCCCCAATGTGATAGTTGGTGGGTGGTGGCTCCGTGTTTCCTGCTCCGACGCTGAAGCACATCTCTGGGACCAGTGGACGAGTCAAGCTGCCATGACGGGGAAATGAAGCGCCCAGGGTTTCGTTATCAGTGGAGACATCTTTCTGTGGTTGGAAAGATCAGGAAAAAAGACAAGTTAAATGTTAGTTTGTTGCCCACTATTTATGTCTGTTCTAATGGGTCTGACCTGCCATTGTTATATGAACCACTCCTATGTGCCTGGAGTGTACCTACCTTTGTGTATGGACAGAAGAGTGAGCAGACAGCACAGTGTGGTTTGAGCGCAGCTACTGCAGCATTGAAGGCTTTCTCTGCCAGGAAGTTAGGTGAGTGATTCTGCCACAGGTGCTCCTGCTTCTTCATGTCGCTATCCATTGGCATGGGGGAGGCCATATCTGTGGGTAAAGAATTCAAATGCATGAGTGTGCTTGTTAGACGGAGCTGGGGAGGATAACACATACTGCAGTCGTGTTGAGAGATTTGTTACCGCTAATGATTTTTATTTTTCTCTAAAATGCACGTCAAGCATTTTGAGAGAAGCTCCAGAATGTTTTTCATAAGGGAGCTCTCGCCAAGAGACGGGAACAGCACATTCTGGTCCTGCACAATAACAACACCACTCCTGATATAATTGGCTGATGAACACAAACAGCACTGACATCAATAATATGCTGTCCAGAGTCAGGAATCAATTTTAAAGTGATGCCTTGAAGCTACTGATCCAAACACTTTGTCAGACCTGGACCGAAGGCAGGAAGATATTTTCACAAGCTTCCCATTTAAGTGTTTTTTTCCCCTCCCCTTCCACCCTTCACCACAAGTCTTCTTTTTCTCCTTGTCACCCCACCCACCCTTTTAAAGAACAAACCCTAAGTCGGGTCCCCTGCTGCCAACTCAAAGTGACTTTGAAAGCAGGTAATTGGAAGTCATGATCCCCTGATCAATAAGTGTCAGTCAGAAAATGAAAGGAAAAACACTGAAGAGAGAGTAGTCTTGATTTCATTATCTCCATGGGGAGCTTCAGACCTGCTTGTTTTTCTTCCCCCGAATCAATAAGAAAAACAAACAACAAAACAACAACAATAGTATCTTATTCGTTTTTATGTACAAGAGCTGGATGAACCTTTGGCTGTGCAGTCTATCCAGACTCATAATGCTTTTTATGTAGTGACTACTAGGAATTTATTAGATGGGTTCCAAAGACTAGCAACTTCAATTCAAACACTGAAAATGATCACAATATTTCCGATTTCTCCTTCCCTGCTTCCCGTGTTATGGCCAAAAAGGTGTTTTTGTAGAACACTACACCATTATAGTGACGATGGCCAATTACCATTTAGGTAAAAATATATATAAACATCATGCCATGTCTCTTTGTGATGCTTGACATATTTGTGAAATTTCATGATGCCGTCTAAATTTGTGGGTTTGCGGCACCCTTCAAATTCTAATTAGTTCATCTCTGAGTCCAAGTAAACAAATCTGTCGCAAAGCTGAAGTGCTAACTACTTTGGGCTGCTCCCTTATTCACGGTGGGTCACCACAGCAGGTAGCTCTGCGTGTTCGATTTGGCAGATTTTTATGCCGGATGCCTTTCCTGACGCAGGGGATATGTGCCTCCTCCCGGGATCAAACTGTGGAGCTTTCACTAGAATGTGTAAACCACGACGCCGTAGAGACGACACCTGTGCCAAATCTGAAGTAACTACAACAAATCTGTTTCCTGAAAATCCAGTTTTTGTTCTTTTCTTCTGTGGCTCCCTCTGGTCTTTACATCAAACATATTATTGTATTATTTGCTGTTTTTCCCTCCACAATTTATTCATGTCTACATGAAAACAGCAAGTACAGCACAGCACAGGTTTCAACTGACATCCAGGAAGATAAAATTGTAGATCTACTAGCAGCTTGCGAGAGAAGTTTCTGAACAAGTGTTTGAGACTTTAATAGCAGAATATTTACAATAAATAACTGAAGTGAAGGACGGATATCCACATACCTTTGTCGCTAGCTGGATCTTGTTTGACAATGGACAGAGGGGAGCGCGTGGGTGGCTTGCTGAGGGGGTGGCGGCGACTCTTTTTTATTTCTGTAGGTATTTTCCTCTTGGGATAGGTTGCCTAAAATAAATTAATTTTAAAAAGTGTGTGTCTTATTTTTGTTCAATGTGTTTAACCTTAAAATATTTATCTCCAAATAAAAAGTAATTTGAACATGTTCAAACTTGATATTAATTTAATAAACTGCTGTTTTTCAGAATGGATAAAAAGGAAATGGAAAAACAAGTAATGACTACAGCTGCAAAAACATTTTTTCCTACATTTGTGGATTATTACAGCAAATATTTGTGGATTTTTTTTAGATTTAATTAGCTTGTGTTTTATTAGCCAATTCAGAGTCTACTCTATTGTGATGTAAGCTCACAGCAAATAAAGTATTAAACTGCCACCAAGTGGGGATTACAAACGCTTAAAGAGCTAACCTGTCTGACAGAGTAAAGGACAAATCTATTGACTTTCAGTCAAGATCGGACTCACCTGGGTGGCACTCACATCCATCTTGTTGTCTGCTAAGATGTCGCTGTGTCTCGGGGACAAAGTGTCTAGATGACGAGCCGTGTCCCTCTTTGAATTCTTGTCGTCAGATGTAGCAAACTGCTTAAACGCTTCCTCGAATCCAGTGATGGCATTTTGGCCACTGGAGATCTTCTTCGGCTTTCTCTGCTTCTTTTTCTCAATGTCGTCTGTCAAGTTCTGTGGTTTGGTTTCTTGTTCTTGTCCTGGAAAATAACAGATGAGGAGATAAAGTCAGAAGTGCTACTGGCTCATTAAAAATGTCTGTATGAGGCAATGAGGTTAAAACTACCGTGTGGACTGAGTAATGACTTTTTAAAGTGGAAGATTCTATCACTGAGGATAGAACTGAAAGAAATGCTTTCATATCTGCCTCACCCTCTGCAGCTGGAGTCTCTACTACTTTAGCGGCGGCCTCAGCAGCCTGCTGCTCCTCGCGCTCCAGGGCTTCCAAAGTTATCATGGCCTCTCGGGCAAGACGTGCTTCCTTCTCCTTCCTACGCTGAGCCTCACGCTCCTCAACCTGACGCTGATACTCGACAGCATTCAGCTCAATGCCTTCCTCTGCCAGGACTTTCACCTCCTCGAGCTTCAGACGACGGAATTGCTTCATCTTCTGCATGGCCCTGTCATAGTTAGACAGCTAAGTAAAACCCTCATATTTACTTTTGAACACATGAAGAATTTCATAATACAAACCTTCGCAGGAGGTTTGCCCGTTGGGCGACGCGATGCTCCCTCCAGCTCTCCAGCTCAGGGCTGGTGAGCTCTGTGGGCTTCAGGTGGTCCAGCACTGTTGTGTCTTTACCCTGCTTCCACAGGTCATAGCGCACGGGTTGCAGGCGGCGCACAAACACATCCATGGAGATCTTCACCATGTCCTTCCGGCAGGAACACTGGAGAGAAAAGACAAGGCTCTACATTAGAGTAGAGAATACCTTTTGTAAAGATGGGACTTCTGTGTGATAAAGGGGGGGGGGGTGTGTGTGTGTGTGTGTGTGTGTGTGTGTGTGAAATTCTAGATAAGCATCTCTATTAAGGTCTTTCAGAACCCACTACCCCACAGCCGTAGGACTACAGATTATATTACACATCCGATTTCTGAAAACTCAAAAGAGTAAGTGAGGAGTGATCAAAAGCAGAGGTAACCATTCAGAGTAAACAAATCAAACTTTACAAAGGGGATTAGTCTATCTAGATAATAAAAATCTCTTCCTTCCATCTCTGTAAATTACTAAAACCAGAGACAGTCTAAGAGAGAGAGAAGTCACCCAAACAATGCTGAATTGAATCTAATCTGTAAGAGCAAAGATGGTTGTAAAGTTTTAGCTTCTGGAGGAAAAAAAAGTTTGTTAAAACCTTTTTTTGGGGAGAAGTCGGCAAACCTTTTAAGTACATTATATCCAATTTGACTGTTGACTCAAAAGGCATGCAGATTTTATGTCACAGTGACCACAAACAAAGTTAATTTACACACACGAGCATCAAAAAGGGCCATCAGGATTACCAATACAGCTACAAAATGACCTAACTTGCTTTTAATGGTCACAGGTACACAGGCCTAGAGATCTGCAGGTGGCGATCTCCCAGCAACCTTTATTTTCTATGGAAAAATGTATAGACCCCAACCTGTTAGCAAGTGGTTGTGTAGAGGATCGGTCACAAAGATGGTGCGGTACCAAAAAACTTTGGTTAATAGCACTCATAATTTCCATGAAAGATGCCAATTTGTCTGCAAACAATGGCATTTCCTCACTTTTCACAACTTTGTTTTCAGACATATCTCCCATGCAATCTAGTAAGCGCAATGATAGCAATCAAAGTAGTTGTCAGGAGGTTTTCAGTACAGGACAATGCCTTAGGGACTACGAGCAACCTCCAGCAGCCACTCACCAGTTACAGGATCCACACTTTTCCCTGTTGACCAGTGGTTGCCAGACAGTTGCCGGCAGGTCTCTAGGCCTGTGCGACAAAGGCCACACCTGACAAACAGGCTTTAAATATACAGTAAACAACCAGCTGTTCCACTGTGGTGTTGTACATAAACCACTGACCTGAGATACCTTAAAACGTGATAATGACTAAAATACGGCACGAGACAGAACCATTGAGTCATCAGAACTATTGAATCATTGAGCTTACTAGAGAGGGGAACTGTTGCATTAAAAAACTGCAGTGGTGCAGGAGTGAAAAATGGCATGGACATCAAAATGAAGTTTTGAAATACAGGAAACAAATGGAGGGTGGTGTAATGAAAGGGAAAAAAAGAAGAGGAAGGAGACATATGAAGATATTTTTTGTGCCTCGCTTGCTGTGTTTCTTTCAAATCCTTTTATTTCCTGATCTGTATTGACAGCCTTGTGCTCAATTACTAGAAACACAACAGCCCACACCTCCACAGCAAAACAATTTCCAGCCTACATCTCATCTAGACACCACTTGACAGACAGAGACATTAAAATACTGTGTTGGTGATGGAATGGGGAATGGGAGGGCAAAAAAGAGGGGGTGCAAGTGCAAGCATGGGAACACCTGATTTTTACCGCAATGAAACTTTTACTGGGAACAGGACGTGACTAACAAAAAACCCCATCAAAAAACAGCCACCGAGATAAATATTGCTCTTACCCTGATTGTACCTAGCAAAATGTGCATTCTTCACTGCTAAAGAGTCAGCGCCTTGTTTTATTTTTAGGAAGGTGTTAAGAGGTTATGGACATCGTTGCCATCCTCAAGGGCCAGGATGAGTTACACTTTATTATCATCTAAAAACTTAATTAGATGAAACTCAATTGGAGATGCACAAGATCTCAGAAAACAAAAACCCACTCTGAGGCAGGGAGTCAATGAGCCCTGAAGTATACTTGGGCTCCTAATGAAGCTTAATTATAGGAGCCACAGAAAACCTGAAGCCCGGGGACTCACTGTGGATGCACAGCACTTAATTCAGTCTTCCTTTATTTTTCAAAGTTCTTCAGTGTAGGGATACTTCTCAGTATATCCAATAGTATAAAACAAAATGAGATTGCATGAAAATGTAAGCATCCAGTTATTTTGTTCATTCTTCTGATGAAACAAAACTAACCTTCAAGATGCTAATAGGAATGGAGAATAATTTCAAAGGTATTTAAAAACATTTTCAATGCAAAATTCTGAATGTGCTGTACAACAGGGCTGCAGATCACCCACCTGCTGAGAAAACAGAGTACAGCAACACAAAGCTAAACCACTACTTTGGTGTTTTTTTGTGTTTTCTTTTGTTTGTTTGCTTCAGTTAGCAAGAAATAAAAATGCTGAACACATTTAAAGACTAAACTGCTCCAATTTTTCTCCCACTCCCACAGTTTTCCCCTCCTTTCCTTCTTTATCTCCTCACATACATCCCCAGATGAGATCAGCTGCTTAACATGCTGAACAAAACGAGAAGATTTAAAACAAAACAGTACAAACGTTCATTAGGAACTGTGGTAAAACAACTGTAAAGTGGCACGAGCCAGGTTTATGATTACATTGCAAGTTGTTGTATTTCTCAGCGATATTTAATGGTCTTCACTAATCTGTGTGGCCGTAAGTCAGGGGTTTATTATCCTCCAGAGTAAAAACTGTCCTTAAAGTCAGAAAAAAAAAAAAAAAAAAAAAAAAAAAAAATCATTTGTATGTCCTCCTGCATGTAGTTGCTTCTACATTGTACTAACTGCCATTGCAGCAAATATACATTCAGCATGAGTGTCGAAGCTCGGGCTGCTGTGCATTTTTTAGCTATATATAAAGTAGCAAAAATATAAAGTCAAATATGACTATAGAGTTTTAGAAATGGATGATCTTTCTATGGTTAAATTAATCAAATTTCCTCAACATCTGGGCAGAAAGAAATCTCAGCAGCAGGAAGGTTCATTAAGCTGTTCAGAGTGAAAAAAATTAAACTAATTTTAAATTACTTTAGCACAGCAATGCAAAATGGCAAAGAGATTTTTGTTGTTGTTTCTCATGAGCAGCATTAGGGTAATTGTAGTTATAGCATCTTAATTCACCTTGCCCACACTGACACAGCTTCCTAATGTTATAATGAAAATCTCAGTAACATGTCTGTGTTTTACATATGAGCTAAATTTACTGCTGATTTTGGAAACTCTGTGGACAAATTCTGATTGTTTTTGTTAATGACTGGCCTGATTTTGTTGCTCAGTGTCAAGAATCTAGTCTGCATCTTAATGAACACTTCTTTTCTTCTTTTGTTTCAGGCAGTGTTTGCTACATTAACACTGACACAGTCCTTTCTTTAATAAATGTAGCACAAAAAATGCTAAATGTTGAACTATATCATGGACAAAGTTGATGAATACGACTAATAAAAACATATTCTCTGGTCTCATAGAAAAAAACAAACAAAAAAACAGACAAGCCTGCAAACAAATACAGAAAAGATGAAGCGAGTCATCTGTAGTTGAATCTTTAGATGAAAAAGTGATGTGATTTAGCCCGGGACCTGGGAGGATGATTTTTGTTCATTTCCTAGACAGGGGGGATATAAAAAAAAATAAAAAAAAATCACCCTGGAAGCCTGGAGGAACATTAGCAAAGTGTGACTGAGCACCAAACGAGCAGAGAGAGGCTTTCACCAAGAATACAACAACCCCAGAAGACAAACTTTTAACATTCAGAAAAATAATGCTGCAGCAAATGTAAGTATAACAATATGAAGAATCTTTTTCACCGACTTCAATTCGTCAGTGGAGTCTACATTTTGCCGTCTTCCCTTAAATGTGCAAAAGAAGGGAAAAAAAGAAAAATCCTACTGTAGCTAGTCATGCAACACCTTTCTTTTTGATTTCTGCTGTTATTATTCTTGTCATTTCAAAGAAAGCTAGCCATTTCCACACTCAGATCTATGGTTCAAATGAAATTGTTTGAGTTTCAATGCTTTTCTGATATGCTCTGAATGAGGTACTAAATCCATTAAATGCAAAAAAAAATGAAAGAAAATTAAATGGCCAACACCTAACGCACAGCCAGAGGTGGAGAAGAAGGTTAATTAGAACTGTCACGTCTTAAACAATAGAAGTACAACCCCACACAGAACATGCAAGGAATGCTGACAATAGACCTGCTCTGACCGCAGATGTGTTCACTTAGGAAGCCAAACAGATGGGTCAGCAGTTAAGGAGCTTGTCTTTAAAAAGGACTGAGACATGAAGCACGCCCAAATTCTCTCTCAGTCTCTGTCGTGTGCCACCAGCCCGAAAACAGTGACAGATTCGATACCGAGCCCCATCGTTCACTGTCCTGTTTGATGCTGACAGACTAGGGCTCAGCAGGGGGAAGGCGGGGAGGGGAGGGGAGATGAGTTAATGGATGACTGCTTAAGCCAAAGACAGAGAAAGATGGCGGAGTTAAGAGAAAGATTAAGAGAAAATGAGACTTTATTATTGCTCAGGAAGAAGGTGGGATAGTTAAGCCATCTAAAACTACTATCTATATCAAGATACAGAATATAGAGAATATAAGAACTGAATTTTTTTAGGATATTTGGGGAATAAAAGGAAAAGAAATTCGAATAATTATGGCCCTGTGGATGTACGCCTCTATATACAGAGGGACAACCCAAATATAGAAAAACCTTTCAACTTTTTCAGGCATTTAGGATCCACTTATTAACAAGGCTCAGCGCAAGATCTGTGCAGTGAGCAAAAAGGCAAAGAAACGCCTTCAGCAGGTCCTGGTCTCTGGTTCATTTTAGCCAAAGACTCATCTGCTTGGTCCAAATGATTCACTATGAGGCGTCTGCTACTGAGCTGTAAATTACACAGCACAAGTTCTGGGACAATCTTTATAACCATTACACCCAAAGAGTACAGACGCCTGAGTGAGAGAGAAATCTGGCTAGAAAGAAAGAGCCCTGCTCGTTGGTCGAGCTGTTGTAATTTTCCACATTCCTCCAGCTCCACGTGCCGAGCTGTGCTGTCGATTTGTCGACTCGGATTAGTCGTGCTGAATGGAAAACTCTTCTTTAACAAACTGAGACAAGCGCAGTGGAGATGCTCCCTTGAGCACTGGTGAAGGGAAGACTGCTGGAGCCTCGACTACTGGTTCTTAAATTACAAGTGGCCACATGGGTACAGTAGGAAGGCCGAAAATGAGAAAGAGCGAGAAGGGAGGGTGATGTGCTTTTGCAAACTGGCACCTCATAAATCTGACATGCAGCCAAGTAGAGAGAAACCAGGGAAAAGGGGCATGCACACACACAAAGACAGAGACAGAGGACTGAACATGAAATGGAATGTATAGAGAAAAGAAAAGAGGGGAGTTTCTTCCAGAGGACATTGTCGTTGGGCTCCCTTCCACAACCAACCCATGCCCTGTCAATTTCATGCTCAACAGCCCACGGGCAAAGAGGCAGTTTGCGTCAGTGCAAGGATGCAAGGGTACAGTTAGTGTCGGTAACAGATGGTGTGCAGCAGAGAACCAGACGCTGCTTTTATATTTCGATATGATCTATTACTTCATCCCTTCAAAGAAGCAAACACCCAGAGCAGGAAGGCTGCAAAGCTGCCTCTGAATCACACATCCGATCAAAACTATTCAAGTGGAGTGTCTACACTGGCCTTCAGACCTCGTCTCAAACAAGTGCTGACAAAATTTAGATAAAAACCTATTTTCTAAATGGATAGACGTGTTATATAGATGGAGTGCCCAGTTTGCAAAGTTAACATGATCATTAATGAGCATCACTGCTTTTCTTTTAGCCAGATCAGTGTTTTGTTTTGGATGTTTTTGTGAGATCATTTCAAACGTTTTCAAAATCCCCCAAATCACTTTTTCCCATCACTGCTGACACGTTAACACAGCAGACTGAAATTTCTCTGTTACGGTGACTTAACCTCTCTGCAATCAGTCTCATCTTACCAGTGTAGCCATCTTGCCGTAGTCCACCCAGCGCAGCGTGGCAAAGTTTGTGGACTCTGCACAGTTGAAGCCATGGTTGAAGCCGGCGTGGTAGCCATAAGGAAAGGTGATCATGAACTCCCCTTCATTCTGAGTTATCTGTTCACACAGACAAGAAAACACATTTTTTTAAATGTCTGAAGGCTGAATTTATCAGTTGTCTCTGTGCACAAGGAAGGCATTAATCTATTTACCAGTTATTTCTTACAGCTATATTTTATTGTTACCACCAGTTGCACAAAGGCTACCGCTGACTTAAGGTTTGAGGGATAAACATTGAGTTTGAATCCTTAGAAACATCTTGTCCCTGTTTTTCTAACTTAATTCGACTAAACATGGCTGCTGCTCCGAGTACTGAATTCCTTCCCATGAGCTCAGTGTTATTCTGCAAATGTGCTCTACTTGTCCTCACATTTTAACCACTTGTGTGTGTGTGTGTGTGTGTGTGTGTTGCCCTAAAACCCAAGCCCTATATATCTGACTGCGGATCTCAACTTCTTTACAAAGCATGGATCTTGGCAATCAAGAGACACATCAAGCCAGATAAGGTGACAGGAGAAACGGAAGTAGGGGGCTGAAAGTGGGAGATAAACTTCTTCAACTAAAGGCAGTGGTTCAGATATCAAAAGTCCCTTTTTTCTACTGCAAGAACACAAGTTTTATTTTTACACTCAAATCAGGAAAGACACTGTAGGCATGTAACAAGTCAAACGTTCACTGTGATAATGATGTCCTAAGGGGTGAGAAATGAGATAAATGGGGGTAGAGGGGAACCCTTATGCTGACTCTGGAGAACATCAGATGCCTGCTCCATGTCAGCGTTTTTTCCCCCTTCCTCAATCTGCCATAATTTGAAGACTGAACTGCTGAACAGAACAATAACCGATAGGTGAAATGATCCCCAACAATTTGCTACGACAGACACAATATCTTGACTCAAACTAATTTTTCAGAGCCAGTATAAGTTAATAATAAAAGCCCACTTCTTCTCCAGCTGACGCAAGACACACTTGGAGAACTGGGGGAATAAATGCACCACTTCCCATCTTCTGATACTAAATATTTCAAATCTCCTCATTGTTTTAATGTCAATATCTGCATCACAATTTCCACTCTGATCATTATGAGGCTGAAGATGCGTGTGTGCTTAAGCATTGGGGTACAGCTTTATTCCATTTTATAATGGTTGCCTACTTTAGATAGACGTTAGAGTCAGGGCAAACAGCTTTCTTCTATATGGTGTTAAAGGGTGAAACAGTGTCAGCCAGTTTAAGGCAAGTGGGTGGGAGGGACTCTATTGCTACTTCAGCCAGCACTGGTAAAGAAGCTTGTATGACAGTTAACACAGAAATTGTTAACATTACTTTATTACCTCATGGATACCTTATACTGTGTGTGTAGGGAAACAGCGGCTACTCACCCTGTTAAAGGGAATGCCATACTTCTTCAGGATGGATGGTGATATCAGTGTCATTTTGTGGCGAAGGAAGGCATCGCAGCCTTGGGAGCTGCCGGGAAAGAAGCCTGCAGAGGGTGAGAGTGAGCATAGGGCATTTTACTGACAACCACAACATCATCTTACTACAACAATCGTAGGGTATACACACACACACACACACACACACACACACACACACACACATATATATGTAAACATACATACATACATACATACATACATGTATATATATGTTCATGTTATCATCAACCTCTGAAAGCAATGTTATGTTATCTTTTTGTGTTTCTTTCATGAGCCACATTCAGCAAAATCTGTATCCATGACAGAGTTTTGTTCAATCACCACAAAAGACAGATTAAAGACTTTGAGAAAGTGCTGCAGGCCTCTCAAAAACAGCCCACGTTTTGTTTTGTTTTTTTACTCTTGCTAGTTTATGTTTATGTAAACGATTAATCTGTATATTGTAGCAACAGGAGAATAACTGGATTTAAACTCAGAGTTAGTGAGAGAAGAAGATTAATAAGCAAAGCCGAAACCCATATACCAATATTTGGTGATTGGCAACTTTTTTCTTTCATACATAGGAAACAATAAATGCTCAGAAAAAAAAGAAAAACTGATTATGTGTAGTTTCATTCATTTAGACTCAACTCTGCTTAGATCAGCTGGTTGTTTTGTTTATCGTCAGGTATCTGGTGTGGTGGATGAGCCAAAACATCAGCCTACTGAAGTACACCAACACTAAAGACAATATGTCAACCGCACTCATAAGCCATCAGGTACATGTTAAAAATGGATTTTGTTCTCACCAGAAACTTCTTTTAAATCCACTTAATAAGCCTGAATCATCGAGTCACCGATTTTACGAACGGAAGCAATTATGCGGTGACTATGAGAGAAACTGTCTAGCAATGAAGTGTTGAGCATGAACAGTAATTTCAAGGACATCGGTTAAGAGCTGACACCAATGCAGCACTTGTTCCTGAAAGCCATTAATTATCATAATCATTTCCTGGGCCAACAATCCCCAGATGTCATCATGATGCCCCTGTGGTCCCCTGCCTGTCAGCTGGCACAAGTGAACTTCTTTGAGAAGAAGAAAACTTAAAATGACACGGCAACTGAATACATCAACTACTGCATGGAAATGGGTGACAAAATTTACAGATGAAGCTACTGTACACTGATAGCATCATTGCTTACTCTGATTTTTAGGAGGAAAAAAACCTAATTATTTCTCTTATTCTGTTCTCAATCACTACAGCACCCTAATAGCATGCCTAAAATTAGGTTATGCTGTGAAGCATGCGGGTGTCCGAGACATGAATGGAATCACTCTCCGATCGTGATGCAATATTTTCATCACACTCTGTCTGAATTAGAAACTAACAGTATGTTGCAGTAGTATTACGACCACAATCTAGCATAAACCATTACCAAGAAGCTTGTCAGCCTTTACTGGAATTTAGATTGAATATATTAATTTGCACAAACTGCTTTGTGTAAAGTACAAAAAACAGATTACAGAGTAATTAAAGGAGAAAATCAACACATTTGAATGTACTGCATTAGCCTGATTACTATACAATAGTGATTGGAGAATAGATTTCTATGATCCCTTCATATGTGTAATATAATCCCATAAGTGTATTTCGACACTGACAAATAAACAGCCATCTCCAGTTGAAATGCAACCATTTATCTTGTTATTGTTAATCCCACAACCTGGAAAAGGAAATCCGGTTTCCCCTTGACATGGGCAGAAATTAATTCACTGCCCAAAGTGTGGAATAATCACATTACCACAGTGCATGAAAATTCACTGATTGTGGGCCTCCAGGTTGGATTTCTGGGGAGATCTGATGGATGTCACTGTGTGTAAAGGGATGCAACAGCATAAAAGTGAAGCTGGGTGCTGTCTCTCTGTAAAATTGTGATCCAGTTCAGTGCAACCAATGCAAACAGAAACAAGGAAAACCTGTGGGGTTATTTAAAACATGTTATTAATTTGCAGAAGCAGCAGCACTAACAACAGTGACAGTCAGAGGCTACTGATTATTTAAACCATGGTCTCATCTGTTTACTGCAGTGTAATTAATCCGAAAACAATACAATGAGCTGTGCATTAATTACCGATGTTTCCGTCACTAATAAAAGTTACTGCAAGTCAGTGTACTTTATGAGAGGATTCAAACTGCACTAAAGGAAATGTGAAACTGCATTTGCTATTGTATCAATGTGGACTTTTCCAGCTGGAGTAATTTACCAATCATACCCATCTTGTATTATAAAACAAACTCAATTCCTTAAAAACGCCGCCCGCTTTGAGAGCCCAAAATGTCAGAGGTATATTATGATCTCAAAGCCCCGACTCACTCTCTAAAACAAAGGCTCACTTCTGCTCTTGGAGACAGAAAGACAGACTCTGCATAATCAAAAGAATGAATTTCTCCTCCATCGCTCACTCTCCACCCCCTTTACTGCATGTACCCACCAGTGCCTCAAAGGGGGGTCCATCCATGCCTCCACCCAGTTAAACTTTAATGTGACTGACAGTATAATCAGCACCCATTTCATCCTTCATTTTCACTGCATTGTTTCAGCCTCTGTTCCACCCTACAAAGCAAAAGAGGGAGAGGGGGACTCTCTACTCTCCCAGTGCCTGCCTGCCCGTTGGAGCTGATAAAGGTGAATAATGTGCCGACAGAGCCTGCGTATTAATCCCCATTAAAATGCAGCTGGCTTTCTGAGCTCTCCATGGGGTAATATTAACTTAAAGGCTTCATTCTGTCCTTTAGAGTTTGAAAATTAAGTTCCTGCTTCGAACCCTACACCCTCCCCTCCTCTTCACCTTAACCGAAAAGTCTCCCGCCGTGGCAGAAATGAGGAGTGATAGGAGTGACGTCTGTTACCCTGTCAAATGTCTGGAGAGGAGGTTTTAAGTAACCATTGTCCCAGTCCCATTTAGCATCCCTGCAACACTCATAACTGTCTTTTTAGGACCCCATAAACAGTTGGCTGCCTGGAGGATGGCTTTGATAGGTCAGTGAGAGCCTGTTAAATAACGGTGGCAGTGGTGTCCTCCTACTGCCAGCTGGTTAGATAAGAAGAGAGGAAGACAGGAAAGAGCATCAACATATACAATGTAATTAGAAAGCATGTTGCTTGAGATCAGAGATGTTGAGGTTATTTAAATAAAACATTAAACAATTCTGCATACATTGAAATGCATAATTCCCAAGTATTGTCCTAAAACTGCCAAACCAGGCAGATAAAAGTAAGACAAAATGCCCATTTTGCAGTATAATGCTATATTTATTTATAGCGTTTTTATTATCAGCAAAGACTTCAACATGGTCTGTGAGTAAAGCCGTCAATACAATGGGCCCATCTCACAGCAGACTTTTTGACTGGTGTTTTAGAAAAGGCACAGACGGAAGTAATAACAGTAATTAGGACTCCATTCTATTTAGGTGGGCCAGTAAGTCAATGTGAACACCAGGGCTGTGAAACTGAAACAACTGAATAAAATGATGCCAAAGCTGCAGTTGTGTTTAGTACTGGTAGGGTTTGCAGGGTTTCCCCCTTTATTTAGTTTTTAATACTTAATTGTAAAAGTATTACTTGAGAGATTACAGAACTAGGGTGTTTAAGAATGAGGCTCTCTTTGATTTGTACTTAGGATTTGGAATAATTACAAGGTGTTTTTTAATCTTAGATTCTTCTGTGGATTTTTTCATGTCGTTTTCAAACCACAAGAGCAAGTTTTTGCATGAATGAAGCCCAGTGGTGGGCCCATTTGACAAACACTCTTTAAATGACCGTAACTCTGTTACAAACTGTGCTAGAGAAAAAAAATTCAAGTGGTTTTGGGGAGAGGAGAACAAAAGCTTTACAGGGATCTGTATCATGGTAGCAAAAGAAGATTCAGGTACTACGGTCTGAACGCAGACAGAAAAATCAGCTCTGGCTAGATTTTACATTAATGTAACTCCTCAACCATTTTGGGCTAGAGAGAAAATTCACATAGTTTCTAAAAGATGGGATTCAATTTACAATTTTACAGCCAAAACCACAAAATAAGTGCAGGTGGCCTGTGTGATACTTTCGTGATAATGAGCTATCATTATAGACATAAGCCTGACACTCCAGTTTGCATTGCCCTAAGCAGCAGTACATAAGAAGAACTTTAACACAAAGTCAAACATGTTTGGTTATTTCTCCAGCTTTCTTTTGTGGAGAAATTTTAATGCAAACGCTCCATAAACACATTAAGTAGATTGGTTAAGTGTTTTCCCTTTATACCAGCGCAGTAACGGCTACAACCAAACCCCTATCCAACGCTGGCACAGCACTGTGCAGATAGCCAGGGAGTTCCTCCACAGAGGAATTTTTGGCGAGGCTTAATTAAAGGCCAACACCACAAGAAAATCCACTGGTGAAATGATAAGAAATGAGAATAAAAACATAAGAATTAAAATCCTCTCCAAAAAGTGCCTCAGAGCAATTTAGCAAACTGCTGAACAAGTAGAACATAAACACTGATATGTTTTTGACTTCCAGGAGTGAGCTCTCCTCTCACCCTCGGCAGCTGTATTTTACAAATGAGGCAGGTGCTGGATAAGCCAGCTAAGCTGCAATGTATGACTGAACACCCTGCTATAAAAGCTGGCGCTAATGGGATCTCAGTTTTAATGTCCAAAGCCAGGCTACTCTGCGGGTGGTTTTAAAAGTAGCATTTAATGTCATTTTTAACATTTTACCAGTGTAACCAGCAGATGTATGGATAAAGGACATCTGGGCCAAGACTGTCCATTTCCCTGTGTGTCAGTCACTGATTACAATATGAATATAGATACACTTATTTAAAAAAAAAAAAAAAAGCTAAATTACTGCAGCGTGACAGCTGATGCTTTCAAAATTACAGCTGCCAAATGTGCTCCTCTTATCCCTCCACATGGACTTCCTTCCACAGGCTGCTCAAATGTGACTGGTCAATACGACTCTAAAGCCCAAAGCATCTCACTCCTTGCCCTACAGATTCTGCATATTTATAAGGAAACCTATTTAACTTCGTGTGTGTGTAGCCCACAGGAAAAGGTTTTAGACCTGGAAATGCAAAACCAGCTTCCTCGAGCTGTCTTTCAGCCCCTCACTATTATGTGACCGAACCTTTTTGAGTTTAGTTCATCAATAACAGTTTTTCCTTATAAGCACAGGAAGTGAAATACTGTCTGAATGCTTTTGTTTCCTTTGTGCATAGAGACAAACTCCATGTATTGCACATAGATCAATGGTACATAGTTAAATTCCACCCAAGAGTGATAACTAGCATATAACTGGGAGAGTGTGTCTATTTAAAGCAAGTCTCTCTTCTCACCTCGATATCTTTTCCCTCACTCTAAGAAACATTCGATACTAAGGTTAATCCTCACTGATCAAAACAGAGAATAAGAGTAAAAGGAGAACATGGGTACTGGAAAAGAATGGGGAACAAAAGGAAACATCTTGTGTCAAAGAAAGATGGCAGAATGGTATCACTTCACTGCCTCTTATCCACCTTAGACAAGATTTCTAGATTTCAGATGAAATCCTCATGTCAAAGCGCTGACTATAAAAGTCAACAAAGAATATAATGCTGAGAAATTGTTCTACTTTTTGTTTTTTCACCCTAGTTGAAATATGTTTGACGTTTTCACTTTTCCACAGATTTCTGACAGGCGTTAAGACCGTTCATGAATCATCTACAGCCAACACTTCCTCCTCGGGATAATAAACATTCATCAAAACATAGTCCAGAACAACTGGCCTTGATTGTGTGAGTTTTTCAAGTTTTCCGTCATTACTTCTGCAGAACAAACAGGTGCTGCTGGTGTCACTTCAGACAGCTTCTACTATAAAATTCAGCATCCATCCTCATCTTTTTAGCATGAGTGACTGCACACGTTAAGTGCTTCAAGCTGCTCTTTCATCTGCTGCTCCATTTTAGCACAACCAAGTGACCAAAAAACAAAAATATATAATTTTATATATTGTGGCAAAGTGGCATTATCAAAGTTTTTCACTAACTCAGTGCATATGCGCCACACTGTTGATGGTAAGGACCACTGTGTTTGTCAGAGGAAAAGCTGCGGGAAGGTTGTTTATTGTGAGTGCTAAACAATGACGTCCATGCTGCGGTTGGGAGAGGAGAAGGTGAGATGTAGCTCAAAAGTCCCGCTTTGTTTTCTATTATTAAACGATGCAAGAGGGGGCAATAAGCGTGCTTTGAATGTGTGCTTGTGTGTATTCAGGGCATGTGTTAAGTGTGCAGCGCGTGTATGATTTTAATGGCGTGTGCTCTACAGGCGGAAGCACTTGCTCTGTCACTTAACGCATGTGAGTGAAAGAGATAGGCAGGAAAGCGTGCTGAAGTGGTGAATAAACAAACTTAAATGGATTTTAATTGAAATTAGCTCCTCACCTTGTGCCAGCCTCTCTAGTCTTTTGCCATGCTCAGGAGGGACACTGTACCTGTGGAGACAAGAGGAAAAGATGACAAAAAGTCAGACACCTCTGACTTGTGTTGAACTTTTTTTAACCTAATTTTCACCTTCTCTTTCTTCCAATTATCTTAAAAGAAATCAAGATGTACAGAATATTTTTACATCTCTAGTGTGAACACTTTGCTTGTACTAACAGCTTAAAAGGAATCTGCAGTTTTGCTGAGGTGAATCTGCAACTTCAGGAGGTCTTCTCATAAAGCAGATGTGTGGATAAAGCTGGGTTGCATTCTTAGCATTAAATATATCACAGAAACATTATTTTCATTGATGATTTAATTCATTCATCAATTGCTTAAGATGAACACAAAGCATATTTAACAGGTATTTATACTATAGTATACAAAGTCAATGCATGTGTTAAAATGTCAAACAGCAAGCATGTGGCCATGTGACAATTTGACTTGAGATTCACCGTAGTATTAAAAGCAAACAGATGAGCACACAGGGTAAGATGCTAGAGGGAAACAACAAAACACACAACCTGTTACGGTTTTAATACGATTTAGAGTCAGAGCTGTCAGAAACACACCACGGAGGCTCATGGTTATATGTGCATTACTCTAGTGATTGACTTGGTGCAATTAAGAAGAAAACTTTGAACAAAAAATGTCAATATCTAAACACTGTAGCAGCGAAAGAAAACAATTATCATTAAAAATATTTATAGTGAGACTGGGAGGGAAGGAGAGGTTAGTGGAAAAGATCAAATGAGCGGTGAAGGGCAGGACCAGGAGATATTAGTGTTTTGGGAGTGCTAGGTTATTTCTGACCTCTCAGCAATTACTGGTTTGATGAAACTGCCCATGACATAACCGTCACTATTCCTCCCTAAAACAAATTCTTGTTTTTGTAACTGACATATCTGTGCATTTGGCAAAAGCCCTTCTTTTTGTTTCTTTGTTTTTCTTAAATCACCTCAATATTTTACATCCTTTTGTAACAGTAACCCTTTGGCCTTGGTGTTTGTGCTAGAGCGAGGTATTACTATTGGCAGTGTTCGTGCTGATAATACATGAGGTAGGCACTGCAAAGTACGTGGCATTACACCAATTGTCATATGCTAAACTTAGAAAGCAAATTTCTTTCTAAAACAGAGTGGGAGGAAGGGAGCAGAGCTAAACTATAATCTGCTCATTTGTGAAGTTATTACATACTCTTTATTACAGCAATTAAATCCTCGGTATTGTTTAACCCTCCATAGACCTTGAGAAATGAAGATGGGTGGGGGGAGGAGAAAAAAAAAAGCCTACATCTCTGCTTTCTTACAGAAGCCTTAACAACAAGAGAGATGTTTGAAACAAACTGAGAAAGAAGTAACAAAGAGAGAGACGGTGAGAGGCCATCGCACCTAATGAGAGACAAGAATGGACAAGAGAATAAGACTCACAGAGAGGAAGGAATGAAAATAATTAATAAAAGGAAGCATAAAGAGAAAGTCCATTCCAGTCAGAGACGCCATGAAACATGGCGCCACACTGCCACCTGTAGACAAAAGATTAGACCGTAGCTGGAGCTGCAGCCTCCTTCAGTGTTTTATTGTAAACACTAAAAGCTATGCATAGATTTTAGCTCCAACCTGACATTGGGTTATGGGCTAATGTTGTCACAAAGCTCTGCAGGCATTCTTATGAGTTATGACCAGATATATCACTCGGGTTTTGGGTCATATAGCGAGCACGGTATACACACGGTATACACACGGATACAACTGAGTGCAGCATTGTAACGCAGTTTAGCTGCAGCTCCAAAAAAAAAAAAAAAAAGGAGAAATAAAAGAAACAAACAAACTGTAAAACGAACAGCAAAACGAAAACAAAATGAGCTTCGAGTAATTCCAGCATCTGTGTTCAGCTAGGCTAAATACATCCCCACACCTCTCAGCTGAAGATTAAATTGATATCGATCTTTTCCTCCAACTCAGGAACACAGAAAACAACTACATCTAAACCGAAGTTTTGGAGTCCACCTCTAAAAGCTGTTTGGGTTTTTTTGTTTTTTTTTTCTGCGTGAGGTAAAATCACATCAGAGCTTTCTGTGCAAATATGTACATTTTTCAGAGAACTCCATCCCAGAGACAAACTAAACAAATCAAACGATCAGCGTGAGTCCTCCTGTTCCCCTCCGTCCGAAGGCTGAGGTTTCCATGGCAACAACACGTATGTCACTCTGCTGGCACGGTGAGAAACGCACAAAACAACGCACGGCAAATGAAGGCTTGAACTTTTACACCTCTCTGGGGAAGAGTGTTATTTACCCAAGGTGGGACACCTTTCCAGGCAGGTAGAGATAGAGGGGGGAGCCTTGACAGCCCGAGAAGTGCCAATGCATGTGTTAGTGCGCTACTGCAGACATGTTGCACACACACTTCTTTAAAAATCTGTAAACAACTATGGCACCGTTAAAAAGGAACTTTCAGCTACTAAAAAAAATCAAGTCAACGCTGAGAACACCCCACTCAACATCCGAACTGCAGCTGCATTTCAACTTCTATGCAGATTTTCAGCTCCCCGTTCCTCTCCTCTGGGAACTGTCAAACGACAATGCTTCAAAACCATCGGACTACAGAGGAGGTTGAAAACTGATGGATTCATAATGAACTCCACCCTTCCTGGGAAGTTGCAGCTGGGCTACACTTCAAAATATCCCTTTCAATTCTCTTTCGTCAGCCTTTCCCTATCTTCTAGTTGCATGCTCAGAGGCTAATCTTTTAACTGACAGCATATCTATTGTTGTGTGTTGGGGTAGATGGATGATTGACAGGGTTTCAGCACTGAAAAGAGAAAAGAGAATGATGGAGGGATAAAGATGGGAAGAAAGTGACTGGCAGCTAAGGGTGAGATCTTCCACACATCCACTAGAATGTGTGCGATTGGCACTAGTAGTTTTGGTAGGGTCTGACTTTGATGGGAGCAGAGTTGCATGGGGAAACGGAGTTAATTTCACAATCGGCTGCACTATGAGAGGAGAGGAAGTGAAAGACAAAGAGAGTGTGTGTTTTAAAGGACTGTGCTCTGTTTAACAGCCTGTAATTACCCCACCACACACAAGTATAAAAGTGAAAATGATTCAGTTTCAGTGGGGGGAGAGTGCGGGTGGGTGGGCTTGGTGAGAATTAGACAAGAGAATTCAACAAAAGCATAAAAAGTCTGGGAGAAGAAAAAGAGAGAGGAAATAAAACTCGTACATCTGTTTAGTTGGGCATCAATTAGTCAGACTGATGTTAAAATAATGTTGTTGTTTTTTGTTTTTTTTAATTACAAGATTCTCGATTACCCAATTTGATAATGGTTAAAAAAAATAAAAAATAAAACAGAATCCGTCACAGCACGAAGGTCCTGGGTTTGAATCCACCATCCGACTCTGTGGAGTTTGCATATTCTCCCCGTGCCTATGTATGTTCTCTCTGGGTACTCCAGCTTCCTCCACAGTCCAAAGACATTTAGGTTAGATCAACTGGTAGTTCTAAATTGGCTATAGGTGTGAATGTGAGTGTGAAAGGTTGCCTGTCTCTCTGTATTAGCTCTGTAATAGACTGTAACCTTTTTGGCCTATGACAGGTGGAATAGACCCCAACCAGATGCTGGATTCATAATGAACAGTTACAGAAAGCGTTTTTAAAAAGACCACAAAAGGAAGAAGCAGTCTTTTTAAAAACAAAACAAAACAAAAAACTTCTTTCTGCTAAAATATGTCTTGTACATTAAAACCAGTTCATTTCTGTTATAGTGAGCAAAACTGGTCTCACATTGGCTATGATTTGCATACCTCTCTGGCTACACAAAGAACATTACTGAAATTTAATAAATTCAGATAGGGAGACGACAACAGTAATAACACTGCCCTCAAGTGGCTGTAAAAGGATTTATACGACTTTGGTGTGTTAAAAAAAATAAATAAATAAATCTATGAAACAGCCCTAAATATGTAACCAACAATTGTTTCCATAATAATCTTTAAACACGGATACAAGAGAAAGACAGAAACACCACACCTTCTTAGCAATTTAATAAACACCGTGGAGGTGTATTCAAACAAAGGAATACTGCATACACAGACCTCCATAAGCAATGCAGCAGTGCCAGAGGTCCAGAACATGTAACACCAGACTGAACACTGCAGCTCGATGAATGTAATTTCATCTGTCAGACCACACGCACTTTGACACTGAGTCGTAGTGAAATATACTCATACTCACTCGGAGGTGTGAAAACAAGACAGATGATTTTAATGAGGTGACGTCACAGAGAGGGGGAGCTATAACACATAGACACATGGTATACCACTTCAGGAGGCAAGCAAGAGAGGGGAAAAGGTGGCGGGGAAGCATACTGTGAAAAGAAGGAAGACAGGTGAGAAAGAAAACAGAGAAGGAAATCTTTAAAACAACAATAAAAACCCACAAACACACACATACACAGAAGCAATACTGTATTTCTGAAAGCTGAGATGACACTGCTCCCCTCCTGCAGTGATATGGATGGAAAACAAGGTGGAGGGAAAGACACACACACACACACACACACACACACAAAAAAAAGACAATCAAGGAGCAGAAAAGGTAAGAAGAAAAACATTTTCCCCTCAGGAACCATGTGACAGAAGGAAATACAGACAGCAGGCAAGAAAAGTATAAATCTGAATCACAGCACTACCTCTCCTGTACAACAGGCTCTATAAAGAGTTTAAGCAACTCCCAAATGTCAAGGTACAATGAGACAAAAATTTATATCTTTGTTTTTAATTTACCATTCTTCAAAGTACCGCATCAGACTAGAAATTGAAAAATAAATCATGTGAATAAGATAAAGTGACAACTAGCAATTATAAAGAGAAATAACTTTTGTGCCTGCTGTTGACACAAAATGTAACAAATAACATTTTTTACCCGGCATTGAACAGAAAGAAACACTACTTTGTTATTGTTTGGCATTACCAATCAGTCAAGCTTCAGTTTCAATTTGTATTTGCTTGAGTCCAAACCACATAATTAGTCAATTTCATCGAGATGAATGATTTGGCAAAAAAAATGTTTAAATGAAAACAGTTTAATTAATTTCAGTTTTACTTATATAGCAACAAATCAAAACAGCAGTCACCTTAAGGAACATAAAGACCCAACACTGTAATTGGCGACAGTGGGAAGGAAAAACTTCATTTTTACAGGAAGAAACATCCAGCAGAACCGGGCTCAGAGAGGGGCAGCCATCTGCCGGGACCAGTTAGGGGTCGTGGCTAATGGTTTGCAACGAGCGCAGTAGCAGTTGTGATTAACTTTACACACAGCTAACCTGATACCAGAACCAAAGAGGAAGAGGGAGGAAGGACAGCTAAAAAACTAAACTACGCTATATATTCTAATCACTCCCCAGCATCAGTTTTTACTGCTATGTTCTGCTTTGGAGACTTAGTACATAGACATCAGTTTGGACCCAAAATCAGGTCAGATAAAGGCAGACAAGTTGTGTCTCTAAAGAATGATTAAGGAGTGAAACGAGTTGAAAATTTTGCCAATCATTACTGTCCACACTTATAATAAACAGGATGTAGTGAAGACTTTGACACAAATTTCAAGTTATAAGGCATCCATGTGTAAATATAGACACATTTGAGCTATCCAGGACAAGCATTGCATTTACATAATCAGGTGAAAATTAGCGTGCAAATGACTGCAAATCTGCAAAGCACCCTCTCACTCTGTCCTTCGCAAAGCTCACTGCAAACAATTCAGGCATTCAGGTAGCAGAATCCAACTTTCAGCCTATGCTGTCACTGTTGTCACTTTAAATAAGAACAAGCTGTCGCTATACAATGTTCATTTCGTGACAAGCCTTAAACGAAACTCGCTGTTTCACCGCCTTTTAGAAAGCCGGTGGAGAAATGGGCTTTGACAAGACTTTGGCTGAGCACATTCTGCACTTAAAGATCATTCATGGGGTGAGAGAAGCATCACTCTGTAATGTGGCGGTACACTCACGAAGAAGTAAAGTGATTCTGTAGTCCCCACACAAACTGTAAGAAATTATACACACACTTTGAACTCTAAATACTGTTTAGTAAGCATCACTTTATGGTGATGCTGAATAGTAATCTTAACCCTTGAGCTCCCCTAGGGAAAAATGGGACCCGCTTGGGTACTTTTGGATTTTTGATTCTCAATATATCAGTCATTTTAAAGACTAGTTGCATGAAACTTGGCCAGGATGTGTGTTTTAGGATTATTTTTTAAATTCAATGATCCCCTCTATGGTGTGGTGTATAGTAAAGGAGATTCACATATGTACCCCCTGCAGTCACCCTTGTACCCGCTTGGGCCCCATTGACTCCCATTATAATCACATATTTTCGATATACTGTAATCCTGACATGTGATAATTTTTTTCTCGTGAATACCTAATGGATCTAAGCCTCTGCCTTCAAAATAAAGGAAAAATATGTTTTGGATCCAATGAGCACAATATTAGGTACAGCACCACCATAGACATTTTCAGTGGTTTTGAATGCAGGACATGGTTATCTTATTATGCAAAATACATGACAATAAAACAGCTGACCACCATAAAATAGTCTTGATGTAGTGGAACTGATATAAGAGAGTGGTGTGAATGTGATTGAGAATATATTTATACTGTGTGTGTGTGTGTGTGTCGGTCGCAAACAAAACAGCCCGTAGAGCCGCCTCCTTGAAGTGAACAACGGCAGCCTGCTTCGTTTTTTTTCTCTTTTCTTTGAACCTCTGTCAATGTTATTTTTCTGACTTGGCTGAGGGCAAAAACAAGGCTCATTGTGCAGAGAAGGGAGAGGTGTGAAAGCAGCCACTTCTTTGTTGAGCCAGAGGGGGGGAGGGGTGTGAAAACAGCCACCTGCTTGCTGAGCAGAGGGGGAGCGGCAGTCGTTACTCTCCCAGGCAAGTCAGCAGAGCGGAGGGAGAGAGACAGAGAGAGATCCTTTTCTATCTTCTTGGATTCAAGTGCACATTTGAAGTCTGTGGGAATAGTTTGCAGCCTTGTCTTACTAGTCATTTCTGCACAGATGTCACGAAATGCACAGATGCGCGCACCACAACACGAAGCGCACGGTCAATTTAGGGGAGCTTGGAAGCAGTGATCATCCTGCAAACAGCGCATTATTATCGTAACGGCTGCAAAAGTTAGGATATGTCCTGTCTGCAACATCCATCCATCTAGAGGTTCGTGCTATAAAATGTAAATTACATCTTTGTTCAGTTTGTTGTTGAGTTTGCTAAGGTCAGTTCAGTTTCCCAGTGTCACAGGAATGGAACAGGAGGGAGAGACAGAAAATGATCATCGTCTATCCAATAAGATAGAGGATGATCATTTTTTAATTCAGGTGCACCTTTGAAGTCTGTGAGAATAGTTTGCAGACTTGTCTTACTAGTCATTTCTGCACAGATGCCACGAAATGAACAGATGCGCGCATGCACAACACAAAGCGCACGGTCAATTTAGGGGAGGCTTTTGCTGAGAAAGCGCAGCGTTCCAAAAAGCTGAAGCAGTGCTCATTGTGCAAACGGCACATTATTATCGTAACTGCTGCAAAGATATATATAAGATATTTCCTGTCTGCAAAATCTAACCATCTTATGGTTCATGCTATGTATGATAATGTAAATTACATCTTTGTTTAGTTTGTTGTTGAGTTTGTTCAGGTCAGTTCAGTTTGTTTTTTTGCAATAAAGTGTTATTGTTCCAAAAATAATAATGCATTCAAATCAATGTTGTTATGAATTATTTACCTATTCAAGGCTGTAATAACCTCATGCCAAATACTTCCATTTGCAAGTCATTTTTTGAAAATATTGCATATTATGGGTTTCCCCCCCAAAAAACAGGTTTTTTTTTATGACAATAAAGCCATAAAAACCTAAAAAATATTTAAAAAATAATGAAAAACTTTATATCTGTGGTTAGGTCTGAAGTTGTTTAAAAGATCTGATGTGAAAAAAATCAGAAAAAAAATTCATATATGATATTGCTATATCACCTTTTGTCAGGGGACCCGTGTGGGTACGAAGGGGAACTAATGGGTGTAAATTTGAAAAACTCTTATTACTCCAAAAATAATAATGCATTCAAATCAATGTTGTTATGAATTATTTACCTATTCAAGGCTGTAATAACTTCATGCCAAATACTTCCATTTGCAAGTCATTTTTTGAAAATATTGCATATTATGGGTTTTCCCCCCCAAAAAAACAGGGTTTTTTATGACAATAAAGCCATAAAAACCTAAAAAATATTTAAAAAATAATGAAAAACTTTATATCTGTGGTTAGGTCTGAAGTTGTTTAAAAGATCTGATGTGAAAAAAATCAGAAAAAAAATTCATATATGATATTGCTATATCACCTTTTGTCAGGGGACCCGTGTGGGTACGAAGGGGCACAGATGGGTGTAAATTTGAAAAACTCTTATTACTCCAAAAATAATAATGCATTCAAATCAATGTTGTTATGAATTATTTACCTATTAAAGGCTGTAATAACTTCATGCCAAATACTTCCATTTGCAAGTCATTTTTTGAAAATATTGCATATTATGGGTTTTTCCCCCTCAAAAAACAGGGTTTTTTATGACAATAAAGCCATAAAAACCTAAAAAATATTTAAAAAATAATGAAAAACTTTATATCTGTGGTTAGGTCTGAAGTTGTTTAAAAGATCTGATGTGAAAAAAAATCAGAAAAAAAATTCATATATGATATTGCTATATCACCTTTTGTCAGGGGACCCGTGTGGGTACGAAGGGGCACAGATGGGTGTAAATTTGAAAAACTCTTATTACTCCAAAAATAATAATGCATTCAAATCAATGTTGTTATGAATTATTTACCTATTAAAGGCTGTAATAACTTCATGCCAAATACTTCCATTTGCAAGTCATTTTTTGAAAATATTGCATATTATGGGTTTCCCCCCCCCCAAAAAACAGGGTTTTTTATGACAATAAAGCCATAAAAACCTAAAAAATATTTAAAAAATAATGAAAAACTTTATATCTGTGGTTAGGTCTGAAGTTGTTTAAAAGATCTGATGTGAAAAAAATCAGAAAAAAAATTCATATATGATATTGCTATATCACCTTTTGTCAGGGGACCCGTGTGGGTACGAAGGGGCACAGATGGGTGTAAATTTGAAAAACTCTTATTACTCCAAAAATGATAATGCATTCAAATCAATGTTGTTATGAATTATTTACCTATTCAAGGCTGTAATAACTTCATGCCAAATACTTCCATTTGCAAGTCATTTTTTGAAAATATTGCATATTATGGGTTTTCCCCCCCAAAAAAAACAGGGTTTTTTATGACAATAAAGCCATAAAAACCTAAAAAATATTTAAAAAATAATGAAAAACTTTATATCTGTGGTTAGGTCTGAAGTTGTTTAAAAGATCTGATGTGAAAAAAATCAGAAAAAAAATTCATATATGATATTGCTATATCACCTTTTGTCAGGGGACCCGTGTGGGTACGAAGGGGCACAGATGGGTGTAAATTTGAAAAACTCTTATTACTCCAAAAATAATAATGCATTCAAATCAATGTTGTTATGAATTATTTACCTATTCAAGGCTGTAATAACTTCATGCCAAATACTTCCATTTGCAAGTCATTTTTTGAAAATATTGCATATTATGGGTTTTTCCCCCCCAAAAAACAGGGTTTTTTATGACAATAAAGCCATAAAAACCTAAAAAATATTTAAAAAACAATGAAAAACTTTATATCTGTGGTTAGGTCTGAAGTTGTTTAAAAGATCTGATGTGAAAAAAATCAGAAAAAAAATTCATATATGATATTGCTATATCACCTTTTGTCAGGGGACCCGTGTGGGTACGAAGGGGCACAGATGGGTATAAATTTTGAGGGATGCTCAAGGGTTAATTGCCCCTTGGGGATAAATAAAGTATTTCTGATTCTGATCACTGTCATAAATTTTGTTTTGTGGATTAAATGTTCTATTTTTATCCAGCATTTCCAGTTATCTGTATTTTTATTATTATTAATTTATGTTTAACCATTTCCTGATAAAAATACACAAATGTTCTCAGTCCCTGCTTCCATCACAGTGTGATCCTGGCTACAGAACTATTAGCACATTCACAGCCTGCAGCAGCTTAACTGAGGTAGAGGAGCTGTGGTTTGGAGGCAAGTTTCCCCAGTTACACTGAAACAGTGCACTCAGTGACATACAGCCAAGGCTAACTGGCTGGCAGTAGGGCTGCCACGATTTGTCGACTAGTCACGATTACGTCGACTATCAAAATCGTCGACGACTGATTTAATAGTCGACGCGTCGTTTGAAACTTTGTACGATCACAAAAGACGCAGGAATAAGTGGCAGGATTTAAGAGTGTAATAACGGACTGAAACAGAAGATGGCAGCATTGCATGTACAAGGATGTCAGCTACCGTTAAACCCCGAAGAAGAAGAAGAAGAAGCAGCTGTGTCCCAGAATTCATAGCGCGGCCCAGCGCAGTTTCCAACAATGGCGGCAGCTAGTTAGTTTTAATGTTACTCTTATTATTCTTTCTGGGTCACAAAATAAACGTTTAACATATTTTCAGGCGAGAATGTAGCTGTGTAAACCTCAAATATCTGCTCAGTTTATCAGGACACCACATATTTTCAAAAGCGCTCCGACGTTTTCGGAGACATCTGTTACCCACTAGCTCGTTAGCTAGCCGGGGGCTAGGCTCACTAGCGCCGTGAGAACACCGGACTCCCCACAAATCGTTTTCAAACCCACTGCTGTCTTTCGCTACTCAGGTTAAATATATATGAGTCACTTAGATAACTTAAAATGTTATTGTTTGGCTTTTTTTTTTTTAGTATTTTATTTGTTCCTGAGTAAATCAGTTTGTCTGAGATTAAAGTTATAGTTTTTACACAGCTGAATAAACGTCAAGCAGACAGCTGATTATCAGAAGTGTGAGATGCTCCAGAATATACTCCAGTGTCCTGTTATATTTTAGATAGCAAGGAGTTTATTAATCTTCACCGAAACAATCTGCAAATTTCATTAAAATTCAATAAACTATCATCTTGTCTTTATTTTTAGTGAGCACATACCTTAAACACTTAAAGCTGTAAGCTAATGATAGTTATATAAGAGCAGATGCTGCTGGTGCAATAAGCTGTAGTTTTACGTCGAATGGATGATGATCTGATTAGTCGACTAATCGCAAAAATAATCGGTGACTAGTCGACTATCAAAATAATCGTTTGTGGCAGCCCTAGCTGGCAGTGAAGCCATCTGAAACAGCAGTAGCTTCAAATGCAAACTTCTGCATGACAAATGTGTCCCTCTCATCCTGCATTAAGTGAAACAGACACACAAGCCATTGTTTTCGATGGCCAATAAAACTGCTGCAATATTAAAGATTAAAAAAACAAAAAAGAATGACAGATGGTACAAACAGTTAACCGCTGATGGGGTCACTTATTACGGCAGCTTGTTTTAATTTCCACTTTTCTTTAAAAAAATAATAAAAAATTATTCTAATTGTGCTTTTTATGTTCTTTTCTGCTTAAGATTAAATGAGAATTGATCCTAAAAATACTATAATATGACTTCTTTTTTCAAAACCAAAGTCACCGTCCTGTGCTAGCCATGAGAAAGAATACAGCTTTAAGACACTTCAACAAATGGCTTCATCTTTTTGATCTGGGACCTTATCCATTTATATGTATGTATGTATGTATGTATGTATGTATGTATGTATGTACACCCATTTTAATTAGAATATAAACTTGGAACTTCAAGTGGCAATTTGTGTCACATTCATAGAAGGTCAGGAAAACAAAGTGACTCACCAGGACTTGGACTGCCCGAAGTGCAAGTAATTGATGCTGTAGAGGTCCATGTCTTCAGTGTGCCAAGCAAAGGTTGTCTTCCACATGCCAAAATACAAGTATGGAGTGTTGACACCCTCAATGACGATCCCACATTCCTGCTCCACCATATCCAGCAGTGTGTTTAGATGGCCGATGTTCCATTCTTCAATGTTCTGGAGAGCATGCAATTATGAATATCAAGTACAAGGGAACCTGCACGCTACACTTTCATCAGTCCATCAATCTCCATCAATGACCACCAGATGGTGCTGTAGTCATATTACTCACTGAGCACGATTTTGAAAGTTACAACAGCAGCAAAAATCTTGAAATATAAAAGTTGTAAACTCCTAAAGCAGCTTTCTATCACAATTACATGGTGCATTTTAATTAAGTTCTAATAATAATAATAATAATAATACTAATGGTGAAAAAACAACCCTGAAAATTGCCCATTGATGGAAAATAAACTACTATAAACCTATTAGGCCAGAAGTGGTTTATTTTTATTTAAAAACAAACAAACAAACAAACAAAAACAAATTCAAGAATATTTTAAAAACTTAATAAAAATTGTCATTATCCAGACAAACTTCACCCACCTCATCATAGATGGAGCCGCTCACATCAGCACCATAAAGAGGTGACACAAACGTCAGGTTCTTCCAATACTTCCTCTCGAGGTCATCAAAGTCTTTGTGTCGTGGCGTGCAGTACCTGCAAACAGAACAGGACAGGTTGTATTGTAAGCAGTGTGGTGCCCTTCAACTAAACCCTCAAACAAGCACTGTGCAAACATTTACAATCAGCAAATAGACTGTAATAAAATAATTTAAGTCCAATGTATATAAGAGTTTGAGCTTTTGTAGTAGTTCTGCTACAGTGCCAAGGTTTTCATTTGTTACATTATTCTTCTGCCTTAATAGTTATAGCATCTACACGACAATTTATAAAGAAAATGTTTATAAAATTTAAAAAAAACAACAACACAGCAACATAATATAGTTTGAACTGGCTTTTTACCGTCACTAGCACCACAACTACCACTACCCACCATGACCCATTTCACTTATTTTAAGACAGTATTATTTTCAAACTCATGGTTATCAGGACAAACAAAACCTTCAGCTTTTTAAAATACTGTGCACTGGTGTTAAACAGTATTAGTTTAAAACAGAAAACCTGTCTGTTCTTTCTGGCACCCTGATGCCAATTGTAGGTACAAATAACACAATTCCTGATTTAGTGTGAAATATTAGAATGCACTTTTATTGTTTATTTATGTTCTCCATCATCGTAGTTGCACTATATTTAGTAACATTCATGTTTTAAACCATGCTGAGTAAGAGCAATAATTGCACCATCAAAGCTTACAAGGACACTATCGTGCAAAACATCACGTCAGATACTGCATTTGTATGCAATCATTTACGAATGAAGCCCCTGAGGTTGGGACCGACTTACTTCTTGCTATTGGCCAGCTTGCGGTATTCACCCACAGTCATAGATTTCTTCTGAATGTTGTACTGGGTGAACAGACCCGACTGACCCGTCACCACTTGGCTGATGGGAGCTGGAATCACCATGTCCTCGATTGTGTCATAGGACTTGCGTGGCTTCCATCCTGCAGGGGGAATCACCTGGAGAAAAAAAAAAGACGCTTAACCTTTACAAGGTCAGCAGATTCAAAATCTATTCAAATTCAAAGTATGCAGATTAAACCTTTGGAAATTTAGATGGTGGATTCTGCTGATATCAGCTTAAAACTATAAATGGTTCTTACAAGCATTTTCTAACATGCTTTGATCATTTTAAACATTAGTAATGATGTTAGATTGAACCTTGGCTATGCAAAAACAGGTAGGAAACTAAAAGAGATGCACAGGATTCAAAATGTTACAGCAATACTTCACTAAAACAAAACAAAAAACATCTAGTAAGAAGACTGAAGTGGATATGTGGGTACATATATGTGTGTGTGCCTGTGTCCTGAAATCACCTTTGCCAGGCCAGCGCGATGAGCTCCTTGACTCTCCATGTAGGCGATGTATTTGGCAAAGTCTTTGAACTCCTCCATTGTGGGCCTGAAAGTCATGATCTTGCAGCTGGGGTTCTTGGCAGCAGCTGGCGGCAGGGGGGCCGGCAAAGGTACGGGAGACACCTCCGCACCTGGAACAAGTTCTGGGGCCACATTTGGGTCTGCAGGCTGAACTGGATTGAGGTGTGGAGCAGCATTGTGTTCAGAGATTACCACTTTATTCAGGTTTTCAGCTATTGCTGGCTCCAGAGTGGGAATCTGGTTTTGGGCTTCATTTGAGCTGAGAGTAGGGGGAGACACTGGGTCAGGAGGAGTGGAAGAGGCTGGGGCGGGGTGAGGACCCAACACATCTTCCATGGGCATGTCGGTAGCCATTGGCTCTTGGAAAGATTGCAGGTAAACCTGAGGAGGAAATCAGTGGTGTTCAGGGCACACACAGTCTGCCTCAAATACATTCAAATTACTGAGAACTTTGCAAAGGCAAATTACACAAAACTGCAAGTGAAAGAAAAGGAATCTATGTTTTAAAAATATTTTTCTAAAAAGGAAAAATCCAACTTTCTGACTACAATGTGTGATTATTTTTGTACATTTAAATAAAAACAAAAAATTAAATACTGAAAAAAATATGGAAAATTAAAAGATTGATTTTAAAAATAAACAAGACCAAACAACTCAATCTTAGTGCAATCTACACAGCTGTTAACACAAAAAAAGCAGACCGGTCCACTTCCTTCACCAAATAGGGGTGTCCTTGATCATAACATTACTGAAGGCACTTCCTAACCTACATTTTAGAAGTGTCACTTCTGCATCTTGTCAAATTTTGTGTCAAACAAATTCAATGGCTCTCATTCTCTTAAGGCTTACCACAGACTTTTTAAAATCCAAATGTGAACATAAACACCAGAAAGTAGCAAGCACTAAAACTTCATTCAAAAAACTCACTCTAAACCATCTTCTCTCATCAGCACTTTCACTTTATATCAGTGTTTTTGAATATTCAGAAGCATTTTTAATTACCACTGTTTACATTTTCAAGCTAAGTTTTAATACCATGATTTAGGGTTGTTGTTTTTTTTGTTCTGTGTAAGACAAAACCTACAGCCTTCAGTTTAGCTAATTAACTTAATGTTATAACCATTTTAAAACATCATTTAAAAGCTTTACCTATTAAGCTGCCAGCAGTCCACTTAGATTCACTTGTTTTAATAAGATAAAAATCATTCACTGCCCTCTCATCAGCAGCAGTGGATAAATAGACAGAGCCTAAAGTACCTAAGCAGTTTGTATTGGTGGACAGTACCTCCCCCAACCACCTCTCCAATTTGCAAGTCGCTGCCGCAGGGCTAGACAACATTAACGGGTGAGACTTTGGATAAACTGACGGGACATTGTGACTTTTGTTGGACTAACTAAACCTTTAAGTAATATTTTCATTGGTTGGTTGAGCCTTCATTATGCAATACCATCACTGCCTCATGGCAGAAAATTGTATCCAGCCAGTAATTGTGCAAGTGTGACGTTTTAGGATCAAAATAAAGAAATACAAATAAGGATTTGAGTTTTTGCATTTAGAATAACAATAACCTGATCCTAATTGATCCATCACTTATGTGACTCCGTATTCATTAATCTAATCATGTTATACATATTAACATAAGACAATATCAGTGATCAATGCATCCATGTTCCTTAAAAGGTGCATAAATCAAACATTTTTCTTTTTCTCCAAACAACTACCTAATAAGGCTATCAACAAACACCCTGTTGATAGGAAGTTAATATCTGCTGGAAGATCAACTGTGGCACTGTGAACAACACGTGTGCAGTTCACTTCACAACTTTGCAGTGACTGTCCCCATCTGCGCTACAGACAGCATGTTCACTGTTCAATCACAGTTATAGAAGCGTTTTAGCTTTATGTTTGGTGGGTCAAGGAACAGTAACCATTTTCAGCGCTGCACATGCACTAAAAGATACACACTGCTGCATTGCTAAATGTGCCTTGCATTATCCTCATTCACAACTTCAAACAGATCTTACGCCCACGAGGTTAAAACAGCAGTAGTGTACTTCCCACTCCGACTTTCTGACACGAGATAATGCAAATTGCGCTTCGTTTGCATGAAGCACAAAAGCCCACAGTACATATGAAGAAATGTGCTGTAGCCTTAAGCGCAGCCAAGTTTGAAATTAACGAAAAAAAAAAAGGATAAGAGCTAACTAAGTTTGCTTTGCTGAAACTGACATATAATCCTCGTAAATACAACTACTCAGTGACCGAGACATTTCATAACACATTTCAAAGCATTCATTTCTTCAAAGCCCAGAGCAACAATTTCAAACTAGTTTTACCTTTAAAATTAATTCTGACTGGTTGGAAAGGGATTTATTACATCTTTCCAATGACTAACTGCTTTAGACGCCGGGACCCTCTTTCTAACTGAGACTGACCTACTAAAGTGAATGGAGGCCACATGACCCCCAGCTGGCTCATCACAACAAACAGGGGCCTTTAACTCCATTTAGGCCTAAAACTTAATTCAACTGTGCAGCAAGCAGCCCCCTCGAGAGGGTAAAACTCATAAAATATATCAGTTACCCAGGTGGATCTTTCTCGGCTTTGTAAGTGTAAAACGGCGCTGCTCGGTTCCATAGTATCAACTTATTATTGGCAGCTACTGCTAAAGGCGACCATAGCCCTGCACAACTGCCAATAACTATTAGCATTTTAACCCACATAGTGAACAAAAGAAAGCCAGCCGAAGCTCTTTAAGGTCCGTAAATTGCACTGCCTGTATAATCGCTTAATGCAACAGCAGCACATAGGCACATATCAACCATTTCATTTTAAGGAGCTACATATCATCGTGTCCTGACGCAAATGTATTCCTAGCCAACGCTGGCTAGCTTCTGCTTAGCTACTTCCATATCTGCATTTAGAAAGGAAAAAAACAAAACAACAACGACGGAACACACTCCGTGAATAGACGAGAGTATGGTCTCTGCAATTTACTAAAATAAATATAAGTAAGGAAATATTACCTCCTGCGGCAAACTATAGCCCTGTCCCTGTTTCGTTCAGTCGTTTTAGTTTCGTTTAGAACAGATTCCCTGGATCGATTTTCTTCTAGCATTAGCTTGCTGGGCTTGTCGTTGAGGACGCGCCTACTTTCACCAATTGCCTTCTGAGTGGTTTAAACACGTGATGGACGGTTACTAGGAAACGTATGATTGGTTTACTCGGTTACCGACACGCAGAGTAACCAATTAAATCAGACGTTTGCTATTCCATGGTTTCCGTGGCTCTCACGCAACCAATGTGTACGTCACGCACGTACACACTGCCGGGTTTGCTCAAGGTTGCTATGCTCCGTTGGCCAAGAGAAAAATAGAATACCCTCAGAGCAGGGGTAAACACGTTCAGCCGTCCTGACTACACTTGTATCACTTTTCAAGTTTCATATCTAAATTGTAAGTGTTAGTGTTAGGACAGCTTCCCACCATGACATTATAATTAAATGTAAAGTCACATATCAATTTCGAACATTGTTTTTCATTTAAATTCCTACTTTAACTAAAAACTGTGAAAAGGGTAATATGTGCCCCCCCCCAAACATTTCCCCCCAAAAACACGTGTCAAATTTTTTACTTTATTGAATAACACTGAAAATGCATTGACAAAAATTCTGCACAAAATATGTGCAATTCTAAAACTACATATCAAAACTACAGACTAAAAAACAAAACAAAAAAAATTATACAATTTCAGAAAATATACATTTCCCAGTCTATGCAAATATTTGTATCTCCATCAAAACCCGAAGTGCTGGCACGTGGATAAATAACACACTGCTGCTGAAACTCACTGAACTGCATTTATAAAAAAGACAAAAGGCAGTAAAATTCAGTTTAGTTGAATTTCAGGATCAGCATGTGGAATTTCCTTAACATGTAAATCAAGCATTTTCTGTTTTGTTTTTGTTTGGTTTTTTCCTTAAATGAGGTCAGATAACACAGGTGACCACTGGAGACACAAAAGGCTGACTGAACACCCCCTACATAGATGGCAGAAATAAGATTATAAAAAGATGAAAAGTACACTTTTAAACTTTAAGAAAAATACAATTTTCTAGACAAATACATTTACGTGTCAGGGACATCTAGAGAGCTTGATAGATGGGAGTTCTACATTAAACTCTTGGTTAAGCACTGCTTTTTCTTTGGACTTTAATAAAGTGAATCTTTTCAAAACAAGGGATATCCAAATCTATGCCAGAGGATAAAATTTCTTTAGTAATCTATCACGTTTGGCATCTGAATGTTTTATCAAATTCATAACAACTTTTACAAACTTAATATACAGCTAGAAACATTCCTGTATCAAAACATTCAGGGAACTAGTATAGCTAGAAAATCCAACATCTGATGACTAGGCTACTTGGCCTCAGACTCAAGTGCAGGAACACAAAACTGATCTGGGTCAGTTTGCTCTTGAATGTTGGATATCATCTATATCCAAGAGAAACAGTGAGATTTTAATCATGTAATCAAGCCAGGAAAAACAAACACAAACTTTTTAAAATCTCAACTGCGTGATCAGAATTAAGACAAATTGCACCAAAATGAGGGCCAACCTCACAGCAAAGCAGAACAGACTGGATGATAATAAAATCCTTGAATAATTACAAAAAAAAAAAAAAAAAAAAAAAAAAAAAAAAAAAAAAATCTTCAAACAAGTTGGACAGAATGGCTTAACCACTTAACATCCTCTTTTAAAAGAGCTAAACACAGATATTTAGTTTAAAATGATACAATTTACATCATGGATAACATTAGCATTAGTTAATGAAATAGACTGAAGCACTTGGAATTTAAAAAAAGAAAAGAAAAAAAAAGTCGAGGTTGAAGGTATTAATGGAGTAACGGTACAGCCAGTTAAAGGGATTTTTAAATTTATCTTTTAACACCACATCATTGCAGATCCAAGGTGATGATATTATTGAAGTCCACAAATATTGCAGTTTTATAATCATAGAATATATTAAAAGAAACTGATTCTTTATTGCCTCTACTGAAAACGGCCCTTACAGTTTACGTCTCATTTCCTCGAGGGCTGAGTAAGTAGCACCAATGATCACCGCCCGTTGCTGTACCCTGGGAAAAACTGATTTAGAATGTCTTGCAGGGATTTGTTGACCGACATGGAGTAGTTCTTGCCCAGGTCGTGCCTGCAGGCCGGGCAGGTGTACACCTCTGCTTTGAAGGACCGCTGAAGGCATTCCTGAAGGAAAAAAAGTAGAACAAGTTCTTGTTAAACAATAGCAGGTTTTGTTAAATAACAATTTGTGATGCATTTATCAGAGGTGTTAGTAGATCAAAAAGATACTCTAAGCACCAAAGCAATCAATGCTATCACTGCAATACAATAAGTTTTCACAACATCACTCATTAAAAACATCCATATAGAGCCTTTCAACATTCTCAGCAAACCCCATTATAATACCTCGCTCCATACGGCAAACAGCTACACCTCCAGCCAGTCTGCCAAATTTCTAATGTTCAAAGACGACACCACCCTAATCAGGCTCTGATAAAGAGGAGTCTGACAATCTAGTGACCTGGTGCAGAGAAAACAACCAGGAGCTCAAAGTAACTGTGGCAATAACAGGACTTCAGGAAGAATCCAGCCCATCATCATGCATCGCTGCCAGTGGACACTTTCCTATTCTGGGAACAATTATCTCTCAGGACCTAAACACACAACCTAATCAGCTCCCTTATCAGGAAAGCAGCAGAGGATGTACCTCCTGTAGCAGCTGAAGAAATTCAACCTGCAATGGTGCTACAGGAGGTACCATTAGTGAATGAATCCATAAAATATCACAACTAGGTGCAACAAAACTTTGTGAACTCCATTACTAATAAATGCTTTGCATTCTGCTTTATTTGACAACATTATTCTGTTAAGTAGCTTACTACGTGACAACTATGAGGAATACAAAAGTTAATATGTAAAGGTTTAAAGCTAAAGTAACAAGAGCACCCCTGAAAGGCAAGGGCTAACATACTTCAGTCAGTCTGTTTTTTTTCCCCCCATTACAAGGTGATGATGTCGGCCTGTTATGGAGTCACGGATATCGTTGGGCATCAAATTGCAAAAATAAAGTGTGTAGTAAAGCAGTTGATATATAACTCTACATGATTTCTTGGAATTTTTTCCAAGGTCAACTTTGACCTTGGACACTAACAATAAAGGTTAAGGTCAAATGATTAACCAACCTAGTTACTCATGTCTCCTAATGGCCTAGTATATTGTTGTGAAGCTTGAAGATTTTGTATTACTGTGATAGAAAATTGAGATGAATAAAGTGTTTACTGATTTTCACATTTAAAAATGACCTTGACCCAATTTCTAGCAAAAATAAACCAGTTTTAGCTGTTACTGGTATCTACTATCACACAAAATTTAAACATGATCTCTACAACATACTACAGAATAAATATTACCAAGTGGTAAATTTATTAGAGCAACAACTCTAGATTCGGGACATTAGTAGTTTCTTACCCTGCAGACATTGTGTTGGCACTCTGTGGTGACGGGCTGATAGACCACTTCTTGGCAGCAAATGCAGAGGAAAACTTCTTCAACTTTGTTCAAGAATTTCTGCAGAAAAAATAAAAATAAAAATTAGATCAGTTTTATAGACAGTTTCAGTGGTTTTTGTTTTACGGAGGAACACAGGCTTCTTATTTCAAGTTGCATTTACTATGCACATAAGTTTGAAATTTGCAAGTGATTACACTTGCAAAAGCACAGTGTGGTTTTAAAATGTTGCACTAAGAGGTTCCACCCAGCAGCCAACTGTCACACAAACCAATAATATTGGTAAAGTGAATGGTTTTTATAAAGCACTTTTCTACTTTGAGCATCAAAGCACATTCACCCATTCATACAAGCACTTTCCCAAATAGTAAATTCAGTAAATGTTTACAAAAAAACAACAACGACAACAAAACACTATTAAAACATTGTGGTAATTTGAACAAATGTACAGATATTCTTACCGGTCCAAGTGACAGTGACTCCATGGCTTCATCCCACAGCTTCTTGTTTAGCTTGTCATTTTTGATGAGTGCCTTTTGCTCCTGGGACAGCTTGTACATCTCTACCTTGACTTTCTTAGGAGTTTTGGCTGGTGGGGTCTTTGAGGATTCTAAGAGAAACAAAGACATTTTCCATTAATAAGCAGCTTCTAGGATGCAATTTTAGTTAAGCTGCTACATAAAAACAATGTCAAATACATGAGCAATATCATGTTTTTTACATTTTCCAAAAACAAAGCACAGTTATGATATTAGCAACTTCCACATAGACAAACAACATACCGCTGCCCTGAGATTTTCTCTTCCTTTTAGCCTTGCTGGGTGTCGCCTCCTCTTCCACTTCATTTTTGTTCTCTTTCTCTTTCTGATAGCCTGCAGGATACTGGAACAATAAAAGTAGTTTATTAGTTTACACTACAACAATATGTAACAGTCAGCAGGTAATTAATGAATTGAAAACATCTAAGATGTAATGCATTTATTTACAAGGCTACATTAAGTGTATTACATTAAACTTAATATTTTTAGTAATGCAGAAGCTCATTTTCTCAACAAAATACAGAAGAACACAATGTTTATTTTATCCAGCACCAGGACTAAAAAATATCCACCATTGCTGAAAAGAAACAAACAAAAAGTAAAGAAATTAAAAAAAATAAATAAATAAATAAATAAATAAATTGTATGGACAATATAATCTAATGATCTCTACCTGCATGGTGAGACCCAGTTTCTTGATACGTTCCTTGCCTTCTCTGGTCCATGGTGCTGGTTCGTCATCATCACGCTTTAGCAGGTACCGCCAGACCAAGAAGCCTGATTTTCCTTTGTCTGGCCAGTACTTCACCACCTAAAGTAAGACAAAGATCTCAAGTAAAACTAAAATAGTTGCAATATTGTGAAATCACTGCAGATTTTTTTACCAAAGGCAAAAAAGAAATTCTAGTTTTCCTTCATACCTTATATATTCCATCGTATCTGTTCCCTTCCTCGGGGCAGTATTTACTGTGCTTGCGTCCCTTGCAGCTGCGTACTACTCTAACTGGTTTGCCTGCCTTCCAGTTTTTGGCTTCTGCTCCATTTTTGTCATTCACAGGGATGTTGCAGTTGAGAGCCAGCGCCCTGATGAGGCCCAAAAACAGATGATTTACATATGCAAAGGAAGATCTAAGCAGACAAATTGAAAATTAACACCAGTAAGTTTTTATAGCCTTGTCATACCGGTTCATGTGTGTAAGTGTCTGATCGCATGATTGCTCCGCAGTCCTCTTGTTTCCAGACAGATCTCGCCCACCAGAGCCAGTGTAGGTGAACTCATTACCATCATCCTATAGTTTAAGAAGCACCAAAGATATTAAAAACACTAAACTTCACAAAGTTTCTCATCAGGCTATTGCATAAAATAAATACAGTGTTTTCAAATATAACTGCTAACACTTGAAAAGCAGTATTATTTGACACCATTTTGATCAAAACAACAAACAGCAAGCTCCCCCCCCCCAGTAACATGTTCTCACTACTTTGCTTTTCTTTATAGAACATACAAAAACATACCACATCATCCTCATAGCCTCCTGCCAGGACCAGAGAATAGGCACCATCATTGCTCCTGCCATGAATTCCAGCTACATGAGGCCTATGAACACCAGATTCACTGACCTAAGGGTGGGAAATTAAACAGTTATTATTATTATACCATTATTATTCCAAGGTACAGGAATAAGTCATCACAAACGATGATAAGCCATGAAGTGAGGAAGGAAAAGAAAACAAACAAAAAAAACAAAACAGACCTGGACTCTGAACTTCCATAGGGAACCGACAGGAATGCCAGGGATTGGGCCATAGTGATTGGATGGAACAATGGTGCACTGTTTGGTTCGACCGACACAGGCCATACCCTAAAATAGGAGATAAGGCAAATCATTTATGATGTGTAATTGTCATTCCCATAATGAGGAAAAAAAAAAGCTGATAAGTTTAAGATTCATATTGTGTTAGCACTCACCTTGCCCCAGTCCCTTTGGCTCGAGGAGCTAGCAGAAGCCATCTTAGCTTTCTTCTTGCTCTCCTTCAGCTTCTCTCCAGCCAGCACAACCTCACTGACATCATTACGACAACCTGGGCAATACCTGCGAAATGTAAAGTAAAAGGTAAACCCGAGCCTGACACACTGATGATAATTTTTTAAGTCTTCCATTCTAACATTTGATGATTTTGTGGCTCTGTTCAATTTTAAATGAATGCTGGATTTCTGAATCTACCTACCAGTCCTCATCCTCAGGGATGGTGGTGAGTGGAGGATTCAAACAGTAGGTGTGATAGGCCATGTCGCATTCATCGCACAGCAGCTGTTTGTCAGGATCCTGCTTGATGCCGCAGATGTGGCAGTTACACCAGCGACAGTTCTTTTTGGGATCATCTTTACAGTGCTTGCACTCAGGTCCATTTGATCCTGAAGATTGCATTCATTTTGATTATGCATTTCATTCTGCAACATTCCTTAGTGAAAGGTTAAGTTCAGATTTCTAGATTATGACTACTGCTACACATCTTTGCAATTTTAAATGCAGTTTTTAAACCCACTTTTTAGTGGACTCTCAGATCCAGCAGGGGCGTCACCCAACGAGCCAGGCTCCTCAATTTTGTAGATTTCAGTGACGAACATGATGCGGCAGTCATTAAGAGAGTCACCAGCATCACTACATTTTAAACAAAAAACATAAAGGAGCCTGTTAGAATAGTCAAACAATATAATCTAACTTCCTCCTGCTTTCCATGTTGTCCAAGCTTAAACAGAAGGTAAAAGAAATGACAAACATGAGGATAACAGGAAGCTTCCGATGCATGTACAAAAAGGTTAGTTATATTTTAGGTCGTCATCAACACAAAACTAAACCCGTTTGATATCAGATACAATAATCAGACGTAATGTTAATGAAAGCCATTTATCCTCCAAACGACCATACACACAGTTGGTTAAACTGTCAAAAATTGTTTCAGTGGCATCCACTGATACCACAGCAGGAAATTAGCTTCTACACACCTGCTGCTGCGGCATTCAAAAACCAAACTATGAGATACTGTTACAACAGACCTTAAAGAAAATGTTTATCATCTACCACAGCCAGTGAAATGTTCTTATATGTGACAAGTCGTAACAGATGCTACAAAGCACAACAACTCCAACTTGTATGCAACGATGGCCTTACCCAAGGATAATCTTAGCATAGATCTCTCGCTGGGTGCGCGTCTCCCGCTTCCTCTGGATCTCAGCATCATACCAGTAGCCACGTTCCTTGGGCTCATCTGGGTTGTAGTTAAGCATGACAACCATTCCTGGCTCCAGCTGGTGCCACTGGTACACAGTACGAGCACGTGGCCGAACGTCCTTTGCCAGCAGCTGAATCACACCATTCTCTGCATAGCTGTGAAAGTAAAAACGATGAATGATTTTGCAATTCAAAGACAAGCAGTGCTGCAGCATGGCCAAAACATAAAAAACACGTCTGAATAGTAAGGACCAGTAGTCATTGCAGCAGGTTTGAACCAATACACCATTCACATGAATGTTCCCTCCAACACTAATGTGCTTGCCATCTAATAAACAAGAGCACCTTTCAATGAGGGCACATATCAACAGAGCAATGCCTTCCCTTTATATATATTGTACTTATTTAACAAATGGGAAAACCTGTTTCATTGTACAGTCTCACTGAGCAAAATGAGAACTTACAGTTCAGAGTCCGTAAAAAAATTTTTTAAAAAACATTCTTCAATGTAACAACTGCATTGCTCGCAGTATCAAATTTAAACAGGACCATCAGTTTTCATCTCCAGTGTGTTTGAGAAGAGCTTTTAAAGTAGCTTACATCGTGTCAATGTATTTGTTAGGATATTTAGCTGCATCTTCTTAGATCTTTCAATTAACATTTTCACTGCTGCAACAAGTTGGTTTGTAGAATTACAACACCTGACCCACTAAAACCAAAATCAGAGCTCAAACTGCTGAATGATGACCATTAGTACAGAAACTCTGCTCTGTGCTGCTACATGACAAATACTGCGTTGATACAGTGATGTGATGGGGGGAAAGAAAAAAAAAAAATTAGTCATTAGTACGAAAAATGATTCTTACTCTTCATATTTGACATGGTACAGTATATCCTCAGCTGGCTCTGCCTCTGCAGCCTCTTCTTTGGGCGTCTTTGTAGTCTTGGTAACGTTTACAATCTGGGCCTCAAACCATGCTCCCATGTTCAAGTCTCTTGCATCCACCAGCTCATTGATCTACACACACACACACACACACACACACACACACACACACACACACACCAAGAGTTAGCAAACTTTTGACACTTTAAAACTGCAGTCACTTTTTCAGAATAATTCATAAAATGTCTTTTGACTATTCCCCACCCAAAAATAGTTTAAGTTCACTACAAAGTGGCTCATTTGATGTCTTGTAAAAATGAAACCTTTGCACGCTGCCCTTTTTGAAGCTTGGACAACAGAACTCATTCCATTCACTCCATGCACATGTCATCCAAACTGCCTACTTTTGTAGACAATTTGGAAGACCATCACAATCACATCAGAGGGAAAGTGAAGACAGCAAATCCTAAACTGCATCCAGAAGTCTCTTACTGATAAGATAAAGTAAAATATAATATTGCATAAATGCACAGAATGCATATTAAAAAAAAAAAAAGATATATATATATATATATATATATATATATATATATATATATATATATATATATATATATATATATATATATATATATATATATATATATATAAAACAAACATCTGGAGTAGTCATTGCTTACACGACTTTTTCGGGCTACATATTCCCAATTTATCTTATCCAATTTCTCTTTGCATTGTGTTTTGAGTTTGTTTTTTCTTAATCCCTATCACTTTTTTTTTTAAGATTGTAGCCAGAAACATCAACATCACAGTGGTAGCAGTTCTACATTGTATCGCCACCCTACCACAGCTGGCTTAAACAGGAAGTAATACACATCACATTCAATGTGACCACAGTCTTTAGCGCATACCTTGTAAAGTCCAAATCCAGGGTCGATGAGTTCTGGGGCGTTTGTCTGTGCAGAGGTTCCCGCCGTCTGACCTTCTGTCTCGCCATGAGTCGAACTCTTGTCACACTCGCTCTGGGTTGAGCCGCAGCCAGAATCAGAGTCTGAGAGCTCTGCCTCTTTGTCCTTGCTCTTGACGACATCAACAGGGGGCAACTGCTGCCTAACAAGCAGCTGCACTATATCATTTAGGCCTACATTGTAATCAAATATAGTATGGCCATCTTCCATCTGATATAAACAGGAAAAAAAAAAATTGTAGATATCATTTATAGCATTTTACATTTTGTCTGTGACTAAATGCTAAAGCAGGGCTGACAATTGAGCTACAACCATCACTGAGATCATTTCAGCTACTGCACTAAAATGTAATAAAGTCATTTATTAACACCAACCATGCTGGCTCACCTGCTTGCCCCGGTAGAAGAGTCTCTGTCTCTCTGGCTCCACCTTGAAGATCTCCATGATTTTGAGACGCAGCTCGTCCACCTTGGTGAGTTTGGACAGGGAATCCACCCGATGGGTTTCCTTCCCATCCATTGTGCGGACTTGAATCCACATTGCAGCTGCCCTGTGTCAACAATCAAACACCACTCCCATTATAGCTAGTTATTTTCAATAGCACACTAATGACAAGTCTTTCCTGAAAGATTTCATTTCATCTTTTAATCCAGCAGTAGTACACACTCTGTCATAGTACAAATAGAAATGTGAGAGGAGTGCCATGCTCGTTTTTTCTGCAGTGAAGTTTAAATGAAAAACCAAAACATATCTGCTAATCATTTGTATTTAAATGCATTTCATAGTGAATAGTACTACATGGTACATATTTGAGCTTTATCTAGAAAGATCTGAAGGTGTGAACCAAACTTTCGGTTTCACCATTCACTGGAGAAAAAAAAATTATGACAGTCATTTTCTCTGCTAGCTGCATTCATTAATAAAGAATGTCTTTGCTCTAAACCAAATTGTTGATATGTGCATTTGTATAACATATCAGAAGACAGACAATTATCATCAACTTGAGCTTTATTCAGACAACAGCCAGACTGATATCAGCATATAACAGATATATTATATCAAGAAATATGTTATAAGATAAGGAACCAAAAATATGATTTGGCTCATTTTTGGAATCAACGCAACTACTTCGTTTATCCAGCAGAGAGCGCCCAGAGACTATTTACATTGATCACAACTGTCTGCAGCACATGTAGCAGAATACAAACAGTGGAGCAGATGGTGCTGTTAAATTTGGCATTTTCTACATAGTAAGGACCTTATTCATTTGCTAAATACATTGCTGTAAAGTTAAACAATAACCCCACCATTTCCCCTTTTAAATATAACTATCTCTGTATTTATATATGTGTGTGTATATATATATATATAAAATTCTGTAACCTCTGTCGGTGCTGTGCTTTTGGAAACCGAATTTCCCAGAGGAACCCACCCGAGGGATTAATAAAGTTTTATCTTATCTTATCATGTTCTGTGCATATATGGAAATTACCATTCAGTATTTCCTTATCAGGACCATTGCCCCCTAAAATAAATAAATACGCGCGCGCACACACACACATATATATATATATATATATATGCAGTATCACTTGTGCTTTAGATTACGCAAGTCATATAAAAATTTGTTTCATAATTATTTCTAAATATTAATTGATTTTCTTACTGTATGTTACGTTTTTGTTTGCTTTCGCATTGCTGAATATTTTTTTTCACGAGTTTATATGATAATCAAATTCTCATCTAACTGAGAAAGTTGCAGTGATTCAGAATTTGCATCGTAAAAAGCTCTGCGTGGAAGATTGTCAAAACACTACATCTGCAAAATACATCCCTAGGATTGGCTGTTTTTGTTTAGTGATCACAACAAGTTAAGACGAAACGGTCTCCAGCAGCAGAAATATGACCGTCTCCCCTCCCTACTCAGTGCATTGTACTGCTGTCAGCACTGTCACTTCAACAGAATATGAGAAAAGGGAGGGAACGGGCTGATTTAAATACAGTGCGGGAAACTAAGCTGTAGGCCACTCCCAGTTCTTTTAAAAGCACATCCGGACGCGAGGGAGCGCTAGCCAACAATGTGCCTTCGCTCCCTGACAATGAAACATACCTAAATACCAACTCGCATGTACTTTTAAACCGATTATTATAATACTACAGTGGCTTTTTATCCGCATATGTCGTCCTCTGTTGTTACAAAACAGCAAGGGGCCAGCTAAGCGGGGGTTGCGCGTTTACTTCAGCGCTCTCAGCTGAGATCCTGTTCGCTCTGCTGGCTCGAAATAAACCAGCCGCAGTCAACAAAACATAAGTCAAAACCTCGAAAACAAACTACTTGTTCCCATCCAAGGGGTACCATTTTGCCTGCGCAAATTAATACGTTTAAACGATGCTGACGAAAATGAGATTCACGTCACGCCACACCAATCCAGCCACACAGGAAAATAAACAGCCCGACGTTAGCTTATTTGTTTTTCTTAAAGAGAAGCAGTGAAGTTGCAAAGCTAACTCGGTTTACACATTTTTTGCAGATTATGTGGACGTTCCGAAGGATAACAAGTTAAAAGTTCACAAGTTCATCGCCCACCCATATCAGTGCTTAAAGCAAACCACGTTACAATTTATTTTGCAGAGCTTTTAAATACTATATTAGCAAAAGGAAGCCAGAGTACAGTCAATAGCTCTAATACTGTCCCGAAGATTATCAGATTTGACTAATTTTGACGTTTACACTTGACTGGTTGAGTAACTTGGTGCAATAAGCCAAAAAGAAAGGAGGTAGGACTTTGCCAAGTTAGCTAACCTCAGTTTGCTAGCAACTGGGTGACTAAATCAATGAGAACAATTTTTAAAAAGTAATTAAAAAACGCTGAAATTCACTTTACCTGTTTGTCCGTCCAAGCAAAAACAAGAAATTTACTTTTGAGGGAAAACGTGCACGTTTTCCCCAATTAACTCCTTAGAAGGGATGGCACGACCAATTCTATGCCTTGGTGGAGATTGATCAATGACTTATTCTTCAAGACTTTGATATCCCGCCTGCTCTCGCACTTCAGGTTCACCATTGGCTACTTTCCTCTAACCACATCGTGTCCATTGGGTAACAGAGCCGTCAATCTGGAATGTGACTGGATCTTATCATCAGCGCGCGAAACGACAATCTCGTGAGTACAACTGCCCTCCGAGTATTTATCGCGAGATTATTCGGCGCCATGTAAAACCGGTATCCCGGAGAGACAGATGGTGCTTCTGGTAAACAACTTCACTGATAGAGCTTTTTGATTGTGTCTGAACTATCACGGCTTCGTATTTGTGTTTAGAAATAGTTTCCAGTCTTCAAACTAATCAACTAAATGCATTGAACCTTTTGGTGGACTTTAATAAGCAGACCACCCGTTAGACTCCTATGATTCAGCTTAATTAATGATGTGCAATTAAGATACCTCCCCCTCATTTTGGCGGGAGCCGAAAGTTAATGAGACCAACTCAGTTAAAGCGCCTGAAAGCATGGAAAATGACAAGTGTATGTGGGAGGAATATGTGCTTTTGCGCACACTTGAGGCATGCTGTTTGTTTGCCTTTGAACTTGACACGTAAATAGCCTCCACTGTGCAATAAACTCCGTCCTAAAGCGCGGTTTATGTTTGTTCAGTATGGAGTAATGCGTTTGAGGTCACCTTCTGACCAACTGATCTGTGTATATGGCCATGACGTCAATCTTTAATAGTCAATTAAAAGTATTTATTTTAATGTTTCAAGATTATTTATTTTTCCTAGTTCCCGTTAAGGCACGATTTATTGTCTAACCCAAATCTCTTTTAATCACTTTAAATAAATGAGATGGGAAAAAATGCAGTGCTGACAAATATCTTTATTACCACATATTAGATATTTCTATTAAAAAAAAAATAAGCACTATGTGCAGGTTGCAAAATAAACTACAATACATGTGAAATATAAATAAATTCCAGTCAGTAGTGGGCATAATTATTTCTGTCCATCAAGTTTCTTCTACTTAACGAGTTCAGGGTTGTAGGGGGATGAGGCTATCACAAGGCAGAGGCTGGGTACATCCTGGACAGGCTGCCAGTCTGACACAGAGTCTTACATTTATATATACAGACAATTTAGAATCATAAAGCCCAACCCACGCGTTTTTGGACTGTGGGAGGAAACCAGAGTACTTGGTGAGAACCTACGCAGCCGCAGTCAAACTTCATACAGAGAAGGGCCCACTATGCTAGGGGAAAGGGGGGGAGGGGGGATTTTTTTTAAAAAACAAAGGGTGGTAAGTGAAGCAAGCCATAAGGAAAACACAATACAACCAGCAGAACAAGTAAATAACACGAGCAAAGCAACTGAAACTATACATGGAAAAAAAAACAGAAAGCAGAAGTTAACACAACTGGAACCAGTTCCTCCTTTGAATGTGATAAAAACAAGAAAATTGACTACTTTGAAGATTCTTTATTTTGACAGATGTTTTAAAAATCTAAGATGCGTTGCCACAAGACCCAGAAATGTGAAAAGTGTTAGATATACACCAGCATACAAAGCTGAATTTTTGGTGAAAGTTTTACTTGCACTTTGTGATAACGACAGTCAGTTAAAAGCCAACTACTCTAAAAGAAGCAGATAAAATCTTACATTTAAGAGGTCAGAATGTTACCCTACTTACTACCCTAGTTCTTGAATTGTACTGTAGTCACAGGTGTTTTAAACTTTCTCTTATAGCTCATTTCTGTTCTGCATTTGCACCCATTCCCTCTTCAGCAACATTGCGCTGCCACCAGTTGCTGGTTTCAGTGGGATGTTGCACTGCTATAGCAACCACTATTGACACAGTTTGAGAATCTATGGAATGGATCAGTATGATTACAGGGAGGAAAAATCTTTTTTTTTTAAATAATATTTTAAAATAATGTCAACAAACTTTTCTACCCTTTTTAAATCAAATTTAGTCTATATACCTACAGTGGTGTCAAAAGTGTTTCCCCCCTTCCTGATTTAATATTTTTTGTCATGTTTCAGATCTTGAAACATTTAAATATTAGACAAAGATAACATGAGTAAACACAAAATGCAGTTTCTAAAAGAAGGTGTTTATTATTAGGGAGCGAAACCAAATCTACATGGGCCTGTGTGAAAAAGTTATTGTCCCCTAAACCTAGTAACTGGTTGGGCCACCCTTAGTAGCAACAACTGCATCAAGTGTTTGCAGTAATTGGCAATGAGACTTTTACAGTGCTATAGAAGGATTTTGGCCCACTAATCTTTGCGAAATTGTTGTAATTCAACCATACTGGAGCAGGAACTGCCTTTTTAAGGTCGTGCCACAGCATCTCAATCAGATTCAAGTCAGGACTTTGCCTAGGCCACTCCAAAGCCATATAGAGGTGGACTTGCTGGTGCATTTTGGATAATTGTCCTGCTTCAGAACCCAAGTGCGCTTAGGCTTGAGGTCACAAAAAGATGGCTGGACATTCTGCTTCAGGATGATTTAGTAGATGGCAGAATTCTTGGTTTCATTTATCACAGCAAATCTTCCAGACCCTGAGGCAGCAAAAAGGCCTAAAACCATATTTTACTGTTGCTATGATATTCCTTTTCATAAATGCGGTGTTGCTTTTAGATAGATGTAATGGGACACAGACCTTCCAAAATCTTTAACTTTTGCCTCATCAGTCCACAGAGTATTTTCCCAAAAGTCTTGGGGATCATCGAGATATTTTCTGGCAAAAGTTCCTTTTGCTCTGCAGAGGTATCTTCTTGGAACTTTGCCATGCAGGCCATGTTTGCCCAGTCTCTTTCTTATGGTGGAGTCATGAACTCTGACCATAACTTAGGTAAGCGAGGCCTGATGTTCTCTGGATGTTGTTCTGTGGTCTTTTGTCAACTCTTGGACGAGTCGTCACTCAATCCAACAGATGCGCTCTTGGGGTAAATTTGGTTGGCCACCCACTCCCACTAATGGCGATCCTATTTAAGTGATTTTCTGATTGAGAACAGGTGTGGCAATAATCAGGCCTGGGTTTGGCAGGAGAAATTGAACTCAGCTTTTCAAAGTTATGATACACCACACTTATTCCCCTGAATAATAAAAACCTTGATTTAGGAACTTCATTTTGTCTCTATTTGTGTTTAAATTTGATGATCTGAAATATTTAAGTGTGACAAACATGCTTCTAGAAAACTTTGTGAACCAGGTCATTAGATTAGTTTTAGAGTAAATATTATTCATGGTATTTGATCGGTTTTCATTGTAATGATTTCCATTTTACAAATGTTTAGTTCATTAAATAAACCCATGCTGAGCCACTTTTTGAAAATAATCACTTAAAAATCTTCAGAAGCTGTTTACTATATCACGTATGAGAAGCACAGAGAGACTACCACAGTGTCCCATGAAATGCAGGGCTTTTTTTCTTTTAGATTATTTGAGTGTCTTAGAATTTAATTTTAATAAACAAAATGAGCATTTTTTAAAAAAAAAACTTTTTTTCACTTCTTAATCGTTCATGAACATCTCTCTGTCTTCTGCACAGTCCCCACTCTTGGGAGAGGAAATGAAGGAATAATGTTTTTCCTTTTCCTCTAAAGTCCCCTTACAAAGGGTCTTCCCCTTACACTGGTGGTGCAGCTGCAACTCCCAGGAGTGAATGTGTATGACTCCATAAACACGTAGCAGAGTTCTTGTTGAAAAAGTCCATCCCAGTATTGTAAACGGTTGCACACTAAAAGGAAAAGCACTGAGGAACGGCCATTCAGTTGTATGGTGTCTCCGGTGCAGTGGATCCTGGACAAAGCTGCTTGGCCGGCACTGAGCAGCACTCAGAGCTCAGGGAGGATGATAGGAAGTGTACACGGCAAGCCAAGTCATCCAGGAAATCCTTTTGTAACTTTGCTATTGCTTGAGAAAGCACAACGGGCAGCGACTGCACACATTGAAGGATGGAGTCCAGTTTCTTTTCCAGAGCCACAATCCTACTGTCCAGCTCACCACTTCGATGCTGCAGCTCTGATACCAGATCGTACATCATGTTCTGAGTCTGAAATCATCACCAACATGCTGAGGTCACTTTCAAGTATCAGGAGATAAGCAAGTCAGGGTTTCTCACTGTTTAGATTATTATAAAAGTCATAAAATGCAGAAAAGATAATGAAAAAGAGGCAAAATGTGGTTCATACTGGATAAAAATTACAATTCCTTGTGTCAAATTACTCTCAGCATCAGTCAGAGGGTAAAATTTCCTATTATATATTAGTAAAACTGAGGCAAATAAAAACGTTTGCACAAACCTTTGCAAGATCAGCAACTGTATTGGCCTGGTCAGTTAATTTCCTTTGCTCCATTTTCACTCGTCGCAGTCTAAAGTTGTAAACCAAAACTATAGTCACATTTGTGCTACAATAATATAAATGCAACATGCAGTAAATCCTAATTCACATAATCCAGAGCCACAAATTAAACTGTAACAGCATTTACTGAAACCCCTGATGGTGGCATAATGATACCTACTGGTGGATGGCTTGCAAGAATTTACGCTGATGGTGGCGTACTCTGGCATGGTCAATCTTCTTGACCAGCTTTGTGTTTTTGTAAATGAGCCATGTCTCTCTCAACACATTTGCTGCTGTGTTCTTGATCTGTGGAAGTATGTCAATGGAAAGGCAAAACAGAAATGTAGAGACATAAATGAAGCTTAAGTCAAACAGAAACTAAAATGAGCCTGAGTACTATAGGAAAGTCTTGAGCAATCCCTCATTTCTTTATGTTTTTCTGTGAAAACCTGCACGGAAATGCAGTGTTTAAAGAATAAACAGAGTTTGTACATTTCTAATGACCTGAAAAGTCAACATTTAGTATGACAATGCTAATTCTACAACAGAGATTAAACTGGCTTTAGGCAAACTTTCTCACATCTTCTTTGAGAATCTTTTAGAAATATTTCTCCAGGCCTCTTGACAGACTTTTAAACCTCTCCTTTAGATGTTGGCTGCTTTTTGTTATCATGATGATCCCACACTGTTTCAATAATGTTGAGGTCCAGGCTCTGAGGAGGCCAAAGTATGATATTGTTCCACTTCTATTGTTCACTTTTTTTTTAGTGCATTTGTATTGTGTTTGGGATCATTGTCATGCTGAAAAATGAATCACATGCTTTCCAGATAGTATCAAAATCGGATGGTACTTTTCTGCCTTTCATAATTCAATCAGTTTTAACAAGACTGCTGGCTGAATTGCAGCCACAAGCCATGACAGAGCCTCAACCATGCTTAACAGATGGCTGTGGACACTCACTGTTGTATCTCTCTACTGACCTCTGCTGAATATATCGATGACACTTTAAATCAAAAATTTCAAATTTGGGTTAATCACTCCATAAAATCTGTTTCCACTGATTTTTAGTCCAGTTCTTGTTAAATTTGTTACACTTCAGTCTTTTCTCCTCATTTCTCTTCCTCAAGAAAGACTTCTACGGGTAGCTGCAATTAACCCCCTTTCTACTGAGATCATTTCTGAGGCTTCACTTAAAAGTAGATGATTAGATGATAGGCTAGATGAATATCACCTGAGCTCTTTCCTAGATTTTTGCCCTATTTCTTAAAGACATTGCTTTGAGATACATTTCATCTGTTAGTTTTGTTTTTTAGGCCTACCACTTGTTCTTTTGTTATCCCAAAAACTTAAGTTCACACTTCATACCATGCTAAGACATGACAAATTTTCAGTAATCGCCTTGTTGGGATTGTTGGGAATCACCTCGTTGGAGCAACTTTAAAAAAAATCTAATTGGAGGAAATTGAGGGTGGCTCAAGACTTTTGCGCAGTAGTGTATATGGTTAAAAAAGAGAAAGTGCTGTTACTTTTAAGACTGATCATGTAGTCTTAATATTAAAAATAAAGTCCAATCACTGCATGTGTAAGAACACACCTTTTTGTAGATTTGGGTATCCATCATAAAGTTGTGGACATGTTTCTCAGCTCTGGTGAGTTCTGATTTTCTTGCGACAACGGCCACGACTAAGGCTGTACAACCTGCTCCCTGATGAGAAGAAGAGAAGTGTTAGCATGACTGTGTTATTAGTTAGTAGTTAGCTAGTATAAAAACCACACCAATCATTCACGTAGGCCAGGATTTTAAAGGATTTTTAAACAGATATTTAATTGGGGTTATTCAGAAAAAAATCACTGTGAGTGATTTGCATATCTGCCTCTTCTCTACATGTGCACTGTGTTGGTATAAAACTCACCATAATTCCAGTTAACAGGCAAACCCCTTTTCCACAGTAGGTGTGAGGGACCATGTCCCCATAGCCGATGGACAGGAAGGTAATGGAGATGAGCCACATTGCTCCAAGGAAAGTGCTGGTTACTTCCTGTGCATCGTGATACCTATTTAAACATGACACCTGTCTGTAAAAGCAGTTTATGTTAAAGCTGGAGAGACTACCCTTGATTTAAGTTTCTTTCATTTTTATCCAGCATTTGTTTAACGCTGAAAATCTTCTTGATGATTTTTAAGTAACACATTTTTAAAAAAAAAACAAAAACCTTTAAGATACCTTTCACAAACACGCACTGTCCACGCAGCAATGATCCAACAGGACACACTGAAGACTAGCAGCACTGTGCCAGGACAGATGGTCATTAGGGTCTTCATGACAAAACGAGTGTCAAAGTTGATCTTATTGAGTGCACCGATGCTGCGAGAGGAAGCGTCTGTGAACAGCTTGCTGTGCAGCAGCATGACCCGGCCAATCAGGTAGAGGCGAAGGAACATCGGCACAGAGAGGATGATGTCTACGTCGGCGTAAGCCACCGATGCTGCATAGCTGAAGGCCAGTCGAGTCGTCCAGGTGAACACGTATTTCCCTGGGATTGGATGAATGGCACAGATGAGGAGCTCCAACACGATGAAGACAAGTCGCTCAAAAGTCATTGCTATCCTCCAATCGTCAGCCCCGTTGTCCACCATGAAGAGCTGTTGAAGAAAAGTAGCAACATTTCTAGACCGTGAATATGAAAGAATAATGAGTGATGAACTCGTTTTGTTGGGATTACAGTTTTTTGTTTTGTTTTCTTAATTTGGATAATTCTGACGAGATGAAAATGAATGTTTTATCTTCTGGTGTTTCTCAAAGAGACAATTTTAAATATATTTTTGGGGGTATTTTAACTTTTATCGTTATAGGATAGTGGAGAGAAGAGCTTGGATAAAGACACGTAGTAAATGGCCTCTGGGGAGATTTCAGGTATGTGGGTTGTCTGCTCAACCCCTTGAGCTAAACCAATGCTCCAATTCAGGGGGTTTTAAGACTAGTTTCCTTACTTCACGTGAATTATCTGATCCAAATGATAACGCAGCTCATGTTGGCAAAGTCATGGTTTGTTTCTTCATACCTGGATTTCCCTTGCATGGTACATCACAATGAGTCCCAGCAGAATAGCAGTAGAAATGCTGATCAGGCCTTTTAGAACATATGAATACATGGATTCCTGTAAATGGTAGAGACAATGACACAAAACTATTAAACTAATAAAAAGAAGACCATCTGTGAGTAAAACTGTTTAGGGGGCCCTCAAAGTTAAAACTTTTAATGGCACTATGTTGACGCCGCTTTCATTTGTTTGTTGAAACACATTTATTTGGAGACACTGGTGTTTCTGCTCTGAGTGTACCTTGGTGTAAAATCCCCTTGACAGCTCCGTCTCGATGACCATGACAATAATGCCAAACATCCCACAGACCAAGGCGTAGTCGCTCAGTTGTTTGCGCTTCCCAAACAGAGCTCTCCTCTGACCCAGCCTGTAGCTGATATCCTTGGTCTTCTTCGGTGGTGTGCTACCTTCCTCACCGTTGGTCTTACTGGAGTCTTCTCGGATGACTTTGGAAAAGGCGTCCTCCAGGATGGCACTGTGAAGAAGCTGGATTGGCTGCTGGCCTGAAGGAAGATCTGAAAAACTAGATCTCAAAGTGCCATGGCTGCTCAGGGGTCGGACTGCATCCCCGTTAAGTATGCCACTGCTTTGTAAGGCTTCGGGAGGCGGAGGAGTGTGTTTAGGAAGGGAGACTTTAGACCCCTGAGAGACTGTCTGCAAAATAAAATAAGACTGTCAACAACAAGCATGTAATATATCTGAAAGCATGTTACAGTGTATGGTTCAGTTAGAATTGGCATGGTATGGAAACACACAGGTTAGCTAAACCTACTTTTGATGGTTCCAATTTAAGTATGAAAACTAAACGTTTAAAGCAGCCGAATCAAAACATGCACCTGACTTTGTCGCTGTCTTGTTTTCTCATCCATTAAATCTTGAATCTCTAGGGAACTATACTGACTGATGGAGAAAGATGTGACACTTTTGTTGCCGACTGGTGTAGACGATCTTTTTATTTGGCTTGTCAGGGAGTCGTGAGGGAGGTGGTGGCACTTGAAGATGGTGGACGGATCTCCAGATGTTTGATCGCCTGCGATCAGGCAGTGGAACTCTTGCTTTCGCTGTTGCTGAACTAACAGCGGCTCTTTACCGAAAAGGTCTCTCCAGTTGACATCTGCACCAGCAGCAGGATGAGGCTGCTTTTGGAGTTTTTGTTTACACTCGACTGAGTCTAGAGGAATGTTGAACAAATTTGTTGCTTGGCTGCTGTCTTTCAGTTTATAATGATTGCAGGGCTGTTCTTTTCCACCTTCTTGGTTAGTGCACTGAGGCATGAAATGATCTTTGAGATGGTTTGTTGCAGGATTCAAAAGCTCACTTTGGTTTGTTTGCTGTAGTAAAACCTGGCAAGTAGTTGAAATGTGGCTGCTGGGAGAGAAAGGCTGAACATGTGGTGAACATAAAAGGCTTCTCTTAGCTGTTACCCTGGGAAGGCAGTCTTGGACCCTGTCCTGTTTTGACTGTGGCTGAAAACTAGAGGCATCAGGACCGGGACATCTACATCTGTCATTGTGGTTTGGATGTCCCACACTGGTGCCTGCTCTTTCTGCTGAGGGCGACTCATCTCCTGCGTTGCCAACATGGCCACAAAGGAGCAGCCAGTCCTCATCGCTTAGCTGCGATAAGGTTAGGTTTCGAGTTTTGAGTGGCGACATCTGGGCTGAACCTCTTGGAGGGCCGAGTCCATTGCATGTTTCATGGGGTGAAGATGAGACACAGCACTGGCTTTTCTCCTGTGGGGTCAAAGGTGTCTCAACCGAGGTTCCTCTGTATGGATCATGCTTCCCCTCAGGGGTCTTTATGGGAGGGGATGGGCATCCTGAGGTACAATGCTCATGGCCACCTTCGTGGAAGACTTCACCTGTTGAGTCAAGGCGCCGCGTTGCATTGGTGGGTTTAACCAGAATCAGCCTCATGGCATCAATGCAGGGCTGAAATGACACCATACACTGATCATTTTTGAAATGTCACCAAGAAATGAAACAAAGATCCTGAAATATAACTGAAAACATTTACACTGATCACTTTGGTTTATTTATTTATTTTCCCCCACAAAGTTCAAGAAGTGGTAAAAAGACTCAACTGCAGAAGGAGTTCATACATTCAAACATTATTGATTATGCAGGAAGACAGATATGATGGATGTATGGGTGGATGGACAGATGAAGAGGGATATTTCAATGTGAACATGATTTGAATGTTGCAAGTGGTCAGACTTACTTATACAGTCATGTTAACTAATTACCCCCTTACTGCTTGCATAGCAATTGGAAAGTAAGTCACAGAAAGATGCTTTTAATCAAATCCAGTTAATTAACTCATCAGTAAGTGTGAGCACCTCTATAAAAGCAGATGTTTTGGCAGGTTGTTGGTCTGGAGTATTCAGGTGTGTGTTGACAGAACATTATAATCTACAGTCTTGTGCCAAAGGTCAGACTGCGCAATGCGCAGGCCTCATTTAGCATGTTAAATGTTACAGCAGAGGTGTCAAACATCGTGCTTGGGGGCTAGAATCAGCCTTGCAATGACTTCAATCTGGTCCACTGGATAGCTTTGGAAAATCAAAAATGTACGTTTTATAAATATAGGACAGTCTGGGTAGGGATGTACTAAAAATATTTTTGTAATTTTACAATTTAATCATGTAGGAAAACTGAGATGTACTGTTGAAAATGCACGTCTTTATCTTATATTAAACATGTCAGGGATAAGATGTGTAGTTAAACGTCTTTACACCAACAGAAAGTGAAAGTTTCTCTCATCCGGCCCACTTAAGATCAAAGTGGGCTGTATGTGGGCCTCAGTGTAAAATGAGTTTGACAGTTTCCCTGCGTTAGAGTGCACAATTAGAAAAAACTGAACAAGCGTAGCTTTTTTGAAAGTTTCAGTCTTTTGGACAGACGAGACCAAAGTAGACATGTTTAGCCATAATGTACGGCACCACAATTGGAGACAAACAAATACAGCATACCAACACAAACACCTCACACCAACTGTCAAACATGCTGGTGGAGGGGTGACAAACGGGACAAATTCTGTCTCACAGAAACACCATCGTTCAGAGGACGGTGATCACAAGCACAGCAGCAAATCTACAAAAAATAAAAGAATCAAGATTTTGCAATGCACCGGTCAATATCCAGACCTCAACCCAACTGAAATGCTGTCAAGGGATCTTAAGAGAACACAGTGAAAACAAATGAAGGCAAACCTCAATGAAGTGACTCAACAATGTAAAGAATTATGGGTTTACAATTCCTCCACAGCGATGTGAGAGACTCATAAATGATTACTTCAAATTATTTCAGCTGAAGGTGGTTCTGCACTACAACCACGGAGAAATAACTAAAGCTGTCAAATTAATGTGGCAAGTTTCACATTGTATACAACTGAGTGGTTGTGAAAAATTACAGCATAGTAATAAGGTGTAAATAATCAATCCTGAAGTACCATAGGCTACTTAAGTAGATGAACTTTCCACAAAGAAATCGATACCGACTGACTCCAGAAATAAGATGTTTCACAACTCTTCTGTCATTTAGGAATCTTTAGCTTTAATGAGGCCATTTGTTCAGCATGAAAGGAAAAAAAGTTCATCAAAAATAAATCTTCAAATTCAGTCTAATAGATTTTTTTTTAAACTTATTGCTTTTTAAAATAGTTATTCAAGGCAATCTGACACTAGATTAAAAAAAAACATGTTCAGTCACAGGTTTGTGTTTTTTCTAAGGATCTGTCACAAGCAGATGTGAACCCCCGCTCATGTTTATTTACTGCGCATCAAAATCAGAAAGCCTCAGATAATAATACTGAGCAGACTCACACACTACATTACACTATAGCTATATAACTACAGATATAGATTCGGAGTTACATTAGTATCTTTAAGGGTTTGGTTTTCTCTTTTTTTCCTCCTTTTACAGGGTTGAATTTTAGTTGTAGAAGAAGTTAGACCATTTCAAATTTTTAAGGATATGATTTTGTTGATTAATTGAATAAAATCTAAATTCACAATACAAAAATGTGCATATCCATCCAGCCAACTATCCATCAACAGACTCAATCAAATGGTAGACCCTTAAATAAACCTCTGAATATATAATAAATAGTCACTTATAAACAAAAGGCATCTGCAGCAGCTTACCTTTACCTCCTTTATGACTTCAGCCAGTCATTTCCAGGAGAGCACTTAGTGCACAAGTGCTCCTTACCATCTTCTTCCATACGTTACTTTTTTTCCAGACTTGAAGAAGCAGGTTACAGACGGAAAGTGCTCCTGATTTGCAGAACACAAGTGTTAAGAAGAAAAGGAGCAGTCAGAGTGGGTGTTGGACACGGCTTCCCTCCTCCCGGTACAAACACTCGATAAAGGAGCTTTAGAGACGCTTTCCTTTGAAAGTAATGATTAGAATTCAACACGAAGAAAGGAAAGGGCAGCAGCAGCTGGCCTGGTAAAGGGTTGCCAAGCAAAGACACAGAGTGGGAGGGTGCAGCAACAGGTTAGAGAAAAAAATCTGGAACATCAGACTGGCGTGTTAAGGCGGAACATCACACATATAGCTCAAAGACATTAAATGGGAGTGGGCTGCTGGGTTGACAGGGGAAAACAAAAAGGAAATTGTAGCTTTCAATGCAGAGCGGAATATAAAAGGTCAGTTGAAGTTGTCATTGAAGCTCTTTGGTTCAAAGGCCTTCGCACGTTCTCTTATCTCGTCCACCAGAAGAGCCTGCAGAACAAAAGTGCCCATTTTTAAATCTGGTTCTGAATCAATCGAGCTAGCGAGGGCGACGTCTCATCAATGGGGCACGAAAAGATCTAAGAAATGAAACTGCGCGAGCAATTTTATAATAAAAGTATATTTATATACATGTGGAGAAGTGTAACGTCCAAATTTACTTGGCAGGAGTGGTGTTGCTTTCTGACCTTGTTCCTCTCCGGTGTTGCTTATAGACATTGATGTTGTATTTGTATGTAGCCTATTATGTTTGTATTTAGAAATAAAAACCTGCAAAGTTTTGATAATTCTCAATGTGAAGAATTTGTCATTTATAAGCACACACAACATTGCCCAAAAAATTTATTTATTACAGTCTGTGGGAGAGCTATGTGCGAAAATCCCATTCCCCCAATATAAATACGCATTATAGTTTATATAATACTTATATTTAGGTAGCTTCAGCTCTGTTTTATCTGCGCTTACTGTCCATCCACCTGGCATCAGACGAACTCTGGCCTGCTGCCTCAGCAGCTCAGCGTGAATGTTGCTGTGCTGGAGAAAACCTTTGTGACCGCAGGAGCGCTGCTTGCTGTCACAGGCCAAATAAATGGCCGCCACAGTCATCTGAAAGCAACAACTGATACATGGACACAGTTGCATGAAAAGTATTTTCTCCCTTCCCGAGTTCTTATTTTTTCCATATTTGTCAAACTTAAGATTTTAATATTAGACAAAGATAACCTGAATACATTCAAAGTGCAGTCTTTAAATGACGATTTCATTTAAGGGTAAAAAGGTTATCCAAACCTACCTAAGGTAATTTCCCCTAAACTTAATAACTGGTTGTGCCATCTTCAGCAGCAAGAACTCCAATCAAGTGATTGGCAATGAACCATTCACATCACTGTGGAGGAATTTTGGCCCACTCGTCTTTGCAGAATTGTTTAAATTCAGGCACATTGGACGATTTCCAACCATGAAAATCCTCCATAGTCTTTTAAGGTCTTGCCAAAGCGCTTCCGTCTGATTTAAGTCACCACCACCATGGTGGTTTTATGTTCTTTTTAGAAAATGCTGTGTTAGCTTTATGTCAGATTTAGCGGGACTCTAACCTTCCAAAAAGTTCAACTTTTGTCTCGTCAGATCACACAACATTTTCCCAAAAGTCTCGGGGATGATCCAGATGTTTTCTGGCAAATGTGAGATGAAACTTTGTGTTCTTTTCGGTCAGCAGTGGTTTTCTCCTTGAACTCTCCCGTGGATGTCATGTTTGCCCAGTCTGTTTCTTATTGTTGAATCATGAACTCCGACCTTAACTAAGTCTTTGCAATTCTTTCCAGACTGATAGATGACAGTGACTTTGTTTCTCAGGGGTTTCCTTAGATCAGAGGTGGTGAACTCCAGGCCTCAAGGGCTGGTGTCCTGCAGGTTTTAGATATCACCCTGGGTCACCACACCTGAATCAAATGATTAGTTCATTACCAGGCCTCTGGAGAACTTCAAGACATGTTGAGGAGGTAACTTAGCCATTTAAATCTGCTGTGTTGGATCAAGGACACATCTGAAACCTGCAGGACACCGGCCCTTGAGAGTTTCCCCACCCCTGCATGCCTCATGGCATGATGTGTTGATTTTTGACCTTTTTTAGCCTGCTTCACTTTGTCAGACAGGTTCTATTTAAGTTAGTTCTTAATTTAACAGGTCTGACAGAAATCAGGCCAGGATTAAAAACATTTTGTATTTTCTCCGGTTAAGAAGAAATGTGACAAATATGCAAAAAACTAAGAGATTATGAAGGAGATAAATACTTTTTCACGAGATTAAAGGCCTAAAGTGGAGAAAACTTGGACAGTAGAAACTCCTCTGGGAATTAATTAATAATAAATTGAAGCTGTATTGGCACTACCAGAGGCCCCTCTGCACACGCCATTGCTGTTCTGCATTTTAAACGACTTATTTGAAAAGAAGGTTTGTAAATGATGACTAAAAGCAAAACTGCATCAGTTACATACACACATGAGCATGAGGCCACAATATTCGCACCAACACAGCTCTACATGTTTGATGATAACTTGAGGCTTCTGCTTTCAGGGGTCACAACAGACTCTCTCTTCTGTAAAAGAAAGAATAAGTCATTGCTGGCTTCCAGCCAACAGGTCTGGCAGAATAGATAAGGGATGCACCCGCTGTTGACCAAAGTCTGAGGAGGTTTAAAAAAATGACTAAATTCTATATCTCAGTCTTATTAGATAATATTAAAAGTACCAATAATTTTTTTGAGCAACTTTCAGCCTGGTAGACAACTGGCTAATGTTCTTTTCCTTCTATTAGCTCACCTGGAGGGGCATAAGGAGCTACTCCAAGTGAGTGTTTAGGCTACATACCAAATGGGTACACATTGAACACTTACTCCCATTTGATTCCCAGCTGGTTGAAACTTTAATGCATGTCACTCCTCTAATGTCTCTCCCTTATCAGACTGTCAGACTGCTAGGTTGGAGCAGTCTGACACTGCTCCAACCTAGATTTAAAAAAAAAAAAAACTTAACCAACAGCAGTCTGACTCTCAGCAGTTACAATCGAAGCAATGCGATAGACGCCTGAAAATAAAAGCAACAACCAGTTAAACATTACATGTGGTAAAGCTGAATAGCCAGTGAAGACACCATCCTTGTGTCAACATAACAATGTTTCAACATTTTGCCATTAGATTGGTGCTGTATGTGATGGTGCAATAGCCACTCCTCATTCTGGTCGTGTATCACAGAGCCAAAAAAAGATAGCATGTGGAGTAAGCGGGCGTTATTACAGTTGATCTCTGTAACCACTTCACCATCCTGTAGGTTTTTAGCAAATGCAAAGTCAGGCCGTGTTCTTACACATCTGAACCACAGTGGGGATATTGTGGTAGAAATCTCACTTCCTGTCTATGCACCTTTGATAGTTCAGCTGCTCTAACGCCGGAATTTCCCATCTTTGGGATAAAGTACTTTTCACTGCATTATCTTATCTTGTATTCAGGGGTCTCTTAATCTGTAGACACCTCAATACTAAGGCTGAGATTATACCCACTTGGTGACAGCTGCGGACAGTACAGATAAGACATTTTTTGATACTCCACCCTCCAAGCCCTGCTTAAAGTCCACCTGAAGGATTCATGGCCAAACAAGCTCATGTGGTCACAAAATGCTGGAGGGAACACGGACATTCCAACCGATTATAAAATTTACAGCAGTGAGACCTCGTCATACCCACATACGTGGAAACTTTGATACACTAGATTCTGAAGAATCTGGTGAGTCACTTTCCAACGCAAAGAAAGAAAAAAAAATCTAATTCCCAAAGAATGTACTCGTCATTGGCGAGTACAAAACTAGAACTCGACATCTCAGTGAGGTCAAATATCAGCTCTCTGACGTTTATATGTATTGCACAACAGCACTTGCCAAAAAGCATTCAACTTCAGCATATGGAACAACGTATGTGCCTCCTAACAGTATGAACTGCATTTACAAAGAATGACAGATATTGATGATTGAGCAGTGAACTTTAATAAGTTATTCTCAAAACATCTGGCTTCCCACCTTGCCAGGAGTGCTAGGGGGAAAAAAAGAGAGAGAGAGAGAGAGAGAGAGAAAAGCAGTTACATTTATTAGATGCTGAGATGCCTCATTAGAGGCTGTGTGCACAAACATGAGGATCAGTTTTTATTTGATGGGTCATGATGAGTCTCTCCTCGTTAGTGAATGAAAAAATAAGTCAGGTCCTGTGGCACTGGAGAGACTGATAACGGTGAAGCTCTCGTCAGCAGAACTCATTTTTTCCCCCAAAGAAATTATTTAATTTTTCAATGGAAGTCCCCAGTGTGTATAGGCAGACAGTTTTCATTAGTGAACACGATTTCACTTTGTGTTGTAGGTGGAAAAGCGCTGGTTGAGGGGGTTTTCTGGTGCTTTTGCCCATTCTTTCTTCAATTGCTGTTTCAGTTGTGACAATCTCATGTTGGGATTCTCCTGTTTTAGACGAGGCATGTTTTCTTGCTCGTAAGCGGCAAATGCCGCTTTCATCCTGCGCTCCGGGTGACGGTCCAGGTCCTCGGGCCCCACGCTGAAACACAGGAAGACACACTGAGTGATTGTGTATTGTTAACATTTGCACAAGTACAACAGGAAGCCTCACGCATAATCAGAGGTTAGGGTTAGGTAGGGTTAGTACATATACGTTGTTACTGTGCTTAAGTTGAATTTTCAGGTACCTGTTTTTTCTACTCCTTACATTTTTAAAACAGGCTCATTACTTTTGCTTTAAAGCATTTGAGGAGAGTTATTATTACACATCACTGAAGGCCTCGAAATATCAAACCGATTTGAACCTAAACACATGAAAGGCAGTCATGTTCGTTTTAGTGCTGTCAGCGTTAATCTGGCTAAAATGACGTTAACGCCATAACCGCATTAATGCAGCAAATCTCTGTTATCGAGTTAGCGCAGATCGCCCCGTGCGTGAGGCTGCACGGCCCTAATATGTTAACGAGCTCGTTAACGCATTAGGGCCGTGCAGCCCCACGCACGGGGCGATCCGCGCTAACGGAGATTTGCTGCGTTAATGCGGTTATGGCGTTAACGTCATTGTAGCCAGATTAACGCTGACAGCACTAGTTCGTTTATTAATCACCAAAGGATGTCACATAAAAAGAGACGAAAGAGGCAAAACTGTGTTCAGTAGTCCGGGGTTAAAGTGGGTTGTGTTTTTATTTCTTTTTTGCCACAACAGCAGAGTGACTGCAGGTGTCCGTAAGTTGCGTCTAATATAGCGACAGCGTAAACAGAATACTGTCAGTGTAGAGGATGAGAATCAGTCAGGACAACTCATGAAACATCAGGTGTGTAAGGTGTGTAGAAATTATTTTTCTATAAACAATTCCAGGGTTCCCCAACCTGCTGGATCTACTTTAACCTCTACCTGCTCTTCCTGTTTGAAGCAAAGTCACCCTCTAAAATTTTTCCTCTTTTTCTCTCCTGATGTTCTACTTAACAGATTTGAGCGGAATACCTTTATTAGAACTAAAATTTAGACTAAAATTAAGTTTGTTTTCCTACATACTAATATTATTTTATTGTCACATTAATGCAGAACAAGGTTCAGTTAGCTTTGTATAAAAGTAGATGGTAGAAGTGTTCTTTAAGGAGCTACTTTTACCTTTTTTACTTTGAGTACATTTCGAAGCCTGTACTTTTTTAGTTTTACTTGAGTAAAGAAGTTTAACCGGTACTTCAACTTTTACTGGAGTATTTTTTAATGCTAGTATCTGTACTTCTACTTAATTACAGAATATCTGTACTTTTCCCACCTCTGGACATAATTAATACCTGAGAACAGCGATGGCATCTTCTATTGTTCTGGCTTCCACGGTTCCTTCTTCAGGGATAACTCTGTTCACATTCTCCTCCAATGGAGTTTCCAGGTGGCTTTTCTCTGTGGGAAGAAATTTAAACATGGCACAATTACAAATCTAGATCATCTATGAATCTTATGACGATTTTATTACTCTACAAGCACATGCTTGTCTTCAAAATGTGCTCAACCTTTCGGATTGAGCTGGTCCTGCTCTTGCTGCTGCTGCTCATTGCGAAGCGTCTCCTCGATCTGTGCACGAGTCACTTTCCCACCAGATCCAGCGCCCTGCTGGGACCTGCCTTTCAGTCTAGCATTCTCCTCATCGAGAAGTCGCTGATTTTCCTTTTTCCTCTCAAGGAGTTCCAGCCTCTTTTTCTCCTTGTCATCCTGCAACATCAGAAAAAGTATCTGAGAGAAAAGACTCACTGCTCTTCTGTGCTTAAAGATTTGGTTATTTTGGTCACTACATGTATTAAGGCGCATGAGATTAGATCACAACCATACACGTACTGTCTGTACAGAGCACAATGAGTTTGAAAAAGAAATGACTAAATAAATCCCCGGACACATGTCTCTCCAGTCTAGTCAGTACATGTCTATGTATGACATGATGTGAAGCAGTGCAGAGTAATGCCTGATAATCTCTACTAAAGCAAACATAACACACAGCTTTTTTTCACATAGTAAGTCAAGTACCACTGCCTGAACACATGCAGATGCACTAACTGTTTTATATACACCCAATCAAGGCCTATTAACTAGATAATCTTTGACTACAACTGCTAATTTCTTTTTACCAGCATAAAAAGGATTTGTTTGACAGTACTAACTGGATTGACCAATACTCAGAACAAATGGAAAAGCCAAAGAACTCCGTGAAGATCTAAGAAGGAGAGCTGTATATTAACACAAGTTGGAAAGTTCACTTGGAGACATTTCCAAACAACTACAGATTCCAGGATCACTGGTTTAAACAGCTGTACAAGTTGTGTACAAGTTATTCAGATTTGTCACTTCTTTATCAAAGTCTGGAAGAACACCCAAAGTGTCATCCTGGGATGACAGCAAATTGGTTTAGGATGTTCAGGAACAACTCAGAAACTAAGCCTGTAAACTGCTGAAGCGCCACAGTGTCACTGACCACAGTGAAGCAAGTTTTATATCACTATGGACTGAGAAGGTATCAACAAAGAAAGAAGCCCAGTTTACAAAATCATCACCCTCAAATTTGACTGAAGCTGCCCACAAGGACAAGCCAAAGCCCTCTGGAGAAAAGTCAGCTGAGACAAAGATGGAATTATTTGGTCACAGTGACAAGAAGTGTGTTTGGACGAGTAAAGGTGAGGCTTTCAAACCTAAGAACATTGTAACAACTATCAATAATGGTGGTGGTAGCATAATGCTCTGGGGCTATTTTGTTGCTAGTGGTACTGGTACACTGCACAATGACTAAAAAGGAGGACTACCTTCAAATTCTTTAACTTCATGTCAAATCATCAACTAGATGGTTCAAACTTGGACACAGTTGAGTCTTCCAAAAGCACAATGATTCTAAACACGCATCAATGCTGGTTTTGGAATTGGTAACGCAGGCTATCATTAAACACATTTTCAGTAAATATGTGAACTACAAATTTACTGAAAATTTGCAAAGTATGCTTAGAAGTAGGTAGGGTGGTTGCCAGGAACCCATCCGATTTAAATGAAGTCTTGGTAGAGTCTTATTCTACCACTTTTCCAAGAAGAGTAATCAAATATCCAGCCAGAAGATAATGGATGACTGCCAAAAGCATCTAGTCAAGGTGCTATGGGATAGTTAAAGAAATACGTACTGGTTGGGATTGGTTAGTTTGTCAGTGCTAACTTCTTTCAGCTGCTCTCATATTCATATATATATATATATATATATATATATGCATGCTCTGAGAGACTGCTATGACACCACAGACTGGGATGTGCTCCTGAGCCCACATGGTGAGGACATAGAGGGGGCGACACACTGTCTTACAGACTACCTCAACTTTTGTGTGGACACAGTCGCCCCTGCTAAGACGGTACGGTGTTATCCTAATAACAAACCGTGGGTAACACAGGAAGTCAAACCTGTCCTCAACATGAAGAAGAAGGCTTTCAGGAGCAAAGTGAAGGAGGAGATGAAAGCAGCACAGCGGGAGGTGAAACGCTGCCTGAGGGAAGCAAAGGACACCTACAGCAGGAAGGCGGAGCAGAAGTTGGAGAGGAACAATATGAGGGAGGTCTGGAATGGTGTGAAAACCATCACAGGCCACAACACCAAGAACAGCACAGTGGGGGGGGACTGTGGAGAAGGCAAACGAACTCAACAACTTCTTCAACAGGTTTGACCAGCCCACAACCCCCCCCCACCCTCACCTTCACTACAGAGTCCTCTCCCCACTCTCCTACCTCCCTCGCTTCCCCCCCTTCCTGACACCATGACACCCCCCTCCTCCAATCCCTCTTTCAGCAGCAAGACATCTCCCCCCCTCCCCTCCTCCCAAATATCTCCCAGTGTCACAGTGGATCAGGTCAGGAGACAACTGAGGAAGCTTCGCTCCAGAAAGGCAGCAAGCCCAGACAAGGTGTGTCCTAGGATGCTAAAGGCGTGTGCTGCTGAACTTGGGGAGCCGCTACAACGAGTCTTCAACCTCAGTCTGCGACTGGGGAGAGTGCCCGCCCTATGGAAGACATCCTGCATCGTCCCGGTCCCCAAAAGGAACCGGCCCAATGAGCTGAATGACTTCCGACCGGTGGCACTGACGTCACATCTTATGAAGACTCTAGAGCGGCTCTTCCTCAACCTCCTCCGACCACAGGTACAACATGCCCAGGACCCACTACAGTTTGCATACAAGGCGGGTGTCGGAGTGGAGGATGCCATCCTGTACCTCCTACACAGAGCCCACTCACACCTGGATGGGGGAAAAGGCACGGTCAGGATCCTGTTTCTTGACTTTTCCAGTGCCTTTAATACCATCCGGCCCTGTATGCTTCAGGAAAAACTGAACAGGATGGAGGTGGACCCCTGCCTGGTGGCTTGGATCTCCGACTACCTCACCGACAGACCACAGTACGTCAGGCTGAAGGACATCACGTCTGACACTGTGGTCAGCAGCACAGGAGCACCACAGGGAACTGTGCTGTCCCCTCTTCTCTTCACCCTGTACACCTCTGACTTCTGCTACAACTCTGAATTATGCCATATTCAGAAGTTTGCAGATGACACGGCCTTCATGGGGTGTATCTGGGATGATCAGGAAGAGGAGTACAGAAGTCTGGTGAGGAACTTTGTCGCATGGAGTCACACAAACCACCTGCAACTCAACACCTCAAAGACTAAGGAACTGGTTGTGGACTTCGGGAGGTCTAGAGCAGGTCCACTGCCGGTTCAGATAGAGGGGGAGGAGGTGGAGGTGGTCAACAAGTACAAGTACCTCGGGCTGTGGGTGGACAATAAACTGGACTGGTCATGCAACACAGAGCACCTGTATAAAAAAAAGCCCAAAGCCGACTGTACTTCCTCAGGAGGCTGAGGTCTTTTAAAATCTGCAGGAAGCTCCTGAGGATGTTTTACCAGTCGGTGGTTGCTGGAGTACTTTTCTATGCTGTGGTGTGCTGGGGGAGCAGCACAGCAAAGAAGGACTCATCCAGGCTGGAGAAACTGATCAGGAAGGCTAGCTCTGTGGTCAGCATGAAGCTGGACACTCTGGTGACAGTGGCAGAGAAAAGGACATTAAAGAAACTGATGGACATTATGAACAATGCTGGGCATCCTCTGCACACGGCCATAAACAACCAGAAGAGTCTGTTCAGTGACAGGTTGCTTCTCCCCAAGACAAGAACTAACAGACTTAAAAACTCCTTTGTCCCACACGCCATCAAACTGTTTAACTCCTCTCTGGAGGGGAGAGGGAGGGGAAACAGGAGGACAAAGGAGGGGGGAACAACTAAGCTATAGTGCCTCTTCACCTCACTGTTCACTACCTTGTGGAATACTTTTTGTAAATAGTCAACAGTGCAATAGACCTCAATACTTGAAATGTGCAATTCACTTGTATTTTTATTTTTTATTCCTATTTATTCTATTTATCCCCTTTGTATATTTTATTTATATTTGTCTCTGTATTTATATATGTGTGTGTATGTGTGTATATATATATATATAACATTCTGTAACTTCTGTCGGTGCTGTGCTTTTTTGGAAATCGAATTTCCCAGAGGAACCCACCCGAGGGATTAATAAAGTTCTATCTTATCTCTCTCTCTCTCATATATATATATATATATATATATATATATATATATATATATATATATATATACACATACATACATACATACATACATATATTCAAGTATATATATCTTCAAGTACATTGAAGATGAAATTGTACTTCACACCTGGCTAAAGAAAGAGCTTACCTTCCTTTGCTCTTTTTTGAGTACATGCTTGTCAGTTTCCTGCCAGAGAGCATCTTCTTCTTGCTGCTTCTTGCGGGCGTCTGCCACCGCCTTAGCCTCAGCTTTTCGGGCTCTGGCCGTGGCCGCCTTGGAGTTCTCACCCTGGAATTTCTTTGGCATCCCAACAGCTGTTTTTCAACTGAGGGACAAGCCAAGACAAGAGGGCCAAGATAAGACTAAGAAACGTTTCAATACTGACGCACAATATTGAGCCAGACTTTTTATTTTGAATGCAACACAATAAAAAAACACATTCTCGAGGCATTTATCAACGGATATATTGTTCATTTATAGAACGTTTACATGACAGGCAATGCGCAGGAGCTCTTTCAGGACCTTAACATTTATCTTCAGCTGGATCGTAGGTTACATAACACACAGTTCGTGTAAATAGTTAACTTAATTAGCTATACTTTGGCCTGAAAACGGCAATGCATACTTTAATCTCCACAATCATTGAAATGGTTGCAGTTTGCCTGTCAGTACAGCTAGTTAGCATCAGCTAGCTGCAGTTGGCTTGAGGATGCGCCAGACTTGTTTGGCTATCAACTACATTCCCGTTTCCTCTGTTACTTAGCCAAATTTTAGCTGATATGACATTCCCAATGACATACGTTAAGTTAATTATAAACGTGGTTTCATACCAGTAATGAAAGAAGAACCAGGTCGTAGGTAGACGACAGTTTACTGTTATTTCGAAGCGGCATCCGCCACCTCCTCTCCGAAAACCAGCGCGCTCACTGATGACGTTACGAAGCACAATTATACTGTAAACAGCTAGGACTGTAGAAAATAGTAAACATGTGTTTTTGTTAATTCTTTGTTAAACTTCAAAATGATTAAACACACATTTCAGTATGGTCATGAGTATGGAAGCAAGTTTTTTTTAATTATATAAATTGAAATTTCAAGATACTAATTTTGAGAAATAACCCAATTACTAGATTGTTAAAAATTCTTTTATTTTATACATTCATTTGTTTTTTCCGGTGGCGGGAATATATGGAAGCTCGTTTCCACCACAATAAATAAATAACTACAGTTTGTAACTTAAAAATTCTTGTTATTATTTTTTTTTTAAATCTAGTATGTTTACATTTTGAGAAGCTAACACGAAATTTACGATAACACCTGGAAATACTGAATTTATATGTATCCAAAAAAACCAGCAAAAAACCAAAACAAAACAATCCCCCTCTGGCCCCTGCTGGTGGTCTCAATTCTTCAAGCTTGGGTCCTCTGGGAGCTTGAGGATCCTACACAGTATCTTAGCTGTTCCTAGGACTGCACTCCTCTGGAAAGAGATCTCTGATGTTGTACCTGGGATCTGCTGGGGCCAGTCACATAGCTTGTTGGTCGCTGCACCAAGTGCTCCGATTACCACTGGGATCACTGATGCCTTCACTTTCCACATCTTCTCAAGCTCAGCCCTTGGTAGTTTTCAAGCTTCTTGTGTTGTGCTCCTTCCTGATGTTGCTGTCACTCAGCATAGCAATCCATCTCCAATTGCTCCATTCCATAGTTGGTATCCATAGTTATGACTTGATGGCTGCTTTTGCTAGAGGCTTGAAGTTGGCCTCTAGTGTCTTTTGCCGCATTCCCAATGAGTTCCTGAGGAATGCTCTTAGAGTCCTGTTGATATTGTACGCTTCTAGGAATTCCATGATCCATGTGTGGGGCACTGAGTGATAGGCCTTCTTGTAGTTAATCCAGACAGTGCACAGGTGGGTCAGTCTGGTCTTGCAGTCTCAAGCGGCTGTTCTGTATCTGTCTGTTTTGCCCCTCTGGTATTACTGCCAGTTCCTTTCTGTGCCCTGCTCATGTATTGATCCACAAGCCTGTTCTTCTCAGCTGTTATGATGCCTGACAGGAGCTTCCATGTCATACTGAGGCAGGTTTTTTCCAGTAGTTGGATGAAACCGGCCTCTTCTAGGGATGCTCGGGGATCAGAACTGTCTGGCCTTCAGTTAGCCATTCCGGGTGTGTGTCATCTACTAGCAGCTGGTTTATTTGTGCAGCCACGTCTTAGACACCCCTTTCTTCAGCTCTGATAGTTGGTTAACTTCCCTCTGTGCTACCTTGATCTTGGCCTCTAGTCTCCTTCTCTATGGAGGATACTACTCTTTGTGGCTGTTCATCTTGTAGCCAAGCATCTCCATGATCACTGCAGCCATGGTGTAGATCAGCCAGTTGGCTAATACAGGTAAACCCAGTTTTATCATTTGACTGTGGCCCTCTTAGCTTTGTCTTTAATGTCCAGGGTAAATGAGGTTTGTTTTTTAATCCACCTCACCACACTTTGCATCACTGTAGGTAATCAATGGACCTTACATACTTATATCAAGCACTGACTGCTGCAAATCTTCAGAATTGCAAGTTTCTTTTTTTCTCCACCTTTCATTTATCCCTATATGTCTATTTTTTGTCATATTTTGAGCACATAAACTAAAAAAAAACCTAAAAGATTCTTCACCACTAGTCAGTCATTTATTTAATGGCTACAGAGGTGTGAAAACTACTCAAATGTTGTGCCATATAAAGTATAAAATGTCAAAATATGGTTGACTCTCTCAGAGAATAATAAAATGTCACAACACACAGAGGACATGTTAAAATAAAATATTTAATATTTTATTATGACAAATATTTTACTCAAATATCAAAGAACATGAACTATATTGACAATTAAGTTTCAAAAACAGCACGCTGTGAAACAATAATGCATATTTCTTGGACGGTCTAACTAGAGCTGGAATAAAAACTAGCTGGAGCTCATCATGTGTGAGTGTTCTTTATTCAGAAGTCATTGTCACTTTCCTCAAGCAGGGGGGGCCTCATACCCCCTCTTGAGGGTCGAGGACCCCTGGATATGGGGTCCCCCAAGCTCTCGTCCTCCAAATCCTTGCTCTCCTCCTCCTCACCTTCGTCATCTTCCTCATCATCCTCGTCCACATCAATCTCACTATCTTCAGTCTGGGAACAGCAGTGAATAATGACCACAACAATTAGAGTCCAGTCCAATGCACGACTGAAAATATTTCCAACACAAAACGTGAAACCACAACAGAAATCGCTATGTTCATCAGAAAAGGGATTTGGGTGTGGGGGGGCATAACCACGTCCATGACTCGTTTAAAGGGAGCTCCTGCAGTACATGAAAAATCCACCCTGTAATCCAACTCAGAAACACCATCATAGTTAAAAAATGAAATGGTTAAAATCTTCTCTGGATGAGAAACAGTTCTATGCCTGTAGCTACATCAGTGTACAATGAAATCACAAGACTGGTAATGGAAATAACAGAAATAAATGTTTAAAAAAGGGCTTTACAAAGGCTTTGGATCCACTTCTGCTTTTCTGTCTGGAGTAGCTTGAACATAATCATCAGGCTATGTCATGTGGGATATTCCCTACTGTATGAGGATTTGAGAATGGATTTTTCTTTTAGATGCACGAAGAGGAAAAGGGGAGTGAACTAGATCTTGGTCCGGCACAAACCTTTCCTTTCCGGTGTTTTTTCTTATGGGGGAATGATGTTCTGGAAACAGCTAAAAGGGCCTTAGATAACAAGTTGGAAACCGAAAACGGGGAAGAAACTGATCAGAGATTGAACAGGAGAATCAGCTAGAAATGACAGATAAAGGTTAAAGTGCAAGTCATGAGCAGTGAGCACCATCTGGGACACCTGCAAGCCAAAATCAACACAAAAGAACTCAAGTATAGCTCAGCAAAAGAGGAGAAAAAGAAACCAAGGAAGTTAAAAGATTACTAACCTCATCACTGTCACCACCCTGCATGTTCCCGATGAAACGTGCTCCTCTGCCTAAAGGAGGGACACAAGGAGGCAATGTTCAAGGAACGTGAAAGGTGTTGTTATTGCATGGCTTGATGTTCTTTGGTTTTTTGAGAACCAATCAGTGTCTACATTAAACACTGCAGCATGAATGTGTGTGATGTTTGATAGAAAGCACTTAGACACAGTAAACAACCAGACCATCTACTTAAATAATGGCTTCACTTTATGCAGGTGAGAATTGATCATAACATGGATGTGGCTATCCCCAGTCTGCATACCTGTCATGAGGCCATTTCGTGTGAGATGTGGCTTAGCGGGACGCAATTCCTCCATGTCACTGTCTGAACCTTCATCCTCGGGAACGTCTATGTCCGAGTCCTCGTCTTTCACTGTAGACGACATATCGTGTGAAAGTAGTGTGAAAAGTTATAGAAAGGTTTGGATGGGATTGTGCGACAGGTTTTTGTCTTTAACTCTGTGTTTGTTTATCTTACAGGAACTCTTCATCAGCTCCCTTTCCTCTTCTCTCAGTTTGCTCTGCATTAACCTCAGAGTGTTTTCAGCTTCCTGCAGCGGAGAAAGAAAATAACACAGACATAAAGTTTGCATGTGCATGACTGGGACAAATTGTATGAATGTTAGTCATACAATTTTATGGGACATTCATTTGTAGAACATTTGAGAAAAAATGCTTTGCATATTGTATATTCACGCACCTCAAACCTCTCCTGTTCCAGTCTGTGGTACTCATTAAGCTGAGACTCCAGAAAGGAGAGGTTTCTGAACTTCTCCACGTAGGTCTCATAGTGTTTCTGCAGATCTTCCTCGATCTTCTCGTATTCATCCATGAACGCTGGTCTAAGAGGTTAAGGAAGAACAATAACCTGTTTGTCTAAGTTTTGTTTAAAGACTTGTTTTTAGTTGAGGAGAGAAAACTTCATACCCACCTGACACTCTGCAGGGTCTGGAGCCTCTTCCGATTCCTCTCCAACTCCTGCTTCTTCTTTTCTATCTTGCCATCCAGAGTGGCCTCATCGGAAACAACGTTATTCAGCATGTCTTTGGTCTTATCCACACTTTTCTTTAACACAAAGACATAGCAACAAAGTCAGTATTACGGTACTTGGGAGGTATAAGCATGTCCCCTGTGAATTTTGAAATCTGCTACCAAAATTACAGACCAAAACCTCCTTGATGGCAGCTCTCAGGGCCTTTTCAGTCTCAATGATCTCCAGAGGTCTGGCAATGGCTGCACTTCTCATTTCCTGTGAGCAAAGTGAAAATAAAGACAGCAAAGTAAACCCCTGTGCTACTGAATGATGTCTTTCAAAGAGACAGCCCTATAATTGTACAACTACGTTCATCTGAAATTATATTTACTGTAAAAAAATTAAAAAAATGTTACTGAGCTCACCAGCACTCAGATTTGAACAGCTGAACATTAAAATGTTAGTTAAGTTAGTCACCGTTTCTTAAAATCATATCCATGTTTTCCCCTTACCCTTAAGTCCACCTCCTTCCCCAGTAAGTCATATAAGGATGCTCCTTTGGACGTGACCTCGGACGCCAGCTGCCGAGCTGCTTTAAGATCTGAAATCTAGAATAAAGACAACGTGAGAGCTAATCAGAAAGTTTTTTCCTCTACCAAGGATTTACTATAATATTGATTTTTAAAAATAAAAAATAACAAACACGTAGAAAAAGCTATCTCCATGTAAAAACAATGTTTTAAATGATATAAAGCAAAGATTAAAAAGTAAATAATATGGTTTGTGTAGATTAAAGATACCACCTGGTTATTGTACAGCTTGATTTATAGTCTTGTAGAGCACACACTGCAGAAACATCCTTGTTTCTATTTATACTTGTACTCTTGTTATTTTTGCGGGACGGTGCATAGGATGTGGGACGAAAAGCACAGGTTAAAGTGTTGGATATACATCCGTATACAGAGCTGTGCAAAAGCCACCCTTCATTTAAAAATATGCTTTATTACCAAGAAGCCAGCCCTTGTTAGGATTTTCAAAAGTGGTCTTGAGACCTTTATAACTAAGAGTCTGTCGCAAAATTTAATACAAAAAATGTCAAAGACAAAAACACTGTTTGACAGGCATAAAAAATGATTTTTGCAACAACAAAAGAACTATTAGTTGAAAATGTGCCATATCTAAGGAAACCAGGCCAACAGGCCTAAAAAAATAATTTAGGCCAAAAAAGGTGCACAGTGTCTGAAAGTTATGTCCTTAAGGAATAAAACAAAAGAAAATCCAGCAAAGACATGATACAAGACCTGAGACCTTTCAGTAATGCAGCTATCGTTTACCAAAGCTTCAGTAAGAAAAGGCTGAAGCATAACAAATTACACAAGACCTGCACTAAAAATTAGTGACAACACGTCTTATGAAGCGAATCACTGCCAATATGTTCAGGGGTTATGAGAGAGGTACAGCAGTGTCTACAGCCATGTGTAAAACACTGTAGAGGCTCTGTCATGGTTGGAGGCTGCATTTCAGCCAGTGGTGATGTGGATCTTGTCAATATTTATAGTAAAATGGGAACAGAAAAGAACCATCAGTTTTTGATCTGCCATGCAATACCATCTGGAAAGCGTTTGATTGTCAGCGACTTCCTTTTTAGCATGGCAATGATTTCAAACACACTGCCAGTGTAGAAGAAAAACAGAGGAGCACTATCAGACATGAACTGACCTTCCCAGATCCCGTATCTCAACATTATTGAAGCAGTGTGGAATCATCTTGCCAGAAAACCTAAACAAAAGACAGCCAGCATCCAAAGCAGAGCTCTGAATGTCCTTTGAGGGGCTTGGAGAAATATTCTTGAATTTATGTCCCTGGATGGCCCGTCTCCTGCAGAGAGCTTTGTTGTTGATGTAGACAGCCTACAAAGTATGTGGTGCAACTAGTCTGTAGGCAATTCTTGTTTGTTCTGTTGTTGGTCCATCAGCCAGCAGTGGAGAAGAGTGAAGTTGTAACATAAAAAAATCTGAAGTGAAACCGAGTGTTGAAAACAATGAAACGTGTCCACTACAGCCGCTGTCTGTACTTCTCATACTATATATATTTTTTTAATATTTGAAGAGTTTTTTTTGCGGTTCTCACATTCCCTTTGAACCCTCCTGTTGCTTCCTTCCCTTTTCTGGCCAACTTGTCAGCCAGTCAGCATTCGACAGATACATAGGTCATTCGATCTTGGACTGCATAGGAGCACATCTACAGTAGACAAAAATCACTGTCTGTCAAAACAGAAATGTGGAAAAAGACAGGCACATTTACAGGACTACAAATTACACTTATTAGCCATGGATTGGCCCTCCCAGAGCCCGGACCTCAACATTATTGAAGCAGTGTGGGCTCGTCTGGACAGAAAACCAAACAAAAGACAGTGAACATTCAAAGAAAAACACTGAATGTCCTTCAAGAAGCCTGGAGAACTATTCCTGAGAATTACTCAGAAATGAGAAGAAAACTTGGCTAACGGAGTTCAGGCTGTGTTGAAGAATAAAAGGTGGTCACACAAAATTAAGCTTGTTAGAATTGTACAAAAAAGATTTTTGCACAGCACTGCATGTCAGAGCTGGATACAATTTAGTACTAAGACTCAATCTTAAGGAAAATTAAGACAATCTGTTGCTTCTAACATTAATTATTCAGTTTACGTCAAAACCTAAGTATCTATTGTCTTACATTTGTGTGCATGGTGATTCTATCACAATACTTTGCAGATGAACAGCTTGGAAAATGTTTGGAAGTGACTGCTGGTGAATAGAGTCTTAACCAGCCATGTCTGTGTCACCAATTCACAGTTGTTCCATTGTATAATAACAGAAACATAAACGCAAGTAAATGCAAAAAGCTCAATTTATCCTGCACTGAAGCACAAAAGGTAATGTAAAAACACAACCTACAGCCCTGTGCTGTTCATAAGATTAAAGCCATTTATTAGTGTTAGCCACATTAATTAGACAACGTGCTAACACTGACAATTTTATACTTGTTGTTGGGATCTGAATACACAGCATCCTCAGAACATTTAGTAGACTTTGCTCATCGCTGAGACATTTTACAGCTGCAGTTAGCAGAAGTGGCTCTGGTGAGGAAATAAGAATTGCTGTTTCATTCTGAAACACTGCATATATGGTGTTTGCTTTAATTTATCTTGGTTTCAAACACTTCCCCAAATTAAATGTCACCCAGTGCCCATTTTCTTTTTTAAATTCCACAGGAATGAGAGTCTCATAATGTAAATAAAGTATGTGACTGAGGATTTAGTAAAACTGGCATAACATTACACACAGCGTAGTTTGCACCTCACCCGAGAGCCAAGGTCAAACTTGAACTTGCTGTTGTCCTGCTCAACTTTGTCTCCCAGAGCCATCTGCTTGGTTTTCATAGCACTGTACAGGACTGAGGTGATCTTCAGCATCTCTTTCACTGCATAGCCGTCAGCCTGGTAGAGACGCTTAGTGTTCAGCTTGATGTGAGCCTTTGTTGCCTGGAACACAAGGAGACACTGTTTAAGATGCAGTAATAACAGACGTTCATTTGCCAAGAATAAACTCTACAGTCTATAAAAAACTTCCAAGAATACGTCACCATGAACTGGGCCACAGCCTTGATGAAGAATATCCTGTCAGCTTCTGTGTCCACATCAGTAGGAACATCACTCTGAGGTTCATATCTATAAGGATGAAAAGAATGAAAGGGTGCAAAAGGCAAAGAAAAGCAAAAATATATCACAGTATCCTCCACTAGAACCATGATGCCGTGTCCAAATGCAGACAGAAAAATGTGGAGGACAGAACAGTGGCAGTATTATTTAGATAAACAATTTGACTTTTTTTAGGCTCAAGCATACCTCTTCACAAGCCATTTCAGGATTTCTGCCACAAGAGAGAAATTTGGAGTCCTGAAGTTCTCCATAGAGATCAAGCGAGGATATCCCAAGGCCCTCATCATTTCTGTGAAATCTGACACATAACATAAAACTCCAATTAACTTCTCACTCAGTTATCTTCTTAAAACAAACAAACAAACCAAAAAAGTGGTCACTACAAACAGCGAAGAGCAGACAGTAAACAACACTTACTTCTTAAATCTCGGAAAGACATTTTCAGCCGATTGCACTGTGCGCCAAAGCTTAGACCACTTTGTCCTCTAGCAGGAAAAAAGAAAGAGCATGTGTTAACAGCAGACGAGCTACCGACTGTGCACGTAGGTTTCTCTCCGAGACTGGCAGGTTTTCAGTGAGAATTTAGTGTTTGGGGTTTATTAAATTAGAGCTGACGTGATTATCATTCACGACATAAAACTTTGTGCATATCAGCAGATGCTAAAATACAGACTTCAGTCACTATTTTAAAAAACTGTAAAACCAACTGTGATAGAATCACCGACGATTTCCCCGCTGATTTGTATTCCCGCACAGGACACCGTATGTTATATGTGAACCCTAATCTTGGTTTAAGCAGCATGTTTATGACTACAAAGCATAGCTAGCTCGTAGCAGGATTTAAGTGAGTAGAAAGCTATCGCTTTTTGTAGTTTTTGGCTAACCTTAGGTTAATCAGTGAAAAGACAGTATATATATTTTCAACGATGAAGTTAGCTGTTATTAAACGTAACACGTTGTGTTTCGGGCATCATTACCTGTTCTAGTTGTTCCAAGCTAAGTGATCGGTGGCCGCTATGAGAGACGGTCTCTATGGAAACCAAAATCTTCTACGGAAGCTCAATACACTCAAAAATACTATCTGCGATAAAATAGCTTACGCAAACCGTGGGCGAGGGGGTGGGGACTTCACGGTGTGCATCACCAAGACTGTGCTGTACATATATATAAGTAGGAGTAGTGTACACTTGTTTTACACTACAATAAGTTTTTAAAAAGGTTTTTAATTTACACCTTTTATGAATATGTTTTCTATACTTTTATTATCTTTTTTTTTTTTACACTTATAAAATTTATGTTTCCCTCGCTGTTTGCAAAGGTTGCACAGGAACTAACCAACACAGTGACTGGGAAGAAAATGAAAAAAACCAAACTAAAAGAGGAATGTATAAACAAGAAACAATCACAGGGTATCAGAAAAAATATTCACATAGATTATTGGTTTAAAATGTGAAGAAGTTTTATATTTATACTCTGCTCTGTGGGCAATAGGATTGTTACCAGTGAGCAGGATTTTAAGAGTGTTCTACAATAATTCAAAGAAACCAAAATCATCATTGAAACGTTTCAGGATTTTTCTGTTCATGGGTTAGAAACATTCGAGTAGATGGGAGAAAACAAGACAGGATGTGTTACTTTCAAGGGGCCATATTTATTATATGCTGTTGTCATTCAACCCTAAGCCTTGATATTATGTCCAAGAACTGTAGGGACATCTGAGGTGTGCATTTCAGGTTGATGTCAAATCCACAATTCCACTCTATACAGTGTAGTTGTGTGCCATTGTGGCACAACTGTAAAAAATAAAGAAATAAATGGAAACTTTCTATGTTCTATTGTGAATAAAATGTGGGCTTATGAGATTTCCAAAATCATTGAATTCTACATTTTACACACTGTCCCAAAACATAAAACAAAGCAGATAATTTGCATGTTAATACCAAATCATTTGCCAAAAACATAAAAAGGTGGGTGTATTAAAAATATATCAAAGAAATACTTTGGTTAAAAGCAACTATTAATACCCAATTAAAAGTTTTTGAATAAAAGGTATATGGAAACAGGCACTGGAGAGAAGTGTTAATCATTTGGCAAAGAAAAGAACATTGTGGTTAGTAAAAACGACAGATTGGACTGGGAAGCACCCCCCATAGTTTAGGCTACATAACTGTAGTCATTGGATTTTTACATTATATCTGTAGAAACCTAAACTAAACTTTCAAATATAAAGTGGAAAGCACAGTATTTGCATCTTTAGTTGAACGTAAAGCAGCACAAGATGGAAAAAGTCAAATAAAATGCTTCAGAATTATCATTTGAATAAAAAGTCTTATTGAAATGTGGAAGAGTGCATTTTTCCTGCATTTGTGTGAAGTGTGTAGAGCAGGCATGTCAAACTGATTTTTCATTGTGGGACATGTGCAGCTAACTTTGATTGTAAGTGAACCAAGTGAAACCAGCGAAACTCCCCTTTCTGTCATTGTAAAGACATTTAGGTAAACATCTAAACCCTGAATTATCTTTATATAGGAAAAGAATTTCCTGTTTCGTCCATGATAAAAGGTGTAAAATAGTAAATAGAATAGAATACTTTTATTTGTCAATTTCTTCAAATGTACTTGCCATACAAAGGAATTGAAATTACGTTTCACACTGTCCCATGCGTAGACATTGACAACAATAAGGTGCAGATGCACAACAAAAACAGCCCTAACAATAAGATAATAAATAGTAATATAATAATATAAATAGTGCTAAAAGAAATACTAAAAATATATAGCAGCAGGTGTGTGTGCAATTGCAATGCAGAGGTAGTTGTTTCCAGTCAGGAATGTTTTCCAGTTCTTGGTTCAGAGAGTGGCAGCACGGTAGCACGGTGGTTAGCACTGTTGCCGCACAGCAAGAAGGTCCTGAGTTCAATTCCACCATCAGGCCGGGGTCTTTCTGTGTGGAGTTTGCATGTTCTCCTCGTGTTTGTGTGGGTTCTCTCCGGGTACTCCGGCTTCCTCCCACCGTCCAAAGACATGCAACTTGTGGGGATAGGTTAATTGGATAATCCAAATTGCCACTAGGTGTGAATGTGAGTGCGAATGGTTGTCTGTCCCTATGTGTTAGCCCTGCGACAGACTGGCGACCTGTCCAGGGTGTACCCTGCCTCTCGCCCTATGACAGCTGGGATAGGCTCCAGTGCCCCCCGCGACCCTGAAAAGGATAAGCGGAAGCGAATGGATGGATGGTTCAGAGAGTGTTTCCTTGTTGGAGAGTGTGCGTGGGAGGGGTAGAATCCAATCTGTCTTCCTATACTTCTGCCAATCTGGTGATTCTGCTGGCTGGGAGCCGGGAGGGAAGAGAGTTCAGCAGTCTCACAGCCTGGTGGATGAAGCTGTTGGTGAGCCTGGTAGTGTGGGAGCGGAGACTTCTGTATCTCTTTCCAGAGGGCAGGAGGCTGAACAGACAGTGCGCGGGGTGGGTTGCATCGTTGACAATTGTGATGGCTTTGCGGGTGAGGCGAGTGGTGTAAATGTCTTGCAGGGAGGGGAGTGGGAGTGCTTTCTTGGCCAGTGATGCTGTGTTGGTGGTCCAAGAGAGGTCCTCACTGATGTGCATACCGACAGACAGATTGTTCGTTTTTTCTGCAGGGTGCGTTTTTTCTGCAGGGTGCGTTATCATTATCTGTGGATGTGTAATATTTTTCTTCTTCTGACTAAAGTTTAACATGCTGAAAATCTAATCAAACATCACTTTAGTCTTTAGTGAAACACCAAAAAAGATAGAAAACGTGTATCAGCAAGGGCATTCAGGACAGTGCAGTGGAGGGAACCAATCTGAGATTAGAGCAAGCCTCTTCCAGAAGAGGGCAGTAGTGAGATTCAAAGACGCTAGCTGGCCGCTAAACCCCCAGAAGAAGAAAGAGACGCAGAGCATGATGGAGCAGACCGGCGAGGCCCATCATAACAAGAACAACTCGTCTGGCAATGAACTTCCAGCCTGCGGCCTCCACAGTAAGCGCCTGAAAGAGCTGGAGAATGCCGCCCTGCAGACCACTTTAATATCACGGATGGAGACCGAATCGGGGGCGGACGGCGGGAGCTGGACAGAGCAGGAGCCCGGGGAAGGCGAGCAGTCGAACGTCTTGTCCTTGAACCACCGGTCCGGCCCTCCGCAGCAGCCTGGCGCGGATACCGAAACCGAGGAAGCGGAGCCGGATAGAAACGTGGCCAAGGAGCGGGTCGAAGAGGAAAGGACGCTGACGGACCATTTGAATAAACGACTCCTTTCGTCGTTTCTGGAAAAGCTTAACGAACGGGACCTGGCGCTTCCCGGTGTGCAGCGCCTGGACTGTGCTGTAGCCGACGAGGACTCTAACAGGGCCGCCGATGAGTGGTGAAGAAACCCAGTAGCTCATGCGACAACATGGAGGCGTTTGAGGGATTCAGGACAAACGTGCACGGAAGCACAACCTCACCGCTTTAAAGACTGAACTCCACAGTCATTCCTGCCAGCTTATCGGAGTGTGACGAAATATGTTTACTTTTGTAAGGCCACCATGGATGAAAGGTTGATTTAAAATGCAATAAATGAAATTACTGTGTTATAAGCACTTTCGTTCTCATTTATTTGTGTGTAGTTGGCAGCCATGATGGATGCAGTCATGCGTGTGTGTGGGTGGTTTTGCTTTTCTGCATTTTTTTTTAGTGACTGTAAATGATCAGCAGGGGTCATCATACACAAAACAATCCTCTTCAGCCTGTTTCTTACATTCGTCTCATTTTTGAGACTAAAGTTTATTCATTTAGTTGTATATTTATTGCACGCAAGATTCCAGAGGGACACATCTCACAATAAATATCACTGTTCGTGTCAATACCACGACCCAATAAATACCCAGCAATAACAGTTCACTTTCTGTCAGGAGACTTTAGGTGTGAATGCAGTCACAGGTGTTGTGGTGTAGAATTTTGTTTTATCTGCTGTGTATTTAGGGTGAAGTGTGAAACTGACAGTACAAAGAGGGTGTTCTGTGTTGTGCTAATGGGGTGTGTTTGTAATGTTGCATGGCAGCAGAAAACAAGTGCAACATAATGAAATAAAGCTGAACTCCAACCTCTGAGGGGACTGAACTGAACAATAGCTTGTTTTACCCCTTTATTTTTCTTGTTTACACACATGGGGTTACTTTTGCTTCGAAGGTTTTCTTTTTATTTCTCAGATGTCTTTTTGTATAATTGTGTAAAATTGATCTTAGCCACTGAGCCATTGATCTTTGTTTATTTAGAGGTACACCTGCAGTCCACAGTTAAGTAGAAAGTCATAACTGGTACATTATTAAAGGGAAAAATCCCCTCATTCTTTAGGAGGAAGTTTTAGGCTCATTCGAGCAGATGTTAAATGATTGCTGAATGAGGAAGCAAGGGTTGAATTACAGTTTAAGCATATCCCGTGTACCTGCCCACATGTCGGTTAATGCTGGTTGAAGTGCAGGTGTGCATTGTTAGGAATATGGAACATACCAGAATGAGAGTTCCCATGAAAGAGCCTTTCATCACCTCTGATAGTCTGCACTTATAGTTTCTTGGCACAGGTGTAACTTAAAATATGAGGCAGACTTAGAACCAAAATATATAGAGAGAAACACTTTGAAAATGAAAACAACACCTAAATTTATTAGTGCCGATAGAGAGAAGATAGCACCGTGATGTGTTCCAGTGGGATCAGTAGTCTTCTAACAGCTATAGACTGTGCAGTGACTTTATTTTCTGCTGTCTCTTTGGTCTCCTTCCCCTTCCCCTGCATCCTGCTTGTTCATTGTCATCAAAGACACACACTGTAGTTCTTCTGACACTTTGTCTCCCTCCTGAAAACAAAACAGAACCACAGTTAGAGAAAAAGTTTAAAAATAAAGCAAGAGACTGACACAAATCTACAATAATACCTTCTTTATGCACTAACTTTGTTACACCTATTCAACTGCTTTTAACTAATGTATAATCAATCAGGTAGCAGCAGCTCAATGCATTTAGGAATGTAAGCACAGTTAAGACGACCTGCTAAAATTCAAAACAAGAATAGGAAAGAAAAATGTTGTAGTGTCAGGTGGTGTATTTCAGAAACTACTGATTTGCTGGGATTTTCCCCACACAACAAGCTCCAAAGTTTACAGACAATGGTCTGAGAAAGAGTTCCCCCAGTTCCCTGGGGGAAAATGCTTTGATGATGTCAGAGGTCAAAGGAGAATGGCTGGCTGCTTTCAGCTGATAGGAAAGTGACAGCAACGCAAATATCAGTTGCTACAACTAAGATTTGCAGAAGAGCATCTTTCAAAGCACAACACAGCAGGAGAAGACCACAATGAATACCTCTATTCCTGTCAGCATAGAACAGGAAACAGCCTGTAAATTTGCCCACCAAGCTTAGGCAATAGAAGATTGCCTAAGCTTGGGGCAGGGATGGGGCAGGGATAGCTCAGTAGGTAAAGTGGTCGCCCCATGATCGGAAGGTCGGCGGTTCGAATCCACTTAACGGCTACCCTGAGGTACCCCTGAGCAAGGTACCGTCCCTACACACTGCTCCCCGGGCGCCTGCTTAGTGGGCTGCCCACTGCTTCACTGAGTGAATGGGTCAAATGCAGAGAAAAACAAGTAATTTCCCCATGGGGATCAATAAAGTATCCATTATTATTATTAAGAACAACATTCTGCAACGTTCAGATTTTAGGATCAGAATTTGGTGTAAACAACATGAAAGAATGGATTCATCCTGCTTTGTACTGACAGTTCAGACTTGGCGTGTAATGGTGTAAGGACAAGAATATTCTTGTCATGTTTTGGGCCACTTATTACCAACAGAGCAACGTCTAATCCCCACAGCCAGCCAGAGTATCGTTGCTGATCACACTGATTTCTTGAATGTGACAGTGAGTTCACTGTACTCCAATGGCCTCTACTGTTATAAACATAGAATAAAGCACCTTTGGGATGTGGTGGAAGGGAAGATTTGCAGCGAATAATCTGCAGCAGCTGTGTGATGCTGTCACATCAATATGGACCAAAATTTCTGAGGAATGTTTCCAACACTTTATTGAATCTGTGTCATAAAGAATTAAGGCTACTGTGATAAAAAACAAAACAAAACAAAAAAACTGACCTAGTACTTCCAAGGTGTAGCTAACAAAATGGCTGATGAGTACACACTTAAAATAAGGGAAAGTGAAAACTTCTTGGACAAGAAATCTTTAACAGACTGATCATAATTTCTGTGTTTACACTAACACCATATTCCATATTCCACTTTGAAGTCACATGTTGAGTTATAAAGCAATAATTACCTTTTAAAACAGATTAATTAATAAATTCATTTTCTTTTGTACATTTTCCCATGGAAATAAGACAAATGTAATACATGTAAACATAACTGACATCTCAGTGGGAAAAAATATCCTTTGAGCCCCCTTCACGTGTTCTAACAGTATTTAGGGCTGCTGTGCACAGTCCATAGTCCTGGTTGTGCACAAGGACTATGGAAAGTACAGTCATTGACTGTGCAGGACAGTCATACAGGACTTACTCTGTTTTTAGGGGAACCCTCCACTTTCTTCTTTTTCAGGTCCCACCATAACAAACCTTCTTTAATGTTCTCCCTCTTTGTTGGGCCTGTGTTGAGAGAAAAAGAATGGCGTAATATGTTTTAAATGCACTGTTTGATTGCTTTGGCATATCTGAAGCGTGTGCACTTTTATTATCTTGAAATCAAATAAAAGCACTGTGAATCAGCAGTTTTACAAACACAATAACAGCTTTTTACCTGTTGCGTAGCTCACAATTACACCGACAAGTACAACTGAACTAGTTGCCATGGCACCGAAGTAGAGGTAGGACATGGAGTAGAAGTTTAACAGGCCCCTAGTTTTGGGAAAAACAGGATAACAACTATTATTATTACTATTATTATTATTATTATCATTATTATTATTATCATAAACTAGCATGTACGTTTAAGCCTCACTGAACTCACTGACCCCTGGTTATTGGGGTGAAGCCGGGTGGAGACAGAGTGCTGGTCTTCGATAGCTATGCTACTCTGGGTGGTGTTTATGGATTCACAGGAACCTGCTAAGCTGGGCAGGACACCCATGGTCTCCTCACTGGGTGGATACAGAGTTGAACCTACAGCTAGCCACATAGAGACAAGGAAGCCAGCTAATATCCCCGTGAATGCCCCCTGAAACACAGATAAAGCAAATGAGCATCCATGGCCAGCTGGTTTCTAAAATGTTTACCTGTAGCACAGTGTCGCTGTGAAAAACAGTAATGGCCCATGTGAGGTAACACACACTCCACGTAAGTGGGACCTCCTTAAATGTAAGGAATTCAGAAAGTAAATATGTGCACTGATAAATTTCCAGGGAAAGTTGTCTGGCTAACAGAACAATATCAAGGTGCTGTGTCAAGAGCGATGAGTGTGAACTGCTTTTTAACTGTTTCACTATTAAACTAGAGCTCACAAAGTTACTGCTTTAAAATGTTTTATGTGACGTGTCCGAACAAAGGAGTGGTGTTAACAGTAACACAGATTCATCATGGATCTGTGACTAACACCCAAGTCTTCCTTAATAGATAAGATAGATGTCTACATTAATACATGGCAAACATTCAAGTTAATAATTGTTATATTTTCAAGAAATACGTTTCAAAATTTCCATCGAGTATTATGCAATTTAGTTTGAGACATTCTCCTGATATTTTTAGATTAAAGAGAATACAATTCAGGCCATTGTTTAAGTCGTTTGGCTTTTACCTGTGAATTTAATCTAAGTACATGTGCTTCTTGGAAGTATTTGTAGATAATTTCTTTACCAGTCACTCACCAGTCTGTTTGCTGCTGGGAAAAATATTCCCAAAATAAACACTCCAAGTAATGGGCCGCTGACCACACCCATGACAGTAAATGATCCCTAAAGAGGGAAGATAAATGGTACGTTCGAAAATCAACCCAAAAAACTTTGTTACAGAGTATAGTATAAATCTTATCTGTAATTAGTTATTCAGGTCAAAAATGTAACTGTCTTGGTGGACTTACACTACCTAACTTTATGTACTACTACTGGGCATCAAATTTAAGAATAATTTCCCTTCTATTGGATGACACAGCAATACTCCCTAACGGCTTACAGATGGAGCGGGAGGATTGCCTTCCTTACTGTGTTGGTGGAATACTACTCTCTCCTATTCTTTTGACAAACTCATATTACAATTCGAATCCAGTGATTTATAATACCGTACAAATTTGGAGACAAATAATTAAGCACTTCAAATTGAAAAAACTATCAATGTGTACATCCATTACAGCTAACCCCTCTTTCCTTCCATCATGTGTAGACGGAGCTTTCAATATATGGCAGGAATTGGGAATTTGTAAATTAAAAGATTTATACCTAAATGATACTTTTATGTCATTCCAACATTTAAAAGATAGATTTGGATTGCCTCACAGTCATTTTTTTAGATATCTTCAACTAAGAGACTATATCCGTACATACCTGCCACAATTTGAAAACATATCGTCCGATCCTTTGGACAGATGTCTTAGTGATGGAAGGGGGTTTGAACAGAGAATTTCATTATTTTATAATTCAATACAGGAGATGAGTATACCTTCAACTACTTCAATCAAAGAGGAGTGGGAAAAAGATTTTGGGACTCTCCTATCAGAAGATTTCTGGCAGGAGGCCTTACACAACATAAATACGCCTTTTATTAATTCCCGTCACTGTTTAATTCAGTACAAAATTATACACAGACTACACTATTCAAGGGAAAAACTTCACAAAATGTATCCAGAGTGTTCCCCCCTCTGTGAAAAATGCAAGATACACTATGGAAATCTGTTACATTGTTTTGCACTATGTCCAAGGCTTCAGGGTTTTTGGTATGATATTTTTACTTATATGTCTAATATTTTTAAAAGTAAGATTGAACCAAATCCGACAGTAATCATCTTTGGGATTTCCAACGAAACACAAAATTTACAACATTCTCAAAAAAGGTTTATGGCATATGCTTTGATTATTGCAAAGAAATTGATCCTGCAGCTTTGGAAAGGCAATGAGACTCCTGTATTAAAAATGTGGCTTACTGAACTTATAAACACTCTTCACCTTGAAAAAATAAGATATAGTATGAATGACAATGTAAAAGATTTTGAATTAATCTGGCACCCTTTACTTATATACCTTGGGAAAATATAAAACTTTGTTTACTTGTTTCTCTTCCCTTTTGCCGACAGCCGGGGTATTGGGACCCCTTATGGGTGACTGCGGGTTTTTTTTTTTTTTTTTTTTTTTTTTTTTTTTTTTTTTTTTTTTTTTTTTTTTTGTTGTTGTTGTTGTTTAATCATTTGCCTTGTTAGTTTAGAGAAAAAAAGGAGCATAAGCTATGTTATGTCAATTTGTAAAAACTACAATCATGATACTTGCTCTCAATAAAAATATTTGAAACAAAAATGTAACTGTCTTATATCTCTTACATATGCACTGCATGCCTGAATTACGGTGCCCATGTGAGAAAAGTGCATCTAACATTTCTGAAGTTTCAAAATACCTCCTGCTGTGTGTGGCATATCTGAAACTGCAACTTTTACACAGTCTTCCAACATTATCTGGGTTTCATGTATGACAACAACAATAGTTGTATAACAACAACTATTGTTTTATCATTTTTGTTAAAAATTGCAAAAATCTTTGGTAAAATGATTGATTATGATATTGTTACCTGAAGAACTCCCCAGTTCACTAGGGAGGAGAGTGCAGCCACCAAGATACAACCACCACCATACAGGAGTGCTTAGAGAAAAGGTTCAAAATGCATTATTGCCGAATATGACTTATTCTAAGAATCTGGGACTAAAACATTACAGCAGTAAGTGGTATAGTCAGCCTACACAATCCTCTGGAAACCAGCATCAGTTTCTTCTGTGTCATGTGAAGCAGATAGGGGTGCAGGATATCCTCAATCGTCACCGCAGCCATGGCATTGATGCTTGTGGAAGCCGTACTGTTAAAAAGAGGCTTGATTAACATTAATCTCATAGCGGCAGCTCATTATTTGATGGTTCTTTCTTGTGCATAAAAATGTGTAATATATATGTATACAGTATGTAAAAGATGTAACATGCATATGATGAATGTTAGATGTTAACAGAGGATATGTAGTTTAGTCTGATATTTCCTCACATTCACTTGAAGACTGAAGAGTTTTCTGTCTTTAAACCTCAAATAGCCTTAAACCATCACACAAGTTACGAAATGTCTCAAGCGAAGTTATTTATGCTGGCTCCTTGTAATGTGAGGGACATACCTGCTTCAGGTAAGGTTTAAAGAAACGTAGATTTGGATACCTCAAAGTCCCGCTGTATGCACAGGCGAGGAAAAGACCTGGGAAGCCCGGGTAATTTTGGAATATGTCCAGCACAAAGTACGGCATAAGCTTCATCAGATGCATAAAGAGTAAAAAAACCAAAAAAAAAAACCCCAACAATAAACAGGTACATACTGGCATGTAACATACGAGCATACCAAAACACACTAGTTATTAGTGGTATTCAGTCTTGGCCACATAAAGGCCCTGCTGAGATAATAGAAATGTCCGTATTTGTTTGTTTGTTTTTTTCCTTGTACAATATGGATATTTACTGTATACCTCAATATGCAACTAAGTAAAATATTCCATTTAGCCATTAGCCTAATTTAACAATAAAATGAGTTTAGCTAAGAACAAATGTCTGCATCTCAAGAAACATCTTAAAACTGACTCATTAAATATTTCGTTGCTCAGTACAAAATGAAAGTAATCTGATTACCAGGTCAGGTTTAGAAATCCTCCCAGACTTCAGTGGATCACACGTGTTGTAAAAAGCAAACATGACGATGCCACAGGTTGCTGCACTGCTCACAATGAGGCACAGACCCACTTGGTTCACAAACAGTGCCCTGAAAATGAAACCAAACATGATGACTGTTTCCACTTCCTACTTACTGGTGTGGGAAAAGTGAAAAACTGTTATTATAAATTTTAATCTAAAACTTGAATTAGATATCCATCTATGCTTGGAAGTAAATTTACATTACAAAGAATTGCTGGTTAATATATGGAGATGTTCATTGTCATAATAACACATTCCTTCTTAAGTGTAATCAGTATATGTACATGCAAATATCATAATTAAAAAACCCAAATCGATGGATATGTAATGTCTGTAGGACAACAATGCTTTATAATATCAAGTGCCTATTAAGAAGAACTAGTGCCTGAACTATCAGACCTGGACAGTCCTCTCACTTTGAGAAAACATGAATGAGGACCACAATAGCAGACACCTGGAAAATAATGATACTGTCCTGAGGGAGTCACTGTGAAACAATCTACCTTGCATCCATAATTAAATGACAAAAGTCTTCTTATTAAAGCTATTTTAAACCATTAGATAAACAAAGATGTCAGAGCTTTCATGAGGATTTTAGAAGACGAGGCTATTCAGTCCAAAGTTGGAGAGTTTTGAAAAATCAGAAACAGGGAAATGGCACAAAAGCAGTCAGAGAATAGCACATTTAAAAAGATGAACGACAGCAGAGTAATGATGCAAACTGTAGAGCCACAACAATGTTTGATGCAACATATTTTGAGACAATGTATACATGGCTACAATAGCATCTATGGTCAGCCCATAGCACCAACAGTAAACTGGCCTCAGACTGGCAACTTTTAGGCTACAGGTCCATTTTGTTAATCTGTGTGTGTGAGACAACCATGTTGGGGACATCCCCTCTGACTGACATCATGCAGAGCCAGTCTGAAGCCTGAGCTCTTGGCTCATGGGGTTAGTTAAACACATGCTGACCTTATTATTTGAAACTCTGACCTCTTCCTTGTCTTGTCGCATGGCTTTTCAGTGGTTGGTTACGTTTCAGCTATTATAACTGAAACATAATCAGATTTCATGGATACTATGCTTGTGTCATAGTCTGTCTGTTTCAGCATGTAGGTGTTCACTCACCACTGGGCCGCTCTCTCTGATCGACAGGAGATGTATCGCTGGACTTGTGCTTGGTTCACTCCGTACATGGACAGCCAAACCAATGCACCCCCAACAGAGAGGCTCCAGAATGTGTAGCGATGCCGTGGGTCAAAGCTAAAACTGTGGAAGATCCAAGTAGCATTTGCAGTGACTTGTTCAGTCTTTTTGTATCAAGATGTAGTCGCACACTAATGTACATTTATAAAGACATTCATAATTAAAAATGTTTTTTACTCATTAAAATTAATGCGTGATCCATTGTTTGCAATCCTCAGTACTTGTGCCGGACCACCAACCAGGACTGTGCCATGGATGTAAATGGCCACAAAGCCCAACAACATGACAATGATCTGGAATACATCAGTCCAGATCACAGCTTTTATTCCACCCTATACAGAGATGAGAGGAGACAGAAACAGAGCATGAGACAAATGTTTGCACCTTAATAACTTTGTGTACGGAGTTAAAACTTAATACAAAACCTGAAACACGATGTCAGCTGAATGTTTGTGTTTTAATCTCTGATTTAAGTTTACTGCTCTGTGTTAGATATACAGTAACAGCATTTTTATTCTCAGAGAAGTCTGAGGTTAAAAGACATCTACCACGAGAAAAAACATCCCCCAAAACCAAAATAATCTGCTAGTTTTATCTAGACAACTTAGTTTACATTTTATTTTTGTTTAGGCATCTTATTTTGAAATACATCCTGCACAAATGAGCCAACAAGGCATTTTTAAATGAACACTGAACTCTGAAACAGGTGGTGGTCTGATGCTGCATGCTTACTTGTTTGATGAGAATATTAAAGCAGTCTTCTTACCAGTGTGGTGTACAAGGTGCAGATGAGCCCAGTAGAAAATAGGGATGCCCATATGTTGAGTCCAGTAGCTACAAAAACAGTGAATGAAACAACAGCTTTATTTGTAAACTACAAGAACCAGTCATTAATAATGTGTGAAAACCATCCACAAATTTATGGTAAAAAAGTAAAAATTATTTCTGGTACTAATTCAATTCAAGTTATTTTATTTATACAGCGCCAAATCACAACAACAGTTGCCTCAAGGCGCTTTATATTGTAAGGTAGACCCTACAATAATACATACAGAGAAAAACCCAACAATCATATGAGCAAGCACTTTGGCAACAGTGGGAAGGAAAAACTCCCTTTTAACAGGAAGAAACCTCCGGCAGAACCAGGCTCAGGGAGGGGCGGGGCCATCTCCCACGACCGGGGAGAGAGAAAGAAGACAGTACTAAAGAACTAAAGTACTAAAAGACGGTACTAAATATCATACATACAGTAATTAAATTTGCCTTCTTGAGTTTTGAGCAAAGATACTTAATTAAAAAGTTTCATAAAAAGTCAGTGCAGCAGGTCTTAGTGTCAGGTTTAATGTCACCCTTTCCTATCACTGTTCAGATATTTCTTATCACTGTTTAAACATTCATTTTTGTAACACATATTTCCCTTAAATTTATTCCACACATCCTCTTCTCAGAAATAAACGGTTTAGCTGAGTCAACACTGATAAGGAGCAAAACGTCTGGTGCTATAAATACACACGTGTTCTCCAGTATGACAAATAAGTGTCAAATAAATGAAAATATCCTATGAAAACAGAGGACCATGTTTAGACCTCACCTACCTTGATTCAGAATTAAAGCTGGCGCGTAGATGACAATCCCTGTGTAAAGCAGCTGTGAGAGAGGAAATTCAAGCAAAGCAGCAAAAAGGTGATAAACACTGGGTTAAAGGATTGAAGCCTCTAGGTTTGCCTGAAGATGAATAAATATGAGAAGAATTTGAAAATAAAAAATGTCTTTGTGAGCTCCAAATTCTTCAATCCAACAGAGAACATTACATTGTCTGTCTTACCGTGGCAACGAGAAACTGAATGCTCCCCAGCAGCTGCATCCCTCTGCCAAATCTCATCCTCAGATACTGTGACAGGCAGATGGTCGGTGTTATAACCTCATCCTTCTTCACCCCCTATATTCACCATGTTTGAAGGACTACAGGCACCTTTCAACACTTGGTCAGATAAATTCTATTACTTCGCTGTTGATAAATACATTGTCATGTTTCGTTAATAAAAATCCTCAAATCAAACTATTTTTATTATATTGTTCTAAAATTAGCAGCCACTCAATCATCAGTGGCAAATAAAATTATTGCTCCTGTTACTTTGATAATTGCACAATGTAATGCATATTTATAAACTTTTGAATTTGTTAATTTTTATTTGTTAATCATTGCAATGAGGTCATATGAAATATAAGAAATATGTGATTTAATTTAAAAAAAAAAAACATACAAAATTTGCAATTCACAATGAAAGTTTGTTATATAGACATGTGACATGCAAGGGATATTTCCATAGCAATTTATCTTAGTGTGAAAGGGTTTCGCAGAATTATGTTACATAGAATCATCTAAATATAATTATGTGCATCATGAATGAATTAAAACAATTCAGAAGACTGAAATATACTCATTTCCTTCATAAAATAAATGAGGCAATGACTATTAGGTCATTAGAACCTGATTGGTGCTGGTGATGCCCAGTCGAAAGAAAACCGGCAGGAACAGGTAAGCTGTCAGCAAGGAGTTGATGCTTTGTCCGAGGCACATGTAGAGGAATTTGAAGCCATAGCGAAAACCTTCAGAAGGAACACCCAGAACCTGGACTGCTGACATGAAGCTGGCACAGAGAGACAAGCCAACAGGAATCGCTGGCAAGCTCCGGCCCCCAGTGAAGAAGTCGTCAGCAGTTGCTTCTCTTGGCCTTTTCTTCAGGGCCTGGAAAAGTCCTATCGCCACAGAAACCAATAACATGGCAGCAAAGACTGCATAGTCAGCCAAAACAAAACCTGGTCCGGATGGCTCACTAGCAGACTGGCCTTCCATTATTGAGTTTGATAATCTCAGCCCTCTAGATTTCTCCACAGTCAGGATGTTTGGTGAATCTGTCAGCGGGAATTACATCCAATTAGTAACCAAACAACTCCTGAAGTTTGAAAAAGTCATTTTAAATTCATATTAATGTATTTTAAATATAAACACTGTGAGAATTCTTAAAGTCAACTAAATGCAACATTTTTGAAAACTGATTTGGGCGGCATGGTGGCAGCGCTGTTACCTCACAGCAAGAAGTTTCCTACGTTCAAATTCATAATCTGGCTGCTGCCTTTCACTGTAGAGCTTTTGTGTTTGTCATGTGTTTCTGTGTGTCTGCTTGGGATTTCTCCAGGTAGTCTGGTTTCCTCCTACAGTCTAACACTTGCAGTTAGTGGGCCGGGCATAATTGGTAATTCTAAATTGGCCACAGGTGTGAATTCTCTATTAGCCCTAACAGAAATGCAAGCTGTGCAGGACCTGGCCCCTGTCGTAGCAGAGTATAGGATGATCAAAGTCAGATAAGTGTTTCATGTGTCACCCTCTTGCATGAACGTGAAATAAAACAGGAAACCACATGCAGTTTGCTGTGCTTAGACTTGTTTTTAACATGTTGTGAAATCATTTTAACCAGTCTTAAGTCTTACACTGTTTACAATGCGACAGCATCCCCCACCACACACACACACACACACACACACACACACACATATATATATATATATATATATAACTAATTACTGTTCATTTTTAGGTATTTTAATTACAGTTACTTACAAAGTGCTTGTGTTACATTGTAAAATAATTAAACCCGCTGAATATCATTATTTAATTTCAATAATTTATCTTCTAAACGTAGAAGTAAACTCTGCTGATTTAACATCGCTGTAGTGCAGGTGCACGTCATTTCACGCCAGTTTGCTGCATAGTCGTATTCTAAAGCGGAAGATGTCGGACTCGGCTGAAGTGTGTGGCTGTTTTTTTAAATGGACATATTCCCGTCTCTTCACTTTTCTGAAACAAGCAGACAAGAATATTACAATAATATGTAAGCTATGTCCTGGGGAGAAAAAACTATCAGCTGAAGCGCCTGACACGAGAGCATAGACGAACACTTCTGAGTGATCCTTGTTCATCATCCATGGATAACACCGCGGCAACTCCTGCTAAGCACGCAAAACCTGACTTTACTTCAGCAGCACAGAAAGCGTCTGAAGGTGAGCTTTTTTTTTTTTCCAAGATGGGGCCACAGGCAGCTTGTTACCTCAGCTCCCAGCTCGTTTTTCTTTTATTTTTATTTTTCTTTGTGTTTTAAGCTTTTTCCCCCGACTCTCTTGGTCATCTTTTATTTGAACTACAACCTGTAGAGTAATTCCATGTCTTCTACTCCCTTTGGGAATTTTCATCACCACATCCAGAGAACCTGTAAGTCACCGCGTTGTTTAAATAAGTAAATAGCGAGTTAAATTTTTGTCTTCTTTTTTTTCTGCTGATCCGAAAATTGATCCGATCTGTGACGAAAAAAACGTGATCCGATCCATGAGACTTTTGATCCGTTGCACCACTAGTTTCTACCAAGAAGGTACAAGAAGACCTGAAGGCCCTGCTGAAAGAAATCTCTGGACACTTCTAGGACAATAGAGGAGCCACAGTGTCTATTGAGCAGTGGTGAGCAACGACTTGAATCTGTTTTTCAACAGATTTGACTCTGGACCACTTACCACCTCCCCAACCCCTGAGGTTCCCTCAGCCCTCCTCCATATGGCCTGCATTTGTATAGCGCTTTTCTAGTCCCTAAGGACCCCAAAGCGCTTTACATATCCAGTCATCCACCCATTCACACACACATTCACGATGGCAAGCTACATTGTAGCCACAGCTGCCCTGGGGCGCACTGACAGAGGACACTGGCGCCACGGGCCCTCTGACCACCACCAGTAGGCAAACATGGGGTTATTATCTTGCCCAAGGATATTTGGCATGCAGCCAGGAGGCAGCCTGGGATCGAACCACCGACCCTCTGATTAGTGGCTGACCTGCTCTGCCACCTGAGCTACATCTTTAGCCTACACATCTTTAGCCTGAACATGAGTCTGGAAAGGTTTCCTGAACTGTGGAAGACTTCTTGTGTGGTTCTGGTGCCAAAGATCGCACACCCCAGGGAGCCCAACCACTTCAAGTCTGTGGCTTTGACTTCTCACCTGATGAAGACCATGGAAAGGCTCATCCTGCACCACCACCGTTCCCTCTCTCACCTAGAGCAGGCATGGAGCACTTTGAGGATCATGTTTTTGTCTTCTCGACACCATCCAGTCTGCACTACTGAGAGGGAAGCTGGAGGGAGCTGGAGTGGGCAAACAGATCACTGCATGTGACTTTCCATGGCTATGTGTCCGAGGTGGTAATCTGCAGCATGGGGGCGCCAGGACATTCTATGACTGTGCCGTTTTCTATGCAGTGGCCTGCTGGGGGAGCAGATGCACAGACAGGGACAGGAGCAGGATTGACAAACTGGTGCAGAGGTCTAGCCTCTGTGCTGGGATGTGCTCTGGAATCCGTGGTGGTAGTGGGCGAGAGGAGGATGTTAGTCAATCAGACATCCATCATGAGCATCCCACATCACCCTCTGTATGAGTCTGTGAGTGCACTGAGCAGCTCCTTTAGAATAGAATAGAATAGAATAGAATAGCCTTTATTGTCATTGTACAGAGTACAACGAAATTGGAGTGCCACTCCCTTGGTGCAAGTTTCAATAATAAATATAAATGTAAAATATAAAAAGTACAAAAAAACAATCGTAAGTACTCAAACAATACTATGTACAATATATACAGGATAGCAGCATTAATATAATGACAGTATGAATAGCAGCATAATATAATGACAGTGACGGTATGGAATAGGTTCAATTGTTTTTGTGCTTATTTACTACGGTGATAGCTCTGGGAAAGAGGCTATCCCTGAATCTGTTTGTCCTGGTTTTATGTGACCTGTACCGTCGGCCTGACGGTAATAGTTCAAACAGTTGGTTGCTGGGGTGAGAGTGGTCCTTGATGATATTGCCAGCTCTGCTGAGGTACCGAGAGTTTGCAGTGACCTCCAGGCTGGGCAGAGAGCAGCCAGTGATCTTCTGGGCTGTGTTGATGACCCTCTGCAGTACTTTCCTATCTGCAGCTGAGCACCCTGCATACCATGTTGTTATGCCGTACGTTAGGATGCTCTCTATGGTAGCTCTGTAAAATGTCACCAGCAGCCTCTCCTCCAGGTTGTTCCTCCTGAGCACTCTCAGAAAGTGGAGACGCTGCTGGGCCTTTTTAACCACCGCCGTGGTATTTGCAGTCCAGGAGAGGTCATCAGAGATCTGCACGCCCAGAAACCTCATGGAGTGTACCCTCTCCACACAGTTCCCGTGAATGTAAAGTGGGGCCAGGTCTGCTCTGCCCTTCCTGAAGTCCAAGATAAGTTCTTTAGTTTTCGTGGTGTTCAGTTGGGGGTTGTCAGAGACTGAAACACCCTAGCTGCAGGAAGGAGCACTTTCGCAGATCATTCATCCCGACAGCAGTTAGACTCTATAACTCCTCAAACATGCTGTCATGAGTCACTTGGACATTGTGGACATCCACAGTTACCACTTCATGCATAATGCACCATATATATGTATGGACGTGTGCATGTATATGTGTACGCATACGTGTATATATATATGTATATTTAGTGAGTATGGTGTATGTGTGTTTGTACATGTGTGTGTACATGTACATGTCTATACTTATAGATATTTATTACTTACATAGTAAGTGTAGTAGTAGAATAGTATAGCCAGCAGAAAAAGCAGAGGTGGGGACACGTCTCCGTTAAATTATCGGTATGCTGTCCAGACCTGGAGCTGCTAGCCGTTAGCTTGCGGCCATATTATCTACCTCGAGAGTTCAGTCATGTGATCTGTGTGTGTGTTTACATTCTTCCAAGGGCCAACGCAGCAGCTGCCTGTGAGGAAATACACACAGTTACAGCAAGACTGCAGACACAACACCCTGAGGCTTTCATTATTATATCTGGAGACTTCAATCATGCCACACTGGATTCTACTCTGGCTGCTTTTCACCAGTTTGTAAATTGTCCCACAAGGAGCAACAGGACAATTGACCTACTGTATGCCAATGTGAGAGATGCATACAGAGCCACCCCCCTCCCCCCACTAGGGAAGTCAGACCACAACCTGGTTTACCTACAGCCACAATACACACCCCTCATCCAAAGGCAGCCTGTCACAACACGCTCCATCAGGAGATGGACCCCAGAAAAGGAGGATGCTCTGAGAGACTGCTATGACACCACAGACTGGGATGTGCTTCTGAGCCCACATGGTGAGGACATAGAGGGGGCGACACACTGTCTGACAGACTACCTTAACTTTTGTGTGGACACGGTCGCCCCTGCTAAGACTGTACGGTGTTATCCTAATAACAAACCGTGGGTAACACAGGAAGTCAAAGCTGTCCTCAACATGAAGAAGAAGGCTTTCAGGAGCAAAGTGAAGGAGGAGATGAAAGCAGCACAGCGGGAGGTGAAACGCTGCCTGAGGGAAGCAAAGGACACCTACAGCAGGAAGGCGGAGCAGAAGTTGGAGAGGAACAATATGAGGGAGGTCTGGAATGGTGTGAAAACCATCACGGGCCACAACACCAAGAACAGCACAGTGGGGGGGACTGTGGAGAAGGCAAACGAACTCAACAACTTCTTCAACAGGTTTGACCAGCCCACAACCCCCCCAGCCTCACCTTTACTACAGAGCCCTCTCCCCACTCTCCTACTTCCCTCGCTTCCCCCCCATCCTGACACTATGACACCCTCCTCCTCCAACCCCTCTCTCAACAGCAGGACATCTCCCCCCCCCCCTCCTTCCAATCATCTCCCAGTGTCACAGTGGATCAGGTCAGAAGACAACTGAGGAAGCTTCGCCCCAGAATGGCAGCAGGCCCAGACAAGGTGTGTCCTAGGATGCTAAAGGCGTGTGCTGCTGAACTTGGGGAGCCGCTACAACGAGTCTTCAATCTCAGTCTGCGACTGGGGAGAGTTACCGCCCTATGGAAGACATCCTGCATCGTCCCGGTCCCCAAAAGGAACCGGCCCAATGAGCTGAATGACTTCCGACCAGTGGCACTGACGTCACATCTTATGAAGACTCTAGAGCGGCTGTACCTCCTACATAGAGCCCACTCACACCTGGACAAGGGAAAAGGCATGGTCAGGATCCTGTTTCTTGACTTTTCCAGTGCCTTTAATACCATCCAGCCCTGTCTGCTCCAGGAAAAACTGAACAGGATGCAGGTGGACCCCTGCCTGGTCGCTTGGACCTCTGACTACCTCACTGACAGACCACAGTACGTCAGGCTGAAGGACATCACGTCTGACACTGTAGTCAGCAGCACAGGAGCACCACAGGGAACTGTGCTTTCCCCTCTTCTCTTCACCCTGTACACCTCTGACTTCTGCTACAACTCTGAATTATGTCATATTCAGAAGTTTGCAGATGACACAGCCATCATGGGGTGTATCTGGGATAATCAGGAAGTCTGGTGAGGAACTTCATCACATGGAGTCACACAAACCAACTGAGCTGTAGTGCCTCTTCACTTCACTGTGCAATACTTTTTGTGCAATACTTTTTGTGCAATACTTTTTGTTAATAGTCAGCGGTGCAATAGACTTCAATACTTGAAATGTGCAATTCCCTTGTATTCTTATTTCTATTTATTCTATTTATCCCTTTCGTATATTTTATTTATATATGTCTCTGTATTTATATATGTGTATATATATATATAATATTCTGCTCACGTTCTGTAACTCCTGTTGGTGCTGTGCTATTGGAAACCCAATTTCCCAGAGGAACCCACCCGAGAGATTAATAAAGTTTTATCTTATCTTAGTTGAAATTTATTACTTGCAAATTTCCACAACCCTCTATCCATAACACGCTCTAGGCATGCGTATACATAGAACCTCCGCTACCGTTGTGTATATTTTATTATCTTATTTGTTTTGTATTTCTTGACTTTATATTCTAGTATTCTTTTGCTATCTATACCTGAGCTGCGGTAACGAGCAATTTTTCCCACCGTGAGATCAATAAAGTCTTGTGTTTCGTATGTTATCGTATCTTATATATATATATGCACACACAGACACACAACTACTGAGAAAACAGCATGATCGTTAACTGCAGGTAGATGAAAAATGACCTTTGCACCATGTTGGTTCCATGTCACAATGAAAAGCTTTCTTGGTTTGAAAATGACCTTTGTTATTTTGCAGAACTACATAAGGGCAACACTATGTTCTTATACTAGTGTAATTTAATCTACAGCAATGGGTATGCAAAGCACTCCTTATAATAAAGGTTAGGGCATGCATTAATCCTTAACAAACAATCAAATAAAATAAATACTGTTGAACAAATCTCATCAACGCTTGATTTTAACCACAAGCAATCTTTATTAGTATTAAAGGCAAACAATATTGTTTGCCTTTAATACATCGATATTTTAGTAATTTAGGGTAAATTTGTAGTTTATCATTAACAGGAACACAGTGGAAAGAAACTAACATTCGGATTGTCTATATTCAAAGGAACTACTTCCGCCTTTCATAGTCATGTGCGAAATACGGCTGTATAAATGTCTTGCTGCCCCTTGGCGTGCGCATTCACAACAATGGCCGATCGTAACTGGAGTCATGTGTGAATGTATTTTACCTCCACAAACAGCTGAGACGTGGTTTGCGATACATGTGGCAAAAAAGTGAGGTGTTGTGGCCATACTTGCCAACCTTGAGACCTCAGAATTAGGGAGGCATTCAAAAGGGCTGTTGGGGGGTGATAAATACATTTTACAGGGTTTATTTATTGGGTAAAATACGTTAAATGTCACCGTTATTATCGGCCGGTCCCGAAACAGCGGGGGTGTCCAAATTCAGAGGCTGCTTCCACCTGAGGACCCGGCCTTCGCGGTCTAAAGAAAACCGGGTAGTATGTCACAGGCTCCCTCAGTGGAGTGAAACTGCCGTCTGCTCCTTGCTATCCAAAATATAACCGGGCGCTGACGTAAACTCTTCTGTTTAATCAGTTTTCTGTTTAACGTTTATTCAGCTGTGTGAAAACCCCGGAGGAACCCTCCCGAGGGATTAATAAAGTTTAATTTAATCTAATCTAATCTAATCTAATAACTTTAATCTCAGCCAAACCGATTTACTCACGAACAAATAAAACACTGAAAAAGCCAAACAATAGCATTTTTAAGTTATCAAAGTGACTTATATATCATGTTTAACCCGAGTAGTGAAAGACCGCAGGGGTTTGAAGACGATGTGTCGGTCGGCTCAGATATTTGAAGTTTACACAGCTACAGTCTCACCTGAAAATATGTTAAAAGTTTTTTTGCGACCCAGAAAGAGAAATAAGAGTAATATTAAAACTAAGGTGCTGCCGCCATTGTTGGAAACTGGAATTGGCTGAGCCATGCTATGAATTCTGCAATATGGTTTTTCAATTTTGTATTGTATTGTATTTTTCATTTCTATATGACGAATCCTGCATTATTAAGTGATAAGAACAAGTAATCTGATGTCCTGTAATCATTATGACGCTATAATTTGAGATACAATTAATAAAATAAGTTTTTGTACAAAGTATCGGTATCGGATCAGTATCATCGATACCACCCTGGATATTACTTGGTATCGGATCGGAAAGGAAATCAGTGGTATCACACATCACTATTTAGGACTCATTTTTCCAAAAGATTGAATGTTGACTTAAAAAAAATAGAAACATATCTTTTCATTTAACTAAGTGTAGTATTGCCAATTATCTATTATACTTGCAAATCTGGATCTGGGGTATTTACATCTAATCTATAAATGTATTTCCCCCCATTTGCAGCAAATTACTAAGAATATTTTGATAGGAAAATGCAAATTACTTAAAAGTACTCACCACTGTTACTCCATGCAGTTCAGCTGTGTCCAGTCACTGAAGGAGGAATGCACTGTCTGCCTTCTTAAGTCCTCTGCAGCTGCAAGCACGTGTGTAAGTGTGTGTGACGCCTGAACACATCACAAGAAGCTCCATGCACGTTTGTGCTCAGGTGTGTGTGTGTGTACATGTGTCCATGGATGTGTGGTTATAAATGTTTGCATTTGTGTGTGTGCTTATGAGAGATGGAGTCAAACTGATGGGCAGTGTGGAATTTGGTATTTGTTAATGTGACTTTCAATTTCTCAGTTAATAATCACAGCTACGAAATCACATAGCATACGTCTGGTCTTTAGTAACCTGCAATTATTGTGCAATACATTAATTTGCATGAAGTTAATATTGAGTAAGTGAGTGAATGAGCTTCAGAGTTACTGCTGTGGAAATCCAGAGACTAAATAAGATGAGCAGCTGTGCTAAACAGCACAATTTGGATACAATAACTAAATTTACTGACTTTTACACTAGTATATGCCAATTCTACAATATTTAAATATGATATATATATATATATATATATATATATATATATATATATATATATATATATATATATATATATATATATATATATATATATTTCATATATGGGTAGGGGTGGGTTTTGATAATCGATTTATTGCTTAAAATCCATTCTGGCTTCGATAACGTGATATCTATTCATTAAAATCCTGAATCAATTTTTTAATATAAATTTATTTTGCCCGAAATGCCACAATCTTAGGTGAAACCTCACAAAATTTCAACAACCACCAAACAGCTAAAACAGTGAATGAGAGCAGGAACACGGATTCTGCACATAAATGTAAACACAAAGCGCGGACCCGCTGACGGATCAGAATCAGTGAGATGTGGCTTTCTCACCCGATGGCACAGACACGGTCGGGGCTGAAAGCTGACAGCTCGCTGATTCTGATGTTTTGGCGGATCCGCGCTTTGTGTTTACGCAATTTTTGCGCTGATTCTAAAGCTGATAATTTTATCTCTCTCCAAACAATATTGACCAAACCAGCAGCAAAAGAAGATCCAAACTACGCTTTACATAAACACTGTCATGGACTCTCTCTGACTTTTACTGTTTTGCTTCCAACACGATAAAATCACACGTCATGCACAGCTCTCTCCCTCTTGCTCTCTCTGTACTTCAAGAACAGTTTCCCGTCTGAAAATCTGTTTTATTCGCTTGCTTGTTACGCACAAGTCTACCGTTGTTTACAGCACTGTCGGACACTGTTTTTTCCTTTTACTTACTTCCGAAAAGAAAACATAATTTCTGCTGTTCAATGGGCTACTGAACAAATTGAAACTTTTTAAAATTATGCAAAATGCAAAATGCTTAGCCGTGTCTCTACTAAAACCGCTGTAACTTCATAGGTAATGTTCATATGTTGATTAATGGTTTTCTTTCGTTTTTGATATACTTTTTATAAAATCCCAGGCCAGGAAAATCACCTTCATGTTTTTCTGTGTTTTATCTTCAGCTACTTTGACACAAAGGCGTCTGCTGTGATGCTTACACGTTTGATAAAGTCTTGCGAGTGACAGACGATACTCAGCCCTATATATGGGACATTCCTTTTACATGAACATACATGTAGAGCAGGGGTAGGCAACCTTTGTGATGACAAGTGCCATCTAAAATTTCCTCAGAAGTCAATGTGCCATATAATTGCATTAGCAATAAATTTAGTAATGCTCTATATTAACAGTTGCTGCGCTGAGCGGAGAGCTCCTGAAGCATTTGAAGTGTTGGAATGTGGAAATTTCAATATCACTTGAAAAAACTGACAGCTAGCAACGTCCCTCTCACCAGTAGGCTAAGTGATTTTTAGCCAATTACAAGCTGAATCTGGTAGTTGGGGGTGTTAGCTAAGATACTGTCATTAAGAAGCGGTACAACAAATGTGTCTATGTGAGCTAATTTGCGATGTGCACCGCTGGCCCGGCCATTTATTTTTTTATTGCACCCTCTCAGATTAATTCACTGCGTGTCGTGCCCAGGGCTGGAGTGGGACAAAAAATCGGCCCGGGCATTTTGACTAGAGACCGGCCCACCAGGTATTATAGGAAAAGCCATAAAGCCTTTGAATGAAAACAAACGCTGTTTTGACAGTGATGTACACAGTCTTGTTGGTATATGTATGATTTCTATACGTTGTACATCAGATAAAAAGTTTGGTTGTAAGATTCAGATAATTATTTAATAAAAGCTAGACATTTTAAATGAGAATAAGAAAGAAAAGTATTTCTTTTGCCCCCCTTTCCCTGTTAATGCCCTACCTGGCCTCCTGGCAAAACTTTGCTAGAGCTGCCCCTGCACAGTTACCAGCTGTCAGCTACTTAGAAAAGGATCCTGGTGTCATTTGTCTCTCAGAAACAGCTCATAACTTTCCTTCAACTCATTCATGTCACCTAAAAGGTAAACCTGTTTCTCCATCACCTGTTCGGCTCTGATGATTCATCTTCATGTTTCGCTCTCACCAGATATCCAAACCGATACCATGACCAGCAGCTTTTACAGCTGTGGCTCCAGCAAATATCAAAGAGGGAGGGTTCCTGGGGCATGGAGAGTTCAGGGGGGTGACGCAGCAGATTTCTGTTGAGTCAGTGCTGAGATCGCTTCTCTTTCTCGATGACGCACGTAGGACTCATTTTCTTCACTCCTCCTCCGATGACACAGGCCCCGCTGTCTGAAGGTACAGGCCCAAATCTCTTAAGGAGCCCTGGCTGTTACGGCCGAGAGGGCCCGGCTGTGGGTGTGGACTCAAATGCAGACACAGAGGGAGGCAAACGGGCGTGAACACAGTGCTTTATTTACAAGTGTCTAGTGAAATTACACAACAGGAGACTATGAATGCTATGAATTATGAAATGCTATGAACTGTGAACTGTGAGGCCAAACTGTGAACATGAAACTGAGTGCTATGGCTAGGTGCTGGACTTCACGGATGGAAAAAAGGGGCAGCGGCTTGGATGGAGGTACGCAGTCACTATAATGAGAAGAGACAAGTAGTCAGTGGCAGTCCAGTGAATCACAGCTGCAGGATTAGGCTATGGAGGTTAGGGCTTACGCGTTGCAGGTTTAAAGTGTCATGCGAGGAAGGGGTGTCCAGGGGGTTCCGGGTGAGGAGTGTCCAGAGAGGATCCAGAATATGCGTGGAGTGAGGGACTTGGCAGGGAGGCAGGCAGGTGTAGTCCGATGGTGGAGAGGAAGAAACCAGATGACAGAACCAGCGTCCAGGCGGAGATGAGAGTAGTTCGGGAAACGTGACTGCCAGGTGGGTCCTATGACAAAGAAAAACACGGTGAGGGAAAAGCAGTAGTTGAGGGTTCTCACAAGGGGTTCGCAGCCTAGCACTGACATGGGTTAGCAGAAGATCTGGCAGAGGTCTGTTGTGAATGCTGGTCTTATATGCAGGTGACTTGATTGGAACCAGGTGTGGAAGCTGATTGGAGTCTCTGCCTGAAGGTAGAACCCAGCGGAGTGGAAAAACCCCGTGCTCACCCGGCACTTTCTCTGTTTCCAGCTTAAGTATGACATAATCTGATTCTTGGTCTTCAAAGTTAAAGACCATGGTAACGTTTACAAATTCATGCCAGTTAGGTGTGTTTGATTTAACCCAGTAGTCGAATAAGTGGGCGTAGGTCAAGATAAAGTTGTCAAATAGCACAAAGCCTGTGCCTTGCTTTATGAAGGAACCAGTTATGAGACAAACTGACTCGCTCAGTTCAAGCAGCAACATAACACTGCGAATTTCGGTAAAAGACTGTCGGCTCTTTCCAAAGGTCTCCTTCCTGTATTTCAGTGCTTCCAGAAAATAATTTTTAGGGAATCTACTCTCCATCCATCGTTTCAGACGCGGATACTGCTGACAAAGTAGATCGTAAACCTCCTTACGGTCAATGCTGCTGCCCGTTTCTTTGATTGCCATTTTTAGACTCAATCCGTTCTGCCGTGCTACATCTAAGACTGATGTCATTCCACCGCTGCGCTTTGCATTATTTGATGCGTGTGGAGGTTTCTACTGCCCTGGGATGGCTACATCTTTTATTTCCGTATCTGCTCCCTGTGGAAAACATCTGGAATTTCTTATTGTCCTGACAATCTATTATGTCTGTGCACTCAGTCTTACGTTCGTTAACCAGCTCAAAGTAGCCCAGGTCATCGGTGAAGCGTCTGTCTCTTTTCAGAGCCTCGGCCGCAGTTATTCCCTTCTCCCCGTAAACACAAAGATACTTGAACTGTTTTAAAGCTTCATTTTTTAAAAAACTTTTCTCTTTTTTATGTCATTTAGTCCTCCCTTTGTACCGATGTAAAAGACAGAATAGCAATCTCTCGCCTTAACCATCTTCTTATATTTAATGAAAGGCCTCCGTGCAAGCTTGAACATGTTGCGTGTGCCGTCTGAACTGGATTTCAGTCTGAACTGATGTCCGTGTTGGTCCTGCAGAGAATCAGAGTTGGAAAAGTTGTTACTGTAGTAAAAAACAAAATGTATTGCATTTTGTTCATAATCTCTTTAAAGTCATGATCGTTTTTTTTATCGCTTTCACTGGAGTGGGTAAATGAATCTGCAAAGTTAAAAAAACTGATTTACATTTATTGTTTATTACTTTTATTGGACATCATCCGATCTCATTTATACACATTCAAGATATAAAGTGGAAAATATCCTTTTGTTTGCATTTGGAGACTCGGCATTTGAACCATCCCAAATATCTGGACCAGGGAACTCCTCAAACTGGTAAAAAGGTCAAGGACACAGTTACACGATTGCTAAACTAACCTGTTTTTGGATAAAAGAAAACCATATAAGCATGAGCCCTGGAATCTCGGTTTTAAAAAAAAGAAGCACTACCCAATACTTTTCTTCTGTTTAGTATACAGGAGTTGCTGCTCACACCCTGAGTTACACTGATGAGTCTGTCAGATGTCCCAAATGGGATGTCTGGCCGCACGCATACTCACGCCGGACACCTCCTGACCTTATTTCCACGAGCCTTCAACTCAGCTGCAAAGTGCTTACGGGGTCATTTTCCTTTTCATTAGAATTATCTGCCGTCATTCAGACATAAGTTGAGCAATGGTTTAACCAATTTTCCCTCAAAGGGATTAAACAGAACATAGGATGTAAGTTAAGGAAATATAAGTTTGACTATGGAGCACATCTCCTTCAGCGTTCACAATAATGGATTGCATTTCTCTCAGTCAACTGACTGTTTAGGGGGGAAAGCAGCTAATAGTGTGCTCTGTGTTTGCGGTTATTGTTTTTTTTAATCACACTAGGAGTGAACAAAAGCAGAAAAAAAACCTATAAAGATGCAGACTGTGAAAGTGTGGTTTATACCATAAATTTTTTCACGAAGTCTATAACACTGTGCGGACTATTGGTAATACAAATATTGTAATTGGGGGAGATTTTAACCGGGTCAGGGATGTATTTTTGGATAAATCCTCCCGTCCTGGACTAAGTAAGGACCCTGTAAATGCTGCGGTGGACGTGATGTCAGAGGAACTGAGCCTGGTAGATATATGGAGACTTCTTCATCCTCAAGAAAGAGACTATACTTTCTTTTTGCATCCTCACTCAACCTACTCTAGGATAGATTACTTCTTGGTGTCTCGCTCTCTGGTGAGTCAAGCTATTGGGTCCTCTATTGGTAATATTGCTGTAACGGATCATGCTCCCATCGACCTTGTTCTTTCTGGTAATGATAATATCAAACCGTCACCTAGGTGGCGTCTGAATAACTCATTATTGAAGAATAAGGGTCACTGTGAATGTATAAGGGAAATGATGAAGGAGTTTTGGTTGCACAATGACGGCTCTATTGACGATGTTGGAATGTATGGAACGCCAGGACTGCCATAATGAATTAATTAAATACACCATTAAATAATTAATTAAATGTGGCAATAATTAATTAAAATTGGAATTAATTAATTAAATAAATAGTTATGACACATGTAATTAGTTAATTATTGACACATTTAATTAATTATTTATGTATTTCACATTTTAATTAATTATTGACACATTTAATTAATTAATTATTGACACATTTAATTAATTACTTATGTATTTCACATTTTAATTAATTATTGACACATTTAATTAATTATTGACACATTTAATTAATTATTTAATGATATATTTATTTCTTTCATTTTGGCAGTCCTGGCGCCTGGCTCTCGTCATGAAATAATTTTATCTGTCAGCCTCACCCATCAAACTCAGGGGGCGGGGTTAACGCTGCCCATGCAGCTTCTCTAACATTTGATTGGTTGCCGTGCAAAGTAAGTCAAAACAGGTCGATCCTAGATAATCTATTGCTTGTGTAGACTTGGGGCAGCCAGGTATCCCAGAATGCAGATCAAATCACAGGCAGCAATGGTGGTGGTGTAGTTTTAAAATACCCCGTTTTTCTGTCACCAGCTACACTTTTAACAGTGTTTTAGCCGCGAATGTCGCGCCGTATGTCTGGTCAGGTTGTCAACATAGAACATGCTTGCAAAAGTGCTCAGATGTTTTCAGAGATTTCACTAGCTCTGCTAACAGTTAGCATGCAGAGCGCACCGAGGGGGTTACGTTAACCGGTTTGTTTACATATTCCACTCTCCGTGTTCCACATGTTGCATTCGCAGATTCTCATTTTCACCGAACGATCGTCTCTTTCCGCCTGGTCTTGTGTCTCTGTGCTTCTGTAACATAAAGAACGAGCTGACATTTTTCTCACGAAACCAGCGATCAGCTCAGCAGACCCTCAGTTTACCTGCATGCATCCTCCTCCTCATCTGTCAGCTGTTTAACACCTGCTGCTAATTCAAGAAACACGCCTAGTTACCTGGTGATAGTCACAGTTTAACTGGGCAGCCGGTGCTCGATATAACGCAATGTCAGCGCATTTTTCTGCACAAGATAAGTAAATATAGTATTTTCCCCGAGCGCAGAGCTGCTGGAGCTTGTTTCCTTACAGAGCACTTTATAGGCGAGCCAGCTTTATCAGCGGCTGATGTCCAATCACCGGCACACAGCTTTGAAACCTCAGCTGAGTTTTAACTCTCAGTGGTTAAACGCTGGACTTCATTCACTCAGGTTCTGTCTGTCGGGTCACGTTTACTTCGCTGTTTTATTTACAACTGAGCAAATCGGTTTGGCTGAGGTTAAAGTTACGTTTCATAACTGCATAGTTTCACAGACGTTTAATGGTTCACTGGCACATGTGTTAGACTGAACTATCATCTAAATATCATCTGTTTTTTAATAGTTATTCAACTGTATTCTAAGCACCAGCTGTCTGTTAGAATGTGATTTTTTTTCTCTCTCTGTTGGCAGAGGTATAAAAATGCGCAGGAAAATCTGACGTGCATGGCAAACTTCACCGACGATATTTAGGGAGGAATAAACACACATCAAACATAAATGAACCATTTGCCTGTCTCCATAATTGAGAGCATTTTCTCTTCTTATGTCAACACTCTCTCTCTCTCTCTCTTTTTTTTTTTTTTTTTTTTTTTTGCTTTTTCGGTCATGTTATGTTTACCTGTCAAAGGCTTGTTACAAACTATGAAACACATTGTGCAGACTTCTGGATGTTAGAAGAAAACTAATACTGCTCATGAATGAGACTAAAGGCAGGAAGGTGTCCTTTAAAACTAAACATGTTAATAGGACCTCCCTGTTTATATCATAGTTTATGATATAGCACGTGTATTTCAGTAATAGCCTGCTGAGGCCACTATACGTGCTGGCCTCATATCAAATGTGAAGGCAGACTGAGTCTATGTTTGACGTTTGTTTATATCTAATCTTCCTTTTCAAACATTTAAACAGCAGCGAGTCTGCAGCTGAGGGAATACAAATTCAAATTGTCGGAACAGGTTTGCTCGTTTCTTGGATTCATTTGGTGATTTATTAAATGTATAACTGTTATTCTAATCTGCTGCTGAGTCTCTTACACTTTTCTTTATGCTGTATATTTTCACGTCTCTGGAATAGTTGGCAGTTAGATAGTCAGCTGGGAAACTTTGTGTTAACTCATGGAGCTGAGGATATCGTGGATATGCTGACCTCGCTGCGTGGTGTACAGAGCGAGGTCAGCATGATTAATATTCACAATAAAAATATTAGCCGAACATCATGAAGTCTGTATGTGTTTCATAGTGTCGAACAACCTTTGTACAGTTAAAGCCAGCAGTTACTACATGACGGAAACACCAACGTTATCTCTTTTATGTGTTTATACACAGGTCACGCTGATTACTGAACAAAAACCCAAAGATCAGATGTTAAACAGATTTATTTGCTCTCTCTCCTCCTTAAACATGTTTTTAATGTTAGTTATAATTCAGAATTGGCGACTGAAACACGTAGGACACATAAGAACATCAGGAAATAAAACATCGATAAATATAACCTCAGTAAAAGAAGTCAGCGGGGGTTACTACAGCTGTGTACCGGGGCCTGCGCTTTGTCGGTGGGATTGCTTGCGAGGCGAGCGGGTCTATCCCACGCTTTGCCGTGAGACTGGGACGACATCTCCGAAATCATCGAAACACTTTTGCAAAGAGGCTGTATCTTGACAAACCGACCAGACACATGAAGATTAAACCACTACATTCTCGGCTAAAAAAATATTAAAACGGTATTTGGTAACACACAAACAGGGTTTTTCAAAGCTCAGTTCTGTTAGCTTCCACATGCCGGTTGTTGTGTGCTAGAAACAATGGCCACCAGGCCAAAGCAATGGTTTTGACTCGATCAGCGTTAACCCCGCCCCCTGAGTTTGATGGGTGAGGCTGACAGATAAAATTATTTCATGATGAGAGCCAGGCGTCAAGACTGCCAAAATGAAATAAATAAATATAGCATTAAATAATTAATTAAATGTGTCAATAATTAATTAAATGTGTCAATAATTAATTAAAATGTGAAATACATAAATAATTAATTAAATATGTCAATAATTAATTAATTAAATGTGTCAATAATTAATTAAAATGTGAAATACATAAATAATTAATTAAATGTGTCAATAATTAATTAATTACATATATCATAACTATTTATTTAATTAATTAATTCCAATTTTAATTAATTATTGCCACATTTAATTAATTATTTAATGGTGTATTTAATTAATTCATTATGGCAGTCCTGGCGTTCCATAGGAATGACCTGGGATGCTTTCAAGGCCTACCTGAGGGAGCGTCTTATCCAGTATGGCTCCTTGATTAAAAAAGCTGAGAGGGACAAGCTGATGAAGCTGGAACAGGATATCAAGGAGCTCGAAAAACAGCACATGCTGCACCCAGAGAGGGAAGTGTGGAACAAATTAATTAAATTTACATTTGAGATGAATAGTATACTGCAGAAAAAAGCAGAATATGCAATGTTTGGCCTAAATCAAAAGTATTTTTAACAAGGGGAGAGAACAGGTAAAATGTTCACACAGTGTTAAGCAGGTAAAATCTAGCAACCTTATAACATCTATTTTTGTTCCTAGTAATAATAATAAGTTGACCACCAGTAAAAAAGAAATTAATGATGCTTTTACTAAATTCTATCAGGAGCTTTACACCTCCAATGGATTGGTGGAGGAACAGAGGCTGTCAGATTTCTTTTCTTCTATTCCCAGCCTGTCCGAAGACCAAAGAACTGTATTTGAAGGTAAGATCACACTAATTGAAGTTAAGCAGGCAATTGGTAGTCTTAGATTGGGCAAATCTCCAGGCAACGATGGATTTCCATCAGATTTTTATGAGGTGTTTGTGGGCGAATTAGCTCCAAGACTACTGTCGGTATATCAAGATGCGTTTCAAAGGGGGAGATTACCACTTGTATGCGATCGGCAGTGATCACGTTATTACATAAAAAAGGGAAAGACCTACAGCATTGTGGGAATTACCACCCAATTTCATTAATTAATGTGGACGAAAAGATTATTTCCAAGATACTAGCCTTTAGGCTTGAGAAGGTCCTTCCTTGTTTGGTGCATAGGGATCAGGTCGGTTTTGTGAAAAACAGAAGCTTTGCAGATAACTTACGTAGGTTATTGCATATATTCTGGAAGAGCAGGAATAATTTAGATCCTGTCGTCGCCTTCTCCTTAGATGCAGCGAAGGCCTTCGATAAAGTTGAGTATCCCTTTCTGTTTTATACGCTGAAGAGATTTGGTTTTGGTCCCATTTTCAGGCAGTGGATTCAGGTGGTATACACAGATCCAGTGGCTACAGTTACTACCAATGGGATAATGTCACCCTCCTTTTTGTTAAGTCGGGGCACTAGACAAGGTTCACCCTTATCACCTCTCATTTTCGCCCTGTTTTTGGAGCCTTTGGCTATTGCACTACGTGAATGTAAGAAAATCAGAGGGGTGGATATGGGTCAAGAAGAACATAAAACTTTTTTGTATGCAGATGACATTTTATTGATTTCAAGTAACCCAGAACAGGCCGTTCCTGCAATTTCCTCAATTACTGATTCCTTTTCTGTAATGTCTGGCTACACCATAAATTGGTCTAAATCGGAAGTTATGCCCATTTCTAAATTGTGTCCTCCAGTCATTAGGAGCTCATGGCAGTTCAAGTGGATGCCCGAGGGTTTAACCCCTGGTCTAGATAACATAATGCAAGTAAATATCTCCCCAGTGATTCAAAACATTCGTCCGCTGTTGCAGAATTGGGTTAAAATAAATCTGTCCCTTTTGGGCGGAATTAATTTGGTGAAGATGATTATTGCTCCTAAACTTCAGTACTTTCTTCAAGTTACCTATAGCAGTCCCATATAATTTGCTAAAGCTTTATAATACATGTGTGTAGGGTTTTGTGTGGGCAGGCCAAAAGCCATCTTTTAATGGGTCCAAACTATATGCTGCTAAAGATAGTGACGGGTTGGCAATGCCCAAGATGGTCTGGTATCACTATGCTTTCTCCCTCTCTCAGTTAGTTAAGATACATAATTCCCTTACGGAGACGCCATCATGGGTTGCGTTTGAGGAAAGTCTTGTGGCTCCCTCATCTTTAGAGGCCTTCCTCACTCAGAGGTGAAGACCAGTACCATCTAAAAATCCAGTATTGGCTTTCATACAAGAGACCTGGTTTAGAGCTCACCAATTTACCAACATTAGCCCCTATCTTACCTCTAGAGCCTCTATCTGGTATAATAAGAAAATATTAATTGGTAAGAAACCGGTCAGGTGGGAGGCTTGGGCTAGGGCAGGTATCAATCGGGTGGGGGATTTATTTGGGCAGACTGGCATGAAATCGTTTGCAGAAATCAGACGAGAATTTAATCTGGATCCAAGGGAAATTTGGAGGTTTTTTCAACTTAGATACTGTATTAAAACCATTTTGAATAATAACCCAGACCCTCCATCTAGTATTCAGGAGATGTTTGCAGCTACTGGCATTAATAGAATCAGGGCATCCAAATTCTACAGGATCTTCAGAGAGGCGCACTCTCCCAATTTGGGGGGGCTGAGGCAGTGCTGGGAGAAGGATCTGGGAATTCAGATTTTAGAGGACAGTTGGAAGAAGCTGGTTTCATCATGGTATGTTTGCTCACCTGAAACACAGTCTCAACTTATCCAGTACAAGTTGCTTCACAGAAATTACTGGACTCCCAGTAAATTAGTCAGGCTGAAGCTTGTGGATAATGACACCTGTTGGAAATGTCATGAGGAAGCCGGGACCCTAGTTCATATGTTGTACACATGCCGGAAAAATGATTATTTGTGGGACGGGATCATTAACTTGGTGAATGATATTTTTAAACTTAATCGTTCGAAGTCTCCAGCTGTGTGTGTCCTGGGTCTGTTACCTGACAACAGTATCCTCTCCAGAAGACAGAGACTATGGATGCGTCTGGCTTTCATAACAGGATGCAGGATAATACTGAGGCACTGGAAGTCATCCAGCCCCTGTTCTCTCAGGGAATGGACTGAACAAATGTCTAAGATGGCATTATATGAACGGGTTGTGTAAAGAATTAAAGGGAGAGAAGATATTTTTGAGCAGGTCTGGGGTTTTTAGGCACCTGGGTGTTTTGCCCCTTTTGCTTTTGTTTTTGCTGGTGTTTTTTTGTTTGTTTGTTTGTTGGTCTTCCTTTTGGATTTCTTTAGTTTTTGTTAGCCCTTATTTGTCGGTTGTTGTTAAGAAACGGACAGAGAACTGACAATATGATTATTCCTTGTTGTATATCTGTTAATGTTTCTGTCCATCCAAAACATGAATAAAAAAAAAAAAGGAAAGACATCCGGTGTAAAAATCTGCCAAATCAAACATGTGGAGCTACCTGCTGTGGTGACCCTTGGTGAATATGGAACAGCTGAAAGAAGTTTATTTTTTCTTTCATCTATCTTTTTATCAAGCTTTGTTCCTCCATCATGGGTTAATATTGCCCAAACTGTGGGCACAAGGAACAATGCACACAATTAAGCACCTAATATGTAGTAACTGCCCTGCAGTAGTATTCTTAAAATAAAGGAGTCGAAGATGTTGTTATTGTAAATGAATCGAAGGGAAATATGGGAGTCACTGTATATTTCTATACAGCAATATTTGTTTACATCTATGCAAGATAAAGGGATGAAATTGACCATCCACTACCTGAATAACAAATCACACACATTTTTATCTATCTGTCAGCAGCGTGCACCTGACAATAGCATGCATGCTTTTTGATATGGAAGGTAACTTTGTATTGTGGATGAATGCACCTTGCTTTAAAACCCAGCACATTTATATATTTATTTATCTGAAATTAAACTTATGATATTGTTCCTAATTACAGTAAACCTGGCTTCAGTCCATCAAATGATGCAATGTAACATTTATACTGTAAACATCACCATTTGGGGATGTCTAAAACGTAAACAGTATATGCCAACATATTTAATACAGATGTATTTTTCATTTTACTAGTGATGGGATTATTATGTAACTAGATTATTTTAAATAAAATTGCTTTGAAGTATGTATAGGCGTGTATATATCTACATTCATGCACCAGCTTTTGTATGGTGTTAAGGGTGCATAAATGCTACAAATGGATCATTTCAGCCAGTTGGTATTTTGTTTGTGAAGGAGGAAAATCATATGCTGCTTAACTGTGTTTGAGTACCTGGTTTCAAAAAACAGACAGAGATGGTTGTGCATTAGAAAAAAATATATACTGTCTGCATTAATGGTAATACAACAGACAATAGTGAAATGTGATCATCAAATGTGTTACTAGGGTGTAGCCTTAAAACCAGCAGTTAATTTGTTTTGCTGTGAAAGCTGATCTTAAATAAAGGTATGAATGTTGAAATGTTGTCTGAATAAGTGTCTGCAACACCTTTATCCTAGAAAGAAGACTACCTAATAGGATAAACACACAATTATGAATGTACTTGAATGTCTGGGAATGCACTAACTGTGCTTGAGATCCTGTTTAACTTAGAATAGGATGAAGACCTGGGGCTTCAGGATCTACAATATTGGATTTTTTCCACATTGTCCTGACTGGACTGACTGAATATCAGGGGGATACTGATATGATTAGTTCTGCAACTACAAATATGTTTGGTTAGTAGTCTGTAAAGAAAGACTGATGAACCTGGCCAGGATTTACCCCCATGACCTTGTAAAATCTGTGCCAAATGACTTATGTCATCATGATCTTTTGGGAAATACTAAATCAAATGCTTTAATGACATAAAAGGAATAAACTGAAAGGTTCAGAAAAAACAACATTTTTACTGTTTAATATCTGGACTGCACTTAATCTATGGCTGAGATGTTAGAGCTAACCTTACAAAGCAGTCACCATGTTTACACATGTTTTTGAGACGTTAACCTTTTACTGCTAAAACTATCTAGTCAAAATAATAATGTCACATTTTTATTCACTTGTCTTGATTAGTCTTTGCTCCTTGATATGTGTTTTAAACACTCATTCCAGTACTTGATGTCCTCTATCAGTTTTCACATATACTTCTTGTGCAGTTTCTGATCCTGGCCCACAGAGCAGTTAAAACACAGAATACCAGAATATTATTTCCATTTAGCATAAAGACTTAATGAACGCTCACTAATTAACAGTTTTACGGAGAGTTGTGTGCTCAATTGTGTCTTGTCTAGGGACAGAAATGAAAAAAATAAAATAAAATTTAATGATCATGGAGTGTACTACGCCTCTGCCGAACCCTAATTCCCTCCTGGACTTGTTCCCCACATCTTTTGGACTGGGTGAACTCTCTGTTGCCCAGTCTAACTTCACACAGAAGATCATTTTCTTCAGACTCCAGCATTTCTCTTCAACTTTAAAGCATTAAAAAAAAGATCAGTGTTATCTGTTGGATGTTTGATTTGTTGTCTCTGTCCATCCAAAATAATCAGACTTCTCTACAAAACTCACCCAGTGAAATAATGAAAATGTAATTTTATGGGTGTCATAGATTGATCCATCAGTGAGTCTGTCGTGTAAAAGGATGTATGGCAGTTGTGGAATTAAAAGAAAATATATCGTTGCAACATGGCTTGCATTTAGCATTTATTTTATTGTGTTTAATAAAATCATTGTTTGACTGAACTAATCTGGGACAGTGTTGGTTTGTTCTTATCCTCAATATTAAAGAATCAGGACACAGTGTATTGTAGAATGAAAAAGAAACTTAGAGATCATGCTGTAACAAGCAAACTCCCCTCAGAGAGACAGAGATGCAGGAACGGGGAGTTTTATAAAAGAGCTGAGCACACCGGACTGAAAACGCTCCACTTTAAACCATCATCAGTATCAACTTTCTTAATGTTTTTATTGTGTTTGTTAATGTTCAGTGAGGTTACAGAATGTGGCATTTGAAACCAACTGCTACTTAAAAAATGTTGCTCCCTTCTGTAGGGCTAGCTTGGTGCTGATACCTGCACTTGCTCTGGTGACACTTTAGCCTTATAGTATAAAAGCTATAAAGGATACTGTTTTGAACATTCAAGCAGGAGAAAGTAAAAATATTTGTATAAAAATGTAGGGAGTAAAAGCCAATGAAGGTAATACTGGACTTTATAGACTCATTCTTTCAGCCATGCTGGCATTGTTGTGGATATTAATGCTAGTCTGTCAGTCCGTTAATAAAGTGCTTTGGATTGTTATTTTGTCATGACTTGGCTGTTCCAGCCATTCCTCTCTTGCTTCCTGGCAGTGTGTGACAAGAGTCTTCATTTCCTCAAATCCTGCTGGGAATTTAGGGACCAGGCTGTTACATCAGCCTACATTATTGTACCTAGTTATGCAATCAGTCCTCTCTTTATCCTACTTCTCTGTGGATTCCTGTTAAGAAGATTAAACTCTTACTTGACGTAACTTACCTGCCTAACTACTCTTGATAGCACACACTAGAAGAACTTACCTCTACACTAACAGTAAACACCACCTGGTCAGTATGAATGCTGCATGCATCAGAGCTTAACACCCATGAATCACCTTTTTTCCAGAAATGATGACAAACCAAGCAATGGCTCAATGGCTTCAGTTTACTGGAGCTGAGGTTTGAAAGGGTTTTATGTTGGATTTATCAGTCTTAACAAAGGTGTTTTATTTAATTTAAATGTTAACTGTAACCTGAAAATTGACAGCTATAGAAAAAAAAGAATACTAAATGTGTCAGAATAAAAAGTTTCACAGAACAAGAAATTACAAGTATTGCCTAAAGTGCTAAAATGTTTGCTGTTGTGAGCAGATGGTTTTCTCAGAGCTATAACAGGAAACTGCTCAGAAACCCAAGAGCTGAACAAGGAAACCACAGTTTTCAGCTGTTTCTCTTTTCCTGTAATGTTAGATCAGTCGATTTTCTTCTGTTGTCGATCTGGAGGGCCCACAACCCCTGTACAGGAAATTTCTTTTGATTATTAAAAAGTCTGAGTCTTCTGTGCTCAACCATTACAACATTTAACATGATTTCTGTTGTTCAAAAGTATAACAGGGATCAGAGACATAGTTCTTATCTCCTTGGTCCGAGACAAGAATATAAAAGGCTAATGATGGATCACATTTACATACACAAAATCTTGAAATTTCCACTACTCGGGATGAGCAGTTTTAAAGTCCGTCGATGAGACAATGCCTCTGTCAGTGCGCCCCAGGGTGGCTGTGGCTACAATGTAGCTTGTCATCACCAGTGTGTGAATGTGTGTGTGAATGGGTGGATGACTGGATATGTAAAGCGCTTTGGGGTCCTTAGGAACTAGTAAAGCGCTATATAAATACAGGCCATTTACAATGGTTATACTTACACAAAGAGGCCTGTGGATTTTGGAAGAAGTAATCAAATATTTGCAATTCTGCTAAACTTTTCCTGCTGGTTGTGGTTTGAAAGAGGAACATGGGTCCATTATAATACAATAATATAGGCTTATGACTGAAGGAAAATAAATTTGGTCAACATCCTCTAGGAAGCATAAATGTGTTCAGTATATTTTATTGCATTCTGTATGTTTCATTTGCTGGTAACCAAGAGAAACAGCCACACCACTCAGGGGTAACCAAAATGTATTAAGTTCATCCAACGGTGATGGTGCATTACAAGGCGTTTTTTGAACACTATTGGAACCAATGATTATTAATTTAGACAGCTGGAATGAGAAATATGCTAATTCTCGTGTAATGTGCATCATAGGTCCTTGAAATGTTCCTTGAAAAGTGAATTCTAACGAGAAGTTGCACAAGTTCTGACATCAGTATTTCACTTTTGAAAGTTGTATGGGTTTGTATGTGTGGGGTGACAACAGCCTGGTGACAAACAGTTGATGAGTTTTCTGAAAATCAGGAAATCCTTTTAAACTTCCTGTCTCACACAGACAGACACGCAGCGCAAAAGTCAGAAAAGTAACTCTGTGTTTGTGGCTACAAAGTAACAAAATGAGGACTTCTGATGGTCGCATGTGACAATACACGACCCGACGAGTGATTGCACATATTCCTGTAAGTATAAAAGATATTTTTACATACTTCCTACTCAGAAACATCCACTTCCACTGTATATCGACAAGTATTATGTCACATTATGAAGAATGTGTTTGATCTATGGATTAATCTGTCTTTAGCTCTTTATAAATGGCTATTCAAAGAAGCTTTTACAGCATGTCCATATTGTGGGATATTTTTCTATAACAGTGACTCCTTAAGTTGTTATGGTGATCTTTAAAAAAATAATAATAAAAAAACATTCTTAAAATTGATCCTAATATACGGTATTTGAAAGACATTGAAAGACAAAGTCAAATAAATGTACTTATTACATTGAAACTGTAAGTCACATGTTCTCACATAGTGTTAATTTGGGCTACGGCAAAGCGTGGTAACCAGTTTCACTTGAGGACGGGAATCCCCGCAAAACTACAATTGACTTTTCAAAAGCTTTCTGAATGCTTTTATATGGATGTGAATACTGAATATGGGGTCTGTCCAGGTTTACATCATATTCGGTATATGATGTTTATCTAGAATGCAGGGTTATGCATATTACTGTATAGCATACGACTTCATCCTATACAAGCAGGAGCCTGCATTAAGGTTTACAAACACAAATTGACATTTAAGGACTTACCTTTAATTAATTTGAGTGCTACTGAAAGGAATAGTTATCCTGTTAATATTTGGTAAATGTTTCCTGTGAGCTCTCTGTCACAGATCAGTATTTGATCTCTTTTAACAAAAGTATTAAGCAAAAATTTAAATATGATCAAAAATATTAATTATATTAAAGAGCTTGGTGGAAAAACATAAAAAATAATGTTGGCTATTACCAATAATGTAAATCTATGACATAAACCTTACATTGGATGCTGGTCTAATTTATCTGTGTATATATAATCATGCAATATATTTGCATGTGGACAATATTTTTTCAGCTCCAAGATTATGTTATTTTCTCTTTTTATTTTATTATTCTCTTTTTCATCCTTGCAATTATTTCCCATACAGACATTTCTTGCAGCCCAGAGCAATATTTAAGTTTATTCCCAGTATTTTACAAAACATTAAACATTTTTTGTTATTTTTAAGAAACACCACAATAACAGGTTCTTGATCCTAACAGAATAGTACACTGTAATTTTATCAAGCATTGTTTACGTAGACCACCAGAGAGTTCACTGCTACAGTAAACTGCATAAACACTTCACTGAAATTGTCTTGTAAAAGCACTATTAGTGTTACAAGCTAAAAAGTTAATTTAAAAAAAGCATCCACTGATCTTGGTAAAGATAATATTAAGAAAAGAAAAGACAGCCAAAGGGTGCAGCACCTCAATAGTGATGCACATGATTCCACAATAAAGTAAGTGTGCACACTGGTTGACATAAGAACCAGTGTTAAAATCACTACTATAATACCATTAATCACCAATAGAAACAAAACAAGCAATGTATTAGAATTAGAAGGACAATTAAGATACTATTAGATAATAATTGGAGCTTAATTGGAATTCAAAAGAGAAAAAGACAGTTAGATTCACAGGTAACATAAGTATAACAAATATAAAAGTATGCTATGTCTTTTGTTGACACAGACCAGGTAGGTACAGGTCTGTTTTGTCAAAAGAAGACCTTTGACGTTAATGTATACATGGGTACTGCCTGATGCATGGCTTTTTGTTACCTCACAGTCTCCCACTAACACACCCATTATTCCTCAGCACTAATGAATCTATGAAGGACCTGACTAATCAAGAAAACTACTTAGGACTACACCCTCCTGTGACTTTTCTCCTAATTTATGTTGTTTAAGGTCACAAATTCCTATACAGTTAGCAAGAAAATCCAGTGGTAGTTATCTTTGTAAACAGTCTTTCCAACACATCCCAGTCAGCATTTATATACATACATTTGGGAAATAGGATATGAAACATTTCTTTGGTTTTTGTCCAAGATTTTAATTATTAAGCATTTGGGGCTTTTCCAGGCGTCTGACACCATGTCGTAATGCACCAAGGTACCTTAAAACCTGATTTGAGCCATGACACTGATTCTTATGACACGATGAGTCATAAGCCTATACTGTAAACACTACTGTGATACAATAACACCTTATAACAATAATCTAGGTTTTTTTTCCTGAGTCAATGGGGTTTTATAGAGCTGAATCACTCCCTTGTCATGTACGTGCTGTGCGAGCAGCCAGATTTGGAACCCACAATGCAGGACTTCAGAAACAGAAAAAAATCCCTCTGAACCTGAACCACACAGCATGTAGGTATGAGGGACGATGCAATAAAGGGAGATTGAGATAATATATACACACCGAGTAACAAGGGAAAAGGAAACACTGATTACAGGGGAGGGGACAAGAAAAGTTAAACTGAACGTAGCACGTATTTGACAAGGGGCTATAAAAATAACACACCAAACTAACAATGAGACGGAGACTGAGACATGCAACCTTGACACTGACCAAAGAGGAAAACAAATGTCTGACTAGGAACAGAAAGGGGAACGAAATATAGGGAGACACAACTGAACGAGAAACCTTGGTTAACTTAACAGAGGAGAACAGGAGGACGTGACAGGGGACATAGGGAGACAAACAGCGAACAAATCAGGGAAGATGAGACAGAGAGAGTAAAACTAGAGTTAGAGGACAGGAGGACAAAAGACCAGAGGAAATACCAGGTGACAGGCCAATAAATGAACCTAACAGGGAAACAGTAAAGCATATAAGATGCTGAAAGGTAAGGCTGATGCACATATGAGACAAAGGACAAAACATAGATGAGACAAGAACAGACAGGAAACCAAGAACAGACTAAATAAGAAGCTGGACCTGTGAAACAGTTCCTGACTCAATGACTCAGGAACATTACTAATCTAAAATGGATGAAGTCAAGCTTTGTGGACGTCACAAGAACAGAATAACCTTTTATTGTCACTGTACGTGTACAACAAAAAACAGTTGGAAAACAACTCAGTTATTCAGCATTAGTTATTTAACTCTCCATTTTTTTTACTTTTATGTCAACGCTTCAGCCAATCAAGTCAAAATTGAACCTTCCATGTCAGAACATAAAATGTTCAAGTTATTCCAAGGATTTCTGATTTTCAGTGTAAGTTAATATAAAAAAGGTCACCTGACTACTGACCTCTAAATACATTTTCTGATGTTTATCTGTTGGCTTTATTTTCTGAAGTAACCATGGATCTCAGCGAGGAAGAGTCAACTCCTCTGGTGATCAGAGACCGCGGAGGCAGCCAGAGGTCCAGTTCAAGCACTGTTCCTAATTTACAAGTCAACTTCTTCCCTGTCAAAAAGGAAGCAACAACATTACAGATCACATCTGGACAAATATCTGCTGAAAATGTCTGCATCCAAGCAGGGAAGAAATGTGGTAAGACTGTAATGCATTATGTATTATGTAAGTCACTAATTTTTGTCAGCCATATTCATTATTGTGGGGTTTTTTTCCTCCAGGAATCTTGCCGGTATACCTAAGTCTATTTGGTTTGGCATCTGAAGACCTCTCATTTTGGTATCCTCCTTCTCACATGTTTGACACTGATGAAAACTTAAAAGTCCATTTCAGAGTCAGGTGGGTGTCAAAATGCCTTATTTGATGAGAAAATATATATATATATTTAAGATTCAAATTCAACTTTTCAAATGCTTGTTAATGCGCAGTTTGGCATGTGGACACGGTTAAAACAACTTGCTGAAGTTCAACTCAAACGTCAGAATGGGGAAGAAATGTGATTTAAGTGACTTTGAACACAATATAGCTGTTTGTACCAGACGGACTGATCTGAGTATTTATGAAACTGCTCTACTGGGATCTACCCCACACAGTCATTGCTAGTGTTTGCAAAGAATGGTCTGAAAAAGAAATAAATAACCAATGAGTCAAAGTTCTCTGGGTGAAAAGGACTTCTTGATGTCAGAGGTCGGAGAAGAATGGCCAAAGTGCTTTGAGCTGATAGGAAGACAACGATAACTCAAGCAACTGCATTACAACCAAGACACAGAAGAAAATCTCTGAACCGGGTGCCACTCCTGTTAGCTAAGAACAGGAAACTGATGCCACAGCTCACAAGAGCTCACCAAAGTTTGACAACAGAAGATAAAGTGACAGACAGATAAAGTGGCTATTGAATATTCTTTCATTTGATGAATGTTTAGTGCATCAACTCCTTATACTTAGAATGTTGCTATAAATAATTAGAGTTTGGAGTACTAGTTGAAAGGTTTTTAATGGATCCTGATGTAAAGGTTAGTTTTATATGATTTGATATGCAATGGAGTTCTTTTGTGTTTGAAGGTACTTCTTTGGAAATTGGTTTGGGCAAGAACCAAGATCTTCATACCGCTACAGTTTGACTAGAGACAGAATCAGTCCAGTACTCGACTACAGTGTCATTGACTATCTTTTTGCCCAGGTAAAGTACTAAATAATGATATTATTTTCAAATATATTAAGTAAAGATTTTTATTAATTAACATAATTAATTTAAATTATGTTATACTTTATGAAATTCTTTATTTTATTTTAATTTTAAGAATCGAGACTGATAGAAAGTGATTAGATAAATGTTTTTCTATTTTAAGTACCGATTTCTAGTAAGATGAAATATTTACAATTTCTATTATTGAAAATGGTGAGATTCTTCAATTTAATTCATTAGCAAAAGTTTATCCAACCATGTACTGTCTTTGTTGCTTTGAGGTGTCTATTAGTTTTGGTTTTTGTAAAACTGATAGATTAATGTACTACTGCACAATGTAACACAAGTTGTGGCCACAAAAAAACTGCATGCTTGTTATACTAGTAGATGTGACGATAATAAGTCCAATTGATTTCTTTTGGTGTTTAGCTTCGAAATGACTTCATTGAAAGTAAGGCAGGCATAGCCCCACCATTGACTCTTCAGGAGGAATGCCTTGGCCTTGCAGTGCTCGACTTGTGGAGAATGGCCAAGGAGCGCAACCAGAGTGTTAGAGAGCTCTGCAAGACTGTCAGGTATTTACAGTTGAGACTGTATCATTGCTTATACAACAATCCATTCTAGTTTGCAATCATTACACCAAATATTATTCCTCTTTAGCTACAAATCCTGCCTTCCCATGTCACATCGCCATGACATCCAGAAACGAAACCGGCTGGACCGCTACCGAATTAGAAATACCCTCAAGCGTTTCTTAAAGAAGCTTGGCAACTGCTCCGTAGATGAGTGCAGCCTGAAACTCAAGTACCTGATTGAGCTGTCTGGCATTGAGCCTTCTGTTGGAACGGAAACCTTCCAAGTGAATCATTCTTCCTCCCATCCAAAGTCAGACTTCTCTCTTGTGCGGGTCACAGGGGAAACAGGAATCCAAACCGCTGGAAGTATCAATAACAGCCAGGTAAGATGACTGAAGAAGATCGAGTTTAGTTTGTAGTTGGTTAACTGCTATCATTTTCCTGCTTTAATATCTCTACTACGCTACTAAACAGATCAAAATGCTATTTGGTTGATAGGTTTTGTCAAGAGTTGAGTGGCAGACCTTCTGTGATTTTCAAGAAATCATTGACATCAGTATACAGCGGGTATGCCATGAGCAGGTTCCCCAAGACAGCAGGATGGTGACTATAACACGAAAGGATGACAGCTGCTTGGTAAAAAAAACAACATATTTTACACTTAAACCATTGCAATATATATATGTGTGTGTATATATATATATATATATATATATATATATATATATAAATAAAAACACCCAGCACGCCCCTGCGGGCAGTTTATCCTTCAAGCTCGGGTCCTCTACCAGAGGCCTGGGAGCTTGAGGGTCCTGCGCAGTATCTTAGCTGTTCCCAGGACTGCGCTCTTCTGGACAGAGATTTCCGATGTTATTCCCGGGATCTGCTGGAGCCACTCGCCTAGCTTGGGAGTCACCGCACCTAGTGCTCCGATTACCACGGGGACCACCATTACCTTCACCCTCCACATCCTCTCGAGCTCTTCTCTGAGCCCTTGGTATTTCTCCAGCTTCTCGTGTTCCTTCTTCCTAATATTGCTGTCATTCGGAACCGCTACATCGATCACTATGGCCGTCTTCTTCTGTTTGTCTACCACCACTATGTCCGGTTGGTTAGCCACCACCATTTTGTCCATCTGTATCTGGAAGTCCCACAGGATCTTAGCTCGGTCATTCTCCACCACCCTTGGGGGCATCTCCCATTTTGACCTCGGGACTTCCAGGTTATACTCGGCACAGATGTTCCTGTACACTATGCCGGCCACTTGGTTATGGCGTTCCATGTATGCCTTGCCTGCTAGCATCTTGCACCCTGCTGTTATGTGCTGGATTGTCTCTGGGGCATCTTTACACAGCCTGCACCTGGGGTCTTGCCTGGTGTGATAGACCCCAGCCTCTATGGATCCTGTACTCAGAGCTTGTTCTTGTGCTGCCATGATTAGTGCCTCTGTGCTGTCTTTCAGTCCAGCTTTGTCCAGCCACTGGTAGGATTTCTGGATATCAGCCACCTCCTCTATCTGCCGGTGGTACATACCGTGCAGGGGCCTGTCCTTCCATGATGGTTCCTCGTCTCCCTCCTCTTTCTTGGGTTTCTGCTGCCTGAGGTATTCACTGAGCACTCGGTCAGTTGGGGCCATCTTCCCAATGTATTCTTGGATGTTCCTTGTCTCATCCTGGACTGTGGTGCTGACACTCACCAGTCCCCGGCCCCCTTCCTTCCGCTTAGCGTACAGCCTCAGGGTGCTGGACTTGGGGTGAAACCCTCCATGCATGGTAAGGATCTTTCTTGTCTTTATGTCAGTGGCTTCTATCTCCTCCTTTGGCCAGCCTATTACCCCAGCAGGGTACCTGATCACGGGCAGGGCGTACGTGTTGATGGCCCGGATCTTGTTCTTACCATTCAGCTGACTCCTCAGGACTTGCCTGACCCTCTGCAGGTACTTGGTGGTTGCAGCCTTTCTAGCGGCCTCTTCATGGTTCCCATTTGCCTGCGGGATCCCCAGGTACTTGTAACTGTCCTCTATGTCTGCAATGTTGCCTTCTGGTAGTTCAATCCCCTCAGTTCTGACTACCTTCACTGTCTTTAATATATATATATATATATATATATATATATATTTTACTGTTTGGATGTAAATATGAACAATTTAAAAGCTATTCGCATCAAATTAGTGTCCTCGGGCAACTGTATCCCTTCTACTTTTGTATTGCTTCTCCAAAGCTCCCTGTTCTGGCTACGTGGATGACATTTGGCTTGCTGGGGTGGAAAAGTTGCAAATTTGTACCATCTGGCCAAAACTGGTCATGGCATAACACCAAACCTTTAATCGTAGATGGACCGATGTTGGTGATGTTTGTATGTTGAATAGAATTCTACCCAGACCATCTCTGGACCAGAAGTGAGAAATATTCATCAGATAATGTCATTTGTGGCGGGTGAAGTTAATGTGTTGGAGTCTTACAATTATCCCATTCTTTCTGTGATGTGAGGAAAGCTGTTATATCCATAGGAAGTCAGTTAACGAGTTAGGACAAGTGGTGGACCCAAAAGTATGAGACATCAAGTTTCCATCACCACTGAAAAATGCTTTTTCCCCTCCTCATTCTTTTTTCAAGAAGGCTTTCAAATTTTGCTTAGTTGAAATTAATTAATACAGAGATAGTAGAGAGCAGTTTGTCTTTCTAGAAAGTCTAACAATGGTGTCCATTTCAGGAGTAACTTGACTGAGCATCATTGTAACACCCCAGACATTGGTTCAACTTTTAGTTTGGAAGTATTTTTGTACCATGACTAAGCAAACACTTGATGGTTATTCAGTGTTGTAATGCTTGCTGACGCTGTCAAACAATGGTCCTTTAACTTAAAGCTAAAACTAGAGAAGAGGACAAGAACACAGAGGGCCAAATGCAGCAAGCAGGGTGTGCAGTGAGTAATAAATGTCTGCCTACAAATGGTTCATAGCCAGAGGCCCAACTCCCGTGACTACTGATGGTCCTTAGGATAAATGTTGGCTAGGTTTGATCCATAATGTGATGTGGGAAGTCCATGGTAAGACTCCACGGTACACGTGGCATCAGTCAGAACGGGAGTTTGAAAACCTAACTTAGTCCCCTAAGTGGTCCAGTAATGCAACAGGAGACTAACAGGAGACTAACTTTTTTTGTGTGTGACTACTTTCATTACAGGAAGTCAAGTTCCAGAGTCTCAAAGAGGCACTTTCGTTTGTGTCACTTGTTGATGGTTACTTCAGACTGACCACGGACTCAAGCCACTTCTTCTGCCAAGACATTGCTCCGCCAAGTATTCTAGAGGGAATCAAAAACCATTGTCATGGCCCAATAACGTGCGTCAATTTAATCATTACTTAATCAGACGCCAGCTTTTACACACACACCCACCCACCCACACACACACACACACACACACACACACACACACACACACACACACAGATAGATAGATAGATAGATAGATAGATAGATAGATAGATAGATAGATAGATAGATAGATAGATAGATAGATAGATAGATAGATAGATATATTCTGATTTGTTTTTATGCTGTTTGAGCAGATCAGAGTTTGCAGTCAACAAATTGAAAAAGTCAGGATACAAAGGTGGTACCTTCCTTCTGCGGCAGAGTCCGAAGAACTATGACAACTTTTTCCTCACTGTTTGTGTTCAGGTACAGATATAGACAAAAACCTTTGTTTAAATGTTTTTTGTCACCCACTTCATGTTAAAGAAGCATCTGCTCAATCCGATGTGCAAGAGTGTTTCCCATGGCTTACATTTTGACTCAAGTGTTTGGATTCTTGCTTCTGATCAAAAATCACCCTCTTATTTTTGCAGACTCCACTTGGACTTGATTATAAAGACTGTCTCATTAATAAAAATGAGCACTACAGCCTCTTTGGTGTCCAGAAATCATTTTCCAGCTTGAGAGAGCTTACCAGCCACTATCAACACAATAAGCTCCTGCTGGCTGAAGTACCTGTCAAGTTAACCTGCTGCTGTCCACCCCGACCCAAAGGTATGTTTCTTCAAGCTACAGATGACATTATCTGCCTTGATCGCCAAAAATACAAGGGCAAACACACAGAGAGATGTGACCCTGATACTTCATTTTGGCCATCTACTTCCTGAAATTCAGCACCATGACTAGACAAGAGGCTAAATTAATAAGCTAGCTTATCTAGTTAGCTAGGCGCAGTGAGTAAACACTGTGACAACTGGGATGCTTGTTTTCACTAGTGAAAAAGAAACATAAAAAGTACTTGCCAAAATAAGTTCAGAGCCAACTACCAAGAGTATCCTATAGTGCAACTTCTTTCACAGAGGAGCTGCCACCTGCTGGCCATTAGAAACAGTGCAGATTAATGGCACTGTAAGACTTTGCTGTTAAGAGCAGCAGGTTATGTCCATATTTTTTGACGGGTCTGTTACAGGAAAATCAAAGTGTGATTACATATTTGCATCAACTGCATGCCAATTTTTGCAATAGAGTACATACTGTTCTGATTTTTTTTTAAATATGAAATTGTCATATTACAGTTGTCTCATAATCTAAGTTTTATTGTTTCAATTAATCTGTGCAAGCTATCAATTGTAGCAGTAGAAACAAATGAACATCCACATGGTTACAATGTGTAACTGTCACATTCAGTATTCTGAACTACATCAAGGATATAGAAAAAAACATTACTAGGACACATGTACTGTCAAATCTACAGTTGCTCGACAATTTTCTGTGCACTCATCATCATTCAATTCTTGTTTGAGGTAATATATGTCTGAAAGATTGAAGATTTTATAAGAAATATTATGTTTTCTGCTGTTTTTAAAGAGCTCACAAATTTGATCATCATACGCAACTGCAGCTCTGTAGAAGCTCCAGGCTCTCCAACAACCGAAAGGAACAAATTCAGTCACATCCAGTTTCATATGATCAAATATGAGGACCTGAGCTGTGTAAGTTGATCTGCATGTTGTGCCAATCAGGCCAGTTGGTACTTCTGATGACTGTCAGTACAAAACTTCTTCTACTTGTTTTCTTCTTTTTCCATCTACTCCTTTTTTAGTGAAAGCAGAGCAGGAGCATTAATGAAAAATATACCTTTATCCTAACATAACAGGCATTTCTTGCTTGCTAGCTTTGGACGAGAAGTGGTGCATACCTATAGTGGTGAACTCATTTTTTAAACAGTAAACGGCAATTATTTATAAACTATCTGTATCATTAAATTTCTATTGAAAAATTAATGTTAACTCAGAGGTAGGCAACAGCAGCCCACTTCCCCCAGCTGCTATCCTTCATTTTGGATTTATTTTCCTGCATTGTTCTATTGGGGTAGCTCTTCAGCCCCATGTAGAGAGAGGGATTCTGGGAATCCAAACAATCCTATAGCTATGATGTCAACCACATCTCCAGTGGTTCCTCCTGCACCTTTCACAAACAACAGACTAGATGGATATGGAATAGTTGTTGGTTATTTTTCTTTGAATTGTAATTTTTAATTGTTTATTACCTTAACTTATTCCTTTCTGACATGAACAGTAGCACCCTGTATTACAGCTTCCATGTGTTTATGATATTTCATAACTGCAACAAGATTTGCAAAGATTTGCACAGCACCTATGTACCCTGTGAAATTGTCCTGAATTTCGGATATCTATCTATAGAGAGAGAAAGCATGTGATAGGGTGCCAAAAGAGTAATTGTGATAGTGCACAAGGAAGTCAGAAATATGTAAGGATGGTGTATTAGGACTGTGAGACATTGGTGAAGTGTGCAGTTGGGGTGATAGATGGGTTCATGGTGAGGGTGAGATTATATAAGGGATCGGCTCAGACCCCCGTATTGTTTGCTATGGTGATATACAGCTTAACAGATGAGATCAGGCAGGAGTCTCTATAAATTATGATGTTTGCAGATGATATTGTGATCTGTAGTGAGAGTGGGGAGAGGTGGAAAAGAGTCTGGAGACATTGGGGTGTGCAATGGAGAGAAGAGGAATGAAAGTCAATAGAAGTAAGACAGAATACATGTGTGTGAATGAGAACAGGGCAGGTGTAACAGCGAAGCTCTGAGGAGCAGAGGTAGTGACGCTAGAAGAGTTTCAATACAGACAGTGGCACGGACATAAGACAGGACGTGGAGCTAAAGGTGCTTGAGTGTAAGATTTCTGCTTGGAGTGACCAAGATGGATAAGATTAGAAACTGGTATTTTAGAAGGACAACTTAGGTTTAGATGGTTTGGGCATCAGAGGAGAGATCGTTGCTATATTGGACAAATTATGTTGAAAATGGAGCTGCCAGGCAGGTGGAAAAGAGGAAGACCTCAGAGGAGGCTCATGGATGTAGTGAAGGAGGACATGAAGAGGGTTGGCGTGACAGAAGAGGATGCTGAGGATAGGGTGAAATAAAAGCAGATGATCTGCTGTAATGACCCTTAAGTAGCTGAATGAAGAACAAGAGCTGGCACCCTTTATCGTGATTTCTGGAAGACTGATTCAGAGTTGTGCTTTTTAACAACAGTATAATCATTAGCTGAATTTCATACGAAAATAGTTACACTATATGGGACAGTCCCAATATTCTGTCAGCTGACACAGTCACATCAAGGGGTTCTCAACAGGAACAGTCCTACACGAGTCTTCTTCAGCAGAGATTTGTTGCAAATCTATTATTCTAAGGAGACACAACTCGAGTATTGTGATTAAAATGTTTATTCTTTATCTCAACAATATGCAACGTATCTATTCACACTTTCTTGGTTTGAGCCGAGACCTGAAAGTGTAAATGTCTGCCCCTGCTTCTTCTACAACTGCTCATACCTCCATTACAGCTACAGTTGTGTCTTTTTAAATGAATAACGCTGTGGCACTAACAAATACTGCTAATGCTGCTACTGTGACGCTATAGCCACGGTAATCTAAAAAGAATCGCTGAGCTATAATGTTGTTTATGATGGATACTTTCCCAATCAGGACGAAAGCCTCGGTCAGGGCTCTTTCACTCGAATCTTTAAAGGCAAAAAAATTGACATTCATGACGGGGAGAAACGTGTGACCGAAGTTCTGCTGAAAGAGCTCGATGCGACTCACAAGAACTGCTGGGAGGTGACTTTATACATACCTAAGTATTTTTTTTAAAATGTATTTGTTTCTTATGACTAACACATGCTTTTTGACCATTTCAGTCATTCTTTGAAGCTGCCAGCCTGATGAGTCAGATTGCACACAGACACCTGCTCCTTGTATACGGTGTTAGTGTTCACGGAGCAAAGAGTGAGTTAAAACTAAGTTCCATGATCGCATTGACTGTTTTTGTTGTTTTGTGTTTTGTTGTTTGCTAGTAAGCCCAGTAAAGCTGAATGTTGTGTTGCTGAATGTTGTACAATCAGTGTTTCGACTGACACAAGTAGTTGTAATTTCAAAGCTGACAGTTATTTGGTTAACTTTGTCTCATATCATGTGGCCCTAGCTCAGGCGCTGCTCTGCGAGTGAGCGCTCTGTGTTTTGGTTTGAAGTACAGCTGTTGAAACAAACCTTGTTGTGCCTTTCAGACATCATGGTGCAGGAGTATGTCAAGTACGGGGCCCTTGACCTTTACTTGAAAAGGGGGAGATCTGTATCAGTGAGCTGGAAACTTGACGTAGCCAAACAGCTCGCATCAGCCCTCAACTTCCTGGTAAGGAAGATTTACCGATGTGGAAATGAGAAGAAGGCAGCCTAGAGCAGGCCTGACTGTAGATTGCGTGATGTGCAAATAAATGTTCTTTAAAATGTCATGTTTTACCAGGTATTTTAAAATACATAACTGCTGTGAACAGTAGAATTAATGCAAAGGATGAAGTGTTTCCTAATAACACTAAACAAGCAAACAGGTATTTTTCTGTCCTGCTTACTTTGAAATGTAGTTGCTAAAATCACATGTAACCCTCGTACAGGAAGAGAAGAACATTGTTCATGGAAATATCTGTGCCAAAAATCTGCTGCTGGCCAGAGAAGGTGACCCCTCTCAGGGGAGCTCTCCTTTCATTAAGCTGAGTGATCCGGGCATCAGTATGGCCATGGTGGGCAAAGATGGTAAAGCCTTTTTTTTTTATTTAAATTGACTCATTATTTACTGTAATGTATGTATCAGCATTTCTTTATGCAATGGTAACCAATTTTAGCTTTATTCGTTTTATTTTATACCCATTAACATGCCTTACAAAATAAAGGATACTTTTAGCTGCTTCCTTATAGCCAAACAAACAAATAGATGAAGAAACTTAATTAATAGAGTTGTCGTTTCTCCAGTCATTCTGGACAGGATCCCCTGGGTGGCCCCCGAGGTGTTGGGCGCTCCAGAAAAACTGACCCTCGAGTGTGATAAATGGAGCTTTGGCGCCACAGTGTGGGAAATCTTTAACAATGGAAACTCCCTGCTACGAGGCTGGAACCTAGATCAGGTATATTATCATATTCCCTGATCTGCAGTTTGTGGTTTTGGAAGGCTTTAAACACTCTAAACTTTTTAGCTGTCTGGGTCAGTGTTACATGATCCCTCAAAGCTCATTGCTGTTATGCAACAATTGCAGAAAATACCTAAACTAGAGGACTCTGTGTGTGAGTTGTAGCTCTGGTTTTGGTTCATAAAGTTCAGCATGCAGAAAAACTGATGCAGTTCAGAATATTATATTAACTTTTCAAGTTGATGTAAATAAAATGCAACACTGTGAAAAGACTACTGAGAATACTGTGTAGATTAAATGAAAATTGCACTTCCTTTTCTGTGAATTTTCAGTCGTTAGAAAAATTGTTGTACAAACATTAAATGGTGCTATGTGGTGCTAAATGTGTTGTGTTTGTTTTTGTTTTTATTTGCAGAAGAAGCAGTTTTATGAGAGTTTCCAGCAGCTGCCTCCCTCTCAGTGGACAGAGCTAGCAGATCTGATCAGTCAGTGTATGGACTACCAGGCAGACTTCAGACCTTCATGTCGCAGTATTATCCGTCAACTCAACAGTCTCATCACTTCAGGTAAAGATGCGTACCATACTGTTCTGGTAATCAGCTGACACATGCATGTTAAAACTGTCCTTTAAAACATAAATTAATTAGATAAATAAAATTAATTCAGTTAATACCACAATACTTTGACTAACTTTTTGTATCAGATATAATCCTTAGAAAAGAAGACATAGATAACAAATTATGGTGTTTTATGAAATGTAAATAAAACAGAATCCATGATTTGCAAATCTTATAAACCCGTATGTTATTCAGAATAGAACATAGAAAACATAACTGATGTTTAAAGTGAGACATTGTATTACTTCATGAAAGATATGAGCTGATTTAGAGTTTGATGGCAGCCAAAAATCTCAAACAATTTGGAATGCAAGTGACAAAAGTCAGCGCTAATAAAGAACAGCATCCTAAAGAGGTAACATTTCTCTGAAGTGAAGACGGGTGGAGGTTCACCAGTTCTGCAAAAAAATACCTCTACAAATTATGGGTCAATTTCAGAATAATGTTCCTCAATATAGAATTGCAAAGACTTTGAATATGTCATCACATGATGCCATCAAAAGTTTCAGAGAATCTGGAGAAATCTCTGTGTGCAAGTGACAAGGCCTAAAATGAATATTGGATGCCAATGATCACGCAGCACTGCATAAGAACAGGCATGATTCTTTCATTGAAATAACTGCACGGGCTCAGGGACATCTCCAGAAATCGCTGTCTGTAAAACACAATTAACTCTGTCATGCAACTTTATAAAAAACAAAGTTATACGTGAACATGACCCCGGATCATCATCTTCCCTGGATCAGAGATCATTTAAAACAGACTTTGAAATTCTTTTCGCAAAAGTGACCCGAAATAGGCACTCTGGTGGAGTTACTTTGTGTGTGTGTGTTTATAAGTAGTTTTAAACCTTGTGATCCACAAAACAGCATAAGAGTAAAAGAGTAAAAGAAGAACTGACTGCGTTACAGCACCCGCTGCTTGTTGAGAGTAAAAGCGATACGCGCTTTCACGTCTTTTTTTAGCGACTTTTCTTTAGAAAAAAAGTCGCTAAGGGGTCTGAAAACTCGCTAAATATAGCGACAAAGTCGCTAAGTTGGCAACACTGCTTGGCACTTGTGCAGGTGAAGCCAAAGGGAAGATATGCTTCACCATATTTTCTAGTCTTTGGCTTAGAATGAAGTTGGTTTGGAAACATATTCAGCGATGCTTCATCTCCTACCCTGTGTGGGCGCCCCGTCAAAAACCTGTCCATTATGCTAGCAGTGTCCAAGTGTTTTTTGTTTTGTTTTTTTCCTTTTCATACCCCCCCCCCCCCCCCCCCCCCCCCAGGGGACGGGCCCCACACTTTGGGAAGCTCTGAGATAACACAATATAAGTATGTGCATTTCAAAAAATGCTCTAATATACAGTAGTACAGTGAACCTTTTAAATGTAAATTATAGAATAGCAAAGAGAAATCTTTGTTTGTCCTTGTGTTTGTGTGTCTGTGTGATTCGTCCAGGGGTAGCTGTTAAACAGACTACTGTTGCTACCAATAGCTGTTTTCCAAATGGATGATGTTTTAGGTATTACGCTGAGATTCACTGAAGTGAAAATACTGCTGACTGCTAACGTTGCCTTGTTTTTTGCCAGACTATGTGATACTTCATGCTACCGAACCTGTCACACAGAGCCCCGTGTGCAGATCTTACAGCCACCCTCAGCACGACCAGACATTGTTTGAGGAGAGATACTTGCGCTACATCTCCCCTCTGGGAAAAGTAAGTGTGAGGTGACATATAATGGACAGAAGCTTTAAACTAAATAAATGTGTCAAGCTGATGTTATGCTACACAAGCAGGACCTACTATTTGTGCTCATTCTTTATCCGTCTCTTTCATGCATCTACTTTAACTTCAGTTTTTACCTGTGACTTAACACATTTGCAGGGGAACTTTGGCAGCGTGGAGCTTTGCCGTTATGACCCGCTGGGTGATAACACTGGTGAGCTGGTGGCTGTGAAGAAGCTGCAGTCCAACAAGCAGTCAAACCTGGAGGACTTCCAAAAGGAGGTCAACACCCTCCACGTCTTACACTGCGACTACATCGTCAAATACAAGGGAGTCTGCTACAGCATGGGTAAAAAAAAAAACTAAACAATAATAAAATGATCTGCCCCCTGCTTAGACTGTAAAACTCTTAGCTCTCCCTTTCCTGTTTTATAAATGAACTCATTAAGGATTGCTGTGCCACTTCAAAAACATGTTTAAGGTGACTTGTATGACTTTTTTGTAAAAGGTGTAAATGTAAGTGAACCAAGCAAAAGAGCTCGTTGCACTTACTCATTTCCTCTTAAAGCATGAAACTCACACATGTCTCTGTGTTTCAGTGACAAAGATTTGAAAGGACATTATCTGATGAACAACGTTATGGCTTGTCTGTTCACAGGTCGCCTCAGCATGAGTCTAGTGATGGAGTACCTGCCCTATGGCAGCCTTATTGGCTACTTAGAGAAGAACAAACACAACATCAACACCAGGCGGATGTTACTATTTGCTTCTCAAATTTGTAAGGTGCGTGAGCTTGCAAAATGTTAAAAATATGACCTCTGCTATATGGACAGGAATTAATTGTTTGCCCACACAATCATAAATGAGTATCGACTGCACATTCTATGACTTGAAAGTCTTTTGCTTTAACGTGTGCTTGACCTGCTGCTTTTGATAAAGATGATGAACATGTCTTCCCAAGCAAGTGTAAACCAGCAGGATTTAAAGCTGCCTGTGACGCAGCAGGATTACAGATCTGATTGGGCAGGATCTGAAAATTGACGTGACATATGTGAAGCCATTCCTGAACCAGTGCTCACGTTTTCCCTAAGGACCCCAAAGCGCTTTACACATCCAGTCATTCACCCATTCACACACTGGTGATGGCAGCTACATTGTAGCCACAGCCACCCTGGGGTGCACTGACAGAGGCGAGGCTGCCGGACACTGGCGCCACCGGGCCCTCTGACCACCACCAGTAGGCAACGTTTGAAGTGTCTTGCCCAAGGACACAAACTGTCCAAGCCGTGTGTGTGTGTGTGTGTGTGTGTGTGTGTGTGTGTGTGTGTGTGTGTGTGTGTGTGTGTGTGTGTGTGTGTGTGTGTGTGTCTAATGCAGAATATTTCTCTGCTGTGTGGACCGGTTCAGTTTTGGCAGTTTATTCTTATCTGCTGTGTAACGATGACGCACATTTTAGAGTTGTATTAGAAGGTGACAAGAAGAATTAATAGCTAAAAATATTTACCTTCTAATACCATATAGCTTATTATATTTCCCCCACAGACACACACAAATACATAGACTTTCCACAGTTCTACGTGTTGCAAATCTTTAAAAAAAAAAAACTTAAAACACAGAGGGAGATTGACAGAGCTAAAAATAAAAGTGTCTTTCGTTTGTTTCTAATTCTGTCAGGGGATGGAGTACCTGCAGAGCCTGCGTTATGTGCACCGAGACCTTGCAGCCCGAAATATCCTTGTAGCCAGTGAGACGCTGGTAAAAATCGCTGATTTTGGGCTGACCAAGGTCATTCCACATAATAAGGACTACTACCGTGTCACCCAACCAGGAGAGAGCCCCATCTTCTGGTAGATTTCCACTAGTTTCACCAATAAAAATCTAATAACTGCTTTTCAATGAATCAGCTACTTTCTTGTGTCGATGGTGTGGTTACTAGCTGTTAATACTTCCTAATATGACTAAATGAAAGACACGAATAAAACCAAACATGAGACAGTGCTTATTTTTAAAAGAAATGCTTCTCAGAAAAGAATATGTAATGTTGAAAAGTGAAGCATAAGCTATGAGATAGATTTCCTCTGCTTGAAGATCACAGTTGCCCCATTACTCGGGATTATTCTGTGCTCTAATGGTCATGCATTTACTGCAGGTATGCCCCAGAGTCCATCACTGAGTCCAGATTCTCCCAAAAATCAGATGTCTGGAGTTTCGGGGTTGTTCTTCATGAAATCTTCTCTTACTGTGATATAAGTTTCAATCCGAAAAGAGTAAGAAAATGTACAATTGTTACAAATGTGTCTGGAAAATGCTTCAGCTTAAATATGGATTCCCATGGCTTACTGTTTTGTTTCAGCTTTATATGCAGGAGATTGGGCACAACGTGCTGGGTACATCCATTTCAGTGCATCTGGCAAATCTACTGAAGGGTAACTGGAGGTTACCACCACCTTTAAACTGCCCGCCCAAGGTACGTTTGCTCTGTGCGGTCGAAACTGTAGTTTTTTCGGAATACTTTTTGATCTTTGCTATTGTGAGTAAATCAGACCTTTGGAGAAACGACTTTCTTATCTGTCTTACATAAGATAAGATAAGATAACTCTTTATTGTCATTGCACAGTCATACATAGTACAGTAGTACAATGAAATTGGAAAAACTGTCCTACGTCGGCACTACATATAACACAACACGACACGATATGACACATCACAACGTAACAAACAACACAACACAGTATATTAACTTAGTATAAAAAAGAAGAATAAGTGTATGTGTATTGCACACTGTTATTATTGCACATTAATTATTATTGCACCTTGTTATAAATATAAATATTATTGTTATCGTTTTAAACATTGTTACCTCCCCCTAAAAAGTCCAGGGAGGTATCCAGTCAGGTCAGCTATTTACATTGATCAGGGCTATTGCCCTGTTGTAAAAGCTGTCCTTGAGTCTATTTGTTCGGGACCTCAGCAGCCTGAACCTCCTGCCAGACGGCAGCAGCTTAAACACCCGGTGTCCTGGGTGTGTGCATCAGCAATAAAGTAATTTCCCTTCTATCCTTTTATTACACAATGTTTATCCTTGCTCATATTACTTTCATTGTAATGCCAGGTGTACCTTATGATGAGGCAGTGCTGGGCACATGACTTTGATGAGCGTCCATTTTTCTCCAACCTTGGAAACGAAATTGAAACTATGATCCAGGATGAAAGAGAGAACTCTAAAGGCTGACGAGGATACAAGATACTTACTCTTTGTTCAAAAGGAAATCAAGTTTAAATGAGTACATGTTCACAAGTTCTCAGGAGTGAACATCCAATTATGGGAGTATGCGCAGGCTGACTTATTTATGATAGATCTCTGGGTACACTGGTTCTGATAAGCTCTGCTTAGGCTCTTTCAAGTTGATATCACAGCAAAGCCTAGGTTATTATATTTTTATATTTTTTATATTGTATATTTTTCCAGTTTTCACTCTGAACTTTTTGCAGAGATTTAATGGTTGCTAGAGATTGCTAGTTTTTTGTTTGTTTTTTTTTTGGGGGGGGGGGGGCGTTGTAAGTGTTCCGTAGCTCAGAACGTTCACAACGTTTTAAAAGTAGATGAAAAATATATGTTACCTGGATGTAACTTTAGTTCTCTGTGTTCATGCGTTGATCGCACTTACGAAAGATGCAGCAAAGCATAAATAAAGCTCTTTTCCTAAATCAAAATGTGTTTTTTGAGATGAGCGGGAGAAAGACAAGCTGGACAAGCTTATATAAAGCTAATAATAATAATAATAATAAGTTTATGTGGTAAAAAAAAATATATATATATGTATGTATGTATGTATTAGAGATGGACCGTGTGTATTTGTAGCCTCGCTACCAATCCAGCATTTCATCTCCGAGGAAATGATCCCAGAGAGAAGTAAAGCAAGTGTGTAACTTCATCTCTGAATGTTTATAAAGCATTCCAGCGTTAAGCTTAACAACGGATATATGGAGCGACTGCCTCTCTCTCTCCCTCTGCTCATAGCTGGACTGGCCATCGGCCCACCGGGCAATGGTGATTTTTCGTTTTTATGGGCCGATGATTTTTTATTTTTTTCTGTTAACGGTATAAATAATGAAAGGTGGTGGATTGGTCAGATGCTGGCCAGTGTGTAAAAATAACTCAGTTGTTTGGGGGTGGCTATCACAGAGCTTCCACAGATTCAGTAACATTAGCAAGTGGTGGAGGCAGCAGGTGGATGAGGGAAAGGGGAGGCAGGAGGAGAGATGTCAGTAGTACAATCATCCAGCGACGAGAGGATCTGTGTTCCAGCCTCAAATAGTGCTCCCGGTGATGACAGGTGATTGTTGTCAGGTGTGTGTGTGGGCCAAGGGCGGGAGCCCACAGTGAGCTCCGCCCAGGCAGAGAGGGAGAGAACAGAAACAGCAAATGTAGCCTTGTGGGGCCGACCGGGCAGGCACGGAGACCATGACAGCGCCAGAAAGAGGAAACCAGCGGATGTCGTGTTAAACAACAGCTGCAAGTTTAAGCTTTATCAGCTGTTGTTAGAGTTTATTTAATATTAATTTCAAGTATCAGCTGATGTTTGCTGGAGCCACAGCTGTAAAGCTGCTGGTCATGATATCGGTTTGTATATCTGGTGAGAGGGAAACATGAAGATGAAACCAGGAGATGTCCTTACTGAATCATCAGAGCTGAACAGGTGATGGAGAAACAGGTTTACCTTTTAGGTGACTTGAATGAGTTAAAGGGAAGTTATGAACTGTTTCTGAGAGACAAATAACACCAGGATCCTTTTTTACGCTGACATCTGGTAACTGTGCAGGGGCGGGTCTAGCAAAGTTTTGCCAGGGGGCCAGGTAGGGCATTAACAGGGAAAGGGGGGCACAAAGAAATACGTTCTTATTCTCGTTTAAAATGTCTAGCTTTTAATAAATAATTATCTGAATCTTACACCCAAAGTTTTAATCTGATGTAAAATGTATAGAAGTCCATTACTGTATATAGTAACTATTAAGTCTAATATACCCTAGTAAGCTGTAGTACTTTTTCCTTTGGGAAGATACCATCTGTGCAGTCTGCAATTCTGTTGAAGAAAGATGTTGAATCTATTTAATTACTCTTGAAAAATAATTGATTTCTGTGCATTTGTTTTCACACTGCATCAAATTAAAGTTGATTATTTTGATTAAGCATCATGAGGTGGGGGTGGTTCCCTATTTTTTTTTTTTTTTTGCTGGGAGTTTTAGAAGCCTATTAGTTAGGTTGCTTACTCTTTAAAATACCAGAATAGGAAGGATGGAGTAGGTTTAAGTTTTTTAGATTGATCAGTTTTGCTGAACTATTAAATATTTTGGGTGCAGTGTATTTTTTGCATACAGGTATAACAGAATAGCTTTAATGTTTGTTTGTTTGTTTTTTAACTTGAGTATGAACTTATACAAAAAGCAGCAAGATATTAAAAAAACAGTTATATTGATTAAAAAACTCACTATATCGGATTCATATCGGTATCGGCCGATATCCAAATTTATGATATCGGTATTGGACATAAAAAAGTGGTATCGTGCCATCTTTAATATGTATTAAGTATTATTTCAGAATAATTTGCACTTTTTGCTTTTGCCAGTGACTGAAGGAGAATGTAAGGCTGAAAAGCAGCTTGTTTAAGTTTTAGCTGTGTCTGAACGGGTTTGAAATATTACAGAAACTTAAGCTTAAAAATGTGCAGATTTTTTAATGCAATATTGTATTTTCTTCAGTGTACACTGTAATACACTGTGTTTTGCATTCCTGACTTGTATGAAATTCTTAAAGCTTATAGTCCAGTTACACACAGTGGTAGAAATAAAGTAAGTATATTTACATATAAGTATATTAATATAATTCAGAATTTCAAGACATGCTTGTTTTTTTTCAGTATTTTGATTTTATCTTAATTTCACCCCAATACATTTATGACTGACTGATACAATGATTAACCCAATACATTCAAACCAGTTTGACATGGGTCGACTTACACAGATGTCAGCTGTTAGACATTATTCTTAAAAGTGACTCTCTCTTACAAAACTTGTATTATTATATTCGTATTAGAAATAAACCACAACAAAGACTAGAGAGAAGTACCAAAAAGTACATACAAATTTGTTTTTCACAGTGTTCTCTCTATCTCTCATTACCTTTGACTCCATAGTTTTATCTTACCAAGCCTTTGACAGAATAATAGTGGGTAATAATTCTTCTGTGCTGTTACTCAACCATAATTGTGATAAAACTGCTTTTACTTATGTGTGAATGGGTAGTGTAAAGCGCTTTGGGGTCCTTCGGGACTAAGTAAAGCGCTATACAAATACAGGCCATTTACTTGCATCGAAATGCTACTTAAAATGTCTTTGAAGTTTTCACTTAAGCAAAGCACTACAGTTTTTCTGAGATGCTATAACAAACACAGTATTGACAAAAGTCAAAGAAAATATGAATCTTCAGCGATTGCTACTATCGCCACATTTTAGATTAGGATCGTGTATTTTATGCCACATAAAATACATCCTAGCCGGGAGAAATCTGTGTACTAGTAAAAAGTCTTTGTAATAACAGGGGTCATAAAGATCCACTTTATTTGATGGGATGTGCAATCCAGCAGTCTTGAAGCCCATGTGGGACACAGGACCAAGTCCTGCTTTGGCCAGACATATCCCCATGTAAACGTCATCAATGGGAAGAAGGTTAATGGATTTTGACATTTTGTATATGACCAAAGCTGTATAGTGAGACAGGAGGTAGCCTGCACCCCCACAGTAAGGAGGGTATGAGTCGGACTCATGCACCTGAACAGGAATATAGTACTTGCTGTTATTCCCTCTAATAGGCCCTTTTCCCTGGATAAGATGGCCAGTAAAGAGGTGCTGGCTTCCGTCATTGTCCTTGAGGCTTTGCAGATACTCGACCATGTTGTCTGTGTTGGCAAAGACGTCGTCATCACCATTCAACAGGAAGTGGGCATTGGGACAGTTCCTTTCCATCCATTCAAGAAAGAGTATCTGCTTCAATGTAAGGTTGTAAAATGTGTCACTGAAATCCCATTGGAGGATGTCGTTGTGCTCCTGTTGCTCCAGCTCCAGGAGTTTGTTCAGCCTTTCCTTCTCAAACCCGCTCTCTGTCGTTCCTGAGATGAAGATCCGTCGAATCCACACACCGTTGTGTAACCTCTCTTCACCCCACGTTTTGCGCAGCACCTCTCTGCGTTCATAGTTCCCCGGAGAGCTTTTAATGACCAGAAGAAGAAAGACTTCTCCAGATTTATCAGCTCCTCCACATTTGTCCGGAATGTCCAGTAGCATGGGGAAGTGGCGACAGTGGCGATAGTAGAGGAAATCTTTGATATGCTGAGGAAGTGTTTGGAATCCTGGGATGTTGGCGGTAGATGTGTTTTGTTGACATTTTGGCCACGAGGACATATGAGAGTTTTTCATAGGTGTCTTCTTTTGAACGCCTTTGCTTCTGGTAGTCACAGGTACAAAGTCAAACCCACGGTGGAAAAATCCAACCCTCCAAAGAAGGAAAATCAATAAAAAAAGAACTCCAGCTATCGGGAGATTTTTTGACTTTCTTATTCTCATCCTTTAAACTCTGCAAACCAAAACAAGGAAGAACTCTAACAACAATAACAGCAAAAAAGGTACGCATCAAAACCATTAGGACAAGTAATTACTAAGGCACAGCCGAGGAACAAATCAGTTACTGACTCACCGACCTCATTTCAGTTTTCTCTAACTGTCAGGTTGATGAAAATAGATTCATCTTTTGCTATAATATCAACAGGTGACACATATATTTATATTTTTAAAATAATAACCACATTAACTCATACAAACCTTAATGCAGTGAGATGTGGTGAAATGTGATAATTGTCTGATTAGCTTCATCAAAATCCAGATTTAATCCAAGTTTCAATTTCCCAGGACAGGCATAGTATGTTGATCACTTGAGAATTCAAAATTCACAGTTTAGTTTTGCAGTTTCTGTATAGTTTAAATGTAAGCTAGTCACTTCCTAAAAAAGATTTTATTCTGTCTGCTGCCACACCTTAAACCTCATAGCTGCAAGAACGGATGTTTGTTCTTGCGCCCAAAGATATGAGGGTTGCACCGAGCCGACTAGGCGGTGCTTGCATTAACGTAGACAGGATGTGGAACAGTTTACCTCCTCACGTCAGACTCTCCAAAAGCCTAGAAACTTTTAAAACCACTCTTAAAACTCACCTCTTTTCATTGGCTTTTAGAAAGGTTTAATTTATTTGTTTTATATATTTTTATTTTATTTTTATCAGCGAGGTGTTATTACGAAATTGTGTTCTATTGTATTTTTATCTGTATTTACTGTACAGCACTTTGGTCAGCCTTGGTTGTTTTTAAATGTGCTCTATAAATAAACTTGACTTGACTTGACTTGACTTGACTTGATAAAGAAATATATCTGCTCTGACGTTTTCAAATATTTTAATGGGATAGACTGTGCACTCCCACATTTAATAATATATGTATTTAAAAAGGGCTAGATTTACAGGTTTTAAGGTTCTGATAAACAGACAGAAAAGCACACTCTCCATGCTATTCACTCTTTCTCTTCACCATGGCCTCAGTACTCTTCTCTCTAGTTTTTATTTTTCTTACCCAGGCCTCTTAATTCTCTCCACCCTCCGCACTTACAAACTGCACTTGGGTAAATGTGATTAGCTGACAACACACCAAAACAACCCTGTTTCACCTAATGACTGTTTGGGACTGACCTCATTTTTATTTAATTTTTGTACTAGACTGTTTTGTTGACGATTTTCAAGCTTAGCTGATTGTTTGATTTCTAAAAGATGAAAATCATAAAACGATTCCAATGCTACCTTCTGATGGCCTTCGAGTGTACTACTACTAAAAGATTAAATATTAATATTAAACTTGAAAGTTTACATATAAAGTACTTGGCTTTTAAAAAAAAAAACCCTAAACCTATAATGCCCTTTGTATCATATTTGATTCATGAGATTCTGAGACCTCTATCTCATTAACATGATCAATACTTGCCATAATTTTTTTTGTCTAAAATGAACATTGTTGTTAACAAAAAGTTGCCAAAAATGACCAGTGTATCATATGCAATACAAAAAATATATAATAAATATAATAATAAAAATATATCAAACACAACACAATATAGCAAAAGAATTGTTATGGATTTTGTCATCAGGGTTAATAAACATCTCAGTTCCAAAAAATCTTAGTTTTTTGATATGCTGGGTCTTAGAGGGTTAATGACTGTTTGGGACTGCACTGATTTTTATTTATTTTTTTGTACTAATCTTCTGCTTGTTTTGCTGATGGTTTTCAAGTTTAGCTGATTGTTTGATTTGTAAAAGATGGAAATATTGAAATACTGAAATTAAACTTGAAAGTTTATGTATAAAGTATTTGGCTGTTTTTAAATAAGGAGAGCTCAAACAAGCTGAACCAGCACAGGCAGGTGCCCACTTAGATGCAGGAAAAAGCCACATTAAACTGAACTGTCAGTGCTGTAATTGTTAATAAAAATAAAAGTTGAGACATTTTGTATAAAAAAATTTGTATTTATTTGTTTGTTTTTTCATTCACATACTGTCCAAAGTGCTGTGGTTGTCACGGTTCTGGGCCAGTTTGACCCAGTATTTTGAGTTGTTTTGTTTTGGTGTGTTTTTGCATTATGGATTGTTTTCTTATTCTCTTGTAGTGTTTGTGGTGGTGATGATGATTATTATTATTAGAGTTTCATGTTTCTGTTTATCCGTGTTTAAGGATTTGTTGTTTCATGTTTTATTGTGAAGGTCTGTGTCTCATGTGAGTGTGTTCAGTTCTACTGCTCCCCTGTCTCGTTAGTCCCATTTCTCCCAGCTGTGTCTCCCTCCTGTTGTCCATTCCCTGATTACCACCCTGTGTATATTAGCCCTGTGTTTTCCTGTGCTCAGTGTTGCGTCGTACCCTCAGATCCTGCCTGTGTGTTCCTGTTTGGTTTCTGTTTTTGTTTCATGCCAGCAATAAAAGCTGTGGTTTTCAGTTACATTTTGTCTCGGAGTCCTGCATTTGGATCCACATTTCCACCTGCCCGCACACAGAGCCCTGGCAGTTAGTGATGGGCAGATGAAGCTTCATGAAGCACTGAAGCTTTTCATCCAATTGGTTCATCCCAGCGCAAAGCTTCTTGAAGCTTCATTTGCTCTAGTAGGACACCTACTGGACGTAAAAATATTAGTTGGCATGAATTTGAAGAGTGTGGCCTTTTGCACACAGCCTGTAAATGTCAACAACAAAAGGAGTGTGTAAAACATCTATATTGTAGTGATGGCAGTATACTGTGTATATTTATACTGGCAGTATGGAAAATGATTATTTGGAAATGCTTAAAATGGAAATGATCATTTACTGTGAGGTGAGGTGTGGTTGGGGTGTGGACAGTGGTTGTGCTTTTGTAACGTTGAGGTATGGACAGCAGTCCTGCCTGTTCACATTTTATTCTGTAAAAACTAAATTTTCACTGCTTTTATGACCTTTTTAGTGGGGAGAACATAGCTGGGATTTAATGATTTAACAAATCTTTTGAATCCTTTGTCCTCCACAATGCTAAATGGCTGTGAGTCCTCAATCACCATGCTGACCAGGTCTTCATCTATTTGAGATTGTTCTCCTGAGGAAAGACAATAAAGACAAAGGACAAATATAAATATCACACACGTAACTTATAACAGTTGTATAATATTGTTATATCATTTAGTAACATTACTGCATGCTATATTATCATTGCATTTGATGGCTCACCTGGTCTTGCTCCACAATCGGTGTTCCCTTATTCTCATGCAAAGCTCTGTAGTGCCTAAGCATGGATGAGGTGTTGTTGTTATATCCCAGCTCCCTGGCACATAGCAAACACTTCACCTTGTACAAAAGTCAAGACAGCTTAACATAAATTGTATTGCACCATCAGTATTATGAAAACACATCTTCTGTAGAAATTTACATACCTTGTTGGGAGGAATAAGATCAAAATGTTCCCACACAGGGGAGGACATCCTCCTCTTCTTAGCTGGCTCCATTCTCTCCTGACTTTCTCTCCTCACTCTCATAAACCTCCAAACTGTCTCCAAACTCTCACTAACCGCAACTCTCCATCAAACACCCACATTTTTGAATGAAGTCTGAGGGGTTTATATCGCTGTCATATCTCGCGAAAAAGTTGGAATCGCTTCATGAACCAGTCACGTGGTACAGCCGGGCAGCGAGGCTTCGCACGTCATCATTTTCAGCTCCTCCCATAAATGAAGCAAGCCTCGATACGCGCATCGCGGAAACGCCCCCTCCATTACTCAACACACGCTCCGAAACCTCGATACAGAACGTCCCATCACTACTGACAGTGGTTTTTGGTTCAGATTAAAATGACTTTCAGAGCTTGTTTTGTTGCCATGTTTGTGTTTCCTTTATACCAATCTTCTTGCTCAACACTCTGAAATGGTTGAGTTGTAAAAATCGTGTGTGAAATTAGGACGCCAAACAAGACTGAATAGCAGAATAGCAGATTTCCTTACTTTTTGCGTTACGTTTATATGGACTGTTTTTCCACTGTAATAAAAAAAATGTTTCTAATGTTTTCACATTTGTGTCATTTAAAGCTGTTTGTGGAGCCAGTATGCAGGACTCAGAGGCAGAACTGAACTCAAAAGCAGCTTTATTGCTTAAAGGAAAACTACAGACTAGGAGACAAGGAGGAAACTGGGAACGGAAGTAATAATCAACTTAATAATCAACTAGGAGACTGAAACACGAGGCAGACATTCAACATGATGGAGTTTGCGACAAATGACAAGAGGAGACAGAGAGCTAAAATATACCCTGGGTAATCAGGGAGATGGAAAACACACAAGTGAACTAAATCCACCAATGAACCGAGGAAGGCAAAGCATAGCATAACACACAGGGGATAAGGGACTATCAAATTAAAAGAAGGAAACAAAAGCAGGGAGGGAGACCCAGACACAGGGAACAGATAAAGAAACTAATGAACTGAGAAGCTCTAGGAAAGAGAATATAATTTCTTAAATCCAAGAAAAATAGAACACACTGAAAATACTGGTTCAGAGGCCGAGGACCATGACAGTTTGATTAATCCATTTCCACATTTTAGTTATTTCATGAGCATTAGAGGAGAATATATAGATCAAGATCCAGTATGGCAGAATAGGTGTAACATTGCTTGTGCAATCGTAAGATAAAGAAACTACATTGTTTCTTTAATTTAAGGTTTTAAATATGATAATAAAACTCAGTACAACACAACTGGTTCCAACCAGATTCTCCTCCTCAAATGAACAACAGTGTAAGACATATTACACAAAGACTTCTGGAGCAGTGTCCTTTGGAGAGACGAGGCCAAAGTGGAAATGTTTGGACATAATGGACAACACCACTTTGGACAAAACCAGCACATCAACACAAACACCTCTTACCACCTGTCAGCACAGGGGTGGGGAGGTGATGATTAGGGCTTGCTTTCCAGCCACAGGACCTGGGCACCTTGCAGACACTGAGGTGAACATGAACTCCTTTATACCAAGGTATTTTAGAGTCAAATGTGAGGCCCTCTGTCTGATAACAAGAGCTTGATTGAAATTGTGTTGTGCAACATCACAGTGATCCTAAGCAAATCAATAACCACATGTCTGAAAAACAAAAATCAAGGCATTGCAATGATTCAGTCAAAGTCTAGCTGAACCATTGCAACACCATGCACTTCAAGTCGACTGAATTGTTGTGGCGGGAACTTAACAAATGCTGCAAATCTCAAGCTTTTGTAAAATCATATTATCTTGCAAAGAATAAAGAGGCCCTTTTATCTTTATTCTTTAAAGGTAAACGAGGAAGAAGATAATAGAAGGAAATAGAAAATGCAATCTAATTTTACTAGAGACCTCATTTATCCAATCACAAATATTTTCATGATGCACTTTATTCTATGCGTGGGTGACGTATCTGACTTTTACACGAGGCACTTAGTTATACACTGAACCAACAACCAGTCTACTAATCTACAGTTGCACAATATATACTATGTACTCAGGAGGATTGTGTTTCAGGAAGTAGACTGGTGTTATACTGATCAGACCAGCGTTTCCTGACTACATATCATTGTCTCAAAGAGCAAGATAATGAACTCCAACGTGCAAGTATAGTGGCGATAGAAAAAAAAAAACATTGTACAAAGGAGTATGTGTGACGGGGCGTGGTCAGCTGCCAGGCCCCCCTCATGGGTTTAGTACCGATGATGAGTGAGGCTTCCTCCTGACATACAAACACTCCAATTCAAGGAGTTCAAATGGTTTATGTTCCAGTTGCCTTTTGATGTTTTGATTATGTTTTGATTATTGTACAGTGTGTCCTGCACTCGAAGCCACAGATAACCTGGAATCAAATGAATTTTCAAAATGCTACCTCTCCATTTTCTCAGAGCAAACAAATTTATCTGATACAGTGACTTCAACACTGACTAATAAAGGAGCCACCCCATATTTAAATAGAAAAGATGTCCTGGAGGTGGAGTCACCTAGCAAACCCTCATCAACACTGTGGCAAGTGAAGCTCTCGCTGTTGCACAGACAGCTGATGCATGTTTTACTTCTATGCATGAAACAGTTGGGAAATGCTGCTCATGTTCTTACTTTCTGCAGGAAGAAGTTCGAATGCACACATTCAGATCATAGCAGAACTGATAAAATACAAGTCTGAAAAGATGCTGATGGGACACAGCGTGTGACTGGAGTGCTGTGTGACAAATTGTGGTTTCTTCGTACCTCGCAAGTCAAATGTTAGATCTCGGAAGTGACGGAAGTTAAAAAATAATTTTAAAAAAGGGTTTGTTTTGCTTCTTAGCAAGTATGACTATTTGGGCATTCAAAAATGGCTGATGTGGTGCATTTTTGCCTTTGGAACATGCTAAAGAGTTCTTGTTAATGATACACACTTTAACACTTTTTCCAGACAATTGACTTTTATACAACTTGCTATTTTCTGGTACATGAGATTTGGAGGGGCAGCAAACAGGCAGGCAGTTACCCAACAAGGAAGTCCTTGTCCATGCTGTCATTTCCATAGAGTGTTTGAATCAGATTAGCAATACCAGCTATCCTCTTCAGTCTACCCGAGAAAATGCAAGTAACTATTTGAACAGTTATTAAAGTAACCTATTTGCCATTAAAGACATCCTTAAATACCAAACACTGATTGGGCAATGCAAAGCAGGTGCTGAGTTAAAGACCGAAAAAAGGGCACAGTAACCGCCGGCCCACCTCTTCCCCTGAGAGGGAAAAAAAACAAGCCTTGTAGGCGTTGCTTTCAGTTAGCGTTGCTTTGTCTGTTATGTTGGCTTTCATCCTCCCTTAATTTAATTCTTAACATCTTTTAAAAAACCTAACGAATTTAAAACGGACCCAAACAGTCTCCTCACATTCCTCCACCTGGTGTTAAGTAAGGTTAGGATTATATAACAATTTTTTTTACAGACATGAACAAAATCCAAGGCAGCTTATAAATATTTATCCCAATGTTTATTACAAAATAATCCTCCAAAATGTCTTGCGCAGGTACACCCAAACAAAAAAGGTCCAAGGAAATTATGCGTACATCTTATTTAAAACGATTGTGTACTGCCAGTGTATGCAGTTCACAGTTACCATTTAAAGCTGTTTAACCGTACAACATATAGCCCCTTACTTAGCAGCATTAAACCCAAACAGATTTGAACATTTGTGCATATATTCGATTCAGCATACTGAATCTGCAACAACAGATATTGATTCTTAATGAAACAGTGATCCTGCATTGGATTGCCTACTGGCAACTACTTGTAACGGCTTTTACCGACACCCAGTTGTTATGTTCTGCAACACTGATGTAAGGCACAAATCCCTTTGTGTAACAGAAATATTGAGGCTGAAACAAACAAAATAAAGAAGGCTTAACAGAACAAAGAGGATTAAGAATATAAAATATATATATATATATATATATATATATATATATATATATATATTACACCTTTTATTCTTAAGAAACCCTGAGAAATTATTTTGGATGATATCTGCGGCAACACAAGCGTCAGATCTAGAGCTGGGCATTGTTCAGAAGTTTACAGGTACAATTAAACTGCAGTGTAAAATTTACCAAATGTAGAACTTAAAATATCAAACCAACTCAAACATGAGTTCAATCGTTCTTTTTAGGTGATGAATTGCATTGTTATTTGTCCTGTTTTATTTAATGTATGTATTTATTTTTGGAGAAGTCTCAGTATATTTTAAGCACTTTGTAACTTTGTGCAGAAAAACAATACATAAATAAAATGTTTTCATATCATTGCTGTATTTTATTGTAAATAAATACCCAGCTCTTATAACCAATTTAACCCGCAAAATGTACTTTCCTCCATACAATCGTAGCATGAAAAGACCCATACAGATGAACCATAGTACTCTGCAATGCTTTACATTTGAATTGGTTGATTATATGTCATCTGTTCATGATTTTCACACTGGCTGGCACGCGACATACAGAAAAACTCCAACAGAAAGTATGAATTAAATATTACAATCAGCTCTTAAAATTCACATTTGATTTACAGGCAGCTAACATTAACTTGGTAACTCTCCTTACACCTGGCTCATTTTCTACGTGATGGAAATTCAGTAAATTATGCAATATAGAGCCAACTTTTCAATTCTTGGCCATTTTTCATGTCCTTAATCTCAGGACAAGGTAGCTAACACACGGCTGCACTCTAGCTGGCAGCTTTTGTCTACTAAAACATGGCCTTTATTAGTCTGTATCAGCTGTAGCTATGCTGAACTTTATGTGATACTAAAATATAGAAAATCAGACCCAATGACCTTAAATGTGGACTCATTTTCCAATGAGAATTCTCAAAATGAGGCGTAACTTTACACTTGATGGCTACTTAAAATTCACATTCATTCTTTCTGTGCAGTAAGTGGGCATTTCAAGCAAAAGAAAAATCTAGCAATCCAACCAGTATACCTATTAAGTAATATTAGACAATCTGGTAAAGAAAGGTACAAGATTTGGTGAGACAAAGACAAAATATAATGCATTGTATTGTAACGCAACAGCCAGTCCTGCCTGTTCAAATGTTGTCAACTCATTTAAGGTATGTGCCAGTCCCTTCTGTCCAGCAAAAGTTTTTTCTCTTTACAGTATGTGAAACAAACACTTACATGTTCATTTGAGCTGGAAGCAGGAGGAACCGGAACATCACTAAGCTCTATTATTGCCTAGAAGTTAAAGTTTGGTGCTACAAATGTTTTTGGCTGGAGAGACCACATCTTAGATTTGGATCATGTACTCTGTGCCACATTAGATACATCTGAGCTGGAAGGAATCTGTGCACAAGTAAAACCTCTTTATAAAAGCAAGGATGGTATTGGTCTAAACTGTGGGATGGAACGTGTTGTCCTGCTGTCTTGACGCCCATGTGAGAAGTGGGGCCAAGTCCTGCCTTGGCCAGACACATCCCCATGTAAACATCATCAATGGGAAGAATGGTAATAGACTGGGACATATTGTAAATGACTGAAGCTGTATAGCCAGAGAGGAGGAAGCCCCCGCCACCACAATAAGGAGGGTATGAGTTTGACTCCTGCACCTGAACAGGAATATAGTACTTGCTGTTTGGTGATCTAATAGGGCCAACATTTTGGATCAGATGGCCAGTAAAGAGGTGCTGGCTTCCATCATTGTCCTTGAGGCTTTGCAGATACTCGACCATGTTGTCTGTGTTGGCAAAGACGTCGTCATCACCATTCAACAGGAAGTGAGCATTGGGACAGTTCCTTTCCATCCATTCAAGGAAGAGTATCTGTTTCAATGTAAGGTTGTAAAATGTGTCACTGAAATCCCATTGGAGGATGTCGTTGTGCTCCTGTTGCTCCAGCTCCAGGAGTTTGTTCAGCCTTTCCTTCTCAAACCCGCTCTCTGTCGTTCCTGAGATGAAGATCCGTCGAATCCACACACCGTTGTGTAACCTCTCTTCACCCCACGTTTTGCGCAGCACCTCTCTGCGTTCATAGTTCCCCGGAGAGCTTTTAATGACCAGAAGAAGAAAGACTTCTCCAGATTTATCAGCTCCTCCACATTTGTCCGGAATGTCCAGTAGCATGGGGAAGTGGCGACAGTGGCGATAGTAGAGGAAATCCTTGATAGAATTAGGCAAAGAGTTGAACTCAGTGATGTTGGCAGCAGATGTTTTTTGTTGACATTTTGGCCATGAGAATACATATGTGCTGTTTTTGGTGTTTTGCGTCAGTCGGCTGTGGTCCTCTCTAACATCTACGTGGAAACTTATAGTTTTATGGTCAACAAAATCTTTGCAAAGGTGAAGGAGCAAAAGCCCGAGTGCTACCACCATCAATACATTTCTTGCCCTGATGGTTTTCATCTTCAAAACTCTGTAGCGACAAGACAAAAGACAGAGATTAATTAAGATCAGAATGAAACTAGACTAACTTATTGAGGAAGTTATTGATTAGAAGCGAGTACAAGCATGCAGTGAACACAAAGATGTGAGCCAAAGCCTTATAGATTTACGTACTACTTGTGCAGTGCATAAGACCCTCGCATTCTTCTTGAAAGTTCCTTTAGGGTGATGTGGTTAAACCCGCAACTGCAGCATACATTGCACTGACAAGGGCATAACTTGCAGGGAACTTGCAATTTGTTTTGTCAGAGTATTGCTGAACATAAACCTATGTTCCCTTTATTAGCTAACAATACAGTGGTTTTTAAAACACTTGTTGACTTGTTTGTATGTTACAATTGCTCTCTATATCTGTGGCATAGGCATAAGGTGAAATTATTTTTCAGAATATGATCCTTTGCTCTGAATGTGGTTTTAAGAGTAAACTTGTGATTTCCTGAAACATGAGGACAGAGTGCACTTTAACTCTAGAATGATCACGTACCAGTGTTAGCTCAGTGATCGTTACAATGGGCCTTATTATAATGTTACCTTTGTCTTGTCTTGTAATGTGATACTGTATCAGTAAGGGTTGTGTCACTTTGGTGTGATCGTGTTTGCAGGCTGAGATCTACACTGAGGTTTCACCTGTTAAAATCAATCCTCAAACAGCTTAAAATGCAGCAATGGGTGTTATATTCCTTCCAACAGAGCTAATGCTGGTGCCTTAATGGTAGACCGTGTGGTGCACATGGGTTGACCATTCAAAGCATTCATCTTCCTGTTTTAAATTAAACAGAACATGTGTTGTGTTGAAAATATTTGTGCATGCACACAAAATGCGACACGCATGTAACAGCATATGTTTTTCACACATCCTTTTTACAGTACAGTTGATGTTTGTTTTGCAAAAGACTGAAGCATCATTTTAATTATCAAATTCTTTGCTGTAGCCCTGACACCTCATGGGCTGTGGCTTAACACTTATGCAAAACTAACATTTTGGTTTTAATTTGAAATGAAGGCAACACCCTCCCACGAAAAAACATACAAAAACACTTGGGCAACAGGAATGCAAACTCACCTGCACCACGACATGACTCTCAGAGTGACAAGCCAGCAGGAGTGAGGAGACCGAGCTTCAGAGCAGACATGAAGCAGCTGGACATGTGCCTGAAAAATCCACACACAGGATGCTGTCACACAAAATAAAAATAAATCAAATGTTGTTTTGTGTCCTCAGAATGGATGGAATATGTTACATAGGCGGTTTCTGACATTGAGTAATAAAACCACACAGTCATTCTGAAAGAAGCATTAAGGGGGGGAAAAGAAAGAAAGAAAAGGAAGTTCCCGGTCCACACAGGCTTTTGTGTGTTTTTTAAATGCAAATCTGACAGCAATAAAACTCAAAATGTGCAGTGTAACAGTGTTCAGCAATCCTTAAGCATGTTAGTGCGGTAGGACAGCTGCGGCAGATTGCTTTATGTTGTTATTAACCTCCTAGGACCTGGTGTCCACATATGTGGACATCACATTTTGGGTTATTTAGACCAAAATACTCAATTTTGCTCAACATGGGCCTGATTTCTACTTACAAGGACATTATATTGCTACTGTTCTATCAAAATTTTAAACAAATATCCTCATATGTGGCTCTTATTTTTCTTTTAAAAAAAATCTGGTAATTCTTTGTTTTTACATTAATTGGGCCTCAACATGCCCAAATATCAAGGAGAAATTAAAAATGCATGTCGTGGAAGAGTTCGGGTCTTAGGAGGTTAAAGCAGAATTTTCAGTGTTGACCATTTTAACTGTTACTAGTTTTCTTCCTCTTTGTCATGTTTCGGCTGTGTGGCAGGCAGGAGAGGACCCAAACGCAAACTCACAGAGACAAAAGGTAAACTCAAAAAACACAGCTTTATTGCTGGCGTGAAGTGGGACACGAAAAACAATACAAAATAAACTAAACTGAGAAAACTAAAGCACAAAGAGCCACAGGGAAAAATCACACAGCTATGATGGAGACTACGACACTGACAAAGAGAAACACAGGGCTTAAATACACAGAGGGATAACGAGGGAATGAGACACAGAAGGAGGGCACAGCTGGGAGAAATCAGGACTGGACGAGACAGAGACGCAAAACTAGAAACACTCACATGAGGCATGGACCTTCAAAGTAAAACAGGAAGTATCACACAGAGACGCGAACTAGACACAGTGGAGACAGCAACTAAGAAACAGAGACAAACCATAAGGCAGAGGTCTAAGAACCAAAATACACAGAGGGAAATACTCAGCTTTGAACACAAGAGACTAGACTAGAGGGAGTAACAAAAGACCAACCATGAGAACATAATGCACAATGCAGGGTGACAGAAAACAAGAAACTCAAACATGCAAAGACACACCATAAACAGAACAGAGGGGGCACAGAGAGACATGAAGGGCAGGGGAGACTTAACATGGGTTGAAACACAAGGGGGAACTAATAAGCAAATCAACATAGGAGGCCTAATGAGCTAAACATACTATAAACATCAAAATGAACTAAAACTCAAAACACTGGGTCCTAAGACCCAGGATCGTGACACTCTTTTGTTTTGCGTGATTTTTGTGTAGTTGGCACAACATCAGGGTAAAGTCAGGAACAATGGGCTTAGCTTTGGATTCCACAAAAATGGACTGGAAAACGGAAGTTAACTGCACAGTGTCGTGAGTATTTGATTTGTGACAGCCACGACATCAAAAACAATTAAAAAGATGAATAACATATAGGCCTATTTTAAAATTATTTTTGCTGTGTGTGAAAGTGTTATTTACTAGGATCGCTGAATATTTCTATGCTTATTTCAATTTCCTGTTACAATACAAAGGATAATTGTTAACCAGTTACATACTGTGCAGACTCACGAATACAGAAGGCTAGTTTTGTAAAAAGCAAAATGATAAACAGCAGTCAAATTAGTCTTCTGGACAAGGTAGAGAATGATTGCACAGGTTTTAAGTACACTTGTCTGGTTAAGACTTTCACTTTTAATGTGGTTTTTACTTTGTGGTGTTTCTACTTTCAGACAATGAGAGCTCCTTTCAGTCTTGAACATGTCCAGGTACAACAGTCATTTGAAGAGATTTAGAAGATATGCCTATTTACTTTTTAATCTGCAAGTCCGATGGTTATTATATATATTTCTTATTAAATCCTTTCATAGTGTATTGTCATCAAAGCATCAGTAGCCACAGGCTGTAATCTTTTTGCCAAATATTATATTTTATTTTTGTTGTTTGGTCTTTGTTGTCTGTGTTCTCCAGTTTGTTTTAAGATGGTGCCATTTAGTATTTAGTTAATATCTGCCAGCTCCATCACACAGAAGGCGTATTAAACAAATGTAATTTTTATAAACCATCGGGAGATTAAAAGAAGCATTGGTGAACATTTAAGTCCATTTTTTGATTTTTGATTTTTTTTTTTACATAGTGTCATATTGTTGAATGGACAATAGTCGAGCTTTAAGCGACGATTATTAGTTTGTAAAAGGAATTTTTAAATTCCTTTGGCTTCCACAAACCAGACAGAGTTTGTGGAAGCCAAAGTAAGCAGAGTAAGCAAAGTAACACGTCGCGCATGGCTGAAGCATCAGAAGACATTTATCTTTAGCTTTCGTCGAGTTCTCATATAGCGAGTCATGCCTAAACTATTGTAAACTAATCTAGGGGACAGTTAAGATTCATAAAATAAGAGATTTTACAAAGCGACACTCCAAAAAAAATTTTTTTTTAAACAGCATTTGTCGTCTATGCGTAATTTCTCAGGAAACTGTGTTATTATAGCCAGTAATATATCCCAATTACGCCGAGTACAAACTAAACATGTGATGCTCCCTATGCCAGATCCCGTTACTTTACGGAAACTTTATTCGAGGACGCGCACGGGCACAGAGACAGCACTTCGCGAAGCTGCTGTGTACAGTACTTACAAGTTTAAGAAGATCGCCCCTCTCCTGTGTCTGTAGTGAAGTCAGACTAATAGTGAATCCAGAATCCGGTGGCTGAAAAGCTCAGGTCCCTGCACTGCAGGGCGTTGTTCTGTCCGCCCCGTGCGTCATCTCCTCATCTATTGCCTGTCGGTAACGATCTGCGATCATCCCGCTATGACTATTTTCTTTCACAATTTCAATTACTTTGACTGTTGATTAATAACAAATATCTATAGAAATAATATTACTTGTGATTATTATAGGATATATGATATTATAATACTTTAAATGAAGTATAAGTATTACAATATCATTAAGACGCTGCTTAAATAAAATGTACTATGATTACCTAATAATAAAACCTTAAAAGTAAAGGTTATTCCCTATTAGGTTAGCTGTAGCTGTAGGAGGTGGAGCACGTCATCAACTAATCAGAAGGTTGGTGGTTTAATTCCTGGCTGCTCTGGTCTGCATGTTAAAGTATCCTTGGATAAGATACTGAATCCACTGGATTTTGAATGCGTGTGGATGTTTGATAGAAAGTACTTAGAAAAAGTGCTTGGGTGATTGAGGTATTCACCATTTATACATCCACTAGTAGCATTTTACACAACGCAGTCTAAGGAAATCCTTTAGCAGAATTTATGAAAGATCACATTATCCAGTTAAAGATTTGAGCTTCCTTTTCAACCAAATGGTCGGGCATTGCACAGCTACAAGCATTTCACCCCACCCCCCCCCCCCCACCCCACCCCCATGTCATACTGTGTATGGCTGTGTGTGTGTGTGACAAATAAAATTTGAATTTGATTTGAATTTGAATTTGAAATGGGACACTTAATATAGTTAAAACTCTACTTGCAGGGTTAGTCGTATCTGTAGAGACAGTACTTCGCTGTAGGACACAGCTAAATATCACCACAGTAAAACAAGAAGACCTTAACTCATGTGGATGGTAAAATGCTTTTAAGGGCTTGGCCTTGAGATTTAAATATTTCCCTGCACTTTGTCTTCAAAAGCTTTTTAATCCCTTTCGGATTTATCGTGAAAATATTTCTTCATCTTTCTGTTTTGGTTTTTTCTGTCTATACAACACTTTTCAGGCATGCTTCTGTGTAAATTTCAACCAAAATAAAAGGAAGTTCTTTCTGAAAGCCTGTTCTTCCTCGTTGGAGTGCTGCCATGACCATTATTACTCTTCCAGTGACCTTCGTTGTTTAAGCGCTCATGGTCTTAAATTTCCTCTATTTTGCACACAGTTTTTTGACCGGGGCTAGAAGGACTCCAAACGCTTTCAAGGACCTTTTGTACATTTTAAAACTCATTTTCCACGCTGCCAAGCATCAACAATGATAAGTCAAACATCTTCAAGAGTTGAATACTAAAAGTGTTCGCACTCCCTGCTGATTCCTGACAGAAAACACCTGATCCCAAGTTCCCCTTCAAGTTTATGTTTAATCCCAGAGGCTGTCCTACTTTGCTATCCCCACACGTTGAATGATTTTTAATTGAATAATTTTGCAATTTTGAATTGATCGAGCATGTTTGCCTCGCGTGTTCAACCTTTAGCACTTGGGTGAAAAAATTACAAATATTTCAGTTCATATTTACACTGAAATGTACATGTTTACGTGAAGCTTAACAACTAAACATAGAACGTGAACCTCAAGGTTTAGTTGCCATCGGCCTTGGGATTTTTTTTTAGTCAAGGGTTAAAAGTGCTGAGTTAAGCATAGCATAAAAATACTGCTGTAGTATATGGAAATATAAATGCGGTTATAGTTTCTGCTGTCATGACACTAAAGCAATTTGGAGAAATGAAAGAGAAAGACAGGGAAGGGGAAGAATCTAAAGCTTAATCTTACCAGACTAACTGCATTTCACTGTGAAATATGGATTAAAAAGTCACCAGTGCTAGGACTGAATGTATTATGCTCTGTGTGAGTTTGCAATACCTGATGTAATATGCTGTGTAATCTCTTTTAAAGACTGAAACCATGCACAGCTCAGTTGACTACGAATCTGGAAAAATATGTGGCTGTAAGGTGATATGCAGCTTTTTAGTCACCAGATGTCAACTCGGGTGAATACCTGCTGGAGAATTCGGACCTGTATACTAAACAGCGCACTCCACCAAATGAAGTGATATCTTATGGAATAGTGGGGTCTACCCCTACAGCAGACTATCAAAGTCATTTAAATATAATGGGCAAGTATCAACTTTAAATCTCCCCAATTACATACAGACCAATTGTCTGTATCATCAACTCGGTCCCCTATAACATGTCAATGTTTCTGGCTTCAATCCTCAATCCGTTAGCAGGCAGCTCTAAACACCATATCCAGAACACCTTGGATTTTTTTGAGAAGGTGTTGTGTTCTGTAAACACACATGGATCAGTGTAATCAGTCTGACTCTCATCATCCATTGGAGCATAAACTGGGTGTCATCAGGACACTACAACACAGAGCAAATTACATCCCCACAGACCGAGTGGCCAGGAAAGCAGAAGAACATCACATCAAGAAGGCCCTGAGTAGGCCCAGCTGAACATTTGTCAAAGCCTTCCCAGCTTTGGCAAAAAGAAAGCTCCAAGGTATCCAGGAGAGAAGGACAACTGCTGCCTAAGCACTTTAGTGATCCCTTGTGTGTCAGGAGTACGGGAACAGCTAGGACGCATTTGAAACTGATCTCACAGCCCATTGCTGTTATATCTTTTACTATTTTACTTGCTATGATTGAGCATGCATCAAGACTTTAAAAAAAATGGAATTTCCACAGGACACACAAGGCAAAATAAAAGTAACATATAGAAATGTTTACAGTAAACACTGTTAAGAACTGGGAGCACCAGTCTAATGACAGGAACTGTTGTGAAGTCCTCCCCCCAGACATTAAATGTGAAAATGACCTTTTATTTTCCTGGTACAGAGCTCAGATAAGGCCATATAAACATTTTCTTTTATCAGGCATCAAGCAGTGACATGAGTGTAAAGAAAATGCACAGAAAATGCAACTCTCTTTCAATAAACATCTATTTTAAGGACAGTTTTTAAAAATTGTTGGTAATTTATTACTTAACCTTTGAGGCTAACATACTGCAACATAATAGATGCAAGTTTTGTTGTATTCATTTGTTTTTATTAATCCCAAGTCATTTGGGAACAGAGAGAATACATTTTCCTCTTGGCACATGTCAAAACCTGCTCACATTTTATCCAGAAACGTTTGATTTGACCTTCACCAAAACATCGTGTCAAGGTCGTTATTCCTTAGTACAATTTTGCTTTAGCGGGAAATCTACAGTGTAACCTATATGGTAACCAGAAACCCCTTTTAGCCCTGCTTGGTATGTCGCAGTCGCATGTGACACATACTTAAAAAAGAAGGTGTCATTGGCAGGCATTCATTATTTATAATTCACTGGTGTCAGGTGGAAGATAAGCATCACGATGGATTCACCTGAGGTTAAAATACCTGGGTTGGACATCCAGGCTCCTTTTCAATCGCATGAATTACTTACATACAAGATACATACAAAATGAAAAAGAAACAGTGGTGCATGTGGTAGTTGTGAAACTACCAGGCCTGAAATTGCATCAGTACAAAGAAACTTTCCACTTCCTCTTCCTGCCCTCGTTCACATGTGCTAGGTTTAATTTTTTTGCACCACATTTTAACTTTTGAAGGCAGCTTGAGGCTGCAGCACGTTCACAGTACACAGTGGTCATGTATGAGATGCACTTAGCATGGGGATTGGGCTGTGGTGTCATCTTCTTCAAAGGGATGGAACCATGCATCCATTTTACGCTTGAGTCTCTTCTTAAGCTGAAAGCGGCGCTGGACTGAGGTAGAATTGTAAGCTTGGGTCTTTAGTTTGCTGTAGTAATCAGAGAACTTGTTAAACAGGAAAGAAATCGGCATGCCGTTGAGGATTATCCCAAAAGTAATGCATCCAAAGGCCACGATGCGGCCCAGGATAGTTACAGGAACCACATCCCCGTAGCCCACAGTGGAGATACTGACCTGAGAGAGAAAAGGGGAAACAAAATCCTATCAGAGTTATTTTTGATTCTAAGAATGAATTAAAAGTTTACACTAACAAGTAGTACAGCTGGCCTTGAAAATGTCTGCTGAATCGACACTTACTTGTTTAATTTCACTTCAAAAGCAACACAAAGACATTATCTGAAGTCTGCAGTGCAAGTATAAACATTAAAATGTGTAACTTTATTGGACAGTTCTGTACAATCATGCTGCTTCTTCCATCAAAACCTACACCCTAGCCTCTTTGTGGCTCTAGCAGGTGTCAAAATACTTAAGAAAAAGCACAGACAGCAGACCACTTCCGTTGACCAGTGTTAGGATTGCCATCTTCTAATTCTTTATGAGAAAACAGTTTGGGCAGGGTTTGCCTTTCATGAAATGACATTTAAGAAATTTATGCAAATAGACTAAAAAAATGCTGAGAAGAATTTAGTTTTTTGCTGAAAATGTTGAAATGTACTCACTCACTTTTTATTATTATTTGTAAATATGTGTACAAATGGTTGGTTTTTTGTACTGTTTTTATCAATAAATCTCAGCAACAAAGGACATACACCCATGTCTGTTGATTTCTCCCTAAGATGGCAAACTGAAACACTCCAAGTTGGTGACTTTTGGAGATTTATTTCCCTGGATGATTGAGAATGCATCAAGACGAACACAAAAGGAAGTTCACAGCTTTTAGCAGCTCCCCCACCCCCTCATTCACACACCCCCACTCCCCTCCAGAATTCCCAGATAACAACCTAATTTACATATGAATGACTAGCCAATTTAGCTTCCACTTGGCTGAAGCTAAAGCCTAGCTAAAAGCCATTTGGCTGGAAGGCGGGTTTTTAAAGGTAGAAAGGTAGAAGCCTGGCCGGCTGGTGTTGAACCTTCCTTTTATTAGCGCACATAATAGGCAGATGTTTGCTTAGAAAGAAAAAGTCAAAGGCAGACGTGGAGATGTGGAGTTTATAGCTACAGACAGTGATACTTACTGCTGCCCACCACCAGGCGTACGGGATACTGCTGATGGGAGAGCCTTCGGTTTCCCTTTCTGCTGAATGCAGAAGAGCAGAGAATGTGAAGATTCCCAAGGCGATAAAGAGAAAAATGCAATAGGCCTCCTGGTAGCACCTCCGCAGAGTAAATGCAAAGGCCCTCATGCCGGTCGAGTGGCGGGCTAGCTTCAAAATCCGAAAGATCCGCAGCAACTTGACAATTTTGAGGACGTGGCTGAGCTTACTGACCCGGGCCATGGCCCTGAGGTCTTCTTGTGCACTCACATCCTCGGAGTCAGTAAAGGCTTCAAAGATGATCTGGACAAAATAAGGCATGACTGAAACCATGTCCACAAAGTTAAGTCCGCTCTTCAAAAATAATACAATGTCAGGAGTGGTGATGAGACGAATCAAATACTCAAAGGTGAAGAACACAATGGTGACGATCTCTCCCCACTCCATGTAGGTTTTGTCATCGATTCTGTACGACTGTAGTTCTTCCACAGTGTTGAGACACATTGAAGCGATGGACAAGAGCACGAAAAGGTTAGAGAGCAGAGTGAAAGTCTTCGCAAGAGTTGACGAGTACGGATTCTCCACAATGTTCCACATAGTCATCCGAACGTTCCCAAACATCATGTCCTTGAAATAATCATCATTGTACTTTACCTCGACCTCAGCCATTAGTTCTCTTTCCACCTCCAGGTTCTCCTTCAACTCATCTACCTTCTCCTGAAACACCATCCAACAGCAGAGCTGTGTGTCCTTCAGGCTCAGGCCCCAGTATGCAATTTCTTCCTCAAAGCTGATGGGACACATTTCCACTATGATCCAAAGCACTCCGGTTGCATAGAAATGGCAGATGTGGTGAAAGAAGGCAGGATCCCGGTCAAAGAAGAACTCGTTGCTGCACACAGAGTAGTCATCACAGAGGGTGAGGAGTTTTGCCTGGTCCCGGCAGAGAGCTAAGGAACCTATTCGAGTGTTAGGATATCTAACTGCACACATTCTTGGAATGTAAAACACTTTCCCTCCTACATTTAAGTTCATGTTTTGCTGGGGTTTGGGTGTCTTCTCACCTTTAGGGCAGTCATCTTTAATCCCAGGATAGTCCAGATTCTTCAGTGAGCTCCACGCTTTGGCTGTTTTTTCCTGAGAAAATGGGAATGTTTTATTACCCTTTGTGCACTTTGAGAGAGAGCTGACACTATAGCAGGAGCTCTGCAAACATGTTTGCAGCTGAGCGTTCTCTGAGCAAGCCATATCAGCTGTGGTCCAAGACAGGAAATGCAACAGAACAGAAAGAGGAAAACAACCATTAAAAGAAAGACTCTGAGAAAGGGATGTAATCAACACATGGTAAATCCACGAATATCTGATCCTGCAGCCACTTCTGACATCCCAGGGAAAACGGGGTTTTCCTGTTTGATGGCTCAGCTGTGGCTGATATGGTGACTCCTGGAAGTTAGGGGACAGAAGGAATTTCCTCTGTTTGTTACAGCAAAGACAACACATTGGACTTTACGACCAGAAGATCAGGACAAGCAGCAGGGATTTTATCCATTTAATCTCATTGGGACCTTTCCAGGTGCCTTTAAGTAGTTGTATATTTAGGTGGGAGGGGCATGGAGGGCAGGATTAGTAAACAAAGTTGCTTTAAGGATTTTGAACCTACGCAGGTACGGGGAAAACAAGCAAACCTCACGCAGTAAGGCCTCAGCCAACCAGGAAGTGTAAAACCAGAACCTCCTTGACGTGTAGACAACAATACTAAACACTGCACCACTGTGCCACCCTCAGTGGTCATTTTTTTTTAAATTAATATTGAAATCACAGCATCTAAATTTTATACACATAAAATACAGGATAAAATGAAATGGAATGAATACTACAGAATGTACATAAGGTGCAGTTGCAGTCTGGCAGTGTGAGCAGTGTGACAGTTCAACTGTTTAAGAGGGAGATGGTGAGGGGAAAGAAACTGTTCCTATGTCGGGTGGTCCTGGTCTGCAGGCTTCTGTACTGTCTGCCAGAGGGCAGCAGGTAGAGAAAGTCTGTGTCCAGGGTGTGAGGGGTCTGTGATGATTTTCCCCGTTTCCTGGTTCTTGAGAGGTACAGATCCTGGATGGAGGGCAGGGGGGCGGCGATGATCCTTTCTGCTGCCCGTACAGTCCGCTACAGTCTGCTCCTGTCCTGTTTAGTGGCTGCTCCATACCAGACTGTGATGGAGCACAAGACAGACTCAATGACTGCAGTGTAGAACTGGATAAGCAGCTCCTGTGGAAGACTGTACTTCCCCAGTTGTATCAGGAAGTACATCCTCTGCTGGGTGTTTTTGAGGATGGAGGAGATGTTGGTCTCCCACTTCAGGTCCTGGGAGATGGTGGTACCCAAGAACTTGAAGATCGCCACAATTGACACCGGGCTGTCTGATATGGTTAGGGGGAGCAGTGTTGAAGGATGTCTCCTGAAGTCCACTGTCATCTCTACAGTCTTCAGCACAGATGGCAGAAATGTGGAGTTTTACATAAATAACTTAGAGTTAACCTGACATCAAAACTTCAGTATCTTTGTCTTGAACCCAACAAGGTTTATCAGCCTTAATAAAATGCAGTCCAATTCTTCAATTTCTGCAAAACAAGTAAGTAAAGTTGTATTTATATAGCACCCTTCAAGACAAAAATCACAAAGTGCTTCACAGAAGCTAAAACAAAAATAAAAATAAACCAAAAGCAAGTTTAAAAAGATGAGTTTTTGTAACTAATTAGGTTAATCAAAAACACATCAGTAACACGACTGGGTATAAAAGGAGCATCTTAGAGATGTAGAGTTTATCAGAAACAAATATCAGCAGAGGCTCACCAATCTGCAAAAAAGAACAACAACAAATCAGAGAGCAATTTCAGATTAAGAGAGACTTTGAATATCTCTTTTACAGTGCATACGTACTGTTGTCAATAAGTCCAGAGAATCTGGAGAAATCTCTGTCCACAAGGGACAAGGCTAATACTTGTGATCTTTGGGCCCTCAGGTGGCATTGCATTAAATGAGAGAGATTACTGTCTGTGAACACAGTTCATAGTGCCATTCAGATACAGGTTAAAACTCTATAATGCAAAGAAGAAGCTATCAGTTCTATTTGTATGGCGCCAAATCACAACTACGGTTGACTCAGGGTGCTTTATATTGTAAAGCAAAGACCCTACAAAAATACAGAGAAAACCCAACAATTCAATGAACCCCTGTGAGGAGCCACTTGGTGAGAGTGGAAAGGAAAAACACCCTTTTAACAGGAAGAAACCTCCAGCAGAACCACACTCAGACAGAGTCAACCAACCATTGTCATATACGTGTGCACTTACAGTTAAACTGCACATCAGTCCACTGAAGCAGAAAAAAATCTTCCCACACAAAATGAGCACAATGCAGCACGGTTATCAGGATAGACTGTGGGTGGTTACATTCTCTGCATGCTACACTGATGAGGTTTGAACTAGTTCACTGACTTAGTAAATTATTTATGAATGTAAGTGGATGTGAAACTTAAAACATGCTTTGACTACACTAGGAATAAGTCTCTTCTACATTTGTCATGAGACAGCTGTGTTGCTACCAACACACACTCGTTGGTTAGATAAAAAAGGGTGTGTAAATCCTGTATATGTGTAAGACAGATTGTGTAAAATGTAATCCATTGGTGAATAGTTCACTTGGCTATCTGAAAAAACCCACCCAACCACACACAAAAAAAAAAACAGCTGGGTGTTGCCCTAGATTGATGGCTTATGTGCTGTGTTGTGTTGAGGTGGCTATAAAAATGAGATTACACAAACTGCTGAGGACCTGAAATCCTACATCAGAGCTGCAGGAACTGCTGTCCTCACTTCACAGACACTTAAAGAATAGTTTTAAAATACTGACTTCTAATAAATCCCTCATATTAAAGAGACACTACCAAGCTATTCTGTTTTGCCTCTGCACTCTCTACCACTCACTGTGACACAGAGTAATCTCTCAGCTTAATTAACTAAGCGTGATCTTCTCCTTCTCCTGCTAACCTACTTATCTCACTTCAGTGAACTGATCACAAGATGAAATCTGCAAGGGACAGAGGGGGATTGGGCAGCTTTATCGGAATACTACAAACATAACACAAACTGGAAACATGGAGTTGGTAGTGGTGCAGTGAGTGATGATGTTTCTAAACGTACTGACAGGTGTGTTTGATGTGCTGGCCAACCAGAAGCTTGAAACATACAATTTCACTAAGGTAACAATGTTTCATAAGCGACATAACTTCACAATACTTTCTGCAAGACCTCGAATGGCGTGAGCCTCTTCAGCTGGATGAAGATAAAATAGAAACAGTTCCATCAAAGTTTTTTTTTTATTTAGGCAAGGCAAGGCAAGGCAAGTTTATTTGTATAGCACAATTCAACAACAAGGTGATTCAAAGTGCTTTACAGAGACATTAGAAACAAGAACAAATAAAAAGCATGATTTAAAATTGAATAAAACAAGCAAATAAACTAACTAACTAATTAACAAACAAACAAACAACAGTATATAAAATCAAAACAGATAAAATCAGAACAGTAGATAAAATCAGTAGTTAAATGTAAGTTTTGAAATTTAAGCTTAAAGTGTGGATTTGGTGCTTTATTCAAATGCAGCTGAGAACAGGTGAGTCTTCAACCTGGATTTAAATAAACTGAGTGTTTCAGCTGATCTGAGGCTTTCTGGGAGTTTGTTCCAGATATAAGGAGCATAAAAGCTGAATGCAGCTTCTCCGTGTCTGGTTCTGACTCTGGGAACTGATAAAAGACCGGATCCAGATGACCTGAGGGATCTGGAAGGTTCATACTGGGTCAGGAGGTCATTGATGTATTTTGGTCCTAAACCATTCAGAGCTTTATAGACCAGCATCAGAACTTTAAAGTCTATCCTCTGACGGACAGGCAGCCAGTGTAAGGACCTCAGAGCTGGACTGATGTGGTCCACTTTTTTGGTCTTAGTGAGGACTCGAGCAGCAGAGTTCTGAATGAGCTGTAGTTGTCTGACTGATTTTTTAGGTAGACCTGTAAAGATGCTGTTACAGTAATCAAGCCTACTAAAGATGAATGCATGGACTAGTTTTTCCAGGTCCTGTTGAGACATCAGATCTTTTATCCTTGATATATTCTTGAGGTGATAGTAAGCTGACTTTGTTATTGTCTTAATGTGTTTTTCTAAGTTTAGGTCTGCATCCATCACTACACCCAAATTTCTCGCCTGGTTTGTGGTTTTTAGATGTATAGATTGAAGTTCTCTGGTGACCTGTAATCGTTTTTCTTTGGCGCCAAAGACTATTACCTCAGTTTTGTTTTTGTTTAGCTGGAGAAAATTGTGGCACAACCAGTCATTGATTTCCTCAATGCATTTACCAAGAGCCTGTACAGGGCCTCGGTCTCCTGGTGACATTGTGATATATATTTGTGTGTCATCTGCATAGCTGTGATAGTTTATTTTGTTGTTGTTTATAATCTGTGCCAGTGGCAGCATGTAGATGTTAAACAGAAGGGGTCCCAAGATGGAACCTTGGGGAACTCCACATGTGATACTTGTCTGCTCAGATGTGAAGTTACCTATTGATACAAAGTATTTCCTGTTTTCTACGTATGTTTTGAACCAGTTTAGTACAGTTCCTGAAAGACCTGTCCAGTTCTCCAGTCGTTTGAGTAATATGTTGTGGTCAACTGTATCAAATGCTGCACTGAGATCCAGTAAAACTAGGACTGACATTTTTCCACTGTCTGTATTCAGACATATGTCATTAAACACTTTGGTCAGAGCGGTTTCAGTGCTGTGGTTCTGTCTAAAACCTGACTGGAAGGCATCGTAGCAATTATTCTGTTTTAAGAAGTAACTGAGCTGTTGGGAAACTGCTTTTTCAATGATCTTACTTAAAAACGGGAGATTTGAGATCGGCCTGTAGTTGTTCATTTGTGTCTTGTCAAGATTGTCCTTTTTCAGTATAGGTTTGATTACAGCAGTTTTTAGTGATTCTGGAAACACACCTGATAATAAAGAAAAGTTGACGATCTGTAACAGGTCTGACTCTAAAGTCTTTGAGACCTTTTTGAAAAAACTTGTTGGCAGGACATCTAAACAGCAGGAGGAGGAGTTCAGTTGACCTAAGATGTCCTCCAGGTCTTTGCTGTTAATAGGTTGAAACTGTTTCATGGTGTTTAAACAGTTTTTTGGTGGACACAGTACATATCCTGGATCTGCTGTTGATGTACCAATTGCTTGTCTAATTTTTTGGATTTTTTCAGTGAAGAATTTGGCAAAGTCATTGCAGGCCATGGTCGAATGAAGTTCAGCTGCCACTGACACAGGGGGGTTTGTTAGCCTGTCAACTGTAGAAAATAAGACCCGAGCATTATGGCTGTTTTTAGTGATGATGTCAGAGAAGTAGGACCTCCTTGCATTCCTCAGTTGTAAATTATAATTGTGAAGTTTCTCTTTATAAATGTCATAATGAACCTGGAGGTTTGTTTTTCTCCATCTGCGCTCAGCTTTCCTACACTCTCTTTTTTCATTTTTCACCAGTGTGGAGTTTCTCCATGGAGACTTTTTCCTTCCAGAGATAACCTTCACCTTAATGGGAGCAATAGTGTCCATTACATTTAACATGTTAGCATTGAAGCTATTGACGAGCTCATTGACTGACCCTCTGGGCAGGTCAGGTGTTAATGGGAAGACCTGGTTAAAAATTGCACTACTGTGTTCAGTTATACACCGTTTTGTGATCACTGTTGTTGATATATTTGTGTGGGCTGAGATTTTACTTTCAAAGAAAACACAGTAATGATCAGATAAGCCCACATCAGACACAGTAACCTTTGAAATGCTCAGGCCTTTGGAGATCAGTAGGTCAAGAGTGTGTCCTCTATTATGTGTGGCCTCTGTTACATGCTGAGTCAGCCCAAAGTTGCCCAGAGTGTTACTCAGGTCTTTAGTCCCTTTGTCCTGAGGGTTGTCCACATGAATGTTAAAATCCCCAGCAATAATTACACAGTCAAAATCAACACAGATCACAGACAGCAGTTCACTGAGGTCATTAAAAAAGTCTGTGCAGTATTTGGGAGGCCTGTAAACATTAAGAAACACAACTTTGGATGGGGCCTTCAGCTGTAAAGCCACATATTCAAAAGACTGAAAACTTCCAGGAGATAGCTGCTTACATTGAAATGATTCATTAAATAAGACAGCAACCCCTCCTCCTCTCCTGCTCGCCCTGACCTCACTGATAAAACTGTAGTTAGGAGGGGTCGTCTCGATGAGAACAGCTCCACTGTTACTTTGGTCCAACCAAGTTTCAGTTAAAAACATAAAATCAAGGCTGTGCTCAGTGATTAAATCATTAATTAAAAATGTTTTCCCAGCTAGAGATCTAATGTTTAATAAAGCCAACTTAAGTGTTTTAGAGGTATTACTTGTCCCCTCGTGTTTGGGAGCAGTCTGTGGCACACAAGGTATGTTTACTATGTTTAAAGATCTTTTAGAGTGCAGCTCTCTGTGTTTTGACCAGGCCACATGTCTCCTGTCACCTAAAAGTACAGAAATTTTAAAACCTTCTAGTAAACAGGGTCCCAGCTTCTCCTGGGAAAAGTCATCACTGCCATAATCCTCACAGCCCGGACCCTTCACATATCACATATCAGACTGCGGAGACAGGGCATGAAGAGGAACTAAGGGGGGCGAGGCTGGGCAATGTGACTTCAATTGCTCTGTTGAGGGTGGGGCTCGATGGCGAACCTTTGGCCGCTCTGGTGGGGGGTTTATGGGGGACAAAAAGGGATTGGGACGGGGGGTAGATCTGAGCCCAGCATTGACCCGCTCCATCATCTCCTCAGTGAATTTCAGGTGTGGGGAGGAGGGAGAAAGGGAGGGGGAGGAGGGTGATGGCCTGTCAGGGGTTTGGGGGACTGGGGAAGGTCGTGGTCCCTTGTCCTGGTCGTTGGTGTTGTTGAGAGAGTTGGAGGCAAATAGGGACCCCTCTTCTTGCCTTAGATGTCTCTCCTTTCTGAGGCTCTTCCTCAGATGCCATGGATGTCTCTCCTTTCTGAGGCTCTTCCCGGGTGGGGGCAAATGGAGCTCCTCCTCAAGGTTTCTGCTGGGCTTTGTCTGTTCTTGGAGTACTGTTTGTTCCTCTTTATGAGATAACTCCTCGTTTATCTCAGCCTTGGCACCAAGCACAGATGGATGACGTATGGAATAAAACAAGTTGGAGGTGAACAGTTTCACCCCTGACTTGTTAAAATTAAATCCATTTGCTTTGAACAGATGCCTGCGTTCCCAAAAAATATTAAAGTTGTCGATAAAATGCACTGAGTGGTCAGCACATGCTGATATAAGCCATTTATTCAGTGTAAACAACCTGCTGAATCTCTCGTCTCCTCCTCTGACCGGCGGTACAGGTCCACTGATGAATACAGCTGCATTCAGAGAGTTTACAGTATTTAATAATCCAGTAAAGTCCCGTTTCAGAACCTCCGACTGTTGTTTGGACACATCGTTTGACCCTGTATGCAGAACAATGTTTGTCACAGTTGGATATTCATCTGCAATTTGAAGAATTCTCTCCTTCAGGTTGTTGACCATATCGTTAGGAAAGCAGAGGACTTTAGTGTTCTTACCGCACATCCTTTGTACATCCTTTACGGCAGAGTCACCCACAATCAGAGTTTCAGGCCTAGCCTTTAGCTTTCCCTGTGGCCTTTCACTTTTCAACAGATTTTCAGACCTTATTTCAATTCAATTTCAATTCAATTTTATTTATATAGCGCCAAATCACAACAAAAGTCGCCTCAAGGCGCTTCATAAAGCGCTGCTTTTAGATGGATGGTTGTCCGATATAGATCCAGGGTCCTTTGATAGTGGAGCAAATCTGTTCTGCAGTTTCACATTCAGTTGTTTTGGAGGTTTGTTGTTAACCTTCCTATTCACGGTTGTCCAGTCCTGTTTCCTCCCGTATACAGGGGTAGAAGAGCTTCTCTGTCTCGTAGGAAGTGAAGGCCAGTCGGTTTCAGAGATTTCAGCTCGCTGTGCCCTGCCTGTGATACGTCCTCCCCCTTCCAGGAGACATGATTTATGTCTTGGTTTTGCACCAAGACAGTCTAAGGGGGGATTATCACTTGAGGATTTATAATAATGCACAGTCTACTTTCTTGGTCATGTTATCTGTGCTCCTTAGCTGTGTACTAGCTTGCTCATCGCCATTGTTTTGAATCAAAGGCAAGGTTGTTTCATTTCCACACAGTCCATTTACCTCCACGTTTACTTCTAAGCGATGAATTTTTGTCTCCAGTACTGCAATCTTCTGCAGGAGGCTGTGGTAGTCATCTGTGGAGAGGGAAGGCATCTTGTTGCTAGTTAGCCTAGCGGTTAGCACCTTTCCAGGCTATTGAGGCTGCTCGGTGCCCAGACGCTGTAATCAGACTTCAGCTGTGTCTAGGCCACAGACACACGGAGCGCTGAGGATAAGGTAACCATAAAATGTTGCTGTTTCTGTTAAGAACACTCTAGTCCTAATGATCTACAAGTGTCCAGAAGTTATCGCAGGTAAGCTCACACGGAAAAAAGGGAAAAAATCAGCATAAAAATCAATATAAGAAGCAAAGCATTCAAGAGCAAAGAGATGAAGTGTCCACACTCACAAAGGGGAGGAGCAAAAAAGGATAGACTTTAAAGTTCTGATGCTGGCCTATAAAGCTCTGAATGGTTTAGGACCAAAATACATCAATGACCTCCTGACCCAGTATGAACCATCCAGATCCCTCAGGTCATCTGGATCCGGTCTTTTATCAGTTCCCAGAGTCAGAACCAGACACGGAGAAGCTTAAGATTTCAGAATAACTCACGCTCAGTTCATTTTACACTGGTTCCTGTCAGTCTCTGTCCCCCATCTCAAGATATTACTGCTAGGTCTCTCACATGCGCCCGAATAAAGAGATCATATCGTATCTGTTTTAGCTTCTCTCCACTGGTTTCCAGTGAGGTTTAAAATTGATTTCAAGGTCCTCCTGTTTGTATACCACTACAGGATGTATGTCTACAGAATGTGGTCCTGTAGACCTAAAACTAAAGATGACTCACTCACATTTTTGCTCATCCTAGCCTCGGTGCCTTTTTCTGTTTAGCACCTACTAACATGTGCTTTACTTATTTCTTATCTATTCCCTTGCTTTGTTTTTCTCTATTCATTCTAATTTTTGTACAGCATTTCTTTTTTTTTTAATAGATATTCTTTATAAATAAAATTTAAGTCGAGTCATGTTTTACAGTCTTGATACATGCTGGAATTACTGAAAGAGCATCTCAACCTCTGACCTCATTAAAATCGAGAAAAACTCTTAAAGCTGGAGGCAAAAATCAGTTTTTTTCAAGTGTGTAATAAGAAACTACAACGAGATTTTATGAATGATTGTGACGTGTTGATTCCATCTCTAATTTATACATAATGTCTGTGACATCACGAGCCTCATTTTGCTAAAATGCAAATTGTTGTAATGTTACGGACATTAGACACCAACAGTTATTATATTTTCAGTTACTGCCAGTTAATAAGGCAGAACATGCTGCATGCTGCATGAGTGAACGGTAAGAGCGACATTTAAGACAGCAGCCATTTCCACTTATGTTTGGCATGCTAAAGATGAGCTGCCGAAGTTCAGACTGAGCGTCAGAACGGGGAAGATGCTGATCTGCTGTGGTTTTCCCACAAAATCAGCTCTAGGGTTTACAGAGGATGGTCCAAATAAAGAGAAAACATCCATTGAGCGGCAGTTCTCTGAGAATGTTTGCTAATGCTAGAGGTAATAATATAATCAGACTGCTTCAAGCTGCTGGGATGGAAATAGTCACACAGGATGCCACTCCTATGAGTCAATAACAGGAAATTGATGCTATTGTACCACAGAGGCTTTATTTAGTTTCTATTTCTGCTGCAAAATAATAATAATAATGATGGATTAGATTTATATAGCGCTTTTCAAGGCACCCAAAGCGCTTTACAATGCCACTATTCATTCTGTTAGAGATTTTCTACATTATACATTATAACCAAATCTCTATAAAACAATATAATCAAGTAAGCCTTATATTCTAACCAAGTAAACCTTATATTTTAACCAAGTATGCCTTATATTTTGTGTGTTCATATATTTTCACATAACCAAGCCTATTGTTGAAGAATCACCTAACCAAGTCTATTGTTAAAGGAAAAATGATGCATTCCTTACCTCAGTGTCTGAGATGTTTGACAGCATGATATAATGATGCATTCTTTTCCTTTAGTGTCTGTGATGTCAGATAAAGCATGATATACTTCTGTATTCTTATCCCAGTGTGTGAAAGATCAGATAAGCTGATTTAATGTTTAACCTCTTCCCTGACAGTTAAAAGAGGAAGTACTATGTAACCCATTTTTGCCTTATAAATAAAGCAAGCGAGCCTGTGCTCGGTGTGTGTGTCTTCTCAGAGAGACATTCACCCGTGCGCACGTTTTCTAATTACACTCTGAGTCGGTCTGCAGTTGTCTCATTTCTCTTACTTGTGTTTGAACAAATGTCGACCCCTGACACATTCACTCTTGCATTCAGTGCTAGGACCAATTCTGTTTACATTATACATGCTTCCCTTAGGCAGCATCATTAGAAGACATAGCATACATTTTCACTGCTATGCCGATGACACCCAGCTCTATCTGTCCATGAAGCCAGATAACACACACCAATTAGTTAAACTGCAGGAATGTCTTAAAGACATAAAGACCTGGATGGCCGCTAACTTTCTGCTTCTTAATTCAGATAAAACTGAGGTTATTGTACTCGGCCCTGAAAATCTTAGAAATATGGTATCTAACCAGATTCTTACTCTGGATGGCATTACCTTGGCCTCCAGTAACACTGTGAGGAACCTTGGAGTCATTTTTGACCAGGACATGTCCTTCAACGCACATATTAAACAAATATGTAAGACTGCTTTCTTCCATTTGCGCAACATCTCTAAAATTAGAAATATCCTGTCTCAGAGTGACGCTGAAAAACTAGTTCATGCATTTATTACTTCCAGGCTGGACGACTGTAATTCATTATTATCAGGATGTCCAAAAAACTCACTGAAAAGCCTTCAGCTGATCCAAAATGCTGCAGCAAGAGTCCTGACAGGGACTAGAAAGAGAGAGCATATTTCTCCTGTTTTGGCTTCCCTTCATTGGCTTCCTGTTAAATCCAGAATTGAATTCAAAATCCTGCTCCTCACATACAAGGTCTTAAATAATCAGGCCCCATCTTATCTTAATGACCTTGTAGTGCCATATCACCCTATTAGAGCACTTCGCTCTTGCTCTGCAGGCCTACTTGTTGTTCCTAGAGTATTTAAAAGTAGAATGGGAGGCAGAGCCTTCAGTTTTCAGGCCCCTCTTCTGTGGAACCAGCTTCCAGTTTGGATTCGGGAGACAGACACTATCTCTACTTTTAAGATTAGGCTTAAAACTTTCCTTTTTGCTAAAGCATATAGTTAGGGCTGGACCAGGTGACCCTGAATCCTCCCTTTGTTATACTGCAATAGATGTAGGCTGCCGGGGGATTCCCATGATGCATTGAGTTTTTCCTTTCCAGCCACCTTTCTCACTCACTATGTATTAATAGACCTCTCTGCATTGAATCATATCTGTTATTAACCTCTGTCTCTCTTCCACAGCATGTCTTTTATCCTGTCTTCCTTCTCTCACCCCAACCGGTCGCAGGAGATGGCCCCGCCCCTCCCTGAGCCTGGTTCTGCCGGAGGTTTCTTCCTGTTAAAAGGGAGTTTTTCCTTCCCACTGTCGCCAAAGTGCTTGGTCATAGGGGGTCATATGATTGTTGGGTTTTTCTCTGTGTCTATGAAGCGCCTTGAGGCGACTTTTGTTGTGATTTGGCGCTATATAAATAAAATTGAATTGAATTGAATTCACACACTGGTGGAGGCAAGCTACGGCAGTTGGTAGAGTCACTTTGGTGTGAACAAAACAAAAGCATAGATCCATCCTGCTCTGTATCATCAGTTTAGGCTGGTGGTTTTGGTGTAATGGTGTGAGGCAGACCTTCCTGGCACACATTGGACACCTTAGTCCCAACTGAGCATCATTTACAACACCAAAGCCTACCCGAGTATTGTTGCTTCTTATGTTGTAGCTTCTTGGGATGTGCACAAACTGTGTGATGCTGTTGTATCAACATGGATCAAAATCTGAGGAAAGTTTCCAGCACCTTGTTGAATCTGTACCATGAAGAATTAAAGCAGTTCTGAAAGCAACAAGTTGTCCAACTCGGTACTAGCTAGGTGTAACTAATGAAGTGGCCAGCGAGTGTATAGTTAAAAGAGGCAAACATAAACGCACAAACACAGTGAACTCAGGTCTGTTTGGAGTTATTACTTAAAACAGATCATTGCAGTGCAGACAGAGGTGCAGGAGGCTCCTGACATATAGTACAACTGGTGGTTTTTCACAATTGGATTAGCTAACATTTTCATATTTTCCATGCAGAGAGCAATGAAGCCAAAATGCAAAAACATCAAATGTAGGAAAACATAAAATTCTTTATTTGACTCATTTACAGCAATTAACAGAATTATGTAAAGTACAGAGACAGCACTAAAGCAGCTACAATACTACTGCAAAATAAATAAACCCACCAAAATAAATACTAACCATACAAGTCAGCAGTTTGTACCAACAGATATTTTTTTTAAGGTCCAACAGAAAAAACAAATCAAGAGACTGAAATCAGATAAGGCATGTCAACCATTCAACAGCATCAACCATAACCGCATCAACACACAAACAAAAACATGAAGAAACCCCCAAACCAGTTATAGGTTTTCTAACAGTTGGTAATAGACTAAGAAAAAAAGCCCTTTATGTATTTATTTAAGGTCACCTTAAACTGAATTGAGATTCCAAATGATGCCATGAGCTGGGTTAGGAATGTTGAAATATTTAACTCAGCCAGCTTCTGAACTGGTAATAAAATGTGTGCTGCACAAAAGTGGCTGCTAGATAGTTGATGTTATATTGTAGAAAATAGGAAAGCGGTCTAACACTGAGGAAAGCTCTCAAAAGTTTATCGAACTAAGATGAAGAAAAAAAAAGGTGACCATTTAAAAACAAAAAACAAACATCCTGGTAGGGATGGATTTTTTAGATCAATATTTAACTTTCAGCTTTAATCCAGTCTGTGAAAACACACAAGAGTGACCTTCTGCACTTTGTACCCTGCAGGATTCACACCAAGTGTGTAAACAGGACCATGCATACATTTGGTGATGCTCTTTAAAATGTGCCAAACTAAATGTCTATTAAATTAACGCATTTTGCTCGCTTGATTCCTGATTGATGTGAGGAAGTAAAACTTGTAGTACTGCTGGAGTTAAGTTTGGTGAATTGAACACGAGGCAAAAAGTATTCAAAACATTCAGTAAAACGATGCAACTAAACTAAAATACAAATATGAACAAATATTAGTGACTAAATAATTTCATCTGTGAAACCTCATCCTACAGTTTGCTCATTCTCTTTGATCAAAAGTGCAAAACATATCAAAGAAACCAGCAAACTGTGTTGTCAATTATCAGAACGATCTCACTGCCAGTGTCCTTCATACACATATTTTCACCTCGTCTTCAGTTCACATGGAAATGTGAAGACCTTAACAGTTAACCTGATGAACATTTCTTAGACATACTTAAAGAAAAAGAAACTGGATGTGCTTGTTCACCATTAAGTAAATAAACTATGACTTTAACAAAAACAAAGTGAGTTGCGAGAGCTATGTGAAAAATATCCTGAAAAGTGAAGGACTTTCCTCCTCTTCAAATGCAGATATTTATCCCAGATCACAGATTTAAACTTCCAGGGGAGTTGGAACTCTCAGCCGGGCCTGCTTGCAGCCTTGATGTCCTGTCAGCTCTGAGGTCTTTGCCAGGGGTTAAAACACCACCAGGTTCACCGGGAGAAACCCAGTCAGCTGATCACTTGTGTCAAACCTTCACTCACCGTCCAAGTCCCGCTTAAGCAAAGTTTCCTGGCAGCAAAGAAAACACGACTTAGTCAACCTGCTGCATGGGATAAGCCTCTAACTTGTGAGTCAAACTGTGTTTCTATATATTATAGGATAAATTCCACATAAACAAACAAAAGAAACTCATTGATGGGACAGCCTGTTTGTTTATATTGTGATTGTGTCAGTTTAAAGTCTAGACAGGAGGAAGAAACTGTAGCTTAACGGATGTATTCTGTAAGCCTTTCAAACAGCCCACATTTGCAGTTCTTTCTAACTATTTTAAAAGCTGAGATGCAAATTAGAAAATCTGAGGTTGCTGGCTTCAAATCTTAATAGTAAGACATGCGTGTGTGCGTGTTTTTCCTGAGGAGGAAACACCTGTTGATTGCGTCGCTTCAGAAGCACGAGGCTGTTTTTTTTAAACTACCAAAAGAGAAAGTTGCTGCACTTACCACAGCTTAATTCAAGGACAACACACACATGAAACATTTAGGAGCAAGGAGCAATATTTAGAAGCACTAGGTTTTTTGTCATCCGTCCCAATTTTACCCTCAAAGAAATCCACTCTTCTTCACCAGAACTGCTTACAGTGGCTTTTTCTTTTATTTTTTTCTTTTTCTTTTTCTTTTTTTATTCTGCAATAAAACCAAAAGTCACATTATGCAACTCTAGGATGTTCATAAGGTCACAATAAACTGTTGTTTATACCAGACGAAGCTAATCTTTAAGGTTCAAACTGTACTCAAGTGAATGAATGAAATGGATCCATTTGAAAGTGGAATACTGTGTTATTTTCTTTTTTCAAATGTCAAAAATGTCTCACTTCTCAAGACGAAACAGTAAAAAAAATCTGACAAATAAAGCATAAATATACTAATGGTCATGCACAGGAGTAACCTCTGGAGATGATGGGTTGCAGTAATTTCATAATCATTAGTATTTCTGTATACTAATGATAAAGCAACATACTAAACACAACACCATCGCATTAATCTAGCTAAGTGTAAACAGCAGTAAATACTAAATATTCGATGTTGTTGTGCAACACGCAGCACAGACAGCGCACAATGTGCTTTGAAGTAGCAGCCAAGAAAGGTGTAATTTAAGTCTACGAGCAGTAAACACCCGTGTGCATACCTGTGTGGATCAGCGCGCTTGTATTCAAATGGTTTCCACATGTAATGGTCTGCAAGAGGATGTAGCGAGCCATAGCCCCATCCCCCAGGGCATGAAGCAGGCATGGAGGAGATCCAGGCCCCAGACATCCAGAGGCCTTAGAGTGCGAGAGCCCAAGGAGGACCACCGGAGGGGCATCTGTGCCACCCTCATGGGAAGGGCTGAGGATCCCCAGACAAGGCGTCACCCAGTAGCCACCGAGCAGAAGCTAGAGGGGGCTGCACCGGCGTGCCCGCCGGCTCTGCCGGCAGCCAGCTGTGCCAGAGTGAACCGAGCCGCAGGCCCAGAGGCCGGAGGCCCCCCGCACCCCGGAGGAGGCCTGACCGAGCAACAGGCGCCAGGCCCCGCCAGGTAGCCACCGGGAGTGAGCTGGTACATACCTGAGTGCCCAGCCCTGGACACCAAGAACCACCAATGCACTGACCCCTGAGGGCATCAGTCACCGGCAGGGAGTGTGGTGAGGGGAGATAGGCCTTGGAGGGCCTGGGAGTTCCCAGAGAGGTGGAGTCTAAGACCCAACCTGACATATAGACACAGACAAACTGGCACACACAGACACAAACATGCATTCCCACCCTCATGCACACATATACAGTGGCTTGATAAGATTTGACTGACTGTAATGAAATAACTGAAGAAGGATCACCAGGTTTCAATCCACATTAACCCAACCCCTGATCTGTGTATCACTACTGAACGCGGCTCGAGTCAAAGCAGCAAGCAGAGCCCAGCCAAAAACAAACAAATGCATAAATGTATAATGGGGGGGACTCCAATAAATGGGATGATCTTAGCCAGCCTCCTTATAGTGAAAACATTGTTCAGGGCTACTAAAGGCTGAGTCAGGGACCTTATGATAACACATTGTGCTGTTTGACAATCCTGTTTCCTCTAATAAGAGAAGCCTGCACATTAGCCACAATATACTCCCTCACATCTACTAATTCGCTCCTTCGAGCATGCAAAGCAGGCCTCTTTAGACGTTAATGCAAGCCTAAGCTCTACTTCTTTGCTCTCAGACTGCAGGCTTGCTTGTGGTTCTCAGGGCATTTAAAAGTAGCTTTCAGGCCTCCTCTCCTGTGGAACCAGCTCTCTCTTTGATAATCCAGCCCTAACTATGTGCTTTAAGTGACTCTGTTGGAGGTTTCTTCCTGTTAAAAGGGAGTTTTTCCATCCCACTGTCACAAAGTGCTTGCTTATAGGAGGTCATCTGATTTTTGGTCTTCTCTGTAACATTGTAGTCTTGACCTTACAATATAAAGCGCCTTGAGGGGACTGTTGTTGTGATACGGGGCTGTATAGCTAAACTTCAATTGAACTGCTAGATTAGATAGCACCCCTCCGTGAATCGCTACTTTATCGTGGTGGAGGGGTTTGTGTGTCCCAGGGGCTATGCTGTCCGGGGGCTTTTGCCCCCTGGTAGGGTCTCCCATGGCAAATTGGTCCTGTGAGGGACCAGACAAAGAGCGATTCAGAAGTACCCTATGAAAAGACCATCGAGGGAACAGTTCACCCTGCCCGGGATAGGGTTACTGGGTCCCCACCCTGGAGCCAGACCCGGGGAGGGTGCTCGAGGGCGAGCGTCTGGTGGCCGGGTGCGCCGAGTGGCAGTTCAGAGTACCCAGCCTTCTTAGAGTCCTTGGGTAGGGTGCTGGAAGGTGCTCCACCTGGAGACTCTGTTGTCCTACTGGGAGACTTCAATGCTCACGTGGGTAACGACAGCGAGACCTAGAGGGGCGTGATTGGGAGGAACGGCCTCCCTGATCTGAACCAGAGCGGTGTTTTGTTATTGGACTTCTGTGCAAATCACAGTTTGGCCATAACAAACACCTTGTTTGAACATAAGAGTGTGCATAAGTGCACGTGGCACCAGGACGCTGTAGGCTGCAGGTCGATGATCGATTTTGTAATCGTATCACCAGAACTGCGACCATATGTTCTGGACACTTGGGTAAAGATCAGGGATGTAAAGCACTGGGGGAAATGCCGGTTTTTGTTTGGCGTTTTCTTTAAGGAATAGTCCAATAAACGCAATGAACAGTTTGTTTTTGTGTGCAGGAAAAAAATGGGAATGACAAAAACATTTGAAAATACGACTTATATGGCTTAACGCACGTGCATGTGGGTCCAGGTTCAGTTTGCAGTTGCATGCTACCTGCCCAATAGCTATGGTTTCCCTTTATTGTTTATTATGTAGTTTCCTTCTTTGGATGTGTTTTTGCAGGATTATTAAATCACTGGGAGCAGTGAAAAAGAAATTTTAAAACATTTTTGCTAGTGAGGGTTGCATCTTATTGTCCTAAAAAAGATAAAACAGAGGGTGTAAGATAGCCATGAAGTGGGAAAACAACATGTAAAGCAGTTAGCTGTATCTCTCACATGTGCACACAAACACAAACTACTGGTTTTACCTTCAAAACTCCTCTCACCTTGACTATACGTGTGTCTGAACCCATTGGTGGCTCTTGAATGACGAGGGGGTCCTGGGATTCCTTCAGGGAGAAGCTCTGCACAGTGAGAGATCTGTAAGGTTGGAATTCTTTCCTCCACCACCATGCAGCCATTCCCAACAGCAGGACACTGAGGAACACTTGGAAACACACACAGGAAATTCATCAGTTTTTTGGAGTTCCAGACATGACATAGAAGCTGAAGTCATGCATGATGTCACTTCTATTACCTCCACTGAGTGGACAAATGGGTGGCTGCATGAATGGAAAAACACTTGTGGAAAAAGCCCTTTGGATTAACAACGCTTCATAAAAACTTGAAAACATTTACTTATGTGTGGTAAATGAAATGCTTCTTATTTTGCTTTTCTACTAAATTTGGGCATTTTTATAAAACAGGTCTCGTTCACGCACATTCATATAAGCATTTTTTGCAAAGATATTCATTTGCAAGCTTGACTTCATACATGTAATCAAGCATTATATTATGACCACACAGGTGATGTGAATAACACTGATTATCTCTTTATTATGGCATCTGGTAGAGGTGGGATATTATCAGGGAACAAGTGAACATTTTGTCATGGTGGCCCGGGTCTGCTGTGGTTAGTATCTATCAAAAGTGGTCCAAGCAAGGAACAATGGTAAAACCAGTGACAGGGTCATGGGCGGCCAAGCCCCATCAATGCACGTAGGAAGCAAAGGCTTCCCCGTGTCGTCCAAACCAACAGATGAGCTACCGTAGCTCGAATTGTCAAAAAAGTTCATGCTGGTTCTGATAGAAAGGTGTCAGAATACACAGTGCATTAGTTAGGTGCATATGAGGCTGCAGAGACACAAACCAGTCACGGTACCCATGCTGACCCCTGTCCACCCTTTCATGGAAACCGTATTGCCTAATGGCTGTGGCTGCTTTCAGCAGGATAATGCACCCTGCCACAAAGCAAAAAATAAAAAATAAAAAAATGTTTCAGCAATGGTTTGAGGAGCACAACAAACAATTTGAGGTTTTGATTTGGTCTCCAAATTCCACTGATCTCAATCCAATTGAGCATCTCTCAGATTTGCTGGACAAGTCTGATCCATGGAGGTCATACCTCGCAACTTACAGGATAAATACAACAAAACAAAATGACACGACCAAGACAAAAACTGTGGTATTTTTTAAATATAATAATAAATGCCAAATCACTCTGTAATTGTGTAACTTTATTAGCAGTGTCCTCCTGAAATGCATCAACAGCATCGAGAGTAGCTCTCTGCCCCTTAATGCTCTCTGGTCGCTATGGTAACGGGTAAATATTTATTTCAAAATAAGACACACAACTACAACACGGGAAAAGACCCAGGGAAAGAGAGTTAACAATAACAAAAAACAAAACAAACAACAAACCCTGAAAACCATAAATTTCACACCCGGGCCTCAACTCTCGCGGCCTGGTACCGGCCTGTGGCGCAGGGGTTGGGGACCGTAGAGTCCATTCCTCGATGGGTCAGGGCTGTTTTGGCAGCAAAACGGGGACCAACACAATATTAGGCAGGTGGTCATAATGTTAGGCCTGATTGGTGCATCTCCCTGTGATGACCAATGGAGACCTGTTGCATGTTTATTGGATTACTAATTACTCTGGTAAACTGTAACTAAAAGAAAATCAATGATCCATTCATTTTTGCACTTTATATAGCCTCTGTAGAAACTATCTACACCCTCACTTATCTTAACTGCACTACTGTATAGCTCTGTGTAAATAATCATTCTGTACATTCGATAATCTTTAATCCTACAACTGTTTACAACTTGCATAGTTCCCATTTCTGTATAGCTGTATATCCCAGATTCTGTAAAGTTATTTATTTCATATTCTGTATAGTTTTTCATATTTATATCCTGTTCATATCCTGTACATAGCTTGTACTCACTACAGCCTGTACATACTTATAGTTATAGAATATTCACAACATACTTCATACCGTGTACATTATAACATACCATAATAGACCCATTTCTGTAATATACTCACATATCTATATTATTGCTAATATATATTGTAATATATCTATATCACTAAAGCACTTCTGGATGGATGCAAACTGCATTTCGTTGCCCTGTACCTGTGCATGTGCAATGACAATAAAGTTGAATTCTATTCTATTCTATTCTATTCTATTTTATTGACTCTGGTGGAAAAATTTGTGCCGCTACTAATGAAAGACGACCTTTCATGTGCAGTATGGATCTGATTTGTTTAAATGTTTTGAGACTTTGACAGGTTCTTACCAATCAGAGAAAGGATTCCCAAAAATGTAGGATCCGATAAAGCTGTTGCAGGAACTGAACGGGAGATTGCAGGAATTTCCTCTGTTTTGTTTCTTCCTATTTCTGGAGAAACACAGCTGAACTTTGGACCCTGGGTCAGCAAGTCAATGACACACTTGTGATGGCAAACTGCCCTTGGATGTCCACAAACAGAGGGTCCTTAGAAGAAATCAGCAACAGTTATCAGTCTGGGACCTACAGTGTGAAGAAGTCCCTTTTTGATTGGGCATACCTTTTGGTTGGAGAACAGGCTGTATGATGAGCACACCACCTGGCGAGGTGACGTTAGACAGAAGTGCTTGGAGGTCTCTGCCGTTGTGTTTGTTTGCTCGGCAAATGGACCGCGTAACTTCGTCACTCCAATATACAAATCCCTGAAACCCAGTGAGGGAAAGCTTTAGCAGCACACAGCAGAAATCGGGCTTTGCATGCAAGAAGAAAGCTCCATATCTCATCATGAAGTGATTTTCTTGTATACAGTATATCCAGGAAGTATTCACACTTCAATTCAGCAAGTGGTGCAGGCCAAATATTCTCTTTCGTTTTAAGCTGCAGCTGCTGCTGCTGAACTCTTTAACTCAGCTGTGATGAAATTATAAAAGGGGAATGATCAAGCACCAGTGAAATGTGCAAGCAGCATGTCTTCTCAGTGATAGCCAATGGCACAAGTAATAGATCTTTTAGTGGAAATTTAGGCACTTTTGTCGCATGCGTGTTGTGTTAGGAGTATTGTGTGTTGGGTTTTAAGGTGAAAAATGAATTGAATGCACTTTGAATAAGCCTACAAAATAACAAAAAGTGGAAGAAGTGAAGCACTGTAAATCCTTTCTGGATGCACTGCATTTAGTTTCCTTGCATATAGCTGCCTTCAGTATTAAAATGCATTTGTTGTTGCCCCCCGGGTCTGACACAGGATGTCAGGCAGCACAGACCATAATGTAATTCTTGTACCTCGAACACAGACAGTCCAAACGCTCGGTCTAGATAGCCGTTAGACTCCACCACCGTTTTACGCTGACGACCGTCTAGATTTACTCTTGAGATTCTTCTCATTCCCTCATCAAACCAGTACAGCAGCTGCCGAGGCATATCTAAGGGAACGTGCAACATGAATACCAGCACTAAGTGACTCAACATAAATATATTCAAATGCTCCGAACTGAAGGTCTGACTTCTGCCTGAAGTACAGAAAAATGAACTCATGTTGTTCCTAATTTAAGGACGAAGATGTTTTTCCTCTCCTCTGATTTCTCTAAATAATGCCAGTTTGACAGCAATTAATTTGAATGTCAGAACGTACCTAGAGAGATGGCTACAGGCTGGCGTATTGAGGAAGTGACCAGAGCTTTTCTGTCGCAGCCGTCCAAACCGGCACTTTCGATCTTTGGGGAGACACCACAATCTGCCCAGAAAAGCAGCCTGAGAAAATAAAAGCACCCATGTTTTGATCTTCTGTAGCTTTGATTTTTAAGACTTATTTTACCTTTTGGTGATGTCTTTTTTTAATTTAGGAGACAAGCTATTTGCCAACAAATAACACTTCAATAAAGACGAAACAAGCAAAAAGAAATATGCAAAACTAAAGGAAGTGGTTGGACCTACTAGCATAAAGCAAGGAAGAGAATGTATTATTTGAATAATTCAATGCCTTCAAGCATGACATGGACACAGTCATGCTTAAACACCATTTAAACAGTATTAATGTAGGGTTTTGTAATGTGCTGCCCTTCCCTGGACAAGTAAAGGTGTAAATGTTTAACCAGCTCCAGCGTGACGTGCTGGCTTTTAGCTTCTTTGCTTTGAAATGCAATCATTGCTATTTAACAACCATGATGCAACAGCCCCTTATCACAGGTGAAGCATTTTTTTTTCCTTATCTTGTGCTGTTAACCATTAAAATGAAATGCAAAATCCCAGAGCCTCGTACCCTCGGAGAGGATCCACGGCCACTGCGGAGGGCTTGTCGAGCCCTGCGATGAGCCGACGATGAGCTGAACCATCCAGAAAGGCCACGCTAACCCACCCCATCTCTATACTGGTCCAGTAGAGAAGTTGGTGGATCCAATCCACCGCCATGCTGGTTACCGAATCTTGAACTTTCAGCACCAACACAGCTTCCTGTGGCTTTCTATCCAAGGAGATCCTAAAAAAAAAAAAACAATGCAAGAGTGAAAATAAGAAGCCCAGACAACACATTAAAAAAACAAAAAAAACCCACCACAACAACAACGACAGTGTGTTTATTGAAATTTCAGCTCTAACAAATCCAATCAGACTCCATCCATGCCACTGGCGCCATCCCACAACAGGCTAATTAATCAGAACTCGGCCTAAACATTATTTTAGCCACATTAGCAACAGTAATGTTAGTGTTAGCACGTCTCAGACTGATGCATCACCACAGTCACCCCCACCACAGAACAATTCATGACCAACATTTCCTTCCCCTCCACTATCAGGCTGATGTTTCCAGTTCTGTCTCAGTGAAATATTTTAGCAGTTACTCAAAACACTTTTTTAAAATTATTATCTTATATCGTATATCTTATATCGTGGCTCAAGAGTTGGACGTTCGCCTTGTAATCGGAAGGTTGCCGGTTCGAGCCCCGGCTTGGACACTTCACCCGTTGCCTACTGGTGGTGGTCAGAGGGCCCGGTGGCGCCAGTGTCCGGCAGCCTCGCCTCTGTCAGTGCGCCCCAGGGTGGCTGTGGCTACAATGTAGCTTGCCATCACCAGTGTGTGAATGTGTGCGTGAATGGGTGGATGACTGGATATGTAAAGCGCTTTGGGGTCCTTAGGGACTAGTAAAGCGCTATATAAATACAGGCCATTTACCATTATATATACACACATTTTATTTTTTTCAAGTTAAATTTTTTATTTTACTTTTTAATCCACTACTAGAGGCCAGTACTTGTGCACTTTAACAGCCTTAGCTGTACTTTCTATATAGGAGCAACTGGCATAATTTAGCATTCAAAGATTCTGTGTTGTGATTTTGGAGTTACATAATGAGAAAAGAGAAAAAAAAAAAAAACAAGAACAAAAAATATAGACAAACACAAACAAATATTCACAATATGGAAACGGCACACACACACATAAAAAAGGGAATACTATTAAAAAGTGGTATTGTAAAGTGCAGTGGCCTTGTGCATGTCTTCAGGTGTGTGTGCAGGGGGTGTTAGATTTCAGAGCTGTAGGAAAGAAACTGTCCCTATACCTCCTGGGAGACAGAGGGGCAGTTTATTAGCCAGGGGGGTGGAGACCGTGTAATAAGTTCCCTTTCAGTCGATTCACTCGGTACAACACATGTATGGGATATCATACCCTCGCGTGTCCTGGCTGAAGAGACCTTTATTCACGCCTTTAAGGCAGATGACGTGTGATGACACACGCACAGCCCCGCCTGCACTTATAGCCGCTGTCATCACAGTTGTGGAATACGGTAAATATTTTACTGCTACTCATACTTATCATTATTACCATTGGATTAATTCACTTTGCATTAAGACATAATCAAATTAATCATCATTTCATTAAAGCATTTGTTGAAGCTGTTAGCATTACATTGACATTTTTATTACAGGTGCAGCTATAACCATTTTATACACATTGCATTTTGTGCTTATTAAAGAGCTGAAGCTCAGTCTATTAATTAAAGGTTGTAAGCTTTGTTTGGCGCGATGTCCAGACAATCTATTGTGTAAGTGACTTGGAGCTATAGAAGGTTAAAACTGCATACACGCCTACAAAACACATATATTACATATAATCTAGAAACAGGCTTGAGTGAAGGCCTGAATGTATTCAACTTCTTGTTGCTTTTGAGTTTGCCTAGTAACAAGTGACAGAAGATGGGCCAAAGAAGAGGACAAGTCCCAGTGTACATCTTCCCACGCGTGTGTTCAATAAACTCATCTGTTTGATTGCATCCTTCTGGGCCTCTGGTATTTTGTTTTGGTTCTCAACATCGCGAATCGGGACACAGTCATCCCTCAGTTGTTACGTTCTTCACCTCGCTGAGAACACCTCTGCTGAGTTGGGCTAGCTAGCTGCTGCTAGTTAGCTCCGTTGTCTGCTGACTTGAACTTAGCTTAACTGCCCCTGTTGGTGTTAGCCTCCATTGCGCAGTTGGTGCGTGGGCTGCCCGCAGAGCACTAATTTCGAGTTTTAACTGTGCAGCGTTTTGCTTTGCTTTTTAAAATGGACTCCAAACTGAAGCTAGCAAAGCAGAAATCTTCCGTTCTCCCGTCCTCTCTTTGCATGATAGCGACCAGCACGATGCCTGCACTGTCTGCCTGGGGATCGTTCACGCTAGGAGAGTGTTGACGGAGCCCGAAGCCTGTGCGTTTTGCCGCCACCTCTGGCGCTCGACCCTGGAAAGATGGGTGATGTTTGTGGAAAAAGTGCTGGGACGCTCAGCTGTCGCACAGCATGGCCCAATGTGCCGCCACCGCTGCGCCAGTCAGCCACGATGACACCTTTCTTTTCTCCCTGTTTCGCCGTGCTGCTGAGAAGCTGCAGGTGGACTGGTCCTCTCCTCCGCCAGCTCAAAAGCCGTCGTGGTTCGCTAGTTTTTTCCTCCTACCAGAGCCCGCATCGGCCAAAAAGGCGCCTCCCATGTTCCCAGACCTTGTCTGCGAGCTAACGGCATCATGGGACAAACCTCTGTCTAGCCGCATCACTGTGTCCGGCTATGGAAAGTACATGGAGTTGGACGGCGCCGAGGAAGCTGGCTTAGTTAACGCAGTCTCTGGCTGCTTATCTGGCCCCATCCCATAACGATGGTGTTGGCGGCCCCGCAACTCTGCCATCCAAACACTGCAGATTCTCAGCTTCGCAGCTGGAGAAGATTTATCAGGCTCAGGCCGGCACTGCTTGCGCAATGAGCTCTGTCACCATGCTCCAGACGTACAAGGCTATGTGCCTGGTGGAGCTCGAATCGCTGGTTCCTGATGACAGCCCGCTGGTACCTCTTCCTAACGAGGTCAGAGTTGCCACAGATTACATCCTCTGTGTGTCCCGCTGTGCAGCGCTCTCCCTGGGCAGAGGAATGGCTTTGACAGTAGTGGCGCAGAGTGGCTGTGGCTGACCCTCTCAGATGTCCCAGATAGAGACAGGGCTGTATATTTGGACGCACCAGTGTCTGCGGCTGGGTTTTTTGGACATTCACTTGAAGCCATTCAGGTTAGATTCGATCTGAGGAAGAAGCAGACAGAAGCTCTGCGCGCCATCATCCCCAGACGTCAGGCGAAGACCAAGCCCGCAGCTAGCTCTCACAGGCCTGCCGCTCCTCTGCCAACTGGCAAAAGACCAGCGCCCACTGCTACAGTGGGTGTGCCGCTAGCAAAAGCACATCCTACAGCCCGAGCTCCACACCAGTCGGCCTGGAGCAAAGGCCCACCCGACGCCCAGGAGAAAGAAGCCTCAGCCCTCCTAGCTGTGGTTCTGAGGGGAACAGGGGGCCAGCAGCAGGGAGACGCTGCTTTTACCCCTCTGTTGCCGCCCAAGAGGTGCCGCTTAAGTTCTGTTTAGGTTGTCAGCTCCAGAATGCGCTGCCTAACACTGTCTCCCAAGCACAAAACCCGTGCACACAAAATGCCTCAGGTTGTAACTCCCTGTTCAGGTGTGTTAAATGTTCAGGTGACCACATCACGTGTTACCGCTGTTTTTCATTGTTGTGCCCCAGGAAAGGTGCCTCCAAAAAAAAAAAAATGTATGAATGTACATCTTTCCATGTTACAATCAATAACACTCAGACAGGTCTTGAATGAAGTCGGCCCAGGAGATTGATTGTTGCAAACCAATCTAACAGATGCTTATTTTCATGTGGCTATAAACCTGAAACGCAGGCAGTTCCTGATATGCTTTCGAGGGCTTAGCCTATGAATACCTGGTGCTGCCATTTAGGGCTGTCGCTCGCTCCTCGCACCTTTGCTAAATGTGCCGAGGCAGCGCTAGTGCCCCTCAGAGAGAGAGGTGATGCCGTCTGGCCCCGGCGCTTTCCTTGTGTTCACTCTCCTCAATGCCGCTCGGACGTCATGCTCCGCGATGATGGTCACCGGTCTCTCGCTGATGACGTCACTGTCCTCGGTAGTCAGGCGGTAGATAGCATTAGCCGCCTGGCTAACCTCGAAACGGGCATAGAACTGATTCAGCTCGTTGGCGAATGCAGAGTTGGCGTTGATTGGCGCAGTGTCCCTGGCTTTGTAGTCCGTAATGGTGCGTAGTCTGTGCCACATACTCCGTGTGTCGCCCTGGTGGAAGCGGGACTCCACACGCTCCCGGTACCGGCGTTTGGCATCTCTCACCGCGCGCGCACGCCGTATGAGGCCGCTTTGTAGGCGCTCATATCGCCAGTGGCAAGACCCGCGTTGTAGGTGGAGGTCCTGGCGTTCACTGCAGTGCGGATCGATCTCTTCATCCACGGTTTCTGGTTTGGGAATGTGGTGACTCTCGCAGTGGGGATAATCTCCTCCGCTAGCATATTGACGAAGCATACTGCTACTTCCGTAAACTCGTTGATGTCGACTGCGCATGCTCTGAACATGTCCCAGTTGACGTCGTTGAGTGCGTCCTGTAGCGTAGCTTCTGATTGGGCAGACTACCGTTTCACCTCCCTCGTGGTTACTTCTTCCCTCCGTATGTTATAGTGGGGAATGAGGAAGATGGCATTGTGGTCAGACTTCCCAAAAGCCGGGTGTAAGACAGCTTTGTTGCCCTGCTTGTATGGCGTGTAGCAGTGATCCAAAATTCGATCCCCCCTCGTTGGACACGAGACATGCTGGTAAAAGTTTGGCATGACTTGTCTGAGGTTCGCTTTGTTAAAGTCTCCTGCTACAATGAGGGCTGCGCCCGGGTCCTTGTTTTGAAGCGAACTCAGCACATCATGTAATTCGGACAAAGCCATACCTGTGTCCGCTTGGGGTGGGATGTAGACCACCGTGGCGATGACCAAGGTGAACTCACACGGCAGATAGAAAGGGCGGCACTTAATGCTCAGGAATTCCAGATGTGGCGAGCAGCTGCTGGAAAGAGTAGAAATGCTCCTGGCATCACACCACTTTCTGTTTACCATGAAACACACTCCTCCACCTTTGGTTTTGTTCGACTCTGCCGTTCTGTCCGTGCGGAGCACAAAGAATGAATCCGACGGAGTTACGGCCTGGTCCAGCACGGTGGGGGTCAGCCATGTTTCTGTGAAGCACAAAATGTTGCATTCCCTCATGTCACGTTGGAAGGTGACTCTTGCTCTTAGGTCATCGAGCTTGTTCTCCATGGATTGTACATTGGCCAGTCCCCCGGCGCTTCTTTGTTCTACGCCTCGGATGAGCGGCCCGTCCTTTGTTGTTCTTCGCGCCGCGTAGAATCTCTGGCGGCCAGGATGGGTCGGGTTTAAAAGTGTCCAAGATTAGATGTGCAACCTTGTCACCGATGTTTACAAGTGATCTGCTGTCGTATACTATAAAACTAGAGGATTTTGGAATGTAAACCAGAGCAAAAAATAAGAAAAGTGGATAGTCGGAGCGGAGCGGTCAGGAAGGCGTCTGGACGTGGCCGCGCCATCTTAAATCTAGTGGCTCAGATTTGGGATCTATTTAGCAAGGCGCAAATAGATCTTTTTCCCTCCAAGGTTAATACTCACTGCCCCCTGTTCTTCTCCATAATCGACCACGATGCACCCTTGGGCATGGAGGCGCTGATTATATTGTTTTATGTACTTTAGTAATGAAGGTTTGTAAAGCAAGGCCACTTTTGACTCACAAACCAAGTGCTCAGCCAGACTGAAAAACAGGAAGTTAGTGTAGCGCTATACAAGCATATTAATAAATATTTTAAAGAAATAAATAAATAAGGGAAGCCAGGCAGAAAAGAGGAACTTGTACCGTATATAAGGAGTTGTTGAAACTATGTGTGACATGTAAAGTACCAAAATAACATCTATATGAGACTGTGACAAAGTGGGTGAGAAGACCATTTGTCTACATTCTTAGTTAACATTCTTGTTTTGATTTAACCATATTTCACATGTAATCTGCAATAGGCAAACATCTACTATCCCGGGTTTGTTTATGTTCTGCACTTTTACAGATTATATAATAAAACATCTTGGTTTAAATCAATTCCTACAAGTTTGTTAAGTTAACATGTTATTTATTTCAACTGTTAATTGGTATTGTTTAGAACTTACCTTACCTACCTGTCTTCCAGAAGCAAAAGGAGGAAATGTAGTTTTACTTCCTGCTTTATACCTTCTGGGTTCATTTGAGGTCACAGGAAGAGACCAAGTGCAGAAGGGGAAGAACTCTTTTAATTTAATAAAGTTGATTTTAGAGGGTTTATAAAGAAATAGATTTACTGTTGTGATATGTATTGATTACACCACAGAGTTTATGTTGCCAGTCAAGAGGAGTAGTAGAGGATTGAATATAATAATGTTCATCTTACCTACCTACTGAATGGAATAGTCCAGAGGAGAAATTGTTTGATTAAGTGGACTATTTAAGCAGACAAACTCAGGTGTTTGAGGAGAAAGGTTCAGGTCAGTGTAGCTGTGTGCAGTTTGACCTTAATTTCTGTTGATTTAAGTTCAGTTATGTTTATTTGAACTGAGTTAATTATAGAGTTGAGTTTCTTATTTGTTTCTTTGTAAATATTGTTTGGGCCACAAAATGGTGAATAAATCACTTGCTACACTGGACAGCATCAGTCTCTTGCATTTCTTTGACCGCTTAAGTCGAGTCTTACCACAGAGACACATTTTATGATTCTGTTAGATATCCTGCAACTGGCGTTGGGCTGTGCAGGACTCTCTCTTCCGGAAGATGATTGAATAAAGAATTAAATATAAAAATGTTTTGACCACTCTGAGTCAGGTTTTCTCTGTTCTATTATGGGGATCAAAGAATCGGGTTTTAATATGCACCAATGGCCAGACGTGCTTCTGTATCATTTCCACTGGGGGAAATGCACATCCAAATCCAAATAGAGGTAGAGCTCTGTCCAAACAGAGGCTGTCCCACTGGATTATAGAAGCTATCTCACTGGCATACGGCACCAAGGTCTTGCTTTGCCCCACGGGGTGAGAGCTCATTCCACCAGGGGGATGGCAACCTCATGGGCTCTTTTCAAAGGGGTGCCTGTAGGTGATATTTGTGCGGCAGCTAGTTGGGCATCACCGCACACTTTTGTGCGGTTTTATCGGTTGGATGTTACAGCCCCATCGGTGGCTCATACTGTCCTTTCTGCTTGGTCTACCGCTCACTAAGGTGGTGGTGGTCCGATTCCGGTTTGGTGGCTGCTCTGCGGGGCGTGTATATATGTCCCATACCTATATATTGTACCGAGTGAATCAACTGAAAGAGAACGAATAGTTATGTCTATAACTTTGTTCCCTGAAGGAGAGGAACGAGGTACAACACAAGGTGGCCCCACTGAGCAGTTTGGCTCGTTGAAGCGCGGCTATCAAACTGAGGAATGACTGTGATGACAGCGGTGAATAAAGGTTTCTTCAGCCAGGGCACACGAGGTCGTGATATCCCATACTTATATGTTGTACCTCGTTCCTCTCCTTCAGGGAACAGAAGTTATAGACATAACTAGAGATGGCACGATACCACTTTTTTATGTCCGATACCGATATCATAAATTTGAATATCTGCCGATACCGATATGAATCCGATATAGTGTTTTTTAATCAACAAAACTGTTTTTTTAAATATCTTGCTGCATTTTGTATAAGTTCATACTCAAGTTTAAAACAACAACTACACTAAAGCTATTCTGTTATACCTGTATGCAAAAAAAAATATTTCATAGTTCAGCAATACTGATCAATCTAATAAACTTAAACCTACACCATCCTCCCTATTCTGGTATTTTAAAGAGTACCTAGCATAAATATTAAGCAACCTAACTAATAGGGTTCCAACTCCCAGCAACAACAAAAATAAATAAATAAAAAATAGGAAACCACCCCTCACGCGCCACCTCATGATGCTTAATCGACGTAATCAACCTTAATTTGATGCAGTGTGAAAAAAAATGCACAGAAATCAATTATTTTTCAAGAAATATTAAATAGATTCAACATCTTTCTTCAACAAAATTGCAGACTGCACAGATGGTACCTTCACAAAGGAAAAAGTACTATAGCTTACTAGGGTATATTAGACTTAATAGTTACTATATACAGTAATTGACTTCTATTCATTTTACATCAAATTAAAACTTTGGGTGTCAGATAATTATTTATTAAAAGCTAGACATTTTAAATGAGAATAAGAAAGAAAAGTATGTCTTTGTGCCCCCTTTTCCCTGTTCATGCCCTATCGGCCCCCCTGGCTAAACTTTGCTAGATCCGCCCCTGCACAGTTACCAGCTGTCAGCTACATAGAAAAGGATCCTGGTGTAGAAAGTAATATTAAATAAATTCTAACAACAGCTGATCAAGCTTAAACGTGCTGCTGTTGTTCAGCCGCTGGTTTCCTCTTTCTGGTGCAAAGTGGGCCAAAAGCAAACTAGAGACACGACTCGCGACAGAAAAGCCGATCAGCTGATCATTAAGCAGTTTCATGATTGAAGTAGCAGCAAGAAGAGGCAGTCGCTCCATATATCGTTTGTTAAGCTTAACGCAGGAATGCTTTACAAACATTCAGAGATGGACTTACACACTTGCTTTACTTCTCTCGGGGATAACTTTGTCGGAGATGAAATGCCGGGTTGCTAGCGAAGCTCCAAATGCTATCCAGACCACCGACAGGTCCTGCATGCCACAGCCGCTCTATCACGTGATGCATACTGCTCCGACATGCTAACGTTCTGAGGTGAGTTACGGCGTGTTGCAAGTTTTGTGAGGTGCTTTCGTGATATTTAATGGATCGGATTACATTTTTTATTTTTCTCCGATATCCGATCCAGTAATTTAGGTCAGTATCGGACTGATACCGATACGTAATATCGGATCGGTCCATCTCTAAACATAACTATTCATTACTCCACTAAAAAAAAAAAAAAAAAAAAAAAAAAAAACTATGGTAAACGATATATGTCATTGTATCAAGTTTTTTAAACTAGCTAGCACACAAGCTATACAACATCACTGCATAGGTTGCACCGTAAGGTGAAAACATACGTATACTCTTTGTTTGATCTCTACAGTCAATAACTTCAACAGGAACAACAGGCTACAATCGTGGGAACTGTGACTAACCTTTGCGAAATACAGTATCACTTCTGTTATGTTATGCTGATGATACACAGATCTACTTTGAACTAGCTGATGATTCCACTCTGTCTTTGCACTGCTTTCAAGAGTGCATGTGTGAGGTCAAATCATGGCTTTGTTTCCCTTTGTTTTCATGTGTGGCTAAGGCTACGTCCACACGTACATGGGTATTTTTTTGTATTATCGTTTAAAAAAATAATCCCATCCACACGTAAATGCAGAAATGAAGGAAATGTATTATATCAGTCACACATGGGCAACCATTTATTTTTTAAGAAGCATCCGAGCACTAATCGCTTTATAGGAGAAAGCAATCTGCAAGATAAAGTCTTCACTTATACAACAGTAGTTTCTCAAAACTTAACACTAAGTACATGACATAGGTGATATGTGATTTTCTCTCCATAACTTGAAGAGCTTGTTTGAGATGTGGAATTTGACTCTCTTGTTTGCCTGTGATCAGTCATTTAAATGAATCAGCATAAAGTAAAACTTCCCTTATAGCCGTATCAGCAGACTCATGTCACTCTTTGATGCTTCTCAGAATCACTTTTATTCTGAAATGCTTTGCATAATGAAGGCTGTTGAACTAGAAACATTTCCCCATAAATTGCATTTCCTTATATCAACAACACCGACACACTTGTATGCGGATTATTATCACTGTGTGCCATGAGAGAGAGAAGATATTTGATACTGACACAACTAAATTACCTATTACCCAAATAATCTGGTCAGGTGAAGGTTATTAGCTTTCTGTTGCCCTAATCTGAGTCAAAGCTGTCTAAGAAACACTCTTTGAGAATCAGAACATATATTGTTTGGTTTGAATCTGGAGTTCAGTGACGGCGGTAGTCACACTGATATAGTGGCGCCGCAGCATGTGGCTGTTTTCACCGTCCCATAGCGTTTTTGTGTTTGGGTCACGTTTCAGACCATGATGCTGTACCGTTTCTATTTATACTGCAAGCATTGGTGGACAAGTAAGAGTGTGTGAGCACAGAGTTTATTTTAACACCTAACCAAAATGAGCTATGGGCCACTGCTGACACTGTCATCTCGCTTGAGGGCCATTTTGGTGTTCAGGTAATGCAAAAAACGAAACAAGAAAACACACAGAAATATGTCCTAAAATGCAGGTTGGGGGGGGGGGGGGGGGTTGTTTGTTTGTTTTTTTTACAGACACATGGCAGCACTTCTGCTATCATTTTGTTTGTATTTAACAAAATAAAACTGCAGACATAATTGTACACGTTAGTTTTTGACTCTCTCACTGAACTAACACAGCCAATTACTCAGCGTGTTTGTGCTCTCTGCTCACATTAAATCATTTTTGGCTTTTTAAAGAACTTATTTTAACATTGTGCTCAACAATAAACAAATCATCCCTAACAAAAAAACAAAAACAAAAAAAAAACAAAAAAAAAAAACTTACTTCAAGGGCCAAATTGCATTATACTTCTTCACGTCGGTATACAGGCCGCAAGTAGGGATGACATGGCCCGCAAGTTGTCCCCGGGCCACGAGTTTGAAACAACTACCTGACACATTACTGTAGTCCAGTGAATGTGTGTTTATGAAAAGAGACCAGTCAGGTTTGCATACAGATAGGAATATTAAAATCCAGTCTCTCTGCTCTGCAGCTAATCAGTTTTGGTCCACAGACAGGAAACAATTTCCAGATTATCAAAGTACCCTTTTTTATCTGATCAGATCATATTTTGTATATCTTTAATAATAAGGAAGTTGCTAATAATACTTACGAAACTAAAACTGATACTCTGAAAATGGGTATGGGCTATCTCACTTATCCTGCTGCCACACAGATCCACATCAGCGTTAGGGGAAAAAATTTATTAATAAATAATAAATTAAAAAAAAAAAAAAAAAACAGGTAAACATCCATGTGTATATATTTTTTGGACCTCAGATTTTCTTGCAACTGTCACATGTGACTTTGGAAAGCAGGTCATATTGAAACGTGCTGGTTACCTGTAAATGGAGCCTCTTCCTTGTTGGGCCCAGTACAGTGTGCGATTAGAAATCATGACAGCCAGGGGACCCGGCACATGCGGTGCCAGTTCCATGTACTCAGACCTGCTGATGTTTTTCAGCTGGATCCCTTTGGAACTGGTGAAGACCAGCTGAGCTTCATCTCCTGAAAAGACACACATTATTTACTGTGTACAGCAACCACTTATAAACAGTAGAAATTATTCTGTATTCATCTCCATTTTCATTGTGCTGCTGTAACAAGTGAATTTCCCCTGTCTATGTCTACTTATCTTCAATTTACTCATTCATTTAAACCAGATGTGCCATCACTATTTATTTTTTAATGACTTTTCTAAATGTCCTTGAAGACGTGTGGAAAAAGTGACAATGTCAGCGGGCCTGCTTTAAACTCTTTGACCTTGTTTTTTTTTCCAGTGGCAGCGAATTAAGTTTCAGGGTCATTTTACAATAGTTTGCACAACAGGAACATTGTAAGTCACATAATAACAAAATGGAATGGAAAATGCCATTGACTACGGTAAGTGTATCTATGCTAAAGTTACGGATTTGAGCAATATGTTTGTACAGTTGTGTCAACCTATATAGTGTGACTGAGTCAATATTTGTTAAGGTGTAACCTTTGTGAACGTGACATAAAAGTTTGATTGTACTTACAGATAGTGTTGATAATCGAGAAATACTGGCAACAGCCAACGCTACCCCTCACCCCTCCAGTAAACACGCCTGTGGTATCTATTTGAAAATCCTAGCTGACTTCCTTCTTTTGGACCACAGCACTAACAAGTCTTTGTGCAAAAGATGAATTCAGTCATCCACTTGGGGTTTGCCTATTAGTGGGATCTGAGCCAGACTTCATAAAAAACAAAAAAAAAACCAAACACCTTATCTCAGATAAAAAGGAACAAATATAAAAACAAATAGACTTTTTACAGACTAACTCAGTGAATGTGTCTGTGGCTATTCCACACTATTCTCAGCCTACAGTCAAATGTCATGAACAAAATGTCTAATAAAAACTGTTTAAAAATCTAGCAACTCCACTGATGGCACACATCTGAAATTGTTGTGAGATAATTTGTTGTTCACCTTCAGCTTTGCAATCTCCAGTTGTTGCATTCATCCTGTAGCCCTCCTGGCACTCACAGGTAAGGCTGCCGTTATTGTGAACACACAGCTGATCACATGTGTCCCTCTCTAGGCACACATCCACCTCTAAAGAATCAAAGAGATAATTTACTAGAGTAAATAGTCATAGCTTGCATTGTATTATAATATGTATGTAAGACGAATGGTACAACCCTGACTTATGAATACAAAATAAATAAATCTTCGGGCGGGGTTGTTTTTGCAGCTGCTCCATCAGGCTGCCACTCACCCTCACACTGGCTGTCCCTGACCAGCTTCATGTTGTCGGGGCAGCGGCAAAAGAAACCCATCGGCTGATCCACGCAATGATGAGAACAGCCGCCATTATTGACCAGACACTCGTCCTGATCTGCAACAAGAAGAAAACAGACACACACACACACACACACACACACACACACACACACAAAAAAGAGAACATCAGCAGTGGTTTCACACCAAAAACCACCCTTTTATCTAGATATGACTAATAATAGTCGGGTAATGCCAGCATGATTAAACTTGCTTAAAATCAGCACAATGTTTAGCACATTCATTTTGCTTTAGTGTCTTCATATGCCAACATTCGCTTACTATTTCTAAACATATCTGAAGCTAACCGAGCAATTTGAAGGAGTCATTAATGAAAATGAGACGCTCGACATTTTATCTCGGCAGCTGAACTTGAGAAAAAGTAAAACATGAGAGTCTGCAACGAGAACATGATAATCCAAACGGGTGTGTCAACCACAGGGGTGGATATCACTCGAGCTGCACTGTGGTTAAAACGTAAAGTAACCACACCAAAACACAATGACCCACTGAGCCTCTACCCAGCTGTTCATGCAGATGATGAGCGACAATTATGAAAAACATTCAGAAGCCAGAACTCTCAAACTTCCTCGTTGCTGTAGTCGTTGCTGTAACAGATCCTGTGTGAATCATTACCCAGCGCCACTGGTGTGTAAAGAGTAATGTAAAGAGTAACATGAGCAGGTATAAAAAAGAGCATCTTGGAGAGGCAGGGTTTCTCAGAAATAAAGATGGGCAGAGGTTCAACCAGTCTGCAAAACTGTGGACTTTGAATAATGTTCCTCAATGTCCAGCTACAAAGACTCATAACATATCATCAAAAGACTCTCTGGAGAAATTTCTGTGCGCAAGGTACAAGGCTGGAAATCAACACCGGATGGCTGTGATCTTTGTGCATTTAAAAAAAAAAAAAAAAAAAAAAAAAAAAAAAGAACAAAAAGAACAAAAACACACACACACACACACACACACACAATGTTCCATGATACTTCAAAGGAAATTACTACATGAGCTCAGGAACACTTACAGAAGTCACCGTCTGTGAACATAGCTCACAGTATGATAGACTAAATCTCTATCACACTGATCAAATACAAAAGAAATTTCATCTCCCTGCACATCACTCCTTCAGATACCGTCAGGTTCAGGACTTCATAAACAAAACAAAACAAAACAAAACAAAAAAAAAACATACAAAAAAAAAGTACTTTTTAAGACATATCATGTTTTTATAATGTGCTGAATTGATCTATGTTGAACGTGACCAACATTCATTGACATTTCACAGGATATATGGACCCTGTGTCTCTCCTGTTGGAACAGCTGAGTCAGGATAATATCACTGATGCCAGCTTGAACAAACGTTATCATATCCTTGCATAGGTTGCAAGGAAAAACATTTTTATGTCTCAGATAAATGACGAAAACCCCACAGAGACATCTTGGCACAGAATTCTTATTCTTTTCAATCATCTTTGGGGCCTGTACTCCACTACTGGGCACATCTGTCACTACTGGTTTGCTCTTTGTTTTAAGCCTCATCTTAGTATCCAGAGTGTTCCCCGGCTTCTACCCCATGACAGCTGGGATAGCTTCCAGCACATTTTCTCAGTTCCGACATTTTAATGTTGGAAACATCCCAACTTTTGTGGAATTTTTTTGTACACTTAAGGAGGTGCAATAATTCATCAGCACGCCATATTTTATCCCATCACAGAAGCTGAGAAATTTTAGCACCTTGTTATTATATTTGATAACAAACTGAAAGCGCAATTCTGCTGATTAACTCAGCTTTCCCACACATGCATTAGTAAGACGCTTGCGTTGTGTTTAGTCTCCTAACTGTACAGGTGACCAACAACTCAGACACTGATGAAGGTGCAGCAATTTTTATCAACTCTAGTCTGAACAGAGCCTTCAGCTAAAATGTTTGGCTGTTCTAACTTCAGTACACCAACTCTGCAATACAGAGCAGTACAGTGCTGCCCTCTGCTGGATGACGCTGTGACACGTCACCGTTTTGTGACTCAAAACTGTGAGACCTGTCTATCTGTTTGAAAGTTCGGAAATTCTGAAAACCCCTCAGGGAGTAGAGAGATCGTCTGTGTGACAATTTTTCTTTCCGTGACACCAACATTTCAAACATTACACCCACTTTCTGGACATCTGTGTAAAAGCTCTTCCCAGCTACCATCATTCTACCCACCTTCAACTTCAGGCATCAAACGTCACCAGTTACAAGAACATTATCTTGTATTACAGTAGTGTTAACATGCACATTATTAAAAATGAATCAGACGTGATTGCTGCAGGCCTGCACAAATTGGATTAGCCTGTATTCTTTTTGGCTTGTAGAACTCGAGTATCACCATACAATATTTATTCTACTTCCCATTATCATCAGTGTGCAGCAGCATCCAATATGGCTTCATTCTGGGTGGCAGCTGGAACACTAGAGGTCAAACGCATTGGTTAACTTTTAAAACTACAAACTTTATACACTTACCAGCTATATTGTTAGCTAATGCAAATATCTAATCAGCCAATCACATGGCTGATTAGATATTTCAGTGCATCTATGCACAAGGACATGAACCTGCTATGAAAGACAGAAAATATCCAGAGAGCAGCAGTTCTTTAGGAGGAAATGCCTTGCTGATTGGAGACGAATAATTAGACTGCTTCAAGCTGCTGGGAAGGTTGTTAAGGTGTGTACTGGTTAACCTGTCATTCAAGCATTCTTGTGGGATGACACATCCAGGTGCCAGCAGCACCTGGATGTGGAATTGGTCTTAAGAGGTTTGATTTCTGCTGCAAAATTCAGTGGAAATGTGAAACATGAAAGAATGGTAAATGGCCTGTATTTGTATAGTGCTTTACTGCATCAGCCTTGCATCAACAGTTTAGGCTGGTGGTTTTGGTGTAATGGTGTAGACATTATTTTCTTGGTCCACTTTGGGCCTACCTCATGGTCATGATCAGCTATTACAGTATTGTTGCTGACCATGTTCAATCCTTTATGACCACAGTGCATTACCCAGGAAGATATTGTGCCACGTCACAAAGCTCACATCCTCTCAAACAAGTTTCCCCTCAATATGCCCCCAGCAGTCACCAGAATTCAATCCAATAGAGCAACTTTTTACTTTAATATCACATCATGGATACGCTGCAATTATGTGACGCTATCAAGTCAATATGGACCAAAATCTGATCTGCAAAAAATTAGGGTTGTTCTGAAGGCAAAACTGGGTCTAGGTGTTCCTAACAAAAAGGTAGATAGAATCGCATTTTTCTATTCTGCGCTATGCCTTAAAAAAAAAACAAAAAAAAAAACAAGTTCAACAGAGCCACTATAGCTTTGCTACTGACAACTTCAACATTTTATCCAAGGAAGTGGAGCTGCACATCACATCACTCACCGCAGTTTTCCTCGTCGCTGCCGTCAGAGCAGTCTTTTGAGTGGTCACACCTCCAGGCGTGACGGATGCAGTGGCCGTTCTTGCACGGAAACTCTGACGCAGCACATCTCGGTGACGCCTGCGGGAGGGTTTGAGCTAAACCACACAACTCCTCGGTCTCATCACGTCCATCTCTGCAATCAGTCTGCCTGTCGCAGACCCTGTTTCTGGGCAGGCAGGCATCAGACGGCCCACAGGAAAAGAAACCAGCAGTGCAGTTCATGCAGGAAGCCTCGTCGCTCCCATCGGCACAGTCATCCACACCATTGCATAAGAAATCCATTGATATGCACCTTCTGCTCTGGCAGGCAAATTCACCTTTGGTGCACCACACATGGCCTGTGAAGAGTCACAGCTAAAAGTTAAAACTAAAATTCAAGCATGCATGTCTATTGTGCGTGTGTAATTTATCTGAAACAGACAAGAAAACAAGAGCGTGATCCGACATAGTAAATGTGTCTAATGCTCCTAGTTATACTGGATTAACCTGGACTGGATTAGTCTCTTTAAAGTCTCCTGGCCTAACTGATGAACCCTGCATTTCTTAGTAGGACAGTGAGAATAAATTACTCACTTTTTTAGTTTTCCTGGCCAGCAGTCAAACCAAAACCTTTCAGGTTGGACTCACACATCCCCAAGCTCTAAACAAATATTCCAACCTGCTGGCTTCATTCACGTCAGCAAAGTTTATGTTTAACCTAAAATCACACCTAATCCTTTCAGAAGTACTCCCTCCTGCAGGGTTCTGTTTGGCAAACCCGCAGGCTGATGTACGTGATGAACACTAAATCTCTCTGGAATTCGATATCAAAGACTCTCATGACTTCAGCAGGATTAGAAAAACAGAATCTCAAATGGCATATTCCCACGCAGCAAGAGAACAGAAGATAATCTGTTCTGCAAAAGAAGTCCAAAAGGTGCAACAGTATACAATATGCCATAAATCTTGAGTAGGACAATTATTAACAGTGCAGATTTAGATCTATTAACATTATTAAAGTATCAGTCATGCATGGAACATAACATCTCAACTATGCTGCCTTATTAAAATTAAAATAAATAAATGGATAAAATGTTCAATTTTATTTTTAAAAAAATCATATTTAGAAAAAAAGTAAATTCTGCATAAGTTGCTGAGAAAGTTGTCCTAATGTTGTAATAGGCCAAACAGATTACACCATCTGTGTTGCTAAACACAAAGCAATGAGCATGTGTGTGATGAAGCGCATGTGTGCACTCACTGCAGTGGAGTTCGTCCGATCGGTCCTCACAGTCTGCATGTCCATCACACACCTTCAGGGTGGAGATGCATGCGCCATCGCTGCACGTGAATTCTCGCTGCTGGTGACAAGCGGGCACAAAGTGACCTGCAGCGCCTGGAAACGAGGCACATTGAGTGTTTTACTGCTGTGGGAAAGAGCTGATAAATTAATGAATTATTAAAAATAAGAAAGGACTTGTTCATTACATTGCTGACAAAAGAGGTATTTTAATAATATCCAAGAGTACTATATTTAATTTTTAAAAACCCATTCATTAACCTGCTAAAATCAACCGGCAACACGCACATTTTCCAAAAAGTTTCCCCCCCAAAAAAATCACATTAAATCAATCACAATGTGACAGGCTCTCGTACCAGGTTTGTTTCATGCAAATACATCATAATGATTCATTCTGCCCTAACAGACTGTGACTGTTCAAACATCGCATAATATAATTTTGTTTTTAGTGTTTTATGTTGACAGACTCGCGCACGCAACAACCCGAACATAAAACGCCTCGGCTTCTGAAGCACTGTTTGTCTATGGTTTAGTAACAGTAAAAGCATAAACACGTCATGAGTAACAGACCAAGAACAACCCCGCTCGCGCTGCAAGCACGCTTCATTCAAAGTAACAGGCGCTCTGCACGCGCCCCGAAAACGACATGCCGGTTCATTTCACACACACGCAGAAGCAGATTTTTCTTTCCACAACATACCCCAAATATAGAAGGAGAGACCCACGACCAGAAGAAATACAGCTCCAAGGTGTCCCATGTTCAACGTCCTCCACAGAAACGAGGCAGATGGCGCGCAAATATGACGCAAGAGCCGAGCCTGTCAACCTGTCAGGTCTCCGAGTTGGTACTCCGCCGTTCATACTTCGTTTCTTCGTCTAGTTGTGTTATTTTTATGCTCGTGAACTGGCTCGTGTTGAGTAGAAACTGCTGTATGTTTTGTACTTGTTTATCTTTATATCGTCGCAGGTTTTAACATGGAAATGCCTCAAACGGTCCACTTTGCTTTTCCAAGCTTCTCTGCCTTTTTCTGTATATTCAACATGTTTGATTATATTGATAAACAGACTTTAATAGAATTTGTGAAAAGGTTGGTTATATAGAAAATAAAGAAATGACATATATGACTCTGATTAATGTGTCTACATTATAATCAGTCCACGTCTTTGTGGACATTTACAGTATCTTCATGCAGCTGTGATATTTGTTGAGATCTCTCCTCGACGTTCACGTGAAATAACACCTTATAAAGTGCTTCCAGCTGAAATGATGACAAAATCCGTGCTGCTTGTTATGTGAAAAATCTGAAAGATGTGGCTGAATTGGACACAGTGAAAATCTTCTGAATTCTCAGTGTTTCCCTGTGTGTTCACGCAGTCTGCGCGCACACAAAAGACTTAGTGTTAGTTATCTATTTATTTATTTATTTGTTTTTTGCACTGCATTAGATAAGGTCAAAGTAGGGGTTTCAAAAATGACAATGTTCTCATTTGTGTTATTTGTGTGTTATAATCTTTATGAAAAAGTAAAAACAAAATGTAAAAATAAAAATTGGCATATGGATTTGTGAATGCAATAACTCAAGAACGAGGCAACGTATAATTTTCAAATCAATACCATGGTTGCATTTACTGAAACTCTCTGTAAGGTTTAAATCTTAGGGACCTTGACTTCAAGGCTAGAGCTCAACTTTTCTAAAAACAAAAAAACCCAACCAATTATTTAATAAAATCAATTTATTTCCAATTTGTATCAAATTAGGTCTGATTAAAGGACTGATGTGATGGTAAGTTGTCTGCTGCTCCGCTTTGAATATTGTTAAGAACTTGACACAGAGATTACTTAATGGATTTTAAGCAAAATGGTGCCTAAATTCAATGGCATATTTTGGCAGCTGTTTTTTTTTTTTTTTTTTGGATTTTCACAAGAATTGCTAGTTCTCCTAGAGTTTTGGCCACCCCAACAATCAAGTGATTCCCTATGAGCAAGCAATTAGCGACTCTGGGAAGGAAAAATTCCCTTCTAAGAGGAAGAAACTTCGAAAGAACCAGGCTCAGAAAGAGACAGCATTCTGCCGCGACTGGTAGGGACGGGCCTGTGCCTTTTACCCATTTCCAGGTAATGGATTGCCGAAATGTGATTTCCAATATTTAGACTATTGCAAATGGCTCGCCTGTGTACGAGTTTTCATTTTGAGGGACATTGAGCGGTCACTTGGAGAGGATGAGCAGAGCTTCAGCTGGATGTTTAGCTCATCGCTTCCCCCACTTACTCTCACATCTGTTCAGTACACGGTTGACCAAAACAATGAGCAGAAAGAGATAAACATAATATTTTATTCACATCTTCTATTGTACAAGATACAACCAACACTTGCTGTAGTCAGGGCAGGATGGAGACATAATGTTGACCCTGCAGAGTCTTGTCTTGCTGCTCAGAGGTAGGGCTGGTCTGTGGAGATTGGTGGCTCTTTATATACAGTGCCGGGAGTCACTGGAAGCTTTGAGGTCTCAGCAACTTGACTAAAAAAAATAAAATTAAAAAAAATTTAAAAAAAAGGAACAACAACAGAGAAAGAAGGGGAAAAAAAAGACCACAATATTTCAGCTAAAAACTACAAATAGCAAACTTCCATTGTCAGTCACAAGAAGATGTTTTGACAGGTGACATCAAATAGATGGATTACACTATTATTATTATGTATATGGCGCAAAAAACAAACACCTGAACTTGAAATACATGAAAATGCAGTGATCATTAACAAACCTGCCAGCAGTAAGAGCTTTCTGTGAGGACATCACGAGTGTGGGAGGGGCTGATTCTCTCCGTCCATCTCTGCTGTAGTAGTAGTTGTTGGCATACCTGTGGCTCGGGCCTACTGGCAGTTTGGGTGGTGGTTGTGTCCTGTTGGGATGAAGAAAAAAAAAATCTATTTTAACAGACTTTAACAATGTTGGTGACTTCCACATTTGCAGGCAAAATGGAAAATAGGTGCAGTTTACTGAAACGTGCAAAGATACCTGGAAATATAGAATTTAAAACAAAAACAGAGTTTTTGCTTTAAAGTCAATATTTTGTATGACCACCTTTATTCCTCCACACATCAAGAAACTCTTAGTCAAACTTCCTTGTCATTTCTTTATGTAGTCCTCAGGAATAGTTCTCCAGGCTTCTTGAAGCTCTGGAGAACTCTTCTTTGGATGTCGGCTGGCTTTTGTTCTGTTCTCTGTCAACATGATTCCACGCCATCTAAATAATATTGTGGTTCGGGCTTCAGGGAGGCCAATCCAAGCCTGATAGTGTTACATTGTGTGTTTTTCTAACCAGATTTGTTAATACTACATTGGTAGTGTGTTTGGGATCATTGTGAAGCTGTTGCCAGTCAGACACTGGCAGTGATGATGCTTTTTGTGCAATCATAACTCTAGCATTTTTGAGAAAATCTCAAAATACAGCCCCAAACCAGCACAAAGCTTTGATTTTTCTTTTACAGATGGCTGTAGACATTCACTGTGGTACTTCTCTCGTCCATATACATTGACAGCGATTTATACAACAAATTTGAATTCTTCGTTAGTTTTAAGTGGTTTAACAAACAAAATACAAACAAAAACAAAAAGCAAGTCTGGCAACCCACAGAGTCATTGCATCTCTCTGTTAACGGGGTTTTAGTCGTTGTTTCTAATATGTGAACACTTTCATTCGTGAGCGGTACGAGGGTAGCGCCTGTGGTCTTACCTCTTTGCAATCTCCTCATATCGCAGCTGCAGTTTGGCTTGCAGGTCATGCTGAAAAGGAAAAGGAAAGTCAATTTTCGACGAGTGCAAATCCCACACTGGTGAACTTCACCTCCTTCATAGTGTTTAGCTACCCCACAACGCTACTGCTAGCTAACGTCAGTAAGGGTTAGCTGGCTGTTAAACGTTTCCTTTGATAAAGTTTATTGCGACAAATCGTCCGGAGGGCTATTACATCATATTTAGAGCAGAAAACTACTCCGTTTTAAAGTGTGACGAATGTTGTTGCTTACCCCTGATAAAAAATTTCGCAGCCTCTGAATGAATTTAGTAGCAGTAGCCATGTTAGCTGTTGTGAAGGACACGGGTCTTCTTCGTTCCTTTTCCCAGGTTTCTCAACACATTGCTGACACCTGCCGACCAGCAGGGGAAACTGCAGCGTAAAAACGTGCATTTTAGAGACTTTTGTTGTTTTACAATTTATTTATGTACTCCGAGGGCCAAATTAACTTAGATAAAGTGGATGAACACAGACACTCTGTACAACTAATCTTTATCTTCTTTAGTAAAGGCCTGGCAGAGCAGCTCATAATTTTTTTTAAAAATTACAGTATTTTGTCCAATTACTTTTGAGCCTTTAAAAAAACAGGACGTGTGTATAAAAATGACTGTAATTCATTTTTATACACACAATTTTCAAATCCCTGTATTTAAAAGATGATAATCTGCATATTGATTACATCTTGATTTACAGTCCACTGTGATGGTGTACAAATCCCCAACTACAAACATTGGTGTCTTTGTTCAACAAATTATGGCCCTAACTATTGCTATGCCAGTATGGACAGTAGTAAATTTTGACCGAATTCAAGTATTACCTGCTTGAAACTGCAGAACTCCTACGGATTTTAAAGTAAAACATTTTTGTTACTAGGTTAACCTCTGGACCCTTTATCCTACAAGTATCCTATCTTGGACAGACATGCATACATTTTTATTGGTATGCATACAATACACAGCTTGATCTATTATCAGTAGGTAAAGTTGTAAAACTTATGAAAAAATTCAAAGTCCAGAATTTATGGCCTCCTTCAGATTTTCCAAAGTGATCTGTGAGCTGGATCAGAGTCCAATTCTAGACCCTGGCCCTTACGTTTGAGACACCTGCCTTAAAGGGAAGCCTTAATAACCTTCACAGTGTAATTTTGCTTCATCACATTTGTCTATTGATGAAGTATTTATATAGTGATATAGTGGAATGGTTGCTTGTAGAATTACAACACCTATACTGATGAAAAGGATTTGAATGGTCTGATCTGGTACATCAATGTAACAATAAGGCAGATAACTGTACGCAACACTCAGAGAAGAATCAAAGGGAAATACAAAGTTTATTTGTTGCACAAGAAAACACAGTAGAGGGCGACATCGCCGGTATACCATGCAGTCAAGTATTACAGCTGTGTGCTTGTCTCATGCAGCATGCACTGGACAGAAGAGTCCACAGGAGAACAAATGCACTTGTACGACACTTTGACCTGCCAAACTTGTTCTTTAAGAGTACGCTCAACAGAGGCTGAAAAATCCCTGTGGTGGACTTCAGCAAAGCATTTTTTTTTAACACATACAAGGTTATTAAAAAGCAACCAAAACATTATCCCTCATCATGTTTACATATTTAAATTGGCTTTTCCTGTATGCAAAAAGAAACCTCTAATGTAAATATATATTTTATTACTCATCTTTAACACTTTTACTTTTGGTGTAAAGCATTTTTCTCATGCACATAAGAACAAATATGCATGTTTCCATCCATCCCTTTTCCCCCACCTCCAATTAATTAATATTTAAAGCTTCTTTTTGAAGTCTGAACAACAAGTCCCAATGATCTCGTTCTGCAGGTACATGCAAATATCGAAAATGCTTCTGAGCTTGGTGCCAAACTACTCATTAAGAACAGTGTCTTTAAAACTAAACATAAAAAACAAACGGATATGCAGCTTCTATGAATGTCGTTTCCTTTGCGAGTATCAAAGAGGATAGTTTCATCGTGTACAGCCACAGAATATAAAATGTTTGTACAGTACACAGCATGTTTGTTCATTGTAAACAATTCTGTCAGACTGCAAAAATAACTGAGTGGTCCGTCTGTTTGCGTCACTAACACAACAACATCATCCCGTAAGGTTTTCATCACAAGATTTAAGGTTTTTTTTTTCCCTTCTATGGTTTTTAAGGAAGAAGAGGGGTTGAAGTAACACAACAGCTGTTTAGAAAGAGAAGACTCAGAGTAAAGTTAGTACAAAAGCCAGGAACAGCCACTTACAAAGAGGACGACAACTCTCCAAACGTCATGTCTGTTGTGGAGAAAATGTGATGTGCAGCCAGTCTGTGCAGCTGTCAAATACTGCCTGAATTTAAAAGACAGAATTCCCAAAAACTCCCTCTTGCCAGAAATTGTCTTCGTGCATATTATGTCCTTCAGTACACTTGGAATTATACACACTCTTGTTACCAAAATATACATCAAAATTTGCACAATACAAAGACAAAAAACCAAAAACACTTGTTCAAAGAAGCCCTGATTTCACTGTAAATATGTTTATCTCAGTTTACCTTTCACATTCGGTTACAAAAAACTTATGTCTAAATGTCATTAGTGCACTTTTCCCCTTTGGATGTAAACAGCACTGCACAGCACATGAAGTAGGACCAGGGCGTTTACGGATGGTCTCTTTCACATGCACATGTGGGAAAAAATAATGATTAAAATGGAAAAACGCTACAGCTTCTGGAAAAGGTGAAAACAACAACAACCCCATAACGCACTTGTACGTACTTGTGCTTGCAAAAGTCCAACACGTGTCAGAGTAAGTAAGGAAACCTGGCCAAAAAACGAAAGTCAAATAAAATGAGTGTTTTAAACGCTCCCTTCCATGTTCTGAAGTAAAACGGCGTGCTGTGAGATGAACGCGCCCGATCAAAGAGTTCGACTGATAAACTCACAGCACACAGAAAGGTGGACGTGGATCATCCGGAGCTTCAGGCTCGGCGTCTTTTTCCACAATAGCAGTGGAAACGAACAAACAAAAACCCCAAACAAATCTTCCTAGTGACTGAAAATTACAAGTAACATTTCTGCCTTCAATGATATGGCTTAGAGGACATTGCACAAGATGCCATGGCACATAAAAACCCTTCGGCTCCGTATCTTCATAAGAGAAGACAAAGGTGGGTAGTGTCTCACCGCGTTTGCAACATTATTCTCAGCAAGAATAAAAAAAAAAAACAATGCCGTTCCCGTGAATTCACACTGTGAGGAACATGACCAACACAACAAGCTGTGCAAGATTAAAGTACATGAAGGGATAAAGCCATCAAGGAAACATGGACCAAACATCTTCAGAGCCTCTTCTTTGATACGACCGTTTTATTAACAGTTGTTTTTCTCCCCTGCATTCTAGTTTGAGCGTAGTAGCTTCAGTTTTACTCCTTCTAAAGGATGCATCAATACAAATCCATGCAGTACTGTAGCCATCAGCTGCAGAGATAGATCCAATGACGTGTCAGTCATGTTGCTCACAGCGTGAACCAGAGATCGTTTTAGGTTCAGGAAGACCTACAGCAGTACTACAAACACACACAGACACTGAAGAAGAAAAAAAAGCGACCTTGACTCCTCGTACCTTTTGGTCCAACAGTTTTACGCAGCATTAACACTTCTACTCTGTACCAGAATTTATTTAAAAAATAGACAACTTTTGTTTGTTTTTTTAGAAAACAATCCATTCAGAAGACATAAAACCACATTTTATGGATACAAAAATGTTGAGCCTTGGCTGGTCAACCCATGAGAACTTCTTTCTTTTCCCCTGTTACAAACGCATCATGAAATGTAATAAATAAGACCAGAAAGGTCAGCGATGCCTGAAGGCAACTGTTTTTTTTACAAAACAAAATTCAAGTAAAAGTTTCTCCCGCTCTTTCAGCCCGACAACTTTGAGAATGACTTAACATCTTCGTCACCCTTGAAAGACAAGAGCAGGTTTTAGGAGTACAACGGCGAGCTGTCACTTTCTCAGGTGCCCTTTTTGTGTTTGCTCTCTGCACTCTGGTGTCTTCTCTGGTGCAATTTTAGGACCCGTGGAAGTGGTTTCTGCTCCCTGCCTGCAGCTCATGTTGGTGAGAAGACATCCTGTTTGTTCCCGCGGAGATGCTGTGACGTCCACCTCCACCTCGGGCTTCTCACCAGAGTCCTCTCCATCTGAACACGGCTCCCACTCGTCTTGCTCCTCGCTCTCCGTAGAGCCCTGCACAGCTATCTGCGGCACAAGCGTGAACCTCCTCACCACGGGGACGTCCATCTCGATGTCCTGACTGCTTTGGGGTCGTGTCACAGTCCAGGCCGCTCTGTGCTGCGTTTGAGCCCCTGGAGGTGTGCTGCTCCCCGCTGCATTACTGCTGCTTTTCTCCTCTGGCTCGTCGAAGCTCACTTCCTGCACTGCCTCCTGCTTCTTAAAGGAGTCTCTCCGCTCTGACAGGTTCAGCTTCCGCATCACAACCAGCTGCTCTGATCGTTCAATCCTTTGGCTGCTAATGTACGGCCCAAGTCTGCTGTGGTCAACCCCAATGTAAGCGATGCCACAGGCTGCGTCCATCTCTGAGTCGCCCAGCAGGTCAGCCTCACCGTAAAACGGCACTTCCAGCGTGTGCCTGCGGGGGGCTTTTGACTTCTTGTCAGCGTGATATACTCCAGACAGTTTCTCCGCTGACTGCACCCTCTTAAGCAACGGTGAACGAGGCGGCTCTGCACTGCGTGGCCGGACGACATGCCTAACGATGGTGGGGGGAGACAGGGTTTTTCCGTGGTACGTGTGAAGGTTTTTGGCGAAGCCTGGCAGAGGAGAGGGCGAGCGCTGTGGGGAAAGCGGCTGATTAGAGGATGAGGAGCTGCTGCAGGCCAGAGGCGAGGGGGGGATGTTGCTGGTGGATTTGCGGCGGCCCACTTTGCTGTAGCGTTGCGGGCTGAGTTTAGAGCCCAGGCCGAGCGTGATGGGCCGGCTGTGTGTGGCGGGAGAGCTTGGAGAGCTGGAGCAAGGCGACGTACTCTGTGGTGAGTTATTCTCTGGAAAGTAGAGGCAGGACTGTTGAAATACTCACACTACAAGCTGCAGTTTGCAGCAGGGCAAACAACACTTTTAAATTTCAATTCTATTTCAGTTCAGTTTTATTTATGTAGCACCAAATCACAATAACAGTCACCTCAAGGTGTTTAATATTTTAAGGTAAAGACCCCACAAAAATACAGAGAAACCTCAACAATCAGACGACTGCCTATCACAAGGCACTTTGGCAACAGTGGGAAGGAAAAACCCCCTTTTAACAGGAAGGATCCTTTAGGCTGAGGGAGGGGCAGCCATCTGGGTATTATAAGACCTTCAGTGTACCTGCAGAATCTCAAATGACTACATTTCCTTAATTACCGTGGCCCTGATGGTCAGGTGCGGGGCTCCGGCAGGGTGTGGAGGGCCCCGGGGAGAGGCTGTGGGTCGGGGAGCCTGGAAGACTCTCACTGGAGGAAACAGAGTGATGAAGACCTGAGGAGAAGCTGCGACTGCAGTGCATCACTGTGCTCTGCTTGGACAGCTTCTTAAAGATGGTCCGTCGCCTAGAAGGGACGATATATAATTCACTGTTGTAGCTTACACTTGAAGGAGAAAGAGCCTCCCAGAGTAAACAGATGATGAGTAACACAGCAGAGCTGCAAAGACAGAGAGAGAGAAAAAAAAGAAACCCAGAACCCAGTCAGATGCTCACCTGTCATAATTATCTCTCCTCTTGCTCTTCTTGCTGCGGCGAGCCATCTTCCCTTTGTGTTTGGTCTTTCGTGCAGGACCGATTTTAATAGAAGTGTTCTCGAGCGCTATGGTCTGAAGGGCCACCTTGTTGCCGCTCTGCACGTTTCGTGAGAATGAAAGAATTTTTACAGACCTTTCAACACAGAAGCAACTTAAAAAGCAAAGTTCAAGTGCCACGCAGCTCCGAGCTGTACCTTCAGCAGCAGTTCGATCATCTCTGTGTGGACCAGGCCTTGGACAGACTCTCCGTTCACGTGGGTGATGAGGTCTCCAGTGCAGAGGCCTGCCTGGTGAGCCGGGCTGCCCTCCTCCACACTCTATTGCGATGGTGAAGTGAGTGAGTTTCAAACTGAGCATTACATAACAACCTTTTTATATCACTACCTTCTAGTTTTGGATCACCAAAGCAAAGCAAAATATTTGGAACACGCTACAGTTTACAAACACAGGTTTCAGATCTTTGATCTGTTTTAAGGCTTGTGGTTAAAACCTACCGACACCATGTGATGCACGGTGTAGACGTCGCTGTCGCCCATGTACACACGGATGGCCTGCAGGGTGAAGCCGAACTTCTTCCCTGAGGTGTGGATGATGATTGGTGGCCTCAGGCTGCCGGGGCTGAATGACAGATCCCGGTTTGGGGACGAGTCGCGGGATGAGGGGTTGGAAGACAGTGAGCGTGGGGAGATGGGACCGGGGTGGAGGCCACTGGGTGAATCGTCTGAAACAAACACACAGTTTAGAGATAAATAGACTCATAATCTCACATTTTATGACTCAAATTAGAAGGCCAGTTTTAATTCCACAATTAGAAACAAAAACTGCTGTCTATGGATTACATGTTTAGACTATATCTGCAGAGGCTCTCTGTCAAAGCGGAGCAATAAAAACCAAACTGATTCTGCTGGATTTAAAGTAGTTATGATAACCTTCTGCACCTGTAGTGATGATGAGAGACAGGGCTGAGACAGAGGCAGACTTGGGAACCTTTCCTCCGCAGGGAACCCTCTGCCTGTCTGGCGTCTCCAGCTGGTTACCGAAGCGCCGAGGGCCTGCCGTGTCCTTAGGGGATGACTGCTTCCCGCCGGTACTGTTGCTGCGAATCCTGATCCGCCGAAGATTTGACACCACCACCTCTGCTGCGGACAGAAGGTGTTAAGTGTGAATGTTTCTGGCAGAAGCACCTGGACGTGTTATGAAGAGATGTGTTAAAATAAAAAAAAGTGGATTTACCTTCATCATCAGTGGAGAGGGCAAACCGGGGCATCGTCTCCAGGCTGTGAGTGCTGCTCATTACCAGAGGACTGGTGCTTCTGTCAGACTGGGAGGAACTGGAGGAGGCCCGGGGGCGAAGACTAAAAACAGTAAAAGCACACAAAAAAATGTTGAACTCATAGATCAGCTGATTGAGGATCTGTTTTCATGCAGACCCACAAACTCAGCCACCTGTTTATTATATTATGAATACTATGAAACGTGCAAAAATACGAAAAAGAAACAAGAATAAAGAGGAATAGCAGGTGTCCACATCTTCTGTTTACCTGGCCATGCGTCCAGACTGCCTGTGCTCAGCACTGCCATCTGCTGGGCTTGGCGAGGCCCCGAGCCCTGCCGCATCCCCGTGGTCCTCTTTGTCCTCGCTGTGGCTGCGGTCGGAGGAGAAACTCAGGTTGGACGGTGTTGCCAGGTGTTCTGTGCTGCTGTAAACCTTGATGACAAACAGGTGAAAAGGTGTCAGTTAAGATCTGACTTTTCAAATTTTTTGGCACTCTTACAGCAGATTCTTACTGCAGCGGTCTTTACCTTGCTGAAGCGATGAGACCAGGAAGCAAACTGTCGGATTTCCAAGGAAGACTCTTCGTCGTTAGTTTCGTCGTCTTCGTCAGAGGCCAAATGATGATAGCGATCCAAACGAGCTGAATATGGCAAAAAGGGAAGATGCTCTCATTTAAGAGAAAGTCAAACTTCATGGTATAATCCCGAGAAAAACTCATCGCTCTGCAGTTTTATCTTAGCTCGCCCGTATTATATTCCAGCTAAATTTAACCTGCATCCCATCTCCAACACCCACAATTATGGACAACGTTTTGCTCTCACTACCATGTGAAGTCAAGATTACACAGAAAAATAAACCACAAAGAGACTCAGCAGGAACTCACTGTCAAAGTAGCTGGTATCATCCTCGGCCTCCAGCTGAGGGATGAACTCGGCTTTCTGTCGGAGGAGTCCGTTCCAGTCCAGCCCCAAGAAGAAGGGGTGCTGCTTCACCTCTGAGGCTCCACCTAAAAACATTCAGTTAAACACTGGATTAGGATCAGGGTGAAACTCCTCTTGCAAACATGTTTACTTCATTCTTAGTTTCACTTTTTTTAAAATTCTTAAAATGTAATGTCCCCCTTGCTATAAACCTTGTTTTTCTGATTTAGCTGTACAGACCTGTATAAAAGATCCCTGCTGTAATTTATCAGCATTACCTGTTCCCAGCCGGTCCAAAGGGTTCTGCCTCAGCAGGCGGGTGATCAAATCCTGTGCATCAACAGGTAAGGCATCCTCTCCTTCAGGCCAAATGATTTCATCTGACAATCAGAGAAGATAATAAATAAAAGTACAAAATTAAATATTAATTAAAACCAAATTTACAGTCTTACAAAGACATTAAACAGCAAGTCAGAATGTTTGTGTTTGCCAAAGCATAAGCTTGCCCAGGACTGATGTGGTTAAGATTCTGAGAGTGAAGCAAAGTTGTAGACTTCTGTGCCTACGTCACTGCTTGTGTTTTCAATTCAAATAAAAGGAAAAAGAAACTAGTTTAACATAAAGATTTGATCTCAGTGGCTATTCTATGCTGTGATTCTATTTTTTAAACCTGATGCTCGATTTTTAAGTAGAGAATTCATTCATTTCAAGACGTACCACTGACAACTTGTCCAAAAAGCTCTTCGGGAGTGTCTCCAAAAAACGGGACGCAGCCGACCAGAAATTCATAAAGGATGATCCCCATCGCCCACCAGTCCACTGGCTTCCCATAGCCCTGTCTGAGGATCACCTCTGGGGCAATGTACTCTGGAGTCCCACACACCTGAGGAAGTAAACCAGCAAACATCAGTTTGGATCAAGTGCCTCTACAATCACTGCTGTCCAAAAGTGACAGGTGATTCATCTCTTACACCTGAAGTTGTCTCACCTGCTTGTCAACAAACTCTCTTGTGTCTTTCTCTATGTGACCTTCATACAGGTTGGTCGTCATGTTCATCAGGCCGATTTTAGAGAGACCAAAGTCAGTCAGCTTGATGTGGCCCATAGATGTAATCAACAAACTGTTGGGGGAAAGAAGACGTCAGTGTAAGCGGCGCATTTTACAATTTGTCAAGAAAATGAGGATAAGGGCTGAATTACAGAAAAATCAAGACTCTACATGTGCCCGCTCACAGACCCAACTATGTCAACGGATCCTAATGAAAGCAAGAAAAGCAAGACGGAAGAGCTGAGTGAAGGTGATGTTGGAGATGTCCTTACTTGTCAGGTTTAAGATCCCGATGCACGATGCCGTAGTTGTGAAGGTACTCCAGAGCCAGGACCGTCTCAGCAAAATACATCCTGGACATTTCCACAGGCAGTGGGCCCATGTTTTTCAGCAGGTTGGCACAATCTCCACCTTAAAAGAACAGAACACCTTAAAAAACAACTAAAATCCCAGTAACAGCAGTGATCCTAACACACCAACTGTCCGAGGCAGTAATGCACAGACTCTTATTCTCAGACTCTCTGCATTGGCACTCACTGAAACCGGGTCTTGTTTAAGCTAAGCTAAAATGTTAGAGACATAAAACTGTAACAGCCCCCGCAGCCTCTCCCTTCTTTACCTTCTACATACTCCATGACCATGCAGAGGTGACGTCGTGTCTCAAACGAGCAGAACATGGAGACAACAAAGGGGTTCTCAGCAAAAGTTAGGATGTCCCGCTCCACAAACGCCTGCTGGATCTGGTTCCTCAGCACCAGGTTCTGACGGTTTATCTTTTTCATGGCAAAGCGCTGACGGGTCTCCTTGTGGCGAACCAGATACACCGCCCTGCCAAAAACCAAACAAACCTCATTAGCTCAATTACCTGGAAACGGGTAAAAGGCACAGTCACAGTGGCTCACAAAAACGTGCACAAAAAAGGTTGAAATTGAGGCAAACTGCATCAGAATAACAACAATAAAAACTACTTCCAACTAAATGTATTTTCCGCTTCCTGACACCATTTAATCTTTCATCTTAGCTTTGCGACACTTTGCAAATAAACAAAGTGTCGCAAACAAACAAACATCATTTCTAAGATGAAGCAGTGAAATGCAGTTAAACAGACTTGTGCTCTTACCCATAAGCTCCGTTACTTATGAGTTTGATGGTCTCAAAATCACTCTCAAGAGGTTTCCTTCGAGTTGGAGTCAGCGTCTGTGGGCTCTTATTCTGTGGCTGTTTACGCCCATGTGAAAAATTAAATAAGCAGACAGAAGCAATGCTGTGATTAATGCTGATTGCAGATTAAAAGCCAACTACTACTCCAAATACTAATTACACCTGCAATCTACTTAACCAAAATAACATTGATTTTAAATATTTTTGGCATCCTTTCACAATAAAAAGAGTCACCGTTTCCTGATCCGCTTTAAACACATTCAGCACAGCACGGTGGGCAGATCTGAAGAAGCGTGTGCACTTTTCATCTTTGGTAAATGGACTGATTCTACTTTACCTGAGCACTCAACATTAAATCATCTCCTCTCCCAGTATAAACACACTAAAATATAAATAATGGCTCCTAATAAATGTACAGCAGGGAACAGCGGCAGTGTGAACTCTTCCCTGCCACACACTGTCCAATACTGTACATTTATTAAGATCCATTATTTGAATTTTAGCATATTTCAATACTTGGTTTTTGTATTTATTCTAGTTATTTATACTGTTTTAGCTATTGTTTAATAGCACGCTGCATATACTGAGACCTAAGATGCTGTGTTTAATTTCTAACATGTCAAATGGTTGAATAAAGCTCAGCCTGAGTCTGTAATATTATTTGAACTTATTGAATTAGTCAGTTCACCTCCACAGAAGCATCTGTTTCCACTGACACTGACGCTGAGGGCGAGGGACTGGCATCATACTGTTCAAGCTGTACCATGTCTAGAAATAAAAGAAGAAGAGGCTTTAATTTGGGTTTCCAACATTTCTGCACCGATCACTTAAAAATGCAGTCTGCTCTTCATCTAAGTCAGGACTGTGTATTTGTTGCAGTATCATAAAGCATAATAATAATAATCACCTACTCGGGGCAGCATGTTACTTAACCCATGTCTGAAACAGGCTTTAAAAAAAACATCACATATGAGCCACATCACAGGCTTCGCTCGATAACTGATTAACTTTACCTTCTAACGGGTCGCGTGTGAGGCCCAGCTGGCTGATGATGTACCGCGGGATGTCGGTCTTGATTCCCTGGCCGACTTTGGCGTGGCCTTCTGCCGCTTCGAGTAGGTGGTAAAACTCTTCTGGATCAAACTCCTGTCACCAGCATCCAACAGCAGTGTAATTAATGCAGAGTGTCGGGAAACTGAAAGGCATCCAAGATGCCATTTGATTTACTACTAAAAATCCTAAACAAAGCTATGCGCAGAGCTGTCGGGGTAAGGTTGCCGACTCAGATCAGATTTGTGTTAATAAATGGCTGATTGTTGGAGATGACAAACTTGGTATTCGATTGACAAATTTAGGTAGCTTACCAGACATTCGAGGAGCCGAGCTGGTCGAGAGATTATGATGAGGATCTTTCTGACTAGCTGGGTGATGACGGTTACCTCTTCACTTTCAGAGCGCTCATAGGCCTGGAAAACACAAGGAGCCATCAGGAGACTCAACTCAACAGATTTCCAGTTTCAGAGAGGGACTGCAGACGGTTTGGGTCTGAGCGGCAAAAACATGGCTTACATTTACGATAAAGTTTGACCAGTTATTTGTGTGAACATGAGGCGACTGTGATTAAAATGGCTTTAATTTAAAAATGTTAAAATCGCTGAACGAGCGTCTACATTTTAGTCACAACTTGATCTCTGTGCTTTTAATCCACCGTGGAGGTGCACAAAAGCAAAAACTGTGTCACTGTCATTTAATATTGAGAAACTGCATGTGCCAAAAGGATCATCAGGGATTATACAGTGGGGCAAAAAAGTATTTAGTCAGCCACCGATTGTGCAAGTTCCCCCACCTAAAATGATGACAGAGGTCAGTAATTTGCACCAGAGGTACACTTCAACTGTGAGAGACAGAATGTGAAAAAAAAATCCATGAATCCACATGGTAGGATTTGTAAAGAATTTATTCGTAAATCAGGGTGGAAAATAAGTATTTGGTCAATAACAAAAATACAACCCAATACTTTGTAACATAACCTTTGTTGGCAATAACAGAGGTCAAACGTTTACTATAGGTCTTTACCAGGTTTGCACACACAGTAGCTGGTATTTTGGCCCATTCCTCCATGCAGATCTTCTCGAGAGCAGTGATGTTTTGGGGCTGTCGCCGAGCAACACGGACTTTCAACTCCCGCCACAGATTTTCTATGGGGTTGAGGTCTGGAGACTGGCTAGGCCACTCCAGGACTTTCAAATGCTTCTTACGGAGCCACTCCTTTGTTGCCCAGGCGGTGTGTTTTGGATCATTGTCATGTTGGAAGACCCAGCCTTGTTTCATCTTCAAAGTTCTCACTGATGGAAGGAGGTTTTGGCTCAAAATCTCACGATACATGGCCCCATTCATTCTGTCCTTAACACGGATCAGTCGTCCTGTCCCCTTGGCAGAAAAACAGCCCCATAGCATGATGTTTCCACCCCCATGCTTCACAGTAGGTATGGTGTTCTTGGGATGCAACTCAGTATTCTTCTTCCTCCAAACACGACGAGTTGAGTTTATACCAAAAAGTTCTACTTTGGTTTCATCTGACCACATGACATTCTCCCAATCCTCTGCTGTATCATCCATGTGCTCTCTGGCAAACTTCAGACGGGCCTGGACATGCACTGGCTTCAGCAGCGGAACACGTCTGGCACTGCGGGATTTGATTCCCTGCCGTTGTAGTGTGTTACTGATGGTGACCTTTGTTACTTTGGTCCCAGCTCTCTGCAGGTCATTCACCAGGTCCCCCCGTGTGGTTCTGGGATCTTTGCTCACCGTTCTCATGATCATTTTGACCCCACGGGATGAGATCTTGCGTGGAGCCCCAGATCGAGGGAGATTATCAGTGGTCTTGTATGTCTTCCATTTTCTGATGATTGCTCCCACAGTTGATTTTTTCACACCAAGCTGCTTGCCTATTGTAGATTCACTCTTCCCAGTCTGGTGCAGGTCTACAATACTTTTCCTGGTGTCCTTCGAAAGCTCTTTGGTCTTGGCCATGGCGGAGTTTGGAGTCTGACTGTTTGAGGCTGTGGACAGGTGTCTTTTATACAGATGATGAGTTCAAACAGGTGCCATTCATACAGGTAACGAGTGGGGGACAGAAAAGCTTCTTACAGAAGACGTTACAGGTCTGTGAGAGCCAGAGATTTTCCTTGTTTGAGGTGACCAAATACTTATTTTCCACCCTAATTTACGAATAAATTCTTTACTTTCTTTACCATGTGGATTCATGGATTTTTTTTTTTCACATTCTGTCTCTCACAGTTGAAGTGTACCTCTGGTGCAAATTACTGACCTCTGTCATCATTTTAAGTGGGGGAACTTGCACAATCGGTGGCTGACTAAATACTTTTTTGCCCCACTGTATGTCTAAGGGAACCCTAACTGATCCAACAGGCAAGTACAGTTTATCACTATTAGCACCATTTCATCCACCCCTGAAAAAAAAGCTATAAAAAAAAGAGAAATACAAGAGCACTGCTTTATGGGGAAACAGTGAAATAAAAATAAATATAAAATTCTAAGGAAGTGGATAGGGCTTTAACAAAAACATGAAAACAGGTGCCGCCTGATAGAATTACATCAGAAATGACGCCACTTCAAACGAAGAGCAATTATCAGAATAATCCGCGGTGGGTGGGCGGAGTCTTCGTGAGTCATTTTCAGTTTCTTCTATAATAACAGAGAAACACCCTGTTCTGGTGACGATACAGCAGCACAGCACACTGTGTATTTGTGATCCAGTCATATGAGAGCTAATTGAAGCTTCCTGCACAACAAGACTATTACTAATCTCAGCCACCTGTCAAATATGAGGATACAGACTCAAGAAAGTGGCCCTAAAGGAAATGTTGCTACTACACCTGTCTACCAGCATTTCTGAAACATGAGATACTCTTTCACAATCTGCCAAGCTTCCTGTGGCTGTGATCGTCATTTCTGTCTACACTTAGGTTTGTGTGGATTATATTTTAATCTTCTGGTAGTGAGTGTAGTAATGTGTAAGTTAAGAAAGACAGCAGTTACTCAAACCTTACGGTCACAGGCTTTCTCCTGCCTGCTCTAAACTCTTGTTAAAGCTTTTCTGTTGTACGTAACTGTGATACAGGCCATGTCTGTGCCTGAAATCACTGCCTAGTGCTATCCATATTTACAGTGAGTACTGCTATACCGTACAAAGTGCAGTATCCCCACAGTTCCTCGTGATCAACACTGACGAACAAAAGAACAGATCGATGAGAAGACAAAGAAAAGTGGATTTTAAAACAAATGTACACAAAAATATTTAGCCAATAAACAGACATTATTTTTGCTACTTAACAGCTGAGCTGAAAGGGGAGGCTCTGACACAGAATCAGAGGATCAACAGTTAGCCCAGAACAGGCCTAAATGGGGGTAAATGGTAAAAGTTTTACGTATTTCCCGGAATGAAGAGGAATATCTTCATCAGATAATTAATGATGCTATCAAAAAGTGTTTTTGTTACTGTGCCCTATGACCTCCTTCTATGCCGGACAGAAATCCTACTGTCTAGCACCTGGTCAGCCCTCTCAGGATTCTTTAACTGTTGTCAGAATCAGATGTAAATGTGCTGAAGGTGCTTTCAGCTACTGTGGTCCTGTTCTTTGGAACAAGCTGCCTGCTGACCTGAGATCAATTACAACTGTGTACAAATTCAAAAACAGACTTAAAACCTTTTCATTCACCCAGCCTTACAGGTGTTGTTGCTTTGTTGTTGTTTGTTGTTTTTATTTTGTTTTCACTGCCTTAAGGTATCATTTTTATGTTTTTGTCTTCTTCTTGAATTTACATGTAATCAAATGTAATCAATAAAATTGCTACTACTACAACACGTTTTTTTGGCAAACTGGAAAGCTCTCCGGGTGGTTCAAAAAGGTCGTCCAGGAAATCGCTTCCTTACTGCAGGAACTTCAAACACCCGCTGTCTCAGAAAAGCCCCCAAAATTTTGCATGACTCATCACACCCAAATTATAATTAGTGTAAAGTGCTCTCATCAGGCAAGATAATAAAATCAAGGACAAATAGACTAGAAAAACATTTTGTACCCCACAGCCAATAAAGCATTAAATGCAGTTTAAGCATAGTTTGTAATTGTTATGATGGGACCAGAGCACAATCACAAACCCGAAGAAGTCCAGATATGGGAAATAGAGAGCAGTGAATGATTATTAATAATTGTTACTAAAATAGGCTATAGTCTTTATGTTTATATCCTTGCTCTCATTCCCCTTTATTGTATCTGTAACATGCAACTTCTGCCGGTGCTGTGCTACTGGAAACTGAATTTCCCGGAGGAACACACCCGAGGGATTAATAAAGTTTCATCTAATCTCTAACCTCTAATCTAGTCCAGAGCACTGTTCAGGTGTTTCTTTCACAAAGCTACTTTTTGTGCATTGCTTCCTGTAATGTACAAGATTTTATAACAAATTAATAAAAAATGTGTCACTTTTCAGGCAACACCGCAGCCGTGTATCCACGTGGAGGGCTGGAGCCTGCGCAGCTGTCACAGGGTGAGACGCGGGACACCCCTTGGACATGTCCCCAGCCTGTCACAGGGCCCCCTGCATATACTGCATGACAAAGACCCAGAGAAAACTTTCTGGAAAAAACTGTTGCCCTTTTTAACAAAGTGGCCTTGGCACACAAATCAAGTCGTGCGTGTGTGTGCGTAAATATATGACATTTGCTCCACTGTGCGGGAACAGACTTATCAGTTCAGCTGAAGTACAGAGAGTTAGCCGTGCCTGCTGTCTGAAAGCACGCAGAGAAACACGGGAAGAGGTTGCTATAGAAACTAACACAACATGCATAAGACCTGTGACAAAAGTGCCTCTCAGCATCACTGAAAATTTCCACTAAGAGATCTATTGTGTGTGCCGTTGGCTATCACTGGAGAGGCATGCCTGATTGCACATTTCACCGGGGCTCGATCAATCCTCTTTCAAAACGTCATCACACCCGAATTAAAGAGTTCAGCATCAGTTCATCAGCTGCTGCTTAAAACCAGAGAGAGCATTTGGCCTGCACCGCTTCTCTCATCAGTCCTGCAAAACCTCCAGTGTAACTGGAAAGCATTCACAGGTCTTTACTTGTTCCACATTTTGTCATGTGACAGCTTTGTTCCAAAATGGATTCAGTTAATTAATGACAAAATACTGGTGGTGGCCAGTTACCCCTCAGCTTCCTAGAAGATACACCTCAGCAGTGTGGATGCCTTTCAGATGCACCCTATGTCAGATTGAGGGATTCTCACCTCGTGTAGCAGCTTGTCTAGCTTCTCCTGCAGCTCAACAAAGTAACGAGAGGTAACCAGGCCGTTCTGGGACTTATCCAGACAGTCTCTGACCAGCTCCACCAACTGGTGCTGGATGAAGCCCAACACCCCGTCAGCCAGCCGGAGGGAGCTGTCTGGAGAGTAATGTGTGACAATCTCCAACAAGCGCTCCTCCATCTGGGCTGTGGCCTGCAGGGAGCACACAAACACAGAGTTAGAACAATTAAACGAGCACTGATAATCATTTTTTAACCCCTCTCTACAGCAAATTAAAAAGAATTTCTCCAAATGTTGAAAAGTGGGCTTTAAAAGCTTGTTTAAAAGCATTTCTCCTTATTGAAACAAAACCAAAACCCAAAAAGGCTTCAGGACGCTCCACACAACAACAGGAGAAATGCAAAGTGTGTTTCTGGTTTGAATATGTCTTCGTTGAGAATGCAAAGTTACAGATATCCTGTACGTACCTTTGGAAAACGTTCTCTGTAAACATGGTTCATCATGACTATCTCATTATCGAAGGAAACACTTGATCGGCCCGGGCTACGAAAAAGCAAAACACAACAAATTAGTACATTGCAACTGATCAACACAGAGACATTTATTATTATTACTACTACACAGTTCATTGCATTTCTCTTCTAAGCTATTAAATGGCGATGAAGAGTGGTTATGTCATCGAGGCCATCGCAGTTCCCTCGAAATGGCCAGCAGTCAGTTTAGTTCAATCCAATCAACACACACACGTCGGCTCTTAACTAATAGCCTGAGTGTGACTGAACGAGGGTTTTGAGGTCAGCATCAACGATACTTTTGATGTCAGCCTGCGAGACAACATTCAGGTTTGGTGGCTCTTAAGCTGCTTAAGCTCCAATCAAGGTGGATTTCACTGTCAGGTTTTGATGTTTCACTTTAAGATGCTTCCGTACCGGCAGCAGCAGAGGTTTCTTCTAGCCAAAACTGTGTGAATCATCGACATCAAATAATTAGTCACTCGCTGCAGCACCACTCCAGCATTGAGGCCAAAGGGAAGGTGTATTTTTACAGAGAAATCTTGCTTGATGAAGCTTCAAACAGAACAGATGGAGGGAAAACCTATCACTTGCAAACAGACTCCCAGAGTCTTTTTTTTCTTCTTCTTGTCATAAAAGACGCCTCTGTTTTACTGGATGGCTTCTGCCCAACACACACTGCTGCAAAGCTCGCTGCAGTTCGCCGCATCAGACACCCACCACCCTCGACTACAGTTCAGCAGCTATGAGACGATGATCCCCGAGGCGCTCTGTTAGCTAGCACGCCCACGCGCGGCACACCATGGTGCCAGAACACAGAGCACTCAGGCACTGCACAAACAGCACGGAGCAGAGCCAACAGACAAAAGTTGTCAAAAACGCACCGCTTTGCAGTCAGATCTCCACCTGCCTGCCGGCCAACGGGCATGTGCGATCAATCGGAGGCAGCTGAGGTGCCAAAACTGGCGCTTGAAGGCGTCTTCAAATCTGACAGTCTATAAATGATACAACAGCGCTCGTGTTCTGTAGTCGCTGTCCAAAGTTAATCTGAAATGTAGGTAGTTAATCCTTTCGGACGGATTACTGCATTTAATCTGTGTGAAACATTACATGTTTTTAATTTGATGGTAGAACAAGAAACAATCTGAACAAAACAGACAGGAGGCTGTGAGAGGTTCTCCCATCTCCGTGTGGATCCTTCCGTCGGTGTCAGAAGGTCGTCTTAAAATAGTGATCCTGTCATTACTTTACACTTTATGTTTTCAGTAACTGAATAAATAACTAAAAATGGCTACCCTAAACAAAGTTTAATTGTACGTTTTTTTAGTTTGTTCAGTTCTGTGTCAATTATCCACCTGAGGCTCCGAGACCGCGGTCGTACCACCGGCGAGGGCCGTCCGTCCTCGTCTGTTATGCTGTCTGTGCTGCGGAAGTGCTTGAAGATGAAGTGAGGCTCGTCTTGTGTCGGCTGGTAGGGAAGCTGGTGGAGACGCTCCTGGGACGAGGAGGAGGACTGCGCACACAGAAAGAAATTAATCAAATGTCTTGAAGGATGTTCAATCATCAAGGTAAACAAACCCCAGAAAGTTGATTCTGTTCATCTACATGTTGCGGTTTCAGTGGGAGAAACGTTTTATCACTCAGCCAAGTGACTTGCAGCTGACTGCAGGTTTCCCCAACCTTATAAACACTACATAGTGACCGAAACTGGCACCATTGACTAACAATGGGTCGTGAGGTCAGTTTCATCATCATTAATATGCAAATTGTCATGAGCTGAAGTTTCTCCCGCTGAAAACTCTGCGTTCAGATGAAAAGAATCAAGTTTCTTGGAATCCATCAAATAAGAAAAATACATCTATTTTCACATTTAATACTGAGCTTCTTTTGAGGCTGATTTAACCAAAACAACGAGCAGTATCTCTTCAGCCCTTCTGAGCTACTTGTTTTGACATTTGAATAAATGTTAAAGTATCCAAATCTTTACTTCCGACCCATCATCTTGTGCAGTGCTTCTAAAGAGTGGGAAAATATTTAAATGAACTCAAAAATGACTTAAGACTGAAAATCCCCGAGAAAGGATCTTCACCTCAACACTACAAAAGCCCAACAGCTTCCCAAACTGGCAAAGATTTGCTGCTGTGTTCACGATTAGTAAGTGCAAGCTAAGCCAGCTTTACATGTTGCAATACGCAGCATCGGCCCTGTAACCACTGCGGGCTGCTTTCGCAAAAGAAGAAAAACAACTAACGTTGCAATTTGCCGGTCTGCTTTTCAGGTGGCATCACTCAACAAGGTAGGCTGCTAAGACTGAAGATCACAAACGGGTTCAGGCAAGTCGGGCAAAGCAAAGGACAACAGCAAACTGAAATTGGTTCTGCATTGTGAGCCTGACTTAAAGGATCATCGAAGGGGAAAAAATAAAATTAAAGCTAAGCTCGTCTTACTAGGCAAGCACAGGCCTACGCATGTGCTGCGTTCTGGCTTCACTCGGGTTTCAAACCCTGCTCTCCCATGAGAAGGTGCTCTTTTCCTTTGCAGTACTGTGATTTTCTGCTTGGACAATCTTTATTCTTTGTATTTTACTGGCTCTACAACAGACTGACGACCTGTCCGAGGTGTACCCTGCCTCTTGCACTATGATAGCTAAAATAGGCTCCAGACCACCTGCAACCCTGAACTGGATACTGATGGATGGATGGATGGATGCACTACTTCAGTGAGAGTAACTGAATCTGGAAAGATCTGTGATATGCTATGAAACATAAGAGTCTAGTTTCTTTTCAGACCAGCTGAAAAACAACACACTGAAAGGTTATAATTGTTTACAAGACATAACGAATGAACTCAGTGATGTAAAATAATTCCACATAGCATCTTTCAGATCAGAATATTCCACTTATGCATTCTCATAAAATAGATCAGGCACCTGTGAAGATTTGCCCGAAATCCAAATTCACAATGTATATGAATTTAGGTGACCAAAAAACCAAAAGCCTACAGAGGCATTATTATTATTATTTGCAGTCATCTTCCATGTCTACCGAGGCAGAGAGTAACATCTTTTCAAGCAAAATAGGGGACGGTGTCTGTTGCCGGCAATCTGTTTCATTTTGCGGTCCATGTGTCGTGAACAGAACGGGGCCAGAGGGACAGCATCTGCGAAGTCTCTTTCTAAAGCCTCAGTATAAAGAGGGCAGCGGGGGCCACTGAAGAGCCCTTTTGTCCCCACTGACCTCTGGGGCTATGCCCGGGTCGGCCCAATAAACCTCCTTATTAGAGCTTCACACAGCAGACTTTCAAAGACTTGGCAGACTGCCGCCATTACGGACTGTTCATCTGACTGCCGTCTGGTGACATCATCCAGTAAATACAATTATGGCTTTATTCTGCAATAAGACAATTCGCAGTCTTTTAAAAACATCTGGTTGAATCACTGTGACATCCTGTTGCTCAAAAATGCTGTTTAAAGCTACCAAACACTAATGTCTCAGTGTACTGTTAATGTGACGTTATGATGTTTTGTGTTTTTAATAAAGGCTGTCAAAAAAAATAAAAAGTTCCTGAAATTATTTAAATTTCCTTCCCCTCCTCTCCTCATTAATATGCATCCACGCAGACTGTGTGTGTGTGTTACTTCTTACACCGAGTTCCACAGACTTGGAGAATGACTCACTGAAGCAGACGATGGAGGAAAACAATTAGCGGTTTGTCATCATCAGTCTTGGCATTCACTGTCCCTTATTGCATAAACCAATGTGCTATTTGGGCTGAGTGAGGTGTTAGAATCGCCTGGCTGCCATGTTGTGACCGGGGGACGATGGCGCCATTTTTCCGGGTGTCTTACCGAGACGGTGGAGCTCGGCGGATTGGTTCCATAGCCAGACGAAGGGAGGGACGCCAGGGACCATCGTCGGCCCTCGGCTCTGAGGGAAGCAGACATGCACGTTACATAAGCCTCAGCGGCATAGGCATTAGTTAGCATTTCATAGCATTTCATATGTGAAACCTGTTACATAACAGACAACGGAGGTGTCCTGTGACTACATGAGCATGAAATTTATGTCTTTTCCCCCCCACATATATATATCTAAAAATATAAATGCCCATTTCTCCCTCCCTCCCTCACTTTCTCTCATCACTTGATTTCAATAATCAAGCAATAAGAATTTATGAAGGACAAATATTTTTTGTGTAAAACACACGACAGAAAAGTTTAGACATAAAGACAGGGTGCAAGAATTGGAGAAGAAGCTACCTGTCCGCGCGAGCCAAGTGGCTGCGATCACGACAGCAACGGAAAGAAGGACAAGAAAAAAAAGAAAACAAGAAAGAGAAAAGCAGAGAAGTGAGTTTCAGTGAGTTTTAAGAGTCTTGCACAAATGAACCTGTGACCTCTGGCATTCGGCTGAGGGATTAGTACTGACAATGTTGCCTTCCTTGCCACTTTTCATTTGTCCAGATACAAAGAGTGGAGAGCAAACTAAATTAATTTGAGGATGTGTGTTACATAACAGGAAGAGCCCTTCACTTCAAAGCTGGAAAGAACGAACCTGCAGATTGGACTGTACAGCTGCAAAAAAGGGTGGCGGTGGGAGTATGTTTATGTTATTTGGCATTTGCACGCAGAGAAATGATGCAAGGACTGCACTAAACTTTCACACAGATTGTATGGAGAATCAAGTGCAGCTGCATAGGCTGAGTGGCAAACTTCAAGAGCAGGGCTTTTCCTGCTTAGGCAGAGAGTTTTAGCCTGAGCCAAAGGAAAATCACCAGCATCAACACGCTTTAGTTTATCAAATCACACAAAAATACTGCAAAGGCGTCTGTCGTATAACGTAGCAGAAACTCGTTGCCTTTTTCCCCCCTTAAGAAAAAAAGCATACAACCCTGACAAATAGTGTTAAATAGATCGGGACAGATTTAGTAAATTAATAAAAAGCTTTGACTGCCACAAAAACAACAACAGCAGACGGATTATACTCATGAATCTCTTCTTCCACAAAAGGGTCTCATTAAATGGTGACAACAGGACAACCAGAGCTTCACGCAGTAACAAAAAGAGTTCTCTTCATGGCTGTGAGTCTATTTTATTGCAGCACAGTGACGGTTAGGAATAGATATATGACACAGGATGAGATAATAAGAAAAGTATCGCACAACAATTTATTATCGGCATGAATTTAGAGTCAAGTCTAAGTTCAGCTTATCAAGATAAGTCGAGGGCCATTCCTGTGTATATGAAATTTTTTTTTTTTTAAAAGACATTAACTGACCTTTAATTTGACTGGCTTTTTATACAACAGGAGGAAATCTAAATATTTAATGAATAAATATTTACCTAGTGCCTGTTATTTTGTTGGCAAGCTATGATGTGTTCTCAGAGCAGTCCACAGCACCTGAACCTGCTTATAAGTTTTTAATGACTGTTCTCGGGTGTCTTTAAGGTACTGCCTCACTTGTCGGCTACGCACGCCTGGAGCGAGACAAGCATGTTGCCATGGGAACCGGGCTGAATGATGCGTGAGTAAGGGGGGGTACCCTCCATCTGACTTCACTCATCCTGCCGAGGAGTCTGCAGCGTTAAGGATGGTGGGGAGCGCTCCCGGCTGAGTCAGCCTCAGTCACCTTTCTGCTGTTTTCCTCTCGCTGCTTTTATGAAGACCGTGATCCTGTGTTAGCTTTTTTTTTTAGTCATTTTTTTAAGTGTGTACTTTTCTGATTTGGATTCACAGTAATAAATCACAAAGACGTAACGCGAAACAATGGCCCAGGTGATTCAGAGATCAAAAAACGACTACCTAACTCAATTCAGTTTTATTTATATAGTACCAATTCAAATCAACAGCTGCCTCAGAGGACATATCGTCAGGGGAGACAATGTAAAGACCCTCAAATATTAGTAAGAAACCCCAACAACTACACGACCCCCTACGTGTAGTGGGAAAGAAAAGCTTTCTTTTAACAAGAAGAAAACTTTGACAGGTGGTTTCTTCTTCTTAAAAGGGGAAAACCAGACTAAAGTTGACTTGACTGATGTGCTAGCACCATTAACTTCGACCACTGTTGACCCTTGACATCATCCTCTACCAGCACAATCCCAACAACCTTCACTGTAAGAGTTGCCAGTTCCAGGAACTTCAAAAATACATCATAAAGCGATTGATTTTAATTATATCTTTAAAAATACTCACTTGTTGTTGTGCTGATTTTACTTTGTATACAAGTGTAATATGATGGATTTTATGGTTCAAACTTTTAATCGAATGACACATGACCTTTTTACTTTTAAGTTTCATTGTAGTATTTCTGCCACATTCAACATGTGGCTTTCTCTTAACAGCAGTGATGCTGATTAATGTCCATCATCCAACAGAATACAAGCATGATTAAAAACGGCAATAAAGCAAACACTAAACTCCAGGGGAACAATTTTTAAGAAGCATTGCCGACATACCTTCGGGCAAATGGAAAGTTGAGGAAGGCACTGGTCGACACATTTCGTGGACTGTCTAAAGGACTGCTGGCGGCTGAAAGACATAAAAACATAAATGAAAGTTAGCACTGTAATAACATACGAGAAAATGGAACGGAAAACAGATAACATCATGTTTATGCAGTAACCTATCATCAGTGCAAAACTAGCACGAATGGTCCAACATATCATTTTGATATTACTTTTTCAAATGTTGCTTCCAGTCTACTAAGGCTCTCGATTCATGGAGAAGCCTCATCCTGCTTGGCTTTGTTTGAGTCTGCAGATTTGGGTACACTAGAGACCATAGTGTGTTTACATGCGAGTGTTGAGTGCCCAATTAGAGTGCAACTGCACTCCATTATTAGCTCATCCTTAGCGTGATTGAGTTCAAAAGGAAGCACAGCTACATACTGCTGTTATGAGGATACGAACGTTATTTTTTCCTGCTGCTTCATTGCATTCAGGGGCTTTAGAGCATCTGCCGCTGATTTCGAAAGCAGGAGGGCAAAATCAAGCATTTCAGTATCTCCTGTCCCTTAACTAGGTTACAATTTCATGAAAATTGCTATTTTATGGCCTTCAAACTGAGTTATCTTTGGTATTTTTCATAAATTCATCTAAAGAAATTAGAAAATATTGTGTTTCTTACAAGGCAGCTCGTAACAAAGTGTTAAAGATACAACTTAAAACTAGTTCTTCACTAAGTTCTCTGTTATTTGTAGACTCAACAGTGATTCTTCTTTTTTTCTTTTTTTTAGAAGACAAGACGAGAATTCAACCCTGGCAAACAGCAGCCCCCATCTGTCTATCTGTGATGTTAGGCTGAAAATAATTAAGGTGGGAAGCAATACAGATGCCAGCTGGGTGAACAAATGCTGTTCTGCAGCACTTGATGTAGAAAATTAACGGTTGTAGTCAGTATTTTTCAGACTTGTCGACTAGTCGACTAGTCTGAAATACAAACAAATAAGTGGTCGGCAGTCTTTCACGACAGAACTTAGAAAACACGCCGATATGGAACATATCGAAGAAAAACACGAGGTCATTTTAAATTTGAGCAGCAACACATCACCAAAAGTTTGGAGGGGGCCATATTTACCACTTTTGGTTGTTTTTCATTTGTGTAGGAAAGCTTAGGGACCTTTAGGGAGTTGTGTTTGTTATTTTTGGCAATGCTCACTGCTGAAGCAAATAAATGGTTGCTTAGCACTTTAAAAGATACTACTGTTTGTGTTCTTTCTTGGGTGGTGCGTGAGTGGGGCCAATTTCTTGTTGCGTTCAATACACGCCTAGACTAAGAACGTAACAGTAGCATCTGCTCTTCTTTTAACAACAGTGTGAAACCGTCTGGGAACTGAGAACACCAGCTGTTGGACTTTTGGGAGAGCAATGTTGTCCAGTTCTTGTCTGATACAGGATTATGTTTGCTCAACAGTCTTGACTCTTGTTCAGTGTATTTTTCATCTCATGATGCACAAAATATTTTCCAGTGATGAAAGGTCTGGACTGCAGGCCGGTCAGTTCAGCACCCAGCTCTTGTACTATGAAAAGCAAGTGGTTGTAGGAGAAAGATGTACTCTGGATGAAAGCAAACGTTGATTTAAAACTTGTTAATACTTTTTAAGACTGATGGTGCCTTTCCATGGATTTCTAAAATAATTTCAAATTATGATTTATCTGATCACAAAACAGCTTTCCACTTTGGCCCAAACCATTTTAAATGAGCTTTGTCCCAAAGAAGACAGTGTTGTTTCTCAATCGTGTTCACATATGGCTTTGCCCATGTAGTGATTTCCATGACAGAATCATGCCTGTTTTTAAAGCAGTGCTGGCTCAGGGCCAGAAAATCGCAGGAATCTAATATTGATTTTTTTACTTTTGCCTTACACACAGAAATTTCTCCAGATTCTTTGACTCTTTTGACAATATTATGTACTGTAGATGATGATATATTTGAAAGTCTATGTAATTTTAGGTTGAGGAACATTATTAAGAAATTCTTTCACAATTTCTAGATGCGTTTTTTGCCAAATGATGAACCTCTGCCCATCTTTGTTTCAGGGAAACTTTAAGATGCTCTTTTTATACCCAATCGTGTTACTTGCCAATTACCCTAATTAGTTACAAAATGTTCCTCCAGCTGCTTCATATTAGTACCACTCACTTTTCCAGCCTTATGTTGCTGCTGTCCCAGCTCTTTTAAAATACGTCACTGCCATCAAATTCAAAATAAGCTCTGATTTTTTGCCACGAAACAGTAAAATGTCTCACTCTAAAAATCTGATATTTTCTATGTTCTAATGTGTTTTTGAGAAATGCAGATCATTGCATTATGAATTTATATACATTTTACGCAGCACTTTTTTGGGATTGGGGTCGTACAACTCTGAAAATCCTTCTTCTCAACGCTGGTAAGGTGAGATGGAAACAAGCAAAGCAAACGCTTCTATAACAACAGTTCATTCTTTCATCGGTTTGACTGGCCGGTGCAGTGCCGAGATTTTGGAAAACACTGAAACAGGTCTTACCAGTTTGGAGTGAAAGTGGAGAGAGCGGCCGGGAAAGCGTAGGCGACGGCGTCCCGACACCGAGGCTCTTCCTGTTGCTGCTGCGACAGCTGGAGCACAAACAGCAAAAAGAGAAACCTCAACAGCCTGTCACAGTCAAAACATATCACTTATCTGCATCTGCCATCACAATTTATATACAAGTGTTTCTGTAGTAGTTTGAATACTAAGTGACTGCTGTATTCTGCAGATGAAAATAACCTAACATTGGCCTCAGTAGGGTAATCTGTGCCCTGCAGGTGTAGCAGCATGCTGACAAATTAGTTGCAGTGTTACGTTCATGATCAGTGAATAACAAAGCTTTATTTCTTCTCATTATGTCCTCAACAAGGTCCCTTTAAAACCTGCAACATTCTCACTTTTAAAATAATGACAGCAGCTCCACACCTTAACACAGAGCACTGTATGAAACACACTGATAATACCAGCAGCTCTTTTAACTGACGGGAAGAACGATATGGCAATGCCAGAAAATAATAACCTGTTGGTTTCCTTCAAAGTGAGCGTAATCGCTGCTGCCCTGACTTCTTCCACCTATAATTACAGGTCTGAGTCATCTGAGTCTTCCAGTGTTTCGGATTGGCTTTAAGTATGTGTGTTGAGCAGCAGCTTGTCGACACAAAAGGCTCATGACAGTGTAACTCTGAGGAGATTAAGCAGACACTTGACCTCTATCGTAGCAGACCGTTATCCTCCAAGCTGTGACGGTTGAAAAAACACAGAGTAACACCAAAACATGTCTGTTTTGTGTGCACACTGGAAGGAGAAATGGGGGTAAATGGTGCTGTGGAGATAGGACATGGATGTAGAGTGTGCAATCCTCATATAACTACGTATTATTAAACAAAACAAACATAGCGATATTCCTGAAAAACACGTCAAAATTTGTTGTCGGTGTTTACCATCTTTAGGATGTCCTTACATTATTAATTTCATTTCAGTATTTTTTTTACTGTTTCTTGCAATCGCCTGTTTGTTTTAAAGGCAGGAATTTCCATCGTTAATTAGCAAAAAAGACCTTTTTCAGACATTGCTGCAAATCTACTGCAGGGTGCCAGCCTATCACAGGGCTAACTCACTGCGACATTCACGCTCACCATCACACCCACGCCTAATTTAGGATCATCAGCTGACCTAACATGCGTGGCTTGTGACTGTGGTGGGAAGCCAGAGTAAAACCATGTCGACATGGGACCAACATGCTAAGACCTGCACTTTAGGTCATCTGAAGATCATTAATTTTCTGGACCCATATACCTTCAGCCTGAGGCTTAATTTTTTACTGGTTTAAACACAACCAATAAACAACACTGTGTTTGGCGATTCTTGACCAAATGGGTCTGAAAATGATCTACTGTACTGTCTTTTGCGCAAGATTAGAAGGGTGTTTAGCATTCTGTTTAGTCATATGTTGCATCTGTTCGTTTTATTAGTATTTCTCAAGATTATATGAGAGAAAGAAACTAAAGAAAGTAGATCCCTTTTTAAACAATAAGTTTCCAATATTTAAATGCTAATACTAGTAGCAATGCTGTCAGACAAGTAAATAATAAACAGAATACCAATGTATCACCACAATTCACAGGTTACTGCACAGAAAATAACAAATGTGACCTTGATCTATACCACAGTTTGATAGAAGACCCGTTTGATGATCAATTGTGACCAATGCTGTAGGAGAACTAGCAAGTCTTGAAAATTGTAGACGGACGATTGACGCCTTGCAATGAAATTAGCTCCACAGTTCTTCAGCTGAATGACCTATTATCATTTTTTTCTTTCAGCTGCTCCCTTCAGAGGTCACCACAGCGGATCATCTGCCTCCCTCTCACCCTCTTCTGTCGCATCAACCCTCTGCATGTCCTCCATCCCTACATCCATGAGCCTCCTCTGAGGTCTTCCTTTTTTCCTTCTTCCTTGCAACTCCATCTCCAACATCCTTAGTCAAATAATTCCACTAGCCCTCCTCTGCAGATGTCCAAAACCGTCTCAACCTTGCCTCTCTGTCTGTCAACCTGAACTGTCCCTCTGATACCGATCTTCTCCATCTTTAGCTCTGCTTGTCTTCCTGTCAGTGCCACCATCTTCAAACAGTCCTCAAATTCAAATTCATACTCCAATGGATGCATTACAGAGCATCTTTGTGACCTCTACACTTCTCCATCAGCACCCTCAGAGCAAACGTGCTCTTTTTCAGCATGAAGCCATAGTGCTGCTTCTCTTCTTATCTACCTTTAATGACTCTTTCACCATATCTTGATAGTATGGCTGATAGTGTTACTACAGTCCTGCACATCATTCTACAAAATTGGTATCAATACACTTCTTCTCAGTTACCCAGGCATCCTCTTGCTCTCCAAGATTGTAATTACCAGCCTGGTTAAAAATGCCACTGCCCTCTCTCCTGGAAATCTGCATACCTCTACAGGTATGCCAGCTGGACATGCTTACATAACCACCTTTTCACTCTTAATCTTCCTTCACTGCTGCCCTCACTTCTCCTCACTAATCTTCTTCACTTCCTTCTTCACTTGCTTTCCTCGATCTGTCCTCAATCTCTCAGTTCCTTCATTCATTAGGCCCTCTAAGTACTCCTAACTTCTCTGCACACTCCATTCACTCGTTATTACATTTCCATTCCGGTCCTTTAATCACCCTAACCTGCTGCACATCCTTTCAAGCTCAATAGCTCGTGTTAACCTAATACTATTGATGAGCTAATTCTTTCTTTACTTTATTATTTTTTTTCCTCTTTCCTTTTTTAACACTTACCAAAAATACAGCATTCATAGCCCAATACAGATGAGCATTAAGAACCACAGCTTGCGTTTTTTATGTGTTTTGTTTTTTTTCTCTGCCCACTGGAATTTAACTCAACCAGTGAGATTATTTCCGCCTTCAGAGCACCTCTGCCTTGAGACGCGTTTACGTAACTACAACTGTAATCTGCAGGCAAATGCATGACACACCAGCATGACAGATCAAGAGAGAAAACTCATGAGAGCCACAATCCAAAAAGGATGCCCTTCTGTCACCGGACTCAAGCCTGAAGGGGGGGGTGTGCACGCTGACCGCAGCCGCGGGCCCAGCTTGGTCAACAGATGTCCACCACTGTGTGTGTGTTTGAGAAGGAAAAAGGAGGGAATGCTAAATAATCCCCTAAAAGGAGGAAATTCGACATTTCAAAGTTGCTGGTCCAAGCACTCCGTTCCAAATTTATGATGCAGATAAAATGAAGCAAATACCTTCTGATGTTTTAGAGTCCACAAGATGAATTGAGAAAAATCACCTGATTAAATAACTTCTGGATGCACTGATAAAAAAAATCTCAATATCTAAGATGTCCAGCTGCACATTTAAAGTATTTGATAGCCAGAGGGGCTTTTTCAGACTGTGCCCGGCACGTTCTGGAGAGCATATCAATCACTGGATGACACTAATCACTAGTGATCCTGTGTGACATCCTGCACAAGGAAGTTAACAGGTGCAGACCTTATCTCCAGTCAGCCAACAGTAAACACAATACATTACACCTAAATATGACTTCCAGGCAGTCATTATAACCCTAATCCCAAATCCAACGTGCAGCACACCAATCTAAACAGGGATCCGCACATATAATTTTATTATTTAGTCTATCCACACAGCTTTATGTGCCAGCTGCAAAGTGCATCCACTGACAAACACATGCAGACCTGCTGTCATGCTACATCCAATTTCAACAAAGGAAACTGCACACCGCGCCTATTATTTTAAGCTCCTGCCTCTGAGAATATTGGCTTTATAGCAAATATTATCTGCAAACAGCTTCAGATACGATGTTTTCTTCATAACCACAAAAACAAAAGAGTAACAGAGAGCAAACACTGGATTAACGTTCAAGCGATCGGGTTGCTGCTCTGAAGCAGCAGCTAGCTCGTGTTGTTAAACGTAAACGGAGACGTTTGAGTGAGTTAGGATAGACTAATGTAATCCTATGTGGTAGCTTTTAAAGACTAAATAGCTATGTGGGCTAGTTTCAACCTCCGGTATGTCAACTTCTGATAAGTACCTCTTCGAGCGCTTCAGTAGCGACACCGAAACAAAAGGGGACTTGCTCTGGCTCGGCACCGCAGACCAGTGAATCGGATCCGACATGCTGGAGGATTTTCTTGCATAACCCCTCGTTTAAAGTTTATGCTGGTTTCAAAAAACACAAGCTCGACTTGATGTGAAATCCGCTCCCCCTCCAGCTGCTGCTGCTGCTAATACTGCTTCTCTCCCCACCATCGTCTCTGCTTCTTCTTCGTCTTCTTCTTTTCGGCGGTTCCGTTTGTATTCAAGCCGGAGTCAAACCGCCTCGTGCCGTCCCAACATCTCCGGAGCAGCCGTTACATCCCCCGGTCTGACGGAAAGCGCTACACCCGGGACATCACGTCCTTCGCGGCTTGTCGGTTAAGCGATACCGCTGAAAACAGCCTCTCAGCCCGCGGTACTTTGTCCACACCGTGTCCGCTCGCTGCGTGTCTCTGCGCGTGAGGAAGCTGGAGACAAGTGCTGCGTTCAAGCGCCGCTCGTTACGTTCGCTACGCACTGCCGCAAAAGTCTGCTCAAGTTTTAGGGCTTTTTAACTGACTTGTGTTTTTGTCGCTTCTCTTATGTTAGCTAATTCTTACAAAACAGTTTAAAATGGACAGTGGCAATCCCCTAAAAGCCTGACAAACAGTTCTGAGTCCAGTTATATTCTCATATGCAATGGTTTAAAAATGTATGTATATTGTATTCATATTAATTTTTGTGTGCAGCACTCGATTTAACAGCTCTTTTCCATATCTCCACTCTGTTCTCATCCATAAAGTGCTTTAAAACCTGAACATTATGACTAACAGCTGGATCTTCTAGTTTCAGTGCAGCTAGCCAAACAAGGAAGAGCCAATTGCTGCTAAACATACAGTTAAAGTGGACAGTATAGCCTTGATTACTTAACATGAAACTCATTGTTGGAGCCAAAGACCACACAACACACTGATTTTTAGTTTTAGTGTCTTTATTTCCCCCTGAGTTATTGGTTCTGTTAATAATTAGCTAACATAAATAAATGTAAATCTATCAGCACAAGGTGGCGTTAATTATGTTCTAAAAGGTTCAACTTTAAGCACTTAAATCCAGCTACACAAATAGTTGTTTTGGTATTTGCACAACTGATTGCTATTTCTGCCCAATAAATGTGACTGGGTATCAAAAACTGTGAGTGCACGTGGTGTAGTGTTTGATTTTAGTTTAATAGATAATCCTCAATGAGCCCCACATTCAAATATGCAACCATACTGTACCTCCTGATGAATAATACTTCATTTATGTGCGCTGTGGGTATATATATTTGTATTTGTGTGTACTTAGTTAGGCTGTTGTGGGGCAGGTATATTGTCATCAGTGTCAACAGAGCTGTCTTTCAGTTTCAGTGCTTTCACGTGTATTGGACAATAGACAACTAGAATAGAAGCAGCTTTGCCTAAACTTGGGATCTGTTAATGTCCTAATTATTCTGATTCCGTACCAATAATAACACTTCACTTTAGCCAGGACATGCACAAAAAGATAACATAAAAGATAACATTGATGGCAATATTTTAGTGTGCACTGGATCTGGCTAAGTAATTTCCCAGAGTGGAAGCAAAGGTATTAATTTCAGTTATAGTCAGAAACCCAGCCCCGATTTGTTGGTCCCAGTGCTGACTACAAATGAGACTTGCTGGCCTGTAAGGGGGTTTCTGTCTATCTGTCTTTGCTAAAGATGCAAAAGTAATATTATTTGTAAGACTGAAAGTGTGAGTCATGTAAAGATACCAAATAAATACAACATTCCTGTAGCAGATTAATAAAATAAAGCTTTCAGTCATGCTGTTTTCTGTATGATTAATGACCCTGGGATTTTGAAACAGAGGTGGGGGAGAAGTGTTGGTTTGCCATAACTGCAGCTAAAGACTCTAACAGACGGTGCTGCAGCTCAGATTACAAAAGCAGAGCAAAGAAAAAAAACTGACACCACTGAAGACTGGGAGTACAAATCCAAACCACGCTGACTCCTACCACGCAAACGTGCTAGAAACCTGCTAAAAGCTGTTTTTTTCTACTTTCTATCTTGACTATTTATAACCTACATTAGCCTGAGACAGCCACTCTTTTCATATAGGCTTCAGATAGGTCAAAACGTAGCTTGAATTCTTTTAGTATGTATGATTATACCTCTCTGTGTGGAAGGGTTATAATCATATAACTGCAAAATTAACATAATATTGAAAAAATAGTCGCGTAAACCTGTGTGTAAACGAGACAGGACAATATGCAGATATCAACAATCCCCCTTTTAAAATCATTTAATCATAATAATTAGCAATGAACTGGAAAATGAATCTAATTTTTTTTTGTTCTCCTGTTTAAAATAGTTTATTTTTTCTGTATTTCTTTAATAACCTGGTGTATTGCCATGTAAACAATAACAACAGTGCAAGATCATTGTTACGTTTTTAAGTTTCCATAGAAAATCTTGTCCAAATAGACCAAGAATAATTAAAACGTGTAATATAGAGAGAGAGCAGCCTTTATATGTTTTATGATTAGTTGTGCTGCAAACCTGCAAACTATCCTTTTATGATGTAATACGAGTAAACTTACAGATGCTGCTTGCATTCATACCTTAGGGATAATTTCCTACAAAACGTGAAAGCAGCATAAGATGTTGCTGGGGTATACCATTAGGAGCCTGGTAGAGGGAAGTTCCAGATAAACTTATTGAATAGTGGTACATTCCACTGCACAAACTACATCCAGTACTTGTGCACTTACTCTTGGCTTAGTACGCACGCGTACACACACACATACACACACACAGACAGATAGATAGATAGATAGATAGATAGATAGATAGATAGATAGATAGATAGATAGATAGATAGATCTGCAACTTTTTGTTTCTCTAGTCATACTGCAGCACATCTATTTAAAGTCATCATTAGAAGTTTGCATGTACAACAGTTATTTCCCGACTGTTTTTGTAGTTAGTTATTTTTTACCTGACCTTAAAACTTCATTATGTATAAGATTAGAAGTGTCAAGTTAGAGTCTCAGACCAACCAGGCCTAAAAATAAAACCTTCTTACACCTCTGCACATAATAATAATGTTACTCTTTAAAACGTAATCTCGTCATCTCTATGACCCAAAAACTAACTGAAATCTTTCTTTTATTGTAAGCTAACTGTAACCAAGCACCTTACCTTGACAAAAAGAGGCATGTCTGTGTCTGAACCTATCTGATAACAAAGATAGAATATTGCATATTTTCAGGCTTGGTCATTTCTGCACTTTCCATCACAGCAGCTTTAAGTGGAATTTTATAGATATTTTCAGTGAAATGACTTTGTTACCACTGACATACCATTCATGACTGTTAGTGTCTCTATGCACATTATTTCCCACACAGTCAGGCCATTTTTCATTAAAGGCTTTAACATAAAGTCATGTGAAAAACAGAGTTTTTACAGGATTCTGAGCAGTCGTGTCTAAGCATACCTTCATGTGCTGTGATAGGAATTAAAAGGGTAAGGACAACCGATCATCAGCAAATGTAAACATCACCTCTATAAAAGCAGACATTTGTCAGTTTGCCGGTCTGGAGCATTTAAGTGTGTATGGACAAAGTGCCACATTCTTCCAGGAGTGGGCGTCCAGGCAAATTCACCTCAGGGTAAGACAGTGAAATGCTTGGAAGAAGCTGCTTTCACTTGCTCCCTTACTCACAAGGGGTCACCACAGCAAACAGAATGTCTATAGGGTCATTTTCGAAAAACTCACAGCCGATCAGGTTACAGTAAGTATTTACAAGTGAAAACATTCAAGATATCTGCAAGTCTACCCAGCAAATTCACCCCAAGGTCAGACTATGCAATGCAAACTGCAAAAAACTCAAAAGCTACAACTCAAACTCTACAGGCCTTAGTTAGCGTGTTAGACGTTAAAGTCAATAACAGTGCAATTAGCAAAACACAAAACAAGTATAACTTGTTTGTGATGGTTGCCAGGAGAAAGCCTTTTCTCTATCAAAAGAACATGGCAGTACAGCTTAGGGTTTACAAAGGCATCATGTTTGGCAAAAATCAAACACAGCACATCAGCACAAACACCTCACATCAATTATCAAGCATGGTGGAGGAGGAGTGATGATGTGGGCTTGTTTTGAAGCCACAAGGCCTGGGCACATTGCAGTCATCGTATACCAAAGTATTCTAGAATCAAATGTGAGGCCATGTGGATGAGAGCTATGGCCAGAAATGGATAATTCAATGGGGCGAGCCAAGCACAGCAACAAATCTATAACAGAATGGCTGAAAAAGAAAAGAATCGAGGCGTTAACGATTTGGTTATATGCTGGCTATTTATGCACAGACCTTAAGAGAGCTACGCTAAAACGCCTGCAAACTTCAGTGAGCTGAAGCCACGCTGTAAAGAAAGGTAGACCAAAATTCCTCCACGATGATGTGAGAGACTGATGAAATCATGATTGCTTCAAGTTATTGCTGCTAAAGCTAATGAATAATTTTCACATGAAAAACTCTCTCTTTCACGTGACTCTACCAGATAGCTGGAATTTTTCGGTCCTGTTTCCAAACCTTTGGCACTTTATGTTATTTAATCTAATTTGAACTGGTTTCCAGTCAAATTTTAAATAAACTTCCATCTACCCTGACACAAAGAAACTCTGACGTGATTTACTTTTTTTGAGTCATCAAACAGGTTTTATTGGATATACAGCTCATACCAGGTGGCTACTTAGGGTGTGGCAGCTTAACATAATTTGTTCTTGTCTGTAGTTTAGGTTTAGGATTTGGCTATGCTGCCAAAAGATTAGAATGGGTAATACTGAAAATGAATCCTACGCCAGGCAAAAGGCATGTTGTCTTCTCACATTTTTTTCCTTCAAGCCAAACTGCAGCACAATCACAGTATCTGATCCAAGGGTTGATGTTGGGAAATAAGAAATTTGCATACAAATACAGAATCTGATGCAAGAGAATGAGCATGTGCCTGGGTGGTGAAACAAATGCAAAACGGTGTTAAAAACACGAAGCCAGCAAATATGGAGCCGGTCATGCTGTGGAATCAGACTATGTCCATGTGCAAATGAATGCATGTTTTTTTGCATCCCTAGAAAAACTGTGCTCATTTTTCAGGAGAGCAAATGAGATTCATTACTGCTCAGTGTGTGGTGTGACAGCCTAGCGGTGCTCACACATCCAGAAACATGCTGGATGCAGCCGCCTCTGTTTGCAGTGTTGCCTTCCTCCACAGCACCCAGCACCGTTGCCAAGCAACCCACTAAGACTTAGAGACAACTAATAAACGACACATCTTCACTGGTGAAACAGAAGCACCTTCACATGCCAAAAAACAACAACAAGACAACAAAGAGCACACGACTCAAATGATATTTCTGACTTTTTCTGATCTCGTTTTTTTTCTCAAATAGGAAAAGCAACAGAAAAAAACACACCCAGATTGTGTTATTGTCATGTATATAAATGAGCAAATTATGATTTTTTTATGTCATATCGATCCAGTCAGGAATGATTTGGTGCATTTTTATGCACTATTCTGAAATAATAGTGCATAAAAGGATCAAAAGCAACCAAATAATAAGAGCTGTATTATTCTGAAATAAATGAAATTTAATTACACTTGCTGGCCCATGTTAACAGTAACATTAACATTACCTGTTCAGCAAATTGTCAGGGTTTTTTTGTTTCTTTGTTTTTTAATTTAATTTAAAAATGGATAGGTTTAGTCCTTAGGAAGAGTTTACGTGTGACCTGGCTCTCTTACCTCCAGGGATGAAGGGTTTGTAGGGGGCTGCAGGGGCTGCATGGGCTGCATGGGCTCAGGAGGGTGGGGCTCTGGCATGTGGGTGACAAACTGTAAGAGCAAGACATGGTCACGTGCATTAGTGAGCTGGCTCAGCAACTTGGCCCGTCAGGTGTCTGTCATCATCAGTCAGTGCTGGAGCTTTGGCGCAAGGTTAGAGGCCGATGCCCGCCTCTCTCCAGCTGACATCACCACTGGGGCTGCCAAAGCCGATGCCCATCTGATAGCGCTGTTTATTTACAGGCTCGCTGGGTGCATCCCTGGATGCATCTGATTAGCCGGCTACTGATCTCATGTGAGCTCTTACACAACAGGAAGTCAGCAGCTGCTTGTCAACACACCAGACAGGAAATTTCAGCATCCAACACACATTTATTGAACATGTAGCGCAATCTTTAACAGTGTTAGGAGATGCCTAAGATCAGATAAATCGAGGTTTGACTTCCTGAAATCAAAAACAACAATGCACTTGTAGTTCTTGCACACCCAAACCTGCACAGCACTGTTTCTAATGAATCTCAGCTACTACTTCACATCTTAATGCACGGTCGAGATAAGCAGGCCGAGCTTGCTCCAAAATCTGCATCTGTCTAACACTGACATAATGCGTGAAGTAATTCTCTCTCAGATTTAAGCTCTGCCTTCGGGGTTCCACAAAGCTGCTATTGTCTCAGTTCTGCAGAAGCTTCTCAGTGCTAAACACGGCCCTGGCTACCACAGCACTAATGAACATGTTGTCATAGTAATGCAGGGCGGACGGTAGGAAAAACAACTCCTCGCACAAAGACTGATCATTCTGTAGTGCCTCCTCATAATTAAGCAACATATGCGAGTCGTTCCACTGCATTTCATTTTGGCACGTCTTCTCCTTAAGACCCTTTAAAGAAAAGCCCCGAGTGGTGTTTGAGTGAATAATCTGTCAATTCCATACTGCATTTCAATTTTATCTCCAATCTTGTCCAGAGTGGAAAACAGAGCGGAAAATCTCAGACTGACTCATTTCAGATTTTCCTAAATGTTCAGGGAGGCTCTGATATTCAGACCGGCGGTAGCTACAAATCATCAGATAACATCCATTGGCTGTCCTTAAAAACTACAATCCAATTACAACTGTGCTCAGACCTAATGGCTTCTTATTATTCCACGTTATTCATATTTTACCTCATAAGATCCAAAGTGTCACTACGACTACAAATCTGGCTAAATACTCGAAGAGCACAATTCACCATAACAAAATCTATCTGAATGCCAGGAAAGTGTTACTTTTCACATTTGCACTTCCAGTAGTGGTTTGATTCAGCGGGTGCCATCATTAAGACCCTGAGACCCTCCCTGCTTGCGAAGCGTGAAACCTCCTCTGTATCTCAGAAGCTAAGGAGTGCCTAAAAATGAAATGAAACCAACGCATGCTCAGCCGAGATGGTCCACAGAGGAGGCAGATGGATGCATGGATCAGAGGATGATGAGGATGCGAGAAGGGAGCTCCTACGCCTTATGGATCAGCATCCCAGTGGGCAGCAGCAGCAGCAGGAACCCCCACCCCTCCCGCTCCCTAACCCCCTCCCTTTTCTCAATGCAAAAAAAAGGCTATATTCACTCAGAAGGAAGGGTGGGTGGACATAAGACTGCAGTCATGGGCTTTGATAGAGACAAAAATTACAGGTTAGCCAGCGTCTGTCCTGCTAAATAAAACACTGTCAGTGTGTGTTGTTCCTGTGGAAAGGCCACGATGTGATTCATGCAGGATTTGTGGACTGAGCTTTAAAAAAAGAGACAATAGAGAAGGAAAAAAACAGAAAGTCATATGAAATTAAACATTTGGTGAGATTAAAGGATTGGGAACCTGGATGAAGTCATTTCACGGACAAAATATGTCAACGCCATCACAAGTTTAGTGTTGTTTTCACTAGTTTGGCTTTACAAATTTAACCAGTCGTAAATTGAGCAAACACGGATCCAGTTCAAGGTTGGACAGCTTGATTTCTCCACTTCAGCTCAGTTTAAAGATTAACGCGCAGGGTGGGGGATCTGCCAATTTTAAGCCTGTGTCTTCCTGAGAGCACTGATGATGTTTCTAAAGACATAAAGGCTGCTGGTGAGACACACCTGTTGACTCCTGAAGTCTCCAAAGCGCATCGTCTTCAAAATATGAGAATAAACCGAAGCCGTTACCAAGACAATGAGAATGCTATCACCCAGAGAGAGATTATTTTTACATCTTTCGTGCTCAGGTGGCTGTTTAACTTCACTGCGCAGCAGATAGCTGAAGGTTTGAATTAAAGCCACGGCGCATCTAAAACTCTGTTGACACCACCAGCGCGTTGTACACGAGCGCGTGAACGCTCCTATTTCTCACCTACTGCAACTTCAAATTCAGCAGCCACACAGGACAGCTAGTGATTTCACATCTGCAGCACAGCACGAAAACATTTTGTTTGTTTGTTTGAAAAAAGCAGAACTTACTCCAGAGTCAGAGAGGGGATCTTCAGTTTATCTCGTCTCGACTTCATTCTTCCTGAGCACCGAGCTGGGGCTTCACTTACCACAGCGCAGCAGCGCTCGGTCTCGCAGCCGGCTTCCAGCCACTCATCGCCGCCGTGGGGGACTAAAAATAACCCCTTTAACCAAGTATCGTTTCCCGGCGGCTTCAGCGGATTCCGGGTTGATTCTCCTTAGCAACAGATACAATAAAAGAACTTAAAAAAAGACAGTTACTGCCAGTTTTGCGCTTTTTGTTTGTTTGTTCCCCCCGTGCGTCTTTCAAGAGCACCGGAGAGCGAGCGACTGCCACAAAGCCGAGGGAACGATGGGTCACCGCTTACCTCCATGTGACTGGTGGGAAGGGAGGGAAGGGAGGAAAGCGAGGGGGAAGGGGGGTGGCCAAATCAATTTGGGCGGTGGGTGACAGCCATGTCAGAGTCGAGGTTGGGTGAGGACGAGAAATTCAAGTCGAGAAGGAGGTTTTATTCACAAACCCGATGAGTCTGAATGCGCCCCGAGGTTTGGTCATTTCGTGTATCTTTGTATTTATTTAGGTGCGTTACGCGTTTTTTCACATTTCTATGCATCATATGGCATTAAAAAAACAACCTAATACAAGCGTTTCTTTTTTTTTTTTACTGTCAACTCTGGAACCACGAACACTGGCAGGCTGCTGGTTGTGATGGAACTGGGGAATACCTCTGCCGGAGACCGTAACAGCTGCCGCACACCAAGATGCGCGCTTCTATTCGTGGAACCACCGTGCACGCGCATGCGGGGACTGTCTTGCTGTTACGAGCCTTTATGTTGTGCGGAGCAGCAGAGTGAAGCTGACCCCCCACCCACTTGAAACGTAAAGGCAAATAGGCGGAGCGGTTAGTGCTACGTTTGTGCAGATTTGTGCAGGTAAAATTAGCGTTTGTGCTGCTACAGTATCTGAGATATTAAAAGTTATATTTTTTGCTGATGACATCACCATCCCCCCAGACTGCTCCAAAACAAACCAAAATGGTCTACTTTTTTAGTGCTACGTTTGTGCTGGTTTGTGCAGGTAAAATCAGCGTTTGTGCTGCTACGGTTTCCGAGATATTAAACTTTATTTTATAGGTCATTCAAAGGTCACCATCCCCCCAGACTGCTCCAAAACAGGCCAAAATGGTCTACTTTTTTAGTGCTACGTTTGTGCTGGTTTGTGCAGGTAAAATTAGCGTTTGTGCTGCTTCTGTTTTAAAGATATTAATGAAAATGTAAAGGTCAACCAGCCCCCCCACATTACCCAAATCCAACAAAAGTGGTATCAAACGTTTGTGCTACGTTTGTGCTGGTTTGTGCTGCAAAGATTTTCGTTTGTGCTGCTATCATTTTAAAGATATTAATAACAATTTCTAGAGGTCATCAGAGGTCAACCAGCCCCCCCACATTAATTAAATCAAACAAAATGGGTGTCAATCAACTGTGCTACGTTTGTGCTGGTTTGTGCTGCTAAAATTTTCGTTTGTGCTGCTTCTGTTTTAAAGATATTAATGAAAATGTAAAGGTCAAAAGGTCAACCAGCCCCCCCCACATTACCCAAATCCAACAAAAGTGGTATCAAACGTTTGTGCTACGTTTGTGCTGGTTTGTGCTGCAGAAATTTTTGTTTGTGCCGTTATTATTTTAAAGATATTAACAAAAATTTCTAGAGGTCAACCAGCCCCCCCATATTAATGGAATCAAACAAAATGGATGTCAAACGTTTGTGCTGGTTTGTGCTGCAAAAATGTTTGTTTGTGCTGCTAACATTTTAAAATGTTTAATAAAATAACGTCTTGATGCGTGCTTAATCATCCAGGTAAGTAAATCCCAAAAGGTTGATTCTGTTCATCTGGACATTTTCAGTTGGAGAAACGTTTCGTCACTCATCCAAGTGACTTCTTCAGTCTCAGCTGACTGTAGGTTTCCCCAACCTTATAAACACCCGTGAGTGAAGTTGCCCCCCCTACCTTCTTCAAATCGAACAAAATTGATGTCAAACATTTGTCCTGCAAATTATTTTGTTTGTGCAGGTTATGTTTCCCTAATTTTATAAACAGTACATGTACAGTGAGAGAGAGATGTTACATCTCTCTTCACTTGCATCCCAGTCATAGAAGCGTTGGAGGTCGTTCATAAGAGATTACAGGATCATCCCAACCTCAGCAACAGGACCACTCTCAGCACTGATCAGTTGTGTTTGCTTTTGGAACTGTCTTAATTCCACCTATTTTGCATAAAGGTCAGTACAGGCAGAAATCTAGGTGTGTCATGGGTTCCCACAGGCCCCTGGTCAAAGTCACCAAACCAGTTCGTAAGCAGGTACAGGTGTGGCCAGAAGGGTCCTCAGAGGCACTGCTTTTCCACCACAGGCCGCCACACACGACAACACCACAGACTTTCAGGAATATACAGAAACTGTCACTGCCTACATCCCAAAATGCATCGATGATGTCACAGAGACCAGGACTATCACTGTCTGGGCCAATCAGAAACCATGGCTCACAGGTCAGGTTTAAATGCTCCTAAAGTTGAAAAATGCAAGCCTTCAGAGCCGGGAATTAGGTGAGTCTAAGAACAGCAAGGGCAAACCTGTCACGTGGCATCAGCTACAGCAAAGCTTCAGCGACAGCAGAGATACTTGGAGGCAGTGGCAAGGAATACAAACCATCACAGACTACAAGCCCACTCTACAGACCGTGGTGACACAATCCCCAGACAGTGTGTGGAGATCCCTCCACCATCATTACTGAACCCAAGAAGTCATCTATCTCCTGCTTTAAGGACTACCGTCCTGTCAAACTCACCTCCATCATTATTAAGTTAAGTGCTTTGAACGGTTAGTCATGCATCAAATCAAATTATTGCTTTCCCCCAACCTGGATCCATTTCAGTTCGCATACCGGTCAAAACGCTCAACCGATGATGGAATTTCAACTGCCCCTCACTCAGCCCTCACACATCTGAACACTAGAGACTCATATGTCAGAGTGCTGTTCATAGACTTCAGTTCAGCATTCAACACCATCATTCCCCAGCAACTCATTCACAAACTGGATCTGCTGGGGATCAGCACCTTGCTGTATAACGGGCTGCTAGATTTCTTGACAGGAAGACAGCAGACAGTACGGGTCAACAGCAACACCTCCAGCCCAAGAACACGGAATACGGGGGCTCCCCAAGGATGTGTGTTGAGCTCCCTTCTCTTCACTCTGCTGACCCACGACGAGATCTACTACAGGGGTGAAGTTAACCATCTGCCAGAGTGGTACAGCAACAACAACCTGTCCCTGAATGTGGAGAAGACCAACAGTGACTCTACTTCCTCTGCAAACTGAGAAGCACAAGAGATTCAACCCCCATTATGAGCACCTTTTACAGAGGCACAGTTGAGAGTATCCTCACCAGCTGCATCACTGTGTGGTATGACTCCTGCATTGGGTTCTGCAGGAAAAAATGACAACGGGTAGTGAGAGCAGCCGAGAGCATTGTGGGGACCTCTCTTGCCTCCCTCCCCAGGAGATCTACTGCACCTGCCTCATCTGGAAGGTCGTCTCCATTACAGGTGACTCCACTCATCCCTTCAACAGCATCTTCAGTTTGCTGCCATCAGGAAGGATACTGAAGAGCCTCCGGGCCAGAACCAGCAGACTGAGAGACAGCTTCGTCCATCGGGCTGTCAGGATGCTGACCATCTCTGGATCGAGAAGGGGGGCCCAAGGGTACATCTTTCGCCATCCTACAATGCTGTGATTGTAGCCATTCCCCACTTTCTGTGAATGGTACTCATGGCCATTGATCAATAGGCTTTGATTAGTTGTCATTGATCAATGGTCATAAGAATTTGCATACTAACAATCATGGAATTAACCCCCCGGCACATTGTTCATTCAGTGGCGCTAGTTTCCTTCACTATGCAAATGTACTGTTTATATGGTTGGGGAAACCTACAGTCAGCTGAGACTGAAGAAGTCACTTGGATGAGTGACGAAACGTTTCTCCAACTGAAAATGTCCAGATGAACAGAATCAACCTTTTGGGATTTACTTACCTGGATGATTAAGCACGCATCAAGACATTATTTTATTAAACATTTTAAAATGTTAGCAGCACAAACAAACATTTTTGCAGCACAAACCAGCACAAACGTTTGACATCCATTTTGTTTGATTCCATTAATATGGCGGGGCTGGTTGACCTCTAGAAATTTTTGTTAATATCTTTAAAATAATAACGGCACAAACAAAAATTTCTGCAGCACAAACCAGCACAAACGTAGCACAAACGTTTGATACCACTTTTGTTGGATTTGGGTAATGTGGGGGGGCTGGTTGACCTTTTGACCTTTACATTTTCATTAATATCTTTAAAACAGAAGCAGCACAAACGAAAATTTTAGCAGCACAAACCAGCACAAACGTAGCACAGTTGATTGACACCCATTTTGTTTGATTTAATTAATGTGGGGGGGCTGGTTGACCTCTGATGACCTCTAGAAATTGTTATTAATATCTTTAAAATGATAGCAGCACAAACGAAAATCTTTGCAGCACAAACCAGCACAAACGTAGCACAAACGTTTGATACCACTTTTGTTGGATTTGGGTAATGTGGGGGGGCTGGTTGACCTTTACATTTTCATTAATATCTTTAAAACAGAAGCAGCACAAACGCTAATTTTACCTGCACAAATCAGCACAAACGTAGCACTAAAAAAGTAGACCATTTTGGCCCGTTTTGGAGCAGTCTGGGGGGATGGTGACCTTTGAATTACCTATAAAATAAAGTTTAATATCTCGGAAACCGTAGCAGCACAAACGCTAATTTTACCTGCACAAATCAGCACAAACGTAGCACTAACCGCTCCGCCTATTTGCCTTTACGTTTCAAGTGGGTGGGGGGTCAGCTTCACTCTGCTGTGGCCACACCGGTCACTGAGGTGGACACGCAAAGCCCACACCTAGTTGCTACTATGCACAGATCTGATGCCCCTGCTGCCGGTTATAACAGATTTTGAGTGCACATAGACTTAAAAAAAAAAATCACACTTAATAATAAGCCAGTTATGGATGGTGGCCCCTAGAGACAAAGCACGTGCAAAATCCAAAACACGTGCAAACGCCAAAACACATGCAAACTACAAAACACAACGGAAGTGCTCCAGGACGCTAGGGGCAGTGTTGAGCTGTGTTTGTTACCTAGTAACTACACAAGCCAGGAAGTACCAATGACCGGATTTGGGGTCTGCAGCCATAAAGGCCGCACAGTGTTGCCAACTTAGCGACTTTGTCGCTAGTTTTCAGACCCCTTTCAGACCCCTTAAAAAAGACGCGAAAGCGCGTATCGCTTTTACTCTCAACAAGCAGCGGGTGCTGTAACGCAGTCAGTTCTTCTTTTACTCTTATGCTGTTTTGTGGATCACAAGGTTTAAAACTACTTATAAACACACACACAAAGTAACTCCACCAGAGTGCCTATTTTGGGTCACTTTTGCCGGTCCAAGCCCGGATAAAGGAGCAGGGTTGGAATTGTGACATTAAAAAAAACAATAATTGCTAAAAGAAATTTAATTTGTAGTTCTAAATAAACTCTAAATGCATTTAGGACGTTTTTTACTCACTTTATGTCTCTTCCACGATGCTATTTCTCTCTCCAACAACATAGGTTACAATTAGATTAGCATGACCAATTATGCAAATTAGGTGATGACGTCATTTAGCGACTTCTAGCGACTTTTAGGACAACCAATAGCGATTTTCCTTACTGAGGAGTTGGCAACACCGAGGCCGCATTTTAAGGTTACGATTACGTCACAGCGACACGACAAAGGCTGTCCCAATTCAAAGGCTGCTCGAAATGCGGCCAAATGTTTTTATAATGAAGAACATTTTAAAAAATTACTGTTGGCCAAATGTCAGGAAAGTTATGTGACATTAGCAATGTTTGTACTAACTTGGTTTTAAAGCCTTTACTTCAAAATATACGCCGTTCAATAGTTGACCTTAATCTTACAGAGAATGTGATGATTTTATGGATAAATAAAGTCAGTCATATATCCACAAACACAACAAGCTGAAAGTCAGTGATGCTGCTCGGTTTGCAGTCCTGAATATCACGGCACAAGCAGGATTCACTGCACTGTTAATGTTAGCTATGTTATATTTCTGCCTCTGTTCGGTGGTGTCGAGCCAAACGGACTTTAACGTGTGTTTGAACGAGCTGACGGTTCACTCGTTAAGCTGAAAGAAAGATGCTTTAATCACAGGAGTCACACATGTGTCCACTGTACCAGCTGGGAACTCTTCTTGCACTCGTAATAACACAAACGCTAAATCCTCCTGTTTGTAGCAGTGTATACACCTGAGACTGTCACCTGTCTGTCTGTCCTGCACTTCCTCTCTGTTTCTTTCTCTCTGATTGTGGAATAAAAGTATGAACATGTATTTATAAGTTACACTTGTGTTTGAATTAGAGCTGGGCGATAGAACGATAACGATATGTATCGCGATATAACTTTTACTCGATAGAGAAATTAAGCTATCGCGATAGACCTCGTCGCTCTTGTCCTCTTAAAAAAAAAAAAAAAAAAAAAGATCAGCCAATCCAAATTAAGTAGCGCAGAGCCGAACCAATCACAGCCGCAGCGTCACGTCGCGTGACTTGTTACGTACAGCACAAGTGCCAAGCCACACGTGTGTTTGTTTGGGAAGCAGCCAGCGGGTAATGGAGGAAATGAGTGTGCCGACTAGAAAAATCAACCGAGCGTGACCGAAGAGAAAACAGATGATGGTTCCAACGCCGGAGAGATTGTCGAACGGAAGAGCCATAGAAGTTCCGTAGTGTGAAGGTATTTCGGCTATTTCAAGTCTGACAAAAAACAGAGTAGCGTGCACTGTAAATTGTGCCGAAAGCAAGTCTGGAAATACAATGAACTGGTGCATGCGTCACACTGTGCGCCACGTTATTGTTTCGGTGAAATGAATTTCTACAATACTGTTAATTCTACTCTCTGCAGTGTTTAAATGCTTACATATACACACAGTTACTGTCCCTCCACACATAGGACTCGGTTCTGCTTCTATGCTCCAGCTTTGTTTACTTTTTCCCACCGAGGCTTCTAGACTTCTGATTGGCCAACATTTCTGCACGGTTAGGAATCTAGCGCCACCTGCTGCTTTGGCATGTTCATAGCAGCGTTTTCCTTCATTTCTGCCTTTATGTGTGGACGGGATTATTTTTTAAAACGAAAACGGAAAATCTCCGTTTTCAAAAATACCCGTGTACGTGTGGACGTAGCCTCAGTCTCTGACTGGAAGCGCTAATTCGTCATTCGGCTTTTGTCAGACTAAAGTAACTGTTAAAACTGTTTGAAAAGCTAAGCTATACAACAAGGAGAGATTGAGAATTTCCTTTTAGTTCTCAGTTTATTTGATATTGACAAAAGTTAGTCAGTTTTGTCTGTTCTTCTGTAACACAAACTAAGATTTATTTTTAGAATTAATATTTTGTTTCTAAGTGGAATTGACAATTTAGTCTGTTTCGTTTGTTCTATTTTGAAACTTAAACGCTTTAGCGGCTGCCTTTTGTGTAGTTTGCAATATTTGCCTTTATTTATCTGAAAAAGTCTCATGTTCCTTAAGTACATCTACCCTGTTGAACTTATTATGGGAAATAAATATTTAAATAAAAACAAGCTGCTGATTATTTCACATTTTACTTGTGAGCAACGGCACATTTAAATCTTACAAATATAGTTATTTGGCTTATATCGTGATAGATATCGTTATCGCCTGAAATGAAAAAAACATATCGTGATATGAAAAAATCTCATATCGCCCAGCTCTAGTTTGAATCCTGCGTGACATCCATGTGTGACACATTTGATTTCCATGTGTGACAACTGCAAGTGTCCAGAGTGAGGACAGACTGAGGGACCCACTGCTGCACATCATCTGTGAGGCTTTGCACCCCTGATGATCCACCAGGACAAACTCAGCAGTGTGTGAGGAAGAGGAGGAGGAAGAGCCAGCAGCAGCTGACAGATGGAGAGAATAGACAGACTGTTCCCTGTTTGTGAAGGACTGCTAGGAAAGTTTAACATAACTAATTGTCTGTCCTGAATCAGTCTTATTAGGTAATGTTCAAATAATTTTATCATTCCAGTGTTTTCAGTGTGGGAGAAAGTACTCAGGGCCTTCAAGTTACACACTATGAAAGGCAGCAACAAGTTTAATGTTCAGAAAAATAAAGTATGTATCAGCAGCAGAATGGACCTAAAAATAAATGTTTGTTTCAGTTCTATGAAGCTTTGAGTATTTTGGATCAGTAGCACTGCTGTGTTTGTTGCATCATATTGCTGTAATTGTTTATATGCTTTATATATTCTGAGGTAAGTTGATCTATAGTGTTACATCATATTCTATAAGGATGTTATGTGTTTGTAGACTTTCTGCCCAGTTTGACCCATTTAGCAGAAGCCAGCCTGTTTAAGGCTCTGATATCTATTCTGTATGACTAAAAGCAGTTATGACATAGTGTGATTTTCTCACCCAATAAAGGAATATTTCATATATCAGTCTACTCTTCATTTGATCAGAAACAGTTATCACAGCTTGTACATTTTCTTTTTATAAATATATGTAAGCAATGAGCCAAATTTAGTAATGCCAACATACTGAAGGAACAACATTTGTCTCTTATATATGATACACCTATATATGCACTGTCAATATACATGTTGAACCAGCTGCAGACGTCAGAGTAACAACTGACTGACCCCCACATAAAGTTTGTTACAGTAGTCCACAGGGGAAGAAGTGAAAACATGGATCACGGTTTCAAAGTGCTGCCTAGAAAGAAAAGATTTCACTCTTGCCAGTCACCTTAAATGATAAAAACTGGACTGGTCCAACTTAAAACCAAGGGCAGTAACAACAGGTTTAAAATAACCTTCCAAATCAAAAGAAGAGGACTCACAGGGGCCACTGGGTCCAAACACCAACAAATCTGTTTTCTTTTCATTGAAATTTAAAAAGTTTAGAGCCAACCAAGCTTTAATGTCATCTAGGCATGTCAAGAGAGGTTTTATTCAGATGCCATCCTTCTGCTTCAGTGGCAAATAAATTTGGCAGTCATTCCTATATACTTGTCTTTGAGTGAAGATTTAAGGTGATAAGACATGTAAATAACTACCACTTGAATCTGTACTGAAGCTCAGTATTTGACACAGTTCATGTTCACTGCTGTAATAGCTAATAATGATTAATATAATAATAACTATAATATTGGCCATATTATATTTACATTACCAAAGTGATATGACTTTAGTCTCATGAACAACATTAGCTAATTGTTATTTACTAACTAATCTTAAATGACTGTTCAGTACAGAAATGAAGCCCAAAAATATGTTTTACTGTCCTGTGGTCTCAGCCTCAGATACTTATTAAATCACACAAAGCTCTTGTAGAAACAAACAAACAAATGAACAAAATATGTTCTCCTTCATTTCTGTCAAACAAAGTTGTATGACACGTTTCCAGCGGTTAGTATCATGGTTGCTAGGCAACCTGGGAATTGCGATGGAGACTAGACTAGCCCATGTGTTTGCAACAAACTTGCCGTTTATTTTGCAAATCGAGCTCAACACTGCCCCACTTTATGTAAACAGGATTAGATCGCGGCCACGCAGGTATGTCCGCTTCATTTATACGAAAGCAACAGCGATATTCCACCACTGTTTCACCATAAATAAATAACATCAATGTAACTAAAGATAATGCAGCACCTGATCCATTTATTGATTTCACACATACATACAGGTCATTTCCTAAAAAAAGGGAAATGTACTATTAACATTCTATCACATGTATGTGATTATTACAGATGTAATTCATATTTCAGAGTAGCAGTTGCAAATTACTTTGTGTAATCAAGATGAGAGACCACGGCTATAAAAGCGAAGGTGGATTTGGGAAGCCTGTCGCAGCCATGTCCTGTCCGTATACGCGAGCAGCCCATTGCGGAAGGTGCAAGATTGATAAGGAGAGTTTTCAGAATTCAGCGTATATTGCGGGACAGACAGGATCCTTTAGCTCAGCGCGACAGTGTGCTCATAGAGAGATATCGATTTTCCCGTGAGGATATTATTTACTTAACCAACTTGTTGACGAGGGGGTGCAGGACCACCACCTGTCTTTTTTTTGCTCTGCCCTTTTCTTGGTTGCTGTTATGAACAAACTAACAGATTATTCCAGGGTCTCTTTCCAAGAGACGAAAAGCAATATAAGTGATAAATATTACCATTCTGTAGAATATTCTTATATTTCACTTTTACCTGTTCCCATGTTCTAGTGGGTCCTGTTGTGGCTCTAATGTGTAAGGGGATATAATATAACATAATATAATATAATGTAATATAATATTGGATAATATAGTGTAATATAATAAATCTACCCTACCGCCTACTGGTGTTGGCCAGAGGGGCCGATGGCGCGATATGGCAGCCTGGCTTCTGTCAGTCTGCCCCAGGGCAGCTGTGGCTACAACTGTAGCTGCCTCCACCAGTGTGTGAATGTGAGAGTGACTGAATAGTGGCATTGTCATGTGCTTTGGGTGCCTTGAAAAGCGCTATATCAATCCACTCCATTATTATTGTTATTATTAAATTACTTACGAGTTTAATTTGTCAGCAACTTTCTGCCAGCCCTCTCTCCTTGCTTTTGCAGCCTTTGCAGTGTTCCCTTGCGTTCTGATTAAACTCTGAAACTCCTGAAATCCCTCACTCAAGAGTTCTTGCTCTGCTGCCGAAAAATACCGAGCCGAGCGCGCTCCGTCGACATTTTCGCCGACCAATCAGAGGGTTGCCGATCAATGTTTCCACTATCGATGCGTAGCCCCTTTTACGACACCCAGTGATGTCACATTACTGCGTCCAGCTGTACTAATCGTCAACAGCAGGTGTGTTCGGGGAACCGGATTAGCGAGCTCACGGTTAGCGCGATGGTTTGGTCTTGGATGTGTCATTTGATCTTGGATGTAGTGAGCGACGTACGAAGAACGGGCCCCTGGAGCACTTCCGTTGTGTTTTGGAGTTTGCATGTGTTTTGGATTTTGTACGTTTTGGATTTTGCATGTGTTTTGGAGTTTGTACGTGTTTTGGAGTTTGCATGTGTTTTGGATTTTGTACGTGTTTTGGAGTTTGTACATGCTTTGTCTCTAGGGGCCACCGTAGTTATGTAACCGGACTTAACTTAAAGATATAGTGCCCTTAAAAATCAGACAGCAGTTCAAATCCTAGATGCTCTCAGTTCACTTTTAAACTCTCATTCCAGGAATAATAATGAATCATTATAATTTTAACAGCCTCCAAAGGTGACGCACAGGTGATAAGTGGTAGTTGATGGCAACAAAACCTTTAAAGATCAGGGCCCTATTTCAGGAAGCCGGTTTAGTGCAAACTCTGAGTAAGTATACCCTGAGTTAACGAAAACTCTGGGTTTTCGGTTTCACAAAGCGAGTTTAGATTAATTCCGAGCGAGTTACTATGACGACACACTCCGTGAAGCTAACCTGCCCCCTAGCAGGTTTACTTCAACTAACCCTGACTTTCTCCGCCTCTTTGTCGGAAACCTGACTGTAGGAAGTGTCAGACATGGCGTGCTCCTTCCTTGAAGAGCCAGTAGATGTTGAAGCCCAAATTCTCCGCAGAGCTCTCCGCCGGGAGAGAGTGATTAGAGCGCGTTCGGACATTTTATCATTTCCTGATGATTTCCTGTGTGAACGTTACCATTTTTCAGCACAATCTATAATTTATTTGAATAACATCCTCAGGCCTAATATTGCTCATGTGACACATCGCGGACATCCTCTCAGTTCTGTACATATTATTTGTATTTCACTTCGGTTTTTTGCAAACGGGAGCTTTCTGTATAATATTGGTGACGCTGAGCACGTTTCCAAGGCTACCGTCTGTCGGGCAGTCAGGAATGTTACAGTTGCACTGAAACGTCTCCTGTACACGTTTGTGGTGTTCCCCGGTCATAGACCCACAAGATTTATCAAAGAGGGATGCCACAAAATTGCAGGTATCAGGATGAACAAAACTTAATCCATGATGTGGTGATACTTGAACTACTACTTAAATTTTACATTTATTTTCACGGTTCCCAGGCGTGATTGGCTGTATAGATGGCACTCACATTCCAATCATTGCTCCTTCAGTAAATGAAGGAGACTATGTGAACAGGAAGTCTTTCCACAGCATTAATGTACAGGTACATAGTTCCCTGTAGCATTTCAAACTAACAAATTATTTCATTATAGTAATGGATGCCAATTTGTGTTCTCTGCACTGTGAAGATCATATGTGATGCTGCCAACATTATCACAAATGTGGAAGCCAACTGCTCAGCCTCTGTGAGTGGTGGTGGTGGAGGACCCCCACCTGTTTTTCGGGCCTCCGCTTTTTTTCTGTTGGCTATAACAGGTCACATTTGAGCATACAGAGTAAGCAAATATGTACTTGTAATGTGCTCAGATAATTTCAATAAGTGCTTACAGAAAGAAAATTAATGTAGCCTCTAACTGCAATTGATTTACATCGGACAAACAGACCAAGCACTATGGCTCATAATACAATTACACCTTACCTGTTTGGACTATATTTTTATATTTCTTTTTTTTTTTTTTTTTTTTTTTACTTGCTGCCAGGAACGTTTGGGGCCTGTTGGGTTGCACCTGCGCTCACATCACATCACAAAATAAAATGTATAAATTAAAAAATAAAATAAAATAAAATAAAATAACGTGTTAAATGGGTGGAAATCCCTAGATCAATGTTTAAATTAACACTCACGCATTGACTCTGTCGGCTATGTTTTGCCATGCATGCTCCCTTTCTTTTGCAGCTGAGGCTGTGTTACTTTTTTCCGCAAAATTTGCATGTTATCGGCATATGCTGCCATCAGAATTTCGGCCTCAAGCGCTGTGACATACATTGACCGCGCCTTCTTTCCCTCCGTCTCCATGGTGACTCGCTTAATCTGTGCTCCACTAATCAGGGCTTTATGTATCCTCGTGCGCGCGTTTAACTTGGGGTTAAAGCAACTCCGTGTTGATTGAACTAATTGTTATCAGCCTTTCTGAAACCGAATATTCCGAGTTGGACAGTTCGGGGTTACTCAACCCTGAGTATCGTTTTTCACTCTGAGTTTTCTAAACCGGCTTCCTGAAATAGGGCCCAGGCACAGAGCCTTCGACAGTACAGGAGATCCAAAGGCACTCTTAGGCCTGAAGAGGGCAGCACGATGTGCCAAGCAGCTACTTTAGCACAAGCTTAGAACGTTTGTCGATATTTCAGAAAGCCTCTTGTAAATCTTATTTAATTGTGTAACATATCGTGCCAAATCTAGCTTTTTCTATTAGTGTGTGTGTGTGTGTTTGTGTGTGTGTGTTTAGGGAGGGCATGCATTACAGGCTGACCAGGAGTCTAAGAATTAAAAAAAAAAAAAAAAAAAGAACCCTGATTTCGATAAATAGTGGGAATATTCTTCAGGGGTTTCTTCATTTGTTTATTTCATTTTGTTTTCAGGCATTTTCCTTCTGAAACCTTCATAGATCTGCCTCTGAGCCTTTCTTGCCTTTCTTGTTTCCCTGTGAAACAGAAAATTGCAGAAAGGACACAATTATTTATGGATATCAGGAGGTCTGTGTGTGTGCTTTTATTAATTCAAGTCAAAAGATGACAAATTCATGACACATTTATGATTTAAGACATTTGACAACTTGAAAGATTTAGACCCCCCCCCCAAAAAAAAAAAAAACCCAAAAAAATATGTGGGAGGAACAAAAACTTGTAGGATAAAAATTTATAACCACAGTGGAAGACAAATAAAAGGACTGAGCAAAGAGTAATGAGATTTTACTGCATCATCTCTCCAGGTCAACAGTTTGCAGTTCTTATTTTTTATGATGGTGCTGTTGTAGAAAGATGAAATAAAACAGGAAAACAAAAATAATTACCGTTACAAGAAATTTAAGTTCTTCTGGCCTGAACTCTAAAACCCCATTAAGTCATTGTATTGAGTGCCTTACAACATCAAGCAGCTTTGTTTACCACCTGGTATCTACTACAGAAACTGTTCCTGACATCCCCATAAATACATCACCTGTCTACCAGAACCTTTTCTGTATTTTACACATTTTCTTCATGTAGAAAAACTGAGACATGCTATATAAGATATATCATGGATTAGATATGTCATTAAAAAGCTTTACATTAACAGAAAGCTTCACTCATCCAGACCCACTTAAGAGCGGGCAGTACACGTCATCTTTTTCCTCGATTTCAGCCAGCAGGAGTTGGCCATGGATTTTAAAAGCTGCCATTACCCTCTCCAGTCTATAGGCACACTTTTTAGTATCACAGATAACAAAAGTCACAAAAAACCCCATTATAACAGACCAAACAAAAACAACAACAACAAAAAAAACCCTCACTTATGGACATCAACCTAACCCACACACTACCCACCAGAGATGGGCAGTAACGCGTTACTGTAATCTGATTAATTTTTTCGAGTAACGAGTAAAGTAAGGGATTACTATTGCAAAAACGGTAATTAGATTACCGTTACTTTCCCGTAGGAATGCTGCGTTACTGTGTTACTAAAACCGTGATTTTTTTGCGAGAATGTCTCATGACAGTGACGTAAGCAAGTGCGCCGTTAGTGACAACAGCCGTGTGCAGATCAACAGTGGATCACATTTCGATTGTGGGAGAGAGTATGAGCGTGCAGCGTTTAAAGCGTGGAAGTACTGACCTTACTTTGAGTTTGATTCCATAAAAAGTGACAAAAACATTAGCGTCCATCATGCGTGGGAAGAAAACTTCTTTTTACAGCGAAAAAACCCCCTAAACTTCCAAACAAACACCGAGTGCGCAACGACGTAATGGGAAATTCACAGAGAAACTCACGGATTCTTCAACTGACCGCGGCACACCTGCACCAGGGTAAACCTCCGCCTACCGCAGTCCTGCTTTACAGGTGAAAATAGAGCAACAGGACCGCTGAGTCTTTGACTTTATTTATGTTCTGCTGTGTTTTACTTGCATCTATTTGAAAGAGTGAGTGTAAACACAAAAAATATTTTACTTTATGTGCTGGAATGTGTGGAATATAGTTTTAAATGTTAAACTAATTTATTCAACTCAGAGAATGTTGCATATAATTACATTTTTGCTTGATGCATAAAGTTAAAAGATTAAAACTAATAAAACAAGTTAAAAAAAGAGACTTTTCCATTTGATTACATTTTGTATGATGGATTATGTAGAAAAAGTAGAATTGGGCTGAAAGATCTATCGCTTTATTACCTCTTTAGGTTGTAAATCGTGTTTTTAAAAAGTAACTAAGTAACTAAGTAATTAATTACTTTTAAAAATAAGTAATCAGTAAAGTAATGGGATTACTTTTTGGGGTAAGTAATCAGTAATTAGTTACTGATTACTTTTTTCAAGTAACTTGACCAACACTGCTACCCACTGCTTCCTACCTTCCTGGGAGGCCTCCACATGCAGCTGTGTGTGATCAGAGGGACACTGGGGGGTCTCTTGCCTGAGTACTCAGACCCCCCCCCCCCCCCCCACTTCCACTGTTGCCCCTGAGGCTGTCCCCCGAAAGGTCATGAGTTCGCCACGAAGGCGATCAATCATTATCTGCTGGTTCACCAGTTGTTCTGTCTAAACATTTGCACAGAGGTGCACATTTAAAGAACAAATGATAACACAGCAGACATGCATTAAATTCATCTTTTAATTTTTTTCCCGTAAATAAAATATACTGATTTCTGCATCACAGAGCAGCTCTTTATTGCACTGTTCTCCTCCTCAACTGTATGCGTAATCGCTGCTTTTCTTCCTCTAACAACATAAGGTGAGTTTTCCTCTCTTGAGGGAGTTTCTCGAGTTCCTCTTTTACCCGTCTCAGTTCTGCATCTTTCTGCTGCAACAGTTGCTTGTCTATGTGGAGAGCTTCCTAAGCATACAAAAGAGAAACTGGATAGGATAGCCAGCCTATAAAATTGTACAACTTGGCTTTTGTCTATGTAAACAGTTTGATCCAGTTGAGCCATGCTGCGTTTATTCACATCATCTTCTCATAAGCTCTCAGAGGATAAGATGTTCCAGACGAAATGTTGACAACTTGTAACGGAAACAAAGGAATAACCAATGATATACCCATGGCTTTACTTCTTTCTACAGCCTCAAATCTAAACGGGATGCAGTCATTCTTAGTTTACATTAGCTATGTCTGTGGTTTTTAAAAAAAATCCATATTAGACTTCAGTTCTTTAACGGCAATTCCATCAGCAGTTTGAAATGATTTCAGTCTGAATACACTTCTCCTATTCTGAATAGCAGGTGTCACAGAACATGGAGTGTTCAGGTAACAGGACCCCAAAGCAGACTCAGCACACCGCAGCTCAGAACTATGTACACGTTTTTATTGAACTGAAGAATCTTTTAACAACGTTAAGGAAACGGAAAAATAAAGCCCACGCCACGGGGGGAAACGAGGAGCGTGGAGCCCAGGAGCACAGTAATCGGGACCGTGGGGAAACTGCAACAGAAAGGGGAGACAGAGTTAACAGCACGCAGATTGTCAAGAAATGAACAGCTAGACTTCATAAGTAGCCGAGGCTTACAAGTAGAGCAGGACTGTGGAGCTTGGAGGGGAGAGGTGCCCATGAAGGGAATCCTAGGGAGGGAGGCAGTCAGGCAGGATGACAGGCAGGCCACAGGCTTCCACGCCGAATGCTGGTCACACTGGGAGGAGACTTACAGACTGGCGAGGAGAAGCCGTCAGAGCTGGCTGAAGTAGTCCTCCGGTGATTGCCTCAGATGAGACGCAGGTGATTTGGAGGCGGCCCAGCCCGAGGGTGTGGCCACCGCAGCCTCCCACGGCTCCCTGGATGCTGAGCCACAGGCCGTGACAGCAGGTATCTAAGAGGGTACAGTAATATATCATGTATTCTAATTTTTGCCTCATAACTTTTGCACTGTCCACTCCTGCTGTGACAAAACAAATTTCCCACGTGTGGGACTAATAAAGGTTATCTTATCTTATCTTATCTTATCTTATCTTATCTTATATAAATAAAACACCAAGCTCATTTGTTGTTGTTTAATGTGTCAGGCATGTCCACATGTTGGAGACACTAACCATCTTTTACACTTCAAGGCAACCAAATAAAAATCTCAGAGTTTTTTTTGCTTTACTTTTTATCAATTGATTGTAATCAAAGTGTTTGCGATCTCTTAATGGCAACATCCCTTTTAAAATCTTTTATAGTTACCTGGCATTTTTTTTAGCTCTTCTCTGAGGTTTAATGGAGCAAAATGGTCTCCCTCCTCCTTTGAACACTCCATACGAGTTGGAGGTGAGTGACTGACAGCTCTGAGTCTCTCCTGCAGCCGCTGCCTGAAAGAAGGACTTGGACGGTTCTGAATGTATCGGGCAGTAGATGCAAACTTGAGGACGCCCAGGGTCTCAGCTACAAAGTGGTGGGAGGGGCTTACACACGCCACCATTAGCGTGTGGGCGCTGCCTCCTAATGAGTCACGAAGGAGTCGAGTGATCTTGGCATTACGGTATGGTACGTGTGCACTGCCGGAGTTGTTACTGTGCCGATTTTGACTTCGGTCTGAAAGTGCACGGATAACGTTGCCCAGTGCAAACAGGCCTGTGTTGATATGAGCAAACTCTTTCAGTTGTGTATGTGTTCTCAGTTTTTCTAGCACATTCCGAGCCTGCCAGGTCAACCAGACAGAGCTTAGAGGAGCAGACAGACTTAAAGGAAGAGTTCTTGCTGTTATGGCAGGATAACACGACCTGAAGGGTGAGGATGGTATGAGAGCGACTGGAGCGCTCGTTCATTCCTGTGGTGCTGGTGTGCCGCAAAGCATTTCCCATCTTTACAATGCTGAGCAGCTCCTCTGCCAGTGTTGGGAAGGTTACTTTTAAAATGTATTCCATTACAGAATACAGAATACATGCCCCAAAATGTATTCTGTAATGTATTCCGTTACGTTACTCAATGACAGTAACGTATTCGGAATACTTTGGATTACTTAATATATTATCATGCTTTTTACAACAACGTGAATGTACTATTGCTGTGTGATTTATTACTATTACTGAATGTCCGCGACTCCGAACCGTAGTAAAGGGACCTCTGACTAATACCGGTGCGTCGCCCCACAGCCGGAGATTAGGACTTCGGAACTGCCGGCTGTGGTGAGTGGAAAAGACGCTCCGTCTGTTTCACCAGTTCATATGACTGTTTATACCGGGGCTGTGTTCGTTGAGTCAGCTGCTCAGCCGGTAGCTCGGTTAGCTGCCCAGCAGTCGCTAACTCAGTCAGCCGCTCAATCATCACCTCCATTACAGTCACAGTCAGACCCAGTAGACACAGTCCATAGCCCAGTCAATAGCTCGTTGGCAAGAGATTCATCAGCCTTATTATCAGTTCAGCCAGCCACTCCACCACCTGTTACTACTTCGCTACCTGTAGCTCAGTTGCCACCAGTTCAGCAGCCTGTCCACTCATTTACCCAGCCTGTATCCTCACAGCCTCATTACAAGCAGGGAACACACTCCACACAAACTTTTGCTGGTTCATTTAAGCTGGCCATCTCAGAGACCGTTGCTCCCTCTAGGGCCTCCCCAGAGGCTGGGTGTCAGTCACCAGCCAACTCTGGACCCCTAGAGGTCAAGACGCCAGCACCAGCAGCCTCACCGGAGAACTCACCAGAACAGTCTCGGCTCTCAGCACCCCCTGAGAGTTCAAGTGAGTTCACCCGTCCGCCTCAGTCCTCTGCTGAGTGTATTGGGGAGCACTTTCAGCCCTCTGAGGACTGTATCCCACTGTTGCTGCCTGAGTCTAGCCACTGTGCTGCTCAGTCCCAGCCAGTGTCCACACTGGCAGAGGTCTCCGTACCTGCTGCTTCAGAGACTGGTTCCACTGGAGGGCCTGAGGAGCCCGTCCGGTCTCAAGTCATGTTAGCTGGGGGTTCAGGTGAACCCAGCCACCGTCCCGCCTCGTCGGCTGGAGGGCCTGAGGAGCCCGTCCAGTCTCACGTCATGTTAGCTGGGGGTTCAGGTGAACCCAGCCAGCGTCCTGCCTCGTCGGCTGGAGGGCCTGAGGAGCCCGGCCAGCCTCACGTCATGTTAGCTGGGGGTTCAGGTGAACCCAGCCAGCGTCCTGCCTCGTCGGCTGGAGGGCCTGAGGAGCCCGGCCAGCCTCAAGTGTCGTCTGCTGGGGGTTTAGGAGAACCCAGCCAGCCTCAAGTGTCGGCTGCTGGAGGGCCCGTGGAGCCCGTCCAGCCTCAAGCCACGTCTGCTGGAGGGCCCGAGGAGCCCGTCCAGCCTCATGCCACGTCTGCTGGAGGGTCCGAGGAGCTCACCCAGCACCACGCCTCGTTAGCTGAGGGTCCTGGAGGACCCAGCCAGCACATCTCCACATCACCTCCTGCAGCATCACCGCCGTCAGGTTCCGCAGCCGTCCCGCTGCCGTCAGGTTCCGCAGCCGTCCCGCTGCCGTCATCCACGCCTGGTCCGGCCTCCGCGTCTTCATCATCTTCGCCTGGTCCAGCCTCCGCGCCTTCATCATCTTCGCCTGGTCCAGCCTCTGCGTCTTCATCATCTTCGCCTGGTCCAGCCTCAGCTCCGCCCTCGTCTGGTCCTGCCTCGTCTGGTCCTGTGGTTGCCACGCCGCCGTCAGTGCCAGCTCGACCCATTCCGCCTCGCCTCTGCCGGCCGTTTTCCGAGCCTCTAAGATGGCATCATGGCCTTCGGGGACGGCCTCCGGAAAGAGTTCGTCGCCGCCGCTGGCATCGCGGCCGTCCTCCGGACCTGCTCGGTGGCCGCCGCTACCTTCCAAGAGGTCGGCCTCCAGAACTGTTTGCCCGTTGCCGTGTGCACGGTCTGCCTCCTGAACTGTTTGCCCGTCGTTGCCGTGTGCACGGTCGGTCCCCAGAACTGTTTGCCCGTCGCCGCCATGTGCATGGTCGGCCCCCTGACTGTGTTATGGACTAGTGAACAGTCGTGTTTTGGTTCTGGACTTTCATGCTCCTGGTTTTTTGTGTTTCGGGCCCTCCTTCCTGGGCCCCCTCCGCCCACCCTGGCTTGGTGCTTGTGCTTTTTGTTTGGGGCTGTCGGGAGCCAGCCCTTTGAGGGGGGGTACTGTCACGGGTCTGGGTCCGTTGGACCCAGTATGTGGAGTTTCATGTTTTTGTTATTCCATGTTTGAGGTTATTATGTTTTGGTTTTAGTTTGCATCAGGGATTGTTTTCTTGTTCTCTTGTTGTGTTTATGATGACGATTATGATGTTTATTATTTGAGTTTCATGTTTAAGGATTTGTTCTCGGTTGTATCTCACGTTTAGTTTAGTTCAGGTTCCATGTGTCATTCTGTCTGTCTCTCAGTGTCAGGTCTGCATCTTGGTGTGGTGTTCTCATTTCCTGTTTTATTGTGAAGGTCTGGGTCTCATGTGAGTGTGTTCAGTTTTACCTCTGTCTCGTCTTGTTGATCATTCCCAGCTGTGTCCACCACCTGTGTGTAATTCCCCTGTGTTTCTCTGGGTGTATTTAAGTCATGTCCTCCGTTATTGTAGTTGATGGTCCGTCTGTGTATTCCACCCTGCCTCATCTGCGTTTCTACCATGTCTCACCCGTGTGTTCTCCCTGCTGTCCGCCGTTAGTCTCTTCTGGTCGTTCTCGTTAAGGTTTGTGCTCTGTAGTTTAGTTGATCCCAGTATAGTTTAGTTCTAGCTCCATTTGCCGCTTGTATTTACTTTCATGTTCAATAAACCACCTTTACACCTTCACGACTGCCTGCATTTGGATCCTCCTTCATTTCCTCCACACGGCTCACCTCACTCGCCATGACATTTACCCCTGGCCTCTCTTATATATTTATCAGAGAATGACAAAATTCTACCCCAATCTTCTTTAGAAATTGCACAACTCAAATCTCTCTGCCATATAATCCTCAAGTTTTCACATATCTCTTTTTTTGGATTGTTAAACAGTTTGTAGAAAACAGCTGCTCTATGTGCTGTACTGGACAATTCTAAAAACTCCACCATATTTGAGCTTTGAGTAAATTTTCCTTTGGTAATACAATCCCTAATTTGTAAATATTTCCAAAAATTATTTTCTCTTATCAAACCATATTTTTGGGTTATTTCAGCGAATGACATAAACACTCCCCCTGAGTAAAGATCACTTATCCTGTGTATGCCTTTGACAAGCCATACTTCCAGAACACTGTTTTTCGCCCAATCTGTACAGCGGTGTTGTTCCATAGCGAGGTATAAGGTTGTCTTAAATGAGATGCTCCACACATCTTGTGCACCTCTACCCAGACAGCTTTAGAATACCCGAGCACTGGGTTATTATGAAAGTCTTGTCCATTAATTGCTGAGCCCTGTGAGAGAACATCCAAGGGTGTAAAAGGGCTCACTAGTTCCTGTTCGATCTTCATCCAGCTCAGCTCAGAGTCCGAACCTGTCCAGTGCTTGGCCAGTCTTGACATTTCAAAAGCTAAATTAAACAACTTCACATTTGGGAGGGCCATTCCCCCAATGTCTTTAGAGGCCCACATTTTCTTTATATTCACTCTTGGCTTCTTGTTATTCCACAAAAAATCTTTAATTAACTTCTCAAATTGACTAAATATGTGTAAAGGAATTCTTACAGGTAACATCATGGAAACATAATTGAACTGTGGGGCCACCATCATTTTAATCACATTAATTTTACCCCATAGTGTAAGATTCAATTTACCCCATTTATCCAGATTTGTTTTTATCTTTAGGAGGATAGGTTCCATATTTGAAAGCATAATATCCTCCAGTTTGGGTTTTAATAATATTCCTAAATACTTCATACCTGAAGGTAAGTACTTAAAATTGAATGGAGTAATGTCATCTAGAATGACATGATGCTGATAGTGGCATGCCTTCCGATTTGTACCAGTTTATCTTATAACCTGACAACCTTGAAAATGACTCAACACATGTGAGTAGCGCTGGTAGAAACTGCATGGGATCCGTTAGTACTGCTAAGATGTCATCAGCATATAGAAATAACTTGTGCTCCATACCCCCTGCATGAACACCTCTGACATCCCTGTTAGCTCGAATAGCCAAGGCCAGTGGTTCCAGAAATATTGTGAAAAGCAGCGGGGACAAAGAACACCCTTGCCGGGTCCCGCGAATGAGATGGAAAAACTCTGACACCAATCCATTTGTCAAAACTGCTGCCCTTGGACTTGCATATACAGTTTTGACCCAATTACAAAATCCAGGCCCAAACCCGAACCTTGCAAGGGTTGTCATAAGGAAGCCCCATTCTACCCGATCAAAAGCCTTCTCAGCATCCAGTGAGAAGGCCGCAACCGGGGCTAGACTAGATTTGCTTTTGTGCATGAGATGAAGAAGTCTTCTAATGTTATCACCTGAGGACCTATTCTTAATAAAGCCAACCTGATCACCATTGATGATATCTGGTAATATTTGATCCAGGCAGAAGGCCAAAACCTTCGTCAAAATTTTGCAATCGACGCCCAAAAGGCTTACTGGCCGGTAATTTGATGGGTCCAATAGATCCCTATCCTTTTTAGGAATAAGGGAGATTAGTGCCTCATTAAATGTATTCGGTAAGGAACCTATTTCTAATGCCTCAAGGTAAACTTTATGCAAGACTGGAGCTAAAATATCAATATATTTCTTATAATAGTATAATATAAAAGTAAGGCGCTATATAAATACAGGCCATAATACTCAATCGGGAAGCCATCCAAGCCTGGCGATTTCCCATTTTTCATTGATGAGATCGCAGCTCTGACCTCTTCTTCAGTTATAGGCGCATCCAGCCTTGTTTTCTGTTCCTCAGAAAGAGTAGGTAATTGTAGACCTGAAAAAAATGTCTTCACCTCCCCCTCATTAAGTGCACCAGCAGAGGTATACAAATCTTAATAAAATGATTTGAAAATTGAATTTATTTCTTTTGATGAGGTTACCACTTGGCTGTCTTTCTTAATCATAGATATCGTGGGTGGCTGTAGCTCAGGTGGCAGAGCAGGTCAGCCACTAATCAGAAAGTTGGTGGTTCGATCCCAGGCTGCCTCCTGGCTGCAAGCCAAATATCCTTGGGCAAGATACTAACCCCGTGTTTGCCTACTGGTGGTGGTCAGAGGGCCCGGTGGCGCCAGTGTCCGGCACTGGGGCAGCTGTGGCTACAATGTAGCTTGCCATCGCCAGTGTGTGAATGGGTGAATGATTGAATGTAGTGTGAAGCGCTTTGGGGTCCTTAGGGACTAGAAAAGCGCTATACAAATGCAGGCCATATATTATTTAAATTATCTTGCTGCTTCAGTTGCCTTGCCAATAGTCTACCATTCTTTTCGCCACCTTCATAAAATTTTGTTTTAAGCCTAAATAAGGCATATTCTGCCTTTTTGTTATAAATGTCATTCAGCTGGTATTTTAATTTACATATAGTCTGGTATTTATAATTTGAGTATTGTCTTGCTAAATCCTTCTCCAATTCTCGTATTTCTTTATCTAAGGTTTTTTCCCATTCTAGATCACTTTTCTTAACTTTTGTTGCATATGCAATTATCTTTCCTCTTATATATGCTTTAGACGCTTCCCAAACTGTGGCTACTTTATCTGTGGAACCCATATTGATTTCAAAGAAAATTTTAAGATCCTTTGTTAACTCCTCACTAAAACTTTTGTTCTGCAACAACATCGTGTTAAGCCTCCAGCGACCCCTCTTTGTTCTATCTGTGTTTAAATCAATTTGCAACTCTACCGTGGCATGATCACTAATGGCAATGGCACCAATCTCACAGTCGACAACTGAATCGACCAAAGACTTTGATATTAAAGCGAAATCTATCCTCGAATATGTTTTATGACAATTGGAGTAAAATGTATATTCCCTTGAACTAGGATTAACTAACCTCCAAATGTCTACTAGGCAAAGATCCTCTGTCAGTAAATGAACAGCCTCTCTGTCCCTGGGTGTAGACCTACCCCTGGGTTTCTAGTGATGGGATTTCCGGCTCTTTTTAGAGAACTGGCTCTTTCGGTTCGGCTCACTAAAAAGAGCCGGCTCTTTCGGCTCCGAACCGGCTCTTCAGGTTGTTTTGTTGCTTTAATTAATTTATTATTAACAACAATATAAAATTATGCACAAAAGGAATTACTAATGTAAAAAAAAAAGTGGTTTTATTTATATATGTTTATATATAAATATATGCGGTGGCTCCTAGAGACAAAGCACGTACAAACTCCAAAACACATTTCTAGCATGAACTGAACTTCCAAAACGGAGCTACCTAGATCACTTAAATTACACAATTGAAAGCATGAAAGCATATGTGTATTGTTTGTGTATTTATACACAAGCATTCATATATAGTCAAATAATAATTTAAAAAATGTTCATTTACCTGTTATTACCACACACCAAATCCGGTCGTTGGTACTTGCTGGCTTGTGTAGCTGTAACGCTTCCAGCTCTTCATAAATCACAGACGCTCAGAAAGGTTGGCTTTTCACAGTTTATTCCTGCAGAAGACATAAAACACACTCAACAGGTGTCTTCTGATGGTATCAGCAATTGTAGCTCCCTCACAGTGCAAACGCGCACTGTGTTTACAGACTTACAATTAACTTTTTAATAAAGAAAAGATGGAAAATAATAATTTCTCCCATTTTACAGTCTGTCACACTGAATTTGTATACAAAAAGAAATCTTATGAATAATAAAATACATTTCACAATCGTATAAAACAAAATAACAGGATAACAGAAGTATCACCGACTAAACATTTCCCTCTAGTGGACAAATTAACAATAGCGCATTACATTTTCACTTGCTTGTGCTGTACAGACAAAATGACTGTTAACAAGCTCACGTACCTGCAGAAGACATAAAACACACTCAACAGGTATCTTCTGATGGTATCAGCAATTGTAGCTCCTACAATGTAAAACAACATCACAAAAAGCACAGAAAAACAGTAAATCCAAACACATTTCGTGCTATGCACAGCAACCACTAGGGGGCTAACAAAAGCTTACTGCCAAAGAGCATAAATACGGCAGAAACACTGTTTAACAGCAACCAGCCTTTGTTTCGGTTACACAGAAACTTAGGTTCATATTGATATGTGAGGAGCGGAAGCCTTATGCTGGGCTTACACTTTGCGATTTTTGGCCCATTTTGAGCCGATTTTTGAGTCGTGCGACCGTTTTGGCGATCGGCCCGATTTTGGCCTTCATCGTGCGTCGTGCATCGTGTAGTATACGTGGGGTAACGAGACGCGATTAACACCTCACGACGAGCTCCCGATCATCAATCGCTTGGTCGTGAGGATTTCGTGAGGGTGTCACCGCAGTTTGTCACACTGCGCACGCGCAAACACAAATGTCAGCGGAAAAGACGGCGCAGCACGGCAGTGCAGCGTGTGATCTGACACAAGCGATTCGGGATGGGTACCGGTGTCCGGTGCCATGATGGCACTGGTTCTGACATAAACGGTAGTAACCAGACCGAAAAGCAGCGCACATTTCGGTGCTTTATTTCGGTGCTTTTTTTTCCTGAGCTGTGATACACTTCTAGCCAATAATTTTACGTTTCCGAGGATAGTAGGCGGGTCCGGGTACGTGCGTTCTTTTAGAGCAGAGCTACAGATTAAAAATGTCCAAGGCGAAGCGGTCAAAAGTCTGGCTGTACTTCACAGCAAAATATGCAAACTCAGCAGCCTGCAACAAGTGCTTTAAGCTGATACTGTGATACTGTCAAAGGAGGTAACACCTCAAATCCGATGAAACAGCTGGCGACGAATAGCTTTTCTTTAAAAGCCCAGAAATGCGCCGTATGATAGCTTGCTGCGAGACCTCACACCGAGCACATCTACTGTGCGTGGGTTGCCTGTTATCGGACCCAGAGTTAGCAATATCCCCCAAAAACCCCGAAGAGGAGAGTCCTGGCCCCTAGCCCTGTCAGTGTAGCAGAAATGATGACGGATGATGACGGCAGCAGCAGCCGTTCTTCTCTGCGTGAGTAGCTTAATGTTGTTCGTGTGTAATTTACGTTGAGTAGGCTAACCACGTTATTACATTAATGCATGTAAGGTGAACTAGCAAACATCATCATAGCTACATCCGGCTGTCTTCTTGTTTGATGGCAGATACTCCCTTCACCCTGGCCAAAAAGGCTAAAATGACCAAAGAAAAAGTGGAAAACAGTTAAACATGAGAGGTTTTGGACAAAGTTTGTGTTTTTTCCATTGATTAAGCACTGCTTCCAGCCAAGAGTGATACCATATATGCCCCATAGCTGCAGAAAAGGCTAACATTGTTATCTTTTTACAAAAAACCAGCTGAACATCAGAGGTTTTTGGACCAATTTTGTGTTCTGTTTTGGAGTTTTTACGTGTTTTTTATGTGTTTTGGAGTTTGTACGTGTTTTGGAGTTTGTACGTGCCACAGGGTTCGTACGTAATTTGAAGTTTGTACGTGCTTTGTCTCTAGGGGCCACCGTAAATATACTTTTATTTATTCACTCCACATAAAATGTAATAAATAAATCATATAATACAAAAACCAACTATTCACATTTCAACTTTTAACTATTTCAATTTTCAGCTTTTTCCTTTTACAAATTTAAAGTGAAACAACACAAAACACTGCAAACCACAACACAATTAAATATAAATTATAATATGATAACAAAAAGAACATGCACATTCTCTGTCATATGGACCTGCATGAATAAACTTTTTGAATCCTTTATCATCTGCAACTGAAAATAGTTGTGGATGATTACTATACCTTTCTAATTTGACTTGTTGTCCCTGGCTCTCTTTCTCTCCCTCCTGCTCTGTTCCTGTGATACTGGTGTAACTACCGCCCCTTCCCCTTCTGCCCAGCGTAAAGCACAAGGCTCATGTGCTGAGTGAAGCGGAAAAAAAGTGCGAGAGAGAGAGAGGGTGAGAGAAAGAAAAAAACCTGACGGCTCGCAATAAGGAGCCGGCTCGCGTCGTTCACGTCAAAGAGCCGGCTCTAAGAGCCATTTCGTTCGCGACCGACCCATCACTACGATCCGCCTATTTGCCTTTACGTTTCAAGTGGGTGGGGTGCCAGCTTCACTCTGCTTTTATGTTCACTTTCACAGACACGGCGCATTTACACAGAGGGGATATAGCCTACTGGCTCTGTGAGCACGTGGCCACGTCGAGACCGTCCACATAAATCACAGTGTTGAGCGTCTCTAATTGGCTCCTCGGGTATGCGCGCACGTGCGGGCTTAAGTGGAGAGGAGGCGGGGGCGGGGAGGGAGGGGTAGTTTTACAGCCTGACTAAAGGTAGAATATCCTACCACGGGTAGTGTTTGTGTGCTAGTGTGTGCTTAAAAATCGATTCTCCTGCTGCTGTAGGTGGATGTACGAAGTGCCGTCCAGTAAGAACATCTAAAGGTGGAGGTTTAGCTGCTTCAACTGGTCACACCTAAGCTCCATCAGTGATGCCATCAAAATCAGAGTCCAATCCACACCAGCTCCACCATCATCACTCACATTTCCACACAAAACCTGTTAGACTGAGCAGTGTGCTACCTGTTTACTGTTCGATTACCATAAGACAAGCATGCACGTGTTTTTGAAACTTTGCAGTTCATAGTGATTCTGGTTGATTTGTTTGATGTTTGGCCTTTTTATTTTTATTTTTTTTTGAAGAAAACAAGAAATTATGTTGTATATTTTTTTGGTAAATTGAGGTATCGTTCAGTTCATCGTTCATTTTGTTTGTAACAGTGTGTGTCTACTGTTTGGTGTTTGGCCAGCAGTGTTCAGTAACAGTAAAACTGCAGCAAATCAACGAGATGAGCTCACTACAGCTCAGGAAGCTCACGGATTCAGGCAGTAGTTCGCTTGTGGGATAGCAAAAAGCAAGGAAAGCACTCACCTGTAAATCTCCCACACCTTGATAATGACTCTTCATAGATAGATCGATAGATAATGTATTTATCCCCAAGCAGAAATCAAATATCCAGCAGCTCAATTTAAAAACAAACATCTCTCCAGTCATAAATCAACAGATTACCTCCTATCTCCCAAAATGACTCAAAAAATGATGGGTTTATTATTTCACCTATTTAGCTTTGTGCATGGTCTGTGACATCATCTTCAAGCCCTGCAAGGGACTTTAAATGTGGCGTATGGATGATGCAAATCCAAACTAGAAAGGTGGATGTTGGTGGGTTTTGGAGCTATTGTGTGGAAAGGTGTAAATGTACCATTGTTGACACTTTGGAGAGCCTGTGGCGTGCGTGTAGTGGTGGTGGTGGGGTTCCCGTTCTCGATTGCTTGGTAATTGTTTTGTTAAAGCAGCGTTTAATAACAGAGTCAGTTTCCATCAGATTCAGTTACCATGGAGATGAGGGCTTTCCTGCTCTTCCATTCTGTGCGCCTCCTCCCATCACTGCTGTGTGAGATTCAGCTTAGCAAAATTAATGCTGTAAATGATTGCAAGGTGCCTCTTAATACATATTCTTATGTCATTCACACACATGCGGAGCGATGCAGTAAACTTTCAAGGGCATTATTTGTTAATATTAAAGCGAATACGGCTGTTTCTTCAAACACATACGAGCACATCTTTCCACAGACCCCCACTGAGGCTTTTTGTTGTAGCTCTCATCCAGAATCTCACCCACATATATCGAAGGCTTCACTAACAAGAGCGAGGACTCGCTGTGCACCCGAACCAGTGAAACGTGAGGCAAGGCTTTGCTTCAGTCAGCAAAACTGCATGGGAGGAGCAAAGAAGACGGGGCTGTTTAACTGCACGAAACAAAAACAAAAATAGCTTAAATAAGATGATTAATGCAAATATTATTTGGTTAAATACATTATGCAGACATTTCTTGTGGATCAAAGAATAACAAAGGCATGAAGCAGGGACAACAAGCAACCTGTTTCTCAAAATATAGAACTGAAACAGGTGGTTAGTGTTTACCCTCATACATTTGATTGGAAAATCAGAGCTTCCACAGGAGTAAATGTCTTATTGTGGCCAGACTTGGACTCAGTTATCTGAGGAGGATTCCCATGATGACCTAATAAAGGCTCCAGCAAAACCTGAGGTCTTCATTTATTTCCTCACTGACTCTATTACAAAGCCCCTCAAACACTGCAGATACAAAGTGAGCCATGGTTTAGTGCACTGCAAGTCAATTTGCACACACTAATGATATGTTAAAATGTACCATTACCGTAATTGAGGCCATGCAATATAAACAAATAAACTTGCATTCCTATTGCTGGGTGACAGCAACAGAGGCGTGTAACAGGACATGATGTGGTGTAAGAGGAAACATTTTCAAAATGCTGTGATGCAGGAAGTAATACCACAGGGGATTGGCGAGGTGTGTGTCTTGAGTGTTTCTGTGAAAGTGTATGTGAGGAGCGGGGGAGAAAGAGCAGTGGGTTATCACGTGTCAAGCAAATTTTGTAGGGACTATTGAGTCCACAAGATGGCGCATAAATGCAATAATGAGGGTGAAATAACTACATTAGTGTCTGCAACTGTAGTCAGTATTGCACGCTCTCTTTGGGGCTGGAAGTCGTTGTTGTGATTGCTCTCACTGACCCTTGATGGAGATGATTGATATAAGAGTCAAATCAGCAAACTCCTTCAGCAAAACAATCATACGTAAACTAGATTTTATCTAGTTTCATGACAACATGATGCACTGAGGACTTCTCCACTCACCTCATTCATTCCCCACATGATCATACAGCACTGCAGCACGTCTTTCTCCAGAATGCTTCAAGGTTTTATCTTACAGTATAAAGCATTGTCAGTTGACTATTGTTTTGATTTAACACTACATAAATAAACCCAAATTAAACTGGACCTGAATTATCCACAAACATACATTTGTCTGTGTTGTACAGGATTTTATAGAAAACTTTTGCTGGAAAGTTGCTGCATGAATAAATTAATGAATAAGTTCCTCTATAGAACTAGAGTTGGTTTGGGGCATCTAAGCTTCCTAAATGCCTAAGAGAAGAGTTATTTCAGTAATATGCACCTATAACAGTGATATATTTACATATGTAAATTTGTTTTTTCCAGCAGAAAGCAATGAAGGGTGAGTTCAGTTTCCCACTAGTGATGGAGCATCTCCAACAGAAGTATGTGGTGATATTTAAACCTAACAAACAGAATTTTATGCAAATGAAAAGAAATGTGAACAGTACAGTTCACTGCAGTACAATTGGAGAATAAAGGTTTTTGCATAATCTTAATGTAAAAATCCACCACTAAGCAGATACAGGACAACTTTACCACGAAGTAAAACTCTCTACAGGAGCGTTACGCTCTGTCGCAGGTAGAATTGTATTTATTTTTAGGTTTTTAATGAACAGTTATCACCACTAGGGGCTCCAGTGTGTTAGCCTATTGTACTTGTAAAAATACACACAGGGATTTTATGGAAATGATACTTCCATGTCAAACTGCCCCTTATCACATTATACTATTGTCTTGCCGGTGCTCCTTTTTTTTTTAAAGCAAACCACTGAAAAACTTTTATTGCAAATGAGGAACAAAGCAAATGTTTGCCTTATTTCACTCTGAGATTAGGTCTGGGAAGTTTTTTTTTTTTTTTTATTAAAAAAGAAAAAGCAGCTGCCATAGGACAGAAGCAGGGTGCAGTCTAGACAGGCTGCCAGTCTGTGGCAGGGTTAACACAGAGACACACACAAACATGCACACCTGTGAAATGGTGAAAAACAACAGTCATCACACGCAAGTCACATCTGCACTGAAAAACTATGTGTGTAGGCCATAAATAAAAGGATCAAAAGCAATAAAAATGTACCTCACTTGAGTTCTTTTAAGGACAGGCTTATGGCTACGTTCCAAAACACACTCAGCTATTAAGAGATTTGGCGAAGGGCTGCAGCTATCCGACAGAAAATGCATTAAAATTTGCGCCCCTCACAACTGAGTCATCAGCTTGGAGACTAATCCACAAGGTCTGTCTTTGCCTGTGGAGATGCCACATGAAGAGCGAACAGGAGCTGCAAGTCGACGCCCAACTCCATCAACCACTGAAACATCCAACAAACAAAATCCCCCCTTGCAGTCTTCAAATTGTTACTTCAAAGCCCCCAACTTCCTCTTCTGTGGTTAAAGTGTTACAGTGTGTGTGTGTGTGTGTGTGTGTGTGTGTGTGTAATGTATCAAGGCCAGATTTTTAACACCTACAGTAATGAGGAAACTAATACGAGTTAATCGTGTAACATCAACTTTATAGTAAGTTTCGTTAGTGGTGGAACAGTCTCTATATCGTCATTTTTATTCAACAACGCACATTCATTAACATGAGCGTTTAAAAATGTGCAGTTGGTGTCTGTGTACAGCTGGCAGGTCGTTCAATCACAGACACTTCTTGGTAAATTCACTCTAATCAGATGAACTTTCAAAAAAACAAGTCTGGTGTTCAATAAAGATCAAACCTGCAGACAGCTGTGGTTACAGCGGTTGGTGTTTGAGCTCCAGCTGCTCACGGTGAACTATTGTAAACTATTGTTTGCTTCTTGAAATATGTTTTATTAGGCCATTCTTTGCAGTCTGTTAGTGGTAATGTGCGATAATTCACAATCACAGTCACGCACAGGGAAGCTGGCATGCACGTGGACCTAAAACGATGGCTCCTTTTATTTGAAATAACATTGTGTTTATTCAATCGTGAATACATGTAGTTGGTGAGAAACATGCAAATGTGCATTTATCTTCTAATCTGCAGATGTCTGTGGACATGCAGGATACTGAGTGTTGTTTCTTAGAAGAAAAGTTGCTGCTGGAATTCTTAGAAGTTCAGATGTTTTTTGATGTCGTGTTGAGCACTCCTGAACCTGTTCATACAAGATGAATGTTGCAAAATAGCAGAAAACAAGAAAAATACATTTATGTGTAATGAAAAGTGAAAAAAGAGTGCTGTTTGTTTTTCCGTGTTCTAAATTTAAACTTTAATTTGTCCTCTAAGAGAAACAGGATGTAAGAGTCTATGTTCTCCCCCAGAATATGAAGGAAACTATTTACTCTTCCTGACTTTACCCACATCATGTGAGTGACATCCTCCTCACAGTCTGCACCACATGTCCATGAACCCCTTTGAAGTCTTCCGTTACGGGAGGCGCTTATGATACTGAAGCTAGATAAATTGGTGTTGGTGTAAGTTCCTGTCTACAGTTTCCTCCAGGCAGGCACAGAAGCTGTCACTTGTGTAGAAGTGTAGAGTTTAGGCTTTACATCACAGGGGCAGCTGAAAAAAACGCACACACAGAAAGGTCAAAGCCCAAGCGCCGTCGCAAGAGGCCTCCGAGCAGCCTAACGCTTCCATCATGGGTGAAAACACCATCACGAAGCCTCTCGGGCTAGTTTTTATCATCACAGCTCACATGGTGTTCAACGGTAAGCCGTCTCATTCGTAACTGTTTTACTCCGTGACGTGTGAGAGGTTTTGTGTCCTGGCAGCGCATGATGAACTTGACTGTCTGTTACATTTATTGCTCCCTGATTCCTCTGACAGTTAGTTAATGCACTGAATATTTTGTATGTAACTCGTTGTAGTAGGTCTCTAACGACAACTCAGTTTCCCCCACTCAATTACCATTACTGAATCATAATTGGGGAGTTCCACAAAGCTCTGGTTTTGTGACTCAACTTTATTTGTCGGTAACCCTGTTTCCACAAGTGGTTTGTTCTAAGTTTTGCTGCGGTATCTGTTAGAGTTTTATCACAGACGAGCGATATTAAAACAGGGAACTGGGTGTTTCAAAAATGTTGAAAACACTGACACATTCTGGATAAAACACTGTGTGCTTGTGTCTGAGGTGAAAAAGGCATTGCAGCAAATTAAAGTTAGTCTGAGGCATTGTGAATTTAACCCTGGCTCATAATGTGTACGTTCTGATGTTAAACAAATATAGCAATCACACTTTTATGATGCCAAAAACAAGCGATCGTACTAATACCACATGCAAGCCCTCAAATCATTATGGAGACATCCGCAGGTGCTTCACACATGTTTAGAGAAAAAACTTGAAAAATAACTTAACTTAAAATAGATATATAACATAGATACACAGATAGAAAACGCTGATTTGGGCTGATTAATTTGGAAAAAGACAACGCAGTAGCTCCAGTCCCCCCGCCGTTCTGAACTTAATAAACAGAAGAGAATAGAAGGATAGTGTATAATAGAATATATTTGAACTTTATTTGTTTCCGTTACTGTTTTTAGTAGGTGTCCAAACACCTAGACTCCTGTTTAAATATAAGTACTTGCTATTTAAAGGTTTCTAATCAACAAATCACATAGTTTCTACAGAAGAGAGACTTTCAAACAGAGGAGATGACACATCTAAGAAAAGTTACTTATCTCATTTCTATATGTGAGCTAACACTGAACATTAGACACAGATGGCAGCTAGATAAATCAGGTAAATCAGTCTGAACTTCGCCTTGGTGCTGTTGCTGGTGGCTATATGGCTGTGTAGACTGATCCAGCACTGCTGGCATTTTACTGTGGCGGCTTACCTAGTTTAAACACTACCCTGTAGTTTTACTGTCAGTGATGGAAAGTAACTGTGGAACTTGCACTGAGGTAGTGAGCAGAAGGGAAAAGTGACCCGCCTGTTTCCTTTGTGGAGAGGATCAGTCGTCCTGTGCTGCTTCTGTGGCTTTTAGGTTTTTGAGGATTAAACCAACTGATGTCTCTAACACAGAATATGTCACATGGACTATTCTGTTTTCACTACTGCTTTCTTCCAGCTACCCACAGCTTACACTGTATACTGAAGAGCATCAGTTTAAAATACTATAGGATCACAAAGCGGGGTATGATCATGTGTTGATGAGTGGAGACTGATGCATCATTATGGATTTATTAAATTTAAATTGAATAACAGTAAAAGCATTAGAAAGCATTAAAAACATCAAACTAATTTCTCCACTAATCATAAGATAAGATAAGATAGAACTTTATTAATCCCTCGGGTGGGTACCTCTGGGAAATTCGGTTTCCAAAAGCACAGCACCGACAGAAGTTACAGTTGCAGAATGTTATATATATATATATATATATATATATATACACACACACACACACACACACACACATATAAATACAGAGACGAATATAAGTAAATTATACGAAGGGGATAAATAGAATAGATAGGAATAAAAATAAAAATACAAGTGAATTGCACATTTCAAGTATTGAGGTCTATTGCACCATTGACAATTTACAAAAGTATTGCACAAAGGTATTGCACAGTGAGGTGAAGAAGCACTACAGCTCAGTGTTTATAATGCAAATCTGCTCTTCTGTCTCCATACAGACCCCAGCCATGCACAAGTCATCGGGATCTTTGGCAGCAACATCACCCTTCAATTTACATTTAATGTTAGCATTAATGAAAACAGTCAAATTGGAATTTATATAACAGGCGAGAAAAAGATTGACGATTTTAAAAGTGGGAAAGGTTCCTTTGTTATTTGCCCCCAAAACAATTCTGTCTTTTACCACATCATAAATCTCACTCTAAACCACACTAACACCTACTGGGCCAGTTTATTTGGGGGCAACCTAAGAAAAAGTAATGAAGTGAAGCTGACTGTTGAAGAAAGGAACATAAGCTGTACAGGTAAGGACATTTGTTATGATTATAAGCTGCACATAATGAAAACGACTTTAACGCACAGTAGAGCAATATCAAGAGCAGACTAAAGTGAAGTATGTTTCCATTATATTCATACAAACAGAGCAGCCATATATAGTATACACTAATTCCTCACCACCTTTACTTCCTCAATGTTTGCCTCTTTATTATAGATCCTGTAATAAATGACATCATCATTCCTAATATCTTTTAAAATACTATTCCAAATTAAAATGATCACTTTAATTAATTGTGTCTGCTAGTATTGACTGCATTAAATATAAAAACCATATAGTGTGTATAAGTGTCATGGATCCAAGGTTGTTCTTAACCAGTTAGTGAAAAGTTTAAAGCCCATATGAAAATAAGTCACTAACACACTATTAAAACAGTAGAACAAATTAAATATGATTGTCACAGAGTCCTGCAGGTTATGTTTTTGCCACATTGTTGATAAAGGCTCAGTTAGAACAGAAATATTTAAATAAACAAACAAAAATAGCTCCTCGTTCTCAGATCATATTGCTGGGCATTTAAAGGATAGCTGACATTCAGTCAGTCCCATCTGCTGTAGATACTTACCAGAGCAGTAGGGCAATAATACTGCCTTCCTTTCCTAGCCTGTTTGAATAAAAAGCACTCTGTTGCTTTGACCTAAATGCTAAATACTGATGTCACCATGCTAGCATCTTGCTATCCAGCAGGCGTACATTAACCAGCTTTACAATCTAGGCAATCAAAGCTATCTAGCGTGTCAACATGTTCTAGCGTTAAATATAAATTATGTTTGCAAATATTTGGTCAGAACTGGGCTACTGAGCAAATTTACCTCTCTACCTGACAAGGAAGCCAGCTTGAAAATCAGGCACATCAAAGGGTTTGCAGTGCATTCACGGGGGACACAAACAGCAGTGTCAGTTACATTTATCCTCACAGAATCGCAATTTGCGTCATTCGTGGAGCTGCTGAGATGTTTGAGCGTAAAGCAGCTGATATGAGATTGACTGATGTACAGTCCCATTATAGATAAAATAATGAGCCTTTTGTAACCGCTTGGTTACTATTCACATATTCAGTATGTTATTTGTTATTGATTACAGAAAAACTGAATACTGATCACTGTTTCACATTCTCATTGGTTTACAGTGTCAGCTTACAGCCCATAAGAAAGAGTGTGTAATTTTACTGCCTACCATGCTTTATTTCTGTTGCTGATGTATGTTATAAATATGTATTATACTGCATTAGTCTATATGTACTGGGGAAATATGCATAGATCCATTGGGATCTAAACTTATTCAGTATCTTTAATCATTTTTATTTTTTGTTTCATTTCTTTTCATAAACGTGGTGCGAAAATATGAGTGAAGCTCACATATTTTCATGACTTTCTTTTAACTCCTACAGCTCCACCGCCGTCGACTAAACCCACAGTTTTCAATGAAAGTTCCAATTCCCTTTCCAACAATAAGATCATCATCATCTTCGCGGTTTTACCTGTGGTCCTGTTAGCAACAGTACTCCCATGGTTGATCTGTAGTCTCGTGAGACCCAAAGGTAAGCAAATATACGGTCCAAAAACAATCTTTACCTTCACTTTTCACTGATATGTTGTGTTGTGTCTGTTATCAGAGTGTGGCCAAAACTTTTATTATTTTTTGGAGACGTAGGATTTTATTTCATTTCCATGCTGTAGTCTGAACGTAGTGTCAGCTGAGTTGGAATAAAACACATCAGGAACCTTTAATTCAATATTCTCCACATATAAATAGTAAAGGGGTATGAAGCCAAATTGCGTGTGCGGGGCTGCAGTCAGTAGTATTTTCTAGTTTTTCAAGCAAACAAAGTAATGGTAAGGAAACACTTGTTATTCTGTGGAAAAAATTTGCAGTTGTGTGGTTAGATGCTCAAAAATGCAAACCAGATTGCAGTTTCACATCCTTCTGATAGATGCGATGATTCATCTCTTTTGAAAATAAGTCCTCCTTCAGTGCATGTAAATCTAATTGTGCCTACTATCACTGAGAGATGGGTGGAAAGAAAGAGCTTGCATTATTTGTTCACTAATACGAGTGCGCTTTCACTTCAAAGACAAACCCCTCTGGCCTACTTTGAGTAGGAACGCTGCCACGCTGAAATAATCTGACAGCCCCCGTGACCTCAGAAACCGCACTAGAAGAGTTCCCGTACATGTATACAAATGCAAGCAATTGCTGACTGCGCACTCCTGCATCGTGCCGTGCTAATTGGGCCCGGCCGCTGTCCACGAGTAGAGGTTTTGCACAAAACCGACAGATGCTGAAGAGAAACTGCTCTCTGTCTTTGGCAACTTGTCCTGGTGCATTTGCACCACTAGAGGATAAAGACAACGTGACTTGTTCGGCATAAACTTACAAAAAGCTTAGACCTAAAACTATATTATAAAAGTCAGGCTTGACTAAAACATTTAGTCACAAACTTTAGTTAAACTAAAACAAAATTAAAACATTTTACTTTAGCACAGCTTATTATAATCATTATTCGTTGAAAAAATATTGTTAAGCATTAAATTTTTCGTCGTCCATAATTTTGGCTTGCTATCACTTAATCTGAACGCTAATTTGTTTAATTAATGGTATTTATGTAAGAATATCGATAGCTTTTTTTATATCTTTTTCCAGAGGCGGGATCAGGAGGTGATGCTAAGCCTAGCTTAGCATTAAGTAAGTAAAAAGCAATCGTAACTCTGTGTAAAGGTAACAAAATGCTGATATTAGCGTGAAAAAAGCTCAGGAATAAACATGCAATCTCATCATTGAGCTCAGTAACTGAACATTAACATTATCATTGCAATGATAATGTTTAGTTTGTGTTTAGTCTAAACCGGCAAAGCGAAACCCGGTCTCCTGCGCAACAGCACAAACACTCTATGTGGTTACGACGTATTTGACGTGGATTCGTGCTTTTGATGTATTTGACGGTTAATTGCTTTATTTTTATGAACGTCTAACGTTTTTTTTCCTTATCTGATGAATCAGAAACTTATCTTGGATGTTATTTCCTTTATACTCCTGGGTGCTGTGGCATACTCCTACTCCCTACTTCCTATGAGCTAAAAAATTCCAAAACATGCGGCATTTATGTCTTTAATATTGAGATTTGACTATTTTCACACTTTTTTAAAAGTATGACAATGGAAAATATGTAAATCGGGGATAAACTGACGTGGTTGATGGGCTGTAACAATAAATTTGATAAGAAATTTTTTATTCGAACGTCCCACGAATGCTTCTTCTGCAAAACTCAAAATATAGTATACATGACCGATTTCACCTATTTTGTAACATTTCACCTGCTTTTCTTCTCATGCAGACAAACAACAGCAACAACAAGAAAGGCCGCAAAGCTCCACTCCCACAGTGCAGGTAAGAAAGATTTTGATCTGCTGTTAGAGAAAAAAATAAGCCTGGAAATTCTTCAGCCTGACTCGAGTTGCCTTCGCAGGAATCAGTGGCGTCGTTGAGCAGCATGTCTGCACCCTCGGTGATCTACAGCGTCTTGGACTTCCCCAAAAGACCTCCGACAATTGTTGAGATCAACCCAAGAGATACAGAGTATGCTGCCGTCAGCTATCTCACAGAAAAGAGACACATGTGATGCACAGCTCACTGTTCGACTAGTGTACATAACATAAATCTAAATATATATAAATATAAATTTCTTGCAAGTGTTAAAAATCCTGCTTTTGTTATACAGGGATGTCTTATTGCACTATATCTCAAACAAAAGAGTTGGGAGAGGAAGAGTCTGCATGGGTAGTGTGTATGTAGGTGTCACTTTGTGTTTGGTGGTCTCGAAATTGAGATGCATGCTGCTGCGGCAAACCTCAAGCCAGAACATAATACAGTTACAGTGACAACCCAGCCTCGCAGTTAGCTTTCAATTTTTCTTTGCTGTTAATTTGTGTCGGGGGTATCCGGCCGCTAAGGAATACTTAACAGGCGATAAATTAGATTTTAGATTTTCTTCAGACCAGAAACACAAAGCAAGCACTTCCTGTGTACCCAGAGTCTACTGTACATCACTGCTCTGGGTCTCACTGTGTTTAATAGCTTCAGTGAACCACACTGATGCACTAGGTGATAACACAGGAGATGTAGTGACCCCTACAAACTTTGCTCCCTCTGTAGAGCACCAAATTTAGGTTGTTCTACCACTGAAATAGCCTCACTTCTGTTGACTAAAAACTACACTGAACAATTCTGATGCTTTTAATATTTAAAAATCTTTAAAAACCTGCCAACTAAGCACATGAATTTAGAGACAGCTTTGGAAATGTGGATATCCAAACCTGTTTGAACGGGATATGTTACCAAAACTCTGCAGCTGACACTGTCTTAAGTTATAAAAGTATCCCAAAAGACAGAAATAACTAAAGCACGGTATCCTTTGTTAGTTCCTGTAAAACAGGGATGCCAAATTAATTTTACATCATGGGCCACAGACACCCCACCAGTGAAACTACATGATAAATATGTAGACTAGAATCAATTACTAATATCTACACTTAATCACTCTGGTGTGGTATGAATGTCAGTTCCTATTTATCAGTTGGAAAAGCTACAAAACTCACACTTTGTAGTTTTGTAGCTTTTCAGTTAAAACTACAAAATCTTCCAAAGCTGTCCTGTGGGCCATATTGGAGTCTTTCCTAGGCCAAATCTGGACCCCAGACCTTATATTTGATGCCCCTGCTATAGAACCATAAATGACCTTGTAAGTGGAAAAATAGGAGTGTTTCCACTTTAAACAAATGCCTAAATCCACATGTGGCTGTGATTACACCTCCGAGTTCACTTGGAGTCTGGTTGAAGGAAGCGCGTGCTGGCACGTGCCGTTGGTGTCACTGTATTGTAGTGGCTCATGAGAATCCCAGCACTTACTTGCACACTCTTGTAGATGCAGAACATATAATAAAGGTGTTATGCAGCAAGAAAATAATGCAAAACTTTCACTCGCTGTTTCTATAATTTAAGAACCAAAACCACTTGGTTAGTGTGATGAAGAGTGTGACACATGCCAGTAAGCTCAAATTTCTAAATTACCAAGTTGATGATTTCAGATGCAATTTGCACAATCAAACAGCTGCTAGAGGTCAGTTTTAAAATGGGTCCCAATAAGTGGCTGCACACAGAAACTAGGGGCTTTTATTTTGTTTGAGTGGAAAGTTTTGACTGAGAATGCATCATCATGCAATCCCAGGCTGAAAGGTTTTACACTTTGATGACATTTCCAACATGAAAACCTTTCATTTTCCGCTTCACCTCATCTCCAGAATTCATCTTCACTCCCATGCTGATAATCGCGTGAGAGCTTAACAAGCTCACTTTTGACTTTCAGGTTTAGTGACTTCTTTTGCATCGGGGTATTTATCACAACACGGAGGAAAAAGTTTCAGGGACACCGTCCATACATGCTTATAGATCAGTTATAGACCTTTCAGCTTATCAGTACTGTATATTCAAAGGTCACTGGTGATTTTTCCATGAGCTGCTGCATCAGCTCGCCACTATCATGCAAATCTGACAACAACAATCTGACACTATGTGCAATAACTGCATGCATGGCCTCTGAAGTTCTCTTTTTGAAAGCTTATTGATGTCTTTGATTTACTCAGTTCTCATACATCTTTATCATATGTTAAAATGTATTCTCTGGTTTATTGTTCACCAGCTACTCAGAGAAAGAGCAAGTTCATTTTGAAACCCAGCAAGCTTTCAAAATGTACCGTCCTGTCACGTGCTACTTTATTACATACTGCTGAACTGTTTCTAATTGAAATACGCAGTTTTTAAGATGTAAATGGATGTAAAATTATCAACTTTATTGTGTGTGTGTATGTGTGTGTAAATACTGTCTTCAGTTCCTGAATGTACTGTACTGGATCTGTGTCACAGAAGGAACAGAAACTGCTCTTTATTTTGATGGCAGCGGTGCATTCTGGGAGATGTGTAAAATAAGTCTTCAGAGTGTTGTTTTGTTTTTAAAAAATCTAATATTTCTGAATTCTTATCCTGTAAAAACACCTCTAAAATAAAATAAAAAGTTTACCTGAGATTCTGGTTTTCTTTATGGTTTTAGTAACTAAAGTTGACGCTCACCACACACAGTTGTGTATTCAAAGAATGCACTGTTTTATCTTCTAGTCTGTGTTACAGTAGGTCGTGGAGTCTTTGGCATGTAAAAATAAGCAGTATTTTAGCACGTTGCAGGGACTTACCCAAGTAAATCACCTATAACGCCAACTTTATTTTTCTGTCAAGACCACGTAATAAAGCGTGATCTTAGGTTATACACAGACGTGGATGCTTTTTCACCTTAGAATAAACTGAAACCTACACCGAAACATTGCAAAGTGTCTTTTAGTGTGCTAAAAGACTTTCGTTTTTAGTGATGCCCCAAACAGGCGTACGGCATCAGCCCTGCAAGGCTTTTGCTACCTGTATTGGCTGATTGGAGTAGGAGGCTGAATGGAAACCACTCAAATGACTGATGAGACAAAAATAAATTCTTTTGGTAGAACCTGAAGCGCTGCGTCTGGTAAACACCCTTCTGCTTAACCCTGAGATGACTGAGATGAAATATTATCTTGACAGCATCACGCTGTTCACACTTCTCATCAGCAGGGACAGTGAGACTGGTTAGAGCACACAAGGAAATGAAAGCAGCAAAATACAGAGAGGTGTTTGAAGAAAAGCAGAGCGACGCGCAGGTCTGGAGCAGCGTGTCTTAGGTTGCATATTCCACTCATACAGATTGTTCCGAAGCCAAGGGACCCTGATGGCAAATCCACAGACATATTTGAATTTAAGCCTCATTCTTTGGAAACCCAGAAGGGCCCCAGCTGAAAATCTAAGGCTTTGAAGTGACATATGGGAGTCTGCATTTCTGATAACGCAGCACAGTGCAGTCTCATACGAACAAGTATAATGAAATCATACAAATCAATCATAAGAAGATCTTAAAATAAATTCTAAAAGATGAGCGAAGCGCAGTCAATAGAGGTGATGTGATGCCATCTGCTGAAACCAGTATGTGACCATCAACCATCAGTATGTGACTGAACTGCAGACTTTATCTTTTATTTGAGATATTAAGCATCACGCCCCCCACCCTCAATGATCGCCTGAAGTCTGGAGCCCATGGATATCACCAGTTGCTTTGTTTCCTCCTCTTTGATGCTCTGGCAGGCCTTTCCTGCAGCCGCCTTCACTTAGTGCTTATTTGTGTATTTATTAACTGATAAGCAGCTCTCTTGGGTTCCGGTTAGGTGGTTGATTTGACTTTTTCATCGCCTTGAGAAACCTTTGGGTTGCTTTTGCAGTTTGCAGTGCTTTGGGTCTTTATCCATCTGCACTGTTTGCGGCATTTGTGAATGTGAGCATTGAGTACTCCTTCACCTGCATCAGCATCTCTTTTGACCTCAGAATAATGAGAGTTCAAGCAAACAGCTACCAAATACAAGTTCCACTGCAGATGTGGAATAACTGTCAGTCTGTGGTAGTGAGTCTCTGAAGTCGGTGTGCTGTATATAAAAGAAAAGTTGTCTTATTGTCCAGATCCTTGTGGACCTAACTGTAAACATGCAGTTTCAAATGATAAATTTCAGGTTTTGGTTATAATACATTTTGCAAAAGTGCATCAGTTAAAGTTAACTCTACAACAAAAATATTTTGCACACTGTCAATCTAAAATCCAGATGAAGTAACAAGCACATCTAAAGTTTGATCAAAAGGAGAACACTTGGTCTATCCGGTGGTACAGCCACAATAACTGAGCTCAGTGTGTTTGGAGTAAACACTTAAGCTGATCATTCGGTGAGTGAGTTTCTGCCTCCCACGTGCTTGAGGTAAAGGCTTCATTGTTTTCTGTTTGTGTGCATGTTTGCTGCTGCACTCAAGCAGTGGCCTGAGCAAATAATGTGTCTGCACTTTGCACTTCTTAACACCCACCTCTACTGTATCGAGGTTTCTCATAAAAAAAACAACAACCCTACATTGCATTTTCACAAGTGAGACATTGCATTTTCTAACCCAGTGCATCAAGAATGCAGAAAGTGCAACCTTTGATTTAAACTTGTGTGTCATCATTTTGATATAACTGACAGATAGATAGATAGATAGATAGATAGATAGATAGATAGATAGATAGATAGATAGATAGATAGATAGATAGATAGATAGATAGATAGATAGATAGATAGATAGATAGATAGATAGATAGATAGATAGATAGATAGATAAATAGATAGATAGATAGAAAGTGCATTACAAAAAATATGTACACTATAAATGTAAGAAAAACAACTGCATGATGGTATAATACAAAAATAAGGGGTCTTTTGTGTGCCTGACACTGAATGAAGAGTCATTTTTCAGTTTTAGAGAGGACAGTAGGAATGATTTCCTGAAGTGTTCTTGTCTCAGTTACTCATTTGACACTGAGACTCATCTGAACCTGCCAAAGACAGCAGGGTCAGAATTTGGGGTTAAACAGCATGAAACGTGGCTGCATCCCTGCTGGTTCAGACTAGTGGTGGTGGTGCAGTGGGGTGGGGATATTTTCTCAGCACAAACCAGCTTGTTACTAATTTTGCCCATACCTTTTTCAACATTGTACCAAACATTTGATGGCTACTTCCAGTAGGATAATGTGCCATGTCATTAAGTAAAAATCAACTGCTGAACATCACAGTGATTTCTTTGTACTCACATGGCCTCCACAGAGATGCAGTGGAACGGAAGAACAAGATGATATCGTCTCTATATGGACCAAACATCCTGTTGAATCTGTGCCATGAAGAGTTAAGGCAGTTCTGAAGGCAAATGCTGTCCAACTAAGTACTAGAAAGGTTTACCTGATAAACTGGGGTACATTGGGACTGACTCTTGTGGCCGTTAGAGTAGGACGTAATTTTTTTTAGCTCTAGCTCTAGCTAATTGCTTTGTGCTAAAGTGGAAACTCTTACTTCTAAGTTTATGGATATGCAAGTGCAGTTGTATTTGGGTGGTTTATGCTGATGCCTCACAACAAATAGGCTCAGAGTTCAACTCTCAGCTGGATGGTGCCCTTTTACATGGATTCTGCATGTTTTTCCACTGTCGGCTGAAATTGATGCCATGGATGTGAGTTAGAGAGTGTGCAGTTGGTGCTGTGATGGACTGGCTCTGGATCTGTCCATGGTGTATCCTGCCCTGTTTTTCAGCCAATGACAGCTGAGATTATGCTCCAGCCTGTCTGTGACCCTGAACCGTATAAGCAATTAAGAAAATGGATGGAGTGGATGGATTGACTGTGCGATCGTTGTGCATAGTTGTTACATGCGCCTGGCCTGGTTTTAAAAAACCGAGCATTTGCTTGAACAATTACGGAAAAACTCAGTGTTTACCATTCAAACAAAGGGCAACAGCTGATCAAGTGTTTTGCTTTCCTGAGAAACTGATTCTTTTATCTCTAATCAAATCTTATTTTGTTGATAAGGCGTAACTTTCCTTTTCATAAAAACATTTTCCTTCATCCAGTATTAGGTTTGGTTTTCACACCTCTGAAATACTGCCTACACCTTTGATTTTTTTTTTCCCCCAGTAAGTCAAACAGAAAAGTGAATCTCACACAAAAAAGGGGAAATTCATTTCATTTACGGCCTCAAGATAACCTTTTTCTACCTATAAATCATTGCCAGTAGAATTCATACTGAAAGCCAGATTTCAGATTATTTTCTGCTGCTGGATTATACTGCCAGAGAAAGCTTACTGCAAGTTTCTCTTAGCTGTGTTCTTGAATTAAATGAGTTTATCTACTAATATTGGTGGTTTTGAATGCAAGCCAACATGCAAATCTCCAGATTTATGATGACAGCTTTACAAGATATGCCTTAAATCTGATAAAACGGGAGAACACCGGTGTACCACAAGGCTGTGTGATGAGCCCTTTCCTCTACTCCCTCTTCACCCACGACTGCAGACCTGCTGATGGTTCCAACACCATCATTAAGTTTGCAGATGACACCACGGTGATTGGCCTCATCAGTGACAACGATGAGGCCGCCTACAGGGAGGAGGTGGATCGTCTGGCTGAGTGGTGCGACAGAAACAACCTGCTGCTTAACACCGAGAAGACCAAGGAGCTCATCGTGGACTACAGGAGGAATGCTGACCCACATCCACCCATCCACATTAAGGGGACGGCTGTGGAGCGTGTGAGCAGCTTCAAGTTCCTGGGAGTCCACATCTCCGAGGATCTCACCTGGACGACCAACTGCTCCAAGCTGGTCAAGAAGGCTCACCAGCGCCTCTTCTTCTTGAGGACTCTGAGGAAGAACCACCTGTCCTCAGACACCCTGGTGAACTTCTATCGCTGCACCATCGAGAGCATCCTGACCAACTGTATAACAGTCTGGTACGGGAACTGCTCTGCCTCGGACCGGAAGGCGTTGCAGAGGGTCGTGAAAACTGCCCAGCGCATCGCCGGAGCACCACTTCCTGCCATAAAAGACATCTACAGGAAGCGGTGTCTGAAAAGGGCTGGGAAAATCATCAAAGACCCCAGTCACCCATCACATGGACTCTTCACCCTCCTGCCCTCTGGGAGGCGCCACAGGAGCCTCCGGACTAAGACCACCAGGTACCGGAACAGCTTCTTCCCCACAGCTGTCAGACTCCTGAACTCTGCCTCCTGACATCTGACCCACGTTAACACATGGACTGAACATACACACACCCACAATGGACAACTGTACCCTCAAACACAATAATAACATGGACTGAACCACCACTCACAACCACTAGCACTTTATATAGCCTCTGTAGAAACTATCTACACCCTCACTTATCTTAACTGCACTACTGTATAGCTCTGTGTAAATAATCATTCTGTACATTCGATAATCTTTAATCCTACAACTGTTTACAACTTGCATAGTTCCCATTTCTGTATAGCTGTATATCCCAGATTCTGTAAAGTTATTTATTTCATATTCTGTATAGTTTTTCATATTTATATCCTGTTCATATCCTGTACATAGCTTGTACTCACTACAGCCTGTACATACTTATAGTTATAGAATATTCACAGCATACTTCATACCGTGTACATTATAACATACCATAATAGACCCATTTCTGTAATATACTCACATATCTATATTATTGCTAATATATATTGTAATATATCTATATCACTAAAGCACTTCTGGATGGATGCAAACTGCATTTTGTTGCCCTGTACCTGTGCATGTGCAATGACAATAAAGTTGAATTCTATTCTATTCTAAAATGAAAGTTAAAAAAATACATTTCTCTTCATGTCTTTCCTGCCTGTTTTTGCCACAACCACTGAGTTTTCTGTCAGTTGCTTCGGATGCTGCCACCCCCCTTTCCTGTACCTGCTGCTCCTTAGCCTTCTTGTTCCTGACCGAGCTTCTGTTTGTTTTTTGTTTTGTTCACTTGAGATTTACCTTCTTGTTGGCATAGCCTCTAACACTGTTTTATTTTTTTCCTGAAATACTCACCTCAGAAAAAAGGTGAACTATTTTAGTTTATTTCCATCACCCTTTCCACAAACCTGTCAATATTGGTCTACTTGTCAGTTTCCATATCACGACTGCAGCTGTTGTTCCTCTCGCGCTCTAATGGGAAGCAAAAAAGTCTTTGACATCTCAGAGCAACCATGTCAGTTTAAGTAAACAACTCTAACTCTAAACTCTAAACATTTTCCAGCGAGCAGTAAATCTTCACTGCAGAAGCAAAAAGAGACTAAGAGGTTTCGCTCTTTTGTCCAAACTTTAAGAAGGCACTGCCCTCCTGTGGCTGTGAGTGACAACAACACAGCTTTTTATCTACCCTTCAACCTCGTTTCAATTATTTTGTGAGTCTGCGCTCTCGAGAAACAAGCCAGTATGCTAATATGTGCTAATATGCAGAGAAAAAAACAGGACCTAGGCGAGGAAACTAGGTTGTTGCAGAGGAATAATAGCAGCTGCAGATCATGAAATACAAGCAGTCGTAAGCAAAACAGATGAAACTATGTAGAAAACCTGGTAACAGATTAGTATTATGAATATGTTATCAAAGTGTTGCATCATTCTCTTACTGGACACTTTATTAGTTGCACCTTCCTAATGCTATGGACCAACTTTTGCCTTCAGACCTGCTTTAATTCTTCATGGCGTAGATTTAACAAAGTGCTAGAAATGTTTCTCAGAGCTTTTGGTCCACATTGGCATGACAGCATCACACAGTCGCCAACCAAGAAAATACCCCACACAATTACACCACCACCAGAACCATTGGTGGATCCATGCCTTCATGTTATTCTGATCCCACTGTCTGAATGTCACAGCAGAAATTAACACTCATTGGATCAGAAAATATTTTTCCAATCATCCGTTGCCCAGTTTTGATGAGCCTGTGTTAGCCTCAGTTTCCCGTCCATAGAGGACAGGAGTGCTCAGCTAAGAACAGGAAGATTTCTGCTGACTGGGTGCTTGATGCTGTGGGTCTTCTGCTTCAAGCTTCCATTGTGCATTCAGAGATGCTCTTCTGCAGGCTTTGGATGTAACGAGTGTAGTTTGAGTTAGTGTTGCTTTCCTATCAGCTCAAAGCAGTCTAGAAATCCTCCTCTGATCTCCAGCAAAGGATTTCTACCAAAAAACAGCCACTCATGGATATTTTATGTTTTTTAGACCATGCTCTGCACATCTTACAGGTGGTTGGTCAGGCACAGACACAGGAGAGGAGGCAGAATTAACTTTAAACAAAAAGCAAGTTTTCATTAGGGCTGATGTGACGTGAAACATAAAACAAAGCACGAAACAAACTTGAGCAAGCAACTAAACTGAAGGCAATGACAAAACTAAGGAATCTATGAATAAACTGTGACACTGTGACTAGATTATGACGACAATGAATGCTATGAAAACTGTGAGTACTAAGAACACAATGACATCTACGACTGGACACGGGGAAGGTAACACGGACTACTAGACAGAGGACTTAAATACACACATGAGGTGATCAGGGGAAGTGGAGACACAGGAGGACACAGCTGAGACACAATAACAAAAACTAAAACTAAGGAACCAAGAAAAATAAAGCAGGAAACGTGGACATGACATGAGCAACATGAAAACACACAGACAGAAAATACATGACGCAGAAGACTGGGACAGACTTACACCAGGGGACATGAAGAGACTCGTAACTATAGAGACATGAAAGAACCTAAACTATACTGCAACTCAAGGTAACAATAATAATACTAAGACTTGGTCAAAGGAGCTTGCAAAGAAAAGCGTCTGGACTTCTTTAAGTTGCTTGAAGACGTTTCACCTCTCATCCGAGAAGCTTCTTCAGTTCTAAGGTCAAATGGTGGAGAGTCCCAGATATAAACCTAGTGGGAGTGACCCCCCACAGAGGGACAAAAGGACCCCCTGATGATCCTCTAATCGCCTGAGCCAAGGTGGGAAACTGGGCGTGGGTCCCAATCAGCCAGAGTTTCGGGTGTGTTCATTGTGAAACCTGGCCCCACCTTATCATGCGAATTCCTGAGGTCAGATGGCCCAGGATGTGAGTGGGCGTTAAGGCGTCTCGGAAGGGATCTCAAAACTGGATTATAGATGGCAGAGAGTTGGTGTCGTAAGGTGGGGCCAGGTTTCACAATGAACACACCCGAAACTCTGGCTGATTGGGACCCACGCCCAGTTTCCCACCTTGGCTCAGGCGATTAGAGGATCATCAGGGGGTCCTTTTGTCCCTCTGTGGGGGGTCACTCCCACTAGGTTTATATCTGGGACTCTCCACCATTTGACCTTAGAACTGAAGAAGCTTCTCGGATGAGAGGTGAAACGTCTTCAAGCAACTTAAAGAAGTCCAGACGCTTTTCTTTGCAAGCTCCTTTGACTACGATGACCTGGATGACTGAGAACCTTCACAGACATAATACTAAGACTTAACATAATTTCATAAATAGCCCAATAATATAAAATAACTCATTAACCCTTAACTTAAGAATAGCACATGGATAGAACACAATGTAAAAATAAGAAAACAATAAAAAAATAATACAAAATGCTGGGTCAGAGTGTTATGGTGCAACGTGGGGGACTCAAGCGCAGGACTCCAGGATTGACTGCACACAAGAATTTATTTACAGAAGTCACCGGGTGTATATACAGGTAGTGCAGGGCAGTGCTATATACAACAAAGTGGGGGACGGGGCTCCAGGGAAATCCAAGGGGTGATCACTCGCTCTCCGATTCTCCGCACACGACCGTGGGTCCACTCTTCACACTCGACACAAAGATTCACACAGGGGAGGTATCCAGGAGGTCTGTAGACAGGAAACAGGGCTTAATTACAAAATTCTCAATAGATTCTCAGCTGTGCTGTGCTGTGCTGTGCTGTGCTGTGCTGTAGCTTTGACTCTCACTGACTCATGGCAGACAACGATCCAGCAAAGACCAGCAGTCTCCTCCTGGCTTAAATGCAAATCGCCTTAATGGGCATCAGGTGTGTTCCTCCTCCGTGGGCGTGGGCCGAGGGCGTGAACCCACAATGAGTTCCGCCCCGGTGACAGAAAGGTGGAAAGAGAGAACGAGAGACAAGAAATGGTAGAAAAGGCTGATCAGCGTCCCGCTGACCCCCCAGGCCGTGACACACAGACCCAGCCCCTCAAACTTCCCCATTCTGATTCTCACTTTGAACATAGTTGAATCTACATTTACATGCCTAACGTGACTGTGCTGGCGAGCAGATATAGGACCCAAATGAAGGACAAGGCTAGGCTAACAGTTTTAATGCTATCAACTCATAAGAATAGCATTTTAGAGCAGCAAATCTAAGAAGAAGGAATTTTTAGGAAAACACAGGGACCTGGACAAGACCAAAAAAAAGAACAGGGAAAGCCTCGCACAGTATACACACACACACACAGGATAATAATAGGTGGGAACTCAGTTTAGGATAAAACACACTATGACTGTGGAGGAAGTTAAACTACACACAAGACACGGAGACAAAGAATCACCAAAATAAAATAGGAAGAGAGACATGACTGACTGCGAGACAAGATTAACTTGGCATAACAAAACCAGGGAGCATGAAAGACAAAAATACAAAGACAAGACCAGAGGATCAGACTGAGAACACAAAAGGAACTGACTAAATTAATCTAACAATCAGCTTCCTTTAAAAAAAGAAAAAAGGAAAAGGCTAGCACTGTTTTCATGATTTTTAAATATAATGATTGAGAAGCATGTTTTCAAGTGCAGTGACCAATTAAAATCACATAGTGGTCTAAACTTATCATTTACAAACTACAACAATATAACTCTGATTGTTCCAAAATATAACCATGCCCACAATTGAAGCACATCAGAAACTGCCTCTAACCTGCCATCTGCTGGTCAAGTTGTGTTACAACATGTAATAAAAAAGAGTGTGAGAGAAAGATGCTGAATGAAGCTGTGAGGTGCAACAAACTGATGGGTCACAGAGAAGCACTTCAACCTCCTTTAACAAGAGCAAGCATCCATCAGTTTAATGGAAACAGTGTAGAGGAAGTGGGTGCTCCCTCAATCATCGATTCATTTAACATCTTCAGAACAATCTGGGTACAAAGTTCCTGAGCTTCTTCTGGGCTTCAGCAGAATCCATATACCTGTTATCCTGGTGTCTCATTTTAGCAGCCTTTGCAAGTCTCCCTGCTGCCTGTGAATGACGGGCCACAGTTTCTAGTTTTCACCCACTGGTAGGTCCATCAGGGAGTCTTCCAAAAATAGCAGGAGTGCTGAGAGCAGATCTGTTACAGTGTGGATATGGAGAGGACCAAAGCCAGGCTTATGGAAACGAAAGGTAACCTTCATTAAAACATCATCAATTTTAAGGAAAAGGGGTTAGGAAGGAGATAAGGTGTACGGGCTTGGTGTCAGGGGAAAGGGGTGTTGACTCTGAAGGTTGTGTGTGTGTGTGTTGTGTGAGTGATTGAAGTGTAGTGGCAGGCAGGGGGACTGAGGGAGGGGCTGACAAGGCTTGACTGCCCCAAGAGCACACTCTCACAGTGGGATCAGAGACACTACAGATAGAGACGTCGCCCTCCCGGCCTCACTCATCGCTCACTGGACCTTAAAAAAATTTGGATTCCTAACTGAGTTGTTATCCAGAGTGAGAGCTATCCTCACTCAAGGACAGTTTTCTTTAATGCCCTGCATTAATGTTACTTTGTGCCTCTGCTTTTACCGATTCCCTGAGGCACAAAGTAACATTAATGCAGGGCATTAAAGAAAACTGTCCTTCAAAGTAAAACAGGAAGTCCAAAGGCAAAACAGTGTACACTAAGGTAAGGTCCACACTGGATCTAAGCACAGTGGATGAGTAACAAGACATGATTGCAAAACTGAAACTAAGCACAAGAATATTCATAAAATAGAAACCAAAGATTTGAAATGTTACGAGAAGTAAAACTAATAAAATACTAAAATAACAGAGAAATTCCAAACAGGAAACAAGAGCACAGGATCAACTGTGAAACCAAATACAAACCATGATTACAAGAACTCAGGACAGGAACTAAAAACCAGGGACGAGGATACCAACTTCAAATGACAGCTAATTAAACTTTTTTTTGCTTTTATGGGAAGAGTGACAAAACCTTTGAAATCCACTGCATATATTTGTCTCTTTTAGTCATATATTTCTTATATTCTCATATTTACTTCTCCAAAAACTGCTGACATTACACCGAGGCTGTACCGTGCTTTCATAATGAGGGGGACCATCAGAGGGGGAACCATGCCATCCTCCTGGGAAGAGCTGAGGAGAACCCCAGACGAGGGGTCACTCAGCAGCCACGGAGCAGAAGCCACAGGGGGCTGAGTGGTAAAGCTTCACAGGAGTGACCGGTCTACCACAACTTCAGGCTTCACGTGCCTCAGTTAAGGTCAGACTTCATGATTCAACAATAAGAAAGACACAAGGCTCCTTAATACCGAGACATGTCAAAAAACACCTTGACCTTTAGACTTTTGGGGAAATGTTCTGTGGATATGACGAGACAAAAGCTGAACTCTTTGGAAGGTTCGAGTTCCGCCGTGTCTGCAACCAACCCTGCGTTTCATTTAAAGAGTATCAGACCAACAGCCAAACATGGTGGTGGTAGCATGATGGACCTGAAAGTCTCACCATAATTGATGGAACCGTGAATTCTGCTGTCTGTTCTGTTCATGCCCTGAAACTCAAGAGTGCAGGGGAGCTGGACAATGATCAGAAACACCACCAGCAAGTCCACCTCTGAATGCCTTAAAATTTTTTAGAGTGGGCTAGTGACTCCAAAATTTAACAGCCTGTCCATGCTCGAAAACACTCCAGTATGACTGAATGAAAACAATTCTACAGATAAGCGCATGCAGAATTCCTCCACAGTAATGACAGTGGGGACGAGGGCTGAAACACTCATTGCCATATACTGCAAACACTTGATTGCAGTTTGTGCTGCCAGTGGTGGCACAACCAGGTAGTAGGTTTAAGGGACAATAGCGTTTTGCTCCTTTTTCACTTAATAAATGAAATTATCATTTAAAAACTGCATTTTCTATTTACTCAGATTATCTTTAAAAAAAAATCTTTATTTGGAATGGACAGGAAAAATCCATCAACATAGCAATACAGGGAGTGCAGAATTATTAGGCAAATGAGTATTTTGTCCACATCATCCTCTTCATGCATGTTGTCTTACTCCAAGCTGTATAGACTCGAAAGCCTACTACCAATTAAGCATATTAGGTGATGTGCATCTCTGTAATGAGAAGGGGTGTGGTCTAATGACATCAACACCCTATATCAGGTGTGCATAATTATTAGGCAACGTCCTTTCCTTTGGCAAAATGGGTCAAAAGAAGGACTTGACAGGCTCAGAAAAGTCAAAAATAGTGAGATATCTTGCAGAGGGATGCAGCAGTCTCAAAATTGCAAAGCTTCTGAAGCGTGATCATCGAACAATCAAGCGTTTCATTCAAAATAGTCAACAGGGTCGCAAGAAGCGTGTGGAAAAACCAAGGCGCAAAATAACTGCCCATGAACTGAGAAAAGTCAAGCGTGCAGCTGCCACGATGCCACTTGCCACCAGTTTGGCCATATTTCAGAGCTGCAACATCACTGGAGTGCCCAAAAGCACAAGGTGTGCAATACTCAGAGACATGGCCAAGGTAAGAAAGGCTGAAAGACGACCACCACTGAACAAGACACACAAGCTGAAACGTCAAGACTGGGCCAAGAAATATCTCAAGACTGATTTTTCTAAGGTTTTATGGACTGATGAAATGAGAGTGAGTCTTGATGGGCCAGATGGATGGGCCCGTGGCTGGATTGGTAAAGGGCAGAGAGCTCCAGTCCGACTCAGACGCCAGCAAGGTGGAGGTGGAGTACTGGTTTGGGCTGGTATCATCAAAGATGAGCTTGTGGGGCCTTTTCGGGTTGAGGATGGAGTCAAGCTCAACTCCCAGTCCTACTGCCAGTTTCTGGAAGACACCTTCTTCAAGCAGTGGTACAGGAAGAAGTCTGCATCCTTCAAGAAAAACATGATTTTCATGCAGGACAATGCTCCATCACACGCGTCCAAGTACTCCACAGCGTGGCTGGCAAGAAAGGGTATAAAAGAAGAAAAACTAATGACATGGCCACCTTGTTCACCTGATCTGAACCCCATTGAGAACCTGTGGTCCATCATCAAATGTGAGATTTACAAGGAGGGAAAACAGTACACCTCTCTGAACAGTGTCTGGGAGGCTGTGGTTGCTGCTGCACGCAATGTTGATGGTGAACAGATCAAAACACTGACAGAATCCATGGATGGCAGGCTTTTGAGTGTCCTTGCAAAGAAAGGTGGCTATATTGGTCGCTGATTTGTTTTTGTTTTGTTTTTGAATGTCAGAAATGTATATTTGTGAATGTGGAGATGTTATATTGGTTTCACTGGTAAAAATAAATGATTGAAATGGGTATATATTTGTTTTTTGTTAAGTTGCCTAATAATTATGCACAGTAATAGTCACCTGCACACACAGATGTCCCCCTAAAATAGCTAAAACTAAAAACAAACTAAAAACTACTTCCAAAAACATTCAGCTTTGATATTAATGAGTTTTTTGGGTTCATTGAGAACATGGTTGTTGTTCAATAATAAAATTATTCCTCAAAAATACAACTTGCCTAATAATTCTGCACTCCCTGTATATGAATAAGATGAAAACAGAGTCCTTCTTCCAGGTTTTTAGAGTTAAGTCCAGGAGAGCAAATGATAAACACAGTGATCGGCAAGTGCATGTTATCCTCTAATGGATATTACTAGGAGAGTTGCCTGATAACAAAGTTCTGCGAGGTTCATATGTTCTCCAGAAGGGGACTCATATTACATAAAGGTAGGACACATTATATGGAGCTATAAACATGAACTGGGGGGTTGCCCATGCTGCTGTCATGGAGGGAAAAAAGTAGGAAAAAAAGTAAATAAAATACATTGTTACGGCCTTGAGCCTTGGAGGAAGTGAGACTGCCTTTTTTGTTCATGCAAATCCAAGTGTGCTGGGACTCGTGGATGGTTGGTTACTTGGAGACCTGTGCCTGCGCCGCTCCTTCCGCTCGAACCCCAGTCGCTCTCAGTTAGCTCCCCCGTAGCACTGCTCTTTATTGTGTTTAAATGAATATGTATAGGTTCATTAACATATGACGTCTTACACAGGCATACATATGAACAAAGAGTACCAGTCTGTGTATACGTGTAGGTGTGCGTGTGTGTGTATGTATGTGTGCGCAGGTGTGTGTGTGTGGTCAAGATGTGACCCTGTGAACGACTCCCCAAAGCTGGTGCTAGGAGCCCAGCGGTCCGCCTAAACAAAGGTCTCTTATACTAAAACAGATACAGAGCAGGTGTCCTCCTATACCATAAATCAGTCAGAGAAGGTAAGGCAAAAAACCCTTTATTTTACTCAAGTTTCGTGTGGGGGCTTGTGTATGTTACTCCCCTCTTGTCGCCTAGCAGAGGGGGGGCTCGTCCATTTGGAGCCCGAGGAGAAGGCTCGGGTCAGGCGAGCTTAATTAGAGCTCGAGATCAGAAGGTTGGAGATAGAGGCAGATAAAGCAGTGAGGCTGCGTAAGCTGGAACTGGAGTCTCAAGCCTCATCTGTCTCCGCTGATCGTCCAGATTAACAATGGTCAGAAATTAGATAAGTAGGTTACAAAAGTACAAGTAACAGTGAGATCAAATAAAGTTAGCTCTTGTCGGGGTCATTAATATTATCCAATTGTTCCAAATTTGGTAGAATTTACCTTTTGATTTCTTAATAGATATGTCAGTTTTTCTATCCTAAATATCTCTAAAATGATCCCAAACCAATCATCCAGGGTAGGCTGGACTGGGCTTAACCATCTTCTTGTAATTGTTTTCTTACTTGCCACCAAGAATAATTGCACCAGCTTAATCTCACTCCTACATTCCAGAAAAGGGACCAGACCCACATATAGAACCTCAAAATCTAGAGGTATTTGAGCGTTAAAGACTGTGCTTAAGGAGGCCCGGACACCCATCCAGAAATTTTTTAACCTGGGACAGTCCCAAAAGACACGAAAATGATTAGCAACAGTCGAGCCGCATTGTCTCCAGAATGCATATGAGCACTTTTATATCTCTCCTGATTTGGTGTCTTGAAGTGTCTAATAATGTTCTTCCAGCCATGTTCCCTCCAGCTCATGGAACTGGATGTGGATCAAATATTTTTCCACTCCCCCACAGAAATATCAAGCCCTGATTCCCTTTCCCATTTATCTTTAATGTATAAAGTGTTATCCTCGCTGGCACTAGAGAGAGCTTTGTATAGGTCGGAAATAGATTTAGTAGGGGTCATGGTTGTAGCATTCTTCAGGATGGGGGGAAAAATGCGACTCAGCATCTGTAAAGTCGGACAATTTGCACTCACGATCAATATATGATCTCAGCTGTAGGTATCTGTGAAAGGCATATTGCGTCAGGTTGTGTTTGTCTCTCAAAGCTGAGCACAATGTTTCTATAAGTAAGATTATCAGATTGTCAGATTATCTTTGTCTAATATTAACATTTCTTTGATGATCTGAAACATGGAAGCGTGACAAGAAGGGGGCAAATTATTTCCACGGTGCTGTACGTGTGACCGTGAATCACCATTTCAAAATGAAAATGAACTCGTTATGAAACTGGATAAATGGGAAACAGTTAAAGTAATGAGGATATAAGATGGGGAGGAGTTGTGTGAAAATAAAACAATTATGCAGGACAACACAAGCTTAATGTACGTTATTATATACCATACATATGAGAGAGTGTATTACTATAGACTCTTACTGCTGAAATGGTTAAAATTTGTCCAGATTGGAATCATATAATCTGGAATTTCCAGATTATTTCTCACAGGAAAAAATGCAGGACCCTGCAACCCACAGAGCTTCTCTTTATATCACTCAGTATGTCATCGTCTTCACCAATCTTTAATATTATTATTAAATCTTTATTTATAGACATATTTCTAATCCTTGGACTTTACCGTATGATATTTTTAATTTGAGTGGAAATCTGTTGCTTTGCTGACTGTAAATGAAACGATTCAGCTTCTTATACTGTTACAGTATAGGTGCAACTACACGATTCACAAAGTGAAACTTTACATTTTAATTTTATTATTAACGCACATACATGTGCAGTTAAGGTGACGGTGTCACACGCTCCTTTCAAAGGAAATCTTTCAGTCTTTATCAAATTTATTTTGCTTTTTCAAATAAAATAGATGCACCGTTTACACCTGTGCAAAAGCCTGCACTATTTTTAGGAAACAGACAGGAAGTTGTTTGTCTGGAGCTTGTTTTTAAAGATTCAAAAGTCTCACACACACACAAACACAGACACACAGCAGGGAGGTTAGATAGCGTTAGATATAAGGAGGTTTTAATGACTGCACACTTCTACACGTCGACGTGGGTTTAGACCTCACACGTAAAATTCAGAAAGGTTCCCTCTCACCTGATTCAAGACACTGAATGTAGGTGTGGTGAATCAGTTGCTCTAGTTTCTAGACTTTCCACTAGTTTTTCTTTGATGTGCAGTCTGGAGACAGCAGAAAACGGTGGCAGGAAAATAAAAAATGTAAAAATCAACAAATGATTTCAGTGAGTCATACAGTATACAGTATTTTGTGTATGACTGCCATTGTGACGAGCACAACCTTCCCCCACCCCTGACGCTTGTGGTTTTGTTGCTCTTCATATGAAGTGAAACAAGCCGAGACATTCTGTGACATTTCGGAGAAATACAAGTGAAGGCAGGTTATCTACATGGACTCTCGCAAACTGTAGAACGATCACCTTTCTAGACTTTCCACGATACCTCATGGAACTTTTTAAGAACAGGAGCTCACTACATGGATATGTTATGTTTATGTTCCTCACGACTCTCAGCAAAGGTAGATACAACTATGAAAACCTTTCTTCTTTGATGACCTTAAAAAGTTTACCTTCATTTAAGTGGCTTTGTGCTTTGGATTTGAGATTAACTTCATTCTGATTATATCAAATCACCTTCAAGAATGCTAATTACATGCATGAAAGTGATAGCACAATTTAGTAAAAACATCAGCCACAAAATTTTGGTTATCTTATCAGCAGTGTGTGGTTTCCACACTTTGCAGTTCACATCCGCAGTGTGCAGCGTTTCTGAAGTGTTGGCTTTTAGGTTTAAAATGTATTTGACCAATTAACTCATTCAAATAGAATGTAAGTGTGAATTTTGCACTTGTAAAGGTGAGGTAAAGTGACAAATAATGATTTAGACGTTAGATGTAGGACAACAAAACAGTGAGAAGAGTGAAAGAAAGTGTTCACTTACAGGTGTATTTCAAAAAAAATGTAAATAGTACAAGAAAATTCCAGCTTGAAATGGGACATTTGAAGCTGTTTTCTCTAAAGTGATGTGTGGGGTAACGTGGCAAAGATAACCCAGACAAATCAAAGGTCCACCCGATGACATCAGTTTACATCATTTTCAAATATGTTTCTTCTTAGGTTTTGCATGCGAGGCTCCCTCGAGTCCTCAGTGCTTCAGACGAAAAGCTGAAGCTACTGTTTACACGTGCGAGTGGAGCATGAACACGACTCAAAGCGACATGACGTTTGAGCTTTACTTTAAGTGAGTATTGCTCAGTTTCAGCTCTTTGTTACTGATGTGTCCATAAAGATGTTCAGTCTGTGAAAAATACTTGATTCTACACATAAACTGTAAACCTTTGTGTGACATTCTTTTAAAAATGGGCCCATGAAGCCCAGTTGCCACAATCTTGTATATTTCTGACATTTGCTTTCTGGACATCCAGCTTCTTACAGTGAACAACTGGTTGGGTCGTTTGATGTTTCATAGTGAAAGCCAGGGGATAGGTGGGATCTTGATACCACTCTGCAACACCTGCGACTGTGCTGCAAGCCAGAGGTGTTATGTTAGAATGTGAGAAACCGTGAGGGTTTCAGCCAGCCCAGAAATCGTGAGATTTTCACATGACACTGGAACAAAATGAATTTATGATCTGAGAGGCTGTACTCCTTCAAACAGTTTAGGTCAGCTATGTAGGGCAGCTTTCATAACATGTAATCAAAATAAAGCAAATGAGGTCATGTCAGTGCTATGTCCTCTTTGTTTTTCATTTTTTATTTCCACAACAGCGAAGCCCAGAGAAAACAATTTAAGGTCACAGATTCAGCTTCTATTTTATGATGAGCGCATTTTAAATATAGTAAACTTATTCTGTCATTTTAAGTCTGACAGCCTGTGTTTACACACTGTTAGCTGGTGTTTTCATGACTGCAAACATTAGAAACACCTGTATTCAGTTTTTACATTTTACTTTATGTCAAGAGATTTATTCTAAAAGACACGTCTTCAGCTGAGAGTCAGAGAGTAGAAAGACACACGCTGCAGTTTTTACTTGCAAGGGTGGTCACAGAGTGCTCACACCAGAGTGGGGGCCCTGTGATGTGCGCTCTGTTCTTGCACTTGTCTTTATTTATATACAAAAATAATACAACAGTGAATACGTCTGCTCATAGACAGAGGAAAGTATGTGCGTATGCAAGTGTATGTGTGTGTGATTCTGAAGGACGCGGCCCCTCTTCTTGTTAGGGAGCGCAGATAAAAGTGTCCAGCTCTCCAGTGAAATTGCTTGTTCAGCTATTATCGCTGTGGGAAAGAATTTATAAAGCAAAACAAGTCTTGTAGTCGACAACAGTCTAAGTCATAAAAAGGTCATCATGCAGTATTCTATCACATGTAAACTTATATCATTAAAAGCTTATACTGACTACTTAAGTACAATTTTCCATTGACACTTTATTAGTGACTTAAATACTTGCAGTGCATTGCTTGGCTTCTGTGCATCATGCGCAAACTGCAACAGCAACAATGAAAAACAGTTACCCTGGGAGACTCATGCCTTCACTCTTGCAACCAAAAAAACAAAGAGGTGTGCACTGCTGGCAGCTGAGACGTTTAACGTTAGTAGCACAGTTTGCGCTCCCATTTGCATTCACCTCAGAACAAGCAAGTGTGCAGATGTGAGAGGAATAGAAGTATTATGCAACTTTTATTTTACGCCTCAGATTAGAAAAAAAATGCACAAAAGCACTTTTGCAACATAGGAAATTTTGTGTGTCTGCATTGTTCTGTCATCATGAGTGAAACTGCACTGCCAAACTACATATTGATAGATCTTCAAGAACAGTTACTTCTACTAAAATGGAAGGAGAGCCTACATGACCGATTAAGTCTTTTCATGATCAGAGTTATGAAAAAGAGAAAAACCTGATGAATGGCTTTGAAACTGGAAGAATACCAGATTTCAGGATTAGCATAGAGAGGGGATACTGTCATGTGAAAGAGAAGGTTTTCACAGTCCTGTTAAATACCAAATACTTTCTGCTTCCATTGGAAATAAGAGGGTAGCTAGTACCCTATAATAAATGCCCTCGATTAACTGATCATTAGCATGTGCGAGCACCTCTGCAAAATCCAACATTTCAGCATTTTGGTGATCTAGTGGTATTGATACACACTAGTCTTTTAGGCGTGAACGTCCCAACAAATTCCCTCCAAGGTCAGTCCATGCAATGCTTTGAGAAACTGCACACAAGTTGTCCCGCGTTAGAAATGTATGCAGGTGTCGCTTGTTTGGAAGGGTCACCAGGGTGACCAGGTCACCAGGTGAGCTAAATTATCGTTTGTTCTGAAACTAGAAGTTAAAATGTGTGAAGATGATTGCAAGTGAGGCATTTACTTATGGAAGCTTATAACTTATAATGTGTACCACCTGTTTAAAGCTGTCCATGACCCTAAAAATCCCCCACAGAGACTGTCGAGACCTAGTCAACTGTTTAAGAACAAAATAACGCATTAATGAGCACAGCAACAAAAAATGTCTGATGATCAGAGATACTTTACACAGTAATGAACACACAATATTTAGCCACGTACTAAACACTCTTTCATTTTGAACAGACCAGGTCATTGTTGTGGCTCTTCGGAAGGGTTTAGCGTACCAGGTTCAGCAAAGCTTAGGCTTTCAAAGCTGCAACAAACCACAAGACTTCTGTGACCATGTTCTTTGGACAGACCACACCAAAGTAGAGTTGTTTGGTCATAATGTGCCACCTGAAAACCAAACGAGCTGTAGAGCCCAGTGCAGGACTGATGATGACTTGCACTTGTTTTGCAGCCATAGGGCCTGGACACCTGGCAATTGACCACAAACTCCTCGGTTTACCAAAGTATCCTAGAGTCAAGTGCAGTGTTGGTCAAGTTATGTGAAAATAGTAATTAGTTACCAATTACTGATTACTTCTCCAAGAAAGTAATCCTATTACTTCACTGATTACTTATTTTTAAAAGTAATTAGTTACTTTATTACTTAATTACTTTTAAACAACATGATACACAACCTGAATACACAATAAAGCAATAGACACTTAAGCCCAATTCTATTTTTTCTGCATAATCCATCATATAAAATTGAATCAAATGAAAAAGTCTCTTTTTAGAACTCGTTTTATTAGTTTTAATCTTTTAACTTTATGCACATTGAATCAAGCAAAAATTAAATGATATGCAACAGTCTTTGACTTGAATAAATTCTTTAACATTTAAACCTATTTTCTGCATATTCCATCATATAAAATAAAATCATTTTTTGTGTTTACAAGTAAAGATGCAAGTAAAACACAGCAAAAATTAAATAAAATCAAAAAGTCATGGGCACTGAGTCATGTCACTCCTAAATCTATTTTCACCTGCTTTAGCAGGAGTGGGGCCGGTGGACATTTGGTGCTGCAGCAGTCGTGTCAGTGGAGGGATCCGGTTTTCTGACAAAACATCTTACTTTGGCAAACCGTCCTACCGTACATAGTATATGCACATTTCTGCTGTCACACAATAATTCCAGCAAAAATTTAAGTATGTAGGACGGTTTGCCACATAAATTAACTACCAATCAGAGTATGCTTCTAGCTCATATTCATAAAGGCGAGACGGTTTGGCACTTAATTTCACCCCTCCAAGTATACTTGTAGCTCATACTCACAAAGATAAGACGGCTTGCCACTTAATTTTGTATTGTGCGCATGCGCAGCACACGCACAGAAACAACCAGTAGGATGGTTTTTGAGGTAGGATGGATTCCCAGAATACCGGGGGTTTCTCTGGGAATTTCACATTCCAATGACAGCGTGCTAGGTGATTGTTCAGATTTGAAGTTAGGGTTTTTATGCTGCATGGGAAGGAGTTTTCTTCCCATGCAGAGTGTACAGCAGACGCTAATGTTTTTGTCACTTTTTACAGAATCAAACTCAAAGTCACGTCATACTTCCAAGTTTTAAACGGCGCATGGTCGTTCTCTCTCGCGCACTCCATATTATCCATTGTTAATCTACCACAGATGTCGCACACTCGTACGTCAGTGTCATGAGACACTCTCACAAACAAAATCACATTTTAGTAATGCAGTGTGCTTACAGGAAAGTAACAGTAATCGAATTAATTTTTTGCAATAGTAATCCCTTACTTACTTGTTTCTTGAAAAAAGTAATCAGATTACAGTAACACATTACTTGTAACTGCCCATCTCTGGTCAAATGTGAGGCCATCTGTCTGACAGCTAAAGCCTGGCTGAACTGTGTCATGCGACAGGACAATGATCTCAAGCACAGCAGCAGATCTCCAACAGAATGACTGAAGGGAGTTAAGGGTTTTCAATGACCCAGTCAATGACCTAACCTCAGGGACCTTAAGAGAGCTGCGCATAAACATGCCTGCAAACCTCAATGAACTGACTATTAAAGTCATATTTACCTGAGAGATACAGGTGATACAGGTGTCAATCATATCATTTAAGTTCAAGCAAGAATGTAAAGAGGTGTACTTTCTAAAATAAGAAGCTATGAAAACAGACAATGGAAAACAAACGAGTGAAACTGGACGAGAAAGGGTTAATGTACTCACGAGTTTAATGCTGAGTTTAAGTGTTTCTTTCTCCGCTGCTCCCGGGGCAGTAATGCTTTTATGTTTTTCTATGTAGTGAGACAAAATTTGGGAACATTAAGGAAACTTTCCATAATGTTGTTGAGGAACAACTCATTCAGTCGCGCAGCGTTATGATTTGGGTGGAAGCTCACATAGGAAACTCCACATGCAAATCACCAAAGACGTCTGTCATACTCCAGGACATAGGTAATGGACACCCTTTTTTTAATTACACGATTATCCATTTTGATTCACCAAACTGACACAGCCCACATTTTAATCTTGCTTTGCAGTTGAAATGTGTATTAAGCAAAGTTTCGCTTTCATTCAACAGTAAAATATGAAGCACCACAAAATATTTCAGCATCCTGGTTGAAAAACAACCTCAGCTTGAGCTGGATAGCTACAGAGAAGTATCCAGCTCTAGCAGAAGTTTGGTTCAGACGAGACGAGCACCCCACAGAACCGTGGGGAAAAGTGAGTCAGTGTTTTGTCACCAGATGTAAATTTTTGGCCTTTTTTAAACAAATCATTATTTAACCTAATTTCATTTGCTGTTACAGAGAATAATAAGTACCACCATTAACAACAATAAAGATCAGCGTGAGTACAAATATGTCTTATAGGAGTTAAAATGTCTGAAGATTGCAAGTGAGGCATTTGTTTACCTTTGTAACACCTGTTAGTGTGTGTGTGAAGCCCTCCTAGACCCTAAAAATCCCCCACAGAGACAGTCATCTGTTTAAGGACAAAGTAATGCATTTATGAGCACAGCGACAAGTATTTCTGGACAACATTTAGCCAAGTGAAACTTAGTTGAATGAGCTAAACTCTCTTTTTCTTCAATCTGAACAGACCAGGTCTTTGTTGTAAACCTTCGGAAGAGTTCAGCGTACCAGGTTCAGATCAGACACCGATCCACTATGGTCAAGAAACCACTGTGGAGTGCCTGGTCTCAGGTTGTGGTTCCTGCAGGTGAGCTAGTGTTATATACACAACCGAAGTGATGATTTTAAAAGAAAATGTGAATCTCAATGTGAATGAAATGCATATTTACACTACAATTTAATGATGCTGCACAGGATGCAATTGAAATGTTTGCCTTTTATCGCATGGAGAAAAAAAAACTACATCCTCTTTCAAATTGATGGTTTCAGGATATAAAAATAATCATTCTGACCTTAACAGGTCTAAAAAAACAAAAGTTGGTAAATGTAATCTCAGATCAACAGCCAGTGTTTGCCACAGTCTTCCCAGTGAACGTCCCAGAAATCGTCAAAAAACATAGCCCTCAGTCAGCATATTAAATGTTAAAGTCCATGACAGTACAAGTAGAAAAAGACTAGACAAGTATGGCTTGTTTTGAAGTGCTACCAGGAGTAATAATAATAATAATAATAATAATAATAATAATAGATTGGATTTATATAGCGCTTTTCAAGGCACCCAAAGCGCTTTACAATGCCACTATTCATTCACTCTCGCATTCATACACTGGTGGAGGCAGCTACAGTAAGCATCTTCTACAGGTTCAAAAAAAACAGGGCAGCACAACTTGGGTTTTGAAAGTTGCATCAAGTTGCGTCACAAACCACAAGACTTCTGGAGTACCAGAAGTACAGACAGCATGGCACAGATGTTTGCCTCTAATGCACAGCAACACATATGGTGAAAACCAAAAACAACACATCAACTGTCGAGCACGGCGGTGGGAGGGCGATGATTTGGGCTTGTTCAGAAACCACAGGGCCTTGCCGTCTTGCACTCATTGAGTCAACCATAAACTTCCGTGTATACCAACGTACTGTAGTCAGGAATGTGAGGCCATCTGTCTCATAGCTTTCTTTTTTAAAATTGTGTCATAAAACAGAGCAATGATGCCAAGTAACTTCTGCCCTGTTCAGTCCACTCTAGCATTCTTCTTATAGGATGGTAAATTCATGCATCTCAAAAAAAGTCTTTTTTGTTTTCATTACAGAACTTGTACATGAGCCTAATGTTACCATGACAATAACACATTTCAATGGCACTCGAAAGGTGACACTAACGTGGATGGTAAGTCAACTCACGATAAATGGTCTGTATTTATATAGCGCTTTACTAGTCCCTATGGACCCCAAAGCGCTTTACACGCCCAGTCATTCACCCATTCACACACATGTGATGGCAAGCTACATTGTAACCACCCTGGGGTGCACTGACAGAGGCGAGGCTGCCGGACACTGGCACCACCAGTAGGCAACGGGTGAAGTGTCTCACCTAAGGACACAATGACCAAAGCTGTCCAAGCCGGGGCTCGAACCGGCAACCTTCCGATTACAAGGCGAACTCCCAACTCTTGAGCCACGATCGCCCCAAAAAGAGCAGGAGCGGTGGATGGAACTGAATTTGTGAAAATACTTGGGTGTAAACGGCACTTCATCCATCAGTTTCTACCACTTTTTTTTTTACATTTTCATTTTCATCCACTACTCCCTGGACAGTGTTGAAACAGTTGAATACAGTATTTTCTTGTCTAGTCGGTCAAGCTGCATTTGTCTCAACAAAGCGCCCTCTTGTTCTTCAGCCAATGCCAGTAGGAGCAGCAGTGAGAAATGTGACATCGAATTCTTCGCAGTGTATTTGCACCAAGACCGTATATCACAACGACCATACTATTTACACATTTGTGTCGTACTCGGCTGCCAACATCTCTGTTATTGCCAAAAATGATGTGAGCGTGTCTCCTCCGGCAATCCTGCAAGTACCAGCTGAACCTGCATCAGATTTAGAAGGTAGGCGTGTAAAATGCATAGATATCAATATTGTGTATATTTATGTTCAAGTAGACCACAAAGCTGAATTTCTCTCTGGCAGCTTGCAACAAAACTTTGGCAGATAAAGAAATAAACAGGAGAACTTGTCTTGAGTGGTACGAGCTTCAAGATGCAAGTCCAGTGCCAAAAAATGTGATAACCTTAACAGGAAAGATGGGTAAAAAGAAGAAAAAAGAAGTAAGAAAGAGTAAGTTGTCTATTAAGCATGTTTAAGTTTGTTCCCTTTGTTCATGAAACGATTAAGATTTTACTCTCATTCATCTTATGTTTATGCCACCTTGTTTTCAAAATGATGGCATTAAAAACACCGTAGACCAAAGCAGCCTTTGTGTTTCTGTTACAGACCTGAAGGACTACATCCGTTACCTCTACTTTGAACACAGATGTCAACATGGGAGACCACAGACAGTTAAAATGTGCTTCTTTTATCAAAAAGAAGGTGGTAAGTGCTTTCATGAAAGCATACATGTGCAAGGTTTCTACAGACTTTCCCTACCAGCTAGGAGGACTGCAACAAGTCAACCACATTAAAGAGCACATGCATGCACGTATAGATTAACTAAAGGGGAGAGCGAGGCCGGCTGGCACATTTTTTACTGTGTGATATTTCTCTGTCATGTGGTGAGATAAAATGGTCAAACCAATACCGACAAAAAGATAAACATCTCAGAAAGAAAAAAATATTCAAAGATGACTGCTGAAAGGGGGATTCATGAATAAAATTACTCAGTCACGGCAGGATTTGTGAAAAACACAGCTTGTTTTCAGCTACACATGTCCGACCTTAAACATCAGTGAACAGCAAAAATATTGCAATATTTTTCCATTCATTCATCCATCAGTTTATTTTCTTAGCCAGTTGAGGATTGTTAGGGCTGGGCGCAGGGTACACCCTACTCAGGTCGCCAGTATATCGCTGGACCAAGAAACAGACAATCAGTTTGCACCGATTACACACTAGTTAACCTAACGCACGCCTAAGTACCCACACAGTGTGAGCATGCAAACGGCACACAGAAAGCCCCCAGGTGGCCGTTAGATGGGCACGACTTGTAAGAATGATAAAACGTTTTCATTAAATGAATACGCCCGTCATTCTCCAGCTCAAAATGACCTCTTCAGGCGTCGGTGATTTATTCAAACACAACATTAATACCACAATTAAATCCTATTTTTTTTTTCAATCTTAACGCTATTTGCTATTTAATCTCAGTATTTAATATGAAATAATGAAGTCATGCATCAAATGCAACAGCACAAAAAGCTCTCAGCATAAAAGCATGAATAAATATTGTGCTGCAGTAGATTCAGTCTTCTTTGAAGACAGACTGCAAACTAAAAGATTACCCACAAACCTCAGGATAGGCAGGGAGATGACCCCGCTCACTTTACTGAGATAATCTGCAAACTTTTGGAGACTGAGAGTCAATGACTATGTAAAAATATCTCAACTCCGTAATGTGTTTGACAGTGACATGAATGTTTTTAATTATTCTGGTTGATGCAGTGAAAGACTCAATGGCTGCTCTTCTCTATCAGCCTGTCAAGGCAGCTGCACCTTCAGCTGCAATGCCAACAAACCATGCATATAGCATTTCGTCAGAGATGCCCCAGATAGTGAGGCTTTCTAAGATCTCACGTTTGTAGAGAATTCAGGTGTTGTTTGGGCTGTAAACTCTTTCAAGGTGCAGTACTCAAAAACAGAGGGGAAGATACATTTTTATTCACACTAGGGATTAAAGAAGAACAGAGACACGTAGTTCAAAAGCAAAGGGAATCACCCATCATCGCCAGGAATTATCACTAATAATAATACATTTTCTATATCGCTGTGGGTAGAAAAGGTATTTAGAGGGAGGGGGCTTTTGATTGTTTTGTGTTCACATTGCAAAATTGAAAAGTTGGACTCTTCTCAAATTTTGCAACCTTCAGCAAGCTCTCAGCTCCTAGCCATCATAATTACGGCAGCAGATACAGACCTTGGTCAGTTTGAACAACAGCATCACTTAAGTATTGAATTGACTGATTTAATTAAGCAAATAGGTAAAAGCCTTTCAGTAGAATAATTACTGCAATGATTAATATGTTTTAGCTAGCAAAGGTAAACTATCGTGATGACTGTGATCAGATATCACTTTAAATCATAAACAATCAACAGTAGAACACAAGGCTAAGATTAGCAGTGAAAGTAAGAACATTAACACACAGTGTAAATGGGGTAAAGGGAGGTGTACTAAACAGCTGTGCAATCTTAAGAAAACCACTTATTAGTGAGACAGTGCTTTAGTTTGCAGCAGAAAGATTGAAGTAAAGGTCATGTGGTCTGATGGGCGATTAGGTAATAAAATGTAATGATGCACCAACCTGTGGGGCCAGTGTTGTGATCTGTGGGTGTTTCAGTTGGTCTGGACTAGGTTCTGCTACTTTAAGTACCGTAGTGCCCTTTACCTGCTCAAGTACATATTAATTGTGAGTTGTGGGCCAGTTAGCATGCGTAAAATTTAGTTCCCAAGATTTGCTAAAGTGAGAAGCTAACATGCTAATTACGATATATTACTGAATCCAAGTTTAGACCAGTTCTCTAGGCAGTTAACATTAAGCTGAACAAAAAAAACGACGTGCACCACACACTCATCGAGTGCAAATCAAAATCACTGAGCACAATACATTTTGTTTCCTTCTGCAAAAGGATTATTATTTTAATTCTTTTTTTAAATTTTAGTACCACTGAAGGAACCTCAGGAGGTCGCCACATTTGACGAAACAGACATTTCTGCTGACCTGTCCTGGAAAGCGATTCCTCTTGCGTACCAGCAAGGCTTCCTGACACATTACCGCCTGTGCTGGGTAAAAATCAGTTCACAGGATGAGCCCGAAGGTGTGAAAATCACTTCTTTGAACTCTAACTGCTTCTAAGTTCTGCAAAAGGAAACACTAACTGACATTGAGAAACATAAATTTCCAAACTGTAATAACGAAATTGTTTGTCTTTTTTTTCCCTGCTTTTTTTGGGGGGGGGGGGGCTGTTAGCGTGCGACAACATACCAGCTTCAGAGACTAGATACCACCTGGAAAACTTGAAAGCTGGAAGCAAATATAACATCACCCTAGCTGGGGTGACACAAGTGGGAGAAGGGCCTGAAGCCACAGCAATCATCAACACCAAGCCAGGAAAACCAATGAATGGTATCAGAGCAAACTCTCACGTTAAAATAATTTGTTTTTAGTAAAGCTAATATATGTTAGCAAGGTTTTTTCCTTAGGAACTCTAACCAGCTTTGATTTGCATAAATATTTTATGGTACAAACTTACCATATGTAATGATTGCTGTGAGATTTTAGCTTCATTTATCAAATACGTTTCAATATATAGTTTTTGAAAAATTGTCATTGCTACCTTCAAGATATTCACGCTCCACGCTTGAACATGAATATCTTAAGAAGTAATAAAGTGAAACAGTTTTTCACAGAGCTGTGGTATAAAGTTGAGTTCAAACTTTATATTTCAAAGAATGAACTCATTATATTAGTTCAAACCTTGGAGCTAATTTTTTTGTAAAACTCAGATATGGTCTAGCAGAATTACTAATTTTCTCCTCTCCTCCCCGTATTAGTGTGGTTGAGTTTCGGCTTGCTGTTTGTCTTCTTTTTATTCTCAACAACGTGCACCGTTGTCTTGAAGAAGTAAGTAAACTTTTTTTCCCATTTTAAAAACAAACCTGCAGACTACAATATGCATACAGTATGTTTGTTTAGTACTTGTGAAAGACAAGTGAAACATGGTCAGCAGCCACTGTCAATGTAACTTCTGATCATCAGACGTGTCTCTTAATTGTCTAAGAAAGTAAAAGTTTCTCATGAAGTTCTTGTTTATCTGTTTTTTTTCATCTTTAGGATCAAAGTCAAGATTTTTCCTCCTGTGCCAAAGCCTGTTATTACAGATTTCATCCCCCATCAATCAAAGACTCAGGTAAAAGGCCATTGCTTGGATTTGCAGCTGTTAAGGATTTGATGTTCGTTCCCAGTGTGGTTATTTAGGTAGTTATAGTCAAAGAAATTTGGGGGTTTAAACAGTTTTGCTAATTGGTTGGTGTTTTGGTGGTTCTGTGGATTGGAGGTGGAGAGCTTGGCTTTTTTGATCCCTGATTACTGAAATATCATCCTCTCAGGGATATTTGAGTGTGTGTGAGAGTTTGTCCTGCAATCTTAATGAGAAGGCATTCAACTGCGCACTTTGAGGTCCGTCGGAGTATGGGGTATCAGTCCCTGTATAATCACTGTGAGAGGTCGGTCTGCATCTCCAGATGTCACTGATTCTGTTTATGGGGAGGTTAAGGGTGTTTGTTTTGGTGGTCTCGGGATATCTTCTCTGCTCTTTGCAGATGATGTGGTTTGTTATGGTTTAATCAGGTATGTCCTCTCACTCACACTGGGATTGTTTGAGGCTGAATGTGAAGCAACTGGGATGAGAATTCACAGTGACACTCCTTGGCTAAGCCGCTGCAGCTGGAAAAGGGTCCACTCTGGGTTAGGAATGAGTTTCTGCCACAAGGGGAGAAATTTAAGTATCTTGTGGTATTGTTCATGAGGGGAGAGGGGACACTGGTAGATAGATTTCTGCAGCGTCTGCAGTGAACTGAATGCTGTGACAGTCTGCTGCAGTGAAGAAAATGGATGAATGGTTTCCAAATTTACACACTTGTGAAGGTCCACTTGATGCAGATATCATCATCAGATGGTGAGCATGAGACTCTGTCCATGTAGACATTAAAATACAGTGCAGGGGCCCTTCGGTCAAGTGGAGTTGTAAAAGTATAATAGTACTGAACTCATGGTGAGCCTTGTGCAGGACTTACAGTCCTACAGTGTGTCCATCATGCACAGGACTTTGGCTACACAGTGAAAGACCAAAGTAACCAAAGCAGGCATGCTTGCATGCAACCCTCAAAAGCCAAAAGCGTGTAGCCCAACTACATGTAGGTGCAATGCAAACTAGCTTAAAGCTGGGCTTGAACAGGAAAGAAATTTTGATTTCACAACAAGCATGGAAAAAAATTAGAAATTTAAAAAGATAAGAAGAAGATGAGAAGAAGGATATGGACTGATTTTTATATAGTGCTTTTCTACTCTCCCGCAGCACTCGAAGCACTGGAGAGCTTTCATTGTTTTCAGTACTCGGCAAAGAAATATATCAGTTAATACTTCTGTGCTCTTCATGGGAGAGGCGAAGCAAATGTAACAGCAAAAGCACAAAGACAAGCACACTTACCCCCCACTGCACAGCACATGTAGACGGGTGTCTGTAAAGCTCTGTGCAACACCAATGCACAAAAATGTTCCATGCATTATGGTTGATGTGTTGGTCCATTTTATACTCACGTTTATGGGACGCTTTGCATGCTGTAGTCTCCAAAACGATGGTTCCCGCTTCAGTTTTGTAATAGAAACAGAAGAAGTGAAAACAGGATGCAACTTTCCAAGTTTTTCTGCAGAACGTGTCATTATTTTTAGTTTTTACTGCAGTTTCAACTCTTTTCCTTCTCAGATTCTCAAATTTATGCATGATAAAAACCAAAATGACACCAAAGCACACAGTGTAGCATTTGGAGTTTAATTTTTTCCCACGTGCTTCCATTAACAACGGTGTTACCAGTTAGCATAGACTGGTAACTGGTGTTACCAGTTAGCATAGACTGTCTGTTAGTCTGGGGGCTTTCACTCCATGGGACCATCATTCACTGACTTCTATTTTTCATTGTTTTCTTTTTTCTTTACTGTTTGGTTGGACTTTCTGTCAGAAAGCCCTGAGGCAGATTTCTCTCAAGTGCAACAAGTTCCTCTTCTGTTTTCTCAGTTACCAGCATGACTAGTCCAAACCACCCCAGGTACTGTGAAGGCAGCTGTTCTCATTTACATGACCACAGCAGGTTTTGACCTGCTTAAAAAGCTATTGTTGTTTTCTCTTGTGAGGCCGGGCTGAACTTTTCATGTTTCTGAAGTCTGCTCCAAATTGTTGCTCGATGCATCCAGTTTGCTTTAATTAGCCTTTAACCTCCTAGGACCCGGCATCCACATATGTGGACATCACATTTTGGGTTATTTAGACCAAAAGTCTCAAGGGCCTGATATCCGCTTATGAGGACATCATACTGCTACTGTTCTATTGAAATTTTAAACGAATATCCTCATATGTGGCTCTCATTTTTCTTAGAAACAAAAAATAGGTAAAAAAAAAATAAATCTGGTAATTCTTTGTTTTTACATTCATCAGGTCCCAATCACCCCAAATATCAAAGAGAAATTAAAAATGCATGCCGTGGAAGAGTCTGGGTCTTAGGAGGTTAATATTGATCACAGTGTTCTCAGGCCAAGAAAATCATTGCACATACATTGGAAAGGCAAGCACCTGTATATATAATTTACTGAAGTTTAAACAAAGAACAAGCAAAGAGGTCCAGGAAACTGCAGACCTGACTGTGATGAGATATTATGCTCTCAAGATCTAGACTATAAAATCGATTCCCCACTGACCTTTGTAACTGCTAAATGGAATAAGTTTGAAATCATAGGGACGGAGGCCATTCTTGAATAAAAGGCATGAGACAGTCCATGTGGAGTTTGGTAAACTGCATGTAAAGTTCTCAAAACGCATGAGAAAAAAGATCATCTAGGTCAAAAACATAACTATGAGGGCAGAACTCAAAGCACTATGTCTGGGAAACAGTAACAAGAAGTAAAACTGCAAATGATGGAAAGTTGAATGTCTGTGGTTGCTAAGTGGGCATTGCTGAAATGACTGGATGCTTTGGCCAAATATTTTTCCAGCAAATACTCTGACCGATCTATTGAAAGCCAATGTGGCAGAACCACAGACTTTTCATTTGACCAAAAAGCAGAACTGTCGACTGCGTGCAAGAGAAGTATGCAGCCACAGTACCATGACCAGTGATGGGTGGACCACTGTTTTGACCATTGTCAATTTTTTTTTGCCGAATGTGACATGTGCCCTATTGAAAAAGACAAAACATAAGCAACTGAGACAAAAATGAGCTCAACTCATTGCGTCAGTGAAAACAGTACACAAAGGGTGTGTATGTATAAAACCTGTACGTACCTTTCAACACTGATGGTCCTTTTATCAGATGTGCACACTGGTCCCCCTCCTTTTTTAGGACACCGCTTCGATGTTTTCCAAAAAGAGTTTCAAATTTTAATTTGTCTGACCACAGAATATTTTCAATGAGCTTTAACCCACATTTTCATATCTACAACTGATAAAACCTTTTATCCCATGTAATTACAAATACTTACTAAATCTGTTCTCTGATAATGTGATAAAACAGGAAATCCTAGAGAAGAAAGAGGAGGTGCACGATGAGCTGACGCTGCTCAAACTTTATCCAGAGGGAAAGTCTGTCTCAGAGGAAGCAGAAGATGTCCGCGTTCTCAGGGACGAGTGGGACGATGGGACTGATGAGGACGTAGACCACGACAGGAGTACCTTGGAAGAATGCAGCGACGACTGTTCGAGCCCCGGCTCTACAGATGAGGAGCAGAGGAATTCCAAAGGAGAAATTACGGACCTTGAGCAAGTGGACAATGAGCTTGCCATGCTGATATACAAGAACGGCTTGGTGTTTGACATGAAGACAGAATTACCTTAAATGGATTTAACTAAAGACTTTTCAGCATCACAGCACAAAAGAACCTAAGCACTTGCTGACCGAATGAAGGATCTTAGCAATAATATATTAATCAGCAAAAGTATTTTGCTGTTTTTTTTAATTTGACATTAACGGACTATCTTGTTTGTTCATTGACATACAGTAGGGGAAATGATTATTTGATCCACTGTGAATGTTTAAGTTTGCTTACTTTGCAAAGACATTTTTATGGTACTTTCATTTTGTATGCAACTGAGTGAAATAGGTATTTAATCATAACTTAGTACTTAGTGAAGAAACCCTTGTTGGGAAGCACAGCGCTAAAACTTTTCTTAGGTTTAGACACATCCCAGGAAAGGTTTTGGCCCACTCCTCTTTATGGACACTCTCTAAATGCTTTAGGTCTTTTTGCTGCCTCTTGGCACAGACGCCTCAGCTCCTTCCACTCAGGTCTGGAGACCGGCTAGGACACTTCCTGACCTTAATATGCTCCTTCTTTAGCCACTTCTCTGGCAGTATGTTTTGGGTCGGTGCCATGCTGGAAGACCCATCCATGACCAATCTTCAGTGTTTTGTCAGAGGGAAGGAGGTCCTCATCCAAGATTTTATGGTATATGGCCCTGCCCATTGGTCCCTTAATGACCTGAAGCCGTCCTGCACCCTTAGCAGAAAAACAGCACCAAAGCATAATGTTTCAGCCTCCGTGCTTCACTGTCGGGATGGTGATATTTGAGTCATACTCAGCATTTCTCTTTAGTTTCATGTGAGCACTGCACTTTCTGCCAGGCCTCCTCTGAATCATTTAGATGTTCACAGATATTAACTTTAAAACAGGCATGTACATGTGCCTTCTTAAGAAGGGGGAACTTGCAGGCATTGTAAGATTTCAATCCATTGTGGTGTAGTGCATTGATGGTTAACAAGCTCTTCCTGTGTAGTTTTGGGCCAATTCGTCACCTTTCTCCTGATCATCCTCACCCCACGAGACAACCTCTTGCACGGATCCAGATCAAGGGTGATTGATGGTCATTTTATATTTTATTTCCTCGATTTCCCACACTTGTCTCTGACGTCCTCTGAAGGCTCTTTGGGTGTGGTTTATACACATAGTGAGTTGAGATCAGGAGTATCTGTACTTGATTGATTTACTGTCATTGAATCAATTAATCAATCCATGGGAGTCAGAATTCTGGCTAGGTTATAGGGTATCTGTAGAATGCACTCCACACACACTGGTTATGCTCACAAGTTTATTTAGGGTTTTATGCAACAACCCACAGTCTGGTCAGCACTGGTCTCAGCTTTTCCAACCCTCCTCTCTGGTCTTCCACCTCACTAAAAAGGGAAAAAGACTGTCATCAGTCCAAAAGCCACCAGCTGTGCTCTCACCTGCCTCCCCAGCACCGCCCCGTTGAGCTCACTGCACCACTCCTCCCCTGCAGCTAAGCCAGGGACCACACCTCCGTCACAGTATCAAATACTTACTTCACTCAATGACGTACAAATGAATTTATAACGTTCATGTAATGTGTTTTTTTTTTCACCTTTCTACACTAAAATGAAACTTCCATAGAAATGAGAGACTTTAATTATTTTCTTTGTAAGGGACGACATGTGCAAATTCAGCAAGGGATCAAATAATTAGTGCCCCCCACTGTAAGGAGGCCAGTACATGAAAGAAGGAGGGTTAAACATTCTCATACTTTATCACTTTACAGTGTCAATAAATGTTTGTTTGTTTTTATTTGTGGAATAAAGAAATCTTTGTTAATACTTGTTTGACTTTTTCAAACTTTCTAAAAAGCAAATTTGCCTCAGTGGTTTTAGTTCATTGCCGTTATCTTGAGGCAACAACGTGAAACTGTCAGACACAAGCTACCAAAGGATAATTCAGTCAGTTGCAATTTGCTTTAAGTGCTGACTTTAATTATCCATCATACACTTGCTGTGAAAGAAAGCAGATTTGTATTATTATTATTCAAAGCAAAAGTTAATTCACTTTTTGCAGTATGTTTTTGCAATGACAAGAAAATAAAACAAAAACAACTCATGTTGGCCAGTGTAATCTAACAGGAAAGACAGAGAAGCTGTGTTTATGATCGCTGAGCAGTACAAATGTGAGCCTGTTGAGAGGTAATGGTATGATAGGAAGTGGTCGCAAAAAAGAAAACCCAGTGACCTTAAAAAAGGCAGCTCATCAAAAACCACATTACTCATTACTAAAGAGACTTCTGTGGCATTCAGATCGAAAGTTACATTGTTCAGAGTAGAGCGTGTCCTGTTTAATTCTCAAAAAGTGATGACAACCTACTTGCGTTTCCCACCTTGCTGCAATTTGCATTCCCAGAACTGGAAGAAGAAAGGATTTTCCTACTTCAGATTTTAAGAATAAAAGAAGCAAGATGATCACTCTGTTCTGTTGTGTGTTCATTTCTTACCACAGAGATTAAAATCGTCTGGTCAGAGCAGAAGATTTTAATCTCTGTGGTAAGAAAAAAAGCCATCTGATAAGCAATGCCTGTGGTTAAAATACTATCACAGGATACCATAGTGTATGTATAAATAAAGTACAGTCATGCTCATAGTTTAACTGAAGTTTCAGTTTTTATCAACACAACTATTCTTACATTTGATGTTGCAGGTTCAGTCAGTTTTTGCTTTGGTGACGTCAGGCATCCAATACCTCTGCACTTGTTCTTGTGCACACAAGCATTCACTCCTCTGCTTTCACACACATATGGACTTGAGTGACATGCCATTGTTAGTCTATAGGGTTTAATATGATGTTAGCCCAACCTTTGCAGATATAACATCTTCAGCTCTTCTGGGAAGGTTTTCCACAAGGTTTAGGAGTATTTATGGGAATTTTTGGACCATTCTTCCAGAAACACATTTGTGAGGTCAGACTGATGCTGGATGACCAGGCTGCGTTCTCTCAGGTTGAGGTCAGGACTCTGTGCAGGCCAATTGAGTTCTTCTACATCTTTATGGACCTTGCTTTGTGCGCTCGTGCACAGTCATGTTCTAATCCAGAAGGGGCCATGCCCAAACTGTTCCCACAAGCTTGGTGTAAAAATGTCTTGGTATGCTGAAGTATTAAGAGTTCTTCTCACTGGAACTAAGGAGCTGAGCCCACCTCGTGAAAGACAACTGTACACCATAATCCCCCCCTCCACCAAACTTTACACTTGGTACAGTTCTCCTTGCCAAACCCAGACTCATCCATCGGATTGCCAGATGGTGAATTGTGATTCGTCACTCCAGAGAACACATTTGAATTTTAGATAGAAAAAGTGTTTAAGCACCTTGTCTAACATTCACACACACACAGACTCAAACTCTGATGACTGCATGAGCAAAGATGTTCTGAGCCTGGTTACGCTGGATGTTTCTTCCTGTTGAAAGGGAGTTTTTCTTTCCCACTGCTGCCTTGCTTTCTGAAAGTTCAGGTTTTCTCTGTATTATTGTAGGGTCTTTACCTTATCATATAAAGTGCCTTGTGGTGTGATTTGGCGCTATATAAATAAAAATGACTTGAATTAGTTTCATATGGTCTTAGACAAGTTACAGTCTTTTGCTTTGACATCATTTTAATGAGCTAGACTTTTTCACTGGAAAGCCTCATTCATTTCAACTCAACAATGTCAAACCACATTCTCTGCATATTAGCACAGTCTGTGTGCAGAACTGGTCTCTCTGCATTCCAGTCCTATCACATTTACTGCACAGAAAAATCTGATAAAGGAGGCCCCAGCTCATATACTATTGTATTGTTTACATACAGGCTTTGCAATTGATACTTTTTTTTAATATTCGCAACATTTTACACATATAGACTTAACTGGCAACCAAGAAGTGCTACTTTAATACAGGCCTACCGTATGAATAGAATGACAGACACATTTTATGGATATTTACTGTTACAATCTAATTGTGTCTCCTATAGGATCAATGCTTCACACGGGACATCTCAACTGAAACACCTGTGCACGTGACTGTGGCGCCCTCTAGTGGTCGGCACAAAGGAAGGAGGTACAGCAAGCAGCCGGTAGGTGAGGTCACCACCGTGTTCGGCACAGGACTACAGACAGGCAGCTGTTTACCATCCATCCTGGAACAATCGACTTTATTCAGACTTGTGAAGCCATGACCGGGCCAGTCGTGCCATTGGCATCCTGTTAACTCTGCTGAAAATGCCCTATGCGTGTTGCTATGTGCTAGAAGATGGCGGAGTCAGATGGTGGGGAATTTGCTCCAAAAGATACGCAGAACAGGTGGGTGAGGGCGTGGGGAGTCCACGGTGTTGTCTTGGGTGTCCGGTGTTTCCCTGATGGGAGTTCCCACGGCTCCGGGACTCGAGCTCGATCCGAGTCCGTCAGAACGGTTCGAAGCGCCGCGGCGTAAATCAAGGAAACACCGAGGCGGTGTCCGGGCCTCCAGGCACCAAGACTACCTGCTCCTTTTTATCGATACAGCAAAGAAAAAAGAAGTTCAGAATGGAGGCTAGACAACCGTAACACAACCTGCTATATTTTAACAGTTTTATTAATAATTTTTATGATAGACTAATAAATAGGTCACAACTTTGAAGCGATGCTAGTTTGCTTTAAATGTCACCACAAAACTGCGAGCACATCCGCGGAAAGTCTGTTTCTGTTTTGTTATGGCTCAAATATCTTCTTCAAAATCAGATTAGGCATGTTTTTAAAAATTCTGATATTTAAAAAAACAAAACAAAAACATAATGCAGACCGTAAGCATTTCGTTTATTTTAATGAGGAGGTTTCCCCACTGGAGACATGCAGGTGCACTTAATTACGTCAACGTGATAACCGTAGGACACGCCATCATTAAGTATTAAGAGTAACACTGCCAAAGCTAAATGGAACACGTTTGCATTTTTTATTATTTTACGCGGGCAAACAACCACGTTAGTCCAGATATATAAAAGAAGACTCTCCGTTTTCTTCCCTTCACCTGTTTTGTGTGCGCGCATGTGCGCAGTTTCCACTTTGTTTTCCTTTTATTTTGACATGCACAGACAGAGATGAATATTATTTGCTCAGCAGATACCCAGGTACTCGAGCTTTTCTACAAACAAATAGGAAATTTGTCAGGAATTAATTTTCCCATGCACATACACAGGATCAGTCATACAACTACTGCAGGGATCCTCGCACTGTTTTAAGCTGTTTATTCCAGACCTGCACTTTTTTGCCGTTTTATTTTTTTACCAGTACCAACCAGCAGCGTTTGCATTCTCTAAATTATTTTGTTGGCTCTTGTGAGATGAGCTAATACAACCTCCAAAGCAAGAAAATGTCTATTTGGGCTACATTGTATTTGTTAGCTTTTGACAAAATAAAGGTGAGAGTCAGAGGAACGAATCTTTTTGATCGTATCAGCATCACTTGATATTCGAGATCAATACTGGGGTATGAAAATTGCAAGACTGGTTATTTTTATACACACAGTTCTCAGTTCTCAATTACTTTTTTAGGATTGAACAGATTTTATTTACACCAGGGTGATTATAATTTCTCCTATTAGGGCAAGAAAACTGATTTCTGAACAAAACACTGATGTTGGAAGAGAAGGCCTGGATCATTGTGTCCACTCTAATGGAGGGGTGGGGTTGTTGAGCTGGTTGTCAGGTTGAACCTCATCACTTGTCTTTGACTCAATTTTAATTTTTTGACTTAATATAGGATAATTGTTGGATTTGAAAAACTCCTATCGTTCCCATTTAGCCCCATTTGGTCATTTTTAACCTTCTTGCTGTGCTTGGATGCCATTTTTGAATCTTGTTAAATGAAGCATATCAGGGGGGAAAAGTGCAAGCAAAAACGTATGTAAGCTTGTCGCTCGTCTGAGGTTATATATGTACTTTGAATAAATGTGTTTGCAGTGATGTCAGGGAGAACTTCCTTTTCCTTGAGTGCTGACAAAGTGATGCTTTTTCATGTACCTATGATGGTGTGTCCACCAGATATACTTACTTGCTCTCAGTAAGCCACTGTAATTGTGGCAGATAGATTTCAGTTTTTTATGTCTAGCAGTAAAGTGCACAGCACTATCTCTTCCCCTCACCATGACTCCAGTGTACAGACACATTCTCGCTAATGCAAAGACACCGAACAGAATGCATTTCTCCCTGGCCGACTCTAGCAGATTAGATTAAATTTTCATCACAGCAATGCTTTCACCAGACGCAACTTATTGATCTCTTGGACTATGCAGCATGTTTGAAAAGGCGGTAATAGCTTTTAGTAACTGAAAAATTAAGCTGAGTACAGAAACTAAGATCAGGGGAGATGTGAAAAAAGGAACAATCACTTGAGTGACTTGAGGCCTTTTTCTCTTTACAGTATGGCAAACAAGAATAGCACCCTTCGCTGTACTTTCTCAGCCCCGAGCCACAGTTCCACCCTCCTTCAGGGCTTGTCTGTGTTACGGGCTCAGGGCCAGCTACTTGACGTCGTGCTGGCCATCAACGAGGAGCGCTTCCAGGTCCATAAAGCAGTGCTGGCCGCCTGTAGTGATTACTTCAGGTTAGTCTAAGGCATGAGACTTCACACTGCCCAATTTGCATTCATAACTGGAAGCTTTTAGCTGGAATGGAGGGAAAAAAAACAGTTACATCCATTTAAAGTTAAATACACATCTCGGTAATGTAAAAATACATTCTCAGTCTCCTGTATGTCAGTGAATTCATATTTGCCAAATGATATAACGATATCGTATATTAGAGAAGCAGAAATTGAGAAAGTTTTAAAACATATTAAAACATTTTAATATTTAGATAATTGTACAATAACATAAAAATGCAGGAAAAGGTAAGCTTACTGCTTTGCACACTAGTTTTTGGTTCATCTGCACCAGACCTGAAACAATGAACAACTCAAGAAAAAAAGGGCCTTTTTAAATTTATTTATTCATTTTATTTTACGTAGAGCAATGACTCTGACTCCATTGCCATTCAACAGTAAAGTAAATGTATGCAGTTTTGAATTCCAAGGGACCGTAAAATATCACGTAGTTTACTTACACGTCCTTGTGTTTCAGAGCTATGTTCACGGGAGGCATGAGGGAGTCGAACCAAGATACCATTGAGCTGAAGGGTTTGTCTGCCCGTGGGCTGAAACACATCATCGACTTTGCCTACAGTGCAGAAGTCACTTTAGACTTGGACTGCATTCAGGATGTCCTCGGAGCTGCTGTCTTCCTCCAAATGGTTCCTGTCGTGGAGCTCTGCGAGGAGTTCCTCAAGTCAGCGATGAGCGTTGAGACCTGCCTGCACATCGGCCAGATGGCCACCACGTTCAGCTTGTCCTCCTTGAAGGAGTCGGTGGATGCCTTCACCTTTTGCCACTTCCTCCAGATTGCAGAGGAGGATGATTTCCTGCACATTCCCATGGAGCGCCTCACCTTCTTCCTTCAAAGCAACAAACTGAAGAACTGCAGTGAGATCGACCTCTTCCACGCCGCCATCAGGTGGCTCCAGTACGACGAGTCTCGCCGGGCTCAAGCCAGCAGCGTCCTCTGCCACGTGCGGTTCCCCCTCATGCGCTCTTCAGAGTTGGTGGACAGCATTCAGAGAGTGGACATCATGGTGGAGGATGTTCAGTGTCGCCAGTATCTCCTCGAGGCCTTCAATTACCAGATCCTTCCCTTCCGACAGCATGAAATGCAGTCCTCACGGACACTCATTCGCTCTGACGTCATGTCACTCATCACCTTTGGTGGGACTCCCTACACCGACAACGATCGCACAGTCACCACAAAGGTGTACTATCTTCCAGATGTCGCATCCCGTCAGTTCAAAGAGCTTACGGAGATGGAGACAGGGTGCAGCCATGCTTGTGTTGCCGTACTAGACAACTTTGTCTACGTCGTCGGCGGACAGCACTTACAGTATCGTAGTGGCGAGGGGGCGGTGGACAGCTGTTTCCGCTACGATCCACATCTGAACCAATGGCTGCGCATTCCACTCATGCAGGAGGCTCGTATCCAGTTTCAGCTAAATGTGCTGAATGGACTGCTGTACGCCACTGGAGGGCGCAATCGATCTGGCAGCCTGTCATCTGTAGAGTGTTACTGCCCAAAGAAGAATGAGTGGTCATATGTGGAACCATTAAAACGCCGGATTTGGGGTCATGCGGGGACTTCCTGTCAAGAGAAGCTGTATATCTCAGGAGGATACGGCGTCTCATTGGATGACAAGAAAACTCTTCACTGCTACGATCCGGCGACAGACCAATGGGACTTCAGAGCTCCCATGAATGAACCCAGAGTGCTGCACACCATGATCAGCACCAGGGATCGGGTATACGCCCTGGGCGGCCGCATGGACCATGTTGACCGTTGTTTTGATGTGCTAGCAGTCGAGTATTACATCCCAGAGAACGACCAGTGGACCACAGCCAGTCCTATGAGGGCCGGCCAGTCTGAAGCGGGCTGCTGCCTTCTAGACGGGAAGATTTACATCGTCGGAGGTTACAACTGGCACCTGAACAATGTTACAAGTATCGTTCAGGTGTACAACACAGAGACAGATGAGTGGGAGAGGGATTTGCATTTTCCAGAATCCTTTGCTGGGATTGCTTGCACACCAATTATACTTCCACAAAATATCACACAGCGCTAAGCAGAAGACCTACGACTGTGAAGATTTATTCCATGTGCTCTTTCTGCCGACTGTTGAGTCAACACAAGGTGTGATCGTTTTGTGTGCGTGAGTGTGTGTGCGTGTTTATATGTTCATATGAAGAAATTGACCTAAAAAGCCACAGTACTGTTATTTGGGTATTACTCTGTAGCTTCAGAGGGTTCGTTCATATTTATTCCACATGAAGGGTCTTTATTTTGAGTTATTCTGAATTTATGAACTAAAGTTATAAATTACACTTGTAGTTGTCTGAGATGTGTTTAATACATAAACTGAAAAGGATTTTTTTTTCAAACATTTGTACCATTTGGAAAATAGAAGAGCGGATACTTTAACGAAGCGTAAACGGTAATAGTAGCACTAACTACCCCAAGTTTTATTGATCAAGGGCTTCAGTTACACACAGCACAAATGTCTCTAGACATAATTATCATTTAGAGTATGCTACAATTTTTCCAGTGACAACATTTAAACTCAACCTTTATAATGTTGGACAGCTTGATTGTACATTGGTTTTTTATTTAATTTATTTTTTTGTGCTATGTTGTAATTATTTAACAACCGTTAGTGTTTTAAAGTCTATTTACTAATCAGCAAACCTCGTATCAATGATGGCACACAAACGAGTATTGTATGTGTTTAAACTGTGAATTTTTATTAGTTATTCCACGTTAGTCTTTTTTTCCCTCCTTTTCAAACTACTACTGCCCTCATTTGTTTCAGTTCTTGCTAATGACTCAGACAACATAACAAACCAGTATGGACCTCTTATGGCAGCTACATCAATACTTAATGTGTGTGCATGTGTGTCTGTTGACACTGTTGCTGCTCTCTTTATGTAAAGCAGCTTGCTTACCATAAAAGGTTTGTCCTTAAACAACAGTGACATTTAAATTTTCTGACTGTAATTGTCTGTTAAAATGTGACAAGCAACATTTTTGCACAAATCCTCAAAGTACAATTTATACAGAAAACATGCTCATGTTATTCACGTCCTATTCTTACTAGTTTTGCACTTTATATCTACAAATGCATATTATGAAGGCTGTTGTAGGTTTAAAAAATGGATGTTGAATTGGTGAATGAGGATTATTTTTAGTGTTAAAGTCAGAAATGCACAAGAATCAACTCTAAAAAAATCTTATTTGTCAAGGAACTACTTCACTTTGCATTTGTAGCAGGGTGAACGAGCATCTGTCAGTCTGTTCCCGATCCAGTTATCACCTCATTCGCACACGTGTTCTTCTAAATAACCATGGCTAGATGTCATTGTCACTGTAGGCTAAAATCATGTATCAAGTATTAAGGTTATTATTTAATTGAGACTTATGCTGCAGGCAGATGGTCCAAGGTTCATCGAGCCATGCAAAGTGAAGTGTTATGGTTCCTTACCCCTTTTTCCTGAGGGTTTTCTTGCTTGTATATATCCAATTTTAACCTCAGTAAATTCCTCAGTCTTTCTAAGATTTCTCAGCAAATGTGTGAGTGTATAATCTCAGATTATACCAGGTTTTTTTGTGTGTATGTGCAAAGAGACAAACTTCCTGTTTTTGTTTTGTTTTGTTTTTTCCAGGAACTGGCCGTGTGATGGTGAGAAGCCTCCTCATTTTTTTTCTTTTCTTTTTAAATTTTTATTATTTTTTTTAAACTATCAACTGTCTGCCTTAGTGTGTCTTTGTCTTGTTCTTACCTGTACCAGTAACAGCACATTACATCATTAAAGTGCAATATACAGGAAATTGCTGTAGTCAAAGGGGAATGTACACATGTGTAGCTTTATGTGCATTCTTTATTAAAGGTGAATCATGCTTTAAAAAAGGAACTATTGTTGTTTTTTTGTTTGTTTATTATTATTTTGTACACTCCCACATACAGGAACATTAATGTTTCAGCCAATATACTTCAGTTTTTTCTGTTGTGGGTGTGCAAAGTATTAATGAATTCATAAAGAAAAGTCAGTTTGTTTGTTTTGTTTTTTCCCCCCAAACTAGTCCACTATTTCTTTATTTCTCATGCTAGTGGTGTTGCAAACCCAGGGATCTTCTGAGAAGTGCTATTGCCAACAAGATTGGCAGCTTTCCAAATAATCAGCCAGGCTGATTAAATTATTTAAAATTAATATTTAAGGTTCCATAACAGCAAATAGTTTTCTGACTTTAATTAATGTGTTGGTTAGCTGTTAGCTTCCTTCATACTGGCCTACAGTAATGTTCCAGGCTCTCCATTGAATAATTTGATCCATTTTTCCAGAAAGGATAATTAAATATTCAAGGGTGTGCAATGTTTTTTGTTTTTACACTAATTTTACCAAAAAAGCTACTGTTGCAGTACAACCTGAAAACACACACACACTCATGCATTATATATGCCTCTCCAGTGTCTGTCCAGAGGCACAGGCCTAGGACAAGCTAAGATTCTGTGCAGGCAGATCCTCGGGCTGGTAAAGCACCTAATCAGCAAACAAAGATGGGGAGCAGGTGGATCACTCATTGATTCATATATTCAGGTTTCATTCCACATATTAATATAAAATAGCTTTTCCTTTCCCTTCAGTGTGTGATAAGTGAGTGTATAGTTGTTACCTTGTTTAGTTTTGTATATTTTTTGAGATCTACCATATTTTTGATGACCAGCAGTTTAGCTTCCTCCAGTGATCCTTTTAGTTTGATTTTACAGTTTGTCATCCAAGTACTTTGAATTTTTCCCAGTTTCTTAAGGTACAATGCTTGCTTGGCTCTTTGGTTAGATGTTCATTGATAAATACTTTATATGCTTTTAATTTTCTCCCTTGTCCCAGCAGTGCATTCTCGTGCTTCTTATTTACACTTAAGATAATAGCTGGTTTGTTGCTGGTGTTTATTCTGGGCACAGGGTGGCATGCGTCGATGTTGTCACAGTCCAGATCAATCCCTTTGGACTGCAGGAAAGCAGCAACCTGTTGTACCATGGAGCTAACGTCCAGCTCCCCTGGTTCCTCACTGCTATTGACAGTCCCTACCTGAGCGTATGAGCGGGGTTTAATATGAAGCAGTCATTTATCCTGGAATACCGTTGCAGGTCTGCAATCCTTTTCTCTTACTCTATGTTTTAGATGCAGAGGAGCTTTACCACCTCCACAATGTTAAGGATGCTGTTCTACTGCAACCTGATAGTAGACATTCCCTCCATTAGGAAATCAAGAGACTTTTTAATGTCCTCGACAGCTGTCAGAGTCCACTTGGCCCCGTGGTACCCTTCAGTGTTAGCCTAATAGCTCGTTGGCTAGCCTGCAATTACCTCTTCAACTCTTTTAGTCCAATATCCAGTATCAGGGTTGCATTCCAGACAGGGTCATACCAAAAGTTTCAAACAATTAGACCATTGTCCTTGATCCAATAAAACGATGGCCAGAAAATCTACAAAAACCAATGAAAATATACCACAACAGCTCACAATCTCACATAGTGAAGTTTAATTCAATACATTCAGACTTTCATTGGATATATGCAAGTTTTAGTCAGTATACTCAGACTTCCATTGCATATCTTCTAGTTTAATTCAATATGATCCAACTTTCTCGTCATAAACTAGAGCTTCATGCGATATATGTAGACTTTCCTTCCATTCTGGATAGTTCATGCTCAGTTTTTTTCTGTTGTATCCATTGCATTCATTACTGCTTCATTCCATGCTGTTTTTATTCTGTTTGAAAATTCTGTTCTCATTTATGTGAACTTATTTATTTACTTAACTATTTATAGCATGCATCTGGGGCACACGATTTCCCTTGTGGCAGTGTGTATTTTATCTGCAACTCACCCTGCCGCAAACTCTGGCAATAACTGAAGCAAAAAAGAAAAACATCAACAGACACGTTGACTGTGCGTGATGACGACCGGGAGAGCCCGGAGTGGTGCGCAGCGTAACATTCCATTGAGAAGAAGAGGGGAAAGATGGCGTCCTCTAACAATCCTCGCAAATTTAGCGAAAAAATCGCTTTGCATAATCAGAAGCAGGCGGAAGAGACCGCCGCGTTTGAAGAAGTGATGAAAGACCTGAACATCACCAGAGCTGCGCGGGTAAGACCCCCACAGAGGGGCTGTTTACCTCTCGTTGCATCGCTGTTTGGCAGCTAACGAACACTGCGGAGATGTATCGGAAAGGTTGGGATGCTATGTAAGCTAAAGTTCATATTAGCGTCCTTTGCTGCATCAGTGCAATGCTGCGGAGCGACGTTTCCCCCGCGCCTGTTAAAACAAGCCAGCATTATTTGACTTCCAGCAGCACTAACCAGCTTAGCCTCGCCTGCTGGAGCTGTGGATAATGTGCACCTGTTCTCCCCTGCCTGTGGCTGCTGACATTTCGTTAGCTAATAGACAAATCGTCTGGCATGGTAGTGACCGCATTAGAGCACGTTAGGAAAAGTTAGCTGCGATTTAGAAACGGAATGGGAAGCAATGTTGGTTGACAGAGAGATTAGCCAAACAGATGTTAACCAGCTGTGTGTGTGTGTGTTTCTTATTTATTAAGGGGAAAGAGGGTAACCCCCACATTACCCGTAACATTATTTTCATAGCATACACTTACGGAGAGCAAAGTCAGCTCTGACTAAATGATCCACATGTCTCGTTTTACTCGCTCTATCTTTAGCAAAGTGTGAATGGCAGCTTTCTCACTACAATGAAAGCACTGGTTGCCTCAACCACTACAAGTGGAGCAGATGTTTTCATTAGGCTGCTGTTTATTATGCCAATTCAATTGGCTCTAACTGAAGCTGCAAGTCCACTGCTGATGAATAAAATGTGGGGGTTTTTTCTAACGCTGAGACATGATGTTCGTTTTACTGTCTGTCTTTTTTTGTTGTTGTTGTCATTTTACAGAAGTGAATATAACTGTGGATGAAAAGCTCTGGTTTAGATATAGCAGATGATAATCATGTAAAAAAAAAAACAGTAAAATGGAGCTGAAATGGGATTTTTTTTTTTAAAGTTTTAAAATAACTTCCAGAATGACTTGTCATCATTGTTGGCGATTTCTCGCAATTTTTGATGATGAACTAATTGTTTCAGGGCTGTTCGTCTCAAAACATATAAACCATATTGTTGCCAGGAAACGTTGGGGCTAATTGTTGGTCTAGTTGCTGGAAATGATGCCCACTTACCACGCTGCGTCAGTGTAAACCTGAGCTGTACTGTTATTTACTGCAAAGGGGGAGGGGTGGGGGGAATTGAATTTACTACTCAGTTTTATGGTCTCTGCCTGATTTCTTTGTGTTGCCATCCAAACATCCATCCATGGCATCAGTTCTGATCATTTATCCTCACGCATTTCATTTCATATTCGAGGCCTTCCATCACAGTGTTGTTTTTGTTTTTTAATAACATATATGGGTTTTGTTTTGACTACTGTTGTGTGGTTAATGTAGTAGCCAGGTGTGTTACATGGAAAGTGTGACTGTAATTACACCAGCTGTCAGTCAGGTGTCATTCACATCAGCTGATGTGATTTTTCTTTTCTTTTTATTTGCTATTAAAATATGTTCTCTGCCTCCTGATTATTCGTGGTACCGCCACATCTGCCTGGCTCATCACGTTTCATCTGTCAGTTAATGAATTCATCAGTCTTTCATATCCCACACTGTGGTCTGGCATGCACCATTTGTTTTTAGCATCTCTTTTTTTGTGTATTGGATCAGTCATTCACTCATGCTTTCATGCAATTTTACTTTGCACAGTTGCAGTTACAGAAGACCCAGTATTTGCAACTAGGGCAGAATCGTGGACAGTACTATGGAGGCTCACTGCCCAATGTCAATCAGATTGGAAATGGCAACATTGACCTGCCTTTTCAGGTGAGCCCCTGGCCTCTCTCGGCTGGTAAATCAATGGTTTGTTGTAGACCAGTGTGCCCTTCTCAGCTGTTGGTGATACTATTGGACATACAAAGGTTGCAGGTGTCTGTGGTGTTGGTGAAAGAACCCAGAAAATTCCTCTAAAGCCATTAAAGAAAGTCTGCAGGCTTATTTATGGCTGTGCTGACAGTAAAGTGTTTAGACATTACCTCATCGTCAAAGCTGCATAAAGCATCAGGTTTTATCAGGGTCCAAGAGTGAAGGAGAAGACGTGCACTACAGCTGTTTTTTTTTGTTTTTTTTTTGTTTTGTTTGGGGTTTTTTCACCCTGATGCGTAATTTGGTTCCTAAATTTTAAATAGACCATTGCTTGTCATGGCTTTCCATTTTTAATACATTTGCCAACTCAAGCATCAGTATGGGGGGCCCATGGCTTGACTCATTTTGAAACAAACACATGTGCACCATTTATCCTCAGACATTATCCTAAGACACAGTTTTATAGTGTAAGCAATTTTTGTTTTTGTTTTCTTTGTGGGCGGGGCCTCATTCACCTGATGTGTCCACCTCCAGAACTCAGTGCTGGATACCAGTCGGACAACCAGGCACCACGGGCTGGTGGACCGTGTTTACCGTGACCGGAACCGCATCACTTCGCCTCACCGCCGGCCGCTAACAGTCGACAAACATGGACGCCAGATATCCTTTCGTTTCAAACGCACTGTGATGAGGAATGTGTTATTGTTTTGGTCTGATTTTTAAGTCAAAATTCTGATTTGTGTCTGGAGACAAGCTACTTCAGCGTAGCAGACTGCTTTAAATTTAAGCTTTTGGCTGTTTAATTGATCAGCTTTCATTAGTTTTCATGTATTTGTGTGATACGTTTTTTATATATATATATATATATATATATATATATATATATATATATATATATATATATATATATATATATATATATATATATATATATAGTTAGAATAATGAATGACTGAAATTCTGAAACAATAGCCTTTTGTTCTAATGACAGTTTTCATTGCTGACACTATCAGGACTATTTTAAAGTCTTTTAGCTTGTCGTCATGTTATTCCTAAACATTTAGCCAGTGCCATTGATGATAAACAGAAACAAAACAGATAGACATCAGCCACTGATGTTGGGAAATGTCCTCTTAAAATGCCAATATGCAGCCTTGAGATAGGGGCTAAACTTTGTGGGATGAATAGTTTTGAATGTAAGTAAGGCCTCAGTTGCACAGGCCTAGAGACTGTTTTGAGATCCCCTAGCAACTTCTTTGTTGCTAGGGAAAGATGTGTATTTCCCAACTAGTTGGGCGTTGGTTCCTGGAGGTTGCAATGACCAGATAAAATGGATGGGAAAGAGGGCCCCACACCAGAAACCTCCAGGAGCAGTGGTTGCCTGTAGTTTGCCTGGAAAGTGGTTAAGTAGGGGTTAAGGTTATTTGGTCATCCGTGTTTTTATATTGTCATATGGACCAGGGATTGCTACCAGACTGGTTAACAATGATTGCTGTTTAAGGAAACGCAATTACTATTCATCATATGAGATGTGTTAAGATATCATCTGTCAGTAATGGTGCTGAGTGGATTTTAAGAGAGTGAGTGTTTGTTATGCTGCATGTACTGACAGCCTGATACTGAACTATGTAACACGATGCGTTGTAGACAGTTGACAAGACCATCAATATATTCGTCTATTAGATAACAAGATATCAAAGTAAATGTATCAAAGTAAAGCTTGTGTGTGGTTATTTATTATTTAGCAGGTCTTTTGGGCTGATTAGGGTAAGAAAACAAATTTATTTCCCTTGACTAAATTCACATTGACAGCTGTCCTTACAGCTCAGTTTACCTCTCCCCACCGCCAGACACTAGCTGGAGAAGGTAAGGCACCTCCTTTTGTCCATTTGCCAAAATAAGAACTAGGACACACAGCCAGATACAGCGCTCTTCCAAAGATTAAATGACATGACTCTGTGCAGCCTAGTTGATGCACAACTTCTAAAGTAAACCAGAAGGTCTAGAACAGATTTCTGATAGATTTGATGCTGCAGAGCTTGAATTCTGCCAGTATTCATGAGCTGGCATTGGTTTTGCTTGAATTTCATCTGTCTCTCACGTACAGGACAAATTCAGACTCTGCCTTACACCAGAGCGCCATGAATCCAAAGCCCCAGGAGGTCTTTTCCGGGGGATCACAGGAGCTGCAGCCTAAACGAGGTAGAGGAAGATCCCATTACAAAGACACAGAGCTGCTTTTATTTATTAATGTAGAATGTACTAATGCAGACAGGAAACCTCAAAAGACATAAAGGGGCTGGTGTCACACAGTAGTAGTTCTTGGTGAAATATTTATAAAGTAAATGGATCTCTAGCAAAGTTTCTGCATTCTGGTTCAGCCCTCGGCTGGATGTGGAGGAGTAGCATCTCTGAATGAGGCTGATTCAGGAGGATCTAGAGAGGAAAATCAATAATTAACTGATTATGCATTGATTATGTCTTTTTATGTGTGAAGCTCTGATAAAGCGAAGCCAAGATTAGCTGGCATCCTTTCAGTCTGTCTGATGGTCACCTTCTATTTTTACACTCTAGAATCTGGTGCACAGCACTAAATTCTGCATGACTGGCTCCGATATTGATGACTCATTTTTTTTGGTTTGTTATGTATTTTTGTCATGGCAAGCAACTGTGTCTTGCTGTTTCACTAATTAGTACTGCTGCTAACAGTGCCTGGAACGGAGAACTCGGAGACAAGTGCAGACAACGATGTGCAGAAACAGTTGTGGGATGACGAGAAGGTACCAATGGGACAGGGAAGGGCTGCAGAGTGTACACCAGTGACGCAAGACTTGTGTCTCATGATTGCATTTTCTTCTCAGGATGATTCATCAAAGCCCAACACGTGTGATGTCCCAGGAATCAAGTGAGTGGTTTATGTTGTTTGTTTTATTATTCTTCAAAGAGCAATGCCACTCAAGTATTGTGCATGAAGCAATATGTGGACATTAGTTGTCTGCCATATTGGACGTGATACAGCTAGGTTGCTAGGGAGAAATGTGCGTTCCCCAATTGGTTGGCGGTCATTCCTGGAAGTTGTTGGCTCTCACTGGGTGAAAGAGTTGCAAATGATTTGTGCTCCTAGTGATTTCTTTGGAGTTTGAATTTCTGTGACCTAAGAATTGACAAGAAAACTTTGGCACATGTTTTTTTCCTTTAGTTGGAAGAATAACCATCAACCAGATATAATCCTTTAAATCTCAATCTTAATAAGTAGCCAGGTTTTATTACTGGTGTGTTTTGTAGCGCTCTGGACTAAGTAAACAACAGCTCAGTATTAATCTGCTACCGGTACTCTTTTTTTTCTATAACTGCTTTTTTCTTTTTCATTTGGATGGTTGACTGAAGTTTTTTGTGCATTCCCCATGTGTCAGGTAACTGAGGAAATCCTCCATCATCTGTGAGGAAAATCATAGATGTTGCTAGTATCGCCTTTCAGGATTATTTTGCTGGTGCGCTTCCTCCCCCGCCCCCAGTAAATCAGATCAGGTATGGCTGGGGGAAAGTCCTGTAGTGATAGGCAATCAGGTGCTATTTTTCTACGAGCACTATAAAGTACAAACATAAAATGCTTCATAATGACATTTAAAGCAAAAATCCTTTTTCGTGTTAACGTTGGATATTAGAAAAATGGCACTGAAAGAATTGGAAATAAATGGGAGAATTTTGCAAGACCAAACATGGATGGACCACAAAAAAAAAAAAGAAAATGGGGGCAAAGTCAGCAATTTCTAACCATTTTATTATCTGATTTCTCTGGTGAGAAAGTCCATGTACTTTCCCATGTCCCAGTTCAAAGTTAATTTAGATGATCTGTCAAAATAACAGCAAAAGCAGGACTTGCTTCTTGAAATGCTTCGGAGTGGGTTAGGAACTCCCGACAAACCGCCTTAATATGTTCAATCCAATTTAATGCAAAGACGTGAGACCTGTTTAATGGAATCAGGTTCAGCTTTATTGACCAAGTACAAGGAATTAACCTTGGGCTTTTTCTTTGCTCTCAGTGTCCATAATAAAGTTGATAACATGACAGATACATCAGCCACAGTCATATTTATTGTGCAAAGTGGCGGAGTGCAAAGATGCTGAATAAATAAAAAGGCTGGTTAACATACAGAATTACACAAAATAGAGCAAAACTTAAGTGATTATTGTCATTTATTGGTTAGGAAGTTAACATATTCTCCCTTAAATCAGGTTAGGTACAGTTATTTTCACAATAGATGGTCATCACAATAAATCTTAATATGTGTGATTGAATCAATTTCCTCTGATTGGTAAACATTTTATTTGTTGACCTTTGCCACAAAGAAAGTCACAATCTTGTGAAAGCATACAGTAAAATGGATCATTTACATGTGTTCAAAAGACAGTTTAGATCCCCTTTTATTTATCATCCCTCCCCTTATTGAAACTTCCCTACTTTGATAGGATATGAAAAATACACAGACAAATGCATGGTTAAAAAAGCTAGTTGTAACAACATAGTTACAACTGTAACTATGTTATGGAAGCACAGCAGCTACGACGGCCATTGTGACAGAAGTCAGGCTGATTTTGTTAATGGCTGCTGTGCTGTTTGTTGTGCTCTGCGTTGCGTTGGTTGCATTTCGGGTTGGGGTGGCTGAACTTTTCATTGTGGTAGTTGAAGCTTGGGTTGGGGTGGCTGCATTTTGTGCATTCACTTCTGGTATCTGTGAAATGGCTGACATTGAAATTGATGGATTAACTTCAGACTCATTTCTACAAATTCTTCGACTGCTTATAATATAATTTGTTGTTATTTGCTAACACTTACCGACAAGCAGAAGCAGAATGAAACAGATCTTGAGAATCATTGTGGAAAAGTCCTTGAACCTTCAAAAATAAAATGATTGATTATTGTTTAATTTTAAATTCACATTTGTGTTTCCCAAAAATTTGGAAATAGCATTAAATATAATCTATAATGACATAGTTTAAATAAATAAAGTATAGTATAACAATAGCTCAACAAAGTAAATCAAGTATGAAAAGTGAAATAAATACAATAAAAACTCACTTCATAAAAATCTAAACCAAATACATTCAGTTATTGTCTTATTAGTGTAATTTTCTAAATGACAGAAGTGTCTTTTTTCTATATGTTTCTAATTCATAATGCAATAACATCATCTTTAATTTAGAACAGCATAAACGTTTGTTTTTTTTTTATTACTGCAGTCATTATACAGCTCTTTCTATAATAATGTAACTTTTAAATAAAAACAAATCACTTCCATAGTTTTGCTTTAAAGCAAAACACAATTTTTTTTTCTTTTTTCAGGAAAAACCACATTGGCTTGACAGAAAAGATGGTCATGAACTAATTTGTCATATTTTATTTTCCATATTGTAACAAAGTAAAGTCTTCAGTAAATCTTTCCCTGACTCTAAAGTTTAGTCAGATATTCTAGATTTGAAAACTTACAGTTTAATCGTTCTGAGTTGTCTTCAGTCGTGCCGATGCTCACCAACTCCAGCTGTTTGTTGTTTAATCTCTGACGGTCTGCAGCTTTTATACTTGCACAATGTCGATACGATGACATCAGATGCTGAACAGAGACACAGCTTGTAAAACTGGTTGACCATCTTTTCTTGCCAGTATCAACAACATGATGTGATGTATATGTGATTTTTATATCTATCTATATAACTATATATCTATATCTATGTCTATAGATATCTATATTTATATAGATATATATATAGGTAGCTACCAATCTATATCTATCTTTTTGTTTGTTTTTCGGCACAGCATTTAAGTAAACAGTTAATAGGTGGATGGTTTATTTAAGCTACTGGGGGGTTTTATGTGATTAAACGTACTGGTGAAGCTTGGATGTGTTTTTGTTTCTTTTTTGGGGGGGGGGTTCAGGCATATGTTGATGTATCTTTAGATATGCAAATGTATACATAAGAGACAGGAATGAAAAAATAGCATAATATAACATATGGCATAAAATAGAAGAGCCAACTGGCGGTCCATCTGCATCTAAAGGACAAAGGTCACTCCTTTGAGGATGCCAATGTTCACATTGTTCACATGGTTTGATGGTTTGAAAGACGAGTAAAAGAAGCCATCTATGTCCACTGTGAATGACCATCTTTGAATAGAGGTGGTGGCTTACGACACCAACTATCTGCCATCTATAAACCAGTTTTGAGATCCTTCCCAGATGCCTTAGTGCCCACTCACATCCTGGGCCTTCTGACCTCCGGAAATCACATGATAGGGGGGAGTTTCACAATGAGTTCACCCGAAACCTTGGCTGATAGTGACCTACACCCGTTTTCACACCTTGGCTCGTGTGATTAGGTAGAGCAAAAACAGTCAACATTCAGTTTTTTGTATGAACACGTTTATTCTTAAACACAGCCTGAGCTCTAATACGGAAGCTTTCTTATCATTTCTTTAAGTGGTCTTCAGGAATAGTCCTTGAAGCTTCTTCAAGGACTTTCTAAGAAGCTCTTCTTTGAGTGTTTGCCGCCTTTTGTTTTCGTGACAGGCTGCTAGTTAACAAAGCACCTAAAGAGATAAAGTTTAAAACTGGTTCCCAGAAAGTTGATTCTGTTCATCTGGACGTAGTGTTCTCAGTGGAAGAAAGATTTCGTCAGTCATCCAAGTAACTTCTTCAGTCTCCGCTACCTGCAGGTTTCCCCAACCTTATAAACATTACCTTTGCACAATGACTGAAACTAGCCCACTGCAGCTGTGATGTCAGTTTCACGGTCATTAAAATGTTTCTCCCACTGAAAACGCTACGTCCAGGTGAACAGAATCTTCTGAAACTTCTTGGGATTTACTTACCTGGATGATTGAGCATGCATCAAGATATTTTAAAACTGCTTCTTTGCTAAAAAACCTTGACTGGGGTGCCCTTTTTTATTTGAATGATTCAAAGGTCATTGTCTGAAGATGGTCAGGTTCAAGGACTGGACTGAAAATGAGTGAAAAAGCAGCAAATGTCCAAATAAGAACTTTGCAGAACTATTGCTCAAGAACACTTTCAACAAATTCAAAGAAAATCTGGCTCCTTGGAAGCAAAGTAGAACAAATTTAAGACTTTGCACAGTATTGTAATATTTTCTGTTATAGGCTCACAAATCACATATTATGTTTTGACAGCTGTACATAAAAAGAAAAACGAAATGTGCTGTCAGTTCTCAGAGACGTCACGAAAGAATTTGCATCTTTTTTGCTTCTAAATTCAAATAATATCCACGTTTAAAGGTTATACAAGAAAATAAACAAAAAAACTAAATGCACGCTCATTTGGTTAGTCAAAAATGAAGCAAACTATTATGAAACCCTGTCACTCCTGCTGTGCACTTCTGTGTAACTCGTGTTAAGCCTCCATATTACAAGTTTACAATTATGTGCTAGAAAAAAACTGGAAAAATTGCTAAAAGCAACTTTTCGGTGGGACACAATACCCATTAGGTAATTAATCTAGAAGAAACGTTATTACAAGATCATTATGTTGTGCTGTAACAGGAGTGGCTTACACATACTCGTTCCCAGGAGACACAAATCCCTTGGTGGTTGCACCAGAAACAATATCTGGCATCAAAATCTGCCAGATGAGCTTCCTTTGTGACCAAAGAATCAGCCAAAAGAGCCTTTTTTAGATTTCCTATTATTAGTAATAGATTATCGTTCCTGCTTCTCTCTAAATGAAGTCTGCTTGTGTTTGCTGTATTTGGTTCAAACTGACCAAAGCAAAGCATGAAACAGGTCTTGCAATGATTTCTCCTTGCTAGAAACTGAAAACATTTTCAAGAAAGTGAACTTACGAGACACAGAATACACACTGAGAAAGGATTGTCAGCTGATGGAAAATTCTAGCACGGCTGGGAATTATTTATCTGTGGGCATCACTGAGTGAAAGCACAACAGGCTTCAAGCTTGTTGGTAGAGCGCTTTATGCTAAGGACAACTAAAAATACAAAAAGAAAAAATAATAATAATATTAACAAGAACAATACATAAAAATATATATTTAAAAACAGAAAAATTGCATAAGAAGCACAATCTGAGTATTATAATTCAAATTATACAGAAAAATGAAAATCGACTGTAATACTGTGGCACCCACCCACTGTAGGTGGGTTATAAGAAGTATTTAAAATAGCATTTAAAGCAAACATGCTACCCACTGTCACCTAGCTGTTGTTGCCTTTTATTAAAAATGCTCATATGCTTGGTCACAGTCTTGTTTCGCACAAGCTGTTCTTATGTCTGATAGAAAATGTGCTCTTTTCAGCATATTCCCCTCGCCAGACCAGGAGTTGAACCCATCCGTGCTCCCAGCCGCACATAACACCGGCGGTTCGCTGCCCGATCTGACTAACATTCAGTTCCCCCCACCGCTTTCTACCCCGCTGGACCCCGAGGACACCGTGGCCTTCCCCTCCCTCAGCACAGCCAACAGCACGGGCAGCCTCACCACCAACCTCACCCACCTGGGTATAAGCGCCGCCAGCCACGGTAATAATCAACATTTTGTGTTCATAAAAGGGGTAAAACGGGTAAATGTAACAAAGCGTCGGTATTGTACCGACCAGTGTTGTAGCACAGAAATTTAGCTTTAAGTGGAATGTGTTTGTTTACAAAGGAGAACCACTAAACACTTATGCAACTTTCCAAAGAAAACATAAAAACATGCCGGTAGTTTTCATACAAATGACAACAAAACAGCAGGATTTAATTTGATGCTCCACAAGTGTTGAGTCTAGCTCTGCAGACGGCACGCAGTGTGGCCAACAGGATCTAGTTCAGCATCAGTTTGTAACAGTCTCTTATGTTGTAACACCTAATGTGTAAAATACCAAATGTAGGGGCTTGTGCTTTATCACATTTATGCACTTTTACAGACTTTTACTTTGACTTAGACTCACTCTTCTGCACTCAGTATCAGTCCCTACCGTGCAGGCATTTAAAGTTGGTGGTTTTTGCTGTTTTACTTTTTCTGATGTTTCTTATTTACACCAGTTGGTGCATTAAAGCTAAGTTGGAGACAAAAAACAGGTACGTGTACATCCATAGTTTCTTTTCTTCTTTTTTTTTTTGACTTCCCAGGGATCCCCACTTCCTCTCAGCCCACCATGACCGTGACTGCACAGCGCCGGCAGCCACCGGTGGTGCCGCTTACCCTAACCTCTGACCTCCATCTCCAACAATCTCCTCAGCAGCTCTCACCCACCCTTTCCTCACCAGTTAGCATTACACAGGTAAGGATTAATTAAAATTTGTTTCATTCTCTTTCAGGAACAATGTATTTGTATATCCAAGGTATTTGGACCAAAAATGGATGAAGTCAGAAATTTAAAAATAGTTATTGCACTTGCATCCCGATGTATTGAATTTGAAACAAATAAGTGTCATCACTTACTGCAAAAAGAGGTCACATTATATTAACCCTTAAGGATTTTTCACATTAGTCTATGGTGCCGTTTCAAGTCTTTTTCCATTAATGATTAATTATATTTTGTAGGTTTTGTGCACAGAATAAATTACAGAATAAAATACTGCATTTTAGGATATGCTACATTATGGTCAAACTCTCATTGGTTCAGTATTTGTTTATGTCCAGATAGTCATCAGTAGAAAGGAATGACTGGTTGTGCCACAATTTTCTCCAGCTAAACAAAAACAAAACTGAGGTAATAGTCTTTGGCGCCAAAGAAAAACGATTACAGGTCACCAGAGAACTTCAATCTATACATCTAAAAACCACAAACCAGGCGAGAAATTTGGGTGTAGTGATGGATGCAGACCTAAACTTAGAAAAACACATTAAGACAATAACAAAGTCAGCTTACTATCACCTCAAGAATATATCAAGGATAAAAGATCTGATGTCTCAACAGGACCTGGAAAAACTAGTCCATGCATTCATCTTTAGTAGGCTTGATTACTGTAACAGCATCTTTACAGGTCTACCTAAAAAATCAGTCAGACAACTACAGCTCATTCAGAACTCTGCTGCTCGAGTCCTCACTAAGACCAAAAAAGTGGACCACATCAGTCCAGCTCTGAGGTCCTTACACTGGCTGCCTGTCCGTCAGAGGATAGACTTTAAAGTTCTGATGCTGGCCTATAAAGCTCTGAATGGTTTAGGACCAAAATACATCAATGACCTCCTGACCCAGTATGAACCATCCAGATCCCTCAGGTCATCTGGATCCGGTCTTTTATCAGTTCCCAGAGTCAGAACCAGACACGGAGAAGCTGCATTCAGCTTTTATGCTCCTTATATCTGGAACAAACTCCCAGAAAGCCTCAGATCAGCTGAAACACTCAGTTTATTTAAATCCAGGTTGAAGACTCACCTGTTCTCAGCTGCATTTGAATAAAGCACCAAATCCACACTTTAAGCTTAAATTTCAAAACTAACATTTAACTACTGATTTTATCTACTGTTCTGATTTTATCTGTTTTGATTTTATATACTGTTGTTTGTTTGTTTGTTTGTTTGTTAATTAGTTAGTTAGTTTATTTGCTTGTTTTATTCAATTTTAAATCATGTTTTTATTTGTTCTTGTTTCTAATGTCTCTGTAAAGCACTTTGAATCACCTTGTTGTTGAATTGTGCTATACAAATAAACTTGCCTTGCCTTGCCTTGCCTTAACAAAGTCAGGCATGAGAGAGCAACAGAGTCGGTATTGTAGGGAGGCCGTGGTGGATGAGCGTGACACATTTACATATTTATCAGCTTAGTTGATCTTTCTTTTTTTTCCAGTATTCATTTGCAGTCTGGTTAAGTTAAAGAAACACTACATGGCTATGTTGATTTTAGCAAACTTTTACTTTGAAGGAGACTTTTCACAGTTCCAGTTGAGTCTTTGCAGTCAAGTCGGCAAATTGCAGGCATGTGCCGAAGACCAAAGCAATCGCAAGGAGGTTGTTGGTGCAGCACTGCACCAACAACAAATTATCTTTGCAAATTATCTTTGCAGATAATTTCACCTGGTACTTTCAACTGGTTCGAGAATACATACGTTTCCTTATCAGCTAGAGGTTGCCAGGGGGGTCGCTAGGCCCTAAGTGACTGAAATCATCTGCAGTAATGTGTTCCTATGTGTAAATAGCACTGTTGGATGCTGAGAACAGGCTCTTAATGATATCTGTGTCTTTGTCCTTATGCTTTTAGTACAGATCCATAAATTGTAGTGCTTTTGAAACGTCAAGCTGTATACTAATGAGTATTCAACACATACTAGGTGGTTAAAGATAAGATAAAACATTTAAACACCACACCCCTACCCTCCAGTTCATGCAGCAGGAATCACTGCTACTTGGACTAATTTATCCCCATCGTTCTGCAGGTCATGCCAACAGAGTCATTGACCCTGGAACAGCAGCTTTCTCAGTACCCTCTGTTCAACCAGCTGACAGCTCAGGCTCAGGCCCAGCTGATCAGTGACCTCCAGAAGCAGCAGGCCCTGCCACAAGGCATCCAGCTCATTACCTTGCCAACTCTGGCCTCCGCTGGTACAGCGTCTGCCACTGCCAGCAGTCCCTCACCAGACAGCCAGACCACTGGCAGCATGAGCATCAGCTCGGTAAGATGCAGTTTAACAAGAACGTGGAAGCATAGATAAAAATCTGATGACATGATTGAGATAATTTTGCTTATTTTTAAGCTGCTGTTAATTTTACCACTTTAATGATGCTACCCTAAATACATCGCAGTAAATATCTGCACATCCTTTCTATGCTAATTTATTTCTAATTATATAGATTAACTTAGCTAAGAAGCATAAACACATATTACTCTTTGCTACACGATGTCACTGTAAAGTTGTTTGATGTTAACATCTTTGTAAATGATGGTTTATGAAAAAAGAAATATGCATTTGGCCGTTCTTTAAAACACAAGTGTTTGAGGTATAATCAGAATGTTTAGGCTTTACCCTAACTGAACATTACCCAGTCTCTTCAAGAACATCCTGGATCACTTTAAGCCCAGCTGGTATTTTATTTAGTTGGTTTACCTGGAACTCTTTTTCCGCCTCCCTTTCATTTGTAAATGGTTGGACTAGATGGACTGCACTAGACTAGGTGTTTTGTTTTTCACTGTTGAGTGCTCAAAGCACAGACTTTGAGCTTTGTGCCTGAACAGTGCATCAAACTTGTGTTTCTTTAACTTGGTTTTTTAAGGAGTCAAATTTAACAGGAGGAAGTGATCCCAAACATCCCGGACTTCACTATAGTCTAATCTAGCTTATACCACATTTGCACATGCAAATGTACATTTCCATGCAGGCTCCCACACATATTCCACAGTGGCGACTTTTGAATTTTTCCTTGGAAAATGTGGCTTTAGGTGTAAACAGCTGAAAACATGTATTTTGTGGAAACCTACCTAGTACCTAGTTCTCTTCAACACCGATAATCATCCACAAACAAAACATCCACACATTTGAGCTTGAAATAGAAGTTGATGAAAAGGTCAGAACAACATTTCCAGAGACCGATGTAAAAATTGCAGCATTGCTGAAAGTGATCCAGAGATGCACTCAGATATGATTTTAAATTCTTAATAGATCAAAGTTTAATCAGCTAAGGTCTTTGATTTCCATGGACTAGCTTCCTGAGCTTTTTAGTCCTACCTCATATGTTTTGAGCAGACCCTAAATTGATGCCTTCTCACATGTCATCGTTTTTAGACTTGTGTATGACAGGCATGAAGCTTAGTGCTAGCTAACCCTCTTCCCTCCAACAGTACCGCAATCAGACTGGCTCACCAGCCACTCAGTCTCCAACCTCCCCAGTCTCCAATCAAGGCTTCTCCCCTGGAGGCTCACCTCAAGTAAGGGCCCACCCACCGAGCTACCTGCTGTTTGGGGAAGGGCTTTGCTCCTGGGGGAAAGCTAATTGTAGAGAGTTAGGCTGCTTTTCATTCACTGTGTCCACACTTAATCACTCATGCCGTCAACAGCTGCATAGCTCATTTCTTCATCAGCACTGCCATCGTTCACAGCGTGCATGGCAACATATTGATAGCCTATTGATGGAGGCTCTGACACTTTGTAGCCTTAAAATATTCATCTTGTATCCTCAACCATTACAGTTTCTCACATGTAATTCACCCAAACTATATTCTCTGTGTCAGATATATTCTGAGGAAAGTCTTGGTTTGTTTGTTTTTTCATGGGTGGGGGACATGCCAGGCTGGAGCATGTAGGTGGCAAGATACGTACGTGCAGGAAAAAATATCTGCTTTGTTGTCACATAGTCAGGTCATCATCATGCAAACTTTATGCTAGGGAGATAACCTTGTTGGCCTAGCCTAGGGGTAGGCAACTCCAGGCCTCGAGTGCCGGTTTTAGATGTATCCTTGATCCAACACAGCTGATCCAAATTGCTAAATGACCTCCTCAACATGTCTTGAAGTTCTCCAGAGGCCTGGTAATGAACTAATCATTTGATTCAGGTGTGCTGACCCAGGGTCAGATCTAAAACCTGCAGGACACCGGCACTCGAGGCCTGGAGTTGCCTACCCCTGGCCTAGCCGTTCCATCCCAGTGATTTGGACATTTACACTGTAACACAGTGTAAATGTAGTTTTTTTTAAAAGGCAGTTTAATTACAGTTAGTTTCCAGAACATGCATCCTTGTTTCATCTCTATTGTTTTTTCTTATTATTTGAAACCGTGGAAGGGGATCTTATGTTGTTTGCCTCTGTTTTGGACTTTATATAAAGACAAAGACTAGATGTAAAGCTCACAGGGGCTAACAGAGGCTAACATCAGGTAACAGAGGCTAACAGTAGCTAAATGAGGCAAAAACGGCATTGCTACTAACAGTTCAGCATATTCTCAACAGCTCACTTACTATGTGGAGACAGTAATTCATGGATGCCACTTGTAGTATCAGTAGCATTTTATTCACTACCCCTGCTAACTACATATGTGTTCAGTTCGGCTTTATTTATATAGTGCCAAATTACACCAACGAACGCCTCAAGGCACTTTCTGCTGTAAGGTAAATCCTAGGTAGGTGTGTATATTCAATGAGCCCAGACAACTTTCCAAATATACCAGAATATAATAAATATTATTTAAAAAAATAAATAACTTTACCTTTTTTGCACTGGAGTCCCTACAGTGGAGGTGAGTTGAGTGTTGCCACGGTAGTATGATGACAACAACCCATCTGAATTAGTTTTTGTCTTGATCTGGGCTGTCGTGGTCCTATCTACGAGGATGGGACAAACTGAAGCACCCTGGTTGTTTGTCATTTATAATAAAACTGTAAAGTGTGCTTTCAATTTTAATAATAAACTAATCATTAAAGAGTGGCGCTATTGCATCTTCTGTTAGCCTCCTCTTTTTGTGTTTAACCATGACAGTCGTGGTCACGAGGTCCATTTGCTTTGCTCGCTGCTCACTCTGACAGCTGTGACTTTGTGTGCTGCTTGTGTTTTTTGTTACTCCATCGCTGAAAGTGTCTGCTTGTGAACTCAAATATTTTCTCTTTCTGTAAAGATTTGTGTTATTATTGTAGCCACTGCAATGGTGTATTTCTCATATATATTTTTGGGGGTTGTTTGTGTTCCTCCAGCACATCCCCGTGGTGGGCAGCATATTCGGCGACTCCTTTTATGATCAACAGCTGGCATCGAGGCAGACCAACGCTCTCTCTCATCAGGTGACACGTAACGTTAAGTAAAAGGTTTTCTTTAGATTCTCTCTGACTTCAATGTGTGTAACGCGTACAATTGTGCTTTTTAGCTCGAGCAGTTCAACATGATCGAAAACCCCATCAGCTCCACCAGCCTTTACAACCAGTGCTCCACCCTCAACTACACGCAGGCAGCCATGATGGGGCTCACTGGGAGCAGCCTACCCGACTCTCAGCAGCTCGGCTACAGCAGCCACGGCAACATCCCCAACATCATCCTAACAGGTAGCCACAGCATCTGTGTGTGTTTGCCCTTTGATACATTAAAGGTTCTTTGCATAAATGCCAAGCATCCGTCAAAACATCGGTGATGAGCAAGAAACGAGGCCCCCCTGTGCTGGTGTGTTGCACATGACTGAGATTTCAGTCAATATACGCTCTATCTGGGCTAAGGTAAAGAAGTCTAAAGGCAACTGAGCCGAAACTAACAGCAGAATTCTCCAGAGACCATACGAGGGAACAACTTCTTTTAGACACTTCCACATTTTACTAAATTGCCAAGGTTTCTTGTTTTATACACTTCTATCATCCAGTCTAATAAACAACACCAAATAAGAGTCGATAGCAGAATAAACCGTACGTCTGTGCAGAGTTGGTGTACTATCATCAAAGTAAACCTTCCAGTGACTTGAACGTTTGTCTTTGGGTTTTAAAGGTACTTTGCAACTGTGCAGTAGTTCTAAAATAGGATCTCTGTGGTAGGGAAACATGTAGAAATACTTGTCCCAATTTCGCTTGAATCAGTAAAAACTCTAACCCGATTCTTGCCAGGCGTGCACGTTGTTCTCAGCACTTGTATTTCTCAGTCACAGGTGAGTCTCCGCCAAGCCTGTCCAAAGAGCTGACCAACTCTCTTGCGGGAGTTGGCGACGTCAGCTTCGACGCAGATTCTCAATTCCCTCTGGACGAGCTGAAGATCGACCCGCTCACCCTGGACGGACTGCACATGCTCAACGACCCCGACATGGTGCTTGCCGACCCCGCCACCGAGGACACGTTTAGAATGGACAGGCTGTGACGTGAAGAAAAAGAAAACTCGTTAATGGAGAGAACCAAAGGGCAGGATGATCCCTCTTCCTCGTTGCATGGCCGTCCAGCTGTCCGACTTTGCCCTTTTAAACAATGCGGCACCAAAAGACAACAGGGGGGAAAAAAGACATCCAGCGGCTCGCCGGGGGGAATGCCTCGCTGTCGTTTTGAATGAGATTGGTCGCTCAGTGCTTTTGCTAGCCTACTGTGTTTACAGTGTACCATTACATGCCACATATATTCCAAAAACGCACATTTGGCGGTTTTCTTTTCATATCCACTTTATTATTTATTTTGTTGATATTTGCTTGTAGCAGGAAGCTGCTAGGACATTGGGCGAAACTGCACCCGATATAAGCGGCCGTGTTTTTAAGAAAAAAGAGAGCGAAAAAAAAGAAACCGAAAAAAACATGGTCGCTTTGCTAATACCGTGCAATGAAATAGAACGGTTTTCCCATCATGCTATAACGGCTTTCTATTTCACACTCAAAGCTTTATTTTTGACAACCAAATGTTATTTTCATTGTGTACTTGTGTGTTTTTATGCTTCATCTATTTATATGTTCTATTTATTTATTTGGTTAAAGATTTTATATTCCATTTCATAATTTCAATTTGATGCCAAAATGTTTTCTGTAGGCATCGTGTAATATTGCACTGATGTAATTTGTGTCTATTTATTGATTACTAACATATTTATAAATGTGTTTATTAAGCTATTTTTGGTTTATCGAGGAGTGCAAAACCTCCCCATAGTTGCCCTTCGGTGTTCAGTGTGCCATTTTCTGATGTAAGATGTGGCGACCGTTAACCATGCTGCAGCCCAACAGTCCAATCCAGATACGACAGTTTTTTTTAGCACCGCTCCAAAAAATGCTGCGTGCTCCGGAAATGCGTTGGCTTAAAGCCACACACGTGATCTTTAACTGAGAAAAATCATCAGGAAGAAAAACAGAAGCATCTAAATTTATTTTCTCCTGATGAAAAGCCAGAATACATACATATATACACGTTCAGGCCGACCCTCTTCTCAGTGAAGGAAGGTGTCTGTTTTTAAACCAGAGATCACTGAAATCTTTTAAAGTCGTCACTGTGAAATCACCTGATTTTGCCTTACGGGAGTATTCTACTGTTCTACTTAAGTGTCTAACGTGACAGCGTATTTTCGTAACTTACTGTAACGTTTTCTCGTATTTGAGAGAAACTTTTGGTCAGTGATGTTTGTGGTTATGTTGTGTAAGGTTTGACAAATCAATGTACTGTATTTTGTAGCGGTACACTTTATAGCCAAATTGTTGGATGTTTTCTAAAGCGGGGCAAAAACGAGAAAAAAAAAAGTCAAAGGCGTGTTTGAAGTGTTCGAGATGGAGCGCAATTGTGGGGAGGCTTTTTGCTCCTTTACAGGGAAGCTCTAACAAAAACGCAGCTGACTCGACGCGTGGGTATTTCTTACTGAACTACTTGGTTTTCATAAGCTCCACGCTTCTAGTTTATGAGAGGATGGGATAAAGTAGACAAAGTAGAATATGGCTATATAAATCTATTTATATGCTAAGTATTGTGTGCAATCTGAACACTACACAAATCGGCGGTGTAGCAGAGTCACATCGTTTGAATACGCAGACAGACTTTAAGGGGTCAGTCAGCCCGCCTAAATCTTTTGTCAGAGTTTCCCTGAGAGTCACGTGCAGTCTGTGGGATCATGTTTGTTATATTGTAACGTTTGTGTACAGATGTGCTAATATTTTTACTCACAGCGCTGATGGGAAGAGTTCCCAAATCCCCCTTGCTGAAAAAAGAGAAAAAGGAATCACGTTTGGTTTACCTCTACAGCTGGACGGTTCGTCTCAGTTGAAGTGTTTTCTTGTCTGCTGTAAACCTCCATCAACGGTTTTTGTTTGCCTTCAACGGGCCTGTGATTCCTATGCAAAATGAGACAAATAAGATGCTTGAAGGAAAAAATCCACCTCTGGTGTTTTATTAGCTAACAGAGTTTGCACGTTAAGCTGGATTTATTCTTTTTGCAGGCGAGCAAGCAGTGTGACTCTTGTATTACAGATGGTAGACTTTGGAGATGTCAATTTTATTTTAAAGAGAAACATTATTGCAGATTAAAATGGAACCTAAAATGTCAAACATGGTAAATGTCGTGCAGGCCGTATAATATTTTAAGACTTTAAGGGCTTTGTAGTTTATGACAGAATTAAAAATCACCTCACTTAAAAACTGGAATTGGGCGGCATCTCTTTTAAAGACTAAACATCGTGGCTCTACGCTAGAAAACTGACACTATTGGGAGTGTGCGCGTGTAGGATGTTGTAGTGTGTCGTGGTGGTGCTAATGACAATCAACAAGTGGAATACAAATTCATTTCGATACCAGAGAAGCATAAATCCAGCTTACTTTTGAAGTTTTGGCCTCAAAAACTGTAAATTGTGATTTATTTAATTACCTGAATCTCCCTCTTCGTCCTGTGCGACTGTTGAACATGGTGCAACATTGCTGCTCTAGAAAGACACCCTTTGCCCCTGACCCTAAATGAACCCGTGTCACACGAAGAAAAATGCGACACACACTAATTCTGCTTCGTGTAAAGCAGCTAACGTTGGATTTTTCCTTCAAGCCTCCGAAACAAACGTGTAGAAAACACACTCTACGGATTACATTTCCAAAGGTTTGTGTACCTAAAAGATATTAAGCGTCACGTGCACTGTCGTGCTGCCAATAACGCCAGTGATTTGAGCTTTCCTGCCATCTCCTTCGTCCTGCTGAAGTCATTGATTCACTGACCTTGTACATATGCTATAGCTGAAACAAAATGCATGACTTACCTGACAGTCAAAACCTCTAAATGAAGGCCTTCTATAGCTCTGCAGGTTTGATTTGTGTAACGTAACACTACCACAAAGTCTAAAGGGATGCATGTAAGGGTTTCTCCTGTTCAGTGACTCTGTTACCTCCATCTCTGTACAATGCTACTTGATGAATGATAAAAGAATGTATTTTAAGTGGCAGTGTCCTAGTTTTAACCCTTTGCCAAATGAACCCGACGATGTTTGGTGCGTTTGGTCTGTCAGAGAAGGCGACCAGGCTTCCATTTCTCTCTGCACTCTTTCATTTGCCCCTTTTCTCCTTTTAAGGAATCAGACTGTTGCTTGTTCCACGCTTTCTCCTACTACTGTAGCATCTCTCTGCGTACGAGTGTAAAGCGGTCCCTTCTTGTATAGAAAGACCTTGCGGTCGTTCCGGCCCTCTCCTTGGCTTTGTTGATGCGGGATCCGTCCCGTGGAAGTTGCAGATTGGCACGTGCGCTGATCGTTTGCATATGTGAACTTGACTCTTCTGACGCTTCTGTGTTACGCAGTCAGCCGCATGACATGATAGACACGTCGAGCAGATTATTATAACATGTTATGTGCAGGACTTTGATCTCGCTATGCTGAAGTGGAGTGCTTTTCAAGACACCGGATATGATAGTTTTTGTTGTTGTTGCCTATCATGTCACGTTCTGGACTGGGTAAAAAGCAACTGTGTGTGTTGGGTTTTTATTTTTATTTTCTTGGTTTCTTTCTTCGTTTTGTTTTTTTGTGTATGTGTGTGCAACGTTTAGTCCACTGGTTGCTTCGCACTTTATTTGTGATTTCCTGGCTTTTGAGCAGAGACTGTTCTGCCTGACGTGAATGCTGACTGTTTCACACCAGATGTATACTCCGGAAATATTTTCATGTCAAAGAAAAGATGAATTCTCTATTTTCCTTTGTAAACTATATTTTGGCTTGTCTTGTTTTTTAATCTGTGAAGATCTTAGGGGATGCAAAACTAGAAAGGGCTTACTCCAGTGCAGCTTATGTGCTTGTGTTGGAAAGGATAGGCATTCCGAATGTTTCTTTGTTGGTCACACCACACACACACACACACACACACACACACACACACTGATTCAAACACTAATTAGCTACATATGTCACAGTCACACTAGAGTAAACAGTGGTTTGAAAGTGGTATGCAAGCACTCAGAGTGCGTTGCCATCTTCACAGGAACTTACTGCTGTTAAGATGGCTTCAGGCTGGTATGACTTTGCGATTGAATAGGGTCAAAGGGACTATTACATGCAGTCTGTTGGTGATAATGAGACTTGGCTACATATAAAACTTCACATTGGGCATTTAGAGTCCAGTGAGAACCTCAGCGATATGAACAGAATACAAACAGTTTGCAACCAGCTGAGTCGAGCCCACTGTGGCAACTCACAGATGAGTTGTGCTCATCGCCGCAGACCGACTAAGATTGATTGCACCGTGGTGGCAGTTTTGGCTGCATTTGAAAATTAGAGACCAATTGCCCCCCACAAGGCGATCTGTGCAGAGGTGGTGCGCGGTCAGCCTCGGGTGCAACTAATTATGGTTGGTCTCCGACAGAAAATAAATAAGTCAATGCATTCATGGGGCAACCACCAATTTTCCTTTTCTAGGCGCAAGGAGGTTCCATCCTGTTTTTACTCTACTGTGACTGAGCCATTAAATACATATGCTGCCAGTAACAGTTCTGCAACACAGTCTGACTTTACTCTAGTAGCTAAAACTCGAAACTACTGGTTTGTCATATTTTTCCTGTCTAAAATATCCACCCACAAGCCTAACAGTTAAAACAAGAACATGTACTAGAGAGGAGCTCGTGCTGAACTCACACTACTTAGAAACTGCTGATGAGGTGTGTTAACGCCTTCTTTGTGGTTTTATCTAAAAGTAATTAGAACTCTGGTAATAGACTTGACTTCATGCAAGGCAGCTAACACTTTAGTTTAAAATTAGTAAAAGAGACTAAAAATGTCAGGTTTGTTGATCAGATTTGAAGTAATTTCACAAAATAGGCCGATCCTGAGACGACATGGTGAAATGCAGAGAGCTGGGGGTCCATTTATTTCAAATATAAGATGCACAGGTCATCTGAAAATGTCTTTTTATGTCTGATACACTGTTTAGTTTTGAGACTTTTGCTTATTTTAGTCTGAGACGTCACTTACTTGAGGTACTTCTCGGCACAGCCCGTTCCCTTTTTTTGCCATAAAAAGGCACAAACTGCATTTTTGTCACAAACTGAAAAAAGTTTGATGAGTGATGCTCAAACAGGAGCGTGCGATTAAAGGTGTGCCCTCAGTCCCAGAATACAAGGAAAGAGTTGCTGCTTGTTCCCAGAGACTTTAGGTTTTACTCAAATGTCCCTTTAATAATATGGGGTTTTATAAATGACTCTACAGTTAATTAAAATGTGTAAACAAAAATAAATAAAACAGAGTTTAAGTTCCACTTAAAGCTTCTAGTGAGAATAGCATTATATCACTGTTGTCCTGTAAGTCGTAGTAACAGAACTGTAGTTATTTATTTGTTGCCATGTGATTCTCTTTACGTGACCATTTGTTTATAAGAAAAAAAAAAGTCAAATTAAATTGAATGTGGAAGACAGATTTTTCTCTGCACATAGTCTTGATTTGCAGAATATGCCGATTAAAAAGAAACTGTCCAGTGTCGCATCACAGCGTGTTGCTGTGGACATGCATGATGTTTCAACCCTGTTGTATATTGTCTTTGCTATTGTTTCTATTTTGTAATCTGTATTTCCAAATGCAAATTTAAAAGATTATTTTGGATATGTGCATGCTTGTGACTTGTTCAGAATGTTAATTTCCACTAAAAGCTGTTGAGTTTGAAAACAAACAGTCAAGTCTGTTACTTAAAATCACGTTCGGCTTGTTCCTGTTTAATAACATATAATACCTATAAAGCCAATTTTAAATTGAATGATCATCAACGTAATTTTACTAAAGTAAATGTAATTTACCTTTCTCTGTTATAGACTGTGCTATAAAACTTCTCGGTCTGAGAAGTCGAGCTGATTCTTAAGTGCTTTAAACTTGCATTATTTCTAGCCAATTTGTATAGAAGTCTATAAGAAACATGACCTTACTGCTCACTCGATTTATGCCCACAGTAAACAGTTTACTCATAAATGTATTGTTTCAGCTGCTAGCTTCAGGTTCTCTTTAATACAATTTAATTTTTATTTTGTAAATTATTTACCCATTTAGAGTAAAATTGAGAGAAAAGCATAGCCTGCTTTGGGGAGTGACTACATTGTCATATACAGATCCCTTATGGTGAATGTCCAGTGTCTTAATGACATCTAGTTTAAAACAAAAAACAAAAAAACAAGATGGTAAGCGCTATAATCCCCAAGTGGATGCATCTAAACAGGGATATTAGATGCATTGATATCCATGGTTTCAGTATGCACAGACATCAGATTCCCACACAACAACAACATTTATTCATTAGTGACAGTCCAATCTTTTCAAGTGGTTTTTCTGAAGTGGAAAATGTTATATAATTTTTAATCTAACATTATACCACTTCCCTTTGAACACATATTACCGTTGCTCTGCACCACAATCGATCAATTTTCACTGGAGACATTTCCAACACTTCTGCTGGATTTTTAATTAAACTTATCGCCGTGATGATCTTCTTTCTGAGATCCAGCTGTGCATTGGAAAGCGTTCTCTTTGGGCCTGTTTGTTGTCATCAGGCTACCAGCTGGACCTGCTGGGCTCTGTAGGCATCAAAATCCTCTGGAAGAGTGTCTGAAGAAACACAGTGGAAAGCCAGTTCACAATTCAGTTTGAAAAATCACACATTTTGTGGCAGCATTCATGGCTCTGCTAATAATAGCATACTTCCAGTCAGTGCATAACTGGTTAACAAAAACACACCAAATAACCAAGTTATCCAACATCAGACATGACTGGCTTCAAAAGCTAGCAGGGCACTTGGAGAGCGAATCCTCTGCAAGGTAAAAGCAATATTTTTCATATTTAAGAAAGTGTTCTAAATATAGCCACTAAAACTGAAATGGCTTATGTTTGATTGCTTTGTGAAATTTGGCTCGGTATTTCCTGCTGACAAAGAAACAAATGGCACTAGTTCTTTCCTTGGCAGAGGAACATTGTTGAATAAATGAAAAACGCTTTGTGGCTGCAGTCCAGCCTTTCAACTCTTCTGAATGTTTCACTCACCGTTGCAGCGATAACGCAGGTTGGCCCAGATAATGTTCTCCTGGGAGAAGCAGAAGACTCCCAGTCGGCCTCCTCTCATGGTCGCGTCTATGATGACGCCCGTGTCCGCTACCATTTGAGTGCCCTCGTAGAAACGAACTCTGCAAACCAACAAAGCGCAGCAACCAACATTGCATTAACAAAGTGTTAATAACACTTGCAGAATTACATTTTATGGCTGATTCTTTTTCTCTAGCACCACCAATGTAATCAAATTTTTACTTTTATTGAAATATTTATAAAACGGTTGCATGTATTCACTGTACATGTTCATCTATTCTCGACTACATGCCTCTGGCACTATCATGTTGAGAAAATGTTTCCACAGACACACAGATGTTTCCACACATTTGACTATGACACACGTACATAAATACACACGAGTTTGCATGGATATCTTTGGAAAGCCCCTTATAATAACCGTAACCATCCCAGCTACATAAGCCGGGCGATCGTGGCTCAAAGAGTTGGCAGTTTGTCTTGTAACCGGAAGGTTGACGGTCCAAGCCCCGGCTCGGACAGTCTCGGTCGTTGTATCCTTGGGCAAGACAGCTGTTTGTTCAGTGACCTCTTGTCCCTCATTGGCTCAGATGTCTCCAGGTTCTGGCCAGTGATGGTTCCAGCATTAGGGATTAATTTGTTGATCCTGCTGGCATCCCTGGCACTGATACTCATGATTACTCAGTTTTGTTGATCAGACCTCACCCAGTTCACACACACGCACACCTGTGACACTTTCATGCTGAGAAAGTATTTTCACAGGCACAGAGACATTTCCACATATTTGACTATGACGCACCCAATAGATAAATAAATACAAAACCTTTGTCTAGCCCCTTATCGTACTCTTAACCATCCCATCTATATGCATAACCATAAATTAAAACCTTATTCTAATGTTAAACCTAAAGAAAATCTCAAGGTCCTCAGTTTTTCAAAATGTCCCCAATCTAATGGTCCAATGCTCGAACTGGTCCTCACTAAGATGATTAAACAAATATACACACACACTCTCTATCATAAGATGAATGTTATTTTCCAGCCTGTGGCTCCTACAAAACATCAGCGTTAATTGTGTGTCACGGTACCTGATGTAGCCGTCAGCAGGCCGGTGCTGGAGGAACCAGCGGTACGAGGTCTTATCTTTCCAGCCAACATTGCGAGCGTCTTTCCACAGGAGCTTCACCTGATCGGTGGTGTCGCCCGTGTGCCACAAAGCGTTCCGCAAGTTTTCACCTGGACCTGTGTTTGATTTCACTGCCTTAAGAAGAGTAAAAAAAGGGATAACGTGTGTAACACAAAAAGATGCACAGATATCAATCAACACACCATAGCACAATAAACACAGACAAGCAACATGGGAAAGAGTTCCAGTGTGTACATCTGATCTGGGACCGCTGCAATCTTTCGACTGCGCCTCCAACTGACCCGATGTCCACATCAGAGGGGAGGTAAGCGTTGGAGGTGGCGTTGGATCCGGGGTAGGGAGGGTGATGCGTCGGTGAGTGCTTATCAGTATATGTATGTGTGTGCGTGTCCATAGTTCAGCTGAGACAGTGTCCTTCGCCCTGCTAGGCTAAGTAAACAGTCTTCCAGCCAACCCTGGTGGCCTTGCATGGAAGGGGAAGAAACAGACTAAACACAGTCGTTATCAGGGTGTTTTGTTCAGCTCCGGCCTTGCAGCTGGCGCCAAGAGGGTATCCGCATAAGTGATGGTATTTTTTACTTTAGTGCGAACAGCTCATATGAATTTCAAAGCAGTTCTACAGTCCAACACTGGTCTCTCAATCTCCCGTTGGAGAGCCGCGAGCTTCGCCATACTTGCGTTCTGTGTTGTCATTTCTTGTGCTCAAGGAGCCGATTTCTGAGAACTCACGGCAGTGTGTCTCCCCGAGATGTCATCCAATTTTGCGCCCAGAGATGTTATTCCGGGTTAGCCCTTCCGAGATGTATCCAGTCTGCAGTCAGAGATCTTATTCTGAGTATTCACAGCACCCGTAGCCTCTCCAAGATCTTATCCGTGCTGACTCAATGAGCCCATTTTGAGAAACTCACGCCTCTCCCATCGTTCCAATCCCAGCGGGCAGCCTTGTGGGGGTTTGAACAGCTGGTTCCGCTTCCTTAATTCTTCGATAAGTCAGGGCCAAGCCAGCTCTGATCAGCCAGAACCCTGTTACCATGGTTCCGAATAGGTCGATATCTTCAGCACTCAGGCTCACCCAAGCCCAAACTTCTCGTTGAGAAAGGGGTGTCAATTGCATTTAGGGACCAGTTGATCCAATCCATAATTCCTCTTTTAGGTTTTAGAGAACAGACTGTGAGAGAATGTTCCAGGGAAAATACAAAAATACAAAAAAAAAACGAGACTAGACAAGGACATAAGCAGGGAAGATAAGGGAGAGGAGAAAAAGTGTGTCCGGCTCCTCCGAGAGCCAAAGAAGAGGCTGTTTGTATGCCTCTACTAAATCTACAGATTATCAACAAATTTACAACCATTGTCTGACCATGGCAACTAAAATTGTTTTTAAGGTTTAACTGGTTGGTTGTAAGCCACAAGGCAGTGAAAATAATCGTCTTTTAGCTCATTATTTCATTATGGACACTTCTTCAAATGGACTGTGCTGCAAAACCTTGACCCTATAAAGCATTTAAACCATAGATTAAATATTAATACAACTACTAGTTACAGCTCAAAGTCTCTTTACGACTAATCCGTTATCCTGAAGTGGAGCTGGAATTTCTTGCAAACAGTACGGCAGTGACATACCTTCAGTTGGATTCCTGGTTCTGCCACGGCTCTGAATGGGTTTGCCTGCCAGTAGATCTGCTCCACCTGCTTCCACATCACCACGTAGAAGCTGGAGCTGTCCTGGTACGCAAATATAAAACCTGCATAGTCGTCGTCCGTTACCGTATTAACATGAAATGTTCCTTCAAAATCTACTCCGCTGAAAGCTGTGTAACCTGCAGGACAAATTATTTCACATCAGATTTTGTTTTTAAAATGTAGCATAGACGTATAGCTCTATGTGCAGTAAATTAAAGCAACAGCCAGGGGCCTATTAGTAGGTGAATTTGGTTTCCTTTAAACAAATCCATGCCATTTTCGGTCATTTCAGATGGCAGTTTAATATTTATATTTTATATTTTCTTGAAATGTCAAACAGTTTTTTACCAACAGCCAATCCAGGATCGCTGTTCATAGTCTGGACGATCTCTCTTCCCTGTACAAACAGAACAGTGGATTATAGAGAAATGTTATTTCATGACATGTTATTCTGGCAAAAAAATAGAACAGCAAAAATCAAAGAAGCCATAATCGCTTGACCTGGTTCAGCACCACCCAGTTAGGATCGATTTGTGCGTCTCCTTCTGGATCTAAAACGACTGTCTGGTACTCCCTGAAGTCAGTGAGGGTGACCTCTGCGTTTTCTGGACAGACGTCTATTGGGTCAATTATGGTGTCGTTGTCGAAATCCTTCTCACATACATTACCCACGCCGTCACCTGGGAGGATAGGTAGATATTAGGCGTAAGTAAAGCACAAACTTTTATTTTAATATGTCAACAGTGTCCCACACCGTCAGAGTCCTCCTGTAGAGGGTTGGGGATCAGACGGCAGTTATCAGGACCAGGTGGCAGCAGGTCTGGGATCCCATCGTTGTCATCGTCATCATCACACTCGTCTCCCTTTCCATCTTTGTCAGTATCCAACTGAGAGCTGTTGATGACAGCTGGGCAGTTGTCCCGAGAGTCTTGGTGACCATCGCCATCACTGGACAAGAGACAGATGTTATAGCAGGTGCAAATTTGACTTGGAGAATGAAAACAGATCCAGATAAATACAAGTGACTTGACTGATGAGCTCACACAATACCTGTCCTTGTTAGTGTCACAGGGGTCGCCAATCAAATCATTGTCCGCATCCATCTGAGAAACATAAGTTGAGTCGAATTTCAGATATGAAATTTTCCAAAGAATAACAAGCAGACAATGGCAATGATAATCCCAGCTAGGAAAGACAATGTGGACTGAATAATGCACCATGAGTGTGATGCTACATCCTGGAGTACACGCTATACCAAATTACTGTTGCAGACTAAAAAGTTAAACCACTAGAGGCCATTAAAAGAAAGATTTTCTACTTAAGATTAACTGCTTAACTTCTCGTGCCTTTTTGCAAGATATTGATGTAACGTGTGAAGACATTTCTCACCTGGTCAGGGTTGGGATCATAGGGACAACTGTCGCAGGCATCTCCCACTTTGTCACCGTCTCGATCTTTCTGGTCAGCATTTGGGACCCTTTTGCAGTTGTCAAGGTGATTGGGAATTCCTGGGGTTAACATTGGGAATGTTAGAAAATATTATAGTAACCCGAAGACAGGCACATAGCTTTAATGTGTTGTCAGTGATGGACAGCAGTTTGTTCACTGTCCTCTTGTCCACCATTGACTCAGATGTCTCCAGATTCTGGCCAGTGATGGTTCCAGCCTTGTGGATTAATTCGTTGACCCTGCTGGCATCTCTAATGCTCACGATTACTCAGTCTGGTTGGTCAGACCATACTCATTCTCAACTACACACCTGTAGCACCACCATGCTGATAAAGTATGTTTAAAGGAAACCAAATCCACCTACCAACACGAAGACATTTCCACACATTTGACTATGACAGACCCAATAAATAAATAAATACAAAATCTTTGTCTGACCCATTATCGTAATCTTAACCATCCCATCTACGTGCATAACCATAAATTAAAACCTCATTCTAATTTTAAACCTAAAGCAAATCTCAACCAGGCCTTTACAGGAGTGTGTGTGGCCCACAGGTCCTTATTTTCCAAAATGTCACCAATCTAACTGTCTAAAGTTCAAAATGGTTCTCACTAAGATGGTTAAACAAGTGCATGTGCATACACACACACACACTCACATACTCATAGTCATAACATGAAAATGATTCCAGTTGATAGGTTGTAAAAATCTCATGTATCAAATTCACATTCAAATCACATCTCAAATTAAAGGCATATCAATACATGTCAGTGTTTCTAATTAACAGCCAGAGTAAATAGGTCTTGTAATTAATATAGATTTAAAATCTATTTGCACAAAGTCTTTACCATCGCCATCGATATCTTCATCGCATTCATCTCCATATTTGTCCACGTCTGTGTCTTTCTGGTCATTGTTTTTGACGGCAGGACAGTTGTCGCAGGCATCGCCAAAGTCATCCTCATCGATGTTCCTCTGGTCCACATTGGGCACCAACACACAGTTATCCTGGGAAAAAGATGTTTTAGTCCCTGAGAGCAAAGTTACATGATTTTACTATATTTTCTTTCAACCTCAGTATCCTTTGTGTATGAACCTGTGTATTTAAGATCCCATCCCCATCTGCGTCTTCATCGCAGGCATCTCCAATTCCATCACTGTCAGCATCTTCTTGACCAGAGTTTGGAACAGTGAGACAGTTATCCTGGAAGAAACATAAGCAGATGGGTAAGTTTTAATTAATACTTTTGTTTTGTATAAAGTGATAAAGACCTTCTTTGATCTGGGATTGAGGTTTGAATTTAAAGTATGACAACATCTTCTTTTATGTCACATTTTTATAAGATCTTTGATCTTCTTCACAGCTAAATAAACTGTTTTAATATGGGTAACTTTCAAAGAGTTCTCTTAGATATGAAGGAGATTTACCTTGTTGCAGTTACTATCAGGACAGTCCAGTTTTTCATCTGGGAAACCATCGATGTCGGTGTCAGGACCACACACATAGCCATTGCCAGCCCATCCGACTCCACACTATAAGGATGGAAAATGTTTTAGAAGCTGTACATAATGCTTTTATTGGCTCTGTTTTGTGGTCTGCACAACATGAGCATAAGTGCTCAAACAGCTATTTCCCAATAGCTGCTATTATTGTTATAACATGATGAGGAAGGAATGTTGTAATAGCTTTGATAACCCATCAAAGCTAAATCCAAGGAGCTAAAACATAAAAGTTTTATTTGCTCACCTGGCACTCGATGGTCCCCTCTCGGTGGACGATGCACTCTGCGCTGGCGTGGCAGGGGTTGGGTTGGCCATTGCCACAGGCTCTCTCAGGCTTACAGCCTTGTTGCTGATCCCCAGTGTAGCCTGTCTTACAGGGACCACATCTGAAAGAGCCCTGATAGAACCATCCCACCAAGTCACAGGTGCCCACATTGGTAGTGTTAACATGGAACTTAAAACACAGTGCTTCAGACAGCAAACGAAGGAGAAATATTGGTCCTAAGATTACACATACATTTGGCATGGGATATACTGCATTTATACAAAACACTGAGTTCACCGTGGGCTTCACTATGCAATCTTTAACCCTAACTGATAACCCTAGACTGGAGTTTGATGCATATCCACTAATGACAAGTTAGGGCCTTTCTATGTGGAGTGTACACCTTCTCCATGGGACCAATTATCAGCTATCACTATCCTGCGATGTGCATTGGGAATTTTAGAAGGATGTTTGCAGTGAGTAAAAACCCCTCTCCGCTCTCCGTTCAAGCTGAAGCACATGCACAACCACAAATTAGTCCTGGTGACCTGCCAAAGCTGTACCCTGTTTCTAGGCTCCAGCACCCCTGCAACCGTGAACTGAGTAGGCAGTTAAGAAAATAGATGGATGGAAATTGTTTCTATTTAAATTACCATTTTAGGAATAAAGTTTAAACCATTAAGAGACTGCTCAAAAACATTCTGTTGCAATTCGTCTTGGACACAGTTACATGCAGTTAACCCAGAGGATTGTGTTTCCAATACTGTATCAGCTGTAAGGTAGGACTGCTGCTACTACGGCCAAAAGTGATTAAGGATGAAAATAAATAAAATATTCAGCCAACACAAAGAATGACTCTAACTGAGGCTTAGATCTAATCAGCAATTTCATGGAAATTCACTTTGTTCATACTTACGGGGGTGTTCAGACACACGGAGTTCGCCACGCAGCCTCCATTGTTGGGACCATCACACTCATTAATATCTCTGCATACCTTAAAAAGGACAGAGATTTAAAGACAAATGCAAAGTCACTTGAATGGTCTTTACCATTAAGACTGAAAAAGGAGGCAAAAAGAAAAATAAGTCGGAGAGAGAAGGAAGTTTGTTTTGGGCGGCCACGTAAAGTCCAAATTGATCTCATGTTGAATGGAACCATAAACTGCTGCATGGTGCCGACCTGTTTGTTGGCAGTGGCGTAGGCAAGACCGACGCCCTGGACCTGCGGGCCAGTGTATCCAGCGGGGCAGGAGCCGCAGCGGAAACCTGGGGATGTGTTGATGCAGCGAACACCCATGTGGCACGGTTTCACAGTGCACTGTTCGTAATAAGGAGACACACACACGTCAGGATGTTTTTAGGATGAGGACCTGCATTCATTTAGATGAGCCCTTTACTGGGTTTCTAGTAAAGTCTAAATTTTAGCCATTTCGTCTCCTTCTAGTTGACGAAGTCAGGCAGAGAGTTTTCTGACCTTACAATGGTTATACCTGTAACACTGTACTGTCAGCAACAGTTTATCAAATCTCTGCTCGTACCTCATCCACGTCAGTGCAGTGGGTACCGTTTCCTTCCATGCCGTGAGGACAGGGTCCACATTTTACACCCTCTGGTGTTTCCACAAAGCTCACCCCAGGGTGGCAGGAGTTGGGCACACAGGTGGGTTGAGGTTGCATACCCCCCATTGCTGAGAAAAGATTACATCAAAGCAAATTATTAGTTGTTTCCTTTTGTCTTCAAATCTCTCTCCCATTTCTTCTAATGGACTACATAATCATAATATTCATAGTTGTGGAAAATTATGGATAATGGCTCAATTTCGATAAAGATAATTAAATTTCAATAATGATGTAATAATGTGTGTATTCTCAGACATAAACATAATTCCATCATTGATAAGCGAGCTTGTGAACTCACCACAGGCTTCACACTCCATCACTGTGTTCTTTAAGAATACAATCTCCTTAATCTGGAAAGTACAACCAACAGATTAAATACCTTTTTGCATTTCCTCAGCACCCTGAGTCAAACTGTTATCAAATGCAAGTAAAGGTAGTTAAATATATTTTTATGACAGAGCATTACCTGCTGCTTCAAAAGCTCTTTAATCTCACCCAAGACGAGATTAGTCATTTTAATCTGACTGATAATTTCTCCATCTGGGTTTGAAGAGAGAACAAACCAATTAGTAAAGGAAATCTTTTATATTCCCCATGCAAGGTTTTTAAAATTTATAATTTATATTTGCATTTGAAGTTATGAAAATAATTCATTAAACATGTTTGTGGTTGTTACAGTAAAAAATATAACTTTTCTACTCAGATTTTATGTTTTTGTCTTATTTTAGATAGTTACTTTTCCTAGTAATTTGAGGAAGTAACTAGTAACTATAACTAATTACTTTTTCAAAGTAACTTGCCCAACATTGTCTACAGTGCTTCAAAGTTTCTCCTGTTTTACCTATTCACAGGAATAATTTGTTTTCAATTACCCATTTTTCTCTCGTCTAACCTTTAGTCAGATCAGTTAGCTAGAAATAACTAGTGTTAAAATTTACCTACTGAAGTATTGTATTTAAATAAAAATTTGATTTTTGATCATTCGGAGCATGATCTAGGAAAAAAAAGTGTGACCTTAAATGTACAACCTGATTCTCTGAAACTAAAAACAAAAGGAAAAAATAAGAATAAATAATCACGAACAAATACAAGCAGAAAACCTTTAAAAATAATGAAAACATAAAAGTTTAGACAATGTAATTTTATATACAGAACAAATTCGAAGAAACAGTTAATAAGAACTTTGCAGTAAAAACAAGAACTCAAGTTATAACTACACGGAGCAGGTTTGGTTTCTTGCTGCACTGCTTCACTTTTTCTGTGGAATTGTTTTGTTGGATGAACTGGCAGCTAGCTAGGGAGCAGTGTTTTGATATGTGTGTGGAGGGTCCTGTACAACATGATCCACTGCATGTTTAATGCCAAAGTCTAATGCCTGGCATTCCTCCACCACCACAGGACTCATTCGAATCCACAGCCCACACATTAACTGGAGTCAGAAGTCAAAAAAAAAAAAAAAATTCCGAGAAATAGAATGACACAAGATTATCCGGAAGATATGGGACATTTTTCCTGCTCACATGCTTTCTGGAATTAAGCTTATGGGTATCCTGGGATGCTTGGTTTCAGTATGATCTGTAGTTTTGGTGCAAATTGCCTTCATTTAACTACAAATCAACTATTGAGTGGGAAGCTTAATTTATAGATATAATCACAGGACTTTAACTGCAGGAATAAGAAGTTATAGGTTTCTGAATTACTTTTATGTTTGTGGAATAGTTATATTAAAGTCTAATATGTCTATCAAACTGAAACTCAGTGGTATATATATGTATGTGTATATATATATAATATTTATTATACTTATATTGAACTTCTGTTCTCTAATTAAAAACCTAATTAAGAACCTGTAATCTGATTCATTCAGAGGCAATAAGATGAAGCCAAAGCAGTATTGATAATATTGATAGTCTCTTAGAGGATACATATAGTGACTTGATCTCACTTTTTCACAAAGCCTAGTTAACAAAATTTCACAGTGGGGGAAATAATTATCTAATCCTCAGCTGAATTTGTAAATTTACTCCCTCACAAAAAAACAGTCTATAATTTTTCATTTATTGGAGAAAGACGGAATATCAGGGACAAGATTGTAGATCTGCACAAGGCTGGAAGGAGCTACAACTCCATCAGCAGGAAGCTTGTTGAGAAGGCGCTAACTGTTGGTGGGATCATTTGGAAATGGAAGAAATATAAAATGGCTATTACTTGCCCTTAATGCATCCATGCATGATTCTACCTCATGGACTGACAGTGATCATGATAAAGGTGTCATATCAGCTCAAAACTACACAAGAGAAGCTTGGACCACAGACACTACGAACATCATTGATGATACACCACACCATGATCGGCTGAAACTTGCAAAGCCTCCATGTTCCCCCAGCTCAGAAAGACACATGTACAGGCCTGTCTTAACATCTACATCAGTGAACATCTAAACGATTCAGAGGAGGCTTGGGAGAAAGTGCTGTGCTCAACTTGACCCGCTGTATTTGGAGAAAGAACAGCATTCCCACAGTCCAGCGTGGAGGTGGAAACATTACGCTTTGAGGCTGTTTGTCTGCTGGGAGTCCAGGATGACTTCAGCGCATTGAGGGGACAATGGGTGGGGCCATGAAGCATAGAATCCGGGATGAGAAACTCACTGAAGATGTCTTAATGCATGCTTAGTAATCCAGGTAACCATATATCCACATGAACAGAATCAACTTTCTGGGAACACTGAAGAGAGTTTGTGAATGGATCTTCCATCATGCCAGTGATCTAAAACACAGTGCCAAGGCAACAAAGGGGGGGGCTAAAGAAAAAGTAGATTAAGGACATGAAGGACTAGAGATCTCAGTCCTACAGAAAGTCAAGGAACCTAAAGGATTTAGAGAGTTTTTGTAAAGAAGAGTGGGCCACAATCGCTCCTGCAACCCTGGTGACCAACTGCAAGAAACATCTGAAAGCTGTGGTTACCAGCAGGTGTTTCTCCACTAAGTATTAAGTCATGGGTGTCCAACTCCAGGCCTCAATGGCCAGTGTCCTGCAGGTTTTAGATCTCACCCTGGGTCAACACACCTGAATCAAATGATTAGTTAGCAGGTCTCTGGAGAACTTCAAGACATGTTGAGGAGGTAATTTAGCCATTAAAATCAGCTGTGTTGGATTAAGGACACAAAAAACGTGCAGGACACCGGCCCTTGAGCCCTGGAGTTGGACACCCTGCTTGCTTGGGGATCAAATACTTTCACTCAGTGAAAGCAATTCAGTTTATAACTTTTAGTTAAATTTGATCTTTCAAACCTTTGATCAGCAGTTGATTCTTCATATATCCAGCTTTTGAGATTCTTCACAACATTCATCTACTAACAGCATCTGTCTTGAACAAATTCTATAATGTGTTTTTTGGAGGCTTTCCTCTCAAAACAACCTCCTGCTGGGGCCATAAATAACACGATGAGAGCCGTGAGAGTGAAGCAAAACATTAAAGTGCGGCTAAAAGACAGAAAGACCTGATAATAAGTCTGAATAATAATGCAGGCGACGACACACTGTATCCATACGTTTATTGTTGTTTTAAAAATACCATTTGCAGGTCAGTTCAGCCGCATGTACCGGGCACCAAAAGCAGAAATCTCCTGAGCGTGTAGAGCAGGAAATGTGTTCTTGTCGTTAGCGGCAACTGTGTTTACCGAATGAATTCCACAGCAGAGAGAAGAGATACTCGACATAAATCACTGTCTCTGCTAATGGAAAGGAGGCTGAGTCCTGGACGACAGGAATCTCACTATGATTGTTTTCCCTTGTTGTGTGCGCAGAACTTTCCAGCCCTCGTGAGCTTTGAGCTCCTTTAAGTCAATTTGTGTTCCTGCCCGACTATTTTTCTAATTTTTCATAACAAAAAGCTCTACCTCCCCTAAAAATAAATATAATAATTAATTAAAAAAATCATATTGAAATAATTAATAAAATCTGGCTTTGAATTCATTTCATTTGCAGCTTTTTGTCATTTGTCTTATGTAACACCCCTTTCTCTTGTTCTGCATAGCAGTTTCCATTAATAACATTTCATTTATCAGATTAATTACTTAAGAAAACACTAACCTGTCGCCAGAAACTACCAAAAGCTGTAACATCTTCCCCAGATGGATAAATCAGTTTATATTTTCTAATGTTTTAAATTATGCCTTCTTTCTCTGCTGCGTCTCCACATCAGTCGTCATATATTGTTTGTGTTTCTTTCAAATTAAAACTCTGAAACTTTACCCTTTACTCATATTTACTGCTAATGCTCTTTAATCTTCCGATATCAAACGTATTTCTCACCTCTCTGTCCTGCAACAGCGCTCCCTCCTATGCAGAGCACACAGGTCAGCCCCAGAAACCACAGCATGTCTTCACCTCTGCAAAAAGCACCAGTTCAGGTACAGCAGGTTACTCTCTTCCTTCCCTCTGTTCCTCCTGCGATCCTTAACCCAACAAAGGTTCTGGGGTATTTTCTTCTCTACTTTAGGTTTTATACGCCACCTTCTACCCCCCCTCCTGTGGTTTACATCTCCATCCCTTCCCTTAAAGCTCCAAGAAAAAGGAAGAAGAAGGCGTCTGGTTACACAACAAAATACACCCCCACAATGCAGTGTAACAGCGGCATTACTTGCTGTGTTTTTTGGTCACGTCACTCCAAAACGACACAAGTAAAGATGCTGAAGAAAGTGTTTCGAGGGTTGTTTGGCTGCTGCTTTTGGATTTCTGTGTTGATTATTCCTTAAATGGCTGAATGTTTCTAGAATATCCAAGGATCCAAGGTTCAACTAACCACATAATGAGTACAATGAAAAGAAATGAGCAGATGTACTGAAGCTGGTCCAAACACTTTTGTGGATTGCTCCATTACAAAAAAGGTCAACATTTTTTCAAACTTTGTTTAAACTGTGATTAGAACAAAATGAAAGAAACTCTCCAAAGAAGAAAACACCAAGATCAGTTAAATTATTAGGAAATTAAAATTTCCATCCATTTTCATATTTCAGTACGGTGATCAAACATGTAATCTCCCCACAGAACACCCCAGGCTGTCACCATATCAGCACATTTACTCACAGTACCATTTTAATCTGTAGCACTTACACAGACACCTCTAATGGTCTGCAGATGAGATTAAAAGCTAGCAATCAATCCTAATACATGGAAGCACGTGCAGAATAAAACACCAACACTTTCATCATTAATAATTACGTGCAATGACATCAGCTACGTCTACAGGAACTGTATTATCATCACTGATGACTGTCAGAGTTGTTTTACTCCTGCAGTAGGGTTAGTTGTCAGTAATGAGATCAGCAGATGTTGGATGTTTTGCTCCAGATCAACTTAAAAGCTGACAGCAGTCAAAGTTACATTCATACAGTCAAAGCACAATACGAATGCTTGCTTGTTCTAGTCTGTATGTGTGAGAAATCAGACAGATAGATAGAAAATGCATCGAGCAGATATTTTACGTCTCTGATCTTTAGGAATGTGAGGAATGTTAGGGTTAAAAGCCGAGTGGAACAACCTCCTGCAAACTTCATTAGTGATGGTTTGCTGCCTATGCTACAACAGTTTGTGAACACATCAGGGGGCTTCTCAGTTTCTGAAGACATGACTCGAGGTTCACCTCTGCCCTTTTCTGTTTTCTCTTTCTTGTTTTTTTGGGTTTGTTTGTTTCTTTTTTTAACCTTCCAGCAGCTTCAGGGTTACATAATATCAACTGAGTGCCAATGCTGCATGTAAAAAGAATTATATTTTGGCCCTGGATATGTCTTTAAATGATGAGAACTAAGGTAAGGAATAATAGTAATGAATACTGGCTTTTGCACCACGCTGTAGCACAAAAAAGCTTCACATGGAGAAACAGGGTGTACCTCTGAATTAGAATTCCCAAAATTCGACATGGACCGGCCCCTGCTTAGGGCAGAGCTTCTGAAACCTTCTATAGTCGAGTCAATTGCAGTCTTAAAGCTCGAGTTGATATGGGAGTTGATCACTTGTACAGTTGTCTATGGGGCTTTGCCACCAGAGAGGAAATTCCCTTTCATAGTAAAAAGACCATTTCATTGTATACTGTGTTATTTCAAAATATATGCTGAGGACAGTTTACTTGAAGCCTGACTGTGTCACATCCTTACATATGTAACATCGAAAGCCTAAAATGCTTCTTGTTACCTCCTAAAGACCGGGTAAAAAGATGGATGTAGCTTCCAGAAAAGTGAAGCCGATGTCTAAGTGCCTCACCTGCTGGCAGTAAAATATATCTGCATCTAAAACCCTTGCTGTCTGACCTCAGTAAACACTTCATGGACAGTTTTATGGGCTCAGTCGTTAGTTTCATGTCCCATTAAATAAACTGAAGTACATTTTGTCCCTCAAGCTAGCTTCAACAGCCAGGGATCAGACCCCCAGGGCAGGCCACATGGGCTGAAGCCTCTTCTACCAGAGACTCTCCTTCAGGCTCCCTCCACGGGCCTGGCTCTGGGATCAATCCCAGTAACCCTGGTCCTTTGGTTTTCTTTTTTTCAGAGGGATCACCTGAACACCTAGGATGTCTCCAGGGTGATCTGGGTGTGTCCTTCCAAGCGGAGGACCTGTGATAGACCCAGGATGATACAGCTGATGTCCTTGTGTTGTTCGTGGATCAACATTGCATCTGACCAAGTTCATTGTTATTTTGTTGTAGCTTTACAACTTGGAAAAAAAATCCTGCTGATGGCCATTTAGGAAAAAAATACAAAAAGGGACTGGTTAGGGTTTGGGGTTAGGTTGTGATTGTGGTTAAGGTTAGGGTTACTGGGCTACAGTTTGGGTTACAGTTATGGTTTAGTGTGTGATGTGATGGTGTCTCCACCTGCCACCAGACCTGGATAAGATAGATGGATTTCATGGTCATTATTAGAGTCAGAACATGCAGATCCACTTGTGCATTAAGAGGATACGAATGGCACAGACACGAAACAGACACCATGTTTCTCCTGATTTTATTGAAAGATATTAATTTGCTTTCATTTCAGTGTAAAAATCATCCGTGTTCTTTCACATAATGCTTTATTCACATTAGAATTTCAGATTAAGAGTCAAATTAATTAACATTTTCTGCTGTTTCCTTCATGAAAATAAGAATTGGTGAACTAAATAAAAACCACTTGCTCCTGGTAACAACTACTGATGAGGAACGAAAGCTGTCCTAAGGGCACGCTGCAGCCCCTGACCGTGGATCGCCACACAGTGTTGCACGGATGCAGATGTTCACAGACACATAAATAAATAGGTTTCAAAGGTCCAGGTTGGGTGTGAAGCTTTTGCTGTGGTATTTACAGAGTCCTCGGGTGATGTCAAATGTCGAAAGCACCATGTTGCTCTAATAGAAAGGCTCTCACTTGGCAAAACATCAAACATCATCAAACTGCCCCTCGTCTTAGAAAGGAATGGGAAGTCCGATCGTTTCGGCAGTGCAGCACGGCGCTCTACTCAGCTTTCTTGACCTTCCTCTTGCGAGCACCTTCGCTCAGATCCTCCTTGGTCTTGAGAGGTGAAGATGGAGCACCTGCAGGAGGAGGATGATGGTGGTCCTCCTCACCACCAGCCAGAGGAGAGCCGAACAGCAGGTGGCAGATCCAGGACTCAATGAGAGCAAAGGGGGAGCCGTGAGAGTGCCGGGCGGTCATCACCACCTGAGAGGAGAGAACAGTCTGATAAATTCTGTTCAGTGTTCCCCCGGTGTTTCCGCTCTTCAGTAATCTATGTTGTTTATTTAAACCCTCAGTTTGCTTCTGTTCTTTGTCGGGTTCTCCCTCTTGCTTTGTGTTCCTTCATTGTGCCTAGTTGGTGTTAATTTGTTTCTTTAAGTTCAGCAATAAAGCAGCCTTAGAGTTTTATGTTTCAGAATTATTAAGTGAAAAGTTCCAACGGAAAAAACTAACCACATAATACGAAAAAATGTTAATTTTACATTTAATTTGTTTTACTTTGGCTGGTTAAAAATGTATTGCGCAATTTATCACACTGATTAAGTGTGCCAAAGGTTAAGTGTTTCAAATGTGATACACTTGATGTTACAGGTAAAAGATCTCCTGTGATAATAACACTTATGTATTTCACATTAAAACCAACAGGTTAGTTGTGTATTTCCCATAAACCCTGATTTGTGTAGTACAAAACATGTTTCATCAGTCCAACGAAGCAAAAGAGAGCGTTTTGACACAGTGCAGATGTGTTCACAGAGGTGGATGGTTCTGAGTTCAGTCATTGAATTGCTGATCGTACCTTGCTTGTGGCCATGAAGAGGGTGAAGATGAGGATAAGGGTGCTCTTGGACACTGGCAGCCAGTGGGCCTCCTGCATGGTGAAGAGGATGGCACCGTAGAGGCTGGCTTTGGTTGGGCTGTAGAGAGAAAAAAAAAAAAAAAACACAAACTGGTGGTAAAACGAACGCTGGCAGCAAAAACAGAGAGCAGAAAGGGCTGGAGTGGAGGCTGGCGCAAAGCCTGCCATTTAATTTGAATTCAACTCTTATTTGACACTGTAAGTGGGTGCTTTCTGCTGTTACGTTATTTCACGAGGGGTCACCTCAGCAGATTGGAGCACATTTTTGATTTGGCACAGGTTTTACGCCCTGACTGCATTTTCATTCAGGCTTGGGGAAGTCACTAGGACTACACTACCTTGTGACTCCTAAGTCTCAGTTTGTGTCTAAAGTGGGGGGTATTTCACATGTAAAGCAAACAGGTTACCCACTCACCATGGAACCATGGTGTTTAGAGTGTCCTTTTTAGGTCCCACCACCAGAGGGCACCAGAAGTCAGAACATGTTTAGAGCGCCACACGAATGACTTTAGCAAACTCAGCGTTATGTGCAGTTCAGCTTTAGGTTTTGTGTTTGAGGAGACACTGATCATTGTATTTCCCCCCCAGACTTACAATGACATGTTGAGGATCTCGTTGGTCTCGGGTCTCCACACACCACGCAGCAGCTGCTCAAAATTGGACATGAGAGCCACTCCAGATCCTGTGAGGATAAAAATAGAAAGGAGGATTTAAAAAAAGTCTATGTTGTGAGTCACTGCTCTTATCTGACTTCAGCTTCTTACGCCCATTTTCAACAAGGACACCTGCAGGGCCTCCTTATTGTAACTGGGACAGGAGGCTTTCATGATAAAGAGCCAAAGTAGAAATGCGGTTTAACATTTTGCACAACCGCATCTGTCAGGCTTTGCTTCTTTCTTTCTTTGGCAGGTTCATGTCTGGAAAAGAAGTTAGACCAGAATGAACCCACACCTAACATTTGATACGCAGCTTTTCTAGCTGTTGGGCAGCTGTGATTGGATATTACAAAAAATACAAAAAAAAAAAGGAGTTGCTGGAACCTCTTCTTCAGACTGTGCACAGTTTATCTACTAAAATAGTTTCCTGACCCTTTTTAAACACATAATAAATCTCTGTTTCCACACAGGATCCAAAGGTTGGCTCGGAAAGCATGGCCCACATTATGGTTAACCACAAAACACAACCCTAGCTATGATCCTGTTACACTGGACATTTACTCCTGAGTGAATTATTTATCACATTAGTGAAAACCACTTGAGCCTGGAGTTTTCAAGGCACAGTTGCCTTGGTGGTAATCCATCCACAGAGGCAAGCACAAGTACAACTAATGCATGTTTAAATCATGCGACTGATGATCCAACAGCCACAGTAACAAAGACTGTAGATGCATCGAGTATGTGTATCTATGTATGCGTCACTAAATTAGTACCAAAGAGTTGGCAGTTGCCACGACTCACTTACAGACTAGTTTGTTCCTCACAAGCATAATCACCTTTCCATCACAATGTAAACATTGGTGATTTAGGGACTATACACGCACCAAAAGCCCAGTCACACCGACCTTTGACATATCCAACGATCACCATGATGAAGAAGCCGTGGTGGTAGGCGTGGTGGGCGTGGTGAACCCCTGCGGCGATCTTACGAGTGCGCACAACTTCCTTCAGGGCGACCAACACCAGCTTGATGGGCAAGAAACTCACACATTTGTAGAAGAGGTTCAGCGGGCAGTAAAAGAGGAGGTACCTGCAATTGAGATTGACAACCTTTGTGAGTTTATTCCTCAACAAACATAAAACATTACTTTTTTATTCCTGTTACATATAAATCTCCTCCCTGTGAATAAAATAAATGGATAAATCCATTGTGTGCGTTTGGTTTCCTGACCACGCTGCAACTCATTATCCTTGATGTCTAATGGAAGAGACAGATCTTTGTATCATAAATGTCATCTTGAAAGTTAAATAAAAACACGAGTGATGAGCAAACTGGTTCTGGGGGTTTTCTCACCAGACAGCTGAGGCCAGCAGGATGTGGCTGTTGTGCTGGAAATAGTCGACGGGGCTGCTTCCAAGCATGATGTCTGCCAGGATGTAACTACCAAAGCAGTAGAGCATGGCGCAGAGCCAGGAGGCCACGGGACTCCTGCGAGAAACTTCCACCGAGCCTGCAACACAGAGGACGAGCTGTCAGAAGGGTGTGAAGATCCAAACATCACAGCAGCTGGTCAATGAGTGCTCTCAGTGTGCGCATGAAGCTGATGATGATGATGATGTGTTCTGTGCTTTTATTAAAGAGTCAGATGCTGCGCATTCTTCTGTTTTCTCCAAGATTATACAAACAGAAAAACTTAACAAAATCCTCCAAACTTAAGCAACTCACCAACTAAAGTAACTATAGGATCAGTCAGGTGATTTATCTACAAACAGTTTATATATTTGATTGGAAGTCAATAGTTTTCTTTAGAAAAAGAGGAAAATTATTCAACTTTGGCGACTCCTGGTGGTGGTAAAAAAAAATACAGTCATTATTTATCCTTTTTTATCTGTTTGTAAATGTAATAAAATGATGTTGATTGATCAGTTGATTGATCTATTAAATGCTTTGCAAAAAGTCCTTGACAATAATACTTGTTATAATTGTCAAGTGAGAAAAACGTGGAGGCTGTGTTGGACCACCCCCTGCTCCTCTAAAACACTCAGTCAATATGAAACAATAACTTTGAGTAAAACACCACTGAAAGGTATAAAATCAAAGGTTTATTTATTCAAACAGAGGAAAATGTGCTTAGTATAAACCGAATGCATACCAGTCAAATAAATGTCATGTGAGCAGATTCCTGATTCCTTGTGTAAAATGTGCATATAATTAAATTAATTAAAGTCAGCACTTTGGGCAGAATGTTAACTTATTAACTATATTAATCTTTGATCATTTCTGCCAGCTCCTGCAGACCTAACTGTTACCAGCAGCCTGCAAATGCTAATATCAGTGGATCCCGTGTGTGCTGTATCTTTGTGCACACCCAGTTTATCATTCCAGGTCACGCCCTGATAGTACACATCTTTATCATCAGTCAGTGTTGACTCAGGATAACTACAGTCACTTTTGAGTTGACATATGGCTGCTTTGCTTAAGGATACAGACTAGAGCGGCTCTTTGTAATATACTGGATGCATATATCTTAAAAGATGCTACAAAGAAAGCCTGCATGACAAACAGTCATGTTGTGGACTCACGTGTTGTATCCATGTGAGTAACAGCAAGGCAGGCGCCAATTAAACTTTAAAACTCTGCGAACTGACACCGTCATAAGTTTTCCACATTTTCTAAATCAGTGTCCAGTGTTCAGGACGCTGCAGCTAAAAATGTTTCTGCTTCATGTTGTGCTACAGCTGATGAAGCTGGTGAAGCAACGGGACAAAAGCAAAACTAGGTGCCCAAATGATTTCAAAGAAGAAAAGGAAGTTAGACATGGCATGCATGCAGGAGGTGCAACAAGAAAACAGATGCAGCTATAAGTAAGAAATACAAAAGTGGAAAAATTGCAAACGTGTGACCACACAAAAGGTTACATGTCAGTTTTGAGACTGTACGCACATTTCGTGCGGGACAGAGCCTCGACGGCGTTACAGCATTGTTACAGTAAGTCGAGATGAGAGTGCAAATCTCCACCAACAGGTGGGTGGGGGTGTAGCGGTTCAACCGTTCCTCAATTTGAAGGCAACCTGATCCTGAGAAATACTGCCCTATAAATACATCCTGCTCACTGGCCTCTCCTGTATGCAACTTTGACAGGCCACTCATGACCTTTGACCCTACACTTCTCTCTCCTTTCTCCTGTCACATAAACCGAAAAAAGAAAAAAGCTCAAAGTTCTGGTGCAATTTTAGGCACAGACGTGTGCAGGATAAATGTGATATTGTGGGAGCCACAGCAGGACTCATTTGACTGTGAAATTGCATGCATGAAAATAAGGCAAGCTTTACAGTTGAAGTCGGCCTGATTCGTGCTGGCTGGTACTTTCTAACTTTAAAATACACACAAACTGCAGTCCCTCTGCTTTGGCTGCCTTTTACGTTTTTGCAGTATGTTCGTTTACTCCACACATTGCAGTCTTTTGGCCAGTACATCTTGACCCTGAGCCAGCTGGGAGATTCCCTGATCTACCTTATACAGCATACATATAAAACTTTGGTCCCCCAACAACAGACTTTTAACAACATGCTGACTTCACTAAACTTGATAAAAACATTTATATCGATTAACTTTATCCAAGTTGTTAGTCTAAAACAGGCTTCCAAGTGGCCTACAGCTGTGCTTATGTGACGAGTGACTCCTCCAGCTGAGGAAAATGTGAGAGATGATGCGTTTGTTCTGATCATGCTGTGCAAACAGTTTTAAATGGGCTCGATGGGCATGGCAGGCTTCTTTTTAAACTTATTATGAGGGTGAGATGCATTTTGTGCTCCTTTCATCAAGGATGAAACCTGCCAACAAGACCAAACCATCATATCAATATCACAGTGCGTGTTTTACTCTGTGGAGAGGCGAATGTGTTATTTCAAAGAATACACGCACACATTCCCAGGGACAAGTGTGCAGCAAAGGTGGCGGGGGAGTTGGCTCTGGAGGTCCTACTGACCGTCTATTTCAGGCCCTTCTATTTATTGCTTAAGTCCCTGGTATGCACAGGCCTCAGGTTTCATCCTCCTCGGGCTCTGTTACTCAAAGTAGTTAAATCTTAATGGAAAAAATGGGCTTTAACCAAAGCTGGGGGGTTTAATCTACTCCAGTGATTTCCTAAAGGAGGTCAGGCTGCTGCAGCAACACACATTCCCTCACATAAAGCAAAGCAGAGCTGCAGAGCTGCTGCTGGAGTTTATGTAACAGGTCATTCTTTATAAGGACTATACGGATAACTGCAAGAGAAAGTCCTTGTAAGGGTATTTAGGCAAAGTGTGAGCTAAATGTAATACAAATAAAGCCTTCTGTTCACAATGAAATTACACATCATGCAAGTCATAGACTTTCTCGCCTCATTCGTTACTTCCTGGTTAAATTCCAGTCACAGGTGTATAAAACGTACTATTCTGGATATATTTTACTTAACAGCCTGTGGACTGTTGCACAAACAGCACGCAGACTTATATTCTAACATACTTATGACATGAATAATAAGCAGAAAAGTGTCAAGCACACTCACCTGGCTCATATTTGAGGTAGAGGATGGACACGATGTAGTAAGCCAGATCAAACACAGGAAACATTCCCATTTTGGAGAAAGCTTGGGCAATATCGCCCAAATTAAGAACTGCCAGCACGTCCATGTTGCCAGTCTGAGCTGCGTTTCTGTTTTATTCCGACTGCGCAGTCTGGAAGACCCCCCAAAACCCGCTCCGCCGACTGTCCGCCACAGAAAGCCCCCCTGGTCTCGACTGTGAAAGCCTGTGACACTCAAGCCCTCCTATTAATACCACTCATCTCCACGGCCTCTGCATATCGTCATCATCATCTGCGCTCAGTGCCAGCTGCTCCGCTTTTTCAGGCGACCTTTCAGGCGCTTCAGCTGAAAAACAAAAGGCTCGCTCTGCTGTCTTCATCGAGATCGTCGCTCAGCCGAGCCATAAGACGCTGCTGGGGGTTTACTGCAGCTCTGAGACACAGCAGGAGGGAAAATAAATATATAAAAATAAAGCGTCAAGGCTTCATATCAACAAATATTTATTCACTCGTTCATGAAAACACCCACAATCCTGATCTGATCCTGGAGCCGTTCTGACTCACGGCCAGATGATGCTTTAATTAATCCCAACATTGTTCACACTCATCGGGAGTGCAGAGATGTCGAGGTAAACGTAATAACACTAATAAGTAAATCAAGATTTCAAGTATGTATTTTTTTAATGGTTTTTAATTTACTATTCTCTGTATTTGCTTTAAATTCACACGATAATGGATGTAGTGCTTACTCTCTCCAAAAAGGGGAGCCAAAGACATACGAAAAAAAGCTCCTTTCACCAAAACAAAAACACCCAAAAGAACCTACGAAGTTCGAGAGCTACCAAAGAAATTATTTATCCCACTAGGAAGGAACAGAAAAAACAATAACACACATACCTGTCACAATAGAAGCTGCAATCAGTTTTTGGCAAAGTGGCTTTTATATATCTCTTACTTGCCCAGATAAAAGGTCACAATTACGTCAAAAATGTCTTTTTAAAGAGAGATCTGAGGTAGAGGGCAGCAGAAAATTTTCAACAAATACAACAACAGTTCTATAAACATATTTTAATTGGCTAACTGTGCGTGGTCGTTTTTAAAGTGCTTGAGTGCTTATAAATCTCTTTATAACCTCTTTATAAATCCTGTTCACCAAAGTCTATTTACACATAAGACATTACACATAAAAATACACTAAAACATTGAAAATCAATTTTGGCAGACGATCAGTGTTTGGTAAGGTTGCACCTTACAGTCTAAACCCGGGGAATAACAACACTTCGTATTTCTCTGGATACCGGATTTGTATTGGTCACATTTCTGATTACGTGCCGAACGCGGAAGTGAGGCGCTTCTGATGTGATTTGATCAAGATGATCGGGGATCTGTTGATATTCGGGTAATTTATCGAGTCGTGTGGCAGATGTCACACGGAATCACATCTTGTATTGAGATAATAAGTTCTCTATGTGTCTTTATGTGTCGCTGTGTAATTTTGTGTTAGTCAGTCAGCCGTGTGTGGCGTAAAATGACAAGCTAACTAGCTTGGTGCTAATGCCAGCGCAGCAGCTAATACGCTGCTGAGCTGACAACCAAACTCTCCGTGTTTGTGCTCTGCAGGACTTTACTGGTGAACGCAGGGGCTGTGCTGAACTTCAAGCTGTGAGTATTGTACTCAGTCATTAGTTTAGGTTTGTGTGTTAGCAGAATGTTGAAGGTTAACTGTGGGTGTCTTTTTTTCAGCAAAAGGAAGGAGTCGCAGGGATTTGGAGATGACTCTGGATCACCAACAACAGGTGTGTGTGTGTGTGTGTGTGTGTGTGTGTGTGTGTGTGTGTGTGTGTGTGTGTGTGTGAGAGAGAGAGAGAGAGAGAGAGTGAGTAGTATTGCCACAAACATTCACAGTCTATCTCTCAGGGGACAACATCAGAGAGTTTCTGCTCAGCCTGCGGTACTTCCGGATCTTCATCGCATTGTGGAACATCTTCATCATGTTCTGCATGATCCTGTGAGTAAGACTGTGTCAGTCGATGCTGATGGACCAGATGCAGTTTACTGAGAGGCACTCAATTACTTGTGCTGTGGGCTTTAGCTATTTTTATCCTAGTGTTTGTTTCATAGGGAGCATGATGGTTCAAATCGTGGAGAACGTAGAGTTTGCACGTTCTCTCCATGCTTGCATGGGTTCTCACTGTGTACTTCAGTTATACTTTTTTATACTTATACTTTTATCTACGACTAAAGGCTTTCTAAAATTCTGACACTCTCACATCGTTAGCAGCTCGCGATTCAGTATCTTACTCATGTGATAAGATAAGATAAGATAAAATAAGATAAGATAAGATAAGATAGAACTTTATTAATCCCTCGGGTGGGTTCCTCTGGGAAATTCGACTTCCAAAAAGCACAGCAACGACCGAAGTTACAGTTACAGAATTGTTATATATATATATATACATACACACACACACACACACACACACACACACACACACATATATATAAATACAGAGACAAATATAAATAAAATATACAAAGGGGATCAATAGAATAAATAGGAATAAAAAATACAAGTGAATTGCACATTTCAAGTATTGAGTCTTTTGCACTGTTGACTATTTACAAAAAAGTATTGCACAAGGTATTGTACAGTGAGGTGAAGAGGCACTACAGCTTAGTTGTTGATAGACAACCACCACCATAGCTGCACAAAGACATGCATGGGTTTGGTGAATTGGTGACTCTAAATCGGCCTAAAAGGTGAACACCAGTGTGAATGTCTGTCTCTCAGTGTTAGCCTTGCAATAGATTAGCAACCTTTCCCTGTACCCTGCCAACCTTATGACAGCTGGGATAGGCTCCAGCTGCTGAATTGGGCACCGACTTGGATAAGCATAGGAAGATGCATAGATATTTGTTTCATATGTTGTGCTCCAAATATGAGAACGTGCTGAAGACTGATGTTGAGCCACATAAGCTTTCTTTGTGACGCAGATTCCAATTGTTGCCAGAAACCTAGACCAGTGACAGTAATGGTTGCCACGACAAAAAAGTCCGAAGTTTTGAGTTTGGTCTTCTTGTGGGATTAGATTTTTTTTTTTTTTGTTAATTGAGGTTTTTTGACATTTCACACATCAAAAAAAAATCCCAGAAAGTTCATTTCGTTCATCTGGACGTTGCTTTTTTTTTAGTGGGACAAATAGTTTAGTTGCTCATCAAAGTAATTTTTTTCACTCTTTCTGAACTTTGTAAACAGTACATTTTCTCAGTAACAGGAAGAACTCTAAGCACCAAGCCAAAGTGTCTGCTCTTGGAACTCTGTTCTCATTCCACATATTTCACATAGAAGCAGAAACACGGGTCTGCAGTGAAATCCCCAGTTTCACCGACTTTGGCTAATTTGTAGCCAAAAGAACAAAGTGGAGAAATAAAGGGCTCTGTTATTGTATCCTGGAACACTGTTGAGCAATTGGTTCAGGTATGTGGATTATACGTGGGTGAAAAATCAAATTTCACGATGTACCACAAAGCATTTCTCACATTATCAAGTTCACCAGGGAGGAAATGAAAAATGGCAGGCTAGCTTTCTTAGATTGTCAAATTGCCATTAGTAATTGGGGACATTTAAAAGTCGACGTGTACTTTAAATCAATGCACACGGATCAGTATTTCATTCTTGACTCTCGTTCTCCATTAAAACACAAACTGGGTGTCATCAGGACACTACAACACAGAGCGAACACCATCACCACACAGACCGGCTTGGGAAGCTGAAGGTCATCGTATGAAAAATGGCCCTGAGGGAATGTGGTTGTCCCAGCTGGACATTTGTCAAAGCTGGGAAGGCGCCTAAAAATAGCTGCAGGCAATTCAGGGGAGAAGGACAGTCACTACCTAAGCAAAAACCTTTACATGGAAAGGTAGAGACCATCTCTGAATCCAGGAGGAGGCCCAGGGGTACATCTTTCACCACTCTGGAGCTGTTACTGTTACAGCTACAGCATTTTACCAGTGCTGTAGCTCTAATAGTGTGTTGCAGCTACTTCCCAACTCTCTGGCCATTAATCAACGGTCATGACAATTTGCATATGATCATGCAATGATCATGAAACTGACCTCGTGAGCTATTGTTAGGCAATGGTGCTACTCCTAAAAGCTTAACAAAAGAAGGCAGCTGAAGTTCGTCAAGACTTTTCCCCTCTCAGTCAAGAGGGCACTTCAGTTCTAAAAACAAAAGGTGGAGGAGTCGCAGATATTTAAACCCCTAGATTGTCCCTTAGGAGGTGGCCGTTGACACTATTGATCATGTGCGTCATCACATCACAAGGTTTGAGGAAAAAAAAAAGGCTGAGTGGAACCACTGTGACACCCTGCCCTGCCCTACCATGGAAGCTATTGAGGTCAACTGAGACGAGGTGTGAACGGGCGGAGATGCACCTGGGAAGGATAATCAAAACTGAATTGTAGGTGGCTGATAGCTGCTGTCATTGTCACCACCTCTGTTAAGTGATGGTCGTTCACAGTGGACATGCATGGCCTCTCCAAAAGTTGTTCTGTTCATCTGGACGTAGCGTTTTCAGTGGGAGAAACGTTTCGTTACTCATCCAAGTGACTTCTCAGCTGACTGCAGGTTTCCCCAATCATATAAACAGTACATTTGCATAATGACTGAAGCCAGCCCACAGAAGGAACAATGGACTGGAAGGTCTGTTTCTTCATCACGATCGTGGGGGCGATCGTGGCTCAAGAGTTGGGAGTTCGCCTTTTAATCAGAAGGTTGCTGGTTCGAGCCCCAGCTTGGACAGTCTCGGTCGTTGTGTCCTTGGCATTGCCATTAGTTAGCATTGCCGTTGTGTCCTTGGGCAAGACACTTCACCCGTTGACTACTGGTGGTGGTCAGAGTGCCCGGTGGCGCCAGTGTCCGGCAGCCTCGCCTCTGTCAGTGCGCCCCAGGGTGGCTGTGGCTACAATGTAGCTTTCCATCACCAGTGTGTGCATTGTAAGATGGCGAAAGATAGGCCACCTCCTCAATTCAGAGATGGTCTTTCCTTATTCACGTAAATGGGTGAATAGGGAATGTGCTCAAACTAACGTTCCTCCCTGTCCAGGATGTGTACCAGTTGTCTTCTTTGTCCAAAGTGTGAACATTGGCATCCTCGATGCCAATCAGAGGATAGAGTGACCTTTGTTCTTTCGGTATAGATTTACAGCTGAGTCCTGTCCTGTTGAGTTGACTCTTCTATGGTGTGCCATGCATAGATTATATAATTAGGTCTTAACCTTTTGTTTTTAGAAATGAAGAACCCTCTTGGATGAGAGGTGTAACATCTTCACAAACTTAAAGTCTGGTTGCCTTGTTTTTCAACCAGTTAAGACTACTGTGACCTGAATTACTGAGAACGTTTCTCCTTCTGAAAATGCAAGTCCATGTGAACAAATTCAACTTTCTGGGATACTGTATTAGTTTTCACTGACACATATAAATGCATTATATTTGGGGAGGATATTTAAGGATTACGCCATGTTTGCTTTTAAAGGTAAAATACGGTTGTGGGGTAGCAGTAAGCTGCAGACATGAGTCAGCACCTTCACATGTTTTTCAAGTTAAACATTATAACAAGAAAAAAATGTGACTGTTGCTGCCAATGAAGTCTTACTGCTTTGAAGGGGGGTAAAGTAATCCAGAAGCCAATTCTTTACAACTGGGAGCAGAAGAAACTTCTTACAATTCACATTATTAATCTGAGTCTGCAGTCTGGACAAACACTGAACAACCAAAGCTTGGTGTGAAGAAACTTGAATTTGGCGTTTAAAGGATGAAGCCGTGGACCCAATCTGAGAACACTTCAGACACTTGTTTATATCAGTCAGTGTTTCTGGGGATCTCTGATGACCACGTCTAACTTTGTTATTACCACGGTTTTCTTATGTGCCAACATACCAAACAAATTGCCTCAAAATGCTTTCATAAACCTGATGATGGGTTCCCCAATCCCCAGATCTAAATCCAGTGGTGCACCTTTAGGATGTGGTCAATCAGGAGGATAACACCATGATTGCACAGCTGATAAATCAACACAGAATATGTGATGCAATCATGTAGACATGGACCAGGAGTCCTTTTGTTACAACTTGTATAATCCATGAGTCCATCTGAGAGTGAATGAAGTCCCAACTCAGCATTACTGAGGTTAAACCTATAAAGTGCTTGATGATTGTGCTGTCCTGTCTTTTTTGTTTGTGTGTGTGTAAATCAAACGTTTTTATGCCCTTTAGATGTGCGCTGCTTCTCCTGAAATTAGCAGAAGTGTGCTGCTGTTCTAACTAGCCAAATGTCTTCAATCTGCACAGATTGTTTGGATCATGATCGTGTGTGGCCAGTGGACTTCCTCCAAGATGCTTCCCTTTCCAGATGGATGCTGTCAGCTTCTCCTTAATGTCCTTTTTCTCTTTCTTTGACCCTTTTACTAGTAATTATACTCCTTTTGGTTTACAACCCTTTGTGCTGTACAGGAATTTATGAATGGCTGTATTTATTCTTCTCTTGTTACATTTTTATTGATCTTTCTTTAACTGTAACACCTTTGCTGGAAACTTGTGGTTTTGTAGTTAGTGGTAAAGAAACACCAGAAACATCATTTTATTCCTTTTTCCTGCACAGGCTCAGTTCATCCAGATTCCACAGAAAAATCTGAATCTGATTTGTGAGTTATAAATAGGATTATTTTACTCACTTATGTGTTTGTTTTCAACTTCTTAGGGGGGGAAATTGTGCTATTTTCTTTATTCAGCAGCACATGTGCTGTAATTAAATATATATTCACTGTAAATGTGACCTTATTCTTAATAAAAAATAAAGTTTTATTATCAAATATGTTCTGTCTTTTGAAAGAAGGCAAGTCAAAAAAGGCAATGTGATTTTCTGGGCTATATTCTGGGAAGCCTCGGGTCTTGGTGTACATGTGGGTTACTTTAACATGCTGCACCTGCCTAAACATTGTTCCAGACCACCTGCATCCAGTCAACAGTATTCCCTGATTGCAGCGGCCTCTCTCAGCAGGATCATGTGCCCTGTCGCACTGCAGAATTTGTTCATGCGTAGTTTAACACAGATAAAGAGTTCAAGGTCTTGTCCTGGCCTTCAACCCCGCCCATATCTCAGTTTGAGCATTTGTAAGGGGTATGGGAAATACAAGTCAGACTCATGGAGGCCCCTTGAAACCTGCTGCTAACATGTTAATGTGCGATTCTGCACGACATCTGGAGTGGGCCTGTGGACTCGATGCTTCCAGGCATCCGGGTTTCAGCTACAAAACAGAGCAGCATAATATTCATTCACTGGCAGCTTCATTAGACACAACTAAGAGGCTTGTTAAAGCAGCCAGTCACATTGCAGAAACATAATGCAATCAATGCAGCGCAAAAAATCTGTCGTTACAACCAAGATATACAGAAGAGCATCCCTGAACACACATCAAACCTTGAAGCAGATGGGCTACAGGAACACAAGACCACACTCCTGTCAGCCAGTAATAGGAAACTGAGGCTACAGTTCACAGCAGCTCACCAAATCAAATTTAAACAATAGAAAATTATAAAAGTGTTGCCTGGTCTGATGAGTTTTAAGTTCTGCTGCAACATCCAAGCTGTGGGCTCAGAATTTGGCATAAACAACATGAAAGCACAGACCCATTCTGCCTTGTATGAATAGTTCAGATTAGATGTGGTTTGATGGTGTGGGGGGACATTTTTTGCCACTTTGGACCCCGTAGTACCTGCTGAACATCATTAAAATGCCACAGCCTACCTGAGTATTGTTGCTGACCGTGCCCATCCAGCAGGATAACAACCATGTCACAAAACTCAAAACATCTTAAACCATAACATGTCTCAGTGTCATGCTGCAGCATGTCTGAAGAGATATTTATCCAGGCTAGAAATCCAGTTTCTGGAGATGTTATGGTGACCAACAACCAGCAAACTCTCCTCATGCAGCAGCTCTTCATCTTAGGTGAAATAGAAAATTACTACCCAAAGAATCCATCGTCTCTGTGTACTTCTAGTGACTCAAACAGTTGGTGAGATTCTCTTCTAATCCACAAGTAACTTACCAGACGTGTGAGAAGACAAGTGGTTGTTATCGCCTCTGAGCAGGCTTGACACAGCCAGCAACAATCAGGGTTTTATGTCATTCCTCCTTGGCATTGTGTTAACACACCTGAATGCTCCAGAGTCGTCTGCTTTTACATAGGTGCTCACATTTGCTGATGATCAGATAATCAAGTGTGTTTGATTATCAGCAGTTTGCTGCTAATTGCCTTTTTAATTCCAGTGGAAGCAGTAAGGGTGGAGTTAGTTTTAATAGGACTGTATCTGTTTTGGAAAACATAGAGAGTTGTGCATTTTTAAATACTAAAATATAACTATAACAAAGCTTATCCCAGCTTAAAGAGATTAAGCTGTTTTGGGGAAAAGATTTAGTTTAACAAAACAAACATGTATCAACCTTAATCTGAATAAAACTGAAGCAATCATGTGTTTATAAAATTAAGAAATCTTTTTAAGGGTGTGTTCATGACTCTTTCTGTTCTTTGCCTTTCTCAACAATGCTGATTTAATCAACTGCAAACTCGGCCTGTCTATTAGCAGAGAACTGAAGAGATTTGGTGAGGAGGTTTTTTTTTGGTTATCAACTATATGGCAACATCATGTGGCATACACTGTTTCTCATTTATAAATAGTTTATGCACAAGATTTTTGAAATTTAGTGTATTTTTCAGTTGAAATATCCATACGTATTTTCCATAATCATTTTTTAGTGAATAAGACTTGTTTTGTATGGTGAGATTTTGATGACCGTCCCTGACAGAAGAGATATCATCAAAGGTGGCTCCAACATCAAGCTTCAGTTTCAAGTGAACTGGAAGGCACCTTGATTTATTAGTTAGATGTGGAGGACGTTCAGACGAGACAAAAATATGAATTTGGTATTATTAAAGGTTATTTTTGTGTAAGAAAATTTTAACTATGGAGTCCTTTTATATACAGCATAGTCTCGCTTTCTATCTTTAAATTTATTAGACCACCGCCTAGTATACGGTTTATTACACAGATGCTCTAACAGTATTTGTCATTTCCATTTGTTATGCTTCTGTCATGATTAATCTAACAGAATGTATTTAATGCTAAAATATAATTATTGTTTTACGATACATTAAGATACAAAATACAGATATTTACTTGCATTCCTGCGTAGAAAAAATGGTTGAATGTTATGTTTTATTAATATAATTCCTTACTTCTAAGAGAAGCCCCGTGTGGCGATGAACAACTCATTGGATTGACATGAATTCAGTTTCTTATGATTGTAATAAATAATACAGTTTTTTCTTTTACACTCATTTGATAGATTTCCAGAATATGTATATATCCTTGTTTTAGCGACAGCTGCTCTAATCGATTTCTTAGGACCACCTTTCCGGTTTTATTGTCTTTCTTTTTTTTTGTTAAATTTACAGCTTGCTGCGAGCACGTGGATTTGACGCGGGTCGAAGCCGGTTACGTAAAGATTTCCCACAATGCTCTGCTGCCTCACAAAAAGCTCGGTGAGAAGGCCGAGAAGGAGGCGGCTACCAGCCGAGGGGGTAGCCGATTCCCGGAGAGGGTGTTCCGTCTCCTGCAGTTAGCGGTACCAAACAGGTGAGGGTGGCGATTGGAAACAAAGACAGAAGCATCATAAAGCATGATGCCCGCTGCTTCGGGGGAGCTTCCGTCGGAGTTGTGAGTGTCAGCGGGTTTCCCATCGCCGGCTCTTCGGGGGATTCTGCTGTCTGTCTCCGTCCCGACCCGCGACACCGCCAGGCGATGACAGCGGCTACAGCCACTCCGCAGGTGATGAGAGACCGGCTGCTACAGGCCATCGACGGCCAGAGCAATGTGAGTATGTCCACTGGTTTTAAGCGGAATTAACTGGGTGGAGAAGAGCAGACAATGGTGGTCGAGCTGGTGGCCTCGAGTCGCTATAGGGGAACTGACAGAGTGGAGGCATTCAGCGTCTGGACACTTAGTATTTGCTTGCTAATTAGCTGGCTAACGTCTAGTTAGCGAAAGTGAGTGATGAAGCAGGCATGCCAGAGCCCGGTTAAGTTGATGCTGGCGACAATTGTGTGCACTTACAGTAGAGTTCATCAGGGCAAGAGAGGGGGACGTGCTGAATGTAGTGCAAGTTCCCTTTAGACACAGAGGCTCTGCAGAGAGGAGACCTCCAGCAGGGCTCCGAGGTTTGTAACGCCTTTATCTAAGATGACCCCGGGATTACTTTAGGTGTGTTACAGCAGTATAAACAGCCAAGCCGAGTTAGTCAGCAACCTACAAACATGTATGGCTTCTCAGTGAGCTACCCAGCACCAGCGACCATTACAAACAAATGGATTCAGAGCTGTTGTTGTTTACAGTGTCATTTAAGTACTCCCAGTGTGTTACTGCTGAGTGTCCAACACACGCCTGATTATCCACATGCCTGGGGTGTCAAAATAAGGCCCAGGGGCCAGAATCGGTCAGCAAAGATTCCAATCCGGCCAAACTGGATGGTTTTGGAAAATGTGAAGGAGGGCTTTTAACTCATTCACTGCCAGCCATTGGCAGTGAATGAGTTAACTGTGTTTTCATGAGTTTTACAGCTTGTCCTACTGATAAAGCACCTCCCCTGTTGTCATTCATACTACACCTAAAATAATTAAGGTGGTTGCCTGGTGGAGGGTGAACGATCTTTTTCTGTAATTTTAGACATGCTGATAGGTGCCTTTCATTTACTGCAGCAGCAGCATTTCTTTATTAAATGGGATTAAATGTTTAGCTAAACTTCTTTACACTGACAGAAAGAGAGGTTTCACTGGTTTGGCCCGCTTTAGATCAAACTGGGCTGTGTGTGGCCCACAATGTAAAATAAGTTTGACATCCCTATTTACAATTTCTTATTTCAACATGCTTACCTGCAGTCATGCACTGGGGGTGCTCTCTGTGACATCCTGCCAGAAAGCCTTGAAATGCCCAGCATCCCACACACAGTTTACACCTGATTTATGCTTCAGCAGGATATCAATGCTGTAACCTGATGTGCACTTCGCAAGTAATGTAACTACACGTTGGCTGACGCAACTATTGCCATTGGCCTGTTCAGATGCGTCGCCATAGTATGAAGAATAATAATCATAGGTTCAGTATAAAGATTCACAAATGTTGGCAGACTGCTGAAACTGCTTGGATGCATGTGAGAGAATGTACAAAGAAAAGCTTGCCACCAAATAAAACTGACCACAACAAAGAGAATTTTCCACTAGGACGGAAAATTAGTTTCTATCGGCTGACACCAAATATAAAACACCGGGAGACGACCACGCGGTAAATAACACGTAATGCAAACGCAAGAGCAGACCTGACCGTGATTCACTGCATCAATCAGAAGTCAGGGCTTGTGGTCCACAGTGATGTAACGCATTTTATTCCAGAAGCATCTACGTGTTACATTTTTGCCAACGACTCCTCACTCAACGTTTTTCGATCAGGGGTTTTTTAATGTCATAAGTTTGATCGCAGGCACACTACAGCTAGAGTTGGGCTTTGGCTTTGCAAAGGAAATCCTCCGCTGCAACACATGTTAACCAATAACCACATTGTTGATCATTGCAGAAGTGGCTGCAGATTAAAGACAACAATCATCTGAATACGTGGGCTTTCTACTATTTTGGTGGACTAAAACGGCACATTTGCATGCTTTCTCGTTTTGACAAACTGAGCCCGAAACTAGTAAATGTTTTCTAAACGTACAGGTGCACATTTGAAAGTTTATTCAAATGATTTCTCGACCTTTTGATAAGTTCTTTTTTTCCCCTTCTGAGGAATGTGTTTGGTGGAGTGGCAACATCTAGATACAGACATGTCTTCCTTTAATGCTGTTTTTGTGATTTCTCAGTAGGGATGAGCCATATGGCCTAAAATCCATATCACGGTATAATTTGAAGCATGTGCGGTAACGATATATATCACGATATATTATTTTCTTCTGTATAACGTATGTTACACTTTGTAAGGCACACTTAAAATCCTTTAATTATCTCAAAAATCGACAGTGTGCCTTATGTATGAATTCTGGTTGTGCTTACTGACCCCATCCAGGCATCCATGAAAACAGAATTTATTAAATTTAACGGAGCAGGAAGTTGGCTCGCTAGCTTCCACCTAAACATGATATAGCATGTTCTGACTGAGAGATTTCTGAAAAAATTAAAAAATACAGCTCTGCTATCACTTCCAACATAAATGAAGACAGAAAACTAAACAGCAGTGACTTTTACAGGGTTACTGAAGTCGGACTAGCTGGTATATAAAGATGTCCTATGTGATCGCTAGCAAAACAGCCACATTAGCATAACATTAGCACAGTGTTTCAAAAGTGTTTCATCTCTTTGCTGTTACTGTCGCCCGGCATAATTTGCAGATGATGTTGTTTGCAGCCGTTGCAATGCTTTCGACCAAAACAGGCGCAGCTTGATGACACCATCAACATGCGCTGTCGCAGTAGAGCGGTTTAGTCAAAATCTCTACCGTTGGCCAAATTTATATCGTTTCTACCATATACCGTTTTTACCGCCCACCCCTGTCTCTCAGTATTTTTGTATATAATTGGTCTTTCTTTTCCAGCAGATATGCAACATGGTGGTCGTCGTGGAGGTGATCTCCTTTTTGGAGAAATATCCTATCACCAAAGAGGCACTGGAGGTAAGTTACAACATGTGCCATCAGCAAATAAAGCAATCAAATGCAGATTTTTAGCAGTCAAGTTTCATCCGCTGTTAAACAATCATCAATCTTATCTCCTCTTAAAGGAAACCCGCCTGGGCAAGCTCATCAACGACGTCCGGAAGAAAACCAAAAACGAGGACCTCGCAAAGAGAGCCAAGAAGCTTCTGCGGAACTGGCAGAAGCTAATCGAACCAGGGAAGGTTGAGGTGTTGTCAAAAGGCGGCACCAGTGCGTCGTGGTCTTCCATTGGCGGTGCTCATCCTTGCATCTCTGCTCCAGCCACCAACCCACCGTCGGGTAAAACGGGCCCAGAGTTGAAGAACAGAAATGATTTCAACAACTGCTCCCTGAGAGTGGAAAAACCGAGCAACAAAAAACGCAAGGGCGAGCAGAAGGAAGGACCGATTTTACCAGCAAAGATACCTAAAACAACTCTTAATGATAAAATCCAAAACTCAAAGCAGCTGCAAACCAATGGAATTGGTACCGGCACAGAAATTCTTGCAGATATTCGTGCACATCAGTCTTTGGACAGGGACATTCCTGAGGCTTTGGACAACGACAAGCTAAATAAAATCCCTGTTCATGCTGTAAAACCTCACTCAAATTTCCCAGGATGCAGCAAGCCTCCTAGCACTTCCTCTTTGCTAAAAGCATCAGTTCTGCAGCAGCAAGCCAGACAGGAGCAAGCTGCCTCTGGGGGAAAGTGTCGACCCAGAAGCCCACGCTGTTCCTTGCACAGTCCTCAGACTCTAAAACAGGAAGCTGTTGTGAAACAAACTGCACCCCAAGCACAGAGTATTCCTACCCCCAGCGTGAGACCTGGGACTGTAGATAACTCTGGGCTCGGACTGTCTCCTCAGCCTTTCAGCGCATCTGTTCAGGGTTTTCACACTGACGGTTCAGGGTCTGCTGATTTGGACTCTCACCACCTGCCTCCTAGTATGTCTCTCCACGGCTCCACTGTCACCCCCTGCAGTGGCGTGGAGAGTCTGGAAGATGAGGGTCCTTCTTTTAATACAGGGAAAAGAAAAAGACAGAAATACAGACCTAAGGATTGCTCTGTTAATTTAGAAGGGCTGACTGTAGAAGACAGAACAAAACCAGTGAGGTTAAAAGACAGGAGGCTGACGTTCGATCCTGTAACGGGGCAGATCAAAACCTCCTTCCAGAAGGATTCTTTCCCAGAGGGCGAGGACAGACCGAATCACAAACCTGAGAATAACTGGTCAGAACAGCCGAAGCAAAATCCGCCAGTTCCTCCCAGTCCTTTCCAGCAGACGGACTGGAAAGAGCTGTCGAGGAGCGAAATCATCCAGTCGTACCTTAGCCAGCAAAGCAATGTGCTGACGTCGTCGGGCGCGCACACCCCCGGTGCACACTTTTTCATGTCAGAGTTCCTGAAGAAGGAGGAGCACCGGAGCAAAGATGCTAAGAAAACACACACGCTGGTTTCAGACTCGCCACCTGGAGAGATCCCTGGAGTCAGCAGAGAGGTGAATGGCAAAGACCTGAGCAGGTTACACACACAGCACTGGTCCGGGGTAAATGGTTGCTATGACACAATGGATAAATGGTACGACTGGACCGAGTGCATCTCCTTGGACCCGCACGGAGATGAGAGCAGGCTGAACATACTGCCCTACGTCTGCCTGGATTGAAACTGAAGTCAGGTCGGTAAATGAGACGTCGATCCTTGCCTTCCCTGCGCGGCAGAGCGGGCCGGGATGCGTGAAGACTCTTCTTCACCGTGTATGCTGCTGTTGGAGTAAATACGCTGCCTGCTCGAGTGTTTGTTGGAGCACAGGAGGTGTAATCAGTGTTTTATTTTGAAAAAGTCTGAACAAAACGTGAGGACAGTGTGAAGGGGAAAGGCTATGCATCTTTGACTGTTTAGATGTCAATGTTTAACAAGTGTACAGAGTGAGTTTACAAAGCAGGGAGACGAGCGGCTCTGATACCCACGAGTTTATATACTGGAGAGGAGATTAAATATACAGATGCATTTTATCCATCTTAAGTTATCTTATTCTATCCACATGCCTCACAGAATGTGACTTTATTGCATTTCATGCAGTCATTCATAGTTTTTTTTTTTTTTTTAATTGTTATTATGTAATTTTTATGCATTAACCGACTAAATCAGGGTTGCTGCTTTTGTCAGCAGGCAGTAGCACGATACATCATTGGAACGTTTGTTCATGCTTTTTGAACAAAGCGTTTGAGCTCTTAAAATTAAAACTGCTGCTTCCCGCAGCTGCACGCCTGCCTCTCGTTGTAACTTCTAGCAGATTGAACCGACGGATCGGTTTTAAAACATTTGAATATTTTTCTTGTTTGCTCTTTAATGTGATGTGAAACTTCCAGATGTGACCACTGTTTGTGGTGAGAGGGGGAGAAGGCTTGCATACAAGCTGATAGAGAAATTTGGCTGTATGTATATTTATTTACATATTGAGATTTGCATACATGTTTAAACTGTATTGAATCATCTTGTTAGTTTTTTTTGTTTTGTTTTGTTGTTTTTTTTGCAAGCAACAACAGTGAGGCTGCTACGGTGTTGTGTGATCTCGAAGACACCTACCGTCACAGGAACTAACACAAACGTGGCTTTGGCTGTTTTGGCGGGCGTTTATCAATCTGTAGGCAAATGCTGTCAAAGCGGCAACGTCACAGTAGTGCAAGATTTTACAGATGTGTAGCTGACATTAAAATGAGGGGCCAGATTCATTGATGGTTTGTGATTTGACAACACTTTGGCATCTCATCTGTTGCAGTGTCATAATAGGGTTAGGAATCAGTTCACTAATTGACATTCCAGACTTTACCTACTGATCCATCAACATGCTGTACTTTACACACTCAAATAACACATCCTGATACTGTGTACTTTTTATTTTTTGGGCTTGCCTTTTCCCTTTACTGTGTATTAAGGTTGTAAAATATGAATCAGCACGGCAGAGCAGATTGTGCTACCAGCTTGCATCCTTGTACTGTCAGGAAGAAGTAAGAAATAAATTGACATGCTGGATAATACTTAATAGCATTCCTTTAAATATTATTTGCCTTATGGAAACCCGTGTTTTCCCTAAAGACAGAGCCTTAGTGAATGTACAGGTATGATCCTTTTGTGTTCATTTGAATGCAAAAGACAATATATTTGCTACCTAGTCCTTTTCAATGGACATGTAATGTGTTAATAAAAAGAAAATGAAGGAATTGTTATTATGTCATCTCTTTAACCCCCCCACTCACACCCACACTCACTCCTTTTTTTTTTCCTTTTTTTAAGGGCTCTGCAGTTACTGATGTTCCTGACCAATTAAATCCAGAACAAGTTCAGTACTGTCTCTGCATGTAAATCACTTATGTACATTTCCATTCATCACTAAGAGAAACGATTTCCATGATATTTTCATAATATAACTGGACAGTTCCTAATAAAATTAACTGATACTGTCCTCTATAAATGGAAAGGAACTGATCTGATTCATCATTTAGTTAAAAACAAAAAAAACTGGCAACTGATTGAATAATTCTCTCTTTTTTTTTTCTTTTTTTTTTTACATGTAATTTCAAAAAAATCTTGGTTACAAGAATTTGCTACGTTTTCAGTTTGGCACCAGATTTTTTTAGACATTTTCTTACACTAAAGTAATATACGTGTACTGTACTTAGTCGCAGCTCTAAATACAGCCTTTAAAAATCATGTGAAATTACCATACCATTGTGTTAGATTGCCTGACAATGACTTTGTATGAGTCTTCTAAAATCTGAATGTTCAGTTCCCTTTTTAAACACGAACAGTCTGAGACTGCATATTTCTACCAAGGCTTAACATCTACATCAGGGCTGGGCGGTAATTTTTCCTGAACTCAGATCTCCTCACAATAAATGTTATATGTTTACAAACTGATAGTGTCAATGATGGTCATTAACTTTGTGACAATAAAAGAGAAAAGGCTGAGACTGACAGTTATACTGGCTTTTTACAATAAACATGTACAATAATGGGTTATGTTTAAAATGTCTATACTCAGCATGACAGTACTTTTTGATAAAGGCACAGAGCTGTGTTTGTTTTAAAGTTTTCACTAGAGTTATCGTAGTTTTGTATTTTTTAAATTAGCTTTTATTTTTATTTCATTTTGACTTCTTGGTTTTAATTCAGTTTGTTTCCAGAGTTACATTTGTTTCAGTTTAGTTTTTATTGTTTGAAAATGTTCAGTCTTTTTAATTTTTATGTATCGAGACCATATGTCAGAGGCAAGGTTTAGAAAAATCAATCCAGGTATTGCAATAAAAACATTGAACTTTTTGAAAGCACTTAACTCACAGTCTCATCCAGAATCTCAATAAACACGACAATCAATCAAGCAAGTAGTAAGAAAGATTTTTTAAACCAAAGTAACACTAAATTAATTTAAATAATACTAAAGTTAAAACTATAGTATAAAACTTACTATAAAAACCTTGGTTTTAACGCGTATTTACTGATGTGAGCTGTACACTTCCGCCCACGGTGAACATCTTTCGACGGACACTGTTGTCTTTTATTTTGAAGGGTACGCCCGGAAGCGTTCGCGGCTGTGAGTGTGACGGATGAGCTTCTCCGGTGCATCCACACCACCGGTGACTCGTCACTCCGCGCTGGAAGATGGCTGCGGTGCAGCGGACCCCGGTCAGGGAAGGGATCCGGATAGTTTCGCTGTGTGTGTGCTGGTACACGGTCAGCTCAGGGGGAAATGTTGTCAACAAAATCATCCTCAATGGATTCCCGTACCCGGTCACGGTCTCTCTCTTTCATATCATCTCTATCGTCGTCTTCCTCCCCCCGCTGTTGCGGGCTTGGGGAGTCCCCAAAACAGAACTGCCGAGCAGGTACTACTGGTGGTACATCCTGCCTTTAGCTTTCGGAAAATACTTTGCCTCCGTGTCGGCTCACTTCAGCATATGGAAAGTGCCCGTGTCGTACGCGCATACCGGTGAGTACAGCGGCTTTGTGTTCGTTTTAATGCGCCGCCACCTGGAGCCTGTCAGCCGGGGTAACTTGATGATGTGTCCGTCCTGTCAGCCGATGTTAGCATCGCGGCTAACGCAGGGTGGCACGGCATTTAACCAGGCTGTGGGCCCCACGTAGAATCTGTGTACTGTAGGTCTTGTTTTAATGAGGATAATTAATCTCGCTTCGTGTCCTCTTAATATAAACTAATTAGCTTTAGACTCTCCAAAGAATTACTAATGAGCTGCTGTTTGCTAGCTTCATAGCTAAGGGGGAGGGTCCATTAATGAGCCGCCGTGCTTCCCTAACTTAGATGTTAAACCACCATGTAACATGCGAGCCTCTGCAACTGATTTTTTCTCCTTTAACAAGCTGAAGTGACATTTTTGTGAGGCTACCTGCTGATAAATGTAAAAAAAACCCGGCTAATACTAACACATAGTCCTTTAAACATTGTTATTGAGCTGAAAGAAGCGAAAGCCACTATATAATAGTGTAGGAATACTGTTGGTAACGTAAAGGAAATATTAAGATCCGGCTGTGATTATGTTGCACCCAGGAAATGTACACCAGGCTGCTTAATCTATAAAAATGTATCATAATAATACTATCATGTCACTAATCTGAATGTTTTCTTAGTCCCTGTCTTAAGGGACAGAGCCATTTGGCACTTCCAGTACAAAGCATGAAAAACAGTTATTATCTGTTGCTAACTCAACCTTGTTTCTGGTTGGACTTTTACAACCACATTATACAAGCACAATGGATTTACAGCAACTAACTGTATAAAACCACAATATACTCTACATGCAAAACTAAAGTAAATGCACATGTAAGAAAAATATAGTGCAAGATGCATAAATTAAAGTATTAATACTAATCTGAATCACAAGGCTAATCTTTACAGACAGCTATCAAACAAATGTTGTAAATTTAAAAACCCTGTATGGAACTTTTGTCTTTTTTCCCCACCCTATTTCTTTTTCTTTTTTTGCAAATAAAAGGTGAACCTTCTCATTTAATAGGACCGCAAATTACAGCCCCCAAAAGAACTATATAGTTGATCTGCATTTTTAAGAAAAAAAGCAGGAAGCATGTGCCTCTTATCCTGTGAAAGATGGAAATACACATATTAAACCCTCCTCAAGTTCAATTCAAATATTTCCCGTGGTATGTATCAACTGCACCTTTTTGAACTACTTTCACCTTTTGCATCTATTGTGTCATTTAAAGATTATTCCATTAATTTAGTTTCCACTGACTCCTGGGACTTGTGGCAGATGAATTTCATCAGCTCTGATTTCTCCACTCTCTCTCTTATTACCTGCAGATTCTGCAAGTTAGCAACACATGTTGAATTTCTCATTAATTGCGCCTTCAAACTCCACTGCACTGTAATGTAGCTACACGTTCCAACTTGAAACAACTCTAAAAGTCTCAATTTTATTTACTTATTTCTGTATTAAGTCTAGCAGATACTTAATAACAATTGATTTAGAGCAAGTCTGTAAATAAAATGTCACTGTAAAATATCTTTGTCGCCTCTGACCTGAGTTTTGGAGCCACAGCAGTTGCATCAGTGTTTTTACTTTAGGAATGAGCTTCTAACCTTGTGAACCTACACAATGATCATTCTATCTACTTTGTGTGACGCCAGTACTGAGCGCCTACTCTGGCATTGTTCTTCAGAAGAAAAAAAAACATAATGATAAACTGAGTTGCGATTTAGTCTGTGTTTAAATGAAACAAGTGCAGTCGAGGGAGGTGTGCAAACCCAAGGTTTGTGACAGGTTGGATGTTTGACAGAGGTGTGGGCCTAGCTCTGACGTACCGTGCCTACTTGCTGCCTGTTAATAGTTCATGTTTGTTCAAGAAAAAAGAAACTGACGTCGTTCCTTGTCATGTCTTTTACAGTCAAAGCTACAATGCCGATATGGGTTGTGCTGCTGTCGAGAATTATCATGAGAGAGAAGCAGACCACAAAGGTGAGTAGGTTGAGCACGGCTAACGACAAGGCCTGCTCTGTCTGAGACTCAGCAGTGGTGATGTGGCACAGTGCTGCTGTGTCTGTCCTGGATCTCATATTACAGCCATCTGTAGGGGCTTTTGTCCACAAAGTTGATGAAACCTTCTGAGGGAGGGTGGAGGTGAGAGAGGAAGAGGGGCTTTTTTTCTTATACCAGGTGACCACACTCGCCTAATAAATTCCCATTTAACCCCCCACTTCTTCTGTTATTTAGACAGTTGTGTTTGGGGCCATGCATACCACAACACTGTGCATTAGCAGTACGTCAATTGGTAGTTCAACTAATATCAATTAAATATATCTTGGATTGCATTTCACTGCAAGGTTGCATTAAGGCTTTTTGTTAGTTTTTTGTCTCAGTCTGTGCAACAACAAATTGTCGCACTTTAATATCACAATTAAAATGATTGAACTGCACTGCAACTAAAGATGATCTGCATTGGTAATTGTTGCCATTCATCGAGTGCGCTTTGAAACGTGAGACAGTAGTGGTGAGTAGAGCACGGCGATATGACCAAAAATATTTATCACGATATACATTTGAAAATTTGTGATAACGATATAACTGACACTAGACAAAATACTTTACAACTCCACAACTTTATTAGTGCAAAAAAACCTCATCAATGTATTTTCACTTAAACAAGCAACTGTTTTTTTATGTGCAGTAAAGTTATATAAAAATTTAACAGTGCAAATGCAAATTCCTTGCTGACAGTGGAAATTGGCGGACATATCCTCAGCATAACCATGTATAATATCCACAAAACTTAAAAAGAGGTTATACACACACAATATGGTAATATTATGTTGAAGCGCAGTACGTATCACTCCGCGAGGCTCCTGCCTACGATAGCCGCAATGCTCCGACAATCCATCAAGCGGTGCGGGTTCGTAGCTTAGCATCGTCGTACTAAAACATTTGACAGATTTTCGAGCGACGTGTACCGCAGAAAATCGTCGATTTTCAGAAAAATCAAAGGATTGATTTTAAGTGTGCCGTAGTTTCCGAAAAAACACGGTAATAACGACTAGCATGGTCTACCAAAAATAGTGCTTTGATGTGTATGTGACGGACGAAAGCTAAACCAGTTCCACACCACTGAAGTTGCAGCATTTTTACAAACCAATTCTGGTTCATCTGTTTCATTCAACGATCCGCTTTCGCCCTTCTCATTCTCCGTCACCGCCATGCTTTTTCCGCCATGTGCGTATGAAAACAAAGGCACTGTGCATGCGCGTTTTACCCATATTCTATCACGATATTTCATTTTCTTATCATTGCCCAACATTATACCGGTATTACCGTGAACGGTATGATATGGCCCAGCCCTAGTGGTGAGTCAAAATGAAGATGCTGGAAACAGTTTCTGTTCAGCATTTAGTTTAGCTTTAATTTTTCTTTTTTCTTTTTTTAAATCCAAAGCATAAATTCAGAATCGACTGGTTAGCGTTTGAGCACAAGTAATGCCTGGTTCTTCTTTTGCACTGGTTGTGGAAGGCAAAGAACAAACTAGTAGGACACATGTAGAGTGCATCCTCCAAATAAAAGGAGATGAATCCCCTCCAAATTGTAACAACTTTCCATTGTTTTTGTGCTCCACCTTCGCACAAAGTCTCACTGACAGACACATAGCAATGATTAAAATAGTTTGGTGCAGGAATCGCCCCTCGCTCATGACGAAGTATACACAGCTCTTAATAATAAACAAAGCATGATGGGAATGTAGGAGTACAGTAAGCTGTCCAACTGTTGATTGTAATGTGGGAGTTATCCTGGAGTCCTTAATGTCATGACGTTTTTAAGTAATTAGTTGTTTGGTTGATGTGTCATATAAACATATTAGTGCTGAGCTCATATTTCCTTAGAAAAAGAGAAAGCTGCATTGACTTTGATCAGACTTGTATTAAATTAGAGTTAAATGAGAAAACTCCCTTCGTGAAACACCGATCAAGTTTCTTATATTTCTTCATCAAATAAATCTTTTATATTCAAAAGAAACGATCCACTTTAAGACTATTTTAAATTCCATTATCAATAAAACTACTTGAGCTCCGTGCTTCAAGTATTTTAAATGTGATTTGCGGACACTCTGGAGTGCAGCTTGCAGACATAGAATAATGGATGCTTGAAATCTTCGAATATTTGGATCTGTTATCTCTGGCAGCAGATTTGAAGGTCTGTAGAAACCATTATAATACACATTGTAATGGCACCCAGCACATATCCTGTCTTCTTATTGGTAAAAGATAAACTTCCTGCAGGGATGTGAAGGTGCATAAATCAAACTAAAACCTTGTGCTCTGCCTGCCGTACATAAATATGAGTATTTCAAAAATTCATATTGGGAACATTAGAGATAATACCTTGAAACTTTTGGATGTAATAACAACAGAAGTCGGCTTTTGAAAAATATTAATTTCAATATCACATTGAACTTGGATATAAAAGTGTGTGTGTTTCATTCTACATTCAGGCTTTAACATAAAAACCAGGCGCTTAATTGTAATAATTTTAAGGAATGTTCTATCCCTTGTATATATGAGAATAAATATACTATCAGTCCCCTACCTGGAAAACATGTTTCTACTGGTTTCCATATCTGCTGTCTGAGATCAGACACTCCTAAGAGTCTACATTCCTAGCCCTGTAGTACCAGATATTTACCCTATAACATCTAAAAAAAACCCCTAACTCTAGTAGTTAGGTTCTAACTACTGATAGTGGGATCTACATTGCCCAGTATCACAAATCCCAGAATTCCTTTCAAGTGTAGCATCCATTTACTGACTTTAGACTGAGCTGTCAGTTTAGTTTCAGTTCATTTCAATCCAATGTTATTTCTATAGCACCAAATGACAACAACAGTGAGCTTTATACTGCAAGAACATACAATAATATATAGAAACTCCCAACAACCAGGAAGCTCTTGGCGACAATGGAAAGGAGAAGGGGAAGACGGGTCTGTGGTATAGAGCCAGAATGCATCACTTTGCATTTTAATAGTTAGTAAAACAGTTATTTAATAGTTATTAAAATGCAAACTGATGTGTAAACACACAGTGAGTAAATAAGACACACTAAGTGCATCATGAGAAGCTCCCAGCAGCAGGAGCCTATGGCAGGATTCAGGTTGACCTTGTTCAGGCCCAACTATATGTTTTATCAAAAAGGGAGGTTTTAAGTCTAAACTTAAACATAGATGCAGTGTTCAAAACCTAACTGGATCCATGGCAATGAAATGTTTACACAGAGTTTGCGTCATGTGAAAGTCTTCAGAGTCTGAGATTAGCACGTAATGTTTATCTTCCAGTTCAGTGTTGAGACGGGAGGCAACATGGCTCTGATGACCGTGTGAGAACTGAAGTTGTATGAGACTTATTATAATACGTCTCATAAAACACTTTATCAATGTGTAATGTTTAAAACATGGACTTTAATTATGCTTATGGTTATAATTTAGGTAAAATTGGTAGACTACATGATATTGGATGGGTTTTATGTGGAGAGCACCTTGTCAGCACAATGCAATGCAGGCCACTGCAACACCACTGTGGAGTGTAATTTAAGCTTTAGTCTAAATCTCCAAAATAATTTGGAGCACCTGAATTAGGACACAAATCTGGGCCTTTACCAAAATAGAAAACTCCTCCCTGAAGGTTCAACGTTGTCCCCACTGTATATTTTTGTGATGCCAGTAAGTAGACCTGCATCTTTTTCTTTCTTTTTTTTTGTGGATGCACCTGCACTTTTGGTGTGTTATCAGAAGTTAACTTTTAACATGAGGGTGTGTGAACAAGTTTTTACTGGGAACTGTTTCCTTGTAGTGCATCCAGTTAAGAGACTGGTTAATTATTAAACAACACATTAATGGAGCTAGTTTAAGTATGTTGTGCTGCAGCAGTTCAGTTTGGGTCACAATGATACCAATGGAAATTTTGGGGGGTTTAGCTCAGTTGGAGGCTGTCTTATTGGTCTTGTGCGTTTTGCTCATGTGAGATGAAGAGTGGTTTGATAGCTTGAGAGCATTTATTTGCTGTTCGGTGTTTAGTTTTTGTTTTTTTTTTTAGTTTCAGAGTGGTTTGTTGGGGGCTGAGTGGGTGAGTGTGTAGGTGCACAAGTGGGTTTCATAACAAGTGATGGATGCTATATTTCAGGATGCAAATGAATCTGTAGATGAGCTGTTCTCCTCAAGTGTATGTCTAAGCAGAGTTACCAGGTCCAGCTGCACACTCTGGACTAATCGCTGTGCTGAAGATTAGAAATACACTAACACACATTAATGTGAAATTATGTCTTCTTGTGCAGCAACCATTTTTGGAAATTTTCCACTTCTTGTTATCTCTTTATTTTTCAGTGGGTGAAAATGTGGTCATGTTTGGGTTTTATTAATTCAGTGTCGGAAATGTTGCTTCACATTTTCTCTGAGGTGCTGACCAAATTAACACGAACCAATGTTTATCCAGTCATATGAAAGAGTTTTTACACGACTCCATGCACTACACGCTTACTGCTTTCATAGGAGTTAAGAGGATAAGTAGCAGCCAGGAGCTACTAATCCCATCAGATTCACCCCAGTTCATGATAGTAATGTTAGCAAAACACTGAACAACTTTGACTTGTTTGGAAGGGTTCCCAGGAGAAAGAAATTTAAGGCCCAACTTAAAAGGTTACATCTAAAAAAACTGCAAGGCTTCTGGAACAGTGTCCTTTGGAAAGACGAGCCCAGAGTGGAGATGTTGGGCCATAATGCACAACGCCACAATCGGCGAAAACCAAACACAACATATCACACCAACACCTCATACCTGCTGTCAAGCATGGTGGTGGAGCAGTGATGGTTTAGGCTTGTTTTACAGCAACAGGAGGGCAACAATAACCATGAACCAAGGCCACCTGTCTGACAGTAAAGCCAGTCCCAAACTGAGTTAACAGGCAGAATGGCTGAAAAAGAAAACAATCAAGTTATTGCATCACGCAAGTCAAAGTCTAGACCTCAACCTGACTGAAGTGCTGTGGCAGGGCATAAAGAGAGCTGTGCATAAACAAAAAAAAAACACACACACCTCAATGAAGTGAAGCAATGTTGTGAAGAAGAAATTCATCCACAATGATAGTCATACATAGGGTTGTGCGATATGACCAAAATCTCATATCCCGATATAAAACATCTATCATCTGATAACGATATAAATCAAAAAAATGTAATATTTTCTGTAAATTCTGTGAATCTCGGGTAGGTGAAGCGTTTCCAGCTGGGCGTCGTGTACCTGGAGTCGAGTGTTTTAACCAATGCATGAAACTCCACATTTTTAGATATAAGTTGTAACGGCCGCCGTTTTCTTTGTGAGTATTTATTACATGGCGTGCTACGGGGAAAAGCCTGTTCTAACGTTTGAGTCTAAGATTTATTTTTTAGCACCTGACAACTTCTTTTTTGCTTCTCATCCGTCAATAATACTCTTTCACGTGATTCCGTTTATTTTGAATAGTCTCAGGATCTTGAGCTTTATTGTGAAAGGTTTATGTGGAAAATAAACAAGCGGACATGCGATGCTGTTACTGTCGTTGTTGCTAACGACAACCCATAAAAACAGGCGCTTGTCCGTCGGTAGTGTGGTTATATTAAATATAAGAGAAAGAGAGAACTTTAAGAAATTAATATAGCCACTACAGTGATCATCAAAACGAAAAAAAAATATTGCCGTAAAGTTTATTTTGCGACACCATAAAACAAACGATAGCGTAAAATGAAACGATAGACGTTTTTATATCGTCATCCGATATATATCGTTATATCGAACAACCCTAGTCATACAGAAAACAGTTACTTTTAATTATTGCTATTAAAGGTGGTTCTATAAGCGATTAAATCATGGAGTATAGAGGCCTGTGAAACGTTTCTTTCACATCACTGTATCATTAGGAGGCACCAAGCTGCTCACATTCTTACTCATTTGGCTACAATTACTACTTTCTTTTTTCAGTTCATCTACAACAGCGGTCCTCAACCCCCGGGCCTCGGACCGGTATCGGTCCGTGACTCATTTGGTACCGGGCTGCGAGAGTTGAAGCTCAGGTGTGAAATGTATGGTTTTCAGGGCTTTTATGGGTTTTCAGCGTTATTTTGTTATCGTTTTTATCGTTAACTCGGTTTTCCTGGGTCTTTTCATGTGTGTTATGAATAAATCTTTTTTTTTTTGGTACCGGTACTAGTTTTATTTTGTTGTATTTATCCGCGACACCTTAAAGGTCGGTCCGTGAAAATATTGTCGGGCATAAACCAGTCTGTGGCGCGAAAAAGGTTGGGGACTGCTGATCTACAAAATGTATTCACTAATAGCTCAATCAGTGAATCATCTGGATGTTGTGAGACAACAGAAACTCTCTACTTGTTTATGTTAAAAGTCAATTTTACTATTTTCAAGACAAAGTTTCACCAGCTGTTCAGCCAAAACAGATATTTATAAACACATGTCATCTGTAGACTTTGAGTTTGTTCCTGATAAGCTACAGGCGTTACTGCCAGCAGTACATCAGCACAGTTTGTCATGGGAAATACTTCTCTCTCTATGTTACTGTTACTGTCTGTTAGACCATTATATTGATTGGATGCATATTTATGAATGAATTAAAGCAGTTCATTGATTACAAACATGGTTGCTAATTTATTTTTATAAACCTGCCATCTTTGCTAGAGAGTGCAAAATATTTCCTGCGCTGGAAATGAGATTTCCTAAATGTGTTGCTTTAGATGTAAGTGATGAAACAGTTTGTGCTTTGTGTGGTCTTAGGTATATGTATCGCTCATTCCCATCATTGGTGGGGTGCTGCTGGCCACAGTAACCGAGCTGTCCTTTAATATGACGGGACTAATCAGCGCTCTGGCTGCCACGCTCTGCTTCTCACTGCAGAACATCTTCTCCAAAAAGGTAATCAACCCTCATGTTGCTGTGTGCCACGTGTGCTGATCTGCTGATTTTTTTTGTTTTTTTTCTCTTCTCTGAAAAATGTCCAAATGAACCAGCAGACATTGTTAGAGACTTCCTGTTTTTTCATTCAAATCATAGCCACAGTTTAACTGCCACTTTTTGAGTCTCAAAGGGTGGGAAAAAAGTCAATGTAGGATCTCCTTCTCCTTCCTACTTATGACACATTAACAGAGAGGAAATGAAAATGCACTCAAGGGATTTAATAACGCAGTATTACTTTTTTTTTTTTTTTTTTTTGAGTGTCTGAGTCTGATGAGGAGGATTGTCCTGTTGCATTCAAACAACTTCACGGGTTTTTCCTCCAGCATCCCAGTGGCACGATCCCACTCAGGTTGCCCCAGTCTTGGAAATCTCACATGTCATTTTTTCCAAACCTGTGGTGCCTTTTTTTTTTTTTTTTAATAGGCTTGGGTGCGTTAGCCGGATAAAGGTTTTGTGACGACACAGGATTGCTCACAATAATCAGTCGGGTGTGACAAAGTCTCACATGTTATCAAAAAGGCAGCTATAGTTTTCTTAACAGATGAAAGGTCTTCCCAGATTGGACAAAAAATAGAGTGGTGCATTTTAAATCTCTTGAGTGTATAATAAAGAAATGGAGATTTCTGAAAGTGTGCTGAAATGCTTACAGAGTTCTTTATATCAGTTTAAAGATGCATTAACAGAGTTGCAGCCTAAGGTTTTATTGTGTTTTTACAGGTGTTGCGTGACACGCGGGTCCACCACCTGAGGCTGCTGAACATCCTGGGCTTTAACGCTGTGATCTTCATGCTGCCCACCTGGGTTCTGGTGGACCTCTCTGTGTTTCTGGTGAATGGAGACTTGGTGAGTAGCAGTAAGAGTCTGGCGTGAACTAGAGCCGCTTCGGTGACCGTGAGCTTTATCTGACGTAACTCCTTTCGTCTCAGACGGATGTTTCGGGGTCCATGAGTACCATTATCCTGCTGCTCATCAGTGGGTTCTGCAATTTTGCTCAGAACGTCATCGCCTTCAGTATACTCAACATCGTCAGCCCGCTCAGCTACGCCGTCGCCAACGCCACCAAGAGGATCATGGTCATCAGCATCTCGCTGCTAATGCTGCGAAATCCCGTCAGTTTGACAAACGTCCTGGGAATGATGACGGCTATCGTCGGAGTCTTCCTTTACAACAAGGTCAGTCAGCCCGAGCGAAAGTTCATTATAAAGATGTGCATTTAATCCATTAAGGCACGATGCAACATGCACTTGCTTCTGTTGTTTAAATTGGATGTGATGCAAAGCCTGTTTTATGTCATTGTTGTCAAAACACACACGCTATAAATAATTTCACCTTTCTTACGTCGTGGGGTAAGAGAAACATACAAATGTTGCACTTAGAGTTCAGGGTCTGGAACTTACTGTCTCTAAGTGATCTGCTTCTCTACCAGCCCCCAAGTCCACTTACACTCCTGTCCTTGTTTATTTTCAGTCCACAGACTGCTTTGCTTTCACCCTTAAAGGACTTCTTCCAGTAGTTTTACCATCAATCCAACTTGAGCTGCTTTCCTTTTTTGCACTGTTACGGTTCGGCGTTGGCAGTGTTTTGTTTTGGCGTGACTGTTATGTGTTTCCTGTTTTACTTTGAAAGTCTGTGTTATCTTAGTGTTCAGTTTACGTTTCCTTGTCTCGTCAGGTCTGATTTGCCCCAGCTGTGTTTCCCTCCTGTGGTCCATTCCCTAATTGCTCCTTCTATGTATTTAAGCCCTGTGTTTCTGTATGTCATGGTCGCGATCTTCCCCCCCGTTGTAAATAGTTTGGCGCCTTGTGTTTGGTGATGTAAATAAATGTCGTATCTTGCTTTAAATGTCGTTTTGGGATTATTTTTGTGGAAGCCCGTATTGGTTTTTTCTCGTGTGTTTTTGCCTTATTTTTACTTTTTTCGTGTTGCACTCCGGTTGCCTAGGCCGGGGTGTAACATATGGGGGCTCGTCCAATCGCTGAGGGGTCCGAGGACCGCTTCAGCCGTCCGCCGTCGCTGGAGGGTCCGAGGGAGGGACCGCTTCAGCCGTCTGGCTTCGCTGGAGGGTCCGAGGGCCGGTCCAGCCTTCATCCGCCTTCGCTGGAGGGTCCGAGGGACCGCCCCAGCCTTCGTCGTCTGCTGGAGGGTCCGAGGGGCTGCTCCAGCCTCCATCCGCCTTCGCTGGAGGGTCCGGGAGACCGCTCCAGCCTTCTGCAGCTGGTGGGCTGCGTGTCCGTGTTTGCAGCTGGTGGGCTGCGTGTCCGTGTTTGCAGCTAGTGAGCTGCTCGTCTGTCTTCGCTGGAGGGTCCGGGAGACCGCTCCAGCCTTCTGCAGCTGGTGGGCTGCGTGTCCGTGTTTGCAGCTGGTGGGCTGCGTGTCCGTGTTTGCAGCTGGTGGGCTGCGTGTCCGTGTTTGCAGCTAGTGAGCTGCTCGTCTGTCTTCGCTGGAGGACCCGTGGGACCGCTCCAGCCTTTCGTCTGTCTTCGCTTCCACTGGAGGACCCGTCCAGCCATCAGCGTCGCCTGCGGGACGGCGGCCGGTGCCGTATGGGCTGGACATGGAACAAACATTTTTCGTTGGGGTTGTATGTTTTAAATGTTTGTTTTCTTGGGTGGGGGCGTATGTTACGGTTCGGCGTTGGCAGTGTTTTGTTTTGGCGTGACTGTTATGTGTTTCCTGTTTTACTTTGAAAGTCTGTGTTATCTTAGTGTTCAGTTTACGTTTCCTTGTCTCGTCAGGTCTGATTTGCCCCAGCTGTGTTTCCCTCCTGTGGTCCATTCCCTAATTGCTCCTTCTATGTATTTAAGCCCTGTGTTTCTGTATGTCATGGTCGCGATCTTCCCCCCGTTGTAAATAGTTTGGCGCCTTGTGTTTGGTGATGTAAATAAATGTCGTATCTTGCTTTAAATGTCGTTTTGGGATTATTTTTGTGGAAGCCCGTATTGGTTTTTTCTCGTGTGTTTTTGCCTTATTTTTACTTTTTTCGTGTTGCACTCCGGTTGCCTAGGCCGGGGTGTAACATATGGGGGCTCGTCCAATCGCTGAGGGGTCCGAGGACCGCTTCAGCCGTCCGCCGTCGCTGGAGGGTCCGAGGGAGGGACCGCTTCAGCCGTCTGGCTTCGCTGGAGGGTCCGAGGGCCGGTCCAGCCTTCATCCGCCTTCGCTGGAGGGTCCGAGGGACCGCCCCAGCCTTCGTCGTCTGCTGGAGGGTCCGAGGGACTGCTCCAGCCTCCATCCGCCTTCGCTGGAGGGTCCGGGAGACCGCTCCAGCCTTCTGCAGCTGGTGGGCTGCGTGTCCGTGTTTGCAGCTGGTGGGCTGCGTGTCCGTGTTTGCAGCTGGTGGGCTGCGTGTCCGTGTTTGCAGCTGGTGGGCTGCGTGTCCGTGTTTGCAGCTAGTGAGCTGCTCGTCTGTCTTCGCTGGAGGACCCGTGGGACCGCTCCAGCCTTTCGTCTGTCTTCGCTTCCACTGGAGGACCCGTCCAGCCATCAGCGTCGCCTGCGGGACGGCGGCCGGTGCCGTATGGGCTGGACATGGAACAAACATTTTTCGTTGGGGTTGTATGTTTTAAATGTTTGTTTTCTTGGGTGGGGGCGTATGTTACGGTTCGGCGTTGGCAGTGTTTTGTTTTGGCGTGACTGTTATGTGTTTCCTGTTTTACTTTGAAAGTCTGTGTTATCTTAGTGTTCAGTTTACGTTTCCTTGTCTCGTCAGGTCTGATTTGCCCCAGCTGTGTTTCCCTCCTGTGGTCCATTCCCTAATTGCTCCTTCTATGTATTTAAGCCCTGTGTTTCTGTATGTCATGGTCGCGATCTTCCCCCCCCGTTGTAAATAGTTTGGCGCCTTGTGTTTGGTGATGTAAATAAATGTCGTATCTTGCTTTAAATGTCGTTTTGGGATTATTTTTGTGGAAGCCCGTATTGGTTTTTTCTCGTGTGTTTTTGCCTTATTTTTACTTTTTTCGTGTTGCACTCCGGTTGCCTAGGCCGGGGTGTAACAGCACTCATTTATCTTCTTTGACCATTGTGACCTACGTGGTCAGTTCAGGTGATCCAACATTTAAAACCTGGTTGATTTCAAATCTTTTTGCTCTTGTCCTTTGCCAACAGGCCAAGTATGACGCTAACAAGGAGAAGAAGCTGCTGCCGGGCTCCAAACAGGACCTGATGTCCTTTGACAACCCGGCGCTGGAGAAGATCCAGGCCAACGGGTCAGTGCCTTTCCCCCACAGCCCAGAGCAGCAGCAGCAGCAGCAGCAGCACAGCTGGAACCACGTCCTGACTGACCACTTCCAGTACAGCCAGCAGACCTACACGACAAACTACAGCAGCAACCACCAATATGTGGTGTAAAGGAGGACTCGTCCTCACTCTGGTAGCTGTCATAGACATTACTGCGTGTAGCCCGGCGGCTCAGAGGCAGGTCTCAATCACCTGGAGACTGAGGGCTGTTTGTGTTGAAGAATGAGGTGTCTGACATCACGGGCCAGTCATGTGACCTCCCACCCCTTCTCTCTCCCTGTCTAAACTTCATTTTGAGTCAGCTTTGGTGTAGGTCTTTATTTATTTTTTTGGTACTGACTGAACGCGACGGTTAGAATCGGTTTGTATCGGCCAGGAAGGTAGCTGGAAAAGGATCTCCACACAACTGTTTGCAGATGTTTGATTTTTGTTTTCACTACCAGCCATAACATTCTAGTTTGTTTACTTTGAGAGGAAAGGACGTCATGTGTAACCATCACTGTGAATGTTGACGTGCACCGAATTACGAGTCTGTCGTGTCTTTTAGTTCAGTCAAGATCCTTAAAATTTTTAGGTTTTGGCATTTCATGTCTTTTTTTTTCTCTCTCTTTAAAATTTACTTGAGACAATGTGGGGAGATACAAACTGTTGAGTTAGTCATCAGTGAATAAATTATAGCCTTAATGCTGATGGGAGTTCTTGGGAATATAGTGGGTTTTGTAGGTTTGATCTGATATTGTGATTGGCAATGTTTTCAACACCAAGTGTTAGTCATTCATTCTTTCTGTCCAGATTGAAACATATCAACAATCAAGATGGGTTGTAATGATATTCTATATAGTTAAAAACCTCACAGAGCCTCTAGCGTAGCCACAGACTGTATACATTCAATCGATATCCACACTCCCACTAATAAAAGTGCCCAATTAGGAAAAATGCTCCAAATTAAAAGCGGATGAGTCCATTGATGTTCATAAATGTTTAATAAAGCCAAACACTTATGAAAACCACATCGTTGAACGAAGAGCGAGACCATTTCTGTTATCTAGAAAGGTCAGTGACCTCATACAGATCTGTGCTTCTCCCTGGTGAAACAGAAAATAGTTTACTGTATTATTTGTTGGTATAAATGTGGCTCAGGAGGTTGAGCGGGTCGTCTACTAATCAGGTTGGTGTTTCAATTCCCGGCTGCTCGTCAAAGTATCCTGAACACACCGACACTCCAGTTTGTGTGTGCGTGGATGTTAGCTTAGAAAAAGCGCTTGTATGATTATGTCTTTGAATGAATGAATAAGGCCTAAAATTAGATTTGCATAACAAAAGATGTGCAGCTTCATACATGAAGGATGTATTTGTTTCTTCTGTATCCCACCACATAAAATATAATGGAGTTGTTTTTGTTGTCATGGAGACTTTTTTTTTTTTTTTTTGGTTTATTTGTATTTATCAGTCTGCGAAGCTTCAAGCTTTGGTTCAAGCTCTGTCAGCCTGAACCAAAAGCTCCTCTGTCATGTTTCAGTTTTTAAAAACAGAACGCCGTGTCGAGTTTGCACGTCTTCAAACCACTTGATGCGTTTTCTTTTAATTTGTCAACACTGGCGTCATAGAGTCACTGGACAGAGGTTTGGATTGTGCAATGAAAGATTCACCTGTAATTTCAGGTGGGCTTTCTATCATCACTACTGTAAAGTGCAGGAAGACAGTTTTTCTTTGTTTTGACTCTGTTGCTTTCGAATCGAGCGCCGGTTGTGAGCTTGTTTTCTTTCTTGGTTTTTGGGGAGGGTTATTAATTAAATGCTGTCACAGTATTCAGTGATTGGTGGGTTTTTCCCCACCACATCTAGTGTCTCCAGAACGTGTCTGTTTACTCCTTTCTAGATTCATGGAGAAAACTAGCTATTAACTGCCACCATGTTATTTTATTTTTTATTAGATTACATACTGAAATTTAAGTCCTCTACTCAGTGTAAGAATAATTTTAATCAGAAACATTGCAATACAACCAAACTCGCTGTCCATTGTTTTGAAATATAGTTTGTGTGTTGTTGTCTGTTGTTCACTTTGAGGCTGTCTGTTGTTTGTGTTGGCCTTCGTGACATTTTTCCCACCGCAAACGGTAACCATAAATAAAAACAAACAAAGTGATGAATTCGAACTTCTATGACTTCAGCGTCCATTTCAAATGTTAGATTTAATCATCTCAGCTTTTATCTACTGAGCAGCATAGTTTCAGTTTTGCATCCGATGGGAAAAATGTGATTGTGTCACTCATAGTGGAGTGATGGCAGCAAATTAAAGAGCCCATTTCTTTACCTCTATGGAAGCGCTCAGTGGTTTTGCAGATGTTTAAAAAGTAGTTTTAATAAAAATCAGTTTTTAAGGAGGGGAGATTTTGTTTATAATAAAGATCCAGATATGTTTTAATGAGTTGGTGGAGCCCAAAACGGAGCTTAAAGATAAAGAAACGTGCGGTTTTATTTATTATTTCACTGCAATGTCTTTGCAGTTTCTGCCACTGCTAATGTGAACATTGACAAATCTGAAATGTTTCAGTCTTGCAAGATGCACGGGCATGATTTTAAATCTACAATAATACAAGTGTAAATTGTTTTTGCAGACAGCAGGAGGGAACTCTTCACCCATTAAGAAAATGACTCATCTTCTTACTAGACTGGTGCAGTAATTCACAGATCTCAGATGGGAAGTATCGTATTAGATGAAGAGCCAAGAAAATTTTAGAAGTGTGATTTACAAAGAAATTGACACGATCGCGTCACGGCTCAAGAATATTTTGCTTCCAGTCACATGCAGAGTGCAGCTCTAACGGTTTTAGACCATCTCGCCTTTCCTTCGTGCTTTTTTTTTTTTTTTCTTCCTCACTTATTTCTTCCTGTTGCCAAAAGAAAGGGTGTAATCCTTCTGATGCTGACGTGCCACCAGAGAGAGGCCTTCTGTCAGCTCGGCCACAAGACCTGAAATTCCTAAACGATAACGCGTAGGACACGTGGACGGTTCATGCCGGCTCTGTTTCTGAAAGTGGGAGAAAGTTTGAAAGGCGAATTATTTTAAATTTCCTCTCTCTGTCTGTCATAAAGCTTTTTAAAGGGATCTAAATGTTGACGAGAAAGGGGGAGAATACTTTGTAAAACTTGTATAATTATTTTTGTGTCTCTTCAATGGATCTCTAGAAAGAATTTTTACTTAACTGATGTTTTTAGATTTTTATTTATGGTGTCTGTGTACAGAAATGTTGTACAGGGGGGTGCACAGTCTTGTCTGCTTAAATAAATACACAATTGAAGACTGAAAATGTTTGCGTGTTCTCTTAACTGATAAATGTTTGATAAAAGAAGTATGAATAATGAATAGTATGAATAAAAATCCCAGTATAGTAAAAGTGTTAGCAGCCAAATATTCTTAAAATACCTCTGCAGTAAAAAGGTTTCTTTCTAATAAGGTTTAAATATTGATAATGTGTCTTGCAGTTAAGGATTACCATCTATTGCTTAAAGTGTTATAGGGAAATATATTATTCATGATATGAAACCGCATCCCAAAGATGCTCTGTTGGATTGAGATCTGGTGAATCCGTGAACTCGCGGTCATGTTCAAGAGACCAGTATGAGACGATTTGAGATTTTTATCCTCTGAAGCGTACACTGTACTCGTGAAGGGATGGACACTGTCGGCAACGATACTTGGATAGGGAGTGACGTTTAAGCGATGCTCAGTGGGTTTTCCTGGGGTCAAAGTGCACTGAGATCATTAGACTACCAGCAGCCTGAACCACTGATACAAGCGGGATGATTCCATGCTTTTGTGTTTTTGATGCCTAAATCTGACCCGTCCATCCAAATACTGCAGCAGAAATTGGGATTCATCAGACCAGGTAATGCAGGGGTGGGCGATTCCAGGCCCCGAGGGCCGGTGTCCTGCAGGTTTTAGATCTCACCTTGGGTCAACACACCTGAATCACATGATTAGTTCGTTACCAGGCCTCTGGAGAACTGCAGGAGCTAATTTAGCCATTTAAATCAGCTGTGTTGGTTCAAGGACACATCTAAAACCTGCAGGGACACCGGCCCTCTGGGCCTGGAATTGCCCACCCCTGAGGTAATGTATTTCCAGTCTCCTGTTGTCCCGCTGCTGTATAAAATCTGCCTCAGGGTTCAGCAATTTTCATTCAGACATGTTCTTCTACAACCTTGGTCATCTCAAAACATCTGTTCTCCTTTGACCTCTGTTTTTGACAAGCCATTTACACTCAGAGAAACTCCCTTGACTGGATGTTTTAAATCTTTGTGCAGGAAAATCCCAGCGGATCAGCAGTTTCTGAAACACGATTAACGTCCCTTAAATCACCTTTCTTCCCTGTTGATGCACAGTTTCAAGTATCAGGTCCAAGTATCTTGATTATGTGTGTGCAGCGCTTAATTTCAGGAGAGCGTGTATAAATCTAACATGACATTTCAGTTGCTCTGTTCTGTCATGTATGTTTCTTCCTGGCCTCAAATGTGTGCTTCTTCACTTAAAAACTTTCCAGTATCTCTGCCACTGTTGTGCAGATAATATACAAAGTGGTGATGAATAAAATGGCAATTTGGTATTTGATTAGGAGCTAAAACCTTATTTATCTCCCAGTTTCCCAAAGGCAAAACCACATGTTGATGATATATTTTTTAAAAAAATGTCAGTTAGTTCCCCCTAGTGGGCACAAATTAATAATGCAGCACAAATGTCAGCACTTTTAAGTAGAACTGAATGATTTACTTGAAGCTCCGAGTGTACGCTGTCATGTTTGTTTACACCAGACTGTGTTTACAAGAAGTCGGTATGGTAACAACAGGCACAAGTTTCTTTTATGTGGCTCCACGTGATCTTTCAGAGGAGGACGCACATCTGCAGCGTGTCTTTGTTGGGCACACGGAGCTCACTTTCTCCTCTTTCCATGTTATGATGGATGCTGGCAGCCTCAGTTAGCCACCAGTGACAGCTCTTTAGTGTTCCTCTACACAGGAGTGCAGACTGTTAGCATTAAGGCGAAAGTGTTTTAGAGCTTAGCTGCCTACGCACAATGACTAATGACCTGATTTCCCTGCATTTGTTTTTTGGCGTGGTGGGGTTTTTTAGTTTTGTTTTCAATGTATTTGTCATAAAGAAAGAGATAAAGTGGATGTGGTTTTTTGCTTCTCTTTCATCCTATGTACTTTTTCTTTGTTGATGTGACCTGTTGATGTGACCTCTCACTATTTCACTTGGCTCTTTCTGCGCCCATGATTTCATTCCAGGACAAAGACAGTTGACTGATTTTCTAGTGCAAACATGAGTCTTTATTACAAACAGCCATCAGCATATTTTGGTCAGTGCTCTATTAATTTCATATGTTTCTCTTGATGAAAAAGAAATAACGAAACCCACACAAACCATCGGGGAGTTTTCCATAAACACTGTTGGAGCTGAGGGAGGATCCTGTCCATCACAAGAACCATCTGATGGCTCTTTGGCACTGTCAGAGACATCTGGAGGAAGGTGGAAGGGGAAAGGTGGAGGTGAGCCCCATGAGAGATGACATTCATCTAGCGAAAGAGTGTCTCAGCTAGGCGGAAGCCACAAGGGGAGGTTGGACAGAATGGAAAGGCTCGATCTATCATTGCACTTCAGTAACAACAACTCAATCAAACATTGTTTCTCTTTTCTTGTCAGCCCCGTGACATACAACTCTTTCAGTCAATAAATAATCCTCCAGGTGCTCTGGGGATCCCTCCGTGCTGTGGGCCCACCACATCTTCATCATCAGCGGCTCTGAGAGAGAGTCGCGTGTGAAGCTCTTCATGCCACCATAACGCAGCAAACATTCATCGGTGTCAAATATGTGCTCACTCAGCAGAGTCAAGTCTGCTGGAGGCTCTCTCCGTGTCGCGCGGAGTGAATGTGACAGTAGCGGGGAGCTGAGTGATGATGCTGGCATTGCACATCAGCTGGGTGAACACGCTGCTGTCCTTCACAATGCTGGTAGTAAATAGGGTGGTTTGCGTTAAAGGAGGGGAGCTGCTGCGGCTGCTGCTGCCTCGCCTGGATAAACCGAGGAACCGGCGGAACAGGGACTTCCTGAGGAGGATGTAGATCCAGGGGTCAAGGATGGGGTTAACTGAGGCTATCCTGATGGCAGCCAGGTCTGCTTTGAAGTTTTTTTCATCACTGAAGCAGTTTGCAAACACACGGACCTTAAAACAGAAGAAAGGAGCTGTTATAATATATTTCTTTAGACTGTTAACAGCTCATAAGCAGAAAGATTTCCTGTTTTGTCATCTTAAAAAAGAAAAGTTTGTCAAATCAAATCAAATTCCTGGATTCCTGGATTGAATGAGCAAACTCAACATTAAGGCGCTGTCCTCATGTAGACTACACCTCTGGTTACAAATATTTTGCAAGCTGTTGCATTATTAATTTCTGCTATTTGGGTTTAGCTGGACATTGTAAGTATAAAAAATAAACGTTAGCTTTGAGCAGAAAATGACTAATAAAGTCTGTTCTGGAGACAGGGACTTTATTTTCTAACACAATAAAATCCACATTGTTTAACACAGTGTAAACACTTCATGGCTTTTCTGAAAAGCCAAAATATAAAGTCCCTGTATGAGGTGAAGAGAAATGATCAAATTTTATCCAATTAAAGGCAGATTACACCCTGCACCAGTAACCAGCCTGTTGCAGACAACCGTTCACAATCACACCTATAGGCAGTTTAGAATGAACCTAACCTCCTGTCTTTGGACTGTGAGAGGAAGCCTTAATACCACAGTACACAGGCAAAATAAGCAAACTCCACACAGAAAGGCTTCAAACTTCAAACTCAAACTTTATTGGTGTGAGGGAACAGTGCTAACCACTGTGACCAGGTAATGACTGGACTTTAGAAAACAATATAGATTATATTCATCAAATATACAAGAATATTTAATGAACTGGCATGCAAGTTAAATGCCTAAAATGTGAAGGTAGCCCTGCTAAACTGTCACCAGAAGTTTTCAGTTGTAGTCATTTTAATGATACATATTGTTGTGTGTGTGTGGGATATATATTTATCCAATTATATTAGGTTGAACTTCTGGAGTATCTGATGCTGAACGTACTGAACATATTTGCTGGAATCAAGCAAACTGAGCAAATCAAGCACTACGTTCGTCCACTTTTAGGTCCTTTCACAGATTTAAGTAGTTCCTCGTTATTTCACAGGCAGTTGTTGCCTGTGAAATTCAGGCTAACTGCGTGCATCGCTTTAGAGGAAAAATAAGATGGAAAGTGGGTAAAATTATTTTTGGCCAGTTTTAATTAAAGCTAACGACGTCAAAATGCATGTTTCGCACTGCTGTGTCGATACTAATCAGTACAATACTGGTAATCCTCGTGTTTATAAGTGCCAGGCAGTGTTACAACAAAGTTTCTCTGCGCACCACTCGTTAATTAAAGACTTCTCTTACCACTAGTGGGGCTGAGCAGGCCAGGACCACCACAGAAGTCATCACCAGCACCGCGATCATTTGAGTCTCTGCGGCCGAGGACAGAGCTCTCCACCTTTCGCGGACGCTGCCTCTGGTGACGGGCAGCTGCACGACCCTCTGGCGCATCATCAGCAGCGCGCCGCACACCGCCAGGTTCAGCAGGATGGTGCCGAGGATCAGCAGCAGGCTAACGACGCTGTACAGGACGAAGTAGGTGGTGGACACGGGGTCGTGTTTCCTCCAGTCGATGAAGCACCAGGTTTCGGACGGCTGCAGTGTGCTATTCGCCATGCCCATCATTGGGAGGCAGCAAAAGAAGATGTGACTGATGTAGATGAAGAGCAGAAGCTTCTGCGCGAAGCGTCGGTCCACTCCCCACCGCTGGTAGGTGTACGGGCAGCATATGGCCAGGTATCGCTCTGCTGCCATGGTGCATATGATGCTGAGTCCGGTCAAACCGAAAAACAGCAACAAAAAGGACTGAAACTCGCAGACATGTTGGTCCAACAGCACATTGGGGTTAAGGTAGTTGGCTATAGTTATCGGACTGGCCAGGCAAGTGCCCAGCAGGTCCGTCACCGCCAGCCCGCACACCAGCGTGTAGAAAGCTGAAGATTTGCGCTGCTGTCTTGATACCGAAAGAACGATTATTGCAATTAAATTCCCAACGGCGCCTCCAGCAAACATAAAAATCGGTAAATTGATTGATTTCTCGACACGGTCTGTTTGTGAATTCTGAGTCGTGGTCTCGTTTATTGAATAAGGTCCGTGCGTAGAGTTTGAGCTTTCCATTTCTATCCACGAGATAGCCTTAGTTACAGACGCTACCTGTGGTGTGTTGTGGGTTTGGAAGCGCAGTTCCTCTTCAGCCTACTGCAAGAAAAGATAATGACTCAGCAGGGGCATGTTCTCTGGTAGTCTCATCCCCTCTGCTTTCCAGTAATCCAGAAGTTACCGAGAGGTCGTGGCGCACAGTTGTGGGCAACGTGGTGGGTTGTCTCTAATATACTGAAGCATCCAGCAGTCTGACAGAAGTGATGGATAGGATTTCCGTTCCCTTTCTCATTTGTCAGTGAGCCGTCAGTGATGTCTGTCAGGAAGTGAACTGAACAAGGGGGTAAAGAGACGACAGTGTCACAGATGAGACTTCAGCGGAATTTTCTGTGTTAGATATGAGTCACATTTGGTTACAAACAAAGATCTAAACGTTTGAGGCAACTGCTAGATTAAGTGATGTGCGTTCGATGCGCGCAAAAACAAACAGTAAAGTTAAATATGATAACTGTGCCTATAGCCGCTTCCAATAACACTGTTGAAAAGTTTTCAGTTTGAAGAATAAAATAAAATTTAAATGCCAATTACACGTTTAAAGTGTGCCCCACCCAAACACTGTACGTTTGTTTTTATGAATGTGAGGTTAATTGATAATGGATGGATGGATGATGGATATTTAAATGAAAGAAATGCAACATATGTTTACGAGCATGGTACTCCAAACCTTTTGTCTTTAATAATCCACACATATTACTGTAAACCTTTTGCTAAAGTAACTTAATACTAAAAATCGTTTATAGTGGGGGTGTCAAATATGAGGCCTGGTGGCCAGAATTGGCCCAGCAAGGACTCCAATTTGGCCCCATGGATGGCTTTAAAAATGAATGATGGGCTTAAGTTTTGAACTTTTGTCAGTATTTTCATACGTTTGACAGCTTTTAATAAATATCTCTCCCACTGACAATCATAATACACTAAAGTAATAAAGTAACGAATCAATAATTAAATGACAGAAACGTTTCTGTTATTTCTTTACTTTGCCTTTTTATTTACTATAGAAATTTCTGTTTTGTCTTTCTTTTACAGAACTTTTTTTTTGTTCCACTTATCCTTATCAGGGTCACAGGTTGGCTGGAGCCTATCAGGACTTTTACAGGGCAAGAAGTGGAGTACACCCGGGACAGATCAACACAGAGACACTCACATTCCCTCCTATGGGCAATTTTTATCATATTCACTTAACCTAACCCCACTAACTGCATGTCTTTGGACTGTCAGAGGAAACCAGACTACCCACTCAAACATGGTGGAGAGCCATCGAGCCAGATGGTGGAGTCGAACACAGGACCTTGTTGCCGTGAGGCCATAGTGCTGCAGCACCATGTTGCCCTTTTCTGTTATTCTGTAGTAAATGAAAGAAATGGTGGCAGCGTGAAAAAATAAATATGTTCTCTGTAATTTTACACATTTATTTCTTCATGCTGTTTAAGTCATTTAGAAAAAGGATTTACTGTTGAAAATGCACTTTTTGTTTCTTATATAAAAAATATCTCAGGGATCGTAAATGTGTAGTTAACTGTCTTTAGAGTGACAGGAAGGGGAGTTTCACAGGTCTGGCTCACTTAACATCAAAGTGCGTCGTATGTGGCCAACCACATAAAACAGTCCAGTGCATGAGTGTAAGCATAAATACTGTACTCTGTACAAATGCATTGCCATTTTGTTGGTTCATATTCAGTGATGATTAAAGTCCCATACATTTTGGACACCAACTACTATCAGCCACAGAAAGCTATTAAAATAAGAGCACGTTGACTGCAATTGTTTTCCATGAAATGTCATCATCTTTCTCTGAGGAGTATTTCTTAACTAGAAATGGGTGGCTTGGATTTCCACATGTGGTCTAATTCATTCCAGAAATTGCAGATGTAATAAACAACATCAGAACTTACAAATCCCAAGCAAATTAACTACACATCTGTACTACTTCCTATTTTTCTTTTTTCTTTTTTAACTCAAACTAATTAATAACGTTTCTGTTTGTGTGTGATGCTCTTTCTTTGCTCAGCAGTGGAAGAAATTATATGAGCGGGAACATTACATCAAGTGGAAAAGCTTTTGTCTATCATTTGTTCCATAGGGTTTCTGAGGGTGCTGTTTTCCCAGTGATGAACCTCTGGGTGCAGCACGCACCTCTGTCCCAAACAGAAGTTATTGTAAATGGTAGTGAGGAAGAGCAGAGCCCCGACAGACAGCAAGAACACCCGGGACGTCATTGCACTTAGCCTGCTCCGACTCTCCAGCCGTCACACATTCATTACAGTGTGACTTATGTTTACAGTGAGGAGCAGCGGAGAGGGGGTCTCTGTCAGCAGGCGACCTTAAAAGACAAAACAAAACACCTCTCTGAGAGGTAAACTGCTGCTGCCCATGCCTGCTCATGCAGACAGAAAGGAGCTGGCAGACTGGAAAAACAAAGACACTTAAGAGATGCCAAAGCCTGGAAACTCCAAGAGCAGATGCAATGTTGCTCAGTCTACAGTGAATCACGGGATATTTAAGACGTCAGTGGTTTATAGACTTCTCGAATGCTGTAAAGTTAATGCATTTATTGTAAATGCACTTAAAATGTATTATCTCTGTCTGTGGTCTCAGCTGTGGTCTGGCGCTATAAAAGTGTCTGTGACTTCACCATGTAAGGAAACAGCACAAAAAAATCCAGCCTTGTGCAAAAGTCTTGAGCCACCACACATTTGTTCATATTTTGCTTCCAACTTTCTTGTATTTAAGAAAAAATAAGACTTTCTGAAGGGTCTTCAAGCTTTTTCTTTGGACATTGGCTGCTTTTTCACTCATTTTCAGTCCAGTCGGTAAGCATGACCATTTCAGAGGAATCACTGTGTTTTTTTAAGCCACTTAATACTGACCTATGAATCATTCCAGCATAAAAAGTCACCTACACTACACACAACACTGGCATGAGGCAGTGTTGTGTCTACAATAACAGACAACTTAACAAAGAACTAGTTGAAATTATATCTTTAGGCACTTTGTTATTAGTAGTCCGTCACGTATGCCTGTTTCTTTTGTCGAATCTACAAAAACAAAGATAAGTGTGACAGGAATGAAAATGGTACTTTTATTTCTACAGTGTTGTTCAGGAATATTTCAGCAAGCTTTGGAGTGTGTCCATAAAAGAATGCCCAAAAGCTAGAACAGATGAACAGTATCTTAAAGTTATCTTCTGTTCACCGAAGCTTCATCAGATTTGACTTCATCAGGTATGCCAGATTAAAAACACACCCCAAACGCAATAAAACAGAACAAAAGGCAGCCAACATCCAAAGAACAGCTTTGAAAGTAAAGAACTATTCCTGAAGACTACATCACAAGAAACTGCGAGAAAGCTTGTCTGAGAGAGTTCAGGCTGTGCTGAAGAATAGAGGTGGTGCTGTAATTTCATGTATGTTTGCACGTTTCATTAAATCGCTGCATTGATTCTTGCTAGCAAAATATAAAGAAATGAGGGTTGGTTCAAGACTTGCACTGTACATAAAAGTCATTATGAAGACATTTTCATGAGATTTTTAGCAGTTTATCAAACACTGAACTTGTGTGGTGGTCATTTGTTGCCATGTTGGTGACATCTGTCTACAGCAATACAGGTGTTGATGCACCGAGGACAAACTTAAAGAATCCCAGTCACCTTCTAAGATTACCTATGACCGATGACCTACGCAGACACACAGGACAGGTGTTTTCTTTTTTAATAAATACTCCCTTGAATATGCAAAATAATCAGATTTTAGTATGAACATGTCTCCAAAGTCTGTACTAAAGTCTTGAAATTTTATTCAGTCCACTCAACGGACTAAAGAATAATCCAGAATTAGGCGTCTTTGAGTTCTTTGGATCTTCCTGTTACTGGAATCTGTGTGTTGGATTCAAAACTAGCTTCTAACTAACTTTTTTTTTTTACATAAGAAAGGTTTTATCCCAAGGTTTTCTTTATTTAAAATTTTTTTTGTTTTTTTTTCTTTTTTTCTCACTTTAGGAGCAGACAGGAAGTGTGCATCTAGCTTCAAATTGTTGTTGTCTTATATCTGTTTAGTCTGACCCTTTCTAAATCTGGACCCTCCTCACTCCTACTCCTTTGTGGAGTTTAACAGGCATGAGAACACAGCACTCACCCCACTGTGCCACAGTTATAAATATGTAGATTTAAGGCAAAAGTTACAGCTGATTATTTGAGATGCCAGCGAGTCTAAACACGACCCACAGGACATTGTGGCTGGTAAACTCACTAACAGCAACAAATGAATTCCAAGTGATAGTTTCATCAAGCCCCACAAAGTATTTGGTGTAAAAGGCGTTTGGGGATTTTATAGGGGAGGGAAACTGAGGAGAATTGGACTCTGCTGTTTCCTGGAAGTGAGTCAAGATTATCTCCTGGGTCCCCGAAAGCACAAAGGAATTCAGAGTTAAGGTCAAGCCTTGCATAAGCATGAGCATAACATAAGCATTAGATTAAGTTAGCCACGGTAACAAAAATAAAAAAAATAAAATAAATATCAGGGAATCAAGGAAAACAAAATCACAGCCCCCACGGACATATGAAGTTAGCTGAAGTATTGTGTTCTAAATAAACGATGGAAGAATAACAGGAAAGCAAAGGCATTCATACTCCTAATATGAGCTCATGCAGTGGTGATGTTTAAGCGACCGCCGAGGTATGGCTGTCAGTCTCTACAGGATGTAGGATAAAAAGGAGAGCATTTATTAATATAATATAAAATTCTGTGACTGTAACTGGGGGAAAGCTGCCCATAACGTGGACAGAGTGGTTATCCAGATAGTTACAGTTAGTTTTTTCATTTTCATCTTCGTACACTGCTGCAGTGCATTTTCAGTGAATTAGAAAAAAATAATACAGATGTGACTGAAGTGCAGACTTTCAGCTTTAATTAGAGGGTTTAATAAAAGCATTGCAATACCTTTTTAGGAACATTACATCCAGTTTTTATACACGCTTTCCTGTTTTCAGAGGCTCAGTAAGTAAATTCGACTCTTGACCGGCTACATGAAACATGTTCCTTTGTTATTGCCTGACAAGTTAAGGAGTAAAAAGGAGGGTCTGGCATTGTGTTGAACCTGAATTTGATAGCATTTTACTGAAATTGCCCAAAATAAGGTCCACAGAGATTTTGAAGGATGGTGATAATATTAGGCTGGAAAAACAAAATAAACGTATCAGAGAAACAGAAAACACTTTAGGAGAGCCTCAGCAATCTGAGATGAGTGCACAATGGTGGAACATCCCCGAGCAGATTCGTCCGATCAGACAGCGCTTCACACCGTAAACTGATATTGACCCCAAGAGTACTGATAAGAGTTTCTCAGGGCAAAGAAATAGTCAGTCACCTGATCTGAATCCAATGGAGCAGATTTTCAGTTATTAAATACAAAGCTGGAGGCAGAGAGACCCACAAACAAGCGGCAACTGAAACCAGCTCCAGTGGAGGACTCGCAGAGCTTGTCAAGGGAGGAAACACAACATGTCCAGGGGTGATGTCATGTGCAGAGTCACTGACTGCAAAGGATTTTCATCAAAGTATTAAGAACAGTCATTATATTTTAAATGATCTTAGCTTATTACGTTTCATCCTCTGAAAACGTCAGACTTTGTATAAGAATGGCTGTAGCTGCTAAACTGTTAGTTAAACACCCTCTGGTGCAGAAAATACATTTTCCAAAAACGTATTAACCTAACCTTCTAGTCTGAGAGCTGAAATCAGAGCTGAAAGCTGAGCTGAAATCAGATCTCGCAATAGGATAACAATCCCAACAATACAAGTGCACCAGAGCGGAGAGGGGGGGAAACAAATCAAGATGTTGTAATAACCTATTCAAATGAAATGCTGTGCATAAATGAACGTCCCCAATTCTCATGAACTGGAGCGGCTTTATAAAGTCGGTGAAAATTCCTCCACATAGATGTAAGAGACTGCTCAAGTCATACAGAAAACAGTTACTTCAGGTTATTTCCTAGCTTTATAGTGTACACACTTTGTATTACTGCAGTTTGCACTGTTCTCTTACACAATGTCAGTTTTACCTTTACAGTTTGCTTGAAACTAACTTCACTTTTACTTTTTAGCTAAATCCCACAAAACCTGAAAGTGCAGTTTTTTCTGTTTTTGTTTCTTTTTAATCAATTAATCAATTATACTATTATATTATTACTTGTTTGCTTGTTAGTGTGAAGTTTCAAAGAAAAAAAAGAAAACCTTTAAGAAATTATGAAAGAAAAAAATCTTCAGAAGAAGAATAGGGGGGTCGTGTTTCTGGGATATATAGTCTTTTGTTTCATTCTCTGTCAGGATGATTCCAGACTTCTTCAACAATGGGGAAGTTTGAGGTCTGGGGAGGCCAATCCACTGCACTGGAAGTGTGTTTGAGATCTTTGTCATGTTGAAAAATGAAGCTGTTGCCAATCACTTGTTTTCCAGATGGTATTGCATCGCGGATCAAAATCTGAAGGTACTTTTTCAGCATTTATAATTCCATAAATTTTGACAAGCTCTGAAACAGCAGTGCCTGAAATACAGCTCCAAACCTCCACCATGTTTTACAAATGGATGTAAACACTCGCTGTTGTACCTCTCTTGACGTCCTTACCTTGTAAGGACACCGTTGCACCTCTCTTGGCGACAGTGAACAGTGGATGGATCAACTGAGGGTCCAGATGAAGGTCTTAACTCCTGTGTCAGGTCTTTGCTGAATTTCTCCCTATTATTAAGAAACATTTAGTCCATCATTTCTTCTTCATACATGATGTGCTATTGTGACAAGGTGCTAGTAACAAAGTGCTTAAAAATATAACTTAAAATGGGCTCTTTGAATAGTAGTGTAGAAGTGTTACGTGGCTTGAATGGTCAGGTACAAGAACTGGACTGAAATGATTAAATAAGCAGAAACAGATCTTCAGAAATCCCGGAGAATGTACTTAATTATTAATTATTAATTAATTATTAATTAATTTAATTATTTATTTCCAAAGACCAATTTTTGAAAAATACTACAAAGTCTGACTCGTTGAAAGCAAAATACACAGAAATGAGGGCAAACTCAGAACTTTTGCACAATACTATAACATTGCAACCAAACGTGTACTTTATCCTGATATGTGCACACCAAATCTATTCAGCTTATCCCCTTAACGCTCATGATTGCTGCAGTGACAGGGGCTGGGTATGTGACCCAGCTTTTTGAGTTTATTTTAGATTTGTGATTTCTTATATTATATTGAAAATATGTTAAGTTCTTGTGTTGTTATTAGTAGTTAGGATTTAGTTGAGTTTTGTTTTAGTTTTCTTTCACCTGTGTCTCCTGGTTTATGAGTCTTTTCCCTGTCCTCTATGTAGTTTGTCTTGTCCTCAGTGTTTTTTCTTTTAGTTATGCCCGTGCCTTCCCTTATCTGTTCTCATGTGTCCCTCCTTGTGTTTCGTGTCTCCCCAGTCTGTCATGTGTTCCATCATTAGCCGTTTCCGGGTCCAAACTAGGCTTCGGGTCCCAAATTCAAACGAACACTGCAGCATCAATGAGAGTTACAAACTGTCTAAATTCCTTCCATCCATCCATCTTCTTCCGCTTATCTGGGGCCGGGTAGCTTCACACTCGGCTTCACACTCAGCTGCGAACCGTTCCAGTGCGAGCTTCATCATCTGATGAAACCAACAGAACCACTTCATCCTCAAAAAGCAGAGATGACATTCTGAGACCACCCAAGTGAAAGCCTTCTGCCACTTGGCCATGCCTAGAATAAATTCTTTCATTTTTAATAAAATGATCAGCGTTGCTGCTCTACCAGGTGTAACAATTAAGTCTAACATCCAGGCATACACGAAAAAGAGTTTATGAAGTTTAATTAGCAGGGAGTTAGCTCGCTAGTTTTTATTTAAATATAATATACCATGTTCTGACTGAGAGATTTCTAAAAAAAAATAAAATAAAAATTAACTACAGCTTTGCTATCACTTCTGACATAAATGAAGACATAAAACTAAACAGCAGTGACATTTGTCGGGTTACTGCAGTTGGGCTAGCTGGTATATAATGATGGCTACCTACACAGCTATGGTTACCATAATATAACCAAAGTGAAGCTAGAGGGTGAACGACAACTTTTTCCACTTGAAAAAAGTTAACGTGAGGGTTCCCGATGGTTAGGAGGTTAGGAACAAATGCAATTGCGTGGCAGGATGCTGTAAATGTACAATCAATCAATTAATCAATATGAGGTTAGTCATTAATATACTGCTGCATGGGCTGGGCTGTAGTTACAGCATAAGGTTTTAAAAACTAAGCTTTAAAACTTGCTGCAGATGAATAGTGGTAACAAAAACCAGGAGAGCTTGAGAGTGATCACTGACTTTTTTAGGGGCTTGTTCAGATGTGTATTTAAGTCCTGTGTCTCCTTGTGTTCCTTGTCGGGTCGTCTGTTTGTTTTCATGTCAAGTCCGAGTTTTTGATTCCCACTGTTCAAGTTTGAATTATTTCATTTTACGTTGTTGCACGTTCCTGTTCAGTTTCATGTTCTTGTCTCTTTTCATTGTCTTCATAGATAGTCATGGTTTTTCCCAGTGTAGATTTCAGTTTAGTTTCACCGCACCTTGTTTTTCTGGGTTTTTTGTATCAGACTCGCTTTTTGTTAAAAACACCAGTTCATTTCTCCTGTGTGTCCTTTTTGGGTCCGTTTCACAAACACACCGGCGTAACCTTGCCGTGACATGGAGTCTATCAAAGCAAGCCATTAAGTATACATACTTAATGACATATACATATAATTCTTTATTTATTCATTAAATAAAGACTTATGACACCAAACTGACCGCAAACATTACTCCTCTATTCATCAATTCCAATGAAAAACCACCTTGACCCACATGCGAAGCAATTTCAACTGAAAAAAAAAACAACTTTTGCAAAACCACATGTTGTTTCTGTAGCTTTACTCCATCTCGCTTACATTTATATAACAAAGAAAACTCCCTTTTAATCTCTCTGCAGCTCATATTTCTGTCAGCCTCTCTGTGACACATCATCCAGTTATAACCACTATGATGTATTTAATGAACATGATTAATTTCTTCCTTAATCTTTGCATGCTCCGATGAGAGCGACACCACATGAAGACATTCATGATGAACAATGTAGTTAGGAAACATCCACCATAGAGCAGCAGATGAGGATGAGAACATCCGCTGAATCCATAAATGTGGTTCTATTTAATTCTTGTTGGGCTGTTTGAAAGATATTTTTTGAGATGATAGCTTAATCAAAAAAGCAAATCCCTGTTGTCTTTCAATCTCCAGAAAACCCCAGCCAGTTTTCCAGCACATTTCTACTGATGTGATCAACTTTAAAGAATACCACAGAGGTTTTACTGTGTCACTTCCCAGCAATGAGCCAAACAAATGTTTTTTGTGTTTTATTTTTATATAAAGGTCAAGACACAATTCAGAGTATATAAGTCATACCGTGCTCAGTTGGGCATTGTAGCTATGTAATGCGTAACTGTGGCTTGTAATTTAGGCACCAACACACTTTTGTCAATGGAGGGCAGCTCCTACGTCTGTTGAAAAATTTAGACGTCTTCTTTTAATATATGAGATTAAAAACTGTGATCCAGTAGCGAACAAACATGAAGTGATGCAGTCTGCAAGACATAATTACTTAGAGAAACTTTTGTGCTGTCAGACTACTAAGTGTGTTGTTAAGCAGAGCACTGCTTGGTAAAGTCAACATGGCAACACTTTGGCTTTCAGCAGTTATGAATTTGTCTTGTTCTCCACATCGGCTTAGTGCGTTTGGTCAAGAAATAGACTGTAGATAAAAAGTGGCAGTAGCCACTGTATTAGTACCCATGGTATAGACTTGATTCTGAAGTTCATCCTCATGTCAATTTACTGGAACCAAAACAGCAAAACCAGAACTTAACTTCCCAAAAATGGAGTAAAAACCTCTGAGGTGTTACACTGTTATGTTGTGTATGTTTTATAGTGCACTGTCAAAAGTGTAAAGAACCTACAATAATACAGAGAAAACTCCCTATGAGCAAACACTTGGCGACAGTGGGAAGGAAAACCTCCTTTTTAACAGGAAACCTCCAGCAGAACCAGGCTCAGAGGAGGGTTAGCCATTTCCCTCAAACTATCATCATTTCTCGTATGCACAGTGTCACCGATGTTTAACGTGCTGTTGTATTTTTGGAGGACTACAATCACGACTGTATAATGTAAATTCTGCACAGCGTGCAGGTATCGGCATCCTGTGTTAGTAAACTGGTTCCCTGAAGCAGCCACTCCCCTGAAAACTTTATGCCTAAATATAATTTTGCATAAGTGCCTACAGAGACTAAAATTTCACCACACCAAACAGGTGTTAAACAGATGTTTTGATAAATCTCAGTCATATGGCATCATTTTGATTTTGTTATTTTATCAAAGACTCCATTATTAAAATACAGACCCAACTCATTGGATTTTTGCAAATCGGTTGGGAGAAAAAATGCTGGAACTGCTGTTTTTCCGTTCCCTGACAGAGTAACACTGTGCTGTGTCTGGAATTCATTATTCTGACTTTTGTGATAACAAGATTAAGTGTTGGGGAAATAACACTGACTTTAATAGGGCTGCGGTGGTGTGAATAGCAACACTCCTGCAGTATTATGACGTATTTCTGTGCATGCCTTAAGTAAACCAGGTAAGAATGGAGTAATAGAAGGTTTAAGGGAACTTAACCTATATTCATCAGTCCAGCCGCTGACCTTTAATCTGGGAGAGACCATGGCTGTGAGCCAGCAGGAGGTGTAAATCTTTTTGAATTGCACGCACTACCAATTTGGTCACACCTTCTCATTTAATGGATTGTCTTAATTTTTCTGCTGTCTATATTATAGATACAAACTGAAGACATCAAATATATGAAGCAAGAGGTATGGAATTATGTAGCAAAGAAAAAAATGATGAATAAATCTAAATATGTTTTATATTTTAGATTCCTCAAAGTAGCCACCCTTTGCTTTGGTGACAGCGCTGCAAACCCCTGGCTTTCTCTCAGTGAGCTTCATAATGTAGTCAATTGAAAGTAGTTTTCCCTTCACAGGTGTGCCTTGTCAGGGTTCATTTGGGGAATTTCTTGCCTTCTCAATGGGGTTGGGACCATGAGTTGTGCTGTACAGAAGTCAGGTTGGCACACACCTGACAGCCCAATTAGACTGTTAGAATTCATGTTATAGCAAGAATCAACCAGCTAAGTAAAGAGAAATGACAGTCCATCATTACTTTAAGTACTGACGGTCCATCAGTCAAAAAAAGAAAAAGAAAAAAAAGAACTGAAGGTCAGTCAGTCTGGATAATTGCTTTCAATGTATTCCCAAGTTCAGGCACAAAAACCATCAACCACTGAGCTGGCTCACATGAGGACCACCCCAGGAAAAGAACACCAAGAGTCCCCTCTGCTGCTGAGGATAAATTCATCCGAGTCACCAGCCTCAGAAATTGCACCTCAGATTAGAGCCCAGACAAATGCCACACAGAGTTCCAGTAGCAGACACATCTCTACATCAACTATTTAGAGGAGACTGATCAGGCATTTATGGTCAAATAGCTGCTAAGAAGCCATGACTAAGGAAAAGAAACAACCGGAGAAGATTTGTTTGGGCCAAGAAACACAAGGAATGGACATTACACCAGTGGAAATCTGTGCTTTGGTCTGATGAGTCCAAATTTGAGATCTTTGGTTCCACCCAATGTGTCTTTGTGCGATGCAGAAAAGGTGAACGGATGGTCTCTCAGTGCATGGTTCCCACCGTGAAGCATGGAAAAGGAGGTGTGATGGTGTGGGGGGCTTTACTGTTGACACTGTTGGGGATTTCTTCAGAATTGAAGGCACATGGAATCAGCATGGCTACCACAGCATCCTCCAGTAATATGTAATCCCATTCTGTTTGCGTTTAGTTGGAACATCATTTATTTTTCAACAGGACAATGACCCCAAACACACCACCAGGCTGTGTAAGGGCTCGTTGACCAAGAAGGAGACTGATGGACTGCTGTACCATGGCCTGGCCTCCACAGTCACCTGACCTAAACCCAATGGAGATGGTTTGAGATGAGATGGACCACAGAGTGAAGGCAAAAGGTCCAACAAGTGCTCAGGAACTCTGGGAACTCCTTCAAGACTGTTGGAAAACCATTTCAGGTGACAACCTCATGAAGCTCAGAGAGAGAATCCTAAGAGTGTGCAAAGCAGTAATCAAAGCAAAGGATGGCTATTTTGAAGAACCTAAAACATTAAACATGTTCACTTTTTGTTTACTACATAATTCCAAATGTGTTTATTAATGGTTTTGATGCATTCAGTGAGAATCTACAATGTAAATAGTTATGAAAATAAATAAATATACATGATTTACAAATTTCATAAACCCATATTTTGGTCACGATAGAAAACAGAAAACATATCAAATGTTTAAAATGAGAATATGTACCTTCTCATAAAAAAAATCAGCTAATTTTGAGATTGATGGCAGCAAAACACCTCAAAAAAGCTGCAATGGAGGCAACAAAAGGCTGCAAATCTCGTTTAGTTCAGTGATTAACACTAAAAAGAAACAGCTGGAGGAACATTTTTGTAACTTTTTAGGTTAATTGTCAACAGGGCAGTAACATGACTGGGTATAAAAGAGCATCTTTGAGAGGTAGTTTCTCTGAAATAAAGATTGGCAGAGGTTCAACGATCTGCAAAAACTGCAAATTGTGGAGCAATTTCAGAATAATGTTCCTTTTTTTTTTTTTGGCCTGTCCCATTTGGTTCTTTAGCCATCAGAATTGTTGTCTGAAGACCAACAAGGATACCCAATGGATTTATTTTGCCAAATGGATCATCGTGGCATTGCCGTATTGGTCCATTTGATCGATCTTTGTTTTTATTATTTATTATATTTTATTTTCAGATGTTACAGACGGGACAGACATGAGTGAGGGATAGGAAAGGGAGAGAGAAAGAGGAAGGAAAAGAAAAACAGAAGGGGAGAGGGAAAGTGAGAAAGGGGGGGAGAAAAACAAAATCTCCTGGATCACCTGTTGAGAGAAGAAGAATAGAAAACAAGCAAAAAAAAACCCAAAGCAACATACTAAACACAACACCATCGCATTAATCTAGCTAAGTGTAAACAGCAGTAAATACTAAATATTCAATGTTGTTGTGCAGCACGCAGGACAGACAGCGCACAATGTGCTTTGAAGTAGCAGCCAAGAAAGGTGTAATTTAAGTCTACGAGCAGTAAACACCCGTGTGCATACCTGTGTGGATCAGCGCGCTTGTATTCAAATGGTTTCCACATGTAATGGTCTGCAAGAGGATGTAGCGAGCCATAGCCCCGTCCCCCAGGGCATGAAGCAGGCATGGAGGAGATCCAGGCCCCAGACATCCAGAGGCCCCAGAGTGCGAGAGCCCAAGGAGGACCACCGGAGGGGCATCCGTGCCACCCTCATGGGAAGGGCTGAGGATCCCCAGACAAGGCGTCACCCAGTAGCCACCGAGCAGAAGCTAGAGGTGGCTGCACCGGCGTGCCCGCCGGCTCTGCCGGCAGCCAGCTGTACCAGAGTGAACCGAGCCACAGGCCCAGAGGCCGGAGGCCCGAGGGCCCCCCGCACCCCGGAGGAGGCCTAACCGAGCAACAGCCCCGCCAGGTAGCCACCGGGAGTGAGCTGGTACATACCTGAGCGCCCAAGAACACCAAGAACCACCAATGCACCGACCCCTGAGGGCATCAGTCACCGGCAGGGAGTGTGGTGAGGGGAGATAGGCCTTGGAGGGCCTGGGAGTTCCCAGAGAGGTGGAGTCTAAGACCCAACCTGACATATAGACACAGACAAACAGGCACACACAGACACACACATGTATTCCCACCCTCATGCACACATATACAAACACTCAGCACTCACCCAACGTAAGGATTGACATAAATGGACATGTACACACAATCACACTCCCCAAACATACTCTATACCCCGGGTCCAGGTACCCTCGCCCCCAGAGGGGGAAACAGAACCCAGAATAATGTTCCTAAATGTAAAATAGCAAAGACTCTGAATATCTCCTCATCTACAATAATACCTGATGATATCAAGAGAATCTGGAGAAATCTGTGCAATACTGGATGTCCGTGACCTTCAGGCCCTCTGGCAGCACTGCATTAAAAACACGCATGATTCTGTCATTCGTGGGCACAGAAACACTTCCAGAACTCCCTTTCTGTGAACAGATCACAGGTTAAAGCTCTATATTCCACCACTATAGTCTCTGGACCAAAGTTCATTTAAAATGGACTGAAGCAAAGAGGAAAAGTGTTCTGTGGTCAGACAATTTGAAATCTGAAATTCTTTGTGAAAAACATGAACACCCTGCCCTCTGGACTATAAAAGGATAGGGACAAACACAGGTTGTTAACTGAGATTTTGGAGAGTTCAAATTCCTGCATCTCTGATAGTATGGGTGTGCAGTAATACCCGTTACACATCTGGAAACACATAATCAGGTTTTAGAGCAACATGTAGTCCCATCTAGATTAAATCTTTTTCACTGAAGACCTGACATATTTCAGCAAGACACTCCTAAACCACAATTTAGCTATCACAGCAGCATGGTTCCATAGTGGAAGAGTCCAGGTGCTGAAGTGAACTTCTTGCAGTCCAGACCTTTGACAAATTGAAACCCTTGGTGGATCATGACATGAAAAATACAAAAAAGAAGACCTAGCACTGTCGAACAGCTGGAATCCTGTATAAGGCAACATTCCTCTCCTAGAAGTTCAGCAGCTGGTGTCCTCAGTTCCCAGACTGTTGCTACAAGAAGAGAGAATGTGCTTTCCCAACGTTTATGAGACATGTTGCTGACATCAAGTTCAAAGTGGGCTAATACTATTCTTAAAATGGTACATTTAAACATACAATCTGTTTGCAGAGTTATATTGCAAATAAAATATGAGTTTTCTAATCATTCCATTTTGATTTTATTTACGTTTTACACAGCGTCCCAGCTGTTTGTTTTTTTTTTCAGATTGAGGTTGTGATACTTGTTGTGCTTGTATGGGCTAAAACTTCACCAAACCTCTGATAATCCACTAAAAAAGCTCTAATCTAATTACTCGACTTTTTTTTTTTAGTTCATCCGGTGAGGTTTTGAATCCATTTCATCTGCTCAAAGGGTCACACTGTTTCCACAAGACACAGAAGAACATGTAATCCTTCAAAGTTTAAGCATGAAACGCACAACTACAGCTGATTTGTGGGATGTGGGAAACACTTGATCGCATTGATCGCAGTAATATGATGGAGACTTATTCAGATCCAGATATCAAAGCTGCTGATGTATTTGCACCATCATTGCTGGCTTATGACGTCACTCTCCATTAATCGGAATGTAATGTTCCTGAATTTGCACTGTACATATGACCATCACCTCAGAGGACAAGCTGAATAAAGAGGACGTAAGTCCCAGCTGACTTTCTTAACCCCTGTGACTCTTGTTGAGGTTTGATGCACTTTTAGCACAGCGATATCAACTGCAAGAAACTTTGGCCTATATATAAAGTTACAATCACATGTGGTCTCAGTTTGGATGAGAATCAGCTCCAGTTAGCAGCACTTAGCCTAAATTAATGACTCACAGGTCTGGCATGACATCAACACCTTGGCATTTTGGTAGCCACTGAAATCATGTCCTCTTTATTTTATTTTAGCTGTTTTATGTGACTTTTGGAAGCTAAAGTAATGATACATTTAATCAACTAATTTGTTTGGTTTGTTTTTTTTAGATTGGGTATGCTTAAATATTGCTACTTCTTCTTTAAAACAAGTTCCTCTGTTTAGGTGAGTATAAAGAGCAAAATAGGAAATTAACTTCAAATCAGGCCAAAAAAAACCAACACATTAATAAAACCGTCCCACCCCAAGGTTGAGAATTTGGCAGAGCCCAGCCCAGCATGTGTGTATGTGTGTGTGTACAAATGTTGGGAAATGTCAGCATATGTTATCCCACACTTGTTCTTATTAAAAGGAAACTTGAAACCCCCTCGGTGCTTTGATGACAGCAGTCCACGTGACCTTTTTCCTGCTTTTGGTGCTTTCTGCAGAAAGCCTAAATCCTATTAAATCGGGCACTGAATATCCTCCGATTACTAAAGTCTCTAACATGATGCCAGATCTGCCAGTCCGATCTGAATATTCTGGCCTTTGTTTATGATTTCGGCTTTAAATAAACCCCTCTCATTTAGAAGAGATCTTGGGAAAGACATGTCTAATCTGATATAAAACTCATCCTGTTTTGGGTGGTTTTCAACAAATCAGTCTTGCTCCCTGAGAAAATGTCTGTAGTTGGATTAAAACCTCTTTGCTAACCTAAATATAATAATAAAAGTGCACTAGTTCATAAATATTTATTCAAGAAAGTGCATCACTTGCATTTTGAACCCTTGTAAGAGGCAGAGCTTTCGCTAGAAGAAAAAGCATCATGATTTTTAAAGAATGAAACTGACAGGATGACACAGACTTGTTAAAGCATTGAAGTAAAATCAAATTAATGTTTAATACTGAGGGAATGTTTTCATTTTGAGGAATGATCCCCGCCCTTCGCAGGTCAGCACCTGTTTCTTTTTAAAATGAAATGAAAACTAGAATACCCAGAACTGCTGACTCGCATTCCCGTAGTCTTTCAGACTATTTTCCTCTTTATAAATTTCATTTCAGAAGCATGTGTGAAAGTCGATGTGTCATCTCCTGATAAACTCGCCCACGAGGGAGTCTGCAGTCAGAGGGGCTTTAACGTAGGACACCGGATATTCAGGTTACTCATCAGGAGCGGTACTCAGCTTTAACAACATTTGAGTAATGAGTGTGACTGAAGGGAGGTCCTCAGTCTGACAAAATAAATATGATGATGATGTCATTGTGATGTCATCACATTTCATACTGAATGCTTAATGAATGAGTTGAGGGGCCACAGTGTACGTTACATAGTACTGTCACCCCTCGCTGGGTTATATTTGGCTTCCAGGAAGCCAGACTTCCTCTTCTCTTTTAAAGCGGTCTTTAGGAACAGCTCTCTGTGCTTTCTGAAGGACATTGGCCACTTTTTCATACATTTTCTGTCTACTCCATCTATCTGACCTTTTTCAGAGGAATTTGTGGAAATCATCAATCATTCAAGCAAAAAGAAGAAGAAGAAGAAGAAGAAGAAGAAGAAGAAAGTGCTCCTAGCTCAAGAGATGAATCTGTGCTGTCTACTTATAATAGACAACTTAGCAAATAATTACACAAGAACTGGACTGAAAATTAATGCTAACAGTTCACCGACTCCAAATTTGAAATTTTATGATTTGAATGGTTTTTAATATGTATGGCAAAGGTAAGGTGAGACATACAGCAGGTATCTGTAAAATACAGTCAAGAGCAGTGGGCGAAGAGGACTCAATGGCAGAGCTCGGAGAGGTCAACTTAAGTGCATTTATTTACAGTGAAACACCCAGGTGATGTTACAAGTTGTGATGGGGAAACAGGGGCTCCTGGGATGCAAGGATCAGGGGCATCCAAATAATCCAAACTCTCCTCACTCAGCTCAGGCACTCTCTCCAAGCAATCCAGGGAGGGGGAATTCCAGGGAATGTCTGTATACAAAGGAAAGAACAGGGGGCAGGCAAAGAGCACACGCCACACTAAAGAGCTGAGGCTTTACTAACAGCATAGTTGAACAGTCTAGCAAAGAACAAAGCTCAGCCACTCGCCTCCTGATGAGCTCATCTGGAGCAGGTGATTGACTGTTGCAGGTGTGTTCAGCCAGAGGTGGGAACCCGTGATGAGTCCCACCCATGAACACAGACACACAAGCACAGAGAGAGGAGAGGGAGACAGAGAGTAAACAAAGCCTGCAGCAGGCAGCTCAGGAGGACTGAGGGACGATGACACGGTGAGACTGTTTGGTTTAGGGCTACATTTCAGCCGGAGCTGTTGGGGATCTTGTCAAAATCCATCTTGAGCAAAAGGCAGCCAACATGGAAAGAAGAGCTTTGAATGTCCTCCAAGGAGTCTGGAGAAATATTTACTTCACCTGCTACCCTCCTGCTGATCGTCCCATAATCACCCCAGTGTGTATAAATAGTCCTGTCTGCCTCCTTGTCCTAGTCATACTGTTTCTATATTGTTGAAATCTAGTACACATTGTCATGCCTCTCTCAGTAAGGTTGTAATGATCATTGCAAATCTACCTGCATCCTCCCAAATAGCAAACACTAGCTTAATGTTGTGCATATGGTAAACATAGAAAAACACAACAAATATCAGCATGTTAGTATTGCTCTTGTGAACGTGTGTGAGTAGTCTGTTCCCCCAAACTAATAAAAATGCTCAGAGTGCCCCTTTAAAATTAAAAAATGCACGCGAAGCTCTCAATTTACCGGTCGATCTACGTCCCTACCCTCACCTATGGCCACGAGCTGTGGGTAGTGACCGAAAGAACGAGATCGCGGATACAAGCGGCAGAAATGAGCTTCCTCCGAAGGGTGGCTGGCCTCTCCCTTAGAGATAGGGTGAGAAGTTCGGCCAACCGGGAGGGGCTCAGAGTAGAGCAGCTGCTGCTCCACATCGAAAGGAGCCAGCTGAGGTGGTTCGGGCATCTGACAAGGATGCCTCCTGGGCGCCTCCTGGGTGAGGTGTTCAGGGCATGTCCCACCGGGAGGAGGCCCCGGGGCAGACCCAGGACACGCTGGAGAGATTATATCTCTCGGCTGGCCTGGGAACGCCTTGGTATTCCCCCGGATAAGCTGGAGGAGGTGGCTGGGGAGAGGGAGGTCTGGGCCTCTTTGCTTAGGCTGCTGCCCCCGCGACCCGGCCTCGGATAAAGCGGATGAAGATGGATGGACGCTGAGATACCAGGTATCACATTAAAGCTACATTTAAACCACAAAGCTTTAATCTGCCAAGCCCAACATTGTAATTAAAGCATTTTAATGAGGGGTCCAGACACTTGGCATAACTGAATGTGTCCATCTTTTTGTTGACCGACTTTCATGAAGTTCATGTTGGTAGTTTTTGCATTGCGATGAGTACAAACAGAATAACAATTTTAAACGAAGGGAATCCTTTTGTGGTATTATGAGGGATTACATAACATCGCAATTAATATTTCATCTACTTATTTCTGAAAACATATCTGTCTGATATGTTTGTAAACTTTTATCCTTATCTTTCCTTTGTTTTCAGCATTTGCTCTTTTCTGGCTTCTCTCAACCACCCTTCCTGCAGAGTTTTTCAGAGAACCTCAGCTGTTATTTTAAGAAAATACCACCCAAATCTGTCCTTGAGGGAAAGGCATGACCTCACATTCATCCCCTGAGAGGGAAATTACCATGAACTGTCTGTCCTTCCTATTAGACCTTCTTCAGTCTACAAGGATTCCCATGTAATTGGGCCTCCCAGCGGATGTTAATATATCACCAGTGAATCTGCAGCCTGACCTTTGACTCTGAGATATTGCAGACAAGCCAAGCAGCAGGGAGAGAGCAGAAACACACTCTGAGCAGGTGAGGTGGATCAAAGGTTTTAGTCTTCTGCTTTTAGATTCAAAAAATCTACAATACTACCAGAAGTACTAGAGGGATTGTTTTACAAAATACCTTTGGTTTTCAAATTCTGTTTTGCAGCCAGCAATTGTGACAGGCTCACTGTTTTCACGGGATCCTCTGTCCTGCTTGCGTTGATTTTCTAAGCAGACGTCATCGTGATGGAGACACAGCAAACGGCTGGAAGTTTTCCTGCGCTGAGCCAAACCACTGTCACAGCAAGTATAACAGGTACAAGTGTTTGGTCTCAGCTGACCGTAAGGTTCAAAGTTAATAATGTCAGTAAAGAGTGCTCCCTCCAGAATGACGCAAAGCTGCATGAAAGGCTAACAATGCAAAGCGTGGATGTGCTTAGACTGTAAGCAAAGGCATATTTTACTGCTGTTCAGTTGCAGTGTGTGCTAAACGCCTCTGACTGAGTCTGGCTCTGGATCTATTTTCATCCAGGCTCTTCAAACTGTTTCCTCTAATCGCTGCACATTTGAAGCAGATACATAAAGCCTCAGAAGTTATCTTCAGCTTTCACATCAGCTGCCCAGGTGAACTCCCTTCTGCTTGCTTATTTTTCCACTGGCATTGCATGTTGTGGCACACAGAGCTCATTTCCAGCTGGGCTATTTTGGGCTCAGCTGCCAAGATTCTGATCTTTATGGGATTTTAAAACTAAGCACCAGGAATAAACCTTTAAGTAAAATGAAAATCTTATGAGCTTTTAAAAACAGACTAGCAGTTCTGCCAAAGAGCCACTATTTACTTTAAGTTAGTGGGTCTAAATTGCACTTTCCATGCATAATATAAACAGCGCTGACAATATCACAGTATGTTTGGCTGTTAGTCCTAGCACAGTGAGTTTGTTGAGATTTGATGGGAACTGAAAGCTTTTGCAGGTAACGCTTTGTTTTGTTCTTCTGTTATGTCCTGTTCCAGCTGTGGGAGAAAAATATGAGCTTACACGGTGGCTGTAAATCATGTGGCACATTTCCAGCTGCAAGAAGCTTTCATGTGAAGCGGATAAATGTCTGTTTATGAGGTGTAAATTTCAACAGTTTAGGCGTTTCCATTTGCAAAGCAGCTGTGTGGTCAGCAAAATGACGGACTGTCAGAGGAACTTTAATCTCCGACAGTAGATATTACATAATCTTTTTTAGAGACGTCTTTGACACATTAACTGCCATCAAGAGCAATCATGATTTTATGAGAATATGATCACTTTAGACTGTAGCTCTCAAATAAAACCCACAGCCACTTTATAAGGTACACCTCTTTAACTGTTCATTAACACATATCTATTCAGCCAATCACATGGCAGCAGCTCGGTGCATTTTGGCAAGTAGACATGATCAAAATGAACTGCTGAGACTCAAACCGAGCATTAGAATCAAGCAGAAAGGTGACCTATGCAACTTTGAATGTTGGCGCCAGATAGTCTGAATAATTCAGAAACTGCGTATCTACTGGGATTTTTCCCATATGGCTTTCTCTGGAAAGGAGAAAATATCCATACAGCGGCAGTTCTGAGCAAAAGGGTCTTGCTGATGACAGAGGTCAGAGGAGACTGGTCAGATGCAAAGGGAGCCAAAAGCAGACTCCAAAGGCAGGCGGGAATAAAACACAAAGCACTTGAATGATGGCTAGTTTGCGATCCAAAATTAAAATCTGTGAAAGAAAAACAAATGTAATCCAATTTACTGCCAATAAATGGGAGAAGACAACAGAGACGCAAAGACAAAAAGCAAAAGGAAGGCAGCGCAATAAATACACAAAGGGTTCATTTGAGGAAATAGAAACGGGGGAAATGAGACAGCTGAAACCGACATGAATAATGACACAAAGGACGTGAAACTAAACGCAAGGACACAGGAGACAAATGCATACACACAATAACTTTACACTAAAGGAAACACAAGAAACTCTTTTTTTTTAACTAAGAGCATGAAAATAACTAACAAATCTTCTAAATAATCACAACATTGGGAAAAAACTCAAATAAAGAAAGCTTGTTACATAGTTGCGTACAGTAGCTTGTTACAACCAAGCTACTGTACGCAGAAGAGCTCTGAACTTACAGTAGCAGACCACACCTTGGAGCCAAGAGCAGGAAACTGAACCACAGTTCACACAGGTTCACCAAAAACAGACAACACAAGACTGGAAAAGCATTGCCTGGTTTGATGAGTGTCAGTTTCTGTTGTTCACATGATAGGGTCAACATTTTGCATAAACAACATGAAAACATGGGGCAAACCTGCCTTATATCAACAGTTCAGGCTGCTGAACAGCTCGTTGATGTGATGGTGTGGGGGGGTATTTTCTTGGCACACTTTGGGCCCCTTATTACCAACTGAGCATCGTTAAACAGCCACAGCTTACCTGAGTATTGCTGCTGACCATGTCCATCCCTTTATAACTACAGGGTACAATGATGGATTTATGATCTTAGACTGGTTTCTTGAACACGACAATGAGTTCTTGGTACTCAAATGGGCTCCACAGTCAGCACAACATTGCTACAACTGACCTAAAGCAGCTCTGCATCTTTTGTAGTTAATATTTTCTAGACAAAGTGCTTTACAGTTTCAAATAAAACACAAGGCACAGAAAATCACAAGTTTTAAAGCCATGTGAGTTGCAGCTGATCTGGAACAAAAGCAATTTCTGAATAAATTTGCAATTAAGATTTTCGAGAAATGCAATCTCAGTGATTCTGACTTTAATCAGAAGAAAACTATGTCTTAAATTAAAGTATCTGCCAAGTTGCGAAATATTCCAAGACTTTCACTCATTCGAAGCATGATTCAAAGCTCTTGGGAAAAGATTCCGGTCTACGTTATCAAACACTGCTTAAGTCAGAAGCGGCTAAGAGCAGAAGAGCAAGTGTGATTAAAAAGATGTCGGACCCTGAAGTGAATATTGGATTTCATGGGCTGTAAAGTCCAAAGCATTCACAGATGTCTGTTATCTGAGCCAACAGAAGCAACATATTTCTAAGTTCTGATCTTATCCAGTTCTCTTTTTTTTAACGATGCTATGACTGCTCAGCACTGGTATTTTCCTACGGTGTAAATCAAAGTACGACAGCCTGTGTTAGCTGGGAAATTGTTACCAAGCACCCCGATGAAGGCCACAAGTTGAAACGGGCTGGTCAAGCAGCAAAGTTTATACCACGAGTGTTGCAGGAGCTTCGACTTCTTTAGAGGACCAAAACTACCAAATTCTCACAAGAAAACTATAAATCAGAACTGATAAGTTCATGAAGTGTGACACAGATTGGTAGTTCAACTTTTATTTGCCAGTGTAGCTATAACATCTAAATGTCATCCACTGTAGCCGTTTATAGCTGGAATGTGTGTCTTCAAATGAACACATAGAAATAAAAAATTAATATAGAAGACTTGCACACAAGCTGGTGAAGTGAAAGCTCCTTATTGATTTGATATGTAAAGAAACCCAACGCACCTTTCCTAGAGGCCTGAGCATGTCAGTGCAGGGGTTGATCTGACCGTGTCAGCAGAAATAGTCCATTGACAACAACAGAGAGGTGAGGCATTTCTATACCAACGGCAGTGAAAGCTACCTGGACAATTCTGCTAACACGCTTCCTGTTTAGTTGTGATGCACTTTGTGATCTTTGTCTCAAAAGGTCATATAGAAATAAAATTTTACTTATTTATATTGCTTAATTTATGTCACCCATAGGGCATGAGTGGAGACTGAGTGGAGAGTCAGTCATGTGCTATGGGCTTCACGGTCACCAAATGTCAGCCCAGCTAGACACTGGGCAGGTTTCTGGGCTGATCTTTTGAGAAAAATATCCTGCAGTCCAGCATCAAATCAAGCCATCAGATAGCTGCGGCTCCCTAAGCCTGGTTCTGCCAGAGGTTAAAAGGGAGTTTTTCCTTCCCACTGTCGCCAAGGGCTTGTTAGAAGGGTCATCAACTGCTTTGGGTTTTCTCTGTATTATTGTCGATTGTTTACTTTAACATATAAAACACATTGAGGCAACTGTTGTTGTGATTTGGAACTATAGAAATAAAACTGAAATGAGCTGAATTGTGTTGATTTCCCTTTAATTTGTTGCCAGTCTGTAGCTTTGTGTCGGTCTGTTTGTGTTCACCTTCGAACTAAACAGTGACTAAAATCCCGTAAAACTGTTACGTGACGCAAATGAAGCCGTTTAGGAGTCGACCTTTGCTACAGTCACACTTTTGCATTATTGCTAAATTACCTGTTTCATGTCGGGAAATGGATTGAAACACTGACTCGGCATCAGTTAGATGCTTGCTCTGCAGTTTGCTTACACACAAGGAACGCCCTGTGTACACATACGCATAGTTTTAGATACATACACACAAATATTTACTCATATAAACCACAAATACTGCAATCTTTGTAAACACATGATTTGAAGGCGTGCGGACATCAAATACACAAATACACATAGGTTTTAGTGAAATTGTGACACACAAACATTATCCTAAATCCGTTAATTAACCAAAATATACACATGTAAGAATTTCTGTGCTCTCACACAAATTCATCCTCATAATAATTTGACCCTTTATGTCCTCTCTTCGTGGTTCCCAGGGGCTACCATGGTATCCATGGATACTATGTCTCGCTTCCACGGGGAAGGAGTTCGCTACAAAGCCAAGCTGATTGGCATGGACCCAGTACCCGACGCCCTCGGAGAAAAGATGTGCAGAGACTCCATGATGAAACTAAAGGTAGTCCACCGCCAAAGTAAACTGACTTCTGTCTGCTCTTGATTAAACTGGTTGATTTCCTGTAAGATCAATCTTCATTTTTTCACTTTATCAGAGAAAAAAATCAAAGATAAACACCAGACGTTTAATATTTCATGACTGCTGAGATTAATGTTATCATTTGGAGGTACTTGTATTTCACAGACCAATATTTTTTTAAGCATCACAGCAAAAGTATTTAAAAGCTACGTCAAGATCTGGGAGGATATATTTTTTCTGTCCTTCTGTCCATTTCGGTCAGCGCTCAGATGTCTCAATATCTAATGGAGGATTTGCATGAAAGTTATCACAGACATTTTTGGTTCCAAGATAAAAATGAAAAATAAGAAAGTCCTTGTTGTCTTGTGGTGACCCTTCCATCTAAAAAGAAAGGAATAAATCTTTAAAGTAAGTTAGGTGACAAGCAACAGAAAAGAAAATCATGTGCTATACTGTACTTAAAGATCCCAATCTTAAGTATTCAGATTCAGTAGTGTTGACAGTTAGAACTTACTTTCTGTCTTCTGTTTTAGTTTTTTAACCATAGACTGTATATAAAAGAAGGCCAAAGCCACTACACCGTTTGGTTTACTGACTCCGTTTTTGACTTGAGCTCTGCAGGTCATTATAAAGATCTGCCTTGCTTTTAAAGTGAAAACAAAACATCACATGTGTTAAGGTTAATTTACACCTCAGAGCCCTACTCTAAAAAACTGTCACAGCGAAAGAAAAGACACTAAACTAGCAGTTCAATTACAACTCAAACATTACATTACATTACATATAACATTACAGCTAACAAAGGCAGCTAGCCAACAAAGAAGAGCCACTCAGTGCTTCAGAGACAGAGAGTGAAAGTGGACAGTGTATCCATTTTTTTGTTTATTAATATAAAACCCATCTGTGAGGCCGGGGGCAGTACAGAAAGGACTCCCTTAGACTGCTTTTTAGTTTCAGTTTCCTTGTTTTCCACTGAGATATCAGTGTTATTAGTTAGCTAAATGTAAGTCTTTTAGCAGCAACACATCTGTACTGGCATGTGACGGTGCTGCACAGGCTCTAAAAACTAACTTTAACCACTTAAATCCAGCTCCATGCAGAGTGTTAAATCTATGGTTATTTTTAGAGGAAGCCTCTGTGATGTAAGTTAACACGTATTGTTTCATGCACATTTTTTATGCACTGTCTATGATATGAGTCATACGTAGGAAAAGCTCCTGATTGCTGTTTGTTTCAGTGGAAGAGCATGCATCAGTGAGTTCAGATCTTAAAGTTTTTCTTTGTGTTTGAGTTTATTTGCTAACTACAAGGTTTTAAATACTCACAGACTGCAGACTGAAAACTGTCAGAAACAGACTCGATGTGTAGTTTTTGGACCTTTGTAGACCTTTCTGATGGCATTTGAATTTGACAAAGCATTATTATTAAATATTTTTTAAAAAGAAACTCTTCCTTAACACAGTTTTAACTCTATGTTTGATGAATGAGCAGTGTCTTTGTTTTTTCAGAAAGAAAATGAGTTGTGGGAACATTCCTGCTGTGGAAAAATGGCTTGTAATGCCTCTGACATCCTGTTGACTCCTGACGTGTTCTTCTAATCTCAAAGGACTTTGCATGATGCAGTGAGAGTTTGTTTGGAGAAGCGCACCACAGCTTTTGTAAAAAGTCAAAAAAGGGGGGAAACAATAATAAACGATAAACAGACACGGTCCACGGGGAACGGACAGAGCGAGGTCACAATCACTCAAAATTGTAATCACACTTGTGCGATCTGTCAAGACCGTCAGTGTCAGCATGCATCTAATGTAGTGTGAATAACTTTAAACTGCAATCAGCGATCACACACACACTGCTTTGAATATAAATGTTTATACCATACACAATACATTACAACACAGTTAGAAGAAACACACTACAGCACTGGTGTGAGTCACCGATCGCAGTCACAGGAAGGACATCATAGTAACGAGTATAAAAATACAGACGGCAGGAGCCAAACCACAAATCACTCAGCAAATAGAATCAAAGAGTGAACTTTGTGCAGGTGACTGTGGAGTAGCTCAGGATGTGTTTGACACAGATCTGACTGCTGTGAAGGCCAATTCAGGGTCTCTGGGTGATTGTTTGATAGCAACTGCAGAATCGCAGCTTTGCATAGGAATAATGTAAGCTGTGTACAGTACTGTGCAAAGGTCTCGAGCCATGCCTGATGTTTGTCAAGACCAGTTTTAAAAAACCGCGAGAACATCTGGCTGCTTGGAAGTGTGACTCAAGACTTTTGCACGGTATACTTGTTGCATGTTTTGAGACCTATATATTTTATACAATTTAAATATAATAATTTATCAATAAAATGTGTATAATGCTGAGAAGAGGACACCTTTATGAAATATAATATAAAAAGCAACCTGCGAAAACCACCCAAACCACACACTCAGCAATAGCAAAGACACAGCTTCCAGTAGGAAAAAGTGCTTAGAAAACCTACCCAGATCGATTGGGACTGAAACAGATCCACTGCCAATGTTTTTGTGGCTGTAAATCATGGATTAAAACAATTTCACAAAGTAAACCATCAAAGAAAGCACTTGCTTTTTTGTTAGCAGCAATGATCTGTACATCCTGGTTTGTAAGAGGTCCTTTCAGCAGACCACTTCTGGCTGCAGATACAATGTTCCCTCCGGCTGTCCCGGCATGCTTACTGGTGGTGTTACATCAATCGTAGACACAATGACTGTGAAATATGTCAGAACTGTTCTGTCGGTTAATTCGTTTAGCTTTACTCCTTAATGTGAGATTCATCTCGCTTTTTATGTGTGCTCTGACTTATCTCATTGGAATATATGTCTGTCATTTCATGTTTACTTCTTATTCAGCTCACCTGTGCTGTGCTGTTGTGTGAATGTGTGTGTGCTAAAGGGCTTTGAGGTAGCAGGAAGGAAACAGGGAATCCACAAGAGGAGAATTTGGTTGAAAATTTCCTCCAGTGGCTTGAAAATTCTGGATGAAAGGACCGGGGTGAGTCAAGCAAGGGATTTCCCAACATGTGTTGTGTTGTCCTCAAATTGTAGCGCCCCCTTTAGGTTGATAGTTAGTCTTAAAATGACTGTGATTCTTCAGTGGACAGTTCATGCTTGGATTGCATAATAAAAGTATTTTATTACACTGCAGTTTATTTTCCAAAACTGGAAAATCTTAAGAGGTGGAGATGATATTTACACAAGTGCTGAGGATCAGTATCATAAAGCTGTTCTTATTTTGGTGGTTAGAGTTTCTTGTATAATAAATAAAAGATAAATCCTCATTTCAGGCTGTTCTTCACGACCATGAGAGGAGCAGGATCAGCTCTTTGACCAAAGATGAGTCTGACCCCAGAGCTCTGGCTTACATCTACCAGCATCAAGACAACTACATCCTCTTCTACATCAAGATGGCTAACCTGGTAACGAAACACAGTACTAAAGCAGAAACAGGTGGTGTTATTAAATACTGCTAATATTAATGCTAATACTGCTAATACTGCCACATAACATATAAACATTTAATAGATTATTATATAAAAATGATTTAATAAGTCATTTATTAGCAAAAATGTTTACTATAACTCCTCCAGTGGGCACATATAGCAAGTATAGTTGTTTAAGCACATAAAAAAATACTGAGCCACCGCAATGCAATTTAATGCTGACATGATTTATCAGCATTATTTAACTTCATTTAACCATCAAACCATCCATTCTCTTCAGCTTATCAGGGTCACAGGGGGGCTGGACCCTATCGCAGCTGTGAGAGGTGGGGTACAGAATGGACCAGTAACCTTCTGATATATTAAAAAAATTAGATGAAATTCAAATGAATTCAATTTTATTTATACAGCGCCAAATCACAACAACAGTCGCCTCAAGGTGCTTTATATTGTAAGGTAGACCCTACAATAATACATACAGAGAAAAACCCAAGAATCATATGACTCCTATGAGCAAGCGCTTTGGCGACAGTGGGAAGGAAAAATTGCCTTTAAACAGGAAGAAACCTCCAGCAGAGCCAGGCTCAATGAAAATATACATTTTCATGCAGGAGGCATTTTTTTGCAATTTACTGCTCACAGTAGCAGTGCATGTTTGACAGATTCAGTCTGGACGGAGGAGAGAAACCTCAATTTCTGTGCAGTGTATTTATCTGTGTAGCATTAAAGTTCATTCTAAATAAATACAGTTAGCTTGCTCGAGCAGCATTTACGGAATATTTCAAAATTCAGACTAATGGTGTCAAAGCCTGAACTTGAGATGATTATTCATGCTTTTATTTCCTCCTGTTTAGACTACTATAGTTGTGTCTTTTTACTTGTTTTTTTTTTTTCTTTTTTAGCTTCTCTTTTCTTTTCTCTTTTTTTTTTTTCGCAATGGGGCATCACACGCTGAGAGGCGTTTTTTCCATGACATGCAAACAAATAGGGTTTGTTTTGGTAAGCCCTCTGAGACTACTGTTCTGCTGTCTGCAGTCAGTCAAAGTCTTTATTGTGTGCAGCAATTTAACCACTAGTTGTGTTTATGTTAATGTTGGGTATTGTATGAAAACATGTCAGTTGATGATGAAATGCTTTAATTTAAGGGAGTTCATTTTGGGGGGATTCAAATTTAAAAGACAAAATGTTAAGAAGCACTAAAGAAATTGTCATGCATATCTACTTGTGATTTCTTCAGTACAGAGAAACCTTTGTGTTCACATGTTGTGGTGCTCAAGGGCAGGGAAAAGAGATAATTTACTGATACATATACATATGTAATACTGTGAAAAACTCTTGAGCCACCCTTGATTTCTTCATATTTTGTTGAAGAAATCAAGGGTGGTTTGGGGCAATAGCTCCTCAGGCTGTAGAAAAGTCTTTTAAAGATTTTCTTTGGACATTGGCTGCTTTTCCACTTATTTGCAGTCCAGCCTGTGTGCCTGAACAATGTCAGATTATTTATTCTGTTTGTTTGTTTGATCATAAGTTATAGAACTTATGTCTACACACAGCAAACAATATAGAAAGTACCGATTTTAATTTTTTTTTTTTTTTTTTTTTTTTTTTTTTTTTTTTTTTGCCTGTCCTGTTTGGCTCTTTTGCCATCAGAATTGTTGTCTAAAGGCAAAGAAAGATGCCCAACGGATTTACTTTACCAAATTGACCATCCCAGCCTTGCCGTAATGGTCCATTTGATTCACCTTTTATTGTTTCTTTTATTTTCACTTACTGAATACGGGACAGACTTGACTGGGGGAAAGAAGGGGAGAAAGAAAGAGGGAAAGAGAAACAGCTGAGAAGAGGGACGGGGGAGAAGGGCAAAAGACAAAAACCAACAGAATGGGCAGAGAAGAAAAAAATGCATATATCAATCACCTGGGTCACCTGCTGAGAAAGAAAAAAGAAAACAAGCAGAAGAGAACAAGAGCAACAGAACAAACAACATCACAATGATATATGGGAATATGACAGCAAATACCAAATATTAAACATCATTGTGCAGCACATAAGATCAACAGAACACAGTGTGCTTTGAGGTAGGAGCCAAAAAGGGTGTAGTTTGTGGGTGTGATCACCCATGTGTACACCTGTGAGCATGGACGCGCTTGTTTTTTGTTTTTTAAAAGGTTCCTTCTTGTAATAATCTGCTAGAGGGTGTGGGGGGGCCACAGCCCCGTCCTCCAGGGCATGAAGCAGGTATGGAGGAGATCAAAACTCCAGACATCCAGAGGCCCCCAGAACACAAGAGACCAAGGAAGACCAACAGAGGGGCAGCTGCGCCACTGTCCCAGAAAGAGCTGAGGAGAGTCCCAGATGAGGGCTCACTCAGCAGCTGCGGAGCAGAAGCCAGGGGGAGTTGCAGTGCCTCCTCTGCACCCTGGTGACATACCCCTACTCCAAGGTCCTGCATGTGTGGGTGGTTGTGGTGGAGCGGGAAGAGGGAGGCAGCTGGAGATGGGGAGGGAAGGAAGGGAGGGGCAAGTGACCCCTCCCTGGGGCCAGCTCCCCCGCTGACCCCAGTAGGCACCCCCATACTCCACGACCCGCCAGGGAAAGGGGGCCCAGGCCCATCCAGACCGGGCCCAGTGCAGCAGCGCCTCCCGGCCCCACAGAGCCTGGGACAGTCCACCCAACCCCACCACAGAGAAAACTGCACCCACCCCACCATCCACTCATCTTCCAGACTACATAAGACAATAAACACCCAGGCTGAGATCTTCCTCCACCTCTCCTGTATCTCCCCCTCCTGCAGAGGGAGCTCCTGAGGAGAGGAAAGCTCCTGCAAGATGTGACAATCTCCCCCACCAGTTGAAGAGCCCCCCAGGTGGCTCGATGCACCGGCGGCACCCTGCTCCAGGGCTGGGCCCCCATGCACCCACCCGCCCACAACCCCAGCAACACACCAACCAGGACCCAAGCCCCCGAGGCCCGGTCCGGGTCCCAGCCCAGAGACGGAGCGCCCCCAGAACCTCACGCCCATCCCGGACCCACCCAGGGGCAGCCAGGCTACCAGGTCAGTAACCCACGTCCGTCAGCACAGACCCTCCCCTAGCCCCGCTGCACGCAGCCGCGAGGAAACAGTCACCTGAGAGCCAACAGAGCCCCTAACCGGACATGACCGCTACCCCGGGTTGAGCCCCCCAAGGAAGATGCCTCCGGGGAACCCCCCGACGCCCTAAGCCTGTCCCTACCCCCACACCAATCACAACAGTGAAGGCGGGACCAAACTATGACCCCCCACCCCCACTAGGTGATGGAGCTGATCAAAGGAGCCCAGAGCGATTGATCTGATGTGGTGGCAGAGGCTGTATCAAGACTAATGTAATCTAATAGATAATTTCTATATTGGTTAGAATTAAGATTATTTTTATTTTTCCAGTTCATGAGGACTGTTTTCTTGGCTATGCATAGGGCAGTGAAAACCATATGGGCTATATTCTTTTCTGAAGTGACATTATCTAAGCTGCCCAACAAACACACTAAGGGTGAAGTTTGAATGTTACATTTCAGACACTTTGATAAGTCTTCACATATCTCGCGCCAAAACTTCTGAACTGGTGGACAGAACCAAAGAGCGTGGATATAATTGTCCGGTGAATTGGTTTGGCAGTGTGAGCAGTTGTTGGTAGACGTAAAGCCCATCTTGAACATCCGATGACCTGTATAGTGCACTCTATGTAATATTTTGTATTGAATTAATTGAAGACTGGGATTTCTAATTAGATGAAAGGTTTTTAAGCAAATCTGAGACCAGAAGTTTAGGTCTAAGTTAACTGATAAATCCGCTTCCCATTTTGCAATAGGAAGTGATATTGATTCATCTGTTTTAGAAAGCATTCTGTATATTTTGGATAGTAATTTGGGGGTTTTAAGAGTAAGAAATTGAACCACACTTGGTGGTGTTTGTAGTTCAACTTGACCCGGTTTAAATTTCTTTTTTACTATGGATTTAATTTGTTGATATTCTAAAAATCTTTTCTTGTTGATCCCATATTTTGTAACTAGTCCGTCAAATGAAATAAATTCTGTTCCTTCTAGTATATGTTCTAAATATTTGATTCCTTTACCACTCCAATCTGAAAAGTTTATCATATTATTGTTTTGTAATATGTCAGGGTTGTTCCAGATAGGTGTACGTTTGCATGGGATTAATGAAGACGCCGTCAATTTTAGAAACTCCCACCATGCTGTCAGAGAAGAGCTGATGTTGATGCTTTTAAAGCATTCATGTCGTTGGATGTTTGAGCTGATAAATGGTAGGTCTGAGATCTCTAGATTATTGCAAAGTGCTTGTTCTACATCTAGCCAAGGTTCATCTAAGAGGGTGTGTTTTAGCCATCCTGAGATAAACTGAAGCCTGTTGGCTAAGAAGTAGTGCTGAAAGTTAGGCAGTTCTAGTCCTCCTTTATCCTTGGTCTTTTGTAGTGTTTTTAAGCTTATACGTGGGGGTTTATTTTTCCAAAGGAATTTGGACATACATGAATCTAGCGATCTGAACCAATCTTGTGGCGGTTTAGTTGGGATCATTGAGAATAAATAATTTATTTTTGGTAAGACCATCATTTTTATAGCGGCAACCCTTCCCATGAGTGATATGGGTAGACATTTCCATCTAGCCAGATCATCTTCTACCTTCTTTAAAAGTGGGATATGGTTTAATTTAGTTAGATCTGCAAGCTTGGGAGAAACATTAATACCTAAATATTTTATATTTCCCGATTGCAGTGGTGTAGAAGAGGAATTATGGAAGGAGCAATTAATCGGTAGGACTGTAGATTTTGACCAGTTAATTGAGTAATCTGATATTCTTGCAAAAGAGTTTATCAATTCAATCAATTCTTTTTACTTGTTTTAACAAATCAGCCTTAAATCGTCTTCAGACTGTGCAGAATGCTGCAGCCCGTCTCTTAACAGGCACCAAGAGAAGATCTCATATTACTCCAGTTTTAGCCTCCCTTCACTGGTTGCCTGTAAGTTTTAGGTTTCATTTTAAAATTTTAGTTCTAACCTTTAGGGCCCTACATGGTCAAGCTCCCCAATATTTATCTGACCTGCTGAAACCACATTCATCTTCTCGAGCTTTAAGCTCATTAGATGAGAGACTGCTGGTGGTACCGCGCACTCGTTTTAACCCTCTTGAGGCAGGCGTTGCCGATTTGCAACAGTTAAAAACTAACAACCTGATTACCCCACAAACATATTTTATGAGGTTTTTTTTACTCAGAAGTACCACTGCAGGACTTGGTTGTGCATTAGCAACAAAAAGTTTAATTTGAGCCTGAGAGGGTTAAAACTCGTGGTGATCGTGCCTTTCAGACTTTGGCACCACGGTTGTGGAATTCTCTTCCACTGTCTCTACGCTGCACGTACTCCATTGATTCTTTTAAAAAAAACAGCTTAAGACATTTTTATTTAGAAAAGCATTTGAATAATTTCCTCCTTTGTTTTTTTATTGTTTTATTGTATTACATTGCTGTTTTATTTACTGTTACATTGTTTTATATTTCCATTTCTTGTGTTGTAAAGCACTTTGTGATTTTTATCTGTGAAAAGCGCTATATAAATACATTTTACTTACTTACTTACATTCTCCTCAAAACAGGCATGCAAAGCAAACTTTAAAAAGCCAGCTCATCGTGAACGAGAATGATTGTCACTATAGTTTGTTTTGCATGTGGCTGCATTGGCCTGTTAAGAGTTTGCACAGCAGTAAGATGTTTTATCTGTGTCTCTCAGGCACATCCAGTGTTCCTCGACATCCAGGAAGTTTGTCAGCATGTGGACCGAGAGATCTCGCAGCAGCCTGCAGAGACACCAACACAAGTCAGAAAGAAGTTTTTTTTTTGTCCCTGTGCTTTTGGTTGGTTTATTTGTTAGCTTTCACTCACCACTGTTGGTTTTTTTTTCTGTTTTAGGGCGCTTCTTTACTGGTTCTACACAAGAGCTCAGCAGCAGAGGTTCATTATTTTTAATCATCTTCACTTTTTCTAAATGAAGGTGATCCCAAATTTAAACAAAATATTTCTGTGTTTTTATACATGGACTTGCTTACTTTACAGGAACCAGCTCTTGAAGATCTGTTCAGCCCACAGCCAGATGTTTCATCACAGCAGACAAAGCAGGTATAAAACAACAATACAAGTTTTTATGTGAGATAACAGCCATATTTCACATGAAATAGCTGACAAAAGCAAGTGTCCAAAGTTGGGTTGAAATGGTAGGAGGCTAAGCAGCAGTGTCTCCCAGTTTCTGATTTTTCCCAGGGGATCCTGAAGTTGTCCCAGATTAGATATGCGATCTCTCCAGTTGATTGTGGTTTTACCCTGGGGTCTCCAAACCTCCAAAGGGAGGCTTGTCCGAACTCCTCGTCCCCTCTCTCAGGCTGAGCGCAGCCTGCCTGAGGAGGAAAGTCATTTTAGACACTTGGGTTCATGACCTTACTCTTTTAGTTATTCGTGACTATTTTTAGTTTGGTTTATATTATTTTCACAGTTAGTTTCTTTAATAAATTGTGATTTTATAGTGCTATATGTATACATCTTTCTTGTATACTTGTATATGATATTATTTGTATATTATACTTTTACAGGTGCTCACTGTGTTTAAGTTTAACTTTTTAACTAAAGTCTAGCTTTGATCCTAATTAATAATTTTTTTCACCCCCAGTGTCACTTATTAGTTTAGTTGTAGCTCATTATAATAGCTTTGGTGCAGCATTATGGAATCTCGCAAAATAAGACGATTGTAATACAACTACACTTCTGTCTCCTCACTTTTAGGTAACATGTAGGTGAGAATTTATATTTTATTCTCTCCTTGTTTCTGCCAGCAGCCCTCATCCACCAATGAGCTGATGGAAGTGTTTTCGACCCCACTGGGGGAGCCTCTGGCACAAACTCAGATCCCAGGTATCAGTAAACATAAGGACGCGTTCCTCTTAAAAACAGCAGATTTGTAATAACAGTACACCTCATAGTGTAGCGCTATTTGAAAAACAAAAACTATTTTTCTCCTCCGTCAGAGCCTCCACAGCAACAGCAAGTGCTCTCCAGCTCGCAGATTCTCTCTATGTTCCCCACACATCCTGTAGGTGGCTCTCCATACTCATCTCCCACATACCCTCCAGCCAGCATGCCTTGGGGCCAGCAGGCGCTTCCAGGAAACCAGTGGGCGGCCCCGTGGCCCACTGCGCCTGGCAACATTTCACCATGGGCACCACCAGGTGTCACAGTAGCCCCTACATTAAGCCAGGCTCCCAGCATGGCCAACCCTGTGCCCGGTTTCATGATGGGAGGAAACGCAGCCCCTACGCCCTCTGGTGTTAACAGCTACTTCACCCCTTTAAACTCCTTAAACTCCACCCCTATAGGAACAACAGCAGCGCCACTGTCAGTGTCCTCACCCTTGGAGAACCCCTCCCTCCTTTGAAATGAGTGTAGAAATATGAATTTATTGAGTTCATGTTTTGTTTTTAGAATTTTTAGTAAAAGAAAACACCACTACACACCTACAATGAAGCTCTAAATTATAGCACCAATATTCTTATATCATTCATTTTCTTATATATTTAACTACTTCAAGGGCTGCCATGAGATGAGAGGTGGAGAGGTTTCAAGTCCTTCACAGGGGCTAACAGAGATAGACAGACAACAGTTCGTGCTCATATCCACACCTACGGCTGATTTAGAGTCACCTGTAAACCTAAACCGACTCTAGAAGCCAGAGAGCCCATAGAGAACCACACAGGCACGACCATGAGCACGCAAACGCTACTCAGAAAGCCCCCAGACTGAGCCTGAATCCTCTTGCTGTGAGCCAACAGTGTTGACTCATTTGCCAATATTGTAAACTGAAGTACAGTTATGGTACAAAGTTTACATCCACTCAGCATGGGCATGAATATTGTGGTAATTTGGAGGTTTTAATCATTTATTTGAACAAGAATTGCGTGCACAAGTTTGAATTTATTTTGGGGGTGGGTTTCAAAAATATACATACACAACCATTAATATTTGGTGAAACGTTCCTTAGCAGGTTGCACCTCAATCAGACCCTTTTGGTAGCCATCATCAAGCATTTGGCATAATTCTGACTGGACATTTAACCATTCTTCTTGGCAGAATTCATAGACTTCAGAGTTCAGTTAATTTTGTTCGTTTCCTGGCATGGATCCACCTGTTGAGTGTAGTCCACATATTTTCAATAGGGTTGAGGTCAGGGCTTTGGGAAGGTCATTTAGTTAGCCTGCTTTATCCATTAGGATCATTGTCCTGTTGGAACATCCAGTTGTGTCCAAGTTTCAAGCATCTAACTGTTGATTAGAGATTAATTTGATGAGCTCAGAGGTAGTGCTTCTCCTTCATTATTCAATCCACTTTGTGTAATGTACCAGTACCATTTGCAGCAAAACAGCCCCAGAGCATGATGCTACCACCACCATGCTTGACAGCTGGTACAGTGTCATTAGGCAAAAAAGCTCAATCTTTGTCTCATTTGACCATAAAACTTTTCTCCAGAAACTGTTTGACTTGTCCATGTGGGCAACTGCAAATTTCAGTTGAGGTTGAAGTTGCCAGTTTTGCAGCAGGAGCTTCTTTCTTGATCAATACCCTCTCAGACAGCAATACTCACTTTACTGTGGACAGTGATGCTGCTGTTCCAGACGTTTGCAGTTCATGGCAGGCTTGAGCCTTTTCCTTTCATCTGAGGGTGACAGTTTGGGTCTTCTTTAGACCTTCACAAAGGGATGATCCTGGGATCATCCCTTTGTGAAGGTCTAAAGAAGTTAGAAATGCCCCATTAAACGTCTGGAATAGCCTTCAGAAAGCCCCGACTTTAAACGTCTTGAAAAGTTATGGACTACTCTTAAAATCCAGATCTTTGAACTCTTGTAGCTCAACATGGCAACAGCAAATAAAGAAATAAATATTACAATACTATTACTAACATTAATAAAAGCTTAAACAGACTAACAGACAAACTGTACAATTTTTATTTCTAATGAATATGTAATAAAATGTTTGTGCTGAACAGTGAAATCTGTCAATAAATGCTCAGAACTTCCAACTTTATTTTTTCATACAAATCCTGTAGTCTGTAAATTTATGAGGACTTGATGTTGATCACTTACTATGTTCAGTTTTTTAAACAGGACTTTTTGAAATGGACTGTTTAACCATTTGATTTGTGAAATTTGCTGATATCAAATGAATTCCGACTTTCTGTCTTGTTGAAAGGGATTTTGGGGAAGTTTTTTCTCCTTCTAAATCAGAGTTTGAGGAAGTCTAATTTACACATTATAAAATCTTTTTAAGAAACTTGTGACTTCCTCAGATTTTGGCTATGAAAAGACGGCTGACTACATGACGTGTACAAGATGAATAAATGACATAACGTACGAGGAAACCCCGCTCTTACTTCACTAAAATTCTCGTCCTTTCATGTATTTTTCAACATCTCCTCGTCTTATCTAAATAAGGTTATTTTATTCTTTCCTGCCCTAATTAATTTGCTTTTCTTCACTTCATGCGCTCGCACATAATCAAACACAAAGAGTAGATCAACAAAAGCACACAGTGAGATTAATGCCACACTTAGTAAGGCCCGGTTGGATGTTGTTGTGCACATTATGATAAGGCTGACCTTTCAGGGCGAAATGAAACAAAGTGGTGCGCCTATTATTTTCTGCTCTTATTCTTATGTTGTGTCACTATCAGTCACCCTCTTGCCCACACTGAATTGCAGAGCATTTCCTCATTCGCAGTAAGCTCAGTGTGGTTGTGCGTGCAGCAGCACACACAGCTACATCGGCCTGGATACTGGTGTTACTACTAGACATGGAACGTTTTGACCACTAATAAACTATCACTGAAGGAAAAGATGGTAAGGCATTCTTATTTATTCTTTTTTTGAATTTACTAATGAAGGACTAATTAGGAAGTCCTTCACTGAAGCTTACACAATCCTCTTCAGGCGCTGTGTGTTTAACTCTGACCATTTCCTCCTGACCACCAAGAGGTTTATGAATAACTAGACTTTTGTAGAAGGAACCTCAGCAGGTATTATTGTAACACTACAGGTCTAACCTCAGTTTCTATGTATCCTCCACTTAGAACAAATGTACTTTTATAACTGAACCATCTTTAAAACGTTCAAGTTTTGTAACACAATATCCACAAAACATGACAAGTACAGTTTGGCACAGTTTTTCTAAACAGCGTTTATTGGATCAGTTTCACAGGGGAAAAAAAGGGGAAGTTGAAGAGAGGAAAAAAAGAAATGTTCATGGTCAAGCGGATGAAAGCAAGTTTTATTACAAGGCTGTTGCTGGTTAATGATTCACACTAAACTTTATGGCTACCTATTTTCTAATGTATCCGAATGTTAAGCACCCTAAGGCTTTTTGTTAGACAAAAAAAAAAGAGTCATAGTCATAGGTTATGAACTCTTTTAGGAAAGGATTTTATTCTTCCATCACTTTTCTTGTTTCTTTTTTACTCATCAGCAGGGAGTATTAACCCTGGCCACTCTGATTTTACACATTAGTATAATTCTTGGGCTTCATGGGTGACTGAAAAGCTGAACTGGGGATAAAATAAATCAAGACATTTTACTTGTGAATGGTGTGGCCTTTAAACTGGACGTCATTGCAGACAATTGGTAATTATTTAAAAAAAAAACAAAAAAAAAACTTGGTTTTACCCTGACCATAAGAATGAAATTTGCAGTAGCATATGTATTTTTAACTGTCTTGTTTGTTACAGTAGAGTTACAGTAGTACTGTTTTCTCATTAGGACCTGAGTGCAGCACACCTGCACAAGCAGTCTGTGGTTTTTAAAATAATCTAGTTAACTGTGTCAGCCTGTGTTTGCTCTGCAGCAGGCGCGCGCTGACTGAAAGTGTGCGAGCATGTGAGTGTTTCTTTTTTTTTTTTTGTGGTTTGGAGGGAAAGTTTTTTGTCTGCTTCCTTTGTTCCCTGTAACAAAGGCGATGCTGCCGCCCCGAACTGCGAACGGAGCTTGCAGCTTATTGGTGCAGGAGTGACAGCAGCATGCGTTTCTATGGTAACCGGGTGCAGGATGCTAGCTGAGGTATGGAGGTGTGTGGTTGCGAGCACTTCCTGCTCTTCAGCTACTTTTTGACTTTGCACAGCTCACAGCCTGAACGAGTGACACTGAGTGATGGTGTGATTCGTTTATTGTTTTTATTTTGTCAACAGCTGAGATATTCATTCCTCATGTTTCACAGCTTCCGTTTCGATTGTATCTCCCTTACGGTTCTTTTGATGCTGTGAGCATTTTGAAAGGCCGGGTTACTGGGAAATAAGATTTAAATTTCAATGTGACTTTTCACCTGAATAAATAAAGGATGATAATAATAATAATGATCTCTAAAATGTTTCTCTCTCTATTTCCGCTTCTACCATCCAGCACTACGCAACCTCTCTTGATTTACTTCATAAGGATTCATTTAAAAACCCCAATGTCTACAAAATATTTTAAATATAAGCTTCACAGAGATGCTAATTATTATCCATTGTTTCATCCATATGAAACATTTTTTAAGAATAACATGACTAAACGTAAAATGCATAAAATGCATAAAAATCTTGAGGTTATAGGGGAAAAATAATATATTTATTTTAATTTTCTCATCTGTTTACTTGGAAATATTAATTAAATAATTAATATTAGTTTGCAGTTCTGTCCATTTTCATTTTCAGCCATTTGGAAATATTCAAATGCAGTGGATGTCTAGTTAAAACTGCCAGTATGATAGCAACCAGCTAGCAGCAGTGCGTTGTGGTTCACAGAGCGATCAGACGGGAAATGACCTCTGAAAAGCTGATTAAGCGTTGGGAGATCCGTGCTCAGTCACCAGCAAAGCAAAGCAAAACACCCTGTCATGCACAGATGAAGCGCATGCCAGTAACTTCTAGAAACTCGTGCACCAGGGTCACAGGTGCAAACCTCTCTGTCATCAAGGTGCTTTCCTGCAAGTCATATGATTGTTTTTGTGAGCTCTGGAAAACGTGCCAGTACCTTCCTCCTCTGTCCCTTGGCTTAAGCCTTTTTGCACCCCTACTTGGCTCATAAACATCTTACACAAAAGGTGAGCAACAACATGTCACATGTTGAAGACTGTCTGCCTTGGTGTGAGTGTTCTGTTCACGTAGAAAGAGACAACAGTAAGTACAACGTATTTATGTAGTATCCCAAAGTGCTTTACAGAGGTATCAATAAAAACGAACTTGTGCAAGGTTAACATGAACACACATGTAATGAATGTTTCAATGGCTCTTCAATAGCATGTGTGGCATAATGGTGCAAAGCATAAAAAAGCGGCTCCACCTTAAACAGTTCTGTAAAAAACGAGTAAATAAATAAATAACTTATTGGACAGTTGTAACCAAGATGAACTTGTACCAGAATGATGAGGAAAAGTATGAAGAAAGGGAGAAACAGATCATGATCCAAAGCATTATGTGTCAAACAGAACCATACTCTCTGCTCAGCTTAAGCCAAATGCTGCAGAAGCAATCAGAAAGCACCTCACTGTGAAAATAGATAATGACCCAAACCAAGCAACAAGAGTTTCTTGAGGCCAATTAAAGAATATTCTTCAATGGCCAAGTAAGTCACATGATCTCCACCGAATAGTGCATGCTTTTCTATTATTGAATACAAAACTGAAAGCAGAGAGACCCTCAAACAAGCAGCAGCTAAAGGCAGGTGCAGTAAAGGACTAGTAGAGCAACTCAATGGAAAAAACAGCATTTGGTGAGTTGTTCTTTCATGCAAGCATTCAAAGGAGTATTTTTTATATATATGTTTAAATTGATGTTAGTTCACTAAAATGTGAAGGCTGTGCATAAAAGTGACTGTCAGTCTCAAACAGCTCATGCTAAATTTGTGATCAGTCATCAGTTCAGTGACATCTTTGTTCTTTGATTTATAATCCACTGCAGTGGTGTACAGAAGCTACAACTACAATAAAATGTGTCTTCGTCCCAAATGTCACGGAGAGCGCCGTCCTCCTAGTTCTCAGTCTGGTCCCTTCCTCACTCGCCATGCTGACTTTTAAAATACAAAGACAAAATGAAAGCCTCGGCTAACAGCTTCAAGATGGGGCATTAATCAGTGAGTGATGTTGCAGTGATCAGGCTATGAGTAATGTACTTTTTAATTTTTCTTTTCTTATTGTTGTCAGAGCGATTAACAACATTAGTTTAACGAATAGTTTACACAGCACACGTTTAACTTGCATAAGTTCCCTCAGATCTGCAGATCTTGAGGTACAGTTTCCAAGAAGAAGTAAGCAGCTCCCTTCGTGACTGCCTTTTTCAGTGCAGGTGTCACGCATGACATCACATCCCGTGTTTGTAACACTAAATGTCTGATTAATGCTTGATAGTACATCAGTGAGATCTACTCACACTCACAAGATCTACTAAAAATGATTGAAAAACAACTTTGGAGAAAGATATTCTGATGTTTACGGGGTTTTTTCTCACTCAGTGGAAGCCCTCACTGGAGTCAGCAGTGTCTTGATATGTCTTGGCTTTACTTTTAGGGAGCAGTGAGGTCATCCACCTTTATAAATAGTCTACTGCCAGCTTGCTAGAGAACATGTGAAATACTCTAAACTGAACTGAATAAAGTGATGCAGCAGAGTAATTTACGATTTCCAACTCATTCCTTTTAAAAATGGACATTCACCAGCACACATAAATAAACGTTTACATTGATACATATATTTGTACATATATTTATTATTATTTTCAGATGTAGCCATTCTTGTATTTTGCTTGTTTACATTATTGTATTTTGCACAACTCTGTTGCTTGTGAAGCTCGCACACAAGAATTTCACTCACATGTGCTGTACCAATGTACCTGCACATGTGATGTGACAATAAAAGTGATTTGATTTGATTTGATTTGATCCCCAGCAGGTTATATGAGGTCATGTGGCCCGCTGCATGTGGAGCAGACGAGGCTGAGAACTAAAGCTTTTGGAGTAACGGTGGACTCGCTCCCATTGAACTCCCACTAAAAACTTTGTTGTTGTGAAGCACTTTGCAATATTTATCTTCAGTCATCTTAAGTCATAATTTCATTTGTACTTACTTACTTAGAATAGCTGCAAGATGTGCAGTTTAGGTCTCAATACATCACCATTAAAATGACTTTAACCAGTAATGTGTTTGAGGAAGTGTTGATCCAAACAAATCTGCTCGGATTATGCTGCCATGATTGTCATAATAGGTTATTTTGCAGCATTGCAGGGAAACAAACAGATTACAAATATGGACAAAACAAAGCGCTGGTATCAGACTTGGTTTTGGCACTGATAACTTTATTTTAAAATGCACAATTGCAAATTGGTCCACAGTTTTGATGTGAACCAGTCCTATCCTATCTTCAGTCATCCGCAAAACCGCAACAACATTTTTCCAAAGTTTAAGCTTTGGAAAAATGGATTTCAAAAAACAAAAAGTCCTGATCAAAGACAACAGACCGAACGAGGTCTCAGCAGGATTTGTACGTGATGAACGACATTTTAAAACGACCTCTAGTTCATGCAGGGAAGCAAGAATATGGGTGATGTGGCGTTTGGCTGCTGCATCTAAACCAACCAGAGGACTTAGAAACACGCATGAACAATGAGTTCAAATAATCGAGATGGGAGAAAATAAAAGTTCCAACTTGTTAAATGACAGCAGAGGTTTGATTTGTGCTTCTTAGATGAAATAAATGAGACTGGGTGAGCTCGGAGATCACGTTCAAAATTTAAATTCTTGTCAAAGATTTCAAGGAGGTGATTTGAGGTCGCCGGAGAAGCTAAACACAGCCAAACACAACAAGGTCAGCTGTGATGGTAAAACTGAGGATTATTAATGGTGAAGCACTGAGGCACTACTGTTTATCTTCAATATAGCTGAAGTACGAATTAATGAGCCTGTTAAGATGACCCAAGGGTAAGAAGTAAAACAGCTGGTCCCAGGGTTGAGCCCTCAGTGCATAACATTGTGTTTTATTAGAAGATGCTTTCATTTAGCATATTTCTCAAGAGTGACAAGATTTTTGTTTTCCCCCTGTGTTTACTTTCACCAAAAATCTCGGCAAACAGGACTTTAGCTCACATGCTTTTTAAAAATGCATTTGTGCTGATCTACTTTTTTTATTATTATTATTATTATTCTTGACTAACATCTAATAATAATTACTTCTCACATCATTTGGTTCTTTGGTGTTCAGAGTTCACCAAGAAGTTTCAAGTGCTGCAAAGAGAGCTATCAGTTCTGTGAACATCAAAACAAACCAGGAAACAGTGTTGTTGCACGCTGCATTCTCACTTTGTAAAGATAGCGTAGGGGTTTGATGTGTGTGTGTTTGTGTGCGTGGGGGGCATGCCTTGCTCTGTGCTGCGCTGCTAACTTCCTGCTTTACAAGCAGAGCTGCTGCAGTTGAGATTCTGCTCTTGTGTTGTTTTCAGGGGGACAGCGTTGATGTCAAGGCTCTGAGAGCCAAGTTCAACAGCAAATCCAGCACCTCGGATACCAGCAGCCGGGACAGCGGCTCGCCGAAATCTCCTCGACCTGGGTTTGGGAGAGCCATTCTTCCAGTGGCAGAGAGCGAGCTGACACAGAGACTTTCACCCACGATTCCTCCTCATCTGGCTGGCCCAGGCCCGGTGAGACTCCCGAGAATTGAGCCGATGGCGGCTTCGATCCCTCCCAGACCGGGTTCGTTCCCTCGACCGCCTGCCTATGCTGGACTCAGAACCCCCACTCAGCCAACAGATGCTACCAAAGTCAAGCAGACGGGGGAGATGCTACAGAACATGATGCTGAGGCATCAGAAGTCCCCGGTCCCCCCGGTCCCCCAGGTCCCCCAGGTACCCCAGGTACCCCGACTAGGAGCTGGAAGCTCAGCTCCTGTTCCACCTCCCACCTCTACCCCTCTTCCACTCAGACAGCAGCCTCGACAGAGGAGCGCGGGGGAAGTGACCCCACTGAGGAGGCCTCTGCCCCCTGAAGGACCGATGCCCGTGAAACCTAAAAGACCTCCGACTGTCAACTTGGAGCCGTTTCGGAGGAACAGGAGAGGGCTTCCTCCTGCTCTTCCTGCCCCGAGGACGAGTGATGGTAAGTCTGTCTGGTTCAGGTGTTCAAGTCCCTTAATAAGGTGCGCCATCATATTAAGTTAACACAGTAAGTGAGACCATCTTGACTTGTTTGTGTCTGCTGTACTGTGACTGTGGCTGGTGTATAGTTTATGGTAAAATGGTAAATGGCCTGCATTTGTATAGCGCTATACACTACATTCAGTCATTCACCCATTCACACACACATTCACACACTGGTGATGGCAAGCTACATTGTAGCCACAGCTGCCCTGGGGCGCTCCTAACTGAACTCCCAGAATACAAATAATAAAATGAATGATGACTAACTTCCTTTGAGCTGCTCAGTTAAGTGGACCTGATGTTCTTCACGCTGTCATGTCCTGTCACGGAGATGGACAGAAACATAACCGTGTCTTTAATTTTCTTGCTACAATGGCTGAAAATGTCAGAATTGTCCAAATCAAATCTAAAAGGGACAACAGCAATCTGCGGTGAGGTAAAGCTCCGAACGTAAATCAAGCATTAAGTCTGATTTATTGGAAAATAAATCAGACTCTTAAAAGGAGGAGAGACTTTTAAAAAGAATCTGTTTTCAAATCTTGTAATGAGACAGATTCTGACACTGACAGTCCTCAGTGTGCTTTGTCAGTGACAAAAATGTGCTAAAAACTTGATTTGTTCAACCACTTTAAAGGAAAAAGCAGAACACTCAAACAGAGCACCAAACATCGCGTGTGTAAAGCAGTAATTTCTGCTGTTTGTGTGATTGCTTTTTGTGGGATTACACTTCTTTCATCCATTTCATTTTGTCGTGACGTCATTGTGCAAAGATTTTTTTCTCTGCTACTCTTTGTAGGCTCAGGAAGCAGAAGGATGTCTTTACCTGTAGCACCACCGGCAGTGGTCAGTCCTCCAAAACCTCCACAACGCTCTGACAAACCCAACAGACTGCAGCGGCAGATTGCCTCTGCGTAAGTATTTGGGTTAACACAACGATGATGTGAAGCCCTGTTATGTCTGGTTTTGAGCCTCTTATGTAAGAGGCCCAGTGCTGCTGAACTGATGCAAAGGAAACTGTGTGAAACTCTTAGTGTTTTAAACCAAGTATTATAGGACACCTTAGTTTCAGCTTTCAAATGACTTCATTTACATCTAGTGCGGGCAAGAGATGCTGAAGAATTACGAAGCAGAGGGTTTACCGCTGCTGCAGTCGTGACCCGAGATTAGAAAATATGTGCAAGGATTCGCCTGTTGCACAGCAACACTGTTTCTCAAAATGCATTTTGAACACACCTAAGTATACTTTCAAAGAAAAACCTTATTGACCGGATGATGGTTTTAACAGTCAAATTAAGCTTTTTCCTACTGAGTCAATACAGATGTAACAAAGCACTTGCTGACCAGTAATCAGAGAAACCTGTCTGATTGTCGATTTCAGGGACCTGGACGAAGACGAACAGGATCCCTATGACGATATCGACATTGACAAAAATGGTGAAGACTTGTTTTGTTCTTGAAGCTTCTCTGACACATTGTCTGAGCTATAGTCACTGCTTGGTATTTTTAACATTGTGTTTTCTATTAGAGGACATGCCCTGTTTTCACATATCGGTTTATAATTTATATTTTGCGTTACTTTACAGAGAACTGCAGCGAACACAGTTCACAGTGTGTTGATGGGGTGAGTAAAGAAAAGCAAAAACGAAAAATTTACCACCGTGGAAGTCTCGCTTTGCAAGAACATAGTGCACATTTCCCTGAATCTGTTAATAGACTAGGTTTAAAACCAACATTGCACTCTTAGAAAATAATAAGGCACAAAAAATAAACAGCTCTGATCATTTTTTGATTTAAGCTTTGAAAATCTACAAAAAGGCACTCTTTTATCAGAAGTAATCAGAAGTGCCGCTTTTATCTAATAATCCCGTACAAGATGACTTGTCTTTGCTCTTTACGGGTACAAATAAAAGCTTTTCTCTTGCAGGATGATGACGACGAGGTGTATGAGATGATTGATGAGTAAGTATGAATGTTCTGTCTTCCCCATTAAACCACTGAGTCTCTATTTAATAGAAATGTGGCTGCAGCTGCATGAACAGAAAGCAGTCTACAGTTTCTATTGTTTCTGTTGCTGCTTCTGTTATTTTTGCAACTCATAAGTGATCTGTGGTGCAGTATTTAAGTTACAGTGCAACAAATGGCACCTTGGTACGATATCTACATCTTTATTTATCGTTTACTATAAAGAGTAAGTCACACTCATTTCCTGTGATTCAACATACAGAATTTCCTGTTAAAGCAAAAACATTGTGACAGAATTCAGGCAACGTCTGTCGAAATGTGGGAAGACTGGAGAACTTGAAAAACTTTTTGTGTAAAACGCTTATGTGTGAAACATTTATCTGCCCAGAAAACGAAAAATAAAGGCACCTAACTCAAAATCTGTGAAGGGGGAATTCTTTTAAAAGGTGGCCGGTCTTCGTTTGTTTATTTGATTCTTCTCTTATAGGGAGCAAGAGAAAGCCACCATGAAAGAAGTTAAGAAGAAACAGGAGAAGGACATGAAAGAGATTCAGAAAAAAATGAGTGAGCTCAAGAAGAAATTTCAGGTAAAGACACGGAGAGAGAAAAGATGACTTTTAAGTTAGCCTGAATGGTTAATGGTTAAGTTATCCTGCTCCGCCTCATCCCTTTGGTGTAAACATTATATCTTTCCCCCGTGCAGTTACAAGGAGAGATAGAGGTTATTCACACCGCCAAAGTCCGGTACGACTGGAATGGGGAAGGGAAACTGGACCTGAGCGTGCACCAGGGGGACAGCGTGGAGATCCTCCGTGTGACGGGTAACCCGGGAGGCAGATGGTTGGCACGCACTATGAATGGAAACTGTAAGTTTACATTTCAGTCAATCACATAAAGAAAGCCTTTGAATAAATTGACTTGTACCAAAATATCAAAAGAAAAAAGAAAGCAAACAAAGTAGAGACTTCTGCATCAAAGTTTTCCATCTGAAACACTGGTTATTGTCGTCGGTGGTGATATTATCGTAGCTGTGGTTCAGGAGATGAAGCAGGGCGTCTACCAATCGGAAGTCTTGATGGTTTGATCTCCGGCCCCTCCAGTCTGCATATCAAAGTATCCTGGTGCAGCTTTCGCACTTTTTCCCCCGAAAGTCGTTAATTACGGTACTTCCTTCTGTAAGATATTTTTTCTGTTCCTTACTTCCTCAAAGGGCTCTGGCAACAACTTTTCACTTTATTTATTTATTTTACTATGTCCTCAAAAATATAAAGTATCTGCAACTGAGCATTTGAGACCATAACGTCTAAAGTATCACAAAGTTACAATGTAAACAAAATGCAGTTAGTGTGACAGAACTTTAGCACATTATGGTGTAAGCGTGCTTATGTAGCAGGAGAGTGATGCTGTTGCTCCCTCTGCACGGATTCATTTAACAATAGTTGAATTCTCATATGGAACTGAGAAACAACTGCTTCCTGTGTTAATGTTAGAAATGCAGACTCTGGATATAAATATACATTCACTGCTCACTTTGTTAGCTACCCCTTTGGATGTGCCTGTGATCTTAGAATATCTTTAATTCTTTGTGAAATTGAGTAGAAATTCAACACGACTCCTTGGAGATTTTGGTGCAGCTGATCCAGATTTGTAGCTGTGCATCTGTAATGTCTCCCATTCAATCACATCCCAAAGGTGCTCTACTGGATTGACATCTACTGACTGTGGAGTCTATCTGAATACAATGAACTAATTGTCATATATTTGAGCTTTGTGACTTGTTCCTGCTGGAAGCACCAAAGAATACTCAGTTGGTACTCAAGATCCCAAACTGTGCCCCCACCACGAAGAGAAGCCTGAGCCATTGATACAATCGATCCATGCTTTCAAGGTGTTTATCCCAAATTCTGATTCTACTACCATAACGTGGCGGCAGAGATCAGGACTCATCATCAGACTAGACTTTTATCCAATCTTCTGTTGTTCAGTTTTGGTGAGCTCGTGTTAATTGTGGCCACAGTTTCCTGTTCTTAGCTGACAGGATTGCCAACCAGTGTGGTCTTCTGCTACTGTACCCCATGTGCTTCAAGGTTTAACATGTTGTGTTGAAAGATGCTCTTCTGCATCCTCTGATTGTCATAAGTGGTTATTTCCATGACTGTTGTGTTTTTATCAGCTCAAAGCAGTCTGGCTATTCCCCTCTGACCTCAATAAGGCATTCTCACCCAGAGGACTGCCATTCACTGGATATTTTCTCTTTTTTGGACCACTATCTGGGAAAATCCTGGCACCAACAACCATGCCATGTTCAAAGACACTTGATTCATCTTTCTTCTAGGATTCTGTGCTGTGGCTATTTAGCATAAATCTAGTTTTATTAAGTAATAAAATAAGTAATAATCATCTAATATACAGATCAGATTCTGGGTATTAGATGATTATGTGTGGCTAATACGTATCGTATAATCATGAAATGTCACAATCAAGCCACAGTGCTTCATTTTGTTGTTGCACTTCTCTGCAGATGGATACATCAACAACTCGTGTGTGGATATTGACTATGAAGCAGTGAAGATCAAACACGGGTACAAAAAATCAAACTCACAAGCGTTACCTCCACCACCCCCGGACCCACCACAGATCTTTAATATGGACTCCGACAACAGAGACAGGTGCAGGATAAGAGATTGCTAATTCTGCTGCAGCTTCACATCTGTTCAGTTGAATTTCATTTTCAGTTTTACTCACGTCTCTTCCAACTAAACCCTTGTTTGTATGTTTCCTCTAACTTGCAGCCTGATTCAAGATGAGGGTAAGTGACTGCAGACCACAGTGAAGTGCAAATAACAATCTATGCCAAGTTAAGATGATATAAAAATACAAAAGGATTTTTCTCTTGTATTTTTCTCTAGTGGAAAAATGTATAGGGATATATTTGGTGCCTAATTTGTCTTTTCTAGAACATTTCTATGAGCTACTTGGCAATCTTGCAGTATGCAAGTGATAGCTATGTACTTTTAAAAAATTTTAGTTTTAATGACAAATATTTGAAACAGTTTCTTTCATCAGATAATATTTATTATTATTTCTTATTATGTAGCATTTATTATTTACTATTATTTATTCCTTTTAGCATCTGTTTTATGGACTTTTTTTTGGTTCTCAGATGACTATGATGATGTCCAACCACTACCTGAAGATTTCCCACCTCCGCCACCTGAAATCAGGTATCAGTTAACCCCCAATTAATTTGAAGAAGGCTGAGATATTGATGACTAAGTATTAGTGAATTTTCATCATAAAAATAACTTTTATGTGTGCAGATCTAGTCACTGGTGACATCAGATGGTGTTAAAGAAAAACTAAATTTAACAATGAGAAAATTGATAATGAATTCATTTGTGATTAACTGTTATACCATATTATATTTTTCAGCATAGACCCCAAAGTGGAGAAGGATTTGAAAAAAAAATTTAAGGTAAACCTTTTTAAAAACTTTGCAGAGTGCCATCTGCATTGCAATCAATTCAGATGTTTGTTTGTTTTTTACTCATGCAATGGGAATCGCCCTTTTCATTATTTTTTTTTAATTCGACCACTGTGACTGTTTCCCAGTATGATGGACCACTCAGGGTGCTGCACACCATGTTAGTGGATCCTAACTCCATCATAAAGAAACCAGGAGCAAAAGATCTGCCTGTAACACAGGGAGAGATTGTGGATGTCATCCAGCTCACCAACAGCAAGAAAGCTCTGTGTCGCAACAGGTTTGGGAAATGTATGTAAAACCATCAGCATCTCATTCACTTTTGTAATTGTAATTTGTAGAATTTGCAGTTCATTGGTTTAAGAAAACATGAAGTACTCTGGGATTTTGTTTGTTTGTCCTTTTTCAAATATATGATGTCATGAGCTTTTCTTACTGTTCTTTTCATATGTCGTTCATTACGGCCTCTGGAAAAAGAAATAAAATTCCTGTAAAAGATGTACGCATCTTCTAAACCTTTCGCAGAAGAGGCTTTATAATTAAAACATTTCAGCCATTTGTATGTTTATGTGTTTGAACATGGCCCAGAAGGAGTCAATGGTGACTTAAAGACAATATTAAAAACAAAGATTAGACAAGAAACTGCTGTGAAGATTATAATAATAATAATAATAATAATAATAATAATAATAATAATAATAATAATAATAATAATAATAATAATAAGAGCATGCTGGAAAAACAAAACAAAACAGTGCAATCATATTCCCAAAAATATTAATTAACTAAATAAAAAATTACCTCAAATGAAAGCCAAATAAAACATTATTTCTAGTAATAATAAAAGGGGATGTCACACAGTTTTAGTTTATTTCTTTATTATTTATAATTATTATAAAATGACATCTTCTCTCTCTACAGCACAGTATTTGCTGAATATGTTGATCTGCTGCTGCTTGATGAAAGATCAGGCCATTGACATTTCTTCCTATATCCTTTCTTGTTGGTTAAACCTGACCCAAATATTACCATAAAACTTAAGATATTTCAATTAAACACAAATTTGTGCCACAGAAAGATAAAGCCAAGAGAACAACAAAGTTACAAGAATTTATTCCTTTATAATCACTGATGTTCAATGAAAGTCTTTAAAACATAGTGTCACAGTCACAGCAAAGAGGGATCCAAATGCAGGATATGCAGACAAAGTATAAAAAAAAATAACTGTTAATTAGACTGACGGTAGAAGTCTATGGACAAAAGAAGCAAAATTCACAGTAACACATAAAAACAGCAAACTCTTAAAGAAACACATGAAGCACACAATTATAACAACAACAACAACAAAAGAAAAGACACTGACAATGACTGTAGGGAGACTAGTGATCTATATGCACTAATGAGGTAATCAGGGAGAATGGAAACACTAGAGTAACAAAACACAGCTGAAGCTAATCAAGGTAATGACAAAGAAAGAAAAATGAAATATAAGACACGGGAGACAAATGCCTACCAAAATAAAAGAGGAAGCGTTATTACACAGCGACAAGGACTTGACAACATGACACAAGAAGATGAAGATTTGACAGGATACAAGAAGATACAGTACTAGTGAGGATGAACTAACATATGCCAATACATGAATGAACTCCACAGAGAACAATCCCTCTAACCTAAGTAAAGATGTACTGGTGGACTTCACCTTGATTTTGAGGTCACGTCACTGGGATTCGAACTCGTTTGAGATTTTTAGTAGCTACACCTACGCTATATACATTTGAAACTCCTACGTCGGCTCGGTCTCAAGCTATCACATTCACATCGCCTGCCAGCCCAGCAGGGCAACAACAATACCCATCGGCCTTTTAAGTCTTTATGGAGTAATAAAAACACAACACAGATCATTTTTGTGTAGTAATATCAGACAATAATTCAAAAAGTATTTCAATATTTCAAATGATGATAATAAATAGTGATAATTTCTGTGCTGTCTCCTGTTTCACAGATGGTTATGTGTCCAGATCTCTTCTTCTTCCAATGTAAGTGAATCCTCCTGACTTCATATGTGACTGACTATGTCAATGTACTTCCTTAAAGTGTAAAGAAGTAATAAATCACACTAAATGTGTGTTTTTTGAAGATTGTCAAAGATAAAAGCTTAGTGTATGAAATGTATAATATAAGGGTCATTGATGTGCACATCTGTGTGTCCGAGTGCATGATACTGTTTAAAAAGATCTGTTGAAACTAATTTAATCCGATCATTGCATCTAGGAATTTATTATATAAATTCCCATCTTTGAAATTAAAACTAACACTAATGTAGTAGACAGTGTTAGAGGTTTAAATAACATTAATTTGCAAATATTTTCATTTTATACAGGCTGTTACTTGAACACCTGTATTGAAGGACAAAAGAATTTGAAATTTTATAACTAAACATATTCCTAGTTTTACATTGGTTGCCCCCCGACCTGGCAAGTATATTTGCATGTATACTAGATGTGTGAGGACACACGCTGTCTGTGTGCATGCGAAGCAATGTGCAAGCTAGGACTGTGTCGTTTTTTCATTACAACATGCAGAACAGGAAGTAGAAACCTTTTAAGTGGAATTCAGGTACACACAAATGTGCATAACCACCTAAAAGTTTGATTTCTTCAACTATTTACTGATTTATATAATTATTAATGTATTGCTAAAAGTGCATTAAACTGCACCTCTCCTTTCTTTAGCTTTATATTATTCTGGGTCCTATTAATAGGTTGAGACAGATTCTTCAACATTAGGCAGTCGATCACAGTAACAAATAAGATTGATAACAGGGGAAAGAATAATATCCTCTGGAAGGGGAAACCTCACTTAAAGTGTAGAGTGCCCGTCTAGATGAGCTGATGTTTCCCTTCCCACAGCTTCAGCAGCTTCCACAATGCTTATTATCCACAGCAGATTTCAGGCATTGTCTTTTTCCCCCGATTCCGGCTCCTCTGAGCTTTCACTTTTCTTCTATTCTTCTTGTTTCTGTGTTTATGAAATAGGAGTACATACGAATGAGGATCATTTTATCACATTAAATCGTTTTGTTATCAAGCAAGAGCCAAGATGAAAAATCATAAATAACCATTAAAAAAAATGTAACAAAAGTTATTACAGTTTTGTATTTTCTAATTTGTTTTTAGCTTTATTTATTTATTTATTTTTTAATTTTAACTTAAAAAAAATTTCAGTCAGTTCATTTCAGGAGCCAGTTTGCTTGTTTCAGTTTAGTTTCAATTGCTTAAAATGTTTAGTTTTGCTTCAGTTTTTATTAGTTTCAGTGTTCGTTTTAATCCTTTATTTAGTGTTTCTGGAGAACAGAAGCAAGAGACAGGAAACCCAGTAAAACACAAAAATCCAATACACACAAACTGCCCATCAAATCCTCATCAGCCAAATGCTAATAATACGTTTTACAAAATGTACAAGTGCTAAAACTAAAGATACTCGCTTCATGTTTTTGTTTTATTTTAGCTTTGTCTTTTTTCTGAAAGTCTAGTTTTTATTTTTATTTTAGTTGAATAAAATGTTTTTTTCACATGTAGTCTTTGTGAAACTGTCTTTTACAAATCTTATCTAAATATCCAAACCTTGTTTTTGTCTGGGCCTCAGAAGCATATATTATTATTGGAAATCTATTCATGTATTCATAAACTAACATTAAAACTGAAATTATCCACTCAGTTACAAAAAATATGCACGTCACAGCAATGGCTTGTATATAACCATCTTTTCTACTTTTAACTAGTTTAGTTTAAACCTTGTTGATGAAGCTTATGGAATATCACAAGTTCCAAATATTCTTTTGCAGGGAACAAGACATTTATGATGACGTCGACTATGCAGATGGTAAGTTTCCGTTTTTATACTCTGCAATAAAATCCAGTCAGACTGAGCTTTTGTCATTTGTAATTGAAGTGCAAGTATAAAGGCGCATTTTCTTTCTCTGTTTTGTTTCAGATGTCTACGACAACGATTCTCTGTAACATGATTATTAAAGTGTATCAAACTAAACATACAAGAGAGAAAAGGAAACAAACAAACCAAACATTTTTTAGCTTTATCGAACTATAACCAAAAACTGGATGCTAGAAAATCAAGTAAAGACAGAATCTGTCTGGATACAGATGCTTTATTTGATTGCACAAACTTCAGAAATGTGTTGAAAAGTCACAGGTTTGTAGAGTTTCTGTAGATTTGTTTGTGCTAAGCTGTATAAAAGTTCAAACTTAATCCAACTGTGTAATTATTCAAACTGACAAAATCAAACGATATATCAAACTTAAATATAAATATAATAATTTATAAGGACTTGGGGTGTTTTTGTCCACAAAAGGTCACTCATAATAAGACTGTGTAAACAAACTTACTGTAAACCTTCACTCACCTGCCACTATATTACCTGCTCAACGTATCAACACGTGATGTCACAGAGCTCACTCTACTCAAATGGCCTCCACAGTCACCAGATCTCGGTCCTGTTCATGGACTCACAGACTCACAACATGGATGTGCAGCCAACAAAATCTGCAGTGACACTTGAATCTCTGCCATAAAGAATTAAAAATGGTTTTAAAAACAAAATGTGGGCTGGAACCTTATATTAGTAATGTATAGCTAATAAAGTGGCTGGTGAGTGTAAGTGCACACAGATTGTCGAAGGTCAACAAACTCATCAGTGTTTGTCAAAGTGCTTGTATAGAAAATAAATACACTATTACTGTTGATGTGTGTATTTTTCACCCTCTGAGATAATTTAAATAAAATAGTTTTTATCTGATGATTGATTGTTTTGTTTTGTTTGTTCCTTAATAAAAAATAAAAACAGAGCTCAACTAGTGAAAATGTTTGATTATGTTTAGTCAAATGGGAGTTAAAGTCCTTTCCTGCTGTGGTAAAGTTTATTTTCTAGAAAGACTGAGAGGTTTGCCATCACTAAGGTGAGGACAGCTACACATTATCTGTCTGGGTAGGTTTACATCAAAGCTGAAATAACTCAGCAGTTCTATTCAATTCAATTTCATTTATACAGCTCCAAATCACAACAACAGTCTCAAGGTGCTTTATATTGTAAGGTAGACCCTACAATAATACATACAGAGAAAAACCGCAAAATCAAATGACCCTCTATAAGCAAGCACTTTGGCAACAGTGGGAAGGAAAAACTCCCTTTTAACAGGAAGAAACCTCCAGCAGAACCAGGCTCAGGGAGGGGCGGCCATCTCCCGGGACCGGTTGGGGTGAGAGAAGGAAGACAGGATAAAAAACATGCTGTGAAAGAGAGACAGAGATTAGTAACAAGTATGATTCAATGCAGAGAGGTCTATTAACACAAAGTGAGTGAGGAAAAAGCGCCCAGTGCATCATGGGAATCCCCCAGCAGCCTACACCTATTGCAGCATAACTAAGGGAGGATTCAGGGTCACCAGATCCAGCCCTAACTATATAACTTAGCAAAAAGGAAAGTTTTAAGCCTAATCTTAAAAGTAGAGATAGTGTCTGTCTCCTGAATCCAAACTGGAAGCTGGTTCCACAGAGGAGGGGCCTGAACACTGAAGGCTCTGCCTCCCATTCTACTTTTAAATACTCCAGGAACAACACACAGGCCTTTGTTTCTGTTTCCATCTTGTGGTGAAACCTCTCACCTGCATCCTGCAGAACACTCGAGAAGCGCTTTGCAGACAGAATGAGGTTTATGTCCATCTCGTCTAAAATTATTTTCCTTTCATCCACAGTCATAAACCATAAATATTTATAGATGTTTGCTTTTTATTAAGAAATGCTTAGTTTGTACTGATACTTATTTATTCTTTAAATTAAACCCTCCTAATGCAACAATATTCATAATGCTGAAAAAAAAACTAACAAATATTAAACTGTATTTGAAGTCGTTCAAGTTCTTCCAAAACTGATTTAAAGCTCATCATTTATGTCAACAATGCATGTGTTTAAGCAGAGACACTGAAGAACAACAAAAATATTCAAAATGTCCAAATACTTACAGTCTGGGCTGAATATTTGTTGTTTAGTTTTTAGTTTCTGTCCAAATGCTTCTACCAGTGGCTCTTATTTATTCTTATTTTTATTATCATTTTGTTGGTGCTGGTTGAGACAGAGAAATGTGGAAAGCCCAGTCACAACAAACATACAAACAAATCCCTCCTCATGCTAATAAAATAAAAATACAGCCATATTTTGGAAATCTTTAGAAAACTTAAAGTAAAAATGATAGCACTATTTATGAAGTTAATAACAAACTGAATTTACGTTTTCATCCCCTAAGCCAGCCCGCTGGACTTTAAGACAACCATGATATCAGACTACTAATTTCATGTTTGTTATGTGACGGATGTGTGAAGGCAGGAGAAGGACCCAAAGTGCAGACTCCGGAGAGTAACTCAAAACACAGCTTTAATGCTGAACTCAAAAGGGTAGCAAAACTAGAAATACACTTACACAGACAGAACACACAGCTAGATAAGGGTAGATCACAACACAGAGAAACACAGGGCTTAAATACACAGAGGGAGCAATCAGGGAATAGGTAACAGGAGGGAAACACAGCTGGGGCCAATCAGGCCTAACGAGACAAAGGAAGCAAAACCAGATACATTAACATCAGACATGGACCTTCAAAATAAAACAGGAAACATAACACAGACTGAACTAAAGACACAGACTCACATGCAGGCACTGCAACAAAGGGAACAAAGACATGGTACCAGGGCAGACAGACACTGACTGGACACGGGGATATAGCAACTAAGGATTACACAGAGACATAAACCATAAGACATAACTCTAACGAAGAAACCAAAGAATAGAAATGATACCGTTTTTCTCAGTCGCTTTGGTGCGTTTCTCAGATCAGAATTGAAATTCTCATAACTATTAGTTCAACCTCCACAACACTCAGTCATTTGTGCACATCATAGTAGCAATTTCTCCTCTCTCTGAACAAACTGCAAATGATTTTGGACATGAATCAGTTGCTTCCATACATTTCCCTGCTGCTTTCTAACATTTCCATTTGCTTATGTCATGTCAGTCAAAAGTAATCATACCTATGGATGCTGAATAGTCGTTCCCAATAAAACTAATAGTCATACATCCATTGCTTGAGTCATCACACACAAAATTGTTGAACTAGTTATCACATGCCAAATATTGGCCATCTGTCAAGCAAATCCTATACCTTTCTGTATCATTGTTCCTGGAAATGTCTCCGAAATTGAACAATTGATCTCAGGTGAATTACAGCTGTCACTCATGAGGAGGCGTGTGAAAGTTTAGTTGTAACCAATGACAAACAACTTGTTCACTGTCAATAATGGATGAATCCTGTGAATCCCCAATTGGCAAGCATATATAAACTGCGCAGGAGCTAGTGTGTACCATTTCTACACTTCTGTGACACAAAATGGAAGGTCAGCACCGTGGAAGAGGGGTGAGGATGGGGGGAGGAAGGGGAAGGGGAAGAGGGAGAAGAGGCAGATATAGGCGGATTCCTAATGAAATAAGGGCTACAATTGTGGACCATGTTGTCAATCACGGCCTCACCATGGAGGAGGCTGGTCGAAGAGTGCAACCCAATATTGGAAGAACTACTGTCAGTTCAATCATTCAAACATTCTGTAGGGAAAACAGGTATGCAAACAGTAATACACTGTACTGTACTGTGCCATCTCAGACACATCACATGTTACTGTACTGTATTTGCAATTTCACAAAAAGTTCACTCTGCACCACATAGGATTGTAAGACAACCTCGCGGAGGCGGAAGAGGGCCCCTTTTTACCCCACAGCAAGAAGAAGCCATTTGTGCAATGGTCATTGCAAACAATGCAATAAAGCTGAGAGACATACAAAGCGCTGTCATAGAGAATTACACGGTATTTGGCAATATTGAATCTGTTTCAATTTCAACAACTGACAGAGTACTCAAGAAAAATGAAATCCACATGAGCAAATGGCCCTGCTAGCAGCCATGGATGCAGCATGTGACGACATCACAGCAGGGTCCTGCAGAGGATGGATTCGCCACTCCAGGAGATACTTTCCTCGCTGCATTGTGAGGGATAACATCTGTTGTGATGTAGATGAAAATATGTGGCCAGACAGACAGGAACGTCTGGATGTGCAAGAATGATTTACTGTACTGTTACATGTGCTGTTTATTGTTCACATTAGTGCACAGCTCTACCAAATGGGTGATTTTATGTTTACATGTATTCTACAGTGAACAAGTGACTGTAGCATATTTTTCTTTTGCACAATTCTGTAGGATTACAAACACTTCTACACAATGGAAATGTGAAACGTACGTATTCAGTGTCTCAGTTACTCCCAAGACTCCCATAACATCTACAGTAACTTTACTGCACATTTCAGATGGCTGTACAGGTAGGCCATAGTGCTGTCGTCAGCATTTTCAGGTGTCACCAATTGTTTTTGCAATGGGAAACACTGAAATTATAAACTGTCATAGTGGAAACATGACAATGCCATTTGACTATCTTGTTCATAAAGATGGTGTCAAGACTTTTCATTTTGATGGCACTGACAGTTTCATTGACATGGATACTTGCTTTTGAGGTATGGATAATCAATTCTGTGCATGTGACGTGCTTTTGCAGGCTATCCACTAGGTTTTGCGGTTTGCACTAATTGTTTTGGGAAATGCACTAACTGCTGTGCAAATGTTAATGGTGTTCTAAGAAACGCACCAAAGCGACTGAGAAAAACACAATAAACTCAAAACCCTGGGTCAACGACCCAGGCATCCTAACAATGTTCAGCAATGAAAGTAAGTAACTTTAATTTCTTCATCAAAACAGCAATAATGTTGTGCTTTACTTTATTTCACGCTTCTTCGTTTTGTTTTGGGGTTTTTTTTGGTTTGGTTGGTTTTTGTAAAACTGTAAATTTGAAAATTCATGGATAATAACTATAATAATATTTTATCGTTAAAAATAAAATTTCAATTAGAGCTTGCACGTGCAAGTGGATTAACCATCGCAGAAACAAAAATATAATTACAGTACTGTAATATATCACAGATAGATAGATAGATAGATAGATAGATAGATAGATAGATAGATAGATAGATAGATAGATAGATAGATAGATAGATAGATAGATAGATATGTTTAAATGTTTCGTGGTGGTTGTACTTGCTTTTACTTAAGTGTGCTACTTTAAAGAAAATGATTTTAATTTGATTTGCATATTTGCAGACATTTAGTATATTTACATTTGACATTAATCCACAGCATAACATTGTGTCAGCCCCACAGTGTTGGGGAGTAACGGAATACATGTACCGCCGTTACGTATTTAGAATACAAAATATGAGTAACTGTATTCCGTTACAGTTACCGTTTAAAAAGGTGGTATTCAGAATACAGTTACTTTGTTGAAATAAATGGAATACACTGGGGTACTTTCCTGTTTCATTTTGTCGCGGGTCAGGACTGTTTGGGTTTTGTTTGACAGCTACGTTCTTTTGTTCCAGGCGGCAGCGTTACGGTTGCCATGGTTACAGGGCGACGCTCTCTCTCTCTGCGACTGTGTGTTTCCTGGGTGAGAGAGCGCCTTTTCGTTGTTGTTGTTGTTGTTGTGCTAAGCTAACAGGCAGAATGCTACAAGCATAGCTCTAAAGAATGTAGCATCATGTTCAGTGTAGTCCGTGCTGCTGGGAGAATGGACTGCCATACACGTTATGTGTCTGTGAGCGCTAGGAGGGAGAAAAAGGGGAGTGGAAAGGTACGAGCAGTCATCGAGCAAAAACGGGAGCTGGAAGCATGTAAATATAATAATAACCACTGCAGCCAAGAAGAGTGCCTGACGAGCCCAGTTGTAAGTAAGCTATTAAGACTCGACTGTACACTGTGTTCGTGTTTTCCTCCGAAAACAACAAGTTCCGTTGGAGCAGTCTTTCAACGCCTCTCTCTGTCTGTCGCAAGAAAAGTTGACCCACACAACAAAGTAGAGCTATTTTTCGGCTACCAGCCGACAGGGACCCCGCCGTATTATGCTGGGCTTACACTGTGCGATTTTTTCAGTCGCGCGATTCAGCTCCTGCTCAAACTGTACGATTGACTCGCAGGGGTTAGAAGTTCATAGGTCACGATGCAGGTCTCACAATATACGGCCCGATGCTCTGATGCGACCTGAGTGCTCACACTGTGCGTCCATAAAAATGAAGGTTATAACAGAAATTCTGTCGCTCGCTCTCCCTCTCCGTCTTTCACTCACACAGACACACCACCACCATCAACTTTGCTAAATTGCTAATGAAAAACATTGGTCAGGCAGCTGTGATTGAGCAGCAGTGTCGATCCAACTATTTTCACGGTTGTTGTGGTCGTGATAATTTTGTGAGGCCACATCGAAAGGGCTCGGATGGTTCTACAGGTTGTGCCTCCATCGCTTGTGTCCAGATCACACGCTGCACTGCCGTGCTACGCCGTCTTTTTCGCTGACATTTGTGTTTGCGCGTGCGCAGTGTGGCAAACTGCGGTGACACCCTCACGACCAAGCAATTGATGATCGGGAGCTGGTCGTGAGGTGTCAATCGCTTCTCGTTACCCCACGTATACTACACGATGCACGACGCACGATGAAGGCCAAAATCGGGCCGATCGCCAAAATGGGCCAAAAATCGCACAGTTTGAGCCCAGCATTAGTCAGAGGTCCCTTTACTACAGTTCGGAGTCGCGGACCTTCAGTAATAGTAATAAATCACACAGCAATAGTACATTCACGTTGTTGTAAAAAGCATGATAATATTGTAGCGGGTCAGGGCTGTTCGGGGTTCTGCTTGTACAGTTATGTTTTGTGTATGTTGCCATGGTGACGGGTGACGCCCTCTCGCTGCGACGGTGTGTCCTTCCGGGGTCAGAGGGCGCCCTATGTGTGTTGTGGTTGCCGCGCTGAGCAGTTAGCTAGTGGCAGTGTGTTCTTCTGCAAATGTAATAAACGGCTGTGCTCCCTGGCTAGCTCACGGGAAGCAAGACCAAACGATACCTCCGTCTCCTCCTTGTCTGAACTCGCCACAATATATTAAGTAATCCAAAGTATTCAGAATACGTTACTGTCATTGAATAACGTAACGGAATAGGTTACAGAATACATTTTGGGGCATGTATTCTGTATTCTGTAATGGAATACATTTTAAAAGTAACCTTCCCAACACTGCAGCCCCACCCCCCCACACACACCATTTATTTATTTATTTATTTATTTATTTATTTTTAATCAATTCCAGCTCCTGGCCGGACGAAGGAGACGCTCGATTGAATCGACGATCTTCTACTTGAGTCTGCTTTGGGTGCTTCCTGTTTCAAAGTCCAGCTGGGGGAACAGATCACGAGCAAAAACAGCAAATCTAACTGGAGATGGTGTTGGCCTAATAGACTTTCTTATAAATCTAGCAGCGCTTCGACAGAGCGGAGCAGACATGCAGCGGTCTCTGGAGTCTCTGGTGCAGCTGCTGGAGTCCTACAGAGGCAGAGATAAAGTCGTGAGTATTCACTCGGTCACATTGTATCTGTTTAAAGTGTTTCACTCGGTATAAACCATTAATAAAAACAGTGGTTACACGCTTACGAAGTGGATGCCAAGTGGAGACTGATATGTAAGTACTAGACTGTGGTTCTATAGAAACTGCTCATATTTGGTGTTGTTACATTACTTAAGAGCAATGAGCAAACATGCTCTGTGTTAGTTAAAATTAAAGCATCAGCCTAGTAAAGTATGTCTGCCTGAAGTCCACACATTCACTAAATCTCTGACAATAAAATGTCCTTTCTGATTTTAAATAATAATAATAATAAAAAGCTACCCACAAGTCTCTGTTTGTCTTTTTTGCAGATCAGGACAGTGTGTTATGGATCCCAGCTGGTTGGAGGAGTTCTTTCCCGGAGAGCAGAGGCAGATGTCCGGTCCCAGCGGCTCGGGAAAAGCCTGCTGCTGTTTTCTGCTCAGCTCAGTCACTGCAGGACGGTGCTCAGGTTGTTCGATGACCTCTCCATGCTGGCCTACTCCCACAGCTACGGGTTTGGAAATGGGGTGATTCACACAGCGTATGCACTGCATCACTCTGTGCTAGCCTGTAAATCCCACTGTAACGCTTGTTGCACGTCTTTCCAAGGAGGAGGACGCGGCCGTGCGCTGGATATCCGTGCTGAACAACGTAGCGGACCAGCTGTACTACCCCTGTGAACACATCGCCTGGGCCGCCGACGCTGAGCTCATCAGAGTGAAGTCCGATAAGTGGTGGCTGTTCAGCACAGTGCTGTGGGGAACCTCACTGCTGCTGGGAATCCTCAGGTGAGATCACCTGTTCACATCCATACATTACTTTTCTAATGCTGCCTTTATGGCATGCTTTTCTTATTTTTGTTTTTTAAAGGCCAGAAAGAAGGAGTCTTATGTAGTTTTTCTGCACCTGTAAATGTAACATATGCAGGACATCTGCTGGCCAGAGCTCCTTTAAAGAACATGCATAGACAAGCAGCCCGTATCTGTCTCTCTGTGTTAGCCCTTTTTCTGGTGAATTTGTGCCTTTTTCAAATCCATAAATCTTCAGTGGGAACTGAAAGGGGAGGGGGATGTGAGAGGAAAGTCAGAGAGAGATTAAGTCAAGCACTTCTACGTCCTACTTACATAATGACCAGAAACTCCTTAATTTCATTATCCCATCTCTTTTTTTCCTCAGCTTAGAGCTTTGTTTATTTTCCAGACCCTCTTTCTTTTTTATCTCATCTGTTATTTCATGCAGTTTTTAGAGAAACCTGTGAAGCATGTTTTAAGTCTGAGCACTGAAGCAGACATCAAACCCTTGCAGTGTGAGTTGATGTACGATGTGAATCATTTGTCCTCTAGATCGCTCCGAGTTCTTCTGCTGCTGAGGAAGAAGCTGAAGAAGAGGCACGAAGGCAGAAACAGGTATTTGATTCAGTTTTCTTTCTGTTGTCTCGTGTGTTTCTAAGCACAGTTACAGTAACATAGAGAGGGACTGACCGGTTATGAAAGGTTAAACCACACGTTTTCTCCTGCAGTCGCTCTCAGCTCCGCCGGCAGATGCGAGGGGAGCTGCTGTCCATCCTCAGCAGCATGGCTGACCTCAGTAACGCCATTCACTGGATGCCGCCCGGCTTCCTGTGGGCAGGACGTTTCCCTAACTGGCTGGTGGGGCTGATGGGCACCACGTCCTCTCTGATTGGTTTGATCCAGATGAATGCCGGTAGCGGTGATCAGTCAGACACTACACAGTCTTCACCAGAGTGAGGAAGAGATGGCAACACTAAACGACTGACGGATTTATGGATAATAGTGGAAAATGATTAGACTCCAGTCAGACTGTCTGTGGAGATTAACTGCAGTCCTGTAGCTTGTAGCAACAGGAACATAAATTAAATTGTGGCCTATTACTGCTTTAAAAGCAAAAAAAAGTCACTGCACTTGTGCTTAATTAGGAGTAATTAAAGATCTCTTGATGAATTTGCCAACCCGTATTCAATTTAGTAGCTTTTGATTTACACTTGGACATTTTAGTCATGAGAAATATCATTAAGCTCTACTGTTCATTTCACTACACTAAACATGTTCAGCAGTAAATTCAAGCCCTAACGACCCTGAGGTCAACAAGAGGGAACTTCTGCTGTAAAACTTTTTTCTTTGTCTTTTGTTTTTAATGATTTTGTCTAAAGAATCATCAAAACAGAAGAAAGGTCAGGCAGGTCACAGTTTGATTCTTGAGGAAACACCAGTGGTAACATAGCCTTAAAGTTCCTGTTTAATGGTCAGCTTCACTCTGGAATACGTCCACCCAGCTTCTTAACTGCTTATCCAGCTCAGTTTCACCAGGAGGCTGGAGCCTCTCCCAGTCTGCACTCTGGAATGGGATTGTAAATGATTGCCTTTAAGACACACTCCACGAACCTGGCTTTGAATATAGCATAGAATCATACAAACTGTGAATATAGTATTGCGTGTTATGAATGTGGTGACTGAGCTGTTTCAACTTCAGTCCCGCATTCAGTCATTTTTAAAATCTGTTTTTTTCCAACGCGTTACGTCCTCGAGTTCACACTGTATCAACCAGGTTGGTTAATGAGTTTCCCAGGCATTGAAGAGCTGTCACAGAACTGGAGAAATATCTCAGTTTCATTAAAAAAAACAAAAAACAAAAACATTACCACACAGTTACCACTCAAAGTCCAAATGTTTGAATGTGGTTTTGTCCGCTAACGATGATGTTTGTATGACTGGTGAAATGAAATAGAATGTGTCTGAAATGTGTTGCTAATTTAAATGTAATATAATTTTATATCATGGGAACAAAATTATCTGTTTTTCAAGAAATAAAATAAAATGTTAAATTGTTTGTCTTCTCAGATCATTTAATAAAGTACACAAGTTCTCGTGGGGGTAGATTTTGGGCGAAGTTTCCATCCCTTTATTTTGTGCCACTTAACCAGGATCTGAGAAGTGGCAGCAGTCTAACCCCAAAAGGCCAGGCACTCCTGTAAATACATTTGTATAGAATTTCATTCATTTATGGGCCAAATTGTGTGTGTGTGTGGGGGGATAAGCACTTGAATTCAATAGCTTTTCATGATGTCTCTTATGTGACCGGTTTAAGTAAAATCCGTTTGAAATATAAACTCAAATGCACGTAAAATAATTGTAAGTTTCTTTTTTTCGCGATCAAAAATTCGACGTTTGATTGAGCGGGACTTGAACGTAAATCCCGTTGACGTCAGCGTAGGTGAGCGTTGCTTTCAAGTGCTAAAGAACAATAAAATAAATGAGTTTGTAACTACTACACTCCTACATATAAGATTAATATTTTATTCTGCCACATTAGACCCCAATACTGCATAAACTGTATTTATAAACACATTCATATAATATTCCAATTACTTCTACGTCGTTAGGTTTTTGTAAGTGTCGTGTGTTTAATTTGGTTAAAGTACACGGTTTGTTTGTGATCAGTTGTTTAGAAATTTGACTGTAGCCCTTCGTGGTCCAGTCATTTGTGTAGACTTGCACAATTTGCAAAAGAGGAAGAAGAAACTAAAAGAAGAACAAACTATCTCGTGGCGATGTGAGACGCTGCGGTAGCACGTGAACGCAGCACGACTACAGAGTCAGCCGATAAATAAAAGCTGTCAGTCGGCAACTGACGGAGCAGCAACAATGAGTAGCAAACTCTGCTTTAAACACTAAAAGTGTCTCATCTTCGGAGTATGTGACATTGCTGAATTTAACAGTGTCGGTATTATTAGTATGAAGAATAAAACGAAGCCAGAGTTTTGGAAAACGTTCAAATTCCAAACCACGTCAACTCATCTGTCGTGGCACCTACGGGAGTCTGAGTGTGGACACAAAGAGAGCGACAGAGATTTAAAATATCAGGTGAAAACTTCTCTTTTAGCCGCTTGTACTCTCATATTTTGATTGAAGTGTTGAAATATTAGTACTGCTGCTGTTAAGCAAATGCTAGCTTTGCTGTTAGCCTGAGGCTGCTTCAACTGCTAACTTCGGTTAGCCAAACTCATGTCTTTCTCGCACCCTGAAAATAATTTTCGCTTGTTTGTGTGTTTTACCCTGCTGTCAGTTGTTTGCACTACCGCGCCAGTGTTTTTAATAACATGCCATGATTATCTGATCTAACGGTGGATTATTCACGCCATGAAAGATGCGTCGTCGAAAAGATCTGATCTGTGTGCTTATCTGTACAAGAAGGAGGGATCATAAACTTTTCTTTAATGCACGGCACTGCCAGATGGATCACGTACATGTTAAATATAGTAAAAGACTTAAATATAGTAGCTGACGAGTCCCGAGTCTTGTTTATTAAAAACATTTTACCAGTAAGGACCATAATTAATAAATATGGCATTTATTAAATTAGGTTTGGTGTGTTTTGATATTACCATGGTGCTAATCTTTATGGTGTAATAAATTACATGGTTGTTATTTATAGTTGTTTGATAGTTTTTATTTCTAAGATACATGGATGTGAAGGACTGTGCTCCCTGAGCCTGTTGGATGTTGCACTATAGGCCTGCATGCTCTTCGAGTGCATGATGTTTTCTATAAGCCTGAGACGGATTTTTCTATTTCGGTGTTTGTGGGTAAATGAGGACAAGAGGGTGCATAGATGGTGCATACTTTTTCGCTAAGGCATTCATGCTGATGCAGCCTGGAAACTATAAACACACTGTGTAGATCTGATATTTAATAACGGTGTTTTGGAGGTAGCTCATGTGAATTGTGAGTCTGGTTGAGGCTCGGCATAATTTAATTGTATTGTTAGGCAGAGCTGCTCTGCAGTCATGAGGTATTTTAATGGAGAGAAGCAACAGATAAGCAAGGTACAAAATACAGAAAGCAAGAGCTAATAATAATTTTGAGCACCATGTACCCCACAAAGTAACAACGCTATGATTTGTTCTTCTGAGTGATGGCTTCTGGAACAAAGCTATTTTTAAACATTGTCGTTTTACACAAAACTATCATCAAGAAGGAAGAACGGAAACTTACAATGGAAAGGGTACGATTCGTCAAGAAAAATTAAATCGGCGAACCACTGTAAGTGTCTGGTGTTCAGGGATGCTGTGGTTCACCAGTCAGCATGTTGGACCACTTCTGTCCTTTACAAACCTCGAGCCAAGACAAGGATAAAGCAGATTGCAATAAGAGCACATTAAAAATAAAGTCATAATGATTCTATCAGTGTAGAAATGATAAAGCTTTCTTAATTTGCTTTGAAATTCAGCTACTGTTCCAAGATATTTATAACACTGAACATGTTCCACCATCTGACCCTTAATGGATGTGACCTCTTGTACAGGAGTGCATTTCTTAGAGTCAGTGACATATCTTAGATATGTTTAATTAAAGGTGCGACTTGTCGTCATCCTGGAGCGGACTGACAATAACTGAGTCGTCTGCACTCTCTAAAATGACCCTCATCTCAGATCTGCTTTGATCAATATTTGTGTACAGGATAAAAAGATAAATATGGAGCCAGCCAGACTCTTTAAGTAAAAAAAAAAAAAATCAATAATTCAGATTTTTATTGTAATCAAACTGTTCTAAAAGCTTTCTGATTCAAATATGAGGCTCAATTGTATTGAAGGCTGAAGAAAAATCAACAAGCAGTAATCGTGCATGAGCATCTTTTCCCTCCAGCTTTTTAATAACCAGGTTCAACAACGTGCCATTATCCACTCCTGTGTGTGGAAAACTGCATGGGGATAGGCGCTTGCTCAGTTTGGCTTAAAATCTCTGACTTCACCAGTTGTTCAGCTCAGTAATGCCAGTTTTTCTCTGACAGGCTTTCTTACAGAATGGACTCAGACTGCCTCCCTGCATCTACAGACTCCCTGCTGTGTGATCCGGTTCCTGTTCATGGAGCCTCGGGGGTTGAGGTCAGCAGTCTGGCTGCAGTAGCTCTGCCAGGTTCAGAGGCAGAGGATCTGGATTCGTACAACCTGATCGAGCCTCCACCTTTAGACTGGAGGTCAGACACCTCTAGCGAAGCTGGTTCAGCAGACGATCTGGATGATGCCAGCCTTCCCACCTCAGCTGACTGTCTCGACAAGGCAGATCTGGGTGAGTCAGTATCGCTTCCTTTGGTTGAGAAAAACATTTTGACTCCAGTCGACGTGAACCAGCTGGATCTTGTCGGAAACGTTAAACAGCCTGCTGAGGATGTCGAGGCGAAATCGACAGACGAGGCTGAAGCAGGTGCGGGAGTATTGAGGGCTGAGGGCTTTAAGGACGCAGAGGAAGATCAAGCAGTGGTGACATTGGGGGATGTTGATCTCCACAAGAACAAGAGAGGTGAAGAGGAGGCTGCTGAAAGGAGATCAAATGATGAAGACCATATGCATATCCACACCCTGCTCAGTCAGCTCCAACTAATGGAGGAAGAGCCGCATCCCAGTCATCGGATGCCATCAAATCATCATTACTCTAGGCGGTCTGAGCTGGAAGCATGTGCTCCTTCTTCAATAAAAGAGGACAGCGCTGAAACCAAAGGGCTGCTCTTCTCTGAAAGCCACCAGAGAGACCTGCTGGGGATGCTGCAGTGCACAGAGATAGGCGCAACACCCCGCCCTACCTCTCTGCCGCACAGAGGGGACGTGGACGCCGTGGTGTCAGTTTCCTACAGCCAGGAGGATGCACAGAGGTTCTGGAGGCATCACGGGAATGGTCAGCAACAACGGCACAGGGATGACTCCCTCACTTCACTGCCTGATGATGAGTATCCCGAGCCAGTGTGGATGAAGCTGGGAGAGCAGCCTCCAGAGGAAGAAGCTACTGCAGAGAGCGAGCAGGTTGGTGCTGTTACTAAAACTAATAATAAGGGTGGAGACGTTTGGTCATCCATCGTTTTTGTTATGATGAGTTAACTAATCCAATATTTGCTTTTTATTTATTTTTTTCAGCTGATTAATGAAGCTATATAATGTCAAAAATAACACAGTCATCACTGGTTTCCAGAGCTACCACACATCTGTCCTGACTTCAGCTGTCTTTGGTCTCTTAGCAACACTAAAACGATAATCAGAATACTTTTTTTTTCCTACCACCAGCTAACCCATCACTGAACTTATCTGAAGCACGTTCAGTTTTTCATGGACTTAAATTCACTAATTTGCTGTGCGTGCCTTCTTTGCAGAGTGCTGATGACCAGCCTTCATATAAAGATGGTGAGTCACTTATTATTATTATTATTATTATTATTATTATTATTATTATTATTATTATTATTATTATTATTCACTGAAATTTGACATTTGTCAAATATCTAATGTAATATGTGCTAATGTTTTAGTGCCTGGTCCTTGTGATCCTGAAGACCTTTTGGATGGAGTGATTTTTGGTGCCAAGTATCTTGGCTCCACTCAGATCAAATCAGAGAGGAACCCGTCTACAAACGCTCGTATGGCCCAGGCTCAGGAGGCTGTGGACCGAATAAAGGTGCTTTAAAAACAAAATAACCAAATATGCACCTTTTATCATGATCTGGCTGTGCAATGCATTGGTTGATGATGTTAAATCTGGTTTTATAGTTGTAGTGAAGGATTTTTTTTTCTTATTAAACATACCTGTTTTAAAGTAGGTGGGATGTCATTATTAAGTTAAGGATAGACATGTGGTGTACCTGTCCTCTAAGGTTAAATATGAGAGTGTTTTCTGTGGTTCTTTTAGGCTCCAGAAGGAGAGTCCCAACCAATGACAGAAGTGGATCTGTTCATTTCTACTCAAAGAATCAAAGTGCTCACTACTGACACGCAGGTACTGCACTCATCTGACCACATACATTCATTTTCCTCTCTTGTATCTCCTCATATCATAAGACCTCACTTCTCTCTAAGACTGTAGACCTACCTGGGGCCTACCAGGCTCCTGTCCTGTGGAATTAGCACCCAGTTTGGATTCGAGAGACAGAAACAGGCTTTAAACTGTTAAAGCTCATAGTTTGATGATGGATCAGGTGACCCCGAACCATCCCTTAGTTAACGCTGCTGATGCACTGAGCATTTTCCTCTCGCCTCCTGTCACTCCTGTTTATACATCACTACTGCATGCCATTAGTTTTGTCTTCTGTCTCTCTGTTTCGTTCTGGTTTGGCCGCCCCTTCTTGAGCATTGTTCTGTCGGAGGAGGTCTCTTCCTGGTAAAAGGGATTTTTTCATTCCCAGTGTCGCCAAGGGGGTCATCAGATTGTTGGGGTTCCACCCTAAATCTGCACAGTCTTTAACTTATAGCATAAAGCATTTGGGGAAATGTCTCTGGTAGCACTAAAATCCAATGATGGATTTCAGCAAAAGCTCAGTTGATTCTTGGCTTCATGGAACATGAAGACAAAAACCTAAATGTACTCTGAGAGAATGAACTTTAGCTAAATGTGTTAAAAAGTTGTCAGACTTGAGGTTGTAAACATCTGAAAACATACCCAACACAGCTGGTGACTTTTTATTACACAAAGCAGCATTGCACTCCTTGATGTTCATATTCAAGCTGAGCTCTCGCTGCAGGAATCCTTAATATAGAATTGGGTGGTGATTTAATATGAGGCCTCTAGTAGAAGCTATTTTTTTTTCTACTGAATTGTTAGGAGAGTAGAAGTAGGTCATCTCCTGTCATTGCTCCATTTGCATTTGCTCCATTCTGCAGTGATGGATGTGAAGATGAATGGTTTTCTTATTCAGTGTTTTTACTTCCAAGCGATACATGTTTATTATCCAAAGTTGTCATTTAGGACACAGATGAGGCATAAAAAGTAAAATGAAAATTGCATTTATAAATTACTTTGATGTAAAACAAAGACAAATATTTGTGGAAATTGCACTTCTGATTCACGTAAAGAACGCTCCACTAGCTTCCATGTTAACAAACAACAGTCTTTACTTTCATTTTTTCAGAATTCTCATCCAAGTTAGTTTCGGTCCTGAATTAATCTTAGGCGCCTGGTTTGTTGTTTGCCTTCGGTCTGTATGTTTGTCTGCTAGGTCAGTGGTTTGGTACATTAACTTGATAACATATTTGGCCTGGAGAAATGGTTTTGATGAGGTGAGGGTGCACAGACAATCCTGCTTTGCTTGAAGACACAGAATGAGGAACTTCCTTAATTTCAAATTTACTTTGATAAAGGCCTGGGCTTCCCTTTGGGATGTGCTCTCTCAAACACACCAATCTTTATCATATAATTCCTGTAGTTCTGTAAAAATGTCTTTAACAAGAGAGGCTTCTAAGAGGAAAAATGTTAAGTAATACCTATCTGCAGGAGGTTTAAACTCTATGCTGGTTCCAAACCAGACCTTCGTGCTCGCTCTCCCTGTCTTTGTTTCTTATCTTAACCACTGTCATGTCCTGTTTGCAGGAAGCCATGATGGATCACGCTCTGCAGATGATCTCTTACATCGCTGACATCGACAACATCGTGGTCTTGATGGCACGAAGGAAACGTAAGGGGCAAGATGGTGACACCGACTCAAACTCTTCGTCATCATCTGCAAAGAAGTGCTTGATGATCTGCCATGTGTTCTCCTCTGAGGATGTGAGTCAGTCAACTGGAGGGTTTTATATGGTGTTCATATACTAGAAGTGTGCAATCAGCATGATGCTTTCCTTCTTAGCACTCATATTTTGATTTCTGGATTCCAAGCAGAGCTTTTCAGGAAGCTTGGTTGCTGGCCAAACAGCTCATTTACAAGTCCAGCCAGGCCTCATTGTTATATTGGTCTTTCATTTCTAATTACACAGTTTTGCTGCATGGTTACTGCATGTTTAAACACATTAAGCATGCAGTAAATAAGGTACATGGTGAAATATATGGCATTAAAATGTGTCTAAGATCGCTAAAATTGACATTGGACTCTCCCAGAGCCCCTTTGAACTCTTCCAGATTTCCTAGTCACATACTTTTGCCCACAGACTGGTTACCGCATGTCCTTGCGGAACACCCTCACTCAAACGGCAGCGCAGTATAATGTAAATAGATGTAGCGTTCAGTATCTTGGCATCTCCCGCCCTGCACACTCTTGCATCTCTTATTAAATTGCCAAGTCGGTTGCTGACAGCAGTTTCAGCTTCAGCTTGGCTGGCCTGGTTTCCTTCCTCAGACAACCACTGAGTTCTCCTCAATGTCAAAACCGTCTGGCTCTCGTCCCAGTTTCCCAGTTGGCGACACTGAATGGGAGGAAGAGCTTCCTTTAGAAGCTAATTAGCTCTGGGATGCTGAAGGCTGTGATCGCGTCTGCTCAGAGCTTTTTCAAACTGAGCTTATTTAACGTGTTTAAGATAATTTCAAAATACTTTCATTAACTCATGTTTACAGCAGATGCTATATGTGTGTGTAGCAAGAACTTCTCAGAGAAATTCAGATAAAATGCATTAAAGATAGTGTTTTGTGTTGATGCTCTGGTATCAAGTTGTATGACCCTTTGGCTGCTTGTCTTTACAAACGAACACATTTGCTTTGATTTGTTAGTATTTAAATGGAGGATTAAGGAAAAGTCTAGGGAAAAATTTGTTTAACAAATGCCCCTAGCATTTAAATGTAGAGTAGACATGACTGTAACAACAGTGCTGAACCCTGATTCAGTTTTGTCTGTCTCCTCCTGTTTGCAGGCTCAGATCATAGCCCAGGCTATCGGGCAGGCGTTTGGAGTGGCTTACCAGCAGTTCCTCCAGGCCAACGGTATCAAGGCCAGCGATCTGAGGCCCGGCGAGTACAGCGACTACCTGGAAAGTCAGGAACTCTACAACGGAGACTTGGCCCACTTCTCTGACTCTCAAAACCTCAGAGAAGTAAGCAGGAGGGATTGTGGTTGCAAGGCCACCCACACAAAATACAGCTGACTTATAATTTTGGCTTGTGTAGTTAAAGGACTAACCAAGGCAGCACACAGAGCCAATTAAAGGTCCAGGAGAGAGTGCAGGCAGGGTGGAGCAGGTGGAGACGAGTGTCAGGGCTGATTTTTGACAGGAGGATAGCAGCAAGAGTGAAAGGGAACGTTTACAAGGAGACCTGCTATGATGTATGGTTTTGAGATGGTGGCACTGACTAAAAGGTGGAGCTGAAGGTGCTCAAAGTTTCACTGAGATAGACCAGTGACTAATTAGCCAACGTGTTCAATTTATTCCAAAGCAGGCCCCCCTTTTACTGCAAATCATGTGTCAAAATGCCCAAATGTGTCATCATGTTGTCCTAAAGTAGCACAAAGGTAGATTTGGCAAATTTGCAAATACCTGTTTGAACAGGTATTTTCAACACAAGAGTCAGAACCGTGCAAGATGCATTCACAAATCTTTAAAGGTGTGCAGCAGAGTTTTAAAGCAAAGACTGGGTTTGTGGGTGATTATGGTCTGACAGCTTGTGATGGGATCAGCAGGTGTGATCCCATCACAAGATGGTCTGCAGTTTGCTTCAGACTTCACACTTCAAAGTGTGTGTTTTATATATGCACAGCTGTTTGTTATTTATATTATCTGCACCTCATCTATTATTTCCTTATCTCGTCATGTTGTTTAGAAGTGTGCAGGGGCTTTCCTTTAGTGGTTCTAAGTATTAATAGAAGGTGTTGCAGGAGAGAAAAAAAAACAAGCCAAAAAAAAAAAAAAGAGCTCTGATTAAAACAACCACTGATATATTACAAGTCTCTCTGTGTCTGTGGATCAGGTAATCATGACCAAGGCTCCGGGGGAGATCTTGGGACTGGCGGTGGTTGAGTCGGGCTGGGGCTCTATCCTCCCCACAGTGGTGGTGGCCAACCTCCTCCACGGAGGCCCGGCTGAACGCTGTGGTGAGCTCAGCATCGGGGACCGCATCATGTCCATCAATGGGACAAGCCTCGTGGGTCTGCCCATCACCACCTGCCAGAACATCATCCGCGTAAGTAGGACACACAATGACACAAACTTCAAATTTCAGTGGTCATAATAAAGATGAGAAGAAAGGCATCAACAACAACAAAAGAAACATATTGTGCTGCAGATTAAATGCCTTTATTGTGCTGTATATGCAAGTTAGGATCACCAGGTGGCACTGTAGGTCCACACAGGACCAACATTAGCATCTGTCAACTTAAACTGTTAAAGCAAAACTTGCTGCTGATATTCAGTGTTTCAAACATTTTCGTTGTTTCGAGTTGACAGAAGTTTATACCTTTGAAACACTTAATCAAAGACACAATACGATAGTTACTTAATGCTGTGCAGTTTATCAACTTTAGTTTCCTTTATAATTTTGGCCTCCACTGATCATTAAACTAAAGTAATGAAGATAAAACCCTTATTGTGCTGCAATCCCTGGTTTCACCTTTCTGCACATACTTTTCCTTCAATTTGACCCCAATAAAATGTCCAATGTTAGGCTTGTAATGATGAAAACATGTCGTAAACGTTCACAAAAGTTATTACAAAAAGAAATAACTTTTGGTGAAAAGGTACACTTGGGTGAATAGTTTGCATATTTTCCTCAGTAAAGTTTTACTGCTCTAACTCTGGATCGCGCCTCCCTTTTTGTTGTTTCACCTTTTTTTCCCCACTTAGGATCAGAAAAGCAAGAAGTATGTGAGGCTCAGCATCGTCCACTGTCCTCCCGTCACCATGGCAATTATCAGGAGACCAGATCCGAAATTTCAGCTGGGCTTCAGCGTGGAAGATGGCATTGTACGTCCGCATCCATATTTCACATCTGTCATTATGTGACGTACCCCTTCAGCTTGGCGCTGAGCCTGCAGCAACCAGCAATAGAACAACAGTGTTTTTACCAGATAGCTTTAAGAGATTAACGTGTTTGGATTAAAAGGTCGGTAGCACTCGGTACAAGTAAATTATTCTGAACTATAAACATGCAGTTTTCTGTCCTTGGGTTGCAGATTTGCAGTCTGATGCGGGGTGGTATAGCAGAGAGAGGAGGAATCCGCGTCGGGCACCGCATCATTGAAATCAACGGGCAGAGCGTCGTTGCAACGCCCCATGATAAGATCATCCAGATTCTGACAAACGCTGTAGGGGAGGTGAGACGTAATCTAATGCTTACATTCACAATAACATAATCAAGTTCATTACACTTTAAAATGAGACTTCTCTCTGTCTGTGCAGATCCACCTGAAGACGATGCCAGCTTCAACGTATCGACTGTTAACAGGACAAGAGCAGCCAGTGTTTCTCTGAGCACTTCCTGTTTCACCTGGACAAAAATTCTTCAGTATTCAAACTTCATGAGCTTTTGCCAAACTGAAAATATTATGCAAGTGTGTTACATGCTGTTGTGACACCACTGAAAGCTGCAAACCGGATCAGTTTTGCATGTTTTTAGGACAATAAGAACATCTGAATATGAAAGTGCGATTTTAAAATGACAGGGATAGATAATAGTTCTTCATTTGTATTTATCACATATTTACATTTCAGGCAGTAGCTGAGATGCAGTAATGCTTTTTTTACTTTGCTTACGTACTTAGCGGTGAGCAGCGTCAGAAACACTGTACTTCATTAGTCTTCCAGCCTGTCGTGTGGCACCAGTGTGCCTGAGGTAAATTTGCTTGAAGAGGGGGACCTCGCTGAATCAGGACAAAGGGTCTGTGGCTGTCATTGTGATGTACTTCCAGCCCCTCACATGCACATACATTAGCTTCTCTGACTGTGTCGAACATGAAGCAGATATGCAACATTAAGAGACTGCCTTATTTGATAGAGAGATGCATATATTTTTAAGATTTTACTGTTCTCAACATTCATTAAAATGATCTATAAGAAAATATCTTGATATGCTTTATTGAATCATTGATGGTCAGACGTTTACATAAACTCATCACAGGTATAAATGTTGTGGTAATTTTGGGCTTTGAATTAATTCTTTGCAGTGTTCTTTTTCCAGAGTAGAATGATTGTACTGCTTATATCTCTAATGACTTATTGAATTTTAATTTTCTCTGATCCACAAGGGTCAAATATAAACATACCCACTTAAATCTTTTAAGAAGTGCAGTGTAGGGTTCTACAATGTCTAACAAATTGAGAAGGTCAATACCTATTCTTGTTAGAATTGTGATTAAATACAATTTGGAGTTTCTCTTTGCTAGCCTAAGGATTTGTTTGACAATACTCTGGTTTGATCATCAGTTTAAACAACTCTAAGTACAGGTTGTTTGGCTGTGTCATGGCTTTGCAGAGGTCTGGAAGAAGACCCAAATTGCCACTTTAAGATGAAAGGACACAAAGCCTGCTATGAATTAGAAATGGTTGGAACGCCAGTGTCCACAGTGGCATAAGATTTATATCACCATGGACAGTTCAAGCTCAACTTAAATTTGAAGTTGCCCACATGGACGAGCCAAATGCCTTCTGGAGAAAATCTTTAAGGTGAGATGAGACAAAGATTGAGCTGTTTGGAGGAGCAAAGGTGAGGCTTTCAAACCTAAGACTACTACCAGTTGTCAAGCGTAGTGGTGGTAACATCATGTTTTGTTGCCAGTGGTACTGGTACATTGCAGAAAGTGGATGGAATAAATTCATCAACTTCAACTCAAATCACCAGCTAGACTGTTGAAACTTGGACACAGCTTGGCGTTCCAGGAGGATAATTATGCTTATTTCCAGAAAACCAACCGTTTTAAACGACCTCTACCAATTCTGCTAGGAGGAGTGATAAGTATCCCACAAGTTGTTTTTATGGCTACCAGAACCGTCTGGTCAAGGTGCAACTCTTTCAAGAAGTCGGCACATACAGACATATGCAGTGGCACAGCCCTCCGAACTAAAGAACTCATAATGGACTGCAGGAGGCACAAACAGGGTCACTCCCCACTAAACATAAGTGGAGATATTTCTCCATCTTCCGATTTTTGGGCATCCAGCCGTCCGCCAATCGCATCTGGACCCATAACACCAACGCCCTGGTAAAGAAGGCCCAGCAGTAGCTTCACTTCCTCCATGTGAGAAAGAATAACCTGGACCGGAAGCTGCTGCTGCTGGTCTTCTGCCGCTCATCAGTAGAGAGCATGCTCTCCTACTGGGTGTTTCACCTGTTGAACTCTGGTCGGCATGTCAGGTCAATCAGGTCTCACACCTACAGACTCACAAACAGCTACTGATTCCATAAAAATCAATTGGATGCTTATACACTGGTATGCCACTTTAAAAATGTCAGCAGTGCAATGTCTAGTGAAAATGAACTGGTGCCGTTTATGAATTATTAATTGTGATTGTAATGTTTTTAATAGTGTCAGGCTAAAGTTATAATGCTTTGTTGCTTGTATTGATAAAATATCCTTCTTTATGAATTACTTCTTGAACACAAGGGAACGGTTCATATTACTTAAAGCCCTGTGAACCTGTCAGTTCTCTTTTTTCCATGTTTCTTCAGTTACGAAATTATAACAGTAACCAATCGGATTCTTAACCGGCTTTTACGGCCACGCCCCTTTGAATGTGTTTGACCAATCCGCTTCATGTGTGGGCGGAACTTTACGCTGCTTACAGCTGCTATCGCAAACACTGGGAAGTCAATGTCAAGCTGTCGGCCGCTGGAGAGGAGCTTTAAAATCAGCTTTATTACACAGAGGTAATCATTAACATCTGTTTTACACTGAGATAATCAAATTGGTTTCTTTTCACTGTTTTCGTAAATGAGCTGATGTACACAATAGCAACATCACTGTATAGGATGCTAAGACAAGGAAGCTAATGTTTCTTCAAGCTTTTGTAAGCTATTGCCCTTATATTATAAGTTTACGCTTAACCGCTAAATATTGTTGTTGATAAACTTGTAGTTACAGTGTACTTTTGATTTGATTTTATTTCTCTAACATGTCTACTTTAAGAAAAGAATACCTGATTGAATAACCTAATTTCATTCAAGCAGTGCAAAGTTGTAACTTATGTGGATGCGTAGTTTCTGTGTTATGGGAGCATGAAACGTTACTGTACCTTGTTACATCAACACTGCATTAGCTACCTGCTAATGTTTTCCTGTTCTCAAACAGGAAATAACAACCCCGTGAGAAACCTGGCGGTCAAAATAAAGAAAAATATATTTTTTTAAAAAGCCGGCTTTAATGGTTATAAAAACTACATCCTACACCTGCACTGACATGCGCAGAGATGCAGACTGTTTTGTAAGGTTTGCAAAGGGAATTAGTCAGAGCAGTTCTAGCTTTACTTAAACAGCTTTATGTTGTTTTCTAAATCTAGAAGAGACCATATTCTGGACGAATGGTTGAGCAAAAGTGAATGCCTTACAGTGAGACAGGTAAGCTGTTTGGATCAGGAGGATTTCAGGATCAAGCATGGGATTGTCTGACTTGAGCAGATCAGAGTGAGCAGAGAAGAAAACCTTTACTCTAAACACACATAGTAAGGCTGGCAGGTCTGTAACTTTTTTCTACATAATTTAAGTCCCCACTAGCCTAGACCTATTGCAGCAGAACTAAGGGAGGGTTTATTGTCGACTGATCCTGTACAAACTTTAAGATTTATCAGAAATTACATATTTAAACCTTTTAATCTTAAAAGGCTTAGGCTCTGTCTCACGTTCTACTTTTAAATGTCCTAGGAACCACAAGTAAGACATCAGAGTGAAGTGCACCATTTAGGTGATACGGTACTATGAGGTCTTTAAGATAAGATCTGGGCTGATTATTCAATACCTTGTATGGTCTGTCTTCACTAATAACATTTATCATAGTTATAATTTTTTATCATGATAACTATCAATTTATCATCACCTCGATTTATCGATTTATCATCGCCTCTGTCAGTGCGCCCCAGGGCAGCTGTGGCTACAATGTAGCTTGCCATCACCAGTGTGTGAATGTGTGAATGACTGAATGTAGTGTAAAGCGCTTTGGGGTCCTTAGGGACTAAGTAAAGCGCTATACAAATACAGAGAATATACCATAGTTAACATTAATAATGACACTTCTTTTTCCTTTTAAGAATTTTCTATATCACCCAAAAGGGAAAATACAAAAAGGCATGGAAAGTCCTGACACCAGCTGAAATCAGTCATTAGTAATTTGCCACTTAGTGATAATTAATATCAGGGGCCATAATTTGGAAGTGGAAGGTACATAATTTCACCAGAAACAGGGCATGACCAGGTGCTCCTGCAAAGTTTAGACAAGCCTGTGAAATAAAAGGAGAATACGGTCTGTTCAGGTTACTTAGAACTTTAGTGAAGTATTCAGGACTTATTTTACCTGCTGTGTTTTTGATTGTCAATGATTGCAGTATTGGCTCTGTCTGTCTTTTCTCCTTTGCGTACATTTCATAGTTGCCCTGATGAACTTGTCCTCTTCTCCCCACCGTTTTTCCAGGATCACGTCATGGTCAGGTAGGAGCGATGGGTTTTTTCAGACAACTGTTCCTCCTGCTCTGGAAGAACATCACGTACCGCAGAAGGAACAAGGTGATCACATCTTCACTACTTAGGATAAAAAGCAAGAGATTGTTTGATTCTATAAGGAAGCATAATGAACGAGACACAGACTGCACAGTACATGAGATCATTCTTCAGTTTTCCGGTGTATACATCACCATCTGAAGTATCACAGCACTTATTTGTCAGTTTCATTGCTGGCTATAGTCCTGGCCCGTAAAGGTCACTGATCGTTTGACCTACTGTTAACACCTCTTATGCTCTCCTCTTGTGCAGATCCAGCTCATTATCGAGCTCCTCTGGCCTCTCTTCCTCTTCGTCATCCTTATCTCTGTCCGTCATTCGCACCCTCCTTACAAACAGAGCCAATGTGAGTGATGCTGGGATATTTGTGTCTCTTCACAAACACGCTTATACGTCTTAAAAATGGCCTTTTGCCAACTGGTTAAAGAGGATTAACTCACTCAGAGTGAGTCTTGTGCCACACACGCACATTTGTGTTCTTGACCTGCTTTGATTAGTTCTCTATAAACATGTAGTGACATAACTGGTAACCTAAGAAAACACAGCATGCCAGCTCAGAGTGTAATGGGCAGTTAGTCTGTGCATGATAAAGTTACATCTCACTAACTTTGAGTTTAAGAAGATGTAAACTAGACCAAACTAGACTAGATCTGTATCAAATATGAAACCTACACGAAATGTTTCCAAGTGCCTCCACTGGACCACAATCAGTAAGGCTGAACAAAGTTAAAGTTTTACATATATATACAGCCATGTGAGAAAGGTCGTCACAGGACTTTATGCAGTTCGGTAAAAAACTAAGCCCACCCATGACTCCTTAGCTTGTAGGTCCACATTTAGCAGCAATAACTTGAAGTAATCATTTCTCTTAGGGTTGTGGAGAGATTTTGTCACACTCTTCACAGCATTGCTGTTCATCACCTTTAGCGTCAATAAAGGTGGAGAACTGAACAAATCACCACCTATGAAGTTGAAGTTTGTTCAGATGAAACTTTACAAACCTGAGTTGTTTCACCATCTTCTTTTTATGGAAAAGAGGCTTTCTCGTGGCAACCCTTCCAAAACAAGACAAACTGTTTCAGTCTTTTTTAAATTGCACTAGCATGAACGTTAGCATTTAACACGCTAACTGAGACCTGTACAGTATGAGATGTAGCTCTTGGCTGTTTTGCAGTTTCTCTGAACATTGCATAGTCAGACCTTCCATTCAATTTTATTTATATAGCACTAAATCACAGCAACAGTCACGTCAATGCTCTTTATATTGTAAGGTAGACCCTACAATAATACATACAGAGAAAAACCCAACAATCACATGACCCCCTATGAGAAAGCACTTTGGCGACAGTGGCAAGGAAAAACTCACTTTTAACAGGAAGAAACAGGTGGATTTGCTGGGATGTCCACTAATGGGAAGATTGTGGCACTGTTTTAACACACAGCTGAATCCTAGGATAGGATGTTAGGATTATTGCTCAGTCTAGTACCTGGTGGATGTATTTTAGGTCACTTCTACAGTATTTTCATTGTTTTGTGGCTCAGGCTGATCTCCTTTTCTTTCCTTGTAGGTCACTTTCCAAACAAAGCCCTGCCGTCAGCAGGGACCTTGCCCTGGATTCAGGGCATTATCTGCAACATCAACAACCCTTGCTTCCACAGCCAGACACCAGGAGAGACACCCGGCCAAGTTGGCAACTTTAACAACTCCATGTAGGTAGATCGGAGATTAAAAACATGGCCAACCACCTAGAGTGGTGCAGTTTAGAGTAGGATCATTGCTTTAACGGTACAGTACTAGTATTCTGATTACAAGTGTTCTGAAACAAGAAAAACTGTAAGTAAAAGTATATTTTAGAAATAAAGCAACCTCACCTGCATCTTTCAGCTCATTTGCAAAAATGTGCATACATTGCACGACTTTATATAAACACATCCTATAGGAATAGTTTTAAAATATTTCTGAAGGAAATCAGAATATTTGTCTTCAGGCAATATGACGTAAAAGCTCACAGTTTTGCATTCTTTTACTGTACACAACAGTGTACAGTAAAGTAAGGCAAATTTAGGACTAGCAGGCAATATGATTGAATAGACTTGGTCTGTATACAAACATGAAGTCAGTGTTTGCTGTCATTAAGTATCACACACACTCTCAATCTCACTGTTGTTTTCCTCCAGACTGTCTCGGCTTCTAGTGGATGTCCAGGCCGTTCTGGCCTACAGTGGTAATCAGAGCTTCGCCGGCTTTCAGAAGCTAATGGAGAGCGTCCGGAAGCTGGGACAAAGAAGTGGAGCCCTGCCAAGTACTGCAGCTTGTTTCAATCTGTTGAAGCATTGATCCAAGGAATACATATTAAACTGAGGGCAAACTTTGAAGAGGGGCAGTTTAGAATTTCTTTCTTAAATGGGCACCATTAGCCAGAAAGAGTCATGAATAAGTACAGTCATTGTGGCAGAACATGAAGCTTTACATAAAGTCAATGTTTAGCTGGGGGTTTTTCTTTAGGTTTAGTTGCCATGTAGCTGCGCTTTATTCCCGCTTTTCACACAAATGCAAAAACCTTCTTTGTTTTTAAAAGAAATAGGGGGGAAAAACAAGAATTTATACAAAGAAAGGAATGTTGGATTAACTTTGATGTATCTGAGCAGGCCTTACTCAGTATGTGTACGTGTGGTTTAAGCACAGCTGAATGATTGTGTCTTATTGCTGTTGTGAAAGCAGGACATAGTGATTGCTTAGCTTGCCCTGCCTCGGTCATATTGAGTTACTTCCCCTGTTGAACAAGAGACTGAATGAAAGCAGGTTGTCAGTGTTTTGTTTTTCTACAGCAAGGCAAACATTAACATGTGCTCAGGTCTTAGTTTAAAGAACCTGCTGCACTGTTTCATTTGGGTAACTGTTTGGAAGGATGAAATTAATATTTAGTTAAACCTCACAGGAGACAAGTAGAAGAGAAAAAGAAGGTTATTCTTGGTGAACCAGTTTTAAATTTCTAGATAAGAAAAACAAAAATATAAGGAAGGAAGTTCAAATGATGAAGCCTGTATCGATGAGTTTATGTGAGCAGAAATCATACAAGCAAACAATGGAGAAAGCTGCTGCACTGTTCTGTGACCTGCAAGTCATTAATAATGAACCAGTGACTGGAACCGGGCTGATTCTATTCTGCCTCCCTGTAGCTGGTCGCATTTTAACTTTATGAGTTTGTAATTGTGTTTTTTTACTCTCAGCAGCAGGAAAAATCGTTTTTTTTAAATAGAAAATAAGGCTAAAATCTATCAAACACGTCAGTATGAAAAGGAAGAAACTATCGGACGTCATGTGCTACCTGAAAAAACTACAAATTAACTGTGCTAACTTTAAGTTTAAAGTGTTGATACTGCAAACTCAGCTGCAAGCTCTATTCTAGATGTTAAGTGTTGATTCTAGCTTGGACTTTGATTTGTGGGGCTTTGTGGGGTTTTGGCTGTAATCTTAATCTGTGTATTTCCACTGCAGATCTCCCAGTAAAACAATACCTGAGACCAAATGAGACATTTTCCACCTTCCTCCTGACCAATGCCAGTATGTCACCTGTGAATGTGGACACACTGCTGAATGCTAGACTTAATTTTCAGGTTGGTTACCGGCTTAAATCACAAATAAACCCATTATCTGCTCTGTAGAACTAAAACTCTTTTGGCCTAAGTGGTTAATCCCTTTTAGGATTAAAGATATAAACCAATCTAATGTAAAATTTTACACAGAATAAATAACATTTATTACAGAGAGAAGAAGAAGAAGAAAGATATAATCCAAAATGAAAATAAGATTTCTGTCACTAACAAGTCTTTGAGGTGTTTGCTGCCACCAAAGTTACATTATGTGCTGAAAAGCAGTTACTGTAACTTGTTACAGGAAAGTCATGTAATTTGTGATGATATTTTAATGTAAACTGTTAGTTTTCCCTTTAAGGCATCACTGAATTTTTTTGTTGGGTCAGTAGCAAGCATATTACCTTTGTATTGTTTTTGTCTGATGGCCAAACATCCTTAAAAGAACGTTTTTGTCCACCCCAGAGTACACTGGCTGTAGCGGAGATGCAGCTAAAGGACATGGTGTGTAATAGAAGTGTCCTAGAACAGCTGCTGACGGTGGATGGAGGAGAAACCGCCATGACTGATCTTCAGACCCAGATGTGTTACTTACCAGCTGATGTGCTGCAGAAGACCGAGCGCCTTTTCCTGTCTCAGCTCGACTTGACCAAGTTCTTGACGGTAAGCATCGGCTGATGGAGAAACCAGCGCAAAATTTAGTGAATTCAAAGCAGCACGAGTAACATGGGCCACCTCTTGTCCCTGTCAGAGAGACCGTCTAATGGCCAACGCTGGAGAACTCAGGGCCATCAGTCAGGCTGTCACCTCAGTTTCCCAGGAGCTCACTGCCCTCCTGGATGATGTAAGAGCACATTAGATTCAGTCTATATCTCTATCACACTGGACATGATCAGTTCAAGACCATCAGACCTTCATCATTTTTTGTCGTATTTCTCTCTCACCTGTTTTCGCCCTTCATTTCTGCCTCTTCTATGCTTCTTGTTCCTTCTTCACTTCTTTCAGATCTCCTCCCTCTCCAGTTTTGCAGACATGAGCGCAGCTCTTCGTGTCCTGTCTCCAGAAAATCGCACAGCAATGCCCAGAGAAAGTTTCAGAGCTTTTTCAAAGATCGTGTGCGGTCACCATGAACTTGACGGTGAACGCATCCCGTCCCTTAACTGGTATGAAGACAATGACATCAAGTCCTTTTTGGGCAAAAATGGCACAGAGGACGTGAATGTGGAACACAACAACAATACAAGTAAGACGCTGTGCAGTTTCTGTGGCAGGATGTTAATGGCAATATGTGCAGACAAGACCTGGCTTGAGGCCTTGATCCTTCTGTACTTCAGGGTGCACTTGCACCACTTAAATCAACACAACCCCACTGAGAAACACCTGTGTTGTTTAACGATTGTCCTGCTTGGTGGGTTTTTTGCTTCCTGCAGCTCCCTTCTGTAAAAATCTGATCCAGGCGCTGGAGTCCAACCCTTTGTCTCGCATTGTGTGGAGAGGAATCAAACCTTTGTTCATAGGAAAACTCCTCTACACACCCAACACTCCTGCAATCCAGCAAGTTATGAAAGAGGTACAGCAATCTTATACTCACTGTTTTATAAACAGAAGGTGTCTTCAGACCAGGATGTTTTAGGTTTTCATCCACAAAATTCAAACAATTTCCACAGTGTTTTTTTTTTGTTCCTGTCTTCCTCCCCCCAACACCAACTACTCAGGGCACGTGGTTGCCCCTCCCTGGAGGTCTCTTCCTGTTAAAAAGGAGTTTTTCCTCTCCACGCTTGCCAAGTGTTTGCTCATAGAGGATTGTCTGATAGTTGGGGTTTTCCTTGTGTTATTTTAAGGTCTTTATCTTACAATATGACATTATATGAAAAAAAATTAAATTAAAAAGGAAACCTTGACTAATATTACCTTCTGTAAGATGTGTCAGACGTGACTTCTTAAGCTAACTTTAAGTTCGGTTCCGCTGAAGGTGAACAAAACATTTGAAGACCTGCAGATTATCCAGGAGCTAAATGAAGCCTGGCTTGAGGTGGGACCACAAATCAAGAGCTACATGGAGACCAGTGTGGAGGTTAAGATGCTACAGGTCAGACTTTCTCTCACTACAAGAGGAAAGAGTGAAATATATAGCATTTTTCAGCATTTTTCAGTCATAATAATGTGTCTGTGTATGTGTTTGCGATAGGATTTGTTAAGGCAGCCAGAGATTGCAGTACTGGTTAACCTGCGTTTGGAAGACACACCCTGGACAGCTTCACGCATCGCACGCTTCCTATCGACACCCTCTCCAGATATCCCACGGAGGCCCGGAGCGCCGCTGACCTGGCTGGACATCTACAATGACATAAACCAAACTATCTCCACTCTTGCACAAGTCACAGAGGTTCTCCTCCTTTGCTGTTATTTATTTTTAAATATTAATAAAATAGAAAAGTGAAGTTTGCTTAAAGCCTAATTCCACCTTCCTTGTGATTGTCTGTTTATATCTTCTGCATGTTTTCCTTCGTCTCCTGCAGTGCTTCTCTCAAAACAAACTGGAGGGGCTGGAAACTGAGGGTCAGCTGATTGAAAGAGCGCTGGAACTACTAGAGGACAGGCAGTTCTGGGCAGGTGTTGTTTTCCTGCTGCCCAACACTTCCTCGTCTGAGCTGCCCCCACATGTCACATACAAGATCCGTATGGACATTGATGATGTGACCCGCACCAGCAAGCTCAAAGACCGGTACTGAGAAGTACTGTTCCTGTTATAGTTCATTACTATCAGCAGTAGCTTATTCCTTTTAACCAACACTTTACAGCAGTTAAACACAGGGCTGCTCCTGCTGTTATTGTTTGTTCTGGATAATGCTGTAATTAAACTAACCATACTGAGACAGCCTCATCATGAAACAAGGAAGACCTTAGGACGGTTTCTCTAGCACTTTAATTCTTGATTTCATGATTTCTTTTAACTTCAGGTTTTGGGATCCGGGTCCAGCTGCTGACCCCTTCAGTGACATGCGTTATATTTGGGGTGGTTTCGTGTATGTTCAAGACCTGGTGGAGAGAGCGGTGAGCCGAGTGCTTACCGGGATTCGACAGACTACCGGCATCTACGTCCAGCAGATGCCCTACCCCTGCTATGTGGACGATGTGTGAGTGGCGTGCAGTTGTAAATGGATGTTGTGAACTTTCTTGATCTATAGTCGAGTTTTTCGTCTAGAGCAGCTGTAGGTGAGGAGAGAGAGTTATGCTGGATCCGAACAGAACTGAGAGGTCTCTGTTTAACCTGTCAGCCCCTGTCTCTGTGTTTCTGAGATAGCTGAATCTGCTGTCCTTGAGGGGAAACATTAAGCCATGACAACGAGGAAAATCTCTTTCATATCTCAAATTTATTCTCTTCCTTTTCAGTCATTCTGTAGATTTTTGCTTGGGATCATAAACTCGTAACTCAATTTGGGCCGAGCTTTAGCTGTAAGCAAATGGCTTCACATCTGACTCTAGAATACTTTGGTGGAGAGATGAGTTCATGGTCAACTCGGTGATTGCAAGGTGGACAGGCACCGTGGCTACCAAAAAAGTGTAAACCACTACTCCACCATCACCATGACCAGTTGGTTTAAGGTGTTAGTGCTGATGTGCTGTGTTTGGTTTTTGCCAGATGTGGTCCTGTGCATCGTGGCCAAACATCTCCGATTTGGTCTTTCCAAAGGACATTGTTCCAGAAGTCTTGTAACTTTGCAAACCAGCTTTGTGCTATCATCCCTTCCAAACAAGCCACACTTGTTCCATCCTTTTCTAATTCTGCTTTTATAAACTAACTTAAGCTAACTTATAAACTAATACTAAATGTATTAGAAAAATCATTAGAAGTAGTAGAACTAGTAGTACCTTTACTAAAGAAACCTGCTGAAGAGAGAAGCTGGAGAATAAACATGGACAAAAAGATAATTATAGGCACGATCCAAACAGAGTTAAAAAAAAATGTATAGAAAAAACCCAACTTAATATTTTACAGTGAGCTTGGTTTTTGGAAGCTGAGTATAATATCAGAGTGCAACAAGATCAGCTTCTTGTAATAACAAGTTGAGTGTCTGGGAGTTTCCGAGTTCATTTGATAGGGCTGTTGGAGTGCAGCTCAGGAAAGCCTTCATAATTGTCACATTTTTGTGTTTAACACTTGCTGCTGTAGCCTTCCGTGTATCACTGGTTTAACATCAGCACACACATTTCGTCTTTGGTTATTTTCCCTACAGTTTTCTTCGAGTGCTAAACCGCTCTCTGCCGCTTTTCATGACACTGGCGTGGATCTACTCTGTGGCCATGATCATCAAAGGTGTGGTGTACGAGAAGGAGGCGAGGCTGAAGGAAACCATGAGGATCATGGGTCTAGGAACTGGGACACTTTGGTTCAGCTGGTTCATCAGCAGCATAGTGCCATTCCTGGTTTCTGCGGCACTGCTCATCGCTCTGCTCAAGGCAAGATGATGATCCGTCATCACACGCACACTACATTGCAACCCTGTAGGCTGAACAGGAAAATGTGAACATCACAAAGTCTGCAGTCATATTTTTTTTAAGTAATGAGAGAATTTTTCTAGTGGAAATGATTTGTGTATTAAAGTGTTTTATAGTTTCTCGTGATGACTAACATGTTTTGGGTTTTTTTGCAGTGGGGCGACATCTTGCCGTACAGCAACCCAGCCGTTATTTTTTTCTTCCTCACAGCTTTTGCCACCGCCACCATCATGCAGTGTTTCCTCATCAGCACCTTCTTTTCAAAGGCCAACCTGTCAGCTGCCTGCGGGGGACTCATCTACTTCGGACTCTACCTGCCTTACGTCCTGTGTGTCGCCTGGAGAGACCACCTCAACAGCACACACCGAATCTTAGCTGTAAGTAAAAAAAATGATAGGGTGCAGTCATCAGGGAACATTTTATAGGGAAAAGGAATCCCTTAATTGTTAAATATGAGCATGGGCCTTATGTGAGATTGCTTAGTTTTATTTATGAATGTCAGTCAATGATTTAACAGGGTGTAATGTGACTGTCTGTTTCTCTCAGAGTTTCCTTTCTCCTGTGGCCTTTGGCTTTGGTTGTGAGTATTTCTCTCAGTATGAAGAGCAAGGTGTGGGCATTCAGTGGTACAACCTGCACTCCAGCCCTGTGGAGGGAGACCGATACAGCTTCACTGTCTCCATAGTTATGTTGTATGTGGATGCCTTCATCTATGCCATCGCTGCCTGGTACATCGAAGCAGTGTTTCCTGGTATGGATGTTTCCTGCTTTATCTTAGCTATGCTGTAGATATTTTACATCTGTTTATCTGTTAAAAAGTGCGAGACGACCACGGTCTTCTGTCCTGTGTCTCAAACTGGAAGCTTTTGTTTGTGTTTCACTTTATGTGTTTAGTTCAGAGACAAACTAAAGTTGTTCAGTGGCATAACATTGTAGCCACCACTGGCTATCTTTTTAAACACTGTAATGTTATCCTTTGGATGAATGTGTGCATAAGTTTGTGTTTTATACACCAGGTGAGTATGGGATCCCCAGGCCATGGTACTTCATCTTTCAGCTCAACTACTGGGGAGGTGTTCCCCTTGAAGCAGGCATGCCGATCCCCCCTGCACCTACAGAACAGAATGAAGGTACTGTTTCATTTTGCACTGCAGGTTCCCAAAGGAAGGCTCATTACTGTCACTTATCGTTTATATAAGGTGCTTTTTTATTGGACAGAGTTTTAGTAACCTGTCATCCTGCACCGTGATGACTTTTGAGCTCAGCTCTTTATGCCAGTTTAAAGACATTCCTGGCAAATGAAGTTTTAAGACCATTAAGTACAAATCAAGGTAATGAGATGAGACTATAAGCCAATTAATTAAAACGATTTTAGAAAACAAGGAGACTGAAGTTGAGCCTAGACCCATAATCCTTTTCAATTTGTTTTTTGTGTTCTTGCATTTGTTTTGTTGTTTTAAGGCATAATAATGTGCTGTTTTCCCTTCGCATATTCACAGATTTAATATTGCCTCTTTATACCTGTAATTAGATCACATTGAACCAGAACCCAGTAACATGATTCTGGGCGTAAGCATCAGAAATCTGGTGAAAATCTACAAGAAGGGGGGGAAACTGGCCGTAAACCACCTGAACCTGAAGTTCTATGAGGGGCAGATCACTTCTTTCCTGGGCCACAATGGAGCCGGCAAAACCACCACCATGTAAGAGCAGCTAGCTGAAAGTTAGACTGTGGATCACAAACATAATTTACATGCAGAATTTTTGGAGCTTCATTAACTGAAATGTGGTTTTACAAACAAAGCTGTGGCTGTGCGGCTTCAAATTTTAAAATCACATTAGAATAAATGGTTAATGAGAGATGTGATTGTAGTTTCATGTAGATGGCACGTTGGGTCAGTATGGTTTTTTTTTAATGTGTCTGATGTTTGATAGATCTGTCCTGACCGGTCTGTTCCCACCCACCTCTGGGACCGTGTACATCAAAGGGATGGACATCCGCCATGACATGGACCTCATCAGGAGGACGCTGGGAGTTTGTCCCCAGCACAACGTCCTGTTTGACATGTAAGGCCTGCTCACAAGCTCTGATTGCAACTGATTTTATGTAGCTTGCATGTAGCTTCTTAAGTGGTTATTGTAATTTATTAAATTTATTTTCCTGATTGTTTAATGAAATGAAACACTTTAATTAGGAAAGAAAACTACCAAATTAGCTGTTTTGGCTATTCTTTAGCTTATAAATCGTTTCATGTTAGCTGAAAGTCAAAAAATTGAAATTTAATGAAACTTGTTTTACATCATTTGCACTCAGGTGCCTTTTAGAACTTGTTTTTTCACTTGTGGTTGAACATAATTTAAAAAGAGACAACAATGTACACTTCACTTGGGAAGGAATTGAGCTGTGAAAATTCTCACAGCTCTCTGTAGATGCAGATAAACTGTCAAACTGCATTTACAAGACTCCAAGGGCTATGTTTGTGACACGCGTCGCCTTTCATCACGTCACAATTGTAAACCAAAGTAAACGGCTAACATCATGCTGAAGTGGCCTCTGATTATCTTCGGGTGGCCCAGCCAAAGACTTAATCCCTATACACATTGATGGCAAGACCAGACGATGGCACTTAACAGATGCTTGAAGACATCTGCCAGGAAGAAGAATAAACAGCCTTTATTGAGACATACAAGGCCCGAGCTGCAACGTGTTGAAACAACGTTCAGAATACCTTTTTTTTTTTTTATAGTGTAGACTGTTTTGATCAGATTTCTATTAAAGAGATATTTTCATATTTTCTCCTTCTTTCAGGCTGACGGTAGAGGAGCATGTGTGGTTTTATGGCTGTATGAAGGGTTTGTCTGAAGCAGAGGTGAAGGCGGAGCTGGACACTTTGCTGGAGGATGTCGGCCTCCTGCACAAGCGACACGAACAGACCAAAAACCTTTCAGGTAAAGTTACTAGTTTAACTCCAGTGTGTTGAGACTTTATGAATGAAAAACAACAGGTTTGTTTTTCAGTCAGTTTTCTTTTCAAGCTTGAAATTTTCCATTTGTCAGGCGGCATGCAGAGGAAGCTGTCTGTGGCGATAGCGTTTGTCGGAGGCTCAAAGGTGGTCGTCCTGGATGAACCTACAGCTGGGGTTGACCCGTACTCCCGCAGAGGGATCTGGGACCTGCTGCTCAAATACCGCAAAGGTGCTGTGAACAGTGTTTTCTGATCAGGGTTTGAGGGTGAGAAGAAAGCACATTTTAGCCAGGAGACTAAACGGTCATTTGTTGGTTCTTTGTTTAAAGATAACATTCTTCTTGTTATGTTTAGTGGGAAACATGAAACCAAAAAGCAGACTAGCAGGCAAACTTAATAAACAGTAAAACTAGCCTTTATTTAGGCGAGACATAAAAATCCAACAAGCAGCAGAAACACAAAGGCTATTGATTCAAGTGGGGTGGAAAACACAGGCAGGCAAAGATGTGATTTAAGTGCACACTAGGGTAGTTGATGGCAATGGAAGACACCAGGGAACACATCTGAAACTAATCAGGGGAAAACAAGACAAAAGAACTAAAACTAAGTACAATGCACACAGGACAGGACAAATAAAACGGGAAGTAATTGAGCAAAGGAACCTTGATCCACATCTCTGTAAAGCCTGGATATGCTTGTCTTTCTTTCGAGATCTTTATTCTGAGACTTATAAGAAAATAAATCCCACTAACGTGCTCTCTTTCCCCCTCAGACCGGACCATCATCCTGTCCACCCACTACATGGACGAGGCAGAGTTGTTAGGTGACCGGATCGCCATCATCTCTCAGGGGAAGCTGTGCTGCTGTGGCTCACCGCTCTTCCTTAAATCCCAGCTGGGGTCTGGCTACTACCTCACTGTGGTGAAGAGGGAAGGACTGGACACCAGCACTCCCAGTAATTTCAGTATTTCCACCAGTACCAGCTCCAACAAGCTCCCTCCTCTCATCAAGGTTTGTTTTCATTTATATTCATCATAAAAATGAAAGCAAATTTAAAGTTTTAATTCTTTATCTATTACCTTGCTGTTATATAGTTTTTATAATTTGCACATAAGTTTAAAGAAAGCACAGAAATGTGGAGTACTGAAAGAACCGTTCTCTGCTCTATGTTTCAGGACAGCGACTCGTCACTGAGTGAAGACACCGGGCTGGGAAGTGAGGATAGCAGCTCATGTGAGTGTAAACTACATTAATTGATCATTAGCAAGGTTGAGCACCAATGTAAAAGCAGACGTTTTGGTGGTTTGTTGGTCTGGAGCAAAGAAACTGCAATTATCATTTGCAGATGAGACCGAAACAAAAATATTAGCGCCACATTTGCGAAAACAAAGCACAACATTTCAGTACAAACACCTCATATCAACTGTCAGCACAGTGGTGGAGGGGTGATGATTTGAGCTTATTTTGAAGCCACGGGATGTGGCCATCACACCAAAAGCTTGGTCAAAACAAGAAAATGATCTCAGGACAACAGAACAGCTGAAAAACTGAAGAATCGAGGCTTTGCACTCGCCAAGTCCAGACCTCAACCTGATTGAAATGCTGTGACCTGTGCATAAATGAATGCACACAAACATCAATGAACTAAAGCAATTTTGTAATAAAAGTGGGTTTAAAATTCACCCACAACAATTTGAGAGACTGATAAAGTCTTATAGGAAATGGTTATTTCCATTTCTTGCTGTTAAGCTGGTTCTACAAACTATTTAGTCGTGGGCTGTGTCCGTGGACTTCCTCCTGTTTTGCATTAAACCTCTGAAGTTGCATTTTGTCGGGTTTATGTGTAGCTTTAAATATGTAGCTTACAATAGGAGAGACTGAAAATGTTGAGTACATGTTTGAAAACATCTTTAGAAGCAATTTAAAATCACATTCATCATCATCTTCATGGCAGATTTGGCAGCTTTGCTGTCGCTGGTTCAACACCACATCCCTGGCGCCAGACTGGTGCAGGAGTCTAGACGTGAGGCGGTGATCAACCTGCCACAGACGGCCGCCAAAGACAGCAGCCTGGCCATCCTACTGATCGCACTGGACCAGAGACTGACTGAACTGGGAATCAGCAGCTACGGGCTGTCAGACAGCACGCTGGAGGAGGTGAGACAACGTTACAGTTACATTTCCCAGTTATATCACTGGAAAATATGAAACTAGGTCAGTGAGTGCTTGGTTGTGATAAAACTAGTATAAAAATCTCCTATTACACAGTAATCGATATAGTGAATGCACGGTCCACAAGGGTGACGTAAAAGTAAACTGATTGAATGGCGTATTATCCGTCTCTTCAGGAAGGCTGGATATTTGTGGAGCTGCCAGTAACAGGCTTAATATTAGCCTTCGATTAGCACTGATAGCAGATTTGTGGAGCCTGATAAGTCACATTTGCATGATTTACCTTCTCACTCTCTGCTCCTTTGCAAGGTTTCTGGATGCTCCCTTCACTGCCACCTGCTGTCTGCAGCTTACACCGTTAAGGAAATGCCTCAGTTTGAACTTAAAATTGCTTTGGCTGAGTTTTTATAAGAAACTCCTGCAACAGAGTGGAGTATCAAATGTCCTTTAACCCTTGTATGGTGTTCGGGTCTGTGAGACCCGTGTTCAGTTTTTTTCAAAAGAAAAATTAAACAATTAATTATTTTTTCACGTGTAAATGTGTTGTGTCTTTCCACTCACTCCACTTGATTATAACTGATTTATTTATAACATTTTATATAAAAGAAAAACGAGAAGCACATTAATTCATAAATGTGATCTAACAAAGGTAAAGGGAAAAAATTAACCATGTTTGCTGTTCATATGTCTTGTAATTGGGATGAAGTAAACATCTGTTGAGTAATTTAACATAAAATTGTTTGATAGTGTTAATTTGGAAAGCCAAAACTCTAGCGGGTCCACCAGACCCATGAACACTGGCTGAGTAACAAAAATACGAACACCACACAAGGGTTAAGACATTGTAGATTTCCACTGTTTCCACAAATAAAACGTTGTGGGGTTTATTTATTGTTTCTTTGTTTTCGTTTTCACACTCTTTGAAAGAGTGCCTTATTGTGCATGTACGGAGGATTTAAATTTAAAGTATTTTCCAGATCTTTCTGCGGGTGGCCGAGGAGACAGGTGTGGACACTGAAGCAGAGGTGCAGCCTGAATCACCCCACAGCCAGCAGCCGTCAGGACAGGGAACTGATGGCCATCCTCTAGATGAAGCAGAAACAGGTGTGTGTGTGTGTATACGCACACAATCACACACATATCACATATCATGCACATGTAAGTGTTCTGTTTCCCCTTGTGACTGTTTGTTTCCAAAATGCTGCCAGGAAGGAAAAAGCCTCATAGAAAAGGTACTCTCAGCTCGCAATTGGCTGAAAATAATTATTAGATGAGATTCATTTTTTTCAGTAGAATTTAAGTGAAATGCAAAAAAAGTAGACGTAAATTATGACATTTCAGTTTTTTTCTCTGGTTTATTTGGATGTGTCTAGGTCCAAGTATTTATCAGTTAAATGTACATTAACAGTCCAGGTTCTCACATTGTGTTTTTCTTGTCAGCAGAACCTCAGGAGACAGACCTGCTGAATGGCGATGGCCACGGTGGGGTGCCTGCAACTGGCTGGTGGCTGACATGGCAGCAGCTGAGAGCGCTCTTCATCAAACGCTGGCTTTACGCTCGGAGGAGCCGTCGGGGAATCTTTGCCCAGGTTAGACTATCTGTCAGCAGCTGACTAAAATATCCACCCACTTCTACCGCTATGCCTTTTTCTTTGAAATTAGCTGCTTGTCATTAGCTACATGTTGCAGAATGATAGTTATTCTGAAACATAGACGGATATCTTTAAGGACGTCTCGATTTGTGCCTCAGATCGTTCTCCCTGCTGTATTTGTGCTGATCGCCCTGCTCTTCAGCCTTATTGTTCCTCCTTTTGGGAAGTACCCTGCCCTGCAGTTGCATCCCTGGATGTACGGCGAGCAGTACACCTTCTTCAGGTACCCCACATTGAGTCGTAACTGCCTACAAAAGCTCCCTCGGCATTTTGTTTCTGTTATTGAGCATATTATTGAGGAATTCTTTCATCTGTGTTTTTATATTCACAGCAACGATGATCCTGGAAACCCAGCCATGGAGAATCTGCTTGAAGCTCTCCTTGACCAGCCTGGATTTGGTACCAAGTGCATGGAAAAGGAGGACAACATGACGTAAGATCATCCCATTGAACTGGTTTCAGTGGTATTTATGGAGGCAGTAGTAAAGATAGAAGGACTTGTGGTGCTGAGACATCATGATGTTAAATACAGTGTATTAGGCACCAGAAAATATTTATTTTCCTTACACAGATATTACTGCTGTGGCTAAAATGTATGCACGTTTTCCTCAGGTTTTCAGAAAGTGTCGGTTTTAGTTTGGTTACAGAGTGGTTAGACAATATAAAACCTCCAGTGGCATTCAGCTGAAATTGCATCTCTCTATAAGTAAACATATAGATTTGAGTAAATCTGCGTACTTTTTTTAATATTTTCACTGCACATCGATGACTATGACACCAAAACTGTCTTCTCCCTGCAGGGATCCTCAGTGTGAAGCTGGGCGGGGTGGTTTATTCATGAGGCCACAGTTATCTTACTCTACCTGGGACATATTCAGCAGAGGCAACTGGAGCAGAGACAGACCCTCACCTGAATGTCAGTGCAGCACAGAAGACGTCTACCGAATGCTCCCCGAGTGTCCTGAGGGTGCTGGAGGGCTTCCGCCTCCACAGGTCAGCGCGGGCTCAATCAGGACTGATTTACTGTAACACAGTGATCAGATCTCTGCACCATCAGAAAATATCACCAGTTAACTCATAACAGAACCAACATTATCTGAATTTTTGTCATGAAATGTTTGTTTTCGTTAAATACTGTAGACTATGTCTGTACTGTACTGGACCCCAGTGCTTTCAACTGACCCATTGCAGTTTTTTATTTTTCAGATTAAAAGGCCGACTGGAGACATCCTGCAAAATCTGACAAGTTATAACATCTCAGATTACCTGGTGAAGACCTACTCTCAAATCCTTAAGAAAAGGTACTTCATTAACTCAACACAATAAAAATATACATATAGCTATTAGGGGTGCAACGATACACAAAATTCACAGTTCGGTTCGGTTCGATACTTTGGTGTCACGGTTCGATATTTTTTTCGATACAAAAAAAAGTTCATGCCTTTTTAATTTGTCATTTATTAAAATTATAAATATATATTTTAACTCAAAAGTACAGTTTTTAAATTTAATGTTGCTGAAACAAAAGTAATTAAAAAATCTGATTGAGGAATCACTCATCTTTGGAAAAGAGAGTTTATTACAGAGAAATGGCTCTTTCCAAAATAAAAGTTATACTATACGCTTCTTCTGGGCTATATTCTCAGCAGCATATTGTAGCGGGTCAGGGCTGTTCGGGGTTCTGTTTGTACAGTTATGTTTTGTTTATGTTGCCATAGTGACGGGTGACGCCCTCTCGCTGCGACGGTGTGTCCTTCCGGGGTCAGAGGGCGCCCTGTGTGTTGTTGTTGCTGTGCGGTTGCCGCGCTGAGCAGTTAGCTAGCGGTAGTGTTCTTCTGCAGATGTCAATAAACGGCTGTGCTCCCTGGCTAGCTCACGGGAAGCAAGACCAAACGACACCTCCGTCTCCTCCTTGTCTAAGCTCGCCACATTGGTGTCAGAAGCGGGATGATGGTGGCACCCCATGTTCTGACCCGAGTGACTTTTCCCCCGCGGGTAGTGAAGAAGGCACCTGGACATTTGCAAAGTGAAAGCAAAAAACAAGCGCAAAGTCAAACGCGATTTCAATATGTCACATATTGACAGTGGCTCACCGATGCCAATGACATAACTACCCAGCTACATTTCCGAAAGAATGCAAAAGCATTGACATATATTTTTTCTTCCTACAATAGCCCGACGGGCAGGGCAGAGATAGATTTTGGTAGCCCGACTGGAAAAATCGCTAGCCCCGGGACGTCGGGCTAGCGATTTTGCAAGCCCTGTGTTACAGGCATGGCCCTTTAAGGATGAAGCCTGATGGGAAATGTATTCGGGATGTGTGTTAGCGGGACTGCCTTGTGTGTGTGTGTGTGTGTGTGTGTGTGTGTGTGTGTGTGTGTGTGTGTAGAGAGAGAGCGGAGAAGGGGAAAAAGTAACGGTTAGCTACAGAAGGAAAGAAAATAAATAAAAGGAATATAATAACTCCCTCGACAGCCAGAGTTGTGTCGGCGATGCTCGCTGTGAGTAAACTGTTTCAGCCCACTGTACGCGGTGTTCGTGCCTTAGAGAAGAAATAAAGTTCGGTGAAGCAGTTTCCTACGCCTCCTTCGATCTTTTTGCTAGCGGAGTTGACCTGTATAGTAAGCTGTTGCCGGCTACGAGTCAGTTACGGAACCTTCAAGTAACTGCCAGAGGTTTCCTTACTACGGTTCGGGGCCGCGGATCTGGCGCGGTAACACCTGTATCTGATTGAGGAATCACTCATCTTTGGAAAAGAGTTTATTACAGAGAAATGGCTCTTTCCAAAATAAAAGTTATACTATACGCTTCTTCTGGGCTATATTCTCAGCAGCATATTGTAGCGGGTCAGGGCTGTTTGGGGTTCTGTTTGTACGTTATGTTTTGTTTATGTTGCCATAGTGACGGGTGACGCCCTCTCGCTGCGACGGTGTGTCCTTCCGGGGTCAGAGGGCGCCCTGTGTGTTGTTGTTGCTGTGCGGTTGCCGCGCTGAGCAGTTAGCTAGCGGCAGTGTTCTTCTGCAGATGTCAATAAACGGCTGTGCTCCCTGGCTAGCTCACGGGAAGCAAGACCAAACGACACCTCCGTCTCCTCTTGTCTGAGCTCGCCACATTGGTGTCAGAAGTGGGATGATGGTGGCAGCCCATGTTCTGACCCGAGTGACTTTTCCCCCGCCGGTCGTGACCGGCCGGTGCGCCAAAAGAATTCACCTGGACATTTGCAGGACTTTGTGTGGGGCAATGGGGTCGTCGGGGACGACTGACCCCTTAGGTGGGGGCTATGTAGCGGGTCAGGGCTGTTCGGGGTTCTGTTTGTATAGTTATGTTTTGCTTATGTTGCCATAGTGACGGGTGACGCCCTCTCGCTGCGACGGTGTGTCCTTCCGGGGTCAGAGGGCGCCCTGTGTGTTGTTGTTGCTGTGCGGTTGCCGCGCTGAGCAGTTAGCTAGCGGTAGTGTTCTTCTGCAGATGTCAATAAACGGCTGTGCTCCCTGGCTAGCTCACGGGAAGCAAGACCAAACGACACCTCCGTCTCCTCCTTGTCTAAGCTCGCCACATTGGTGTCAGAAGCGGGATGATGGTGGCACCCCATGTTCTGACCCGAGTGACTTTTCCCCCGCGGGTAGTGAAGAAGGCACCTGGACATTTGCAAAGTGAAAGCAAAAAACAAGCGCAAAGTCAAACGCGATTTCAATATGTCACATATTGACAGTGGCTCACTGATGCCAATGACATAACTACCCAGCTACATTTCCGAAAGAATGCAAAAGCATTGACATATATTTTTCTTCCTACAATAGCCCGACTGGCAGGGCAGAGATAGATTTTGGTAGCCCGACTGGAAAAATCGCTAGCCCCGGGACGTCGGGCTAGCGATTTTGCAAGCCCTGTGTTACAGGCATGGCCCTTTAAGGATGAAGCCTGATGGGAAATGTATTCGGGATGTGTGTTAGCGGGACTGCCTGGTGTGTGTGTGTGTGTGTGTGTGTGTGTGTGTGTGTGTGTGTGTGTGTGTGTGTGTGTGTGAAGAGAGAGAGCGGAGAAGGGGAAAAAGTAACGGTTAGCTACAGAAGGAAAGAAAATAAATAAAAGGAATATAATAACTCCCTCGACAGCCAGAGTTGTGTCGGCGATGCTGCTGTGAGTAAACTGTTTCAGCCCACTGTACGCTGTGTTCGTGCCTTAGAGAAGAAATAAAGTTCGGTGAAGCAGTTTCCTACGCCTCCTTCGATCTTTTTGCTAGCGGAGTTGACCTGTATAGTAAGCTGTTGCCGGCTACGAGTCAGTTACGGAACCTTCAAGTAACTGCCAGAGGTTTCCTTACTACGGTTCGGGGCCGCGGATCTGGCGCGGTAACACCTGTATCTGATTGAGGAATCACTCATCTTTGGAAAAGAGTTTATTACAGAGAAATGGCTCTTTCCAAAATAAAAGTTATACTATACGCTTCTTCTGGGCTATATTCTCAGCAGCATATTGTAGCGGGTCAGGGCTGTTTGGGGTTCTGTTTGTATAGTTATGTTTTGTTTATGTTGCCATAGTGACGGGTGACGCCCTCTCGCTGCGACGGTGTGTCCTTCCGGGGTCAGAGGGCGCCCTGTGTGTTGTTGTTGCTGTGCGGTTGCCGCGCTGAGCAGTTAGCTAGCGGCAGTGTTCTTCTGCAGATGTCAATAAACGGCTGTGCTCCCTGGCTAGCTCACGGGAAGCAAGACCAAACGACACCTCCGTCTCCTCTTGTCTGAGCTCGCCACAATATTAAACATATCAGGTCCCCATAAGGAGAATCATGTGCTAACGGCTGTCTAAATGACCCGGGTAAAGTTTGTAGCATGCATGCTTGTTGTTTTTGTCTGCTAACACTTGTCTTTGCACTAGGATGATGTCAGCGTAAATGTGCAGTCATATTCGTTGTGTTCCCACTAGTGCTGTCAGCGTTAATCTCGTTGAAATGAGGATAACGCCACAACACGGCAAGTCTCCGTTAACGAGCTACCCCTGCGTGGGGCTAGACGGCTAACACGTTAACGAGCTAACTGCGCGCTAACACACTAGTTCCCACCCATGTAATTGAGCATTGCGTGGCACATCCAACATACTGTTTTACTTTAGTCCATGACGCGCTTACCTTCAGGGTCATACGTCACATGAAAACCAAAATAATTCCAAACGCCAGATCTGAATGAGGGTGGGGGAGGTTCAATTTGCCATGTTGCAAGGAGAGCTTAACTTCTGTCTCGCTAGCTTGCCCTGCGCTCTTCCTTCTGATGATGCTGTCTGTGTTGAGCGCTCAGTGGATCTGCGCTCGACAGTGCAGCCTAGGTGGAGTAGTCGAACGCAGATTCACTGAGCGCTCAACACAGACAGCATCATCAGAAGGAAAGTTGATAAAATAAATTGCAAATTTTGTATTGTTCGATACATATGCGTACCGAACCGAAAGCACTGTATCGAACGGTTCAATATCAATACGAGTATCGTTGCACCCCTAATAGCTATCATTAATTTTGATCCCAATTGACCGAACACTTCACAGTATTCATAAATGTCTTTATAAACTTTGACTGATTTGCATTTTTCCATCATGAATATAACTCTGTGATCGCTTCTCTCTCTCTCTGCCTTTAATAGCCTAAAAACCAAGAAGTGGGTGAATGAATTCAGGTAAGCTGTTAAATTACACTAATATACAAAATATCTGCTCTATTTAACTGTGATATTTCTTTAAATGCTTTGAACTGTTTTAAATGAACTCGGTTGAACCACCTTTGTATTATTTCTAAAATGTATCACAGATACGGAGGCTTCTCCCTCGGAGGCAGAGCTGTATCTCAAACCCAATATCTCCAAGACTCGGTCATGGCCATCAGGACTCGTTTCCGAGTCCCACAGGTACAGAGAGCCTTAAGATGAGTGCTTTAATAAGACTAATTTTTTTTTTCTACCTTTACAGAGAGAAAAGCAGGGAAAATGGAAGTAAAATATTTAAAAGGGCTGGAAGTTCTACTGCTGGTGCCAGGAAAAGCTAGTCCTGACCAGAGCACCGGCTAATAACAATAAAAAGCTTCACCCACCATCCCCCACACCACATGATTCCCCATTAAAGCCGTCAACACTGAGAGTCTGCTTTTTGCTTCATCACAGAACAGTTCACTGGGAAACCTGCTGCACAGACTCCCAGAGGTCTTAGGAGGGCTGAACAGTGAAAACAATGTGAAGGTAAATGAGCGTCTTTTTATCTGTCTTTGTGTCTTCTGTTTGTTTTTCCCCAGACTTTAAAGAAAGCGATGTAGGTGATGCGTCCAGATATTTGTGTCTGCTCAAACGCTCTCTTTTCTGTGCTCAGGTGTGGTACAACAACAAAGGCTGGCACGCCATGGTGTCATTTGTCAATGTGATGAACAACGGCCTGCTGAGAGCGAGTCTGCCGCCAGGTCCTGAGAGGAGGAAGCACGGCATCACTGCCTACAATCACCCACTCAACCTCACCAAGGAGCAGCTCACTGAAGTAGCCATGTTAGTTCACTGCTGTGGAGAGTTCAAGTTCACCAGTTTGGCTCTTGTGCTCGTTGTATTAGTTCTGTTTATGTGAGGGGGAAGATTAGAGTGGATTTAAACTCTGCACTGTTGTAAAAAAATATTTTATTTTTTTTCTTTTAAAATAAAGAGGTCCACAGTCCTCTGATGTGTTTTTCTCTGCTTTCTCCTTCAGGATGACTACATCGGTGGATGTCCTGGTTTCCATCTGTGTGATCTTTGCCATGTCCTTCGTGCCGGCCAGTTTCGTCCTTTTTCTGATCGAGGAGCGAGTCAGCAAAGCTAAACACCTGCAGTTTGTCAGCGGGGTCAAACCGATTCTCTACTGGCTGGCCAACTTTACCTGGGACATGGTCAGTACAGCTCGAGATAGAAGAAGTTAACTGTCCTCACTCAGACAGATTTGTATGCATCAGTGTAAGTCAGGAAGTTTCATCAATCCATTTACTACTGTAAAGGGTACTGTCACTGTAAAGACCATTACACACAGCATTGAGCAATAATGAGCTGGTCCTGATGTTTCTGAACAAGACAAGGAAGAAACTGAGATTTCACGGTTTGATCCAGGAGTTGCAGCTGTATCACGGTGCTTTCGCACACATTTCAGGATGTCGGTGGGACAGTTTGAGCTCTCGTTGGCTTCCACATCTGAGGAAGCAGAGACATAAGTTCAGAGACCTGATTGACCTGGAGAAGCGTCTAGCTGTGTGTCTGAAGTAAAATAGTATTATTTTACTGTTTGTGGATCCAATACATGTTTTGAGCTACGAGCGCTCTTGTTGCCAAATGCAGTGGTCAGATTGATCAATGCTGTTTATTCAGACCCAAAGAAATCAGAAAATTCAAGCTCAGTATGAAAAAATAAATGTCCAGGGAAATTACTGAGCATGAATAGTTGCATTGAGAATCGTCCCAGAAACATTTTTAACACGAAATATTTGTACAGATTTTACATGTCAGGTGTGTAAAGGCCTTTAGACTATCATCACATACTTGACTAGATAAAAATCCAGGCTCAGGATAGTTTTCCCTTTTTTCTTTGTTTCCAGTTAAACTACACCATTCCTGCTATCATGGTGGTGCTGATTTTCATCAGTTTCCAGCAGCAGTCATACGTTTCTGAGACCAACCTGCCCGCTCTTATCCTGCTCCTCCTGTTCTACGGGTGGTCCATAACCCCTCTTATGTACCCAGCATCCTTTGTGTTCACTGTCCCAAGCACAGCTTATGTATTTTTGACCTCCATCAACCTCTTCATTGGAATCAACGGCAGCATCGCCACCTTCGTCCTGGAGCTGTTTGTAGATGAGGTAAATTTTACGCAGGCGTGAAGTTCAATTACTTCTTCACCTGTGTTCTAGGAATAAGTAAGGCATAAATATATGTAAATAACAGTAACTATGCTTTAACCCTCTTGTTTTACATTTTCTTAACTAAGGAAATGTTCCTTAAAATATTTCTCTGCAGTAGAAACATAATTTTGTTTAATGCACCTTTAACTAATACATCATATGTGAATGATTTTGTCTTTCCAGTATCTGAACGAGGTGAACAGAATCCTGAAGAAGGTGTTTTTAATCTTCCCTCATTTTTGTTTGGGACGAGGACTTATCGACATGGCCAAAAACCAGGCCATGGTGGATGCGTTCAAAAGACTGGGTACATACTAGTCAGCCTCAAGAGTTATTTGCTCTTACAAAGACTAAATATAGATGTAATGTCTCTCCTCCAGGTACCAAACCAAGCCTGGACCCCCTTCAGTGGGACTTTGTAGGAAAGAACCTTTTTGCAATGGCAGTAGAAGGTGTCGTCTTCTTCATCTTTACCATACTCCTTCAGTACAAATTCTTCATCCGCTACAGGTAAAAAAAATAAATAAATAAATCTATTTTTAACGTTCTCTGCACTCGTTTCTCAGGTTGTTTCCCTTTTCCTTCCTCTTATTGCTGCCGTGCAAGTGTGTCAGTTTAATGGATAGAAATTCTAAAATCAAATAAAAGTGGGATCTGTGAGTTGGTTGCTTGTGTGTTTGTTCAGGCCTTGGTGGACTAAGCCTGAGTTGCCTCCTCTTGGTCCAGAGGATGAGGATGTTGCGAGAGAGCGAGAGAGGGTCAAAAGTGGGAAAGCACACTCAGACATCCTCACCATGATCGACCTGAGCAAGGTACAACGTGCAGGAAATGTAAACGCTGAACTTGTTTAGGTCACTAATTAACTCTACTGCAGCTAAATGTTTCTCATTCGAGAGACTCTCACTGATGAGCTGTCCTCCTCCTACACTGACACAGAGTGGTGAATTTCAGCTTAAGTGTAACAAATAAGCTTCTTGTTGTTCAGGTTTATAAAGCCGGCAGAAAGCCAGCCGTAGACCGTCTTTGCCTCGGGATTCCTCGCAGCGAGGTGAGGGATCTGCGCACCAGTGATTGTGAAGACACACACCCCCTTTGGCTGTCAGCTCTGTGTTCTTTAGCCATGTAGTTACAGCCACATTATCACAGGGACTGTTTTATGATATTGTAAATGCAACTTGAGGTACTGCTTTTCACCACTGTAACTGCTATTTATACTTTCACATGTAGTCAGAATCAGAAAGGGTTTTATTGCCAAATGTTGAGCAGATTTACAACATTAGGAAATTGCTGCGGTGCTTCAGTGCAAACAAACCGTCATAAATTACGCTTAAATAGACATGAAAATAAAAATAAGAATAAGAATTAAAAGTGCTAAGTAGATAGATATATACACATGAGTGCAGGTGGTGATCAGTGCCAAACATGGAATGATGCAGTGAACAGTGTAGTGCTGCAGTATCTAAAAATACCATCGTTACTAGCAATGGACCTACTTTTTCTATAGTTGCTTCTGCTAGTAAAAGCTTCTGTTATCTTATGACTTAATAACTGAGCTGTGTGTATATAAATAGAGATGTTTGTAGTAGCATACTGCTCTTATGTCTCTGCCGTCCAGTGTTTTGGGCTGCTTGGGGTCAACGGAGCTGGGAAGACGTCAACATTTCGGATGCTAACTGGAGATACACCTGTCACTCATGGAGAGGCTTTCCTCAGCCAGCACAGGTACAAAGCGTGTCTGCTGCAGTGACTTCAGCCCCTACAGAACTACTATTGTACCAAACCACAGATATTGCATCAGCTATTTCTCTGCTCTCAGTGTGCTGACAGAAATGGAGCGGGTCCACCAGCTGATGGGTTACTGCCCACAGTTCGATGCCATCAGCGACCTGCTCACAGGTCGGGAACATCTGGAGCTGTACGCCCGCCTGCGGGGGGTGCCAGAGGAGTTCGTCTCTAAGGTGGTGTAAAATTCCCAAGCTAAAGTTTTATGAAGGAAGATATGCTGAAGAGTTGGTGTTTTTATTTAGCTAAATATGTGGCCATTGTAAAAATCTAGGTTTTGTCATCTTTAAATGTTATTTCAAGAGGTGAAGTATCAAGTTTGGCTACAGTCAGCAGTTTCTCTGCTGTTCTCTAGGTGGCACAGTGGGGTGTGAAGAAGCTGGGGCTTACTCAGTATGCCGATCAGGAAGCTGGAGGCTACAGCGGGGGCAACAAGAGGAAGCTCTCCACAGCCATCTCCCTCATCGGGTCTCCACCTGTCATATTCCTGGTGATGATTCAGCTTAATAGAAAAGATGATGCGGTTATTATTGAATGACCTTCATCCTTAAAATATTCCTAACTTATATCTCACTCCGTATCTCCTCTATGCTCCCCCACCACCTTTTGTCAGGATGAGCCTACCACTGGCATGGACCCAAAAGCCAAAAGATTTTTGTGGAACTGCATTCTCAGTGTCACCAAAGAGGGAAGAGCTGTAGTGCTAACCTCACACAGGTACCAGTCAGTTCAGCTTTATTTCATTCCCGATGGAGTTTTGTATTGTAAAGGCAAAATATTTACTGCCGTCTCTAAATGTTTGTATTGTCAGCATGGAGGAGTGCGAGGCACTTTGCACCAGGATGGCCATCATGGTCAACGGCAGGTTTCGGTGTCTTGGGTCTGTGCAGCACCTGAAGAACAGGTAAGCAAACGCTAGTGCTGTGCGATACAGCAAATATAGGCATACGATCCGATACCAGCTAAACAATATCCACTTACCTCTACGAGCCGCTGCACTTCTCCCCGATTTAATGTCTGGTGTGTTGTCTACATTAGACAGGCTGAAAGTGCATCCTGTAGTGTTTTGCATTTCACCCCCAGTTCTGACTTAATACTGAAAAAAAAAAAAAGAAAAAAAAAAAAAAAAAAGTACTGAAAATAGCCTTGACCCTTTCAAAACAGAATGTGAACAAATTCGTGAAGAGGTCAGGATCAGAGAAGTTTATCTTCTCATGTAACAGTCGTGAATCACGTGCTTCGTTCCTTCCCGTCTTTCAGGTTTGGTGATGGATACACCATCATCCTTCGTTTGGCAGACACCAAATCGGACCCCGACTCGTGTCCCGTCAGCACCTACATGAAGGAGTGTTTTCCTAGTATTGAGCTGAAGGAGCGGCACCAGAATGTGCTGCAGTACCAGCTACCTTCGCACGCCTGCTGCCTCGCTCGAGTCTTCGACGTGCTGGCAAACAACTACGAGGAGCTGGGCATCGTTGATTTCTCCATTTCACAGACCACGCTGGACCAGGTGAGGGCTGTGATGAAGGTTTAAAAACCTCTTTAGTGTTTTGGAAAATGACTATTTCTGCAAAATGGGTGGTGTAAGTCTCATGGCCTATGATCCCATGTAAGTGGAGCCAAGTGATTCTTTCTTAGTGATTTTCTCCACATGTGGCGCTGCGATACCCGATCTGCCAAATCCCACTTTAAAGCTTGGTCATAATTAAACAAGACTTGGGTCAGTAAAGAAAGAATAAGTCTCAGTGATACTAAAGCCCCTTACCTTTTGTAGGTGTTTGTCAACTTTGCCAAGGATCAGACTGATGACGACTGCCTCACAGATGTGGTCGTCAGTAACGGGACAGCACAGCCAAACGCACCCGAGCACAGAGTTAATCCTCCCGTCAATAAACCACAACCACCAATCGTTCCTCCTCAACCAAGCAAAAGTCCACACCTGCCTGGGAAATCATCTGACAGCAAGTCAAAGGCGGGTAAGCCGAAAAAAGAAAAATCTAGCAAAGGCAAATCTGGCTCTGTGGCAATGCGCGCACTACCACATCCAGAGGAAATGGCCCGGGAGGTGGCTACGGTGAGCCGCAGGGCCAGCACTGAATCAGACGGCAGTAACAGCGGTCTTCAGGGAGAATCAGGCAAATCTCGTGGGTCGAAACGCAGAGCAGAGAGTTCCAGCAAAGATCCCTCGGTTCTCTTTATAGTCGGCGGCAACTCAGAGGAGAGCACGCTATGAAGCGGACTGGCACTAAACGAGCGGACCAAAGACAAACAAAAGCTTCATCTTCCCCTCTGTATGTCATTTGAATGCTGCAAAGTCTTCACAGGGACATGAAAAAATGAGCACTTTAAAGTCCATCAGTAAGAAAACGCCAGTGGACAAGTGGACTGAAATGTTACTGTCTGAGAAAAACAGAGTAGAAGCTTTAAAAGAAACAACCGAAGGTCCTTTGTGGTAATGACTTCGGTGCCTTGCTCAGCTCTTTCATCTGTAACTCTTTACCCTCCACAGCGAGTAAAATAAGTACAGAAAGCATCAGTTTTCTGAGTAAATATATTTCTAAAGGTGCTGCTGAAATCCTCACCAGATGACAGTAAAACTATACCATATCAAACAATAGATGTCCACAAATTATGTTTTGTGTTATAATGAGAAATTACACGGAAAAAGTGCTGAACACAGTTACTGAAATTGATTTAATACTTTGTTTAAAAAAAAGGATGCATATAGGCCATCATGGATGAGTGCATCCACATTGTACCTGCTGATTTCAGGTCTTCTTGCAGATCTTGGAGAACTCTTCTGATCATCCTTTTCGCTCCTCTGTCTGGAGTCTTGCAAAGAGCCACTGGTTGTGACTGGTTTGTGGTGAAATTATGTCCTTTCCACTTCACGATTATGGCCCCAACAGTGCTCACTGGAACCGTCAGTAGTTTAAAAATTCTTCTGTAACAATCCCATCAGTATGTTTAGCAACAACAAGCATGTGAAGGTCTTGACAGATCTCATTGGTTTTACCCATCATGAGATGTTTCTTGTATGACAGCTTGGTAATGAGACACATTTTATAGGCCATCAGTTAGAACTGAACCAGCTGATATTCATTTGCACTAAGTGGCAAATTACTAATGACTGATTTCAGCTGATGTCATGACTTTTGCATCTACTTTTTCCCTGTGTCATTTCTCATTATTACACTTAATTTATTATTAACTTGATTTATTATCATCTGTGGTTTGATTTATTTGCATGTGTGGATTGGATGGGTTGTTACTGACATCTGGTGACGATTTCATGCCGATAGCACCTTTAGAAATAGATTTACTTCAAAAATTGGCGACACGTTCAGAACTTATTTTACCAGCTGTATATGGGTTGATTAGTCTTACACTGTGTTTTCTCTTTCTGTGTCAGTGTCATCACTCCTCATTGGTTTATTTGTCCTGAATGAATGTTATGCAGGGGTCGCTGCTAAACCAGTGAGCAGTGTAGCTCAGGATTCAGTCATTAGACCTATTACAACCTCATCTTTGTTTTACAAAAAGCATTCTTTCAGTCTGAATACTGAAATATTCAGACTGTATGTTTTATGTTAATTCTCAAGGTGGTTTTATAGGTTAGAGGGCATTTGAGTGGCGGGTTGTTTCAGGACTATACAGTATCTCTTTTGAGGAGAGAATTTACCTCTTATTGTTTTGTAAAAAACAACTTTATTATATCTTTTATCTGAATGTTTTTTATTTATCCAAATTTTTATTATGCAGACTAATCTTATTATTTATGAATTGGGGGGGGGGGTTCTTAACTTTGCTTGCTTTTCCTTAAAAGAGCTGGAAACCTCGTGATAAATGAGATACACGGGTGTCACTGTAGACGTTAAATTCATGTCAAACATGCCAAAAATTCCACGTTCAATCAAAGAAGTAATATTTAACAAAACAGAGCAATCAGTGAGACAAAAACATTGCCTTCAGTCAACAACTGTTTTTATTCTGAACTATGTGTTTGTTTCTTTCTAACAAACGACACACTGGCTGCTGAATGTTACCGTACTGTAATGGCATTTTATATATATATATATATATATATATATATATATATATATATATATATATATATATATATGCATGAGACAAACCTGACGTATCAGAAGGATTTCATTCCAAAATGCAACCTGTTTTTAACAATGTGGGGCAGCTGGATGGGTGAGTGATTAGCACACGTGCACTACATGGATAAAAGTAGTGGAGCAGCCAAGGAAACCAAAGCCATGTTTGGAGTTTGACCATCTGTCATTCTCAAACACTTCCTCCACTTACAGCTGATTGTGGGATATCTATGAGAGAAGAAATGTCACAAACTGCGGCTGTGGCGTCCTGTTACTGCACCAAGCTCAATTTCAGTGAGCTCTCTCCAACAGCATATTCTTTCGGGAATCTTTGTAAAGACAGACGGCATGCTAGCTGCTTTAATTCAACAGTACAGACTTACTCCCAATACTTTTGTCCATGTAGTGTAACCTTAAAGGCTTCTACAGCTGCGTGCTGTAATTTCCCAGCTCCCTCTCTTATATTTCCTGTCTAACTCTGGAAAAAAGGCAGAAAATGTTTAATAAAAGATCAACAATTATACTAAAATGCCCTGAAATACTGCAGAACTGAAACTGTAAGCTGGATGTCTCATTTTGGAATGAATATGCTGTTCTACTTGAATATCAGCTGTAAGATGTACGTTATTTCCTTGAAGTATGGTAGCTTAAAAGAATGTCTGGTGTTCTGAAAAAATTAAAAATATCTGCAAGTTATGTGTGGTTGTTGAGTCACTGCGGCGTCTGAGCAGTCAGGTGGTTTGGCTGCACCATCCTGAGGAAGATGAGAGGCGCTTTGGGTGCAGGATGAAGTGGAGGAAGGCTCATCTGTCTGTTTACCCTGCAGGCACCAGGTGATCTGTCTTTTCCAGCTCGTCTGTTTTAAAGGAGAAAAAAATGTAGAATCAAATTTTACCGTTTATTTGGTGTAGATATTTATGTGTACACACACGAAACCTGCATAAAACTTGCTCTTGTGATAATATTTGTTCAGTTCAGCTTGGAGTATTAACACTAAATTTAACTAACTGACAAGATTTTATGTGTCACTGACTGTCAACAGCTCCTGTGGATTACGTACTACTGAAGTCAATAAAAAAAATAATTTTCTTAAAGAAATAATCGACACAAATAAATATCAGCATTTAGAAGACATCATACTTCTTGGGGTAAATAAAGTATATTTAAAAAAAATTAAGGGAATGCTCGATCATCACAGTGTGACACAGAATCAGTTAAACTTCAGGGATACCAGTGTGTCCAGTTAGGAAGCAGAAACCACTGTGAATCCTCCTGGTTTGGTACAAATGAAAGCAACTCCATGAGGATGCCGTGACCTCCTGATGTCCTTCAGCGGGACCTGAAGGAACATCATCCAGCAGTCCCGGGTTTACAGTGGGTCAGTAATGGCCTGAGCAGGCATATCGTTGATGAAGGCCAGTCAAGCTGCAGGGTGCTAGACTGTGAGAACAGGACATCAGGGCCCCGTGGACTGCATTTCTGGCAGTTTGATGAAAAATCTGCCCGTGAACAGCCCACTGGAGGTCATTCTGTGGGGCTGTGGCAGTGCTGTCCCACTTCAGACAATAGTCTGCCCTTCTACTGCCCTGTCCAGCTCTCCTTGTGCGAAGGCCCATCTCCTGGTATTTCCTACAGTCTTGAAACTGTATTGAGAGAGACAGCAAAACCTCTGACCACATCTTGAAGGAGTTTGACTACATGTGTAGGTACTGTCTCATGCTACCACTAGTGACAAGGACATGAAATTATAAAGTAGAGGAAAAACTAGAGAAAATCCCCTACAAACACATCCCCTTATTGTCTTATTGTTTCTGCTATCTAACTGGACAGACTGCTGTCCCTGAAGATTAATGGAAACTGTAACATCCATCAAACGTACACGCTGCCCCGCTTCCCATCCTGCTGCCCGACACTGCTCTGATCTGTAAAGGCCACGAGGAGCTGATCAGTCCGGTCTTGTCTCCATAGTCCTTCCTCGGCCCCTCTCCTCTTCTTCCTCAGTCTGTATGTGACAGTTTGCAGCAGTGCATTCAGGCTGGACAAGGTGATGTCAGGAAGCTGAACCTCAGCCAATCTCTGCACAGAAAAGAACAAACTCAAAATATGGGACAATCTCTGAAGCTGTGGGGCGGGAGGGACAAAGGATAAAAATGCTGTGCAGTCCCATATAAAGACAGGCATATGCTCATGCTAAATAAGCCCTGACTGGAAGCCTACATTTCCCACAATCCAATCTTTAAGCTGCCAACTTCTTTTAGACATTGTCCCAGCTTGCTACATGCTGCGTTTCTTTTCTGATGCTCAACATCTACTATTTCTACAGGCTCTGAGGTGCTCCCCCTCAACCCTTCACCTGTGCTAAATCAGTAGACTGCCTCTTTAATGTTTAATACACTTCCATCAAGGACAGGAACCACTATGTTCAGAAAATGTCCCAGTGAATGGATCTGAAACTAACTCACACTCTTGGAGAACAGGGGATTGTCTATCCAGGGCCTGATGTCTGAAGCCTGCGCTGTAACTGCTCCACTGCCTCCAAAGCCTTCTGCTCCAAGCTTTGCAGAGCTGGTTGTTGCTTGTTGATGCACAGTGATGGCAGGCAGAGGAGTGAGACAGCCTGAGCTCTGATCAAATGGTTTTGGTTCGCTTATAGGCGGCGGCAGAAATGGAGAAGTCAGTGAGAGTCTTGCTTTGGTTGTTCTCTCTGAGGTTAATCCTGACTGGAGGTCAATTGCGTTTTGTTTCTGTTCCACTAGTTTGCTGACAGATGGGTCTCTGCTGCTGGTTTCTGTTTCCTGTCGACTCATGGAGGTGTTGCTTTCTTCTTTCTCGTCTTCCTCCTCCTGCTCAGTCTCCTTAGCCAAGGTTAAAACCGGCATTAAGTTGACACAAAGCCTCATTATGTTCCCTGATATCTCACATGTAGTCCCGTCCTTATCTGTGGTGGACCTGCTGTCCGATGTGATCTTCTTTATCCTCTTCTTTGACTTCACTGTGCTCATCCTGGGAAATTGCTTCTTTGCTTCTATATTTAGTGGGAAACCTGGTTCTAGTTTTACTATCACTGTGTTGTTCTCTTTCCCCATCTCACTTAATAAATATACATAAAAACACCTTTGACCACTTCCTATGAAATTATTCAGACATATCCCACAAAACTTTATTGCATAAAAAACTTCCCTCTCTGATCTGTCAGGCTGAACTCCTCTCTCTCCAGCAGCAGTGGGAAATACTGAGAACAATTGGAGGTCTCTGTGGCTGGCCCATTAAATCTGCTGTTATGGTAACGAGCACACAAACTGCTGTCATCTGAACTTTAAGAAGAAAGAAACCAAAGTCAAAGCAGGAATAATGCCTGAGCTCAAAGCTCTCCAACATGGAGGGTTTTACAGATGATGGAGGCGCTTACAGAAATTATGACAGGAATTCTTGTTTGCTGAGGTGGAGCAAAGATCGTCTATGAGAAAGATGCAAAACGACCCACTAAGGAGACGTTTAAAAACAACAACAACATCAAACCATTTTCTTAGAAATAAATCTGAAAGCTTTTTTTCAGCTGCTTTCAAATGTCTTTGTTAAGAATCATATGCACTTAAAATTATAACCTTTAGGTTAAAGTGAATGCTTCAGTTTTAAACAGATACTCACTGGACAATGATAAATTTTGCTTATTTCTACACTCTATTGCATCAACGAATGTTTTAGTAATAGTCAAAAATAAAATGTTTCCAAACAAATTCATGGTCCATGTTTTATCATTCATCCTGAAGTCTTGTGTTATGAAGGATTTGTCCTCCAAATGTATTGTATTCATTTATAGTCATGTGAGACTACAAACTATGGACGGAGTGAGTGCTCTCTGTCTTTTCCTCTCTTTGTTTGTGGAAAAGACAACAGCCTACTGTCAAGCTAGCAGTCAGCAGCTAGCTGCTCACCTGATAATCTGTCCGGTTTTTATATTTCTTGTGTCAACTGTATTGATTTACTTTGTTCTCGATCTGTAAAGATACAGACAGTGGGATCTTTCCGCCTATTTTTTCTGGAATAAGATGGTCGTTTTGACAAATAGCAATGAAGAACAGGATTATATGTGAGTAAAAAAAACAAAAATACGAGTCTGTTTCGTTAGCTGGCTGGCTAGTTATTAGCCGGTAAAATAAGTCATATTAACATAAATAGCTAGGTTTATTTTCAGGAGTCGTTGCTTGTATTAGTTGTATTGCAACGTTTCCTGCACATAAAAATTTCAATACACTCTGTAGTTGGTTTTGGTTATTTAAGAGTTAAAGGGCAATTTTAACACTTGTCCTTGTGAGCCTTTTAGCACCTAACTAGCCTTCCTGTAGCGGAGTCTAAAGGTGAGAGGCGGTTCTAATGTTCAAAATCCTGTTTTAAGCCAGAAATCGCAACACCGACCATAATAACTAATACGCGTTTTTAAGGTTGCATTGAAACATGTTTCGTTAGGTCTTACTTATTAAACTAAGGTTTGGATGCCAGAGGGAGAGAATGGGCGAACCTAAATAGTCCAGGCACAGATTACATCATATTATGTTGCTAATAACCTGCAGAGCTCAGGCTAAAAATGGCATCAGCATGTTGACAACTGAGCTCACAGGAAGAAGCTCCAGCAGGGGCGGTCCACACAGACACCCACTGACCTACATCTGAAGCTGCTGTGGGCTGCTCTGCTCTGTTCTGACCCAGTTACACAGAGAAACCAGAGGAGGGAAAAATCTGCAGCTTTCATGGGTGTATTTTCAGTTTTAGTAGGATAAATGTCATCTATATGCTTTCATCTTAGTTATTCCTCAGATAAGGTGATTACATGGCCATCCATGTAAATATGCGTATTTCAATAGATTTTTACTACAGCTGTTATTACATGTCGTTTCAGGGTGAAATTATTATTGTGCACCTGTACCAGGTGTTGTGCAGGAAAGGCTGTAACACAATAAATAAGTAAATAGTCAGTTATATGTGTTTATCCTGCTAAGGGCTTCTGTGAACCGGGCCTGTTACAGGGTACACCTTGCTTTTACTTTCACATCTGAGCATTTGAATAGGTTTAAATAAAGCAGCTTGAGGAACAAGTAAGCTGACTTGATTCCCTTGAAATTCCAACAACTCAATCAGATTTTGAGATTGGAAGCTGGAAATTCTTCTGAAAGATATATCAACTCAAACTCACTAAACTGATCCACTGTGCTCTGTTTTTCCAGCCTGGTAGAGGAGCGTAAATGCACCTCATTGCCTAGCTCTCCTGCCAAGCGAGTGTCACCCACCAAAAAGAAACAGTTCTATATCAACCAAGCCATCCGCAACTCTGACCTCACACCCAGGGCCAAAGGCAAGAAGAGCCTCCGCCGACAGGAGAACAGTAAGCTCTCATTTTACGTAAATTAAAAGAACGGCGTCAGAGACTGCAGGCTGAGCAATGCTGGGAAAGCATTGAAAGGATTACTTTGGGGAAGAGTCTCTGTGTGCAAGTTCAAAATGTTTTATAGGATGTATTTGAGGCTCCCGAGGCTGCTGGGCAACATTTTTACAAAGAATTCTGACGTTAGTGGCTTCAATACCTTAGAGGATGAGAAAAACGTTTACATTAGTTATAAAGTCATAAACCTGTCATTGCTTTGCTCATTTATCTCTCTCTAATCTTCTCCTTTGAAAATTAGCACGCTACCTTGCTAATCTCCTTGAGAAAGATGAGTGCTCCAAAGACGATCTGGAGGTTTGCAGCAACCCAGCCATCCCATCCATCTTCTATGAAGTCTGCACCAATGGAAACTATGTAGAGGTACACAAATTAGTGGCATTTGTTGCAAAAGTGCGAACGGCTTAAGAAAAGATTTATAATTTCACCGTGTCATGTTCTCAAATTTTATGTACTGTGTGCGCAAATATTTACCTGAGAGGTCCCACAGGAAACTGCCGCTCAAAAACCGTGTTTGTGTGTCCAAAGAAATGTAAACTGTGTGGTTTGGCTTGTGCGAGGTCTCACAGGGCACAGGGTTTTGAAGACCACCTAGAAAGATCAGGAACGCTGTCTAATGTCATTTCTTGTCTTGTTGTTGTTTTAGCCGTGGAACGACTTCATGAATTGCTCTGGTGAGGAGCAGGAGAGGCTGCTCTCTCTGTTGGAGCTGGAGGAGGCCAAGAAGAAAAACACCAACCAGCTCCTCAAAGACCAGAGGAATGGTAAGTCTCACCCTTTGAGCCTTTAAAGTGAAGCTGTTTGTCTGACTTTGTCGTCTCTCTCTGCAGTAAATCCTGCCTTCACTGCTCAGGACTGCTTCCAGAGAATTGATCGCAGGTTGCGAGCAACTCTGAGGCGGAAACAAATCCCCATGGTGAGTGTCTTCTCTGCTTCAAATCTCTCACTGTTTGGTCAGTGATTGCATCACTCATGTATTTGAAGTCGTTGTCTTTATAGTAAGTAGGGGTGGGCGGTATAAACGGTATATTAATTTGGCCAACGGTAGAGATTTTGACTATACCGCTCTACCGCGATAGCACATTTTGTTGGTGTCAACAAGCTGCGCCTGTTTTGGTCAGTAAGCACAACCAGAATTCATACATATGGCACACTGTCGATTTTTGAGAAAATTAAAGGATTTTAAGTGTGCCCTATAGTGTGTAAAATACGTTATACAGAAGAAAATAATATATCGTGATATATATCATTACCGCACATGCTTCAAATTATACTGTGATATGGATTTTTAGGCCATATCGCCCAGCCCCAATCCAGTTGTTCAGTGATGACGCAACGAATCCTACTTCCGGGCCTAAAGTAGTCTGCGTTTAATATGGCTTTTGTGTTGTTAACATGTTTAATGTTTTGTATTTTCTTCTATTTAATCTCAAAAAGCTCCTAAAACAGTCAGTGATCACTGTTGACCTCCCTCGGCTTTTATTACCGCTAATTATTTATTTAAGCTCAGTTTTTAAAACCTTAGGATGTAGCTACAGCCCAGCCCATGCAGCAGTATATGAATGACTAACCTCGTATTGTGGATGGATTATCTCAGTTGTTCTCCTGACTGAAGTTTGGTCCTTTTACAGCATCCTGCCATGCGATTACATTTGTTCCTGACCACCGAGAACACTCACGTTAACTTTTATCGAGTGGAAAAAAAGTTAGCTTGTTTATATTATGCCAACATAGCTGTGTCGCTAGCGGTCACGTAGCACATCATTATATACCAGCTAGCCAAACTTCAGTAACCCTACAAACGTCACTGCTGTTTAGTTTTCTGTCTTCATTTATGCTGGAAGTGATAACAGAGCTGTACGTTTTAATTTGTCTCCAAAACCCCGCAGTCAGGACATGCTATATTGTATTTAGATAGAAGCTAGCGAGCTAACTCCCTGCTAACTTCTAACTCCGTTAAATGTCATAAATTCCATTTTCATGGATGCCTGGATGTTAAACTCAATTGTTACACCTGGTAGAGCAGAACGCTGATCATTTTATTAAAGATGAAAGACTTTAGACAGTTTTTCAACTCTCAGTAATGCCACAGTGATCGTTTGATATATGGACCTGCAGCGGAGTTTAGACCCAGACACGGCTAGTGATGTCAGACTGAACAACCGGATAGTAAGTTCAACTCATGTTAGTTTTATGTAGAGCCAGTTATCTCTTAACCACCACTGGCAGGTCCTCTTAATAGACCCATCTGCTTGTGGCTTCGTGCTGCAAGAGTTATTTCCTCATTGATTAATCTTCCTATTTTTTTATGTTTTATATAATGTTTGAAATTTGTGAAAAAGAGGATGTTCATTAGCCTTCTGTTGTATGAATGTGCCCAATGAAACACTGAAGAAAATCAGAAATTATAAGATACTCCTAATCATTATCAGGGACAAAGATGATGCGCAGGGACATGAGAGCAGGACTCCCTGAGATCGCCTGCTGAAGTTTAGTATTTTTCCCAAACACAAACTATGAATTTTGTGAGATCTGTGGTTTCTGCTTCTCTCAGGGAACGCTGGAAGTTCTGGAGGAAAACCTTCTGAGCTTCTTCAACGCTCAACCTCACTCAGTTTACACAATCAACCTCAGCAGCAGGTAGAAATCCTCTTCTTTCAGTTGGTGTGTCTGTGCTTCTTCAAAAGCTTTTCATTCACTTTAGTCTTTAATTGGTTAGACTTTGATAATGGACAGTGGAATTACACCTGTGGGAAGTGGTCTGGAGAGCTCAGTGGAATGTCATTTGTCAAGTAAAATCTGAGCAAATTACGACCTAGTGATCCTCAGTGCATTGCTTTGGCACCTCATTAATGTGTTAATTAATCTCATCTCAACAATGCTGCTGTTTGGATTGTTCTGACAAACATGCAGGTTGAAAACATGCAGGTAAACCTGCTGTATTAGATTGCATCAAGTCTTTATCATCTGTCACCATAGCGACAGGAACAGGAGAAAATAGCTTACAGCCGGTGGTGAATACACAGTCTCCCTTTGTCGAGATGTGCGGGGAAATTTGTACACTACACAAACGTAGTCAGTTTGAATCAAGTGGGTTAATAACTGTCACATTTCTGTTGTTTGTGTTCGTCAATCAGCTTTGAGAGGCTGCTGCTTCACGCCATCTGCCAGTATATGGACCTCGTCTCTGCAAGTGAGTGGCAATAATGCATAATGGCTCAGTCACACTAGGGTAAAGTTAGGATGGTAGATTGCCAACATGTTGCAGTCTGAGTCTGTCTGTGTCGATGAGCACAACTCTTCTGTGGCGTGTCTCTTTGCAGTAAAGGTTCGACTCAGCCGATTAGTTATTTCAGCTCGTTATATTACTGTGTAAAGGGAAGGTCGCTGAGCGCCTGTGTCAACCTATGAGCTTCTCATTCACTCATTTTATTTCTGTCTGATTGCAACAAAGCAAACAGTATTTATATATATATTTATTAGGGGTGCAACGATACTCGTATCGATATTGAACCGTTCGATACAGTGCTTTCGGTTCGGTACGCATATGTATCGAACAATACAAAATTTGTAAGTTATTTTATCAACTTTCCTTCTGACGATGCTGTCTGTGTTGAGCGCTCAGTGAATCTGCGCTCGACTGCTCCGCCTAGGCTGCACTGTCGAGCGCAGATCCACTGAGTGCTCAACACAGACAGCATCGTCAGAAGGAAGAGCGCAGGGCAAGCTAGCGAGACAGAAGTTAAGCTCTCCTTGCAACATGGCAAATTGAACCTCCCCCACCCTCATTCAGATCTGGCGTTTGGAATTATTTTGGTTTTCATGTGAGGTATGACCCTGAAGGTAAGCGCGTCATGGACTAAAGTAAAACAGTATGTTGGATGTGCCACGCAATGCTCAATTACATGGGTGGGAGCTAGTGTGTTAGCGCAGTTAGCTCGTTAACGTGTTGGCCGTCTAGCCCCAGGCACGGGGCGATCAGGGGTAGCTCGTTAACGGAGATTTGCCGTGTTGTGGCGTTAAGGTCATTTCAACGAGATTAACGCTGACAGCACTAGTGGGAACACAACGAATATGACTGCGCGTTTACGCCGACATCATCCTAGTGCAAAGACAAGTGGAAGCAGACAAAAACAACAAGCATGCATGCTACAAACTTTACTCGAGTCATTTAGACAGCCGTTAGCACATGATTCTCCTTATGGGGACCTGATATGTTTAATATTGTGGCGAGCTCAGACAAGGTGGAGACGGAGGTGTCGTTTGGTCTTGCTTCCCGTGAGCTAGCCAGGGAGCACAGCCGTTTATTGACATCTGCAGAAGCACACTGCCGCTAGCTAACTGCTCAGCGCGGCAACCGCACAGCAACAACAACACACAGGGCGCCCTCTGACCCCGGAAGGACACACCGTCGCAGCGAGAGGGCATCACCCGTCACTATGGCAACATAAACAAAACATAACTGTACAAACAGAACCCCGAACAGCCCTGACCCGCTACAATATGCTGCTGAGAATATAGCCCAGAAAAAGCGGATAGTATAACTTTTATTTTGGAAAGAGACATTTCTCTGTAATAAACTCTCTTTTCCAAAGATGAGTGATTCCTCAATCAGATACAGGGCTCGCAAAATCGCTAGCCCGACGTGCCGGGGCTAGCGATTTTTCCAGTCAGGCTACCAAAATCTATCTCTGCCCTGCCCATCGGGCTATTGTAGGAAGGAAAAATATATGTCAATGCTTTTGCATTCTTTCGGAAATGTAGCTGGGTAATTAGGTCATTGGCATCGATGAGCCACTGTCAATATGTGACATATTGAAGTCGCGTTTGAATTTGCGCTTGTTTTTTGCTTTCACTTTGCAATCGCGCGAACTGTGTATAGAGAGCGACAGCACTGATTGGTGAGTGATGATAATTTGTGCACCAATTCCTCTGACATCGTCTTATCAATCGTTAGCTTACTATGCAAACGTGACAAGTGAAATCTCCCGCAGCAAGCTTAAACATGTGAGAGGTTGATCGTGCAGAGAATCGCTGACCGTTATATGTGTGTGTGTGTGTGTGTGTGTGTGTGTGTGTGTGTGTGTGTGTGTGTGTGTGTGTGTGTGTGTGTGTGTAAAAGCAGGATGATATATATTTTAGTTCTGCTGAGCCAAATAAGACAGGTCAGGGTGAAGAAGTGACAGCCAAAGAAAAGCTTACCACAAAATGGAAAAGTTATGACAAATCAGACTATAAGGCGAAAAGAAAGTGCAGCTTTATGGTTTCATGGACAAAATAATTTCTGTGGCTGCAATATGACGAGCTAAATAACCAGGGCTGCACATAAGTGGTCCGCTGGTGCGCATTCGCTGTCAAAATAAAAAAAAAACGCGCACAAGATATGAAGTTGCAACGCGTGTTTGCATACATAAGATTTTCTGGAGGAGGACAGACATTTGTTTAGAACTCTTACAGATGTCGAAGAAGCTCCTTTAAGCAATTACTTTGCAATTACTTTGATGTGTTTAAATATATGTATATATATATATGTATGTATATATATGTATGTATATATATGTATATATGTATATATATATATATGTATATACACACACACGTGTATATACGTACGTGTGTGTGTACACACACACTCACACATATATATATATATATATATATATGTGTGTGTGTGTGTGTGTGTGTGTGTGTGTGTGTATATATATATATATATATATATATATATATATATATATATATATATATATATATACACACAAAAGAAATAAATGAAAAATGTAAACATCTATGTTTAGTGAACTTTGCAGTGTTGCTCTGTGGTGCAGCTACGACACCGTAGCAAAGTTTACACACTATGTCTACTTGATCCACGTCTGACTCCACGAACCCATAATGTTTCCACACCACTGAAGTTTTTTTTTTTTTACCTCTCTTTTCAACCAACAGCAGTCACTCTCCTCTCCAAATAACTTCTGCTTAGCTTTCCGAGCTTCCCTCGGGTCCTCTTAATTGTTGTGACGCGTGTTCGAAATGCAGAGAGGTGCGCTCGATTTGCCACACGGAGCAGCGCGAGAGTAAAGCACGAGGGAGGTGCTAATAATCGGCTCAGTCATTTTTAATGATCATTGAAAGCCCAGATCGTAATCGAGATTAAAATTCGATTAATTGAGCAGCCCTAATGCAATGTATTTTTTACAAAAAAAACCCCCAAAACTTACTGGCATGTATCATCTTTTCATCTCATTAAAATTGGAAGATTTTGAGTTGTTATCATTATAAATGCTTCTGTCTTTACATAATCGTACTTATCCAATCCTGGCTGCGCCTGCTAAGCCAGTTTAGTTTGTTTCAATCACATCACAGTGATCAAAATCTATTTCTCGCTTGTTGGGCCTCCAGGCAGCGACTACAATGGCTTACGTCAGACTGAAGTGGTGAACAAGCAAGAAGAGTTCCTGCCTCCTGGACTCCTGCTGTCTGCCTACCTGGAGCAGATGAGTTGAGGACAGGACCATGACCGTTTCTGGTTCTTCCTGCTGCAGACAGGAGCTCTGAAATGTAGATATGATGTGCAGTCTTCACACGTTGTTTGTAATAACCACCCAGCTCAAATGTCTGCTTCTCTTTCTCTCTGTCAATTTTCCATAAACTAGATCCAAAAACGCAACAGAATCGATCACTGGAGCGTTAGCTAGGTTAGTTCGTGCTTAAAGTTGAATGTTAAACTGTTGGTTGGGTAATATGTAGTGAGTATACAGCTCAGCAAAGCAGGGTCTGAACACAAAGTCGCATCTGAGGCTTACAAACTGATACCTGTTTGAGGTTGGTAACTTGACCTCTCCTGTCACACCGTTACATTTTCTACCCCACGGTGTGTGTACAAGCAGCACAGGAAATCCAGCTGCTGAATTTTACTAACAGTGGACTTAACACTTGACAAAACAGGCACAGTAAATTACAGCAGTAAGTCCTGAAATAGAAAGCATACTGTGTAAGGTCTGTGAGTAGTCTGCAGCGCTGTGTGTGTGAAGGTTTTAGGACCGTTCTTAAATGAAATGCATCACCGCCTGAAACAGTAGCCTGCATGAAGCATGAATTTTAATCTCTTTATTACTCACAAGAAAGAACACCTCTTTCATTGCTACTTGCAAATTATAGTTACTCTCTTTCTATTGTGTGTATTATTTAGAGGCAGATTGAGGCTTTGAGGTGGGTCTGAGAAACCCTTACAGTTCAATCAGAGGCATCTTTTGTGACAGCTGAGTAGCGGCTTTATGAGTTCTGCTTCCAGTGCATGTGTGTGCCATGTGGGCATTAGGTTCAGTTTTCTGCATGTGCAGCAGATCGAGCATAGATGCTGACAGACTGCTGCTGTCACTGCACACTGTCAGTGTTATGTCAGTAATAGCCAACATTTAGGATAAGAAACTATATTATTCTATGTTTTGGTGCATCAACGTACAGAGTGCTCTCTCGGTTTACATGAACACACAGCTTTTAACTGCTAACACAGATTCAATGTATACTGTACCTACAGTAAATGGGGGATAAAACCTGCTGAGCTTTGACTCTCAGGTATGTTAAATCTCAGTATTTGCATCCCTGGAAAATACTTCTGCCTTATGAACACAGTTTCTATGTTTTCTCTGTACAATTTTCTACTTTGTACTGTACTTGGGTTTTGGAAACGTGTATCCAGGTTATTTAAGGAAAAAGAGACTTTATTTCTGTTTTCTTTTTATAATGACGGCAGCAGAGTAACAAAACTTGACCTGTTGGTGCATTTTGTCAACAACCAAAGTGTGCGTGTGAAAATCCAACTTCTCAGGCTTTTGACTTGTCACTCTGAATGTCATGTAGTGCTCATTTCTGTGTACTGTGTAGAGCCCAGCCTGTTTTTGAATAATGTTCACCTCGGGGCCATGTCAAATTTTCCATTACATGTACACATACTTGTGCCAATCATGTTACATTTAATTGACTTGTGCCAACATTTGAATTGAAAATGCCCAAAAAGTTTGAGAGCTTTATACAATAAACTGAAAAATCTTTGTGTATGTGTGCATATTTATAAGTATCGCTGCAACTATTAAATGATTTAAGTTTTTTTTTTCCATTTTCTCATTTTATTATCGTCAGAATGCTGAAAACAAAATCTGTGTGAGTGCTTTAAATAAATGGAAGTTAAAGTGTTCATTCACATTTGTAATATTGACTTAAAATCAGACCTAGTTTTATTCTTGAGATTGTTCTCCTTCTGCTGACCTAACAGCACAGGTATACGCGAAGGCTAACAGCTCTTCTCCAGCATCATTGCTCCAGTTCAACAACCAAATCTGTGTGAGATCAATATCCTTTTTTATCCATGTTTAAACTGAAATATCATCGTGCAACATTATGCCTTTGGACCACTTTTCTAAGGGTAATCATCATAGTATAAAAGTTTTATGTATGTGTTCCTTAATTCCTTCTGGATGAGAAGAGCAATCTTGATGAAACTTTGTATAAAGAAAATTAAATATGTAAATCACATATTAAAAGATTTTATACAAATATATATTTGTACATTTAACAGGTCAGCTGTTCTCCACCACCCCTTTTTCAATCCTGGCCTCTCTAAGAGTTCTCCCTGCACTGACATGAGTAGCACAGGGGGACAAAACCTTGTGGTCTCTCAGCAGCCTTCAAGTTGCAAAAGAGAAAGAACGCAGAAAATCAGTTGCAGTTCCCAAAACTCGGAAGAATTTTCTCAACAAGAATACGTCAACGCATCAGCCAACCCATCCTCCTCTAAAGATGATCTTGAAATATCTAAAGAGACCCTTTTGGGAGATCACTACGAGGTTGAGGGTTTCCTTGGAGAAGGGCGCTTTGGTATTGTAACCAAATGTCCCAATACAAAAACCAACGAAGTTGTTGCTATTAAAGTCAACAAGAGAAACAATGAAATTCTGCAACAGGCAAAAATGGAAATTTTCATCCTGGCGCAGCTACGAGGCTTGGATGCTGATAGATGCAACATTGTTCAATGGAACGACTTTTTTGTTGAAGGTCACCGCATCTGCTTAAATTTTGAACTCCTCGATCAAAGCCTGTGGCAGTACATGCGGGACCGGGGGAACCGGGTTCTCCCAATAGGAGAAATCAGGACAATGTTATTTTGGCTCGCAAATGCTCTGTTCCACCTGGGTTCTTTGGGAATAGTGCATGCTGACCTCAAACCTGGAAACATAATGGTTGTGGACTGCTATGAGTGTCCCATCAAAGTCAAACTTATAGACTTTGGCTTTGCATGTCCCGCATCTACAGTGATTCCTGGTGACTGTGTGGGGACGGTTGGTTATAGAGCACCCGAGGTTATGATTGGTAGTCTATTTAATGAAGCAATAGACATGTGGTCCCTGGGGCTGGTAGCTGTGGAGCTTGCTACAGGGCTTCCTTTCTACCCTGCGAGAAACAATTATGTTTTGAAATTCATCATACAGACCCAGGGACAGCCACCAGATCATGTTTTAGACTCTGGCTCATACACTGATAACTAAAGGGAGTGCAGAATTATTAGGCAAGTTGTATTTTTGAGGAATAATTTTATTATTGAACAACAACCATGTTCTCAATGAACCCAAAAAACTCATTAATATCAAAGCTGAATGTTTTTGGAAGTATTTTGTTATTTTCTGTATCACTGTGTTCAGCTTGGACAGGAATTTTATTTTAAGATGGCCAGCTTACAGGTTTCAGTGGGGTATGGAGGTGGAGGTGGATCACTATTTTTATAGGCTGAAACGTGTTAGAGCAGAAGTCAGAACCCTATGTACAGTCAGCCTTCATTTCCTTATAGAGCAAGGCTGGAAGACTGAGGCATCGTCCAACTTAATAAGCACAATACTGCTACAAAACACAATACCCTGCATTGCATTTGATCAGCACTAACACCTTTACGGTAATGTTAATATTCACTGACGCTGGTTAAAAAACACAAAACAAAAGAAAGGAATTCTGTTTTTACTGTGTGACATTTGAAAGAAAAGGAATCAGATTCCATTCGTGTTCTTGTTTACGATGACACATCCAGCATTCATCTGCTAATCAAACAATGTCAGCACAACTGAAATTATAGTTTCCGTGTGCAGAGTTCACAGACGTGGGAGCCACCCCTTGTGTCTTCATAATTTGACTTTGACTTCATATTTCATGCCATCTTGGAATTTTTGTACTTAAATTATATTATTATTATTAAATTATATTATTATTAAAGTACAGGGAGTGCAGAATTATTAGGCAAGTTGTATTTTTGAGGAATAATTTTATTATTGAACAACAACCATGTTCTCAATGAACCCAAAAAACTCATTAATATCAAAGCTGAATGTTTTTGGAAGTAGTTTTTAGTTTGTTTTTAGTTTTAGCTATTTTAGGGGGATATCTGTGTGTGCAGGTGACTATTACTGTGCATAATTATTAGGCAACTTAACAAAAAACAAATATATACCCATTTCAATTATTTATTTTTACCAGTGAAACCAATATAACATCTCCACATTCACAAATATACATTTCTGACATTCAAAAACAAAACAAAAACAAATCAGTGACCAATATAGCCACCTTTCTTTGCAAGGACACTCAAACGCCTGCCATCCATGGATTCTGTCAGTGTTTTGATCTGTTCACCATCAACATTGCGTGCAGCAGCAACCACAGCCTCCCAGACACTGTTCAGAGAGGTGTACTGTTTTTCCTCCTTGTAAATCTCACATTTGATGATGGACCACAGGTTCTCAATGGGGTTCAGATCAGGTGAACAAGGTGGCCATGTCATTAGTTTTTCTTCTTTTATACCCTTTCTTGCAGCCACGCTGTGGAGTACTTGGACGCGTGTGATGGAGCATTGTCCTGCATGAAAATCATGTTTTTCTTGAAGGATGCAGACTTCTTCCTGTACCACTGCTTGAAGAAGGTGTCTTCCAGAAACTGGCAGTAGGACTGGGAGTTGAGCTTGACTCCATCCTCAACCCGAAAAGGCCCCACAAGCTCATCTTTGATGATACCAGCCCAAACCAGTACTCCACCTCCACCTTGCTGGCATCTGAGTCGGACTGGAGCTCTCTGCCCTTTACCAATCCAGCCACGGGCCCATCCATCTGGCCCATCAAGACTCACTCTCATTTCATCAGTCCTTAAAACCTTAGAAAAACCAGTCTTGAGATATTTCTTGGCCCAGTCTTGACGTTTCAGCTTGTGTGTCTTCTTCAGTGGTGGTCGTCTTTCAGCCTTTCTTACCTTGGCCATGTCTCTGAGTATTGCACACCTTGTGCTTTTGGGCACTCCAGTGATGTTGCAGCTCTGAAATATGGCCAAACTGGTGGCAAGTGGCATCTTGGCAGCTGCACGCTTGACTTTTGCGCCTTGGTTTTTCCACACGCTTCTTGCGACCCTGTTGACTATTTTGAATGAAACGCTTGATTGTTTGATGATCACGCTTCAGAAGCTTTGCAATTTTGAGACTGCTGCATCCCTCTGCAAGATATCTCACTATTTTTGACTTTTCTGAGCCTGTCAAGTCCTTCTTTTGACCCATTTTGCCAAAGGAAAGGAAGTTGCCTAATAATTATGCACACCTGATATAGGGTGTTGATGTCATTAGACCACACCCCTCATTACAGAGATGCACATCACCTAATATGCTTAATTGGTAGTAGGCTTTCGAGCCTATACAGCTTGGAGTAAGACAACATGCATGAAGAGGATGATGTGGACAAAATACTCATTTGCCTAATAATTCTGCACTCCCTGTATTTCATAAAAGAAAACTACAACGGACAGCGCTGGACATTTAAGACCGAAAGACAATTTCAAGATGAGACAAATTATCAGTCCAAGGACACTCGATACATAAGACTTAACTGTCTCGGTGAACTCAAACGACTACTGAACGTTAGCTGTCGGGGAAATATCCAACATTTATCTGTCAGCCTAATCAAACAGATGTTGGCCTTGGATCCAAACCAGTGCATAACACCCTCAGAGGTTCTCCACCATCCCTTTTTCAACCCAGGCCTGCACTGAGTATCACAGGAGGACAAAACCTTGTGATCTCTCAGCAGTCTTCAAAACAGAAAGATCACAGAGAATCAATATCCAGCATTGCTTCAACCCCAGACAAAAATGACAAAAACACAAACAGGGATTGGAAAAAGGCATTAACAGCAGATATCATTGCAAGAATTAATTAAGCTGCTCCAATAATGATCACTTTGGCTTTTCTTTTTTTTTTTTTTTAATTTTCACTCCCCCCACCCCAACCAGTCGCGGCAGATGGCTGTCCCTTTATGAGCCTGGTTCTGTCGAAGGTTTCTTCCTTTTAGAAGGGAGTTTTTCCTTCCCACTGTCGCTCATTGCTTGCTCATAGGGAATCAGTTGATGGGGTGGCCAAAACTCTAGGGCAGGAGCCCCCAATCCCAGTCCACGATGGCTGGTGTCCCTGCAGGTTTTAGATGTGTCCTTGATCAACCACAGCTGATGTAAATGGATAAATTACCTTCTCAACGTGTCTTGAAGTTCTCCAGAGGCCTGGTAATGAACTAATCATGTGATTCAGGTGTGTTGACCCAGGGTGAGATCTAAAACCTGCAAGGACACCGGCCCTCATGGACTGGGATTGGGGACCCCTGCTCCAGGGGAACTAGCAATTCTTGTGAAAATTTAAAAGGAAAAAAAAAAGCCTAAAAAAATAAAAACAACTGATGAATATGTTCTTGAACTGAGGCACAATTTTGCATAAAATCCATTAAGTAATCTCTGTGTCAAGTTCTTAACAATATTCAAAGCGGAGCAGCGTACAACTTACCATTACATCGGTCCTTCAATCAGACCTAATTTGATCCAAATTGGAAATAAACTGGATGTTTATTAAATAAACCAGCTTTAAGCATCATCTAATTGTTGTTTGTAACTCTTTTTAAATATAGTGCAAACCTTTAGCCTCCTAGTAGACATACATGTTTTATAAATGGGAAAATCCTCTTTTCTTTAGAAAAGTTGAGCTCTGACCTTGAAGTCAAGGTCCCTGAGATTTAAACCTTACAGATTTTCAGTAAATGCAACCATGGTATTGATTTAAAAATTCTACATTGTCTCGTTCTTGAGTTATTGCATTCAGAAACTTGGGTGTCCACAGCACCCCGCCATATAACAGACTCAAAAGATTATGAGGTAGGTTTTTTTTGGTTTGTTTGTTTGTTTTCATAAAGACTACAACACAAAAATAACACAATTGGGAATATTATTGTCATTTTTTAAAACACTATTTTAATGTTATCTAATGTAGTGCAAAAAATAAATAACTAAATTGATAACTGGCACTGAGTCTTCTGTGTGCACACAGTCTGCATCAACACACAGGGGAACACTGAGACTTCAGAAGATTTTCACTGTATTTGTCTATTCAGCCACAACTTTCAGATTTTTCACATAACAAGCAGCATGGATTCTGTCCTCATCATTTCAGCTAGAAGTACTTTATAAGGTGGTCTTTCAAGTGAACATTGAACAGGGTTTGTACAGGTGCTTGAAATCCTTGAAAATGCTCATTCAGGATTTAGACATTTTTATATAATCCCCCCATTTTCAAAGGCTCAAATTGAATTGAACAAGCAAGTTTTATGGTTAATAATTGACTGTTTGGAGTGTAGAACTAATAGATATCAAATGTTGTTTCCTCCTTTACTGTATCTGCCTTCAGTTCTGGTTGCTTTTGCACTGTGAAGCTCTATCTGGTCAGCTTATGACTCCCCAAGTCATAAGCTGTCCCCACCCTAACTGACGGACTGAATTGTCGTGAAGCCTCTCTGTTTCCATTCATGAAGATGTCTCTTGATTGTAGTCTATCACAATGACATGGCAGTCTCCTCAAGATATGTTCATACCTTGAGTATTGAAGGGCCTGACTGCATGTGGTTTTGTGTTGTGCAGAAGCTTCAGCTAATGAAGGAGCATTTTGCCCTACAGTAATGTATTTTATGATCATTTACCTTTTACAACTAAATAATTGAACAGCAAAGTTGGGCTCTAATACTTCCCACAAGTGCAGTAACCACAACAAAACTAGTAACAACCACCAGAGAAAATAGAAACTTAAAAACATAACAGATCAAAGAATAACAACTTGATCTCTTTTCAGTGATGCCTTTCTGGAAAAGTATTTGTCAAAGAACAATGAGCACTAGATTTCCACTAGATGGTGTTATAGTAAAACACAAGCATAACCCTCATTTAGACAATTTAACCTGATACACAGTTTGTGACCATGTATTTACTCTTCTGGCACTTTGCTTTCACAATTTTGTATTTTTTTCACTACCTTTTGGCATGATCACCTTTTAATTTGTTTCTCATATTTGTGACAAAGAGACTGCACTGGAGGCAAACAAGACTGTGTAAATACATTCAGCAAGTTGGATTAGTTTCCAGTTTCTGCTGAAGACAAGCAAAAACCAGTCACTTCAGAAAGATGTTCAGAATAAAAGCTGTAAAACTGCCAAAGAGCAGCACGTGAAGGTAACCGACATGAAGATAACAGGGTAACAAATGCAAGTGAATATGAGCATCTTTTTATTTCGCAGCCTTCCGTAAAGATGCTGAAACACAGTTTATTGCTGTTTATCATGAGAGCACGGGTCAGAGATAAGATCCCTCCAGGCTAAACCCTTTAAATCTAAATACAAGCCCAAACCGATTGTCATATTTGCATGCCAAACACTGAGTAGCGCACAGGCCTAGCACTCAGTATTTACATGAAAACAGGAATACTTATTTTCTGTTTATGTAAGAATATAAGGGTGAGAACTGTGTGTCCATGTTCTCATTAAGTAATCCTTCCATTGTTGTCACTGAAGCTTTTGTCTGGCTGTTTATTTATATCTAAAAGCAAAATGACTGTTTTTGTATTTTGCTGTTAAAGCCGTCGCTCCTCATGCCAACCACACCCCTGCAGCAGTTCATTTGTACTGAAAACGCTTCGGGCTCTTTAATTATTTTGGTATCAAGTGTGAAATTAGAGCTGTCATTGCGACAGGGGCCCATTTGATTTTAATTACATGTCTCTCTGGGACCGGGGCAATGAGCAAACTGCTTTCCTGGATCCCATTTCACCTGATGAGGCAGACACGGGATCACTTTTCTGTTTTAAATATCTCGAGCTGTACATTTCAGCTAACAGCTGCAGCGGGCTATCAGCCAGTCAGCATTCACCTGTCTGATTCCCACATGATTTTTTTTTAAGCAAAGATGTAACCAGGAGCTTTTTTGGAAACTATCAGAGATAAAGGGCAGAAATGACCTCCAGATTATTTACCTGTGGCTAAAGGGATTATTTTCTGTGCACTTTTTGCAAGTTTAATCTGTGTGAAGGCATTGTGGTTTGTAATTTCTCCATTCCCAACTGTAACATTAGAGGCTGTTCCCGTGTTTTTACACACTGCACACTGATATGTAACACCTAAAGTTTGGGATTTTGAGACAGAAAAGTTTGTTTGGAAACAGATGTGTGCACTATTTCCTCATTTAAATGCGACGACATATAAGACATTTAAAATAATGCAGTTAAATAGAGTTTCAGCTGACAAAGAGGCGTAAGCTTCTATCAAAAAACAAAAACACAAAATAGCGGTTGTACAGTATTGCAATCGATTTTTATCTCAGTCTAATTTGCTAATTCAGATTACAGAGCTACACGTGTTGTGAAAGTAAAACGTTCAACCACTTTGCCACCTTCATATTTTCAAAATGAATGTTGCGACATGAAATAAAATGAAACCATCAACGATTAAGATAGAGCCAAATTAGACTCGATTAACCCTAAATGAAACGAGCTTCGCGTAAAAGCTCACTTTGGGCACTTTGAATTGGGATACTCCCTAAAAATGAGCACAGGAAACACAAATGGGTTTACACAACTTCTTTTTTTACTGAGCATTATAATTTTTTGATTGCAAACTTTATATAAAGTGTTTGGAGAAAGATTTTCATTGTTTTTCTCTGTTTGGGAGCAATTGTATTTTTTTATTACCATTTTATTAATCATTTATTCTAGTCAGATACCTTTTTTAGAGGCCTGAAGGTGCAAAAAAACAAACAAACACTGACTCTAATAACTAATGCAGGATATTTTTCCAGCCTGATCTATTAAAGCCTTGCAGTATGACAAACGCTGTGAAAAGTGATTAATAAAAGGTAAGATAAGATATCTTAATAATTAAAGGGGAATTCACAATTTTACAGAAGCAGAGTGGACACAGCTGGAATAAACAGATGCAGCATAACCTAGCAACAAAAATGCATACTATACAAGGTAGAAGAAATATCATATGCACATCGTTGGCATTTTAGATCCCAAGTACCAGCAAAACAGTAAAACAGTGTTTCATTGTGGGCTACAGAGATGATCAATCAAATATCGATCATATCGATACCAACTTTGGTATTGTATCAGATCATAGTTCAGTATGTTGCCCACTGTTAACCAATTTTTTAAATTAAAAAATGTATATGGTAATTAAAATATGTTCTAAATTTAGCAAATTAATGTTGATTCATCTCATAAACCACCTTTAAAATTTATAAATATCTGTATCCGCATTGGTATCTGTGATACTGGCCATATAATTACTTGTTATTGGCTACTGGGTTTATTTTTCCTTTAACGAAGGAAGCTAGACCAACAGAATTTAAAAATATAAAATATTTTCTATTTTATAATATTTTATAGAAATATTTTTATCTGGGAAATTGAATTCAGTCAGTTTGGCAGATTAAATAACCCTTTTCTGTTGTAGTTTGATTGTAAACAGCTTCACTGTGTCCTTACGCAAGTGGCTGTTTCTGCTCTACGCTACGTTTTATTTTTATTTATTCACATTTTAAACCCCTGTAATAGGCCCACGAAATGCCGCACATTAAACCACACCTTTTCCCCCTTCTCTTTCTGCGCCGCTACTTCTGACGTCTGTTGACACTGCTACGTTTACTTTAATTCACCTGCTACTGTCCATCTGTTAAATACCGCAGGGACACCAAATGCAAAGTGTGCCTGAAGTTTGCATCATCTGCTCTAACGTCCCCAGCTTTCTGCCCCACTCCAACTTTATAGCCCTGCACTTACCCTGCCGCGGGGGTTGGGGGCGTCCGGGAGGAAGAGGAGGGGAGGTTGGGGGGAGGTAGGGGAGGTTGGGGGGAGGTGGGAGGGCTGGCCCCTGCTGATTCAGAGGTTAGGAATTTGCATCTGATTGCTGTTTGTCAACCAATGATGTGAGTGTGCAAACCGGAGAGTCTCTCCACGCCTCTCTCTCCCTCTCTCTCTCTCTGTCTCCGTGTCTGTCTAGCGCCACGCAAATTCTAAAAAACACAATTACATGCGCAAGCCGATCGAGTGGGTGTCATGCAGTCACATGAAGCCACTTCATTTCTAGTCGATATACATGCTAATCACCTCTCTTCGACCTCGTTCCGGGGCTTTTTCCTCTGCGCGTAACCGGTGAGAGCGAGAGCACTCGGGATTCAGAGTCGGAGAAAACAAGGAATGTTTCTTCCGGTTCTGAGGAGTGAGAATACCGAACGGAAGCCGATGTGGTAAGTTTATTTTCTCTCTGTGTCTCGCTCGCTTTATTTGTGCTCGAGCTACCCTTTAAACTCCGTTCACTTTTCCGTGGCTTCCTCCTTGTGTTTGTCTCGTCATTTATTAGAAAGGACGCAGTTTTTTTTATCGATACGCTTTCAAATGTCTGATTAATTGCCTATTGCAAAGGTAGCGGATGGACTCAAGGACCGTGAATCACTCACAACGGTTAGATATTAACCATACGCTGATTGAAAGGGCACTTTTTTGTAAACTATTCCCCCAACACCCCTCAAATATTTATTTATATATATATGTATATATATATATATGTATATATGTGTGTGTGTGTGTGTGTGTGTGTGTGTGTGTATATATTTATTAATACTATGAAGGGTAAAAATAGAAAAGGTTGTCATTTTAATAACTAGCAGAGTTAGTCTCTGGTGTTACCTGGTAACCGTGTCACCGTAGTAATAAGGGCTATCAGTCGATTTCTGACCGTTACGTTGTCACTTCAACCACGTCCCAAACGTAAAGCCGTAAGTTCACACTGCAGGAGGATTAGTCACACTACACACCGGCTTCGTTACGTGCCAATAACAGACAAAGCGCTTTTTTCTTGCTGTTAAATCTTCGCGGCTAAAAGTGCAAATTAAAGTATGTGTGTGGGGGTTTTAAATAAACGTATATAAATATATGCATATATACATTTTGAACGACGTCTGACGCCGCGTCCCGTAGAGCTCGAACCCACACCGCCATTACACATCCACTGTATGATTGTGTAACATAAGTACATCCCATTGCCCTTTAAGTTAGATATAAAAGCCAGCGCATGTAACTGCAAGTACAGCTGGGGCCTTCACTGGAGGTCTGGCTGCCATGTTCTGCATTAGCTGGGAGGGGACGAGAAGAGAGGTGGTGGTGGTGTTTTTGCAGGGGGGAGTCACCGGAGACCAAAAGGTGGCTTTATGGACTACTTTGAAGCAGGTTTTTAAGACTGCTTCATGCCACTCACTTTAGTAAGAGCAGGCAGCCCCAAAGGCCTGTGCTAAGAAGCAAGGTTAACATATGTAGCTCCATAAGACTCTAAACCACAGTCACGCGACAGTGGACGTAAAACCAGGTTTTCCTAATCTAGCTCTGTCCTTTCACATAAAAGAGGCGGAGCTGGAACCAGATGACCAATAGCAGACATGGACAGGGTCAGTGCTGCATTTTTCCTCCGAAGAAGGAAACCAAACCAACGTAATTTTAGCTCTAGCACAGAGCAAAAAGCATTAGTTTTACATATTAGAGCGGAAAAGAAGAGATGAATGTTGACTGTGTGAATTCCTGCGTTAATAAGCCTTTCAGTATCAATGCCAGCTTTTTTTCTTAAATTATCTGACTACCTGTAATCACAATGCTTCAGGCTAAAGAAGTCTTGGTAGTATAGGGAGCAAATAGATGAACAAATAAAGACCTATCAAAAAGTAAGTAGACTTTGCAAATCTTATCAACAAGTAAGTACATGGCATAAGTGCTCCCTCTCTCTGGATTATGTTTATATAAAGGCCTCTAGGACAATTTGATGGCTGTGAAATTGCCTACAGCCTGCACTAAAAAAAGGAAGAATGAATGAATGAATGAAGCCTCTCATCAAGGAAGTTCTATTCGTTCAGGGGTGACATGCTTTTCAAAGGCTTACACACATCTGTCAGTCAAAGCACAGACTGTCAGGTTTCCAGGTTAAGAATTGTACCTAGGAAAGAAGTTAAATACTTACACTGAAAATAAAACTGTTAAACCTGAAATTACTTCTGAAAACCTCAAATCTTTCTTGGGAGTATGGACTACTCTGATGTAAAAAAAACAAACCAACCAAAAACATAAAAATGTAAGAAAATAGATGTACTTAAAGATGTGAAAATAACCCTACACGAGATGTCTGAATGAGATGATCTTCACTAGAGTTCAAGGGTTTTTTCAGTTTCTTACACGTAAAAAAAAATAAAAATCCCGTAAGTTGCTGACATTTCTGTGTAAGTGCAACTCTGACGCAGCTAGATAAAATCAAGTCCAGTCAAAAATATTCCAAAGAAAAGTCGCGTCACAGTGGTGGCTTGGACACAATGTGCCATCTTGAGTGCTACAGCATGGTAGTGGGAAAGTCCACAGTATGAGCCCTGCAGACTGTTTTCATGTGACGTCCGCAGTTGTGAAAAAGGGGGACGGCTAACGTTTCATCCAAAAGAGTCGAGAGGCCCTCAAACTGTATTTCTCTCATAATAGCCTGTTTTGTCTCACGAGGAACCTCGCAGCCACAACCAAAACTGACTAACATTTGGTTTGTGGTTACTGTTAAAGTTTCTCCCCAAGTAAAGGGGACAGTGGAGTACAGGCACAGGAAATGCCCCGTAGAGTACATTTGTCTGGATGACATTAAACATTTATGACACGAAAAAACAGTCAAGTCTGGTTTCACTGTCTTATTTAAAGGTGGTTTTAGATGCTTTTCCCTTCCATCAGGATGAGTGATTCTTTGTAAAAGTTTTTTTTAAAAAAAGGCTAATATCTTTGTGCTATTAATCAAAGGATTAGATTCAGATTCATGATTCTCTGTTGCAAAAATGCAACAAAGTGGTCCATTGTGTGGTTTGAGGTCACAGGCACGGTTTTGAAATGTTCTTTGTGTGGTCATCAATTTTGCAAAAGTTTTCAGCACGCACACAAATTGATGGGAGGACGGGTGTTTTTGAAACCCAAAAAGGTGAACCAGGAGAAGACGCCGCCAGGAAGGTTGAGAGCCGTCCCGCATCTGAGTGGGCATAATTACTTCTTAAGTTGTTGCTGACAGACACAAAGAAAGTGTGAGCTGCTGAGTCGCAGAACTTGGCATCATCTTAACAGAGATTTCCAGGTCCTGATCATGGCACCCACGCCCCACCATTCCTCAATCACCTTAGAAAAACTGCACCGCTAATCTGTTTGGTCCCCTCTCCATATGGTATCCTTTGACAGCGGCATAGGGAAAGGCAGCTGAACCAAGCCAGGCTTTTATTTTACATTGTGATTGGCTCATTGTAGATTAGAAATGAAATGACTGGCATTCAAAGCAAAATGTAATGTGTTTCTCACTCATTGCTTGGTTTTTTTTGGGTTTTTTTTGTTCCATTTATTATCGTAGGCGATTGAGCCTGCTATCATCTAGATATCAGTCCTGCTGACACATGTATTGTGGGTTGGCCGATGGCCACGTCTGTCTTCTCATTGCATTGGCTTCTACTGATATGCCTGCTTTCTGTTGCTGGTTCCCGGAGTGTGTTTTCTGTTTTCTTTCTCCTGCTGTTTAACATAGTCCCTTCTGGCCTCTTCTTTAATCTGCTGTTTGGGATTCTCTGTATTGAAACCATCTCAGGTTCATGTAACACCTTATATATTAGTCATGTGTGTTCCATGTAGAGCCAGACTTCTGCTTTTCTTTTAATTCACGTTTTCTTCTTCTTTTTGTCTTAAGGAGTTTGTGCCGCTGGTAGGTTCACACCTCACTGTTTCTCACCTTGCCAAATGCACATATCAGCATGAGGCAGTGTCACGTTGTCATTTACAAGCAAAAATCCACATAGCTTCCTGTCGTCAGCGGTGCCTGATCTCAGCCCAAGTGTATTTGAAGATCATTTGGAAGTAGTAAGTGTCACATGCAAATAGCTTGTTCAGTTTGCCTCCGAGCATCACGGCTGAGTGAACGGCAGACACTGGCAGTTGGCCACTAAACTGGTTAGTGGCTGCGAGTTAATGACAGGAAGACATGCTCAGACAGGCCAGACAAGTCTACTTGTTTTCTTATCAAACTATAAACCTTTTACTGTGTTCAGGGCTATTTTCTTGCTTTAATTTGTCACCCTTCCTGCAACTCCCAAGGGGTGTGGGCTTTGGCTCAAGGACTGCATTGACTACTTGAACGCTTCTGTATCAGCAGAGACTGTATTACTGTGAATGTTGAGTGCTGTCTGCACACCACAAGCCTTCCTGCTATTAAAGTAGTGGGAGGCAGCGCGGCTTGGCTGCCTTTCAGCTGTTCTTGTGCCAAAAGCTGCTTTTCTGAAGGCACTGTTCAGCACGTGGACCTTTAACTGTAGCCAAAAAATGCAGGGGAAAAAAACCCATACAGTTACTTCATTACGTGGGCTCGAGTCATGAGGGAATCCCAGCAGGCCTGACAGTGATGTAGGCAAAAGGAAAGGACTAAGGCTTTGGGATGGCCCGCAGGTCCTGAACCAACCTGCTCAGACAGATGTAAGCTTTGTGAACGCAGTGGGTTCGGCGCCAGACAGGTGCCCCGTGCTCATCTGCCCGGATACCAGGCCACAGCTGCAACATGTTGACGTGTCCATCAGACCTGAAGCATTTCTGTTACATTTAGCATTACGTTTGTGTCAGCTGGCACTAACAACCCACCCGAGTAATCAAAAACTAATTTAATCAAATATAAATCCTTTGCTGGCAGATCAAGCTGCTGGTATTTATTAGGCAGAGATGTTTAATCCACATCTAATACAGAACTGACCACCAGCAGTGGTTTTTTTCCTTTTCACTGTGTGCAAAGAAGTCTTTATCTTAGGTTTCCAATCATCCATCAACCATGTACACACAAAAGGATGGATTGTAAAAGATCACAATGTAGTGACGTGACCATGTAGTCTCTATATAAACCGACAAGTTAATCCAGTTTTCATGCCATTCAATGAAAAATACCCCCCCTCCACCTTTCCCATGCTAGACGAAGCGGCGTCATATCATCACTCTGGAGCCACAATGGCAGTGCACTGAAACCTGCGAGCTGCAACACGCAGCCTGTCTCCTGAGCTTCTGTTTTTCATGGCAAAGTTCTGACCTGGTAACTGCCTTTATAGTAATCACTGGAGGTACTAAAGTAGTTAATATTAATATTAGCAGTACAGGTGGCTTGATTAAATGCACTAATTGTATTTAAAAAAGTAGTGGGGTTATTTTTGTTTTGTTTTTTTAAACCATAAAGGGAATAGACACTTAGTAAAGTACTGAAAGCTTAAGCAGAAATGAACATGGATCAGTGGACACAAAACAGCTGCCTAAAATGAAAGCACTGATCTGTTGATGTGACTTGTTTGTTCACTTTCTCTGGAAGTTGTTTCAGAAAACTGTTTCTTTTTTGTGTTTTTTTGTTTTGTTTTGTTTTGTTTTTTTCAGGATGCGGTTTAGCTGCACAAAAGAAAAATGAAAAAAAAAAGCAAAACAGAACAACAAAGAACTGGTACCAGCCGGTACAAATGAAACTGTCGAGCCATGAGAGAGTTAACCATAAAAATACTGATGTCATCTGTTGTTTTCACTGCAGCACAGACTGCGTTAGCCTCCTTAAGAATGGTCTGCGTCTCCCCACCAGAGCTGTCGTCACATGAGATTTATGTCTGCTCCTGTAATAATACAGTGTCTGCTCGAAGCTCTCGTAGGGTTGTAACATGGCAAAGTCAATATCCACCAGCGAGGCATTATCAGCAGCAAACGTTTCAGCTGAATCAGCAGAGACCTCTCTTTTTTTAATTTGAATGTTCAGCTGATAACTTTTCAGGCAGTTAGGGACGGTCTTCTGTCTAACAGAGAAACATTTTCCTTGTCAGTTGTTTGGCCTTGAAGTTACATGTGTCTGACGTGCAGAAATGCAAACCTTTCCACACACATGGTAACATGTTGTTCCTGTGGTTATTCTATGACCTCTTTTAAGCAGCTCGTATTGTTTTTTTTTTGTTTACCTGACTTACATATATCAGTATCCAGCCTTATAATTGAATCTTTTTATGATTTTTAGGATTTCCTTCCATTTTCCTAGAAGTATTGAACCTCAGCAGTTTTCCTTTCGCACTGCTTACAGTTGCTTATTAATAATAATACTACTCATATTGTTTCAGAGTGTTTCAGACATGTGAGCAAGGAGCAGTGACTTTCCTCTGTTTCCAATTGACATGCAGAGGCTTTTTACATTTCCTTCGAGTGAAATCAGAACACTGTAGATCATACGGTGGTTTTAGCATGCAAAACACTATTAGCCTCGCTTGCGTCCACAGCTTAATCCTGTTGCTTGATGGCCACAGATTTCACTGCTGAGAAGTGGATCGCTGGATTATTGCTGCTATATGCCCACTTAATTTATAGCATAGCTGGCGCTAATCAGATTTGGCCTAGACTTGCTGGTAGGGTTCAGTGGAAAATACGTGACCGGCCTGTGCGACACTTCCTCAATGATCTTGTTGTTGCTCCACTGGGGTTCAATGGAGCCTGTGTTATTGCCTTACGAGGTAATACTGCGAGGAATGCAAGAGTGAGGCATAATCAAGACCAGCACCACTAACCGACTTTTTGCTGTTATCCCCACCCCGTTCCTTTTTTTCCCTTTTTGTCTAGATTCAGAAGTAATCGGGAATCCTTTGCTGCAAACATCTGTCATTTTAAATTCTATCCTCAGTTAATATCCAAGCAGCATGTTAACTATTTGAATGCACACAGTGGACATAAATAAAGACTGAAAAGTACACTTTATTGTGACTAACTCAGTTGATTCTCTTTCTTTATTGCAATAGTTGTTGTGTTCCAACTAAAATATTTGCTTACCTGAAATTATAGGCGTGTTGTTCATTTCAGTTTCAGGTTAACAGCCTTTCCGGTTAATGTTTTGCCTCAGGAGGAGAACGCAACTTGTTAATTAAAGTAACGATTTCTGCCTATTTCTTAGTTGCTGCAAGTAATTGTGTGCGAGTATTTTGGCTGTTCAAGTATATGTTTATTTTATTTAAAAGGATCCTATGTAAATTAGTGTACACAGAAAGCAGCTTGTATACATAAACAGTTTGAAGTAGAATGGGTGTGGTTGCATTTTTTTCTTCTTCTTCTGTGACCTCCAGTGTGTAGTATTTAAATAATTTGTGTTACTTTATTTGTTGAGAAAAGTGTGTAAACTTTGCTGCAGAGAGCACCGTGGTGTAATAATCTGATAAATTCAGGTGTGATGATTGAGTCGACGAAGCGTTGATATTAAAAGTAAAGACAGACAGAAATATTCAGGAGGGGCAGGCAGACGTATGTTTGCCCGGGAATGTTGTTGATAATATCAGTACAAAGCCTGTTTCTCTACTAACGTAACAGTATGGTACAAACTATCAATGCATGACAGCACGCTGAATGATATAACAACTTGCAGGATTTCAGTTAACCCGCATCGCGTTAAAACATCGATGCCATTTAAGTCTGTCTAACGTCCATTTGGATTGAGCTTGTTTTTTTCTCTTTTGTTTTTTTTATTTAAACTAGATGTAAAGAAAGAACGTACACCACGAACCATCTACGGAAACTAAACCGAAACAACTTTTACAATGTCTCCCACCCACTCACGTCAGCGAGCAATACGCCGAGACGAGGCACAAAAAGCAGATTACAGCTTTAAAAAAATCGAATTCTCAGATTTTTAGTCAAGCAGAACAGACAGACATTCATTTTAATATCTAGTTTCAGGACCTGCAGAGACCTCACACGGCTCATCTCAAACCGCAGATGTTTTATCAGGAACAAGGTGGTTTGTTGTTTCAGTACATGAAAGGAAATTAACACTTTTATTCCAAATGTGAAATGCAAGATAAACAATCTGCAATCTTGCTGGCACATGAACGTACCCGCTGAGGAAAAACCCTTGGGTTTTAATACTCCTCTTTCTCTCTGAGAATTTCTTTCTTTCTTTCTTTCATTGCTCATTGTGGCACGCATGCCATCTTGGAAGAGAGTTCTCACATCAGCATAGAAATGTTTCATCTCAAGTTAAAGATGATCAATTGAACAGCTTTGTATGTATTTGCTGTGACACCCTCACCTTCCACGCTCCCCAAGAGGACAGATGTGGCCAAAACCTGGCAGGAAAATAGCCAGCATGGCATAACAGAGCCACCAGATCCTTCCTCTGTGTATGGGGTTAAGGGTTCAGGGTTTTCCTTTCATTTATCAAGAGTCTGTATGTGCTTGTATGTTGAGCCAGCCTGGGTCACTTTATCTTGTTGGAATTAGACCCTTAGCTCCCATTCTTATCACTCTGTCCTGTTTGCTCAGACCTTGCAGTCTTCCACTTCCCAAATGTGGGTTTAAAAAAACAGGGTTAACCCATTAGCTGCTAGTGTTCTTTTTTTTATACCCCATTCATCCAGCTGCTTACGTTTCTGTGCCAGTGGTTCCTCAATTTCTCTCACCCACTCATGGTTTCCTGCTATCTATCCCAGCAGGTAGTGTCTACTTAGACTTAGCTGTTAAATGAACCCAAGGAATATATCCACACAAATGCCAGAGTCTTTTTTTTTTTTTTAAATAAGTGGACTTTCTTCCAGAGGTTTTATCGGTGGTCCCTGTGAGATCTATTCTTCATAATTTGGTTGTACATATAAAGTGCTGTTCTATATAATTGATCCATTTGTTGTAAATACAGACTTGGAGGCAGACTGTTGCAGTTTAGTCCAAATGGAAGACTAAACCTGAGGGGTTAGCGGTGTGTAGCTCGTATGCCTTATAAATAAATATTGGAGCCATGTTTCTGGTTTTGAAGCACTGTGGGAGGCAGGTGACAGAGGTTGCTGGATGCGATAAATACTCATGACTACTTACACAGGAATGAATGGCCATTGTGCCTGTTCCCACCGGCTACAAAAGCCAGATGTTGGTGGGGTTGTTGTCCAGTAAGCCCTCGTAAAGGTGGCAGTAAAACTGCAGAGGAAGTTGTCTGCTGTTGTCAAGTTCTCAGAAACTCCTGAGTTAACCCCTTTTCCCGACATACTGAGATATGGAAATGTTTCCCAGAGAAGGAGCAACACCATGGTATAATTTGTTTGGTGTAAATGAGTTTGTAAAGCATTTTGACTGTCAAAAAAGGAAGACAGACAGGGCGTGAAACCTGTTTGTTTTCTTGCCACAGGATCTTGTACACACAGAATTTCTTAGTGGAGCAGCAGCTTCTAAATATTCTAAAAATTACTCATAACTAGTCGAAGACTGTGTGGAGACATTTCCCCCATGAACGCTGATTTCTCACGTGTAGTACAGTACAAAGAAGACCCAGAAGGGGGTTTTAAGGGAAATCACCCATTGCCACTCAGACAGCTTCACTGCAAATTTCACAGCAAGCTGTGGTCTAGATACTAAATGCTTTATCACTCACTCAAGAGTCAACCTCTGGCCATTTTGCTGCAGTTAAAAAGGAGTAGTGGCAGTGCATCAGTTCTTTTAAGCGCTCTTAACTCCCCGAATCCTGTTGTTAATAAGTACCCAGCTTTATGATTCCAATATAAACCAGAAGGTCCCCCCCCCACCCCTTCTGACCAGGATTTAAAAACTAGTCATCTAGCTACTCTTCACAAGTCAGAGCTCCAAAACAAATAAAGGTGTTCTTGAAATAATAGCATCTGAAATGATCCATGGAAGCATGAAAATGTTGTTGTTTTTTGCTGACAGACAGCAAAGACGATTTAAAAAAACATTTGGCGCACAGGCAAAAATATGTGATGCTCATGCAAAAAGTGAGAAACTTATATAGTTCTACTGCACAGATGTATAAGTGTTAACATCTTACTCGCTTATTACTTGGTTTTTTTTTTTAAGGTTTCCCACACATCTTTTTTTTTTTTTTTTTTTGAGCTTATGTGGTAATCAACAGCAAATATTTGAGGTTTTGGCAGATAGCAGGGAAACCAAGGAAAACTGAAGCTGATTTGTTGTTTCACATTAAAAAGAAACATCTTATCTCATAACTGAAAACCTAAAATCTGAAAAGCTGAATCTCTGGTTAGGACCAGACATAAAATGAGAAAAATTCGACAATATTCAGATTTTCTTTTAGTTCAGGCAGTATACAACAACAGCAATGTAGTCGTTTGCAATGCATATAGAAAGTCTTTAGAAGTAAGCGAACCTCCTCATTTGGGGAAGTGGAGAGAACATATGTAGTGGTGCAATATAATTTGCACCATCTAGTATGAAGGAAATCATGTTACTGATCATCAGTGGCATGAAACAAAGAGACCACTTCTGCTTCCCCCTGCACAGGAAGAGTCAACAGACGAGCTTTGTTGTAATCACTTCTGTCTTTGAAATTACATATATGACAAGATGACAGGGAGAGAGAGAGAGAGGGGCGCAGTATCCGGAGCTGTAATGCTCATGGCACAAACATGAAGTGAACACCAGAAATTGCGTGACTGTGATGTGTGACTTCTTAAAAAAAACACTTTAAGCAAAATGCGCTATCAAGATAACGTGTGCGAGTGCGTTGTTGAATTTGTTTGTCATTTAGTGCTTTATTGCTACTGGATAGTCGAGAGTTTGCTTCCTGTCATTCTCGGCGTCTTTCCCCTTGGATCCCTCTGTAAATACAACGTGCACAAGTTGTTTCAGTCGAACCAGATCCAGCTCATTGAGGCGCCGTAATCCTGCTTTATTTTCCATCTGACAACTGCAGGCGTTCAGTTGCGTCTCGATTGCCCCTAAAGAATGCACTGAATCAATATTGAATATCTGTCAGCTGCCTTACTACATCTGCTCCGTCAGTTGTCACTTCCTTCGCCCTATGTGGAAACAAAGTTTCACAGCTCTTGTTTCCTTGCGCAACATTTCTCTTAACACCATGGTATAGAGTGGCTGAAATATTTCTATTGTGGTTTTTATTGGTGCATGATAATGTCGGGGTGAGGGGATGTAACTTGCACTATATCAAACACCTCTGAAGCTTTTCGAGTCTTAGTAGTGGAAGAAGTTTGTGCTTCTGAAGTGCATTTTCTCAGAATGAGCTGCAAGGTTTCAGCTCTGCTGCTGAATTTGACTTCTTGCTGCATCTAACTCCAGACTGTGACTCTGTAATACTCGGTGTATAAGAAGTGTATACTTATTTTGGAGGTACAGGAACATAAACGGCACCTAAATTTATAGTGTCATGTGCAAATTTTCATTCATCGGTCTGGTGTGTCATTTGTGTCGTGCACAATTAATTCTCTGTAGATTACTAATGTTGTGCAAATGTAAGTTGATCTTTCGCATGAGTCACACAGGTATAATGTTGCAGAAGCTGTTGTTTTCCATTTGAATGTCTTGTTGAGAAACTGGCTGATTGGAAAAACACATCTCTTGGCAATTGCCAGGATTCTTGTATTCCTTTCAAGTATTCACAGCTATGTAAACACAAGATATGGAAAAAGGTTAATTTTCCTGTGAGTGGCACCATGGCTTTCAGTTGGAAGCCTCAAGAAACTGCGGGCCTGAAAAGTGGATACGCTGTTTACCCTCTTGTGCCTACATGTAATTATACTACCAAACCCGTGAAACTCTGGTGAGATTTCCTGTGTAATTCCAGTTAGCCGCACGCTGGAGAAAAACAACCTCTGTGCTCAAGAAAATACCTGTAATGATGAGGTATGCTGTGCCCAGGTTTGCTGTGCTGGTCACATTTTCAAAGGGGATTCATAGATGTTGTCATCTGTAAGAAAAGCAAATGCAAGCCTGAGATATCAGCTGAAAAAACAATTATAGAACTGTGTTTGTGTGCCGCTGCGTTGCATGTAGTTGTGATACAGATTGAGCTAACCTCGAAAAGACGATCATTCATGCTTTCATTTAAAGGATACTCAATGAGTAGACGCAACACAAAATCTGAAGTTTGTGAAAGACAAAGATCGTGCCAGATGGTGGTTATCGAGATCAGTTTCTTTCATATATTAGTCAGCATAGCCGAATGAGTACTGGCGTACAGTCACTGCTGCTTCTTGTCATGACTGGAGCTTGGCATGTCCAGCACCTGCACTTGAATTTCATTTCCCCTCGTGCTGTCGACTCTGCTCTTATCTGTATGTGACTGATCTAAACACAGCCTCCCCAAACCCACGCCTCTTAGCATTTTGACCAGATTCTAGGTTAGCGGGGTTTAGCAGGGGATCTTTGCGACGTCGTTACTGTCGATAGGTTGAAGGTCACTGCTTATAGTACAGCCTGCTTTGCATACCTGGGCACTTATGGAGCAGGTGTGTAGGAGAACAACGGCAACCTACGTGACTTTCAGAAAACTCCCCACTGTGTGTCTCACTCTTAAAGGGGAAAACACAGCAGTGAAGCCTCAGTGATGTGACACTTGTGTGAATATTAATTCAACCTGAGAGAGCGTTGTCTAAAATCTTTTGCCAGTAGGCTGAAATTCATCTTGACTCCTAGCCAATCAGGTAAAAAACGTGATGGTTCTTCCTGTGATTTCACTTCCTCTTGTTGTTGAGGTTGAAACAGTTTGTCCTGTTCCTCGCGTGTTTTGTTTTGTTTGACTAATCCTTCACAATGTACGTTGCCTTTAAAGACTGTGTATTTTGTGTTTCACAGGAATCTCGAATTACAATTTGCATTTTTGTTAGTAATATTAAACATTTTGTTCTCCTTTGTGTTTTCCTTTTTTGAGTAGACAGGGTAGCGCTGAGATTTTACAGAACTTTTGTTTATTCATAAATAGTGATAGTGAATAGTTTTCTTGCAGGATTATTGAAACCAGAAAATCAAAAATGGAGAAACTACTAGATGAGTATCACGGGTGATCTGAACAGGTAATGATCTTTACAGAGAGTGGGAAGTGGCAATCTGACGCTCTGTTCTTTCTCTTCCTCAGGTCTTTGTAGGCTGTCAGCAAAGACTTGTACTCCCTCCTTTACTTCCACGTCTTGTGCCTCTCTGAACCAGCCACCTCTGCTACCGGCTTCGGTTTCTCCCCAACTGTAGGAAAAACCACTGAGACAAGAGAGAGGCCTCTGTCTTCAGAACTGCAGCCAACCTCTGACTGCATGTCAGCGAGCTCCTCTTTTTTTCACCTTTCACTCCCCCTCAGAAACCCACATTTCATCATAACCGTAACCTCCAGACCTACAGCGAGCTGCTAGCTGCCTCCTCGCAGGTTCAGTTGGCTATTGCTCCCCTATTGTTGACCCCTGACTGGCCTTCGACTGGTGCTCCTTCAGCAGGGGAGGGAGGGGAAAGAAGGCCTCTGAACGCTTTGCCACTTTCCCTGGAGATGAAGTTGCAGGCCGTCATGGAAAATCTGCACAGGCAGCAGAGGGCCAAGCTACTGATGGAGCAGCAGCTACAGCAGCAAGCCGCCTCCCAACAGACTCAGGTCCGTATGGCCGGAGGGAATGAGCTGATAGGGAGCCCGGCACCTGAGACAGAGCAAACTCAGATAGCGGCTCTTGCAGCCATGCGTGCCGCGGCGGCCGGGCTACAGAGGGTGTCAGACAGCCCCATGTCGGAGCGCAGCAGTGGTGGTGACGAGGAAGGCGATAATGAGGACAACGATGAAGGAGAGGAGCAATACAAGGACATGATGGGGTCAGATGAAGAGGAACAGATGTAAGTGAATTTCTTTGCTGGACCTTTCTGAAAATTTTAGTGATTAGTTTCTGTGTGTAATGTAGTTTTTCAATATATAAATGTATTTGTGATGCACACAGCAAACAGAAATGGGACGAGGAGGACTTTGAAGGTGAGATGGAAGAAGACTTTGAGGATGACCTTGAAGAGGAAGGTCTGCCTACGGGTCATGATGCAGTGGCCCCTGGCAAGGGCATCCTCCTGCTGCCTCACCGTCAGCTTAACCCCCATTCCCAGCTCCTGAAGGTCCGTCCCAGTGTTGAGCAGGAGTCCCGCTCAGCAGTGGGAGCACATCTGCATTCACATACCACGCATAGCCATTTGAGTGGGCAGGACCACGGAGACTGGACCTACGAGGAGCAGTTCAGACAGGTACCATCACTTTCTGGTCCATTACTGTGTGGAGGTCTGCACCGACAATTAGAGGTTAAAGTGGGATTTGGCAGGTGGGGGAACCCTAAGGTCAGATGTGTGTGTGTGGGGAGGAACAGCTACGTTGTGCATTATATAATGCCGTGTTACATTTGCCATTGTGGCTTGCATTTTTCTCCAGCTTGGGGAGCAAAATGATCACACACTAACATATGTTTTTTTTCTGTCTTATTAATCGAGCTATTTGAATCACTCAGTCCACTTCTGTACCTCGAACACACCTTTATATCTACACCATGAACAAATCACAGAAATGAGACAAAAAAAGGAAGCGTGCAGGCAGGATCTTGGAGTGACCTCACTGACTCTGTGACACTGGCTAAAATGAGCCATTGCAGTTTGTGAAAATGGAAATGTGCCAATCAGATTTAATTGCTCATTAACCGAAAGTGTCTGAGCACCATTCTGGATCATTCTGGCCCACTTTAACCCCCCTGCTGACAACAATCTCCCAGATACCAGGCGATTATGTGAATGCAACTGGATGTATGTATTTCAGATTCAGTCCGAGCTGGGTAAAATGGTTAAACAAACTGGTGCGATATGATAAAAGTGAATCAGAGTAGAGGTTGTCTTACTATTAAGATGTGACCAATTCAGTAATAGCATTGTAAATTATAATACTCTGCCGTGCATAAACACTTATTTCTTATATCTTTGCCCCAGCTGTAGTTGCCATTTAAGTCTTTTGAAGGTCCGCAGCTTTAACTGTTGCTGTCATTACTGCTGATTGATGGTATTAAGGGCTGTAGACTGGAGGGACTCTGGCCAAAGAAGCAGATTAGTCTAAAATATTTGCTGTTTACCAGTGGGCCACATCTGGCCCTCAAGCCATTCACATTAAAACTCTGTTGCACTTTCTCAGCGGCATGTGATGTAATCTGACCAGGGTGGGAAATTAGCACTAGCCACCGGGCAAAATGTTGATAAAGGCTAAGGTGAGGGTTTTCAGTTTGCCTTTGCCACTTCACGGTCTGGTCAAGGCAGATGATTGAAGAGACAATTTCTTCTGGTGGCAGCTTGGTGCCTGGTGAGATTTTTGATTTTACAACTAATATGGACTAAGAATGAAAGAAAGTTGTTCCTTGGAACAATCTTGAAGGACTGGAAGCTGAGGAAGAGGAGCTCAGAGGGATCAGGAAGGGCTGTGGGTGGGTTAGAGTGCATGTTAACAGCTTTGCCATGCTGCCGTTTACTGTAAACATGCTAGTGGGCTGGATATTATGAGGGAGGCCCTGGTGGAATAAAGACGGGCTGTTTACGTGAAGAGATTTAAGACTGTCAACAGCTAAGTTTGGATAGAGGGCAGCTGTCGATAAAAGGGGAACGCAAGCGGGAAGACGGTTGGTTAAAAGTTTATTTCAGGTGATATAAAACTGAATTCTTTACTGTATTTACGGTATTTTTAAATTTGACACAAACAGGACACACAGATAATGCGGTTTTCCTACAAGAAAAGCAAAATACAAACCCTAATACTTAGATTAGTAGCAAAATAAGCTTTATTATTTCTAAAATGTGCAATTATGCAAATTGCAAAACTGCTCACAGAGAAGTATTTTTAGCCTCCTTAAATAAAAAAAAACAACAAAACTACTTCTGCATGGTGTGACAACTAAATGTTGTTTTGCCAGTTTAAAAATGTAATATACACTAAGCCGCCATCACATTCAGCAGTTTATTACATAATGAAAGCCACCATTAAAGTGCAACCTCACGTCCTGTCGCACAATTCTAACCATAAAACATATTTTATCAGGACAGATAACAGACAAGCTGCTAAACTGCTTCAGAGGAAAAGAGAAAAAGCTTTTAATACAATTAACTTTAGTTTTTATTTGTTTTTAAGTCAAACGTCTTTGCCACGTTGCTCCTAGCTGACATGTGCTCCAGTTTTAAACCAAACTATAGATTATGTCATTTAAGGCGCATTTCTTGTAATTACAGAGCATGTGGACTCAAACTCTCTAAAACCTATAGTCTGCTTCTCTAAATAGTCCACCCCTCCCTCTGTAAATGTTGTGTGAACGACTTGAATGGATACTTTTGGGTTTTTATTATTATTATTTTATTTTTATCATGGCACCTCAGTCAGCCGAGGATCAGACAGGGCTGTGTTAGTGCAGCAGACCGTTATATAATCAAGACAGTCAGCACCGTGACTGGTCAGATACCCAATAGATTGGGTAACACTGCGTCACGCCTACACAACTTAAAGCCTGAGAAGAGGGAACTCAGCATTGTGGCATGATATAGGGAATTGGGTAACAACAGTAAAATCTGTGCCGAGCTCACGGTGTTCCTCGACAGTCTTTAACGTTGTAAAACCAGGTTTTTCCAGTCTTGAACATCCACTTATTTTGCCCTCAGATGATTACAGTCGATGGAAATAATTGCAGCCGTGGCCTGGCACGACGAAGACAGTCTGTCCCCTGATAATTCTAACCTCAAGCAAATCAAAATTGTCTTCAAGCCTTAATTTGTATGTGGCGTGCACCAATTTTATTTTGCTTCTTCTTTTTTTGTTCGGAACCTAATGTTTGTGGTTTCTCCCCGTCATGTGGAAAACGGTAAAATCTGCAAACGGCTTCAGCGCAAACTTGACTTGACGCGCTCTGAGCGCATAGACATGCGCATAGCACAGTCATAGATGCCCCTGTGCAAAAAAAAAAACCCATTAAAACCTGCTTATTAAGGGCTTCATGGGATTATATGTACCGTTGAGTATTTGTGCAATCATCTGAAACATATAAAAATACTGTATGATGCAGCTATCAAGGCCAGGAAAGCTACACCCACAAAAAAATCCCTGTCACCACCTGTCCATACCACCAAGCCCTCGTGGCAATTAAAAGACACGTGAGGCTGTAATTTATGTTGGTTAAAATATTGCACTTGTCATCACTGCGCAAAACGGGCAACTAGTGCTGCATCAGAGCAACCCTGAGCTGATGGTCCGTTTTTATCAAGATATCATGAAAAGTTTTCGGTGTAGACTTAATATCTCTATCACAGAAGGGGGCGAAAAGAGGGTCTGATGGGTAGCACTAACCTCCTAGCTTACAATTACACGTGTTCAGACATGTCATATGCTGGTAGGGTGCTTTGGAGGGCACTGGGTGGCGAGGAAGGGGTTAAGAGTGTACAGTTTATTTTGGGCAGGTGGGTGGAGGCTGTTGGAATGTGCCTGATGGAGGGTGATAATGTGGCCACAAGGAAGCTCAGATCCTCAGCAGAAACTTTGCGTGCCTCTATCAGTGCAGAGCAGTTGGAGCACTTCCAAACTGAAAACTGCCCTTTTTTCTTCTTTATGTTTGTACAGCACAAATAATGTCTCAGTGTGGCACCACAGGTCCATAGTAGTGGTTACAAACACAGGGGACAGGAGAGAATGTATAAGAACATTGTACAGAAACAGTTACAAAAAAAATGCATCCTTAATCACTTTACAAGACAACAACAGGATCATAAAAGCTCTAGTGCACAATATAAATCCAATAAACGCAAGATGTGGATTCAGCGAACTAAAACCAGCCCACACCCAGCTTTTAGTCAAGGTTTGCCCCAGGCTGTGGTGGAAAGATATATCAGCAAACCTGCATTCCTGGTGGATCACCCAGCCACCTTCCCTCTATCTCGCCTCTTTCGCCTGAAAGGTCAGACTAAATGAAGCCGAGAGGTCTGCCCTGGTCGGATGTCTGATTACGCTGTGGTTTTAAATTAATTAATCAGACTATTCAAGGCATTTTGCCAGCTGCCTCATATCTGGCCGAGGCAGCGCGGTGCCAAATGAAATAAAAGAGCGAGGATTTACACAGATATCAAATAATGCCAGGGTTGTTGGATTATTTGATTTGTATGTCTGGTGAAGCTATTTCAGTGATACCACTGCAAACGGAACACATGTATGAGCGTCCCTGATATGTCTGACTCTTGGAATTATCTGTATCAGTATCACACTCCATTTTTATTCCCAGCAAGTTATTAAATTAAGCCTATAGCTAGGAGACCTGCATGCATTTGTTTCCATCAATCTCCACTGAAATACTGGGCGATTTGAGTGGAGGCTTTTTATGGCATAATTATTGATAAAAACTTGGAAAGCTTTGAGAGAGAGTTAAAAATCCAAATCAAATTAGGAATCGAAATTCTTACATAAAATGAAGGATAACTATTTATAGCAGCTTCATTTATTATTTCATGCATTCTGGTGTTGACCTGATCACCTTTTAGAAATACTGAGCTTTTCAAAACAAAGTTGATGTACAATAACAATCAGGTTTCAGTTATTATGTTGTCTCTTTGTGGTGCACATGCCAGCATAAAAGGCTACCTTTTTTATGAACACTATCCTCCTCGGGCCAGAGGCCATGCAAAGCCTTTGAAGTATCCCGTCCTGTGTCTCTGTCTGCTTTAAACACCAGCAGCTGGGCAGATGGAGCCCAGATGGACAGTAAAGAAGGGATGTCTTTAAAAATTCATGGCACTCACAGTGATCAGGGCAAATGGAGAGAGGGGGAAGGGGGACTGGCATTAAACATTAAATTGCTAACACACACATATATATTAGGAGGTATGGGGGCGAGGGGCTGTCTGTTAGTGACTACAGGAAGCGTAGCTCCAAAGAGAGCCAATTGGGAGCGACACTTATTGGGATTGCCCATCAGGTTTCTGCTGATACAGCTGCTGAAAGGTGCTCAGTGGGTTTATGTTCTACTTTAGCAAAGCCGTTTGTTCTGATTTGATGTAAGTGAGTTTCATTTATTTATCACAATTCTGTTTATTCCTTCTGCTTCTGTATAGCCCACAAGCTCCTGTTGAAGGGTTTGTAATAAAATGCAATGAAATGGAACTTAAACCACATCTTACTGCCCTTCTTGGATTCCATAATCAGCTGACCCTTTTACTGTTAATGACTGACTAATGTCAGACTATGCGTCTGTGTTTGATCAATATTTCACATGCTATTGAGCTTTTATCCGATCCATCTGCTTGGTTTTATTATTAAGAAGCACAGCGAGCGATTACTTTTATCAAGCGCATCGTTTGGATTTTCAGACCTAAGCCAGATATTCTGCAGACTCATTCCTACTCTAGTCTGCAGGGTTCAAAATGAATCAGCTCAGGCATGTTTCACTATGCTGTGAGACGCCTCTGTTTGCCATCTGTGTTTAACAAAGTGACAACACAGGGTTAATGGGCTCTGCTTATGTCATGAAAACAAAAGGCAAAGGAATAAGGCCACAGCAGCACGGGAAGACCTCTCAGTCTTCCTGTTGAAGGGAGGAGGTGGAGCAGCAAAGGGGGAAAAAGACCGTCAGTTGGCGCTGGTCTTTGAACCGCTGCCAAGTAGAGCATGTAGTAAATGCTCGTTTTGACTGCGAAGCCCTGCGGAGCATTTGAATTGTGTCCAACTCCTAGTGTGCTTCATGGAGCTGATGTCAGAAAGTGTACAGCCATGGGGATTCTGGAAATTGGCAGGAACTCAATATGGGGGAGGAGAGGTGGGGGCTGCAGCAGGAATGTAAACAAAGATCGTGTAAAGGCTGAGGCTAGCTCTTTCATCCCTTCTTTTTTCTCTGGTTGCTAAACGTTACTATTTTTGTGTAGGCAGCTTCCCTCACGACATGTATTGTCTTTCTCAAATGTATCAAACATGTAAGCCTTTGTCAAGAATGAGGAAATTGCTTTTCTAAGCTGGGAAGACCCAAGATGCTCCACATTCTTCATATTTGTAACTTTTTAGACCCTGTTTTTCCTTTAGAAAGGATTATATGGATGCTGCTTCATTCTTTCTTTCTTTGCTCTTTGTCCCTCCATTAGAAACTGTTTTTTTCCTGCATTCATACAGAAATAGATATGTGCTGAATATTTTGTGTCCTCGATAAGCACTCAACAAAACCAAAGTGGCTTCTTTACCTACAAGGACACTGATAGGCATTCATGTGAGAAAAAGCACTATGTGGATATTGAAAGCTTTCATTTGTAGAATACTCAATTAAGAAATAGGTCAAAGAGAAATAAGATGTGCGCAGCTGTACATTTTCAAGGTCTGAGATTGCTCTTTGTCTCAGTGTGAAATGAAACTGTACAGGAACGCACTGGAACAGAGATCTGCGTGCTTTGAAATGTGGCTTAAATGGTCTATGCAATCAATAGGCCAGGCATGCTGCAAAGCAGAACCCCCATCTCAGACATAGTTTCATAAAAGACTCTGTTAGTTCCTTGATCCGTCATCATCACATTAGGCTCAAGCAAGAGCACTCAAGCTGCCCTGTCTTGTCAGTATGATAATAGCTGACCTTTAATCATTATATGTGTATGAAAAGAAGCCGGGGTTGCCTGTTCATACCACAGATATAAATGGTCATTCACGATGTGTATTTTACACCACTACGACGTGATAATAAACCCTTTTCCACTGCGGATACTTTGACATGTCAAGGCAAGAAAATAAGTCATTTTCACACATGAACTTTGGACCGTTTTGGAAGAATGAGGTTTCTCCGGCTCACATGTAGCAGGAAATGGTCAGATTCATATTTAGATCACCTCTCAAATCAAGAAGGTCAAAGAGCAAATCTCAAGTTTTAGGCGATTGTGGTGCACATACACAGAACACTACACAGTTGTATTCATATTTAGTAATAAGGGGGAGGATGGATTTTCTCACTTGCCACTATTTGCAAGTGCTTGCTGAAAGGGGGCCGTCTGATCCTTGGGATTTCTCTTTAATATTGTATAATATACAATATAAAGCACAGCTATTGTGAATTGGCTCTTTATAGTTAAAATTGACTTTTTTTTTAAATCAGCAAAGACCAGCTGAGAGCTCATGAGCGCCTGTTATGCTTCACGGTCACCTTAGTCAGCAATCTTGGGCAGTAATTACAAGGCAGTGATGCTTTAGGTAGGCCATGTGACATAAATCTTACACGGTTTGGCCTTGTATTTAAGGCAGTCGTGATGCCACGTCAAATAAAAAAATATGATTTTTACCGTGGTGATAGAAGTGCCATTGAGGCTGTTAGTCTTTGTGTTTAACTTGCCATGACAAGATTTTTTTCTTTTTTTCATGTGATGATATCTTCACATGAAAACATGGATGCTTCAGATTTTTCCAAAAGTGACATCAGTCAGTGCCTAAAGAGAAAGAAAGAGAGGCTTGCTCCTGTTCAGGCCACAGCCCAGCCCCATGTTGACTGGAGTGGGTTTACTCCATCTCTTAAGAGCCACACGCACAGCTATCTGCTCTCCATGTGGGCACAGTGGCCCATATTAGTTTTTAAGGCCACTGTTGTTAACCATTAAACCCTTTGCCTTGCCTATCAATCATACTGATTGACAGCCCAAGCACCCAGCCAAGTGTCCATCCCCCCCCACAGCAAGGTGCTCCACACTGAGCTATTTTTAGTCCAGTTCTGTTTCCTGATGATGTCTTTATGTCTTTGTCTCAGTGTGTTGGAACAAAGGTATAAACCCTCCTCTGAGACATCCTGCTTACCATCTTTGTCCTTATCTTACTGCCTTCAGACGCGAGCATTATCATGGCATCTGCTCTGGCGCTGAATAAATACCTTCATCTTTCGTAAGGCACTCATTAGAAGACTATCTAGGTCACGCTTTTGCTATTTTTTTCTTTTCTTTTTTTTAAGGCAAGGCTGGTTTGCGTGTTCACTTATGGAGACTTAATAGGAAAATAATAGTTTGAGCCAAATTGAAAAGACCGAATGCTCTGTGTCAGTTACTTAGCTACTGTTTGCTAAGAAGTCAATTTATGAGCTTAAATTGCTGCTACACCCACTTCCCCTGCTTTTCCGCCCATGCAGCTTTGCCTTCCTCAGTTTCGAGCATCCATCAACGTAATGCTACTCATTAGCAGTGTGGTTACAAAGGATTGCTTACAGCTACCTACTACACATCAGGCTCTGGGGGGCCACCTGGCTGCTATTTCTGATTCTTATCCAAATCCCTAAGCCACGGCAGCTGACCCGATAGTAGCAGGAAGGAATTTAGTTTGTGTAATCGCGGGAGGGTGCTCATTCTGGTTTAATGTCTTGTCTTCATCAACTGCCTTTCACCTTTTTCTCATGTCAGCAGGGGATAGTGTGTCTCCAATAACGACCAACAGAAGCTGAGCATTAAATCCTTTGGCAAAGCCCTGAAGATGTGGTCTCGCTTACAGCCTTTCACACCATAAAGAAACTATGCCCTCACTGTTTGCTGAATTTCTACAGGTGTTTCCCAGCAAAAGGAAAGCTTGTGGTGGTTTCATGGAAATGAAGTGGAATCATTTTTATTTTGTAGTAAAACACCTTTACCTAGTTTTGCTTTTCAAGTATTTATTTAGTTGTTTACTGCATTTCCAAACTGATATAGTTCAGCCATGGAAAGCTTTGAAATATGCCCTTAATCTTAAATCATTCCCATGTATTAAGGGTCCAGAAGAAATAGGAGTTAAATATTAGTGGTGTTGTACCACAGTTGGCACATTCAAAAAAACATGGGTTTTATTCAGTAGCTATGCAAACTACTCATGTCCCATTCTTGGTTTCTTTTTCTAACTCTCTTATCGCTGTCTGCCATTTTTTGGGCCACATATGACTGTTGCAGATAAAGCAACAACAGTTACAGTCAGCCACAGCGCTGGTGTTTTCACGCAGGCTGTCAGCTCCTTGTCCTCAATCGATGGAGTTGAATTTATGAGGTCAGTTCGGATTATGATCTCCTTTGATCCAGTCTGTCAATAAAACAGCGTTGCGAGCATCAGCAGGGCGACAGCTCTATTGTTGCTGTAAATTGTGTGCTTGTGGGGGGGATGGCGAAAGGCAGGGCGGAGGGCAGAGCAGGCAAAGATGGATTCGTTTAAGATGTCAGTCCATGGGGGCATGTCAGTGCATACAGCACACTGTCTGTACGACTGTCACCTCAGTCGATTAAGTCATTTTTCAGATGAGGAGGCAATTGGATGTCAGACTGAGGAACAGTGTGGGGGGAAATAAGGAGTGGTGGTTAGAGCCCCCAAAGTAAGAGTCGCGACGGTGTCGTACTCAACTGAATATCTTAAAAGTGTAGGGCTGGAGCAAAGGACCAAGATCACTTTGATTATAGTTGTGCCATGGGGCATTGGCTTTGGCCTCTGCTGCACAAAATAATTGAACACTTCTAAAAGCAGTTTTATTTGCATCCATGTATTTGAGGAAACTACCCACTGATGGGCAGACAGCCAGTCTAAATAGGTTCCTGGAATTACTATGCAAAGAAGTTTTATACATTTACCTTGTTTTAAGCACATGTCGTCATCTGTTTTGCAATTTTGCTAGAATAGGTTGTGAAAGCCTTTTGAAAAAGGAATATCACATGTGTTCATTTTTGATAAAAGAAAGGTGTGTATGTATTACAGCAGTTGGTTTACTTTGTTTACCTGTTGTACGTTTTCAGCCACTGCAAAAGTATAAATATCTTTGCCTCTCTAGTATTGTTGAAAGGTCTTGAGCCACACCCCATTTCTTCATATCAACCTGGGAAAATGGAAAATAGGTGCAGCAATTTATCGAAACGTGCAAACACACATGGAAATATACTATATTGGTTTGTACAATTCTAATGGGTTTGAAAGTCAATATTTGGTATGATTACATTTATCCTTCAGCGCAGCCAGAAGCCAGTTGACTTGTAGTTTTTACATTTTCAGGACTAGTTTTCAAGCTACTCTTCTTTGGATGTTGGCTGCCTTTAGTCTTGTTCTCTGTCAAGATGATCCCACACTGCTTCAATAAAGGTATTCCTGTATGCTTTGTATGTAATGGTATGCCATATGGCATATCCCAGCCTTTTCTCCTTGTTTCCTATCCTTATGAATGGCTTCTCGAGCCCTCCACAGAGACCATTTCTGACGAGGCTCTGGTGCACAGTATATATAGTCCAACTAAAGGGTCAGTATTATTAAAGCCATGATTTTCAGATACTGCTGTATAGTTTTAGTCTCCGTATTCCTTTATCCTACACTTGTCCAGTTTCCTCTCTTTCTTAAGTACACAATGCACACCATGCTAAGATATGTTCAGTTTTCTGATAATAGCTCATTGGGAGTCACCTTGTTGGTGCCAAAATACCATTTTACATCTGTCAAACTGTGCTATCTTTGCCATTTTTGATTTAGATTCAACTAAAGAAACCAAAAAAAGGGGGGAGGCGGGGTTATATTTTCTGACAGGCTGCTAGTATCAAAGGGCCTAAAAATAATATACAGGGAGTGCAGAAGTATTAGGCAAATGAGTATTTTGTCCACATCATCCTCTTCATGCATGTTGTCTTACTCCAAGCTGTATAGGCTCGAAAGCCTACTACCAATTAAGCATATTAGGTGATGTGCATCTCTGTAATGAGAAGGGGTGTGGTCTAATGACATCAACACCCTATATCAGATGTGCATAATTATTAGGCAACGTCCTTTCCTTTGGCAAAATGGGTCAAAAGAAGGACTTGACAGGCTCAGAAAAGTCAAAAATAGTGAGATATCTTGCAGAGGGATGCAGCAGTCTCAAAATTGCAAAGCTTCTGAAGCGTGATCATCGAACAATCAAGCGTTTCATTCAAAATAGTCAACAGGGTCGCAAGAAGCGTGTGGAAAAACCAAGGCGCAAAATAACTGCCCATGAACTGAGAAAAGTCAAGCGTGTAGCTGCCAAGATGCCACTTGCCACCAGTTTGGCCATATTTCAGAGCTGCAACATCACTGGAGTGCCCAAAAGCACAAGGTGTGCAATACTCAGAGACATGGCCAAGGTAAGAAAGGCTGAAAGACGACCACCACTGAACAAGACACACAAGCTGAAACGTCAAGACTGGGCCAAGAAATATCTCAAGACTGGTTTTTCTAAGGTTTTATGGACTGATGAAATGAGAGTGAGTCTTGATGGGCCAGATGGATGGGCCCGTGGCTGGATTGGTAAAGGGCAGAGAGCTCCAGTCCGACTCAGACGCCAGCAAGGTGGAGTACTGGTTTGGGCTGGTATCATCAAAGATGAGCTTGTGGGGCCTTTTCGGGTTGAGGATGGAGTCAAGCTCAACTCCCAGTCCTACTGCCAGTTTCTGGAAGACACCTTCTTCAAGCAGTGGTACAGGAAGAAGTCTGCATCCTTCAAGAAAAACATGATTTTCATGCAGGACAATGCTCCATCACACGCGTCCAAGTACTCCACAGCGTGGCTGGCAAGAAAGGGTATAAAAGAAGAAAAACTAATGACATGGCCACCTTGTTCAGCTGATCTGAACCCCATTGAGAACCTGTGGTCCATCATCAAATGTGAGATTTACAAGGAGGGAAAACAGTACACCTCTCTGAACAGTGTCTGGGAGGCTGTGGTTGGTGCTGCACGCAATGTTGATGGTGAACAGATCAAAACACTGACAGAATCCATGGATGGCAGGCTTTTGAGTGTCCTTGCAAAGAAAGGTGGCTATATTGGTCGCTGATTTGTTTTTGTTTTGTTTTTGAATGTCAGAAATGTATATTTGTGAATGTGGAGATGTTATATTGGTTTCACTGGTAAAAATAAATAATTGAAATGGGTATATATTTGTTTTTTGTTAAGTTGCCTAATAATTATGCACAGTAATAGTCACCTGCACACACAGATATCCCCCTAAAATAGCTAAAACTAAAAACAAACTAAAAACTACTTCCAAAAACATTCAGCTTTGATATTAATGAGTTTTTTGGGTTCATTGAGAACATGGTTGTTGTTCAATAATAAAATTATTCCTCAAAAATACAACTTGCCTAATAATTCTGCACTCCCTGTAATTTAATAATAATATAATTTAATAATAATATAATTTAAGTACAAAAATTCCAAGATGGCATGAAATATGAAGTCAAAGTCAAATTATGAAGACACAAGGGGTGGCTCCCTCTATCCTAGACTAGGTCTGGGTGCTTTATGTCAAAATATATTAGATTTGCTAAATGCAGAGCACATACATTGCTTTTTTTTAATATTTGGAGTCAAGGTTTAAAGCAATAGTGTGAATGCACTTAAGTTTATTTATTTTTTTTAATCCTCCCTCTTCAAAAGTATTATATCATGATAAGCACTGACGGCCCACGTCTGTGAACTCTGCACACGGAAACTATAATTTCAGTTGTGCTGACATTGTTTGATTAGCAGATGAATGCTGGATGTGTCATCGTAAACAAGAACACGAATGGAATCTGATTCCTTTTCTTTCAAATGTCACACAGTAAAAACAGAGTTCCTTTCTTTTGTTTTGTGTTTTTTAACCAGCGTCAGTGAATATTAACATTACCGTAAAGGTGTTAGTGCTGATCAAATGCAATGCAGGGTATTGTGTTTTGTAGCAGTATTGTGCTTATTAAGTTGGACGATGCCTCAGTCTTCCAGCCTTGCTCTATAAGGAAATGAAGGCTGACTGTACATAGTGTTCTGACTTCTGCTCTAACACGTTTCAGCCTATAAAAATAGTGATCCACCTCCACCTCCATACCCCACTGAAACCTGTAAGCTGGCCATCTTAAAATAAAATTCCTGTCCAAGCTGAACACAGTGATACAGAAAATAACAAAGAGTATAATCCAAACGTAAGTAAATTATGTTGTGTTTTCTGAATTAGGCGTTAGGTGTTACTGCGTGTGCTTCTTTTGTTATGGGTGGTAGGGGGGAGGCATTTGGTCGCCTGTAATGGTGATGAAGACTCAGCAGTATCCTGAATGTGTGAATGTCTCAGGCCGCTCTTTTTTTTTTTTTAATGATCTTGCTGTGATGACAACTTTAGTACTCACGCATTGTCATCTTTGCAAGTGACAAACCAAAAACCAAGAGGAAACACTTCATCTCGTCTAAAGCCTTGTCAAATAACTGAAAACAGTTATTTTCAGTTCTAGTCATCTTGTTAAAAAATATCATCTGGTATAGCAAAGTAATTAAAGCAAAAACAGTGTATAGTTAATGTTGAACTCAGTTTTTCTGCCTTTCTCATTTAAGCATATTGTAAACTAGCTGCCGGGAACATCCCTAATTTGAGTATAGCACATCCTTTATTTTTGTTTTCTCTGTCAACCCAACTGCCAATTTTAGATACCAGCACCTAATGTTGTATAGGTCTTCCCTGTGCTGTCAAAACAGGACTTTTTAAGTGCTGTCCTGTGGTATCTGACACTGGGAGTCTGCAGTGGGTCCTTGGATTATTGTTGATTGCCGACAGGCTTATTCAGGGGCATCTTGCACACACTCATTAGATTTGGATTTAAGGAGTTTGAAGGCCAGGTTAGTGCCTTGTGCTCTAAATGCCTTATTCCGTTTCATGAGATTCTGTTGAACTTTTGGGCTTTTAGAGATGATAACCAGAGGTTGTGCTTCACAGAGGCAGTTTATCAATATAAAGGGAGCTAAATAAAGCAAACCAGTGTTAACACATGCATGCTGACTGAGCACTTCAACCAGGGTTACATATACAGTATACTCCTTTTAACACAGCCTTCTAGAAATTACGCCATACTAGACCTTCCATTCAGATTAGGTGGGGCAATGCAAAGACAAAGATTAATATGATGTTGTGAAACTGCTCCTTTGACACTGGCTGAAGGGGTTAGTACTGCCATCCATAGAAAAACAAAGATTGCTGTTGAATGAAATGCATACAAAGGGAACGTTATAACACACACAACGAGGTTATCACTGTGCATTTCAAGTGAATTATGAGCTGCTATAATGTCGTGCTGCACAAAACCAAACAAGCTCATTCACTTTATTAAGCTCCTTTGCATAATATAATGAGAACAATGCATTCAACCCTCAGCTGTCATGAAGTATACAATATATTTGTTAGTTTAAACAATATAATAGGTTATATCATGGCCTAAAGTTCAACCCTCACGTCGTCTCTGACCTATTGCACATGAAGTTAAGTTAAAGAAGGAAAATAAAATGTTTTATTGTGAGACTTAGTCAACACAGTAACGTTTGCATTTTTAACATGGAATGTTTTTTGTTTGGAAAGCTGAAGAATTTGATGATAACCTGTCTGTTATTTCTATCTTAAGTCAAATTTATGACTTTTATAGAGGCTCTTTGTTTTGGACCAATTAGCCTTTTACCTCTTTAATAACATTGTGATGCATTCAGCTAGGTTCAGACATTCACCCGCTGCCAATTTATTCCCTTCAACACTCAGCGCTCTCCTGCTGACACCTTTGGGAACATTTCCCAGACATTAGCTGAGAAGTGGGGTACACCCTGGACAGCATAGACCACTGCCTTCACACTAACAGCTACTTTAGAATTACCCCATGTAACTAATCTCACTGGGTATGAAAATTGTTACTTTTTTTCCATCCAAGTGTTCTACCTTTTTCTAGATCGTGTTTTTAATCTTACCTAGCACTTAAAGCATGTTTAGCACTCCAGTCTGCATCCGGAGACACACTTTAACATCGTCTCACACAGACTGATGGTAGGATTTATAGTGCCCAAGGACATTTCAGATATGTAAAGACAAGAACTGACAACAACCTTCTGAATAGTAAAGTGCTTTAACATATGCAACAAGTTTCTTGGTGGCTATACGTGATAACTGGGTAACCAGTGAGGACTGTATTGGGACCATACAGAAGATGTGACTGAAACAAATGGCCTTATGTACTACCACACCCCACCTTGTCCATTTCAAACATCAACATTTATCTTGTATGATTTGACAGTAGGATCATTCAAAAAAGGAAGATCAAATGGCTATTGGGCTTTATTTTTAAAAAAAGTGTATGTGCCCATTTTTGAATTATTTCAAAAATTATGTGAATTATTTCCTTGTATAGTTAAGTTACCTGCTGCACCCCTGGAAAAAAAATACTGTCAAAGTGATGCAATTTAGGTTAGATGAGAAGAATAGAAAGCCACCACGAGCACGAAACGTTACTACTTTTTTCTTCTGTCTTGCTCTGACCTACTGTGTGTTACAGGTGTGTAGGTTAGCGTGCATGTGTTTGTGTGTCAGCCTCACCCCAAGGTGATGAGCAGGTGTAAGGAAGCATGTAGGTGATACCCTTGACTTCTCTCAGTTTTTGGTTTTCAGTTGCAAGCCTCTATTATCTGCTATGTGACACTTGTGTGCCAGCACACCTGCCATTTGCATTAACAGTGGTGCGGCCAGCCCCTCTAAAAACACACACACATGCACTCCGACTGCACTGTTATTGTCACTTCAGCGAGGGCTGCAAAGGCTGCTCTTTGGTTACTGATTATTTGTAGTATAAAACCACTTTGTTTTTGTTCCGACCCTAGTTTCAATTCATATGTAGCCGGCTGTCACTGACCTACATACACAGGGTGTCAGGGTGGGAAACTATCAAGACAGCAGTAAAACAATAAATCACTGACAGAGTAGAGTACATTTGCTGACCTTTCTACTGTCGCAATTTACCCCCATAACACTCCTGTCTTTAGCTGTAATTATGAGTTTACTGCTATAAGTACAGTTATATGAATTCCCACTTAAAAGAGCTTCAAAGAGCTAGTGCAAGTTTCAAAACACAATAGTCATCTCTGCAATCCCAGTTGTCTTTTTTTGTTTTTTCTAGAGGATTGGAACAAGGGGCATGAACCCTGTGCTACCAGTTGGCCCAGTTTCTAGTCGTTTATCTAGTTTCTAGTAACAGCGCTTTAATCCAGGAGAGGCCCCTGCCCCGGTGTGCATACTATAGACATGAAAGTCTATACAAGCCTAAAACATCCACACCCAGCTCAGCCTGATAGATACTCTACATATGTAAGTAGGTAGGGTGGTAAATCTACACAAGGGTTATATATACATAAAACCGTGAGATGGCCAGAAACAGAAGAGTGTTAAGGAAGTAAGACACAGGCCAGCAAAAATGGAAAATTATACAGAAGCTGAATCAAAGTGGGAAAAAGCCAACAGAAAGAGTTAATGAGTTGCTTTGCAACCACATGTTTCACAGTAACTTCAGTGCAGCACAGAGTTGTTTTTTCAAGTCTGTGCAACTTTACTGCCGTTCTTTCATTTGGTGTTTAGATGTAGCACGGTGGAGCAAACCCTCCCATAGGTTTACTGTCAATCGCATTGTTTCCATACTCACTCATACCAAGTCAGTAGATAGAGTACAGCAAAACTACAATCATGATTTATGATGTGAGTGAACTAGAACTAAAAAATAACTCATATCTTAAAATGTGGATTGTTGCCTCTATTAGATTAAGAGTATTGCAGTCCAAGTAGACATTTATGCAGTTTTATACTAACTGGATTGGTTATTTGGCTTTAAAACAATATTGTTAAAGTATAGTTAAATTGTTCGTTGTTGCTAAGCAGGACAGACTACCTCACCCACATCTATCATCAGTGAAACCTGGATGAAACCTGAACCTGGATATGCACAAGCATACTTTGTTAACACGTTTCAGACTTCACTAAAGATTACTCACTTGATTAGTTTGCAGAAAGACCGCCAAAAATAAGCACGCCACGGTCTTTGAGTGCTGTAACACTAACACATGAAAATGTTACCTTTAACTATTACATCAGGTGAGACCTTTCAGTTTTTTCATTTATCATGTGTGGCGTATTTAAATCTACAGTAGCGATTTCCATTGTCCTGCTTTGTTACCACATCGTGAGCATTAAATGGGGAATGGAATCTGAATGCTTCCCTCTAGAGAAATATTTATTGGTGTGATTAGGCAGGAGAGAGCAAATAAAGCAACATGGGGAGGGGGTGGTAGCTGGGGAGAGGGTAATTTCTAAGATTTATGGCGCGGCACTTCACAAAATGCATGCATCCTGTAATTAAAACTCCCCCTTTGCCTCCAGCAGGCGTCTACATTAGTTGGCATCCCCCACAGCCCTCTCCGGCCCTCTGTTAACCCTTACCCACTAGATAATAAGATCTCACGACTGCTTGGCGTCACTAATTAGAGCTGAATGCCACAGAGAGGGGCAAATTTGGTAGCAAGATACAGGAACATTGTGCGATAAAGGCTTTCCTTTTATCCTTTCTTCTTCATGTAGCAAGCACAGGTTACAGGACAATATGGAGGATTATTTTACATCTTTTTACTAACTCGTTTGATAAATTCTTTGTTGCATATTACTCTTTGACCCGGAGCAGGAAGGTCATGAGAATTTCCTAAGTCAATCATGCGTTGCTTTCATTTTGTCTAATGGCACGTATCCTATTGTACACACCCTAGATGCTTTGTGTTGCATTCCTATGGGAATGCTGCTTTCATGACTTGTTACTTTTCTGCAATGGTGGGTTTTTTTGTTTTGTGTTTTTTTTGTTTTGCGTATTAACTATGTGGAGGCGTCTGCCGGCTGCTTGTTTTGTCCACCAACACACCAAAATCCAAAGAGCTGCAATTTGCTATCAGACAAAATGTTCACAATGGTTATTTGCGTCAGCTTTGTGCTGAGCCGAGTGATTTCCTGACGTGATATCAAACGCGCTTCACGGGCGTCTGCAACATCAGGGTTCGTGGCTTGGCTGCTATTTTGGTGGCTGTGTAGTAACAATACGCCTTGGTGCTATTTTCTGTGGTTTTGTTTGGTGGTGCTCAGTTGTACATTGTGTTTCACAACCTTCTATTTTCAATAACACATTATGAAACTCCGTGACCTCACTTATGCACGGTGTGATGTACAGTTGTCGATACTCTCGCGCTTTATCGAGCCTTGTAAATATAACTGCGGACGCCGCTGAAGTTTGAAGATGGCGAATGTGTGCCTGCTGCTTTCTCGCTTTCGAATAAATGCGAGCGTGTAGTAAACAGAACTCTAAGAGGATGTTTCACAGTCACGTTGAAGAAACTAGGCAGGAAAAAAAACATCCACAGGCTCGGTGGCCTCATTGTCACCCCCTCGAGTAACCCCCTTCACTTTTACTGCCAACTTTCACTGACGTTTCCGAGGCCCCAGGCCCCGCTAACAGCTGTACCTAATCAAGTCCTCATCAGGCCACAAGGTCTACTGTGTCTCTCAGATCTTCTTATTATCAGACGGAGACCCCCACCTCCCGTCTTGTTGTTGCATATTACAGCACTGACTAATCATTCTCCATATTTTAAAAATACTTTTATTGTAGTCTCAGAATTTAAAAACACCATTAGGGCTGAACGATTATGGAAAATAATCTAATTGCGATTTTTTTGCCCCAATATTGCGATTGCGATGCGATATGCGATTATTTTTTAAGGTCTTTGTCTTCTGTATTATTAAACAAAGACAAGCAATACAGTATGGCCAATACTATATTACATTAATTTTAAACTGTTCTTTCCTGGAAGACAGACCTCTGTTATGATAACATGAGGTGATGCATGAATTGATGACTGACATTTTTATTTAACTTCTTCAATCACAACAGTATATTTGAACATACACAATAGTTTATTTTTAGCTTACAAACATCTGAGCATAAAGTGCTGACAAGGAACCCTGGTGTAAACATTAAAATGAAAGTCAGTACAATGTGCAGATTGCAGAAATATACATAAAAAAAATCAGTGGCTTTACCACACAGTTTTTCGACATCTGTGAACTACTAGACAGTCATTCAATTAAAAAATAATATTAAATAAATAAAACTAATAAATAAAAAATACACACATCTTACTGATCTCTGCAGTCAGTAACATTACACATAAAGTGCAAACATAATAGCAATTGTATAAACACACACACAAACACGCCTTTAAAATTTAAAGGCGTGAAATTGGGACGGTCTAGCCTTCTGATTAGCGTCACCGCTGTCTCGGTGGAGTTTAATAAACTCGGCCGTCTGCTTCTTGCTATCTAAAATATAACCAGACACTGGCGTAAATTCTCGACTGTCTCATACTTCTGTTTAATAAGTTTTCTGTTTGACGTTTAGTCAGCTGTGTGAAAACCAAGGAGGAACCCACCCGGGGGATTAATAAAGTTTTATTTTATCTAATCTAATAACTTTAATCTCAGCCAAACCGATTTACTCACGAACAAACAAAACACTGAAAAAAGCCCAACAATAACATTTTTAGGTTGTCTAAGTGACTTATATATTACGTTTAACGCGAGCAGCGAAACTCCGCGGTGATCTGAAAATGATGTGCCGGGAGTTGTGCTGTTCTCGGCCGCATCAGTAACCCTCGAGCTCCCGGCTAGCTGTCGAGCTGGTGGGTAGCAGACGCCTCTGAAAACGTCGAAGCACTTTTGCAAATATGGGATATCTTGATAAACCGAGCAGATATTTGATGTTTACACAACTACTTTCTCGCCTGAAAATATGTTAAAAGTTTATTTTGTGACCCAGAAAGATTAGTATGAGTAATTTTAAAACTTAGTAGCGGCCGCCATTGCTGGAAACTGGAGTTTGGCTGGGCCGCGCTATGAATTCTGGGATATGGTAGTAATTTGGACAGCCTTCGGCACGTCGCTGTGACGTAATCGGTCTACAAATGCGGCCTCAGGAGGATGCAGCCCATGAATTTGGACATGTCCAGAGTATAATCGCAGCCTTTGCGGTTAGAAAATTGCACTTGATCATGTCGCGATATTATCGCAAATGCGATATATCGTTCAGCCCTAAACACCATCTATCCACTGTCTCTTCACAGCTCTATGAACTGGATGGAGACCCAAAGAGGAAAGAGTTTCTGGATGACCTCTTCAGCTTCATGCAAAAACGAGGTATGTTTTCATATCCTTGTCCCCCTGTGTCAAATTTGATTTCACTAACTATAGGACGTCCTATTTATTCCATTTCTTATCTTGCTGTATCACATATCCCCGCCTTATCTCCGGCCGCTGTCGTTGGCAGCTTCTTAATGTGATGAGGAGAGAGGATGATCACCCACCCCCTTCTTTCTCTGATATATGACACAGCACTGTCTACTCATCTTTCACTGGCATGGGTGGGGTCTTTATTCATTTCAGCGATGATTGCTTTATGGTCACACAGCAAGTCGGCGTTCCCAGGCTATAACTAGAAGGGACACACTGTATCGATGCTTGAGGATGGATTAGTTTACCTTCCCATCCTGCAGGCTGTCCGCATAGCTCGACCCCCACTTCTAACACTACACGCATAACCACTTTTCACTCTTCTTATCTAAACACCTAACAAGAAAAGTGAATAGTTTGTATTTTCTTGTGTTCAGTGTGCTAACGCCAGACTGCCAACTTGAGATAATTATTTTCTTGAAGCCGTGTTGATTTCACAGGATGCCAATGGCTGATATGATCAGATCAGTGGGCGGACGACTGACATGGGAGAAAAGAAAAGTTTGCTCATGACTGAAAAAACAAAAAGCCAAGCAGTAGTAGATGTTCACACAGCCTCTGGTAGTGTGCTCCTAGATTCTGAAAGCGCCATCTCTAGGCCATTATAAGAAATATGACGTGAGAATTATAATCACTGAGAAGACAAATTGATTAAAAAAATGCTTTGATTGGTTTGGTTTTTCAGCCAATATAATAATAGCAATTATACAGCATATTAGTAATGTAAATGAAAGCGTTTTATTCCGTACTTTGACCTTGAGCAATAACTAAATTCTAATAATCTTCTCAAATAAAATCAAAATAGCTGTCACAATTACTCTGCCTTTTTTTCCAGACATTTTTAGAGCAACTTCTTTCTCATCACAGTTTGTCTTAGGTTGTTTCCAATTATCTTTATTAGCCGTAAATGAGTCACACGTCTAAGTTTTGATAAACTGCCCTTTGGGTATAAAAACCTGTTTCTTTGGACATCCCCTGAACCCCCTTAACCCCGCCCTCTGGTTTAAAAGAAAAGTTATTTTAAAGAAGATTTCCAAGTAGTATTTTAAATGTGGATTTGGAAAAGACAAAGTTTATTGTGCAGTAGTAGAGTTTCTAATTCCCCTAATTAGATAAAGATCCCCTTTTCAGTTCTGAGAGGAACCACAAATCTCTCTGGGGTTGTGTCAGGGAGGGCAGAAAGTGTAAAAGCTAAACACGTGGAGTTGCCCACAGTGGCGTGCCCTTGTGAATAAGCTGAAAAGTATCTAATGATAATAACGTGTTGTTGTAATTGAAATATTAGATATTTAAGGTAAATACTTGTAAAAATGACAGTTTTCAGTGGAAAAATAGTTCCAGGTTTTGAAATATAAGAATTCAAAGTTAAAAAGTGAGGGCTGACCTCTGAACCCCATCAGGAGTGGACTGGAAAAAAGCGTGGTCATACAAGGACACAAACCACTGACGCTCACAGGAGTTTGATATATTTGATGCTTGTTCGTTTCTATGTAAAGCCGTTAATGTCATAAGTGGTCTTACTCTGCCCATTGTTTTGTATTTTAACATCTAGCCAAAAGACAGTAAATTGTTCTGAATCTGGTTGATTATTTGTGGGGTTGCCTGGATGCCAAGTTCGTTGGTTCAGCTCAAGGGTAAAAGCAAACCTAGTGTAGTTTCCTAGCACGGGCGAAGCATCTATTAGATCTGCGCGTTGGTGAGCTCCGCCACTCGACCGCAGCACCGTCACTCTGAGCACTTAAACAACACCTTGCACTGGCAAATTACTGTTTGCTAATACTGAATGGTAAAAGTGTGGTCTTTTAATCGTGACAAAAGAGCCAAAGAAGGTTTTGCTACAATTAAGTTGTGAGCTACAGCACTGTCTTAAACATGTAAAATGAATGGGTGTGACCGCGCACCACCTTTATTGGCTAAAGGGAGACAACTGTTATTTCAGGTACTGTTGTTTGTCTTTGATGTTATTTCATATGTATTTTATTGGTGGAGCATGACTGTATTTTTTTCCTGTTTCCTGTTGCTGCAGGAACCCCAGTGAATCGTATTCCCATCATGGCCAAACAGGTCCTGGATCTGTACATGCTGTACAAGCTGGTAACAGAGAAGGGTGGCCTGGTGGAGGTTATTAACAAGAAACTGTGGAGGGAGATCACCAAAGGACTCAACCTGCCTACCTCAATCACCAGTGCAGCCTTCACTCTTCGCACACAGTCAGTATAAAAACACTCGTTTAACTGGTGCTTAAAGGTTACTCAGGGCGTTTTCACACCTGTAGTTTGTTTACTCTGGCCCGACTTTGGTCATGAGTTTGTAAACTTGTAGTTTTTCCTTTGGTTTGGTTTGACTTCACATGCAGAAGTCCAAAATGCATCCGTTACTACAAAACATGTAAGAATGTTCAGTCCACTCATTTGCCGGATGTGTCTGAGGCGGGAGCAAGAAAAATAAATACAGGAAGAAGGTGCCGTGTTCTGGTCTACTGGAGAACATGGAGAATTTCTTTTCATTTCACGGTTAGTTGTTAGCACATCCATAGTACCTTTCCGCATTAAGAATACAAAGCATACATGGCTACGGGACTTTTTTTTTTAACCTGAAACGTTTAACGTACACCTGATAGTTGGTTCGCATCATTTTCACACCTTCTCCAAAGGGTCTCGGTGCTGTTGTTTTGGTCCACACCCAAGTGTGATTACTGTGTTCACAACCAGACACACCAAATGGGGAAACAGAACCAGTGTCCGATTTAAACTGACAAAATACCGTGTGAAAATACCCTTAATAGCACCCTTTTTCTTAATTAAGCAATTAAGCAAGAGTTAGCTAAAGTTAAATCGTTCCATACTTGTTGCTGTAGAAATTAATCCCTGTATTAAGACCGATCAGTCCTAGTTAGCTGAAGTTGGGCCAAACTTTGTCTTCGAAAACTCAGAAGGGCACACCTGTTGTCCACTTTGTTGATTTCAGATACATGAAGTACCTGTACCCATATGAATGTGAAAAGAGGGCACTGAGCAACCCCAACGAGCTTCAAGCAGCCATCGACAGCAATCGACGGGAGGGCCGGCGACAGAGCTTTGGCAGCTCTCTCTTCACCTACTCTCCCAATGGGACTCCCACCATGCTGTCCTCGCCGAAGCTCCCCACGCCCAGCATGGGCTTAACAGTGGGCACCAACGGGACCTCGCTGGGTCACATCCACAAGATCAAGAAAGGTGAGATTTGCTTATTGCGCTGCATGCACATCGAAGAAAATTTACTGTTTGAGGGACATGTTCTTTGATGTTGATTGTTTTGAACAGTGTTGGTCAAGTTACTTGAAAAACGTAATCAGTAACTAATTACTGATTACTTCCCCAAAAAAGTAATCCCGTTACTTTACTGATTACTTATTTTCAAAAGTAATTAATTACTTAGTTACTTAGCTACTTAGTTACTTTTTAAAAACATGATTTACAACCTGAAGAGGTGATAAAGCGATAGATCTGTCAACCCAATTCTACTTTTTCTGCATAATCCATCATACAAAATGTAATCAAATGGAAAAGTATCTTTTTTTTAACTTGTTTTATCAGTTTTAATCTTTTAACTTCATGCATATGCAAAAATAAAATTATATGCACCGTTCTCTGACTTGAATAAATTAGTTTAACATTTAAACCTATTTTCTACACATTCCAGCACATAAAAGAAAATATTTTTTGTGTTTACACTCAGTCTTTCAAATAGATGCAAGTGAAACACAGCAGAAAATAAATAAAGTCAAAGACTCAGCGGTCCTTTTGCTCTATTTTCACCTGTAAAGCAGGAGTAGGGTAGGCGGAGGTTTACCCTGGTGCAGGTGTGCCGAGGCGGTCAGTGGAAGAATCCGTGAGTTTCTCTGTGAATTACCCATTACGTCGTTGCGCACTCGGTGCTTGTTTAGGGGGGGGTTTTTCGCTGTAAAAAGAAGTTTTCTTCCCACGCACAACGGACACTAATGTTTTTGTAACTTTTTATGGAATCAAACTCAAAGTAAGGTCAGTACTTCCACGCTTTAAACGCTGCACGCTCATACTCTCTCCCACAATCGATATGTGATCCACTGTTGATCTGCACACAGCTGTTGTCACAAACGTTGCACTTGCTTACGTCACTGTCATGAGACATTCTCGCAAAAAAATCACGGTTTTAGTAACGCAGTAACGCAGTGTTCCTACGGGAAAGTAACGGTAATCTAATTACCGTTTTTGCAATAGTAATCCCTTACTTTACTCGTTACTTGAAAAAAGTAATCAGATTACTGGTTTTGAATCAGGTTAAAATACATGGATATGGCAGTAACTTTGTCTACTCGCAGGTCAAAATGACAAATTCAAGTCAAGTATACGGTTTGTCAGTATAACGTGACAGTATAACGATTTACTCTTGACTGTGTTGGATCAAAGTTTTGAAAATTTAAGTTAAAATGAGGATCCACTGTGAAATCTTGAGAATTTTACTGATAGCACATTTATGATCAGAGATCATTTCTGCCAAATTTATCTCTTAAACGGAAACTCCGATCTTCAAATAAAGAAATAGCATCAAATCTGATTTGCTGTCATCTCTCTCTTTAAAAGAGCTTAACCCTGGGACCTTCCCCTAACACACTGCATCTTATTTATTATCTGTTTTCTGTGGTCACGCTGAAATTTATGTCTGGGGACTATAATGCATCATATGAGTTTGCTTGACTTTGAGTTCCCCTTTCTCTTTGTGCTGCTGGGCCAGAAGAAGAGGGAGGCCAGCCTCTGGCAGGCGTCAGCATGGCTCGTTTGCCAGCGGGGGGCTTGGCAGGTCACTCAGTGGCTGCTGTGCAGGCAGCAGCAGCCCATGCCGCCATGGCTGCTCAGGTGGCCGCTCTGGAGCAGCTGAGGGACAAACTGGAAGCAGGCGAGCCGCCAGAGAAGAAGATGGCGCTGTCTGCCGAGGAACACCAGCGACTGCTGCAGAGAGCGCTGCAGCAGAACCTGCTAGCCATGACTGCTCAGATACCTATGAACATTCGCATCAACAACCAAGGTACTGAACAGTGGAGCTCTGACATATTCGGGTAGAGAGAGAGGAACAAAACAACCAGTCAGACATGACTTTCATGTTTTGCACAGTAGCTGCAGGCTGTTCTACACTCTCGTTTGAGGAAATTCCTCCTTTATCTAATCAACATGAGATAAAAGAGTACACCACCTTTTTTACATCTCCCTGGTTTCAAAAGCTCAAAGATGCAAGAACACTGATTTTGCTGATGTGAAATGAAACTGTAATTTCTCACTTATTCTCGATTGTCAAGAAAAAGCAAATGGCCAAGTCCAGATAAAAAAGCAATATTAAGGTTGCTGGGAAATATTAAGTCGATAATGTCAGCGTGAGCGCTAGCAGCAGTGATCTGTGTATGAAAACACCCACGTGAAAATGAAAATGTCACCTCTGGTAGTGGTTAACATGTAAATGAACAGTAAAAGAAGAAGATGAATTAATGTATTTCAAATGGTAACGGTCGGTTATTAGAGTGCATTTTTAGGGACATTCGTTTGTTTGTTTTTAACTATTCCAGAGTTGAAGTTTATTTTTGTCTTTACTGCAAATCAAAATGAACTAAAAATAAAAATCTGGAGTTATTACGACATCACAGTTACTCTTGGCATCACAGGTTTTTACATTTCATTGTTGCCAGTGCGAGCTAGGTTTGACACATTTCCCTTTTCATGACAGTTAGTATCTCAATGCATTCTTGTAATCTCACCACAAACCACAGCACCCAACTGCGAGAAAGTAACACCTAGCAGGGCTATAGGTTGACCTGCTTAGCTTATAGAAGCAGCGTGCGTGCATACATACATGCATGATTATCTGTGTGGGGATTCCCTTCTGTAAGCATGCACCTTGATCTTATAGAAGGATTTGTCTCGGTTACTGTCTATCTGATCGTGCACATGAACCATTTCTCGGTAAGTGACTTATGAGAAATGTTCATTGGGACATTTTTGAAAAATTCAGTTTTGCTCCTACTGTGGGACGGTTTTGTTTCTCCATTTGGTTTGAGTATTCTTAAGTCAAATCTGGATCCAAAAATGAATAAGGATGAAAACTGCTTTCTTCCAGATGGCAGACAAGACTCAGCTCTGAACCTCACCACCAACGGCACAGGGAGCATCAGCATGTCCGTGGAGCTCAATGGAGTGGTATACACTGGTGAGCAGCTCCTCTGTAACTTAAGGTGACACAACAAAATGTCAGATATGAGCTCGCTGCTTCGCAGTTAGTCATGAAACGTTAAGTATTTCCAGTAAGACTCTTGGCTGACTTACAGATCTGGAGAAGCATCAGATTGGTATAGAGACCAGCCCCCTTTCTTCCTCCGAATGTTCCTATCAGCACCTTTTTTGTTTCTGTTTCATATGTTGTTTCGTTGCTTATTTGATTTGTGAAGAAATGGAGAAATGATTATAGCTGTAAGAGATGTTACACAGAGCAGATTATTCCTGTTTTGTGGCAAAGCAGAGTTGTGCAGTAACATCGTAGAGTGTTGTTGTTGGGGGAAGATTACCAAGTTTGGTAAGACCTCAGTCTCGTGGGCCTAGACCCCTTGGATAATCTGGCTGTTGGAGATTGCTTAATGTCGTTAGGTGAAATTGGTCAGAAATAGGTGTACAGTTGTGCACCAAAGAGCTCTTTGGGACTGCTTTAGTCACTAGCAGAACGCTGCTGTCTCCTGTAGTTTAAATGGCAGGTGCCGGCTTGTCTGCACATTCTCACTGACTATTTGCAGAGCTGCAGTGAAACGTCAGTGTGACTCAAATGGGAAACTGAGCACGTTTACCTTGAAACTAAAAACTAAACTAAAAATTTGTACCTGAAGCTGTGTTCACACATGAAGTGATTCTCAGTAACCAGAGGCATTGAATTGCGTTAAGAGAATAAAAACGGGGCGAAGACAAAGTTGGCAATGTGATTGAAGTATCTATCAAGCGTTGCTAGCCAAACAATCCGGTAGTAAATAGAATAGAGGGTTACCTAGGTAACTAGAGCCTGAATGTTGTTAGTGACCAGCTGTCAGCTTCAGATTGATGCGTGAAGAGCAAGTCTCTTCTGGTGCAGCTTAAACAATGCGTTTCAAATGGCACAACTTTTTCTTTGAAAGTGAATGTTCGCTTTTCACCGTTTGACTACTAACAGGTGAGCAGTTGGCACCTGTGTCTGCAGACAAGTCAGCTTCTTCCACACAAACTACATGCGACTATAGCAGTTGCAAGGAGGTTTTTGTTGAAGCACCTTCCCCCTCGAGCAACCACTCGCCAGTTGGTCAGGAAAGGCAGTTTTTTTCCTAGCAAAAAGTGGTCGCCAAGCGGTTGCAGATCAGTATATACAGACTGTAATTCAAAGCATTTGACAGATGTTTTGTACTCTGACTCCTTTTTGTTTTCCCTCTTGTCGTTTTCTATCCAGGCGTTCTTTTTGCTCAGGCAGCACCAGGGTCAGCCTCGTCTGGTGCATCTGCATCGTCCGTCACCAACAAGGCTCCCAGCAGTCGCGTCGCTCCGCAGCAGCAGCAGCAGCAGCAGCAGCAGCTGCAGAACACACCTACCTCAAACTCCAGCAACTCATTGTCTTAACAAACTCCCAGCCTTTCCTTCATTCATTTTTTTATTTTATTTACCACGCTAAGTGAAGCCAAAAAGCAACCTCATTTTCTATCTCACCAATGCCAAAAATAGAAAAGAAAAGAAAAGAGAAGAACCATAAACCATACAGAAAGACACAAACTGGAACTCTTTTCACTTGAAGTACACTATCTCAGGTTTCCTCTCACAAACTCTTTTGTTCTTCATCGCCAAAATGATCTTGAAAAAGCAAAATCTCCCAACTGAGAGCCAGTATATGCTAAACAAAGACATATGCACAGCCTGTGAATTATTTATTTCTGCATCAATGTACAGATTATTTGGAGAACAAAAGAGAAGATAAAAACTAGGAAAGCATTGTTTACACACACAAACACAGCTACTGACTGACAATGATGTTTTATCCTTCAGGGGAGAGATTTTATTTTAAGTTTTCATTGTCATTATTGTCATTATTTTATTCTCTTTATTGTTTTTTTTTTTATCATTTAAATCTTTAACAATCTTTTCACTGCAGGAAAAAAAATCTATATTAAGAATTCTATACCAAAAAAAAGAATATCATCTATTTTTAATCAGAATAACTTTAAGGATAAGTGTTGTTTCTTCAGGGCATATATAAATATATATAAATATATATAAATTGTACCATTGTGACCTCATTTTGGGTAAAACCTTATACACACGGCAGCCGTTTTGAGTGTCTGTGTGAGATAACAACGCAGGTCTGTGCTCCTGTCGTGTGGGGACGTATGCATTACATCACAGATTCTCCTGTGAATAGACAGAGTGACGTCGGCGTCCCGACTCAGACTAATGCAAAGGAGCACGCATTGGAGGCGGGCATAGTTGTTCTTCCTGTGACGCTCGGCTAATTTAGCTAGAAAATCCACTCCTGTTTGTTGACACGAGGCTTGTTAAATACACCTTTTACCTTTTTTTTTTTTCTCTCTCTCCATTATGCTGGTAGAGTTTTCAAAATGGCTGTTTTTGTAAGAGTAAGGTCAGTTTGTACAGGCGGTAAAATTAAGTTGTTTCTTTTTGTTTTGTTTTTTTTCCCACCTGCCTGCACCTCATCACAGGATGGACTTTCTCAATGCTGTCCACACCAAGTGTTCCTTTTCCTGTTTAGGGTTCAGATTTATGTGGGAAAACACAGGTTTTAGGTGAATGTTCTCACGTGTTTCTCGCTCTTAAACAAATATCCCACTTGACAGAGCACTGCTTTTCCACGTGTTGAAATCTGCTTTATCTTCTTTCTAACTTGGCCTTTAGTGGAGTGATTGTCTTTCAAAAAAAGAAAAGATGCATGCATGTATTTGTAGATAAAAAGCCCCCTTAATGAGATATGAAGTGATTTCCCATCTTAGGTTCGCAGGAGTCGAGCATATACTGAATCTTTATTATTGCAGAGCTGCTCAAATGGACAATCAGGTGTCAGGAGATGCTTATCTGGGCTTCGGACGAGTGCTTTTTTCAGCTCGTATGTGACATTGTGTTGTGTTTTCTTTTTTGGCTTTGTATTATAGATTTCAGATGCTTTTTATTTTTATTTTAGCGTTTTCAGCTTTGTTTTTGATGAATTTGTGTGTCTTCTGATCCAAGTGCTTCTTATCCCGCGCCTTGAGACGAACAGGGTCTCATTAAGGTTAGCTTGCAACCTGTCCGGGATCCTGCGATGGCTGAGAGGTGATCGCAGCTGCGGCGTTTGCTTGTGGCCTCGCGTCTTTGTACAAACTCTGTTAGCTTTACAAAACACAGAGGAGAATCTGTGTCATTTGTGTCCGTGCTTTTTGAAGTCAGTCAATCAATTCAGCTTTTTGAACTTTAACCTGTTACCTCTCTGAACTGTTAACCGTTAAAGATTGTTCCCCACAGCCCCGACACACGCGCACACACACACACACACACACAGTCACCCCACTTCACAAAGCAGCTTCATTCCTACTGATGTTGGAAGTAAATCAGGCTTTGTACGTGGGTTCTGTTCAGAGACCTTAACACAGCATGAGCTGACCAGAGAGCGCGCGGTACCTCAGTTTAATCAGTTTTTACCGTTCAAGTCAAATATCACCAGATGGCTGTCGTGGCTTTGATTCTGGACTCACTTCTCAGTGGGAAATTACCACCAGCTGCTACAGAGCAACTGGTCATTACTTTTATGTTTTTTGTAACGGACCTCACAGTCATCACAGTGGCGTTCTTGAATTTCAGTGCAATGTCCACAAAGGATTGAACTGTCCATCCTCAGGCACAGGAAAGCAAAGGCGGACTTCAGGTTTATGTAAAACCCTGCTCGAGACTTCAGAAACCATTTGATTTGCAAATCGAATAACTAAATTCGTTTCTCTCCGCAAAACACTTAAGCGCCTTTTAGATGCGGAATACAAAACATTGTTTTATCTGTTTACCGTAAAGTTCCTCCTCCTTCTCAAAGATGAGCCCATGGCTGAGGCAGCGACAGCCACACTAACCTTGCAATAATTGCCAGACACATGCAAGAAGTGTTGCATTTGTGGCATCGATTGCCAATGTCAACTATGATGAGGTTAAACCACACTTTTGAACATTTAGAGTTGCGAGTGTGTGTCTGCGTTTGGTGCATGGTGCAACATCAAGCAGTAGCTGCTTCTGGTTCTCAGACGGGGGCTCGAGGAGGCCGTTCCACACAGACGCCGTAAACCGAACACACGGTTGCTGAGACACGATGATAAAACATTCAGCTGTTTGGCGAATTCTCCAGTGAACCCATGAGCACGTGCAGGACACCTTTCTGAAAAAAGTGACTGAAATTACGTAGTCAGACATGAGGCTGATGTGTTAGGACGCCGTCAGGCTCAGAGAGTGTCTACGTGTAGAATGTGTTGCTCTTCATTAACTCAGGCGTACAGCTGATTTAAATGTTTGATAAGTGCATCTCTTAGAAACACAGTAAACACTTTGTGAATGTGAGATTCAAAGGCTCAGCTCCATGAATGTCATCTGTCTTTTTTTCATGCCCTTACAGTAATGGGTTGGTATGTTGGAGTACTGCGTAGGCCCTAACCAAAACAAAACAAAAGGGGAAAATGACAGCCCTCACGTATTCCTGCTTCCTTGTATCTGCAGTATGAGTGGATACGAGGGCTGTTTTTCTTTGTATCAGGAGTAGCAGGTGTCACAGTTGCCAGTAATGGCTGACAATCAAATAGAGACGTACTGCGGCTGGAAGCATGTTGGGGGAGGATGGCTGGAGAGAAGCTAAATTCAATCAATCCCAATCTAAAGGATCAACACTGCTTTTTCACATTTGACCCTGTGACCTTTTGGCCCCCAAGGCAGCTTTTAAAGCACCCTCCCCCCCTTCGGTGAATCCATATTTATCGTATAACTATCGACTGCTTGTGTGTGATATTTGCACATGAACAACAAAGGTACCGCCACTCGACTGTACTCGCTCTCTCTGTGGACGGCAGCATTTTCAAGGAACATGTTCTTAACATGCGCGGTAGCAACAATCATGAGACGTAAAGACAATGCCGTATACCTCCAAACACTCTCGACATCCCTTCAACCACAATCAAACCCCGTTTCTACCTCAAGGACTAAAAGCTTTGGCAGATTTCTCCTGCAGGGCCACACCTGGGAGAATCCTGCTGGAGGCTGCGCTCAGGCCAAAAAACCCCACTCAAGTGATGGTGGTGCCGGTTCATAAGGATTTTAAAAGAGATTGTAGTGACCACAGACAATCAGCTGAAAATGCAATTCTCACCTTTAATGATGACCATTTTAGAGGCAGCTCTTTGGCAAGAGCTCCCCTCAGTGGAAGGTTTTTGTTACAGCGCACAATCAGTCAAAGTTTCCTGTATGGGGGGGAAAAAAACATGGAAGGATATGAAGGCTTCAACTATTCCATTTACTTTCTTTTCCTTTCTTTACTTCCTTGTGGTGTTTCCAGAGTTTAATGTTTGTGGGGGATGTAAAAGCTTCAGAATCAGCATTCAGATCACGGAACACTAAAACCAAACTTCACAGGCTTTTAGAATCAGTAGCTCTGCAAGGCACTCAAACAGGGAAGTGGTTCAGACAGGGAAAATGCAGTCTGGCCTGTATCAGTGCAATCATGTAGGATCCTCTGGTCAGAGGTAGTTCATCTCTGATATTTTAAGGCACAGTGTAGCTAAGAAAACTGCATCAGTCTTAACTCTGTAGCCTGTAGAGTTGTGAAAAACAGATTTTTGTTCAGGCTGGAGCTTTCGTTTTTTATTGTATGGTAGGAAGTTTGACTCCTATAGCTTACAGATGTTTTCCATCATTAGATTAGACAATGCCTGCGCAACATGTTTGGCTTTTTTATTATTTTATTCGTCTTTAATGGCCCTGGACTGTTTTCAGAAGCCTGCTTCGTTTGACACTGTTGTACAGACTTGAACAGCAACATAACTCATCTATTTTGCCTGTCTTGGAGTCCAATTTTGATAACAGTATGTTAATATCAGCACAAACCCTCAGAGTCTATGGCGATCGGCTCACTTGCTCTCTGTCTCATTCGTAACTTTTAAGTGTCTGAATCTCAGCTGTTTTTGATCCCAACCAGAGCTGTAGATAAAATAACTGCTTGAAAAACATGGTTCTGAGGGTCTTGCTTGGAGCGTGACTCCTGCTCCCACCTGCTGCCGACATGGACACTTTGCTAGAACATTTACGGGTTAAGGCGCATGTGGGGCTCGAGGACTTTTGACTGGACTTCACCACTCACCTTACCTCAATCAGGGGGACTGTGGATAGGGAAGATGATGATGATGATGATGATGATGATGATAAAATAACAAGATGCCTTCTGCTGTGACAATTGTATGAATTAACATGTATTACTAAGACTCATTAAGTAGATTATTTCTGAAAATGGCTTTTAGGGCTATGGATATATAAAAATTTTTTTTATTGTTTTTTGTTTTTTTGGCTATTTCCCTGCTTCTTTTTCCCTTGTTTTAGACATGCTGTAGCAACGGAGACACAGAGATTACTTATAGAGCAGATTTTTGAATACAGTGATGATACTTATAATGGTAATGTGATTATTATAGGGAAGCGTGTGTGTGTGTCTGTGTGTGTGTGTGTGTGTGTGTGTGTGTGTGTGTGTGTGTGTGTGTGTGTGTGTGTGTGTGTGTGTGTGTGTGTGTGTGTGCGTGAGCAAGTGAGAGCGTGTGTGTGTGAGAGAGAGCTTCACGTGTATCCTCAGAACAGAAACAGGACTCTGTCTCTTGTCTCTTACAACCTCTCAGGAAAATCTACCTCTACCTCCAGTTTGATGCATTTAACCCGGTGAGGGCTCAAGTTACAGTTTGGCAGGAAGAGGACACGAGAACGGGCGCCGGCGTTTGAAGTGAACTTCAGCCGACCTCGATTGATATGAACGCCGTGCTTGTGTTAGATACAAACAAGACATTCTTGGTTGAGAGGTTCATTTCTGACGCCGGGGCGTCCGCCGCCCTCTTGTTTGTCGTTACACTTTCGTAACACTTCTGCTGTTTAGCTTATTTGAGTACCAACAACAGGGAACCTCCAGCTCAACAGCTAACTACTACCAGTACTCTGACAAGTACTGCTTCTCGCACCACTGTCAGTTCAGAGTTTTGCAGTCTGCTCTATTAATGTGTGCTTATTCCTTCTTTTTTTTTTTTTCTATCAATGATCACATTTTTTCACAAGTGGGATGTTTCCCCAATGGCCACCACATCAGTGATGTGGCAGCGGGGCAATGCAACTGTTTATTTTGAAGGGTGAAGATCTGTTCTTGCCTATTTACTCAATATATGTTAGTGTGAATACTTTTATTTTGAATCTGAAATTAATAAAATATCACCTTTGTTAAATGTCAGACGTGTTTTGGATGTTATTTTAAGTATTTGGGACTAAGATTTAACAGCCAGTTATCCTGAATTATACAGCCTCAGGGGAAATATTAGACTATGTCAGTATTTATTTAACAAAAATTAGACCACTAAGTACTAATGGTTTCACAGGAATTAAGAGATAGCAGAGCCAGTTGCTGCCAACCAGATTAATTGATCATCTTCAGGTGTGAGGAGCTCAGTAAAAGCAGAAGTTTAGACCCAGGCATCTTGCAATCACTTAGTCAACCATGAACTACTCAGTAGTAGATTTGAGCCCTATGGGAGTGTCCACCAAGAGGGACATGGACCCCCTATTGATCCTCTACTTAATCATACGAGCCAAGGTGTGGAAACGGGTGTGGGTCACAAACAGCTGAGGTTCTGGGCAAACCCACCGTGTACTCTGTAGACCAATGGATTCTAGAGTTAAAGATGAGGCCATCTGTCCAGCAAATGCTTGGCTGAAATGAAACAGGACAATGATCGCAAGCACTGCAGCAAAATCTGCAACAAAAAGGCAAAAAAAACAGGAAGCATCAAGGTGATGCAATGGCCCAGTCAGAGTCCAGACCTCAACCAGAGTGAAATGCTGTGGTCAGACCTTAAGATATCTGTGCATAAACGAAATCCCACAAACCTCTGTGGACTGAAGCAATGTTGCAAAGAAGAGTGAGACAAAATTCCTCCACAATGATGTGAAATACTGAAATCTATGGTAAATGATTACTTCAGGTTATTGCTGCTAAAGGTGGTTTTACAAGCTAAAGAGTTGTGGGGTGTACTTTAGTTTTCCACACACCGCTTCTGCATTTAGTCTAATTTCACGTTAACTAAATAATGACAGAGTGTAATATGTGTTAGAAATCAGCCAAGGTGCCATTGTGTAGCCTGTAGGCCGTTTGTCTGTCCGTCTATGGATATGCCTCACCAGACCATCACTGACACACCACCAAACGGTTCATGCTAAACAATGTTACAGGATGCATAATGTTCTCCACAGCTTCTTCAAACCCTTTCACGTCTGTCACATGTACTCAGGGTGAACCTGCTCTCATCTGTGAAAAGCACAGGGTGCCTGTAGTGGACCTGCCAATTCTGGTATTCTTGGGCTCTGTGGTGCCAGTCAGTGAGGGCAGAGCCCACTAAAGGACATGGAGCCCTCAGGCCACCGTCATGAAAGTCTGTTTCTGATTGGGTATTCACACCAGTGGCCTGTTAGAGGTCATTTTGTAGCTCTGGCAGTGCCCATCCTGTTCTTTGCACAAAAGAGCAGATTCTGGTCCTGCTCGTGGATTAGGGTCCTTCTGCAGCCCTGCCCAGCTCTCCTGGACTAACTGCATGTCTGCTGGAATTGCCCCATGCTCTTGAGACTGGGTTGGCAGACACCTGAAGGAGTTGGAAAGAATGTCAGTGGCCTCCACCTGTAAAGCCTTTTCTGTTTTGTGTTTTCATTGTTGTCTAGTGTACTTGTTGTTAATTTCATTAACACCAAAACAGCTGGAACTGATTAACAACCCCCTCTGCTGTCCCAGATGTTTAACTGATGATGTTATCCTCTAATTAGAAAAGGTTAAAAGGTTTTCCTTTATTTTTTAGATTAATTTTACTCAAGAAACTGTTGCAAACTATCTAACAGAATATAAAGACTGTAAAAGCAACACCAGGGTTATTACTTGAAATCTTAAGATACTGCTTAAAATGAGTAGATCAATAATAATGTTCCTCTTGTACCTTTCCCATTGTAGTGTACATTTCAGTGTTTTTTCTGTAATGCAACCGTACTCTGACTTGTATCCCCATGTGATGTCTGTGTTGTATGTGTAAGGTCGGGGGCGGGTTCATTCCACTGCAGGGCAACCTGCCACTGCATGTGTCAAATAAACTTTGAACTTGAACTTGATTGTCTCATTCTGAGTTGTCTTTGTACATTTACGCTGCTGCAGCACTTGTGTCTTTGACCTTGACTGCATCGAGTTGTTAAAATCCATTTACTGAAGCTTCTCATTTTACACATCTTATGGAAACTTGCAACCTAAAATAAACAAATACTAATGGTTATGAGCCTACCACCTGTTCACAGTATAGTCTTTGGAAATTATTTCTACATTAGTGAAAACAATTTAGCATAAAAAAAAGTTTTTTTATTTTTTCATTTAATTGTTATATTTTTTTATTATTTGAAATATCTTGATAAGCAACAAGATTTGTATTAACAAAGGTGGTTGTGGGAGTATTTTAAAGTGCCATGCTGACGGCCAGATCCACAAGAATTTGAAAAGCTTTTTCTCCTCTGTACACAAATTCAGTGGATCTTTAAAAAAAAAAAAGCTAAGAGGTTTTTCTGCAAGAATGATGGATAGGTATGTAAAAAGGATTCAAATATCCTCTCCCAGAGATGCTGGACATGGAATGGCTTTACCATGTGCTATTTCTTGTGACTGAAGATGCAGCAGAATGAATTACAACTACAGTATGCTTAAACTGCATTGGATGCAGCCAAACCGATAGGATGATGTCTTGCAGTACTGATAGGCAAATGCTTTGTCTCCTGAAGTCAGCTGGTCTGAGGGTGTGAGGAGAAAAGTCCTACAAACAAGCAGCAACTGAAGGCAGCTGTAGGAAAAGCCTGGCCAAGCATCCCAAGGGAGGAAAGTCAGAATGGTCTGATGTGCATGGATGCACAAGATTTGCATCCAAATTTAAAATAATCATTGCAGTTACTTATCAAAAGTAACAGACTCAAGCACATAGGAAATGAAGGGGAGAGTGCAGGCAGGGTGGAGACGGGTGTAAGGGGTGATTTCTGACAGAAGAGCAGTAAAAGTGAAAGGGGAGGTACAAGGTTTGGAGATGATGGCACTGTCAAAAAGCACAGACAGCAGAGATGGAGATGTTCAGATTTTCATGTGGAGTGTCAGATTGGACACAGTTAGAAATGAGTAGCTCAGGAAGACAGATTGAACAAGCAGTTTGGAAATAAAGTTAGAGAGGCTGAGATGGTTTGGATATGTCCAGAGGAGGGATAGTGGATATACTGTACAATGGATGTTGAAGATGGCACAGCAAGGAAGAAAAGAGGAAGAACATAGAGAAGATTAATGGATGTAGTGAAGGAGGAGATGTTGATGTGGCATAGAATAGGTGGCAGAGAATCTTGCAATAGGACTTAAAGGTACTGTGCTGCAGGGGTTGTAACAGACTCCACTTTGTTTGTGTGAATGGAGAGTCTGCCTAACACTAAGTTTCATCATGGAGTTCCACAGGGTTCTGTGCTAGAACCATTTATATTCACATTACACATGCTTCCCATTGACTGTATCATTGTGGCCTTTAATTTCTTACTGGGCCCTAAGAGTCTTAGAAACATGGGGTATGGTTGTTGGGGTTTTCTTTTGTAGGGTCTTTGCCCTAAAGCATCTTGAGGCCACTGTTGTTGCCATTTATGTAAATAAAATTGAATTAAAGTCTGAATTCTACACCTTAAATGCCTCATTTTAAGTTCACCGTGTATATTAAATTATGCAGTTTTTTAAAAAAGTAAGGTATGCTGTTGCAGAAATTGCCTCTTTGCTCTTTAATAATCGTGCTCACCCAGAGGTTCTTTGCATATAAAATTCAAAGGGGGGTGGGAGTGAGGGCAACGTGACGGGCGTATCACGTTGACGCTGGCTTTTTTACAAAGCACCGCCCAATAAGCGTCTCCGCGGTGCTAAACCTATCGGAGCCCGGTAGATTCAAACGAACGCGCTGATTCAGCGAGTGGGGGCGGAGCTACTTCTAGGTTCTGTTTGGTGCTTGAACAGCGAAGCGTCGGATTGAGAGCGATTATCTTCGTTACGGTGGCAAGTGTTACGTTTAGATGATAACAAACCCCCACGTAAAGAAAAAAAATGAGACTTAGGTCTCAGAAAACTGTTGCTGTTTGTCCAGAGACACCGAGGCGCTCCCGTCGACGGTCTAACGGAAAAAGGAGTCGATCGCGCCTGTCGGGGTCGGAGATTGAAAGTCCGCTTCAAAGCAAGGTAATTTATTGTTTGTCGGGTTATTTCTCTATGGTGATAGTGCTGTTATTAATGTTGGTGGAACAGGTAAACATTATGGTAGCATACAGAGCTGGATGTTGAATATCGTCCCTTTGTTAGGATGCTAGGCTAGTTAGCTAGCTACTAGCGTTCTCATAACAAAACAGCTAACAGAGTTGCTAACATTAGCACCTTCTCGATGGTAGGTGGCATTTGCCACAGTTCTCTAGTTCTATCTGGATCTGTCTGGACCTATTTAAGTAATTTTTTTTGGTTAATTTTAATTGGTAGGTTAAATACAGCAAGGAGGGTTGGTAGGGATATAGTTTCCAATTTAGACCTGAAAATAAACCGTCGTGGTTGTAAATATAAGCTACTGTTAAAACCTCGAGCTACTGATTAAGCTTTATGACTTCAAGTTTAGATTTTAAAACGTGTTGGATTGGCAGACATGACTGTGACTAACCACTGTTTGCATTGTAGATTTAAACTGTAGATCATTCACTGGGTGTCGAAAAGAACAAAGGAAAACAATGTTGTTCATACAGATCCAATTCATTCTTAGTAGCTGCTGTCTTTAAGTAAATCAATCAATCAATGAAACTATCATTAGTATTATTTTTTTGTATTCTTTTCTTTTAACCTCTACACCGAGTCGTATTGTTGTGTGTTGCTTTAAATTACTAAAATGAAACAGTGAGTTAACTTTGGTTTCAAGTTTAATCCTTTACCTTAAAATTGAGGGTCTTTTCACCCATAAGAGAAACTTGAGAACATCTCAAAGAAGAAGCATACATACTAGGCAGCGTTAATCACATCACAACACTGGATTCCAAGAGGATTGATGCCAACAAGGATTAAAGATCCCAGTTGCATGTGGAAGAGGGTCGCAGTAAAGTAGGTCACCAGGACACGTCTTCCTGTTTAGACCCATTAGACTAGTGTGGATAGAGGCCATGCAGAACAGAATCCTATTCAGGGCAACATATGTGGTGACTTTGGTTGTTGGTTAAATCAACTTGATACTCAGGTTGAAATATGGGGCAAACTGCTGCTTGAAGAAAGGTTTATAACCATATTACAATTGTACTGTAAATAGCTGTGAAACTGTGTGGTCACCAAAATACAAGCTGACTTACCTTTAATGACGGCGTTTGAATGACGGCGTATTCACTACGTGAAGGCTTAAAAATAGCCAAATCTTGTATCCATCCTAGGTGAATTGGGTGTGTGCCTCCAGAGATTTATAATTGCGAAATTGGTTCGCCCTATATGTGCTGACTCCTCAGACAAGGTACGAGAATAAATAGCGGTTGGTCTTCAGGGTTTCTACTCCACTGCCGTATTTCATACGGGTCCACATTTCCAATGCGCGCAATTGTTTGCAAGTACCGTCTCTTTGCATCTGGACACAATCTGTCTCTATAACGTCCTCTTTCTTTTGAGCTGCTTTTAAGTATGGTTCATAGCAATCTTCCTTCCAACACAGTGTGTTTGTTTTGATTCGTGGCCTACTAAAATGGTGCCGCGCTCCCACAATGCATTGCGGCGTGAACTCCAAAGCCCCATTGTCCTTGGTGATGTAAGACTTGGATGCAGCTGCTGGCCATGGAAACCCATTCTATGGAGCTCTCTACACGCTGTTTTTGAACTAATGTAAATTCCACAGTTTGGAGGTCTGTAATAATTGACACACACACACACACACACACACACACACACACACACACACACAAGCTAGAGGCATGTCAGCAAAACAAGAGAAGGGGACACATTGAAGAACAAAGTGCTTGGAAGCAGTGCAAAGGGGTTGGTCTGAGTATATCCGTATGTGAGGCCTGAGTGATGGGGATTACTCAGACCGTGGCACAGATTGGTGGGGGGATGGTGTTTGTGAGGTGTAGGACCTGATTGACCTGAAGTGCTGACCAGAGGTCAGCAGGCCTTCCTGTTCTCAGTCGTGGCCCCTGCGTACCAAACACCCAGGCAGTAGGAAAGCTTGCTCTCCATCGAGGAGCGGTAGAAGGTCAGGAGCATCTTCTGGTCCAGGTTATTCTGGAAGTGCAGCTGCTTTTGGGTCTTCTCTAACAGAATTTTTTTATAAACGTGGAATACTGATTGAGACATTCTGAAGTAATGCACTATTACGCTGTTTTAAATGGACCTTAGGGGTAATAATGAAGGTGGGTTTTTTTCTTCTTCTTGTTTTTATTGTGTAGGATGAAGAGACTGTGAATAAAGACTCAGAGGATGAAGTTCCCACTATGGTGAGGCGACCGCTGCCTCGTGGCCGGGCGAGAAAGAGGGCTATTGCTGTGAATGACCAAGAATCAGGTATTTTAGCGCCATCGGCTGATTCTGCTTTAAAGCACAGTTACACTACCTGTTAGTTGAAAAGCTCATCGTTTTCTGTTGTGTTTTCTGAATGACTCATTTTACTGTCTAGATTTGACCTTCAAGACTCCAGTCCGTCCCATCATGCACCACGAGCGCATACTGTCAGAGATCGACCCTGTGACTCCGCGTAACGCGACAACAGCTAGAAACATCTACTCACCCATTGTGCGTTTCCTCACACCCAGCAAAGAAAGTGAGTACCAGTCATCCATTTGAAACTTGTTTACATGTAACAAAAGTCTCTCATTGAGAGACATCACCATACAACTGAATGCAGATTTGTGATCCATGTGATAAACTCCACCTTGAACAAGCTGACCTGCTTAAACTACTTGGTCGGGAGTCAACTATATAAGTCTTATGTGATGTCATAAAGTCAGACTTGGTACTTACAGTCTGTGTGTGTGTGTTTTCTATTCAGATTTGAAGTACGCAGGAACGGGGACCAGTGTACTGATGAGCCCAGAACACGGTGTGTTCGGTTGTGGCTCCATTGACCTTCTGGGTGGAGACGAGGACGATGACATCTTTGATCCGTAAGTTGTTTTTCTACATACAGTCACAGGAGAAGACCATGATGTAACTTCATCTCATAGATTATTTTAAAGGAAGTATTCAAAATCAGTTTACAAAATCCAAAAATATCTTTTTCTAGTTCTTCAGTAACATGGATATGGGTTTGGTAACTTAGCTATTTGAGAAACGACACAAAGTTTTGTTTGAAAGTTTCTGTTGCTGAGCATCATTTTCATCTGCAGCTTTACGTTCATCAAGAACATGCCGTCGCGGTCCCAGCATTCTAGACCTGCTCTTCTAGATATTCCCCCGAAGACCAGAAGCACCCCAGAGGGAACGCTGGTGGTCGATCTGGTGAGTTTTATCCTCCCTGGCCTCCTGCTCGCTGCACACATATGTAGGGATGGGTACCGGTTCTGACATAAACGGTAGTAACCAGACCGAAAAGCAGCGCACATTTCGGTGCTTTATTTCGGTGCTTTTTTTCCCTGAGCTGTGATACACTTTAGATTCTAGCCAATCATTTTACGTTTCCGAGGATAGTAGGCGGGTCCAGGTACGTACGTTCTTTTAGAGCAGAGCTACAGATTAAAAATGCCCAGGGCGAAGCGGTCAAAAGTCTGGCTGTACTTCACAGCAAAATATGCAAACTCAGCAGCAACAAGTGCTTTAAGGTGATACTGTGCAAAGGATGTAATACCTCAAATCCGATGAAACACCTGGCGACGCATAGCGTTTTTTTAAAAGCCGAAAAATGCGCCGTATTTGATAGCTTGCTGCGAGACCTCACACCGAGCACATCTACTGCGGGTGTGGCGCCTGTTATCGGACCCGGAGTTAGCAATATCCCCCAAAAACCCGAAGAGGAGAGTCCTGGCCCCTAGCCCTGCCAGTGTAGCAGAAATGATGAGGATGATGATGCAGCAGCAGCCGTTCTTCTCTGCGTGAGTAGCTTAATGTTGTTCGTGTGTAATTTACGTTGAGTAGGCTAACCACGTTATTACATTAATGCATGTAAGGTGAACTAGCAAACATCATCATAGCTACATCCGGCTGTCTTCTTGTTTGATGGCAGATACTCCCTTCACCCTGGCCAAAAAGGCTAAAATGACCAAAGAAAAAGTGGAAAACAGTTAAACATGAGAGGTTTTGGACAAAGTTTGTGTTTGTTCCATTGATTAAGCACTGCTTCCAGCCAAGAGTGATACCATATATGCCCTGTAGCTGCAGAAAAGGCTAACATTGTTATCTTTTTACAAAAAAACAGCTGAACATGAGAAGTTTTTGGACCAATTTTGTGTTCTCCATTCTTTAAGCACCGGTTCGAGCACCGTTTAAGCACCGGCACTGTTTCAAAAGTACCGGTTTGGCACCGGTATCGGATAAAACCTAAACGATACCCATCCCTACACATATGCAGCTCGGACACATGGGCTGTATCCCAATTCAGGGTCTGCAGCCTTAAAGGCCGCATTTTAATGTCGATTATGTCACAGCGACGAAGGCTGTCCAAATTCAAAGGCTGCTTGAAATGCGGCCGTCAAATGTGTCCTTCATTTCCCTGAATTTTAAGGATGTGGCGGTGTAGACTTTGTGGCCCAAAATATCCCAGAATGCATAGCGAGGCGGTGGGTGTGGATAATTTTGCCGAAAAAAGACGGTGGAAGAGGGGGGGCCGAAGAGTAAACTTTTAAAAGTACTGAATATTATGTCACTTATTTATGTGCAAACGTTTAATGACGAAGAACATTAAAACATTACTGTTGGCCACATGTCGGCAAAGTTATGTGACATTACTGATGTTTGTACTAACGTGGTTTTAAAGACTTTACTTTAAAATATACGCTGTTCAATAGTTGACGTTAATCTTACAGAGAATGTGATAATTTCATGGATATTTAAAGTAAGCACTGAGACAAATTTAGTAATGCCAACATATTGAAAGAACATATATTTGTCTCTTATATATAATACATTTATATGTACAGTGTCAAAGGAACCTGTCTTTAAATGAAGATTTAAGGTGACAGGAAATATAAATAAATGCAGCTTGAATCTCAGTATTTGAAACAGAGTTCATTCACTGCTATAATAACTAATAATGATTGAAATAATAACTTTAATATTGGCCATATTATATTTACATTACCAACATGAGATGACTTTAGTCTCATGAACAACATTAGCTAATTGTTATTTACTAGCTAATCTTAAAATGACTGTTCAGTACAGAAATGAAGCCCAACAGTCATGTTTTACAGTCCTGTGGTCTCAGCCTCAGATACTTATCAAATCAAAGCTCATGTAGAAAAAAACAAACAAATGAACAAAAGATTTTCTCCTTCATTTCTGTCAAACAATCCTGTATGAAACGTTTCCAGTATCATGGTTGCTAGGCAACCTGGGCAGCGCGACGGAGGCTAGACCGTCCCATTTCACAAGCCTCGCACTTAAGGCCTTAGCAGTCTTTGAGTACGCGACCGTTGTGGACCGTCAAAACTGCGTACTTTAAGGCTGCAGACCCTGAATTGGGATACAGCCATGGATGTCAACTGTGGAACACGAACTGAGGACATCTTAAAGAAAAATCACAAACAATATTTACTGAGTTTTTTTGTGTGTTAATTATATTTTCAAGGTCAGGAATAGTTTGCTTATTTTGCTTATTAGTGTGAATGCTGGTAAGCATATATATATATATATGTGTGTGTGTGTGTGTGTGTGTGTGTGTGTGTGTGTGTGTATATATATATATATATATATATATATATATATATATATATATATATATATATATATATATATATATACACACATATATATATACACACACACATATATATATATATATGTAATTAAGCATTGCATGGCACATCCAACATACTGTTTTACTTTAGTCCATGACTCGCTTACCTTCAGGGTCATACGTCACATGAAAACCAAAATAATTCCAAACGCCAGATCTGAATGAGGGTGGGGGAGGTCCATCTTGCAAGGAGAGCTTAACTTCTGTCTCGCTAGCTTGCCCTGCGCTCTTCCTCCTGACTATGCTGTCTGTGTTGAGCGCTCAGTGGATCTGCGCTCGACAGTGCAGCCTAGGCGGAGTAGTCGAACGCAGATTCACTTAGCGCTCAACACAGACAGCATCGTCAGAAGGAAAGTTGATAAAATAAATTACAAATGTTGTATTGTTCGATACATATGCTTACCGAACCGAAAGCACTGTATCGAACGGTTCAATATTGATACGAATATCGTTGCACCCCTAGTATATATATATGTATGTAATATATATTTATTTTATTTATTCGCTTTTTTTCACTACATTAGACAACATCAAAATAGCGTTGTCAAAAATGACAATAGCGTTGGCATTTTTTGTTATTTGTATGTTGTAATCTTTACAAAAAACCTTAAAAAAAACCACCTCTTAATCTTTGGTATATGGCGAGGCGCTGTGGACACCCAAGTTTGTGATTGTGTCGAATTTTCAAATCAATACCATGGTTGCATCTGCTGAAAATCTCTGTGAAGCTCAAATCTCAGTGACCTTGACTTCAAGGTCAGAGGCCAACTTTTTTGAAAATCAGAGGAGTTTCACATTTATAACACAGGTATGTCTACTAGGAGGCTGAAGGGTAGCACTATATATTTATAAACAATCAAAAACAACAATTATTAGGCAATTTATTTATTTCCAATTTTTATTGAATTTATTTCTGTTAACATGGTGTTTTTGGTCTGATTGAAGGACTGATGTGATGGTAAGGTGTCCGCTGCTCTGCTTTGAATATTGGTAGGCTTTTCTTTTCTTTTTTTTAAATTTTCACAAGAATTGCTAGTTCCCCTAGAGTTTTGGCCACCCCAACAATCAGACGATTCCCTATGAGCAAGCATTTAGCAACAGTGGGAAGGAAAAACTCCCCTCTAAAAGGAAGAAACCTTCGACAGAACCAGGCTCAGGAAGGGACAGCCATCTGCCGCGACTGGTTGGGGTGGGGGGAGTGAAAATTAAAAAAAAAAAAAAAAAAACCAAAGTGATCATTATTGGAGCAGCTTAATGAATTTTTCCAGTGCTGTTAATATCCTTTTCCAACCCCAGTTTGTGTTTTTGTCACTTTTGTCCAAGGTGGAGGAAGCCATGCTGTAGATTGATTCTGTATGGTCTTTCAATGTCAATACATGGGAACCTCTTAGAGAGGCCAGGGTTGAAAAAGGGATGCCGGAGAACCTCCGAGGGTGTTATCCGCTGGTGTGCATCCAAGGCCAACATTCCTTTAATTAAGCTGACAAATAAACGTTGGCCATTTTCAGGTCCTCGTCCAAACACCATTACTTGTTCAAGGTCATCAAGACGCGCAAGTTTTATGTATCGAGTCTCCAGGGACTCATATCCTGTCTCGCACTGAAATTGTTTGTCAGTCTTAAATGTCCAGCGCTGTTGGTTATAGTTGTCTTCAATGAAATAGTCTTCAGTGTACACGCCAGAGTCCAGAACATGATCTGGTGGCTGTCCCTGGGTCTGTATGATGAATTTCAAAACATCATATTCTCCATTTCCAGGGTAGAGTGGCACCCCTGTACCAAGCTCCACAGCTACCAGCCCCAAAGACCACATGTCAGCTGCTTCATTATAAGGAATGCCAAGCATAACCTCAGGTGCACTATAACCAACCGTCCCCACACAATCACTAGGATTCACTGCAGACACAGGACATGCGAGGCCAAAGTCTATAAGTCTGACTTTGACTGGAGACTCATGGCGGTTAACAACCATGATGTTTCCAGGTTTGAGGTCAGCGTGCACTATTCCCACAGAACCTAGGTGTGACAGGGCATTTGTGAGTTGATGTAAAATTGGCCTGACTTCGCTTATGGGGAGACCCTGGTTTTTCCGGTCCCGTATGTAGTCCCACAGGCATTGATCAAGGAGTTCAAAGTTTAAGCAGACCCGCTCTCCGTCATGGAAAAAGCCGTTCCATTTAACTATGTTGGCGGCATCTGGATCCAACCTTCTCAGCTGCTCCAGGATGAAAATTTCCAGTTTTGCCTGTTGCAGAATATCAGGCCGGTTCCTGTTGACTTTAATAGCCACAGCACGGTTGGTTTTGGTATCGCGACATTTGGCTACAATACCAAAGCCCCCTTCTCCGAGGAAAGCCTCTACCTTGTAGCGGTTTCCCAAAATGCTCCCTTCAACTATTTCAAGCTCACCTGAGTTGAAGGATGAGCTGGCTGATGTGTGGACGCATACTTGCTGAGAAAATTCAACCGAGTTTCGGAAACTGCAGTTGATTTTCTGTGATCTCTTGCTTTCCAAGTTTGAAGGGTGCTGAAAGACCACAGGGTTTTGTGGTCGTTCAACACTCATGTTAGTGCAAGGGGAACTCTTACGGTTGAAAAAGGGATGCCGGAGAACCTCCAAGGGTGTTATCCGTTGGTTTGCATCCAAGGCCAACATCCCTTTAATTAAGCTGACAAATAAACGTTGGCCATTTTCAGGTCCTCGTCCAAACACCATTACTTGTTCGAGGTCATCAAGACGCGTAAGTTTCATGTATCGAGTCTCCAGGGACTCATATCCTGTCTCGCACTGAAATTGTTTGTCAGTCTTAAATGTCCAGCGCTGTTGGTTGTAGTTGTCTTCAATGAAATAGTCTTCAGTGTACACGCCAGAGTCCAGAACATGATCTGGTGGCTGTCCCTGGGTCTGTATGATGAATTTCAAAACATCATAATAATTTCTCCCAGGGTAGAGTGGCACCCCTGTACCAAGCTCCACAGCTACCAGCCCCAAAGACCACATGTCAGCTGCTTCATTATAAGGAATGCCAAGCATAACCTCAGGTGCACTATAACCAACCGTCCCCACACGGTCACCAGGCATTACTGCAGACGCAGGACATGCGAGGCCAAAGTCTATAAGTTTGACTTTGATGGGAGACTCATGGCGGTTAACAACCATGATGTTTCTAGATTTGAGGTCAGCGTGCACTATTCCCACAGAGCCCAGGTGTGACAGGGCATTTGTGAGTTGATGTAAAATTGGCCTGACTTCGCTTATGGGGAGACCCTGGTTTTTCCGGTCCCGTATGTAGTCCCACAGGCATTGATCAAGGATTTCAAAGTTTAAGCAGACCCGCTCTCCGTCATGGAAAAAGCCATTCCATTTAACTATGTTGGCGGCATCTGGATCCAACCTTCTCAGCTGCTCCAGGATGAAAATTTCCAGTTTTGCCTGTTGCAGAGTATCAGGGTGGTTCCTGTTGACTTTAATAGCCACAGCTCTGTTGGTTTTGGTATCGCGGCATTTGGCTACAATACCAAAGCCCCCTTCTCCGAGGAAACCCTCTACCTTGTAGTGGTTTCCCAAAATGCTCCCTTTAACTATTTCAAGCTCATCTGAGCTGAAGGATGGGTTAGCTGACATGGTGGAATGTGTCGGCTTGATCGGTGAATTGCTGAGAAACGTGAAATTCTCTCAAAACTTTCCAAAAGGTTTTTGGTTGCTGTCAGGTCTACGTCCGTTAAGCACTGAAGTTTAACAGAGCAAAGCCCCTATTTGTAGGCTTTGCCTCTCAGCAAGATTATGACATAACAAAGGATCAACGGCATTCTATTTTGGATCAAAGGCATTCTATTTTTTTCAGTTGAAACACTGAAAAAAAAATAGTGTTTCAACAGGGCAGGCTGGCGCCCTATGGGACACAGAGGTGATAGGGTAAGGATGCAGAGGATAAGATCCAGGATAAGATTTACTTATCGGTCAGCTCATCATCAGTGAGCAGCCGCAGAATCACAGGTGCAGCTTGGCAGGAGATGGACTCAGGGTGAAGACACAAAATCAACAATGACAACACTGTTATTCTTTATTAGTGTGAATGCTGGTAAGCGTGTGTGTGTGTATGTGTTTCGACTGCTGCTGTGTGCACAGTGTTTGCTCTACAGCCATCATTTTATCCTCACGTAGCCATCGTTGTTGTCTTTCCAACAGCATGTCTTTCAAAGCTCACAGATGTAAACGTTTTTAAACTGTGTGGATCCAAGTGGAGGGATAATCCTCTAACCGATACATTATATTTTCAGACAGGAGTTTGTCTCAACAGCAGGAAAGACCCCACTTTTTAAATTGCTCCTGCGGCCAAAGTTTTGACAGCAGGAACATGAAGAACACACTGTTGTATAGAACAGGTCCTCGGGATCGTCACCATTTGAAAATGATTTTGATGGGAGTTAGGGTCTTGGATTTAGAAGCAGTTGTTCAACAGGTGCACCGAGGCAGATTTGACAGGGTTTTGCCACAGAGTAATAGTGTGTCAGTAGTTAGTCCTGGACAACTAGATCAAGCATTCCGATTGGCCCATGAAATTCAGGATTCTGTTTGATTGGTGCATTTGTTTTCAGCAGACAGGTGGTTCAGATCTGGGCTTTTGGAGTCAGTTGATGACTTTTAGAATCATCTTTTCTGACTGGATCATTAAAACTTAAAGCATTGATCTTTCTGCAGTGGATTCTCCCACATTTCAGTGATATGGTGAATAAATGAATATTGTAAAGTCAAAATACACAACGTCGTAGTCTCACTTCAAGCACTTTATTCCTTACGTCTTGTTTTTCCGCTCACCCACAATAAGAACAACCCACCGCAGGCAACAGTACTCTCGCGATATAACAGAAAATGACAAGTTAACAATCTCCCTCTTTCTTTTTTAAAAATAAAAGTATAAATATCCCTTTTAAACATTTGTATACATATATATGTAAACAAAACAAAAAAACATTGTCAACATTATAGAACATTCAGGAAACATTTCAATGTGCTTTGCTTTACTCAAAGCGTACTATCACTGCACACAATAAACAAGAGTGCATTTTAATGCAAAGAAAACTTCGTAAACAAAGGATCACAGTATCCAGAGTCCTTCATCTAGTGCTTTTAGAAGGGTTCTGGATAAAACTCCCTTTTTTTTTTTTTTCAGACAATCAGCAAGTTGGGATTTGAAATCTGACCAACCAATCTGTCTGATTTTAATGGATTGTATGAGCTCTTTAATGCTGCTCATTTCCAGCCCCAGTCTCTTCTCTGTAACCTGCTTAGTGGACTTGAGTGCATCAAACAAGGAATGATTGTCAGGCACACAGATCAACAGAAGAGCATTCAGACCAGTGTTACCAGTTTTAAGCTCAGAAAAAGGTGTTGCCAGGAAGACAGCACTGTCTATTCCAGGGGTGTCAAACTCAAATACACAGTGGGCCAAAATTCAAAACTGGAACAAAGTCGCGGGCTAACGTTAATATTTACTGAAATACATTTATTCCTCCAGATATAAGAATGAATCTTTTCTTATGGACTCAAACACATTTTGCTGAAAAACTGAATATGGAACAAGCAAAGCTTAATACTAAACAATATATATATTAGCTGTATAATACCAGTAGGCCAGCTCTAATAGTAATTTGGTATGGCTTCGGGCCAGAGTTTGACACCTATGGTCTATTCCATCTGACATGGCAAGAGTTTCTCCTGCCAGTGTACTTCTGACCACACGTCTGATATTTTTTTTATTTTTTAGACTGCCAAAAGAGAGGACAAAACTTTCCTCCTTTACCCATAAGGATGATTAATGCCCCTCCTTGAGTACCGCCAGCGGGAAGGTTGCCAAATGAAGCGTCACTGAAAACAACCAATGCCAAATCCTCACTGTTACCCAAGTGTTGAAACTTAAGAGTCACTTTCTCTACTTTAAGTTTATGGATAACTTTGTTCACTTCATGAATGGACTGCAAAATTGCACCTTTGATATTAGATCCCAGGCTGCATGTGTCAAACGTAACATCTGGTCTCGTTTGTTTGGCAACCCACAAAATCTGTCCTATTTTTGACCCGAGTTGCTCCCGTTCTGTTTCACTTAAGGAAGCATCCCTCTGTACAGCCCGTGCTGCTTGTAACTGAACCGGTTGTAGGTTGTCAATGCAAAGTTATTGATGCACCTCTATTACATCATTAACTGTACAAATGTCCATACCAACATAAAAAAACTGTCATGTTCTTCACGGCCCACAATTAAGGTAGATTTCAGTACAGGAATGATGAGTTGCAAAGTGACTTGAACCAGCCCAAAGGAAATCATCAACGTGACATGCAAGCACTCCTGTAATCTCAGATTGTTCATTCTGCCAATAGAACACTGTGGGATCAACCTGTGATATTTTACCACCAGTTTTGAGCATAATGTCTTTGACCTTATTGTACCAATAAAGTGAAGCAATTATTTCATTTCAGCTCAAAACATTCAGCTATCAGCATTCACACAGCAATTTCTTCAGAAAATGCATTTTCTAGTTGATTTTTAAGTATCTGCAATTCCTTTTGGATGTTGTATTTAGCAAGAATAGAGTATGGTCTACATTTTATTGTTAAAGATTCACTTTCTGTGGCTTTAACATGGTTAAAATCATAAACTGGACACTTTCACCTTGCTCCCTTGTGAAAGCAGTCAGTTATATATTTAAAATATTACAGTTTTTTCTGATTGCTTAAGCACATTTTTTGTAACTATTGGCTAATTTTGCAAAACTCTTCACACAAATAAGAAAACCTGTCACCCAATAATCAAAACATTGTAGTTCTCTTGCAAAAGCGAACACAGCTAGATTAACTCTTCACACCTTCGTAAAAATGGTGTTTCCGTATCAAACAGTACACACAAGCCATCATCTACTAAGCACACAATGCGCCAACTGCACACTGATGGTATGAATGCAAAACACATCTGGCTTTTGCTTTCTCTGTGCACAAGGTAGGCTATGTCAGTTTGAGCTCGTACTTTTGGCATAGGTCCATAAACATAGACAGATGCAAACTTCAAGTACTGGTGTTTATTCAAACACATCAAAACAAACACAAGTGTTTATTTCCAAGTCAAAACGAAATAGTAATTTCACTGAGGAAAAAAAAGAAATCAGTCTACATCGCGTCGTCTCTCTGGATCTGGCCACAAAATTTTGTCTACATCACATGCAATGTGCAATCCTCCTTGTCCTTGTCGTCCTCTTCGTCCTACTTCTTCACCTCCACGTCCTCTTCCTCGGCCTCCTCTACTTCTCACTCTTTCTGCTCCCTCCATTGTACTCCGCACACACAGCTTACCTGTATTATAGTGCTTAGGCTGATTGCAAAGTGAACTAATTATCTAAAAAAGTTTTCACATGTGAAAGTGTGCCAGACAGTTGGCAAATTAGTGTTAATGATAGCCATACATGTGTATACTTTTGCTAGGAGTGTGTTGGAAATTTGGTAATTGAGTGTTGTGCAGTGAATTGTGCCTAAAGTTTTGCAAAGTGTGTGTTACAAAATTGCAAACTGAGTGCAAAGCAGTTTTTGTGCTTCTAGTTTTGCAAACTCAGTGAGTGGTTTTGCTATAAGTCTGAATAGTTTTAGAGATTGTGCTACAGGAATCACAGTTAGGGTTTAAGCATTCAGAAAAAACTGTAAGTAATCTGAGGCATGTGGTCGTGTTTATTTCCAGGAGGAGACCCTGATGTTGAGCTCTCTGAATGTGATCGAAGACGCAGAGTACACCTTCCATGCAGCTTTCCAGGACCATCAGTACAAGGTGACCACTCACTGAAAGCCACTCTTCACAACCCTCTGTACTCTCTTCTGCAGACCAGATGTTTACCACAGCAACTTATTTAACAACAAACAAGATCTTTCATTTTGATTCACTGTTGAGAACTTAACATGTGCCTCACATGTTGGTGCATTATATCACAGAGCTGGTGATGATGTTACTGATATATCAGCAGGTTTATTTTTCTTTCAGAGACATGAAACAGAAGCTTCCCTAATATTTGTTACCCCTGCTTATTGGAGTCCTTATTAACATGATGTGGCAATAATAAAAAAAATATTGATCTTTTTTTTTTAACTGCATTGTCACAAGTCATGGATAATTTCTCGTGTCTTTACTCTTTAATCTGCTTTTATAAATGCTGATACCAGCAGATCGTCAAACAGCCAATATTTTCAGGGGACCTCTACATTATGTTATCTTTCCTAACGTCGTTAAAAACAAAAGGAAATGTATATTTCAGTTGAAAGTCACATAACCTATTGGATTTTGTTTTTAATAACTTGATGCGGTTGGGTTTCTGTATTTGGAAATTGTGCACTTCTCTATTTCATACTTCCTTCGTGGTTCATTTACGTACAAGATACATGAATTAGGAAACTAGTAGAAAGTGTGGCATGCAAGCATCTGTGAAACCATTTTTCACTCACTCTAAAAATTAAAAACTGCAGTTGATGAAGTGCAAAAACCCATTTTGGAAAACTGAAAAGACACACACACACACACACACACACACACACACACACACACACACACACACACACACACACACACACACACACACACACACACACACACACACACATATTTTTATGAATTTTGAAATATGCATTTGATTTCTTTGACCTCTCTTCTGTTTTGTGAGCAACTGGGGAGCTTCCATCGAGGGCTAAAATGGTCTAAATTCTTTCTGTTCCCACAAAGAAATTATTCTGCAAAGTGTTGTAATCGAGTGCAGCATCAAGGCATCTTTGTGGATAAAAGGATTCACGAGGTTGAGCAGACTTAAAAATTGTCTGTAAGCTTGTTATCTAGCTGGGATCTGAAGATGATATGCTGCGGAGGGTCAGTGAAGTCACCCTAGTTATAAATAATGATATGTCATTCCAAGGCAGGCTACACAGCTGTCATTACACGAACATAACACTGGCAGAGGTTTAAAGGTGAGGGTGAAATGGGTTTTAATAAGCACCCAGTGGGGCGCAGATAACGTAGGAGCCAAGAGCGTCTGAGACAACACATTTCACAACGCTGTGCAGTTAGTTGAAATGTTTGGTGGTTTTGAGTTAATTGCCAAAAGTTATGATCCTAACCTTAATCATCTGACTAGACCAGGCAGTTGGATCTTTACTGAAACTACAAATTTTGGTATCTGGGACGCTGTGAGTCCAGGAGCTGACTCTACAACTGCACTTGACTCTTTACCCCTTAAAGCCTACTACGTGTAACCTTCAAAGCTCTTTTATGAACTGAGTGGCTTCTGTCATTTCTCAGGCTTATAGAACAAAATGACTGAGTGTGCATCAGCAGTTGGTGAGGGTGGCCTCTGTTGATGCAGACAAACCATTCTAGAGGTGGTCAAACCGTTTTTATTGGTGTGTATATACCAAGGTGTCAAAGCTCGTCATAAAGGGTACCTGGAAGGTTGTCAGATGTCTTGATGGGGAACAGAGTTAAAAGATGAGCTTCAGTCAGCAGAGCAGATCTGAGGTTACTGACTTGACCACTTATTCTTCCCCTGTTCTCAACAGGTATACATGGTGCTGCGACCACATGTGAAGGAGTTCCTGCAGGCCATGGCAAAAATCTACGAGGTGTGTGTCAGTGTGTAGATTAGCAAATAGTTTGGTTATTTTGAGCCTCATTCACACGTTAAACAAATTATTTTTCTGTCACTGCTTTAACGTGGAGCAGTTAAAAGTGTGGAATTGTACCAACTGCTGTGCGTGCTCTGTTCCAGCTGTTCGTTTACACGTGTGCGAAGAAGGAATATGCCGAGAAGATCCTGGACATCCTGGACCCGCAGAGAAAGCTGTTTCGGTATGAGCTGCTTCCACTTGTGTTTTGTAAACTCGGTGCTTGAGTGCAGAGACGTGCGGATTCGCACTGCTGCTGTGTTGCGTGCTCAGAAATTCGACATGGCCTGCTTCAAACGTTCCCTTTAACATTCTGCCCGTGCCATACAATGAGGACGGTAAATGTGAGTTTCACTTGTGATTTCTCTGGTAGACACCGGCTGTATCAGGACGACTGTGCCTGTGTTCTTGGCCACTACATCAAAGATCTCAGCATCCTCGGGAGGGATCTGAAGAAGACGGTGGTTCTGGATAATGCACCCCACACATATCCATATAATGTAAGTTTAAAGGCTGTGTTCTTTGATTTTCTCTGAGCCCCACTTGAATGACTGAACTTCTCACCCTGTGCTAACCCGTCCACCCTTCGGAGAAAGCTCATTGCACCGATTGTATCCACTATCTCATTCTTCGAGCTAACAGTAACAGTATAAAGAATGAGACCAGGCTTAGATACTGGGACTTTAGCTCCATCTGGTGGAAGATGGCTGCATAACATTTATGGCACAACAACTTATGGTAACTGGGCATCAATTAAAATGTTAATAATTAGACTAAACGACTACGTCTGGCATCGACTGACAGTAGTGGCGATTATTCATCTTGTTGACTATTCGCACACATCCTTAATTAATTACTTTGTTTTGCTCTGTCAGCACTTTGTTGCTGTTACTAACTTTTAATAACATGTTTGTTTGTTTTTTGTAGTTGTTGAACACGATTCCCATCAAGAGCTGGTCTGGGGAGTCTGATGACAGAGAGTTGCAGAAGCTCATCCCCTACATGGAGAAACTGTCTGCAGCTGTAAGTCTGCTTACATCTTCTGTGTTTACTGTGCGCTTGTTTAAAATGGATTCAGAGGCAACAACATGTGCTTCCTCCTTCACTGCACCAGCATCATTGTTTTTGGTCCCGGCAGGCGGCTGTTTTCAGAGAAAAACCCCGCTGCTCTGCAGGTGCTGCTCTGCACCAGACAGCAAACCCATACAGATGGCATTTATCAGTGCCTCACGTTTACTTTAGAGATTATGAGAGAACGAGAGCAGATCTTTGAGAGTAAAAGTGTGAGTTACAGTAGTCAGCTGGACACAAGCGCCAACCAAATTAAAGGATTGAGCTTTAAGGTCCGCATCAAGTCGAACTGTATGCTAGCGTTGTTTCGGCTGCCGCCAAGTGGCCACTCACCTTGTTACGTGAGTTACAGTTAACAAAAAAGATTTTAAAATGAATATAAAATTCAGATAAGTAGCTTTGATCGTCAGCTTTAGTGAATGCCTCTCGTCCGTGAGCCTGCTTCCTGCGATCTATACAGACGTTTAGATGTGTGGCAGGTGGACACTTAATCGACTCAGAGCTCATTTGCATCGGTTTTGTTAAACAAATGTTTAATCGTGTCTATGTGTGATGGTGCCTGTGATAAGATGCAAGCGTTTGTCTGTCTTTAATCTCACGAGATTCAAACATGCTAGTGTGTTTTTTCTGTCTGTTATGTAGCTGCAGTTAATAATGGTCATAAACTATTAATCTATCATGTACAACAAAGAGTTCTCACATGCTCGCATTCGATAAACTAGAAAATCTTCACCATTTAATACAATGATTGATTTATATTAATAGTTGAGGCTGTAAGAATGCACGGTAACTGGTGTGGTTCTCTTACAGCACATTTCTACTTAGCCCTAGTACAAGTCTCATTTATGCTTCGCATTCATTTGTGCCTCACAGACTGGACACGTGAATATGGTGGGATACATGTTGTAATATTGGGCGGATCCATTCTGGGTTTAGTTTTTTTTATTGTCAACGTTATAATTTGGCCCCTTGTTTGAAAACTTTGCTGCATAAACCTGTCCGTGTTTGGGATGAGTCGCATGCTGCGCTCGCGTCCTGTTTTATGTGAACATGCTGATGGCTGGAGCGGGGAGGCCCGGGCTGGCTCGCTGAGTTGATAACCTTGTCGTGTAGCTGCTCAGCGTCACCGTGCTTGTGGTTTGGTGAGGACAGATAGTGAAAAGATATTCTGGGCATGCCGGGCAGGCTAAGTGCTACAGACTCAGATTGTCATAGAGAAAATGGATTTTCCTTTTCTTTTAGGGTTGTTGCTGATTCCCCGGTCAGTGAGCTGTGAGTGAAACAGCTGGTTATCTGCAGAAGCATCTGCCTGATGTCTTTCCTCTCCCGGTTTCATGATTGACTCTGAATATCTGAATATCTCTCGCTGGTGTTTTTTCAGGAGGATTTTCGGGAGGTGCTGAAGAAGAGGAAGGATCACGTCCACAGGCTGCTGTCAGAGGACTGACAAACCCCCCACTTTGACTGCTTAATGTGACTTTCACAGCCCATGTTTGCTTTGGCGAAAAGGCAGAAGCCAGTTGGACCTAGGTAACCTGCAGACTGTTGGTTCGTGGTGGACCTGTGCGCCCTCCCCCGTCCTCCCGTTGGCTTGAAATGACAGCAGAGCGGTGTTTCAGACATGCTGCTGGTCGCTCAACAGATTACACAAGCAATAAACTCATATCTGTGTATATATATATATTTACAGCTCAGAATCCAAAATATGTTGTTTATAGTCCTGATTTTTTTTTGTATTTATTAACTATATTGCAAATCTACAGCTGTTATCTGTATATTTTAAAATGTTTTCTTATACAATAAAATATCCCTGATAATAACTGGGGAAAATAAAGCATTCGTGCCTAGGTGTCATTTGATTTTCATATTTAGATTATGTTATTTTATATGATCACCTTATCTTCAGTTGTTGAAATTTTTCATTGAGCATACAGACGACTGTGAGGAAGAGGAGGAAGCTACATGTTTGGAGAACACATGGGCTCAAGGAGGCTGAACTAAAAGAGAGTCAGACAAAAAGAAATATTAATAAAGTTGAGGTGATTGAATGGAAATTGAATTCCAATCATTCCACGTTCAGGTTTCCCTATTTTTCAAGGGTGAAAGTCTTATGTTTCCAGGAAACGCTCCTCAACATAGCGAAAAGCAGCGATGTGAGAATTTCCTCTAAGGAAACATCCTGTAATAGGATTTTCAAAAGATTTGTTTCTCAGGCATGAAATAAATAGATTTTCAAAAATCTCAGCTGCTCTCTGCACTGCCTCTGCAGGTATCTGTAACCCTTTGAACATCTGCACCGCTGCAGCAGAGCTTTAAACTTGTTTCTATTCACAATAACTTAATGCGCAAACCCTGCTCATCACTTCCTGTTAAGGAGGAAATGGAAGTATCACAAGGGCAAGTGGAAAGATGGTAACGCATGCGCACACCTTTCCTAGATCACTCCTTTATTACCATTGGTAATCTGATATTCACTGACAGCACATTAAGCATCCCAGGATCCATGTGTGAGTCACAGACTTCATTCACCAGTGGCTTTTATGTATTGTTTGTGGGCAAAGATGTTAAACGCTTTTCTTTATCTATTTGGTGAGAAATTCCAGGAATCAGATGTTTAGAGAAAATGGGGCATGCGCAGTAAAGTTACACACAATCCGAAAATGTTTGGCGTCTGTTCGTCGCGCCCGAGGCCACCGAGGAGTTATCAGTGGACTGTTGGAAGTTGGAGTGACTGATAATGAAAAGCCCAACAAAATCAGCAAAAACACAATGACGTCTCTATAACCTTAATTTTGAAAAGTTCATCACTTATTATTGAGTGAAAAGACTTTCTATAAACGGGTTGTCTGTAGTAGCTGATGCTGTCTGAGTGAGCATTAATATACTTGGAGTTCACGCGCTCATCCTGTATATGAATATCAGAGGCGCGCCGAGGTTTGGTTTCATTGTAAATATTTACTGCCCTGTTTAGATGCACTCGTGTTCGTGATGGATGTGATTGTTCATGTTGAATTTGAAGGTAAACTAAAAGTAAGTGCCTCCTCCTCCTCCTCCTCCTGCTGCTGCCGCTCCTCTGCCTTTATTTGCTCCATATGGTGTTTGACATGGTACCCAGGAAGGAAAAAAAAAACTTGTGTGGGCGGAGGAAAAAGCCTAGTATTTTGTCCGTCCTGAAATTTGATTCAGAAGTTCGGGATCCTGGAAGACAAAAAGCAAACGGAGGGGGAGGGAAGAAAGGCAGACGAGGACGGAGGGTTTTTTTTAAACTGCGAGGAGAGTAAACTCACCCAAATACTCCGCAACCTCCGACTAAAGTAAGTTCATTTATAAGAGTAACGCTTCTTGTTCCGCTCATCAGCACATTTGGGCATTTCGTTTCGCCAAAGTGAGGCAGGTTTGTCTGTGAAATGAAATGAATCGCTTTAATTGCTGCTGGATGCCACAAAATACACGATTCGTGATTTGTGAATGACCCGTCCTTTACGCGTAGCTTTCACGCGTGCGTTTTCCCCTCATTTGATTTATTTATCTATCAATAAATGAGGTGTTTCCTGCAGCTGCTACACTGAGCCCGAGAAGCTTCGTGGAGGAGGCATCGTATAAAGTTTTTGTTTTCAGAGAGTGGCTCAACACTGAAGGGAAAGTTATTTTTCAGCGGGTTTTAAAGCCACATACCCCTCTCCGCCCCCTACGCGCCACATCCAGGCCAGCTCCGATAACCGCCACCGACATTTATTCCTCCAGACCTTCAAGCCCCGTGGCTCCTAATTGATCTCTATACATGGTAAGGTCCTCGCTTGTTTGGAGAAACGTCGCCGTGCGCGCCCGCTCTGCGCCACAGTTGGTTGTGCGCCAAGAAAACCCAGAGAAAAATGCTCCAGATTCAATCTGCAGATGTTAATGAAGCCTTTGAAGACAAAGGCGCGTGACTGGTGTTATTTTACGCACACCTGGCAGACGCTTTTGTCCAGTAAGTGCATTTTATGTGCTTTAGAGTTCATAAGTGCTGGAAACATTCGTCCGTGTGTATGCATATGTGTAGAAAACAGTCATAAATGAATATGTATTTATAGATTGTATTTACTGTTGTAATACAGGAAAAGGTACAGTGTTACAATAACTGCTTAGGATTATTTGTGATATCAATAGTGGAGTTGAAGTAGTCCATGAAGAGCCATAAAGGAAATGTTCCAGTAAGCTGCTTCTGTGCTTTTTTAGACCTTTTTAACTAACTTGAACACCTCTGGTTCAGTTTCACATCATGAGATGGGAACAGGTGAAACGTTGCCCTGTTTCATCCTCCAGAGTTCTCTTAGAAGAAAGCTAAAGTCTGACCTCACAGTAGCAATGTAACACAAGATTTTCCATGAATCCACGAGTTTCTGAATTGAAATCTCATCAGTGTTATAATCCTGTGTTTTTTGGATTTGAAATATGTGTTTTTAAAATTTGTAGCTTCTAAAACTTTGGTCAAAGCTGCCAGGACAGGAAATACTTTTCACAAGATGCCGAGAACTGATTATCAGTACTGAAGGGACGTGTAGTGACATCCACACTTCAAAATATAACTTTAGAGATCCCTGATGGTGACACACTGAGCAGTCGGAGCACTTTGCTCAAGAAAGATTAGAAACAGGGGGGACGTTATGTGAATACTTCCAGTGCCTTTAAATCTTGTTAATAAACACATTATGTCTCATTTGTTTAATCAGTATGTGAGTAAATACACATTTAACATTTCTCCCTGTTTCAGTTTTGCTCGGCAGGTCAGCTGTTTGCTGTAGCTTCATGGTTTTGGACTTCTTATCTCCCAAAATATCGATTTGCTCCTTTTAGGTGAAAACGGTCAAAGCATATTTATTACACCTCTGCAGTGCTTTCCATTTTACTACATAGATATTTGAGTCATCCTGCTGCGAAATACGAGCCAAAAGGAAGATTTTAACTAACAATAAGCTTCCTCCAAAGTGTTGAAACCTGCAGATTCACACAGTCTCATGTGTGATACGTTTAAAGGATGCAGGGCAACAGCACGGTGCACGCCAGCCACCTTCTGGACTTCCCGCTGTAGATCATAAAGCTGGAGTCTGTGATTATTGTGACGTGCTTCGGTGTGCACGAGAGTGTGACGCATTCGTGTGCTGATTTGCTGAGTTTCTCTACTGACAGGGATTCAAAACTGATGAGAAAGTGTTCCCAACAGAAACAGGGGAAGATAAACTTTGACATCCTGTCAGTGATGATTATTGTATAACCATGTGCATAAACCCATAATTTCCTCTATCCTCCCCCCCAAAAAAGCCCGCATAAAGCCCCAGTGAAGTTTTTGAGTGTTAGCGTCTCCCTGAGCGCTGACCTTTCCCCTGAGGTCAGGGCTGTTCTGGTCAAGACAAACAGATTCCTGAAGCAGGATATAAATTGGGCCTTACAGGTAGAAGAAAAGCGCAAAGACAGCAGAGGCTTGAAAGAAAGCGGATTACTGACGATATTTAAGGGAAAATAAAGATGAATCACTGTGTTTTCTCGGGGATATTTTTTCAGACGTGTGTATTAATCAAGCTTTTCTGACACTTTGGGGAATTAAGGTGATTTTCTCCCTCTTGTCTCTTTCTGCAGTCTGATGTTTTAAACTGATCTTGGCCTGATTTCCACCTGGACCTCTTCCTGCTCCTCTCAGGCTCTGTGACTATGAGCACCTCGGGGCTTCAGGCCACTAACCGGCAGAATGCAAAGGAGCTCGACAGCATGAAGGAATCCATCAGCGATATCATCAACCAGCTCCAGGACATCGACCCGGCCAGGCTCTCCTTCTCCCCCTTCCTGGATCTGGACACTCAGATCTCTTTGGCTCCGGTGTCAGACAGCCCCGAGTCTTCGGTGGAGGAGCTGCACTCGTCCTCCCACTCTGTCTCCGGCTCCCAGCGCTCGCTGGAACCGCCACCAGCGACGGATCAGCCAAGGAGTGAGTTATTACCGTTGCTTTTTACTGTCTCCTCGTCTGAGCTGTAGGATTTGAAGGGAGGCCAGAGCAAATTAGCAAAAGCTAAAGTCGGATTGAGTACAGGCTGGATCCAAATAGAGTTAGGACAGAGTCTGCAGAGGAAAAAAAGCATTGTTTGTGTTGAATGGAATAAGCTAAGAGCAATTATATCACAAAAACATTAAGAAAAAACAAGTTAAGTCATTTTCCAGAAGAGAAAAAACTTTTAAAATCCTTGACTTTAGTCAGATTTTGGAAAAATCAGCTTTGAATTCTGGGTAAAATATCATAAAAACTTGAGTTGTGTTTTAGGAAAAGGAGCTTTTTTTTGTAAACAAGACAAACATTCTTATAGTTAGATTTAATATTTGTGTGAGAGAACCCAGTCCAAGCTGTGAGGGAAACAGTTAAAGTTGGTGTTGGTGGGTGACTCCCATCTGTAATGTGAAGTGTCCAGATGTTTGTAACCCTTCTCAACAGCTTCTGGTGTTTAATGTGTGCTGTTTTGTGTCCTTGCAGCAGCGGCGGTCTGGATGTTTTTACGTTTCGGTCCAAACCATTTTTCTAGAGCTTTAATTTGTGTCTGAGGGCTTCTGTTGGTCTTTGGGCTCTCTTCTGCATATCGCACCCGTCAGATGCTTAATTAGAAGTGAATGAAATGTAATGAAAATTAAAGATGACACGTGGTTTTTGTGGCAGTCGGGATGCACCTCATGATGTACGACTTTACTTTTTATAAACAAATCCCATTTAAAGACCAAAACCAACAGCGAGTTGGTGCGACCGTCTACACTTTAGATAGATTTTTAAAGAAGCATCTGTACAGGACTATTTTCTGTGTATTAAAACACAACCCTTTGGTTAAACTATGTCACACTTTTAGTATACAGAAAATTTAATTCCTTTCACTGGTTGTTGGTTGTTTTGGTCCTTTTCATTAGATTATTTGACAGTAATGCAAATACACTCACATCGACCCGTCCAGGCTCTCCTTCTCCTCCTTCCTGGATCTGGACCTTCAGATCTCTTTGGCTCCGGTGTCAGACAGGCCAGTTCATTAGGGACACTTGCTAGTACCAGGTTGGGGCCCTTTTTTGTCTTCTGGTTGTTTTAGGGCATTGATTTAACAAGGTGCTGAAGTTTGATTGAGATTTGTTGGCTGCATATCCATGACATCAATTTCCCGTGCTCTATTGGATTGAGATCTGGTGACTCTGGAGGCTGTTTGAGTGCAGTGAACTGATTATCTATCAGCTCGGAGCGCTCTAAAAGGTCACCTCTGACATCAACAAGGCATTTCCATCCAGAGTGCTGCTGCTCACTGGATTGCTTCCCTTCGTCAAACCATTGTGTTGTGCAAGAAAATCCCAGCAGATGAGCAGTTTCTGAAATATTCAGATCAGCCTGTCTGACACCGACGATCCTGCCACATGCAACGTCACTTAAATCACCTTTTCTTCATCCTAGTGTTCAGTTTGAACCTCAGCAGGTGGTTTTGATCATGTCTTCACACCTAAATGCACACCTAAATGTTTTGATATATCTTTTTTTCCACACATATTTTCAGTAGCATTGAAATGACTAGAGAAATAAATAAAACATAATAACAAACCTTTCAAATATAGATTTCACAAATGTGTACACAAAGCCAGCCTGTTAAGGACACTGTGTATTAGGCTAATATTACCTACTGTTTACATGCTTCGAATACTAAACTATGAACAGTCATTTATGAGCAGGCCAACAGCCTGCAGAAATCCAGCCTTATAGTAAATGTAATTAGTGTGTAAGCACCGCAGTTCAACCACGTAAACTAGAGGTGCCACTAATTGCTAATCTTGTAAGAACAGTTTATATGAGTATTTCGACTCTGCTTTGTATTTTGAAAGTAAGAAAGTGAATGATTGATTGGAGTAAGTCTGCAGCTGATTGCTTTTGATGTTTTTTTTTTAAATGTGCTCTGATTCGAACAGGCTCTGCTCCTTGCCACCAGCAGTCTGGCGTCAGTCTCCCACAAGAGCCTCGAGCGCATCGTGGGGAGGAGGGGGAGCTGGATCAAACTCTTTCCAGTCCTATCATCACGGCGCGCAATTTGGACGCCGCCACGGAAAACTGCGTCGGCCCTCCAACCCCGGCCTCTCAGGGAGACATTCCCAACGGCACAGACGCACCGAGATGGAGTCCAGAATCCACCAATCTGGACTGCACTGTGGACGAGGGTCGGCCTCTGATAGGGCCGCCGCCGGAGAGCGTGGAGCTGGCTGTGTGGAGCTCCGAGGGCCGGGGAGAGACTTGCGTGGCTGCGCGGGAGGCTTCGGATCGGGGGCAATGCCGCTGCTGCCAGTGCACATGCTGTCAGAGCAGCCGAGTCCCCGCTTTCTTCTCGGTGCTGGCCTCGCTTCTGTGTGCGTCCGGGATCCTCTATGCACTCTATTTCTACGTGCCCATCAAACCCCCTGACTTCCCTGACGTAACCAGCCGCATCGTTTTCACCTTGTGCTGCTGTGTGGTGGCCGCTGTCCCCATCCTGCTCGGTATGCGTCTCACAAACACACACACCTGCACGCTGACATTCAAAAACAGCCATGTGAGAGCCTTGAATGAAAGATAATGATTAAGAAAGGATTTGGTTTGTCTGGCTGCTTTGTCTTGGAATGCTTCAGTGTCTCCTGTCCTCTTTAATTTCATGCGCTTTCAGCCTCAGTAGCAGCAGACGTCTCCCAGGCCTCTGGGGAGAAGCATAATTTCCTTCTCCTTCACATAGCTTTAAATGGAAACTACAATAAGAGGCTGGCTGTGTCCTTCATCTCCCAGGCTGTGGCCTAATTGTTCGAGAACATTTTAATCACTTCCCAACCGAGAGTGACTCGGAATAAGAGGGCAGGTGGTAAAAAAAAAGGTCAGGCTGGTAGCTGTGAGGAGCATTTGCATGTGGGCCAGTCTACTGGCGTTTGCTTCACATTCAAATGATGGAATTGCAAAAACAAAGTGTGCTGTCAGGATGAGCGCGCTGTTTGCGGAAAGATGGCCCAGATTCAAGATGCTAACTGACTTATTGCTCCTTTATCCCTTGCAGCGATGCTCATGGGTGCAGCCTGCCAGTTCTGCAACGGCTCCTTCGATCTGCAGGAGTCGTTTCCCAGAAGAGGTGCGGTTCAGCAGCTTTTCGTCACCACATCCCTGGAGCAGTTACTCCTCTATGTCCTGAACCTTGTTGTTATGGCTGCGTTACTGCCTCAAGACCAGCTGAAGTTGGTGCCTATCCTGGTCATAATGTTCATCTTTGGAAGGTGAGGCTCAAAAGCGAGAAAGGTGGAAAGCTCCTGTGAGCCAGTGGGGTTGGTCCGACCTTACCGGATGCACGATTTGTTTTTCCTTTCTTCCCCTTCTGTGGTCACTCTCTTCCCCATTCTAGCCATTTGAATTACCCACTGTGGATGGGCCTGCTAGCTGCTGGCTTGTTGGAGGACTTTACATAAACGTCTCAGCAGCCTCCACGTCAGCTGAATTTCCATAATCCTTCTATCTGCGTAGCCGGAGTGCTACACAAATAAGGACCAATAAATCCGCCTAAAAGTCAGGTCTAGAATAACTCCAAACTGTTACACACAGATCACTTTGTTCCCAGCAAAGAACTCTGACATTTTAAGATGAGACCGTGATGTCCCCACGGAGAGTTAACCCTGTAACGCCACGTGTATCATATTTGACTTTTTGAGACCTCTACATCACCAGTAACACATTTTTAAGTAATAAATAGTGGATTTGGCAAATACGATATAAATTAAAACCCATATATGGAGATTAATATTTAATATCTTATTTTTTTATTTAGCAGAAAAGTCGATAAAGACAGGCTTTATTGAATATTACACCTGCAACAACCTAAGAGTTTCTAGCCATGCTGGCAGCCAGGCTTTCCTGTGAGCCCAGTGTTGTCATCAGTGTGCAAACGTGCTAATTAGTGACACTTTTTTCTGCTTCACAGACCAGAATTGAGAAAAGTCCAGAGTTAGTACACTGAATAGGAAGAGTGCAAAATGCCAACCCCATGTTGAAACTAGACAGAGGTAAAGGGGACCAAGACCAAAAGGTTAATGACTTTTTGTTACAGTTGCAAAAATAAAAAGGAAACCCATTTTGAGCCAGCACTTTAAGGAAAGGTTATTGAAAGATGTTTCAGTGATCAGTAGTTCACGCAAAAGTGTGACAACCACACACGTTTTCTCCAAAAGGAGTTTATCCTCTGTGCACCATAAATGACGGCGATGGCGTTGAGATAGTTATTTTAGTCCAAAGCGATGCACTGACAGGCTGACACTGCCGTTTGTAGAGCCACGCCACTGACAGGGCTAAAAATGAACACAACCACTGTCATTAACAAACCCAAAGAGAAGCTCTGGCTCTGCGTCACAGAGCGGTGCAGAGCTCAGACTGCGAGCCTCAAAATTTGCCAGTTTTACAAAGTGAAGTTGGTTTGTGCATCTGATTTATCAACCCTCTTATTAGATATTAGTTAGGCCTCATTTGTGACCTCCTGAAGTTTTGTCTCCTTTACTTTGGTCTCTAAGATCTGAGTGAAATGCAGCATCTGTCTCTTAACCTGCTCATTTAAACAGCCCGTCGCTGACTGCGTCTGCACTGCTGTTTGATGCTGGACGGGTATTACTCAGTTAGTTCTTAAAGCTGAGCAGCTGTCTGCTGTGGCCAGTAAAAAACGAGAGTACAAAAAACCCCAGTAAAACTGTGGTTTCGAAAGTTGCTATAAACTGCTGAGAGCTGTTTGTGTTATTGCACCCACTCCCAAAAAAAGGTCAATTTATGAGCCTACAAATCGATTGTAGCAACATTTATTGCAGTGCAGTGAAAGGCGTATATGTATTTTGGGAGACTTTATTTAAAAATATGGAGTTATTAAACATGTCTGGCAGACTGAGCTTAGCCGATTGGAGGTAACGCTGGTGGGGAAGCTGTGAGTGTCTGATTTCCTGTTTGATGTTTTCTTTTCGTGCTCCTCAGGCTTGTTTACTGGGTCGCCCTGAACACGTGCGTCTCCTGGCGAGGCTTCGGCTCCGGCCTGAGCGTCTTCCCACTCCTCGCCATGGTGGTTCTTAATCTGTTCCTTGTGTACATGCTCCATCTCAGAGAGCCACTTTTTGGCTCTCAGGACGTCCTCTATAATCAGGTCACCCCCTCTTCCTGGTCATCACAGAGCCCGAGTGCCACACCAGACATCCTGGACGCTCAGTGAAGAGGCGAGCTGCCTGCTTCCTTCTCCGAGAGGAGGAGATCTTTCCAAAAATAGCCCATTCCTGTGGTCTGCAGTTCAGCACAGCTACCCGTGCTGCCACTGCAACCTCCAACTCTGTGACGGCTTGACTTGTGTTTTCTTGCTCCTCCCTATACACAACCTTTTATGTGGATTCATGCTTATTATCTGAAATGCAAGAGCTCCGCCTGCTAGTGGCTGGGGACGCCTTTGAACAATGCTGTAGTCATAAAACATTTGTCCTTTTAAGCTATTCCTGTGCCTACATTTAATGTTTTGAACTCTAAATACTTAAAAGCTATATATACATACATATATATGGCTGGATTTGGTTTGACCGAAACACGAGCAAAGCAGCTGCAGTTGTCAGACTTTATTATTATTTGACAAAGTTTGTACATGATGAAGACAGAATAAAAGCCATTTTGTAAAAAACAAACAAAAAAAAAAAAACCAAATGAAAAAATGTCTTCCCGTTGTTGGTTTTCCATTGACCGCTCTTTGCTTTTGCCTTGGCTGGGCGTCTATTCCTGGAGAGACGGCGGCGCGCGTTTTCAGAGCTGGGACTGTCATTATGTGATAATAACGTGCTCCATCTCCACCCTGCTGGCGTCCTCGCTGCTGCTGATGAACTTGCTCGGTTTGTGGCACCAAAACGGGGCCAAAACAAAAACGAGATGAGACGCAGTGCGTTTCGTCTGACAACTGACACTCAACTGAAGAATACCCAGGGATCCAGATTACTATAATTACAGCAGTGTTGACCCGAGGTATTCACTGAATCTGAATGCATATTTTTCACCGTCAAATCCAGAGATTTATTTGAGTTTTCCAAATAGCAGTAAAGATTGAACCACACTCACGCACGTTACAAACAACCAGCACACAGGTTTGTCAGCGTCAGACTAAATAACCGGCTCTAAAGGTATCTGAGCACGGAGCACGGTGAGAGGGGAACACAGACGTTTTGATGCGTTTCAGAGTGAATGCCTGAAATTACTTTACAAATGACTGTTTATTAAAAGACCTTTAATTTCCTTTCTTATAAATTAATGTGCAAACGTCTTGAGCCACCACTCTTTTGTTTTTCTTCAAAATATTTTGCTTCCAAGCAGCCAGACTGTCTGGTCATTTTTCAAAGTGATAAAAAGGCACCTAACTCAGCAGATGAACCTGCATTGTTTAAATGTAACACTTGGCAAATAAATTGTATCTTAGTAGCAGAATGTTACAATAACTCATAATTTGTTCCAGTTTCTTTAGTTGAATCCACAAAAAAAATCCAAAGAAAGTAACATTTTTGCCATAACAAAGTGAATCCCAAAGAGCCATGAGCCAGAAACTGGGCATGGTGAGCAGAAACAGGACAAATGGGGGACTAAAGAAGAAGTCATGTCCATCTACTGACCATCAGACGTGGTCTCAGTGGGAGGATGGACCATTCTTAAGAAAGGGAAACGGGAAGAAAAGGCAGTGGTATGTCAAAGTATGTCAACTCTATGGAATCAGAAAACAGAACGAAAGAAAGTCGACATCCAAAGAAGAGCTTTGAGAAGTCTGGAGAAATATTCCAGAAGAAAGAAAGTTTGCCTGAGAGTTCGGACTGTGTTGAAGAATAAGTCAAATCAACCATGTACAGTGGTACAGTACAGAGTGAAATGAGACAACACCAAATAGAATTGTACAAACTGTTTTCTGTCTTCTGTATTTCCATGCATGTTTGCAGATGTTTCACCTATTTCCCATTTTCCGAGCAAAATACAAAGAAATTAGCTCAAGACTTTTGCACAGGACTGTATATAACATCAAATTTGGGGATTTCCTCAACATGTTTCCAAACAACTTTGAATAAACTTCATCTGTTACAAACTTCCTGCAAGCTGCTTTGAGAGTCAGCTGAAGTTCTGGATTTTTTTGGCAAGCAAAGTAATTCAAGTTTGAGCTTCTTTTTTCACACTCATAGTAAAATAAATTGGAGATTAATCGACGATCTGCTTGCTGCGCTGCTTCTCGTCTGTTCTGCTTTCATTTCATTTGAGATAAATTATTTTAAATCTGCACATAAAGATGTTAGATTAGCTTCCCATTCATCATCTCCATCCTCCTCCTGATGGAACCAAGAGGAAACAAACCATCACTCTAGGTCAGCAAATGAACAGAATATTAACCATTTAAACACTTTTAGACATTTAAATCTGTTTACAGAGATGGATCAGGAGATTAATGAAACACAGGTTAGACCGTGCAGGACCTCTCGCTCTCTGCTATCAAACTGAAACCACAGACTGCTGCTTTCAGCCGTTGAGCAGCTCCAATAATAAGTCAGGCGCTCCTGCAGTGTTTGATGTTATTGTGCTCTCATGCTGGTGCGAACCTTTGGCGTGGCTGTGCTCTGTTTTCATGGTGCAACACTCACATGAATGGAGACAATAAGTTCAACTTCATCTGTGATCGTAAAGTAATAAAAAAAAGAGTCAACACGGACATATTTTAAATATGATCAAGCACACACACGATCATATGTGTTAGTGCAGCAGATATAAATCAGCCCTGGTAACATGACAGCGTTATTCGAGTGTGATAAATTTGATTTAATAAATGTATTTGTTATGACAACATGCTCCTGAATGCAGCTCAACCAGTAGAGCCAGGCTGTTCCTGCTGCTGCTCTGATTACCTGACATGTAAGTGAAAGTCAAAGCTCTGTTAATGCACTCTAATAATCTCCAAAGTAAGAGTAGCCACAACCCCACTGGTGTTTTTCACGATTTCTGAAGTACAGTGTAGTTGGCCAGTAATGAAACAGAAATGTGTTGTGTGGTTTTGCTCTAAAAAATAGATAAAATAATAAATAAATTAAATAAAATGGAAATGTTTTATTGACTAATGACATAAATTATGTCCCTCAAACGGTTTACTTTTTGTTTCCTCTGCACAGAAACTTAAGTTGCACCTCAAACTGTGGGGTGGGCCCCAGTGATGGGACATGGAGCCACTGTGGGTGGGATGTAACTGATAAAATCCTGCATCAAATGTGGGGCATTTCAGAAAACGTGTGAGGCTCAGTGAGTTAACCTCAGTCTGAATGTGTCACGGTGACAGTATCTGTGGATACTCTTTAGCATCGCAGAGGTTTTTACAAATGCATACATACACATATACATGAGAAACCACAGTCATAAATCACCCTTGGAGACGTTCAAGTCTGTCAGTAGCAATGTGCCTCCACTGGAGGCGCCAAACAGCTACCTAAAGACTCAATAACTGTGATCAGTCTATTTAATAATATATAGACATCTAGACACGAAAATTCAGTATTTCTAAAAGTCAAAGTCCAAAAATGTTCCCCCAGTATTGTATTAGTACTTTTAGGGATTATTGTTTGTCTGTTATTTTGGTTTTTGATTATGATTCTCTGAGGATTTGAGCTGGTTTAAAGTGCGCAGCTCGAATATGTAGCAGTAGCGCCCTCAGCAGCTCGCGCTCTGACACGACAAGAGCCCGTTTGACGTAACCAGAACCTCCAAAGATGGCGGCGTTGGTTGGTGAGTGATGTTTTGACTGAAACTACACGCTTTTCTGTAGTCGTTGGTGTCTTTTTATACTCATGCTGCTCTGAGTATTTTAAAAATGAGCCCAGGGGAGTGAACTGCACAGCGACTTGGCTGCGTTTGACGGCCGGTTTGTAACTTTTAAGGAAAGCGCCGCTGACCTTGCTCTGTCTGTGTTAGCATAACGGCTAGCCATGTTAGCGTGCAGCAGTCACATTAAACAGGTATTAAAACAGGCTTTGACAAATGTCGTGTTTAAACCACCCAGACTGCTGTTATTTTAGTTTACTAACGACTGCTTCCATACTGGATTAAAGCTGGTGCCTCCCAGTGCAAGACGACAGGTTCGAAGTGCTGATCATGGAACCAAACTTGGTGTAAAAACTTTACAATTTTAGGATTGTCACCCGAGTTTGCGATCACCACAGCTTGAGAAGCACAAGTTAAAGACTTTTTGAAAAGAGGCAGAAATTTACTACTTTTCGGCTTTGATTTGATATGTTACAGACAGCAAGAAAACTAATACATTTCTATTCCTAGATCCCCCCCCCCCCCCCCCCCCCGAAACCATAAAGTTATAATAACCTTTAAGTGTTACACTTTGTTTCTGGTGGATTGTCAACAGCTGGGTGCTGACATTACTTTAAGTGAACAGATGTTGCAGTGTAGTTTGGCATGCAGAGAAAGTGTTTTTCGTGTGCAGACATGGTGCTGCTCCTATAGCTTGCAAAAATCCTTCTTTGCATAGTTTGAGCAAAGGCCCCATTTATACACCTCTAGCTCTTGCACTCTCTCTAGTTGTTAAAGTTTCTTCACCTTGTGTAATAATGCGTTCTGTATTTATTTTGCAGCACCTCGCCTGGCCATATTTGGCTCTTTTTCAACAAGGTAAGAACCTTCTAATCTGGTTCCTTGTATTGAAACCGATGCTAATCTGGCCTTGTCCTGCTTACAGCTGTTACAGCATCACACTTCATAAGAGGTTCTCTTTATACTTGTGTACAAATGCATTCTGTATGCGGTCATCTTAAAAACAAATAACAAAAGGTAGTCACACACATAGAGTAGACCAGGGCTGTGCAGAGAGGTTTAAAGGGGCGGGTGCTCAAAGTTAAAAAGGGGCACATTGAACCAGGCTGAATAACAACACACATTCATCAAGAATCTAATATGGGAGGGCAGGGCTGTGTTGATCTGAGAATGTAGACATTAAAAAGTCCATAGGAGAGATGGTAGCTGATTAAACAAGTGTCATGAGATAATAACAAAATGCAAAGATTGGTGACAGCACTTGGAACCATAAGGCAACAAAAAAACTGTGAGAAATAATTTAGGCTCTGCCTGTGAATCACTCTTTGCTTCTCTTCTTCCTTCCATCCCATCATTTCATATATCACTCTCCACTTGCTGTCTATCTGAGAACAAGGCACAACTTGCTATTGCAATAAACTATAATTTAATTATCCACACCTAACAACTCTTGCACTTAATCTATAATAAAATGATGACAGAAAAATGTTATAGCCCTGCCTTTAGTAGCCTCACACAGCTCCTGCTGTTTCCTCCTCATGTCCTTACCAGGCATGTCTGGACAATGTTATATCATGAGTAATAATTTAAAATAATCCATATACATAAAACACACACATGCACGCACACACAGTGACATTTTAGACCTTCTTCAGAATACTGTATATACTATGGGCATCACGGTGCTGATCCAGAATCCTTACATTATTATTTATTACTAGAGCTACAATAATAAAGCAATGAGGAGGGGGAAGTAATAAATATGAAGTAATGTATTTATGACGATTCCATTTGTTTCACTATCCACTCTGTGCAGGGCAAAGCTTATTACATTTTTAAACTGTAAAGATACAATAATTTTACTGCTGTAAAATCCAAATTTTGTCTTATTTAAAATATAAATCTAATATAATCTGCTTCTTAATGTATGTTTTTTAAAATACAGCGTGTGTTTTTTAATATATTATAATTATAATAATGCATAATTATGTGGACATGCATATTAGATCGTTTTTTAGTGAAATATAATCCCTCCAGAAAGGCAGGAAAAGCCCGGAAACTTACTTTAAAACTAAATATGTTCCCTAAAACGGTGACAGAGCTACAGACCCATGACAGCCTTACACGGGTAGCCAGCAGCTATGACCAGCACTACTTGTGCAGTTAATAAAAGGACAGGTAATGTTTGTCGCGCTGTTGCACACACAGCACGCTCGTTTGTTTCAGTTCGTCAGTTGCAACAAGACAGCTTACCAACGTGTACGTAATAAGCTGATACTCCTGGGTGCTACACACTACAGTGTACGCTGTACACCTACTTACTGGTTTTGTTGCATCAGTCTGTGTCTCTGAGTAAACTTGTGTTTCTCCTACAGCTCCGGACAACAAAAAATGCGCGTGTTCTTTATGAGCTCGTTCCCGGCTCATAACCAGCGCGTTCTGCCGTCAAGGGCGATCATTGGTTAAATGTGATCATGTGACTGATGCAAGCCAGATCCTTTTACGTATTTAGCAAAACTGTGATTAATAGTTAAATATTATTGTTGAGGGGCACAGACAGGAGTCTGCACGCACACACACATTAAAAATAAATAAATAAAATTTTAGTTGCCTCAACAAAAGGGCACTTTGGGCACCCATCAGGAAAGGGGCGGGTGCTCAAGCCCCTCTAGCCCCCCCCCCCCCCCCCCCCCTCTGCGCGTGCCTGGAGTAGACCCGATTTTACTTCTCAACGTTCTGAATTTGTTATTGGAGAAAATAACAAGATGAAGCAACCTCCAGAAAAAAACAAAGACTGAAACATTTGCTGTTAGGTTTTATTCCTCCACACTGGCAAGCAGCAGCAGCCAGCCTGCGAGTTAATCCTTTAAAGCACCACCAGGTTTTGAAGGCTCAGGCAAAATTGCCATCGCATCGCCCTCAAAGAAATCCCCCCCATCTGTCCGTCACCCGGTACCATCAAATGATGATAGCATTTCAAATGTTGTCTTTTTGTGAAGCTGAGAGCTTTTGTGGTGCATTATTTTATTGTTAGGAGTGGCTTTAACATTTAACATCCCGCTATGTCTAACTGTTACTTCTGTCCCCGCAGGCCCATTTCAGTTTTTGCTCTTCAGCACAAGAGCCTGCACAGCACTGCTAAAAATGATAACAACAGCACAAGGTGAGTTTATGAGAGAGATTCTGTGGTAACAGATACATTCAAACTAATGCGCATGGTAAAACTCTACTCTCTCTCATTCCCTCCTCCTGCTGCTGCAGCGTGGTGCCGGCTAGAGAGAAAAGCACGGCGGTGGCTGCAGCCAAACCGACGTCTGCAGCCAGCAGCAAGGGCGAGTATGTGATCACCAAGCTGGACGACCTGGTTAACTGGGCTCGCAGGGTGAGTAGATGAGAAACCGTGAGCTGTGTTAACATGCTCATGAGTATGTGCGCTGTGTTTTCATTACATGCCAAATGGAGAACAAAGCAGTCTGATATAAAGTACACATCTAGAAATAAAACCAAGTTCTCTGTCAGCATGTGATGTGACCCCACCATCAGCTGAAGAACGTTGTAAATGTGACACTGTAACTGGGGTATTATGGATCTTAACCCCCTGGGGTCGACTACTTCTGATTTTCTGTTTATATTTCACCTTTAAAAACTATTGAGCTTGTCTTGTTTGATATCATTCGTCTCAGTACAACCTCGGTTTTCTCTGTTCAGTTATTTTCTTATTTTCAGTGACCTTATTGTTTTGCCACACAAAATCAAACAAATGACTAGAATACTACACACTAACCATTCACTCCAAACACACTCAAAACTCACTATCAATATTGCTCTTGCTTTCTGCTGTCACTCCCCAAACTTTCCCCTCTTTCTAAGCAACCGAATGCCACGTGTTGTCATATAATTTAGTTTGGTTGATGTGGTGCATTTTCCCACCAATAGGAAAGGGGGTGTCCTTTTTTTTTTTTTTCTTTTGTCTTTGTTCGAGGGCTGTCCTTTTTTCTTGATGCAACATCTGTTACAACAGTATTCAGGAGAAAGTATGGTGCAAGTTGTTTATCATAACTCTGTTGTTTTTTTTCTGGCTTATCAACAGAGTTTAAAAACTAGTATACAGTTTGAAGTCCAGGCTTTCAAAACGAGTTGAAACAGAGACTCAGCGAGGCTGCATCTTGCTGCTATTTCATCTTAAATCAGTTACGTGATTTAGACACTACAGCGTGACTATGGGGGTTAAAGGGCCAAAAGTAACTTGCAGACTTGTTGCTGTCACGTTAACATAATGCACATACAGAGCTAAGTACAGATTGAGACAGTAAACGTCCTCAAAAACTTGATAACCCTGTGAACGTTGCAGCCTATTGCCCAGAAACTGCACAAACGATAACTGCTGTTTCCTCCTCAGAGCTCTCTGTGGCCCATGACCTTTGGCCTGGCTTGCTGTGCGGTGGAAATGATGCACATGGCGGCTCCCCGTTACGACATGGACCGTTTTGGAGTCGTATTCAGAGCCAGTCCCCGGCAGGCAGATGTCATGATCGTGGCAGGAACGTTGACCAATAAGATGGCTCCAGCCCTGCGCAAGGTGAGAAAAGGGCCTCCACTAATCATCATCATCACTTTCACCTAACTGCAGTTTAACTGTTTAGCTGAAGTGTGAGGTTTGACTTGGGTTTGGGAATTGAAGGAGAAACAAAAAATGTGTTTTCACTCACAGCTTGTAGACATAGTCAGTGCTGTCTGTCTGCAGGATAGCTGAGCAAACGCTGGCTGGATTATGAGCAGCCTGCCGGTGGATTGAGTGACTGGCATGAAGCCGCCTCCAGCTGAATCTACAGATTAGACTTAGTTAGACATTATATAAGAGTGTCTGAACCGCTTCTTCTTCCCAACAGGTGTATGACCAGATGCCTGAGCCCAGATATGTCATTTCCATGGGAAGGTAAGTCCTGAAGAGATCTCCTCTAATCTTTTTATTCCAACCACTGATCAAGTCGTTCCTTTTTTTTTTTTTTTTTTTGGTGGGGGGTGGGGTGGGGTGGGGGGTGGGGGGGCAGTTAAAGAAATATTAGGCTTCTGTGATAAAGAGACAGGATCAAAGTGCTGAAGCGCTGGGTTTTAGGACACAACACATCTGTGTCATTAGGAACCCATAATTTGGCTGAACGTGAAACTCGGCAGTGTCTTTATTACTGCTGTGACGTTGACGTGAAATGTTGCTGCTGTGGTGTAACGTTTAAAGAGAGCTGATTGGATTTTTTTCTTTTCTTTTCCAGCTGTGCTAACGGAGGAGGCTACTACCACTATTCTTACGCTGTCGTCAGAGGCTGTGACCGAATCGTACCGGTGGACATTTATGTTCCAGGTAGAGTTTATTACAGAGAAAGGATAAAATTTGCACATTTTCTTATTAATGAAAGTGGAAAATGTAGTCTAGACACCCAGTTAGTGGAGAGATATTTGTGGATTGCCATTTCTGTAGTCTGGTTATTAAGAATTACCAAATTAAGGGTTTCTGCTACCATATTGCAAGCCTCTTCAATCTGTGACCTTTTCCATCTTCATATATTTTCTGCTGGAGTGGAGCTGAACTGGCAATCAGTTAGATTTGAGCCAATAAACCAAGTCAACCTTTATGAAAACGCCTGTAGGCCTCCAGTGGCTGACCTCACTCGTGCTTCTGCTGCTGAATGATAGATTAAGATTTTGCAAAGAGATGTTGTTCTCACATTTGTTGGTGTGTTCAGTCTGTGGTCTTGTGTTCCCCATCCACACTAGTCCAGATCAACATCTTTTTCATAGTAATAATTTATAAACACGGCAGCCTGGAGTCTGCTGGCTGGGGAAGGGGAGAGAAGCACTCGTACTTGATCTGTAGCTGCAGTATGAAAACTAGTAATTGTGTCATCAGCAGTAATCAAATATAGATGTTTGATTGTTTTAAATAGGAGATGACTGCGCAGTGCTAATGTCATTGTGCAGTAATGTGGCCTCGTGTTTCTGTTGAAATATGCATTATCAGTACCTTTGCCTTGCAGGTTGCCCGCCCACTGCAGAGGCTCTTCTCTACGGGACTTTACAGCTGCAGAAGAAAATCAAGCGTGAGAAGAAATTAAAGATCTGGTACAGGAAGTGAACAATCTGTATATGTGTGTGCGTCTGTTTGTAAACACTGTATTCTGGTTGCATTTGGAGCGCTGCTCCTCCTCAATGTAGAGCTGCAGGAACGAACTTCATTAAAGTCTTTGTTGTAATTTACAGACGGCACACGCTGTGTATTTAAATTACAGCTTTAAATTGAATTCATGTCTTCAAGTAGCCATCAGAAAAACTGTATATCTCATCAGTCATTCATGAAAATAGAATATGAGTGGCATATTTCAGAATCTTAAGTGTTATTTTCAATAAACTGAGCTTACGTGAAGTCCCATGCCAGCTGTTGTCATTTCTGATGCTGTGAACGCCAGAGCCGAGTCTCGGCCACCAGGGGGCTCCTGTGATCGCCAGCCCTGACCTTCACTGGTGTTTGTGGACGTTCTGCAGTGGTTGGAATCAAAATGCACTTTTATTGTGTGCTGATTGTTTCGCTCTGAGTTTGGTCTTTTAAAACACACACAAAGGAGTAAAAAGGTTAGTGTATGTTTGCATGTACTGCTAAAATGGAATAGGCTGACATTAACGCTAGAGCACTAATTTGCAGTTTTGTAACACTATCACTAATATCAGGTATATTTGAACCCTTATAACCCTTTTAACCCTTATGTGCATTAAATATTTTAATGTATATATTAAAATACATGTCTAGCTGAATTACTCTTATTTTATTTTGCCTCTACAACATCTCATAAACTGAAGAAAGGTAACCTATAAAATGGCTCTAAAGCTAAAACAAAGAGAATTACGTGGGTGAAAATCGCCTATCATAGGTGTCCTAAATTTTTTCCTAAAAATTCAAACATGAATTCACTTTATGGTTATCTACCGTGCAGCCATGACAGCCAAGTGTGAGTCACAATATAACCTGAAATGCATGTTTTTAAACTCTGGGAGGAAACCCAACAACCTGGTTGTTGAGACCGCTCTACCACTGTGCAATCAAAACACAAGTATGCAGACATTCTTTACTGTGACTTCAGGATCTTTGTTTTATGTTCTTCTGTTAATCTGATTGTTTCAATTCCACAAAAGTAAAATAAAACAGGTTACATGTTTATGAGCAGTGTTTTTTGTTTTTTTTTGTGTGTGTGTATCTATATAACGTATACCAAAATAATGAAGCTCAATAAAAGGCAGCAGGATGCTAGAGGAATCAACCATTTAAAAACATTTCTGCAGGTTGTGTTGTTTAGTCTCACTGAGCTGAAACACGTTGTAGTCCACGGGTTCATCTGATATTTAGTTATTAAGTCATCAACAGTTACAGCAGCACAAAACTAAAATTTCAGGAAGCTCTGAAATAAATATCCTCAACAGTTGAATTGCTATACTAGCCTTGATATATTACAGGGGGTGATCATGTGTAAAGCTCTTGAGCAGGTTACTTATTTTGCTGCCAGGGAGCCAGACTTTTTGTCATTTTTAAAGTGGTCTTGAGCAATAGCTCTCCAAAGGTTTCCAAAGGTCTTTTAAAGATTTTCTTTGGACTTTGGCTTTTTTATTCATCTCCAGTTCAGTCCTTGTAGACAACTCTTTTTTGAGGAATGTTTTTTGTTATCGATTAAGCCTCTTAACACTGACCTATGAATCATTCAAACATAAAAAAGGCACCTAACTCGAGGGATGAACCCACATTGTGTCTAAACAAAACAGCAAAGAAATGATTTTAAATTAAATTGTGTTTTTGTAAGGTGACCTTGAGGGTCTGAAAGGCGCCTATAAATAAAATGTATTATTATTATTATTAAATCTTGAAACACCTATCCTACAGATTTTGCAAAAATGCATAGACTCCATTAGATGTTGGATGGCTGGAAACTTTCATCAACTAAATGAGGAGAAGACTGAAGTTCTTGTTTGTGCTCCTAAAAATGTTGTTATGGAAAACTTGGGTCCACTTGCTACATTTGCAAAACCGTCTATCAGGAGCCTTGGTGTTAGTATTGACTCAGCTCTGACTTTGGATGCCCATGTAAAATCTCTGGTTCGCTCCTGTTTTTATCACTTGAGAAACATTGCTAAGCTGAGTCCCATTGTGTCGCGCTCCGAATTAGAAATTGTCATTCATGCATTTGCTTCATCTCGTCTGGACTATTGTAATTCTTTGTTTACTTGTTTATGTAAAGCCTCTTTGGAGAGTCTGCAAGTTGTTCAGAACGCTGCTGCAAAGCTTCTGACCAAGTCCTCCAAGTTTTCCCATGTCACACCCCTGCTGATTCAGCTGCACTGGCTCCCCGTTAAATTCAGAATCCAGTTTAAGGTTTTGACCTTGACTTTCAGGGCTCTGCATGGACAAGCACCAACATATATAAGTGAACTTTTACATCCATACATTCCCAGCAGGTCCCTGAAGTCATGTGACCAGGGCTTGCTTGCTGTCCAACACACGAGGCTGAAAACAAAAGGCGACAAAGCTTTTGGAACTGTGGCCCCCAGATTGTGGAACTCTCTCCCCTTGAGCCTGAGATCTGTGGACTCAGTGGTCGCTTTTAAAAAAACAGCTAAAAACTCATCTTTTTAAACTTGCTTTTGGTTGATTTTGATTTTTAGGTTTTAGCTTCTGTGAAGCACTTTGTGATTTTTATCTTGAAAGGTGCTATATAAATAAAGTTTTACTTACTTACTTGAATACTTTGAGGAAACTGGACGAGTGGAAAATGAAAGAAGTGACGGGCCGAAAAAACTGCATCTGAAAGTCATCTTCTTAAGAAATGGGGTAAAAAATCCAGAAAAGACCTGACACAAGAGCTGAGGGATGCATCTGGACCTTCAGTTGATCCAGCTACTGTTCAATCAAGTCTCTTCAGAAATGGTCTCAGTGGGAGGGTGGCTGTCAGGAAGCTGTTTTTAAGGAAGGGGAAAGGGAGAAAAGGCTGAGACCTGCCGAGTTACACAAGAGTGAAGATCAGTGTCAACACGGCTGATGGAGTGATTAATGTACATTTCAAATATCTGGTTCAATTCCTTCTCACTGCGAGAGGTTAGTTTGGACAGGGTTTTAACCATTTTTATTTTGAATGCAATACCATCTGAAAAGTATCTGATTAGCTACAGCTTCAGTTTTCAACATGCCAAAGATCCCAAACACACTGCCAATGCAATAAAAGCATGCCTGGATAGAAAAATGCACGAAGAACCCAATCAGTCATGGATTGGCTTAAACCTAACCCTGGCCTGGACCTCATCATTACTGAAGCATTGTTGGATCATCTTGACAGAGAACAGAACTACGAGCCGCTAACATCCAGAGAAGAGCTTTGAATGTCCTTTGGACTATGGCACATATTTCCCATTTTCCAAACAAAATATAAAGAAAGAAGAGGTGGCTCGAGACTTTTGCACAGCATTGTACCACAAATGCATGCATGTAACTAGCATTTGTTTGCTCCCCTTTAACTACTGGCAACTATAATAAGCAGATTTACTTTAGTGCATGTGCACTGATTCATTTCTTATATATCACTTAAGTTTCAGTCCTCATGTGTAGTTTGTGCCCTCTTGGGTGTAAGGTCTGGTTTTTTTGCTTCTTCATTTTGCACACGAGCACACTTGCAAAAATACAAGTCCTGATTCAGATCTGCCAGCTGCTGTAGTTTCCCACCTGACTGCCGCTTGGTGTTGCATCATCACATCCGTCTAATGATTAATGAGTCTGCGCCAGGTGGTAACTTATTTCCACATGTTCAGATAACGTGCACAGTTATCTGAGACCATAAATGAAAACATAGTGTGCAGTGTACTCTGTGGTAACCTCGATGAACTTTTTGACAGCTGATACCTTGTTTTAAACAATTGTCTTTCATTATGTAGACGGATGTTAACACGTGCAGTTACTAGAAATATGTCACTTTTAAGCAGGTGATTTTTATGGGATTGTCGTTGTTTCAGTCTTTTTGCCTTTTCTTGTGAACATGCATGATATTCAACAACGGGTCGTTTTATTGCTTACATGTTGTTAGTGTCTGGTTGGACTCCTTTTTTGCTTGCAGAACTGCTTTTATTCTTCGTGGCATAGATTAAACAAGGTCCTGGAAACATCCCTCAGAGATTCTGGTCCATAATGACAAACCAGCATCGCACGGGTGCTGCAGGTGAATCTCCTGTTCTACCACATCCCAAAGGTGCTCTGTTTATTGAGATCTGGTGACTGTGGAAGCCACTTGATTACAGTGAACTTATGTTCAAGAAAGCAGTTTGAGATGATCTGAGTTTGTGACACGGTGTGTTATCTTACTGCAAGCAGCCATCAGACGATTAGTACACTGTGCTAACTGACACAGTCAGCAACAATACTCAGGCAGGCTGTGTTTAAACAATGCTAAGTTGGTACTATGGTGCCCAAAGCGTGCCAAGAACATATCCCCCTCACACCAAAACACCACCAGCAGGCTGAACTGTGGATACGAGGCAAGATGGATTCATGGTTTCATGGACCGTTTACGCCAGGGTCTCACCCTACCATCCAAAAGTCTCAGAGGTGGTCTTGCATATCTTAGTTTGTAACTCATGGTTACTTGATTTACTGTTGTCTTCCTATCAGCTCAAAGCAGTCTGACCTTTCTCCTTTGAGCGCTCACTTCAACAAGGCAACCATAGAGATGGCTGCGTGGGGAAAATCTCAGCAGTTCCTGAAACACTCTGAAACGTTCAGTCAGCTTTCTCCCTCATTCTGATGCTCAGTTTGAACTTCAGCATGTTGTCTTGACCATGTCTATATGTCTAAGTGCACCAGAGCAGCTGCCATGTCAGTAGTGATTAGATATCAGCATTTAACGAGCAAGTGACCAGGTGTTCCTAACAAAGTGGCCAATGAGTGCATACATACAGTATAACTTCTGAAATACTACTGGAAACTTTTGCACCGATTTGGCATTATAAAGACAGATTTCACATAAATATAAGTTTACAGACTTTTCATGGTGGACACTTTTGTGAAACTCATTACAAAGCATGTCTTTGAACATGCAGTGATATATTCGCTGGTCTGAAACTGGGCTACGCATGGTGTGAGATGCTGTGTGATTAAAGACCTGAAACAGGTGAGTCTCAGTGGGGTGTAAATGCAACTCTGCCGTTGTCTCACGTTTGTTACGGAAATATATTTGTAGCTAGGTGATTGTGCAGACCCCCAAAACTGGAGCTAAAAACGACGCTGTGCTCCAGAAGTTGTTTGAAATGTTATATTAAAACCAACCAGGGAGACAAACTCATGACAAAGTAATTACAAGGATGTGTAAAGGAGTGGAGTTGGATGGAGTTTATTGAATAAATATATATATATATATATATATATATATATATATATATATATATATATATATATATATATATATATATATATATATATATATATATATATATATATATATATATATGGCAGAGGTCAGAGGAAAAGGCACGTTAGAGAAAAAAAAAAAAAAAAAAAAAAAGCTACACTGGTGTCTTTATACTTTATTCTTTTACAACAGTGGGAGTGATCATCTTGCGGAAGGAATAGTATTTGCATTCACTGGGTGGTTCAATGTCCATGGTGGTGGTGCTAATCTTCTCCTTCTTGAAGCCTGCTTCGACCAGATGAGGCACCTGGGTCTTCTGGAAATCATTAACGGGAGGGGAGAGAGACGGTCAGCGTGAGGCGTCTCACGGCGTTATCGGCCTCTAAAGAACGCTCCTGTTTATCATTAACCTTCCAGAGATTGCCTCAACCAATCCAGGTGCTGTGCTACACTGACGAATTAATCGAGTCCTAGACTCACAGGCCTGAGACGTGTTTATGAGTGGACCAACCGGTTCAATCTTCAGCTGATGTGCATTTAAAATTAAAATCACATTTTATGAATCAATAATTTATCATTTGTAAATCGTGTTGAAATTACACGCATCTGTTTTTTTTATGTGCTCGTCCTCCTTTTGCAACATAGCGCTTGCAGATACTTTGACAGCAACAACGTTCCCGGTTCTGCACTGCTCGTTTTAAGCATATAATGCATTAGAAACTGATAGGCAACGCAATTATATCTCATTAAATGTCAGTATGTCTATTAGCAACTGCACCAACCTCAAACATTTTCTCAATGTTGTCGTATTTAGTCTTGAGCAGCTCGCCCCAGGAGGTCAGGTTGCAGTAGGTGAGGACACCACCGGGTTTCAGCAGCCTGTGAGCATGACCCTATAGAAGACACACACACACAAAAAAAAAACCCCTCAGCCCTTCCTTGTGTGTAAGCATACAAGGCTATATGACCAAAGGCCTCTCCACACTACAGATGAACTGATCTCTTCAAACACAGGTCATTCAAATTGTTCTACTTTCTTTACTTTATTCCTTGTGTGTAACTTACTGTAAGTATTTACAAGTACACACAGGTAGGTTCAACTACCTACCTTGATGAAATCAAACTGGTGAGTGTGCCACGTCTCCTCTGACAGAGGGTATGTGTCATACAGGATACCTGAGAGAGGAGGACAGTGTGTTAGCAGCAGGTCAATCACACTTTTTAATGCATTTTTATCCTTTAACAAAAACAAAATATAACTCTTAAATATGAAAACAGCTTAAGCTTCATCTGTCTCACCATCAAAGTGGTTATCTGGCAGAGTGGGGACAACATTTTCCCAGAGGCCCTTCAGAGGGACGACCTGCAGCAACATTAATCAGCATGTAAGGCCAGGAACAGTAAAATTTACTATAAGCTAGTCCTGCATGCAGGTAGATCAGCTGATGTCTTAGTGTCCTATCGATTCATCAGACCTACTGACCTTGTGTGGCTGAGCCTTTGCCCAGTTCTCCAGGCGGCCAAAGACTCCATCGTTGCACTCGATGATCCAGTGCTCCTCAATGGGGAAAGACTCGAGTTTGGTGGCAGCGATGGCCATGCCGAAACCAATCTCCAGCACCCGACCGCCTACCAAAACATTCAAAACAGAAACAAAAGATGTTGCTAAAGATTCAGCAACTTGGCTGTCAAAGTATTTCTGCATAACTGCACAGATGTGCTGTCAAAATGTCTTTTCCAGCTAAGCTAGGTTAGGGGGAAGCCATTATCATATTACCGTTTTTCTTACATGTGGTATCTTTACAGGACACGTCTGTGATAATTCTAGTACTGAAGTTGATTTTCATGATAGCACTCAGACTTGTGGCTGAACAGAAAGGCCAAAGGGTTTAATTTCCTTTCAGAGTGGAATATAAATAGATGTGGGCTGAAGCCTTTTAGTTATTGCCTGACCCTTTCATAGGAGATTTTTTTTTGTATTTTTGAAGATCTATCAGAGGAGCTGAGTGTTATTTTCACACTTTTCAATGTATTCGTTTTTGTGTGGTCCCAGAACAATGTGTGCAGATGAGGTAGAAATATCTAAAAAAATATTAATAAAACTTAGTGAAAGTGAATGAAAAGTATCTGGGCTGTGCAAAATAAGATTTTTACTTGTATTGACAGGTGAAAACATAAGAAGCGCTACTGTTCCACGTACAGGTAAAGTCATTTTGTAAAACAAGTGGTAAAGTTACAGTGTAAATGTAAAACAACCCCAGTCTAACAACGCTGTGCAATGTGCAATGGAAGTCACACTGATTAAAGCATGCATTCGTTAGAAGAACAATTTGAATCACCTAAACAAATAATAACACTTTCAAGTGTGAGAAAGTTGTGCAATTTTGCAAAATTCTGCAGACTGCTGTGTGCACATGTTGTCTGTGAGGTCATGTGGATCAGTCTATTTTCACATATAGCTAAAAGCGGATGACCCCCCCAGACTGATTTCTTGGCTCTGTCCCTGGAGTGAAGTAACAGCTGTTGTAGTACTCACCAGTACTGACCACACTGCCACATGTGCTCACAAGATCAGTAACCGTAAATGAAGAGAAAAGCTCTAATATGTGTGAAAACTCCATTCAAACTAAGTAACATGTATGTATAGTTGAAAAATAATATCAACATACATTTCCCCCTGTTTGGTTTTCTCCCACGTGATGTCATGATTTTTCATTCATCTGACCACAGTTTGTTTTCATATAGTATCCTTTGGATGGCATCTAAGTGTGTACAAATAGTACGTGTGTGCCTGCTGCGCCGACTCCATACGGTGCCTTCTGACTCCATTATCGGACAAACCGCATGACGCAGAGTACAGTGTCCGACAAAGGACAAGCCACTTCATACAAGTAACCGCTTTTACCTTTTGAGGCAGCAACAGTGGCCAGGGAGTGCATATACGGCGTCTCCCAGCGCTCCATTACAGGCTTTCCCATGATCTCCAGGTGCGTGTCGGCTTCATTGTAGCCCGCGCTAGCGTCGTGCCAGGTGGCCTTGCAGTCCTCTCCCTTTGAGAATATGGGCTGAGCAGAGGTGGTCATTTTGTTTTGATGCAGTTCGGCTCTGGTGAACGGTTTGACAGGCCGGGTCTCCACACAGAAGGAGGGGAAGGCGGGAGGTCGCGGTTTATATCTGGGTTAAAGTGCTGACTCGACGGGAGTTTGAGAGTTTGGAGTGCGCACACACAAGAGCTCCCAAGATCCTCTGACAACAAGATATTTCACTCACTGGGAAATAAACCTAAGGCCTGGGGGCCAGAATCGGTCCAACAGGGACTCCCTTTGGCCACCGGCTTTGGAAACTGCAAATGAGGACATATATTTTGGACTTCTTTTTTTTCTTATAACGTTTACAGCTTTTTCTGCTGATCAAGATCCACCAAGGTAGGGGTGTCCAACTCCAGGCCTCCAGGGCCGGTGTCCTGCAGGTTTTAGATCTCACCCTGGGTCTACACCTGAATCATTACCAGGCCTCTGGAGAACTGCAAGACATGTTGAGGAGGTAATTTAGCCATTTGAATCAGCTGTGTTGGATCAAGGACGCATCTAAAAACTGCAGGACACTTGCCCTCGAGGCCTGCAGTTGGGGACACCTGCACCAGGGTATCCATACCACACCAAAGTAATTAAGTCGTAGATAAACAAATGATAGAGATATTTTTTGTTTTTCTTTATCATTTTAGAAATGCATGTTTTTCACAGTGGATCCAAAATGGAAAAAATAGCACTTTATCTTCAAATTAAGAAAACCCTTCTGTTTTACAATTACAGTCAGGACCAAGGGTGTCCAACTCGAGGGCCGGTGTCCTGCAGGTTTTAGATGTCACCCTGGGTCAACACACCTGAATCAAATGGTTAGTTTATTACCAGGCCTCTGTAGAACGCCAAGACATGTTGAGGAGGTTATTTGGCCATTTAAATCAGCTCTGTTGGATCAAGGATGCATCAAAAACCTGCAGGACACCGGCCTTTGAGGCCTTGAGTTGGACATCCTGGTCTAGACAATAAGCTAGCAGAAGTTTTTCTGTAATTTGACACATGAATTTCTTAGAATTTAAGTTCAAAGAGCCATGCTGATGGATTTATTTTTTATTTACTACAGCAGCATTGTAGAAAAACTGAGACGTACTACTGAAACTCATCTTTGTTTTCTCATATTAACATGTCTATCTAAATGTGTAGTTAAACTAACCCCTAGAACCGGATTTCCTTTTCTGAAACCTCAGCATGTCTCAGTTTGAATATACAGATTTATTTACACATACTGGAAGCTTTTTGGTTTCAGTTTGTAATTCAAGTAGTACTGAGTAGTGTTTGGGGTTGAACAGGCTTTGTTTGAATGCAAGTTAACAGTCCATGCTGAGGGGAAAAGCACTTGTAGAAATACAATCTCGAAACCTTCCCCCATAATCTGGGGATTATTTAGTTTGTAGTCACAGTTTTTTTTTTCTGTACATGTAAATAATGACTAATACATGAAAGTGCAATCCCTACTCTAAACAGGTTACTATAAATTTTATAGTAATGTAAGTTACCAGAAATTACAGTACGATTGGTTTTTTTTTTGTTTACAATAAAATTGACAGCAGCATTGACACGCACCATTTGAGCAAAGGAAATAGAAATAATAAATGTCATAAAACAAGGTTTTGATGCAGCGCTTTTCCACCACACTCAGCCAGGCAGATATTGTGATATTGTTATTCAGCAGCACACACTTAACATTAAATCTAATTTCCAAAAGCAGCGATAAACCTGTGGGATCCCTTGGATCTAGAATTATCAGCAGAGTGAGAGGTGTTTGTTTTGCTCTGCTCTCTAAATGGACATGCTGAAGTTAACCATTGCCATTTGCTCTTAATCACAAATGCTGCACATTGGCTCCTGTTGCACAACATTGGAACAGTTCAGTCAAAGGGATAAGCAGATTAAAAGCCACTACTCTAAGAAGTAGTTAGGCCTTTACTCCTGCATTGCAAACAGTGTACTATTATAAATGTGAGCTTAATATTTGTTTCGCATCCTTCAAATGATCAAGTAAATACACTTCCCCAGATGTTTTGCCAGCTCTGCTCACAAACTCAAACACTGCAGGAGCTCTTTTTCAAATAGTACTCACATGTTGCCGTTGTGGGGCGATCATGGCTCAAGAGTTGGGAGTTCGCCTTGACCGTTATACATTTGATTGATTTGATTTTTATTGATTAGCATTCAAATATCTCAGTGAAAACAGAACAAAGATCTACCACAAAGCAAGAAAGCATGAGACAAGGCTAATCAAAAGGTATTGGCTGAAGCATTTGCTTATTACGCCAACCATAACACCACCAGTCAGTGCACCACCCTGAGGTGCACTGACAGAGGCGAGGCTGCCGGACACTGGTGCCACCAGGCCCTCTGACCACCACCACCAGTAGGCAACGGGTGAAGTGTCTTGCCCAAGGACACAACGACCAAGACTGTCCAAGTAGGGTCAGTGCACCCCAGGGTGGCTGTGTAGCTTGCCATCACCAGTGTGTGAATGTGTGTGTGAATGTGTGTGTGAATGGGTGGATGACTGAATGTGTAAAGTGCTTTGGGGTCCTTAGGGACTAGTAAAGCGCTATACAAATACAGACCATTTACCATTCCACTGGAGCTTTGATGTTATGACTGACAGAATATTGTGTCCAAAACACAACTCCATATACGTTATGTATGTGTTATATACATTGTAAATTATATTATAGGAGTACGATGGTGTTATTGAGCTAACTAACAGTGACACATCATGCTGTGAAGGAGTATTACAGTAACAACAATAATAACAGTAATAACAATTTTATTGATAAATGTGGCAATTCAGCAGCTTCATGCAGTTCCTGTAATGTGAGTGTTTTCCAATCTGAGTGAGTCTTAATCTTTGGATTTTGCACCTTTGGTCAAACAAAGATGTTTTTGGGGAGTGTGAAGAGCAGAGCAATCGACTGAAGATAGGTTGCAGCTGTAATAGCAATGGATTTATCATAAAACCCCTGATTAGCACAATGGGAATAACTTCAGGATCTTCATTCATTTGTTTCCCACCAAGGACTTCCATTTAACTTCAAGCTTATAAACCCTGTGTTAGCCAGCGTCACTACAGGCAGATGGTCTTCTTTTGGTCAGGCCCCTCTGCCCAGGTTGCTCATCATCCACTTCACTCCCATTAGGTGAGGCAGAGAGGGGCTGGCTCCTCGGTGAGAGTCATCACCACAGCATGTTTTCATCCACCTACCTCTCTTTCTCACACGAGGCACTTGATTTGTTCAGCCTTTGATATGTGAAACAATACAACATTACTCTTATTCTGCAGCACTAAAATGCAGTCATGTCATGGACCCACCAGAGAACTTTTCAGGAGATTTACCTCCAAAATGTCCCACTCTGGTTGGGTGGTGTAGGTACTGAATTGCAGTGAAGAGCGGATGTCAGTTAAGGTTGTTTTAAAACGTCATATTTTCACAGTCAATACAAACACGTTCATATCTTCAGATGAGAAATTTCTAACTGGTCCAGCGTTTTAAAATAGAACCTAAAGGGGAAGGTAGCTCTGATGCTAGGTCAGATTAAATCACAGCTGAAAGTTTAAAAAGCATCTCAAGAATCAGGCTGGTGTTGCTCTTTGTGTAACAAACGTTTATTAACACGTTTCTGTCTTACATCCTTTATTATTCATTAATAAAAACAGAAATCTTATGAAATCTAATCTTATAGGTCTTACTTATAAGATTAAACTTACGTTTTAAACTTTTCTATTAAATCTATTGTTGCTTTAAAAATTGTGCTATAAATTTAAAATCGACATGGACATAAATTACAGTTTTTCCAACCAAACATATGAAAGCAAAAAGTAGAAATTAACTACAAGATAATATTATTTAAAATGATTATGTGCATTTTAATACTTTTCCAGCTGTAACAAACTGTGGAAACCGCCCCTCTAGTGGCAGTGACAGTTACTGACAGGTATTTGACTATTGGCAGCAGGACTGATCAGAATGTGCCTTATTTTAATAAATGCAAAAATGAATAAATACATTAATTAACAAAATCCTACAAGCTTTGTATTATACTGCTATAGGCTTGGTGTGCTGGGGGACTTTGCATGATGCACTGAGCGTTTCTTATAAACTCACCTGTTTTCTCTCGCCATGTTTTCCAGTGTCACTACAGCGTGCCGTTGAAGTTTTTCTACTCTGTCAAGCAGTTTGTGGTTTGTTCCTGTCGAAATAGGGAGATGCTCTGTAAGTTAAAGACTCTACAATATCACAGAGAGAACCCAAACAATCAGGCGACCTCCTGTGAGCAAAATACTTGGAAACAGAGGGAAGGAGAATCTCCCTTTTAACAGGAAGAAACCTGCACCAAAACCAGGCCCAGGGAGGGGCCTGGTTTTGGCCCCCGACTGGTCCTGATCCTGCCCCTCCCTGGGCAGGATCAGGACCAGTTGGAGGTGAGGGGAAGGCGACAGGACAAAAAATAAATAAATAAATGAACATATATATATATATATATATATATATATATATATATATATATATATATATATATATGCTTGCATCTATCATGATAGTATCTCATAAATAATATCTCCATAGCAACGCTGTAATAACTCATGGTCAACCAGTGTCCCAGTGGCAGCAGTCAAAAGCAGGTTAGAGGCACAACTTCACAGCCAGTGGTAACCAACAAAAGCATTTACCCCTTCTTGCTTTTGCAGCACACAGCAGGAATGACTGTGAATCTTTTGCTTTGTTTTGTCTTGTTTTTTATTGTGAGAAAGAGGCAACAGCAGTGCAGGGCTTTACGGTATTATGGCAACTGTCAGAAATGAATGATGCAAGACTGACTTTCATGACAGCCTTTCCACAAAGACTGCAGTGCTGCAAAGCTGGTTATAGCTACTACTACAGATCAGTATTAACAAAAATGTAGCCACACTACAGACCAGGAAATATTGGACCTTTTAGGATTGAAAGATAAGGGCTGCAGTTACACAAGAGACCACTGACTTTGCATTTTATTGGCACTGCTTTGTGTACAAATAGACTTTTAATTTGTCTAACAAAACTCGTGATGATGACATGATGTGTTGTATTATCATCATTTTCCCCATTTAAGATCCTCTTCAAATGAGAAAAAACACAAACTATTCATAAATGCACGTGCAGAATGTAGCTGAACATTGTTCAAGTCACTCTGAGATTACTGACGACTAATAATTAGTGAGTACAGAGTGAGTATGCTTTCTGCATATCACCATCTCCTGCTCCTGGTCTTTTATAACTCCCTGTTAACATAACAGTACATAGCACCACCTGGGTCTGGGTGCAATTCCCCCCTCCAGGGGCAAGGGTACCTAGACCCGGTTTGTAGAGTACGCTTGGGGAGTGTGATTGTGTGTACAGCGTCTCTTTATGTCTGTCTCCACGTTGGTTGAGTGTGGAGTGAGTGCATATGAGAGCATGAGGGTGGGAATGGATGTTTGTGTCTGTGTGTGCCTGTATGTCTGTGTCTATATGTCAGGTTGGGTATCAGACGCCACCTCTCTGGGGACACCTCAGGCCCTCCAAGGTTTGGAGGCCTATCTCCACCCACCACCACTTCCCCTGCCGGTGGCGGACTCCCTCAGGTGTCGGTGTGTTGGTGGTTCTTTGTGTCTGGGGGTGGGCGTCCGGGTACACACCGGCTCACTCCTTGGCGGCCGCTTGTCGGGGCCTGGGGCCTGGGGCTCGCTCGGGCCCCTTTGGAGGTGGGGTGCCCCCGGCCTCTCGGCCTAGGGCTCGGTCACTCAGGCGCAGCTGGGGGCCGGCGGAGCTCACGGGCGCGTCACTGCAACCCCCCCTGGCTTCTGCTCCGCGGCTGCTGAGTGAGCCCTCATCTGGGACTCTCCTCAGCTCTTACTGGAACAGTGGCGCGGCTGCCCCTCTGTTGGTCTTCCTTGGTCTCTTGTGTTCTGGGGGCCTCTGGATGTCTGGAGTTTTGATCTCCTCCATACCCGCTTCACACCCTGGAGGACGGGGCTGTGGCCCCCCCACACTCCCTAGCAGATCATTACATGGAGAAACCTTTGGAATGCAAGCATGCTGATCCACACAGGTATGCACACATGGGTATTCACAGACGCGGACTAAAGCTTTCTTGGCTGCTGCCTCAAAGCACACTGTGCGCTGTCTATCTTGCGTGCTGCACAATATCGTTTATTACTTAGTAAATACTGATATCTATGACTAGCTAGTTTATTGTGATGGTGCTTTGCTTTCTCTATTATTATGTTGCTCTTTGTTGTTTGCTGTCTCCTCTGTTTGTTTGTTTGTTTGTTTGTTTGTTTGTTTGTTTTTTCTCCATACAGGTGACCCAGGAGTTTTTTTTTTTGTCTCTCCTCCCCCCCCTTCTCACCGTCTCTTCTCCCCTTGGGTTTTCTTTCTTTCTCTCCCCCTCTCTCTCTCATTCATTCCCCCTGTCCTATTTATTAAAAAAAAAAAAAAAAAAATGACAAAGGATGAACTGAAGCTCTGCCATCACGTAATGTCGCATACTGCTGTTTCTGATGTCATTTAAAAAAAAAAAAAAAAAAAAAAAAAAAAAAAACATAACAGTACCCATTTCAAGCGAGCCAATTTCTTCTGAGAAACATGATCAGCTGTTTCCCCCCCACATGCAAAGCAATTTGAAAGAAAAATTGGCTTCAGTCCCAGCGGAGAGTGTGTTATAAATCTTGACATGCTGATTTGTAACCTCACTTTGTCCTCCAAAAAGGAGAGAGAGAGAGAGAGAGAGAGAGAGAGAGAGAGAGAGAGAGGATCTTCCAAGGACTGAGTGAGAAGGTGAATTTCTCTGACATTCACAGTTCCCACAAGAATTTTTAGGAAAGTTCAGGGAACACAACCACATGGGGGTATCTGCACACCTCTGTGTCTCTATTTTCATTGTTAATTAGTTCTTAAATTATTGAATGTTACAAGTTACACAATTTAATGCCTTCAATGAGAGTAAAGGAGGCAGCATGTGTATAAATTATGAGATGTACATGAAGTACTTTTATGTTTTATAGTGAAAGAGCTCGAGTTTTTTCTCTCCTGACAGTTTTTCCATTTAATCCGATATGACTTGGATGCAGATTTTGTTGATCCTTCAGAGAGTGTTAGAATAAATGTGCGATGGGGAGTTATACGATATACAGTCTGGCGTTCTCATAAAGCATATTTTTCTGTAATGATGCCCAGAAAATTAATGAGGTTCAAAATAATACGTTCAACAAAAACCTGATTTGTCTGATTGGTGGTTAATGATTGTAGTGGGAAAATGGTGTTATTACAGCACTGAATAATATCACCATGTCTACATACAACGAGGATATAAATACAGAGAGTTAGTTTATTTACAACCACACACAGGAGCACATAATACATTACTGAGGGTAGAATAAGTCTAATTTGCCAGAGTACTATTGGCAGCATAAGCACACTCTGTTCAGAACACAGAAGACTTCAATCATTAAAAAAAAAAAATTAATGGGCATTGTGCATGTAAAGTGTTATGTAATCACACATCACCCCTGACACTTGGATTTGCATTCCATGTTTAAACTGTCACTGCTGTCACTTGTGTGTGGTTTTATTTAAAGAGCCGTTGTCACGTCACCATCTGGTTATCAGGCACAAATATTGAAGTAAGGTCTGAATTTGCATAAAATTTGTTGTCTGCAAGGAGGAAAGTTGATTTTGGGCCTCTTCTTTGCTGTAACATTGCTGGAGGCTGAGCTTACAGTTTTTAAAAACTAAAGCACTGTATGTACAGTGGGGCAAAAAAGTATTTAGTCAGCCACCGATTGTGCAAGTTCCCCCACTTAAAATGATGACAGAGGTCAGTAATTTGCACCAGAGGTACACTTCAACTGTGAGAGACAGAATGTGAAAAAAAAAATCCATGAATCCACATGGTAGGATTTGTAAAGAATTTATTCGTAAATTAGGGTGGAAAATAAGTATTTGGTCAATAACAAAAATACAACTCAATACTTTGTAACATAACCTTTGTTGGCAATAACAGAGGTCAAATGTTTACTATAGGTCTTTACCAGGTTTGCACACACAGTAGCTGGTATTTTGGCCCATTCCTCCATGCAGATCTTCTCGAGAGCAGTGATGTTTTGGGGCTGTCGCCGAGCAACACGGACTTTCAACTCCCGCCACAGATTTTCTATGGGGTTGAGGTCTGGAGACTGGCTAGGCCACTCCAGGACTTTCAAATGCTTCTTACGGAGCCACTCCTTTGTTGCCCGGGCGGTGTGTTTTGGATCCTTGTCATGTTGGAAGACCCAGCCTCGTTTCATCTTCAAAGTTCTCACTGATGGAAGGAGGTTTTGGCTCAAAATCTCACGATACATGGCCCCATTCATTCTGTCCTTAACACGGATCAGTTGTCCTGTCCCCTTGGCAGAAAAACAACCCCATAGCATGATGTTTCCACCCCCATGCTTCACAGTAGGTATGGTGTTCTTGGGATGCAACTCAGTATTCTTCTTCCTCCAAACACGACGAGTTGAGTTTATACCAAAAAGTTCTACTTTGGTTCCATCTGACCACATGACATTCTCCCAATCCTCTGCTGTATCATCCATGTGCTCTCTGGCAAACTTCAGACGGGCCTGGACATGCACTGGCTTCAGCAGCGGAACACGTCTGGCACTGCGGGATTTGATTCCCTGCCGTTGTAGTGTGTTACTGATGGTGACCTTTGTTACTTTGGTCCCAGCTCTCTGCAGGTCATTCACCAGGTCCCCCCGTGTGGTTCTGGGATCTTTGCTCACCGTTCTCATGATCATTTTGACCCCACGGGATGAGATCTTGCGTGGAGCCCCAGATCGTGGGAGATTATCAGTGGTCTTGTATGTCTTCCATTTTCTGATGATTGCTCCCACAGTTGATTTTTTCACACCAAGCTGCTTGCCTATTGTAGATTCACTCTTCCCAGTCTGGTGCAGGTCTACAATACTTTTCCTGGTGTCCTTCGAAAGCTCTTTGGTCTTGGCCATGGCGGAGTTTGGAGTCTGACTGTTTGAGGCTGTGGACAGGTGTCTTTTATACAGATGATGAGTTCAAACAGGTGCCATTCATACAGGTAACGAGTGGGGGACAGAAAAGCTTCTTACAGAAGACGTTACAGGTCTGTGAGAGCCAGAGATTTTCCATGTTTGAGGTGACCAAATACTTATTTTCCACCCTACACTGTAAAAAAAGTCAGTAAAATATACAGCAAAACACCGTCAAATTCCAACGGTAATGGAGCGTAAAACCAAAAACTTCCTTTTACTGTATTAAATAGATTGAATAACCGTTAATTGTGAGACTGGATAAAACTTTGTTTTTTACTGTAATAAAATGTTGAAATTATAAATATTTTCTGTGAAAACAAATAAATATGCATACATTTTACAATTACATATTGTAATGTTGAAAATGTCTGAAAAACTTAGATTTTACGGTATTATTTGAGTAAAACTACATCTTTTGGGGTTGTGCACATTGGAATTCACAGTATAAAGCTGTAGATTTTTAAGCAAACAAAAACATTCATTTTTACAGAAACAAGATGTTAAAAAATAGGGTCCACCGTAATAATACAACCAGTACATACCATTAAAAAAAAAGCAAATATCAGCAGTGAAAGACAATAAAACTGATAGTATTTTTTTATTTTAAAATTCAGATACTGATATACAGATTAAAAGTTAGGCCTGCAGTATATCATTGTTAACCTTCTGATAAAAAAATCAACAGCAAAAGAAGATGTTAAAAATAAAGTTTATGGTTGTGAATAAAATTGATTTCAATAATCTTTTTTAATTATTATTTTAAAACAACTTTATGTTGTTGTGTTTCACGCCATATTATCAGACCACCTTAAGTGGGTCGGCCTTAAATTTTGAATTTGTGTGATCGCTGTTGATTGGTAGCTAAACTGCTGGTAAACTGTGTACAGACGTTTTACGTTCGAATTGCAGAGAAAAAAAATCTGGTAGCAACATTGTGCAGTATGAGCGAACCATTTCACCAAAAAAAGGGGAAGCAAGGTAAGACGTGGCTGCAGCGGTCTGCAGACGTGACTTCTGATCAAATTCGAACCTCCTAAAGAAACAAAGAGCGACGTTACATTGCGGGATGACGTCACCTGAAAATGACCAATAGCGCGGCGCGCTGCTGAGCTGTGTGCCAACCGCTCTTTTTTTCATGCAGGAGACTCAAGTTGGCTTCGCTAACGGACACAGTTTTGAACTCGTATATTAGCGCCATTTATTGCTGCTTGGACCACAGCATCTTCGGAATTTGTAGACATCCTGGCAGCTTACAATTAGTTCGAGGTGAGGTGAGTACATGCAACTTCAAGTTATCTCTGTTATAAAAATCCACCAGCCCAGCGTTTATAGATAATTTTAGCAGTTCGTTTTTTATGAGTGAGGTTGTGAATTTAGTTAGCATTTGTGAGTTGAGTTAGCATTACTGTTGCGAGGGAAGCATTGCTCTGGATTACTTTCTGTATATGGCGTGCTTAATTCGCTAGGGAGGAATTACCAAAGTACATGGAGTTATGTTAACGTGTAATTTCTGTGGTAAGGTAGTTCAGTCATCAAGGGGCTACGTGCTTCATTGTAAACTGCATCGGAATGAGCCACGTTGTTTCTTTCGGTGTATTGAAGCAGGCTGCAAGCAGACATACACCAGGTATGGCGCGTTTAAGGCTCATTTTTACCGAAGACACTGCCCCCACCCATGTCACTGGTGTGGTGGTGGTTTCTTCGTTTACATGTGCAATGGCGATGTGTGAACGTCAGTGTCAGAACTCTAAAGAGTTAATAGCTCATCTGAAGAGCCATATTGTGGAAGGACACGTGGTCACTTGTCCAGTAAGAGGATGCACAAATACCTTTAGAGTTAAATCATCTTTTACTGCTCACATGTCACGTAAACACAGAGTTTTCAGACAGCAGCATTGGTGATTTATATAGAGTCTGCATGTCAATCATCATCTGTTCCAACCACATCAGATGACTTTGTACCCTTGATTTCCGAGCCTGCTGCACAGTCTATTACACATGAAGATAACATGGAAATGCCCCCTGAATTCTGTGATCTTTTTCTGAGAAACGTTTCACTATTCTACTTAAAATTGCAGGGTCAGTTTCTACTGCCTGCTTCAACCATACAGAACATTGTAGAGGAAATGCAGAACATGCATGAGTTGGGACAGACATACAGTTTGGGTAAACTTGCATCACTGTTAAAAGATGACACATCATTATCAGAGGAGGACATCAACAAAGTCTGTGAGTCTGTCAAAAGCTATGATCTTTTTTCTGCATGTCATACCGGGCCATTGAGGACAGTGCACTCCAGAGCTCAGATCTTTAAAAAAGCCTTCAACTATGCGGAACCAAAGAAAATATTTTTAGGGAGAGATGAAAACAGAAAAGATAGGTTTGCCTATTATGTGCCTTTAAGAGAGACTTTGAGATGTCTGCTAGAGTCTGATCTGTGGCAGAAATCAGAAGAGCCCTCTACTGAGCCTCCTGCTGATGTTCTGTGTGACATAAGTGATAGTAAGCTGTTTTAAATAAAATGATTTTTTTGGTCAAAACCCATTGACTTAATTGATTTCTATCCATTAACATCTTACATGAAGTATGGGTACCAAATGGTTCCACTGAAACACAGTGTGCTGTCACAATAATGGTGCTCTTAGTTTGGTACTTACGAAACACTGTATAAAAGTGTAGTATCAAGCAAGATCAGCTTCATATTTTAAGACCAAAGGTACCACTTGGTGTAAATTGACCTTTATTCACATTCTTTTATCAGACATCTTGGAAATGGGGGGCAGCATAAGGAGTTCCATTACTAAGGTGCTGCCGGACCTGTCTGCCTCAATCCTTGAAATTGTACTGGAGGCACTACAATCATTAGGAGTGGAGACATCTGAGAAACAAACCAGTAAGTATTATGATTTCATTGCACAATAGCCATGAAGGACTTTCTGTTTTTTCTATTATGCTTTGGCCAAGGTCCAAAAAGTACAATTAATCTATTGTTTGTGATATTGTTTTACAGCACCAAATATGGAAATTTCAAGCCAGGCCAGCATATCATCTCCATCTGTTTTAAGGTTTAAGGGTGGTGGCACAGCTAAGACCCAAGAGTCTCTTTCAAGGTTAGTAAAGTAAACAGATTCAAGAAGATATTTTACACATTTCTTTGTCGTCTGTCTCTAAATCTTATTTTGTCTTTATTATGATTAAAAAGGTTTGTTTTGTTCCTGCCCTTTTCAGACACTGAATTTGAGCAGAAACCATAAGGATACTCAAAGGACCTGTGACTCTCAGGAAATGGTGAGATTTCAGGTCATAATCTTTTTTTTTTTCCATTAAATTAATTTTCCTTTTTCCCTTTACAATATTGCTGTTTTGTTTTTGTAAACAGCATCAAATGAGAGAGACAGATGAAACAGTTTCAAGACAATGGCAGGAAAAAAATGCTGAAGATTGAAACAAACCTTGGCTGGAAATATTTGGTATGTGTTTTACCGTAAATCAAATTGTTGAAAAACATTCAGCTACACTGTAACACAGGGAAACTTGATTTGCACTTATTTTGTTACTTTAATTTCTTGTCTCATTATTTTTGTCAGTTATTATTGTTTATGGTGTATGCCCTTCTTGTTTTCCTTCTGAATGCAGAAGGTATCTAGCCAGTCCACAATGAAAGCTTCGTTGCACCCAATGAGTCTTCTGGCAGAAATGATGGCGGCTGTATTCTTTGGTTTCCCTAAACATCACACCCTGCCTGTTTATACGAGGCTCTTCAATTAAGTCTGCACCCAAAGATTCAATAAGAGGTAAGCAGTGGTATTATTCAAGTTTTGCTAAAGAAAGATGGACAGGAGACACTAATCTTAATCAGCCGAGCTCAGGTTCATGTCCAGGTGAGCAGTTTCATACGCTATAAAATGTAGATTGAATGATAGGTCTCATCACCATGCATTCAGCCATTAACTTCAAGTTCTATGATAAATCAATACGAAACTTAAATACGTTTTCCAACAAATTATGATTGTGATTAGGGCTGCGTTGTCTATGTATAACTTTTACATAAGTAGATTTAAAGTATAACTATTGCCAAAACGCAACCTGGGCTGTTTTTTTTTTTTTTTTTACTGTATCGATTTTGATGTGCTCAAATTTATGCCCCGGCCCCCTAGTATTCCCATTCACTGGCTATTGACCACAAAACAAAATCACGGTCAATCTCAAAAACGGCTTGTTTGTCGTAATTATGCTTTTAGATATATGTTTGTCTCGTTTACAGTAAAAAAAAAAAAAACTGAAAAAAACAGCCCAGGTTGCATTTTGACAATAGCTATCCTTTAAGAACTGTATATTTTACACTTAAGAAATCATTTATCATTAGATCTGGTTTTGGCAGCACGTTTTGTTCATTTCTGTGCATTTTGCTCAAGCACTGATCAAACTTTGTCCATTTTTTTTGCTGCAGAGGGGATCCTGCCAGTCCAAAGTGAACTCCTGATGGACATTGAAGTACTCCTGCAGAGCTTGTATCTTCAACACCATGCGCATTAGAAACTCCACCGAGTCCTTTCCTTCACCAAGGCAGGACCCAGTGACTCATTACTGTTGATAGGTCAGGGGCAGGTAATATTTTGTTTCATGTTTATTCATTCCTCCATGGATTACCAGCCATATATATGGACACATGCTGTATTCTCAAGATCTATGCTGTTTTGTAGGAATAGAGAAAATATGTTTAGTCTGTTTTCAAATGGTATGTCAAATTTTCTCATTGTTTATCAGTAATATTCTCTACCTTGGTTGTATATGAGCATCTTTAGATTTTTCTATATTTAGCGGTTGCAAATGTAAAATGTACGGTAAACCATTTATGTTCCTCATATTGTACTGTATTTTTAGCGGTAAAATACCGGCAGCTGTGGTTGCCAGGAATTTACCGTAAAATGTATCTGGTCAAAATAAAATGCTGTAATTTGTTATACAATTTCACTGTGTTTTTTACTGTCAAAGGTTTTAATAAGGTTTAACATATTTCTGTTATTTTTACAGTTATTTACAATAATAGGGTCTATCCTATTACTGTTAAATTAACAACAAATTACTGTAAATATTATTATATTATTACTTTTTTTTTACTGCAAATATCCGTAAAAAGCTATGGAAAGTTGCATTTTTTACATTAAATTGCTGTATAATTGACAAATATATTTGGTTTTTTCTATCATGATTTTGGTAAAATAATACGTTGTCTACCTTAAAAATTAGGGTTACAAAACCAGTATACCGTATTGTCTTTTACAGATTCCACATTTTTTACACGGTATATTCCTGGCAACCACAGCTGCCGGTATTTTACCGTAAATTTGACAGATTTTTTTTTACAGTGTAATTTACGAATAAATTCTTTACAAATCCTACCATGTGAATTCATGGATTTTTTTTTCACATTCTGTCTCTCACAGTTGAAGTGTACCTCTGGTGCAAATTACTGACCTCTGTCATCATTTTAAGTGGGGGAACTTGCACAATCGGTGGCTGACTAAATACTTTTTTGCCCCACTGTAAATGTCTCGAGCCAACTTCCAAGGAGTCAGACTTTAATGTGGTCATAAGTAATAGGATTTCTGAGGGTTCGAAGTTTTTCTTTGGACATTGGTCACTTTATCACTTATTTCAGTCCAGTTCTCATATCTGACCATTTTTTGAACCACTCAACACTGTTCTATGGATCATTGAAGTGTAATGGGCACTTAACTCAGAGAACTGGTGTTGTGTCTACACATAATAGACAACTATCTTTAGGCACTTGTAATTAGCAACCTATCATAAAAACACAATTTGTTTCAATTGCTTTAGTTAAATCTAGCAAAAAAAAAAAAAAAAAAATACATACAGTTTGATGGGCATAAATTTTTTTTGTCTGAGGCTAAGATAATGATTAAAGAACTGGATTGAAAATCAGTAACAACAAGTCTTACGTTTTTGTGTAGGCAGGAGTTCAGGAGGTGATTGTCTATAGCTATCTATAAAACATGGTGGATGCTCTCATGGCTTGAACTGCATTTCAGCCAGTGATGTTGGTGATTTTGTCAAAAGTGATGAAATAATGACGGCATCAGATTTTGATCCAATATGCAATAACATCTGTCTGATTGGCAAATGCTCAATTTTTCAGCATGACAATAGTCACAAACAGACTGCCAATGCCGTAAAAGCATACCTCGATAGAAAAACACTGTCATTCATGGATATTATTATTATTATTATTATTATTATTATTATTATTATTATTATTATTATTACATACGGATCTTTTGGTGGAGCTTTTACATTTGAATGAGCATAAATAAATAAATAAATAAATAAATAAATAAATAAAAGAAAAAACATGGGGTATCAATCGTAAAGTTGACTTTCTGTTTGATTATCATTCGGTGCTGTGTCTTGCTAATGTTGCCCTTATCAGAGCATTTTAAGGCTGAGTAAACTAACTGTGAAATAAGAATCGTTGTTTGAAGCGTTTAGCTGCCCCCTCGGGGCTCATTAGAATTGACGGGTGAGTGGGTGCTGCTGGGTGTAATGTTCCTTTAAAGAGCGCTGCCCCCCGCAGCGTCGTCATTGCGCAGAGCAGTTTGAACCAAAAAGCGGAGTGACCTTCCTCCGCTCTCAGTCTGAGAGGGGCAGCACTGAAGCAATAAGCCGGTCACAGCTCCCGCGGTCCCCCCGCTTTAGCTTCAGAAATGAACAACAACTTAGTCGGAGATGAAGTCGGGTAAGATCGGTTTAACAGAGCCGTGCACGGCATCCATGCGGAACCGTGAATCTGTTTGTGACTTTCTGTTAGAGCGCTGTGTTGTCAAGCTGTCAGTTGACAGCTAACGTTAGCTAGCAGGCTAAGCTAGCCTGAGTAACTTAGCGAAGTCGCTAGCCTGAGGAAAGGCGGCCAAAAAAGTGAAAGTAGTCTTCAGAGTAGCTCAGCCTTTGGTGCCACAGCTCATGGAGAAATTTACCATGTTTGTGTGAAGTGCTACCACTTGTCAGACGAGTACACGGAATTGTAGTTAGTTATTTCTGTGTTGTTTTCGGTTAGCTCCAAGCAACTGAGCTAGTTGAGCTAACGCTTGCCAGCGAAGCGAAAGTCTCCGTTCCTGACTTCGTCGGTGCGAGGACATTTAGCGGGCACTGCTGGAGGATGGAGCATCCTCGTGTGTAGCCAGTCTTCACTTTTCCCACGGTCGTTACAATTGTCATTTGTGTGTTTCAGCAGTGATCCGAGGCACACATTAACGAACTCGCTAGCGCATTTGACAGAAGTACCGTTTGAACTGCCGCTAAACTTCCAGTTATGCAGGCATCATCCGAGTTCACTGGTCCGCATGCGGAGAGCCGAGCAACCGCTCGTTGCTCCGCTCATAGATGGAAATACGGATCTCAGCGTTGAAAGGTGATAGACACGGGCTGTCGTGGTTTCGGAACTCAGTTTGTGTTAGCCTGCTAGACGCCAGGGCTCTGTCCCGGGTAACTTACGTGGCAGGAGGTTTATAAAAAGCCCTTTATTGTCGAGGCCATTGCCTTGAATGTTAGAAGACCAAAGTGACATCCATAGCAAGGACTAGACCTCAACATGAGTCACACTAAACACGGACATTTTAACTGTAGCTGTACTGTGGATATAACCAGATGCTGCATTGGTAGCAGGCTTGCCTGATGTTGTGTAATAGCTGTGTTCCTGGCTGTTTAATCAGCTGTGCTTTCAGCCTGTGCAGGAGAGCTTTCATTTTTTTTAAATCATGCCTTTCATATGTGACTCTGTCCTGACGATTTCCAGATTATCATTTAGTCTGGCTCAAAGTGATGATCAGTGCTCACTTAATGGTCACATCTCCTTTCAGGAAACTTTTTGTGGGTGGATTGGACTGGAGTACCACACAAGGTATGTCACACGGTTTCACCCATGAAGGCTTATTTATATAATTCAACCCTTTCTGCATTGCACTGTTCACGCTGCCTGGTTGTATATCAGAAATTAGTTGTGAATGTAGCATATAGATCAGGTCAGGTCAAGTCAGTAGCAATACAGAGATGATTTCCAGAGATAATAATGAAATAAAGTCTTGCTTTAATATCAGTATTATGATGATATACTGACAGTGACTAATGGGGCTTGCATTTAATTGATAACCTGTCACTGAGTCATGTGAAGACCTGTAGAGAAGTAGTTTCTCTTGAGGTTTCAGTAAATTTATCCTTATGATTGCTAAGAGCATGTAGTTAATATTAATTACACATTTTTGACCCTTTAATGTCAAACCCTTCAAAACTCAATATCATGTAATTTTTATCTAATGAGCACCTGAAAGCGAGGTTTTGTAAAACATAACCTGCCAAGGTGGAATTGCTCATTCCTGTTTGTTATTATGAGCACTGTTTTGTTGTGTACCAAAGCATGTGTATCATTTTAATTAGTCCTTAGCCTTGAGTATCTAGAAGCAGACTATGTAACACTCACAGTAACCGTAATTACAGATAATAACAAGTTTTGCATGATATTATTGGTGTAGTGACTTTGTAATATGCATAGACTTGACAGCATACTAGGAACGTATAGTTAGTAGCAGCATTTATTAGATATTAAATCATGTCATTGAAATCTCCGTGGTCATTAATGTGCTTTGTCTGTTATAAAGAACAGGAATATAAAAAGTAGGCATAGTAACGCCTCACGCTTTACTATGATTTCATTCAAACTGTCATTTATGAGCCTTTAATTTTCATATTTCCAAGCAGATAGTGTAAGTGTCCCTGATGGTTTGCTTGTAGCAAGTGTCTCTCGGTATTATTGAATTTTTTGATATGCTGTAGTGACTTTTGATGTGCTTTTCACATCGCAATATAACTGATATATCCACGTGTGTATATATATATGAACGTCTCTGTTGGGTGTGTGTTTACACTGTCCTCTCATTCAGTCCGAGCCGGAGATTGTCTTGCTTGTTGAAAGCCCTGCACTGTCTCATGCTAGATTGGCCATTGTGTAACATTGCACGGGTGCTTGTCTGTGCTACCAGCACTGAACCACAGGGCTACGTAACTCTGAGCTTGTTTCTACGGTGATGCCTCAGGGCTTCTCAGCAATGAGAAAAAGCAATTACGGTAATGCTCTCCAATGTGACTCCTCATTTGTTCAAACTTGCACGCCTTGCTTGTCCTGCCTCCGTGGGCGTGTGCGGGCCTTACATTTGTTGGTTGTATATTTAGTGCAATGCAAGATGACAGTGGGTCAATGCTTCATTTGCTCTTGAGGAGTTTTAGTGTGTCACTTACTGTAACATTATGTTTTCGCATGGATAGCACAATACCAGATATTCTTCCATAACAATAAAGGTTCCTTAATACCTTTTGGTGTTGCCAGTATAATCCACAGAAAAATAATTTTTTCTCTCAGGTTTTGGTCCAAGTTGGAGTGTCACAGATATTTTTATGGTGTCCTTCAGCATAAAGAAGTCATCTAGTATTTAAACAATGACTGCACTTCCTTCTCTTCATGAGGAAAATTGCTGTGGCTCAATGCTTTTGCTTTGTTATCTTCTCTTCTCTTCTCAGAGACACTGAGAAACTACTTCTCACAGTATGGGGAAGTAGTAGATTGTGTCATCATGAAGGACAAAACTACAAATCAGTCGCGAGGCTTCGGCTTTGTTAAGTTCAAAGACCCCAATTGTGTACGGACAGTGCTGGAGACAAAGCCACATAATCTCGATGGAAGAAATGTAAGTATTTTAACAACAGAAGAGCAGATGGTTGAATCAAACGCAGTAATCTGCCGGCGCTTTCTGTGAGAAAACTGAGAAAAAAACCTTCATATTGTATTTCATCATCCACCAGTTAGAAGTTATTTAAGGGAGAGGAAAGGTTTTCTTTAGGCCATACATGCCTGGAACCATTAGTACAGATGATGCACTTTGGAAAGACTGACATTAGTTTGCCCGACCAGATTTACCTGTTTAAATGAGTGAAATTGAAATAGGGATGGGTTTCTCCCACGTGCATCAAATCAGTTTCATTCACGTGAGATTTTTCTTGGTTTGCTGTGCTGATAGAAACAGTGCGGGGGGTGAGGAACATTTGAAGGTGCCTTTATTTTAGGCTAATGGAAAACTCTCTCTGTTGTTAGATTGACCCGAAGCCATGTACTCCCAGAGGAATGCAGCCTGAAAAGTCTCGAACCAAGGAGGGCTGGGTAAGAGGAATCTGATTTCTTCTGGGGATGCTAGGCTAGCTGTTTCTACTGGAATAAACCTGGAATAGACCCCAGCCTCTCCGTCCCCTCCTCTTCTGGAGGTTAGGCTATAGCTTGTTTTAATGAGGCGACCTTGAGCTTTTAAGTGTAAATTATATATATTTTTTCTTTAAAGTATAATAATTTTCTTTTTTCCCCCCATCGTGACAAAAACACAGCCTTTATTACTTTGAGGTCTGGATAACTCACAGAAACATTAAACAATCTGTGACTTCTGTCAGCTTCGATCTCTTACTACAGGGACTGCAGCAATATCAGCCACTCTCTGGTACAGCTTCCACTTATTTGAAATTGAAGTATAGAATTGTGACATTTTAAAATGTTCCTGTATAACGACACTAAATTAAAATACAGCTGCATGATTGCATTAACTTTTTTTTTCTAGCCGTCTTATCTGAAATGTGATGTTCTTGTAATTGCCCTCACACATCGAGGTATTATTAAGGAGGGTTTGAACATGAGTTGGCTAATGTGGTGCATCGCTCTCAGCAACAAATTTTCTGAAAGGCAGAAATCTCCGCTCTTGCTCGGATAATTTGTGGGTCGATCAACGATGCTTATCAAACCCCTGCAGACCTATTATAGCCATTTTGTCCCTTTTGGCAGCGGGGACTTTAGTTTTGCTGTCAATATAACGTTTTCATAAGTTGCTTATTTGGCTGTAAGCAGACTGTATGTCAGAAGCTTTTAGAAATGCGGCTCTTTGCTTGCTGCTGCTGCTGGAGCCCCTTTCACTGGCTTTAAGTCATGCAGCTGGTACTGAATGTTTTACTAAGTAAACACAAGATGTAATTGTTAGAAATCATTGTTGTAAACAGCCTCTAGCCCTTACGGCATGAGTGCAGTGTACAGCAACGGCGAAACGTTTAGTGGTTGAGAATAAGTGGAAGAAGCCGTGTTCTCTGATCTGTGGAGACTAGTCTTTGCATTGACATGACATGTTAAGAATTATACCCCAGGGCAAGAGGAGAACCTAATTTCTTCTGCACTGTCTGAATAGATGATGGCTAACTGGCCCCTTCCCAGAGTGATCCTGTAAGAGACATTGAAATCCATACACTCCCTGTTTTTTTTCAGAAGGGCAGCAAAGCTGATAGCAATAAATCAAAGAAGATATTTGTAGGTGGAATCCCCCATAACTGCGGCGAGCCTGAACTCAGGGACTATTTCAATAGATTCGGAGTGGTGAGTATTGCCAAGTGCATAATACAAGTCAGTTCATTATTGTCATTAAGAGTGCTTGAATGGATGTGACATTGAACAGGGTCAGTACTACAGCATAAAAATATATGGGGCGAGATGCGATAGGACGATTCATTATTTTTCCAAACTGAGCAAGAGTATTTAACTGGAATAAGAACGGACCCTTACCAGATTTCTAAAGCTGAGCCACTGTTTCCCTTTGTCCCATTCAAGGTCACAGAGGTGGTAATGATCTATGATGCGGAGAAGCAGAGGCCCCGAGGTAAAAGCTGATCCTGTCCTTTCCCTCCCCTCTCCATACCTTACCATATTAAATCTAATGACAAACTATTCTGCCCCCCCCCCCCCCCCCCCCCCCCCCCAAAAAAAAAAAAAAAAAAAATCCCATTCAGCCCCAGCGATCTCGTTTAGTTAATGCACTGGAACGGGAATTTTGTTCATGGTAAATACAAGCATTAACTGGAACCCATACTAGGTTACTACAGTCAATATCAACCAGTTTTTATTATTGCTGTGGAAAAAAACACTGCCCGCTGAGGCTGCATTAAATTCCTCAAGATAAATGAAGGCAATAATTGTGCATTCGTATATGTATTTTTATAACATAATAACGCAAAACTTTAGCTCAACCTGTGTTGTACATTATCACAGTGGGAATATGTGAATTTTGCATAGGTTGTCTAGCAAACTGGTGTCATAAGAGCAAATTAACTGGCTATCATGAGCGTAACTAGTTCATTAGCATTTAGTGTAAGTGATGGCTTCACTTTTTCAAGTATGTAAACAATAGTTGGGTAAAATGAAGAAGTAAAATTAGGAAACTACTTTTTGGTGTAATTTTTCCTCTTGCTCGTATTCACTTCACTTTCAGTGTGAGAGATGGAAGCAAAGTCCACAGTCCTTGTTTATTTGGAGCTAACTTGAGTCTAAAAAAGTCAAACAAAGTTGGTATCTTTCAAAATCTGACACTGCAGTGACCTTTAAACTGGAACCGCTTAAGCAGAGATCTCTTCATAGTGAGTGTAACTAGGAGGACTAAAGACACTTAAGAACTGCTGAATATTTCAGTTTTTAAAAAAGAAAAACAAATACACCTTAAAACAAATATTGACACTAGATTTTTACGTATCAAACGTTTTGTTTGTTTTGTGGCTGTCGCTGTCCATAACCAATCAAATGTAACGTGATATTTAATTACCAGTTAACCTCCCCAGCATTATTTGGCCTTCAAAATGACATTGAAAAAATATGTTGTGCAGTTTTAATACAGCTTAGTCAAAATATTCCATTCCTAGTGCATTTTGTCATTTTCTTTACAAATAGCTGAAATAAAAGGTATAAAAACATATTCTTAAAAAAAGAAGAAGAAAACAACGCATACTAAGGATGCAAATTTGTCTTGAAAACCACAATTAATCACCATGAAGTAAAATGACTTATTTTATCTTTTTTATTTACTAAAACTGTTTCCACTAGTTATTAAAAATGATCTCGGAAACAAGCTAAGACTAACTAACTGAAAAAGAGACATTTTGCAGGAAAAATAGGTGCTCAAAAAAACACAGTACTTAATCACACTGTGCAACTGGCGTATTGAGAACACTTTGAGCGTGTGAAGGGGGGGTTTGTCCTTCAAAGAGGCTGGTTGCAGCCTGTTGTCTGGAGAACAATGGAATCATTTTAAACCCTTTTATTTCCCTTGGACTCCTCAAAACTTTCAGAGACCTAATTTTGAACTTCAGAAAGGACCTTTTATGTTTACCCACTTAAGTCATAAATGTATCATGAGTGTGTGACATGTGTCGACACTTTTAGCACGGATGGCCTCGCTGGGAATCAGACCCGTGCCACCGGACGCGATGGTGTCAGGCCCTGCCCACCGAGTTACAGTCACAGCTGCTTCATCTGCATTTGTCCTACATAGAAACGATGAAGCGGTCACTGATCCACAACACGCACCCCGCCTCTCCCTTCAGAACCCACTCTCTGTTCACTCTCTGTTGGGGAAAAACCCAGAATAGTTTGCCATTGGATTTTAACATGATCTATTGCACAAGTAACAACCATTACATAATCTTTAATAGTGTAAACCTTCTTTTACTAAAACCGTTAGATGCTGATCATTGGAATAAGTTTTCTTTACCTTTATTTAGAAGTAACTGATACTTGTATCTTAAATGGCATAGTATGTGTTTTCCCATACGTAGAAAGTTAAGTATTTTTGTAAGTAAGCCCTTTCTATTTTTTCTTTCTTCTGTCCCCCTTCTTCTTGTGAATGGTTTGAATGTGATTAACGGTGTCTCTTAAGATTTGTCTTTTCTCCTTTAGGTTACTGTGTATTGATGGGTAGCACAGAGGTACAGGCCAAACGTAAATGCAGCCAATTTATTTTATTTTATCCGTTTGTTTTATTTTTTTTCTTTTTAACTTGGTAAAAAATGAGGTGTACACAAAGCTGCATCTATGCTTGCCTGGACTTGACTGATGATTTCACTCTATTAAGCTTAAGAGCAATTTAAGGAAAGTCCTGTCGCAACAGTGTCTCACGGTTGTGATCACATGATGCTGCAGCATAATTATTATAAATAATAACCTTTTTCCCTACATATAATGAATTTTAGATGTAAAGATTTATATATATATAAGATGTAACACAGACTCTGTGTGGACCAATCTTGCTTAATTGTGACCCCAAAAGGTCAATATTGCCTTGGGAAAAAAGTCTCACTAATTACAACTTCAGTAATAATTTATCATTAAATATTTTCAATAATACAAATTTGTAATATAAAGTTTACTCTGATAAAAAATACTTGATTTCAGTAAATTTGTGTCATTTCTGCATTAAAAATACTTAAACTGTCACTTGAATATAACAAATCTTGGTAATTAGTAAGCCAATAATTTGAAAATGTCAAATTATGTTCTAGTTCTCCATCCAGATGGTCTGTAGTTTGTTAGCTGATATTTTAGGCTGGGTAAAATCCTTACCAATGACACCATATGTCAAAATCTTTAATGGGCCAACTTGGTTTTACATTTAGGTTGGGGAACGGGTCATCGACAGATGTTAATAATAGCAGTAGATCACGAGTCTTGGGAATGTTTGGCAGGGTACTAGAGGTCTCTGAAAATCTCAGTTGTCTTGTAGGACATTTAATTGGATTCAGGTTAGGTCCCCAAGTAGAGATGCACACCCAACCCAATTCTGCCACAGCGGAAAGTTAATCAGATTGAAAGTAGATCACTGCAGCACGCAGCAGCTTGTTGGCTCTGCAGGGTTTTGCCTCAGATCATCAGATGAAATAATTTCCCGAACAGCCGGCGTGGTCAAAAAGTTGTCGAACTTGTTGATGCACTTTGTGTATTCCCTTGATGAAACAAAACACACCCTGCTCATCAGTGCGGACGATCAGTTGTGGCCTATATCTTTGTGTTACCGTTGTGAGCAATATTTTAATTGTCCATTTTAGGCTTATCCTGGCTGACTCAAAAGTAAAATACTGAATTTGGGAAAGCTTGGAGAAAGCTTTAGGCATTCTACAGTTTGTGTTTCTCCATATTTTTTGTGATGCATTAACAATGGCTGTTGCGAGTGTGTGCTCCACAGCAATATACCACGGGACAGATCAAGGTGGGGTTTGGATGAAACAGCATGAAGTAATTAATTGTAATATTGGCTCAATTGGAATTCATCAGCTACACGTTTGACCTTTTTATGTGACATTTCACTTTAAATCAAACCTGTCACCCTTCATGTTTAACATTTAAGCACTCCATTATTAATCTTCACCAAAAGTTTCTCTGCACAGTAAAGTTTCCTTTAATTCCCCAGGCGTTAGTCTTGGATTTGTATTGTCTGCGACGTCATCCGAACCCCAGGAGCCTCTTGCTCAGTCTTGACGGATCCTCACTCTGCTGAAGCCCAATACTGTTCTTCATCTTGTGTTGTCACAACCCCCCTGCTACCTTGATTCACTCTTGGTCGTTGGCTAGGTTTTGGATTTATTACTTTCGAGGCCGAACAATCAGTGGACCAGGCTGTCAACATGCATTTTCACGACATCATGGGCAAAAAAGTGTGTAGTTGTAGTTTTATTTTACCCTTAAGATCAAACTGAGGCTTGGGCGACAGAGCAGGAACTGTACTGTGATGCTGCTTTATTGCTCAGAGCTAATTTTCTAGTGGCTTCCTATTTGTGAACGCAGCATCATACGGCTCAAAATTAAGTGTCTAATATCTTAAATTGATGTACGTAATATTTTTTTCATCACATTACATGCCTATCTCCCACTTATGCTTTCATAGTTTCTAAAAGCCCTCATCCTTCTCTTGCTGCTATTACAGTTTAAATTGTCGCCCAAGGCTTTGTTTAAACTGACCACTCCTTTAGGATGTCTAAACAAGTTAAATTGTATTCTACGAATTTCAATTACAGTAATTTTCTGGCTCTTGATGTGCTAAAATGGAAACCAAATGAATGAAATGCAAGGCTTTAAATCCAGCAGTCTTCTTGAGATTTTAACTCACCTAAAGGATTGGTCGAGTCACTTCTATTTTTGTTTCTTTGTTTCTTTTTTTCTTTGTTGTTTTCTTTTCTAATGTTTTGTTGGCAGGTCACTTACACGTCAACATGTTTTATTTTCTTTGTTTTTCTTTTTGAAAAGTTAAAGAAAAGCTCAACTCAGTGACCTCAGTTGAAGAATCTCCATACTGTGTCTGTCAATTCTTTAAATCTACCAAATGAAAGTCTGCCACTTCACAGTGTTTGCTTTAACTCGGCGCGTGAAGCAGATGGATGAGGTTTAGTGTACAGAGTCAGTTCAGATAGTGTCAGGTAGGCCGTCCGTCCGGTAAAGTAACAGTAAGTCTACTGTGTTGTAATATTTAAGCACAGCTCTTAACCCGCTGCCACACCTCTGATTGTACCATTGTACGGACAATCCAGCTGACACCTCACCTGAGTTACAACCAAACAAAAAGACATTGACTTGGGTTAAAATGGGACTTTATCCGCTCCCTAGGAAAACCACCCCGGAGAGGCAGTAAATGAAGACAGCCTCCTCCTTGCCCTCCATGCAAATAGTAATGAGTTGTGGGCATGAGAAAATGATCGCAGTACAGTTACATCCACTTATGCATATCCTGTTACTGCACATGTGGTTTTAGTGTTTCAAGGTCAGTCCATAGTAGCTGACACGTTGAAGATCTTTCGTAACGTATGTTAAAATGATTTTGGAGAGACACACCTCTCTGTGTCTCCCTTCTTAGATGTTTTTCTCTGTCAAACTTGACTTGGAATAAGTACTCGAGGGAGAACGAACAGTGACAAGATGGCTGTAAAACGAACCGATCGCCACTCTGAATTGGATGTGACATTCAATAAAGACCTCAACTGGAGTCCTCAGTCCAAACCACAAATTAAATGATATTATTAACTACCAGTTAAATTTCTCCAGAAAATACCTAAGGCCAGGAAATTTGAAAGCTTCCCTGAAATGGATTTTATTATTTGCCAATTTAGAACGGCAACAGATTTTCATTCAGATGTCACTGATTATTACATGAAAAAGATGAGCTGAATCCAATTTTGCCAGCCCGACCTGTATACTCTCTGCTGGTACCCGCTCCCCTTGACTTTGCCCTCATTTCTTGTAGGATTGGGGGCTCAACTTAATCCATTGTTCTTGACTTGACATTACCTTACGCTGGGACTTGAGGGAGGCTGGGAGATATGAGTTACAAAATTAGAAATTGGAGCACATCAAACTGTGGAACAAATCCCAATTCTGCTGTTGGGGACTGTACAGAAGTCACGGTATCCATCACTCGTAGCTGAGATGCCCAAGGGAGAAAGTGCTCAGGTAACCGGCGGCGAGGCCACTCCCGGAAACATGTGCATGTAATTAGGTCGACAGAGAAGGAAGAGGGGAGGCTGGGGAAGGTGGTAACACCTTAAAGCAGGGAGGAATTTGCAATTCGTTTTCCTCCCGCAAGGTGACCCCAATAACTCAACCTCTCAGTCTATTTATGGTTGGCTCCCCCTTAGTCTCAGCCTGTTTCTTTGCTCTGGTTAAGTGCTGGCAGCTTTGCCTAGTTATAGACAGCGAAGTTTTGTTATTGGGTCAACACATTCATACTTGACTCAAGGTCACCCAATTTTTTTTATATATATTTATATATAATTAAAATTAAATCAAATGTGGCATTTAATTAACATCGTCTTTATCAAAAATGAAGAAACAACTTGTCAAATTTATGGACAATTGTTGGGATCCAGTTTGAAAACTGTTTTCTCACTTTTGACACAGTATGAAGATTCAGATTTAGATTGAATAAAAAAAAAAAGACTGTTCATTTGTAGTTTCTGCATGTTTACCTTATATTCTGTTAGAGCTGAGATACCGATCTACATCCATTCCCCCTTAAAACTTATACCAAAACAAAATACAAATGAAATTCTCTGTAAGCGTTAGCTGGAGAAAGGTAAGTCATGACCTTCCATTAGATGTCTTTATCTTTTATATAGGGTAGTTAATGACAAAGAAAAAGACAGACATCTATGTTTCTCAGGTACCTTTCAGATCTTGGATCATTGATTGGCTCTTTGATTTTCTTTTTTTCTTTTTTTTTCCTGGCCAGTGAAATTCCCGATTAACACAGAGTACCTGAGACACATAGCCATACAGCCCTTCTGGCTACACAGTAATATTAATTTATATATAGCTGGCCCACATAAATTAAATAAACATAAAGTAAAATATTTCAAACTGGCCCAAATTGCTGAGATTAAGTATCAGAGCTAGGACAGGTCTGTCTAGGTGAGGGGCTTCATGGACTTTTTACTGGTGTTGCCAAATGTGCCCTCCTTGTCCTTTGTCCAGGTGGAAGTAAAGAAGGCCGAACCTCGTGACAGCAAAGCTCCTGGCCAGCTTGGCCCTGGCCAGTGGGCGCCCAGGGGCATCTTGAGTGCAGCTAATGGTTGGACAGCACAGCCTGCTCAGGGCTGGCAACAGCCTTATGGGCCACAGGGTGAGTGGGAACAAGTCCCAGAGCAGAGCAAGAGAAGCTCACTGTTCAGAGGAAAATCCAATGTTTAATCCTCTGCTTAAACATTAGGTTTGTATGTATGTGTGACAGTTTGAATACTTAACTGTTATGTGAACATTTTATGTTTTCAGTCTAATCTTTTTTTTTTTTTCCTTCTCCTTCCTAAAGGAGTGTGGGTGTCAACTACCGGCCAGCCCATAGGTAGGTGTTAGTCCTCCACTTGACAACACAAAAACTGTCTTCTTTTTGTTATTTTTGTGGCTTTCTTGCATGTTGTGTAACTGTTAGACTGCAGATACATGTGTTTTTGCCATGTGATCATGTGCTTATCTCAAAACGCTTGTGTGACAGCACAGGGCTCGCACACGGTGTGGCCCATGGACCGATGACAGTTAACAGTACATGTTATCACTGATTCATTAAGGCTGAGGCTGCTGATAATTTGCTGCTCGAGACAGATGGCAGCATTGAATGGATTCCGGGCCTCCCTCTGCTATTGGTCAGGCTCGGCTTCATATCACCACCTCCGGGTCAACCTGCAGCGCTCGCTGCAGTGTCGACTCTGTGCTCGCTCGCAAGATCCTTCAGTTTCAGATAGTCGTCTGCTTCAGTCTTTAAACAACTTCTCTGTGCACACTTTTAATCAGAGAATCTGTTTGATGCAGTTCATATGTATCCTATTATTGTCAACTGTGCTCAAGTCTCATTAGTCTTTGTTATTCTGTGTTGGGGTAGGCGGGTATGGACCTCCGTTGCCAACAGGCCGGGGAACCCCCGCCCAGCCTCCGTCGCCTTTCAACGCATTCCTGGTCACGACCCCGGCAGGTGGCTTTGCTGCACCTCAGGGCTACCCTCAGCAGGGCTACAGCACCGCACCTCAGTTTGGTCAGTCGTACTAACTCAGTCACATTTTACTACTGTTGATTGGTAATGCTGTGTATATAAATAAGTTAATAGTTTGGAGGCCAGTAGACGGTGACTTTTATTTATTTTTAAAGCATTTGAAAAAAACATGTTTAGTGCAGCGTCACTGAAGAAAAGAGAAGAAAATTTGAAACAATGATTTAAGTCATTTTTGTAACAATCACAGTTTATATTTATGAAAGACATGTATTGGCCACACAGAGCTTTGGTTCTTATACCCCTTATGTGGTCTAGGTTTAGACTGTTAGACAGTGATATTAGGTGAATAAATGGTAGTTAGTGCCTTGACTAGAAGTGTTTTTTGTGAGGTGGTAATGGTGTCAGAAATCATCCACTTTTTTTCTCCTTTTTTGCACACAAATGGTATAAAATGCTAAAGCAACGCTAGAAAACGTTCTTTGGGGTGAAAAACAAATACAAATCATGATATGTCTTTCCAACAGGTTACAGTTTCGGCACACCACAAGCAGACCAGTATGCTCCACAGGTTCCTCCTCCACCCACGACTCCAGGAACTGCACCGCTGGGCTTTGCACCAGCCACCACACCGACTCAGGATTTGAGCAAAGCTCCCACCGGGCAGCCTGACTTCACTTATAGCCAGTATGGTAAGACGGGCTTTGTGCATAAAGAATGCCGCCTCTTTTCTCTCCCAGTTGATTTTTCTTCACCTCTCGGTCCTGCCCGTCTCCCTGGTTATTTTACTGGGTGCAGCTACAGCCTTTTTAGGTTCATGAGTATTCCCCTTAGACGAGCAGGAGCTTGCTGATGGTACCATTTAGCTTGAACGGCTACACATGCATACATGCTTTCTGCATAAATGAACCCCTCTGGCTCTGCCAAGAAGATCACTGCTGAAGTTTCGCCATACCCAGGAGTCCTCAGCAGTCATTTCAGTTGAGTGTTTCCGGCGGGCCCTGGATTGATAAAAGATTGGTAGGTCTTGGTAGGTTTGAATTAGATCATCCTGCCTTGCGATGTTTGTTTTTCCTGTTTTGTTTTGTTTTTATTTTAAAAGGATTCCAAACTTGGCCTGAACGTGCAAACCATTTGATTTGATTTGGTTCAGGCACTCCTGCTTTTCAGTTAATCCCTTCGACCCTTCCTCTTCTTCCATGTTGATGACTTTGCTGGCTTCTTTTCCCAGACTTGGCACGATTCCCATAGAAGAGCACCAGCATGACAATATTATCTTATGAAACACTGTTTCTGGAATATGCCGTGTCCAATCTGCCAAGCCACCTATCAGATTTTTTTCACCATGTTCATCATTGTTATTGCACTGGAGCTTTGCATGCTTGTCTGCAGAATGTGACCTTTTTCCACTCTGTGTTGTAAATGCATAGAGATATTGGAGTACTGGATTAGTCATTTTTGACTAATGTGTCTGTAGGTTGTACTTTGTGGTTTCTGTCTTTGTGGTCTTTGAACAGTGCTGTCGACCAGTCTAACAAAACCTTTAGATCGTGTCGGACCACAATAAATATTCGTCCTGGATCTCGACTGAGCTCTGAAACTGCTGCCACATTTCAGTCAGCATTCAGTGCCTTGAAAATGAGACAGTTCGCCAATCCACTTTAGTAGAAAACAATGATTTGTAGTTTGTATGATTTTAAGACTGTTAGGGGCCTGAATCACATGTTGTAAATGCACGATGGAGAACCGGCGATCACGCTGAGAGCACAAATGGAGGCCGGAAGTTTTCAGATGTGAAACAAAAGGCCGAGATAAAAACTAACCAGCATCCATGGAAAAGGAGCAGTCTTTGTCTTTGTTCAACACCGAGCCATTCACTTACATAACCACACAGGCAGATAACAGTCAGATGCTCATTCATAGCTTCCATCCAGTTTCTTGGCTGACTGGTGTTATTTTATTTTTTTATTATCATTATTATTATTCTGACTTGGCTTCCAGCTGCTTCCAACTGCTTAATCCCACATCTACAGCAGTCCTGCGATTGCTGCCAGTCATGACAGGTGCCCATCTTGTTCAGTGTTTTGTGCCTGTGCTTATCCTCCATCCAGCTTTTTTGCTTTTACTGTTCAGGCACTTTGTCTGCTTATCAGTTGGTAGAAACAGCAGAGCCTTGCGAAGGTTTTGTGAAATGAGCATAAAACACGGAGCTCAAAAGTGACGCAAGATTTAGATACTGGATAAGTTTGTGTGTAAAACTAGCAAATGGTTAGTTTGGCTTTTATTAAAGTGATGCTTGTCTTAAAAGCAGCAGTTGTCGAAATGCCCTTGAGTGCACTGCCAAGGTGCATTCGATTTCTAAGAGAACTGGGGTTATTCAAGTAACCAAACAAAGAGATGAAAAGTGCACACAGCAGTGACACAAAGACTCCAAGTGGCGTGTTGAAAGATGGGAAACAAGCCTAGAAATGTGTATCATGGTAGACCAATGGTTCTCTTTCTTGTTTCTAGCTGCTTCCTACCCGTATTTTCAGGCTTCTTACTTGTTTTGGTGGGTTTTTTTGTTGTTGTTTTTTTTAGAACAATGCACATTTCACAAAATTTTGCGAGACCAGGCTGGCATGATAAAGTCAGGTGTGCTAGCAGCTAGCTCACACATGTGTTTTGACTTGTAGGCGAAGCTGAAAAGAAATGCATCGCGGAGCATAGTGCAGACCCATTAAATAAGTATAAATGTACAGCTCTGTTAGCTCAGTAAGAGGGGGAACTATGTAAAGTAGTCGGCCAGCCGTATGTGGGTTCAGTCAACCTGGTCTCCTCATCTCCCTGATAGGCTTGGGTAACTACCCTCAGGACCCCTCTGCCTACGGACCAACGCGTCCTTCTCACAGTTATGGTCAGGATGAGCAGGGAGGATATAGTTCAGGTAGGTGCCAGCATCGTCTTCTCCAACCACAAAAGCAGCATTTGTTCAGTAATACAGTATTTAGAGCTGCAACTTGGTTCTGTGCCTCTTTTCTTTTGCTCTGTGTTGAGTATTTTGCATGTACATTTTGCATGTACATACAAATTACTATTTGTATTCTTGTATAGTAAAATCAAGCTATTGCAAGCCCCAAAGCTGAGTGGATTTGAAAGAAATTTAAATTTGGCAAGCTTAGCCGTAGGCCTGCCGTTTCCCTCAGCAGCTGTAGCTTTACTATACCAAGACTGACCACATCCTCCTTTTTTGTTCACTTTCTCAGTCTGCATTGCTTTGCTGGTTGTTAAAGGATGATCTAATTGTCAGAAAATGTGTTCATGGTTCAGTTATCTCTATGCATCAGCAGTCCATTCAACCATTGTTTCTTTTCCCCATGTACTGTCTCCACATTTTAGCTAAAGGGGTGAGAAAGGAAAGAAGATTTAAAGAAGGCCACGAAACCAGTAAATTTCAATTTCTCTCAGATTGTTCTGTCTCACGGTCCTGTTGGGATCACTCCTCGTTTTAGTTCTTTTCCTATGAAATTTTGTTGTATTTTCCAATTTTCACCATTTTCTTTCTCTCTTTTCAATTCAGTTATTCAGAACTATCTCTGAAATGCTTTGTTTTCTGTTTGTTTTTTTTTTTTTGGTGACACATTGATACCTTCACTCTTTTGTTGACTGGCTTTTACCAGGGTTGGAAAATAATCAGTCGCCATGAGCAGGTTTCAGCAGTGTGAGCAGTGCTTCTGTTTTTTGATAAGATTGGTTTCCTTCCCTGGGAGTCACTGTGGTTCCCTCGTGTGTTTGCAGGGAGATGGTGCCACCGCGTGCGTGTGCGTACGCGAGAGTGTGTGTGTAGGAGAACATCCTAAGTGTCTCAAACAATGTTTTCCTCAATGAAGCCATTTAAAAATGTCCCTTAAATTCAACTGAAATTTTCCTTTTACTGTTTGTTTGAACGCACACAGGTTTTGACATAAAAAGGCTCATTGAAGGATTACACAACTAGTTGGAAAAATCCACCATGAAACACTGAGAAAACTTAAATTTACTGTCAAGCAGTGCTTACTCTGTTTCTAAACCCCTGTTGTTGCTTGGTTAGAGCTGCACAAAACTGCTTCAAAGCTGCAAATGTAGCACCTGCACCAAGCAACACGCACAGCAGTGTGTCCTGTAATATTTGGAATATGGGAGCAGTGTGAGTACAATAAGAAGCAGTTGGTGTTAGATTTTTCCTTAAAGTACAAACTGTGAATATTTTACATTAAATTTATTCAGTAAAAGGATTTAAGGCATTAGCCTTCTATCGAAACACCATCCGGTGAACCTGACATTAACGTCACCCCCTCTGTCCTGTCTGCACCTGTCCTGTGTGTTGTTCACCTCAGGGTACGGTCAGGACCTGACAGCCTTCGGCCACAGCTTCGCAGACCCCAGCCAGCCGACAGCCTCGTATGGTGCACCGACAGCACAGCCCGCCGCTGCTCCCCAGCCTGCCGCCAGCGCATTCGGCAGAGGGCAGAACCACAACGTACAGGGCTTCCACCCGTATCGACGCTGACCACCACCACCATCACCCCTTCCCAGGCAGGACCGCTGTGTAAAGTTCAAAAATAAACAAAAAATAAGAAGTCAGGGAAATCTGTGTTCTTGCTAAAATGCAAAACTGGAGTTCTGGATGTTCTTTAGGAATGTTGAATGCACACAGTTTGTGAAACAGGAATTCCAGTAAATTTAAAAGGGTATTTTTTGTCTTTTTTTAAAATTATTTTATTTTATTTTTTCGTTTTGCATAAATTAAAAAAAACATTCAGCAGAAAGAAGCTTTTATTCCCCACCCCCAACCCATGTTTTATAGTAGAAATAAACTACTTTGCAATAATTTTGTCTGGTCAAACACTAGCACAGAGACTATATGTAAAGAGACTTGCCTATGAATATGTATATTTATGGTGGACACAAATGAAAACAGGGTCTCAAGTTTCCTCAGCTTTAAATTATAGGGAAAATGTTTTTATTTTTCATTTGGTGAATTTTGTTTACTTTCTGAGCCTTTAAAGTTTGTTTAAAATGGAGATTATGAATATATATATTATACACAAACTGTGCAATTTTTTAAAAAGGAAAAAAAATTTTGTACTATAAATGTACACTTTGCTTGTTTTTTTATTTAAAGATGTAGACTTCCCTCAGGTGGCTGTTTTGGGTGCATTTTTGCACTTATGCAAAAAGTAAAGATGAAAAATTATTACAAAAATAAACGTTTTAAGGATAAAATCATTCTCGCTGATCTCAGTTGTGTTTCTATCTGGTGTTTTGTTTTGTGTTTTTTTTTTTTTTTTTTTTTTTTTTTTTTAAAGGAGGAGGAGGAGGTGGTGGGGGGGTAAAACAATTGAAAAAGGACTGATGTAAGTATCTTTTGATTGTTTTTAAATGAAGGGGTCACATTTGGCTATTGTCACATTGACAAGGAAGCAAATCATTTTGGGTTCTTCGAAATTAAAATAGCAGGTTCAAGTTTGAAATATTGCCCAGTAAAAAAGGAAAAATACACGCTGAAAGACACGAAAAACAAACGGATCGAGTATATCCGGGTTAAAGGTAGTAATTTTCTAACGTTGCTCGGGTTTGATTCACAGTCTATTTCCGCGTTGCTATCGTTTTAGCATCAAGCTACCTGGTCTCTGAAAAGTAGTTAACTCTAATTAATCACGACTTTTCAACACAGACGTCTATTCGACAAAAGGAGATACAGCTTCAAGGTCTCCGGGCAGAAAGTGTAAGATGGAAGCGAGTGGTTACATTTTGTTTTGCTTTGTTTCTTACGTTTTCTGTTTTGTGCTCTTCTGGTTTACCCAATAGCTAGCTTGCTCGTTTCTGTTCTGTTTAATGGGTGGCTAACATGTTAGCTCCCAGCAGCGCATCACAGCCACAGTGAGTTTTGTTATTGGATATAATATATATGCATATAATTATTGGATGGTTAGGCTTTGCAAAGTTTGGCGCTTAGGACACACTCTGCCAGAAGTTTTCTGTTAGCCTGTTATTAGCTTAGACCTTTTAAGTTTACTAGCATAAGTGTCAGCCTGGGCAGAAATAGTGAAACTGAGTCGCTGTTTCTAACGCGAATCTGCGTTTTTATGGTGTCAGTGAAACATAAAAATGTACAGATGTAGAGGACACGGATGTCAAAAATGAAACGCGAGGTTCTCACGGTGTCTTTTGTGGAGTCAAATGAGTCTAATCTACATTTAAGCTAGCAGTCAGAAGTTAAATACAGTGACACAACACTTTCTTGATGCCCTGACAGGTGTTGGGGAATATTCAGTAACATTTTAGCCTGAGGACTGTAAACGTGTAATTGGTATTTTAAGCACCTCATTGTCTCCATTTATCAGGCACTAAAGTTTTTTGGTTTTTTTTAACCATATGTAATACATGTTTACATCATCAAGCTATGTTATTTTTTCTTGACTTGTATACTCTCACTGGACATTTATTTAGGTACACCGGGCTAGTTGGACTCCCTTTTGCCTTCAAGACTACCTAAAATCTTTATGGTATAGACTCAAGGTGTTGGAAATACTTCTCAGATATTATTGGTCCATATTGACATGACTGAAATTGTCAGCTGCACATCCATGATGCAAGTCTTTCACCACATCCCAAAAGCACTCTATTGGAGATCTGTGACTGTGGAGGCCATTTGAGTACAGTGAACTCATGTTCAAGAAACCAATATGAGATAATTAGAAGTTTGTGACACAGTGCATTATCCTGGTAGAGCAGGTACACTGATGGACATGCTCAGCGACAGCACTGAGGTAGGCTGTGGTGTTTAAACAATGGTCAAATAGTACCAAATTGGCCCTAAATGTGCCAAGGAAAAATCTGCCACACCATTAGGCTACCACCAGCAAGAGGCATTGCTACAAGGCATGAAGGATCGATGCTTTCTTCCACAGTCAAGAATCATCGGACCAGGCAATGTTTTTCCAATATTATGTTGTGCAATTTTGTTGCGCTCATTTAAATTCAAGCCTCAGTTTCCTATTCTTAGCTGACAGGAGTGGTAAATGTGTGGTCTTCTACTGCTGTAGTCCTTCTGCTTCAAGGGGTTGTGAATCCAGAAATGCTCTACTGCACTATAACCTTTGTTTGTTTTTGTTTGTTTGTTTTTTGAGTTCCCGTTGCCTTCGTTTATGAAACAGTCTGGTCCTTCTCCTCTGACCTCTGACACAGAGAATTGCTGCTCATTGGATATCTTCTCTTTTTTTAGATCATTCTCTGGTAACCCCCAGTTGAGGTTGTGTGGGGATTTTCCACACAGGAGGAAAATCCCAGTAGATCACCAATATCTGAAATCGTCACACCAGCCTGTTTGACACCAGTAACCATGCTATGTTCAGAGTCACTTAAATCCCCTTTCTTCCACATTCTGATGGTCTGAGTTGCTGCCATGTTATTGGCTGATTAGTGTCAACAAGCAGTTTAACAAGTGTACCTGAAAAGGTGTCCAGTGACTGTATATCATTCTTACTATTCCCAGTGTGGCAAAATCCCTGAAGTTGGCTAACTTCTGGAAAAATACTGCCGTGTGTGCTGTACACTATGTTAAGGATCCAGGCAGCAGAACAGCCTACAGTGCTGCAGTAAAATGCGGAGTTGCAGTGTGAAATTTGCCACACTTATGACACAGACGCTGTAGTGTTCGAGTCATGCAGCTGAGTCACACTCGGTGAGGCTTCACATGAGAAATGCTCAGCTGGAATATGGCAAGCTGAAGAACAGCAGCTTCTCCATGAAGAAGTGCAGAGATGTGGGAGAAGAGCGGGACCTCAACCCCAGTAACAGTTTCACTGTTCATAGCCTGTGAGCTTAGCTTAGCTTATGGATTGCTGTCGTTTCTGTTTGCTTCTGTTATTAGACAGAGTTAGACGAGCTGTCGCCATGCTGTTGAATTTCTGTGATCTGGAAAGAAAGTTTCCCAGTTTTTATTCGGTTGCCTGGTGTTTTACAGGGTGTCAGGTCTGGTTCAGTCTGGTTGAACAGTTAATGCACAGAGTAAAGAGGCCGAAAATTGAAGACAAAACAGAAGACGGCGAGGTAAGGTAGGTGAAGCTATCTGACTGTCATTTGGTTTGAATTTTCAGCTCAGTCAAATCATTTTGTAACCATTTTCACAGGTTTAATGAACAAAAAGTTTAAAATAGCTTAAAACTAGTATTAAGATTAACATGTTCATCATTAGAATAGAAGTATTTTCTGACTAATTTAATTAGCTTTGTAGATATTTGATCACAGACTGAATTATCTCACAAGCTAAAATACTGACCTGCTGGTGGGGTAAATGGACCAGTAAACACCAAAGTCTTTAACATCGGTGCTGAATTTCATGCCAATTAATAGCAGCATTTGTTGACTTTAAAAGATCTCTTAGAGGATTTATTTCAACTGCTTAAACCATGGGTGTCAAACATAAGGCCTGGGGGCTAAAATCGGCCTGGCAAAGCGATCCAGTCCAGCCCCCTGGTTAGCTTTGGAAGACGTGAAGCAGTCCGTAGTTGTTTAACTTTACTGTAGGTTTTGCAGCTGATTAGGATTTTCATTCATGTAATCATTATCACCCAAGTATCACACAGGCTGCTTGGACTTATGTAATTTGGGCTGTAAAATTACAAAATTATTCAAATCATTCAGGAGAAGTTGGGAAGCATACATGATAAAATCTAGGAGGAGCCAAATTTTCTGTCTGTGTTCAGGCAGCAGTGCCTTGTGAATGTTTTACTCCACCATGATTTCCCAAATAACCCCGATACTCTCTTCTTCTCCTGAATTTTGTCTCTAGTACAAGCGGTAGCAGAGTTATGGTCGTTTAAAGAACGGGCCCGTAGAAATTACATTTATTTTTCTTACATTGAGATTATTCAGGGATTAAATGCTTAGTTTAATATCTTTAGAAAGGGGAGTTTTAGTGATCTGGCCCACTTACAATCAAAGGGGTCTGTGTAGGGCCCATGATGTAAGGTGAATTTCACATCTGTGGTTTAGAGTGTTTCATATATTTAGGAGCCTAATGGTTTTGTTTTATTTGTGGGCTGAGCGTAGGCAGATCACACTAATCGTTATAAATGTCTGTCGACAGTGTGAGAGCAGCACTGGCAGGCATGACCGGGGTGGACGAGCTCTCAGACAGCACAGAGGTGGTGGAGATGGAGGACGTGAATTCCACCCAGTTCCAGGTGGAGAAACATACGTGGGACGGCCTGCGGAAGATCATCCACAACAGCCGCAAAAACACCGGCGTGGTTATCAACAAGGCACCGCACGACTTCCAGTTCATCCAGAAAGACGAGAGCAGCCCGCACTCTCACCGCATCTACTACCTTGGTGAGCGGCGGTTACTGAAACCTGAGGTCTGACACATGAATGGCTGAAATAACATGTCATTTTCTACAAGCGCTGTAAGAAGCCCGAGCTCACAGAGGCATTTTTTAGCGGCCGTGACTTGTTGGCTTGCAGATTCAGTGGCTTCCGTTCAGTCTCTTTGAAAGGTAGCACACGTCTGTGAAAAATCTGTGGATGCAGCTGGTGAGTCAGAGCTGCCAGCCTGCACCTGTTTTCGAGCTCATTTGATTTCCACAGAGCTGCACTGGCTTTAGTGTGTGCTGGAAAAAAATGTGGAACAACATTTTGCATTGTGGACATATTTCTGCTTTTTCCCCCCCCCCTCGTCTTGCAGCTGTAGCACACAGGATTCTTGTAAAATGGCTGCTAGTTTTTGTTGCTCTGAGTTTTACATTTTGATACCTGGCTATAGTAAGCTGTGTAATGTTGACTAATTTAGTCAGCTATAACTGCTAACCATAGCTGATGGTTTGGTTATTTTGTCCGTTATAACCAGTCAGACCTTAACAGTTACCGCCTGGTCTGAATGCTCTTTTTATATTTAGACCTTCACTGTGACCAGAAGTGTGTGGTACATGTTGATCTCATGCCTGTTTTTTATCTTCGTGGTGTATTTATGCTGCATTGGCCATCATCCTTTAATTGCTGTTTGCCTCCCCTGACTGTCATTTAGCTGAAGTTACATAGTTTTGCTGTAGAGCCTTCCCAAACTGATTTAATAGATTTGTTGTTCAGTCTCAAATATAGCTAGCCGCACAAAAAACAAACCAAAAACACCTACCTCATGCTTTTAAAATAGCTTCTTACCCATGTTTTATTCCTTCCTTTCTGTGAACTGCATAGTTGGATTATTAGAACATTTTATAGCACACAAATGTGTTGTCTTTGTCAAACATCTGTGATGGCAAACATCAGCTGCCATTTTTCTTTTTTTTTATGCAGCCACAAGACAGCTGCACACAAAAAGCAAACTGTGCACTTACATGGACAAACCTTTTTGAAGAGTGATCATGTAAGACAAGACAGTAAGGGTCTTGTCTTGTTATTATTATCCTGTCTCCCTCCCCTCACCTCCAACCGGTCGCAGCAGATGGCGGACCCTCCCTTAGCCTTCACTGTGGGTGTTTTTCCTCCCCACTGTCACCAAGTGCTTGCTTAAAGGGGTCATCTGATTGTTGGGGTGTTCTCTGTATTGTTGTAGGGTCTTTACCTTACAATATAAAACACTTTGAGGTGACTGTTGTTGTGATTTGGTGCTATATAAATAAAACTGAATTGAATTCAGTCTTAAACCTGTCTCTGTTTAAGACCTTACTGCAGGCACAGGGGAAGACGTGCTGTGAATTGCCTCAGGGCGGAATTGAACCTGGGCCTTTGCATTAGCCCTATGGCCCAAGGGTTGCCTGCTCATCTTGGCACTCTGTGCGGTATGTTCCTCAGTAAGAAGCTTGTGTAAGCCAACACTACTGCTGCGAATGCCGGCCGAACCAGAGCGCCTACAAAAAGACCAGCTCGCCTTGCTTCGTCTGATGCCTTCTGTGGTATGTTTCCTGACAGGAATGCCTTACGCCAGCAGGGAAAATGCGTTACTCTACTCAGACATTCCCAAGAAGATCCGCAAAGATGCCCTGTTGGTTTTGTCTTGGAAACCAATGCTGGATCACTTTCAGGTGAGGAAGAATTTTTAGTCCTCATCTTGCTGTCCAATCGGATGTTTTGACATTCGTTTCAGACGTGTTTTTGTGCACCGTCATTTGAACAGTGCATTTATTTAATAACATTGGCATTCTTTAACAAAATATAAAACACTGTTGAGCAGAATGAAGTAGAAGGTGCAAAAGAGCCAAAAGGTAATGTCCCCAAATGAGGATGCAGGGTCGCAGGAGGTTAAAGGGACTTACTGATTTTTTTGCCTTTTATTTACAGTGATGATTTTAAAGTTTGTACTTGGTAAAACGTTTAAGAATTACAGGTGAATTTATATAAAAATATTTCTTAAAAGTTGAGAGCAAAGACTGTCTGACCTCATAAACACCATTAACTTGCATAAAACTTTACAGTGTGAATGCATGGAAGCTTCATGTCGGGCTCAAGTCAAGCACCAACCAGGTGAATCCACTGATCCGCTGGGTTTGACCGTGCACCTTCTCAGTTAGCAGCAAGTGCAGCCAGAAAGCAGAGGGATGGTCACTGGTGTCACAGGGCCAGCTACAACTGAGGGAATGTGCAGCGGAATTTACATTTGATTAAAAAACGGTCATAATATAATGAATGAGTCTGACTACAGCTGTATGTTGCTGTTGTCAGCTGAGGGAATGCTGGATGAAACGGACTCTTTATCAGACGGCGTCTGGTCTGAGAGGCTGTGTAAAGGACCTGTGAAATATTAATGTGATGTGTTTTTTAATTTCCCCTGAATAAAACTATAGACCTGGAAATGTGTTTGATATTTCCCCTTTAGGACCATTTAATTATTTAGAGGTTTATTGTGAGCCATTTCCTAAATAATTGCACTTCTCCTTATGGAGCTTAAAACTGCTGTTGTAAATCTTCTCCTGAAGACAAATTAACTCGAACACTCAGGTCACATGAGACCACATGATTGATGTTAATTGCTATCCAGCTGGTCTGCACTGATTTCACAAACAAAGCGTGTTCCTGCTGAAGCGAGAGAACAGCTTTTATTTCCTGGTCCTCAGAGATGCTCTCTGTAATTTAGAAATTTGGTCATGTTTTGTTTGTATGTTTTTGTTTTTCCACGGCGTGAACGACTTTCTTTGACCTTGACTTTGGTCACTGTCACGTTGTGTGTTCTCTTGTCACTCCTGACCTCAGGCCAGCCCTCACCACGGAGGCTTCTCTCGGGAAGAAGAGCTGCTGCGAGAGAGGAAGCGTTTGGGGGTGTCTGGCATCACCTCCTATGACTACCACCGACCCAGCGGCCTCTTCCTGTTCCAGGCCAACAGCAGCCTGTACTACTGCCGTGATGGTGGGAACAGCAGCTTCATTGTGAGTTAAAGGCCAGTTAAGTAGGACTCTCACTGCTGCAGAGCACAGGCTGAAAATTACAGACCCGATGAGGCTAGTTGGGAAAGACATCTGATTTTTGTGCATCACTAAATATAAAAAGTTGAAGTCTCCCTTCACTCCATGTATCTTGAAGTTTTCTCCATCCCCCTCAACCCTGCAAAGCATCAGCAGGGATCAAATAAATCCATGATAATAGACAGATCGATACTTTACTTTCCCCCAAGCGGAAATTCAAATATCCAGCATCTTTATTTAAAAAAAACCAAAAAACATCCCTCTGGCCAAAAATACAAAATCATCTAATTAAATAATGTTAGAAATAGTGATAAAAATACAATATAAACAGGAAAAAAGTCCTATTCCAGTGGGGACAAGTTGAGATGTGCCCTTCTCCACCACAGTCTTAAGTCCAACCTCCGGCTTTACCCCCGACACACAGCAGCATAAAAGAAAGCACTGGCCACCACAGTGTGATTTAAAATATATGCAGCATCTCCTCACACACACACCAAAAGACCTCAGCTGCCACAGGAAGAAGAGGTGGCTCTGCATCTTATAATTAATGTTTTCTTTTTCTTCCCCAGACTTCTCCGATGAATCCCACAGAGATTACGAGCCAGAATTCAGGCACACGTATGGACCCCAAGATCTGCCCCGGTGACCCCAGCTTCATCGGGTTCATCAACAACAATGACATTTGGGTGACTAGTATTGAGACGGGGGAAGAGAAGAGACTCACCTTCTGCCACAAAGGTGTGAACTGTGACATTTATCAAGTTCCCTTCAACTTTTTCCTTTCTTGTAGTTGAAATGGTTCCCTTAAACCAACTAAATAGACTCAAAAGCATCTTTAATTCATCCTTTTCTCTCTCTCTTTGTTTATGGTATGTTTGGGACTGTGAGACAGTCGTTTATATTAGTTATTAAATAAGTCGTTGTTAGTTGTGGTGCATGAAGCCAGTGATGGCACCAGATATTTACAGAAGCATAACAGCGGCTGTTCAAGTCAGCCACAGCACCGTAAACTTAAATTGGAGGTCAAACCCTGGTAGGGATGGCACAGGTTGCCTAATGTAAGCTCACTCTCGTGTTTTGTCTCTCGGGTGTTTTTATTGTAGGTATCGATAACCCCAAAGAGGATCCTAAATCTGCCGGCGTAGCCACTTTTGTCACCCAGGAAGAGTTTGATCGCTTCACTGGATACTGGTGGTGTCCGGCTGCTCAACAAGGTGAGTACATTGATTTCGTAGTTATCATTCATTAGAAAATGACTCACAATATTTATTAATACAGTTTTTGTGAGCCCGGTCGCTTCGTCGTGAAATTATTTCTACAAGCTTTCATGTTCAGTTTCTTCCAAAGACCTTTAAATAATCCTCACAGCTGCTTACTTTTCTGGCTGTTCTCATTGGTTTAGAGGCAGACGGCGGGAAAACTCTACAGATTCTCTACGAGGAGGTGGATGAGTCTGAGGTAGAGATCATCCACGTTCCGTCTCCGGCTTTGGAAGAGCGCAAGACAGATGTGTACAGATACCCACACGCAGGTATCAAATCAGCAGAAACTTACACAAAAGTTCTACATATACTTCTACATGGCTTAACTACTAATGCTGGGTGTAGCCTGTGTTTATACATGTGCTCCTGTAAAATGTTTGCTTATATTTTGGTACATAAATCAGCTTACTTTCTTTTTCAGGCAGCAAAAATCCTGATATCACCCTCAAAATAGCAGAAATACGAACAGACAGTCAAGGCAAAGTGAGTGCTCATTCAGAGTTCAGTGGGTTTCCCCCCCACAGTGAACGCAGCACTGATGTGAGCTGGTCTGATTGGTGTTTTTCTCTCTTCAGATTGTCAGCACACAGGAAAAGGAGCTACCTGTTCCCTTCACCAGCCTGTTCCCACGTGCAGAGTACATTACCAGAGCCGGATGGACTAAAGACGGGCGATTGTAAGCCAGAAAATAATAAATAGTTAAAAACAGGAAGCCCAGAAGTAAACTTGTCAGTAGAGGGCACATGTTCTCGTTGCATCACAGCTCTCCTGTGTTTGTGTGTCAGCGCGTGGGCGGTGATGATGGACCGACGGCAGCAGAATCTCCAGCTGGTCCTGCTGCCTCCTGAACTCTTCATCCCAGCGCATCAGGACGAAGCCAAAAGACAGGAGAGCCTGGAGGCCCTCGGAGACTCGGTCCACCCTTTCATCGTTTACCAAGAGACCAGCGACATCTGGATCAATGTGAGCACCAGCAGCACGTCTTTAGCGAGCCTGGTTGTTTCTCAGATTAGTTTCCCCTCATGTTTCAATCAGCCCGAGTGGCACAGAGGCAGATGTTTGCTGTGAAGTTTACAATATACAATATAATCCTACTCTGGACTTGGATCAAAAACATTTTGTTTGCCTTTCCTACACAGGTCCATGACATCTTCCATCCTTTCATCCAAACCACTGAGGACGAGATCACATTCATCACAGTAAACGAGTCTAAAACTGGCTTCTGCCACCTGTATAAGATCACCTCAGTGTTACAGCGGGGCAGCCATCACTGGGCCAAAGGCTACACGCACTCTGAAGGTAGCACCACGTGCAGACACACACTAACTCATCTGTACTGTTCATGCAGAACATCTTTGACATGGTTTTAAGTGAGATTTATTTATTTTATGAACAATTCTGTATTCCTGGGATGTTTCTGGGTTTGTAACATAGTTTTACTGTGTTGTTCTTACCGTGCCACTCACACGACCTATGTGACACATTTGCTCCTCTGTCATCAGATGATTTCAAGTGTCCAGTCAAAGAGGAGGTGATGGTGACCAGCGGGGAGTGGGAGGTGCTGGCCAATCATGGCGCAAAGGTAAAGCCCTGTACATGGGTTCCCACATTCACAGCAGCCACTTAAAACTATAGTTTTATACAAAATAACTTGTGCTGAGTACATAGAGTAGAGGTAGGCAATGTAGTGTCACTATTATATATTAATGTGATATATAATCAATGATATAGAATAAAAATACTGAAGGTTTTATAAGTGCAAGTAAATGAAGGGCATTTTCCTTCTTTTACAATGAGCTGCTGTCATTGACGACACACAGCAGCATTAATGTAACAGTAGTGACACAGCATACGTCACATGTAAGCACATAAGTAGTCGGTTAATTAAGCGCTGTGAGCAGAGTTGGTCGTCTTTATGTTTTTTTTTGCTCCTGTAACTGTTATGTCGCATCTTCTTCTACTGCTGCTGCTCTCTGCTCTGTTTCGGGGTCGCCAGAGTGGATCATCTTCCTCCATCTCATCCTATCCCTAGCATTCTCCTCCATCGCACCAATGATACACCAAACCTCTGTCTGTCTGTTCTTCCTCTTTTCCTCCAGCCTGGCAGCTCCATATTCAGCATCTTCTGTCTAATTGATCCACTCTCTCTGCACACACACAAAGCCATCCCAGCCTCGCCTCTCATACTTGTCTCCAAAATCACCCCCTGATCGAGCTCAGCCGATTTACTCATTTCTAATCTTGTCCATCCTGGTCACTCCGAACACAAATCCTCTTGTCGTCTTGTCAGCCGCACCGTCTCCAAACCTCGTAAACCTTCCCTTTCACTCTTGCTCTCCCTTCTGTCACCTCGACACTCGGGCCTGCTCCACCTTGCCTGTGCTCTCTTCCTCACCTCTCTTGTACTGTTGCATCAGCATGTATCTGAATATGAGAGTAATATTTCTACATTTTGCTTAAAAAAGACTAATAACACACAGACTCTCATGCAGATTAGAACAACCTAATAAAGGAGATACTTACTTACTGTTTGGTGTCATAGCTCAGCTGTCTTTTTGTTTGTGTGTAAACAAAATGTTCCAACAGTGTTTTTTTCTTGTTTGTGCAGCGTTCATCCAGCCCTCAGATTTGGGTGGATGAGGCAGCCAAGCTGGTTTACTTTCAGGGAACCAAAGACTCTCCTCTGGAGCATCACCTCTACGTGGTGAGCTACGACTCACCGGGTGAAATCGTCCGACTCACCAAACCTGGCTTCTCCCACAGCTGCTCTGTGAGCCAGGTACCTGAATACACACTCGTGTTCCTCGCCAAATCTCCTCTGACCTTTCTACACCTATCAACTGATTTTACTTTTTTAAAATCTAAGAGTACAAGCAGTTACTGTCTCATCGTTCCTTTTTTGCTGTTTCCTGTAGAAATTTTCACAAATTATGTATCGCCTGCTTTTTCCTGTTTTATCATTTGAATAGCTCTCTTAAGTGAGCGAGGCTTTAACAGTATTCAATAGTTTAATGCACATGAGAGAGCATGACCCAATGCAGTAAACTTCACATTCAGATATGTGTATGAAGTGTTTGTGTACACCTTGGCGATGCTTTCTAACTCTGCCTCATCTGTTTTCTTTCACACAGACCTTTGACATGTTTATCAGCCATTACAGCAGCCTGACCACTGCACCGTGTGTCCACATTTACAAGCTGAATGGCTCAGACAGCGACCCTCTGCACAAAGAGCCCCAGTTTTGGGCGAGCATGATGGAATCTTCTGGTACTGAATTCCCCTTAAAATCAAACAGATTTTTACACTTTTATCAGATGGTTTGACACCCTTGCCTCCCTGTTTGTTTAGTTTTCCTGTTCTGCTCATTAAAGATGGACAACAACTTAAAGATTTTGTTTTGGGGTTTTTTGTCGTCTCCAGCTTTCCCACTTGACGGCACACCTCCAGAGATCTTTAGCTTCACGGGCAAGTCGGGTTTCGAGCTGTACGGCATGCTGTACAAACCGGAGAAGCTAGTCCCCGGGAGGAAGCACCCCACCGTCGTCTTTGTCTATGGTGGTCCTCAGGTTTGCCCTCCAACTCCCACCCCATTCATAGGGCCAGATTTACTAAACGAGTCAAAATGGTGTGTGAGTGCAGTTAGCAATAAACTGCCTGTTGCAGATGCTAGTAAATCAGTTTGCACGCTTCATTTATATGACCTGATCCTTAATTTCTTTTCAACGTTAACAAAGGAACTCCACAAAAATGCTCACAACTTATCCAGAAAGTATTCACAGCACTTCATTTGTTCCACATTTTGTCATGTCACAGTGACATAAACACAAGTTTATTTTCTTCCAGGTGCAATTAGTGAACAATTCTTATAAAGGGGTGAAGTACCTGCGGCTGAGCACGCTGGCCTCTTTGGGCTACGTTGTGCTTGTTATCGATGGGCGGGGCTCCTGCCAGCGAGGCCTCAAGTTTGAAGGAGCTGTGAAGGACAGAATGGTAAATGTCTCGAGACAAACGTGTACGGGTTAAAGATGAAGATGCTCCCTCCAAACTCTCCTAGGTTTCCTAAAATTCAGGAACACATTAGCCTCTTTTCTTAGTTTTCTTCTGTAGAAACAAAACAGCCAAGTTCAATCTTTTCTCCTCTGTCCAGGGTCAGGTGGAGATTGAAGACCAGGTGGAGGGTTTGCACTACATCGCAGACAAGTACAAGTTTGTAGACCTGAGTCGCGTCGCCATCCACGGCTGGTCGTACGGCGGCTTCCTGTCCCTCATGGGCCTCATCCACAGACCCGACATCTTTAAGGTGAAAAAACATTTACTGTCAGATTTAGATCAGCCAACAAGCCGAAAACTAGAAGTTTGATGTGTCAGTTCAGTTTTTCCTCTTTGCTCCAGGAAACCGAAATACCCATTAAAAAATGTAAACACACATTTGTAAAACTCTCTCTTTGTTGTTTAATTAAAAAAATAGGTCTCCATCACCTGATAAATAACTCTTTAAAGCCCTAAGAGTAAATTATTTGTTCCATCAGATACATTTACCGTATCTTTTCTAAGGATGTGAGCGTTACAAAAATAAAAAAGCTGTATGGATGTTGATAATCCTGGTGCTTTAGGCAGTTTCTATAATTACATTTCATGCAGAGTGATTGCCGCCTCTGTTAGAGAACAGACCTGGAACTTCACTTTCAGTGAAAGGCAGAAATGATGACGCCGTCTCCCGTGTGATCTCTTTGTTGGTTAGGTTGCTATCGCGGGCGCTCCGGTGACGTTGTGGATGGCCTATGACACCGGCTACACGGAGCGATATTTGGACACCCCCGAAAAAAACCAGAGGGGATACGAAGCTTGTTCTGTCGCTCTGCACGTCGACAAGCTTCCCAATGAGTGAGAAACAGTTACTGCTTTAGTGGATTTATGACACATTATTATTCAGTTATTGTATGTTGCTGCATCCATCAGGCAGCTGAGACTATAATGCACTATTACCTCTGGCAGTACCATATTATACTTTGAGTTATTCATAAAATTCTGTATGAAGCAGCACAGGAAGAGACTCGCTATTCGGTGTTTGATTTCTCCGAGTGGTGCAACACATCAGTGTTTTATATGCCCTCTCTGTGATTAATACAGGCCCAACAGGTTGCTGATCCTGCATGGATTCTTAGACGAGAACGTGCACTTTTTCCACACTAACTTCCTCGTGTCTCAACTCATCCGAGCAGGGAAACCGTACAGCCTGCAGGTATGGCCGCTGACTGATGTCTCGCGGGGTTCAAACCTGCGCACTGTTTAACGATGAGACCGGCACGTTTGAAGAAGCGGCAGCTTTGAAACGCTTGTTTGTTGTTTCTGTTTTTTCCAGGTTTACCCCAACGAACGACACAGCATCAGATGTCCAGAGTCTGGAGAGCATTATGAGATTACACTGCTGCACTTCCTCCAGCAGAACCTCTGATAAAGCCTTTTGACGCAGCAACCTTCCCTCCTCGCTTCCTGTCCTTCCTCCCCTTTTCTCCTCTTTCACATTCCTCCATTTGTCCACCTCCGCGTCGCCTCCTAGATTTTTATAATCTGTTGAATGCAAGCTATGCCAAATCTCATCACACCTTGACAGATATCTGTCTTAAAGGCACTTCAGCATTTTAGCATCAATAAATCATTACAGGGATCATATGCAGATGTCAGTACGATGGGCAGGTACTGCCCGGCACTGAGGAGACCTCTTGTAGCCTTCAGGCTGACGGAGGCTTTGGGGAGAGAACGATCGGTTGCTTTGAGCCACAAAACAAGCAGGGGGCGCTATTCGCCAGAAAGAAATGTAGCTTTGGGGTTTGTAGTCACAGTGGAGTGAGAGAGTGTCACAGTAATGATGATTGATGCTGAACATGCTGCACCAACACAATCAATTCATCAGCAATGCAAAAAGTGCATAAATGGACCTGCAGTGCCCAGTTTTTGAACCTGGTTTGTCTATTTTTTTTCTTTTTGGTGCCTTTTTTTTTTTTTTTTTTTTTTTTTTAAAGTTCTGCTTTTCTGGGTATCAACTGACAGAGATATCACTTTCCCCCCATGTGAATAAACACTGATGTGAAGCTAGTAAATGTAAAGCTCTGAAAGAGCAAACAAAACAGCGCTTAACCCTCCTTGTCACACACTTTGTAGTCTTTTTGTGCTTTGAGATTTCTTTCTCATGTGCTGTCAGAGATGATTTTTGTGTGGCATGCCAAGCCAAATGCCACATTTTTATTGTGTATTAATAAAATTTATACTTTTATTGTTATCTAATCATTCATAATGGGAATGCATAGCGACCCTTCACTGCTTCCCTCAGTCACATGCTTTAACTTTTCTCTGGAGCTTCTTTTTCTTCTGCTGCTGAGGACTTTTGCACAGTACATGTTTGCCTTGGTGCCGACAAGCTGACCTGCATGATGTCTGGCAGAGCCGTTGGCAATCTGAGGTGCCTTGCAAGAGTTTAAGAGCGCCCGCTCACATCACCCATATCAGGGAACCTGTTAGAGTACCTCAAGTGTCTGATGAACATCTGTAAGATGAGCTGCCATGACATGGTATCTGTACATGGTTAAATGTACTCTCAGATATTGAAGAAATAAACAGAAGTGAACAATCTTTTCCAAACTCTTCTCACCGGATTAAATGTGTTTTTAAAGGAGTTTCGTTGATCGTTTAGTGCAAAATTGAATTTATAGAATATACTCGTATAAAAATTTGTTAAAAACAGCTCCAGCACTCGCCACTTAAAGTGCTGCTGAAATAATTTTTGCTGACTGAGTGATTACGAGATCTGCCCAGCTTTCATCAGATAGACAGGCAGAACCTCAACACTCCCACAGTTACACACACAGGAGCTGCCTCAGTCATCCTATTATACTGTGATCAGTGTGGCTAACAGCTGTCAACTCATATCCACACCTACGTTAGGACTGTTGCTTTCAACCAGAGCACCACCTTGGCACTCCATAGCACCATTTTAACTATATTGTATTAAAAAAAGTCATCACACAAAGCAGAGTGAATATTATTTAAGGCAGTTCATTATTAAACTTAGGATGCAATTATTAAAATGGACTAAAAACACTTAAAACAGTAACTTAAACAGTGCATTGGGTATTTTTAAGTAAACTGAATTTAAATGTGTTCATGAAGACCTAATGCAGGACAGCTTCATTATTACAGAGCTGCAGAGTGATTTAGCTTACTTTCCAATTCTGTAATAATTAGATAATACTCTGATAAGAAAAATAAACCTTTAAAAGGTCATTGTTCAGTCTCCCAGGTGACAGGATTGTCAATATTAACTCTCTGGCCACTTTATTAGGGACACCTATTACTGCAAATATCTAACCAGCCAATCACATGGCATCAACCTAATCCATTTAGGCATGTAGGCATGGTCAAGGCAACCCAGTGATGTTCGAAGTGAGCATGAGAACGGTGACTTTAAGTGATTTTGCACATGGTTGTTGGTGCTTGGTCTGAGTATTACTTGACCTTCTCTGGGGTTTACAGAAAATGCCCTGAAAAGGAGCAAAATATCGAGTGAGCAGCAGTTCTCTGGGAGAAAATATCTTGTTGCTTTGATATCAGAGGTAAGAGGAGAATAGCCAGACTGCTGCGAGCTGATATGAAGGCAACAGTGACTCCAGATAACCACTTGTTACTGGGAAGGTATACAGATGAGCACCTCTGGATGCACGTGTCGGACACGTGCTGAAGCTGATGGGCTACAGGAAACTGGGGCTTTGGGTCACACCAGCTCACACAAACTGGACAACAAAGGATTGATGAAATGTTGCCCGGTCTGACATTTGGGTGGTGGTCACAGTTTGCACTAAACAGCATGAAAACATGGATCCATCCCAACTTGTATCAGCGGTTCAGGCTGCTGCTGTAATGGTGAGGGGAATATTCTTCCTTAGTATCAACTGGGCCCTGTTTAAACACCACAGCCTACCTGAGTCTTGTGTCCGATCATGTCCCTTTATGACCACACTGCTTCCAGCAGGATAACACACTGTGACACAAAGCTGAGGTCATCGCAAACTTGTTTCTTGATCATGACACTAAATACGCTGAACTCAAATAACCTCAACAGTCCCCAGATCTCATTCCAATCCCACATCTGTTGTGATGTTGCTGAACTGGAAATTTACACCATGGATGTGCAACTAACAAGCAGTAACTGTGTGATGCTGCCAGGACAACATGGACCAAATCTCTGAGGAATGGTTTCAGCAGCTTGTTGAATTTGAGCCGTTCTGAAGGAAAACTGGTGTCCAACCTGCTTCTAGCAATGTGTAAAGTGGCCAAATCTTTGCTCCCACCTCTAGGTGGCATAAAAACTTGTGTAGCTCCAATTGTTTGGCCTCAATTCAATTTGGCTTCAACTTCACTTTTATAGTCGGGTTTAAATGCAGTTTAATAGCTGCTCATTTGTGGAGCCAAGTTTCACTGCATACAGACACACACAATGACAGAAATGAATGCCTCATAAGTGAATAATTCTATTTGTTTATCACACTGAAATATAAAATAAAGAGCAAAGTCTAGACTGTCTTCCTGGAGTCATGTCATTCAGCCTCTTCAACCACAAACAAAGAGCCAGGACGTCCTGGTAAGGTAAACTTAAAAGTTTTATTTCCATCCACTTCATATAAAATATTCAAAGTTTTGTACAAATCTATAAAATAAGAAACTTCACATTATTTAAGTACAAAACAAAACAAATGGATAAATCCCTTACAAAGGGAATAAAGTTACACCCGTCAATATGACTGAACATGTCCAATGAGACAATGAGTTATAGCATGGCATAGCATCCATGTGTCTGACCCTGCAGTGAATCAGCAGAGAGCAATGATGTGCGTGTAAACACTCAGTCTGGTTTCAGTCCTTCAGTAGTTCAGCGTTTAAGTTAAAGTCATTCTCTCTTTAGCACTCTGCTTTAATGGTTTGGGGATGGCGGTGTCATTTTTAGATGACCGGCATTCAGAGAGTTGCTCTCTCGCTCTGTGGCCGTGGAGAAGGATGCCGCCTGCTTCTTGAGCTGCTCCCTCCTGCTTCTCCTGTCTCTGCTGGCTCGCTGCCCACGTAGGAGGAGATCATCACCGTCTCCGGTCAAACCTGAGAGGAAGAGAAGAGTGATGAGTTTGAGGCTGCACTTTGCATTTCTGCTCACAGTTTGGCGTTCGTTATTAATCTTTGGGAAACTTTCTCTGCCTTGGAAATAAAAGTATGTGCAGTCAACATGTTTTTAAAGCTGCTGCCCTCCTTTTCCTTGATCTTTGGACTGTGCTCGCACAGATCTGCCAACAAGTCAGCGCTATAAACTCAGGCGCAAAGGTGAACTTCTTATGTCACTTGTTATGATTCATATGTAGTTCATGCGTGTCTGCGCTCAAGGCTGCCGGTTTTGTTTAAAAGAGACTTGATGTCTGAAAGTGCTCTGAGGGTCTAAACTCTTCTGAAAGCAGCACAGACACACGCACGGCTTTAAACTTCAATAGCACAAATCTTACCTGATTCTGTGTGGATCTGCTGAGCCTCGCCCCTCAGTGCCATCTCTTCGTGTTTCCTCCTGTGCGCCTTTACTCTCTTATGCGAAATCTGCAGGACACAGAAACTTCTCGTTAAAGTTTTTTTGCTTTAACGTCTCAGGTGCTGGGGAACGGGTGAATTCGTGGATGTGGTGCGGCTCACCTTGTTCTGCAGTGCTTGTAGTTGCAGGCTCTGCTTCTCCAGTTTGTCTTGCTGCAGCTTGAGTTTCTCCTCCAGCTGGTCCACGCGTTTGTCCTGAGCCAGCAGCAGCTGGATACAACAGGGAGAAACATCATCAGCTTTATGCAACGTACAACATCCACCGGTCTGCGATGGGAGGTGCTTAAATTTGGAATGAACTATTATTTAAAGAGAGAACTCTTAGTGGCTGCCGCTAAAAGGTTTAAAGGGGCTATTCAGGTCTATTAAAATGGGCGTGCACTGCTCTCATGTGTCTACCTGGTTAAAGAGCAGCTACAAAAGCCCTCTTTCCCCCTTCTCACCTGGATCACTGGGACTCCTGAGTGACCGCTGTCGTTGCTGTCCAGCATCCTTTCTGTAAGCGCTCCCTGCAGCCAGTCCATCCTGGAGTTTAAATCCGCTGTCTGCTTCTTCACCTCCTCAGCCAGCTCCGCCAGCCTCTGACTCTCCTCCGGTCCCTCACTTCTGGCCTTCAGAGCTTCATCTTGCTCCCGCTGTTTCCTCTCCAGCTCGGCCACCGTGCCGTTGAAGGTCTTCAGTTTGGTGTTGATGTCGCTCATCTGGACTTTGGCCTTGTCCACGTGCTCCTTGAGCCCCAGGCCGAGCTGGAGGAGGCCGTGGGCCACCACGTTCACATCGTCCCACGAGGCCTGTTTCTCCCGGCCCCTCCTGTCAGTGGGGAAACCAACTGCTGCGTGCACCAAAATGGTCACGAGGAGGATGAGAAGTTGAGGCATCTTCATCTTTGTAGGTCCGATCTGGTGTCAGTGCTGCGTCTGAAATCTGTCTCTGTCTGTTGTGTGTGCTGCTCACTGAGAGGCACTGAGGCTTTTTATAGCTCTGGTAGGAGAGGAGGAGGAAGAGGGGGCGGGGAAAGTCTCACAGTGAGCAACATGATGCAACGAGGGCCTGAATTTCTGGTTATACACTCACTGATGCAGAAAAATGACATGTTTACAGTTTTAGTTTTGAGGCTTAGTTTAGTCTTATGCTGATGATGTCATATTTTTGCCTCTTATTCCCACTCTGTTGGTTTCATTTGCTACAAAAACACTTTGACTCCCCGCTGTTCTCACTGCTGATTCGTTTACAAATCAACTATTTGTTTTATTATTTCTGTAACATCTGAATAAGTGCAGATAATTTCCAACAGCTCAGGGCTATAAAATATTCCCTTGAAATGACCCACAGATGCATGTGCCATTAAAAGCAGTTATTTCTTTTTCTTTTGATGGCTGTTTTATTAAATCTTAAAAGTCCTTTAAAGTCCCTATTTTCACATCTGATTGGCTTTTAAGCCGTCCCTAAAACAGTTTCACCCAAAAACCAATGATTCCTTTTGGATTTTTTCACGTTTAAGACTAAAGCCCTGATAGCTGAGCTTAATGACCTCAGTGGGTGAAGACAGCCAGTTGCTGAATCAGGAATGCTGGTGAACAACAGAGGCTGAGGAGTCACTGTGAGAAGTAGGGGAAAGTTCAAGCCTTCGGGCCCTTTTACACACTCGTTCCCGACAACAGAAACCCCGCTCACGCAGACATGAGGAACGTGATGCTGATGTCCTGCCAGGCGCTCAGACTCACACACGCACGTGTCAGCGGCTCACGGCTCCTGTTTCACATTTAATCACACATTAGGCTCAGATACTGTACTTCTCTCAAAGCGCTAAGCAGCCATCCGAGAAATATGATGAAATGCACATGTCCAAATGTTTCTACACTCACTGTATGTTAAGGTATCACTGGATTAGAGTAAACTTGGGAGGTTTCATGCTGCGGGGAAGAGAAAGGCTGGAAAATGTAATGACAGCGAGTATTGTAGAGGGATAAGAGAGTCAGCCAACAACAAACAACTACACGTTCAACTAAAAGGTCAGTGTGGTTAATGTTTGACTGGAGTCACTAAGTAACAATATGTTGTTATGGTGGAAAATTAATACTGAAAAAAATTACTTGCATGTAAAAGTGAAAGAAACCCTCGCTCTGACTCAGAAGAGCAAACTTGCATTTCCACTGTACATTCTGTCCAATCATAAAAAAGACGCGTTTCTCCTTTAGCCTCTTTTAAACCCTTAAAATTGTTGTTTATCCACATGTGTCATTATGCAGAGGTGCACTTCTCGTACCAGCAGGATTTGAGTTTTTACATGATGAACCTCTGCAGGGAGCAGGGTACTTCCTGGATGCTGGACACCCGGTGCACGTAGGCCTCCCTCCCGCTGCAGGCTGCTGTTCTGCACGTATCCTCCGAACCCGCTGCACTCAGCTTACGTGAACCAGACCATTGTCCTCAGTCGGATGCACAGGCGGGTCTCCGTCCTTACTCAGCTCTATCCAAACACTATGTTCGCATTAAACATGAGGCTGTGCTGCTTGCATGTAGCTCATGTCCCGTGAGGAGATAAATGTGACCCTGCGTGATGCAGGGAGCTGCAGGAGGGTCAGCACAGCCAGCAGACACAGGAGGAGGACCTGCGTAAACTGGGAACCAGTTTTTCCAGTCAGTCTGTGCTTCACTTTGGAATGACTCACTCAGCGTTTTGGGAACTAAAACAGACTGTATACAAAAGAGGCCAAGCTTTCCGACTTCTGTTAGTTAGCAGGCAATCATCTGTAAAAATGAAAGTACTTGAAGCCTCGCACATTTGTATTTTGGCCACCACCACGTTAGTTTCTTGAAGCCAGAAGTTACAAGTAACGGACTAATAAGCTACTCACTCACCCAAACTCAAGAACAAGCTTCTGTACCACACAGCGACTCCTGATATCAGTCAGATAATCCATTCAAACGCTCCAGAAGGCTCCAGTAGCAGACACCTGACAGTCATCATGGTTACGCCCCTGACTTTGTTTTCCAGGTGGATGAGTTATAAAATAATAGGTATAACCACAGAGACCAAAACTGTGTTTTGTACCAGGAGGTAAATGTGCTTTTTAGTGCTGTTACATTTAATGTTTCAACACGGGAGATGACTCGCTTTGAAATGCAGTTCAAAGGCTGCACCTCGATTTAAGCCGCATGTGGTGTTCCTTTCATGTCAAACAGTTTTGTTTTTATGTTCAAAAATCACCATTCATAAGAAAAACTGTAATTACACATATAGTATCACTACTTCTCAAGTTTGATTTTTCAAAATAAAATGAAATTCTTGACTAAACTTTTTGACTTTGATTTGTTATTTATTTTTCATTTGTAGGTTTTTTTGATCTGAGCTTAAGTGTGAGTTCTAGAAATTATTGTGACCAAGAAATGATGAGATGAAACACAGCACACTGCTGATCACAGACTACTTTGGGTCAAAGTTACCAGGTTATTTGTTTTGAAGGACAATCACAATCTAGACTCAAAAACATATTTATGTGAAAAATGCTCGAATTTGATGTAATTCTTTTTAAATTTACATAAGTAGAATGTAAAATGTTAAATTTAATGGACTCTGGTGAAATTAAATTTTCTTGATTGCTTTATATTCAGTTTATATCAAACATTTTTTCCTTAATGAATAATAATTTAAATAAATAAACCTTTGATTTTTTTATATTTCACTTCTATTTAATTAAAAATGATTGCATCTTGTTTATGAGCTTGTAAGTTTAGCACAGATATTTGGTTAAAATCTTACATTTTAATGCTACAATCATTACTAAATATAGCACACTTCACTTTCGTCATGTATTTAATTTGGTACTGTGGCAGAGTTCAAATCTAGAGTGTAATCGCCTCCCTGCGTATTTCTTTTTAGGCTTTTATATGACGACACCCCCATAAAAATCAATGCTGTGTAAAGATAAAAGTGTTACATGATGTGTAATTTACTGTGTCTATCTTTGAAAGGACCTCCATCATCACAGGGTTGGATAGCGCTGTCTGTCTGATTACAAAAAAACACAAACATCAGGCTCTGTTCATCTGTCGTTTTAAAATCTCAAACTTGTAGGAAGTCAAAACAGCTTCTGTTGTCTAAAATAAGCCCTGAAACCTCCTTCCTTTGTTTATTACCCACGAGGGCACGGTAACTGTGCAGATTACAGCCACACAGCATGTCCCGTCAGATCTGCACATGTACAGTGCATGAGTTTCCAGAGCGGGGGATCGCAGGAAGACGGTGTCCTCAGGCACCAGTGGGTTAGTGTGTGAAAGGTCAGGATGTTGCTACATGTCTGGTATGTTGCATCAGCCTCTAGCGGGCATGAACTATTCCCATACTATTCCCCCTGAGCTCTGTTTGAGCCCAGACATGCACAGCGGGAGACCCAGAGGAAGAGCCGGGACTCTGAACCCAAGCCTCTAAAAACAGGCAGAGGCACAGCAGCTGGATCAGCATGTAACCATTATCTTGTTTAGTAATTATCAGGAAACTCAAACAAGGAAATTCTCGAACAACCAACCTCAGCAAAGTGTTATTCATAGAACTCTGAAAGGAAGCTTTCAGACTTTAAAATAATCTGATGGTGGTGGCCAATTACAAGGGTCTTAATCCCTGGTCAGGTGTCAGGTAAGTGGCATAAAGATGAGACAAGAAGCCTAAATAAGCGCTGTCCATTTGCAGCTTGGTAAACCCAGTCCTTTATTTTCTTTATCATATTGTGCTATGGCTGCCATCATTCCATGAAGCTCAGAGATTTCAAGGTATTCTCCTCCACTCCTGGGATATGGTCTGTTTCTTCCATTTTCATGTCAAATGTGTTAAGAGCTCTTTCTTACTTGGCTGTAACCAGAAGTCCCCCCAGATTTATTATCCTTACCTTGATGCTGACCTACACAATGAATTTACTTTACTGAAATAGCTTGAAATTTGATATATATGCAGGGAGTTAAACTGATGCCAACATCCACTAGTTAAAGCCAAGCCTATACAAATAATACAAAACGCATACAGGTTTCTGTAAGAAGGCATCAGTTGCCTGCATTTTCATAGGAGTCTGCAGACATTTGAACAGGGATCACCAAGATCTTAAAGTGAAGTCTGAACTTTATGGGGAGCCAGCGCAAAAACGACAAATTAGGTGTCACCTGGGACCACTCGGAGGACTTGGTAGGTACCTTCGCAGCTGGATTTTGTAACCGATCCAACAATGAAATCCTGATGCCCAGATACAGTGAATTACAATAGTTCAACAATGAGTTGGACCAGTCAGTTTCCCAGTGTTAAGTAAAAGATAATTAGCAGCCATCCAGTTCTTAAGGATAGATATATTTAGAAAAGACATTTACAATTAGATATCATCCACTTAACGTTGATATGAAAGGTGCAGAAGATAATAAATACAGTTCAAACAGTACGGGCGCCAAACCAGAACCTTGAGGTACACCATAGGACAGAGTGGCAGATGAGGAGACGTAGATAATGCCGTTAAACCGAGACGTACAAGAACAGTCTATTTACCTGCACCTCTCTTTATTAAAACGTCGATTTGTTTCTGAAGAAGATAAATCTCCATCATAAAAATCAAGTCTGATTTCACTTTTTGTTTATTTTCATTATATTATTGATTCATGTTAGTCTGGCTCCTGTTTTTCATGTCAACTTTTGGCAGAGAAGAAAAGTGGGTGAAAGGTAATGCTCGTGCACAGCTCGTACGCAGCTCGCGCACAGCTTCATGTGTTGATGTCATGTGGGATTCATTAAAAACAGCTGTTATTCACAAATGCAAGGCTGCTGCTCCATTCGCTGACTTTCTTCCCACTGACCTTTTACCTAGTTTCCACACGCTCGCAGCATCCCTGCTTTACGACTCACTTTGGGACTGGTGGTGTTTTTTCTTTTACACTTTCTGAATGCACTTTAACCCAGAATGCAGCACCGTTTCCTCAGGGCGTCCTCCCTCTGATCAAACAGAGGAGCAGAGCCAAAGACATGTAAGTCAGAGGTTAGATTTGTGTTGACTGCAAAAACATGCTGACTTTTCGTGTTGATGTGAGTGTGTTAATTGAATTTTATGGCTGCTGTAAATGCCCGAGCATAGTAAAGTAGCACTTTGACTATTACCCAGTTTTCCTAACTCTGTGTAAAAGCATCAATGTGTAAATTTAAACACTTTCCAAGCATCCACACTCTTAGGAAGGGACAAGAGAGAAGTTTGACACTTTACTGGAACCACTATTTTATTTTTTTAAGTTAAAGCAAACAGATGTTTTTAAATAGTATTATGATTAGTTTTTATTCCTTGAATTATCAAAGTAGTACTTCATTTTTACCCCTTTCAGGATATTTAAGATCCCCCCCACTGGTTTCCAGGCGCCTCTTCAAAAGCTTCTGCTTGTATTCATGCAGATTTTGAAGTTCACTTGGATCCTTGTCCTGGTGTAAAAGCAAATATCTTCTTTAGACATTTGCATCCAGGATTTGTTGGCATTGTGTTGCAAGTATAAACCTGCATCTGTGTGCAAAACAACATTACCAACCCAAACAAACTTCCCAGTGCAGATGTTACTTTTGCATAATTGTGGATGAGATCACAGATACGATCTGAAAATGTTCTTTGATATGTTGTTTTGACTCCCACTTTGTTTTTATAAGAAAGGAAAATCGCACAATGCTGTGTCTCGACCTGCGTTGCATTCAGCAGTCCAACCAGTAAACACTAAAATGACAAGAGGGGGGAAAGGTCACATCAGATGAAGGCAAAACACAGAATAGGACCATGTGTGTAGTCCATATGCTGGTGGTGCTGGTGGTGGTGAAGGTTGTTTTGGAATAGCTGATGGAAATTTTGAAAGTCACTGGACATCCAAGAAGAGGAGGAGGAGGAGGAGGAGGAAGTGGCACAGTGGGAAAAAATAAGTGGTTTAAAGCACTGAGCTTAAAAAAAATGTGGGCAGGAGAAGTGACGGAGAAACAAAAGGAATGAGGGACAGATGTTCTTTATCAAACATTTGTCTAAGCTTCATTTAGCATCATTTCCATGAGTTTTCAGTCAGTCTGAAAATGTCATTAATCAGCACAGGCCACGGCCCGCCTTCTAGATCCTAATGACTCATTTAAGGCTTAATGAGACTCAGTGGAGAAGTGAACGTTTTATAAGTTTGTGAAAAACATGAATAATTGACATGAGGCACACTTCAGTCATTGTTTGGTGTAGCAGTTACACCCTTTCACCTAAAACAAATGCATCTTAGGCTGTTTTCATCTGAATTTCATCACTAAAGTAATCTGCTGTGGGTGTGGTGCACAGTGTGCTTGTTGTTCTTCTGTAAGCGATAGGACCACATTCCCATTAAAAAGATTCCCTTTACCAAAACTCTGTGGGACTTTCCACTCTGATTTGTGGTTGCCAGATTACTAAAACCCACAAGTTTGAGTTCTCCACCTTGTTTAATAGTCTGATACTGATCGCACATGTTTCAGCATACTCACACTCAATAAAAAGAAGCAGGTATATTTTTGTTATTAACCAGGTATTAAGCTCTGATCATGGGTTCACTTCACCCTCCATCCGGTTACTCTGCACTCTGATTGGTCGTGACTGCTCCTGGCAGGCCATGCTGCTGTTTTTACACAGCTCACCTTTTACCCAGAAACTGGGAGGAAAGCCCTCACATGTGTGAAAATGAACAGAAAACAAATAATAAGTGTTGGTTACCGCATTTGTAGAGATTAGGGGCATGGGCAAAATCAGCCCTCTGGTGAGTGTTTGCATTTTGTCTGAATATTCAAATTTCATGGGATTCATATGATATCCTACAAAGCTCTGTTTGTGAGCAGCTCAGAAGAAATCAATAAAGTTTTTCAGTTTTTAAAAATGTAATCTTAGTGGTTTCTAATCCAGAAAAAATGACTGAAATGTTAGTAATGGATAAGTTTAGTAAAACACTAACATTAAAACTGCTAATAAAATTGATTTAATTTATGTAACTTTTATCATTTTAATTTGATTATGTAATATTTTGTGAGTGATTACTGTGAAACAACAGTTTGTTTCCTGAAACTATGAGTTAATTTGTGAGTTTGACCTCAAATACCTTAATTGTTCTAGTTTTTGTAACTGTTAATATTTCTTTTTGTAATGTTGATCCAGGAGTCATCACCAACCAGAGGATGAATTCACCTGACTTTGTTGAGGCTGTAGTTTTCCTACTTTTCCTGCAAATATTCACAAACTGCACAGTCTCGGATGTTTCTGTCTTCAGATCCAACTGTTTGAAGCATTTCTGTGAAATCTATGGATAGTAATGTTCCCATCAAGATGACTTGTACTGACTCAGGAGAGCTCCAGGCTGTTCTTGTAACACAACTATCATATCAGAGAGCTCCAGTACTTGTTTGAACAGGACTTTTTTCCATTGCAGCATCCAGAGCTGCTAAAGTGTATTTTCACAATAAAAGAGGGAATCTGTTGTGAGGCAAGTTTAAATGACTCATCTTCATAAAGCAAGAGGGTGATGGAGCGTTTCCTAAATTTTTTTTTAACCCCAATTTAACAAGAAAACACGTAACGAGGCCGAGAGTGACGGAAACTCTTTCGGTTATGGGAGTTCCTTTTTCTGTTAAATGTGAATTTTCTTGTCAGTAAAATGCTGAAACATTTGAAAGATAATAACTTATAAATAAAGTAGAAATCAGTCATTCTTTTAAACAGGCTCGTTCTTATGTGACACTTTTCTGCTCTGGTTTATATAACATGCCTCATTCACACACGCTTTATTCTGAGATTCAAGATTCACACGCTATTGAACACACTGCAGAGCAACTTGAGGTTCAGCATTATGCCCAGTGATCTTTTGACTGGAGCAGCCAGGGATTGAACCACCAACCTTCATATTAGCAGATGACCCATTCTGCCTCCTGAGCACCCTCAACACCTTAAGCCAGTGGCTCAGAGAGCCTCGACAGGTGAGGCATTTAATGAATCTGATGTTTTTTTAGGGAAGATTAACAAACTTCAAGAAGCTAAAATGATGTAATTCTTGATATAAAGGTCTCCTGTGATTCCGACTCTTCTCTGATCGAGTTTTAAAGGAAAAATGGTCAATGACAAAATAATCATTACTATGATGTAGAAATAGGAATCTATAGCCACTTAAACTAGAAGACTGCATCAGTTATTTATTTGTAAGCTTGTTTTTCTTGGAAATTCTGAGCATTTATGTGCGCAGAGGCCTTGAGACCAATGTAAATGTGTTTATGACTCCTTCCTGTGTGGCCTCATTCTGACTCTACTTGAGAAAACACATTTTGCTGCCAGCCTTTTCTTGGACTTTGATGCATACTCTGAGCTGATAGACAGGTATACTCCTACCTCCATCCTGTACGTACAACTAACTGCTCAGCAGGGAAATTATTTTACAGGTTATTGTTCTGATAAAGAGCCGCTGCTGCTTGGCCTCCAGCTTTGTTTTTCCTCCCTGGCCGGTAATAGCGTACAAAGGTTTCTACAATGTTACCATGAAATGCGGCAGTGCGAGAAACAGCAGAGAGGAGTGGTACCACTGATGGTACAGAATGTGCAGCAGTTTTTATTGCAGTGTTTGTCAGCATTTTAATCATTTCTCAGTTGGGAACGATTGGAACGTGCTGTGATCTCAGGTTTGTGTTTACAGGTGGTTTCTCTGGCCCCAAGTGGCCACATTTTTTTTTTCATCCATCATCCATGAACAGATCGTTCGGGTGTTTTACTCAAAAATTACAAATAATTTCCTGATGAACTTCTGTTTTAGTAAGATCAGTGAAAATCTACCAGGAGAGTCTCCTCTGGTGTTGCACAGAGCAGGCGTGGAGCTAAAGCTCAGACTGATCCGAATGATAACTTCCTGGCTTTGTCGTGTTTAATGCACATTGCACGTTCGTTCTTGAAGACAAATCATCGCACTGATGGAAGTAATGACTCACTGAGAGAAACCTTGCCAACACACAAACAACCAGCAACCGCCCTATGTTTCTGGTGGGATGAACTGGGTGTTGACGCCATCCGTGATAACAGAAAACCTTTGATTTGTGGCAATATTAGCAAACAAAAACGTTATGATATATTACCACATGTCCTGTGAACAGCTTAAAAGCTTCAAAAGGACCTTGAGAGAGACATGGAAAGAGAGAGACTTTGCCCACTAAAATCAAAGCTCTTTCTTGGGCATAATGGAACTCCAGATTTTTTTCTCCCACACATCTGTGTTTAAAAAAAATGAAAGGTTAAAAGGTTGACTTTAGCTGATTGCAGTCTCCTCTTCTTTTAGGAGGATGAGGGTGTGTCCATCTTTTTTAGGCATGATCCAAGTCACTGTGAGGGTGACCTTCTGAACCAGAAGTCGTGCTTACCTGGAGGAAAAAGAAGCCATAAAACCTTTCAGTGCTTCCAAATTGCTTCAGCTTCCTCCATCTGTAGGATCCATCAGAACATCTCCTCATGCGAACTCCTGCACGTCTGTAACTGTGGCTGTAAGAAGAAAAACAGCAGCAACCTGTAGGAGACGTGCAGAACCATTAGCAGGAAAATGCACTGGTATACTGAAATAGATTTATAAATTTCAGACCATTTCTACAGTTTACAGTTACAGCTGGGTGGGTCATGACCACACACAACAAAGAAATAAGTGAATGAGTGACTAAGTAAGTGACTATGGTGCCAGACAGGCTGGTTTGAGTAATTCAGAAACTGCTGGTGTGCTGGGATTTTCCCACATAACCAGGTTTACAGAAAATGGTCAGAAAAAGAGAAAAATATACAGCTCTGGGTTTCTCTGGGTGAACATGTTGATGTAAGAGGAGAGTGGCCAAAACTGCTTTGCAGATAGGAAGGCAAGAGTAACTCAAATAACCAATTGATAAAACCCAGTTAAGGAGAAGAGTGTTTCTTAAAAAAAAAAAGGAGTGAATGAGGAAAGACAAAGGGCCCTGGGTTGGAATTCTGTCTCGCAGCACATCTCTTGCTCAACCAGGCGAGATGTACTGGTGCCTCAGAAGAGCATCTCTGAATGCACAACATATTAAACATTTAAGCTGACGGGCTACCGCAGAGCACACCAGCTTCATTCCCTGTCAGCTATGAACAATAAACTGAGGCTACAATTTGCACAGGCTCCCCAAAACTGAACAATTCAATTCAATTTTATTTATACTTACCATATATAAATATACCATATTTATACTAATCACAACAACAGTCGCCTCAAGGCGCTTTATATTGTAAGGTAGACCCTAATAATAATACATAATACATACAGAGAAAACCCAACCATCATATGACCCCTTATGAGCAAGCACTTTGGTGACAGTGGGAAGGAAAAACTCCCTTTTAACAGGAAGAAACCTCCTGCAGAACCAGGCTCAGCGAGGGGCGGGGCCATCTGCCGTGACCGGTTGGGAAAAATGTAACCTTGTGTAACATGTAAGATTGGAAAAATTTAAAATGTTTGTTGTGATGAGTCTTAATTTCTGCTGTAGGGTCAATATTTGGCATAAACAACATGGATCTATCCTGACTCGTATTAATGGTGCAGACTTGTAGTGTGAAGTAATACTGTAGTAATACTGTACTGTTTTCTTATCACACTTTGAGCCCCTTAGTACCAACTGAGCATTATTTAAATGCCACAGCCTGCCCGAGTATTGTTGCTGACTATCTCTATCCCTTTATAACCACAGTGTACCCATCTTCTACCTGCTGGTTCCACCAAGCTAACACTCCTGGTTTCTTTGGGATGGAAAATATCATGTCAATATAGACCCGAATCTCTGAGAGTTTTTCCAGCAGCTTGTTGAATCTGTACTTTGAAAGAAAATGCAGTTTTAAAGGCAAAAGGGAGTTCAACACTGACAAGGTGTAACTTCTTTTTTAAATGAATGTATTCAGTTGAAGTCATTGTTTGTTTTTGCCTTGTTTCATTGTAGAGACCAAAAGTTTTATGTTTTGATCCAAGTGGGGGAAAGGGTTATCTGTGTATGAGTGTTTCTTAAGAAGTGGACCAGGTCACAGGTCTTTCTACCAAGATCACAGAAGCAGCAGCTTTGCTACTTCTAAGTATCTGTTCCTCCAGGGTGGGATAGTTTGGCTCCAGAGATATGAACTGTTGAACTGCACTGCTCTTCCCGTCCAGAGCCTGCTGTGTTTTCAGTGTCGTGTTGCTCATTAATGTATTGACACAGTGTCATGTCGACCCTGCTGGGTCACACTGACCTGAAAGCATTGTTGCTTCAGGCTTCCTGTCCAGCAGCTCACACTCCATCTTATATCAGTCAAATCCAAACCAAGGTTCAACAATGTGTCACCTCTGCAGTGTTACAGTTCACAAACTGCTTGCCTCTAACCCAAAATCAAACAAACTATCTTGCCAGCTTTCCCCAGGCTTAAAACATCTCATGTGCTTCTCAGAACTAATGATAACAGGTTTCATTATAACCACATTTAAAGGCAGTTTGACATTATAATCTCAAACATTTCTCTCTGTTTCCAGGTTGTTTAAACACTTTTTTAAATCATATTTTTGTGTGTCAGTCAGTAATAAGTGATACAATATTCTATAAGAAAACCATGAGCTGAGATTTTGATGATTGTGACTCTCGTGCGTTCTCTCAAAGCTCTTCCTAAAAAGAAAAAAAGAAGAAGTTTTTTTCTTTCATTGTTATAGCTCTGTTCTCTCACCCTCATCCCATAAAGACTGTGTGAGGTGAAGAAATGGTCATGTCATCACTGTGAACTGTGTAAGTTCCCCATAAAACAGGCTTATAAGCAAAAAGGAAACTGCTTCGGGAGAGGGAGAGGTGAACTGTAACTAAGTCAAATGTTCCTTTTTCTCTCATAGTTTATGGTTTATTATGGCAGCAAAAACAAACCAGATGCTGGATGGTCTGGCTTCCCAGCAGCAGAGAAGGAGTGGCATTGTTCCCCTATTGTTTATAGATTTGGATGAAGGATGGCAATTTCTTGCTTAGTCGTGGGTCCAGGGTGGGGTCCTAGTAACGATCTGTGCAAGGTAATATGGACCACTGATCTTCTATCTTGGTCTTGGTCTGGCCTGACACCAAGGACCAGTTTGTCTTGGAAGACACTATCTGGGGCAAATTTCTCCTGGATAAGGTGAGATGTTTCGGGCAGGCCTGACTGGGAGCCAACCCAGGGCATTATATCTTTTGGCTGATATGGGAACGCCTCAGCATCCACCCCCAGAAGAGCTGGAGGAGGTAGCAGATGAGGGTCTGGGTATCATTGCTTAGACTGCTGCTCAGTGACCTAAAACAATGGATGGATGAATGCTAAACCCAGTAATAAAAATTTATATTACACTTTTTGAGAAAGCAAACAACAGCTCTGTGTGATATGAAAAAGATAATAAATGGTTGAGAATGAGTGTATTATTTGAATTTTAATATGTTGATTGTTTGAGCTGATGCACAAATAAGAAACAGGTTGAGTAGACTCCAACAAAAATGCAGGCCCAAACTTTGAGCCTCAAGGCCATAAAAACAGATTTCACAATTAATTGCCGTGTAAGCTTAACAATGGTTACAATTCACCATTAACAAGGTTTTTAAAAAACCCGTGAATCCTCAGAGACACATTTGAGAGCTGAAAGTACAGAGTAATGTAGCGTTCATTTGAGGTCATTTCTGTGGGAAGAAAATCCCTGTGGACAGACCAGTCATCCATAAAAGTTCTTGGATTAAACCCTCCCATAACCACTGACAGCAGTAGTTTCATCTTTGGGGCCATCAGTTTGATTACCAGCATGAAAGAGCTCTTAGGTTTGGACCCAAACTTAGTCCTAATTGCACGCTTATGTTTGACTCATGCATGAATACTCCTATAACCCCCGTTGTGACTCTGTTCTGCACGCTGTCCTGCTGTTAAATTTCACGCAAACAGCAAAAACAAAATGCTCTTTGTGTTGAACTTGCTTCATAGCTCAGACCAGAGGACCACTGCAGTAATGAACATGGAGCAAGGCGATGAATTAGAAATGACTGAAGATACACAAGAGCTAAATGCAGCTGTGCACACCCCAAAATACTGGATGAACTCAACAAGCATGTCAGGAGAATGATGCAACATGATAATCCTTAAGTTTTTAGTTTTTTTTATAGAGTCTTTGTTTTGACGGTGATCAAAATGGGGAGAAATAACCAAAACTTACAGCAGAAAAAGAATTTTGGGAATCAATTTGAGATATTTTAACATTTTGTTATGGTGCAGGGCTCTTCTCCCTAGTTAGTCTTTGTTACACTTCATTCAGACTGGTATCTTTGTGTGTGGCTGATGTCTTTTTATTGTATTAAAGCCAATATTTTCATTCTTTATTTCACTGAAATGACCCTTTACAGTTTCTTTGTTTGGTTTCAAATATTTTGGCTCAGTAAGGTTTCTTTTAAATTTTTAATTCAGTATAAAACATTTGGAAGCTTCTTTGTCACAGCCACTTTAGGAATCTTTTTGTTTTCAGGCGTCCTGTTTGTTGTATGTAGAGAATCCCTGTGAGTACCTTCATACTGGAAAGACTACAGCGCCCTCAGCTGTTGGATGGCAGGTGATGCAGTTTACAGTGCTTTATGAAGGTACTTTCGAATAATCACAATCAGAATCAGAAAGGGTTTTATTGCCAAATGTTGAGCGGGTTTACAACATTAGGAAATTGCTGCGGTGCTTCAGTGCAAACATACTGTTATAAATACTGTTATAAATTAAGCTTAAATGGACATGAAAATAAAAATGAGAATAAGAATTAAAAGTGCTAAGTAGATAGATAGATATATACATGATATATACATGAGTGCAGGTGGTGATCAGTGCCAAACATGGAATGATGCAGTGAACACAACGTAGGGTCATGTGTTAGTGGTGGGAACAGTCATAAGGTTATTGTTCATGTGTCCAACAGCAGAGGGGAAGAAACTGTTCTTATGGCGAGAGGTTCTGGTGCGAATGGACCGGAGCCTCCTGCCTGAGGGGAGCAGGTCAAACAGACTGTGTCCAGGGTGAGAAGGGTCAGCTGAGATCCGAGCTGCACTCCCCAGTGTCCTGGAGGTGTACAGGTCCTGCAGAGATGGGAGTCTGCAGCCAATCACCTTCTCAGCAGAGCGCACAACACGCTGCAGTCTCTGTTGTTCCCTGATAGTGGCTCCAGCGTACCACACGGTGATGGAGGAGGTGAGGATGGACTCGATGATTGCAGTGTAGAATTGTATCATCGTCCGTGTTGGCAGGTTGAATTTCTTCAGCTGCCTCAGGAAGTACATCCTCTGCTGGGCTTTCTTAATGACGGAGGTGATGGTGGGCTCCCACTTCAGGTAATAAGTCAATCATCCCCTTTTTGAGGCCAGGAAGAGACACACAATACTTGGACGGTTTTGTCAATTTCAGATCTTGAAATTTCGAATTAGGCATGTCAAAAGCTCAACTTATTAACTCAAAATTCTGAGTAAATACCTCAAAGTAGGACCCAAAATACCCAGTAGGAGTTCAGTTAGACTTGACCAATAACAGCGTCCCCTGCCCTGTGGTTGGTGACGCTGTTATTTGTCATTAATCCTTCACTACAACTGTCAAAGCACCAAATGTGGGAAAATCTCTTGGAATCATGGTTTTTCATCCCTCAGGCAGACAGTCTAGAATAAATCGGCCACAAAGGCGTCTCAAGAAACTTTATTTTTAACCTCTCAGCTCCCAGTCTGGACTCAAGAGACAGACACCCTCTCTTCTTTAAAGATGAGGCTTTAAACTTTCCTTTTTGACAAAGCCCATAGTTAGGGTTGAATCAGGTGACCCTGAATCTTCCCATAGTTACCCTGCAATAAGCCCAGGCTGCAAGGAGCTTCCCATGATGCACTGAGTGCTTCTTCTTCACTGGCCTCCTTAATCATTAGTTATTATTCATCTCTGGTTCTCTTCCATAGCGTATCTTTTGTCTGTCTTCCTCCCGTAGCCCCTAACCAGTCACAGTAGATCACAGTAGATGGCCAACCCTCCTTGACCCTGCATCTGTTGGAGGTTTCTTCCTGTTAATTTACCAACCAAACCCTTTGAGTTAAGGAAAAACTTTGATCTCAAACCCAGAAATTTTAACTTGTGTTGGGCTTTTTTTTTTTTTTTTTTTTTTTACAATGGCACAAATGACCTTACATGCAAGAAACAAAAGAAATATTTAAAAATGATTTATGATTACATGCCAGATTTGGCGCCATTTGACCAAACTGACAAACAAGTCCCGCCTATGTCGTCGGTCCCTGGGGGCTCCACACAGGGTTCCTGATTGGAGCATTCAGCTGTTTGTCAGTGTTCCTTCAAGATGGAATTAGCGGCAAACTCTCCAAAACCTACGTCAAAATATAATCTGTCGTTGCAGCTAAACAGGAAATGACGGAAAAGAAGGCCTCTGCATTCAAAATAAAAGCCAGTTAAAGCAACATTTCATTAGACGTTAAACCAACATACTTATAATAAAATATAAAAACATAAAAAGCAATTAAAGACAAAATAAAAAGTTACAAATTCTTATAAATAATATATAAAAGTTAAATATACACTTTTAAGTCTGCTTTTGAATGTAAGCATAGTTGTAATTGCTCTGAGGTCAGCAGGTGGCTTGTTTTAAAAGTACCTGAATGCATCCTGAGCACTAATTTTCTGAGATCTGCTTTGGGAACAGTTAAAAGATTTGCAGCCGATAACCTGCTACAACATAAACAAATCAGCGCCTCAATTGTTTTCAAGCTTCAGCTGACATTACCCCCCCCCCCCCCCACCCTTGATATTCACTCACACTAATAGATACACAGTATGCTCACAGAAGATGATTTTCATAGGTTAAAAAACAAAACAAAACCCTGTAAGACAAGGAATATGTATAAACACCAATGATGCTTTTCCAAATCCTCATCACTCTGTGCATCCGACAAACACACAAGTAGAGTGGTAGAAAGCAACGCATCAGTCATGATATAAGCAGTCGTGAGTTTGAATTATGTTTGTGTATGCTCTGCCGTGTTGAAAGAAAACCTGTTTGTTGGACTTATTTACTGATCAGACAATGATCTTTACTAAAAATCATGCAAATGTTAAACCTACTGTATTATTACTGTATCACTACTGAGAAATAAAATAATAAAATGCATGTTTTAGAAAATCAATTTTACGATACAAAAGCATGAATGAATAAATAAATTAATTAATTAAAAGTTCAATGCTCTAAATGTATTTATAATATCAGACAAAACATTAGATAACTGAAGCTGACAGGTCTGTCATCAGCGTATACACAGGAGCTGTGATAGAACGTGATTTAAGAAAACGAGATTAGAGATGTAAATGTATACAAGAGATAAAACAAACCCCTTCAGTGCAACGTGGTCGTTTTATTTTGAAATTCTAAATCGGAAACACATTTTAAACTTTTTCGGTAACTTGACCCAAAGGCTGAAGTCAGGAGGTAGGAGTTTTTTCCCCCTCCCTCCTTCTCCTCCCAAACTTTTCTTACCTCTCCTGAAGTTATGACAAGCCTCAGTGTGACTGGACGGAGGGCAGCCACAAGGTAAGACAGCAGTGCCCGAGGGGGTCCATGGCTGTATTGATTAGCTGATTATTACTAATCGAGCCTCTGGCCAAAGTAGTTGTGTCTTATTAAACAGAGGCTGCTGCAAACTGTTCCAGTGGATTATTGATAATGTCTGATTTTGTGTTTGCCTCTGGAACCTTATATATAATATATACATTTTTAAATTATTTTAAATGCTCCCTTTTTTAAATTTAGAGTCTACTCAGACTCTATTTAGGTTTTACTGAACTGTCTGAGTGGATGTGGTTTGTACTGGCTCCCTCGCCACTAATTTGGCAAACTGAAAATAGTTTTTGGTTCCCAAACAGGGCTTTTCTCCCACCACTGCATTTGCTATGAGAACCATTCACTTTAAAGCTGTGTTTTATTGCCTGCGGCTGTCTCACATTAGAAATGACAGGATTTAGGTCAGTGTTCGTGATATCTTTTGTGGTTTTCTTGTTGTGTTGTTGTTGTTGTTATTGCTGTTGCTTTGACTTGTCAAACCTCAGACGAGCCACTTCAGTGCGCATCTCCTTTTACACCTCTTCCTGCAGGACACACTGCAGCTTCTTCACATGTGAAGCAAACTAAATGTAGCTTCAGTAAAGAAGGGAACATCTTTCTGTGCCAGACATTGTTGTGGGAGGGGTGAGGCTGCTTTATAGGACGGAAATCCCCCTCCATCCCAAGTCAGCACCCCCAATATCTGTCCCCCTGGCTGCTTTCCTGTCTTATAATAAAGTGCTGTGATTCCAGTGTCTGGTTTGCCCTGTAGCTTTGCTGGCTTCATCAGCCTCTCACTATGAATCACTTGGGATGATGGACGGCCTGCAGCCACAGCTCCGGATGTTTAGCTTGAAAACAGCACTGCTTTAAAAAAAATCCTAAGTGGCAGCGCTGTTGGGGGCGTGTTACATTAAATACCAGTGAGGTGATGAGATATTACCCTCAGAGGCTCTTTTTTCCTTTTTTATTCACACATCCATGAATTTGAAGGTTTATAAGACAATAAAAACTTTTGCTGCATTTCTTTTCGATACAAAGACACAAGTTTTTACAACTCGACTTTGATCCTTCATCCAAACAGAAGAAGTGCACTTTATGTTATGAAGTTATTCAGCGGCTAAAGAATTGTGTTGCTGTCTCACCTGTATTAATGAAACAGGAAGTGCGTATTTAAGCTTTTGGTTAAAGTGATTAACGCCACTACTATTAAAAAACAAGGTCTGCATACCCACAGCTTCATTTACCCTAACACTGGCAGTCAGTGTGGCAATGCTGCATATTATGTTGTAGGTCCTGTATGTAATGTTGGATTTTTGATACTTTTGAGATGTTTTGAGTTTATATGGTTGCTATCTTGACAAAGTCTCTGTTGTAAAAGAGATCTTAGCTCAGTGGTTCTGCTATATTAATAAAGTGCTGACTGTGGTATTAATGCTCTGTCTTTAAAATCTGATCAGTTGTTTTTCAACTGAATCTATAATTAGATGTGTATAAGTACTATAAAGCAAGATTGGAAGTTTTCGAGCTATGTGAGCTTGAAGTCCGAGTTTTCTGTTTCATCAAAGTGTCCACCCTTACCTGGCTGAATCACCATGCAACTTATGCCGAACACATAACCTAGTTCTACTCTGCTAAGTCTCTTTTGCACTGCCGGATGTGCAGCTACTAGAAGACAGAACACACACCGAGAATAGCTGTTCGGTCAGTAAAATTAATTTCACTTTGATTTGCCGACAAACTAAAGTGATCTCCAGGTCTCCTTTATTAGGCTGTGGGACGGTAACCTTGATGTTTAAATGGATCCAGTTTAAAGTTTCAGAGCTCTAATGTGCGGCCATTGTGTTGTGACCTTTGTTTGTATATTAAATAAGAAACCTCTGCAGATCCATCTGTGGCTCAAACCCAAGAGACATGTTTTGATTTTCTGGCCTGTTGTTTTGCAGTGAAGAGTGCTTTGTGCTGCCAACACACACACACACACACACACACACACACACACACACACACCCCTCATGAATGTCATGGACGTTCTTTCGGTCAGGATGTTGTCGTTATGTTGCGCGCCATGGGATAAAACAATTTGTTGCCTGTCTGGGAACGATGAGCTCAGCAGAACAGGAATCATGAGATAAGTAGGTGAAGCAGTGTAGTGGCTGGTGCTCGGTGGCTCGTCGTTACCTCGCTATTGTCAGCAATTCTGCATAATGTAACCTTTTTGGATTTCTTGTCCACCCATCAGCTCTTCCTTAATTAACTAATGTGGGAGTAGGAAGAAAAAAAAGTGAGCTCATTTATTGGTTCGGGAGTGAAATATAGCAGCCGTATGGATTAACAGACTAAATATCAGGGCTCCAGAAAACTGAAATCAAAGAGGCAGTTGCAGTAAATACATCCTTAAGTCTCTGGATGAAGGGTAAGAGTGAGAAATTGATGGGGGCGATGAGGAGAAGCTCTTCAGAATTTGTGTTAAGCTCTTAATAACTTTGTGGCGCTCTCTCAGGGGAAGCTGCCTTTCTGCAACAGGACCCTGGGGTTTGACTTACTGCTGCCACCTCAAAAATAGCTTGGCAGTAAGTCTACTTGGAGGAGTCAAGAGGTCACTGTAACACTCTTGATACTCAGTGACAGGATTATATACATATATATATATATATATATATATTTTAATAAACACTGCCTTCCTAATTAATGCATTCCTGCCTGATTTACACCTCGGAGCTGATGGAGAACAGTTTATTAAATTAGAACTAAATTGCATTTGAGTGTGTGCTCATGAGTCCTGCTTGATAAAGTACATGTGGTCGTATTTTTAGCTTTATTACAAGTGGCTTTAATTTTAGCAGGCCAGTGCACTGCGGTGACATGATGCAGGCAGGAAAAAGAAAGCTGGACGCAGCAGTGTCAGGAGAAGTAAAAAATAAAACTGACATATTCTGACCGGGCCACGTACTGAGATACAACCGCCGCAGCGAGACCGGGCTATAAATCAATACTTCATTCGCTGTTGTTTTCCTTCGCATTTTGTGCCACATTCAGGTCAGATTTTGGTAATGGTAATTATGAGATCTAGACTTCTAAAGTAATAATTATGACTGGGAAACACAGACTTTTCTGACATCTTTGTTTATATATACCCAACTTGGTGCTGAGATAGTTTCATCAGTGTGGTATTTTTAAGCTCCAGAAACTGTAATCGCACAACTCAACGAAATACGTTTTCTTCTATGAATAGACTGACCCCATCACCCTTATGTGAAGAATTAAATTTTTGTATTGGTCTGCCCAGATCACGGAGCTCTAAACAAACCAGGTTAGTAAACAAGAGACCGCTGTGTGCCTCACTGAACTTGGTATTGAATTTCTGATTTTTATTAGAGGTGCAACGATACACAAAATTCACGGTTCGGTTCGGTTCGATACTTTGGTGTCACGGTTCGATATTTTTTCGATACAAAAAAAATGTTCATGCCTTTTTAATTTGTCATTTATTAAAATTATAAATATATATTTTAACTCAAAAGTACAGTTTTTAAATTTAATGTTGCTGAAACAAAAAAGTAATAATAAAAAAAAAATATCTCAGGGCTCGTAAAATTTCAAAATCCCTGGTAGCCCTTCGGGCAGGGACTCTTCAGTTTTTGGTAGCCCAAAATAAATTTAAGTAGCCCGAATAAAAAAGAGAGCAATTTTTTGATTGATGTTTTGTTTCCTGTTTTGTTTCCTTTATAAAATTATACATTAAAGTATAATATTGTAAAGGAAACAAAACATTAATTAAAAAATTGTTGAAAAACAAATTACAACATTGTATAAAAATTACAATCATCAACTCAAATACTTGGTTCTAATTGAAGAGAAATTTCTATGAACTTGTAAGAACTGTGTAGGACATGAATCAGTCTGTGTCAGATCCTGTATTTGAAATTTCCACTGAAGTCACGGGTAAGAGACAAGTGGAACCAAGATCGAGGCCATTTGCTTTTTGAAGTTTGCAAAGACTGCTAAATTTTGCCAGTGGTAGTTCACTCTTTGCAACATAGTACGCTGTTCTAAACAGATTTTCAGGTTTATTTTTAGTATGTTATTTGCAATTGGTGTTTGTTCTGGGAAAGCTATTGCAGACTGAGCAATAATGCATTTCTTGCATTTCTCATGGGTTCTAATGGGGGCCTTTCTTAAAATGACTGGTCCCAGTAACAAAGGCGCTTGTCGACCCAGAAATCGAGGGAAACCCAACAACACACCCGGCAGAACATTACAGGGAGTGCAGAATTATTAGGCAAGTTGTATTTTTGAGGAATAATGTTATTATTGAACAACAACCATGTTCTCAATGAACCCAAAAAACTCATTAATATCAAAGCTGAATGTTTTTGGAAGTAGTTTTTAGTTTGTTTTTAGTTTTAGCTATTTTAGGGGGATATCTGTGTGTGCAGGTGACTATTACTGTGCATAATTATTAAGCAACTCAACAAAAAACAAATATATATCCATTTCAATTATTTATTTTTACCAGTGAAACCAATATAACATCTCCACATTCACAAATACAGTGGGGCAAAAAAGTATTTAGTCAGCCACCGATTGTGCAAGTTCCCCACCTAAAATGATGACAGAGGTCAGTAATTTGCACCAGAGGTACACTTCAACTGTGAGAGACAGAATGTGAAAAAAAAATCCATGAATCCACATGGTAGGATTTGTAAAGAATTTATTTGTAAATTAGGGTGGAAAATAAGTATTTGGTCAATAACAAAAATACAACTCAATACTTTGTAACATAACCTTTGTTGGCAATAACAGAGGTCAAACGTTTACTATAGGTCTTTACCAGGTTTGCACACACAGTAGCTGGTATTTTGGCCAATTCCTCCATGCAGATCTTCTCGAGAGCAGTGATGTTTTGGGGCTGTCGCCGAGCAACACGGACTTTCAACTCCCGCCACAGATTTTCTATGGGGTTGAGGTCTGGAGACTGGCTAGGCCACTCCAGGACTTTCAAATGCTTCTTACGGAGCCACTCCTTTGTTGCCCGGGCGGTGTGTTTTGGATCATTGTCATGTTGGAAGACCCAGCCTCGTTTCATCTTCAAAGTTCTCACTGATGGAAGGAGGTTTTGGCTCAAAATCTCATGATACATGGCCCCATTCATTCTGTCCTTAACACGGATCAGTCGTCCTGTCCCCTTGGCAGAAAAACAGCCCCATAGCATGATGTTTCCACCCCCATGCTTCACAGTAGGTATGGTGTTCTTGGGATGCAACTCAGTATTCTTCTTCCTCCAAACACGACAAGTTGAGTTTATACCAAAAAGTTCTACTTTGGTTTCATCTGACCACATGACATTCTCCCAATCCTCTGCTGTATCATCTATGTGCTCTCTGGCAAACTTCAGACGGGCCTGGACATGCACTGGCTTCAGCAGCGGAACACGTCTGGCACTGCGGGATTTGATTCCCTGCCGTTGTAGTGTGTTACTGATGGTGACCTTTGTTACTTTGGTCCCAGCTCTCTGCAGGTCTTTCACCAGGTCCCCCCGTGTGGTTCTGGGATCTTTGCTCACCGTTCTCATGATCATTTTGACCCCACGGGATGAGATCTTGCGTGGAGCCCCAGATCGAGGGAGATTATCAGTGGTCTTGTATGTCTTCCATTTTCTGATGATTGCTCCCACAGTTGATTTTTTCACACCAAGCTGCTTGCCTATTGTAGATTCACTCTTCCCAGTCTGGTGCAGGTCTACAATACTTTTCCTGGTGTCCTTCGAAAGCTCTTTGGTCTTGGCCATGGCGGAGTTTGGAGTCTGACTGTTTGAGGCTGTGGACAGGTGTCTTTTATACAGATGACGAGTTCAAACAGGTGCCATTCATACAGGTAAAGAGTGGGGGGACAGAAAAGCTTCTTACAGAAGACGTTACAGGTCTGTGAGAGCCAGAGATTTTCCTTGTTTGAGGTGACCAAATACTTATTTTCCACCCTAATTTACAAATAAATTCTTTACAAATCCTACCATGTGGATTCATGGATTTTTTTTTTTTTTCACATTCTGTCTCTCACAGTTGAAGTGTACCTCTGGTGCAAATTACTGACCTCTGTCATCATTTTAAGTGGGAGAAATTGCACAATCGGTGGCTGACTAAATACTTTTTTGCCCCACTTTATAAATTTCTGACATTCAAAGACAAAACAAAAACAAATCAGCGACCAATATAGCCACCTTTCTTTGCAAGGACACTCAAAAGCCTGCCATCCATGGATTCTGTCAGTGTTTTGATCTGTTCACCATCAACATTGCGTGCAGCAGCAACCACAGCCTCCCAGACACTGTTCAGAGAGGTGTACTGTTTTCCCTCCTTGTAAATCTCACATTTGATGATGGACCACAGGTTCTAAATGGGGTTCAGATCAGGTGAACAAGGTGGCCATGTCATTAGTTTTTCTTCTTTTATACCCTTTCTTGCCAGCCACGCTGTGGAGTACTTGGACGCGTGTGATGGAGCATTGTCCTGCATGAAAATCATGTTTTTCTTGAAGGATGCAGACTTCTTCCTGTACCACTGCTTGAAGAAGGTGTCTTCCAGAAACTGGCAGTAGGACTGGGAGTTGAGCTTGACTCCATCCTCAACCCGAAAAGGCCCCACAAGCTCATCTTTGATGATACCAGCCCAAACCAGTACTCCACCTCCACCTTGCTGGCGTCTGAGTCGGACTGGAGCTCTCTGCCCTTTACCAATCCAGCCACGGGCCCATCCATCTGGCCCATCAAGACTCACTCTCATTTCATTAGTCCATAAAACCTTAGAAAAATCAGTCTTGAGATATTTCTTGGCCCAGTCTTGACGTTTCAGCTTGTGTGTCTTGTTCAGTGGTGGTCGTCTTTCAGCCTTTCTTACCTTGGCCATGTCTCTGAGTATTGCACACCTTGTGCTTTTGGGCACTCCAGTGATGTTGCACCTGCGGACCACTTATGTGCAGCCCCGGTTATTTAGCTCGTCATATTGCAGCCACAGAAATTCTTTTGTCCATGAAACCATAAAGCTGCACTTTCTTTTTGCCTTATAGTCTGATTTGTCATTACTTTTCCGTTTTGTGGTAAGCTTTTCTTTGGCTGTCACTTCTTCACCCTGACCTGTCTTATTTGGCTCAGCAGAACTAAAATATATATCCTGCTGCTTTTACACACACACACACACACACACACACACACACACACACACACACACACACACACATATAACGGTCAGCGATTCTCTGCGTGATCAACCTCTCACATGTTTAAGCTTGCTGCGGGAGATTTCACCTGTCATGTTTGCATAGTAAGCTAACTATTAATAAGACGATGTCAGAGGAATTGGTGCACAAATTATCATCACTCACAGATCAGTGCTGTCGCTCTCTATACACAGTTCACGCGATTGCAAAGTGAAAGCAAAAAACAAGCGCAAATTCAAATGCGATTTCAATATGTCACATATTGACAGTGGCTCACCGATGCCAATGACCTAATTACCCAGCTACATTTCCGAAAGAATGCAAAAGCATTGACATATTTTTCCTTCCTACAATAGCCCGACGGGCAGGGCAGGGCAGAGATAGATTTTGGTAGCCCAACTGGAAAAATCGCTAGCCCCGGGATGTCGGGCTAGCGATTTTGCGAGCCCTGTATCTGATTGAGGAATCACTCATCTTTGGAAAAGAGAGTTTATTACAGAGAAATGGCTCTTTCCAAAATAAAAGCTATACTATCCGCTTCTTCTGGGCTATATTCTCAGCAGCATATTAAACATATAAGGAGAATCATGTGCTAACAGCTGTCTAAATGACTCGGCTAAAGTTAGTAGCATGCTTGTTGTTTTTGTCTGCTTCCATTTGTCTTTGCACTAGGATGATATCTGAGTAAATGTGCAGTCATATTCATTGTGTTCCCACTAGTGCTGTCAGCGTTAATCTCGTTGAAATGACCTTAACGCCACAACACAGCAAATCTCCGTTAACGAGCTACCCCTGATCGCCCCGTGCATGGGGCTAGACGGCCAACACGTTAACGAGCTAATTGCGCTAACACACTAGTTCCCACCCATGTAATTGAGCATTGCGTGGCACATCCAATACACTGTTTTACTTTAGTCCATGACGCGCTTACCTTCAGGGTCATACCTCACATGAAAACCAAAATAATTCCAAACGCCAGATCTGAATGAGGGTGGGGGAGGTTCAATTTGCTATGTTGCAAGGAGAGCTTAACTTCTGTCTCGCTAGCTTGCCCTGCGCTCTTCCTTCTGACGATGCTGTCTGTGTTGAGCGCTCAGTGGATCTGTGCTCGACAGTGTAGCCTAGGCGGAGTAGTCGAGCGCAGATTCACTCTGCACTCAACACAGACAGCATCGTCAGAAGGAAAGTTGATAAAATAAATGACAAATTTTGTATTGTTCGATACATATGCGTACCGAACCGAAAGCACTGTATCGAACGGTTCAATATCGATACAAGTATCGTTGCACCCCTAATTTTTATGTAGGCCTATTTAAGTAGTTTCCTCTTGCATCCATTTTTTAAGTAGTATTGATTGAGTTAAAGGGAAATTCGGTCATCATCAGAGTCTCTCTGCAGGTTTTTGGGAGTATTGCTGCTTAACGTTTTTGATAGAAAAGATCCAGAACAATGCCCATAAAGAGCAAAAACAAAAAAAAAAGATTGGCTGCTTGTGAGGGAATGGATTAAATTTATTTTCCCATTAAAATTCTACACACAACACCCCTTGCTGTCTCAAGTCTTCCTGAGTATGATGCTACAAGCTAGGCACGCCTGCTTTTGGGCAGTTTCTCCCTTTCTTCAGTGCAGAATCTCTGAAGCACCATCAGGTTGGATGGAGAGCATTGGTGCACAGCCATTCCCAGATCTCTCCATAGATGTTCAGTATGGTTTAAGTCTGGGCTCCTCACAGAGTGGTCCCAGAGCCATTTTCCCAGTTCCTGCTGGTAAAAAAAACATCCCCATAGCATGATGCTGCCACCACCGTGCCTTCAACATGTTTTATAGGCCAGGTGATGAGCAGTGTCTGTTTACCTCTAGGCGTGATGCTTGGCGTTCAGGCCAAAGAGTTCAATCTTTGTTTCATCAGACCATAGAACTGCTAATGTAGTACTAAGGGGCCCAAAGTGTGCCAAAAAAAATATATTCCTTACACCGTTACACCAGCACCACCTGCCTGAGGCACTGAACAATACAAGGAGGGATTGAGCCTCAATTTTAATTTGTTTACACCAAATTCTGATCCTGACTGTCACAGCAATTCTCAGCAGACCAGGCAACATTTTTCCAATGTCCTGTTGTCCAATTTTGGAGAATTGAAGTCTCTGTTTCCTGACCGTACTGGCAGGAGTAGCACCCAGTGTTGTCTTCTGCTGTTGTAGCTCATCTGGTTGTAACAAGTAGTTATTTGAGTCACTGTTGCCTCTTACCTCTGGCATCAACAAAACTTTTTCACCTGATCTCTTTTTCAGACTGTTCTCAATAAACCATAGAGATGTTGTGTGTGAAAATCCCAGAAAAGCAGAAGTTTTAGAAAAATACTTCGACCAGCTTACCTGGCACTAGCAACCATGCCATGTTCAAAGTCACTTAAATCACTTTTCCTCGACATTCTGATCCTCAGTTTAAACTTCAGCCGGTCATCTTAAACATGTCTATATGCCTAGATGCATTGATTTGCTGTCATGTGATTGACTGGTTAGCATTAACAAGCAGTTTAACATCTAATGAAGTGTTCAGTGAGTGCATATCAAAGATCTACTTGGAAATATTTGGTAGTCTTACCCTTACTCATATTTTCTCCTTGGTAGGTGGTACGTTATTAGAGGAAAAATGGAAGTGAGTGAAGAGTTTCTGTTTTTATTTGTTTCCATCAAGTGCAGTCGTAAGAAACATTTCAAAGGTTTCTGAAAGTTTAAAAGCTGAAGCATTTTTTCCTCTGGAGCAATTAGCTTTAAGTGCGAGACCTGCATGGAATTCCCATAACAATTAGCATGCATCCAGGCTTTTAAAATGGAAATGAACACTTTATGCTAAAGGAAATGGTAGGTCTTTAAAGAACATTGGATTTCTGCATTCAGATCTAGATTTTAAAAGGTAAAAACGCATATCGTAATAGTAATGGTGTTATTGAGGAAGTCTGAAGCGTCTTTCTGTGACTCTCAGATATTTACAGGAATCAAGAGCAGCTCTGTTTCTCATAATTGTATTTGCCTCAATAGTCTCGGGATCATGAGTCATTTACTTAAAACAATTTCGGAAGCTCATGCCCAGTTTTTGAGCTAATTGTACTGAGATTGAGTTTGCATTATATTGTTATCTCGAGATGTCAGACAGTTTTAAAATCATGGCTTTGCAGAAATTTAACTTGATCAGCTTAACTTAATCATGTTGAAACTTGTCGACAGTCCATGTCTGCATATTTTCATTATCTTCATTCCTTGTTAAATGAAATCAAACATTTGTGATCTTTCCTTTTGATACTGTATAATGCTGCCTAGCTATTAGGTACGCACAGGCTCATGAATGATATGATGTAACCACTAAAACTCAATTATCTTGAAAAAATGATGAAGTTCTGATCACAAGGGAAGGCGGTTTGATAATTCAGGACATCTTGTAATAATCATTTGTACATAATGAAGACAAGATAATTGAGCTAGGTATGGATCAGAAGAAAATCTCAAGATAACAGATTGTGTCTGTAGTGAGGGTAAATGCCCGGAGTATCAGACAATGTAATGTATGTCCTCTCTTATTTAGAAAAATGGATATAAAGATAAAATGAATGTTGCTTTCTGACCTTCCAGCTTATATGTGGCTCTGATAGGCCTCTGATCCTCAGGCCTGTCGGTTTCCATAAAAGAAATCTTAAAAAAAGGTCAAGTATGAGGTAAATCTATGTACTATAAAAAACCTCAGCTAATATGTATATATAGATATAGTCCTTATAATCCATCCACTTGTTCACAATTAAGGTAATGTTTGCCTGCAAAGATCTGATTCTGCCATCTGAACAAATGTGAAAGTCGTGTCATAGAAATGCCAGTGAGGTCTACCACTGTGGTCCAATCAGACGCTCCTCCCTCTGCTATCTCTGCAGTCTGAGAAACACTCAATGAAAAACAGGCTAAAAATACCAACATCAGCTCAAGTACTAGCAGGGCAGCACTGGGAAAGTCATCAGACTCTGTCCACTAACACCAGGGTGGGAAAACTCCAAATTTACTGAAGACTGGCTGCAAATTTGTAAAGTCTTTACTCAGCCACGCACTGGCCATCATTCAGGGGTTTTTTCACTTAACTGGTTGGTAGAGTGAGAATGGATTTAATGCTTGTGGACTGAACATCTAAAATATCAGATCTCTCAAAGAACCAAACCACAACTGCTTTTGGAAATTTAGACACAACTTTCAATTTTTTGACCGAACAATAAACGCCCTGTTCGACAGGAAAAAATATGTTGGTACTTTCTCTGACGCCATCTCCCCAATTCTGCCTGACAAGCGTCTCTAAGTGTGAAGTGGGAGCGAGGTCACCTCTGTTCAGTGGTCCATAGTGGAACAAAAGTTGTGTTTGGTATTAAGGTGACTGTGAAAATGTACCCCTGCCCTGTGAAGCCACTAAATCATATAAAAAGATTTAACAAGGCTCCAACACTCAATGTTCCCTTCCTCATGCTGTTACAAGAGATATAACTGGACTTTATGGTCTATTTAATCCCTTAATACATTTCATTACTGAGACAAACTCACTCTTGCTGCCAAGTATTGTATGTCCCATCGTTAAAATAAAAAAGACTTATAAAATGACGTCTAATAATACCAGTGCCACTTTGTTCTTTAAAATAATTTACAGGTTATAACTGATCGATGTATTCAACTATTTACAGATTAGTCTTCTTTATTTTGATCTTTTTAATGCTTGTTCGCTTCCTGGAATCTGATCTGGCCATATCCAGCAGCAAGATTTATCCCAAAACCCTGAAAATTACACTAGTGTGGGCACCCTAAGCTATCATCCACCTCTACAGTCTGACCATCCATAACTTCACCTTCCTGACAAACCCAACATCCCTGCACTAAGGTGGATAAAACCATCTTTTACTCTTCTGATCTGGCTTTTGTCCCAGGTATTGTAGCATTTTTCTCCCCCAGAAAATCTCTTTGTGGAGTTTACATGTTCTCCCTGTGCTTGCATGGGTTCTCTGCAGGTACTCTGGCTTCCTCCCAAGGTTAAACACAGTGTCATGCTTGGGGTTAGGTTAATTACTGATTCTAAACTGGCCACAGGTATGATTGAGAGCATGAGTAGTTGCTTTGTTAACTGTGTGATAGAACTGATGACCTGTCTAGGGCATGTACCCCACTGGATAAGCTCCAGTGCCCCCTCCCCCTGTGAACCTGAAGTTGAGAAGCAGAAGAATATTGTTAGATGGAGAAAATCTGTTTTCTGGTGAGGTGTGGAAATCTGAAACCCTTTCTTGCTAGTGCATTGTGGAAACTACTCTTTAGCATATTTTTTTTTTTTTTTTACAATGACGAGGCAAACGGCAAATATGGAGTAAACAAGGAGGGCAGTATAAGCAAACCATATCTTGCTGGACTCAGCAGGATTGTGGTAATATGGCACTCAGTGAGTCATCCCCAGACTGCACTTTGTAGAAATTCTTTCATATAGATGACAAAACAAAATGTTGTTTTCTTGAACAAAACTGTGACAAGAAAAGAAGACACGTGGTGGAAACATTCTGCCAACTTTAAACTTGCTGGAAACACTTAAAGACTTAATCCCAAGTTTTATGTTGCTTGGTGACAAATGGGTCTCCAGATGTGAATGCAACTCACATCTGGATGGGAAAAACTGGCCAAAGATGCAGATCAACAATTCTAGCTGTGCACAGAAACAGCCAAGCAATCAAGAACAAGAGCATTTTCCAATATTTTCAACATATCGTATTTTAGCTTCACTGTCTGCAAATATCTCACAAAGCTATGTTTGAAAATGTAGCTTAATTGGACAGTTTCTGAAGCATACGCTGGAAATAAACACACAATCCTCACATTCAATCACACACACATTGCTTAGGAGTTGTCCATCATATTGGATGTGATACAACCAGTTGTTGCACGGGAAATGCGTATTCTCCGAGCGGTTGGAAGGGGTTCCTGGAGGCTGCTGGCCCCTGCTGGAAGAAGGTACCGCACCTAAAACCTCACCTGATTTAAATGGTTATGTCTAGATTTTCATGGTTGCCGGAAGTTTTTCATGTGTGTCTACAAATGCTCGCTAGCTATTAGCTGAGCAGTGGCAAAACTTGAAAAAGTGATATGGAGAAGGTTCGCCTTCAAAGTAAAGTTCTTCCTTTTGGCTGTAGCACTAAGACATAACTTTTACTTTGGAGGTAAATCTCCATTTTAGGTTTGTGTTGCACTTTTCACAGTTTCACTATAGCTCAGGGAACAGCTGGTCACTGTTTGTAGACAAGTCTGTCACTTTCATTCAACCTATGATCGCAGCAATAAGCTAACGATCAAAGCAATCACAAGGAGGATTGAGCCAGAGGATTGGAATGCACATTTTTCTCTAATGACAGATGATTGCCATCTGGGCACTCACTGGTCTGTATGTCTGTGTGACTGGATCTTCAGCAGTCATTTTCTTAGTGACTGCCATCAACCTCCACCAGCCTAGTTTTGCCTTCACAGCCAATGGTTGCCAGATGGTTGTGAACCATTTTCTAGACCTGTGTGTCTGGAGTCTTATTCACTTCAACCTACACTGTCGGCATCATTGTTACACATCCAAGTTAAAATCATGTGGTTAATGGTCATGTGTCTGCAAAACCTCAATCCGTGCAACCTGGCTACACAACCAACGAGTGATGTGATGCTGGTGACATTTCCGTCTTTAGCCTGTGGTAAAAACATTGTAGGGATTGGGATTGATTGATGATTTCTAGTAAATATTGCAGCATTTTTATCAGAATCTTCATCACTTATGAATATGCCTTTTTGGTGGCTCTTTTAAAAAATTGCATTGTTACTAAACCACAATAATTCAAAGGGCGGACACAGTTTGATGTCTTCAAGTGAAAAATTCATAGAACATAAACAGATTTCAATGATCTATCTTTGTCATTCTAGAGGTTTTAATACTTTTGGATGCAAAAATGGTGGTTTGGTGGTTTTCTCATGTTGTCATAAGTGGTTTATAGCCAATTTATAGAGTTTTAATAATCAGGTCTTGTACCAAAAGGATGGCATAAATTCAGTAAGTAAAAAACAGACTTTCCTTGCCTAAAATCACCTGGCAGATTGCCTCAGGGTCAGCCGCAGGCCATCAATATGTTCGGTGCAGTCATGATCCCTGCACGATGTCCAATTGCATCTTAGTGTGACTACAGCCATAAAGAAGGAGCTAACTGAATCACTGCATTACGGAAAACTGAATTAGAGCCCACAAACATGTATTTTCCAGAGGAGCAGCCCAAAGCAGATGAAGGTGTGTGTAGAGAGACATCTCATAGGCGGTGCATCCTCTGCCTTGTCATTATACCGACCAGCTCCATCAACGATATGCAGAACTATCATAATTTCATCCGGTGAAGGAAATGATAACAGTATGGAGTGTGTTTTAGTAGATTCTGGGCATGAAGCAACAAACACTTGACATCTGGTCTTGTTCTGTAGTTACGACAATCAAACATCTGGAGGCTCCAGTAGCTACTGTTGTGAAGGAGACAAATGGGTCACAGTCTCCTCTTAAACTCAAATCTGTGGACCAGATATCTGGGTCAACTGCAAAAAGGCTTTTAGAGATGTCAAGAGCTGCTTTACTTTCACTGTTCACTTGGCTAGAATAGCAAAGAGCTGAATGGATTACAAAAAAGGGAAATGAGAGAGCGACAGACCTGCAGTTTACATGGAAATAATATGGCTGATTATTGACCCAGATACAAGATTCTACAAGGATTCGGTCTGTTATGATGGGAAGAGTTTGTGTCACCACAGAGGGAGAACAAGGCGTGTTCGGTCTGAAAGGCAACGTGACGTCAGAGCTGGAAACTGACTTATTGAGGGGAAACTTGACTTATGAACGCTGCTTTGTTTTAAAGAGGGACTGACTGGATGCTGCTGCTGCTGCTGGGATACAAAATGGGTGCGGTGCAGGAAGTGTATCTAGTTGTGCCAATACCATCATTGTTTCAGAAATAAACATGCAACATTTATTAATAAGAGATGGGGTCTTAAATCTTTGGAAGAGGAAATCAGCAGGATGACCAACATAAAACAACGATAGCAATCTGTGGTAGGTCCGTCCAAACGGCCCAGACTCTCTCACAGATTGGTTTAGTTGTAGCCGACATGACGGAAGGAGAGCCTTTGGTCAACAGGATGCATCTAAAAGAAGTGAAAGTCTTAACAGGGTTTCTGTAGGTGCCCTACTGGAGCTGACCCTTCCATCACTCTTGCAGGTCTCATGAAGTGCTGGGACCACTGTGTAGTTGTTTCGCAGTCAGAAACACCCCCTAAGCTAATAAAGTAATCTATTTGCTTTTTCACTTCAATTATATTGGAATTTCAAAGAAATCCAAAATCAAGAAACCCTTGTGCAACTTTTGCCAAGAGAGAAAAATCAGTACTCGTGCCCTTTGTTACTGAAGAAAAAGTCCCTATTAATATGCACTCTGCCTTTACAAACATTTCGGAAAGAATGGATCATCCCAAAGGGCTGCAGGCACGATGACAGAGTAGTCATTCCTCTTACTTATCTGAACTCTGCTTAAAATCCACCATTTGCGGCATATACATAGTTGGTGTATTGTACCAACAGAAATGTACATCACTTGGACCTGAGCACGCCCTAGTGGACTTGCGGATGCGAAAAGTATCATAATTTTTTTTCAGGATGCTGCAGTAAGCCAGTTGGTGAAATTTCTTCCATCCTACATATTCAGTGATCGACAGTAAGTAGTACTACTGCAAAGTGGATGTGTTCAGGAATTCTCAGCAACTACATAAAGTTACAGAGTGGGGTGTGTAACAGTTTCCAACACTCTGCAGACTCGGGAACTGCAGCGCTCCAAACCACCTCTGCTATTAACATCAGCACAGAAACTGGAAGCACACAGCGATGCAGGTCCTGCAGGTGGCCCAGTCCTTTGGTGAATATAAGTTATACGGACACAGATTCCCTGTGTTCAATCTCAGCTTCTGAGGTAACTGGGTTTGGCCGAAGGAGATGAGAAGTTGAGGGCGTGTAATAAGAACCTGTACAAAGTCATTATCAAGTCATCTTGTAGAAACTTCATGAAGTAATAGTCCTGACGGGTTTGAGAGTCGGTAAACAGTCGGTATTTTGACCTTGCATTTGGAGTGACAACGTCCAACAAACCATAATGTTAACGCTTTTAAGGAAACCTAAGGAAGCAGGACACGGTGAGGTATTTAAGAGATCACAGATGGATGAGATCTGACAGAAGTGGAGTCAGTGGGAAGAAGAAGTCATTATTTGATGCCACCATCTGTGGACAGTGTCCGCCCTCTCTCCTTTATTCAGCAGGATCTCTTCAGCTTCAGATCCACCTTTGGAGCGGCTTCGGCTCTCCATGTTCAAAACTCAAGTGCCGCAGTTCCCCCACGACTTTGCTAAATTCACTTTGTGGCTTTTTGAACCTGGAAATGGGGGAGGAAAAAAAAAAAGGCAAGGAGCACGAAAGGGAGTGGAGGGTGAGGGGGTGGGATGGTTTGAAGAAAACAACCAGGCCTCAGAAAACTTTTGGAAAACAGCGTCACAACCAAAGAGGCATAATGCCTCATTGTGGAGGCTGAATGTGCATGATTGTGTGTGTTTGCTGGAGAATCTGGAAGGCAGAGGGAGGGGGAGGCGGGACACATGTGATGTTTGAATTCAACCTGATTGTGAATTTTCAAAAAAATAAAACTTTTTTTTTGTACACAACAAGATGCGATTGAGGTGAATTTTGTTATTTAGGACACAGGAAATGGCATCTGGCGGCAAAAACCCTGCACAGAGGTGACTGTGTGTCACCGTGAGTGAGAGCGCGCACAAACACTTAAATGCTCGTGTTCTTGCCAAATGTGATAACATGTTACCTAACCTCAGTGTGATGCATCATGTGATGGCGGATTCAGTGCTGGTGTTGGCGGCAGGATACCTCTTTGTGTGTATGTGTTTGGTCAGCTCTCAGCTTTTGCTTGTCGTATGCTTCATGCTTTCCTGCTGCCTTCAGGAAGCAGCTTTCAGGACGGCCTGATGGGTTTCCTGGCAGGACCCTCTACCCCCCTCCCAGTTCCTACTGGGAGACAATAGGAGGTCTCACAGGGCATGGAGGTGTGTGGTGGTGGGAATTTATTGGGGGAGTAGTGGGCTTCCCTTCAGGAAACTTTAGACCTATCCAAGCAGCAGAGAGGCCTCTTGTGTGTGGATGTGTTGAGCTTCATTTTAGTTTCTGTTCAGCCTAAATGTCCTCATGAGGATGAGGACTCCTGTGAAAGAGATTAAGCTCAGGATTAGCAACTGGCTTTAAGTTTCAGATTATCAGATTGGAAGTAAAGATTCTGAAAACGGACCTGTAAACTCTCTAAATGCAGAGTTGATTCTTAAATGGTAATTACAGAAACTCTCACCTCTATTTCAGAAGCTCAAGTTTTTATTAATGTCCATTGAGCTTTGTTTAAAGACATAGTGTGTAAAATCTCATCGCTAGATGTCAGTAGATTGGAAGTCGTAGTCAACTGAGCTCTGTTTTCTTACTTGTTCCAATTCAAGTGCATAATTTTTAGAATAATCTATTTTTGCTGCTGTTAGCCACTGTTAGCTGCTGTTAGTGATTGTTTTGTTTTTGTTTTTTTGAAATGGCTCTAACATTGTTAGATGCTTAGTAAATAAATTACATGATGTGAGAATGTAATCAAAATGTTTTTCAGAGAGAAAGTGTGATTATAGGATATTCAAACATGACATTAGCAGGTTTTAAGCTAATGTTAGCTTAAAACCAGCTATTGTTGTTTAACTGGCTTGTTGTCAGCTGTCCAGTGATGTCTAATCTGATAACAATTTGTCAAGTAATTTCTGCATGTTTCTCACGTTTTAAAGCCCTGACTTCAGTTCATGAGATAAGGCTTAAAGTGAGGAGAAAAAGGATGAGGTGTTGATGAGGGTGGAGGAGGAGGGAAAAATAATGAACCCCTGGAAGATGGCTGCCCCTCCTCGAGCCTGGTCTGCTGGAGGTTTCTACCTGTTAAAAGGGATATTTTGCTTCCCACTGTCGCCAAGTGTTGGCTCTTAGGCACTTGTCTGTTTGTTGGGGTTTTCTCTTTCTTATTGTAGAGCCTGTACCTTACAATATAAAGCAGCGTGAGGTGACTGTTGTTGTTATTTGGTGCTAAAAATAGACTAATGAAGATTGCTGACAAAATCAGGCAGGATGATTCAATTATTATATTCATGGATGTACAGAAAGTGTATTAGTTACCTTCAAACAAGAAGGTAAATAAATTCTAAGCAGCTCTTTTACTCTAGACTATTCTAGCTGTGTGTCTGGAAATGCAAGTTCTTTTGAATCTACAAATGCCTGTAATGCAGTGTAAAAATGCACAGATTAATGGATCAAAACTTGATCCAAACATCATGAAAGTTAAATTATATAATGATAAGTGTATGGTATTCATTCTGGGGTGGATGAGTGTGTGTCTGGTTTGTATCTTTGCTTCTATTAGTCTGTACGTGTTCACATTTCTGAATGAGTTTATTTTTTCTCTCGTGCAAATCAGTCAGACTGTACAAGCTACTGTCAGGGAGAGGATGTTGGCTTTCGTCCCTCTCCCCCTCATCATCAGTCTAGTCGTGTCTCCTCGTCTCTCTCCCTTTTTCTCTCACAGGCCTCCCTTCTCGGGAAAAGGGTGGCGTTGGGGATGAGGTCATTCTTTCAAAACATGGCTCCGATTCTCCAACCAACATGTTTCCTCCTCCATGATCTGGACTGACCAGTGTTCCAGTCCTCGTTAATAACATATCTATGAGTGTGTGCTGGGATTACAGGATACCTCTCCTCTCATGTTCCATGTTTTTTGACGGGGAAAAAATGCAGCAATATTATTCTGTATTTTCCATTTTTGTTGTAGCTTAAAGGTAACTAACATGCTGGGTTGTGTATCCAGTGCAAAGAAGCTCTGACTGATGCAATGAAGCAATTTTGGGAAAGTATAAGATTTTATTCATTACTTTGCTAAGTGGTTACAACTTGAGTGCTAGTTTTTTCATTCAGTTAAATTCAATTACATTTGATTTATATAGCTCCAAATATGTGCTTTATATTGTAGTCGAAAAGATCTGTAACACAGAGGAAACCCCTAAAATCAAACAACTCCCTATGAGCAAGTAGTTGACAACAGTGGGAAGGAAAACCTCCTTTTTAGCAGGAGGAAACAATCAAACCAAACTCGGGGAGGGGCAACCATCTGTCATGACTGTTTGGGGGTATATGCTTATGCTTGCAACTTTGTGCATACATTTTTGCAGGTGATAGATTTCAGGTGTGTTTAGTGGACTGCATGATGGATGTTTAGTTTTACTTTTGAATGTCTTAGAATCAAGCTGTTGTTGTTCTAACATATAGACATATTTTGTACCACATTCTATGATGTACAGTGGATATTCTGATGATTTTAAGTCTTTCATCGTTTACGCTGGCTGGCTCTGAGAGTGTCCCAAACTCGCTGCAGTAGTGTTCTGGATAATGGCCGTCCCCACTCAGAAAATACAGGTGGTGATGTAGAGGTTTTGTCTGAGTGGTCCAAGAGAGTGGACCATCTCCATCTCTTGGAGCCTGTACTCCTATATCAATCAAGTGGCATGATGCTGGTGTTTTCCACTCAGTCATGTCAGCTTACAAAAATCAAGAAATGCACAACAAGCTGTAATGATACCAAAGTGTAGCTTGTGCCAGCAGACAACAGCAGCTGAACAGGTCTTTATGTTTCAAATATATTCAGTAAAAGTAACATAATACATATATTGTAGCACCAGCTGGTGGCTACTTGGACACATTACATGACTGTGTTCTGTAGCTGTTGCACAAAGCTGGCCAAAAAACCCTGTAGTTTACTAGTGCTGATCTGGATTCAAACCAGGAGACAAAACACAATCCTGAAATCAAAAGCTCATGAACTGCACTGCTAGTGTACCCACCGATGCTGCCATTACCTGAGCCAGCCTCTTCCAAATTACAGCACACAATGTTCGTACTTATCAAAAGTATTAGACTCTTTGGTTAAAGATACACGAGTCAAAATTTGTCAAAAGCACCCACAAATACAGGCAGTTGGAGCATTTAATTAATTTCCGCTTACAGGTGTTTATTTTTTAAGCGTTTAGTTTCTGTGCACCAGAATAGAGCTCCAGTAGCTATGACTGCAGTTCAGCACCAAATTTTAAGAATTTGTTAAAAACACAGTTTGTTGACATGGGAAGTACTGGAGCTGCTCAGCCACAGAAGCCCATTCCACTGAAGCTCCCAGTGTGCAGTTTCTGTGCTGATGTTAATACCAGAGGAGGTTTGGAGCACTGCAGTTATTGAGTTTTCAGAGTGTTGGTGACAAAGTATGTGCCTCAGCTCTTGGCGATGTGCTGTTACTTGATGTAGTCTGACATTTTGCGGCTGAGTTGCTGTAAATCCTAAACAATTCCATTTTGTAGTAATACTCCTTATGCCTTGCAACAAAGCTGACTTTGTTGCAAGGCATGTCATTACAGTACCATGCTTTAATTCAGTGAATTTTCTAGAATGACTCATTGTTTCAGGAATGTGTCTAAAAGCAGATTGTGTGGTGCTTGATTTTATAAACCTGAATTCAGAGATTGAAGGATGTGACCCTCAGTTTGTGATGTTTTGTGAATAAATTGACAAGTTTGTTCACTGAAACTTGTAGTGTGACATTTGAGATGTGTTGTATTGTTTTAAAACTTTTACATTCAGACAAGCAATAATCAAAAATTAGCCAAACCAACAACAACAAAAAACATTTATCTAAAATAAATTAATGGTAGGACCTAGGATGCTGCATTGCATGTGTTGAGAAGGTTACTTTTGGAAAGTAATAGCTTACTTTAGATAAGCTAATAGATAATTTCCACAGCCTGTCTTTATCTTGTCTTCCTTCTCACATCACAACCTGTTGCAGCAGACTGCCGCCCCTCCCTGAGCCTGGTTCTGTGGGAGGTTTCTTCCTGTTAAAAGGGAGTTTTTCCTTCCCACTGTCGCCAAAGTGCTTGCTCATACAATTGTTGGGTTTTTCTCTGTATGTATTATTGTAGGGTCTACCTTACAATATAAAGCACCTTGAGGCGATATTTGTTGTGATTTGGCGCTGTATAAATAAAATTGAATTGAATAGATTAGATTAATAATCCCCTGTGAAAATGGATTTAATTATTTTGGAGTAATTAACAGCTAATTTGATCACTTGTTTAAGTAATGCCTTATTTAAACAGGAAGGTCCTCTCTAGGTTGACCTGCATTGTTAAAACAAAACCATGTCATAAACAAAATACTGCTGAATTTCCTGCACTGAAACACATTCTTGTCTGCCGTGCTCGTGACCAGCTGGCCACGTTCTCAGACTCCGGTTTCAGAGCAGTGGGCACCAATTTCATTGGCAGATGTGAAATTCGAAGAAGACAAAAGAACAAAAGCAATGCACTAAACTGCACAGTTAAAACAACAACAACAAAAACACCCTAAAAGTTATCAGTGGTGTGAAAACAATCACTTTTGAGCTGTTTAAAACGGTGTCACAGCTGTATATCTTTGTGTATACGGTGTGTTTTGTGCCAGCCTCAGAGAGTGTGAAAGAGAGTGTGAAAGACTTGACAGCAGGGCTCTCAGCTGGTTAGGGCTCGGGGTGTAGAGGGAAGGAATGCAGCTTCTTTCTGCAGTCTGTAATTTGCTGTCATCAAATCAGAGAGAAAAACAGCAACACATGAGAGGAGCCGAGGGAAGTGTGTGTGTGTGTGTGTGTGTAAGTGTGTGTGTGTGTGTGTGTGTGTGTGTGTGTGTGTGTGTCTTGTGGATAGCTGGGGGTGAGAAGAAGGGAAAAGTCATGTGAGAAGGGTTAAGATGAGGAAGACAAGAGCTGGGAAACGAAGAGGAGCAGGGAGGAAATGAAGGGAGCCGTGGAGGAAGAAGTGAGAAAGAGGAGACTTGCCCGTTGACTCTTGTTTTAACAATCTAATGAACTTGCAGCGCAATGGGTGACTCTCTTTAATGAGTAATGCCTCAGCATGTCTCAGCATTCAATGTGGTGTTGATTTTCGGGAGTAAAAGTCTCCTTTTTTTGTTTTTTACTTTCTGAATGGCGCCTCTTACAGCAGCTGCTTGTTTACAGTATTTTCTTCAGTTTGTTTTCTGTGTTGCTCCGTATGGTAAACAAATTATCTGAAGTGGAAGCATTTCTGAAGGAATTGTATTAACTTGGTTGCGTCACTAGTGTCAGCCTTGAACTGTTAAGCCAACAATTTAAGCATGGAAAACGCACTATTTTCAAGGAGTGTCCTTTCTTCTATTCAGCAAGTTGAAACAGCCCTACTGAACATGTAATCCAACAGCTTCACATTAGTAAATATGGACATAATACCACAGTCTGCAAGGAGGAGGAAAATATACAACACACAGCACTGCGACTCATACCTAACTGGATTCAATAACAACAGGCTAACTGAACCTTACTAAAGCAAACAACACTGAGACTCAATTTGTGAACTGCAGACAAGTGCTCAGACAAAAACTGTAGGTAGGATTACATGTTACTAAAAGTGACCGCTGAATCGAGATTTCTGTGACTTGTTTTTGAGCTCTGCTTAGCTTGTGTTTGGTTTTAAACAAAGCCAATACAAAAACTCAAAGTACTGCTCTCTGCTTTGGTCGAGGCCACATCTTTAAAAAGCTTTTGTGTGGCTTTTGTCCGATTGGCACAGACACTGCAGCGTTGTGTTTGCTGTGGTCTGGGAGTCAAATGTGGCTGAAACACTGAGGGGAACCTGAAGCCCGTACTACTTAGCCAGGTAACTTAAGAAGTTCATACATTAAAGTCTTTTGTTTTTTCCTAACTTTTTTCTTTCTAGACTAAATATTATAACATATTACAGAGTTAGTTAATAATGTATAACAAAATAGCTCTAATAGATACAAATGGCTCTGCTTCTAAATATCCCAGTATATTGCACAAATTGGATATATATGTGGTTAACACTGAGGTGCCCCTCTTATCATGTGGTACTTTTTTTCCGTAGAGGATGTGTATACTTGTGCATTATATGGAGGAATTCTACGGGCAGGAATAATTTCCTGTGTCGTTCAGTGATGCATTTGGGTAATCTCGGTCTCTCACTGAACGCGCTCCTGTGATTGGCCAGCACGTCATGGAGTGGGTGGGAGGTGTTGTCCAGCATTGTCCTTATTTTTGACAACATCCACCTCTCTGACATCATCTCAAGGGAGTCCAGCTCCATCGCCACAGTTTGAGTCTGTTGGCATCTGCGACCCTCAACCTGCCACAACAGACTCTCAGAGAATCTTGAACATTGTCTGACAGATGTTAAGACGTCAGCTGCTTCAGAAAACAGAGTGTAGAGTGCAGTGGTGTTTATTGTCAATATGTACTCTGTTGTATTTATGAACCTCAAACAGGAAATTTGTTCATACTTGTCTACGGCGGGTCTGTAACCTCTGTACAGTCTATGAACTAACCTTCGTAAGTGACCAGCGTCATTGCCCACGTATATTGTACATGTTCATAACCATGCGGTTAGTTTAAATGCATTATATGCCTTACACTGAGGCGATGTTTGCTGATAAATGATCTCACTGACAGATTCAAAAACTGCGGGTTTCCAGGAATTCCCAGGAGGAATTGGTGGTGCTGAACAGGCCAATTACAGGAGTGGCGGGCTGCGTTGAGCCAATGCTGACGTGCTGCTGGTAGACCTGTCCATGTTTGTGACTGGTCAGATGCCAATGCCAAATTTCTTTCATGGCAATGAGCTTGCAGCTAGATTAACAAACCCTGGGTTAACTATTGATAACCGCTTTCGTGTGACCGCTTAGCCTGATTGTGGATGTTGGGGAAAGTGAAGCCTGATAAGGGAAAAAAAAAAAGATATCCCGGGTATGTTGAACTTGCTTTGTAGTACAGGACCCAAAGCAGTGGGTGATATGAAACGTTTATCAGTACTGCATTCTTTCTTCTCTTTGCACTGAAGGTTCTTACTATCAAGTCCGAGACAACAACTTCTGACAAGATTTGGAATAGTTAGTCAGCAGCCTGTGTGAATGTTTACGGGCTTTTCTTTGACAGTAAAAGGTGTATGTGTGTGTGTGCGTGTATGTGTTATAGTCTGAGCTGTCAGATGATGTGTGTGTGTGTGTGTTTATAGGTTATCAGCAGTCTGCCAGCTAGAAGGACGACTGGCGTGCTTCAACAGCGTGTGTTAGGAATGTGCTTGAGGCTACTGAAAAACATCTGTGTGTGTGTGTTTGTGCATGGCTACAACAGTGTGTGTTGTAAACTAAATGAATGACTACGTGTATTCTAAAGTTTTGATTGTGTGTGTGGGTCAGGTTGCTGTATTCAACTTCCTGTATCCAGTCTTTGCTTTAAATCTGAAACACACCAAAACAAGGTTTGTGCCAGTAACACTGACCATCTCAGACGCCAGCCACTATCACCTGTGATAGTGGCATGTGCGTCAGTGCCGTTAGACATAAACACTGTGACAAAGTGGGATTACATGACTTACTTCTCACTTCTCTAAGAGCGAGGAAGCAAAGGTGTATCCAATGTGCACGTCTTTTGATGTGTTTTTATGTATATGCTGCGCCTCAACATCCATCCATCCATCCATCCATCCTCATCCGCTTTGTCCGGGGCCGGGTCGCGGGGGCAGCAGCCTAAGCAAAGAGGCCCAGACCTCCCTCTCCCCAGCCACCTCCTCCAGCTTATCCGGGGGAATACCAAGGCGTTCCCAGGCCAGCCGAGAGATATAATCTCTCCAGCGTGTCCTGGGTCTGCCCCGGGGCCTCCTCCCGGTGGGACATGCCTGGAACACCTCACCCAGGAGGCGCCCAGGGGGCATCCTTGTCAGATGCCCGTACCACCTCAGCTGGCTCCTTTCGATGTGGAGCAGCAGCTGCTCTACTCTGAGCCCCTCCCGGATGGCCGAACTTCTCACCCTATCTCTAAGGGAGAGGCCAGCCACCCTTCGGAGGAAGCTCATTTCTGCCGCTTGTATCCGCGATCTCGTTCTTTCGGTCACTACCCACAGCTCGTGGCCATAGGTGAGGGTAGGGACGTAGATCGACCGGTAAATTGAGAGCTTCGCTTTTACACTCAGCTCCCTCTTCACCACGACGGACCGGTGCAGCGTCCGCATTACTGCAGCTGCAGCCCCAATCCGTCTGTCGATCTCCGGCTCCCTTCTCCCATCACTCGCGAACAAGACCCCGAGATACTTGAACTCCTCCACTTGGGGCAGGAACTCATTCCCGACCCGGAGTGGGCACTCCACCCTTTTCCGGCTGAGAACCATGGCCTCAGATTTGGAGGTGCTGATCCTCATTCCCGCTGCTTCACACTCGGCTGCGAACCGTTCCAGTGCGAGCTGGAGGCCCTCACCCGATGAAGCCAACAGAACCACATCATCTGCAAAAATCAGAGATGAGATTCTGAGGCCACCAAAGCGAAAGCCCTCCGCCACTTGGCTGCGCCTAGAAATCCTGTCCATAAAAATTATGAACAGAACCGGAGACAAAGGGCAGCCCTGGCGGAGCCCATCACCCACCGGGAACGAGTCCGACTTATTGCCGGCAATGCGAACCAAGCTCTTGCAACGGTTGTATAGGGATCGAATGGCCCGTAGCAATGGGCCAGACTCCCCATATTCCCGCAACACCTCCCACAGGACACCCCGAGGGACACGGTCGAATGCCTTCTCCAAGTCCACAAAACACATGTAGACTGGTTGGGCAAACTCCCATGCACCCTCAAGTATCCTGGAGAGGATAAAGAGCTGGTCCAGTGTTCCGCGACCAGGACGAAAACCGCATTGTTCCTCCTGTATCCGAGGTTCGACTAACGGACGAACTCTCCTTTCCAGCACCCTGGCATAGACTTTCCCAGGGAGGCTGAGGAGTGTGATCCCCCTGTAGTTGGAACACACCCTCCGGTCCCCTTTCTTAAAGATGGGGACCACCACCCCGGTCTGCCAGTCCACAGGTACTGCCCCTGATCTCCACGCAACATTGCAGAGGCGTGTCAACCAGGACAGCCCTACAACGTCCAGAGCCTTCAGGAACTCGGGGCGGACCTCATCAACACCAGGGGCTCTGCCACCAAGGAGTTGTTTAACTGCCTCAGTGACCTCGCCCCCGGAAATTGGCGGGTCATTCCCCTCATCCCCAGACTCTGCTTCCTCCTCGGAAGACGTGTCAGTGGGATTAAGGAGGTCCTCAAAGTATTCCTTCCACCGCTTGACAATTTTCTCAGTCGACGTCAGCAGCGCTCCGCCAGCACTATACACAGTGCAGGTAGAACACCGCTTTCCCCTCCTGAGACGTCTGACGGTTTGCCAGAATCTCTTCGAGGCAGTCCGAAAGTCTTTTTCCATGGCCTCTCCGAACTCCTCCCACACCCGAGTTTTTGCTTCAGCCACTGCCCGAGCCGCATTCCTCTTGGCCTGTCGATACCTGTCGGCTGCCTCCGGAGTCCCACAGGCTAACCAAGCCCGATAGGACTCCTTCTTCAGCCTAGTGGCTCCCTTCACCTCTGGTGTCCACCATTTGGTTCGGGGATTACCACCACGGCAGGCACCAACCACCTTGCGGCCGCAGCTCAATGCAGCAGCTTCGGCAATGGAGACGCTGAACATGGTCCATTCGGACTCAATGTCCCCAGTCTCCCTCGGAATGCTGTTGAAGCTCTGCCGGAGGTGTGCGTTGAAGATCTCGCAGACTGGGGCCTCTGCTAGACGTTCCCAGCACACCCTCACTACGCGTTTAGGTGCACCAGGTCTGTCCAGCGTCTTCCCCCGCCACCTGATCCAACTCACCACCAGGTGGTGATCAGTTGATAGCTCAGCCCCTCTCTTTACCCGAGTGTCCTGAACATATGGTCGCAGGTCTGCTGATACGATTACAAAATCAATCATCGACCTACGGCCTAGAGCGTCCTGGTGCCACGTGCACTTATGGACACTCTTATGTTCGAACAGGGTGTTCGTTATGGCCAAACTGTGATTAGCACAGAAGTCCAATAACAGAGCACCGCTCGGGTTCAGATCAGGGAGGCCGTTCCTCCCAATCACGCCCCTCCAGGTCTCGCTGTCGTTACCCACGTGAGCATTGAAGTCTCCCAGCAGGACAACAGAGTCTCCAGGTGGAGCACCCTCCAGCACCCCCCCCCCCCAGGGACTCTAAGAAGGCTGGGTACTCTGAACTGCCACTCGGCGCATAAGCGCAGATGACAGTCAGGGCCCGTTCCCCGACCCTAAGGCGCAGGGAACAAACCCTCTCGTCCACCAGGAAAAACCCCAACGTACCGGCAGCAAGCCGAGGGGATATTAGGATACCCACCCCAGCCCGCCGCCTCTCACCAAGGGCAACTCCAGACTGAGACAGAGTCCAGCCCCTCTCCAGGAGACTGGTTCCAGAGCCCAAGCCATGTGTAGAGGTGAGCCCGACTATATCTAGCCGGTACCTCTCAACCTCACGCACTAACTCAGGCTCCTTCCCCACCAGAGAGGTGACATTCCATGTCCCTACCTCAACATGTCATAGTTTATTCATGCAGTAGCACAGTGAGATGCAATATAATGGATCATCTGATTGGTGTAAATTTAACACTGTAGATTGGGCAGGCCAATTTAGTGCAACATGTTGTAGGTAATAACGATGCAAGTAGGTAAATGGTCTGAGAAGCAACGTATACACCGATGCATTAGGTTTAAAAAAAAAAAAAAAAGTAAATATTAAAAGTAATAACAGTAATACAGCCATTGGTAATTATTAACTTACTAATCTAACAGCGTTATATGTAAAACTTTCACCAGGCTATTAGTGATTGTAATCCATCTATGTATGAATGATGGGCAACAAACTTTGACATTTTCATACCAGTGTGAAGGCTCCCAGCTTTGATTTCATTTCATTTATATGGCAGAAACACTGCTAACTGATCAACAATTAAAAAAAAAAAACAACTAAATGGATGGATAAATAAAATTCATGAACGAACAAAGAGATGCAAGTGAAGGAAGTGAGGGGACATGTTGGTGTATTAAAAAACAATCGTAGACATGGACTCAATGCCGGCCTCAACTGTTTGACATTAACTCATCAGACTGTAATCAGAGTTGGCTTTCTCCACAGAACAACTTTTGAATTTTATAATAGTTTATTGTTTTGTGTAAAATCTCTCATTTCTGTGCGCATCAGTTGGTGGTGAGCTTAGCCGGTTTCTAGTCTAAAAGCGAACTCTTTCTGCAATGCAAATTCTTATTGCATCACTAATTATCTCTTTGTTTGAAATGAACGTTTTTCTTTTTGCCTTGACTATTTATTGGTGGGAAGTAGCAACATCCTGTAGCATTGTAGTGACAGAGTGAGCCAAACAACTCGAGGCTTGAAAACAAAAAATCCACTTCCTGTATGGCATTCCTGCTCTTTCTGTCTCCTTTCCTGTCTGCTTCACTGTCCTATTCAGCAAGAAAGGTTGAAATGCCCAAAAACAAACCAAAAAGAAAATACCTGCGAGAGAGTGCATTCTGATCTGTATCATAGCAGTGTTTGTGTGGTAGATTAACAGGAAAAAAGACAAAGCTGTAGAACAGCTTCCTCGGTATTGACCCACCATTTTTCCCAGTATGCTCTCACTGAAGGTTGTGTGTGGCATTTGGTCACTGTAAAAGCCAGATGTGATGATTCACATCATTTTCATCTTCAGCAAACTGATACAGAAATGTTGACTCATCAGTTTATTCAGTTCTCCTCTGTTGTGACAGAAGTTGTTTATGATGATAATTGATGTCTGTCTCACAGGGCTGTGTGAAGCAGGGAGGACGAACGACCTGAGCTCCAGCTGCATGAATTAATCAGTGAGTGGCTGACAGAGATTAACCTCTTTAACACACTGTTTTAAGCTTCACTTTTTTGTTTTTCCTTTGTAATTGGTGTCCAAAATTCAGAGTTTTCCACATGCTGTTTGGACCTAGGAGCTTTTCTGCAGCACAGGAAGCATTTTATATTTCCCGAGGAAGAATCAGTTAGTAACAGCAGAGACAGCTACTGTGGCTAAACAAAGAAACCTCTCTTAAAAAGGCTGACTAACAGCAACTAACTACGAGATGGGTTTAACTGAATTAGTTAAAGTGAAAGACGGGGATTCGCAATCTTTTGAATTCAGTCACAGGTTGTTACACGTTCTTACAACTCATAAAAGACGATCCTCTGCGCTTGGTCTAAAAATTTTACCAATTAAGAAAAAAAACAAAACATGGGAAAGTCTAAATTCTACTTGCAGAAACTTACTTCTGCAATACTTTATAGCTTCCTTTATTTCCACTGGTCTTGGTTCAAGGTCATCTATAACAAATGCATTCATGTTGATCTGTTTTTTCTTTAAGCCAGGTGTTGATTCAAAGCTGTGTGCGTGCTGAAAGGTCCTCGTCCTGAAAAATGACTCAGTCTGTGCAAGTTAACCCAAAGCTGCCTGGTAAGAAACTCCATAAAGAAGTCTCTGTTATTGAAATTAAAGCTTACTGTCAAATGTAATTGTGTGTCCTGAATATTTCTGTTCGTTACGCCTAGAGATGAGGTTTGGGGTTTGCAACATGTAGTTTTAGAAATGTATCAAGTAATTTGTTTTGACCTGACAGGACGGTGATGAACTAACCACTTTTAGATAATTAAGATGATATCAGAGTATCTGAGTTTGATCCATCTTTAAGACACCTAAATCAACTACAGTTGATAATGAAATAACGCTGAAAGTGTTAACCTTTGCCAATGCTGAAGCCAAAAAATTAGACATGGCTTTTTTTTCTCCTTTTCTTTCTTTTTTTTTTTCTTTTTGGCAAATACAACAGGAGTGCCTTTTGTTTCCTGTAAAGGTGTAATATTTTGATGATAGCCTGAGGGGTTTTAAATCTGTTAGTTATATGATGACACAGTGCTTTACAATCACACTCCTGGTTTGTTTATATAACTGTTGATCATGCATGCCAGGATGATAAGGAAGTCGGTGAGGAAGCAGCTGGCAAAGACGGATATAGACAAAGGAAATAAACACATGCACATGTTTAAAAAGGAAACGCAATTCAACTCATTGCCAGGTCTCACTGAAATCAAATGTAACTTCTGTTTATAGAGATGCCCTCTGGAATTTCTTAAGTACCGATCACGTGTTGTCCATAACATGTCTTTCCCCTTTCAGATCTAGGCTCGCCTTTCCATTACCCCAGTCAAGAGGAAGCAGATCAGCAAGCTTCTTACTCTGTCCAGACTCCGTATGGATTTCAGCTGGATCTAGACTTTCTTAAATATGTAGAAGAGATAGAAAGTGGGCACAACCTCCGTCGTGCACCCATCAGTTCTCGACGCTCTGGTCGGGGGCTAAAACTCTCCCAGAGGAGTCCGGGTGTGGGGGGGCGTACCAGTGGCTGGACGTCCACTGAGTCGCTCTCATCCCCGGTCAGCGAAGATGGCAGAGCTCCACCGCCACCACCGCCTCGTAACAGACTTGGGTCAGCTCCCTGCGAGACAGTCTCCCTTTCCCCTGTAACTTTTCTCAACGTTCCTCCGCTATCTGCTGGGGCAAAAGTGCCACCGCCTCCACCACAACGTAACCCCAGAGTTGAGCGGACTCTCCTGGAAACCAGCCGGAGGCTACAGCAGGAACAAACCCACCAGAACCAAAATGGCGCCCGCTTCCAGCTTGCAGATCCTCCCAAACTGCTCTTACCCTCTCCAGCCATGCAGTCTCTGCAAAGTAGTTGGACCAAACCCAGTCCTCAGACCTCTGGGCGCAGCACTCCAGCTGCTGGCACCACTGTGACCCCAATCCCACCCAGCCAACTGCAAACAGTTAGAGAGCAAATGGCAACAGCCTTGAAGCAGCTGAAGGAGATGGAAGAAAGGGTAAAAGGTGTTCCTGCACTTGAGAAAGAAGTGGCCAAGCTTCGTGCAGAGAAAGATATGCTCTTGTTAGCACTGCAGGAGAAGAAGGCAGCCATGGACTTGGCCCAACAGAAGCAACAGTTTACAGAGACATCCACCCAAACCGTAGAGATCCTCCAAACTGAACACAGTCGATTGACTTCACCGACCTCGACTGGACACAAAGGCTTTGTAAAATCTGGTGAGCTGAAAAGGCTGACAGAAAAGTTTGAAGGGAAAGAGGACAAACCCCTGAAACTGTCAAGTAAGACTTTAGTAAACGCCCCTGAAAAAACAGTCATTCAGAAGAAGTCAGTGGCTGTAGGGGACGACATGCCGATGGCCTCAGTTGTTTTATACTACAGAGATGGTGTAAAAGATGCATGTGAGGGCACCAGAGTGAATGTTTGTGAGAAATGCACAGAAACAGAACCCCCCCTGGTTCAGGAGGAGGGAATACAAACCAGAGTGGAGACAGAAGAGGCTGAGGTTTGGGTCATGGAGTCACTACTTGGCCTGACCACAGAAGCACAGCGGGAGATAGACACCTTACAGGACACCATTAAATTCCAACAAGAGTCCATTGTGGCTCTAGAGGATCGGTTGAGTGTTGCAGATAAAGACCTTGGAGTTCTTAGAGCGAAGATGGAGGAAAACATCTCCAAAATCACATTTGAGAAGGGGGTTCTTGTCAAACCTGTCATGACAAATGCCCAAGTAGAAACGCTAACTTCTGCATTAAAGCACACTGCAGTTTCTTGTCATCCGGAGGTGGCCGATGCATGTGTAGGTGAAGACGCAGAGTCAGATCAAAGTGAACAAAGCACTCAGACCGATGCATTAGAGACACTAGAAGAACGAGCTCCGGCTGCTCCGGTTGTACTCGTTAGCACCGGGTGTCAATGGGAGAACTTAAGCGAGGAAAAGACTGAAGAGCAAAAAGTTACTGTACCAAAGAGGAGACAGCTGACTATTGCTGAATACAAGGTCTCACCAGAAGAAGAAGAAGTAGTTGGAAAGGTTAAGAATGAAGGAGGAGATGAAAAAGAGAAGACTGCAGCCAGCAGCACCAAGACAGGTAAGTACTGTTTGGCTTTGCTGCTGATTTTATGAGCTGGGGTCAAATATTGGCTTGCAGTTAACATTAAGGATGCATGGATCCAACTTTGCCCAGTTCTGATTCGATCCAGACATCCTAACTTAAACCCAGTGATGCAGTAATGACCTGTAATTATCACTGTTAGAACGAGGCTGAATCATTTATGTGCAAGGCAATGTCAGGCTCAGCATTACGAATTATTTAATAAGATAATAAGTAACAAAAATAATAAATTCCCATTAGCAGTATTAATTTTGATTTTAGTTTAAGTCATAATTTAGGCATCTAAATTCTTTTAGTTGAAAGTCGACACAAGATCATAGGACACACTTGCTACATGCAACATACCGATAGTGAGAGCGAGAGAAGGCGCTCTGTTGTCAGTACTCAGTTTTTCAGCGCTCAGTTTTTCAGCTCACTTGATCACAATTTGCAGTTAAATTTAAAAACTCCTGCAAACATACAAATAAAGGTTGTTTGGATGGCTTGAGTCAGTTGGCTTCAAGCACTTGTTGCTTTTCTGCTAGCCTCTTTCAGGCTATGTTAGCTTAGCGAGTGTGCTGCTAGTGGGAGATGTAGTACTGAACTGAATGGCTCATCTGTGGATTGGTTGTCATCACTAATGCTGATTGACTGCAGCCTAACTGTGCTGCCTGCATCTCTCATTGAACCTTCTGCTTGTGTGTGAGACACGTTCTGCTCATGCACAAGCATTTTCACTATTTTCCCCCCCTCTTTTATGGCAACAGGTTTGCTGAAATCAATCATGAAGAGGAAAGACGGGAATAACGCAGGGGAGAATCGCAGCAGCAGCAAGAAGAGCCTGCAGTTTGTTGGTATTCTAAATGGAGGGTGAGTTACTGTAATGTGAAACCAAATTTTTATTTTTACCTCTGCAAAAGTAAAATAAGTGGCGACAAGTAGTCTCGAGGAGGGAAATGACACTTTGACCAGGTGACAGGTTTAACAAATGAGAAATAAAGAGCCAGAGATGAGACTTTTGAGATATTTGGCTCTTCCAGGTATGAATCAACATCCAGTGAAGAAGAGGAGGAAGAAGAGGAGGAAGATGGGAGTTCTTCTGGAGAAAGTGTCGAAGGCGAGTGCTTGGACAGCACTGAAGAAGATGAGGCAGCTTTGGAGGAAGAAACGTCAGAGGAGGAGAGAAACGTTAACCTGGATGAGAGTGACACTGATGAGGAAACGCTGAGAGCTGCAAATTATTCATCTGATGGTGTGAAAGAAAAGTGGGTTGTTATGAAAATGAAAGTAAATGTAGTTTTGTTGACTTAGAGTGTAATCTATGGAGGGAACAAAAGGCCTTATCCTCTAAATGCGATTTTATTTCTGTGTTTCAACTTCACACATTTGTCTGCTTTGTCACAGATTTGAGTTGAGCTCAAAAATGCGAGAAGCCTGTCTCATTCTGAAGAACCACCTAAACGATGACCTCAAAACACTGAAGAGTAAGGAAGTGGTGCGTCCCTGCTTTCCTCTTTTTCAATTTTACCTCCAGGGGACACACGTAACGCTTTCGCCTGCAGTGAGGCAATATTTAATCATGCAAAAGTGTTTAAAATCAAACTTTTTGCTCCTTCTCTTGATTATATAGCAAAAATATTCTGAGAAAGTGCCAAATGTCTCTTGAATTAGTGATTCATGACTGCCTGGTAGGAACTCTGGGGGGTAAACTGTTAACCTCATCACTGCTAAAGTGTGCCTTGTAGAAAAACAGCCATCATGTAAAGAAAAACTCATTCACTGGGTCTAACTGGCTACTAAAAACTTGAGACAAAAGCAGTTTTGCTTGTGTCTATGCTGTATGCCGATCTACTTCAGGCACTTGTCTGCAGTTTATAAGTATATATCACTTCCCGTCCTCACCTCCAGCTCTCCAGCACACACACTGTCCAACTTGAGTGGTTTCGTATCTCCAGCGCGAAGATGGCTCAGCCGCCGCGGGTCTCTGACTACCTGATGGCGTTCTCCGAGGTGTCATCAATGCTGCTGGAGCACGTAGTCAACATGACAGATGGCAATGGGAATACAGCTCTTCACTACAGCGTCTCTCACTCTAACTTTGGTGTGGTGGAGCTGCTGCTGGACACAGGTTAGCAGTAGCTTTCAGAGAAGGATAATCCTGACTTGAATTTAATGTTTGCGCACTGTTACTATCTTGATTTGAGGTTTGATAAGATCAGGCAACATGTGGTTCTGTGTCCACTTTATGCTAGGCAGGATCAGCCGTTTTTGGTTTTTGGAGTTTATAATTCCTGTCGACCTTATCACCATGCCTCATGGGAAGAAAAACAAAAAACAGCACACACTTAATGTGCAGCCACAGGAAGTAAACAATGAACTGAAACCTGCTTTTTCAGTGAGTGTAGCACTATTAGGGGCGATCGTGGCTCAAGAGTTAGGAGTTCGCCTTGTAATCGGAAGGTTGCCGGTTTGAGCCCCGGCTCGGACAGTCTCGGTCGTTGTGTCCTTGGGCAAGACACTTCACCCGTTGCCTACTGGTGGTGGTCAGAGGGCCCGGTGGCGCCAGTGTCCGGCAGCCTCGCCTCTGTCAGTGCGCCCCAGGGTGGCTGTGGCTACAATGTAGCTTGCCATCACCAGTGTGTGAATGTGTGTGTGAATGGGTGGATGACTGGATATGTAAAGCGCTTTGGGGTCCTTAGGGACTAGTAAAAGCGCTATATAAATACAGGCCATTTACCATTTATCCTTTTGTTTAATAAACTAACAGTCAAGGAGAACTTTCTTGTTTGCACTGTGGGGCTGTGTATACATTTAAAATAATGAATGTTTGAGGCAGATATAAAGGGGAATTTAAAATGGACGGTAACGCTCATTTCTAGCTCCTTGTGTTTATTGCGCTAGAGTAGCTTTGCATGATTCATATCTCAAAATAGTTGTAAATGTTATACTGAACCTCAGGGACAGCCCTTCAGATCATCCAATGTATAACTCAAACTGATGGCGTGTGCACTGCAAGTGTTCAACTCTTCTCGCTTGAAGGCGAGCTTCCTTTACAACGCGCTTGCTTATGATTGGCTGGTCCTTGCAAACATTCTGTTTGGCAAAAATCATCTGGAGCAACCTTGAACATCTGGAGCCATCTGGCTGTAGCCATCTGGCCGACCCTGAGCCTGGGAGTGACGGCCTCCCAGGCTCAGGGAGGGGCAGCCATCTGCTGCGACTCCAACTGGCCCCTCCCTGAGCCTGGTTCTGCCGGAGGTTTCTTCCTGTTAAAAGGGAGTTTTTCCAACTGTCGCCAAAGTGCTTGCTCATAGGGGGTCATATGATTGTTGGGTTTTCTCTGTATGTATTATTGTAGGGTCTACCTTACAATATAAAGCGCCTTGAGTTGACTGTTGTTGTGATTTGGCGCTGTATAAATAAAACAGAACTGAATTAAACAGCAAGAGGGTGGGTTTGCTGTGCGCGCAGCCAGAGTTGACCCTCTTAAGAATATACCATCTCTACATAATCATGCAGAGCCAAGAGTATCAATAAATAAATAATACTGACAGTTGACAGCCTCCTAATAGATGGACCTGTGGTATCAATTTGAAAATCCTATGTTGTCTCGTTCTTGTTCTGAGTTATTGTGATCACAAAGTTGGTTACTTGCACACACCTAATTTTTTTTAAAGACTTTCACCATGTGTATATAGTCAAGTCAAGTCATCTTTATTTATATAGCACATTTAAAAGACATAAAGTCTCAGCCAAAGTGCTGATATACATGATCGAAATATAAGTTGAACATATTATGCTTTTCCTAATCTGATGATATCTTTTTAAAGAAACGATAATCAGAATACCACCACAGCAAAACTCGTTTTTACTCAGTCATGAGCAACAAATGTATTTAAAGCGCCATCTTTGGAATATATTGTTACTTTTTATACACTATTTACATAGTGACAGCATTTTCATTGGCATTTCAGTGTTATTCACTGGTCAACTAACCTAATACCTGCTGACGGTCCTGTCCTTACGCTTCAATAAGTGATAAGCATATCTCCTACAGGTGTGTGCTCTGTGGATAAGCAGAACAAGGCGGGCTACACAGCCATCATGTTGGCTGCTCTGTCAACTGTGAAGAAGGAGGAGGACATGGTTGTGGTCAAGAAGCTCTTCAGTCAGGGTAATGTCAACGCCAAGGCCAGCCAGGCAAGTCATCAGCAGTTCATCATCCAGCTCTTAAAGTGGACAAACATGCCACATGAATGTGCAGATATTTGGAAGCAGCCATTTCTTTCGTATGCTAGTAGCTTATATCCTGTATTTCTCATTTATTTTGTTCGTTTTATTTTGAAATTCCACAAGATTTGATGGGAACAATTTGTGGAAGAAAGTTTTAGTACTCATGTGACTTTAACATGCCAATACTAGTTATTTTTATAATAAAAACAACCTCAGCCCTGGAGAAATGCGAATGCGCAACATGTCTAGAAATGCACACAAAGAGCTTCTGTGAATGTGTAGTCGGCTCCATCAGCCAGAAGCGTGTTATCATTTAAATGTGGCAGTCTTGGCTCTGTGGGCTTGTTTTAATGAGTTTAGATGGATTTGAACACAAGAAACTGGAATAATAATAAAAAAAAACCATACAAAAAAGGGCAAACGTGAAGCAGCCAAATTGGATTTATAAAGCTTATTAACATTTAATAAATAAAAAATAATGTTATGAGTGAATTTGTTTTTAGACTACTGTAATTTCTTTATTCCCTGTTTATTTCGAGGTGGAGCTGTTTTATTGTAATAAACTACTATACTGCATTTAAATCTGGAAACCTGAGGTGTGATTGGGCATATCTCAGATTAGATTTAGCAAATGTGGAGCCTAACATGACACAGAAGCCACTCACGAGAACCCGTTGACTTGAAGTCTTCTTCATTCCCCGGCTGATCTAATCAGGCTGAGTAGTGTATGTGTTTTGACACAGCGCCTGATGGGTTTTTCCGCTGCCAAGTCATAGGACCGAATTTATAGCATCACTGTCTATAAAACCAATTACTGCTGCTTGTTATTGTTGCTGTGGGTAATTAAGCACGAGTCACGCAATGCAGTTTTCGGGTAAGGACTTCAGACTATATTTTTTTTCTATATTTACATTTTGGATCAGTTTTGTGCTTAATCAGACAGCCAGAAGACTTTTCTTGTATACTTATTGTAAAGCTGCCGTCTTGATTCTCAAGTACGGTGTGTATTGAGTTGTGCCAGCTTTCCTTGTAGCTGGACTTTAGGGAGACATCCTCCCTTTAAAAAAAAAAAATCAGCTCATAGATGGCAAAAATTAGCATTGTGTGACTGCACCTGCAAGTGACGATGCAAAATCAAATTATGTGTCTAGAATTTAATTTACTGCCTGCTACTGAGTAAACAGCTGTCTGTTATATGAGGAGTAGTAAATGAGTGAATGACCAAAAGTGCACGGTGCTCAAATGTGAGCGTTGTTTTTGGGCAGTAGCAGTAAAAGGAAACAGTGCACCATGCAGGAATGCCATTTATCCAAAAATAAAGCAGTCTGAAGTCTTCTGAACACTCAAGCTTTAAATGGCAGAAGCTTCCTCGTTAATCCAAATCATTTAAAATTCTTTACCTCTGCAGGCAGGCCAGACGGCATTAATGTTAGCAGTCAGCCACGGGCGTCAGGAGATGGTGCGGGCGCTGCTCGAGTGTGGAACCGATGTCAACGTGCAGGACGATGAGGGATCGACGGCTCTGATGTGTGCCAGTGAGCACGGCCGAACTGAGATTGTCAAACTGCTCCTGGAACAGCCCGGGTGCGACATATCCATTGTGGATAACGTAAGACTTCTACAATTTAAGCATTTGAACTAGCTCATGCAATGACAGAAACATGAGCCTAACACTGAAGCCAGCTGCCAAAAAACATCCAGGAGCTTTCTTCTCTGGGATTTGGCTTAATCTCTTCTCAGGAAACTGCTCGTCTGTGTAGTTTCCTTTTTTCTCTATTTCTTCTTAGAAAGCTGAGGTGTTACAATCAGATTAGACTAAAACGGATGCTGTACAGAGGAAACGCAGTGACTGGACCCCAGAGGAAAAAATTTAAAACACACTTGCAGATTTCAGACACAATGTCCTGCAGGCATTACACTGGTCCTCTGCATTTTTCACCACTTAACCCATAAAGAAATACAAAAATCTGGCAGCATTAAATGCTAACGCTAGCAAAGGTCTGCTCAACACTCCTGCTTTTCTCCCCACTTGTATGTTTTAAAGTGATTTTACAGTGGATTTCTGTAGATGCTTGAAGAGAAGCCAGACAGACAGATATTTGAGCATTAACATCTGTGCCAGAATGAGTTGGCCATTTGGTGCAAGCAGCTCCTGGTTTGTGTTTCAGTACAGCACAGCTGGACTGAGGGGGTGGAAGGAAAAGCCCCCACCTCCCCTCTCCGCTGAAAACACAAAACTGCGTGACAAAGTTTGACTGCAAGGCTGAGTGGATACAGTAACGACTGCAGAACCATTTTTACTTTCAGTTCACTTGTTATATTAAGCAGTATTGTTACTACAAACCCCATTTTCAAATGTTGGGACCATGTTTAAAATGTAAAGGGAAAGCAACGATTTGCAAATCTAACAAGCTCATATTAGAAAACATATCAAATGTCTAAAATGAGAAAATATATTGGCTCACTTTGAATTTCTTGGCACATTTTATGAAAGCTGGGACCTGGCCACGTTGACCGCTGTGCAGCATCCCCCAGTCTGCACATGTCTGGGAACTGAGGAGATGAAGCGAGTTCAACATACCCAGGGTAACTTCCGAAATCTGGATTCACTTACCCCAAAATCAGCAGTCAGGATAAACGGTCACATGAAGCTAGTTATCAACTTTCCCCTCTTTGTTCAAAAGAAAACGGTGGCGCTGCCAGCATCTGACCAATCACAAATAAGGATAAGTATACTGACAGCAGTGTGACTGGTTTTTAAAAAGGATCATAAAACCAAACAGACACTGACTGAAGGTAGCAAGACACTGTACTTTAAATTCTTTGGCCAACAAATAACTCCAAACTGACCATTTTGTCTTCCTGTATTATAAACAGTCAAACGTATCATAAAGCAATAAAAGTCCCATAGTTAACTGGTTAAGCAAAGGTGCATGATGGTAAAAGAAATAACAAAACTGTCCAAACAACTGGAAAACAGAGCAACTGTGCGTAACGTGTATCACATGGTTGCTCTCACACTGTAAAGCTTTCTGCTCTAGTTGAAAAGCTCTCCTGGATACTCATGTGTCTCTCTCCATCTTTGCTGTCTGTCTGCAGGATGGAAGCAATGCTCTGTCCATCGCACTGGAGGCATCCCACAACGACACAGCTGTGCTACTCTACGCTCATATGAACTATGCCAAGACCCAGACTGCTGCGGTGAGTTCATATTATCAAAGATGGACTTTGGTTTATTCCCGACTCCTTCTTCTCCACTTTCTCAAATACAGACGATTTATTTTAGGCTAAAGGGGAAAATCCGCATAATCGCCATATAATCTTGTCACACTGTGTGAATAATTAAACTGGTAAGAATTGTTAGGGACAGCTGAGTATTGGAGGCAGAACTCAAAGGCGTTTAAACAGTTGAACAATATTTTTATTTCTTTTTTTTGCCTCCTTCACAGCAGTAGATTAGTGCACCGTATGTTCATGGCCAAACTAAAGTCAAACGCAAACGAAGAAAAATAATGGAGAACAAAAAGCAAGGCTCGCTCAACATCCAAAGTAAATGTAACAGTTAAGGAAACACTTCTGCACACTGCTATAGAGTGCAACAGTGATGATCAGGAAGTAAAAGTCCCATTCATATTCTCCATAAGTATTATGAGCCATAAAACTCACCACACATACAACACTGTTCGCATGTTTTCCCTGTGGTTTCTTCCTGGGTACTCTCCCACAGTCCAAAGACATGCCGTTAGTAGGGTTAGGTTAATTGATGATTCTAAATTGGTCCAAAGGTGTGAATGTGAGTGTGAATGGTCGGTCTCTGTGTTAGCCCTGCGTCAGACCTTGTACCTTGCCTCTTGCCCTATGGTAGCTGGAATAGGCTCCAGCCCCCCCCCAACCTTGATAAGGGTAGGTGAAAGAGTATGGATGGATTGTTGGAAGTAATTTGCTGTGGAAAACTGGGATTTTTAATTTTTATGGGATGAGTAGTCCCTCCAATGTTAATTAGGTGCACAGTCTTAGTATCTTTGACTCTTTTTATCCAAATCAAATCTTTTTTTTTTTTGGTCACAATTCACCTTGTAGCTGGTTGGCTCGATTCAAGGCGTAAAATTCATTACTGAAGGACTTTCTCAGACTTCACTGGAGAACATGAGTAGAAAAAAAAAAAGTTTGGTCACTCTTGTGCTCTATACCTAATTTTAATAGGGCAGAAAGCTGTAATAGGTTAGCAGTGGAAAAACAAATGTTGTTCTATTAAGAGAATGTACCTGCTCTCTAACTACTTAAAATGGAAAGATATTTCAAACATCAGACCAAACTTCCCCTCCTTAATACCACATTTGACACATTTCCCTAGGACGTTCACCATAAAAGGAGCCCAAAAGGGCCTGGACTGAACTGGTTTGGCAATTCCTGGGATCAAACCAGACAGAGGCCAAGTTTAGTCTAGAGGAGAGGTATCCAAACTAGCAGTTTCAAAGTCAGGATTCACTCACAAATCTTAACGATTTCATGAATGACTTGGCAACAATACACAAGAAACACAGCATATTTACAAGCACTGTGTGTTTTGTATAAAGGTCACATGCCACCCTGTGACAAGAATAATGCCCTTCTGCATAAAAATCTAATAAAATGCCACAAGCCTTCTTCACAAAGTCTGGCCCATCATATATGAACAGGGTGGCTAGAATTAGTTGTGATGCTCGCATTGTTGCTTAAGTTTATCAGCTAAGAAGGACCACTTTCAAGAATCAAAATTATAATAGTTTTTAAAACAGTTTCTCTTTTTCCATCAGGGAAACACTGAGCTTCACTTTTCTAATAATCACACCAGCAGTAAACAGAAAATTCAACTTTACACACTTTGAATGAGGCTATGCGACATCATGGCTACATCTGATGACAAAAGCTATCATTTTTAACCAAATCAACATGTTTATTTCTTCTGAGCGGGCCCGCTTCAAAGAAAGTCTCTTCAAAATGTTTGGAGCGCTATAATACAGTGATTTGGGCCAAACATCATGAGAATTTCCCTTTTGCCAAATCTGATTGTAAAGTACAGTACAATTCGATTAAGTCATCCAACGTCAGCAGAACCGATTCAGCACTTCAAAGAGAAGCCAGGCGGTTCCTTTACAAAACAAAGCCGACCCCAATCCCCCGTGTTCGCCTTGTAACTTTGAGACTTTTTGGTTATCAGCTCCCATCTCCCAGCTATTTTTATATTATGCAACCTACAGTGTCCCTAATGCACATATTGCAAGATTTCACATTGTAGCTGGCCAAGTTTAAAATTAGGGTTGTAAAATCACCTTTGAATCTAATAAATAAAGCGTGCGAGTTAGTTAAAGTTAGGTCACACTTATAAACAACTTGGAGTGAATGATGCCTCTTGTATTTAAAGGTGGTAGGATCAGTTCCGCTGCAGTGCTCCAAGCTATAGTTAGGGTGTGGGCTGCACTAAATGAAGGTGCACCGCTGCCCCCTTTAGGTGTCACCACAGTCATGCAAGCTATGGTCTTCTTGGGAAGGCGATGAAGTGAATGCATACAATCGTTACCATCAAGCCTTTAAAATGTAGCCCTGTCCTTTATGTTGTCTTTCAGGGGAGTCCAAAGGCCCAGCCACGGAGCCCCACGAGCCCACACAAGTGCTGGCCTGCAGACTGACACGATCAAAGCCGCTAACTGGGGCAGACACACCAACAAACATAACTGGATATGAGCTGTGAAAAGCTCCACTGGAATTTACTTAAACGCATATTTATAGTTTGCCATGTCCTCCATTTACACTGATCAGCCACAACATAAACACCCGACAGGTGAAGTGAAAAATAATTGGATTATTTAGTTAATATACTTTGTTTAGCTGGTCAGCTTTGATTTGGCTTATGTCACTTGATAGACAAAATTTAGACTCTCACACCACAAAAACTGCTGAGGCACAGCTCAAGAACATGTGGAGTCAGCCTCCACAAACCCACAGAACCAAAAAAACCTGTTGCCAGAAATCCCTTTTCAGGCTCCGACGAGTCAGAGCCGGGATACTAATGCTGTTGCTGATCAGTGTACAAAATATTGTTAAGAGAATATTATATTTCCATAAGATTCTTCAATGGTTATTATTTACTTTAGGTCTCTAAGATATGTTTATTTTCTCTATGACATGCCTTGAGATGTTACATTTATCATTTGCACACCACTAATATTTTACTATTAAGGGCAACACATCATTACCACATAATGTACATCCAAAAAATACATCTATTGGTTTTCCATACACATGCGCACACACAGTGGCGTAGTGTACAGTTATACCCCAATGTCATCAAAAATCATCACATGGATGTCACATCGTCCAGCGTGACTGAACTGAATGAATGTTGCTCTGTGGTCTTCCTTTCCTGGCTAACTGATGTGTAAACCTTAACTGTCATAGTCTGCACTAACTGGCTGTGCATTATGTTGTTATAAAAAAAAAAAATATATATATATATATATTATTGTCTAAAATAAACATATTTACATAAAAGTTTGTGGGTGTTGGTGTTTCAAAGCAAGGAGTGCCACATGTTTGAGTTGGCAGCTATAATCTTTTTGTTTTTAATACCAGAAGAACTGAATGAGAGCTCTTTTGCTAATTAGACAAACAGGTAAACCACTGAACTATGGAGCTACACGGTTACATTCGAGTGGGGATAAACAGGACTAATCCGTTTGAACAGTTTTTTAAAAAGCTGATATTAGATGGTATCAATTTAAAAATTCTAGGTGACATCCTTTTTGAGTTGAGTTTGCAAGATTTTTTTTTGGAAAAACTTGACTTCTGACCTGGACCTTGAGGTCAAGGAATCCAAACTGGGAGCTTGGGAAAGGGGTCTGGTAACTGATAACCCTGCCTCCCATTCTACATTTAGAAATTCTGGGAACCACAAGTTACCCTCCAGTCTGAGTGTGACGCGTTCCACTGTGATAATGTGGTACTTTGAGGTATTTAAGATATGATGGAACACAATAGTTCTGTATGCAAGGAGAAGGATTTTAATTTCAATTCTTGGTATAATATAGACCCAATAAAGAGAAGATGATATTTGAGGATTAGGGTCCCTCTCTGTAATCCTTGTTAGTACTCCTGATTGTCTCATCTGACTTCATAGATAAAAACATACAGTGCTTTCTGATAACATTACCAAAGGGAAGCACGCATAGCCTAAAAAGTCTTGGTCCTAGTAGGGCTGAACGATTATGGAAAATAATCTAATTGCGATTTTTTTGCCCCAATATTGCGATTGCGATGCGATGTGCGATTATTTTTTTAAGGTCTTTGTCTTCTGTATTATTAAACAAAGACAAGCAATACATCATATAGTATGGCCAATACTATATTACATTAATTTTAAACTGTTCTTTCCTGGAAGACAGACCTCTGTTATGATAACATGAGGTGATGCATGAATTGATGACTGACATTTTTATTTAACTTCTTCAATCACAACAGTATATTTGAACATACACAATAGTTTATTTTTAGCTTACAAACATCTGAGCATAAAGTGCTGACAAGAAACCCTGGTGTAAACATTAAAATGAAAGTCAGTACAATGTGCAGATTGCAGAAATATACATAAAAAAAATCAGTGGCTTTACCACACTCAGTTTTTCGACATCTGTGAACTACTAGACAGTCATTCAATTAAAAAATAATATTAAATAAATAAAACTAATAAATAAAAAATACACACATCTTACTGATCTTTGCAGTCAGTAACATTACACATAAAGTGCAAACATAATAGCAATTGTATAAACACACACACAAACACGCCTTTAAAATTTAAAGGCGTGAAATTGGACGGTCAAGGCTAGTTCTGATTAGCGTCACCGCTGTCTCGGTGGAGTTTAATAAACTCGGCCGTCTGCTTCTTGCTATCTAAAATATAACCAGACACTGGTGTAAATTCTCGACTGTCTCATACTTCTGTTTAATAAGTTTTCTGTTTGACGTTTAGTCAGCTGTGTGAAAACCAAGGAGGAACCCACCCGGAGGATTAATAAAGTTTTATTTTATCTAATCTAATAACTTTAATCTCAGCCAAACCGATTTACTCACGAACAAACAAAACACTGAAAAAAGCCCAACAATAACATTTTTAGGTTGTCTAAGTGACTTATATATTACGTTTAACGCGAGCAGCGAAACTCCGCGGTGACCTGAAAATGATGTGCCGGGAGTTGTGCCGTTCTCGGCTGCATCAGTAACCCTCGAGCTCCCGGCTAGCTGTCGAGCTGGTGGGTAGCAGACGCCTCTGAAAACGTCGAAGCACTTTTGCAAATATGGGATATCTTGATAAACCGAGCAGATATTTGATGTTTACACAACTACTTTCTCGCCTGAAAATATGTTAAAAGTTTATTTTGTGACCCAGAAAGATTAGTATGAGTAATTTTAAAACTTAGTAGCGGCCGCCATTGCTGGAAACTGGAGTTTGGCTGGGCCGCGCTATGAATTCTGGGATATGGTAGTAATTTGGACAGCCTTCGGCACGTCGCTGTGACGTAATCGGTCTACAAATGCGGCCTCAGGAGGATGCAGCCCATGAATTTGGACATGTCCAGAGTATAATCGCAGCCTTTGCGGTTAGAAAATTGCACTTGATCATGTCGCGATATTATCGCAAATGCGATATATCGTTCAGCCCTAGGTCCTAGTGCAGAACCCTGTGGAACTCCATGACTAACTTCTGTGTGAGATTTCTCATTTATATGGAAAAATTGGAATCTATGAGATAGACGATGATTCAAATTCATTCAGTGTATTTCCTTTAACTAGCAAACTCGTGCAGTATGCACACATGTTGGTTCAGTGCTCAACTGAACTTTTTGTGGGATCTGTATAAAGTATTTGTATACACAGTATAGATGATGGCATTCACAGTGCCCTAAGCAATGTTTCATCACGATTGCTCCAATTGTGTAGGAGAAGATGGGGGAACATACATAAGCTAAGATCATTATAGTGTGATGATTATGTCAAAGGTGTATTCTAGTCTCTGTATTAAAATGTTGTGATCAGCATTATTTAATAATGAGGCCTAGCAATACAAGCACCTGAGGAGATAAAGACTGTATATTTCACTCTTAAGCAGTCTTGCTCATTGATTTGTAAGATTGAGTCTACATACCCGGACAATCAGCAGTTACGCCTCTTCCGCAGCACAAGGCAGTCAGCTGAGTGAGGTTTAATCTTGTGTTTAATCGTCTTTCATTTCAGACCGCTCTCTCACTTTCCATGTAGGCGCCATGAGGGCTGTGGCCAGACGTTGAGTCTAACCAGGTCACTGGAGCTGCCGGAGGCTGCAGATAAATATTCATGAAAACCTGTTAACTCTTTCCATCTAAACACCGGGTTATTTCACTGCCTATTTTCCAATGTTTTCCTTTTTCTAACAAATGCCTCATTTTCCCTCTCAGCTAGATAGCCAGCTGTGTAAGCAATCGCCTGTCACAACTAAAAACAGCAAGCCTTAATAACCTTCCCCCTCACCCTTCAAACTTCAGTCCAGTGCTGCTCATCCCCCTTTTATGCTTGCTCCCTCTTTCTCAGCCTTGCATGTCCTTCACTCCCCTTACCCCTCTTTATTACCTCTTTCTTCAACTTCCTTTTACTTCTTCAGATTACTCTTCTGTCTGTCTTTCTTTTTTATCTGTCCTCATCCCACTTTTAAAGTTGGATAAGAATTCACAACTGAAATGAATACAACCCTGCACAGGCAGACCAGAGCACATCACAGTAAATAATACCTGCCATGTGTAAAGAGGAAAATGCTTTTCAGACCTTTTGCATGCATCGAATCTGATGCCTATTACTGACTGCATAAAAGGGCGATAAGCAAGATAAATAATGAACATATTAGATAAATGCATCTTTAAAAATGGTTGATATTATTAAGGAAATCATATTTTCCAAATAAACAGAAAAAAGGCAAATACATCACACCCCTTTCTAACTACCAAACAATGTTTGAGTTTATGAAGTCTAAATAATAATATTTATGATATGAATATTTCTGTTTCCTGCTTTTAATAATGAGCACAAATTCATCTAGAACAAGGAACTGTCCCAACTCTGTTGAATGTGCTAGAAATGCAGTAGTAGTGTAATTTAAGACATATTAGAGAGATGACTGAGCATCAGTCATACCACAAATGTAAATAGGGCACAATTGCAGATGATCTTTATTTTTTTCCCCCCTCAGGACTCAATTTGTTTAATTTTTAATGCATGGACCTGATTTGCTGCATTGCTGCTTATATATAAGTTTCATCAACACCATGTGCAAACTGTAGGTAGAAGCAAAATGCTTTAAAAGGCAAATACAAAAATTCTAGAGAGAACATGAATCTGTTTTCCCCATTACTGTAACTGTGCTGGCTGGGACATCACGAGGGCGCTTGGGTGGTGGAGGTGAGGGGAGGGGGGTTGTTTTGTCTATAGTGCCGTAACATTTTTTTTTTATAACCAGTTACTTCCACACCACTTCTTTCATTATGCTGATCCGTGAAGTGGAAAGTAACGCTGGCGGAGTTGAGAGGTCAGGGACTCCTGCTGCCTAGATACATACAGTCTAATATTAGAACATTTCCTTGATTTGTTAGCAGCATCTCTGTTGTCTGCTGAGCACATGGCAACAAGCCGACCAATTGGATTTCAGGAGAATACTAAGCCCCTCGCTCTGTGTAGCAACAGTGGCATCCTTCCCTTATTTATTTATATATGAGTTTTTTCTCCCACCGACTCATTCTCATGCTTCTGTCCCCCCAGTGTGCAGCCACACCGCGCTGTCAAACTGTGCAAAAGAGTTACAGTGCTGCTCTTTTAGTTTTGCTTTTTCTGTTAGCAGCATAAGCTCTGAAATGTACATTGTACATTTAGGCTTTTCATATTTGTTTATATTTTTATAGACACTTTCTCCCCCCTCTCTTTCCTCACTGCACCCCACTGATCAGTGGAGTTTTTCCTGCGCTCTGCACGTGAAAGTAAAATCAAACTGGGGGAATGTCTCAAGAAGGCTTCATTTTTTAAGAGGACATGTTTTAGTGAAGAGGAGAGGAAAAACGCAGAGGAATGACAGCGTGGGAAAAAGATGGCACTCAGAGGGGACCATTAACTACCAAATGGAGAGGATCTTTAAAAGATGGAGGACATAGGAGGAGAAGCTGTACGGGATAGGATGAGTTGGAGGGGGATGGAGGGACAGAGAATGGCGTGAGGACCGAGGACAGTGGTTGGTTTGATCTGAGCCACGTGTGCGTCCAGCCACGTCTCTTCGCTGCTTCGTGGATACCGATGAAACGCTGGTTTCCCATGTCGCCCGGTCCCTTCTGTCTGAGCCCAGGTAGGTGCGTACTCTCCTGTACATCCAAGTTTGATAATGATCTTTCATTTTTTCAGGTTCTCTGGACGTTAGTTCTACCAGAAGCTGCCATTTTGAAAGTTCTGTTAATGTTTAGCCTTCACGTCTCTTCGTTGTCGAAGCTCTGGTACAGGATGAGAAGCTTGAAGGCGTTGAAGAAAAAAATGGCGTATATTAGCTGTTTCGTTTTTGTTGTGGGGTTCAACATTCATTGATAAGACACTAAAAACACAAGCTAAGCTGCAAAATGACCCCTCCCCCAAATTAAAATAAAACCAAAAAACTACCAAAACCAAACCGGTAACATATGATCAGTTTCTCCAGTACTATCTGAGAGACGTTGGACTGATTACCAACTGTCGCAGACTACGTGAAAGTATGAGACGTTGTGTAATGCAACATATTTGTGAGACCAAACTGGCCACTGTCAGTGGCGTTTCAAGTGGCGTAAATGATAAGGTCACGACTGAAAGATTGCTAGTTTTTCAGATAGGACATTTTTCTGACTTGCAAACCAAAAAAATGGTTATGGTACAGCTGTGCCATCCCAGATGGATTGGGTCCGGAAAGTATTAAAACATGACAAAACTGGCTGGATGCAATAATGACACTTTTGTAAGTTTGGGCAAAATCATGTTTAGTATCTCATCTCAACTGGAAATCGACAAAATGTACGGTGAACATCAATCCATGATGGTTGCGTACCGCGTAAAACGCCATTTTCAATGGTCTGAAAATCTGTAATGTCTGTAATGTTGCATAACTTGGACACATTACATTTGACAATTTAGTAACTACATATGCTTTTTTCCCCTGTTCTAAGTAATCTCAAAAACTAAATTTGACATAACAAAAAATCAGTATATATATTTAAAATCTGGTCAAATGAGAAGTATCACTCTTCTCATTTTACCACATTCATAACTACTAAGGTTTTGTTAGTATAATAAATTAAATGAAGCTGATTTGTTTTTCAGTTGCAGCGTACAATGACAGCAACTGCAATCTCTTCATTGTCAAAGACGTTATTCATCACAACACGATGTGCCACATTTGCAAACAAATTCAATTCTTAATTCAAAGATAAACACAAGAGGTCAACTATGTGGTATTGTCACATCAGTTCCCTTAGATAAGGTCTTGTAAAAGAACACTGTAGGCAGCCTTATCAGTATTTTCAGAAATGTTCTACTTTTACATATGAAGATCTGTTACATAAATGGTTGAATATTTGATATAATATTAATGTTTTTTAATTGGATGTATTTTTAAATCTCACCAGGTATCTCTTGAATAATTCAGGGTGATACCATTTAGTGCTGAGGATTTCACGCTGCCTTGTATTTTAGCAATAAAAAAATTTTTAAAACTATTTTTTAAAATACACGCTGGTGTTTTTATATGATAGTACGTCTGTAAAAACGAGTGTGTCAGAAATTGTTGCAATTGTCTAACGAGCTTTTCAAGTCAAAATACTTCATCACAATGAAAAAAATTAATAAATTTTAAAAAATGCAAGATATACTTTATAACCCCACGGGACCTCTGCCCCTTATTTTATGGTTATTTATGATTTGACTTACTTTTCTCGATTCCACTGGTCTGTGTATGTGTCTCTGTGCATGAGAGAAACACACTAGTGTTGACTGATACATTACATTTGCATTCATTTCATTCAATGAATGCGTAGCAAAAATCTGCAAATAACGCATCGTTTTTACCCAAGTCCTAACAAGTACAGCCCCAAACGTCAACCTGGGGAATTTGCCCTCAGTAATGTAGGCAGCTTTTCAGGATTTGTCTGTGGAAATAATGTTATGCGATTCGTGGTCAATTTACCATTTTCTTGTAAACCTAGAGGATTTTTTTAAATCAGAAGTTTCATTATTGATGAATGTGTTAAGATTGAGTATTTCTACTTACATTGTTTCTAACATACAATAATTCAAGGGACAGATGTTGTAAGTTAACATCTGCGAGTTAAAAAATAAACGATAAATCTGCACATAAAAATGTTAGAGATGAACATTTAGCCTGGTTTTCACATGCTGCATCACATTTCAAGCCCTCACAGCTGATATGTGTACATCTGACTCATCAGATGACGCACTGAACACTTCATATGTAAGTAATGGGTTTTTCCTAACGTTAAAAGAATTAGTGGCATTTTTTAAGAGCACAGTTTTGCAGTACTGCCAAACACAGCTCAAATTTCTCTCAACGATGTGCAGGACGTGTTTACACTGAGAGGTCTAGCAGTGACAAAAGGCTACCAAATATCATTTCATGCCAGTGAAATTCAGCCAGTTGTATTAATAACAGGTCCAAAAACCACTGGCTTTGCCAATAGTTGCAGTAAATGCCACACTTTTGACTGTATTTACCAGTAAAATAATTGACGACGCTTATTTTTTTACCTGCTCACACCACATTTGAAGCAATGCTACTCTCACCAAAGCCTTGATGCTTGCTGTCCCGACCTGAGCAGAGCGGAGCAAGCGACAACGAAAGTGTGAGACGGAGCAAAATTAGTCACAGTATTCCTTCTTCTTACGAATTTCTTGAAAACAAACCAAGCAAAAAACAAACAAACAAACAAACAAACAAAAAAAGATATAAGGCTGCAAACAAACCCCACAAAAACTAAATACTGCAGCAAATTTAAGATAGCAACGATTTTGACTGAAGCATCTTCTGCAAATGTGTACAAATCTCAAAATTTGAAAACTGCAAACCTTCCAATGAACATCTAAGGCTGTCTGTTTGATATTCACTGTGTCACTGCCATAGTGACTCCCAGTGACCTGGGAGGTGATGTCCCAGATCCAGTTAATAAATCTGAATTTGATCATTCACAAAAAGTTAAATAAGTCTCCTTTCCCTGCCATGCACAGTACAAATTACTTGTTGTTGCACTGCTGTTGGTTGCAGAAACAAGTTCTTAGTTTAATGCACACTGGCCCAGGAAATCTGGAAAGTTTCCCTCTTACCGATCCATAGAAAAAATGTAAGCTATACAGGTGTATAGCTTACAGGATAGTTATGAAGTAATGTGTATAAGGATTTTGGTCAGAATAACTGAAAATTTGTGCCTTTTCTAATTTAGGTTTCCTGAGATGAGATGATGCACGGGTCCTCGAAGCACAAATTGGGCAGTTTTTCCTCAGCCTGCTGTTCTTTAGCAGTTTACAGCTTAGCTACTAGTGTTGAGGTATATAAGAAGCACTCATATCGGTAGAGTGTGATTGTTCTCCATTGCGCCCAGATATGAACCCCTTTGAGCAAACAGCGACGGAGCACAAGAGCACCTGAATAAGGAAAACTCCACTGATTATAAGGAAGTGAAAACTGGATCTATTGGCAGTGCCATCAATCTACTATATGATATGCTTAAAACCAAGACTCAAGGTGAGGAACATGCTCTACCTCCACAACACTGGGCAGCCATGAACTCTGCACTGCCACCCTCTCTCTTCTCAGCCATGAGTATAACTGTAAGCTGATAGTATGTGATCAACCACACTGTGGGGCCGACATCCTGCTGCTTCACCTTCTCAATAAATCCTAGCTGCACAACAACAATACTAAGTTAGCGCTTTCAAAATGGCAGATCAGAATTTACAGCACAGCACAGAGGACGACAACCTTCAGCCAGCTGATTACCCAACGTCATCACTAGCATCGCTACATCTCAGGGATGAGGCTGTCGTCACAAATGAGAACACCAACCAAATCGGGGATAATCCTGAGACCGGTTCAGTATGTCCTGTGGTGATGTCATCAATGTTTAACCAATCACGACAGCAGGGAGACATATCCATGGCTATCATGCCTGAGTCTCACCCAGCAGATCAAGGTAAGATTAAAACATAAAACATAAAAATGTTTTATAATGTCAAAAATCAATTTGACAGTAATATAATTTTTTATGAATGTAGCAATTATACAAAAAAGATGACAGAATGATCAAGAAACGACAACAACAAAAAAGAACAGACATGCTGGGTTCTCTTCTTTTTGGGGTAACAAACAAAACCACTTCTGTGAAAATGACCAAATTAAAAAAATATTTTGGCACAGAAGGAATCAGGAGGCTCGAAGGATAGAAGACGAAGACTGTCATTTCTGTTGACCGGCCACTTTGTTATGTGAAAAAAGTGCATTTAAGGTAAATCTTCAACATTAAGTTTTCTCGTAGTCAAAGGAGCTTGCAAAGAAAAGCGTCTGGACTTCTTTAGGTTGCTTGAAGACGTCCAGAAAACAGCTTAAACAACCGGAGTATCAATGTGTATAACCATCACTCTATGTGATAGGTTATACTGGCTAAGTTTCGCTAATGAAACTATGACACAAATGTAAAGTTTAAAAACCAACCAAACAAAGACAGACAGGTTAAATATTTTTGTCAGGTCTGAGGCTTTCATGCGGTTAGCTAATGTTGACGCTATGAGGGCTCAAAGATGCTGAAAAAAGTTGGGGATTAAAAAGTGCTTATGTTTGACCCAAACATATGGACTTTTATTAGCTTGTAAATATTTTCATGGGTACATTACACAATAAAAGATAATCATTAGGAGCCAGTGGACAGAGGCTGAAACACTTTCATCTTAAGGAAGCTTGGAGGCTGTTGAAACACTATCAAACCAAATGTTAAGATTAGTTTGCAACATGTGGGGCATGTCTCCAAAGGTTGATTCTGTTCATCTGGATATAGCGTTTTCAGTAGGAGAAACGTTTCATCACTCATACAAATCGCTTATTCAGTCCCAGCTGACTGCAGATTTCCCCAATCTTATAAACATGAGGGAATGGTTTAAAAAGGAACCAGCAGATGGCAGAATTTACCCTTCGATGCGCTAAGACCGAGTGACATGGTGCTCTGTTTTGCTTCTGCTGAACTCCAAAAATACTACAAATAGTATTTCAAGTTCTACACACAGTTGTTTAGGGAAGTTGGCACACCCAGGTCAGTGGACCTTCAAAGGTGCAGAAATGCTACAGTGCCTTTATTTAAAAAACAAAACATGCATTTCAGAAGTGTAAAAAAGCCAGCAGCACTTTTAGCCCAGAAGACCAGTTGACTTTTAACTGGAATCAGGTAAAGAGAAGAAGCATTCTCCTGGCAATCCTTCCAAACAAACTTGTGTTTTTGCCTTTTCTGCGAGCACTGAGCAGTCTGACCTTGGGCGAATTTGCTGGGATGTCTCCTCCTAAGAAGATTGTGGTACTGCGTCAACACACTCGAACGCGCCAAACCAGCAAGCTATCAAAACGTCTGCTTTTATAGAGGCGCTCGCACTCATTGATGATCACTTAATCAAGTGCATCTGATTAGCAGCACCTAGCTGCCAATTACCCTCTTAATTCCTATGGCAGCAGTAAAGGTGGGCTTAGTTTTTCACGCTATGACACAACACCATTGCTATAGTTTTTTTTAAACATTACAAGCTACACCACGTTGAGGAGGAAAATAAAGCAAAGAAACCTAAAGTTAATGAATCTACCATCTACTATCCAGCTTTTTTTTAGTTGAACAGCTTTTATTAGGTTTTTATACAAGGCAAGTTTTGACAGAGCTTCACTGTGTGTAGACCCTGGGTTAATGAGTTGACGCCCTTTCTAATTTTACAACAGTATAAGTATGATTCCCCCAACACACAGCTCTTTCTGGAGCAACGATTTCAAGCATCTCCAGGCATGCCTTCACAAGTGGTGAGGGGACGATTTATGTCAACTGCTTAGAGCACACCTCTTATTGCACTCAGTGCTCGTGTTGCATGTGTGTGTGTGTTTATATGCTGGGAAACACAAAGAATTCCCACATAAATGTAATGATTGCCGAATATGCCTGACAGACGGGGTCTCACGTTTCCCTGCTATCCTAATGTAACACTGACACAACCACACACGGCGGGGTAAAAATCACAAGCAGCCACAGTGGAGCATCAGCTCTGGACCTTCAGGCCAACATTGCATCTCGCTGTAGACAGCTGTTGTTTGTTAGGCGAGGCAAGGCGAGGTTGGGCACTAAGCAGCGACGAGTCTAGCCGAGTGTGCCTGAGCGAGGAGTGCCAGTTCTGGTATTTTAGGCAGTCAGACACTGTCACCTGTCAGCGAACTAGTCTAGACACGGTCTCCCACGTGGTGCGAGAATAAGCTACACAACGATATCAACCTCTCAGCAGCTAGTCAGGAGGACGGCAGTGTGTGCAGAACGGCCGCAGAGCGCAGATCGCCAGATACAGACTGATGTGAACAGGCAGGGAGGGTAACGCTGGGTTGTTTTACGGTTGATGTTTCAGAGTTCTTGGAAAGTGAAATGGGCCAAAGTGAAAGTGAGGCGCAGTCCGACACCCTGGCAGCGTTCTTGCAGGACCTTTCCTCTCATGATCATAATGATGGTACGTCTCTTCCAGGAAAAACCAACAGCAGCAAGGAAGGAGGTGCGCTCCAATATATTTGCAACTGACTGTTTACTCCTTAGCAGTTTTGTTTCAAATTAAGGTAAAATGTTTTATCCTACTTAAAAATGTAACTGCATTTTTTTCTATTCAGAAATATATCCAGAGAACAAAATATACAAAGCTATGGCAGAATGTGACTGCGGCGCTGATGACCACCAGCTTTTTGAAGCAGAGTGGTACTGGGGCAACATCTCAAGGTACTTTATATTTCTATCACTTTTTCTTTCTTTCAGCCAACACCACTGTTACAGCATATCTAATTTTATTGACGTTGTCTTCCTCCGACCGTTATAATTAACAGAAACCTTCATGTCCATTTGATTTGTTCAGAGAGGAAGTAAACGAGATGATGAGAAACACTCCTGATGGTACATTCCTGGTTCGAGATGCTTCCAGTAGGATTAAAGGAGAATACACGCTGACATTAAGGTAACTACTAGAAGATTAGTGACAAGTATGCATATGGCTACACTTTCATAAAGTGTATCAAACACAACTAGTTAAAGACTGTACTAGGTTTTATAAGTTTTATTGCTGCATTGCAACCAGTCATCAGTAGTCTGTATGTGAAAACAAAGTTAACCCCAAATTAAATATATATATATTGTAGTCAAAGGTTAGTTATTATTTCCTGGTCTCGGAGTCTAAGTTTAGTTTTACTGGTTTTAAAGTGTAACTTTATACGTTTTGTGGTTTCGCTCTAATTTTAGCGGAATTGGGACAGACCAGGTTTCAGATATAAAGCTTTGTTGATTAGAGTTTGGCGTAGACTCCAATGTTCAGCAACATAACACCCTGTCCCCACAAGATGTGTTTCACGAGTGTTTTTCCAGTCATCCATCTTACATTTGGATGAAAGAACACACACACACACACACACACACACACACACACACACACACACACACACACACACACACACACACACACACACACACATTTTAGAGATCTAAAAGTCTCCTGTCAGGAAAAGCGAGAGTGACTAAACAGAACCAGGAGAGGCTCCAATGGGGAACAAAGCTCCCTACTTGCTAGCCTAAAATGACAAGAAGTACCATGTTATTTATGGGACAACTATCCTTTGACTTTTGCAGAAAAGACGCTTCAAACAGACTAATTAAAATCTTCCATAATGGCGGCAAGTACGGCTTCTCTGAGCCACTGGCTTTTTCCTCTGTAGCGGATCTGATCCAGTATTACCAGAAGAAGTCACTGGCCCAGTACAACTCTAAACTGGATACACGGTTACTCTATCCAATATCCAGAAACCAGCAGGTAAACTTTTTGGGGCAATTTAACTGTGAACTTTTGTTTTCTTACATTACAACAACATCGCAACAAGACGTAATCAACTGAAGACTTTTACCACATGGTCTGTTACTGGTATTGGAACAAAACCGCCGTGCTAATGTCCAGACTAAATCCTTTTTTACCGTTTTGTGCATATAGCAGCAGGTTGTGATGGAAGCTGACATTGATGCAGCTGGAGAACAGCTAAGGATATTTCAGGATCAATACAAAGAAAAAAGCAAAGAGTATGACCGCCTATTCGAGGAGCTGAATCTGACCTCCCAGGTACTTGATCTTAATCCTTTCTTTTCAGAGCCCTTTCCTTTAAAGACTTAAAAACAAACGGTTTGTTTTCTCTTCTTCCTAGGAACTGCAGAGCAAGCGAACTGCCATTGAAGCTTTCAGCGAAATCATTCGGATCTTTGAGGAGGAATGTGAAACCCAAGAGCGCTACAGCAAGGAATACATCGACATGTTCCTCACATTAGACAGCAGTACAGAATCCGAGAAGTACGTTCACAAAGCACCTGGTTTTCCACTTTTTGTTTAAAAACAAGTTGAATTAATAATAGTTGCTAGATTAGTTGAGTAATTCCTTCATTTTTACTTTCAGAATTCAAAACAATTCAGATGAACTACAGTCGAGGGTGGAAGAGATCCACAGCAGCAAGAAGAAGTTAGAGGAGGAACTGAGGAACAAGGCACTGGTTCACATGGAGGTCGACAGGAAAATGAACAAACTGAAGCCTGACCTTGTGGAGCTCCGGAAGCTCAGAGATCAATACCTGGTGTAAGTTCAACCCTTCACTGTCCCATGTTTAGGGTTGTTGTACAGTGGTTCCAATTTAGGTCCCAAAATTTCCAAAATAACAAGAGATCGGTATCAGCATGGGCCAAACTATGACTTTAAACATTGGTGTCAGGGCTGGATTTTACAATCAGTGCGTCAGTGAAGCAAGGACTGAAAGACAAAACACAGTGTGTCCTGCACAGCGTCACAGCTACTGGAAGATGCGTGTTGTGACTTCACAGTCAAACGAGTATCTCAATCTGATTCTTACATTTCATCACATACCAATAACACAGCTGCGTTATAAACATAGAAAATAAATTCTCCATGTTGTCACAGCTGTGCAGCTCGACTATGCTTGGTATGGAGCTTTATCATAAGCCTGATTGGTAGTGCGTGTCTTTCTAGCCAACTGTTGCCCTTTCACACGAAGTAAACCTGAACAAGTATCAATATAGTTAGCCTAAAGCACAACTGTAAATGTACTTAATTTACTGGGCAGTACAAAAAACAAACAAACATGTAAATACTGTATCTCTCTTTTTACTGTGTAACCCTTTGATCGATGTCATTGATCTGGATTGGATTTCTAGCATATAGGTGAAATAATCTCCTTTTTAAACTTTAAAGTGACATTAGTGAATCAATAATCATCCACTAATACAAAGTGTGTGCTTCTTTGTAATAAGTGCTTATACTTTTAGCACTTTAAGTATATTTTGATGCTTAAAGATTTGCACTATTACTTAACCAGTGGTCGCAATCCTTCTTTAAGTAAAGGGACTGAACACTTAAAGAGTAAAGTCAATGTTCTACAGCGGCACTTTTTATGAATACCATCCGTATTAGGCGAAAGTGATGCCAGTGAGTCTGAAAATCATAGCTAATGTTTTCTACACCAATTTACTGCTCTGTATTGATTTGGATTTTCTGATCAAATAGCCTGATTACTCATTGGTGTTCCTTTAAAAAAAAAAAAAAAAATCCTGGAAATTACCCTGATATACATGTAACAGCACTCCAACTGTTTTTTGTCCATGTTTCAGTTGGCTAACTCAACAAGGCACCAGGCAGAGCCAGATAAATGACTGGCTCGGTATTAGGAGTGAAGAAGAAGAGTAAGTATCCTTTTTCTCTTGGCCTGTGGCCACATTAGTCAAATCTTTTGGAGTAAAATGTCACAAAGGCATGTTCACTGACAACACACATACTGTATATGTGGCTCATCATGCCACCCATGTTGCTATTTTTGGTTCATATGATCGATACTAACACCAACACTCAACAAAACTGAGCACAACTGCTTCAAATCATCATACCGCTCCCTCTCCACCGGCTAGCCCATACACCCTAGCAGATGATACCCACCAGGAGGAGAGGAGCTGGTACGTTGGTGCTATGAGACGAAAGGAGGCGGAGGAGCTGCTGAGAGGGAAGAGAGATGGGACATTCTTAATCAGAGACAGCCAGACTCGGAGAGGCTCCTTTGCCTGCTCTGTCGTGTGAGTGTTTTAGGTACTTAATGTTTGGATGCTCTGTAGATAAATCCCGTAGATACCAAATAATCAGTTTCCTCTCTCATACAGTGTGGACGGGGAAGTGAAACACTGTGTAATTTACAGGACGTCCACGGGATACGGCTTCGCTGAGCCCTACAACCTGTACTCATCACTGAGAGAGCTCGTCCTTCACTACCGTCACACATCCTTGATCCAGCACAACCAGCAGCTGAATGTAACCCTGGCCTGGCCCGCTCTCAGCCAGCAGCCCAGCTGAGACACACCAGCACACACCCAGTAACAGTACTGTGGACACACCCGAACAGTCACTATTACCAGGCTCAAAACAGCATACCGGTTAGTGTCATCACCGCACTAAAATATTCAGTGCTAAAATTGGATAATAATCTAAACATTGCTTTTATGCCAAACAAAAGTCATTTTATTACTCTTTTGTTATTATTATAATTTCTGTGTTTAAAAAGCCAATTTACTTTTCATCACCAGCTAAAGTTTGCCAGAAGCTTTTGCAGAAGTCAGCAGTAAATATTCAACTAAACTGTCCTAGTACAGAATTCAGCCTTACTAGTTTCCCCAAAGTGTTGCAAAAAGCTGTGCAGTGAATTGGATTCTGAATACAACACTTCCATTAAAAGAGTAACTAAAGCAAAGGCACAAAATATTTAGGAAAACACAAATAACAAAATTTGTCATTGCAATGTTGATTTCAATTATTCTTTAGTCCTGAAGCTAAAACAATCCAGCACAAGTTTCTGTATTTTTTTCTAGACGCAAGCACAAGCACTATTTTAATGAAGAAGCCAAATATAAAATAGCTTCACCGCTATCAAGTTTTTGTATTTATAGTTGGCCACTCCTGACCTCTACCACACGTGTTTTAACTTCTTTGAACAAAAACAAACCAGTGTGCATTTCTTAAATTGATTTCTTAAGCTTCGTAATCATCTAACAAATGCATAGAAACAGTGAAGCAACAACAATATGAACAGAAAAAAAGCCCAGTATGGGACAGAACCACCCTGCATTGCTGGCTATGGTTATTTTAAGGCCAGAGCAAACACACAAACACTTTCAAAATAAGATAGCCTGAATACACACAGAGGATTGGATTCCTGTATTTTAAGACTTCTCCAGTTCAACTTCACATTTAGATGATATTGATATTTTCATTTTCTGATAAGGAGCAGCACATTTGGATCAAAAAGTTTTTGAAATACCAGGTGTTGGGTGTAAGTGTGTGGGGTGTTAGAACTAATGGAGCAAGAGGTTGAAAGGCTAGTCTAACTGCTTTAATGGTGACTGATCTGGTCACATTTGAGGCTTCTTAGGCACAAACATGACATTACAAAACTACATTAAGTTGTAGTTATGAAAACTAACCTTAATAAGGGTCAGTAAGGAATTTGACAGGATTTGGACCTGCTCAGTGAGAAATCTAAATTTAACAGTCATTTGGTTTGAAGTGATTTTGGTTGGAGTCCAGGAGATTTGTTAATTCAATTCAGTTCTATTTTATTTATTACAACAACAGTCGCCTCAAGGCACTTTATATTGTAAGGTAGATCCTACAATAATACATACAGAGAAAAACCCAAGAATCATATGACTCCCTATGAGCAAGCACTTTGGTGACAGTGGGAAGGAAAAACTCCCTTTTAACAGGAAGAAACCGAGCGGCAGAACCAGGCTCAGGGAGGGGCGGGGCCATCTGCTGTGACTGGTTGGGGAGAGTGAAGGAAGATGGGATAAAAAACAAAGTTAAGAAGTCTGATGTGAGGTGCCCTTACAAGGTTATACTACAGGACTTCCAGGTTCATAGCAAACTGTAGAATAGTGCCTTTAAGTGCTTCTTTCCAACCAACAGACAACAACAGTCTGATGAACCAAACAGATAGACAAACCAATCTCTAGTTGAATATCTTATAACAAGGTAGTTGCTACTTCCCCAAATGCATGGCGTCTGATTATCAAAACAAAGGTTAATGATTTTAATGATTTTAGCCATGACCCTGGTGGCTACAAACTGTCAACAAAAGACACAAGGAAAAAGAAGCAGGTATGATTGGTTTGTGAAAGCAGTGTGTGTGTTGTGGCGTTTTTTAAAGGCTTTATATTGAGTTTAGATTTTAAATTTTCTACTTTTTTGGATTGAGAATGATAAAAAAAAATAAGGGGGATTGGTACCCACTAACAAATTTCGGTTATATCAACACCCCTAGCACATAACATAGAGACTTACAACTGACCAAACAGCTGTAACAATTTTTATCATTACTGCTAGAATTTTGCAGGCATATTCGCTAGCTAGGTATTAACTAATAATGTAAAGATTCCAACTATGGGGACCAAAAACTGTATGTTACAATTAAATTAGATAGGTAATGATTTTTAGTTTTTTGAACCACACCAGCAGACCATACCTGAGAAGTTTTTTTTCCTCTTAAGTGTAAATGAGATATATACACGGTAGAAAATTGTGTCTATATTGATAAAAGTATCATTTAAAATTAAAACTGTTTACATTTCAGATCTATCCAGGTATGTGTATCCCTGGATAAGTAGCAGGTTTGTAACCCAGGGACTTCTTTGATTGTGCAATTTTTGAGCAGAGATGAAGTGGTGCTTGTGGATATCATCGATTAAACTATTTTTATAGAGGAGAACACAGCAGTGAATAAACCTTGGTCTGCCCATGAATTAAGAAACAATTAAACATATATAAAGATATGAAGAGTTAATTTTACATATCGTGACCTGTATATATTTTTTCTTGTGTCATCGGGTCACATTAAAATGCACTTCTCTCTTTATGGTCACACGTTCTTGATTGTCATTGCGTATGTACACTTGAAGTTAAATGTCAGACTGTTTATTGCCACAAAGGGAGAGAAACTGTCAAGTTCCTACTTTGTGGCAGTGAAAAGGTGTATATGTTTGATTTTTGCATGCTATTATTGTGTAACAGGTTTTAAAAGGTATAATGCATATTACTAAATCAGAATATTATGGCTGGAAACTGTTTTGATACCAGTTCTGGTATTAGAATGACACCAGCAGCTATGAAATCAATTTTGTTTAGCCTCCATTAATGGTGCTAGGCACTTATTGCTATAGTTTTCCTTTAATGCGTCTCTTTCGATCACCTGTCAGTATTAGTCAAACTGTGACGAGTTCTTTATCAAAGCAAATGGAAATGTTTTCGTGTTGGCCGTGGTCTGTCGTGCTCGTAACCACATCAGTCTGTGAAATAGTGTTGCACAGTAGTAAACTGTCCATCGCTGCATTGCACAGGTCGCGGACGGAGTGCGCCACAATCGTCACATGACAGCGCGAGGAGGAGTGAAAGCAAAATGTAGGCGCCCGTCCTCCGCCACGTTATCTCGTTGTCGTCTTTTTTGTATTTTTTGCACACTGAATAGAGTCTATAACTGCAATATATATATATATATATATATATATATATATATATATATATCTTCTAAAAATGAAGTGTTAGCTATATTGGTAAATTTTGTAGCAAGAATATAAAATATGAAATCAATTTACACAGGTTATATGTGCACAAAGACCACTGCTCTGTGGAGTTTAGGTTTAAAGCATAGCATTTGCACACACGTAACTCCACATTTGAGGTGGAGATGCTGTGACTGTCTTCACCCTGTTACTAAGGCAGGTGGACATGTGGGATTTGTAAATATGGTCAAGTTGCTCATGAGATTGATGCATAGTAGCACTGATTTTTAATATATATATATATATATTTATCTTCAGTTGGTGGCATCTTCATTGAGCTGACCACTTAATAGGATTTGTACTTCAGCAAAGTCATGCCTCTTTCTAATTAGCATTTGCACAATTCGGTCTTTTTCTGTCTCTTCGTGTATCTTAATGTTTTATCACTGTGCAAACAAAAACAAAATAGAGATGGTGAAATGATCCCTGCAGGGGATCATGAAGTGTCATCATGATCTGCTACCTAATGATACAACCATTACCATGTTGTATCTGCTGCTGTATATGAATAGAAATATACACAGTGGCTACAGAAATTTAACAAATATTCACATATGTTACAAATACACAGATGTTAATTATCAAAGATAGGCTCTTTAACCAGCCTGCTGAGGTTTATAACTAAATAAAAGAAACAAATGATTGCCATTTAGCGTTTGACCTTTAGAACTGTGTAGTCCTTGAATTTGTATGTGCGAATCATATTAAGGAGGTTTAGTACCAGTAATATTTGTTTTTTCCCTTCAGGAACCTCCAAATGTTTGTTGGCATTTATGCTAGATACCACAGATTTGTGGCATGAAAGTGAAAATCGGTCTACCATAATTAGTTTATGGGAAAGTAACAGCAGAAACAGTTATGTTGAGGTATTAGTTATGTAGGGCAAGAAAGATGGTGTGGCATGTGTTCAGGTACAGTATTATGATGGAGGTTAGTAAGTATGTCAGTTGGAGGTGGAATGTGGGGATGGATTAGGTGGAAGGAGGCTGGTGAGATATTTGTATTCACCCAATCTCTTGGCTGTTGCCCTTTCTTTCATGCCGTAACCTGATGAGATCTAGCAGGTCACGTGATGTGGAACTACTTAGTATAGAATATATATCTGTTTTCTTTCTCACGATGAGCTGTGCATTTGATCCGATGCCTCTGTCTCTGGCTCACATGCATTATCGTATTTGTTAAAATTATGTTTCTGTATCTTTCATTTTTATCTTTTCATTGTGTCTGTATACACTTGTTCTTTTTTTGTATCTGATCTAAAGGATTTAGCTGCATTAGTTGTACGACTACTGCTGTGAGAAAATACTGTTATTGTAACTGTTTATTTACTGTATTGATTATGCAATAACATTCAGCTTGTTGTCTTGAATCAGAATCAGCTTGTGCGTCCTTTGAGGAGTTATAGAAGAAAAGTGGTATTAAACTTCTTCTCCTTTTTTTTTTTTTTTTTTAAATGTAAACCCCAATTTTACCAACTTCAGAACTGTACTGTTCATGTATGCACTTTCAGATCCCAAATAAAAGATTATAGCTTCACGGGTTGTTTGGAGTATTATTTAATGCCATCATTTCAGCACCTTGTTGGATCTCTCTAAATGGCGTCACAAAACAGCAGCTAATGTAGGCTAGGTCACCGATCTGTAACGGCTTACAGATTATTAGCCATTAGACTGCTGTCATACAAGCTAGAGTACTTTATCATTTTATCTTATTTATATTCTGGTCAAAGTGGACTTTATTATTATATTTGTTTATTTTTTGTTGTTTGTTTTTGTTAACAGTACAGATCCAGTGAGAGCACGTCAAAAGCATGTTACAGTACGTGTCAACATCCAGCAGCAGCCCATATTCAGTTTCAACACTGTTATCATTTGAATTAAGATTTTTAAATGTGAAAGGGGTTTGCAAGGCACTGCACGTATGACATTATGCATACAAAAGCTTTTGGTCCCTGTGAATTACATAATCATGTGTCAATGAGTCACACCATGAACGCCAATTATTGACAGAGACAATGAGCAACCGTCTTACTTATCTGCTCTTGAACTCTCTTCACCTTTTAGCTTCTTAGTAAGTTCCAATGCAGTACAAATTCAGTGGTGTGCCTTACTCTTCAACGCAAACGTTAGCCACCCTTTGATCTCAGTAAGAGCAAAAATAGCAGACTTTCTCGTTTATAGCCACAGAGATGCTAACGGTTAGCTTCAAAATTGTGTTCGTGCAATTGGTGAGAATTTAAAAAGGCAAACAGTGGATCTGCCCATAAACAGTTCATAGAATTTTACACATTACCAATTAATAACATCAAAATCCAAGGCCAAAATCGAAGATGGCGCAAGATGCCGCCTTTCATCTTTCATTAGCTGTTTCTGCAAAGAAAAGAAGAAAAAAAAAAAACGTCAACGCTTGCTCTGCGTTTCTTTTTTAAATTTTAGTTTAGTGGCTAACTAGTTTAAGCTGGATTTTTTTTAAAGTAAATACTAATATATATTAAATCCTATCAAACTGTCAGCATTTTCAGATCATTATTTTGTTACTCCCTTATACTCCGGAGCCAGAAACGGTGATGTCCGAGGATTACTGAAGGCAGCATTCACACCTGTAGTCAATCAGCTGATTGGGCGGTTCCAGTGAGGAGCATCTTCGATATTCTCCGTCCTACTTTCTCAGATTTGTGTGGATTCCTTTGCAGATGCCAACATGAAGCTCTCGGGAATCCTGGCTGTGCTTTTGCTCGTCTATACTGAACGGAGCGGTTTCGGGATGTGTCATCCCAAACCGGCCTGTCGCTACCCTCCCTCCCAGTGGTGTAGGTCCCTGGAAATAGCGATAGAGTGCAGGGTAAGTCTGACCACACTGGGGGTCATCTATGCTCCTACTAGTAATTTTGTTTAGTATAGGCTAGGCACAAGTAAGCACAGCTGAACGAGATTTAAGAAGTTTATTCCATTTTTATACGTTATTCGTGTGCTTTTACTCAGTAGAATGTAAAATGGTCCTCTCAGTATGAAAGCGTCTTCTTAATGTAAACACTTTAAAGCAAAGGACTAGCAGGAAAACAAGAGGAAAAGTTTAATATTGCTATTGTGCACCCAAATGGTATCATTCATCACTGTCGTATAGAGGACAGTTTTTGTGGAGTTGAAAGTTTCCTTGGTCTGGACATTAATAAGAGTCATGCCTCAGAAATTCAACACCAGAGGTTGTTCATGTGACTGACAGAGCAGCTTGAGGTCAAATCATGCAAACACCTAATCAGTTTAGAGAAAACAGAGTCTGGAGGAGGAGATGAATGTGCAGTGTCGCTTCCTTAGACCATTTTGAGCTTTGTGTCTTTTATTAATTTTAATCTGTCCTTCCTCTTTATTTCAATAATGTAGAAAATGCTCCGAAGAGCTATTCTTTTCAGTTTTCCAATGATTGTGTTTTAAACTTTGCAAAATGGTTCAAGTCACATTTGTTACTTTTTAAAAATTAATCCTTGTGCATGTCATGGAAATGTTCTTCAGCACTGAACTTGTATGTGAGCGTGTTTGATGAGCTTCAGAAAAGTGTTTTCTGTAAATGTAAATCATGTAAGTTATGAAAAACACTTTTTATTTGTCTTCTTACTGAAATGGGATGACATCAACTCTGTTTTGTAGGTGGAGAAACAGTGTATGGAGGTTAATGCTACCAGGCCAAACCAGGCTGTCCCTGGAGTATCTGTCACACTGTACTATGAGAGTCTGTGTCCAGACTGCAGAGAATTTATCACTCAGCAGCTTTTCCCTACCTGGACAATGCTGCAGGACATCATGGCTGTCACACTGGTGCCCTATGGGAATGCTAAGGTCCATCAGTCCTTCCTCTGTTGATGCATGCAGCATACAAAAACAAATGTTTCACCTGAATAAACCTAGGCTTTGTTTCTCTTGTAGGAGCGTCGCTCAGCAAACTCTCCCTTCACCTGTCAGCACGGAGAGCCTGAATGCAGAGGAAACATGATCGAGGTTTGAACAGCTTAAACTTTGCATGTGTTTTTTGTTTTGTTTTTTTTTTCTGCTGGGTCTTCTAGACTGATTGATCTCTTCCTCAGGCCTGCATCCTCCATTTAACCGAACACTCTCTTGCATTTCACATCATCTACTGCATGGAGTCATCTGCAGATGTTCTGAGCGCTGCACAGTCTGTGAGTAACTTCAGAAAAAAATGTTTATTTGATATAAGGGTCGTTTTCATTTCCAGTGATCACAACTGTTACTGTGATAGCTGAGCTCATGGTCCTGAGGAGCCAGCACAGGCCATCAAGAAAATAACCCCCTGCTAACCTGATTCACGTCCTCGGGAAAACTTGTTTCTTGATGAGTTTATGGTCTCAATCCCTGGTTTCAAGTCTAATTGTATACAGTGTGATGTTTACTCTGATGCTGATTAAATAAAAACAACAAATGAAAGGAGAAAAGGACGGCCTACTCTGTAACTGAGGATTGTAACAGCTCCTGACATCAAAAAGCAGAAATGGCAATCACAAATGCTCGGCTCAAATTCTGAACGGACCGATAGGGGACATCACATTCGCTATGTCATTGCCCTTCTGCTTTTTCTGTTTTTCTTTTTCTTTTCTCAGTGTCTCCGGCTGTATGCTCCCTCTGTGCCCTGGTCCAGAGTTGACTCGTGTGTCAAAGGAGATCTGGGATACCAGCTGATGCGTGCCAACGCTCTTATGACCAGAGCCCTGAACCCTGCACACACACATGTGCCCTGGATCACCTTCAATGGGGTAAAACGCAAGCTGAGATTTGTTTAACATACTGAGAGGTCTATCTGCTTCTCATTTTAAAAAGCTAGAATTTGAAATTAATTCTGAGCTGCAGAGAATATGAACTAACTCATGTTTTCAGACAAGGCTTGTGCATCTTTCTGCACTTCTAGTTTCTACAGTTGTTCAGAATACACCAAATCTGTAAGAGCTGAAGTGAAAAGATCTTAATTTTTTTTCTTTTAAAAGTATAAAAATCATGTAGTCCCTATCAGCTGCTTAAACTCATAACTGATATGACAAGGCTGAAATTATTACTGTGGACAGAGTTGTAAGTTTGAACCCAAATTATGAATTTTAAAGTTTAAAAAGGAAAACTTAGATAATCAAATATTCCAAGTGAATTTAATACCTTTGGTGGGGTTTACAGAAGGAAATGCTGGGACTAAGTGCTGTCCTTATTACAGGAATACACAGAAGAGAATGAAGACAAAGCAATGTCGTCCCTTTTCCAACTGGTTTGTCATCTCTACAAGGTGAGTAGATGTATTTGTGAATGAAGTGCTTTGATTCAAACACAACTCTAGCGTCTGACTTTTTGTGCATGTTTCTGCTTCTACAGGGGGTGAAACCTCCAGCCTGCGCTGGAGCTCCGGTCCGGCTCGACAGAAGCTTCTGCTGAACATGAAAAATAAAGTTATATGTCAGTGCTACAGGCAAACAGCCAAATGTGACACGTTAAATTAGCCATACTAATGTTTAGTTTGTTTCAGTGTTGTCGTTAATACTATGAAAACGTAAGCATATAGAGTATTATAACTTTCTTGTGTAACAGAGCAGATAACTAAGTTGTCTTTTAATTCAAATATGGTTTATAATAACAAATGCAGCCAAACACAGGATAAAAATTTCCATATAATTTATTGGCATTTTCCACTTAAAACACCCTGAACTCCCGAGACTCTTTTGGCTTAAAATGCGAAACAAAAATAGATTTAATTTCTCTGACAAAAACATCGGAGTGGCAGGTGGATACATACTTGTGAAGTATACTTGATTTTTAGGCTCCAGAACATAAAATCAGACATCCTACGTTACAGTACTTTGTATCGACAGACACATCTGAAGAATAAATATCTCTATAGAAGTTTGCACGACACAGAGGCTGAAAGAACAAGACTGCATGGACGTGGGTGGAGGCGGTGTCAGTGCAACACTGTCTCTGTGTAGAAGCGGGAACGCTCCCGCTCACCGACACAGATGGCGCTGTATGGCACTGACGTCTTCCTGCAAAGAGCCACGGTGCTGAGTTTAACCTGCTGTAACTCCTCAGACTGTTCAGTGCTGAGCAAATTACACCTGCTGTCAGAAAACTGTTGCTGTATATCTACTAAAACTATCACACAGGATAAAAATATGAGCTTTTAATTTGTTCGTTTTTGTGTTACAATAAGAGAAAATGATGACTAACTGGAAACACATTATTTGTTGTGCCACATCTGAGAAAAATCAGTTTGATCTCAGAAGCCAAATTTTTGAATGTATTTTTACATTTTTGGACGATTATTCCTTAATTAAATGTAGTACAAATATAATAAACTTCTTTTGGGGGTAAAACCATTGTTTTTGCTCTTTGTTTGTGCTCTTTGATAATGTAGCCATGTGAACATTGCTACACTATGCAAAAATGTAACTAAAATAGGTTTTCTCCTCATAGAAAGCTGTTTGACTGGATCAAAACCAAAGGATCTTGACGAATGACTGATAAACCAACTTTTGACACGATACATGTTTTTTGATGATGTAACAAAAAAAACAGACGTTTAAATGCAGTGTTTTGAAAATGTTTACTCTTCCGGGTGATGCTCAAAGGCTTTGAGGTTCACTGGCTTACATTCAGCCTGTTACACTCTAGATAATTATAAAACTAGCCAAATGCAGACACTTTTGTCATACGAAGGCATCTGTGGTCAGCTGGATACTGATATCTAAATATGCTAATGAGTAAAAATTACTGTAAAAACTGAACTGCTCTGATTGCAATGTGAACGGTTTAATAGGAGACACTTTTAATATGACATATCTACTCACAATTATTTTATTAGACCTCTAAACTGTCTTTAAATCTGGAGCCTTTGAAAAAAATCTTCTTTTGGGCACTTTGTAAACGTTCTCAAAAAAATGTAAGTCTGGCAACAGTTTTCCCACTTTCCTCTTTCTCCACGGAAAAGTGAATGGAACAACAGTCTGAGGATCAGCATTTCGAAATCATCACAGTGGTCCTTTAGCACAAGGCTCAAAACGTTTATAAACCACGTAAGGCTGATCAATAAAGCTTACTAGCTGAAATAATGAAATACTGTTGGACTAGTGTTTTCTACTACTGCCTGACTGGGAAGTGCATCGTATGTTGCGTAGTGCTTGCTTACTTCCCGGTCTTTCTACCTCAGTGACGGCGACAAACACTGTTCTAGGCTGAATGTGTACTTGGTACAGAAAGACAAAGTCATGAAACACATGAAAATACACACATCCTCGAGTCTCAGCTATCTGATTAGGAAAGAACTGAACAGACGGATCCAAAGCTGCACAAAATCTATTGAATTGTTTGCCTTAAATACTGTTAACATGTATCATTTGTAAAAACTAACACTATAAAGTTAATGACTTTGATACAATCATCAGGTTAAAATCTCTAGTGTAAAAATGTACAGCATTGTAGGCTGGCAGGTGTTTGTGTGTTGTCAACACTTGTGGCACACATTTATCCCAGTCGAGCACTATCTACCAAATAAGAGCTGATGGAGCACAGTCTGTTTAGGATGAACTACAGGTGACTTGTTTCTGCCACCTGAGCTCTCTCTGATCTCTACATCGGTATCTGTCGGCAGGGTAGGAAAACACACCGCTGGGATTTTAGAATTCAAAGATCCTCGTTGGGTTTTTTATGGAAAATAAAACAATTTAGAAGCAGCATCTTTAGTTCAGATGTGTAAACATGTTTTACTGTTGACTGAGGTTTGAAGGTTTGTGTGTCGAAACAACATTTTACCATTAAAGGATAAGGCTGGCATTTTTTACATTTTCTAAAATACCTACAAAAACAAAATCAACAGCATGGGCCTCTTTTATAAAGTGCTCTGAGCTCAAGTATGATTTAATCAAACAGGTGTCAAAGCCTGTGATGAACTATGCTGCTGGTTTGTCTTCCCCGCTCTGTTCAGATCAGATGGTTGATGGCTCAGGTGCCCTCAACATCTAGACTTATAGCATGGCTGAAGCTTTTAAATTTCCATCTATCAGCCATTATAAATGCACACACTGATAGTTTGTCAAACATCCAAGTGGCTTCCTTGGAGGGAAGTTAACAGGATGCTCGCAGAGTTTTGGGAATTCTATCTGATCTGAAAGACATGATGAATACACGTGTTACAGAAGTAATATAGTAGATTACTTGTTACTTTTACAAGAAACAAGCAGTAAATCTTAAATTTCCCTGGACATAAGCACAGATCTCCTCAATAATCTCTCTAATCTCTTATAAGCACTTTAATAAAATATAACCACAAAAACAACTACACAAATGTTGGTTTTAAAAACAAAACAAAAAACATTTGAATGAGCATAGAAGTTCACAGAGCTTCAAAACAGTAGTAGCTGGAGCTGCTGATTTTAATTGTAGCAGTACAGACAGAAATAATGTGACTGCATGAATAGTGTTTCCCAACAAACATGTGGGAGCCTTTAAAAAATCAACAGTTTCTTTGTTGGACACATTTTCATCAGGATGGTAGAAATAAGATTGAATGAAAACGGACTAAATTATAATTAGGGAGCATGTGCATCTATGGAACATCTATAGAACAGATGCCACACAATACTTTGTTATAGCAGTGGTTCATTGTTTGCTGATTATTTAAAAAAGAAGGTTTTTGCCAGCATTATTCTTTTATAAGAACAAATATTCAGAATCGGATTCAGTTTGGGTCTGAGGTGGGAGGCTGAGTTTTATATTTCACCTACAGTTGTTGGAGTTTGCACACCTTTGGACTGTCTCAAAACAAACAGATGCAGTCCTAGAATTCCAATATTATCTGACCGGTAGATGAATAGGAACTTTATTATTGTTGCACGCCATCAAATCCTTTGTTGAGACGCTAGTTTGTGAAAGCTGGTTAGTTTCCCGCCCTGCCTTCTGGTACCTTTAGTCAAATGCTTTGTACTGTGTTTTTGTGATCAGCAGGCCTACAGTGGGTGAAGCCCTTTTTTTGTGACTGAACAGAAGAGCTGAAATGGCCGAGACAGTAAAGTGCTACTGCGGACTGGAGGCACCCTGATTTAAAAAACCGAACAAAACAAATGCTTTTTAAGCACTTAACCACAGACGAGATCAGCTAATGTACAACAAGGAACAGGTTGAAAATCAAAACAGAACAATGACATCATTAAAAGTCACTACAGGTACAAAATAAAATAAAGCTTAAACTAATTATACAGGTGGTGTCTTATAGTATCAACAGGTGAGACTGGGGTAAAGTCTTCTTCAGTGTTCAGTTTCTGTGGTGCTACAAGCTGGTTTAAGTATGTAAGTTGCCAAATTGTATATTAAAGGGTTTTGATTAAATGTAGAGACACACCATGGGTTAAAGTCTCATTTGTCCAGCTTGGAGGTAAATCAAACTGGAAAGACTGTTTGGGGTGGTGGTCAGGTTAGGGGGTACCCAGTACATCTGTGCTACATTAGATTTATGTTTCTCTTCATACCCTGAGGTTAAGGTCCACCGATTTTTCTCATTTACATCCCGTATTTGGTAAAATGATTCATCTCTCACATCATTCTTAAAGAAATCAGACTCACTTAATCCAACGAGGACTCAATAATTTTATACCTTAAACTGAAATTATGGTGCAAAATAATTTCCAAGACCCTGTCACACCACTGCGGTCCTCATTCGCTGCTCGCGTTCAAATGTCACAGTTATTTTGAAGGAAGACATTTCCTTTACCTTGTTACCTCTTGTTAGAGAACAGGCCTCAGCTTCGTTCTTCTTCCCAGAATAAACGCAGCAGTTTCGTTTTCTTTGTTTCTGTCTGGGACTCTCCAAACTGAAGCTATAACAAACCAGGATGGCCTATCAGGCACCCAAAGATAGGCAAAAACTATTCTCCCTGCTGAAAAACGAAACCTAAAACAGAGGGGGAACATTCCTCTGTTCTCCAGAGTGGGTGTCTCCAGTGTAAAGGGACTGTGGTGATTTTACAGACATTATTGGTAAAGGCTTGCCCTGCCTCCATCGACATACATCCAGCACCCGTGTCTCTCAGGCAGGGCAGGTTGTGCTGGTCATTATGTGCCCAAACGCAGGCAGGCCACTCCGTCGCCCTCCTGGCTCAGTTCTCTGTCCGTGTCAGCACCTTCCCGCCCTGGGGAGACTGGCGCTCTTTGAGGGCTGGGGCTCCGCACCGACATGGCAGCCAGGTTCAAGGTCCGAGATGGGTGAGGCGAAGGGGGACGGTACCTGCCGCTGCTGCTGCTGCTGCGGGGGTCTGGGGAAAGAGATGGGGAGGAGTCTCGGTGCCTCTCCGCAGCAGACTGAGACTCATTCTCTATGGGGCTCTCAAGGTCAGAATCTGCCTCCTCCTCTTCTTCCTCCTCTTCCTCCAGAGTTAATTCAAACTGGAACTTGTCCCCTCCTCCTCCTCCAGAAGGAATGGGTGCGCCTGCTCCCAAAGCTGCTGGTCCCACCTCAGCCTGGTGCTCTTCTGGGGTGGAAGGCGAGGGGCTGCGGGGGATCATGCTCTGGTACCACTCCCTGTTGTCCTCCAGCGTGTCCAGGATGTCCTGAGCGTCGGGGTGCACTAAGTCGGCCCAGGTCTCCCACAGCGGGTGCACAATGAAGTCAATGAAGCTCACCTGGTTATGATAGTAATGTTAACAATATTACAACAGCAAACGTGACAGGAGTACGATACATAAAGGACAAACAGGATCACATTTGCAGAGTAAATACTGGAGAGGTGGTTTCAGGACACGTAGGAAAAATAACAAACTGTGCAAAAGTCTTGAGCCACTCCTCATTTTTTAAATATTTTTCCCAGAAAAATGGGAAATATGTGCAGCAATTTATAGAAATATAAATATACATAGAAATGAAGTATATGAGGCAGAAACAGCAGAACAATCAGTGAGGATTGCTTGCTGTTTCAGTAATGTTGGAGGCTAATCCATGACTGATAGTGTTCGATTATGTGTTTTTTTTATCCAGGTGTGCTTTTACTGCATTGGCAGTGTGTTTGGGATCTTTGTCATGCTCAAAAAGAAAACCGGTGCCATTTAGACACTTTCCAGATGGTGCTGCATGATGGATCAAAATCTAACTTTACTTTTCTGTGGTCATAATTCCATCAATGCTGACAAGAGCCTCCATTGTGTTTTACAGATATTCACTGTGGCACTTTCTCTCATTTTCAGTCCTGTTCTTATGTAGTTTGGCATACCTCAGCTGTTCTCTGTGTTTCCCTTCCTTAAGAATGGCTTCTTGACAGCCACTCTTCCACTGCATCAGCTCTAGAGCCAGATGCATTGCACAGCACATCCATTTGAAAAGGTCAGGTTCAGGGCCTGAACTGAAAGTGAGTGAAAAAGCATCCAAATGTCTAAAGAAAAATTTTGAAAGACTTTCAGAAATCCTGGAGAACTTTTGCTCAAGAGCACTTTAAAAGTATTATAATAAAGTTTGCCTCCTTGGAAACATAACACAAGGAAATGAGGGGTGGCTAAAGATATGCACAGCACTGTACTTTTAGATTCAACCTATGAAGGCGTATATATTAGCTCATTGCTTATTGTATTGCAATTATGTATGGAAGCATTATGTAGACAGGTTATTATGAGACTAAAACATCTGTTAACTTTGCCATCTGTCAGCACCTGACTCTTTTCTATGGAGGCGTTGTGTTTGTCACACATGGGGCTGATCTCCATGCCTCTATCCCGCTCCCTGTCTCCCTGGGTGAAACGCTCCTTCATGATGCGGTCCGTCCACTGGCGGTAAAGCTCCAGCGGTTTGGTTGGATTGCTCAAATCTGCACAATGGACCATGTTCTGCAGAACCTGGAAGAGAAAAACGCAGTCAGATGTGGCGTGTCATGCTGGGCAATGTTAGAGATGCAATGCAATCTCAACTGTAAAAATAATCCAGAAAAAAATTCAGTTTGAAAAACATTTTGAGCTTTGGCAACAGTCACTCATAAAGCTAAGAAAGTTAGTTAATGTTACTGTCATTTTTTTTTTGGGGGTGTTAAATCTGTCCATTCAGAGCAGCAGTCACTGCTGACAGTAAAAACTACTGTTTATTCAAACAAACTGCATTTTGTAAGTGCTGTCAAGGAGGTGGGGTATTTATTACCTCTTTTTTTTTTTTTTTTTAAAGAAATTACACAATTTATTACTTAGAAACAAGATGAACACAGAACAAAACAATACAGATTTTCATTGTACTGAGAGGTTAAATACCCAACTTTATTCTTTATTACTATGATCAAAACCTTTTACTTCCATCAGAACCTCAATACTCAGCAAAACTGTACAGATGTTATGACTAATCTGTCCAGTAGATGGCAGCACCTTCACACAGACTGCCTGGTTTAAGTGCACGCTGTACAGCTGTGCACAGGTCAAAATGGAAACACGCTGACACCAGTGTCTTCGAGCCACTGCATAGTTTTCATCTGTCACATTGAGCAATTTTAGTACCAAAATCCTTTTTATTAAAGACCTAATGGTGAAATGTACAGAAACAACTCTCTTCTGCTCATTGCACTGAATGGACAAATGGTTTGCACATGTATATAATTGAAAAAATACAACGTATAATAATTATTTTTAAACATATACTATTAAAGTGTTATGCCAGCAGGAGTTGCTCTAACCTGGATACGGTCAGAGTAATTGTCTAGTAGAAGGACTCCCAAACTTGTGACTTTCTTGGTCTCCACCATTGTCTTCATGTCTGCCAAAAAGTTCATGTGTTTGGACATATCTGTGGCCAGCACCTACAGAGGACAGCAACCACACAAATACACACAATGCATTACAATTGTAAAGGTCTCATGCTCAACCTAAAGATGACTTCCTTGTGATTACAAGGAAAAGGAAGGATAGATGCAGGAAGTGAAGTGTTGTCTTACAGTGCCTGGGTTACAAAATGTAATGCTGACAAAGCAAATGCACACAGGCTGTTTTATCATCTATCAGATTCACTGCAGCAGTCCTGAGCAACACCTGATCTCTGTGTGTGTGTGTGTGTGTGTGTGTACCATGTTTACATATCTTTGTGGGGACCAGAAATTTGAATGTTACTATGTTTGTGGGGGTTAGGGTGAGCGGCTACGGATTGCATTATGTCAATGTGATGTGCGACAGCAAAAATTATGTTTCTGAGTTCAGCTCACAACCTTCTGGTTTTCTTTGTTCCGTCCAGTTGTAGATGCGAAAAAAAGGAAGCTGCAATTTTGTTCTCAGGAAAAATATATTACCAACAAGACTTTTCAGTGTGTCAGCAAGCATTCACAAGACAAACAAAAAACTGAACTGAAACGATCACATTTCAAAGGGACAGTATAACTAATGTTATAATATAAATCGCATAAAAAGGGCAGCGCTCTCACCATGTCAATCACCATCTTGCGGAGAGAGTCTCTCTGTTTCTTGCTGAGGTTCTGGAAGATGTCACAGTTTTCCTCCTGCAGCAGTTTGAAGCCCACAGCGAGATGGTGGTTTTCCAAAACTGACGCGTCATTATACATCAGCGCCAGCTCTGAACCTGGAGAAACGGAGGTAGAAATCCATAAAAACAAAAAACAGAACACCTTGAAGATAATTCTACTTTATTTAGCTTGATGTAAATCGGAGCTCACAGCAACCCACTGGGAATTAAATCATGTGCCACAGTGTGCAAATATAATAAAGAACCTGACCTGGCATCATTTCTATGTATTACTATGTATTTTAAAGACTGGAAAAGTTAAGGAAACATGTTAAAATATTTTGGCTGTAATTATTATTGATTTTAATCTGTACGTCTTTTTTTCTTTTTTTTTTAGCTAATTTTCAACTTTAATGTATTTACATCGTCAATTCAGACTCTTGTTTTTACATTTCTGAGCTGCATCTAAACTATTATTAATGATAACGACTGAACAAAGCTGCTAAAATAAATGTGCAGATTACAGAGATCCATATAGATTAAAATAGACATATTAAAATAAAGGAAATAACCCTTTAATGCATAGTGGTCACTACAGTGGACAGCTAGTCAAAGGCTGTGTTCTTGTATTTGTGTCAGTGTTGATGGTACACTTGCACATAAACCACTACAGTAGACACTGATGTGTCACTCCATACCAAATTCATAAGTCAAAACGTATGACTTATGAAGGGCCAGAGTCGTCTCTATTTTTTGAGGCGACTGAGGTCCTTCAACATCTGCCAGAAAATGCTCGGGATTTTCTATGAGTCTGTTGTGGCCAGTGCGATCCTCTATGCTGTTGCATGCTGGGGGAGCAGGCTGAGGATCGCAGATGCCAACAGACTTAATAAACTAATCCGTAAGCCCAGTAATGTTGTGGGGATGGAGCTGGACTCCCTCAAGGTGGTGTCGGAGAGGCGGATGCTGTCCAAGATAAAGACAATGTTGGATAACACCTCCCACCCACTCCATGACATGCTGGTCAGTCACAGGAGGACGTTCAGTGAGAGACTGAGATTACCGAAAAGCACCACTGAACGACACAGGAAATCTTTCCTGCCTGTGGCCATCTCCCTGTACAACGCATCCACTTAACACACTGGTTACTGCTACAACTACACATGTTTCTTTTCCAGCTATTTATTTATGAGTGACTTATGTATGTATATATATGTATATATTGTACTATTCTTAGTTAGCGTATTGTCTGTCTTGTCTTAATGTTGGTTTATGTTGGTTTATAATGGAGCACTGTAACAAAAAATAATTTCCCCCAGGGATCAATAAAGTATTCTGATTCTGATTCTGATGTTGTCCACCTAAGTGGACATGTAAAAAAAACCTCTTTGAACAGTACATGTTTTAAAAAAAAATGAAGTTCAAAAATCTTTTTTTCATGTCTAAAGATGAATAAAAATACTGATTGAGGTTGTCATAATTCATGCATCAAAGGGTTAAAGGAACAAAAATAACAGAAATCAATAAAAATCAATAGAAAACCTGTGGCGTGTATTTGTATGAGAAAGTGGAATAGTGACACAGAGGTATGCATTTTGTTTCGGGTCTGTGAGTTAACTCAGATCAGTCTGCCTCCACCATTTGATATATCATCCTGAGGTCTCGGGGAATATGGCGTTCCGATCTGATATATGTACTACTGTATCTTCTTGACCCTATTTTCTCACTATACTTAGAAAATAGTGTTCATATCTGGTATTTGATACAAAAATGCCACCTTTTGATCCTTAGTGACATTTTGGTGGAATACCTCTTTGAAAGGCGGCTTTAATCCTAAGCTTTTAGCTACAGTTTCTTAACAGTCAACTTTTAAACTGTCCTTATTTACCCCAAGCTGTGTGCTGTTTAAATAGAAAGACAGAAGCCTACTGGTGTTTATGAGGAACTGGTTGGTGACTCCTGGGTGGTCAACATCGTGGATAGCACTGGCAAACAGAGCGGCGATGATCTCCAGGTCTGTGAAAACCACCTGAGGTGAACGAGGAAGAGAAAATTAATTTATTCAGAAGAAAAAGTAGGTGGAGCTTTGCTCGGTCCACTGAGAGATCAGAGCCCTGGAGCTGGTAGGGTTAGATAATGCCTTATTTGCTCACCTCTAAAGCTGGGGTGGAGAGGAGGACGTGGGTGGACTGCACCACATCAGCTGCGTGGATGCTGTTGTGATAAGCTATGTCTGCATGGTAGTGGTCCTCTAAGGTCATCATGAAGGTGATGAAGGTGTCAACTGGGATATCGAAGGTTTTCAGAAGGTCTCGCTCCTGTCACATTGATGAGGAGCATTCAAGATAAACATGAGACACAAATTGGGTCGATTCTGGTCTTTGGTGGAGCGAACAGATTTCTACCTGGAAAATGGTGTACATGGTCACTGTCAGAGGACGGTTTCCAGAATATTCTGCTACTTTGAATATATCCATACCCCAACGATCGATATCCTCAAATTGCTGCAGAAATAAAAGAGAGCATGTAATGACACAGCGCATTTGTAGGTGTGTTTGTGTCTTTCTGTCTTTGCAGCGTATGCGCGAACCCACCTTGGCTAGCAGGTTCTCGTGTGGTGTGTTGACTCCAAAGCGAGGGATGGAGGCAGGCGCCAAACCCGGGCTTTGTGTGACCTTTTTCACACCGCTGATCTGTGACATCGGCCTCTTTTTCTTCTCCTTCTCCTTCGGAGGAGGAGAAAGGATTTCCACGTCATGTTGTTTCTCTGCAACATGAACAGACACGTAATGTTATGGCCAGATGTGATCCATTAGATCTGTAGGTGTTAGAAAAACCGTGACAGAGTGCTCACTGCATCCACTTGTGTCTTCAACCAATTTAAAATACACAGCCACTTGATTATTCAGTTCTACCTGCCTTACATTTAGAGGGAGATAATCACGCTGGATTTCTTATCTTTGCAAAGCTTTTTACTCTGACAAACGCAAAACACAAGTTCTCTCAGATCTGTTAAACTGACTCACCAAACTGTCCACAATGTAGCCATTTCTATGAAGCAGCCCTGTTTCCACATAATGCGGGTCTGACTGTCATTTAGACACACTGCTGTTAGCAGCTGTTCATGAACCTAAAAACAGGACGACAACCTCCTCACTGCAATCACTCGCAGAGAGATTGGCAAAGTTCTTAAAAAAGGTACGTTCGGATTTAAACATGCAGACAGATGCAGCCGACACGGTGCAATCAGTCTGAGTAAGCATGCACCGATGAGCGTACCTCATTTGTGATGCGCTTCTTTGGAATTGGGAACTCAATTGATCGCAAAGTGGTTGTACTCCTAGTAAAAGCTTGGCTGCTGAATGCTAGTGTTACTGCGCAGCTACTACATCACTATTGGTGGACGGATTTGCAACTGACTTGCAATTTTTTTGCCAGTTTGTCATAGTTAATCATATTGCCACAAACATTTTACATATTGGATGTAATTTCTAATTTGACCCATTTTAAGCAAACCCATAGGAGGCTGACTCCATCTTATTGCCATTCGATCACAATGCTCCGCCTTAACAGCCCAAAGTTACTTTCAAGACAGGAACTGACTCTAAGTGGCTGCAGACCTGGTCCCTGTTTTTGCAACAACCATTTCAGAGATGATGACATTCCAAGTTTATTGCACAAAATCACAATGATTTTGCTTTTGCTGTGGCCTCCTATCACTGTAGAACTATTGTAGATCTGCCCTAGACAGTGGGAAGTATATGATGATGTGTCTGCATACTTTTAGCTACTGCTACAATTACTACTAATACTGTCAATATTTTAGTAATCATTGCACTACTAGAAACACTTAACTCTGTAAGTATTAGATGATAGTGTGACTGCAACAGCTCACGCAAATTCTCAATACTGCAGCTGGAACTTGTGATTCTTCAATTGTTGCTGCAGTCACATCCACTAGGTGTACTTTATAGACTTACTAGGACTTTAGTTGACACATTGTGAACAGTAGCTGTTACTACAACTGCTATTAACATAGATAATACAAGTCCACCTCAACAACCAACAGTTTATGGAAAACCTGAAAAAAAAAAAAAAGAAAAGCCTGGACATCCATGAAAGACTACAGAGGATTTTCAAAGGATCCTGTCCATGGTAAAGAAGATCTTTTTCACAGCGTGCAGCAGGATGCAAAACACTCCACTCCCAGGGCTACTGTATAGACAAGTTATCAAGAGAAAATACTGAGGGTTCATCAGTGTAAAAGCAATGTAGAAGTAAAGTATGTTACAAACTAAGCTAAACTAAGCTAAGACTACTGAATAAACAGAAAGCCTGCAGTAAATAATCATAAAGGCAGAAATCCACATTTTGGTGATATCCATGAATTTAAGCAATTAATTTATATTTGTGATATTGTTTTCCACTTACAAAGACTGTATAAAAATAGTGGCAAATCCTAAATGGTTAAAGTATGCATGTCAGTTGCATCATTTTCTTCATTTCAAACCCACTGTAGTGGTGCACAGAGCTAAAATTCAGGAAACCGTCACTGTGCAACCTGACATTTTCCTAAACACATGAATTCCTGCACAAAGGAACTTAAACATACGGAAAACATGTGTAAACCCATCTTCATCAGCAGTATAATGACACATTATCATTATAATGACAATGAGACTCAGTTCACACCACCTGATCAGAAACCCGAAATCTATTTGTTCGTAGCTGAGATAATAAAACAAGGCTAAAAGGAGCAACAACATTGCTGGTTTTGCAGTGCTTGCTGAGAGATCTGGCCAACTAAACACAATTAATGTAAGTATTGCACAAAAACACCATGAAAACAGATTTTACGGCAGCAGGTGAAGAACACTAGCAGCAAAAACGTAACGATGATGGTTAAAAACCATCTGTTTCCCAGCAGTTTGATGACAAAGCACACTTGATTAAGATCAAAGGCAGAAGATTTTGTTTTTCAACCCAAATTAGAGAGCGTAGTCCTTGAGGCAAAAACACAAAAACACCAAAAGGTTTCCTTTGACGGTATCAGCATCATCTCAACATGATTTGTTGACTCAGAGGTACTGCCCCAGCAGACATGGCTGTGTTGAAGACGACTCATCCATTTTTTGGGGGGTACAAACCAAGGGAATAATGATACCATTGTGACATCACGGACAGCCAGCTTTACCTCACGTCCACACATCCTCTTCGGTATTTTCCATTCATTGTGTTTCATTAGCACAGAGGCACGAAATCCAGATACGAGCACACGGCACCTAAGGATGCACAGCGATCTGAGTGGCAGCGTCACACGAGGCGCTGTCTGGCCTTTCTCACCTCTCTCACAGTGCCTTCTCTTCCTCACACCCAAAACCATGGTGCTCATTTCCAAACGCAGCCAGACTTGAAGAAGAGGCACTCATATCAAAACGGCGTCCGACTGACAGCGCCATCCTCGTTCAGCCGGACCATCCTGCCGGAAGGGCTGTTGAACACTGAGCCTCCTATTCATACGGCACGCCGTTGAATAATGTGCACCCTGTTGCCGTGACAACGCCACACAATGTGTCCGGGAATGCTGTCTGCAGCCCCGCCTCCTTCTTTTTCAGAAAAAGGAAAAATCCTCACCTTCTCCATCTGTCCTGTTAACACAGTCCTCACCTTCTTTCAGAAACACGCTCTTTTCATTTCCATGTACAAGAAACCCCCCCCCCCCCCACATCCTTTCTCCCTCACAATGACTCCCTTCTTCTATATAGTAAAATTCCCTTTCCCTGTTCCTTTGGAAAGTCATCCTCTCCTTCCCTTCCCTTCTTTCTGTCTTCTTTTTTTGTCCCTATTCATCCTCAAACCACATTTTTATCCACTCCAACAAAATACAAGAAGACCTCCTAACATTCAAATATGTTGAAGAGCAAAAAAGAAAAAAAGGAGATGCAAAGAAGCAAATTAGTTTACTGGCAGTGTTTCCCCTCAGCCTCGTAGTAGATACACCTGTGGTATCAATTTGAAAATCCTTCTTCAGTCGTTGCATTCACAAGATTTCAAAGTTCTAACTTACCGAGGAAGGTGTTGGCGATGTACTCTGACACCTGATTCCCTGAGCGGCTTGTTTCCGATAGCTGTGTCAGCTCGCGGTTCAGCATCCTCTTAAACTGTGTAGACATGACAAAACCATAAACAACACATGGTTAGTCTGCAAACACACACCAAGCATATGGGTGTGCATGTGTGTAGCAAGGCATTTTATTTCAAAATCCTTTCTGTAACTATAAACACTAATACAACATGCCTCCTTCCCTTCATTTGACTCTTAGACCAACAGAGGAAATGTGTAGCAAACTACGTTACCAAAATATGGGTGCAAACAAGCAGAAGGACCAAACAAAACAAACACAGAAGCACTTTCCAACGTTTGAATGAAATTTGTTTCATGTTCTAAACACGGAGACAAAACGGTAAACAAAAAGGTTTCCAAGGACAAACAAAAACAAAAACAAACAAACCCACAGTGCATGAAAGGTCAACGGAAAAAATGACTAATATGTTACTACAGACAACCTAATGGATGCATGTCACATTTTAGCTTTTAAATTGCACATTACTAATTTGCTTAGATTTTTGTAACTGCAAAAACGTGGGAGAAATGTGAAGAGGCAGGTGAAAGATCGCATAACTAAAAAACAAATCATTATTTGTGTAACAAAATAGAGGGAAGAAGACGAGGTGCTGTGATGAAGGTGGTAACCTCCATGCATCCACGCTTTACACAATACACTTGAGCTACCTTGAGTTACCTGATACACATGGCTCATATACATAACCCTAAATGAGGAAACACAATCTGTGATCTCATACACCACACTCATTTAATTTGCATTTACTGAAATTGTTTTATATGTAGTGTATGCATATCATTATTTTTTATAGGTTTGACTCATTTTTAGAAGTCTGTTTGGCTGCTGAGGCCTCTGGGCTGTTCCTCCAGCATGCGGTGCTATTAAATACAGGAGGTGCTGATCGGAACAAACCAAGTATTGTGACGCCATAGGGCAGATAGCTAGAGTCATTTATCTTTGTTCTTTATATATCTTAGTTTTGTGAGTTAGATATTGAATAATTTGGGGTTTGATCGTTGTTACAATAGATTCAATTAACTACTAAGCAAACTGTAGATTTTTTTCTTTGTTATTAGATAATTTACAAGTGTTTGTTCCTCACCCTGCTCAGAGTATCTACATTGGTCTGATTGAATCTCTTTGTATCTACTTTATTATACTGGGTTTGGTTCTGTTTTTTTAACCTCTTTTAAGTGCCAAGAACTAAACTTGGCACATGAATGAAGGAAATCTGGGTTTGGTCGATTACTTCTTTGTTGCAACAATGCTTCTGCGAATAAATCTTATACTGTTGGAGAGCCTGTTTCCTCTGAAATGATGCCACATTTGTAAAGAAAATGCATTCGTGGGTCGAGCAGAATAGTTCAGTATGTGAGTTGTGCCCATGAAAAATGTGGCAAATCTTCTCTGACAATATTAAAACTCTTCTTGACTCTTGTTTTGAGCTTCCAGTAGCCTAGATGCTAACAATTGGGTGCCTGATTAGCAGCAGTTGTGAGCAAGGTCCCTGCTACAGTAGTCAGGTGGTGTCTGTCTGCTCTAAAAGTGCCACGTTTGACTGACCTGGAAAGGGCCCGTGCCATAAGGCAACTTCAAGCTGGTGTCTGGGATGTCAGAGACAGGCCATGAAGTGGGTGTCCCAAGAAGATTACACTACACCATTACGCTGGCATTGGCAACATGTGCACTGGGACCTGAACACTTGGAGGTACATTATGTTCAGTGAAGAGTCCAGATTCTGCCTACAACTATTGGATTGTAGGATCAAAGCTTTAAGAGGACATGGACAACACTGTGCTGACTGGTGGACCTTCTGGTGGAGGTAGTGTGATGGGGCGGGGCGGCATCTCCCTCACTGAAAAATAAGGCTTGTTATCTCAATGCAGAGAGATGCAGGTTGTGCGACCAACACAACCACATTTGCGAGAAATGCTGGTTGAAGAATGGGATGCCATCCAACAGCAGTGTGTGACCAAGGTGATGACCAGCATGAGGAGGAAGTGCCAGGCTGTTGTGGCAGTGTTCTTCCACATGGTAAATGGTAAATGGCCTGTATTTATATAGCGCTTTACTAGTCCCTAAGGACCCCAAAGCGCTTTACATATCCAGTCATCCACCCATTCACACATTCACATTCACACACTGGTGATGGCAAGCTACATTGTGGCCACAGCCGCCCTGGGGCACACTGACAGAGGCGAGGCTGCCGGACACTGGCGCCACCGGGCCCTCTGACCACCACCAGTAGGCAACGGGTGAAGTGTCTTGCCCAAGGACACAACAACCGAGACTGTCCAAGTCGGGGCTCGAACCGGCAACCTTCCGATTACGAGGCAAACTCCCAACTCTTGAGCCACGATTGCACATGCTACTGAGGCCTCCATTTGTTAAACTGTCAGTACGCATCGTTTTTTCAGACTTCCATAATTCAGTCCAGTAAGCTGTTTGCATTGGTAGAGAAAAGTTAGCAAGTTCTTAATGGGCACGACCCACATCTGTATTTTCCTTATTCATTTTCACTGTTAAAGCCCCAAAAACTTCACAGCCAAATCAAATGTTTCATTGTTTTTCCTTCGATTAAGAGTGAAACAAAATGTGGGGAAACCCCAGCAGTACAGCACTCATAGGATTATGCTCCCAGCCTACAGTCCATGAATACCCTTTGATATACCTCCGTATATGCATATATATATACATATATATATATATACAAAAATCAAAACAAGCTACAATATCTCTATAATATCTCTAAGCACAAAAAACAAAAAACAAAAACACGTGCACTGTTTGTAGGAAAACAAAAACACAAGTGAAATTTTCATGAAGTTTTAATAAATTAAAAGAGTTCAGTGTTTCGCTGTTGAATTTAATGGCAGTAATGGGCGGTAGTTTCCACACTGATTATGTAACAGTCTCGGCAGGTGGAGGCTGAGGGAGGAAGGAGGGGATCTGGGTGAGAGTGTGATGCTGCAGTGGCTGCACGGCTATTTTGTGGCACACATACAGGCCAACGCAAACACATGCATCAGCCTACATAACTGTTTATCATCTGTTTGATTTCTCCTGGAGCTTCTCATCACGGCTTCCCCCTTTGTGCTTCAGTACTTCCTGCACGCGTGCGCACACACACACACACACACTTGTTTACATGCGAGCCATTTCTACACCTATGAATCATTCCTCTTAAGATTTCGTGTTTTGTTTTTTGACAATCATGACAACTGCTTCCTCTAACACGCATGGCTATTTTGGCCCTTTTTGTTGTCATTTCTGTGCCACACACACAAACACACACACACACACACACACACACACACACACACACACACACACACACACACACACACACACACACACACACACTCACGTTCAGCCCCTTTGTGGATCTTGTCCTGAGTCAGATCCGACAGGTGGGCTCACTCAGCATTCATCCCACTGCAAAGCCTGCACTGCTGATCACTAGATCCCATTGTCAACAAGGAAAGCCAGCAGGGCTCCCCATCGCTCACCTGTCTGAGTCTCCAGTACAGATAAACCCAGAGAGCCGACGCAGGCATGTCAGCTCACGCATGTTGATGTTAGTAGAGGCTAAAATCCAAGTTTGCTTGCTTAGTAATAGGCTGCAATTTCCCCACTCAGTTCTGCTCCATGCTCAGCAGAGATGGTCTGGACATGAAAAAAAAGTCCATTTAAAAAATTAAAGTTCCCACAGTTCCTAGCTGCAATCCTGAAGATGAAGGGGGGGGTGGTGCTGGAGGGATAGGGTGGGGTATAGCTGAGGTAGAGGAGGCAGGAGAAGAGCTCTGCCATCAGGGTGTGACTGCAGCCTCTCATTCAACTACTGTCACACGCTGTCAATGATAAACATAAAGAGGGAGAGCAGGAGCTAGAGTGAGGGAGAGTCTGCGAGAATCCCCTGCCCCCCCTGCCCCGCATGCTGGTCCCCCTTCTTCGACCAATCACGTTAGTCTAGCTTAAGGGGCTGAGTGGAGGAAAGAGATATGATTGGCTGAGTGAGGGAAGGAGGAGGTTTGCAGCCAGACAGCAGGAAGAGCCAGCAAGGACGTGCGCTGAGTGGAGAGAGGCACCATTCATGAACAGTAGTGTTATTTACGCACGCCTCAAATCTAATTTTCTTCCTGTACAAAGGTAATTTGTGAACAGTGAAAGCAAGTTTGCACTACAATGAAAAAGCTGAAAATCTCGTGTGTAGTTGATGCATGAGAGTAGATTGCAAAGCTCCTAGGACACACTGACTTTTCCCCCTCCATCTACCTTATTACAGCCCAGTCACAGCCAGTCTGTGTACTCTCTCTACAAACTAAAGTACAAAGAAAAAGTTAAAAGATTTTAGTCAATGTAGTATTTCAGAAAAAAACGAGTAATATTTAGTTTTTTATTGATTTTTATATTTTTGTGTGACCCAATTTGCACCAAATCATCTCAGCTGGAGCTGTTATCGGTATCTACCATCACACAAAATTTAAAAATGATATCTTGAAAACTGGATGCTAGACTGCCAACAGACAGTCAAACAGCACAGATTGGATACTCAGTTGAATAAATACATAAATACATAAACAAATGGGCATAGATCAGAGGCTTTTGTTTTCCACCTGCACTTCTTCACAGCATTAATGATCGGTATGGACACAGCTGAGTTGAATCACCTCACCTTGTTGGATGCCATCTCGCTGACCGAGTGTCTCGTCTGCAGGGTCTCCAGCTGGTCCAGACACCAGTCCAGCTCCTCCAGGGTCTCCATCGCCAGCTTCTGGTAAGGCTCCTCTGAAAGGTCAGAGGTCAAACAAAGACACGTTGCAGTTTACACCTGGGACTGCTGTGGAAACATCCACATCTTTAACATGTTGCATGGGTCTGCTGTTGATCTTGGTAAGAGAAAACTTGATCCTGTCATGCTGCACCTGTCCTGACTGTTAATGTCTTCACCATTCATTTACCAGCACTGTTATATTTGCATCCGTTTAACTGTAAGAAGCGCATCTTTCAGATTTACCTGAATCAACAATCACTTAATTCTTTTTCTATGTATTTAAAAAGACAACAACATTTTCATTTTCTATGAGAAAGGCACCATTAGTCACAGAGGAACTAGAACCTCTCAGTGTCCCATCACCCAGGGGTATTAACACTGACCTGTGAGACATGGATTACACATGGGCGGCTGGTTGCTGCTTGACGGCCGCCTGAAACACAAAACAGATGATGTGTCGGTAGAATAACAAAAGAGCAAATTAGTCATCCGCTCCACATCGTGTTTGTGCTCTTACTTGTTTCCCACACGATCTTGCAGATGTGTCAGAACAGCAAAGTTACTTCTCACCGTTCGTAGACTGGCAAGAACCTAAAAAAAATGAATAAACAAAATACGTGAACCAATTTTCGTTCAAAATAAAGAACCATTCTTTTAGATGGTTGAACCTTTTTTACCTGTTACCGTGAATATAGTGTCTTTTTTGTTTTGGAACTTTTAACCCTTTTTAAAGACCCTATCAGGAACTTTTAGCATTTAAATAAAAATGCAAAATGGACTTTGAGTAAGAAGAGAAAAGCTAAGTGGTTTAAAAACATCACACTTTACAGGCACAGCATGCAAGGGTTTCATGTCGCTGATAGTACTATCTGAGCTCAGCTAACTTCCAAAAGCCTGATGTAAGAGAGGAAGCATGCTGAAGCACTGCTCTCTCTCATATCTAACGTTTACTGATGATAAACTTTTATAGGGTAAATATTGGACTTTAGTTTGGAATTATCACATGTACACAGATCATGTTAGTAGGTCGCTGATGATGATCACACACACACACACACACACATAAGAACAAGCTGTTCAGCACAAAGAGAATGTGTGTGGGTGTTGTCTGTGAAAAATGAACCATGTCTTATTTCTCAAACTGATGAGTAAGCAAAGAGCAAGGAGCCACGCAGAGCATCTGGACAGCGCAACGCCCCAAATTAGATGGATTTACTTTGAATGGAAACAATTATATTTCACATCTCACTTCACGGGACAGACGGTCTGTCATAAATAACAAACACTTCGGTAAACAAATATTTTTTTAAATACATCATCAGTGGCTCTATAGTAGCTTTAATGAAATTCACTGTGAAAACAGGGCTTTCAGGAGTTCAGAGAATAGTGTAGTGCTTAGCTGTTTACACCATGCTTTCACTGTGGGCTGTTTCTTTATGAACTGCTTACATGTAACTTGCTGCTTGCTGGCTTAATGCATTGATCAGCAGATCTTCACACAGTTCAAACAACTGTTTCAAGTAATACGTGTATAAACATTCATTTTGATGCCATGTCTGTTAAACTGTAAAGCCTGTGCTGTGTTTGGCCTGTTGCCGTACAGGTTGCCGGCTTCCGCCTGTCATAATATCAGTGCTGGCACCCTCGATCCTGAGTTTGGCTTTGATTCAATGACAGCAAACAACGGAAGCTCTTAAAGGACCAGCAACAAGCATATGCAACTAACCTGTGCAAATGGAGTCACTATCATGTCTTCTCCATGCCTGCAAATTAAAAAAAAAGGCCACGTGAGAGGGGAAAGAGCAGTTCATGATGTATTGTGTGATTCCACACCACAAACACACAAATCATGACAACAGTCAGGTTGCTGTTACTGGGATATTTGACTGAGCAGGAACGTCGCAGTTGGATGAGACCGTGACTGGTCTGAATATCACGCTGAACAAAGAAAGGAGAACAACACGTTGTATTAGTTACACAAAATCCTTCTTAGAGGCAAAGGTGCTAAACCTCATAGATATATTGTTTTTGTGACTACGTGGTAATTAAGAGTTGGCAATAAGGAATAGAGGAGCAGGATGAATGTTAGAAAGGCTAGCACTAGTTGCTAGGCAAAAAACCCCTATTCGTATTGTATCTAAGAACTAAAGTTAATTAGTTAAACTTGCATTTAGTGATGTTTTAGTATTCACTTTGATTGACTTCTAAATTTAAATTTAAACAACAAGATTGCGTCTCACAAATAAACCCAGCTACGAGTAAGCTGTATCTCAAGGGAAATGTTAAAAAAGACCAATCCCACTAAAGGTTAGAAATGATGGGATATTAAGTTTATCTATGAGGGACAAAAAATGCCTCTAAGACTTATTTGTATAACTAGAACAACATGCAGGTGAGGAACAGAGCTCATGCTTTGGATGCTTGGGAAACCAGTTTTAGATCAGCTAAAGCTTTCTGGAAGCTTTAGGGTGACAACATGCACACAGACCTCCAGACCTCAGGGTGAAATCATGCTAACTATGAAAAACACTAAGTTGGCCTTCACTGTCCAGCAAACAGTTTGATGCATGACTGTGAGCGCCACCTTGTTTAGTAAAATATCAAAATCCTTTGTAGTCGTCAGGTTTGTGACTGAAACACGGGTGGCAGCACATCAGCATCTGTCAAATGGTTGCTGGGACTGTTTCTCAAACTTTTGAGCTTGAGATGCTTTTGGAGCCGAGCATCCAAGGTAAAGTTGTTCGGATCGTGTTTGGGAAAAGCGTGGGAGATGTGACTCATGAGAGTGTGGCACAGGCCAAAGAGATAGACAGAAAAATCACAGCAATCTTCACACTTTGTCTCACCGAGGTAGCCAATTGACTTCCCAATGCTTCAATCCCTCCTCCCTTCAAAACAAAGGAGCGACAGCTATTGGTGGTCGAGGCCCCATTAACACTCTGGCTTCAAACAGACTGCTAGCTGCACAAGAGAAATCTTCAGCTGTATAAACAGACAGAAACTAGTTGCTGAACTAGCGTAGCGTTACCAGCATGTTTCCCGCTAGCTGGCGACTTCACTGCATTTACACCTACAACTGGTTGCTCTCGTGTTTACATTTTTAAACTCTAGCTGTGCTGCCTGATGTGTCTTTAAAGCCTGCTGCCAAATGCATGTAGTTCTTCGAGTGTAAATAGGACCTTAGGTGAGCTTACTAGAAATAGTTTTAAATGTATTTATTATAATTTATTGTATTTATGACACTGACACAATCAATGTGATCTCGTGAAATGCAAATCATTTCAAACCTTGACTTAAATGAAAAATTTATTTTGTTGTGCTAAAAAATGTTGAACGAAATACACAACTAGCCACTTTATTAGGTACACCTTCATGGTACAGGGTTGGACCCTTGTTTGCCTTCAGGTCTCTTTAATTCTTCATGCCTTGATTCCACAGTGTGCTTGAATCATTCCTCCGAGACTTTGATCCATTTTTGACATGATAGCGTCACATCAGAAGCTCTATATTTGTAAGCTGTAGATCCATGATGTGGATCTCCTGTTCCAGAGACACAATTCTCCCTTTCAAACCTTTTTTTTCTCCCCCAAATTTCTATTTTGTTAAGCTTGTCCAAACTTTCGCTGTTTGTAGGGTCCACTGTGCTCTTTTGCTCTTGTAGAGCATCTGTTTGATGTGCGTTCAGAGATGCTCTTCTGCAAACTGGGACGCTCTCCCCCAGACATGGCATCAACGAGAATAGCAGCTCCCTGGATTTTGCTGTTTTCAGATCGTTCTCTGTAAACCTTAGAGATGTTTGTGCAGGAAAATCGCAGCAGATCAGCAGTTTTCAAACACTCAGACCAGCCTCACATGATGTCAAGAGTCACATAAGTCACCATTCTTCCTGTGATGCTCAGTTTGAACTTCAATAGCTTGTCTTGACCATGTCTGCATGCTTCCATGTGATTGGCTGACTAGATAACTGGTGTACCTAACAAAGTGGATAACATGGCTAACTAACAGTTTTAAAACATATTGCTGGAATCATATTTAAAACTAACTTTAAAGTTTTCATTTTCATTCAGAAAATAGTTTGTTTTACTCTGCAGTTTCTCAGAGATTAGATGATCTGTAGGTATTCGCCGCCTTCATATCTTCAGCCTCTTTCTGAAACATTTTGATTTCTCTGGAATGATGAGATAAGTTTTTGTGCTCTTAAGCACACTATATATATTCCTCCAAATCCAGCTCTGCAACCCCACCAACAAAAGAACAGAAAACAAAAATCTCTCGGCTTATTGTTGCTGAAACAATACAGAAAGCGTCCGAGAATACTTACAGGTCGCTGGCAGTGGACGAGTTGCGGGACATAGTTTTGGGCGAAAGGTCGAAGTCTGAGTCAGAGCGATAGAGGAAGGACTCGCGGCGCTGACTGTGGGGAAAGTTGGCCTGAAGTACCAGACCAGAACCCGGGCTAGTCTGAGAGTCCAGTGGACTGCGACCCACCGACAGGCCATTCTCCACATCAAAACTACAGAGAAAAGAAAGAGAAGAGAGAAAAAATTAATAAGTATTCTGTTGTTCCTACCCACAAGCTAGCATCACAGCCTGATTTTTAATGAAATAATTCTGTTGCTTTCATTTATTTTATTTACATTTTTGGCGTGATTAAAATTGCATGCAGTGACTCAGAGGTCAGGTTAATACCTCTATTAGTATTAGCTGCTATTAACTGCTATAATTGTTGGCTACTTACTATAATATAATATTGAGCATAAAACCTAGCCAGAATAACAAAGAAATGCATAGTTCCTACTGTAGGAAAAAAGCACAAGAAATATATGAAAACATGAGACAGGCAGCAAAGATTTCACATATAAATCTCAGACAAACACAAATATTGTGATGCACAGCACTAACAGTTTCTGCAGCAGCTGCTGATCTGCATGTAGAGACAGAAAGGATAAGACCGTGGTGAGACAGGGTACAATTGCACCTCTATGGAACAGCTAAAGTTGAAAGTACAGTGCAGAGGGCTGCAAATCCAAATCAATTTCCCAAAGTGCCCCCAAATCATCATAATGGAATCTCTGACAGCAGACACAAAGGAGCTACAATTATAAAGTGACACAAGAACGGGGTTCATGCGGACTACCTGAAAATTATAGTAATACAATGCACAGGATGCCACTTTTATTGGCAGCACAATGGGAAAAAAATGTATTCAGATAGAGTGTCTCCTCTGAGTTTAAACAGGTGACCTTGTGATTACTGCTTTCACAATCTAGCACACACTCACGCACATCTTTCCCCTTCACCATCTCTGTTTGACGTCAACACTGGCACGTTGCCTCGGTGCAACGACAGCCAATAACCCACCCCGCCGCTCGCGCTCTTGCCCGTCATAGCAGCGACATCGAAATATGCCCCCAAGTGTTCAACAAAGAGTTGCTGAAAATAACCACACAGTATTTTTTTTTCCATATTTGCAAAATTTTGATTTTTTTATTGGTATGATAAAAGTGGGATTATGTCAATTCCAGAAAAGCCTCTGTCAGCAAACAGCAGCACAGCTGCAAATGATCAGATTGAATTCTTCTCAATTGCAGGTTTCACTATGACAGTAAATTCCCTTTCCCTCCTAATGCCTTTGAACCAAACCACACTTTTTTGTAACACGCTGTCCAAGCAAGAGCCAGCACGGCGCTGCAACCATTGTGGGCAGAGAGGAAGTGGAGGAGAACTCGACTTTGAGTGTTGTCTGGGGGAGTCAAAGCTTATCAGCTCGGAAATTCATCTTTTTCTGCTGATCTCTGCACTATTTGAAGCTCACCGTGAGCCAGCGTCCTCTCGGCTAAACCTCTTTCCTTCTAAGGAATTCACCTGACTGAGACCTCGGAGCTCCATTATGCGGCCGCTGCATGGGTACGATTAACAGACCGTCTTTATCAATTAGATACATTCTCATTCATGCAAACTCCCCCTTTCATAACAGCTGAAAACAGAGCACCAGTCGAGCAATGGAAGCTTGCTCCTGTGTCTATTTTTAGTGCAGCCTGCCTCCAGCGCTCCAGCAATAATATTGCGTGATAAATGAAAGATGGCCATTAAGCAATCGATGCTGAATGAAATGGGCCCAGTTCATAGAAACAGTGAGATACAGCGAGATCAGGAGGGGTTGGGGGAGGTGGGGGTGGTGATGAGGAGGGCTGTATCCAGCACAGTGATGTGCTCAGCACCTTGCATCTGATTGGTGCAATTTCCCGGAGGGTGGGTTGGTGGGGGTGATATGCAGCAGCAGGGCTTACCTCAATGATGCCACCCCACCACTACACCTCATTCAGCCCCACTCTACACACCTCCTCCACCCCCGGCTCGGTGTAATCGGCCGTGACGAGGCTCCATCAGAGGAGACCGGTGACGTCAGAAGCTAAAAATAGACCTGGCTGACAGGAAATAGGGGAACTGGGAGACTTGTGATGGTGCTTACGTAGATGCACCCCCACCCCCCCACCCCCCATCCCAATGCAGGGTGCAGATGATTTCACCCGTCCGCATGAATATATTTATGAAGGATGATATTTTAAATTCTACTAGGTGAATCCTAGTAGCCATACAGCTCTTTTCATTCCAATCGTACAGTCTGTGTTTTCTTTTTAGATATCGGCGTGAGCAAGTACGATGGCATTCAAGCACATTTCTCAAGGACATCGTGCAGGTGACACGGCAATTCGTAGCATACGTTTAAACTGTTGCTAAATTTCATTATGAGCAAGAGTCTTTTCTAAACCAGACCAGAGGATCCCACATTTAGAATTTCATGCAATACAATATTTTTGTTGAAATGTACAAGAAAATGACAAGTTTATTTGTGTTCACATCAAATTTTCCATAATGTTTAGGGGTAAATGACAAAGGCTAGATACAGATGTTTTTTTAACAAACACTCCTTAAAGTGGACTTGATGAATTTATATGAAGATAACTGCACAGCAAGACCTAAAATATGACAAATCAAGTGTGAAAGAGAATTTTGATGTGGCATAAAATAAAAACAAAATACAAAAAAATCTATACAAAGTTTTTCAGCAGCAGCAGCTCACTTCAGAAGGCTTCTGATAGTGAGACAACTCCCCCTACTGAGGAACAAGAAGTACTGCAATGGCCATTGTTTTTGTGGTATGCACAGCAGACAAGTTATGGTTTAAAATAAAAGAATCCTAATACTCAACTCATATCTCATCTCTTGCATCCTGATCCAGGTACAATGCATCTGGATCTATCTGAATTTTGTAAAACACTCTCCACGCAAGAGACTGGCGACCTGTTCAGAACTGCTCTCCCTATGACAGCTGGAACAGGCTCCAGCTATCTCTTGCTTCTCTGAATTGGAAAAGCAGGAAAGAAAATGGATAGATGGACCTGACTCCCAGTAATCTGGCAGTTTCTGTGTCTTCTGTAACACAGTTTTAATACAGTGTGGTTATACTTCCTTCCATCACCAGTAAAGCAGAGTGGTATTCACCAGATTTGACCATGATACACCTTAAATGCACTTACATGCGCTGTTACGCTGAGCTGTGTTAGACTTGTGACCTTTACCCTATGACAGTTGTGATAGTCACCAGCACTCCCGAGGAAGCGGACGGATGGATGTTAGAGTTAAGTTAAACAGCTCAGTCCTGGAAGTGCTTTTTAAGTTTTTTAAGGTGAATAGTAGAATTTGTTAATATTACGTAAATGACGTATTTGTAAAAATGCAGAAAATGTAGAAAGCGTCCCTTTTTTCACTGCACCACAGCTACTGTTAACAAGTGAATGGGCATCCACCCTTTAAACAGAATGACAGGCAGACATTCAGCCAGGCACACTGGCGTCTTGTTCAGTTACAGCGTACATAACACGCTGACCTTGGTCTGTCCCCTGACTCGAGCATTGTTCTTCCTTTCTCTGACGTACATTATGGGTCCCTTTTCTCTCACACACAAACACATCCCTTGACACCCACATCCTAAGCTCTGCTTTTGTTCCCAGGATGTTTAGTTTTTCCCCTTATCACTATATCAAAGAAGGGGGAAAAAAATATTTTGTCTGTAAACTAAATTAAAAAGAACTGCTTTTCTGGTTTTATGATCAGTTATTCTTTTGCTAGAAAAGTGAAGCTATGTCAGGCATTTTCAGATTCATGTTTCCCAATTGTGAGGATTTGCTGAGTTTTGTAATTCTAAATTAAATATTTTGGTTTTAAATTGTTTAAAAAATAATTTAGTGCATTTGTGTCCTTAATCTTGGAGCAACTTTTGAGTCTAAGTACAGATATACCCTGTATAAGTGGACCTTGAGCAAAAAGTTTAAAACCTGTCCGTATGCCATGAAATGAGATGCAGAACTGATTCCAGTTATTGTTCGTTTGTTGTTGTTGTTGCTTGTGATGTGCTCATGGGAAACCAGGCTGAGGGATTTCAGAAAACATTCTGTTGTGTGTGTGAGAGTGACCAGAGTCCAGATGTTATTTGATGGCTGAATGACACAGCCATCAAATAACAAACCGGCCTGTCCCCTCCGGGGGTTGGAGGTAAAAACACATACTTGCACACACACCCTCCCTCCTGTTTTCTTCCCTTGTAGCGTGGGAATTGGCCAAGGGGCCTCAAACATCACACCAGGAAGGAGACAAGAGGTGAGGGGGAGAGGAGGAAAACAGACCAGGGAATAATTTATACCACTGAGGCTCAGTCTTAGCAAATAGTGAGTTTTCTCCAAGGCTCAGGTTAGCATTAGAGTACAGTGTGTCTTCTCGTTGCATTATGTCACTAAGAAAGGAAAGACAGAGAAGCGTGTCTGTGTGACAGTCCAGGGAGTAAAGAGAGTTTGTTTGCTTTACACCTCAAGCCTATTGTATATTTGATCTGAACACAGCAGAAAAACAGCCTGCTTCCCTTCGTCCAGCAGCCTGCCAAACAGATCTTTCCTCTCACTGTCACTCTGTGCAGTTTGCACGCTCTGTGCGTGTGCGAACGTCATCACGACAGCAAGGCAGGGCACGGGAAGAACAAGCAGCGAAAGTATTTGTGCAAACCCAGATTTGAGCATTGCAAAAAGAAAGGAGGCCCTGTGTTCAAACTCTTCTCGCGCACAAACTGTGAATTCTAGTGAGTTAATGATAAACATGCTGCGCTACATTAGGGAGCAGAACATCATTTTCTGTGCTGATAAAAATGTGCTTTTTTTTCCTGAAAGAAAAATACATTACCCACACATGGGCAACAAGCAAAACACGCTAGATATCTTCCAGTTGTTCGTGATATCACCGGTGCTTTTCTTAGCCCTCCATTATCTTGCGAGGGCGTAGCAATCCTGTGAGAGTCACAGGATCGCACAAGGTGATCTTGGAAGTGATCTCCATTTATTCTGACAATAACAAATGAAATAGAAACAACAGCTTCAGGCTCATCTCCCACAGGGGAACAGTCCAAAAGAGTTAATCAGTGTGTGGAGCTAGCAGCAGGTTTAGAGTGGTCGCTGAATGGACACTTTTCACTCTTAGATCTCTATATGATTTGCCTCAGCATGCACAGTGTTTACAACTTACATACAGGACATAAACAGAATGTATTAAAATCAATAATGGTGTATAAATCAAATTAAGCTTTCCAAACTCCCAAATTTCTGTTGTTTCTAACAGTAAATGCACTGAATAAATAAATGTGGCGTTCCAATTAAGCATCCTGGAGCTAAACTGAAACCCCAAACTGCAATCAGTTACAGCACTGCCCGCTCACAGTTTCCAGAGAGCAGAAAAGGTGATTTTAATGAGTGGAATTTCTTCTCTACTTATACTGGTCACACGCTGTACAGTAAAATATCACTTTACACTTTACGGCAAGCATATTGTACCATCAGTGGAAACCCTAACAACCCTAACAAATCTATCAGCTCCTCTCTTTTATAAAACTGCACTGGAGCCGCACCTTCCTTAAGAGCCAGTTGCTCTTTCCATTCACCTGACCAGCCAGCCACTGCGGATCGCTGTCCAAACAGAGCACGCACTCTGCGTCCAACATCAACATCTGATCTCAGAGCAGCTCGTGTCTCTCTAAATATAGCCAAGGGGAGGAGAAGGTTGCTGAGAGTCAAACCAGCTGCTGTATTTATTATTTTTCTGTCACCTCTGACCTACAGGCAGAGGAAGGACTCTTGTCTCTGAAAACAGCAGAGCTCTGTTTTAATTGCTGTCACGAGAAACAAAGGAAGGAAGAAAGCGAGAGAAAAATTGGTGTCTGGGGCTGTGTGCATAAATTTAAAAAAAAGAAAAAAGTGTGACACAGTGTTTTGTGAAATCTGTTTGCAGCCAGTACAATGGTGCAGCTATTAACCACTACTGCAACACATCTCACACACATGAATCATCTTATAACATAAACCTAATGCACACATACTGACATAAAACACTCCAATCAGACCATCAGAATAAGAACTAATAGCATTTTTTGTCCTAGGATCACACCCTTTCATCCACATTTGAAAAGCTGAAACTCTGAACGCTTGAACCTCATTTTAATAAAAGATAATTTTGTAAAAGTGTGTGCCGTCTAACGTAACAGTAAGAAATTTGGCTTTTTTTTTTTTACAGACTTTTTACTGGTGTGGAGCTGAAGAGGTTAAAATTTTGGAGTTCAGGGTGCCTCAAAGGTTGATTCGCTCCTCCGGACGGGTATTGATCATGGAGGTCTATGTGCAGTGATTATCTCTGTCCATCCAGCCAGGCTGAAATCCATACAGTGGCTGATCAGCATTAACATCATTAGAAACTGGTTAGGTGGGTAACACACTAGGCCAGAATGACCCAGAGCTACACACACACACACACACACACACACACACACACACACACACACACAAAGGCAGTGTGTGATTACAGCCCCAGCGGTAGAGATCCAGATTTGGCTCCAGCATCGACCTGAAAATCGAACAGCCTTAAATCACACTGGTGCGCAACCGGACAGGCCGGTTTGGGGCACGAACAGACACGCATCCGTCTTTGCCCAGCAACAAGCCGTGCTGGGTGCCCCTTTAATCAAGTTCATACGCCAGTAATTGGCGCCTTTCAGTATACAGTGATTGAGTCCAGTGGTGAGGCAGGAGCATGCAACTTCCTCCTCTAATTAGCCAAGGGCAGCCCGGGAGCAGCCAATCACATCTCTGATCAGCAGGACACAACAAGATGGAGACAGCACAGAGAGAGTGTTTCTTCTAACCCTTTGTTTCCCGTGAGGGTGGAGAATCACACTTAGTAAATTTAACAGCTATGAATACTACATACTGTAGTAATGCATTAAAAGGACAAATAAAAAGAGAGCAAAATCTACTTACTATGTATTTATTGATGAGACATGCACTCATGCAATATACTCAATTGGAACAGGCAAGATACTGACCTTTCCAAGTGTATGAGGTGCCAGTCACAACATTACCTGTTCATGTTAACGCCATGTCTGTTGCCACCACTGAGGGCTACAGACTCACAATCCAGGCCTGTTGTAGTTTTTCATTAAATGATCCCAGTGCATTCAAACACATGGATTAGTTTATTTCTTAGGCTTAACAGGGACCCTAAGTTCAGGCACTGGTGTTGTTAGACAGAAGGTCTTATATTCCCATATTTTACTTATATTTTGCATGCATATCTTTGGCACAAATACAGTCCTAGATGATATCCGTTCCCCTACATATTCAACGTCTTTGTTAAACTTCCACAAAGCAAAAAACAAGAGACAAGCAGACTCTGAGTCACTTTTCCTCTATGTTAGTATTTCTTTCTTTACCTTATTGTTCCAGTTGTCTTGCAACTCCACTTCCCAAAAAAGGTTGCGTCATCTTTTTTCATATAGCTCGATTATTATTTAATTTTACCTGTCAAGCCAACTGAAGTGCGATCTCCGGGCTTTCCCTACCTGGCCTCCCGCTGTGTAGGCGGAGCCCTCAAGTCTATGTAGGTGATGGAGTTCACCTGTGACAAACTGAGCAGAAGCAGGCTGCATGTGGACACCTTAATTCCTCATTCGTTAAAAGTCCGGTCAACCAAACTATTGTCTACTGCGAGAAAACAATTGGACAGCGCCGCTTTGTTGAGTGTTTGCCTGGCTCTGAGTTGATCATCATTCCTGGAATCACACAGATGTCAGGATAACACTCAGTCCACTATTCTAGTAGTGATATTCAACATGAGTACACACACACACACACACACACACACACACACACACACACACACACACACACACACAGTCACACTTGACTGCTGACGTCAGTTGTGGTTTCATAGCTGTCGCTGCAATGCCGATCGACCAGCATGCAGGCCTGCAATTATTCCCAGCCCAACGCTCCTCTCACTGCAGCTTTGTTTTCCACCAAACACAAAGGATGCTATGAAACACGCTAAAGAGAAACCAGCTGGCCCGAGCTTGCAGACGCGGTGGGATTTCTGTCGACACGTGTTTGTTGTAGGAACGTAGAGGAGCGACTCTGGGGACTCTGAGTCGAGGCGTCCCGCGGTTCAGCGAGCTGAGCCATCATCTGTGAACTGGAAATGATTTGGGATCATGTCCAGGGAGCAGCCATCAATATTTCCTGTCCTCACATCAGGGCACATCCTTTGTCACAAAACGGGAGATTAATGATGGAGCCTGTTATATTTGTCTTGAAGGTGCTAAATAAACCTCTATGTAAGACAAGAACCAACTGGAGAGGAGAACTTGTAAAGATGTATGGCATCATCGTTGTGTCACATACGAAAAGCTACATCTGGATGACAGATTGAGTGAATTCAGACACAAGATCAGAAGACTAAAGCACCAACTGGGAGGGGGTCAAATGTCAGTGCCGATAAACATTTATAGGGTCCACTGAAAGCCTTACATATAGATAGGCCATGTTTGCCAACCAACTATTATCACAAGACCAAAGTTCCAGTACAATATCTAACTTAGTTACATAATTACAATAAACTAGAGAGCTTCAAAAAGGCCTGAAAGCTCAGGTAAAAACTCTTTGAAAAGTAAGTAACTTTAAAAATAAAATAAAATAAATTATTCAATTTTCTTGCCACCTCCGTCTAAGTGGAAAGCTGGCTGAAATACCCTCTCTGCTTTGTAGCACATCCAGGTCCTCGGGGAAATACTTAACCAGAACAATATATGCCATTTTACGCTTTTTGGAAGAGTAGTTACTATTGTTGAGATTTGTAAAACCCACCAAACCCATACAGTTTAAAGAAACCCTGCAAAAATAGAGCCAACAGAGCAGATATACATATCAGTGTGATATGGCAAACACGGGCTGAGATATGCCTGTGACGAGCATGAGTTATACAGATGGAGCTGGTGCAGGTGAGTAAAGCCTAAGCAGCTGCAGGGGCATAATGAGAGCACTGATACTGTCAGCTGATACTCACTGCTGACTCATTCTCACTGTGAGCACAACTCCACAACTGCAACAGCTAACATTACTCTCTATTTACATTATGTGGGAATACATACTGGCAGCTCACGGTGACCTGTGACCATACGGGGAGCGAGCTGTGCATCGCTTTTCCGTGTGTTGACATGGCCTGGGGCCCATGGCACCGGCCAAGCTGCTGCAACGCCACCAAAGGTCAGCTCTCATTGCTGAACTACTGGGAGGGGACAGGCAGAAAGCACGAAAAGTCACACGACACCTTTTCTGAGACGATGCTGCTGTTTGATTCCACGTCTGATTTTGATTATTATTATTTTTCTTTGTGAATAAAAAAATAAATAAATCACACGACGGATGTTGATAAAATGTTTCTTTTAAATGAGCTAACTGGTCATCATGTTTAAGTAGATAAATATGTTTTACGTGTGAATCTAATAAGAGTACTTTTGGAGACGTCTTGCGTTTTTCAACTCTTACCACCTGCAGCTAGGACACAATAAAAAGATATCAGCTCAGTTTTACTACTTACAAATGACTGCCTGTGAGGTCAGTGGTTTGGCATTTGATTTTCTGGAACATCTACACGTGAATCTGATAGTAGATGCTCATATTTAGAAACATTACAGGTAACACTGTGGTCTGGCATTTTACAACAACAAGGGAACCCGTCTGCAGGGCAATGCAACAGTCGGCATTGTAGTATGGATCTGACTTTGTGAGGCAGCACTATAAAGTATGTCGCTTTACAAGCAGCAAAGACCATTTCACTGTCATCTTCATGCAAACACCAAACACTTCCGAGCCCATCCACTGAAACCTGTCTGCTCTCACCTTCAACAGAGATCGCACTGAAATTCACTGAAAAACTAAAAAAACAATTCCATCTGTTTACATATAAAAAATCTATATATATCTATCTATATATATATATATATATCTATATATATATATATATATATATATATATATATATATATGTATATATATATATATATATATATATATATATATATACATATATAAAAATATAAATATATATATAAATCTTAATCTGTTTAATGTGCAGTTTTAATTTGTGCAAACATTTGCAACATTAGCCATAATTTCACAATTTAGTCATTAAAAATGTGTCATGCAATTCATATCATTTTTTAAGGGTAAAAATGCTGATGAGGTACAAGTCTCAAAAACTCACAAGAGGACATGTACCAAATATGATATTCTTGGCTTTAAAGGGTTAAAATATACATTTATGATTAAATCAGGACAATATAACATCTAGCAAGATTTCCAAGATTTTGATTTTTTATTTTAATTATATTCTGATTACAGCTACAACATAATGTAAGATGTAGCTTTTTTTTTTTAATTTAATTTAAATAAATGACTGAAAATGACCATATTGGTCAAAATGCTTACTTTGACAAGGCTGCAACCTAAAAGTAAGAAAGAAGTCATGATGTCTATTTTACTTTTTGCCACCACAGGCCTTACAGTCTCCTTCATTAAAAAACAAACAAACAAAAAAACTTTATTGGAATTTAAATTGTCAGTGACAAACGGGGGCTTGGTATTGAACTCTAGTATTGAAGTCACAATGCAGAATTACCACTAAAATACTTTTATCAGTTCCTAAGGCTCTCAGTGGTTTGGCCCCTCAGTACACCTCCTGTTTGCTTACTGTTCACAGTCCGGTCATTCCCCTCAGTTCATCAGCTGCAGATCTTTGAACTGTTCCCAGAATCAGATCTAAGTGAGCTGAAGGTGCTTTTAGTCACTGTGGTGCTGTTCTTTGGAACAAGCTCCCAGCTGATCAATTAAATTGTGCATCAAAAGCATTAAATAAATCTATTTTTATCTACGCAGTCCTACAGTAAATAGGAGCTTTTTCTTTTGTTCATTATATTTTGTTTCCTTTTAGGAACTGTAAATGTGTTTTTACTGGTCCTCATTTAGTTTGCATGTAATGAAATGTGCTATATAAATAAAATTTCCACTGCCACAAGATACACTTAAAAAATTGTACTATGCCTGCTCAGTTCTTAAAGACAACCTTGCGAACATGCTATGGTTGAAGAACAGAAGCAGACACTGAGAAAATATTCAAGCCCAGAACGAAAAGATATTCAGGCTGCCAAAAACAGCAAATCTTTACACTGGAGAAACTGAAAAGAGGCGACAAATAATAATAATAAAAAAGTCGCTTGCATGTGGACTATTTTTTAACTGAAAAATTATCGCATCATTAGTCTATAGAAACAAAATTTTTAAACTAAACAATTAATCAGACAAATATTTTATTAAATATTAATCAATAACTAAAATGTTGTTCCGGGTCCAAGTATTTCCCACAATACTTACAGTCAAGTACTATATACAGTACTAATAGTATGTGTACAGTATAGGTCAGAACAAGAAAAGACAAGACGTAACGCGGTGCTATGAGTCGTCGCGCAGCGTCAGTGTCAGTGGGGGAAAAAAAAAAAATCAGGACATAATTAGAAGGGAGGTGAGTGATACATCGTCACTGACGCTTTTCCACTCTCAGCAAACTCCCCCTTAATCATAACCCTAAAGGCAAAAGCTAAATATTTGCACTCTCTGAAGACTCTCTGTAAAAGTACTACTAAAAGTAGTAGGTTTCCCTGTTAAACAGATTTGGCAGATTACACTCCACGTTGAGCTCTCCTTTATGCGGTTCATCCATCAGGCCTATAAATACGTCCAGCTCAGCATTCATTAGGTATCTGCCTTTGAAGGTTTTTTGTTTTTATTGGTGGGTTGACATTATAAAATCACTTTGATCCCCCTCCCTGTCAAACACGGCTTATGTCGTCATTACTTTTCTGGAAGGTCAGCTGCAGAATTAGTCATATTTCCTTCTGTGCTCTTAAAGCAGCGGACACTTTCAGGTATACTCATACGTGTTGTAACACATGAGGATGTGTCAACTATACAGAGTTGTTTTTTATGTCATATAGAGATGTCGTTACATATTTCTGTATCTACAACTTCTACATCCATCCATCCAGATTCTGCACATTCAGGCGTCAGCTGTTCCTTCTTCAATCATCTTAAAAAAAACTTCTCTGTTTTGTAAAATCACTACAAATATGGACAATGGTCATACTCTAAACAGTCAGTATTTAAAGTATCAGAGGAAACGAGCTGAGGTGGTCAAGCAGCGGGTTAAGCTGAAATTCATGTATAAATGACGACTATATAAGACGCACACACACAGATTTACAAGAAACTGATTCATAAATTCCAAAGATCTCATCAGTCCATCTGACTCACCATTAGAATTGCAAACCGCACAGACAAACTCTGATGACTTTGTCATTGTGAGCTAAAAGCCACTGTGTGATTGCATATTTTCCACTCATATGCACATGTCACTCTCTATTCCGTTAATGTCCTGGAATAAAATGATTTGGATCCAGGAGATGAAGAACATTTTTGCACAGTGTGAACATCAGGGGCTTGTTTGGATGTAAAGATACTGTGCTTGTTAAATAACAATATCAAAGTATTCATTGTATGTTGCTTTAAAGGGAAACTAACACACGTACTGAGAGTGCAGCTTGATGATATGAACACTAAAAGAAAACACGATGTAAATGCCACATACTGGAGGATACACCGCTTTGAATTTCATTCTAATTTCTCTAACCTAAATAGACATAAATACACATAAAATAATATGATGCATTAATGCTATTTTAGGTTAAAAAATGCTCTAGTTCTTCATTATGTTGCGGGGGCCAAGTTACAGTTAAACCCATAACTTTAGTTATTTTAAGTTAATATAAAAGAACTTTACTTTGTGTGAAAGAACTGAAAAGCTTTCTTAAGAAAAACAAAAAAGTTCAGACACCAGTGTGCTCAGGGTTGTGCAACAACAACATCTGGATTGAAACCACATCTGGCCTACCGCCTGCGCTTTTGAACGATGTCGATGGGACGGTTGACGGCGCACGGCGACCCGCAGATATTCCCGTTCCGCATTTTGAAGTAGCGATCCTGGACCGAGGGCGTCAGATACACACAGTTAGTTGGTAAACTCATGTCTACAGTTTGTCTCTCAGCTGCTTTTGTTCTCCACTAATTATCCTTTTCCTCCTCCTCCGGGCGCTCCTCTGCTCCTCGGCTCCCACGCGCTCTCTTCTCTCCCTTCACGGCACACCGGGTTTCCACTGACACGCGGGCAGATGGAGGAAAGCCCTCCTCGGTGTGTTTTGGCAACATGACTCCAGTCCGGCGTTTGGAGAGGGCGAAGAAAGGAAAAGGGATCAAAGCAGTGTGGGTTTTAAAGAGTCATTTCCTCAGCGTCATGCTGCTGTTTCATGCGGTGGAACACAGAAAAGCTAAACAAGAGCAGAGCGTGAGGAGGCTTCTTTCTAATCCACGTTGAGGAGTTCAGAGCTGAACTCTCCCTCCCTCTGGAGACACGCTCCTTTCTCCCTCCCTCTGTCTCACTCTGTCTCCTCCTTCCAGGCACATGGACTACTGAGGCTTTAAAAAAGACATGAACTATGTACATGTGCATGTACAGTCTGTGTGGGTTAGAGAGGGGACTGATATGGGTGTATTTGCTTTCAGTTGGAGTAGCTTCATTGTGTGCATGTGGATATACTTCTGCCATATATCTCAGCGAGGACCAGTTTGAGTTTCAATGAGAACTGTGAGGCAGCCTTCGCCTTTTAAGATCCCTTTAAAGAATTCAGTTTTGGTTTAGGGCAGGATTGCGAGCTTAGTTTGATTGTTAAGTAGGGAGGGAAAGTATTATGTAAATGAATGCTGGCACAAAGACATGTACGTATGTGTATTTTATAAGCAGTGTATGTGTGCGTAAAAGAAGAGGTGTGTCTCCCATCTTACTTATTTGCAGAATCAACAAACACACATGAGTCATGAAGCATTCCTGCCTCACACCTCAAAAATGTCATCACTTCATTCATTACATATGAATATGAAAAAATTCACCCTATTTACTGTATGAATTTTCCAATTATTGCCATTGTGAGGTCACAATAACCTTTGACCTTTAAGGAGGATCTAGTCAGTTCCTCGAGTCCAAGTGATCATGTGAGACAAATTTAGAAAACTACATCTATGTGCAACAGGAACCATTGACACTCTGACGACATGATGGCCAGACTTGTGTGGGAAAGTATCAAGTACTTTTAAAGTATTTTCAAAAGAAAAGCGAGCAAAGTCGCTTAGTGCATCTGAGGAGCAACATTCAAACAGCAGTGTGTTAGCAGGTTTAATTAGATATTCCCCCTTTTTGTGAAATACTTCAGCCTGCAGCAGCTCTAGCACACCAGCACCAGTCAGTCTCACGACACAGAGCGGTGGACTTGCTGGACTCGGTGATCTCACCAACTGGCTGGCCCGCTGCTGTCGACACTGCAGGCAAATATTTGTCTTTTGAGACAGTGGGCCGGAGCCTGGGTCAGACGTGTTGGCAGGCACACGGGAGAGGAGGTGGAGCAGAGGGGGATTTAAATGTCAACCCGCTTTTTAAAAAAATGGTTGGCTAACGATGCAGCCAGATGTTGTGACGTAGTCACAAAGGGGGGACGCAGATGTTTCACCCTAATCTCTGAACTTTTAAGTGGCTAGTTGTGACGAAGTCTTTCTGTGCGGAGCTATTTCTCAATGGCTGGTGTTCCCACAAAGCCACACTTTAATAGCATAGCAATCATCTTTAACTTCAGCAACAATTTTTTTTAATCAGTGAAGATTAAAACAAAAAGAAAGCTCATTATTCATGGCAGGTAAGCTCGCAGTTTCTGTGCTACTCCAGTGTAAGTAACGGGTCTAAGAAACCCTCCAAACACCACCTCTCTCTCTCTGGGACATTGCTGCTGGATGGGCTGCTCAAATCTATGAAAAACATAATAATTCAAGGTGATCAGGAACATGTCTGTGGACACATAAGAACCACACTTTTTACCAGCTTATTATACCGTTATGCTGTATCCTGTGTGACTGTAATCATAACTGACCTCCTTCTAGCCTCCCAAAAGAACTGGGTCAGACGCTGGTCCCTCTAAACCAGAGCAGCCTAATAATGACGTCAACACACTTATAAAAACTTTCCCTGCACCTAAGTCAGGGACTCCATTCATGTGAATAAAGCATAATAAAAATAAATAAATCAAACTGGTCAGCCGTCACTCATCGTGGAAATTATAATTGCAAACAGAATCACTGGCAACAGTTTTATTGGAATCAAACAATCAAGAGCACATTTGGTTTGCTCCTGTAAATGCAGACAGAGTAGGGCACTCTAAACTGTCACTGTCAATAAAGACATAAAACATCCCTACAAGCAAACCTCCTGCAAACCCATAAAACACATTAAGACTGAATTCCCTTCCAGCCATCTGGCATAAGGTTTTCCAAGAAGCCCAAGAACCATGCATCAATCAGGCTTAACAATATGACCACCTGCCAAATATTTTGCTGCCAAAACAGCACTGAGCCATCAAAGCACGGAGCCTTACAGGCGTGGTATCTGGCACCAAGAAATTAGCAGCAGATCCTTTAAATCCGGTACGTTGCAAGGCGAGGCCATGGATCGGACTTGTTTGTCCAGCACATCTCACAGACGCTCGGACTGGATTGAGATACAGGAAATGTGCTTGTTGACACCGTTCTATCAGAACCAGCATTTAATTTTTCTGCAATTTGAACTAAAGTAGCTCGTCTGTTGGATTGGGCCACAAAGGCCAGCCTTCGCTCCCCAGATGAAACACTGGGCTTTGGCCTCCAACGATCCTGTTGCTGGTTCATCGCTGTTCCTTCCTTGGACCATTTTTGACAGATACTGACCACTCCAGATTTGGAACACCCCACAAGAGCTGCAGTTTTTGGAGATGCTCTGATCCAGTCGTCTAACCGTGACAGTTTAGCCTTACATCTGCCAATGTTTCCTGTTACTAACAGATCAACTCACTGCTCCCTAAAATGTCCCACCCAATAACAGGTGCCACGCTGAAGAGATAATCAGTGTTTTTCAGTTCACTTGTCAATGGTCATGATGTTATGCCTGATCGCCACACACACACACACACACACACACACACACACACACACACACACACACACACACACACACACACACACACACACACACACACACACACAAATTCAGATGTTCAGATGTTGGGTTTGGCAAAATAAAGACTAATCCATCTGCTTAGTCCGCAACAATAATATGATAAATATTTCCTGGTTTGTAAAGGACAGTCTACCTGGAACAGCAGCAGCTCCTCTGGGCGTCTGGTTACACTTTTTGGCATCAGACCATTTTCGGTCAGGGACACAACGTCAGCGAGTGCCTGGTGTTTTCTGGGAAGTCTTATTTTCACAATTGCTTCTTGTTCATTTTCCCACATTCCAGTTTATCTCGGAATGCAGATTCCCAGTTTATAGTTTTGTTGAGTTGATTAAATTGAAAAGGAAGGCCTCACAGAGCTAAAGTGGCATTACTAGAATGCAGAATATTTTCAAAAAGGTGAAAAACTAAAGCACAGAGGTACAATTCATTCCTCCCTACTCCTGCATTTTTCCAGCGCTGTCTTAAAGGCCATTTGTAATATCTGGAAAGACAGAATAAACTTATTTTGTTCCGCATGCTGTGATTTCTGGTATCATATTTAAATATTTGTAGTTAAACTAAATGAAAACTCCTGTTGTTTCTCCCCTCCAATGCTGGCATCTGTCCTTGTGAAATGTTCCTGTGTTGGACCTCTAAACAGATGCCAGCGTGGAGATTTGCTGAGAATGAGGTGTTTGTGAGGCCGCTGTGTAACCAAATCCAACTGGCCAAATGACTTCCACGGCCCAGCTGGCTGCAGGCTCCTATGACATTACCTCTGCTAATGAGAATGAGCTGTGAGGGCAGAGTGTCATGAGCGTGTGTGTCTGAAAGTGTGAGAAAGTGTTTGAGGAACTTTTCAGTACAATGAAGTTTTGTTTAACTCCTCCTTTAAGGATCTTTTAGTGCGCTCTGCATCGGAAAGCAGGGAGAGTCTATTCTACAGTTAAAGACGCGAACAGTAAGACAGCAGCACAGATATTCTTGCGCCACCTTGTGCAGAAATCTGTGGTGACACAGTGAAGTGCACGCACAAACTTTAAAATACTATTTTCTAATTCAGTATTTTCCAAATGCATTCATACCACATCATTTATAATGAATTCTTAACATACTTTTAGACCTATTACTACCATCTTTGGTTATTCAGGAGTTCACACACTCCTCTTGATGGACTCAGGTCCTGTATCTCCTATAACACACACAACAGTCTTATCTATACCAACTCTTATCATTAGTTTTTTAACATTTATGTTTACTTGTCCAACGCAAGTTAATAAGATGATGAATGAATATGAAATGTGGACATTGTGCAAACAGGAGTTTTGTAAAGCCACAGTTGTGACTAAGCTGAGCTGACAGGCCAGCAGAGGTTGCTGTTTGCCAGTAAACTAAATGGAGGAAAGCCAGACACACACACACATGCACACACACACACACATATATAAACAATGCAACAGATCTCTGCACTCGTTAGCACAAATGAGAGTAGAAATTGCAATAATTTTAAAGAGTCAGCATCACAGTCTCCTTGTACTGATGGATAGCGAGGTAAACATCAACAGTACGTGATGTGAAAAGTGAATTATTAAAAAACAAAACAAAACTCAAGAGCCTATCATCAGTAATAACCCAGCAATAAAAAAATATCACATCTCTACTTCAAGAACTGATTTAACGCACACCCTGTAGCCCAAGATGACCTCACACACTCTTTGGTGGAACAATCAGTATGGATTTTGTGACTGGCGGCTATGGCTGTGTGCACGCAAGGAACGACAAACACGTGTCACATTCACGTGTTATTTGCTGCCAGCCTCTGGTGGGGCTGGGGGAACAAATTTAGGCTCGGGGGGTTTATTTTGGGGGTCTGGTGTGTTATTGTGGTATCAACCCCCCACCCCACATCTCCCCTGCCCTGCTTAGACTCAACTGTGGCGGCACTAGGTCAAAAGTCAGTCCTAATATTAGTTTACTTGTTACAAACTGGGTCTAATGGGTAACTGGTTACTGATATTCTCTGTCAACCTGCCAAATCACAAAGTACTAAATATTCCAATATCCCTCATCTTAAAACACAAAAATTAAAGCATTTCACACAACTTAGAGCTTTGAAGCTGAAACTATTTCCCAAAAAAAGATTTTCTCTTATTTTGTAATTAAGAAAACTGAGTTATGTGACAACAGTCGTAATTCAAAAATAAGGAGCCCCAACAAATCCACTAAAAGTAATTCTAAGAGTAATATTAAATATAAAGACGTTTAGGAGGATTTAACTGGATTAATACTCCTAGTTCGCAGATCATGGTCACGGAGGTAAAGGTGTGGTTTTGCTGAGATGTGGCGTGCATAACTGAGTGAACTGCTGAACTGGCAGAAAAGAAGAAACCTTTGGCCCTCAGATTTCACCTCAGTTTACCAGCAGGGAGGGCAAAAACAGGCATGAGCAGTCGAGTTTGAATACACACAAACACAGCACAATAAGATCTACAGAAGGCGTGTGTGCAGTGAGAACTTGTGCAGAAAACTTGCTTATAACTTAAGAGACGTGCAGACGCACAGAAGCCAGTGAGGGATTATCATTAGAGTCAGCTCCTCATTGTGACGTCAGGAATAACTAACGTCACATCTGTCCAAAACATCTGCCTCCTGCTTGGAAACATCAGTGAGAAAAGTTTGTTATTCATGAAGCGGAGGGCACACAATCAGTCGACTATTTGAGCAACTTCATCGTGCAATAAAATGTGCGTGACTTGCAGCAGAAACAGGAAGTCTGTTGGCTGGAACTTACCACAAATGTAACTTGCTTCCTCTTGAAAGCTGCTGGTTTTAATGCAAGCAAATACAAAATAATTGCATTTTAAAAAACACCAAATCACAACTTTAAAAACAATGCATTGGCATTGTCAAAGAAGTTGGTACTATGAAATCTAAGTTCCAATTACCAAAATTGTATAATCATTTGAATATTTATCAGCTGCTACACGCCAGCTCTCTGCTGCTGTTTTTTTTTTAAAAAAAAGTGAGATCTCATGCCAGAGTGCCTACTTTATCTGCAACAGCCTTCTCTGGGATGTGTGTTTGTTTAAAAAATTATTATCTACAGTCTATTTTCCATGTTTCTTACTGTCGCAGTGACACTACAAGTGCAGGTCTCTGAGCCAATCTCGCTGAGCAGCCTATCTGAACACTCCCTCTCATGAATACGAGTGCCAAGGAGATGCAGGATGCAGAGTTTAGGAACATACCCCAAGCACGAGTGTCTCCGACCGTGTCCAAAACCAGTCAGCCCTCCTTTCCTTGTCAATCGGAGGTCTTTGTTCATTGTCCCTCGAGCGCCTGACTCATATGAGACACTTTGGGCTGTAATGAAAATAAACTGCACATCTGATCTGAGCCTCTTACAACAGTTCTTCACAGTTTAGTTATTTTTCTCCCGTAAACCTCCGGGGGTATCTGGATCGGCTCCATGAAGTTTTGCGCGCCGATAAACCAAAAAACATGAAGATTCCAGGTGAGAGGCAAAAAGAAAATGGAAAGGATCAGATAGAGAGCAGATCTGCCCAATCTTCTGTTCCTCGGGATGCGGGAAGAGAAATCGTGGAATGCTGCAGAGTTTCTGCGCCGAGGTTTCAGGCAAGCCCCAACAAGGCAGACAGGAGTGTGATATTCAATTAGTCTCCACAAGCAAGAAGCACACATGCAGCTGTTGTAACTGTAGACTCAACTGAATTGAAGGATTTTCCACAGTTGTCTGTCCATTCTCATTGATTTGTTGTTGTAAATACCCAAACTAATCCCAGACATGACACTGACAGCATTCCTGAAGGGGTTTTCAGTAGTACAACTCCAAAACAGAGAGAAAACAGGCGACCTGTAGAGAAGTCTGAAAATTTTGAAAGTAGTGTTTCTCTACTTCTCTGTCAGGCACTCACTCACTGTTCGCAGGAAAGGGGAAGGGTTGAGCCACTTCTGAGAGCAGTGACACTGCAGGGTAGCGTCAGTGAGGGTTTGACCTCTTCCTTTGGCAGTGCAAACACTGGAGGAATCCCCCGAGGTCGCTGTGGGAGCTGAGGACAGACCACCACGAGCTCCAATCTGTCTAGTACAGGATATCCAATGTCAAGATGTTCAAGTTACAAACTGGTCGCGTTTCGAGCCACACTTGCAGCTTTCCAAAGAAAAACCTCAAAGAGAGAAAATGCTCCCACATTTAGAGAGTTACAGGGCTGCACAACATTTCGGTGTGTCCCAACTTGTTAAAGGGAGATCTGACTCGACTGTGTGGCTGGCGGGTGTTTTTGTGTCTGGCAGAGCTAGCTTGACGCAGCCTTCGTTGACACGTGAGATCAACATGCTGCCTGACCCAATACCCTCCTTTTGTTGCCCTGCAGCTACATAATTATAGAGGTTATTGTTAGAGTTGGTGCTGGGCAGGGTGGCAACGGGGGCTGGGTGGGCCTGACAAAACACATGTTAGGATTTACGGCAAAAAAACGTGGATAAACTAACCATAGGGAGAAAGCCCTGAGTTTCAACTTGTGCAGTTTTTATCACCGGCAAGTTTCAGATTCAAAGACAATCAAAGAAGGGCCGCACCTAACAGATTAGTCTGCAGGTTATTGCTTTTGCTCAATCAATCAGTTGTTTGATTTATGGAATGAAAAAAATAGAGAAATCCAGTCTTTGCAGTGCTGTGGAAACCGCTGGGTCAAGACGTCATAAATGCAAACGTTTTTGCAGGAGTGGATGTCCCATTAAATTCACCCCAAGGTCAGACTGCACAATGCAATCAGACAGAAGATTAGTACAATCTCAGACTCTATAGGTCTCAGGTAGCATATTAGCACCATTAGAAAAAAAGTGGACTAAATGAAGTATGGCTTATTTGGAAAGGTTGCCAGGAGAAAGAACAAGGCAGCACAGTTTCGGTTTTCACAATTGCCTCTGAACAAACCACAAGACTTCTGGAGCAGTCTTTGGAGAAAGCTGTCAAGCATGGTGGTGGAGGGGTGACAATTTAGGCTGCTTTTGTAGCCACAGGACCTGAACATGTTGCAGTCATTGACTTGACGATGAACTCTCCTGTATAGTAAAAGTCTTCTAGAGTCAAATACGAGGCCATCTGTCAGCTAAAGCTGGGCGAACCTGCATCATGTAATGGACAATGATCCCAAGCAAAGCATCAAATTTACAACAGAATGGCTGAAAAAGAAAAGAAGGTAATGCGATGGCCCGGTCAAAGTCCAGAACGCAAGCTGACTGAAATGCTGTGGCAGGACCTTAAAGATACCTGAGGCAAAGGTATAAAAAAGAGCAGACCACAGTTCCTCCACAATGATCTGGGAGACTGATGGAGTCACATAAAAAAATTCAAGTTATTGATCAGGGGAATTTGTTGCACATCTTGCATGCAGACTGCAGGATCCTTTTCATCATTGGCAGTCATTGTGAAACAGGCTAAAATTTTGAGCATCAGTTGTGTGTTTTCTGACTAACTTATCAATGGCAGTGATAAGTGATATAAATTGCACGCCAGTGTAAATATATAAGATATATGGATGCATAAGTCACACGTTCCTGGCTTTATTTCCACACTGCTAACAGCAGAGGGGACTGGCCTTTGAGAGCTGTCAGGGCAAAACCCATGCAGATACTGACATGCCAATTCACTTTCAGACTGACGGACACTTGTTGCACGGCAACAACCAAACACACCACAACCACTTCCCTAAGCACTACATGAACTGCAAACTAAAATAGGGCATTGTGCTGATAGATCATTTATCTTGTTGTTAGCCCATGTATGTAAAGAGGCTCATAAGTTAAAACAGATCAAATAAACCAAACAGGATGTAATGAAGACAAAGAAACAGTAAAAATGGTCTGGCTCATTTAAATCCTACTGAAAGGTACCTGACAGTGCATGGGCTTTATAATACTAATGAATATCTGTCCTTAATGCTATTTTTCAATGCTGTTAAACATTTAAATAAGCAATAAAGGTCGTCTTCCTGATTGCCTGTGGGCTTATTTTTGTCATTACAACCACCCTGCTGTGACTCTTGTTATCCTTATTTCTTGTAACTACCCTTCCTTTAATCTGTCAAAAAAAAAAAAATGATAAGGAAAAGGTTAGACAAATAATTAAACTCACCACTTCCTCCAAAGCATTTTAACTAGAAGGAATTGATTGAAATACTCTGAATTTTAAATGGCTTAAAGCTGCACTTTTGTCCTCATCCTTCTTTTGCAGTCTTGTTTGGGTTTTAGTTTCTGCTCGGTGTGGTTCATATTTTATTTATGCTGGCACTGAGACTCGCACACCTGACAGGGTGGGGTGGCGGGGAGGCTCACAGTATAAAACAATAGGATGCTTAAACATTACACGGGCAGGCATCAAATGACATCAGTAAAATGTCACGACTGATGACGTAGGTACACGCAACGTGTTTACAGGCCGCTTCCTCTACATAGTCACAGGCAGGCTGCCAGGGAGGCAAACAGTCAGGGGGTTTGGAGAGCGGGAAGGGCTGCCGCGGGGGGGGGGGGGGGGGGGGGGGGCAAAAGCACCCAGGTTTCATGTTTATCTGATAAAGACAGTTTAACTTTCGACTAAATGGTTCGTGACTGCGTGTGGGGGCTTTCTCTTCAGTATGACATCAGTTTGCAGCCTCTATAATTAAACTGATTGGTAAAATGTGTATTTATTGAGAGCACGATTATAATTTTTAGTACCATGACAACTCAAAGGTTAGTTGCTTTATATAATCTGGCATCTTAACGCTAACGTGGGATCATTACGCAACATATTATCTTTGGCAAATTTATCTTTAACAATGGCATGTTTTACAAATTTAAATATTTGTGTGTGAATTGCAGCTTTTTTTGATGCTATGTTTTAAACTCAAGCATAAGACAGCATTTATCACCATTGAATTAATTAAGAAAGGTGTGTATGGAATCTGTGGTCATGTACAGGCAGCTCTGATGCCGTTTGTGTGCAAAATTGACAATAACAAGGGTGAAAATGAAAACCACAAGAAGAAACCACCAATATTGCTGCAAACAGCCTGCAGCCACATGAGGGTGGTGACAGCAGAGACAACCTTGTTAAGAAAGTCGTATAAAAATGATCTTCCCCTGTTAAAACTCTGCTCATTTTCCAACACTGTGACTGCTCTACAAAAGAGATAAAAACATCAGTTATTTACTACATATAACTGATTTTAATGCTAAAAAACACTTCTACGCTTGTAAACTTGCATCTCCGTGACCCGAAAATAGTTTTTTCCTGGAGTGTTTACATACATCAGAGAAAAATGAGGGCTTTAGACTCCAGGGTAATTTTCACAGCTTTCTCAGAGTTTCCTCAATTGACCTACTGGTCACGATTACGTCCGTGGAAAATCTAAATACGTCACTACCCGGCACTGCTGCTATTTTTTTCTTAAACTACCATAGTGAGGTTCTCTTTGGAAAAAAAAAATCAGCAAATGCCTTCATAGATCACTCTGTTATTTAAACAGCTTCATCCATCAAACTTTGAACATTTAGGCTCTGTCATAGCCTGAACAAGATTTACTCAGCTCCATCTTTTCTGACGTAAAAACAAAAAGCAGGACACAGGTTGCCTGTTTTCAGTCACAAGGACTGACAAAGTGACGATGCAGCATTAAGCGTCATCTTTGTGTTTACTGTGGTGAGCCACCCCGAATCCCTCCAGACTTTAGCTTTGTCTCTGCTACACAGAAACCCTGGTGGTATAGGAAACCTTTCTCATCTCTGGCTCCGCCAGGATTGCTGAACACCTTGGGCACAAAACAAAACCCTCTCTTTCATTGCCTTAACAATAAGGTCCTTTGAGATGACACCGGTCCCGACGTCAACAAAACTGTGATTTCCCACAGTTACCTTCTTATCAGACAATGAGGCTTTTTTGCTACTGCCAACCCATGACACATACCGTGATGACGTGAAAAAGCAGCCTCTGCAATGTTACCTCAGAGCTGCTGAACAAACACTGGGCCTATAGTTTATTAGAGTTCAGCAGAGTTCAGAGAAGATGACCTCCAAATCCTAACCTTCTGATTATCTTATCAACGTACAGCTGAAAGTTGTACCTATAAAGAACTCCTTCACCCATTCACCCCACTATGTCTTAGTGCTTTCTACCTAACAGCCACACTTCGATGAACACATCAGGAGCAACCCGGGCTTCAGTATCAGATTGAAGCGGCGATCGATTAGTAGACAACCTACTCTACCTCCTGAGCCACCCCTTACACACAGCTTTCCACATAAGCTAACGACAGTAATTAGATCCATGTCATTGACTCTACCTGGGTGTGTACGCCAAGGTGAAGCGGCGTTGCAGGGCAATGTTACGGTTCATGAGGAGCTTGCGGAACAGCAACGGCGAGTGACGGGGGGAGTTCTGAGGAGAGTCACCGGGGGACATCCTGGGAGATTCATAAGGCGAGCCGGATGGTGACTGCGGCTTCAGCTTGATGGGTTGAGGACTGCTGAGTGGGAAGGAGCCAGCCTCCCCTGAGCTTTCCAATAGGGCTTCACTCATGCTGTCGTGTAGGAGTTTAACAAAATGTTCCTCTTACGCTGCTCTCTGGTGCGACCTTCTAACCCCTGACAGGGAGTCCAAGTCATCCATCTCAGCACAGCAGCATTTATCAAGTGAATTAGGTAAACGGCTCTCAAGCGCGTCTTGTGATGATGCAGCTCAGATTCGGAGCCGCTCGTAGTTGGCTCTAAGTGCTTCACAGCCACTTTTGCGCTACGGCTTCATGGCTTTTCTCTACGGAGCCACCTAAAAGCCCTGTTGACGGACGTGGACACGAGTGCAGGAGTGTGCCCTCCCCTCGGCAGTAAGCTCTGTTTACATAGCACTGAGCTCTGCCTAAATATGGCCAGGCCTGAATTATAACGTTGTTAGCTCGTACCTCGGGTGAACTAGCTGCGTCCTGCACACACTTCACAGAGGAGTGAACCCTTTTACGTCGGCTTCCTTCCTCAACTCATCAGTACAGAAATATTAGACAGTGATTACAGCTCTGACTGTGTAGACACATGCCAGAGCTGTGCAGTGTCAAGAGGCCACAGTCTGGGTAGATTTTCACTATGATGGTTGCTGTAGTGGGGTAGTGGGGGTGGGTGGGGGTGGGGGCGACACTGTGTCTAAAAGCAGAGCCTGCTTGAGATAAAAGATAACGAGAATCCTGGAAATGTCACTTAAACTTTTACTGGTATCTTGACTGAGTAGCGTTTCCCACTGGGGCTGAGGGGTGATGGAAAAACAGAGATCAGCTCGAGTTTCATCTCTGACCCCCAGACAGCCAGTGACCCAACCCTCCGCTGCCCAAAACAAAACTGAACTGTACTGCTTGTGCCTAAATGTTCCCCTCGATAACGAGCATCCTGTAAATACATGCTGCATGTGCTTTAGTCGTGCTTAAGTTAATACTCGGCCCCAATCTATTAAACATCTAAATGACAGGTTCGCATTCAGGCAGTCAGGGATCGTTGCCATATTTATCACTGATCAGTACACGTCTTTCTAGATTTACAGTCCACACATTAAAAAACAGATCAAGAAAAGGGAACTGCAAATCACATGAAGAATCTCAAACATTATTAGGAGCTTTACCCAGTAGTTAAACAGTTCAAATTAAGCAAAACTTTTGATTCTCCATTCAAATGTAAAGTGTTCAGTGCTGTGCTGGTTCTGCACTGCAATCATCACAGATTGCTTGTCAATCAAACAGTGGAACCACAAAGTCTTTATGCAACACTATTAGTTTCTGGGGTTTTGTGGAAAGGGTTTTTCTTTCTTTCTTTTCATCTGTTTCATTACAAAAACACGAGACCTGCACAGATGGAGCGACTATGACAGCAAACCTTTGAGCTATTTAAGCTACAGTGCCACGAGGGCTGGAGTTAAAGTATGTGAGTAACACTTAAACCTACAGTTACTGTTTTTGTGACTGCACCGTAATGCATCTAAATGGGATTAATACCTTCACAGAAAATCCAGCCACAATTATCCCCACTGCCATAATGTCTCTTTGCCTCTGCATCCATTTTAATGAGGCATTAAAGTAAGGACGGAGAAGGGCTCTTGAGTTTGAGGGGCTGCCTGCCAAAGTACTGATTTAACTCAGGAGGGAGTGCAAGAGGTCACTGCAATGAGCTCATGAACAAAAACACTGCTGTTGTATGAAGTGCTGTTAAATGTGACCAGCAGATGGCGCCCACGCACAAACACAAGGACACAAATGCTCATGAATACACACACGCACAAACTCAGCATTATGAAATGTCAGTTTATTCTGCAAGGTTTTGAGCTGTAGCTACTGAGCTCTGGATCATTTATTTGCCATTTTCTTTAAAGCAACATAATGCAAACCCCAATTCACTTTGATCCTTTTAGCCCTGGAAATGGCCCACATCATTTGCCAATACAGTCTACCGATACAGTTGTGACTAAGTGAAGGTTTGGCTGAATGGTAATTTAAAAACCTGTAGACTGTGTGGGCCGACTCAGTCATACGGTTACCATTATGAGCCAATGGGGAGAAAAGACAAGGAGATGAATCCCGTGGCTTTTCTTTAAGTGACTAATGCCAGGATATGTGGAACTATTTATTAGACTGAGTCATATAACCATACTCCTCCCACCAGCAACACCAGATCAAACACATGCAAACACACGGCTGACAGCAGAAAACACACACACGCACACACACACACACACACACACACACACACACACACACACACACACACACACACACGGACACATGAATTCATTTTAAAAACACACAAACAAACTGGGTTTCAGCACCTGAAAAGCCTTGGAACAGACAGCACGCATGCTGCTTTATCAATTAAGCTCCAGTATACATAAGTGCATCACATACCCAGTCAAGGATCTTTAATCATAAAAACGATGGAAACAACCTAACTACATACCTAACTAGACAATTGCAGTTTATATTTAATCGAGAAAATACTCCCTCTATGAGCTCGCAGCAACTCCCAAGGCTACTTACTGTATGTTTTTAATAAAAAGAGACTACTTTCTCATTAATCTGTTTTCTCAGCAGATATGCATGTAAGAAAAATCCCATTTGTGGTGTGAAGACAGTGACAGATCCACGCTTTCACAGTTGGTGGAGATTTGGTTGTAAATACAAAGTCACAACAAGTCCAACGAGTATCTGTAAGAACCAAAACGGATTTGTTGGACACATAAAAAACAAACAAACAGTGATGGAGTGGTTAGTACTACTGCCTCACAGCAAGAAGGTTCTGGGTTAAAAACCATCTTCTTCCTATGTATTTACATGTTCTCTAGCTTCACCCATCAGTCTATAACATACTTGTTAAGCTAACTGGTGATTTTAATTCAAAGCATGAATAGTGGTATTTTTGTCTGTATTACCCCTGTGATGGACTAGCAGCCTATTCAGGGTTTACCCCACCTTTCATACCCTTGAGAGCTGGGATACGAGACAGGATTGTGTTAAAAAAGCAAGACTGTGACAACATGTGTGCAGTGGGTTGCTGGATTAACCCTTTAAGACCTACCATAGAACCAAGTCCGCCAGAGCTTATCTTTATATTTTTACATGCTGTAGTGCCATTTTTGAGAGCATTTAAAGTTGTTATACATCAATAAAACCGTTATAGCCCAAATATTAATAATATGTATGCATTAAGTCCATAATAACTACATAAATTGCAAAAAAGTGCAATAAACTCATTTTTGTTTTGTTTTTTACATAAATTTCTAGTTAGAGAAATTTCAGAAGTTTATCCCTCAAAACTGTACAAAAAAGTTGTACAAAATAGTTTCCAACAACAGGAAATGTATTTTGAGCGTCTTCATAGTTTTATTTTTGAGATACACCAATTTTTATGTCCTGCAGGAAAATCAGAATCAGAATCAGAATCAGAATACTTTATTCATCCCGAGGGAAATTAAGGGTTACAGCAGGCAGCACGCTAATGGCGCATGCGCACTCACAAAGGAACCTTCTGACCAACTTTACACAAACATCACATTGGGCAGACATGTCAGAAGGTAGGCTGATAGGAAAAAAACAACGAAAATACACTACATGAGGTAAGAGGAGGAGAAAAAAAACTCCACTCAGACTGAGCTCCTAGTGGGAGAACAGTTTGATAAAAGAAAAAACACCTCAGCACAAAAGCACATGACTATCAATACACCATAGAAACACGAGACAAGCAACAGGGCGGGTAAAGGGTAAGAGAGAGCCGGCGTAGACAGCGCATCCGGTCCTGCAGCATCTGTGCTGTTCCAGTTGACTGCTATCATCCCCGGTAGGGCACAAGCATCGAAGGCGTTGGAAAGGGAGGGGGATGAGTGAGTGCTTATCAGTGTAAGTGTGTGTGTGTGCGTGTCCATAGTTTAGCTGAGACAGTGTCCTTCGGCCTATCAGGCTAAGTAAACTGTCCTCCAGCCAATCCAGGTGTCCTTCATGGGGCGGGAAGAATAGTCATCACACAGTCGTTATCAGGGAGTTGTTTTGGTGGGCTCCAGCCTTGGGCCTGCAGCTGGAGCCGTGGTGTCCAAATGTTGAATATTGTTGATAAATATTATAATGCAATTTTTGCAAAAAAACAAAACAAAACAAGTGCATAAAAATGAACTATTTCCAGCAGTGCAATTTGAGTTCCAAGCATCCCAGAAACTATTTAGAAAAGCATGAAGTCAAACATGACTTTTAAAAACACCAGTATAGGCTTATAAGGCCCCGAAGGTAAAAAAAAATTCCTCGAAATGACGTCACTTCCGGTTTCGGGCAGGTAATGGCGGACATGCGATAGTTCAACTATCGCATGTCCAACATAGGAAGTGTCCAACATAGGGAGTGTTATGAACAGCTGATCGGATCGGCAAAGCATGTTTCTGAAAAATTATGTTTTTGCTGCTGCAAGTGCTTTTTATGCAGTTTTTGCAAAGCCATATGTGGAAGGAAACCGTGACTTAGGACAAGCTGATGGCATAAGATGTAAGTACAACTCCTCCGGTTTCATATGCAAAAAAATTTATTGTGCTAGCTTACGTGGTTCCGGTTCTACAGGGATTTAAAAATAGTTATGCCGGCTTTAAGGGGTTAATGTGTTCAGCATAAAAGAAGAGCTGTACAGTGAGACCTAAAATTGTCTCGTTGAGGCCAAGTTATGGCCAAGTCTCCATCACTCCACTTCCCTAAGTAAATGTGTGGCACCCTGAGTATTTTCAGCATTAAGAACAAGTCTCAGATGTGTTTGCATCATAACACAGAGCGAAAAGCTCATTTGCTCCCACCTGATGTGATGTTAGGGCGACATTTAGTTCCGCCAGTAGGTGGCAGTGTTGGCTCAGCCAAACGGGTAACAGGCAAAATAATCCTTCACAAAAGTAACGCTAGTAACGTTTGTGTGCTAGCTAAGTCATGTTAGCCTCCTGCATTAATCTCTGTAACCGTGTTGTTCCATCAGTAATGTAAAAGGAAACTGTTAGCTGGTTTCAGTTAAAGTCATAGGAAATAGACCAGCCAGTACATGTTATGTTGTCAATTGTTTACTGGTCATTTTCTCTGTGTGTTAAGGGCTGATTAATACAGGGCCATTACACGTAATGCTACAAAAGTAATGCAGTCCAGTTATTACAATGGAAGCCGCCAGTAACACTGAATTCCTTTGCTGTGCTTCAGCGCAATAAACCTTCATGTGCACCTGAATGAACCCTGTCGTCCTTCAGTGTGTAAGAATTGCATTTTTTAGTTGGAAAGGTTAACGACATTACTCATTATTGAAATGAAGAATTATTAAGTTAGATTAGCATAAAAGCACTGTCATAGTTCTTTTTTAAAATTTCCTTAATTTAATCCAATGGGAGGTGAAGGAAACGTTTTATAAACACAGCTGAATCCCTGTTCACTCTGTAGGTTCACATGCTGACACGGTCTCTGTCTCTTAATACGACAATGTGCAAAAGTCTTGAGCCACCCCTCACTGCTCTATATTTTACAAGGAAACGGGTACAGTGATTTATTGAAACATGCTAACATACATTGAAATACAGTACATAATGCAACAACCGAGTCTGCACAATTCTTACAAGCTTGAAAGTCAATATTTGGTATTGACTTTCTTATAATTGCCTTAGGTAGTTTTGAAGGAGAGTCAAAGCTCCTTCAAATGTTGGCTGCCTTTTGTTACATTCTCTCTGTCAAGATCACACACTGCTTCAGTCTTTTCTGGATATCTTAATAACATGACTTTCAGACTGTTCGCCTGCTGCAGAGGTCTTACTTACTTAGGCCTGCCACTTCTTCACCTTCCTTCTTTCAGTTTCATCCCTGAGGTATGCTTGAATTACTCATAAGTCAGACTGTGCTGAGAATGAGCAAAAAAGCAGCAAATGCCCGAAGACCTTCAGAAAGTCTGGAGAACTATTGCTCAAGACTACACACACAACAAAAGAAAGAAGAAAGTCATGTTTCTTAGAAACAAAATATAAAGATATGCGGATGTGTAACAGCATTGTATGCACTTCAGTGTCCCTTTCTCCAGCATCGACATGTGACAGCAACAAAAAAAAAACTTTATCCCATTACCAAATTCTAGCATAATTTATTTGATGGGTGTCAAATCCATCACTGTAGTTTTTATGTAGTTCTCAGTATTCAAATTATTCAACTTCTTTGCCTTAAAGGTTTTTCAAAGCGCATTAAGTGCAGATGAGTTTCTCGAGACGATTTCTTGTCTTTGTCTTTGTTTGTTTTTTCAAGTAATGTGCGCCATCTTTTTTTCCTTCTGGGATAAAAAGGATGCATGCACCATTGAGTTGAGCACTTTGCAGTGATTCTGCTCAGATGGGTGGCACATGAAGCTCAAACTAAATAACAGTACTATGTGTGTAGGCAGCATTATGACAGATGATAGTTCATCAAGGTGACTGACAAGAGATGGAGCAGGAACTTGACAAACTGAAAGGGATGAAGGCTGAATAAATAATACTTCACTCCATCAAGGAGAAAAGATTATTTTGTAACTGGTAATGAAGAATAACTTGATTTCAATGTCTCGCAGTTGCTAACACAAAGAAATTGAATTATTCAGCCTAACCATCAAATTCAGCCTTTTTCACTGTGAAGATTTATCTACATATTAACTATTCATGTTTGCTGCAGGGCAGAATTTCATCACTGGTTGGCATTTAAGAAATGAAGCACATCTGAACATTTATTAGTGAGCAAAAGCAAAGATAGGACACCTCGAAAAAGTGCAGGATAAAACGAAGCCATAAAAGCTGGAACACTGAATTATACATACTACAAACTGTGGCTGAAACACACATACAATAACTCCTCTCCTTGAATGCAAAAAACCCACAGTCTTTCACAGTATTTCCAAGTGAAAATGATAAACCTTCATAATATATTCATACATAAAGAAAAAAGGCAAGGTGAGGAGGAAAGAGTTGTGTTTCTACTCAGACGCTTAAAGAAATGAATGCCCACTCTAAAGACGATTAGATATTCGCTCTTTTTAAGAGGTGTTTGGCAGGCATTCAGGTTAACACTTAAGTTAGTAACAGCAACAAGAATAACAGTAATAATAAATGAAGTGCAAAGAAATATTTTTAGTGGTCAGGGGGCATGATTGGTGATCTCACCAGTCTGTACTTACACAGTCATAAAAAAACTAAAGTGTATTAAAATCTCAGTTCTGCACTTAAAAATTAAACATACTCAATGTGCATTGTGATAGCACACAGTGATAGCAGTGTGCTTGGGCAGCCTGCCCTTTAACCCTTTAAGACCTACCATAGAACCAAGTTCGCCAGAGCTTATATTATATTTTTACATGCTGTGGAGCCATTTTTGGGAGCATTTCAAGTTGCTATACATCAATACAACCATTATAGCCCAAACTTTAATAATATGTCTGCATTAGGTGCATAGTAATTACATAAATTGCAAAAAAGTGCAATAAACTACAAAAAAATTGAAAATCGTTTTTGTTTTTTTAACATATATTTCTAGTTAGAGAAATTTAAGAGGCTTATCCCTCAAAACTGTAAATACAAAAAAGTTACACAAACTAGTTTCCCACCACAGGAAATTTATTTTGAGTGTCTTCATAGTTTTATTTTTGAAATACACCAATTTTTATATACTGCAGGAAAAACGAAAATAAATATTATAGTGCAAATTTGCAAAATAACAGCATATGCATCAAAATAAACTATTTCCAGCAGTGCAATATGAGTCTTAAGCATCCCAGAAACGACACAGAAAGTCATAAAGTCAAACATAACTTTTTAAAACACATAACAAGTAAAACACAAGCTCATAAGGCCCCGATCGTAAAAAACTACATTTCCGCAAAATGACGTCACTTCCGGTTTCGGGCAGGTCATGCGGTCATGTGATAGTTCGCGCTGATGGACGTAGGAAGTGTTACAAACAGCTGATGGATCGGCGAAGCGTGTTTCTGGAATATCATGTTTTTGTTGCTGCAAGTGATTTTTATGCAGTTTTTGCAAAGCTATATGTGGAAGGAAACTGTGACCTAGGACAAGCTGATGGCATAAGATGTAAGTACAACTCCTCCAGTTTCATATGCAAAAAAAATTATTGCGCTAGCTTACTTGGTTGCAGAGCTACCGGGATTTAAAAATAGTTACGCAAAACAGAGCGTGCCCGCTCCGATCGGCTGTAAAGGGTTAAACAACGCTCTTGATGGCCCGTGTTGTAAAGAAGTGACCCACTTTGTGTGGTGAAAATCTTTATCAACGGTGAAGAGGATGCCAAGCTGCCACCGTATGAAGATGGGCTCAAGTTTCAGTGTAACACTTGTTGTATTTTTCGGACTATAAGTAATAACTTAAAATCCTTTAATTTTCTCAAAAATCATCAGTGCGCCTTATGTATGAATTCTGGTTGTTCTTACTGACCTTTATGTGGTACACTGCGCTCAAAAATCTGTCAAAAATGTTTTAGTATGACTTAAGCTACAAAGCCGCACCGCTTCATAGATTGTCTGAGCATTATGGCTACCGTAGTCATGAGCCTCGCGGAGTAATCCAGGGACGTGTCTCAAAATGCTACTTGTGTGTACTTGCGTTCTCGTGGACTTGTGATACATCATCAGTCGGAGACCAAGTATGGTTCTAATTTAAAGTACGCATCAAGCTCAGGTCCAAACGCCGCTTCAGGTCCCAAAGTCAAACGAACACTGCGGCATCACTGAGAGTTAATACTGTCTAAATTCTTTCATCTTTAATAAAATGATCTGTGTTGCTGCTTTACCAGGTGTAACAATTAAGTTTAACATCCAGGCATCCATGAAAACAGAATTTATTAAATTTAACAGAGTTAGAAGTTAGCAGGAAGTTAGCTCGCTAGTTTCCACCTAAACATGATACACCATGTTGACTGAGAGATTTCTGAAAAAATTCAAACATACAGCTCTGCTATCACTTCCAACATAAATGAAGACAGAAAATTAAAAAGCAGTAACTTTTGTAGGGTTACTGAAGTTGGGCTAGCTGATATATAATGATGTGGTACATGATCGCTAGTGACACAGCTATGTTAGCATAACATAAACATAGTGAAGCTGGAGGATGAATGCAAACTTTTTTCCACTTGATAAAAGTTAACGTGAGGGTTCCTGATGGTTAGGGACAAATGCAATCGCATGGCAGGATGCTGTAAACAGACCAAACATCAGTCAGGAGAACAACTGAGATAATCCATCCACAATACGGTGTCAGTCATTAGTTTACTGCAACAACATGGGAATAGAGCTGTAAAAGAATTCAACATTAATGAATCAATGGTACGGAAGTGGAGGAAGCAAGAAGAATGAGTTTAGTAAAGTCTGACTTATCTGATTGTTTTGTTTTGCTTAATGCACCTTATAATCTGGTGCGATTTATGGTCCGAAAAATACGGTATCTAAACATTGCGTACTGTTTACAGTGACAGGAAAGGAACTGAAGACCTGGCTCATGTGGTCCAGTAGCACTTTTGATCATAATCAACATTAAGTTTTTTACAATCAGCATCATTTAGGTGCCCAACATCCTGTCGCACATATCTCACAATGGCAGATGAGGCCATCATCTGGCCGGTCATTGGCCCGGTCATTGGAGTTCACTTGGACATTTTTCCACACAGATGTGAAAACAGTATGTTCAGTGGTTGTCTAACAAATTTCACCACAAGGCTTGCAGCCATTTGTTTGTATGATGGCTTAGTCGTTGGCTCTGGTTGTGTAATACAAATTACAGATCATCAGGCTGTGATTAGATCATAGAATTTAACATAATGATGAAACATCATCTTATGTTGCTGTCAGGGTCCCTGTGCCTACCCGGTCGGCTCAGTATGGCTACATATGTTTTGTATTCTTTTTTTATTTGTTCCTGCTCTCTCCCTTCCCCTCTTTCCCTCCTCCCTCTGCCTGGGCGGAGCTCACCTGTGGGCTCCTGCCCTTGGCCCACGCACCTGTGGCTCATCACGAGTGATCCAGCTCCTTTATAAGATGGCAGCTCTGTGTTTCTCGTCGCTGGACCGTTTCCGACCCTCGTCAGTGTAACCCCAGCTCAATTACTTCTAAAGTGTTTCCACAGCGATTTGCCTTACTATCCCTTCGTGTCTCTGTGTACAGATTCCCTGGACCTACCCCTGTGTTACCCGAGTGAGTGGAGTGTAAAGAGGAGTGGACGGAGTGTGTGTGTGTGTGTGTGTGTGTGTGTGTGTGTGTGAGACTATCGGCGTCTTTCCCGTTCGTGTGTGGACCCCCGGAGCCCGGCTTTCCCCTCACTTTTGTAAATAATCACCTGGTATATCATAATAAAGACTCTTGTGGTTTCAAGACCTAGAGCCTGCGCGTGAGTCCGTTAAGTCCCGTTGTGACAGTTGCATTAAGTGTGTGTAATCACTGCTGTTTTTCCATAACAGCCCAGTGGTTTAGCAGTTTAGTGTATTTTTATTGTGCTACAATCATCGGTGATATAATTCAATAAGAATTATATTGCCAGGAATATGCAGAGGCTCAGTCTGGAGAAATTTCTCTGGAAAAAGCTACAAGTTGAGATCAAAGCCAGCAACCTGTGTGAGAGAGACGATTGTCTCAGACCACGTTGTGACAATGTTTCAATTTAATCTTTAGGATTAATGGTTTCTCAGTTTATGCTGCTTAAGACTGCTGTTCATTCAAAATGACTCATTCATCATATTTTGTAGCCAGTGTTGAGTGCTGACAGGCAATTATGTTACTAAAGATTATAAAATACCAACAATAAATGCTTAATTTTAGGAAGCGCTAATTAAACAATTATACTACTTTGAGTATTTCCTAATCATAGCTGACTGTCCTCTGAGGATCTTTTATGTAAAATTCAAACATATTGATCTTACAGTATTTATATTACAATACTTTACCAGGCAACATGAGACTTAGCCAACCCTCAGAGTTAGCCAGAATAAAGCATCTGGTAAGAAGTTAATGACATTCATGACAACAAATGCAAATACAGACAATATTATATATTGGAACAAGAAGTCGATCAGCACAAAATCACTCAATACAACTATACAACAATTTCAGTCAGGGCCACTATGATCATCGTAAGATTTATTTCCACATTTTGGTGCTATGGCTTTGTACTGGGCAGGGCAAAAATTATATTTTCTGTCATCTTCATGATAACAGAAATTCAACTTTACTCTTTTCCCGAAACTGTATTAAGCATCTTCTCTCAGTTGAACATCTCTGAAAGAGGTACACATAATGAACTGAGGTGCTGCACGGCCACCTTTACCCAACACATTTTTCCTTACGTCAGATTTGCATAACAAAACAAATGTCAGTTACATCATTTTCCAGTATGTGTTTACAAGTACACAAGATTACAGGACATAGATCTCTCTGCTTTTTCATTCATTGTAGTGACTTTGATCATAGCTGCTTTGATCTTTTCACTGCTAATAAGGTGGCTGACTTTTGACTAGCTTAGCTTTAGCCACTTTTCCTTTGATACCTTCTTCTTACTGGGCTTCTTCAGCTGAGTGAGGGTGAAGCAAGTCTCATTAGGTTTGTTGTTCTGAGCGTCTTCCTGGTGTTTGCGCCACGGGTTACTTTGGCAAGCTTCCTCACTCACAGTGAAGAACTCGCTAACAACCACAGCCACAAGCTAAAAGTGTGCGTGCAACTATTTGATTGCACCACTGTGTGCATGTTGTGCACAGACTGGACTGACTGGTCAATTACCAGACTGGGCCATGCACGCTGGTAATCGCCCAATTCCAGTCTCTGTCTTGATCAGTCAGTCTTGATCAGTATATCTCTAATCTCTAGGTTTTCAACTGCTAGCAGGTTGCAGACAATAAGAGCGCCAATCTGACACTGATTATGCTAATGTAATAAAACCAGAACATCAATGACATAGTAACGTATCCAGCCCACAATCCATCACAATTCACATATTTGTAATGTACGAAGTACAAAGAGGATTGTACAAGTTCTGTTGCCACTGGTTGGCTTCACTGCACAAACTAATGAGAATTAACATCCACTACAAAGTCAAAGAGGCTAGCTATATCCAGCACAAGTAAGTCATCTTTCACTAAAATTGGAGTAAGAAGAAAAGTGAAGAGTGACAGATGCCTTGCTTCACAAGCTTCTCTGATCTACAGTATGCTGTAAATTTGAATGACAGTAATTCTTATATCATAATGTTCAACACCATGGTATGACTCTCACTTATGAAGGTGGCTGCCTGTCTTTTCAAAGCACAACCTTGTTGTCAGCATTTCAGCACTCCTTTTATGCGCTGACACAAGGTTCAATAAATTCCACGAGTTCCTGAAAGTCGAGGCTATATAATATTTAGTATTTTAGTATTTATTTATTTATTGTCATTGTCAAGAACAATGAAATTGCGTTTGGGGCTTCCATACAACCCAAAAAAAAGAAGAAAATAATAAATACCCCTTAAAACCCAAGTGTACATATTTAACCCAGTGTGACTCCAATGCAATAAGACAATCCTTAGCAATAAAGCAAAACCACCAAAGCAACAAAACACAACAGTTCTACACCACATCGGGTTATTTCACACAAACAGTCAGAGCCTTTTTAGCATAGGATTTTCTCACTTTTGTACCAACCAGGTGACTGTGTTGATGACAGACTCAGTCATCGCATCCTTGATCACACGGCATCCCATCCACCTGTCTGTTAGGGTCTGCTGCATCTCCTAGGCAACCGGGAGCTCCTCAAAGGCAAATGCTGTCTTGTTATTAAACATCTCGTCATCTAAGGCTTTACCTACGCTCTGTGACCTTGGACACAGTTGGGCCTACAGCCAAAGAGATGGTGTAGTTTAGCACTTCAAATCCAAAAATAATTTAGGTAAAAAAAATAATCAAAGTTCAAGTAAAGCAACTACTAAGATGATATCACATATTAATATAGTTAGAGTTTATCTTGATATTGTCACGGTTTCTTACTGACAAGCCTTCAGGAGATTTCAAGAAGATTTCTTGAGAGATCACCTTATAAAAGGTTTGGAGTGAAGAGAAATAAACAGCTGAGGGAATTTAAGATTTAATCTGCTGCTGAAGGCAAAGTTCAGAGCAAAGGCAGTAAACAAGGAAAACAGCCCATATGGCACGTAGTTTGTTCTGCAAATATTGCCTTGTTTTTATAAGAAATTGCTACTGCTTTGTATTTATAAGAATCCACCAACGGGCAAATGTCAGCACTCATAGTGGCTCTGAGGACGACGCACTGCCTGGATGTGGGTTTTTACAACAAATTGAAGAGAGAGAAGTTGAGATGTGATCTCTAACGAGTTGGTAGAAGAGTTTGAAAGGTTTTTTTGGCACCCACGTCTGTGAGAAATACACAAAAACTGTGTTAAGTGTCATCCTTATAAGTTGACCATGGTCAGAACAGTATCAGTATGTTCCCTTCTGTTTACTTCATTGTAATGTATGTTTGTTCCTGTTAAGCAAAGTGTGATCTATGTCAAAGTCGGATATTATTGTAATGAAATGAAATGACACTTGTGGTCTGTCAGCCTGTCAGCAGCTCTGCTCTACAAGAGCGGTGTTAATAGTGTAAAAATAATTATTCTTTTTTTCTGCTAAACTAGGCAACTTGTAAAAGTGATTCTCTGTTGCCTTAGTAAGCTAATAGTTTGGTGTGTTTCCTTTGACCTATCTCTCTTATTAGGCCTCTTTTTGGCTTTTCCTTGACTCGCTGACAGCATCAACTCTGTATTTGCGTCGTTGTCATCCCACTAACTGCAATCTCAAAAGCCCTCTGGTAGCTTTGCAGTCACACTCAGCTTACTGGCAACTTAGACAACTCCACAAAACATTTCACCTGGTGAGAACAGACAGGCAAAGCCTCCAAAAGAACAAGGACATCCTGCACTGAACACTTTGTTAAAATGTTCACAAATTCATTGCTCAGTCTGACACGAAAGCAGGTTCTGCGGAAAATGAGTAGAGGTATCAAATTGGGCAGCACTATGCTTGAGCTCACTTGCCTTGTTTCATGTCTCAGACTAACAAGAATGAAAAGTAGACAGTAACTTCCTCACGACTAAGAAACTAAGTGGTTGCATGGTCATTACATTAAATTATTTACTGTCACAGACACACTGCAAGTAGTTGTGGCAAACACTTTCAATCAGAAGGTGATTGCACAGCAGGAGACAACCTGTCTGCAAACAATCGTGATCTGACTCGGCCTGTCAAACTGATTGATAAAGCTTGGAAACAATCACAGTGCAAACACAAACAGATTGCCAACACGTTACAATAAATCTGAGTCACTCTGCTCTGATGACGCATGTCTTTGCACAAGGGGAGTCGACTGGTTGTATTACATTTTTATTTCCTTATAAAAGCAAGGTTGTTAAATTGCCGTCCAACAACAAATATGTCACTGAATTTCTGTTTCGAATCTACGAGGTACTGGCTGGACATTGAATGTAAGTAGTTTATATGACTTTCAGTTTAATTAGAATTAATCTGCGTGTAGATGGCAACAGATTTGCGCTGATATATCACAGCTAATGAATAAACAGATTGCATTGAACTGCCAGATTGACCCCAATCAACTCCACACCTGATTGCTGTTCTATCTTGATGTGCCAAAGTTGCTTTGAAGACAATAAATTGTGAGTAGTTGCAGCCCTTGCCCTGATATTTGAACAATCATTTTAAAGAATGCAAAATCATTGCACATGGTCACGTTATTTATTACATGTCCATTCAGAAAGTGATTCAGTGGAAGTATGTATCATGTTAAGAACCCCCGGCGATCCTTAGAAAAACTCAAAACAGCTTTGCTAACCAAGTAAGCAATGCATTTGGCTTTTTCAGAGTTTGGAACATCATCTTGTGGGGTTAATTATATCAGCACAGGCTCAACTGTCTCCTCCCTGACCGTACATAAAGCATTCATGATTCATGTTTCCAGTGTCTTTAGCTGTCTTTTAAACATTTCCCTATAGTCTACAGTATTTTTTTAAAACTGTTTGTCCTGTGCTACCTAAAGTTCACTGTGCAAATCTCTATTTTTTATGTACGGCTCATTGTGTTTAGACCATAAAACTCTTTCTTAATGCTGACAAAAACTTGAGAATAGGTGAATTTTCATCACAAAAACAAACACTTGTTTCAACACTGGTAAGTAGCATCAGAATGTGTTACTAAAGCTGAGGAGTGTTAATTTACACATGTCCAATCTGCTTCTGTTACCATTATACTACTTCATGCGCACGATGTGTTTGTTCATCGGCAGCAGCGAGAACAGTCTGACATGTCGTCAACCTTCCAGTTAAAATGGAAAATCTTCAAAGGAAAACAACGGCTCTCTGAAAATCTCCAAAGATATTAATATTGTCAAAATTAATTAATCTTCGCTTTATCTGAGCTTCTTCAGTATGTGTGGCAGTACCTGTCAAGACTGAGAACAGAAGGTGGCAATGTACTTCCCAACAGGAATATTCAGCTCACTGCACAATAAATTACTGAGGCAGAATCTTTCATGTGTTTATCCCATTTGTCTGATTCACTTTTTCAGTCATGTGTGACATTTTTTCAGTGCCAGGATTCTCTTTTGTGAACAGTAATATATGCTCTCTACAGCAAATAAACTGCTGTAAAGGTTAAGCATCCATTCACGAGACTCCACAGGGAGGGAGAGCTGATCCAAAACAATGGGAAACCACTGACGAGTAAACCTTTTCCAAAATGGGGCAGCTCATTTATAATGTCTCAAACAGAAGGTCAAACTTTTCTTCTGGATGAAGAGCCTTTGAGAGCAATATCATCAGGGGTTCTTGGTTGTTTGGGAGACCATTTGTCTCCCATGAAAGTAAATAAATATCATGATATTTGGAGGCCCAGGGTACCATTTTTCTTTATGTCATACCTGTAAAAGTAATGGAAAAAGGTATCTACACTGACCTTATTGGTTAATTGCGATATTTAAAATTAACGCAGAAAATAATCAAAGACACTGGAGAAAGGTTGACTGCATGAGCTGATGTCCCACTCTCCATCACTTTGTTTCCTCCTAAGTATGTCCTTTGTAATTGCAAGGGAGTGACAAAACTTTAGTATTTAGTAGCATTTACCAAACTGTACTAACTGTAAAACTGCATTAAAAAGACCAAATATTCATACATCTTTTCCCAGAGTTTGTGCCTTTCTGCTGTGCCTGGAACCATTTAATCCATAAATTGTTAATAAGAATGAACTCATCTGGTTTTGAGATACAATTCAACAACATGAGAAGTAAAGTGAAAACACTTCATGTTGTGGTGGTGAGAGGAAAAATGACAGCGCATTTCTTCATATTTGGCAAGGAAAATAGGAAATGGATTTATTAAACATGTGCAAACATAAAGAGAATACAGTATATGAGGAATAAGGCAAGCTTTCTTGAAATTTCTTCAAGTAGTCTTCAGGAACAGTTCTCCAGGTTTTGTGGAGTACTTACAAAGTTCCCCTCTGGACATTGGCTGTCTTTATTACGTGCTCTGTCAAGATGATCCCACACTGCTTCGTTAATGTTGAGGCCCGGGCTCTGGGGAGGCCAATCCATGACTGATAGTGCTCAATTGTGTGTTTTTCTATTCAAGTATGCTTTTACTGCATTAAGAGTGTATTTGGCATCATTAAGCCAGAGATAATCAGATGCTTTCCATATGGATCTAATTCTGACAGTACTTTTCTGCATTCACAATTACATCAATTGTAACAAGATCCTCTTTAAAAATTGTGCCTTGGCAGCCAAACTTTCATTGAGACCATTTCTGATAAGGCTTTCATGAACAGTAGTCGATCAACTGAAGGGGCGGGTGAATTTCAGGTCCTGGTCTTGTTTCTTAAGGATTCAATTTTCTGGTATCTGAACACGCTGTAGATAGTTTTTTAGGTATGAGATATGCCAAGTCTTTGACTAACAGCTTTTTGGGAATCAGCTCATTGGTGGAAAAATCCTATTTCATACCTGTCAAACTGAGTTATCTTTGGCATGTTGCTGTGTAGACACAACACTGGTTCATTGCTTGAGTCAGGTGTTTTTTTAATTATTCATAGGTCAGTATTAAGTAACTTAAACGAAAAAGCCAATGATCTGAAAATGGGCAGGTGTAATGGTAGGAAGACCTTCAGAAATCCTGGAGAACTCTGCTAAAGGACACTTTAAAAAATTAGAAGTCTAGCTCCCTGGAAGCACAATATAAAGAAATGTGGCTCAACCTGCAATCGTCATATTGCCATTTAAAATGATTTAGCACCCAGTGAATGATGACAGGTAAATCCAGCTAAATGTTACATAGTATTGAATCCTAGAAAGCTTGCCACAATTACAATAGAAAATACCATAGAAATGAGTGGGACACTGTGCAAGTGTGGGACTGCTAAAGAATGATTTACTTGGGAGCTCTAAGAAGTAAACAAATAAAGCTTTGAATCCATATCCTGATTACCCAGTGATGCGTGGAGAATCTCATATGTAAAACCCACCCAGCAATGTGTCTGCTTGTGCTGCACTGGCAGGATTTCCTTTCAAATTTGATGTAGTTATTTTCTGGAAAATGCAAAGTGTGTGAACAACAAGAAAAAATGTAACTGGATGGAGAATAACATTTTCATCTGCCTCCATAATCCTTATGTAACACATATACTGTCAGTTAGACCAAACAAAGTACTTGAGACATACTATAGCCTGTAGGTAAGTACAGGTAGAAGTGAAGACGCTAGGGTGTCGCAAGCACTTCTCTTACAAACAAATTAAATCAAGACGGACAAATCCGTGTGGCTATGGTTGCCTTATCAATAATAATGGCATACAGAAGTAAAGCTAACAGGAGAATGGTATAGCCAGTAACTGCGGGAGCCGAAATATGAAGCAGAGGCCACCTAAGCAAACTGACATTCGCTAATGTCAACAAACATCTACGCTCAGACCAAACATGTAGCAGTAAAGCTAACAGGTGTAGTATCACTTACTTTTTACAGACTCACCTGCTGCCATTCTTTAGAAAATGCAAACATCAGAATCAACACTAAATACTATTCAGCAGGCCACTTGATTTATTATTCACCGTGCATGACTATCACATTGAAATTAATGTCACCAGAAAACATGCCTCTGGTGCATTGTAATGTTCTGTATGCAGCCTGTTGTTCTTCTAAAGAGCAGTTTCTAACTTGGAATGAATAAATCCCTCTCTTTAGCAATGCACGTTTTTGACACAGCTCAGCTCTCAGTGGTAACAAGAGCTTTCTGCAGCTGCTCCTCAACAAAGAGCATCACCACGACACCGGCTGCCATCGTGGATGTTCCATCATGGCTTCAAAATACCAGTTGTTGCCACTCCAGTTAAGCAGTTTTTCTTGCTTTTGCCACTATTTAATGTGCTGCAATCTAGGATGGATAAATTGAACTGAAAATAAGGTGAAGATTTTCTTCTATCCGCCCTCCTTTGTGGCTGACAAAGGAGCTTTAAAAAGCTTTTTTTGTGCAGGCTCCGTGTGTTCGGCTGTCTGACAGTGTTAGTCTGTCATGGGGATTACTGTCAAGTGTGTGCGCAGGGTTCCTCCTGAAAACCTGAGAGTGTAAATAAGAGAAAAGAAAACCCTTCAAGAGGCCTGCGACTGTGAAAAATCCTATAAGATGTTACAGACCTACCCTAACCTGATGGTCATAGGTTACAATCAGTGTGAGCATGCTAAAGATCAACTGCTGCTGTGCTTATGGGAGGGCAATTATTGTTAAGGTCATAAAAAAGACTGAAATTTTATTGACGTGAAATATTCTCAATATTGCTATCACTGGTTGGCAATAAATCAAGAAGACAGCGAGAGATGTTTACTGACCCCCTCCTAGAACTAAGAGACAGTCTGCATGTACGTGTTAATTAATTTCTTTCTTGCAAAAAAGCTCAGCCATCTTTGTAATTCTCTCAGCAGCTGGGTCAGGACAAGGTATACACATAACAGAGTGCATGTTATTTGTAGTTTTGCGCTCTTCAGCTTCATAGTTTCTTTCTGTGTATAAAAGAGATTTCCTTATGCCAAACAGGAATTAAATAACATCTGATCAACAGCCCCTCAACCAGCCTTCTTTTTTAACAGCTTGTGATTTAGGCCATCTATGTGGGTGTATTTCAACACACAAGTCTTCCAATGCAGCTTTAATTCTGTTTGCAATAAATGAAAACACAAATTATTACTTTAATCAAACAATAAAAATCTCCCAAGGCAAAGAGTTTGATTGCTGGCTACGCAAAGCAAATATCCCAGACCTCCTACAACACAGACGCTTGTGGAGGAGACATTAAGTTGGATTAGGAAAACCAATTAATAATTGCAATAAGTCTTCAGCTTCATATTGCTTCTGTACAATAGCCAGACAATAACCCGAAATGAACAGATTGCAAACCATTTTGACAATGTTTTACTTTTTTTTTTAAAAAACCTTTCCATGTTTTACTTCTAATGACATAACTCTGAAACTTTTGTTTCTTCATATTTTCTATTACATATCTGATTTTTACAGGGCAAAAAGAAAACCGAGCACACCAGACGTGAGCCGGAGGCTACTCATTGTCTGCTCCACGGTCTCTTTAGTTTCTGACAATTAAACGGATGCATCACTGTTAATTTGGCAATAGCACAAAAATGATTAACATAACATTATGAGTGGCAGGGGGACTACTGTCTGCAGCCAGAAGCCCAGACCTTCCAGCTTAAAAGAGGAAGAAGAAAATCATCCAGTTCTGCTTTGTATGACTAATCAGCACAGTGATTCCCCTTGACTCAACACACCAACAGATCTGCATTGCTGTGATGAATCACAGTCATTATGCTTACCGCCTCCTGTTTTGCTCCTAGAACTGATCTGTAGTCCATGCTTCTCATATTACCGGTCAAACTAAAACAATTACAGATATTACAGATGTATTATTTAGACAGATTATTTCTGTGTGAAGTGGCAAAGAGTGAAAGAGGAAGGTTACAGCAGCTAACAGGAAAGCAGAAGGCAAAGTGGCAAGTGTCTCCAAAATAACTTCATTTAAATATACAGCTGCTACAGCTCACAGTAACACATGTCGCTGTCACAGAACCCAATACAGATTGTCTCGATTTTTTTATAACATCTTTTGTATAGTTTTCTGTCTGTGTGAGGGCTGCAAAATCATTGTTTATTTATATGTATTTAATTTTCAATTCAGAACACCACTCAGGTTCAGATCCCCTCTGCGAATCGTGGTGAAGAGAGAGCTGAGCGTAAAAGCAGTCGATCTACATCCCTACTCTCACCTATGGGTTCACGCATATGTTACGTTCCCCTAAAAGGGTCCAGGCGGTGAGGGGGAAGTAACAAAAAGTGTCCGGGTCAGAAAAAGGAGTCAAGGAGGCAAAAGGGTTAAATTAAATAGTTTTATTAAAGTAGCTCAACTAAAAGAGACGGACAAGCCGCTATCACCATTTAAGAAAACACAAAACTCAGGCGTTGGTCAATAAAGTAAAACGTAAGCCAAAAAGAAAGAGCAGCTCACCAGCTGCAAACACGGACATGCAGCTCACTAGCTGAAAACCACCAAAAAACACAGCTCACTAGCTGCAAACACAACAAACACTCAGCTCACAAGCTGTAACCACACTAATGGCACTCTGGCCCAGAGCTCACCTTTCCCTTAAATACTTTTAATTACTGATGTGAGTCAGCTGTGTAACAGGAAAGGTGGCACCTCAGGCAGAAGAGGTGGTGGGACACGCCCACACAGGCACCTTCAGGAGGAGGCCCTGCTAGGGCCGTAACACCCCCTCTCATAAATACAAACCTATGGTTTGTCAAATGATTATGATAAACAAAACCACAAATCAAGTCCGTAACTGTCACATCAACAAATTGAAGGCTTTCCACCTACCAAACCACATAGCAACGGTTAGGCATTTCCTGCGGAAGCTGCCAACCCAATCTCAGTGGGTTCACAACATTGACAGAGAGTGGCCCCAGACCCTCGAAACAGTGTCCCATGTGATAGCCAGGGCTTTGGACCATCACATGTGGAGAACCCAGCAGGCAGCTAGTGGGCCTTACTGAAACACTTTGCAGACGATTCCTCAAGTCACCGGTACAGGCATGTTTGTTAGCCAGGGTTGCGGGTCTTACTGGTGGTTTTATACACAGTCTGTCCCCCTGCAGGTCATTTTGAGGACCTGGGAAATTGTCAACCAATGGCAGCTCAGGGTTAGTTGACCTCTTACACTGATTACAGGGCGCTACTGAGCAATTGTGCTCCAAGTTTAGCCTTTTACTAGGCCTGGCAACCTTGTCGGTTTGAGAACCACGACTGACTTTTCTCAAAGCAGGCCCTTTTTGCGTTGAGTGGGCTTTCTGTTTGAGTGCCAGTTTGACACAATTGGCAACCACATGGCCAGGCTTGTGACAGAAGAAACACAGTTTGGGCCTAGATCTTAAAACCATAACTGCATTTGCCTTGTTAGCTGGCCCACTCTTACCTGTCCAGGATGGATATCATGTCCTACAGCACTTGCTTTATGAGTCAGCTTAAACTCATCTGCCAGGGTGGCAGCTTGCTGTAAAGTTAAAGCCCTCTGTTCACTTAAATAACAAGCAATAGACTCAGGAACAGAGTTTTTAAAGTCCTCCACCAGCATAAGCTCACGTATGGACCCCACATCGTTAACCTGGCTTGCAGAACACCACTATCAAAGAGCTTTGCCTTCTCCCTAGCGAAGTCAAGATAGGACTGACCCTGTGCCAACTCCAAACCTCGAGTGGCTAAAATGAGCTTCCTCCAAAGGGTGGCTGGCCTCTCCCTTATAGATAGGGTGAGGAGTTTGGCCATCAGGGAGGGGCTCAGAGTAGAGCCACTGCTCCTCCACATCGAAAGGAACCAGTGGAGGTGGTTCGGGCATCTGACTATGATGCCTCCTCGGTGAGGTGTTCCGGCCATGTCCCATCAGGAGGAGGCCCAGGGTCAGACCCAGGGCACACAAGAGAGATAATATCTCTTGGCTGGCCTGGGAACACTTTAGTGTTTCCACGTACAAGCTGGTGGGGGCAGTGATTACTATGTGGCAACATGGCCACATAGTAGGGTGACGATTCAAACCGTCAACTTCAGATTGTTTTAGTGGGGAACAGTCTGTAAAAACAAGGCTAGACTTTGCATAGGGATAAAATAATTTCCCAATCAAATGGTTTATGTGATTTCCTTCTTAATTTTTTCAAATTGCGTGATATCCAAAGCCACAGCATCCAAAATAAAGCCATCCCAATATAGCATTGGGAACTCGAGAAAAAACTCAGCTGATCTCAAGTGAAGCGAAGGTCAAATGGCATGACTTGTTTTGAAAGAAGTTCCTTATTAATTAAATGGTGGCATCATCGTCTCAGTCCCATCCAATAATTCTTGGGAGAGGAATGTTGCAACTCATAACGGACCACATTATTTTGGAAGCTGTTACCATCATTTCTAATCTCTCTGTATGAGAGAGTTATTAGCCTGAGCTATTAAACTGGCATAACAGATTGGCTCCTAAATGTAAAAACAAAAAAAGTTGCATGGTCATGCAGTGACATAACAGCATGTTTAGAAACTGTTGGCACAGGTGTGTGCGCCATCTGACAGTTTCTTTTTTTTTGATAGCATAAAAGATGAAAACGACAACGGAGACATGCAATTTTCCTTCTACCCTACCACTGCCAAGGGTGGTAAAATAAATTAAACAGGACGTGCTTCAGCTTGAGGTCAGTACAAAGACAAAGATACAAGTCTGTGCTCGAGAGGATGGTTCGGTAATTCATTGAGGTTTATCAAGTGCTCCTGCATTCATTTCTCTGACCTGCTGTACCACGACTGAATCAGCGGGCACTGTATGCACACAGACGAGCGTCGCTTTACTCATCTCAAGAGCTCAATCGCTGAGCTATCGCTGCTCTCCTGCCAGATGGATCAGAAACCCTATTTTCTACTGTGATTGCCAGCTACTTAGAAATGCTTGGTCACCTCACAACCCACACTACTGCAGATAAAGGGAAAAACAGCCTTTAGGTTTTCTTAGTAATTACAATCAACATCGATGAGAAAGTAACTTCCATTTGTTGCCATGTCATTTAAGGACTCAAATAATATTTCTAAATATTTATAGTCCTTGGCGTTATGCTTCTAATGTGAAATCAGCAAACAAACAGTATGTGTGTTGTATCCTTCTTGCTGTGAGGTCACAGAGCTTGCTGACTTTAAGATTTCACCACCTGATTGTGTTTTGCGGATCCGTCTTCTGTCACTGGAGAATTAATAAAAGAGATTCTTCACATTACAGATAGCATCTGTTGACTCATTTAATTTTTCACTTTCTGTTTGTCTGGCAATTATAATTAATTGTTGCAGGCTGACTGGGAAGCAAGCCACCGTGGGTAAGTCGCCATTTCAAGATAGAGCCTTCAATAAAAGCGCTATTTCAATGTTATGCTGCATCACAAATATGCCACAGTAACAGGGCTCTTTATGTTTTGGCAGGAAGAGGACAAGGGATAAAATGTGTAAATGTCACGCCTGACACTCATTTCTATTCCCTGTCTAAAATTTCAGGCCATTATGTGGTTGTTTTATTGTGAAGTCACCGGGTTTACAAAGAATGTCTGATCAAATGGCAGAAAATTACAAATTCAGGTGAGATTTTTAAAAACGGGACCATGAGTAAAGAAGAGGATTAGGGAAAATGAAAAATGATTTCAACTCCTTTCTCGGAAATGCGCATTAAGGCCACTGAAAAATTTTCATGAAGATAAAACAAACAAAAAAAAAATCTGAATTCTCAAAGTTAGAACTCTGACTTTAAAAGTCAGGAAAACTTTAAATGGCTCTAATCCTTTTCTGTACCCAATTGTAAGTTGAGGGAGAAGGTGATGAATTCATCTGTATGTTTGATTAATTTTTACTTTATAATAAACAAACTCTGTTAGTGGAAAATAAGGGCTTTGTGGAAAATGTTATCTTTTCTCTGTGTAACTTAATAAAAGCTTCCTTGCCTCCTTTCCTTTGCATTTATTAATTTCCCTAATCAAATAAAATGTAACCACCCTAATTGTCTGTATAAGCGCGCACGCTTCAGTGAATCAATCTGTTGACAATGTATGAGTCATATTTACCCACAGTTTTACAAAGGATAGCCTCAAGGTAATTTATTTTTCGACACTTGAAATGAAAACTACGAATATTAATTTTCTTTTTCAGGAAATTATGACAGTGATTAACTTATCTTTGAAAGCATTAGAGCACCATTAAACATTACATCCTGAGTAAAATTAACAAACAAGTTCATCAAGAGGGCAGCAACAGCGGTTTCCGAGAAACACCTGACCCGTTTCTGAAACAGACGACACGACTCACTGGGAAACGGGAAAGCACTGTCATCTCTGCGTGTGTCCGGACACCAGCTGTAAGCAAATGCACCATAAGCAAGAAGGCAGCAATCGTTTGTTAAATGGATGTGCCTTTACATCACAGCTATAAATCTGAGTTTAGGACAAACAGTTCTGCCAGAGTCAAATCTACATGAGATGAAGAAATGAAGGTTTGCACTGTGTTTCCCATGAAATCAGAGAAAGTTTAAGGATCCAAATCGACATGTTTGATCTCCCAGAGTAAAACGGTGTGCTTGCTATGCTGGCCCGAACTACCACACCCTTTGATATGAGTGTTAGATTACTGGAAAGTGAACAGACATCCTGATATGTAATTAGATTTAGTTAGCTGCTAAGTTTAATTATGCCTTGACTTGAGTCTACCCATTGTCCTAACGGCCCGACTGTGATAGCAAGACAACAAGATGGCAAAAAGTCAGTGCACAGTCTGCAATGTTCATTTTTTAAATGTTTATGCACAAATAAACAAAGCACAATGCGCTAATTGTTCAGCTTTAAGTCGACGGTGGGCACAATTTTTTAAAACATCTCTGCAGTCTGATTATGTTCTGGCTCCATTTCTGACAGATACTAACTGTGCCTGTGGAAGAGAACATGACTGAGCATTTTTCATCTAAACCTTGTAGGGACATGGTAAAATGGATGTTTCTGTGTCTGCTCTCAAACTAAACACACCATCATGATGTCAGTTTTGAAGATCTACGGTTTATGACATAAGAAGCCATGCATGGTCAAAAAGACTGAGGTCAAAGAATGAATATATAAATATAATGTGGCTAAAAGCATATTAATGCAGCCAAGCAAATAAATGAATAAAATAAAAGCTGATAATCAGGAATCAAGATACGTAAACATTTGAAAAGCACAGATGGGATCGCAAACCTCAGAAGCAGTGTCCACTGTTTGTCTTCATAATCAGAGACAACTTTGAAATGTCAGAAAATGTGCCAGATTTTCTGTGAGCTGCAGGTTGTTGTGCTGGTAAAACAATTAAATGTGAGGCTCTTTCATAAGAGACAAAGCAAGAGGAGGGGCCTTTGCCTTGCTTTATTCTAGCTAGCATAAATTAAATCCATTATACCTTCTGAGTCTTTTTAAAGAAACTTAATAAGCAATGCAGGCGCGGAGGTACACCTCCACCTCTTAGGGCATTTTAATTCATCAGTGTTCTTTCAAATACATTTTTAATGTCTGTCTTCTGTGCAGTGGATTAATGCATTAAATATATGACAAGGTAGACAACGCACTGTACTTTGACACGGATCCAACAATGAACGAATGAATGTTACAAACGATGACTAGGTACATTAGGAAAAAACATTTGCTAACAATATTTGCCTGAATTTGTTAGCTCATTTTGTTTTGGGTGGATCCAAGAGCCGAAACTGGTACATATGCTTCATCTTTTGATAAAGCCTATTAGCAATTTTCAAGATGGCTGCCAAAAATAAAATAAATAAATAAAAATAATAATAATAATAATAATAATTAATATATATATATATATATATATATATATATATATATATATATATATATATATATATATATATATATATATATATATATATATATATTGTTGTTTTATTTCCTAGACGACCCTTTTGAATGATTTTAGTGTGAAATCATGTATGCCCCATCACGTAGAAGTCAAAAACAGCTATAAGCTTTTAAAAAAAATTATTTTAAATCTCAGTTCTTTTGAATTTTTTAAATATTATGTTCATTTCATCACCCCCGTACAAATGCGATGTCACAGTCTTCATTTGCGTGTGTTGCGTGTTGCCTAACAGTGCCTGGTTAAATATACGTCACCTGTATGTAATTGAACTATAAGCAGTGGAACTTTACTCCATTCATGACTAAAACTGATGAACGTTTGTGCCAGCATGATAGAGCTGAACCAGAGGAGTCCATCAAGAGTCACCGAATTTAAATTTGAATGTCTAAACCTAGCTGTATGCATGTTATCAAAAGGATGGCTGTATAGTTCTTTGTCTCTAGACCATCGGAGCGCCATGTAACATTTGTGTCATTATAGTTATTCTGTGTGACTAATTTCACTTACCTATAGTCAAAAGCATTTAAAAGGTTAAGAGTAAAATCTGGTAATTTAATTCTGGAGCTGTTTCATGGAAATAATGACAATATTGGAATTTTTAATGTTGAAAATTCAAGTGGCTAATGGGATTTTTTATTTTTTTAAATTACTGGCTCCAAAACCTCGCAGATTTTGCTCGTATCCACTTATGAAAATTGTTTCAGTTTACTGAAGCCAAATAACAGCAGGAGACCCAAAGAATACAGAAATGTTAGACGTAGTTTTCTAGCTCTTTTGTTTAAAAGAAAGCTCCAGCATCCTGACCCTAATTGTTATTGGCTAACATATTTGGTGAAAAACAAACTCAAAGACTGAACAGTGTCTCCGTGGACCACTCTGATTGTTTGGCTGACAGTGTAGAGGAAAAATGCAGGCTGCTTCGCATTGCCTCTGTCAGCCTTTCAATAGACTGCAGCGATAATGAATCGATGTTCCTGCCACTGAACGCTCATCTTCACCTTTTACAATAACAAATCTCTTCCAAGCCTCTCCAAAAGGAGCACCACGTACTTGGACTATCAACACGAGCACTGCTGACTGATAAATTAACCATTTACTGACACTCTGTAAAATTCAGACACTAACGAATTCACGTCTTCGCCAAAAAGAGACACAGTAACTAGCATGAGACTTGTTAGAGTAGATTCATTATCAAAGAGCAGAGAAATGCTCAGTAAACTGAAATTCCCAAAGGTTTTTCAGCTTCCTTCCTTGAAATGACAACACATTAGCTGTTATTGGATGGTGAAAACACCGACCCATCAGCACCCTCTAATTTCACTGGAAAATCCTCCCCTGCAGGGGTAGCAGTGGTTAAATGGTGTCGATTAAGTAATGGAAGTTGATTGATGCAACATGCACATAATAAGTGGCACCTGCAGGTCAGCTCACACAGCAGGTATGAAACATGACAACATTGCTTTCACTAATCTTTGCTGTAGTGATGGAGCCAGTCCTCTTTGGGTCTTTTGTCAACATGAGACTGGTTAGATAACATTCAGCGAAGCTGCCCCTTACTCTCTGATAACCTAGTGGGTAACCCTTCATGCCATTATCACTGGAAAGCAGGGCTCCATAGCAACGAGTGTAATTTTTCAGTATCACCCCATAAGAAGTGCTTTCAAAGCAGCCCATTCCCGATTCAAGTTGACCAATTCTCCAGATCACAGTTTCTTTTCTCACTACTCATGGCCTGGAGTGTGGAGCCACTGGTAATGCATGAACACACTGCAGACCTAATGACGTGAGAACATCCTGTGGCCACGAAGCCAAAAATCCATTCCCCCTGGGAGCTGACACACTCGCATCAACAGGACTGTGCTGCTGAAGACCCCCGAGGAAGACAGTGCAGCCCTATTTGTTAATTCATTGTAATTCAGCCTGAAGCGCGGCCTTCAGCCTGACAAACAATCCACTCTGTCATGTCCATCTGGCCTCTGTCTTTCTGTGCCATTTGTGAGCCAGTCAGCAGGACCGCAGTTACACCTATTAACAGTATTAGGTGAATTTCAGAGTTGTCACTTTCACCAAAAGACTAAAAACTTGAAAGGCATTTGTTCTTTTGATTAATAAAGAGAAAATTATTGAACCTCCCAAGGACAATGATGGCAAACAGAGTTATCATCCTGCTGGACCCCCTTTTGCCTTCAAAAGGAAAATTGCCTGAAGACCTGAACTCTTTCTTGGCATGCATTTTCAATTTCTCTTTGCTATTCGGGCTGATTGGGACCTGATGAATGTAAAAACAAAGAATTACCTGATTTTTTCTTTTTTTACCTGAGTTGATTTTTTTTTTTTTACCTGAGTTTTGTTTCTGTGAGAAATGAGATCCACAGATGAGGACATTCAATTTAAATTTCGATAGAACAGTGGCAGTATAATGTCCTCGTAAGTGGTTATCAGGCCCTTGTAGAGCAAAATGAAATATCTTGGTTTAGACAACCCAAAATGTGATGTCCACATATGTGGACACCAGGTCCTAGGAGGTTAAATCTTCCTAGCGTAGATTCAACAAGGTGCTGGAAACTCCGAATTCTCAGGGAAGAATTTTGACAAAGTTGCTGCTGATTTTTTGGCTATACGTCAGTGATGTTCTCCTCTTTCACCAAATCCAAAATCCAAAGTGTGCTGTATCATAACACCACCAGATCCACTGATACAAGCTGGGATGGATTGATGCTTTCATGTTGTTTACTCCAAACTCTGACCCTACCATTCAAATGTTGCAGCAACAAGGCAGCATGATCTTCTGCTACTGTAGCCCATCTGCTTCAAGGTCTGACATCTCCGTTTTGGGCCATTCTCTGTAAACCCTAGAGTGTGGGAAGATCAAATCAAATCAAATCACATCAAATCACTTTTATTGTCACATCACATGTGCAGGCACACTGGCACAGCACATGCGAGTGAAATTCTTGTGTGCGAGCCCCACAAGCAACAGAGATGTGCAAACACAACAACACAAACGAGCAAAATACAAGAATGGCCAACCTGAAACTAATAAATATATGTACAATATATAATAGTGTATGCATTTCTGGATGTGTATACTAAATATTTTCCTACGTGTGTGTGTGTGTGTGTGTGTGTGTGTGTATACACATTTTTACAAATTAAATAGTAAAAAAAAAAAAAAAAAAAAAATAATAATAATAATAAAATATATAAAATATACAGAGTTGAATATGTGCAAAACAAGTGGCATTTATATACAGTGTGGAGTGCATAATGTTGAAGTTCCAGTAGTGAAGCTGAGGTGTCTATGACGTGTTCAGCAGTCTGATGGCCTGATGGAAGAAGCTGTCTCTCAGTCTGCTGGTACGGGACCGGATGCTGCAGAACCTCCTTCCTGATGGAAGCAGTCTGAACAGTTTATGGCTGGGGTGACTGGAGTCCTTGATGATCCTCCCCGCTTTCCTCAGGCAGCGCTTCCTGTAGATGTCTTGGAGGGAGGGAAGCTCACCTCCAATTATCCGTTCAGAGCACCGCACTACTCGCTGGAGAGCTTTGCAGTTGTAGGCGGTGCTGTTGCCATACCAGGTGGTGATGCATCCAGTGAGGATGCTCTCAATGGCACAGTGATAGAAGGTCCTGAGGATGCGGGGGCTCATGCCGAATCTTTTCAGTCTCCTGAGAAAGAAGAGGCGCTGCTGCGCCTTCTTCACTGTTTTGTTTGTGTGTACTGACCACGTAAGATCCTCAGCCAGATGTACTCCAAGGAACCGGAAGCTGCTCACTCTCTCCACAGCAGCGCCGTTGATGGTGATGGGGGTGTGTACTTCTCTGCACCTCCGGAAGTCCACTATCAACTCCTTTGTCTTTGCGACGTTGAGGGTGAGATGGTTGTCTTGACACCAGTGGGTCAGATTGAGGAAGATCAGCAATTTCTGATATACTGAGACCCACCCATTCAACACTGACAACCATCCTGTTCAAAGTTATTTAAATCCTCCATGACGATGCTTGGTTTGAACCCCAGCAGGTGCTCTTGACCATGTCTATATGCCTAAGCGCACTGAATTACTGTCATATGACTGGGTGATTAGATATTTGCTCATTACAAGCAGTGGAACAGGTGTACCTAATGAAGAGGTTGCATAACAGCTGTGCTCCGATGTCGGTTGTATTTAAAAGCAAAATTATGGTGCAGAGAAAAAGTTAGAGGAACACTCTTATCTGTCATTGACTGAGTACAGTAATCCAAGAAAGAGCTGTTCGTGCCACAAGAGAGATCTGCTAGCACAGTATTAAGCTCCACATCATTATACCTAATGAAAAAAAGATCCAATTAATATTATATGTGGGTACAGCTGTAGTGGCCATGATTCCAGAGAGATTCTGGCATAGAGAGAGTCACCAAAAATTAAAGTTTGGTCTACTGACTCATTTTTATTAATATTATTTTTTATTTTTTTTAACTGCAGACTCAAATTCATAACTCATTATGTTTTTTACTGGGTCTTACATAAAATTTTAGCCCACGTGTGTTGTAGATGATTTATATTTAAAAATAATCTGAGTCATCCAGAATGATCCACAATCAGAGGCATTCTGGGACGAAAAAGAAAAAAGGAAATACGTACTCAGAGCAGGGTAAAGGCAGTGCCAGTGGTGTTGTCGTTGGTGGCTACAGAGCGGGCTGACTCACTGCTCTTACTCCTACCTACACCTCGAACTGTTTGCATTTTCTCGATCATCATTGAGAGATGAGAAGCTGGCATTCACACTGGCAGGATCGTATGGGGAACTAACGGATACGGTAAAAGCAGCAGGCCTACAGTGAGGGTGACGGAAGAGCTTGAGGGTAAGACGGCAGCAGGCTTCATTGTCCAGTCCACTGTGCAATGACTCTACTCTACAGTGCAGTGAACTTGGACAATCCATTTTAATTTATAATTTGTTTTCACAGACACACGGATATACACAGAAACCTCCACAAACACATACGGCATACGGTATCCCTGCCAGTCTGCGCACATACTACCTTCTTCTTACATATTCTACTATAATTGTTTTTTTCATTTCAGGTTAGTTTTTCAGGTACGCTGAGGTCTGACACAAATTGATGTGGCTTCACTGAGAAAAGTCAGAAAAGAATTCCCATTCTGCTTCACAATGAGTCTTTATTGAACCTTTGTCATATTTTCTTCACTTTAATGTCAGATTGTGACCCAAGAGAAATCCTGTCTGGCTTGTGGCCTTTCTTATTTTTCTGTCCGTCGATTCATAATAGATCACGTTCAGTTTAGCTGCTCTCACATTTGCTGCCTAACTCCCACATTAATGCTACCATTTTGCTATTAACCTCTACCCACTACCTTAACCTCCTAGGACCTGGCATCCGCATATGTGGACATCACATTTTGGGTTATTTAGACAGAAATACTCAATTTTGCTCTACAAAGGCCTGATATCCACTTACGAGGACATTATACTGCTACTGTTCTATCAAAATTTTAAATGAATATCCTCATATGTGGCTCTCATTTTTCTTAAAAACAAAAATAAGGTAAAAAAAAAAAAATCTGGTAATTCTTTGTTTCTACATTCATCAGGCCCCAATATGCCCAAATATCATAGAGAAATTAAAAATGCATGCTGTGGAAGAGTTCGGGTCTTAGAAGGTTAATGGTAACTTAACAGTCAATGTGGGTAACTGCTAATAGTTAAACAGCTGATTTTAACACTTATTAACTATTCAATGCTGTTGAAACAGGAGCTTTACTGACCTCCTGAATTCCTCATAAAGACTTGGACATCAGTCCTTAAGATGCTTCACTCTGCTGAGTTGCTGTTTACATGTTCAGCTACTAGTGAGGGGAGGGGCTGTGTGGCTACCTATCAGCAGCAATGAGGTTGTGTGCCAGCTAGAGGTGAAGGTGAAGACAACACTATTGGTGTCAAACCGCCAAACCTGCAAATATCTAACCTGACAGAAATTTTCAGTATCAAGTAGCATTCTATATAAAAAGCCTGCCAACTCAAATGTGGAGCCACCCGCTGTGGTGACCCACTTTAAACAAAGAAGCCGCCGAAACTAGCTAGCTACTCAGTACATATGGTGCTGTGGTTGTGAAGACCCCCAAAACCAAACAGACACACATGCAAAAAAAGTGCTGTTATGTTTTCAGAATTTTTGTATCGAATGGTGCCATCAAGCATCAAGTGCAGAGCATGCACTTCTACTCAGAAAAGGAAAAATGACCTGTTGGAACAAATTGAATCATTAATGATTATTGCCAGGAGCTGTTGAGAAATGTTCAGTTGATAATGAGAGATGAAAAAGGGAAACGAGAATATGATAATGAGCCAAGCAGGTGTTTACTGTCTGTTTGAAATTATGCAAGTGCAGGAGAAATTTCCCAGTGTTACCCCAAGGCATGTTAAACACTGAATTAATCTCAGTTCAGCTACATTATATCAACACGCCGACCAAATATTGCACTAAGCATGTATGCAGATGGAGGCATACATACTTACCTGTTTGAATTTTGGGCACGGCTGCACTGAGCCTCTCAGTGTATTTGCGTTGTTGGTGTTAAACGAATATGAGTTGCTGTACAGTTCAGACTATCCAGTGACTCAATACTTCAGTTCTGATGCTTGAAAATTGTCCATTTGGCAGATATTAGTGCCAAACCAAGGGTACAACCAAGTTAGCACTCCACCCTCTTGTTACTTCTGCTTTCAGAAAACAAGAAGCTCTAAAGTTGAGACTTCAAAAACCTAAGTCCATAACCAGTTGTTGCTACTGCCATCTTTATACAAAGTCTATATTGTCAGCACATGCCATACACATCTTACCCCGGCCTTTTTCTGTCTTATTACAAAAACAATTGTTTGTTGGTGATTATCTTCTTCTTATTCTCTTGGTGCACTACCAGGGGACAAAAACAAAGCACTTCAGTGTAGTGTGAGAAAGCTCTGAGGCGAGACGAGCTGCCGCATTGCTTGTTGACAGCGTCTGGGGAACGGAGCTGAACTGACAGTGGTTTTCATGCCTGTTCAGCTCTGCTGCATCCAATCACCAAAATATTTTATCAACTCTATAATTCAGCTTTTTCTTTCCTATAGGAAACACCGAAAACCGAGGGTCAGCGCGTGTTACATAAACACGCCAATGTTTCCCTACAGTCTTATTAGCAATGGAAAGACACTGAGCCGGGGTCTAAACTATCGTGGCACTAAATCTCAACAGAGAAAATGAAATAGTAATGAACAAAAAACGAGTTTTGCAAAACTCGTTTAAAATAAAATGCAATTTACAAGGCTCTTAAGTTTAGTCCTTTTTCATTTCTTCTCCTTGAGTTAAAAGCACATCCTTGAGGCTCTTTTCAAACTCAGTACAGTAAAATCACACAAATATGGGTGAGGCACAAACACCAGCCATCAATCTCTCGCCTGGCAATCTCTGGGTGCAAAAGTAGGGAGAGGAAGTCAGAACCTTTTCCCAGCCTGGCTGAGCAGGTTTACATAGTGCACCGTTAACTACATCCTCCCTCCTCCATCATTCCTAAAAAGTGAAAGGTGCAGAACACAAAGTCAAGCTCGAAGAACAGGTAGGCAGCCTGTGCAGGAGACACCCACGCAGTCACAGGGGATTATTTCGTGGGCTGAATAATCCAAAACGCCTCTCATGGCATGATCAAAAGGCTTTATGTTTGAGTTTCTTATATGTTAAGAATCAGATTAAGATGAGCAATCAAGGGAGAAGATTATTCAAAAATTGTATGTTACATATTTTTATGAACTTGTAATAAAGAGCAGAATTTTAAGTTTTCTGAGGATACAGCATCAAAGACCCCAGCAATCACCTCTGAAACCCTCCTACATACAAGGAAATGCGTAACAGGTCAGAAACAGCCTGGAACTAAAAAGTCATATGAGCCTTATCTCTGAAATGTTTGCAAGGATACAATTTATGCAGGTTTTTAACAAGTCACTATAGAAAAAAGAAAAAGCTCTTCAACAACACAGACACTGTTGCAGGTCCATTACTGATTCACAGCTCTTATATTTTCTGAAACATTATCTATAATGACATTACAGGGATGATCAAGGAACTGACCTCTCAGCCCATTGTTCATTCAGTGGGCTAGGTTCAGTTATTGTGCAAATGTACTGTCTATAAGTTTGGGGAAACCTGCAGAAGTCACCTGGATGAAACGTATCTCCCACTGAAAACATCCAAATGAACTGAATCAACCTTTTCGGATGTTAAATGGAGTTTTTAGGGCATAGAATCTAAAACCCATTTAATATGTTTGCACTGTGTGCTTCAGGGTCTGACAGTCATCACCCGCTCGTGTCAGCAGCATTAAAGGTTTTGGTGGGAAACAACACTGGGGGGGAGCCTCCCCCTAACCCCCAGCCCCACCACCCATGACTGCAACAGGCAGCAAAGACTAATGGCCTAACATCATCTCTCAGACAATAACATCTAGCCATCACCGCTCCACTCTGCTCAGCTACATAAACAGGCAGCTGTCAAACTGAGCACTGTTAAGTGTAAAGATTATGACAAGTTACACAGTTTCACTTTAGCTCGTCGAGCTTAATCGACTTTCAGAGAGCTTTGGTTTGCGGGTTCTTCTGAACCTTGACAATTAAAACTATCGTCACGCCATTATTTCATCGTGTAATTAGTCAAAGCAACGCTCCAGTGGGTGTTCTGAACTTTTAGGCTTTTCAAATTGACTCTCATCCCCGAAGCGGTGGAAAACAATTCACTTGCTTTTACTTTAGTGACTCGGGAGATTAAAGAAGGTTACCGTTTCAGCGAGGAGGGCCAGGACATTCGGGGTTGCCTCAGTCCGGGACGGAGCTTCTCCAGGGTCCGGTTGCGGCACAGGTAGCGCTCGGTGTCCGAGTTGAAGCGCTGCTTGATGCGTATGTGAGTTCTGGGCTGCCGCCACAGGTGTTTGGGCGGCTTGGCGAGCCCCGCTCCCTCTCTGCTCAGTGTGGTGCACTCCATTTTTTACTTTTACGTGCTCGCTGGATTTTATTTTATTTTTTGTTTTTTTGTCTGTTTTTGTAAAAAAAAGCGACTTCTAAGCTACAAACAGTCTCGGAGAACAGCGTAGAGCTCGTCTGCAGGGATTGTGAGGAGGAAGGCACGCGCTTCAGAGAGGCGCGCGCGACGTCATGGTGCGCTGCTGTCCACGAGGCGGAGTGCTGAAACGACTGTGAGCCTCTCAGTCAGTACCAGCTCCCCCCGTCTCTCTCTCTCCATCTCTCTGCTTCCTCCTGCTTCCTCCCCCTCCCTCTCGCCCTCTCAGTTTCTCCCTTCTTTTATCTCTCTCTCTCTCTCTCTCTCTCTCTCTCTCTCTCTCTCTCTCGCCATCCTCACCTCTTACTGTGCCTCTCTCGACCAGCTTCCTCCTGCCATCTCCATCTGTTTCCCTGTCTGTCGCTGTCTTGTTTGTCAAACCGCCAATCATCAGCATTACACAACATTGCTTTATCTTTATTGTATTTGCTCTGGTAGAGCAAAACTGCCTGTTCATTATTTGTAATTGATTTTTGGAAAAATCCATCTTTTATCTTTTGTGTCATATACCGGTAAGAGATATTGAGCAGTCAGACAGACTTTTGACATAATGAAGGTAGAGATATGTTTACTGGTCAGAGCAGCACTGATTTAACATATTTCATTAACCCTGTCTCAGGAAATCACAGTGTACAAGCCCTCAAACTAACAAATAAAGGCAAACCAGTGTGTAACTGAAGATAGGAGTGGTTGCATGTTGGTATATAGCCATCATAAGGCCTATAGTTTAATGTGCAGTGCAGCTTCCTATAAGGTTGCAGTGAATTTTATATGTCAGACTTTGTACCCTATCTCATTACCAGCTGGAAGATTGGGTTGCGTTTTATAAATTCGAATAAATTCAGGTTTATAGGTACAACAGGAAAACAACACGGGGCTGGTTCAAATTACTGATGTCACCAAACCCACTTATTTTTATTATGTAGGAAAAATAGGGGCTGTATCATTAGCTAACGAGCTGTTTATCCAAAAAGGATTTTCAGTCTGAAAAAAGCACGATTACGTTACAAAGATCAGCCGTTTTATTTATTTATTTTTTGGTAATTAATGCCTGGACAGCACACACATGTTTGTAGATGTTCAAACATGAAAATGGTCAGCCTTTATGTCTAAAAGGGAGTCAGGGGAGATACAAGTGCACACCCACACCCACATGCATGACCTTTCAGTGGGAGGTTTCTAACTGTTGTTCCAATTACTAGGCTTCTTTTTTTTTAAACACAGGAGATGCCTTTCATTATCACCAGAAACCACAAAACAACAGTCCACATTTCTATTTTTGTCTCAGTGTCACATAGACAGCCTCTGTCTGCTGCTTACGAGCACTGACCTACCAAGACAATCACCAAAACATGACCATGTGACAGGAAAGTGGTACAGACGAACGAGGCAAATGTCTATTTGCTGAGATTGACTTACATAATTTGTGTTAAGCAGTAACAACAGCTGCTCCAAACCAACAAACAAGACTTCATTTCGTGAACAAGAAAAACATGATTCCTAAAACTTTTAATTAGAATGAAAAAACGTAACTAAAGTACTATGCAAAAGTCTGGAGTCACTCCTCATTTCTTTATATTTTGCTGGGAAAGTTATGGTGATTTGCTGAAACGTGCAAAGAGAGACATACCGAGTTTATGCAATTCTAATGAACGCGAAATTCAGTATTCAGTATGTCTGAACTCTCTTTGGCAGCTTTCTTGTCATTTCTTTAAGAAGTCCTCAGGAATAGTTCTCCATGCTGAAGGACATCTTTGAATGTTCACTTCCTTTTGTTTCATTCTCTGTCAACATGATCCCACACTGCTTCAATAATGTTGAGGTCCGAGGTCTGGGCCAGTCCATGACTGTGTGTGTTTTTCTATCCAGGTATGCTTTTACTGCATACACTGGCAGTGTTTTTGGGATCTTTGCCATGCTGAAAAATGACCCGCTGCCAATGACTTGCTTTCCAGATGGTATTGGATGGTGGATCAAAATCTCGCTGTATTTTTCTGTCCTTTAAGATCCCCATCACCACTGACTAAATGCAACACAGACCATGACAGCCTTTCTCTTTGTTTCCCTTCCTTAAAATTGGCCTTTTTTAACTTGTTGGTGCAAAAATGTTATGCCATGCCTGTCGATGTGTTTTCTGTTACCGGCTGGTTGTAACAAGTTCCTAAAGATATAATTTACAGTTTTTCCCAATTTGTCTTTTATGCTTAGACACCAAACATGTTCTTTCCTTGAGTCAGTGTTAAGTGGCTTAACCAGGAAAAAAGCAACTAAACAGGAAAGGACTTAAAATGAATGAAAAAGACCTTCAGAAAGCCTTGAGAGCTGTTGCCCAAGTGCACTTAAAAATGTAAGAAAGTCAGGCTGCTTGGAAGCAAAATAAAATGAAATTATGGGTGTGTTAAAACTTTTGCAGAACAGAGAAAGAAGTTGTCTCAAAATTACTAATCTTATTCTCCATTTCACACAGAGTTCATCATCTGTGTGAATCATCTGTGCATTAAGCTTCATCTGATGAAGCTTAACAGATAAACAAAGCCCCACAGAAAAAGGAAGATCAGCAATTTCCCCTGTTTAACCACATCCACAGTTCACTGAAGGAATTCCTCAGAGGCAAAACAAACAAACATACAAACAAACAGTGTGTGTCACTGACCGGTGCTCATCATGGGTGGCCAGTGCTAGACTGTACAGCTCTTCTAGCCGGGCTAGCGGTAGCATGTGTCCTTGAGATGTTCGCCGGGTATCGAATGAGTGGTCCTGATGGGAGTGTCTCCTCCACAGCGGAGGCAGCAGCAGTGGGCCTGAGAAACGCCGCCGCACCACATGGTTGCCCACTGGTATAGAATCCCGAAAATGCTGCATCCCAAAGGAAAAAGCAAAAACATATTTTTAATGTAATATTATTCTCCAGTCAAGGTGACGTGTGTGGAAACAAGCAGAATACGCACTCATCTGAAAGTTTAATCACTCACAGCCAGTAAAACTAATGCAGCACAACACAAGAGTCCAGAACGCCTCTTTAAAGGATTAAACCATTTTACTTAAGCCATTTGAAAGCTGCTCATAAATCAGTCACAACATTACGGTGTACTGTGCTGCCAAAACATGGACTGCGTGGCCCTTTGAAAGTGTGCAGAAGATGTTAGCAGCAGATACCTTAAGTTCTATCAGCTGAAAGGTAAAGACTGGATAGAGCTGAGCTGCTTTTCCAGATCATCTAAAGCTCAAGAGAATTTGGTGACTAAGTTGAGACTTTTAACTCTTTGTCACGCTCCTCAATCCATTCCTGACCAAAGTGTCAGAGGGTGCATGCTAAAAAGTGTATCAACAGTTCACTGGAAGCCTATGCAGAGGCTACCAAAAATGGTCAAGGATGGGCTTCCAGTGAACTGTTGATGGATGCCTGAGGCGCAGTGATTCACCACTCAGATCTATGCGTTTCTCAAAGATTAACTACAAGAACTGACTGTGCACTTGGTGGATAACAACTCTGAGACCTTAAAAAGTGTCATCATAATCATTTTACTCACTTTTTATATTGTTTTTAATGCTGTAGCTAACTGGAGCACAGCCACCGGAGGCTGCAGTTGTGATTCTGAGTGAAACCACCGAGAGGACTGGCAAGAAATTGGCCCTGCCTAGAAATACTTTGTAACAAGCTGTAAATAGGCCAAAACCAAAAAGTAGCCTTTCCAAACTCTCATCAGACTTTGCTGTATTTTGTGTTTCATGATGATTTGCAAAGATAAAATCAGCATCCTGGGCTTCAGCTGAAAGCATTCACAGAGCTACTTGCAAGTCTACATTTTCCTGGTGATGCTTGCTCTTGCTCATGATAAACCTCCCATAGTGCGTTTGAAATGTACATTTTAAAGCCTTCTGTATACCGCTTTCAATTTGCTTCACAAATGGCCACACAGGGTTCCCGCTGAGTAGCCCCACAGTGAACTCTATGAAATTAGGCAAACAAATCACTCAAAGATTCGTTAATAAAAGGACAGAGACGACACTTTAATAGCCTAAATGTTCTGAAGTATCACCTCATCAGTTACAATTACCATATATTTGCAATACATCACAGTTGATGCATGGACATGTACACAGTTTAGGATGGAAAATAGGATTCATAAGCGTGTACCCGTGACAGACTGAAAGCTGAAATTATTTCACTGTCGCAATTAGAAATAGTTCAATAAATAACTAAAATAAATGTATGTGTATTTTTCCAGGGACACGTGGCATCTGCCCAATCTGCCCCGAGGGTACTGCAGGCACAGCACGAACTCTTTCCAGGTTTCAGACCGAGCATTAATTTGACTTTTTTTCACCATTTAATATCCAATGAGTGGAAAGTGATTAGTCAACAGGCGAGTGGGCAGACAGCAGCTTACTCTGCCTGACAAACAACTACATATGATTGTGAGTCTTCTTTAAACAGTACATAACCAAGTCTCCCCATTAAAAGGTCAAATGAGAATGAGGCACCCTGGGAAATATACATTCTCCAAAAATCCATGTCCATTTCGGTCGCTCTGAGCCTCTGCTGCTGTAATTTGGGCTTCGACTGAGTTCACGAGTGGAGTTCGGTGGGAGCTGATGGATATTGATCTGCCATCCAGCAAGTCTCCTTTCCCTGATCGGTGCTGTCAAGCATCAAACATGACATGACTGTCAGGCCTGCTGCCCACCTTGGGCTACAGCATGCACCTATCGTCGCAGACTGCTTCGCAATACAAACAAATAGCTTCAACCTTTGTATCAGACTGATATGAAACCGATGCATCTCGTACTCAAAATGTACCCCGCATGGCATTAGCTGACCCTGTTGGAAATGTCATTTACCAGGAGTTCAAATCCATGGCTCCTTTTTCACCTGCACACATTTATGAGATTGCAATAGACAGCGGGCGTGAATGTTAAACAGCTGATTTTGGCAGAATACAGAGATTGTAAAGATGTGGGGGATTCTGAAGCTGCCCAACCATCTGACATGTTGTTCAGATCTTGGCAGCTTAAATGTTCCTGACTGTGGACCTGGTGCTGCATCTAAAGTCTGGTTTGTCTCTTTGTGCCTGCTGGCCTGGCGAGTGCAGACCTGGAATTAAAATCAGTTTGTCATTTGCTGTTTAAAAGAGCTGCTGGCTCTTTTAAAACCACAGTTCAGTGGTCAAAAAGGCAAACTTCAAGAACTGCCTCCCTTCCTCTACTGACGCGGGATGTGTGGTAGCGGGCGGACGATTGGATTGGGTACCAAAGAAATACCTCCATGTCAGTTACTCTGTTGTTTCCTAACTTTCTTCGAGCAGCTATAGGAAATCTGTTTCGCACAGGCATCAGAAACAAGTCCCACATTTCTGATAGCATTCGCACACTCAGTGTTGTTCAGACTGTGCCCAGCTGTGTAATATAAAGTCTACTGTGGTTTCGTGTTGACATGTTCAAAAAAGGTGGACTGTAACACGGTTATCTAAGGGCCTCTGAGCACACCACAGATATTTGGAACATCTACACCTGTATGCAATACTTATTTAACTGCTCGTATTAACCTGGTTGACTAAATGGAGACTTTTGATCAACAAAAACAAAATTTCTCTCTGGTCCCTGCACACAACCATTTGCCAGTTTTACACAAATCTAATATTTTTCTTCTAAAGATGAAATTTTCCCTGACAGCAGTTCTTTTCTGATTTTCCTAAACACATTTTTTGACATGACACACATGTCCCGCAGCCAATCGGAACCGGGGAGGAAGCATCTGGCTCTGTTATCACCTGGCCGATCTCCTGCCACACCACACACAGGAAGTGAAAATGAGTTGGTGGCGGTAGGCCTCGTGCATGATAAGATGGGATGGTGGGTTCTCAGCAGGCCTCTGCTGCTAAAGAACCAATGAGCTGATTCCCAATGGCGGCACGCTTTCCCTTTAATCAAGGGTACGAATGAACACTTATGACTCACCCGTTCTCTGGAAGTGCTTGTCTGTTCTCGGGAGGACACAGCGAGAATCAAAACCCAAAGCACAACTGCATCTGTGCTCAAGTAGGGCTTTAACACAGCTCAGTGTTAAGTACAGATGGATTTGTAGTGAACAGTAGAACTGATAAATCAACAGTCGTGCATTAAAGCTTCCAGTGTAGAAAAAATTATTGGGCCTAAAACTGCAGTTTGAGTTACATACAGATTTGTTTGTAGCTCAAGCTTATTCATCTTTCAGGGAGATCAGCTAGTTCATATAGTAGTATTCGTTTACTGGTTTAATAGTTTATGATTTACAAATCTGTGATTGATCAATACCAAGCCTGCCACAATGCAAAACTCCCAATATGAATCTGAAACCAGCCTTCCCTCCACTAATCCACACTGAAATATCTTTTTAACTTTTCAATTAGTTGAAATTTTACAGATATTCAAGGTGCTAAGAGGTTAAATCACCTAACCTTTTACTTGTCTACACTTCAATTTATGACTAAACGCTTGGAAAATAATAATATTAGGCATCATATAAAATACAACAATATTATATATCTGTGTGTTTGCACCTTTGTCCATGAAGTCCTCCAAGCCCTTCAGGAACTCAGCAACCAAACTTGGCACACAGGTATATATTAGGACCCTGAAGGTTCTCATCTATATCAGATATTATCATGTCATCACGTTGCTTGGCAACCGCCTAGCAACAGGCAAAAATTACGTTTCATTTAGCCTTAATACACCTACAACGGCATCCTATAACATCTTATCCATAAAAAAATTTATGATTCATGCCTAGCAACCGCCTAGCAACAGGCTAAAATAACCTCCTTTTTAGCATATAAACGGTATATGAATATTTTTACCTGCAAAAATTGCATTGCTTTTCTCAGTTTAACTGAATCCAACAGTGGTCAAACAATACTCTACTATTACTATAATACAGTATGTACTAGAATAAGTTTGGTCACTGTGGGCTGTTATAGAAAACTCAAGATTTTCCACTTCTTCTTCACAATAATTGCCTTCAAAGAGCCACTGAAGACTTCCACTGTACAGTAAGGCCAAGAAGGGAAATGACTCATGTTACGAGTTCAAAATTGGGGATGGAAACAAGAGAAAAAACCACAATAATAATAGCCTCTAATCTCAAAATGGTGGAGCATTGCTCAAACTTTTATAGCGTCTGGTGCCTCCACCTTATCATAAAAAGCCTAAACATTCGCATGCTTTCTCTCACACGGCGTCTAAGCTACGACCTTGGCTCCCTGTTTATCTGCTCCTGCTGAGATGGGGCAGAAAACTCCAGCATATTCTGTTCTCTTCTAATCAGACAAATAAGACAATAACTCTCTGGGAACAGTATTTCTTATAACTCAGCAGTATAATGCATCATAAAACAATGTCATTCATTCACAACAAGTCAGCAGTTTAATGTAATGCAAATCAGTTTAGCTAATGCAATAGTTATCAGCTTCTTCTAATTCAGGAGGAAAATGCAAACTAAACTACATAATAATTCACAATCTTTAATTCGGGGTATAACATGGCATAAAATAACACTACAATCCAACACTCACCACCAGCTAATTTCTTTTTGAAATGGGGATTTTTTTTTTTTAGCGCTTTAAGATAATTTGTCTCCCTGCCAATAACAATGATGAAAATTGATAGCTAAAACCAGACTGGTTATACAAACAGCTGCAGGTGATGAGTTGAAATCTGTGAACCTCAATGTGACCCACATAGTGCTGGTTGGAGTAACAAGTGTGCTTTAATGCAACTACCACCCAGCTGCAGTCATGGTAAGCTGACACACTGAGAGGCAGACTTCTAGATCAATGCAGCAAAGATTAAAAAAAAAGAGTTTTCTGGTCATTTGCACTTCAAAAAAAAGAGGAACCACTGCATCAGCAAGCATACTGCTAGATTGACATCATCTCACGCATATGGTTGCTCATGAAGTGGTGTTTCACACATATCACAACACGTTATAAATTTGAATCTACCCAGAACATCGAAGTAACATTTTCAGTCTGAGCTGGGACAGCTTGAATTTCTCAGTATTACACTCTGTGCTGTTGTTAAAATGATCCAAGTGGAAAGATCCAAAGAAAGACTGTCTGCAATCTGCTGTGGCTTTTCGAGCAAGTCTTGCTAATAAATTTATTTCCATTGTGATAGTTTTATTTTATTCTGGGTTTATGCTCTTATAATTTGTTTTATAAACTGAAACTACATCTAGGCCCTTCTGTTTCTCTCTGCCTGTCTAGCTTTTGATTAGGCAAATGACTTGATTAGCCTGTTGCGTAAATGAGGCAATCAGCATCAACCACAGTCAATCAAAAGCGTGCGTGTCACATGACAGCTCCTTGTAATTTGGCTCTGGACCCCTTCCACCAATCACTTTCCCCCAGATAAACACTGGAATGCTGTTCATAATCCATCTCCTGGTGTTCATAACAAACAAGGGTGTCATTCTTCATCAGGAGGACGCTGTGCATTATTTAGGATCTGGCAGGCTTTGTTTATGGCTTACTGAAGGATGTATATTTGCCACAGTATTTGAACAAATTTAGATGCCCAGGTCAAATAAAGTAAAAAAAAGGTTGTGAAGTGTCAGATAATCTCACATTGGGGGGTTTCATACAGCGAGGCAGGACCTGATATTCAGAATGTGTATTAGCATGTGTTAAGAGTGCTAATTGTATCAGGCCAGACACCTTGCTGCTCTGACCACAGACTAACAAGCATCCGATGCTTAACACCACAGGTATCCCACGATTCACTGGGCTCCCATCTGCTCTACACAGCAAAGCATCTATGCACTGTGCTCTCACATGTGAAACACAGGTACATAAAGAAACACAGCACATGCACATCACATCCTGTTAATAGCACAATGATGTAATCAGAGATAACAAGACACACTGATCCTTCTTGAACTTATGAAAGCAATCACAGCCAATGCTGTTTCTCAAAATGGGAAAATGAATACTGAATCCAACCATCATAACGGTGAGGGGAGGGGAGCTCAGCAAACCTGTGTGATCTGTGCATCATTGCACTGGCAATGTTCACCTGTACGCTTAATGCCACCTGGAGGTGCAAAGAGCGCGATTAGCATCGCTCCAGAAATAGAGCCAATCAGATATCTCCCCCTCAGACCCCTCTTTGCCTCTGGAGGTGCGTGTATGTCATGATTAACTCTGCAGGCAGATAGAAAAACAGCATGTTTTCATGAAAGCTGAAATTTTCCAGACGTCACTTCAAAAGTTAACTTACATGAAAGCCAGCGGCTACAGCCAGAGGCTGTAAGGTGGTTACATTTCTGAGATTAGTGTTTTGTAGCTTGTTCGTCTGTAATTCAGTCAACTGTAAACAGGATTCAAACATAGAGCAATTTTACTTTTCTAAGCTTAGTGTTAGAAATATTACAGCAAGCTGCACGCAGGGTTAAATAACACTTACACAGGGAGATGCTGCAGTTTGTTTTACAGTAAGATACCATCTGTTAGCTGAAAGCTCTTTGCATAATGAGGTCAAAATCTTACAATTTTACTCTTTACTCTTTCGTAAGGATTTAGTGATAGTTGGGAGGAAAAAGGAGGCCAGTAACAGATGTCCACCTCTACCTGTTGGAAAAAGACTTGTTGTTTTTGTTGCTGAGAGTAGTTTTATTCCATGTGCAGCTCTGCAACAACCTGCAGTGCTTTCCGTAACAGATCACAACTAAGCTCTGATTTTGGTGTCTAAGTGTACCTGTGTGCAGTCCAGGACAGAGCACAGGAGTCTGTGCTCAGTTGCTTAATTGAAGGGGTGTTGGTTCAATTCCAAGTTCAAAGTGTACCAAAGTATTCTTGGACAGGATACTGATACTGATGGCAGGAAAGCACAGGGCATAGTGCTGCCCTGCTGGGTGTGTGTGTGTGTATACATGAACACATAGCAAACACCTTAACACTGCTTGTAAAGCTTCAAGTAAAAGGTGCTGTGGCTTTCCTGCGAGCCTGCAGAGGACAACTGCAGAAAGCACATGGTGCATACTGCTGGGATGACCTGAAGTCAACTTTACCTGTCTGAGCCGACACGTTAAGTGTTCTGTTCATTTGAAAGCGTCCAACTTTACCAAAACCCCCTAAAAACAAAAAAACAAACATTTTCTAACCTCAGGTCTGAGTTACTAAGTAAACTTCATTGTCAGACAGTGAGCACGAGGGTCCGTGCAGGCATCTCTGTGCCTGTTTTTGTGGACACGTGGACACGTCCTTGGACAAATTACATTACAATACACTGACTGCAACAGGATTTACTGCTTAGCTGTCATGTTTCCAGCTTTGTGAACTAGCTTCTATTGCTGCAGGTGTCATTTAGACAAAGGTGCAACTAAAGCTTCAAAAAACATACAAAATACCAGTTTTCAACCTTTTTACTCATGTTCTTATTCTTGAGGTGTAAAATTGCTGTGCAATAAAATCCAAACCCAACAGATCATCCGGATGTTAGGTAGATGAGTAGGTGGAAATATGAAATGTTTCAGTTTCAACTGCTGTGAAGATTTAGTGAGTGTGAAAGTCGGCTTTCAATAATCTCACAGTATTAACGCAACCTCTCTGTGGAGTTTAATTTTCACTGGTGTAACTTTTAAACCTTCCTGTGTGGCTTCAATCCAGTTTAAGAGCTTTTGAAGCAAGCTCACACTTTTTACATTAAGATGTTATCAAAAGCCTTTTTGAAGTGTTTCTCTCTACGCTCAAGAGATTTTAAATGTGCATGCGTTTGTTAGTAGCCCCCCTCTTCAGTGTCTTTATTAACTAACTGTGAACAAAGCCCTGAAGCACAGATAAACCTTTTTACGTCTGCAGGGCAGTCCAAACCAGTCATCATCTGACAGGAAGGTGATGTGTCACACATGCAGCACAGTCACAATGAGGTTTGGATATTATACACTTATCGCTAAAGTCAACAAACTTGATAAGGTAAGTAGAAAGGGTGTGTTTGCATTTGTGTGTGTGCACAAAGAAAACGGCCAAATTATTTACCTCAAGCCGAGACATTGATGCTGGTTAAACGTTGCAACAGCCAAACAGTAGCTGGAAGGAAGAAAGAAACAATAGAGAAGAGGTGTTAAAGTGACACTCATCAAACTTGTTATTACATTCAACATAAATCCAAGTTGATCATTAAACTAACTAGTAGCACATTAATAAAAAAAGAGATTTAAAGTATAAAAGCATAAAAAAAGTATTATTGAACTTCACACGACTCATTAAGACCACCTGGCATTACCACATACTGATGATCGGTGAGCATGCCAGAGGCATCAAAAGGCCTAATGAGCCTTTCTATCGAGCCAGAAAAGAGCATGATAAAGCACTTTTATTACTTTGATGTGCTGTTTTTTTGTATTATTATTCTTGACTCTCTCTCTCGCAGAGTGTTCAGCCCATGTGGGTTCCAAGGATGCTGCGAGAATAATAAAACCTAGCACAATAAACAGAAAATATTGCACAAACAACAGCAGGGACAAAATGTGCCGTCTCCCCTTCAAAGGCAAATCAAATTAGCAGATGTGGACATTCCTCAGCGCCTCATATAAACTATGATAAATCAAAAAATTGGCAATGGGCTGGGGTGAAGTTTCTAACTGACTCAAAGTGCTTCTCAATATCTCATATTCAGGAATAAATGTTTAGACTCAACACATAAACTTATGGGTGGAATTCAGGCCGACAAATGTTATTTTATTACTGCCAGTTACGCAGTTAAGAGAACGCACTGTGTATTTACAGATGTTTTTCAATTAAATGACTCTCCTGTACTTTTTAAGCCACTGATTCTTTTCCTTTTTTCATGCACTGTGCAGGAGACGACAAAGAGCTTATGTGTTTTTTTACCTGTAAGATTAAATAGTACATCTAGCAAGTGACATGGGCCTAATCAGCTTTGAAACCACATAAACAGACACCATTGCCCTACTCTTGTGTTTTATTGTTGATGTTGAGATAGGGACAGGAGGAAACAGTGCTGCAATCACGTCAGATGGCATATCAGGCAGATGAGCACTTTAAACTTCGCTTAAAACTTGTAATGATCCAAAACTGCTGCTGAATTTACTTTGTGAAAACACCTCCAGCCATGCGCTTTAATTTTCTGAGGACATACACAACCAGCTACATTAACTCAGGCGGCCTTAAAGTAAAGAGGTAATAGAAAATAAATACATGATTTAAAAAAAAGCTAACATTAATTTGGTGTTGGGATTCAGTGTTTTTTTTTGTGTGTGTGTGACTCCCAGCACCTCAAACTGAACTAAACTCTAGTTAATGGCTAAAGTTAAGATACTTTGGCTTTTACTTTTCTACTGTGGTACACACTCACCAGTCACTTTATTAGGTACACTGGCTCATCTGCTTGTTCATGCAAACACCCAATCAACCAATCACAGGCTAAGAACTCAGAAGTTTGAACCAAGCATCAGACTGCTTTGAGCTAATAGGAAGGCAACAGGAACTTAAATAATCACTTGTTGCAACCGAGGCATGGAAACGAGCATCTCTGAATGCTAAAGCAGCAGAAGACCACACCAGCTGACTGAAGGTTGGGAAATGTTGTCTCCTCTGATTAGTCTCGATTTCTGGTGTGATGTACAGATTGCAGGATCGACATTTGGCGTAAACAAAATATAAGCATGGATCCATCCTCCTTGTGTCAAATGTTCAGGTTGATAGGGATCTGTAAAGAGGGAAAGTTTTTGGTACACTTTGGACTTCTTGAGCACTGTTTAAACTTGGCAGCCTACATGGGTATTGTTGCTGTCCATCTCTTTATGACAGTGTAACCATCGTCTAATAGCTGCTTTCAGCTGGATAACACACCGTGTCACAAAGCTCAGACTATCTGAAACTGGTTTATTGAACGTGATGATAAGTTCACTGTACTGAAATGGCCTCCACAGTCACAAGAACTCATTCCAACAGAGCACCTTTGGGATGCGGTGGAACAGGAGATTCACATCATGGATTTGCAGCTGGCAAATCAGCAGCACAACTCCCTGAAGAACGTATTTGGCACCTTGATGAATCTATGCAGGGGGTCTGTTTTTGACTACTAAGAAGGTTGTGGTCAGTATTGGCCCAGTATAGTGGCTAGTGAGTGTAGGTCAAGTTTCCGAAGCCCCGAGTCTTTACACTCCCCATAACTTAGCACCGCATAAATGGCATTCACTCTCTGGAGCCTCTTTCAAACCTCCAGTTTGTAGTGCAGTCTGGGCGTTAAAGATGAAATCAGAAATCTCCTGATTAAACTCTGCTCCTCCATCACTGTAAAATTATCTCTTCCTGAGCCCATAAGACGGATAAGTGTTCCTCGTAATGTGTAAAATTGGTAAAATCATCACCTCAGCAGAGGATCCTGCTGCCTTTTCAAAGTCGCACGCTGCACAAGCCATCTCGTCCTCGAGCAGCATTTGACTGGATTAGACTTCATCGGATTATTACTCTTTGCCGCTCGGCTTTGCCATTACGCCTGTCAGTTACAAGCTGCAGTAGCTCAGGGGGACAAGATGTAGAGAGCTGGACAGGAAAACTGTGCTTCAAGCATCAGTTTGAGTTGTTGTAATTCCTGCTGTTAGTCGGTTTGAGAGAAAGAATATCATGGATTATTAAACTTCCCTCCGGGCCATAATAGAAAATTCAATCTACCGCTCGGCTTCATGTTTGTCCAGACAATATGTGTAGAAACTGTCAGTACCAATGTTTAGTAGCACCTAGCTTCCTAAAAAGTGGGGCTGGCACACGCGGACACCCAGGATCTAATAACAACACTTTTTCCCCCTGATGTCAGAACCAATCAATACCAAAGATTTTGAATATTTCCTTCCTCTGTGTTGCTAACTCTGCCCATCAGTCTAACTTTTGTCCTATTTTCTGCTGACTGTAAGATCCAGAAAGTGCAGGTCTACATATAATTTAAACACTGTGTTTCACGAACATGGACTGGCTTTCATCAAAGAGCTTCACATGTTTATCTATATATTGTAGTATTGCACCACACACACACACACACACACACACACACACACACACACACACACACACACACACACACACACACACACACACACACACACACACACACACACACACACACATATATATATTACTCTTTTGAGTTGAACTAAGTAAATGTGTGTTGCTACCCTATTTGCCCTGAACATTGTCATTTTTTATTTTAAGTGTTATAAAGTAAAAATTGACTCATTGCCTTTGCTGAGTATGACAGTAAATTCTGGTTTATCTCTGCAGGTAAATGTGACTAATTTATGATTAAACTGGAGCCACAACTATTGTTTCTTCTGTGCTCTTTGTTTCACTGACACCAGAGTTTTCTCTGTTTCAAGTTTGTACATTTCCGTTTCAGTTTGCCACATAACTGAAAACCTTCCTGTGCTGATTTCATAGAATTATAAAACTGATCAGTGCACATGTGCACTACAATTCTGGCTTAAAGACTATGTATTTGCAAATTTTAGCCTTGCCAAACTTTAAGCATGCATTGCAATTTTTGTTTTCTTGTACTTTTCCAGCCTCTTGCATGCCCACATTTGGGAAGTCAGTCTGAGCTGCTTTTCAGATTGTTTCAGATTATTTCTATGATTTTCCCCCAAACTGACAATCTAACATTGGTACTCACTTCACACTGTAACTGGCCAGGTGTGTGTAGGTGAGAGGCGACTGAGATTGAGCTCAATCTTCTTGCGGCTCATTTTAGGTGACTATTCCTGCAGCATTTCAGATGAACACAGTGCAACATTTTCTTAACAGCGTGTTTAACTGGGGTCACAGTGGGAATAGAGCTTACACTGGCTGATAGGAACACTGGGGCTGATTCACACCCACATACTCACATCACAAGGGAACCTAGCATGCACGTCATTGGACTGCTACAGGTTGCTGGAGAAAGCTCACATGAACAAAGGGAGACTGTGAAGACACTATGGCTCAAACCCAGAACCCAACAACTGCTCCGTTAAGCAACACACTTACTTCACACATTTACTAAACTTCAGTACGAGCTCTTTGCACCTTAGAGTCTTGTCACATTTTGCACCCCACCCAACAATTTCTTTTGCATTCTAATATCTGAAGTAGTTAGTACATACTCCTATTGTGTGCATTTATATTAATATTTACATAGAGATGTATAGATTACATATGCACTGAAAATTTAGTATATTCTATATTCTATTTCTGTACCACAGAAATTCCTGATTTGTGTACAAACTTGCCAATAAAAATGATTCTGATTATTTTTATGTTACTTTTAGATTTCTATATCCAAGATGGTCTACTTTTACCAGGGGTGGAGGAAAAAAAAGTCGAGACAACATACTTTTCAAATATTGTGTGTGGTGAGCCTGGTTCTGCTGGAAGTTTCTTCCCATTAAAGGGAGTTTTTTCTCCCCACTGTCGCCAAAGTGCTTGCTCATAGGGGGTCATATGATTGTTGGGTTTTTCACTCTATGTATTATTGTAGGGTCTACCTTACAATATAAAGCACCTTGAGGCGACTGTTGCTGCGATTTGGAGCTGTATAAATAAAATAAATTGAATTGAATTGAAAATATTGTATTGATGCAGGGACGCCAAATGTTGTTACTTTATTACAGTTTTTCTCAGTCGCTTTGGTGCGTTTCTCAGATCAGAATTGAAATTCTCATAACTATTAGTTCAACCTCCACAACACTCAGTCATTTGGGCACATCATAGTAGCAATTTCTCCTCTCTCTGAACAAACTGCAAATGATTTTGGACATGAATCAGTTGCTTCCATACATTTCCCTGCTGCTTTCTGACATTTCCATTTGCTTATGTCATGTCAGTCAAAAGTAATCATACCTATGGATGCTGAATAGTCGTTCCCAATAAAACTAATAGTCATACATCCATTGCTTAAGTCATCACACACAAAATTGTTGAATTAGTTATCACATGCCAAATATTGGCCATCTGTCAAGCAAATCCTATACCTTTCTGTATCATTTTTCCTGGAAATGTCTCCAAAATTGAACAACTGATCTCAGGTGAATTACAGCTGTCACTCATGAGGAGGCTCTACCAAATTGGTGATTTTATGTTTACATGTATTCTACAGTGCACAAGTGACTGTAGCATATTTTTCTTTTGCACAATTCTGTAGGATTACAAACACTTCTACACAATGGAAATGTGAAACGTACGTATTCAGTGTCTCAGTTACTCCCATGACTCCCATAACATCTACAGTGACTTTACTGCACATTTCAGATGGCTGTACAGGTAGGCCATAGTGCTGTCGTCAGCATTTTCAGGTGTCACCAATTGTTTTTGCAATGGGAAACACTGAAATTATAAACTGTCATAGTGGAAACATGACAATGCCATTTGACATAAAGATGGTGTCAAGACTTTTCATTTTGATGGCACTGACAGTTTCGTTGACATGGATACTTGCTTTTGAGGTATGGATAATCAATTCTGTGCATGTGACGTGCTTTTGCAGGCTATCCACTAGGTTTTGCAGTTTGCACTAATTGTTTTGGGAAATGCACTAACTGCTGTGCAAATGTTAATGGTGTTCTAAGAAACGCACCAAAGCGACTGAGAAAAACTGTAAATAAATGAAAGTACTCTGGGAATAGTACTCATCTCATGCATAATGTTAGCGGAGCAGACTTACATTAAACTGACTCAATTGAAAAACCATCCATCCAACACTGGACACACTTAGCTTGACAGAGCTGCCAAGCTAATGGCTCAGTCACGCTCGTAAAAATAGGACAGCACCCTCCCTGCAGCTATAAACTCTATCTTATATCAACATTTATGGCAGGTTTTAGTGACAGTGTTGGTACTCTTGACAAGCTCAACAACAATTTTGCAAGAACAAAAGGAAAATGACTAAATTGAGATAACTTTATCTTATTGGATCAAACCAACAGAGACAATGGATGGATGGATGGATGGATGGATAGTTAGTTAGTTAGTTAGTTAGTCACGGCTGCCGAGGCGAGCCGTGTGGAGTTGGAAAAAGGACCGAAGAGCAAGCAGTGTATGAAAAGATTAGTGGAGTTTATTTACAAGGTGTCAGTGGCAGGAACAGAAAACGAATAATGAGACAAACTAACGGAAACCTAAACTGGGAAAACTAAAGAGCAACTAGAAATCCACAGGACACGGGGTGAAAGGCAGAGAGACGCAGACTGACGGAGGATACAAAAACGCAGAGAGACACAGCTGAATGCAGAAAAGCACGGACTTACATGGAGTAATACAGACAAACCGGCAACAGGCAGGAGAACACACAGGGCTTAAATACACACACCAGTAATCAGGGGATAAGAGACAGGAGGGCAACACAGCTGGGAGAAATCAGAGCTGACGGGACAGGGGAAATGTAAACTGAACACACTCACATCAGACATGAACCTTCAGAATAAAACAGGAAATTAACAGACAGAGAACCAGACAGGACACTGAACTTGACAGGCAGACTCATGAGCAGACACAATAACACCATGGACAGACAGAGGGAACACAGAGAAGTGGGAGCAGGCAGGCAAAGAACAGAAACCTAACAAATGGCAAAATAACAACAGAATACACACTCGGAATGAACAAAAGCATAAGGAAACACAAAACACTGAGTCCTCAGACTCAGGACCATGACATAGATAGATAGATAGATAGATAGATAGATAGATAGATAGATAGATAGATAGATAGATAGATAGATAGATAGATAGTGTTATTGCAATACTGCAATACTCTGCATACTGCAAAAAGTAAAAAAAATTGGGACTAAAGTACTGTGACAATATTGTGTCATGGGGTGCCTTTAATTTTTCCATCATCTCCCATTGCAGCTATTCAAGACACATGCCAACTTCCCATTTCCAGCAATGTCAGACAAAATGCTCCACCAGCGTGTTCCTTTTTAGCCCAACCTGGACCTTTGCTTCAGTGAACAGCTCTCCTGTCCACAAGGCGCTGTCCTTTCTTTCCTCAGATGTGTATGCACCTTTAGCAATCCTATAAAACATGCATACACATCTGAGGTTTCTGAGCCAGAGACGTGGAATTAGTTATTAGACTGAGCAGCATTACAAAGGCAGCCGTGCTTACGTGCACACTCTGATAGATGAAAGTGATGGGAATGTACAGAATGAGAAAAACTAACTGTGCTCAGCATATTAATCATTAATCTGAACAGGAAACTCTTCTAAGACACACATGTACTATCAGAGTTTGTGGGTTTTGCACAGACAATAGTATGATAGTTTCACTTTAAACTCAATTAAAAAGGTGAAAGTGCATGATGTCTAAAGTTTCAGTGATGCTGGCTTTTCTGTTTGTTAGACAGGAGTAATTCTGTGAAGTGTGTTGTGTGTAAAGCTACAAGTAATAAAGCAGCAGGTATGACTGTTAACAAAAACACAAAATGTAGGTGTATTCAGTTTAGCGGTTTATGAGAAAGCACAACTACACTGATGTGAGTGAAACTCAGACCTATCCCTATCTGTTCTGATACATCCATTATTTTCTACTTATCCACAGTCATGCTGCAGGGAAATCCAGAGATCTCTCTCCCCACCACACCTTCCACTTCCCCCCGAGGGAGGCCAGATGAGAAATATAACCACTACAAAGCATTCTGGTTCTACCCCAGGGTCTCTTCTCAGAGTGCCAGGAACACCTCCAAAAACAGGCAACCAGGAATCATCCCATCCAGATGCCGGAAAAAGCTCAACTTAGAAAGCCGGAATGAAATGGAGCTGGTTGACCATGCCTGGAGCCAGGCCTCTCTCCCAGAAAGACACCACCCACAGGGGCAGGCACTGGGGTCATTAGCAACATGAGCAAGGCAGTAGGGGTCTGGGCATGTGGACTAGTTCTGGGGATGTGATCTTCGTTTTGATGTACACCAGAACTTGTTTATGGGCCTTTTTCACACATCACACTAAGAAAGGTTGAATCCCATTTAACCGCATCAGTTTTAGGGTGCTGATATGACCGAAGCCACCTTGTTACTGAATAAAACATAGCCACTATTACCAGAAATAAGATGGCCCGATCAAACTGAGCTGCGTAGTCCATGTAGCACACCTCATTACCCTCAAACAATAGACCAAACACGACTTCTCAATTTGAGCTGCAAATTTTCCCTGTGACGTGTGCGCCCGCTAAATCCACCCCTTCGTCATCCCTGCATCCACCTGCTGTATCTGAGGGTATTTTTTACACCATCATAACCACAAATATGATAGATGAGGAAAGTGTGGAGATCCAGTTAAAATTTCTATAGAGGGGAAGCCATCATCCAGAGATAGCACAACACAATAAAGTGAGCGTGTGCGTGTCGTTAGGGCACATCTCAAGGTTTAAAAGGCAGCAGTTTGCAATGAAAATGCATCTTGGAAGAGATCGTTAAATGCCCCCCCCCCCCCCCCCCCCCCCCAACCCCACCTCCAATGTATAGATTCCTATACAGTCAATATATTTTTTTAATTGCACCGATGATTCAACCAAGAGCGCTGCAGAGGTGCCTCTGTGTGAGTCATGAAGTCCTACCTACTGGAAAAAGGAAAATGAATGGGAGTTTTATGCTCAGAATAGCTGCTTCCACTTTACAACTGCATGACAAATGAAGATGTGTGCTGTGAAAAAGGCCTGCTATTGAGAACCATTGAAGATAGATGCTGTGACAGAAGGATTCTCATCTCAAGTTGTAACACCAAGTGGATCTTTCCAAATTTTTTAATCTTTGGAGAGCTCACTGTGATGCTGCAGTCTTTATTTGCTTTTGCCTATAAGGTAAAAAGGACCTTCTTGAGACCTGAAAACCCTCTGTCCTTTGAAGCGCACCCCAACAGGAGGGTTTTTCTTCTTCTTTTTTTGATGTTCTGGTTTCAAGATGCTTTTTGGTAGAGTGCAGAAACAATTCTTCAAAGGTCTGTCTATTTGTGGCAATCTGTCGCTTCTTGAAATAATGTCAGGTGGCTTTTTTACTTGACAGGAGATGACTTTCAGCTCAGAGGATGATGGGTTTCTCAGGCACAAATCTCTTGTGAATCCTTACTTGGGAACACCCTGACCCCAAGTAAGGTGTAAGCTACCAACTTTCTAAAAAGCAGGGCTCCCTGACAAAACTACTTAATAGAACCACGAATAGCATTTTAGTTATGTGTGCAATTGTCTGCAATGGCTATTTAGAATGTGTGCTGGAAGATGGGTCTGTTTATAAGCATAGCTGGCAGAATATCAGAGCCCTAATGACTATTTAATAAGTGCTTCATTAAATGCAGGCGTGGCTGAAAAGTGATTCCAGACCTTTGCATCGGTGCACTCCACTGAGTTGATGGTCCAGGATTGCCACATAAAATTGGACCGAAACCACACATGGCTAACCCAATGGAAGCTGGGTGACGGCCGACGATTACCCGTCACTCTTTTTGTCAAACTGTGGGGTTTGGCCAAGGAGTAAGGTGATCATCTTTCTCTGCAAACATCAGTTAGACTGGAAGCGACGCCACACTTAAGGTAGAAGTGCAACAAGTTGCAACTTCTGTCTGCTATCAGGCAAAGTGAGCATAACAAGATCGAGTGTTACGCTTTTTACCCAGTGCAATCATGCATAAAAATATTGCGCACATTTCTCCGTTCGCTTAAGTAAACCCAGCATCAACAGCTCTCATTTTACACTACTTTGCGACCCAGCCTTGCAAAAGATCGCACGTTGCACGTTAGTTGAACTCCCCACTCTTGTACAGCACAGCATGTAATGATTAACTATAAGAGCGGCGGCACCTTCTTATACATCCTCCAATCTTGCTACCATAAAGTGAACACCCAAGGCGTCTTCTGATGCTGGTATTTGTGGTGACGCACAGCAGATAGCAGACAGGCTTCTTTCAATCTAGGCTGATAAGACTTAGAAAAAGTCTGCGCAACAATCATGCATGACTTACAAACGGCGCTATATCCCAAATCAAGTGGTTGATCTAAAATGATTGAAAAATGACGCAAATAGATCCTCGCAATAAATGCGACATAGGTCAGAATCAAGTCATGACCGACGTAATTTGTAAGAATAGTAATTACATGAAAGAAACGCTGCTGATAAAATTAAGACTGTAAATTAGTCAGATGTCAGTAAATGGCACGGTGACTTTTTCTCTCTCCAAAGCCTCCCCTTCTTCTTCTCACCATTGTCAATTCTAATAAAGTGACAAGACAAATCTCATTTTTCTGTCAAACAGAGTGAGTCATACAGTTTCAGGCACAAGCTTTGTGATTCTGCTCAGATGAGGAGAGCAGGACGCAGGAGGATTAGCAGTGTGGCAGGCTGCCATCTAATGGATGCAGAGAGAACGGTCTCCCTCGGGTGGCTGTGCCTCCAGTCGTACAGCCCCCTAACTTTAGGGTCCGTGATTCAGGAGTCCTTAGGCAAGACGCTGAACTCCAAGCTGCTCTGGATGACTCCAGGTGGCACGGATCATTCTGCATTTTCTTCCTTGTTTATCTTTGTTTCTCAAACTGATGACACTGCAGGATTTCAAAAGTTTCCCATGGCAAAAAAACGGGTCTGACCGAACAAGAAGAAAACTGCAGAATTATGTAACCCGTTTGTGTGAATGAAAGCTCTGGGACAGAGAAAAACTCTCTCACATGTCACACTGGGGAGACCTTATCACTCCTGTTAATGGGTTGATGGAGGGAGGCTGAGAGAATCACTGCTGACCCACCAAAAACTCACCCCATCTCAAACATTCTCACAGAAATGGGGAAAAATGGAAGCGCACACGCCTTTATTATTAAAAATCGGTTTTGTAAAGGTAGAGCATTTGTTTTAGGGAGTTTAAAAGGGAAACATAAAACATACTCCAGTAGAGTTAAACCCGGGAAACATGAGTTTCTCTAAAAACTCAGATATTTAGAAAAGTAATTTCTGATCTGTCATTCCTAATCGGTAACAGCTGTATGTATCTGTATGAGCATTTTCTATAACAATAACCCCAGTCTGTTTCAGGAATGTAATTATATTAGTACTTACAGGAAGGCAAATGCTGCAAAGTGGTAAACAAAGTACAAGCAATACAGCAGAGAAATAACAAATCACCCACATTTGCAAGATCCAATTAGAAGCTTAAGGCAAAGACAAGTGTGCATGCTGAGACATGAAGATGTCGAGACCGCTTTCCTTGTAACTCGTGGCTTGGAAACTATGCGTTTGTTTGTGAGAAAACAAGTCAGAAAGAAAAGGGAGATAACGACAAGGTGATGATCAGGCGAGATAGTATTTCAGCTGTTGCTGTCAGTTTTTTGGGTGAAAGCAAGAGAGACAGAAAGAAGGAAAGGAAGATCTGTGTGAAAATGAGGAAGACGCTCTGAGTGTCTGTGCGGGGGTCACACAGAGAGAGTGAAGGAAGCAGATATGGAGGAAGGAAGGAGATAGAAGTAGAAGGAGGGAACATTCCTTGTGGCTTTGCTGGGGAAGATGAATTATTCAGAAAGTTTAACGCACACAGTTGAAACTACCCCTCGAACTGCTTAATAAATCCTGCCGTTCAAAGTATTATTGACATGTAATAGAGCAGAACTATACCACTACAACAGAATCTTGTCATGATTACAAGGAAGAACATCCATGGAAACATTTATGGAGTAGACGGTTTTTTATGTTTGATTTTGTTTGTTTGCTTTTTTTTACACAATGACTATTATTAGAAGTAGGTGAGTGTGTTATATATGATCAGATATGACGTTACTTTCTTTATGATCGCTCTGAAATCAATGCTGAGTATCTGGGCAGGGTTCTGATCGCCACCGCAAGAGTGTGAAAAGGAAACTGGTGCTCTTCTAAATGTCCTCTCTCATGAGAAAACTGTCAGCGCTGAAGTCTTTAACGTCGGGTTACTCCGTTAAAAAGCTGTTTAGGAGTTACCCATCTGAGCGCATCTGAGGTGCAGGTACAGTTAGTCTGGAAGTTAAAGTCTTATTTCACACTCACCGCAGCGACCCGCCGTCTTGTCTCGTCTGCCTTTACAGTGAAGTACTGCTCGAACTTGCTCAGGTAACACTACTGCATTTATCCATTTTTATTGCTGCAAATTAGTCACTTACTTTTAGACTTCAAACTCTGCTGCATGCAGAGGTCCGTGCCCTTCCGTCACTGCGACGTCAGCCAGCGGATCACATGGCAGGAAGCGAAGCCGCGAGACGTAAACAAGCTCACTACGCCGGCCACGAGGTCTGTGGCAGGCCAGCTTCACGCCCGGTGCAGCTGAGTGCACCTGGCTGCTGAAGCGCCTTTGTACCTTTTTACTATTCGATTGATCTGGCACGTACACCTGATTCCGTTTGTTTTGTTTATCTGTCATTTATTTAGGTCACTTAAACTTATCGGCGGTGATATGGTTCTGTTTTTTCCTCCACGTTTTTGGTTAAAATTACGTTTTATGGACTGTCAGTCTGCGCTCACCTTGCTAGTACTGGATAAGACTATCTTTTGCATTAACACGTGTTCATAATTCACTTAATACGTGGCATAGATTTATTTAGATTTATGAATATTTAATAATGTGATGGAGTCATTCCTGTGAGATTTTTGGTCCGTATTGACACGAGAGCGTCACACACGGTTGCTGCAGAACTGTCGGCTGCACGATCGAACCCTGTAGATGACTGCGTGGGAAAATCCCTGCAGATCAGCAGTTTCTGAAATACTGGGACCAGCCCATCTGACACCACCAACCATGTTCAAAGTCACTTAAATCACTTTTTTTTTTTTTTTTTTTTACCTCATTCTTATGCTTAGTTTGAACTTCTGCAGGTTGTCATGAGCATGTACACATGCTTAAATGTTGCTGCCATGTGATTGGCTAAATAGATATTTGTGGGGTACCTTACAAAGTGGCCAGTGAGTGTATGCTACAGACCATCAGCCATCGTTGTGAATTTGTCTATGTTTGAGTCCGGTATTGAAAAAAAGTGGAAGATTTTACAAGAAAAAGAACAAAGTTTTAAATACTTGTTTGCGTTAAGACTACTAAGTTTGTTTTGCGTTCCTTTTGAGTAATGATTGTGCCCGTTCTCAGAATATTAGAGGAAATTTATTTTCACAAAGTAACTTCATCAGCAGATTTGGATCATTATAACAAAAGATCAAAGTTTAAGAGATGCTCAAATAGTTCTTTCCCTGATATGCCATCTGACCTGATTGCAGTGCTTCTTTCCCTGTACTTATCTCAGCATTAACAATAAAACAAGAGCAGTGCAGTGGTATCTGAGGAATTTTACGAGATCGATCTTTTAGCCAGTCCTAATTTGCCCTGTTTGTTTCCTTGCACGAGTTGCACACATAGTCTTTTTTCACTGAGTGTGTCTTTCTCTCTGGAATTTAAACCTCTCTTTTACTTCCCACTGTCAGCTTGTGCAACTCTTTAGATCCAAAAAAGTTCAGTTACACTCATAAAAGGTCTTGTGCTTTAACCAAACAAGGCTTTCATGTTAATGCCTCACATCTGAGATTCCCACAGCTTGTTTTTGTGTCTCTCTTAAAGGGTTAAAGGGTTTCCTCACAAAATATGAATCATTTACAGTTCCAATACAAACAAAACCGCTTGAGTAGTCACACTTTCATGTAGCCCATTTATATTTTCATTGGCAGGATGTCTTGGTAATGAGGTCCCAGTCACATTCTTATCCAGACGCTCATTTGGTTTAGCCTCAATCGCCAGTCCTCTTAAATAGTCATGGCCTTTTTGGGTAATCCTCACCTTCGAGCCCTGGAGATGTTTCTCTTTATCTTTGGAGTGTGAGTCATGTGTCTGAGGAGCTCTGGCATGTTGGTACATAGCTGAAGACGTAGGTTAAAGGAAGTTGCTGGTGGGGTTTTCCAGATAACTGGCTGGGTAAAAGGTTTACGTAATCTTAACCTGAGGTAGCAACAAGGGACACATTACAGGAAAGTGAAAAACACCACATCAAGGTTTTTATTTTCATTAAAACATCACAATTATGTAGTTGGTACACAGCATGTCATCGTCCCGATTTACAAAACACTGACTTATTAAATCATTTTGTTGAAATGGCAGGAAAGCATTCAAGTCACTGCAAAATTGAGTGTAGGATAGCAGATTTGCCACACAGACTCAGTGTGACAGCATTTCATGAAAAAAGTTACTTTGAGCCACAATTAAAATGTCTAGAAATATGACTTTTATCATTTTTGTGCAGGCTAGCTCAGGGATATTAATTATTAAGGCATTTAAAGCAGAAAGGATCCAATTCTATATTTGAATCTGTTTATAAGCATAAGCAAATCTGTTTACATTCATCAAGATTAGCAAGACAAAGTAGAATTGCACGTGTTTTTGTTGGAAATGAGTCCCGAGATTTTCCTGAACCTGGAAACATTTCTGATGTGACTAATGTGAATGGCTTGATATTAATTTTAGAGTGAACATAGAAATAATTAGCGGTACCTGTTTTAGTGCATACAAATACACAAGTATTTTTTCTATCAGTAATAAGAACATGAGCCTATTGTTTAGTGTTTTAACCATAAAGATTCTGTCAGTGGCCCCACAGTTTTTCTGATATTTCCAGTGCATAACACATTTATTAGACTACCTGCTATTAGAAAAACAAAAGAAAAATATTTTTGAACTGTGCCAAAAAGCTCATTTAAAACAAGTTTAAAACACTGAGGATGTCTGTAGGAAGTCAGAAATTAATCAAGCATGATGTTCAAGCAGTAATTGTTCTGTTCAAGAATGCAAGTAAGTAGGTTTTAATCAAAGTTAATTTAATCATAAACTAATGATGCCTTTACTCTTTTTATTCTATTTTTATAACAACAATATTTATATTTTAGCATTAAAAATATGATCTTAATTTAAGAGCACACTGGTGGTTTAACTATTACAGAATCATTAAAAAATGATTTTGGTAAGTACCAGAATTGTTAATTTATAACAGCTATGGCATAAACCTTACACTGGCCGGTGGTCTAAAACATGTGCTCAGCACTGTGACTTTTTGCGTCTGAGCTTTGCTTGCACAGAAGACCTCAGACCCCACAATTCATACATCATATATGCCACTCCAGATAAGATCACATTTGTACACTTGTACATTCCAGTTATGACTTTGTTAAAGCGTTATGTAAAATCGAAATCTGCACTCTTATTAAATCACCAGTGTAAATCTGAGTTGTAGTGCTTACAAAATTATACATGTCACCAGTTTAGCAAGCGTTATGTATGAAGGTTTACCTTTCAGGCTGATTTTCAGATTTTACTATGGAGGAAGCGACAGTTGTAGTTACCTGATTACACTTAATTAAAACCAAAATGAATGAGGCCAAAATATTTCACTGGCATTGAATAAAGTGCTACGTAAAGCCGAGCCTGATGATGTCAGAGTCGTTCGGCAGGTTGGACCCGTCCCGGGCCTTCGGCGTCCACAAGCGCATTCTGTCATTTCGAGTAGTGGGCGAACGGAGACTCCTCATTCACTTTGCCCTGAGAGTTCACAGAAAACAAACAACCCATTCACAGTTAACCAGCAGTCAGCGTGGTGATAAAGTGCCTGCACTGAATGTCCAGTACCTGCTTTACCATCTGAACTAAAGTGGTTCTTTTACAGTACAATGTGTTCTGTTGTTTTTCTTTTATCCGATTACAGTGATAGGCATTCTTTTCCCCGTTCAGATTAACAATAGGTGAAGTCTTTGCGGTCCCGCTTTAGGCATATTAATGTAATTAACGTTAAGGACTGACAATCAGCTGACGGAGACAAGCCTCTGAAAAAACCGTCTTTTTACCCGTTTTAAATGTTAAATTAGTGAATGTGAGAAGGGATTACCATGTGAAGATGAGGTTGAGAAACTCCTGGGAAGGGAAGCTTAAATGTTTCATACTTATCTTATTCTCTTTTCTCATAATGTCAGGAATAATCAAAAGGAAATTGCTAAGAATGTGTGAAGAAAAAAAGCGTCATGGATGTGGTCATACATGGACATTATCTAGATCATATTATCCGATTTCTACAGGGGATTGTTTGTCATTTATTAACCCTGCAAGTTATCATTAAGTCCCGACCTGCTCATATTGGAGGATCAGTTGTTTTTCAGCTCATGTTGTCGGATATGTAGCTCGTACGGTATAAAGTACACTCCAGCACAATGCCCAGTCATGCAGCAATAAAGATTTACACTCGTAGAACACCTTATAAAGAACACTGGTCCGTACAGCGCTGCAGGTCTTGTTTTGCAGCGGTTACCAGAATAGCAGTATTTTATTCTATTTCACACATATTGGCAGCCTCATTGTGGGTCATCTGAAAAGTCTTTGTGATATTGTCTCTGCACACTAGATACATACATGAACCTGTAAGTGCTCCGTAAGTGTGAGAGAGAAGGTTTGCTTTTCAGAAATCCCATTCTTGATTAGACCCTTGCTGCTGAGATTGAGATATGCCAACAGTTTAAAACTATCTGGCGACGCGCTGATGCGGCTCTAATGATAAGCTTCTCTTGAGAAATAGTCACCACACTTTTCACACACAGACAATCCACTCACACTTCCTGTTCGTGTAAATGAGAAACCACTGTCCTCATTACTAAGGAGACAGGAACAAGAAGAAGACGACATTTAATGCTGGGAAACTTTTACGTGTTACTCATGGTGGGGGGCTGACAGTTAACATCCCCGTGAAGCAAAATCCTGGAACGTGTTGGCCTTGCTCCAAATCCATGTTACGGGCAAATCCATGTTTTCTACGTGTTAACCAGCACCTGCCTCCCCCTGCTGGGATGAGTAACCTACAGCAGGCAGAGCCTCATACTAAAACTCATGAATTATATTCTTGAAACAATATTCAAGAAGTTTGTCATTTTGTGTGTTTCAGTGCTGATTTTTAAGATGTATACCAGACCTACAGTAAGATTAAGATTAGGATTCACCCTCTGGAACTGTGAATATCTGTCACGTTTTCTATCTCACCATCGGCATATCTTCGAGCCTCTCAAAATTGGATCTCGGCGATCGGATACATTTCACTGTGAGTACCACGAGAACGAGGGCGAGGACGATACAGAAGATGCAAATGATAGCGACTAGGCCGGGGTTTGACGCCAGGTCATCTTTTTCCCAGTCGGGTGAAAAACCTGAGGGGGAGACAAACAGAGAAACGATGAGATAAACAAATGCAATATTTGCTGGACACAGCTGAAATTATACTAATGTAAGAAGAAATCATATTTGCTTTGCACAAGTCACACCATTGGTTTTATGCCTCATTTATTAATTGACTTAAACAAACAACTGCCCAGGGGAATTTATTTGTCATGACAAATAAATTCCCCTGGGCAGTTGTTTGTCACTTATGGATATAGTTGTTTTTCTCATCACAATGCTTATCCAGTTTATCACAAGCCAGTATTCTTTGTGTTATTGTTCTTTTCAATAGATGCAGCCTTCCAAAAACTTATGATATGGTAAAATGGTAAATGGCCTGTATTTATATAGCGCTTTACTAGTCCCTAAGGACCCCAAAGCGCTTTACATATCCAGTCATCCACCCATTCACACACACACATTCACACACTGGTGAATGATCATGATAACAGAGCTGATCAGAGAAGTCAGGGACCTCCGTGAGAAGTTCAGAGCCTTCCGTTAATCCTGCAGCACTGACCCTGTTCATGCTAGGGTATTGCCTCTGGATTAGCCATTTAACAACATAGACGAAATGAACTGCAATGACCGGAGGCAAATAAAGCAATGGTAAGTTCTTAAAGTTTGCTGATTTCTGCCTTGTGACTTTCATATTAATCAGCCTGGTAGTTTAGATGCTTTCTCCCTGCTGAAGACAATAGACAATAGGTTATTCATATTTAAGCTCTAATTTGGCTTTTTTTTTTCTTCTTTTTGTGTTTGTTTGTGTCCTAGATGGTCTGACTCAGCGGGTGGGGGTAAACGCTGTTTCTGAGTTTGCCTTCGCCCAAGCAGTGCAGAAATGTCTCCGCTACCCTTCAGAAAACATGGGTGGTGCAGGATGCCTGATATCCAGTTTGATCCCCGAGTAAACTAAAAAAAATAAGTGACCTGTATCCAATACATGTAACAAAGAAACTTTTTCAAAAATATAATAAATTACTTTGTAATTGATACAGAGATGTCTGTCATTTTTATTACATAATGCCAGATGCTTCATTTTATAGGGATATTATTATGGACATGACAAATTGTAAGACAATGTCCAGTATTTTATGGGTTTCCTATTTGGGGATCATATACAATTGTCTTTTTTGCAGGTTTAAGTATTGCTGGTAATTTGCAGCGGTTTTTTATTAATACAAATACCTTTTAAGTACTGATTTTTAATCATGACTTTATTGTTTCAATAGTAACCAAGGGTGCAAAAGTGATGGAAAATCAACATCAGAGTTCAACAGTGATTCAATATCAGAATCTGAGATTGTTTCAACATTAACAGTGTTTGAAAATTTGACGTTGAATCAATGTCAGCGTTCAACATTGATTCAATATCAAAACATGACGTTGTTTCAATATTAGAAAAGGGTGCAAAAGTGACATTGGGTCAACGTCAGATTTCAACGTTGATTCAATAGAAGCACCTGATATTGAAACAATGTTTAGTCAATGTCTCCTTGCTATCTGGGTCTTGTCATCAAAATTTCATTGAAACCTGAGAAGAAATCCACCATAACATGCAAATGAATTTAATCTGTGCACGCAAAAGCATTTTGTTTGTTTTAGGTCATAAAGTATGGCATTGCTATGTATAAATTTGTCCATCTGTATTGTTTCTCACTGTCCTTGAACCCCCAAAAGTGCATTAATTTCTTTTAAAATGGCAAAAAAAGAGCGGACTGGATGTTTTTTGACCTGTGTCAGTTGTGTTCACAGTGGTGGTTGCAGTGATGTTTGGTGATGCTGATGCAGATGGGAGCGTTGTTTCAGTTGGCAAAGCTGTCTCATTTGATGTCTGGTTGTTTGCTGTGGTTTGAGGAGGTGGGCTGGGGGTGGTGTCGTCTGTCTGCTGCGTTTTTGGTGAAGCCGAAGTGATGATGGTCGTGGACTGCACTGTCGTTTCAGCTGTAGTTGGATGTGTTGTCGTTTCAGCTGTAGTTGGATGTGTTGTCGTTTCAGCTGTGGTTGGATGTGTTGTCGTTTCAGCTGTAGTTGGATGTGTTGTCGTTTCAGCTGTGGTTGGATGTGTTGTCGTTTCAGCTGTGGTTGGATGTGTTGTTCTTTCAGTGGTAGTCTGGAGTATTGTTGTTTGTGAGTATGGTTTGTTAGTGGTTGTTTGTGCAGTGGATGAGCTGGAGGAAGTGGTGGTTTCTGCAGAGCAGCAAACAGCACATAAATATAAGATGCTGCATTCACACCTTATTGAGATAATGATCAAGTGGTTTGTTGGCATCTTAAAGGTGCCAACAAACCACAAAGAAAGTTTTATTTACATTTTTCCATACTTGCACTGGATGTTTTTAATGCATGAGAGCACTAATGCAGACAAGCATGGCTTAATGCTGTGCACTAACCCTAGCCCTTCCTATTGACAGAGCATGGTGTTGTTGTAATCATCAAAAAGTTCTGACACAAAATAATTGCTTTGTATGATTTTTTTCTATAACCAACTTTTAGATCATTGAATATCCCAGAGTTTGAATAGCAAAATACATATCTGATGTCTGACACAGACTAACAGAACGTTGCTGGTACTTAAATTTTTGGTAAACTCTATAATAAGGATGTATTTCAGCTGCATTTTACTCAAAATTATTGCTGAAAAATCGTTTTATTGAGTGCAAAATATAGTACAAAAATAAATCCCAGGTGATTCTGAAGTGGTCATGTAGGCTCTTATTTCACATTTGATTCGTTTTAATCAAGTAACCCTACCTTAACCTAAATATAAGCTTTATTATCACAGATTAGAAATTTTGAATGCTACACCTTTAAATTCACTATTCTGGAGTTTTGCCACTATTACTTAAGTCACATGTAATTAACATGATAGTAATGATGCATTACGCAAAGCTCACTTTCATCATGGAACTCTGTAAGTTTCATCTTCTAGTCACCGCCCACACCCACTCACACCACGTTTATCATAAAATCATGTTAGATTCACATCCCTGAGACAATAACAATCTATATGTGCATCATCTTTGTGGCCTCGGACTGTTTATGAAGACGGTTTTAGATTTCTTTACGGAGCCGTGTGGGATTGAAGTTTGGCAGGTGTTTGAGTGTAGGCACTTTAGGGTTCAGGTTGGGGTCCTCATCAACACTGTAGCTGCTCTACCTGTTACTGTTTTACCCCTAAAATCCGCTTTGTGTACAAAGAAAACACACCGGAAAACCTTCAAACTATGACGAAGCTGAGATTTTAAGTGGTAAATACATGAGCGTTTAGGAGCTTTAAATCACATAACTGTACTTGTACAGTTATGGGATGTGGGCAAAGATCCAGAGGAGCTTAAGGTAAGAATGCTGTGACAACTTTCTGAGGCAAGAAACGACTTTAAACTTGACAAAAGAACAAAAACAAAGTAAATTTCAGAAAACTACGACATGCTGCAAGTGTCTAAAAGCAGATTGTGTTGGCGCATAGCAGTGGGTCAGGTAATATTAAAGCAATTGCAACGTGTGTTCAGTAAAGTGTTTGCCACAGGAGGCTCGACTTCAGCTCACTATCACTGATTAAATATTAGCCCCAGTCTACACCCAGGTGTGAACTTCCCCTTATGTTTTACAGATACACGCTTTACTTATGATATGAATTTTGTAGTAATGAACAGCAACAGAATGAATACAAATGTGTCTGTGACAACACACGGTTGCTTCTTATTACACTTAAAACAAGAGCCAGTGCCGCGCTGCCACAGGCAAACCGGCCGACTGTCTCTCACTGCACGAAGCTTCCTGTTTGCATAAATTTGCACTTCTACAAGACTTCAGCCTAACGTTCAAACATATAGAACACAAAATTTTGAGAAGTGAAAACTTGTTGAAAAATGCTGACTTACCACTGATGACTGTCGCTGTTAACAGGGACACCAGCAGAGTGAGGTGCATCGTTGCGGGCATGTTGAGAGGGGAAGTGGCTGGCAGTCATATCAGTGACATTCACAGACAAACGCACATGCACACACATGCGGTAACTACATCCTTGACAGCAGGATGTGCTCCAAACACGGGCTGTTGCATATCAAGCATTAAACCCTTCACACTATCAGTCAATATTTAAACAAGGTTGTGTGTGTTTGCTTTTGCTTCTATTCCTGCTGCAGGCAGCTGCAGATTAGTTTTTACTTCTAAAATAGATTTTAAACATGAAAGTTGTCTCATGCTGCCAGCTGCAATGACCTATGCTATCCCAGGTCTTTTACTCTGCACTGTGCAGGCTGCTTATGCTGCAGCACAGAGCTGGACACTTTATTTTTGATGAAACAAGAAAATCATTTTGTCCACTGCACGTTTGACACTTTTGTTGAATCAGGTGCAGTGGAGCTTATTTCTGCCTCGCATGTTATTCTTTTTAAGTTGAGTCTTCAACTTTACTTTTTCATTTTTATGCTGTTTTAAGGTTTTTGATATTGTGTACATCACTGAAACTTTATACATACAGACCAGTCGTTGTGTAAATTTGACTTCTTGGCATCCATCCTTCCCCTGAGACCATTTCTGATGAGGCCTCAGTGAACAGTAGTGAACAGTAGCTGAAGGGTCAGGTGTGTCTCTCAGGTCACGTTTCGGGTCTTTTCTGGATGTTTTCATTTTTCAAAACGACGTGACTTTCAGACATCGTTCATCTGCTGTAGATATTCAGTTGTCTCTTTGTTTTTCTTAGGTCACACTGCCATCCAGAGGTTCCCAGCTTAGAGCTCTTTAGGAACCTCCATGCTGGCACAACACAACACGCGGTGTTATCGTTGGCATATTTCAGACTCGGCCAAATAAATGGGAACAAATTATGCATTGTTGTGATGGGCTGCTAGCAACAACATGCCCTGCTAATGTTTCCTCTGAAAATGGTACAGAACAAGGACTGGAGTGAAAATGAGTAAAAAGGCAGTCAATGTCCAAAGGAAACAACTGAAAGAGATCTAGGGAACTATTGCTTAAAGCCACTTTAAAAATCCAAGAAAGTCTGGTTATTGTGAAGGAGAATATTTGAAAATGAGGGGTGGCTCAAGAATTTTGCACAGTATTAAAGAATACATTTATATAAATGTCATTCATATGAGAATAACTGTAACATTGTCCCTAATATCTCCTGTTAAAACACTAACACAGTGATGGTAATAGCCTCCTCCATTATAAGGAGGGCAAATATAACCATATTTACTTTTGGGTTATAAAAATAAGGGGGGGGGGGGGGGGGGGGGGGCGCTTTATCCCATTTAATTCTCAATTGCTTCAATATTGATAACATGTTGTAACATAATGTGTCCAAACTAAAGTATATGGATAATTAGGATAGAACCACAAAAGTGCCAAAAGAAAGGTTTTTTTTTTATTTGATTTGAATTTATGTGAAAATAAATTCTTCAGCATTCAGAAATCTTAGCAGACTTCTGATACATGGCTTCTCAGTTCTTTTACACAGGTAGTACACCAATGATGCATTTTATGTGGAGAACTCTGGGAAAATATTTCATATAATAAATACATTATACGAACGCAGCAGCAGCACCGAAGATGGTGTCGCTCCCCACCCTCACAGTGTTTATGCTAACACCATTTATACTGGTTTTTCTCCCCCCATCATCACATAAACTAAATCATCACTGGACCAGCCAAAGCTAAAAAATAAAAATCATCAATAAATTAAACTGGTAGAAATATACAGTCAGTTTTACAGTAACTAGTGAAAAACTACTGCACAGTTAAAAATTACTTATTTTCAACGGTTATTCTATGTGATATGACAAAATACAAATAGATCCATAATCATGCTTCATTTGACCTCAGAGGGTCAAGTTAAATGGAGTGATTGACATTAAAACAAACGCAGCACTGGATGATATATTAAGGCAATGTTCAAAGACGCGGTTTGCTGCTGAAGCAGTTATGTAGTAGAGCTCTCTCACATCAATATTGATTGGTTTTTTTTTTTTTAATAAAGCATATTAAAAAAAATAAAGTAAAAGCATTACTAGAATCAGATTTAAAATTTGGGTCCAATGACTTTTGGGACTTTTTAAACCTTCCCCTTAACAGCCGCTCAATTCACTCTGACAGTAAATGCTGTACCTGAGGGCAGTGAAACAGCTTCTCATCCATGCGCACATCATTCACACATAAACAGACACATTTAAACTCTTTGGGAGTTAAGAAGAAGTGTACCAGCACTTTAACTTCAAACTTCCCAGAGACGCATCAGTTTAAATCTGAGTGACCAACACAGGAACACACACTGTTGCATGAACACAACAGTCCGACAGCAGTTCCAAAGGGAGGAAGAGTATAAATGCATAAAAACAGCAACACGTATCATCTCTACTGAGCTTCTTTAAGCCTTCTCCTCCAACGGTTTGGACTGTGGCAGCACTTCCTTCTGTACATCCGCAACGTTGCTGTCTAATGCCAGCTCAGCATGGGGGTCGTCTTTCTGTCAAGACAATACAAATCAGTGGATGCACTGACATGATCAACATCACTTCACTTTTGTACATAAGTGATTAGAAAAGTCAGAGATGCAATGAACCTCATGGGCAGCGCTGGTGAGTAAGAGTCCCAATATACCGTATTAATCCTTTTGAGCTCATACTGAGCCTTTGTAGAGCCCCTCAGTTCACCCACTGTCAGCCTCCTGCTTAAAGCAGCTTTCCTCCGACTGGCTGCCTGTATACTGGAACCTATGGTTCAGCAGGGATGGCGTTGGCAGTACAGGGATGGCCTGTCTATCTGCAGGGAGCTCTGCTGTATGATGGAGGCAGCATACAAAGTATGTGGTGCAACCCATCTGTAGATCATTCCCTCTTGTGCTGTTGTTGGTCAACCAGCCGTGGAGAGAGAGTTCATTTGACATTCAAAGAGCTGAAGTGAAACTGTTACAAACAATGAATAGTGTCCACTGTAGCTGCCTGCGCTTTCCATGCTGCTTTTCTTAATCTTTGAAATTTTCTTCATACACAGCAAAATCTCCAGTGTTAATTTAACACTGGAGAGTGTCTATATGGGTCCACACCTCTGAGTGTTAAATACAACACCGTTGAGTGTTAAATTAACACTTTTGACAGTGTTATATGTTTGGAAAATAACTCAAAATGTTAGAAATATTCCAGTGTTAGAAAATCAGCACTGCTCAGTGTTAGCCATTGTTAATCTTCAAAACTGACTAGGTTACTTTTAAACATATAACACTGTCAAAAGTGTTAATTTAACACTCAACAGTGTTGTATTTAACACTCAGAGGTGTGGACCCATATAGACACTCTCCAGTGTTAATTTAACACTGGAGATTTTGCTGTGTAGTTCTTCCATTTCTGGTGAACTCCACTGTCACACTCTTCCCTATTTCCGCCCACTTGTCAGTCAATCAGCATAGAGCAGAAACATACCATCTGCTTCCAGTGACACACAGTTTCAGCTCCATTCGCCATCCCAGAGGAAATGTGTATGCAGACAGAACACACACAGCTGGGAGGAGCTGCACACAGCACCGTACAGCTGTTAATTGGTAAAATAAGAGGTAACAAAACCAAAAACTTCCTGTGTGGTTGACTTACTCTGTGTTTGAGGTAAGAGAGGTAGGTGTCCCACCCTAAGGTGACAAAGTTGATGTACACGACGCGGAACTTGGGCGAGAGAAAGTAGAAGTTGATCATCTGAGCAGCGGGCCAAACACAGCAGTCTACCTGTCAGCAAGAACAACACACATAAGATAAACAAGCAGGTACTAATTACTCAGAGAAACAGACAAGAGGGGGGAAGTGTGCTCCGTCTGCTCAGCAGGTTACCAGCTGAGACTGGGAGGTTTTATCTGCTCTGCTGGGTTGGGTTTTTTTTTTTTTTTAACCTTCTGAGTAACAACAACAACCTCAAGATTTAAGACAGAAGAGCACAGAGCTAAATTACTACATGTAACTTATAGTCGTAACTCGTAAAGTTCCTCTGTTTGCCGTGTAGAGCACAGTTATATTTTATATTACTTAATGTTCAGCTACAGTTTAAACGCTAAATTCTCATCTTCTGTTAAAGACAAAGAAGAATTTCAGTTGGGATGAATGAAGAACAATTAATGTTCAACCTCCAGGTTTACTTACCTTGTAAAATTCCCAGAACTTGCCTCTAAACTCTGCCCATCCTTCGGATAAACTGCGCCCCTCCATGAGATCCATACCTGTGATAAACAGTTTTCTGTCAGACATGCGTCAACGCCACACTTTATTAAAACCACCCTCAGATAAGCGCTCTTATAAACATGAACTGCTAAATTTGAGCCTACTCGAAACAGATACCCTTTGAACCCCATATATGTCTTATACGCGGGGGTTTTCCTTACCCACATCTTTATGCGCAACCTTTGCCTCTGTACATGATCTCTCAAGTGTGCGCGTCACTGACAAACTGTTCATGTGCTCACACCCTGAACAACGTGTGAGAAGCAGGACTTAGTACCAGTAAAATCCTTCTCACCTAAAAAATACCACACGCCCAGGGTCGGGGAAGCAACCAGCTGGTCCACCACAACCTTCTTGACCAAGGTTTTGAGAGCTTTGCCCGCGTACACTCTGTCCAGCCAGATGTACCAGTAGTGCAGGAGAGGACCCATGGAGCAGCCCACGGCAAACATGCGAGCTTTGAAGCCAAACAGAGAACAGCCGTGCATGAAATAAATCATGATAGCCCAACATGAGATTATTACAAAATAGTAGGAGTTCCTTTTTATTTTGTAAGAATTGTTTTTTAAAAAGTGTTTAAGCATAATCCAGTTGGCAGAATCTTTACTGCTGACAACTACATTTGTTTTTGCATATGTTCTTTGGCATGCTCTCCTCTGTATCCCCAAATCAAATGATAATTCTAACAACAATGCAGATGCTTTTGTCCAAAATTACTTGAGTTCATTATATTTTTATTTTAGAAACTGTACAGATCTGGAGCTCTCCTGCATATCAGCCAAAATAAGAAAATGGTGTATGACATTAAATGCATAAAACTCTGTGTCACCTGTTCGGCTCCAGTCTCTGATTTTGCCAGGATCCCTGTGTTTCTCCCGAGTCTGCTGTAGGATGTCTCCCAGAGACAGCATCACCCCTCCACTCATGATATTGGTGACCAGCAGGTAGCGGCCTTGGAAGAACGGCCTCCAGGAGAACCGTATCCGGACCAGAAACTCTTTACCCGCACGGGGAAGCATGATGTTCAGACAGGAGAAAGTACAGTCATCTGTGGAGAAGAAGGAAAAAGACAAACATTTAGGGTTCATGCACGGAAAGCCAGCGGATAGGTAGATTCATTGTACTAAACAAATTGTAATAAAAGGAGTAAAACAAATGACACAACTTGGTCTTCCAACACAGGGAGAGAGGAAATATAATGCTAGCTGACACGTGGAGGCATGTTTGTTCACCTGTGAGTGTAAATGCACGTGCCTGTGTAAATTACCAGTCAAATACTAAAATATCGTGAGATTTAGCGAGAACACTACTTGGTCCCTATTATTTGTTGATTTTGCGCCGCACTGTTTTCTCACTTAAAACCTAAAAGCAATTTTATGTGCACAACGTATATTATATATACACAAACTGCGAACCTCTGTGAGAAGAATACCACATATGTAGTTTAAACACCACTACAGACTTTATTAATCTCCGACAGTGCTGAAAAAGCTGTAAAGCTCCGAGTTCAAAGTTCAACTATCCAGCTGCTGCTCGTTAGCTAGTTTCTGGTCTAACAGCTCAGAGACGAACACTTTATGTTTTCTGTTTAAAACAATCCAGTCCCGGTCGGCACTGACGTTTACATGAAATTTTACATTCGGTTTTACAATGATACCAGTGAACGCGACATGCAACAGAGAGACAGATGAGGCGAAACTGAGCCGGTATGTGCGTTTCCGCGTAGATGATGCGTTTCCCTGACTTAACAACGCAACATTAATAAACACACTAATCCACCAGCAATGAAGAGCGAAACGACGATAAAAACCTTACAGGAAAGAGAAGTTTTTTTCTTGTATACGCAGACTGCATCCACGACCTGACGTGCTCTTGGACGGGTGAGCAAATGACTGATTAGCGCAGTGATGTGATGGCGACACCTGCTGGTCGGGAGGAACAACGAAAACTCGTTGTACAAAGAACACCCACCCCCCACGTTCTTGGACACCCCACATTTATTTATATTTTGCTTCCAAGAAGCCAGACTCTCGTGTAATTTTTTTAAAGTGGTTGTGAGTAAACGTTTTCCAGACTTCATGATAGTCTTTAAAAGCTTTTCTTGGATATTGGCCGTGTTTTCACCCATTTTGAGTCTAGTCCTTGTTCCTGACCATTTTGAGAGGGATGCTGTTTGTTTGTTAAGCCAGTTAACACTGACATATAAATCACTGAGGCATAGAAGTTACTAGATTCAGTGGATGAACGAGTGCTGTGTCCACACAAGGAGGAATATTGGGACTTTATGTCAAACCAGTGATTTATGGCCCCCTGTCAAATCATTTATGACTTAGGACAGTAATAAAGGAAGTAATAAAAGTTAATGGCAGTAATATTTTTTATGAATATCATAACATTATGATAGTTCATAATTCGGTAATAATCAATAATCATATGTCCCAAAAATATATTTTGCACAAGTTGAAACATGTGCAATCTTAAATAGAAATACAGTATATCTATCTATCTATCTATCTATCTATCTATCTATCTATCTATACATACATACATACATACATACATACATACATACATACAAATATACATATACATACATACATACATACAAATATACATATACATATATATGTATAGATAGATAGATAGATAGATAGATAGATAGATAGATAGATAGATAGATAGATAGATAGATAGATAGATAGATAGATAGATAGATAGATATACTGTATTTCTATTTAAGATTGCACATGTTTAAAATTCCAAAATAAATCAATTTTCCGTAAAGCAACTGCCCTGACACATGCCTTACAATTTACAGACAACAGTGGAAAAGCCTATACAGAAACAACAGTAGTATTTTATGTTTTTGTTTATTGAAAATGCTTTTAACTTTCCACATATTTTACATCTTGTGAAAAAATAGTTTAAGCACCACAATAAAAAAAACAAATGTGTTGTTAATATTCACACTTTGCAAAGCCATAGAGAACGGGAACCTTCTGGCCCTTATGTCTGACTCCACTGCTTTAGATAGCTTATATTTTATTATATGGTCTGATAGTGTTAGTAAAACACTTTATCAGCCTCTCCTTTACAACATACTACTGTTGCCCTGGCCGAATAAGCTGTGAAGAGTAAAACGTGTCTCTCAAGCTGCTCCCAGTTCTAAACAGCAGTGAATGGTTCTTGCATCACCTTATTCAAATGTCTGTGAGCCTCCACACAGGACAATGGCCCCATTAAGTAAAGACACAACACCAACAAAGCCTTTTATTACACCATTACGCAAACATTTAAATTGCTATAATTCAACACTTGCAGGTGCAAACAGTAGCGATAAAAAACACATTAATATTTCACTCAGTCGTTACCAAGGATAGGACACTGTTTGACTTCTCCAATTATGTTTATATAAATAAATAAAAATTGTGAAATGAAAGCCATATTTTGATCGCTGATGTAAACTACTTATTACTATTGTATTATTATATTACTATTATATAGACTACATGCTATATATATGATATTACTATTATATAGATTACATACAATAGCAAATAGATAAGTAAAGTGCAGGTTTTTTTATAAAGCATTTTTCACAGACAAGCAGTCAGTTGACAACAAAATACAGTAAAATAAATGAGAACATTCGGTGTTAGGTTTAGATGAGGACGTGTAGCTTGTTGGGAAAAAACTGATTTGATGGTTGTGTCTAAATACAAAAACATGAAAATTACATACAATACATGAAGCATTGAAACTTGACGATTAACCGCATTTTCACTTTGCTGAAAATCGTTTATGCAGTTGTTGCACAGCTGTCACTTAAAAGACGCGTTTGTCCGCTCAGGAACACTTGCAGTGTGTTTGTGGAATTTAATAAGGAAGAAAATAACAGCAACATAAGTGCATTAATACATGCTCATAAAAAGACACTGACCATAACACTGAATCGACTTTACAGCTGACCATGTTTCAGGCAGCAGGTCATCTCTAAACAGAATGTGGATACAAGCTGTTACTCCTCTCCAGCAAACAGGTTTTCCCAGTAAAATGCTGTCACCTGCTGACATAGTAACAGCACAGCAGAAACTGTGGCAGACAGCCGCAAGAATACTAACACGGTGTCTACAACTGTATTTTCTCTTGCCTTGGACACAGATAAAGGGCTGTTGGGACTAAAACACAATTAGGTGACTATGTGGCATGCTATATGTACATATGCCTATTTTCATGACTAAAGGAAAGCAACATTTCTATTTTTTTTTATCCTTATTATCCTTTTAAAAATGTTATTGTGTCTCATTTCAGCTCACTGGCTCATAAATGTAAACAGTTAAACACTAAGATAAAGAACGTTGCTCTTTCTGTGGATACTAAGCATAATTAATAAGTTAAAAAACAAAACAAAAAATAATACTGAATGGCAATTGTTTAATTCCAGTGACATCATCATCACGTGCAATTTTCTACTAAATGTAGGCTATTCTTTAATAATCAGTGACATGCTTTCAGTATAAAAGATCCAGCTGTGCTTAAAATCAGTTTCTTGTTACTTTATAAAATCCGCTCTGCAGCGCTTACAGCTGCCTTATGAAACAGGCGTTGTACCTTACAACGCATCCTATGAAACGTATATGAGTGTGATGGTTTTGCAGTGCATTATGGGACCGGTGTCTTTTATTGGGTGGGAATGGACTCAGTGGTTACTGCTGACCCCGTAATCAATAATTCAGCCTCTCCGGCAGCTTTCATCAATAATAAAAGACCGCTTCAGTGTTTGAGGTGGAATATTTCAGGACGCTGATTACGGATCCGGATTCGTTAGACAGGACGTCAATCCTTCTCGTACCCCTAAACCACGCCCATTTGTCATTCATTTATGTCGCCTTCACAACCCGAGTTACAAAACGACTGGAACTCGTTCTTTCCCTTTTCAAAATAAAAGCCAAGCTCAAAGACGTTGTTTATTCAAAAAGACCCTAGATATCCGTTATTTATTTACCAATCGCTGGGATAACAACTGCGTGTATGAAACAGTTTTTTCAACCGATGGACGCAGTTAAATTAGATAAGTTGGTTTTTGAGGCATGTCACTCGACTAAATAGTAAGTAACTGTTTTCATAATCACGTGAGATATAGGAATAAAAAAAAAAGTAAGATTTTAAAACCAGCGCTGTGGCTTCTCATTTCTGTCAATTAATTTCGTTGTTTCATTATTATTTTCCTGCATCCTGACCTTTACTACTACAAATACACGTACCTCATAACGCATACACACTTATGTAACAGTCTTAATGCAGAAAGCTGAAGTATTTGCCTGTGTAAAGGGTCTGAGTACTTTCCAACCCTGTTTAAAAAGTTCACCGGGTACCAGGTCTTGCAAAGGAAGAAAAGCATGTCGGCTCTGATGTAGGATTGTGCGTTTTTTCTCTTCACATTACAAAGAATTGTCCATGTTGTTGTAAATTTTGATCTTTACAAACACTTCTGTATATATATATATATAGTAAAAAAATACAGTCGGATCAGTTACTCAGTCAATCAGAATCGTCTTTATCTTTCAAGCACTTTGTACCGTTTAAACCAATCTGCTTTTATTTTGAAAAAGCCAACAGGATGTTGTGTCGCGCAACCATTCCGACTTGACAGTGAGTGGTGGTGTTTCTGCGGGTGCTGGACGTGGAGGATAGCAGCCAGATAGAAATAAAGGTGGGTTTTCTTTCTTTATTAATTTTGGAGTTAATGGAGATAAAATCGTACGTTAAATTTAGCGCATTTAGTGTCTCAGCTGCAGTTTATTTTAATCATCCAGCAGCATATTTCAGATGACAGAAGCCTTGACGTGAGATGCCTGCCTTAACAGCTGTTTCCATTGTGAAAACCATAAACCGGCTTCAGAATAACCCGTAAAAACAGACTGATTGTTGTTATCTGTGTGGATGGATGAGGGCTGCTGCTGCTGCTGTCCTGGATCTCTGGCTTGACTCACGGCCTGTCCTGCAGGAAAAGGCGTTTCACACTGTCCGATGGGTTAAATGAAGAAAACAGGTTTGAATGGATCTGAGGCAGGATCAGTGGAATACATTACAAACACACGTAGAGCACACTGCACGAGAGTAAACATATGAAACATGTGGGGGGGTTTAAACCTTTTTTTAATAGGTTACACATTTAATAGGTTAATATTCAAATAAGCATCATGACATAACTAAAGGTCGGCACAGAGAATCATTCAACAATCCGAATACCAGGATTACAGGAGTATTTAATCCGTGAAACGCGGCAGCCATATGGAGGACTGTTGTGTTCCAATGCTGAGGTAAAACACTGAGTCAGATCTCTGGGAGTAAGTACTGAATGATATGTTCATTCATTCACAAGAAAAAAAACAGACTAAATCATAAATATCGTTTTTATATATTTTAATTATGTGCAGCTAATGAAGGATATGGATGAAAGCACATATGAAACACATATGAAAAATGCATAGAGTTTCATCTGGTTTAGCTGCTGTTTCAAATCTTATACAGGAGCCTACTGAAAACTGTGCAGTGCAGTTGCATTGTGTCAGCCTATCAGCCTGCATTTTGGCTTTTAAGCTTAATCAATAAGTATAATACAATAAGACTGCAAGCATGTTCTTAGGCTTTTTTTTAAAGAGTCTCAAAGTGAGCTCACAGCCTGCAGACCACATCTGAATGTCCTCGCTGACGGTAAACTTACTGGCTGAAGGCAGAAGTGACGCATCTGCTGCTTCACATGGCAAAACACACACTAATGTTGCCTGGGAGAGATGCCACTGATATGCAGGGTGGATGCCTTTTTTATTACATTTCAGTCAGTTTGTCAGCAGTAGTCTGAGATGTGCCTGTCTGAACACATGTGCAGAAAAACAGACTTAAAGATTGGATTTCTTGAGCTAATCTGTGATTATGATGCTTTAAACTATGATTATAGATGCTTTTGAACATTACACACACCCACATAAACACAATGTCTGAGAACAAAAGCTCTACATAAGCAGAGTACAGCTCAGCAGATTTAGGGGGGCGAGACTGTTTTAATGACTGTAACAAGCTCTCAAAGATGTATCCAAATACAGCATCTTTCAGCATGAAGTGGGAAGAAGCATTTTCAATCAACATTATAAATTAAGCAATGCACTTGTGTACAAACACACATGACTACTTTTTAATGTCCCGGATTCACCTGCAGACTCTAGCCTCAAAGAGCATCTCTCACATCCTGGCTGCTCTCATTGCTGCTTTCTGTTTTCTGTGCACGGGGGGTTGGGGTGGGGTGGAGAATGAAGTGATGATATTTTTAGCTTCCCCTCCTCTCATCTGCATCTCCACGCTTCCTAGAGAAAGGAGGCACGTGATTGGAGGAAAAAGGGGGGAGAAATGCTGTCTCAGGAAAACTAGGAGAGCCACAGCAGCAGAGTAACGCCACTGCTGTCCAGTTTCAGTAGGTTGTTAGTTATTGTTTCACACGTAAGGCTGGTTAGTAGCTGTAAATGTTGCATCACATTGGTTTTAGTAAACATCAGTGTTTCTAGGCTGAGAAACACTGACAAGACACTGGATTTTTCTTTAACTTCCACTGCATCAAAAGCACCGCACAGAAAGACGGCGGTGCAGGAGGAAAGATGCAGACAGCAGCGTTTTGCTAAAGAGGTCAGAGGTGAAAAGGCTGCTGACTTCACTTTTAAATGGTGATCATCCAGCCAGATCACGCAGATTTGAGTTAAACAAGCCTCTTGGCCAGTGTGAACCGAGTCAGTGAAAGGAAAGAGTTCTGCTGCAGCATCCACACACCCATCGCACTGCATTCAGTCTAGTGCTGGATAAACACTGGAGCCATTTAATGCTTCTGCTCCTAGTTGTGAGTCTGGGGTGAAGATTATGGGTAAAAGTAGTAATGCTACATTAAAACAAGATCTTCTTTTATCAGTCAGTTTATAGATTTGACTTGATTTGACTATTGGGTCTATACGGAGTTGATTATGTGACTGTTTGTTGGATTCACAGCAATGTGTCCGTTTATAAATGCGTCATGCATTGTAATCTGAAAAGTAAGTAATGGAGAAATGTAGCTAAGTCATTAAGTGCAGCACTTGAGTAAATGTAATTCATTATTTTCCATCACTGTCTGTTTGTTCTAATAAAGGAAGGAAGGAAGGAGTTGCATTAGCTTGCCGTATTGCAGATATGGGGATCTCACCACTTTCATCAGGTTAAAGAGGAAGGTGGCATTGACCCCTCGATTAAGAAGTATTGATGGTGCCTTTTCAGGGTAATGTACTAGGACAAGAAGGAGAAGGATGCTGCAAGGTGGGGACTGCAGAGCAGGAGAGCAGATAAGAGTTTGATTTGAAGATTTGTTAAACATCGTCCCCACTATTGAAGTACCAGTCCAAACACAAAATGATCCAAATAACTGATTTATGAAGGAAAGCACCGTGAACCCTTAAACGAGACAATATTTTTACCCACCTGAGAAAATGTCCTCAATGAAAAAAGGTCAAAACCTTTAGCTTCATGGAGAAGTGACACGTATCCACTTCCTCGTCCTCATCTGCACAGCAGACGGAGATTGGAAAAACTCCAACAAAAACTGACATTTATGCTTCTGCCAAAGCCACAAATCAGAAACTGAATGGCATCCTTACAAGAACAATCACTCTGTGACACTCACAAAAATGTTCTAAACAAATGCAGCTTGATTCAGTTTGATGGAACAGAAATAAAACAAAGCAGGCGGCTATCAGTCAGAGCAGTGACACGTGGCTTCTTCATTGAGCGCTTGACAACCTTTGAAAAATGGAAGCCGTTTTTATAACAGATAGAACCTGTCCTGGTACAGGGACCTGCAGGGAGGACGACTTTTTTATTCTGTAAAAATCACAGACGCTCTAAGTTTCTGATTTAGTTATTTGTAATAAAATCGACTGGGGATGTTAGGTTCACATAACCGTCCTCTGATGTTGTTAAGAGATGTGAAAAACCTCTGAGTGAGTCATCTCAGTAACCATCTTAAAGCAAGAATGTGTTTAGGTGATCTGGGATCAGCTGTGGATTAGCTGTCCGTCTGCACTAAGCCAGCCAATCCTGATTAGATGAACCTGACTGGCTGGCTGCAGGAGCACTTAGCTCCTGCAGGGACATCAATCTCCTTTAGGTGGCAGGTTTAGAGGGGGAGCTCAGTGATGTCATTGTCCAGCAGTGAAACCTATAACTCTTAGTCCTGATTGGATTAGTGTGGGAAAAAAATGGAAAAGACTTTGCCTGTGGCGTTAAAGTGTAACTATTGACAAAGTGCTATTGAGCAAAACAGAAAGACTCAGAAAACCAAGCTTCCCAGAGCTGTGACTTATAAAGATAGCTTATCCTCTTCCTTTATATCACAGTTTTCTTAGTGACTCATCCTGATCTTACATGTATATATATATACAAACAGAGACTTGAGCAGCCAATCTAATATTAAAACCAGAAGTCGCTGCGATAACAGATTTGGTTATTATTAGCCATCTCTGCCTGATAAAGCGTGCTTCCCTTCCTCCATCTTCCCTGCACTCTCCGCGATGGAAGGAGTTATCTTTGAACTCTGAAATCTTTTTTTCCTCCTGGCGTTTAGTCTCATCTCCTTTTTATTCGAGACCGAATGCCATTGCTACTTTTCGGATTGTGAGGGAAGATTTGGAAATTTCAGAGCCACTTTGATGGGACCCTAAATGTGCAAATGTACTGACCGTGTGGATCGGCATGCTATTGTAGTTTTCCATCAAAAACACACTGTGTGAAGCCTTGACTTAGACTCAGATATTATTATATCCTACTTGATGCCATTTAGCTTCAAATTTCTGTTGATAATTATATATATGTCTATATTATTTAACAGATGATGCAGATGATGACTGTCATGTTAGACTGGATTGATCCCTGTGGGGAAATAGGGATGTGAGTCAGCATAATCAGCAGCTCAAAGAACATGCTCAAAAATTCAATATGAAATATTATTATACCAGGAAAAAAAAAGGAAAGGGAACAGGAAGAGGGAAGGGATGCATGCGCTTAACAGATGTTGTCACCATCTTTCATCTCAATAACCTACATAAAGGTCAAAGTGAAGTTTGATTATTATTTATAGCTTTGTTTTTTTTAATCAAAAGTGGCAGAAAAAAAGTTCCCGGTTCTCCAGCGTCTCCTATTTCTTTTAGTTTTCAGGCTGTTGCTGGATTGTTGGTCAAGACATGGATGACACTCTGGGCTGTAGAAGATATTGATTTCCTAAACAGGCGCAACAGATAATTGATGGTTCAGTATTAGGAGAAACTACAGCTGCAATAACAACAGGGGTCCCGGCATGGGCTTGTGAACCTTCAAGGGTTGAAATCCAAATATCCAGGCAGCTCTTACAGTGCACATACACCTGACTTGCTTGGAAGTTTGCTAGCAAAGCCAAAAGAAAGCAGCGGCATTCTGGAAGCTGAAAGGAATTTGCATAATGAGAATTTGTTAATTACTTTGAGATTAAACACAAAGGCCTCTCTCTATAAGCTTCTGTATCGAATTAGTGAAGGTTAAACCAACTCTCTTCTCTGCAGCTAATCTCAGAGACGCAGAGGAAAAGCAGCAGAAAAGAAGCAAAAAGCCTGCAGTAGTGTTTGGCAAGACCTACACTTCCAGCATTGGTTGGTCATTTTTAAACTCCTGGAATCCTTGCTGTGAATACTGGAAACAACAACACCGCAAAAGAATCAATAAGAATTTAGGAGCCCAGATTTTATGAAAAGGTTCTAAAACAGGTTGCGAATCACAGCACTAGGATAAATGCAGCAAATGTTCCAGAGGGGGTTAAAAGAAATATGAGCGAATGTGGGTTTTCACAGTACAGAAAGTGGAAGGAGATATAGTAATGCATCTAAACTGACTCCAAGACCTGGATTCGAATGTTTTTAAGAGCAAAACTTTGTGTAATTGCCTGACGTGCTGTCACTGTAACACTGCTGACTCGGCTCGGAGAAGCTCATCGATAACGAACACGTGGGCAGAAATATCTGCAGAGCTGAGCAGACCCTGTCGTGCAGCGGTAACAAGAGCAGATACATTTTTAATAAGGCTCGCCAAAGAGGAAATCAAACACCAAACCCTGACTGTGATCAAGTGCCATCTCACCTCCGGCTGGTTCACCGGAGCTTAGCCTAAAGATAACTGTTAAGTTATAGGTGTCAAATCTTAGACTCTTCCAACCTGACGCTGATATCATACAGCTCTGATCGGATGTGTCGGTAAGCATGCTAGTAGCCAGCTTTTCTTTTTTTTGAGATAAAAAAATATATATACATGTAAAATGTAATGTTTTAAACCAGGAAGTCAATCAGTTTAGTCGGGGATGGTTAGTGTCAGTGCCAAATCATAATAAATACCATCTACTGTACCATAGTAAGAGTAAGATGAAATATATGCTGGATTGTAAAGACAAAAACTACCAAAAAAAGTCCACTTGTTGTCTCCGGGGAGTAAAAACTCAGGAATCAGGAAGAAAACCTCACACAGGTCCAGGATGGGGTCTTAATGCAAACTAGGCCACATAACAAAAAAGATCAAAGTAGTGACATATGGGCCAATCCTGAGGCGGAGCTTTGACTTAAGCCTGCAAATAATACCCAGTTTCCTCAAGAGCTAAGCAGAATTGCGTGCATAGCAAACAATATGAGCATGCAATTGTATGACAGATAAATAAATTAGATTTTTGGGGCTTTTGTCGCTCAGAGAAATTCACCGACACCACTCCGTAGAATGAAGTGCTGTTAGTTGTAGGTGTGTCTTCATTTAAATACTTTTGCAAGGAATTCTGAGATGGAAGCGTCTCCTGTTGTTTAGGTTGGACCTCCGTTTGTCAGGAAGGGACAGGAAAAGCAACACTAAACCAAACTGATTGCAGATCAGTTAATCCAACACGCTGTTCATCCTCTTCAGCTGCACGTTTACTTTTTATTTTCTAATGTTTGTGTAGATTATGCTCATCACACTCAGTGAGTCACACTGCAGTGCCTTTGCTGTGACTGAAACTCCAACTATTGACCGTCAGCTGAGTGGGGTAGAGTTGAGCGGTATATGGTACAACTGCGCAGCATCAATCTCACCTGAAGTCAGTTGATCCCAGATTGAGTGAACAGGGTTGATTAAGCTGTAATAGTGATGATATCAGTGAACCCTAAACTACTTATTAGCTGTGAGCTTTTACAGAATAGAGTCCAAATGAAGAAATAGCTCTGAGTTCAATGTGCTTATGTGTCTATTTCAGTTTGAAAACAAACCTTTTTACGCAATTTTAAGGGGCAAAAATCAGTTTGACAAGTGAACTGAAGTGTTTACCTCTTTTGCTCCATATTCTTTGCAGTTTGTTTATTCAGTTAAATTGTCACCTTGTCTTTCCTGACTGCTATCTTTGTGTTTGTTTGTTTGGTGGCTTTTTGCCTTTTGTCTGATGTTCAGTAAGTGGGACTTTCATCGGATGATGGGCTTGTCAGTTGTTTGGAAAAGAAAAATATTCACTTTATTATGTTTTTGTGACTGTTTCTGGATATAGTCAGTCTGGATAAGATTTCTGGAGAAGTCTGACCATTTTGGCATTTTTTAAAGTTGTCTTGAGCTACAGGGCTTCAGGCTTTCTGAAGGTCTGTCTTTGGACACTGGCTGCTTTTTCACAGATTTTCAGTCCAGTCCTTGTACCTGACCAATTTCCAGTGAGTGTCTGGATCCTGGACTCATGCATATTAATATAAATACAAGCAAATGAAAACAATTGCATGCAGAGGTAAATAAAAAGAATGTAGAACTGATAAATATTGCACATTAAAAACACAGTCTATATGTTAGAGTTTTTTGAGTTCATTGTTCAGTATGGTTATGGTTGTAGGGTAAAAACATGGAGAAGGATCAGGAGAAAGGTAAAACACGGTGGAGGTTCTGTTATGGTTTGGGGCTGTTTCAGCCAGTACTGATTTTTCACTATGATAGTCAACCTAGAAATGCAGTAAAAGCAAACATGAATAGAGAAAACACACACAATGGAACCGCGTCAGTCATGGATTGGCCTTCCCAGAGCCCAGATCTCAACATTTTGTTGAGGCCAAAATCCAAAGTAGAGCTTTGAATGTCTTCAAAAAGCCCGGAGAACTATTACTGAAGACCATTTAAGGAAATTAAAAGAAAGCTGACTAAGTTTGTGAAAATGTACAAAATCTTTTTTGCCATATGTTCTATATTTTCATGTGTTTCAATAAATCTCTGCACCCATTTCCTGTATCCCCAGCAAAATAGAAAGAAATGGTTGGCTGCTTCATGGTTTTGCACAATACTGTATGTTTTTAAAAGAAACCTTTAATATCTAAAGTAGTATTTTCAAAATATATACTGTAAGGTAAAAGTTTAGATTTCTTTACTTGTTACTCAGTAAGTCTAAGTTAATCCTGCACATCCATAATTCTTATTGATTAGGTTCGGCTCTTTTGAAGAGTATGCATGTCTTATTTTTGCACACTCTTGAAGTATTCACAGATCCTCCGAGCTGTGAGGAACTGTTGACGTCACAGGCAGAACAGAAGCCATCAACTAAAAAGATACTGGCAGCCATGTGGCTGCTGCATTTTCCGATGCTCTCAATTTAGCAACCTGACTAAATCCTATTTACATGAAACAGCTTTATGAATGTTTATGAATGTTTTCTGTGATCCTCTGTGCAGCGTTCTCACAGTAGGTTTATCACATCTCGACCCACCTGCTTAGCCCTCGTTTGCATAATAGAATGTGCTGAGGAAGGGTCGGGGCTTCTCCATTATTTAACAAGCATCTCTGTGTTCCTGCGTGTAAGCCGATAGGCCCGAGCTGTGAGGACTGAGCACTTGTTTTCTTTGTTCTTTATTCTGTCTGAGTTCTAGTGTTCCGCTGCAGCCGAGTCGAGATAACAGTCTAAATATAGAGGCGGGTGAAGGGACTGAGTCCTGTGGGCTACAGTCATCGTGCTCTGAAGAGTCACTCACTCTGTTTTCTAAATCCTTTTAGGTCTCGTAGGTTTGAATCTTTGTAGTCCTGGACAGCGAATGCAGTAACGTAACGGCAGTGTAAGTTTCAGTGAAGCTGCTGTTGTTCTTTGGCTGACTGTTAGAGCAGATCTGCAGCCCAATTTAAAACACAGCAGTAGTTTGACCTTGCTGAATAAATATGTAGAACTAGCTAATGCAGTGCATAAGATTCATAAAAAGGTTCAATGTATAATAAGGAACTTTGAGGAAATTTTGGATTTTAAAGTAAGTGCTAGTCTTATATTTTTATGAGATTGTGTTCCTCAAAAGAAATATGGTCTCATTAATAACTGCATGTTACACCTTTAGATGGGTTTGAACCTAACACCTTATACTGGAAACCAAGAGAGTGGAGGTGTCTACTGTTCCTTAGGTTAGGCGCTAACTTAAACTGTGAGCTAACTATGATAGTAACCAGAATCATAGTTAGACCCCAATCTAAGGACTAGAGTAGGTTATTTTCTTAATTAGGAATATCTGTGTCTAAACCCAACTAAACTTTGAGTGAAAAAGGAGGCAAACAGTGAATCAAAGTCTAAAAGTTGTCAGACACATCTGTCCCTGCATCCTTCGCCTGTCTGCATCCTAATGTGGACTTTTTTTTAATGCCTCTGTTAGTCATTTAAAAGAAGCTCGCACGGGCTCTTTCAGACAAAAGGAACAAAGGACCATTATGACTACATTTTTTTCATCCATCGTTTAAAGTAAAACACGGTATTTCAGTATTAGCAAATGCACCATACCAGATCCTATATTGGCTTTACAATGAAGTCAGGATGCTGAACAAGACTCGTTACAAGTGAGCTCGGTGCTCACTCGAGCTCACACCCTGCTACAGCTTTCCAAGAAATTAATTAAATCTGAAGTTTATCCCTTTGAACGTAAAGGTTTCATGCTGTACATAGTTCATGGTTAACATAGACGTAGAGTCCCCCAGAAATCTGTTTGAGGAAAATGGCTAACCATTCAATTCAATTCAATTCAATTTTATTTATATAGCGCCAAATCACAACAAAAGTCGCCTCAAGGCGCTTCATAGATACAGAGAAAACCCAACAATCATATGACCCCCTATGAGCAAGCACTTTGGCGACAGTGGGAAGGAAAAACTCCCTTTTAGCAGGAAGAAACCTCCGGCAGAACCATGCTCAGGGAGGGGCGGGGCCATCTGCTGCGACCGGTTGGGGTGAGAGAAGGAAGACAGGATAAAAGACATGCTGTGGAAGAGAGACAGAGGTTAATAACAGATATGATTCAATGCAGAGAGGTCTATTAATGCATAGTGAGTGAGAAAGGTGACTGGAAAGGAAAAACTCAATGCATCATGGGAATCCCCCGGCAGCCTACGTCTAATGCAGCATAACTAAGGGAGGATTCAGGGTCACCTGGTCCAGCCCTAACTATATGCTTTAGCAAAAAGTTTTAAGCCTAACCTTAAAAGTAGAGATATTGTCTGTCTCCCGAATCCAAACTGGAAGCTGGTTCCACAGAAGAGGGCCTGAAAACTGAAGGCTCTCCCTCCCATTCTACTTTTAAATACTCTAGGAACAACAAGTAGGCCTGCAGAGCGAGAGCGAAGTGCTCTAACAGGGTGATATGGTACTACAAGGTCATTAAGATAAGATGGGGCCCGATTATTTATGACCTTGTATGTGAGGAGCAGGATTTTGAATTCAATTCTGGATTTAACAGGAAGCCAATGAACAGAAGCCAAAACAGGAGAAATATGCTCTCTCTTTCTAGTCCCTGTCAGGACTCTTGCTGCAGCATTTTGGATTAACTGAAGGCTTTTCAGTGAGTTTTTTGGACATCCTGATAATAATGAATTACAGTCGTCCAGCCTGGAAGTAATAAATGCATGAACTAGTTTTTCAGCGTCACTCTGAGACAGGATATTTCTAATTTTAGAGATGTTGCGCAAATGGAAGAACGCAGTCTTACATATTTGTTTAATATGTGCGTTGAAGGACATGTCCTGGTCAAAAATGACTCCAAGGTTCCTCAGCGTTACTGGAGGCCAAGGTAATGCCATCCAGAGTAAGAATCTGGTTAGATACCATATTTATAAGCTTTTCAGGGCCGAGTACAATAACCTCAGTTTTATCTGAATTAAGAAGCAGAAAGTTAGCGGCCATCCAGGTCTTTATGTCTTTAAGACAATCCTGCAGTTTAACTAATTAGTGTGTGTTATCTGGCTTCATGGACAGATAGAGCTGGGTGTCATCTGCATAGCAGTGAAAATGTATTCTATGTCTTCTAATGATGCTGCCTAAGGGAAGCATGTATAATGTAAACAGAATTGGTCCTAGCACTGAACCCTGTGGAACTCCATAATTAACCTCAGTGTGTGAAGAAGACTCTCCATTTACATGTACAAATGGGAGTCTATTAGATAGATATGATACAAACCACTGCAGTGCAGTACCTGTAATACCTACAGCATGTTCTAATCGCTCTAATAGGATATTATGGACAACAGTATTGAACGCTGCACTAAGGTCTAGCAGGACAAGCACAGAGATGAGTACACTGTCAGAGGATATAAGAAGATCATTTCATTCTTGTGCAGTGTGCTGTCATATGCTTACTCCTTAATGGTGTTGCTGTTGGTGTAAATGTTAGGCTGGATTTTTAATAGAGTGTAACTTTGATCAAACATGTTTTACATAAATAATTAAAATAGAAAATTGTGGACGGGACTGGCTTTAAACTACATGGCTAGCTAGTGGGTACAAAACTCTATGCTAGCATGAAGTTCATCCTCATATACCTCCATCCACCGATGAGAATATTGCAATATGTGGTTGTGATTAATGCCCATGAAGCAAATGTGCATTGTGTAAAGCATGCTGAGTCTAACAGATGCTGACAACGTCGTTTGTCTTAACATGCATTAAACGTACGACCTCTTCTGTGTTAAACAGCTCCTCTGCTGTTGTTTCAGCAGCCTCTTCTGTGTGTGTTTAATGAAATCGATGCTCATTAATTTAGCGTAATGTCCTGGCTGACAGTAGAAGCTGCTAATGCGTCTTAATGAATGCCTGCATTTTTATTTACTAGTCTGTGTATCTTTCGGACCCAGAATGTAGCATTTAGAGCCTTCGCTAATTGGCAGTGCCCATCCTTGTTCTTATTGTCACTGTGGTTCTTTGCACTTTGTACTGTGCAGATGGATGCCCCACAGTTTGGGGGTCCATCTGCCATCACCAAGAAGGATGGCCACCCCGTTCCACATCTTACATGCAACTATTTTTAACGTGTCATATATGGTTTTCTTATTAAAATGCTGGTAAAGGGAGAAATTCAAACTGGGGCTTTTGAGGTTTTGCCAGCAGCCCATTATCCTTTGGAAATAATAACTCTTTGGCATTTTTGCTTGAAACATTATTAAAGTCATTAAAGCTGATTAATTCCTTGTTAATTACCTAATCTCTGCATTTTCCTACTTCAAAGACGATACGCATTGTTTTCCCTAAAGCTTTATCAGATCTTCTACGCTGGTTTTCTAGTAACCCCAAGAAAATCTTATATTGGGTATTATCCTGACTGCTGATATCCATCTTCTATTTTCATATCTACACCTACTTCATATCAATTTGTGCTCTTTCTTGTTCTGTTGCTCATGATTTGTGCACCATATCTGAACAGTGTGAATCTCTCTTACTCAGAAAGCTCAGTTTGTCACTCTACAGAGTATTTTAGAAATGGAAGAAACAGAAAAATGTCATTTCTATTTCAGAGAACATTTACTGTGATCTTACAGTGAGGCCACTGCAGGAGTTTGGTTAAAGACTTTCTCTGTTGTCTTTGTCCACAGATGGCTTCAGCAACAGCAACCTACGGGCAGAAGGAGTCCTCTGACCAAAACTTTGATTATATGTTCAAGATCCTCATCATCGGCAACAGCAGCGTTGGAAAAACCTCCTTCTTGTTCCGCTACGCCGACGACTCCTTCACGCCGGCCTTTGTCAGCACAGTTGGCATCGACTTTAAGGTGAAGACTATCTACAGGAATGACAAGAGGATTAAATTACAGATCTGGGTAAGATGACAAGAAAAGAAAAAAAGTGCTATGAACCAAAAAGTATACCTACTTTGCTTACTAGTATCTGGTTAGTTTATATTATACTGGTTGACAGGTGTAAAGAAAAAACTGAGGTTCACACATACACACTTATGAGGGAAAACAAGACAACAGACACAGGGAGACAATATATATGCACCCAGATAACATGGGGAGACGTAAGTGATGAGACCCCAGCTAAAGCCAGGAGGAAGTTAAACCTAACATAAGACACAGTGAGCAACTTCTGTCAAAATAAAACAGGAAGTAACTAAACATGGAATCGTTAGCAGAGAGGAATTTTCACTTCATTTTAATTCAAACAGTCACAAACAGTCACCTCGAGGCCCTTTATATTGTAAGGTAAAGAAAGTACAATGATACACAGAAAGTCCCAACAATCAGATGTTCGCTTAACAGCAAGCGCTTGGCGACAGTGGGAAGGAAAAACTCCCTTTTAGCAGGAAGAAATCTCCTATAGGACAAGGCTCATGGAGGAGCAGCCATCATGGGGATGAAGCCATAGAGAAGGCTAGATTAACGGAACTCAGAACATAAACAGTACTAAATACTGACAGAAGCCAGATAACAAAGGTAACAAGAACTAAAGACTATATCAAGTTTTTTTAAAGATATAAAATATCTCTAAAAACAAACAAGGATTCAGAGCCCAGACACACCAAAGCCCAGGATGATGACAGATAATTTCTTTTACGTTGTTTTCAAAGTCTGCCCATAATTAGTACAATATGAATTTTTGAAAGTCAATGCATCTGGTTTGCTTTTGGTATTTGGTATATTTGGTGGTGTTGATTTGATCACTTCCTTGAGTTATTTCAAACTAGGACACACAGATGCTGTCCAATGAGAGGTTAACTTAGCAACACCAAGGAAATGCACCTGAAGTGTGTGTGTTTGTGGTGAGGAATGAGCTAATGCAAGAAGCACTGCACTTCATCACACGTTTCACACACATTTGTTGGTCAAAGCATTTATGCTTCCTTTTCTCCGCTTAGCTTTTCTGCACAGCAAATGCCCAGATGGGCTTACAGACAAGCATGAAATATTTCCTCTGCACTGACATGTGAAATACATAAACAGGGTGTGTGGATGTGAGAAATAAAGCTGGGTTTCAGTTCCTTGTAAGTCTTTTTTTTCTCCATTCTCCAACTATTTTTGAAAGCAAGTGCAATGCCACAAATACCTTCCAGGAAGGATCGTCCTGCACGCACACACTTTTCAGACCATTTTGCCCCTGTCTATGACGTCAGGATTTTAACCTTGCCTTTAAAAATATTGTCATTGTCAGATTAAGGAATGTAGATATTCATGTTTTCCAATGGATTCTCATAATTGAGCAAATAAAAATAAAAAACAGGAGTTGTAAGACCCTGCCCCGTGGTGCTGTTTTATTATGCAAAGTCAGATTCCAGTGAACACACAGATTTGCACACATCGGTGCCTTCGCTGCAGCCTGCACGTGCAGATGAACACCAACAGAGCAGAATACATTAGACGGTTACGGTGACACGTCCCCGGGAGCAAACAATAAGGTGTTTCCTCAGATGTGTGTTTGCTTCTACGGGCGCGAGGGTTAAAGACAGCTGAAGCTCTAAACTGCTCTAAACTCTTTGGTTTGAGCTGCAGGAAACTGGTGTTTAGGTGCCATGCTGTAGACAATTACATCATTTCCACCTTCACACCAAAGTTCTGCAGCAACCAGAGCTGTGATGGTGAGCAGAGCATTGAATTTGTGTGGCTGTGCACACGTGGATCTGTTTTGTGTGTAAGGCTGCCTCTGTTGTCAGCCTTTCCCAGGTCTTGCCTCTGGTAAGAAAGATACAATCGGCCAATCGGAGAAGAATAAACCTAAGACTGGGTGATGCTCTCCCCTCCCCCATTACTACACATCTCAGAAGATGCCCCCCTCCCTTTCGTTTCTGTCTCACGCACACAGACACACACACACGCACACACACTTCCTCCCCCACTGCTCAGCTAGCTGAGTAAAAATGAAAATGTTGGCATGAGCGCACAGTGCGTATATTTGTGCCACAGTGTGCAGTTATTCCAGTGTATGTTGATTTGTGCAGACCCGTGACATATACTTAGATGTCATACATGTTGTTTAAATGGCCACGTTTGAGAACGCGTCACGTTGCAGATAAAACTGAAGGCCTGAGAGGCCGTGTGGAGCTGCTTTCACAGCGCTCATGACAGCTGCAGTCCAAAGTAAAGACTTCTGGTTAAACGCGACCAATCAAAAAATAAAATAAAATAGAGCTTCAGAATTACCAGATTTATAAAGGTAGACAGATAGGATGAACTATGATGACACTAATATAATCTGTTAGCTGACATCCAGTAAGACAGACATATACACACCGGCCAGTGCTCAGACCCTCCTTTGTTGGAGCTCCTCCATTAGATGTCTCTAGGCTCACACACACAAGGGGAAAACAGCAGAGATGATAATGTTGCAGCTAGTAACAAAATATTATCCGTTCTCCTCTCCATTAAAATGCTATAGGCTACATTATCTCTTGCCAGTTGGAAAGATTATCATTTTATATTCCGTGGTAAGCCCTTAACTCTAAATTTGATGCTTAGCTCAAATATGAATAGTCCAGTGTTCATTATATAACACCACTCAGTGCTACCTACACTGACATTTTAGGTATAGAGCTGATGCACTTATCCAGAACAACTTGCAGCACACACTTAGTGGGTGAGCAAAAATAGGGTGCAAGCTGCAGTTGCAGAACATTATACAGTAACCATCAGTTTGGAAAGCATAGATCAAAGCGACAGCTCTCTGAAAATGCAATTTTCTAGTGACCCGAGTGTGATAATGTATGACTGAGTGAATAGATATATTCATGTCACGCACACACACACACACACATGTACTCATCAGTTTTTTGTGCACATGATGCTTTTTTTGTGTGTATTTATCTGGTTATCAGGACTTTTATTAAAAATGTGTTCTTGAAATTGAATTTTTCAACAGATTATTGAAAGGTAGGCATTTAGTTTATAGGAGCGTGTGTGATAAAATGTACCTATAGCAGTAATGATTTAGCTAAAAGTATGAGTTCTTTTGACACAATTTCAGCTTTTTCCATAGCTGATTGTTGAGATTATCTTTGTCTTTCCTTCAAGTAAACCCTTAAAATGACTTAATAAGGATTATAAGGGTTTACTTAAAAGATTAATTCACTTTTTTCTTTCACTCTCTAATTAAATCTTAGCTGAGAAGTCTGACACTACTATCATATCTTTAGCTGAAGCTTCAGGTAGCAGCTGGTTAGCTTAGCATAGTGAGAAAAAACAGATGAAAACAGCTAGCTCTGCTCTGTTTGAAGGTAACTGTTGCAGGTTTGACAGCTCTTTTTGGATTGGCTGAGGCTCAGGAAGAAAGGTTGGTGGTTTGAGCCCTGTCATCTCCAGTCAGCATGCCAAATGTCCTTTGGCCAAATGTCCAAACTCCACTCTTCGATGCATCCATCAGAGTATGATTGTGTGTTAATGTTAGAAAGAAAACACTTAAATCGGAAAAAGCTCACCTGTTAGCATGATTTAAGTTATTCTATCTACAAACCCCCTCAACTTATAAAACCTTTGAGATATGATTTATATCTGTGCTAAGTTATCAGCTACAGCTAGCAAACGTAACATAGGTAACACATGTACCTGAATATCAGTACTAACTAACAGACAGGTGTAAGGACTCAAAGCAGACTCTACAGGCTGTTCAACAAACAGCTCATGTTTAATAGTGTAAGAAACAACAATTCAAGATAGAATAGAAAAAAATCCAAATTTGTCAAATACATAGGGAGGAACAACAGGAAGATAAACAGTCATCACAACAAAGACAAGCTGAAGCCATTAAATACACAGGTGGAATAATCAGAGACAAAGGAAGTACAACTAAATACAAGGAAGAAAAGACAAACCAAAACAGGAAGTAACATAAGAACCACTTAGAAACTTGACAATGAGACACAGGAGGCAGGAAAACCAAAGTCTAAGAAATTTACGTATGTGACAATACAGCGTTAACTATAGCTACAAAGAAAACTGGATCTGAAAACTAAAAGAGATTGTAGGCAAAGCTAACAATACAATCATAAAGAAACCAAATATATACTTTGTTAAATAGAACACAAAACCCAAAGAACACTGTAAATATGAGAAATCAATAAGTAAGTACAAAAACTCAGGGTCCATGACACTGTGCCACATGTTATTTGTCAGATAATTAAAAATGTCCATAAGGAACAATACTACAAACGCAGTTTGGTCATTTTTACTGGGAGTGGCGCCTGGCAGATAGTGACCAGCTACAGCCTGCAGTGACAGCCCGAAATTTAAGCCTTAGGTTGAACTTCTGGTTGAGCCATAAAAAATGTGCCCATAGTACAACTGTTACCCAGAGAGAAACTACCCATAAAGGCCAAAGCCGACAGGGGGAAAGAAAAACTCCTATTTAGCAGGAAGAAATCTCCTGTAGAACCAGACTCATGGTCAATAGGCCAAATATATCTTCATTTAAGTGTGTAATGGTTAAGCTCACAGAGGGAACTTTTAATTTTTGGGTTGAGTCAGTGTTTAGTTAGTGAAGTTGTAACCTGACCAAATACAGCATTTGTCTGGCTAATAACCCTTCACCATAACCCAACAGGCAAGAGAGAGGCATTGGTCACCTTAACTGACTCTTGGCAAGAAACTAAATAAGCACATTTCCCAAAATGCCATATGTGTGCTTGCAGAAGAAAAAAACCCCACACACATCTCTGATTGTGTGCACTGGCTGTATGACTATCCAAATGGTTTTGAATGCCAGTGTCAAACAAAGAGTTCATCCTGTGAAGTGTAAACCAGCATGAGACTTTTTTTTAATCTCTGCACCGACAGCTGAGGGATGCTGTTGGAACAGAAGCCGCTCAGCTTACAAGGTGAGGCAGGGTGTTGGCTAGCTGTAACACTGTGCTTTAATTCCCTGAGCAATAATCAGGGTAATGCTTGTATTACCTGCAAAAGTGACTGATTACATTAAATTAAACCTTTAAAACACAGTTATGTACTTGCCCGATGTGTCAAAGCTGTAAGTAAAGATAGGTTTTCTAATACTTTCTGCTCTGAATCGTCAGCACCTTTCCAACAGCAGTGAGGGCTGTAGATAAACTCCCCAATTACACCAACACACACGGAGCTGCTGTTTGCTTTTTCTACTGCTTTTTCTACTTCTACTCACAGTGCTGTGGGAGCGCACTGTGACATTAAAACACACACCTGAGCGATACACTGTGTCACATTGTCAGCAGGATTCTGGCACTGCTTATTCAGCAATATAGATGATGTAATTGTATTGCATGTTATCAGCTTTTCATTACCTGATTTAAACTGCTGTGTGAAGTATGAGGAAATATAATTCACATTTCTGCTCCTGGGTAACCAAATTGTTTCTTTAATTCTTCTTTTTTCAGCTGCCACAGTGGATCCTCTGTCTCCATTGTACCCTATCTATCGTACCCTGCCATCTTCTTCAGTCACACCAACCTTCTGCATGTCGTCCTTTATTACATCCCTAAATTTCCTCTGTAGCATTCCTCTTTTTTCTCCTGTCTAGCAGCTCCGTCTTTAACACCGATTGCCCAATATGTCCACTATCTGTCCTCTCCACATGTCTAAAACCAATCTTAATCTCCAGACTCTCTTTGTTTGAGCCACTCTGCAGTAACATGATAAAAACAATCACTGTAATTAAATTGCTCTTTTCTTTCCTCAGGACACGGCTGGCCAGGAACGTTACCGCACCATTACCACAGCTTACTACCGAGGAGCCATGGGCTTCATTCTCATGTATGACATTACCAATGAGGATTCCTTCAACGCTGTCCAGGACTGGTATGTCATTGGCTGGGGTAGTGCTGATGATAAGGGGGACTACAACATATAAGCAAGTAGGATAAACACCACTAAAAAAATTATTATTTGGATGCTGTATCCTGTGTAAAACAGTGCTGTTATGTTCTTTTTAAGTTTCTGTTTGGTGCTTTTTAGGCACCAAAAATCACCCTCTATCGCTGTTTTTCTGGTGAGACAAAGAGTTGTGCGGATGATGAATGAAACTGCATCTAGAGATTTAGTATCTCTCTAGAAATAGATGCAGGGATACAGGGGGATAGAAGAACAGAGCCACTGATCCGGTTCAGGTTTCTGTCTATTTTAATAGACCACAGTATGAGCTTTCTGTCTCTGCAGAGTAATGAGATGCGATCGTGATATCTTTTCCTTTTTGTTGTGCTATATAACCTGACCAGCACATCACAGAGGACCATTCCATTTATTTTCCACCTACTCGGTCATACCTTGTTGTTGATATTGCCTGTGTTTATGGGCAATTCAGTCTTTAAGTTTCAGTACGGACTTACAGTAAAATCAAATAAATCACACTGATCCTTTGATTTTTATTGTGTGTGTGCACAATTTGAGAGTTTTTAGATTCAGATTCATTTTTTTACCTCTTCAATCAGTGCGATCCTGAATTTTGGGGGAAAAAAACCCTTTAATGTTGCATTCAGACGTCCCAGCCTTTGACTTTCCTCTCTGACCCCGCCCTCAGGTCGACTCAGATTAAGACGTACTCATGGGACAATGCCCAGGTGCTGCTGGTAGGAAACAAGTGTGACATGGAGGATGAGCGAGTGGTGAACTCAGAGAGAGGTCGTCAGCTGTCCGAACACCTCGGTGAGTTCATGCTGAACACACACACGCACAAAATTCAACCTTGCGAGTTTACAAGATATGTAACTTTTTATATTCAAATGGCTCTTTTGCAGACTAATAGTGCTTGTGATGTTTTAGGAACATGAGTGGAGTCTTCTCTGAGGCTGGTACCGCCTGATAAGCCAGGAAGGAGTTTGCAGTTTGCACTTTATCTGCCCCTTTGGGTTCAAACCTATCGGCCAGCTGTTGCTTTTCTGTGCAGAGTTTGCATGTTACTCCCTGTTCCCGTGTTGGTTTTCTCTGGCTGTTCTGGCTTCCTCCCGCAGTCCAAAGGCAAATACGCTAGGTCAAATTGTTGTAAAAGGTTATCTGTCTCTGTGTGTTAACTTTGTGAGTCACTGGAATGATCTGCAACCGCACCACCAAATGTAATCTGCCCGGCAGATAGCAAGGTGTATCCCTTCTTGACTGACAGACCGAACACAGCTCGGCGACCTCTCTCATGCTCTGTTTCTCCTCCAGGTTTCGAGTTCTTCGAGGCCAGTGCCAAGGACAACATCAATGTGAAGCAGACCTTTGAGCGCCTGGTCGACATCATCTGTGAAAAGATGTCTGAGAGTCTGGACGCCGGCGATCCCGCTGTCACAGGGGCCAAACAGGGGCCCCAGCTGACAGAGCAGCCCGCTCCTCCTCACCAGGACTGTGCATGTTAAAGCTGACTCCTTTCCAAAACCCTTTTCCACTGTCTTTCTCCTTGTCCTCCTTTCAGCTGGACCCCAGGTCCTTGGGTCTGTACTTCATCACCCGTTTCACTCCTTTTCCTGCTCGTCTCTGTAGGAAGATTGGCTAAAGGTCACAAGAATCAAGCTGAAAAGTGTCTGAAAAGTGTCTGAATTAGTGTTTTTACTGTGGTTGCTCCTGGTTTCTCTGCACAAATGAGCTAAAAGGTCATTCAAAAAGTGCAGGTGCTGGTATGATGCCAAAGCACCTTAAATCAAGCTGCAGTTTCAGACTCTTTGCAGCCTGGTTCTTGAAGCTTTTCAACCCGTCGTATGTTGTTTCCCTGATCCTCGGTGTGGTTTTACAAGAAGGATTTGACGGCGTAACGTACACCCTCAGAGTGCCATTAAAATCCTTCCCATGTTTACAGTTCTTTGTTTCATGTCAGTTGAATATCTTGGAAAAGATGCCAGCCTTGGATTTGGTGACCAAGAGGGCCACACTGCTCAGTTCGGTAGGAGTGGTGATCCAGCTGAGATCTGCTCAGTATCAATGTAATGCATTTCATATATGTCATTAAATGTCTCTTTTGTTGTCTCACCAAGTTTCAGAACAGATAGCAAGCGTTCTGTCTTTCCGTTGTTCATCTGACTATTTCGCCTTTTTTCATTTTTTACATTTCTTTTTGTACTTTGGCGCCCCCCTTTTTTTTCCCCTACAGCAAAACACTTAGGGGGGTGAGAGGGATGCGAACAAATTATAACTAAGTGAAAAATGAAGAGACACATTTTATTTAATTATATTTATTTCAAATGTACATATAAATGTTGTGCAATATATATATCTATATACATAACATCTACAGGTATGCATTTCTGGATAGGTATAAAGACGGTACGAAGCTCTGTGAGGACAGTATCTGGTATAAAAGGCCTGTTTGTTTGGAGGTTGTGTCGAAGCGTGTCTCCTGCGAGCCGCTGAATTTCACTCTTGTTTATGTCTCGTGCTACTTTCAGAAATAATGCACCATCATAAATCGAAACTTTCTGCTAAATTACTAACAAGTCTAAATCCGTCTGGTGTGGTTTTCACTGCTGTGACACGTAGCATCGTTGCGTAAGTTCTATTTTAGAGGAAGGAGATGCATTTCTTTTTCAGAATAGTCTTAAAGCCATTTAGGTTCTCAGTGTTTGTATAATAGAAAAGGTTTTAATGTGTCTTTGTCTTTGTCACTGGAAGATAAAGGGAAAAATAGGAGGCTGTCTAAAAAGCATCTTTGTGCAACACAGTTGAAAGTATTTTCCATCAGGTGGAAAAAATTCTGCAGATACCTTTTTTTGTAAAATACTGAAGTTGAGGTCATGTAACAGCTAAAACCTTCAGACTTCAGGCTTTCATCTCTTTGATTGCTGTCCTCAAATATAAAGACACTGAAACATTTCATCAATCTTTGAAGGACAAGAGCGATGTTACTTCTTTGATATTCCAGGGTATTTTGCTTTCTGTTGGTAGCTTGCCTGCAGGCAGTGAAAGAAACATCAGGATAGATTAGGATGATTCCCAAAATGCCCAGATTGGAGTTTGTTGTGGTTACTTGGCAGATCTACTGATCTTTGACCTCTAGGTGAGTACAGTATGCTGGCTTGCTTTCAAAATCATTCAACAACTACAGTCCTGAGCTTCTGTCTTGCTGGTTGAGACTTACAGAGAGTAGAGATCATGCTGACACATGGTACAGCACCGTAGCGAGATTCAAGACAGGAAAAACATGTATGGCAACATGTGTGGGGTGTAATCCGTATATATGTGTTTGATTGCATTATTCTGAAAGAGAACTCGTTTCTTTTCTGGACGGAGACAGCGTATCAAATAACATGTTGACTCCTCGTGTTTATCTGCTTAATAAAAAAACACTACGCGATTAATACCACTAACACCTCAGTATTACGGATAAATGTGGGCTCTTGTGTGGGCGTCGGTTTATTTGTGTGTTTGCGTTTGATCTCAGTCTTCAGGTAAATTATGGACCGCACTGTTTAAATACGAAGCAAGCGTAAAGCAGCTGAAGGCTCGAGCCAATGCAGGAGTTAAATATTCAGTACTGGGAAAGTATTTGCACTTTGGTTTTATTACAGTTTTAACGGTTAAAACTGGCTTACTGGGTATTCTTTCTTTATACTTCACCAAAGATTGCTTAAGAAGCAGCTCGCTGTTTTTGCTGTGGGGTGCCAGGTCGAGGAGTGTAACCAATTTTAAACGTTTAAACAAGTAATAAAACAAGTTCCTCACAGGGAAATATTGTGAGTCCTGTTCATATCAAAAGGATTTCATATCAAAAGGATTTCATATCAGCGTTAACCCATATTGATGAATGGGATGACATCTATGGACTGAAAGGGCAAAGCGCTACTGGATGAAAATCAGTAATGAATGACTTTGTAAAGCTCGTGTCTCATGTTTGGCAGGAACTTCAATACTATAAAAAACTGAGTCTCCATTCAGAGTGGTGTTATTAGAACAGGAAGTGATTTGGCCAGTAAATATGACTATGAACTGCGGAGATGATTTTGATCCTGCATACATTTTACTTCTTACTGGTTGTGACTGTTTCCTTTCTGGTAAAATCCAAAACTTTGAACTGTTCTCCTTTCTAATATGTCTTCCTCTCCATATAAACCCTGTCTGTAAATACTCTACCTTTGAGTCATATGTGTGGATTGTGTTGTATTGACTCAGGCTTGCATTGAAAAAAAGAAGAAGAAAAAAAAGACCTGAAATCCCCCAAAGAGCCATGTTGTACTGTACCCTGCATTCATTTCTAGGCCTGCTTGTGAATGAATGTGTCACTCAGCTACGAAGCAATACAAACTACAGTATGTACACAAAAACAAACGCCATCCAGCTTGGTAGAGGTTGCCGACTGTAGAGCTTCTACTAGCACGCAGAAATAACATGTGACTTGATTTGGTCTTGTATCACTGCCTCTTCAGTTCCCTCTCAGCCATTTAAAGTGAGAGAATATGCTGTGGATGTTTTTATCTGTACTTTGTGGTAAAACAATAATTAAAAAAAAGTTGCTAACATTCAGTTTACTGTAGTTTTTGAAGTGTTTCTGCCCTCAGTGAATGCTTTTACCTGGCGCTTCTTCAACATCCAGTGAGGTTTTTACTCTGAACCTAAGATTCAGATTAGTTTAAAATAATAACATATGACAGACGCTTGAGTCACCAGGATTTAGCATGAAATTGTCATTTTGGTGGCAAATATCTGGCTGCTAGTAGCTTCAACATCCTCAGGATGTCACTCTTTCACTTTTCATTTTTGAAAGAAATTTGAAGAAAATCTCAGAAACTAGTCAGTGTCCGTCAAAGACCCAGAGAGAAGACAGAGAGAAGGGCATTTAAATTTTAAACAACTCACCTGCCACTTTATTAGGTACATTTGTTCAATTGTTTGGTAACATATATGTGCAATCATCCAGTCACATAGAACCAACTCAATGCATTTTAGGCATACAGTTCAAACCAGACATCTGAACGGGGAGGAAAGGTAATATAAGTCACTGTAAATGCAGCTGATAGGCGGGCCTGATGTATTTCAGAGACTGTTGAGCTATTGAGATTTTGCCATGCAGCCTTCTTTTGGAGAATGGTCTCCAAAAGAGCAGCAGTTCTCTTATCAAAAAGCCTTAATGATAACTGAGATGAGAGGGCGTCAGCAATTAAAATGATTACATCTTAAACAACCAAGGTATGCAGAGGAGCATCTCTGAGTGCACAACACACTGAGTCCTGAAGCAGATGGGCTACAGCATCAGAAGATCGCAGTTCAGTCAGCTAGAAACATTAAACTGAAGCTATAATTCACCCAGGCTCACAAAAACTGGACGGCAGAAGATTACAAAAAATGTTCTCTGGTCTACTGAGACTCAGTTTCTGCTGCAAGATTGAGAGGCTTATACTGATGGCTCATTTAAACACCACAGCCTACCTGAGCATTGTTTCTGACCATCTATCCCCTTATCACCACAGTGAACTCATCTTCTGATGGCTGCTTTTAGCAGGATAACACATCGTGTCACAAAGGTCAAATCATCTTAAGCTGCTTTCTTGAACACTACAGAACATGGCCTCATAACAGTCACTGGAAGCATCTGTGGGCGTGGGAGATTCTTATAATTTCAGAATAAAATATTGGTACAAATATCTACAAAACAGCTGGTTGAGTTCTGCTCGGAGTTGACAACATCCAAATAAGTGATTCAGGCAGCTGTCATGATTTGGAGCTATCAAAATAAAACTGAATTAAACTGAACTGAATAGATGTGCTGGATGAATCTCGTCCACTGCCACGAAGGTCAGAAACATTTTGTCCTAAAATGCTCTTGTTTCATTTGTAATTGCACAAATAACCAGCAGAGGGGGAAATCCTCCAGCCTGATGCTTTTATACAGAAATCTAAACAACAGATGAAATTATACTGCCAAAATGTGTTAATGCAACACTGAATCACTAATTGTGAACAGCAAGATAAAATTACACTCCTTAAAGGGATCATTTCCATAAAGTGGCAGAGAAAAAAAATAACAGGTAAACAACAGGTAGTTTCACAATCATTCGAAAACTAATCTTAATGTAACTGCCCTTCATGAAACTGACCATGAAGCCTGACCTGTTTAACACCTTATTTACTGTAGACTACATGTGACCTTCATTACGTGCAGGTAAAAACCCCCCAATAAAAAACAGCGAGGCTGGCTAAAATATGGAGGAAACAGTGTTTATTGCCCAGCAGCATTTATTTCAAACACAACCGCATAAAGCCGAATAACTGTAGGCTAGAGGTGATCGCAACAGTCAGCGCAAACAGAAAGATTACACTCTTCTTCACATTTAAAACAAGAACACATTTGCAGTAAAGACTCGGTAGAGTATTAAAAAAAGAAAGAAAGAAAGAGAAATACACAAGTGTGCAGGTTACAGATAATAAACACTGATTAATTCCTCATGTGAACCCAGCAGCGGGCGACATTCGAGTTTGTCAGCAACATGCAAATTGTTCCCTACAGAAATCCACAGCATGTAGGCTATAAGTGTAGATCAGATCTCATGTATCAAATATGGGTGTGGTTGGCGTTTTCCCTTCTTCTTTTTACAACCAAATCCCTCATATTTTAAGAATATCAGAATCATAAATGTGTATATTATCGTAGAAACACTGTCTGTCTGTTTGGTCCAGCTGACGACTGCATATAAGCAGTCAGTAAACACGTATACGCGACTCTTTCTCCCATTAGGAAAGCCCATGGCATCATTTCATTGAAAATACTGGCAGTTTAAAGCTGCCTTGTTCAATAGTAAACATACATAGAATTAGTTATGTAGAATATATTAGAGGCAAATGCCCTTCATTTCGGCACCAAAATAAATACACCAATTTGACTTAAAAATCAAATACATCATATTGATTTGTTCTATCCGCCAAGTGGGGGCGAGTTTGAACAAATGGTCGAGGAACGCAAACACAGTTTGACTTGCTGCTGGCTGGTATCCGCGCTGAGGTCCATGTGTTGATGTATTTTGTGCCAGGTGTGTTTTACGTTTGATCAATCATAAAAGTTCAGTTTTCTTTTCGATTTTTTTTTTTGTTAAACAGACGAACATGAATGTACAGTTTTGGCCAACGTGGCCTGGCATTCATCCCCTGCGCGTAACAGCACACATCTGGGCTACGAGACACACGGAAACCCCAACATTAACAAAGTCCAAGGAGCTTATAAGCTGGTCAGTGGCCCAACAGCAGGTTAGTCCCTCCGACTAGTGCACTTGAACCTCGTGTGGCAGCAGCTGGCAACCGCTGTTCACATGGGTGAGCACCTTCTGCTTCAGCTGGGCCACTTGCTCCCTCAGCAGGCTAGCTGTCGAGGCCAGGTCGGTGTTTTGGGTTTTCAGCGATTTGACCTTGTCCTCCAGCCTGGAGATGCGCTCCAGTTTGCGCCTCCGACACTTGGAGGCTGCGATTCGGTTCCTGAGCCTCTTCCTCTCGGCTTTGATGCGCTCCTGAGAGTCCATGTCGATCGGAGACAGCGGCGGGCTCTCTCCGAAGCTCTGAACGTCGGGGACCGTCTGAGGCTCCTCCTTCAGCGGCTGGACCCGAGACAGCTCTGGCTGCGGCGGGGCTGCCCCTAAATGATGTGACGGAGGAGGCGGGAAAGGGACCGTGTCCGTGGTGTAGTTGACAGTGGTTCCCAGCGGCCCACTGCCGTAACTGTTCAGGTTCGTGTACACCGGTAGATCCGGCTGCACGGTGACTGGGGCGATGTTAGCCCCGAGATCCAGGGTGCTGCTGGGCGGCGCGCCTCCGTTCAGCTGGTTCTGCTTGTGTAAATCCTCCAGCGCCTTCACGAAGCCCTCGGCGAACTCCTGCTCGTCCGTCACCGTCTTCGGGTAGAGGAACTGGGAGCTGGTCGGAGTCGTGGTGACCATTCCGTTGGACTGGATGATTAGCCTTTCCAGCTCTGGAGAGGCCAGCTTGAGCAGCCCAAGGTCCGGGGAGCTAAGGATGCTCTCAGCGTCGCGGAGGTGCGGTTTCAGGTCTGCGTCGTCCGCCAAGCTCAAGTTAATATCCTTCTTCATCATTATTTCCGTGGGTACAATGACAAGTGGCGCTGCTCGACACTCCCTCAGAACTGTGTCCTGCCCATAACCTCACAGAGACGAACCGCGCCGGGAATGATCTGCTCTTAAAATGAATACAACACTTGCAACACTTGTGTGAACACCCCGTGTCGCTCTTCTCCTCTCCTACAGGATCTGAATACACGCCCGCGCGCACCGCCCCGAGCTTTTCTAGCCTGGCACGTTCCATTATGTCACGCCGGAGCGCGCGTATTGGGTAGAAATTACGTTTTCCAGTCTTATATTTGAATAAAAGGACGGGCCGAGCAGAGGATGCAGACAGAGGTCTCACTCAGCGTTGGTTTCAATAGTTTCTCTCCCACCCTGGTTATTTAGTCTCCACTTTGATTTATGAGTCATCCAGTTTAAATCGAGCATTACGCACACCTAAAAGCAGATCACTAACAAAAGTGGCTCAGAAATGTGTGCCGTGGACAGACTGAGTCACCCTGTTAAAAGTGAAGTAGTTTGTAATTACAGTTAGATCGATAAGATAAAGGCACACTCTTTTATAGTTGTGCACTTGTCCACCACCACAGTGGATTATTAAATCAAATGATCAATATAAGACTGAAGAGCAGACTTTCAGCTCTAACTTGAGGGATTAAAAAATCTTACTTTAACTGCATTTTATAGCTTTTTGTTGATTGTAATTTTAGATATGACGACCAAAGTCAGAAAAGTCTGGATGAGGCTTAAAAACAAATAAACTAACAAACTATTTGGTTTATTATTGTCAAAAAGGAATGCACTGACCAACCTGGCTTTATATATATGTGTGTGTGTGTGTGTGTGTGTGTGTGTGTGTGTGTGTGTGTGTGTATATGTATATATATAAATAAACCAGCGGTTGTAACGAACAGGAAGGCCAGATCAAACCAAACTTTTTAGACAAAGAGCCTGCACAGTTCTATAAACATGGCAGATGAAACCAGAGTTAAGTTGGACAAAAATGATGGGAAGAGAAAAGAAACAGCTCATGATCAGGGGAGTAACACATTATCTGTCAAACACTGTGGACATAGTATTAAGGATATCAAATGGTTAATGCCTCAAAGCATACTGCAAGAGCAACCCAAGAGTTGCTCAAGGAAAAGAAATGAGATATTCTTCGATGGCCAAGTCAGTCACCTGATCACAACCCAACATGCTTTTCAGTTATTAAATACAAAACTGAAAGTACAAAAACCCACAACCAATCAGCAAAAAAGTGGCTGCAATGAAGGCCTGACAGAGCACCTCAAGGGAGGACAGAATTTTTATCCAAGCACTGAAAACAATCCTTATATTTAAAATCATGTTAAGTTGTTGAATGAATGGTGAGCCTGTGATAACGAGGGACCTGTGTGTAAAAATGGCTTTAATTCCAAAACAGTATTTTTTTTGTAAAACTTCTCAAACAGCTGAAAGTCTACAAACTGTAAACGTTGATTGATTTGTCTTTTTTTGTTGTTTTCTGTTTTTTAACTCAGTCTTCAAGAGAAACAGTAGAATATGTTAAGCCTTATATAATATTCCAGATTTTCTGTATGCTGTTAAACATGTAGTGCTTTTACTCTCATTCTACCACAAACTCCAGTCACAGCGAGGGACAAAGTCAACTTATGTGATTAAACATGTGAACCATGAGTTTGTTGGGGTTTTACAGAAACCCTGCTGTCCACAAGTGATCATGCCACATTATTTTTTAACACTTGGATTAAATGTTATTGCAATTGTTGCTGTTTATTGCTGTAGAAAGGAAGCTGGACAGGCCTTTAAACCACTCACTGAGAAAAGGGGTTTAGTGGGTTTTCCCAAAACACAGCAACAGTGGCAATAACAGAGTGCACGTCATTCCTCTTGCATGTGAAACGAAGTCAACAAAAACACAACATGTACCATGGTAAATAACAAATATTGTAACTTGACGATAGCTGCACTTCAAGCTTAATATGATTTAAACTTTAATCAAATGTAAAACAAACCCAGTAATGATTAAAGATCGTGTTGTACCAGGTTCATTTTCTATCAAATATATTTTTAAAAAATGATAACAGCAACACTGCACATTAAAATGGAAATGTCCCTTTGCACAATTCTGGATACGAGTTGTGGTGACCCATTGGTGAATCTGTGTGCTCAGACTTAATACTTTTCTCAGAAAAGAGCGTTCACTTCTGTTTTGTGCTCTCAGTCAGCGATTTTAGGACATATCAATTAGGGGAAGTTGAATCTGAAACTGGTTCAATTTCAACATTTCCTCTGGTCAGTGAACAGTTTCCCGCTTTTGGTTTTGGTCTCGCATTTTGTTCATTTCTTCTCTACTTTGGAGTTTCCATTTTCTGACACACATTCCCCAATTTTCTTTTTTTTTCATTTGTAAAGATATTTTTAAAGTCAGACAGTTTTTAAACATCTCCATAAAATCAATGTTGTATACAGCAACAACACTTCAAACAACAGTCCTGCCACTTCAACAGCAACTGAAAACGACGCAATAAATTAGTTTGAGTAATCATGGCTTGAAGAAGCCTGTATTGTTTGCCCTCCTTTTCATGTGGTAGATGTGATTATTTCTGCTTTGTACATAAAAACACGGAGGGGCGACTGAACCGACCATGATTTAGTCAGCTGATGAAGAAACCCTGGTTTCACTCATCGGCAGTTGTCTGGCTTTTAAAGGGTTACAGAAAGTGGGTATGTGCGTCACCGGTAGGCCCCATCCATCACTGCAACGCTCTGTGCGGGTGGATCACATGATGGACTCTGTGATGTCAGATCTCTTAACTTGGCGGAAATGGAGGTGGGGGGGAGTAAACCAACAGAGGAGAGATATTTTTGTGTATGAAAGAAGTGAGTGGGGGTGTTGAGACTGGAGGCTCTAGCTGGGAAAGGATGTACCTCTCTCTCTCTAGCTTGCTCTCTCTTTCACACACACACACACACACACACACACACACACACACACACACACACACACACACACACACACACACACACACACACACACACACACTTGTTTTCATATCTTAGTGAGGACAAAAATGAATGCCTAACCCTCACTCTCAGCCTAGGAGTAACCCTGACAATAAAACCACATTTTGAGTCTCAAAAATGCCTTCAAACCCATGGGGATGGGCATCAGTGTGTTTAGCTATTCTCTGGTGAACAATGGGCTTGGACGTCAGTTCCTTAATCATTAATATGCAAATCCTCATGACCATAAATCAACAACCCCTGATCAAAGCTCACTGATCAAAAACCACTGATCAATGGCCATGAGTACCATTCACAGAGAGTTGGGGAATGGCTGCAATCACAGGATTGTAAGATGGTGAAAGATGTACCCTTAGGCCCCCTCCTCAATTCAGAGATGGTCTTTCCCTTTTCATGTAAATGGCCTCCTTGATTCCCTGCTCAAACCGGCATTCCTCCCTGTCCAGGATGTGTACATCCTCATCCTTGAAAGAGTGTCCACTGGCCTGTAGGTGTAAATAGACTGTGGAGTCCTGGCCTGAAGAGGTAGCTCTTCTGTGTTGTGCCAGCCGCTTCGCCAGAGGTTGTTTGGTTTCCCTGATGTATAAATCATGGCAATCCTCCTGGCACTGAACTGCATACACTATATTACTCTGTTTGTGTCGGGGGATCCGATCCTTGGGGCGGCATTGTGCGCAATAATTACTAAAATCTCACCTGTATTATAGGAGGAGCACCGTCTGTCCTCAAGTTGTCCTGGACATACGGATTGGCGTCGGCTACCTGGTTTGATAAAACTGGTTTAATAATTGTTGAGCTCAAAGTCACTTGGTTTCTCCTGCTGAAAACAGTACGTCCAGATAAGGAGCATCGACTTTCTGCCATGTGGAAGTCAGTAGGTAAGAAATTGATCTGAAAAAAATTAAAAATTAGAAAATATATATATATATAGTGTCGACTAAACCATAAACGAGTAGATAAATACATGCAGGATCCAGGATCCAATCTCATATTGATTTACACACTAACCGCATTCTGATACAGATTCCTCACATCTCATTGGAAAGTATTCCAGTAAACAGAACTTGGCTAAGAGTCTTTTTACTGTAATACATGCTTGTCATGTGATTTCTGAATGCTCTGGAGTGTTTCAGCATGAGTCAACAAAGACGCTGTGGAGCAAACTCAGGTCTCCAAGAATAATTTTCAAGGCTGCATGTTAAGGCAAACCACTATGAGCAGTCAGGAATGCTTGGTATTATTTATTGTAATGATTCCTCTGTGCTCCAAAGAGCTCATTGGTGCATTGAGCAAAATTGATGTGTGGTTTGCACTTTAAATATTAAATGTGAATAAAGGAGTAGAGTAGCATGGATATGAGCCCTTTGAAGGTCTTACAAGAAATCTGTGTTGACCTCCTGTTTTCAACAACTCCTTCATTTAAGTGCTGTAAAGTTTGAATAAATGAAAACATATGTGATTCTGCTGGAAAAACTTAACTGAAATGTTATTAAACGATGCACACGTTTGTATTTGTAGTTGCTCGTGCTGATCTCTGTAAGTGAGACACTGCCTGCGTTGCATCGTTGCATGTGACACTGTGGGCATCTGTGTTCAAAAATAAAACAGATGTTTAAAAAAAAACATATCTCAGATCTCATTTCCTTTTGTAGCACTTATCTTTCATGCGTAATCATTCTGGTTTCATAGAAATATACTGTACTAGTATCTGTGGTACTGTGACAGCATTTGCCTTCCTCCTACATAAATGTCAGAATTGGCAGGTATTTTAATTTCCAGCAACCATCAAATATACCGTTCCCCTTCATACGGCAGTGAGCCAGGCATGTGGAGGTGAACAGTTAGCAGGATTCAAGCTTATCACATACGCTTTGTTTCATTTTTTTAAATCATAGATTTGAAGCATTTTACACTTAAACAGAAACAAAGGTTCAGTGTGTTGGGAAGCGGTTAGCACTAATGCTTAACAACACCAAGGTTCCTGGTATAAACCTCCAGATTAACTAGAACTTTTCTGTGTGGAGTTTGCATGTTTTCACAGTACCCGTGTTAGTTTCCTCCCCCAGTCCAATAATCTGTTACGTATGCAATATAAACATCACGTTTTCCCCTACAAACACGGCGATAAGCTCCAGCGCTCCATGACCCAAAGTTAGAGAAGTGGTTAAGAATTGTATATTGACTTTTTTCTGTTCCCTACTGAAGTGCCTGGGATTTTAAATGTGATTAAAAGCATCTTAAAGATTCGCTTCCAGTATTTCCTGAAATAAACTCATCTATTTAGTGTCTAATTAGTATTCATTCAGCATTAGATGGAGTTCAGTAACAATCCTTAATAATACAGACACACATGCAAGTTCCACTAAGCTGCTCCTCTGAACCTACTGACGTAGTTTCAAAGTGTAGGTGAAGTTCCACACTCACGGGGGATGTAGGAACTGTGTGCGTGCGTCTGTAACGCTGCTCGGCATAAAACACACCGGCATCCACAAAAACACGCTCTGACAATTTCAAGCAGGTAACCACAAAACCTCACGGGCCCACACCTTTTCATAGTTATGCATTAGGTGATGAAGAAAAAGGTAGCATTTGATATTTGATTATTATTATTTTCCACTACATGCTACTGTTTTCCACTGGATGTTTTTTCTGCTATGAGGGAACAAAACATTTAACCCCAAAACCAGTCATATTTTTCAGTTCTTATTGGGTTCAACCTTTTAGTTTAATGGTCCAATCTGATACCTATTACATTATGTTTCTGGTACAGCATTACTGTTTTTCTCGATGATGCTTCCCTTAGTAGCGGTAAGGTGTTCACAAAGAGTCTCAGTGATCTCAGACAGAGATTTCCATCCATTTTCCAGATCAGCTTTGAAACTGAAAAATGTAAATTGCATTCTGTGAAAAAAATAATCTAAGGCTGAGGCTTTTAATCAAAACTTTTATGCTGAATGTCAGCCCAAAGACATTTAGCGCTTTCTAAAAATAACAGCCACAGGTTTTGCTCCACACGTCTTTATCGTGATTGCCTTTAAAGATCATTAAAGCCTCGAGAACAACAGTAGGACGATAACAGGTTGTCTCTCACGTGTGAACAGAAACTCAACTGCTCAGTGGTAGTGGCTCAGTGGTTGATACTGCCACCTCACAACAAGAAAGCATTGGGTTTGAGAATCGGTCCAGATGGTTTCTGTGTTTCGGCATCTCATGTGGGTTTCCTTCACAATCCACAGACATGCAGGTCAGGTGATATGACTACTTTAAGTCGCCCACAGGCTGGCACATATAGGTTCACATCACAGTGCATCACGAAAGTAGTTACATCCTCCCACTCTCTGCCAGAATCAGCCTACAATAAATTTCCCGGTCCATGTTCTTCTTTTGTCAATAAACTCAACCTGAAGTGACGATTTGCTGTGTGTTTTGCTTTTTTTTTTTTTTTTTTTTTAAATCTGTTGATTCAGTATGTCACTCCTCAATATACACAGCTTCTTAAAAATAATGCCTATTATTTCCAATATGTAGCCTATCTATGCCTTTAGTTATCTTTACAGACAGTATAACCGGCCCGATCCATTTAGCATAGGCCTTTCATAAGAGTCTATTGTAGCAGTTTAGCAAACCCCCCAAGGCCCACCATCCATCCTCCAGTTGGCTAACTGTTATTCATTGAAACTGATAATATATTACGAGTTATTTGCTGTGATGCTATAGGGCTGCAGGCTTGCCTTGGCACATTTCTGTTCAATCATAACGTGGTATTAGCATGACAATAGCTTTAATCAATCAGTTTTCTCTCATTACTGTACGGCAGCTCTGCCAGACATGATAACAACCTGTAGTGGGAGTGGACTGCTGTTCATCAGGTGTGACAACATCATGACATTTAGGGGGTGTTGTTTCAACTCTTGGATTTTAAAGTCAAGTTCTCAGCAATAAATGAGAGCGATAACAGTAAAGCTTCCCTCTGGCAGAAGTTGCATGTTTTTTCTGTTTATATTAATTATATCTTAGTTTCATGTTGTTTGTGGTTTTGACAAATTTTCCTTTTAGTATTGTGATAAAACGGTCTGGAATTGACTTGATCAGAGGAGCTGACTTGAGGTCCCTGATATTTGTTGCAAACAGTAAATTTGATTTAACTTTAACTCAAATATCTAAAAATGCAGAAAAGCAAATCCTCAAAAATTTTATCAGTGATATTTTCGTTCACTTGTATATATTTATTTCTGTTATTGAAGGTCACGTTTTTATGCTCAGATGTTTGGCAGGATTCAGTGAGTGAATCTAATCAGCATCATTACAAATATTAAGTAATGTCAACTGTACCCTCATACACACAATAATAACATGGACTGAACCACCACTCACAACCACTAGCACTTTATATAGCCTCTGTAGAAATTATCCACATATCTCACTTATCTTAACTGCACTACTGTATAATTCTGTGTAATTAATTAATTCATTCTACAACTGTTTATAACCTGCATAGTTCCCATTTCTGTATAGCTGTATATCTCATATTTCTGTATAGTTTTTCATATTTGTATCCTGTTCATAGCCTGTACACAGCTTGTACTCACTACAGCCTGTACACACTTATAGTTATAGCATATTGATAACATACCTTCATACCGTGTACATTATAACATACCATTATAGACCCATTTCTGTAATATACTTACATATCTATATTATTGCTAATATATATTGTAATATATCTATATCATGCCTAAAGTACTTCTGGATGGATGGAAACTGCATTTCGTTGCCTTGTACCTGTGACATGTGCAATGACAATAAAGTTGAATTCAATTCTATTCTATTCTAATGTCTGCTATTACGTATGTCTAACATACTGGATGACTGTAAACTTACTATCTTCATGGAGACTTTGGTATACTTTAATTTTTTTTTCTTCACAAAAACAACGTCAGACAGGAAAATGGCATGTATAGATCCAAAATCAGATTTAAAAAAACTAAAGTGAATGTGAACCTTAGGTTTAATATTTTAATTTCCATTTTATAAAAGTTTCTTCCGAAGTAGTGTGAACATTCTCGAGCATCTGCCACCTCTCTCTCTTTCAGTCCCACATTATTAAAATGTGTGACTAAAAAAATTAGTCAAAAACAGCAGCTGTACATTTTGCTTTTAACATTTTGTGACAAACTGCACAGAAGCAGCTTCTGTGCTGGGTGATGTTTGTTAGGCTGTTTATTTACTGCATTCATGCTCACTCCCTTTAAGTAGTTCGCTAAGTACTACAACAACCACAAATTTACATCTGCACTGTGAACAAATCACAGGGATGAGAAGTGCAAAGGAATGTGGTGAAGTCAGCTATGAGCAGTGTTGGGTAAGTTACTTTAAATTAGTAACTTAGTTACATTACTAGTTACTTCTATCAAAAGTAACTCAGTTACTTCAAGTTACTCGTTACTTTCAAAGTAATTAGTTACTAGGCAAAGTAACTTTGGATTTACTCTGAATTCTCTTGTTAATGTGTTGCTTCCCTAACTGGATACCCAGCAAGATTGCCAGTCTTCGAGCTTGCTTACACGTTAGCACTATCCTGCCACAAGTGCACTGTGCCACCTACCAACAGAAAGGAAAAAATAATGTGCATATTTCCACAAGAGAAATCCCACGCCTGGACCGTCGTCGACTGCCGGCATGATTCTAGCCTACGTCACAGCATCATGTGCGCTTTTTACATCCAACACAAAAACTGCAGTTGTGGTGCTTTCGATTGTACTCAGAACTCGGAAATTCTGCCTTTCGAGTAGGAAGATGTAGGTAACACCAGACTGCCAATAAGCTTGTGTCTTTTTTTTTCATTGTAGCTGAAGTGCAGTTCCTTTTCAGCTCAATACAAAACGCGTAATATTTTCTCTGAGACGATTCCGTTTTTTACAGCACAGCTGGCAACTCTAATAACTAACCTTATGAACAAAATAAAGTTCAATATCAGTAACATCATAGCACCCGCCCAGCAGTATAGAAAGTCCGTCATGCTAGCTAGTAGACAGTACGAGTTATTGTAACTGACTGTAAAAAGTCAGCACAACGAAAATAAACTCCACCTAAACTTGGTTTATATCTGACCCAGATAGACTGCAGGTCATAACATCTTACCTGAAGTTCAGTTCACCTGACACTCGGACCGGTGGCCGCCTTGGCTCTCTCCTCCTCCCCACCATCGGCCCACTGAATCCAGCTATGGCTGCATATGTGTTAAGCAGTAATTTCTTTTTATAGAGGGCTAGCAAAACAACCGTTTTCGAGGGCATTGCCATATTGGAATCCCGACTTCTCTGACGAGGCTAACCAGAATGCGTTTACTTGAGGGTCTGTGTTCCGATTCCTGAGGTAGGTCGAACGAAACACACAAAGTAACGAATAATGACCCTATCGAAATCCCAGTAACGATTAACGCGTTCCTGATTTTGGCATAATAACTAGTTACCGTGCTCGTTATCACAATAATAACGTAGTTACTGTAACGCGTTAGTCCCTACACTGGCTATGAGATTCCATTATTTTCTTGTTATTGAGCAAGTAGATTTCAGTAATAATGAAAACAACACCAGACAGGAGCATATTATGAAATAAAGCCCCGATCAAAAGTTTAAGACCGCTTTTTGCATGGCTGGATCTTAACAAGGTTCCAAGTAGAGCTTCAACATGCAATAAGAAGAACTGTGAGTAAGACAAAACATTTTTTTGAGCATGCAGTTTATTGAAAGCAACGCTTAAACTAAAACAGGCTGTTTTACAGCTGATCAAAAGTTTAGGACCACACCTCCAAAAAACCCCATAAATCCCCAAAATATAAATCAAAGTTCCAAACATGAACTCAATAATGAGCAGCGCCACCATTATTGTTGATCACTTCAAAAATAGGTTTCCATGAGGTGAGTTTGAACTTTTCCCTAAGTGGTGAAGATGCCTGCACGAAGGGCATCTACTGTCTGGACTGTTGTCCATTTTTGTATACTTCCCTTGCCATCCATCTCCAAAGGTTCTCAATTGGATTTAAACAGGGGAACACGCAGGATGGTCCTAAAGAGTGATGTTATTCTCCTGGAAGAAGTTCCTTGCCCTGCAGGTATTGTGTACTGCAGTATTGTCCTGTTGAAAAACCCAGTCGGTACCACAAAGATGAGGCCCCTCAGTCATGCTGCTCTCTGCAACATCTGGACATATCCAGCGGCCGTTTGACGCCCATGCACCTCCTGAAGCTCCATTGTTCCAATGAAGGAAAAAACACCCCAGACCATTATGGCCCCCGCATAGAAAACATCCCAGGTGGGATCTGCTTGCCATGCCCGTAACGTTGGAAACCATCAGGACCATCATGGTTAAAGTTTTTCTCATCAGAGAATAAAACTTTCTTCCACCTTTCAATGTCCCAAGTTTGGTGCTCTCTTGCAAAGTCCAAATGGTCAGTTCTGTGGCGTTCAAGGACACGAGGCCTTTGCAGACGTTTTTTGTTTTTGAAGCTCTTCAGTCTCAGATGCCGTCGGATGGTTATGGAGTTAATGCTTATGCATTTCAACAACCCAACCATGTTCAAGGAAAAGTTGTATTTTTTTTGCCTTTGCCATCAGAACATCATGACAGTGTGACTACCTGACAGAAGATGACAATGAATTCACATTTTTTGCACAGATTTGGCCTTTTAAAGGCATGTGGTACTAAACTCAGGACTGTAAATCATTCAGTAGTAATTTGTACAAAACCTACCTATCAGATTTAACAATTTATTAACTGGAGTTACTTGAATGCTGTGCCAGATCTTTCCAGCTGACTTTGACCCCTGTATGTGTAAATATGTATATTTATCAGAAGGGAAAGAACCATTGAAAGAGGAACATAACTGCTCTGATCTGTGGGGCATACAGCACTAGGTTATTAAAGTTTATCCTACAGATGCTTACAATTTGTTTATTTCTTGTATTTTAATTCTAAACATGTACACAGGATAGCTTTTACCTGACCAGCATGTGCAGTATGGATGATCGTGGCTGTGGCAGATGCTTCAGGCCCATCCAAAAATGTCACAACAGTATAGGACACTGATAGCACAGTAGGTAGAGTGGAAGCCCTGTAATCAGAAGGTTGGGGGTTCAAATCCACTGAATAGTCACCTTGAGGTACCCCGGGCACTAGATTGGTGACTGCCTACTGCTTCCCTGAGTGAAAGGGGTAAATCCAGTAAGGCATTTCCCCATGGGGATCAACAAAGTATACATTATTACAGTGCCCCCTCAGATTTTTCTGGTGTACTTTTACAAATATCAATTCAATTTAAGTCACGCAACTTAATAATTAAAATATTAAATAGCCAAAACGATACTGTAGGAACAGCCAAGCATGTATTAATTATTCAGTTAATAATAGCTTACCGATTATACCAACATGACTGATTTTAGTGCACAGTGGACTTTAGTGGGAAGTTAGCTACTGAAAAAGGTCATCATTAGCTCATGAGGCAGACTTAAAAGCATTTCACTTGAAATTTGCAAAACAAATTTGCTATAATTATTTCGTACATTTGAATACCGGTTCTCTTGGTTTCCCATGAGCTTCTTTACACTTGGATTTTTTTGTGTAGGCTGTAGAGATAGCAGCATTGATTTGTCTTGGGTGGGTTGACCTTTTCTAAATTTAGTAACCAACATTTGTTAGCAACCCACTGATGTAGGTAGGTAGTTAGCTATAAAACGTAAATAAATAAAGAAAGACTTTACACGGGCCTATGCTGGTTTAAACTTATCATTTTGAAGGAGTTAAAGGAATCATCTAAAAATACTGATGAAGTCCTTACATGTGGATTGCCTTTGAAGCAGTGTAGATCTTGTCCAGACCAAGACCAGGTTATCACAGAAAGACCACAGCAGGCGAGCAGGATCAAAGGACACAATTACAATACACAAATAAATTAGACAGTCTGAGGTGATACATATTCTCTGTACTGATACACACCAAAGATACACACATTAATACTTTCCATTTTCCTTTTCTGTTATTTGTAGATTTGACATCACCTTAATTTAAAATATTCTGTAACATATTTTTTATCATCCAATACCTGCTCATTTTTTTCTTCTTAAATTGGCCAGCATAGCATAACGATAACTAAATTATGCTGTGAGTATATAACAGTATAAGCTAGTATAGTATAGTATATTCTTCAGTTTAATCAGTGCTTAGCTTTTCAACTATTAAACCACACAGGAGAAAATGGAGCAAACACAGACTCATTATTTTGTAGTAAAATCAAAGGAACTCTGCATAAACATGATGCTAGGGTTCCTCTTTCAGGTGTTCGCCTACTTTGGAAACTATTGCTCATAAAAGCGTTACTTGTCATTTGCGAAGAATGTCAGGGTGTGTCCTTTATAACAAGAATCATGTCTATACCATAATCAGAGCGACCACAATTGATAACATTTGCCAGTTACTGTTGTTGGGAGACTAAACAAATAAAAGTGTTAAATGATTAACTTCGCCCTGGGTTTAGGGTGTGCACACTAGCTATTGTTGCTACATAAGATAAACAGAAAGATGCGGTATGTGGCTGTGTCAGGGACCAAGCAGTAAAGCATAAAGGACACAGGTGGTTTTAATTCAAAAAAGGGGTTTTATTGACCCAAAAATATGAAAATATATTTAACAAAGCCAAAATTTAAACAGGCAGAACAATAAAAGAGGTCAACTCAATAGACTAAACTCAAGATAATAATTAACAATACAAAATACAAAACAATTAAACAAACATGAAACACCCCCCAGGCAATGAAGCATGTGGTGCTATCCAATTAGGCTGTCAGTGGTACTTCAGGTCTCCCAGCCCTTTGCCACACCTTTTGCCAGACAGGAGGAGAAGCCAACCCCCAGGTAACTCAAACAAAGAAAGATGTATTAATATAACATAAAACAGAACTTTGACCTTGCAAGGTTAATATGTGTGCACGCCATATAAACATTGGAAGGTGTGATGGAAAAATAAACACATTTAATAAAGAAAAAATATTGAACAATAAGTAGAATATTTTAAAGTAGTGACTGTAAATTAAACTAAGGTGAATCAACTGGTGGTGAGGTGTGGAGCTTACCATGTGTGGCATGCCATCACAGGCTGCTTTGACTTTTTTCATTTTTGCATCCATCATGTCCTTGATTTGTGGTATTTTTGTAACATTTTCTAATCCCACTCACCTTTATCTCCTCACATCATTATTTCAGTTCTTCCACTAAAACTAACCGCATAAACTGCCTCCTGGTTTCAAAATGACTTCTAGGTTTCCTTCACAGTTATCCTTCCTATCACAACAAATAGGAAGTTATTAAGCTAAAGTGACCTTGAGCAAAACAGAAGATTGGAGCTCTACTGACCCCTGATTTTCATCACATCTCAGTCTCATAGATAAAGAACAGATATTCGAACAAGATCACTCAAAACCTTCACAGGTACTGTCACCTCAGCTCAAGGGGAAAACTGTGCCTTGAAAGGAACAGCTTTTCTGAGAGATGAATGGAGCGAGAGAGAGAGAGAGAGAGAGCGTGGGGAGAGATGTTTCCTGGCAGGCTGGGATTAGATGCGCTTCCATAAATATGCTGGGCAGCTTGGTATACTTTGTGCCCACTGGTAAAAATAGGCCTTCTTCCCAAGGGAAGTGATGACGTTTGCAGCCTGCCTGCATCACCAGCCACGAGTCGGCTTCATCTTCATACTGGAACAGCACAGACACATTTGTGGGGGGGAGGGAGCATCAGTGATCACCATGGCAACACATGCAGAGTGACGCAGGTAAAGGCAATAGAAAGGAAAAGAGGTAGTGATTGGCTAGCAACTGCTGTGGTGTGTTTATGTGTGTATGTGTGGGTGGTAAAGAAGAGGAGGAGGACTCAGTAGCCCAGAATTGAGATTAGCACACACACACACACACACACACACACACACACACACACACACACACACACACACACACTCAGTGTCCAAGTCTGTTAGCACGGTCAACAATTCAGCCTAGGAATGAGATGATGTGATTTAGCACGCTGCTTGAGCAGTGACTTCAGAGGCAGAGGAAAATTGTGTTATTTGCCTCTCTCACAAACACCATCCTGGATATTATGCATGCATACATTTAGGAAGAAATATTCCCCACACTCTGATTAAATGCTCTCAAACTATGCAGATGTTCTATTTCAGTCCTCCTAAATTACACCTTGTTGACAATATGGTTAGTTTTACAAAGCTTTGTGTCACATTCTTTGCTGTCCTTTCTTGTAGAATAGCCTCATTTTTGTCATTTTCATTACAGTCTAATATAAATATGCTTTTAATGTTAATGTGTTAGACATATAACTGGATTTACAAATTATCAACACTGTTGCCAAAAAGCTGAACATTGTGACATTTGCAATGATGTGTCATTTTTGTTTTTATATTCTTAGCATTTAATAAAACGAAGAAGGTAACAAGTCACTCCAGAATGCTCTGCAGTAGTTTGGTACTGTGTTGGGAAAGAGTTTTAGCTTGCAAATAAAAATGAAATATTAAAATGTTTGAAGATGAGGTAGGCTAAGTGATCATTTCTGGGGGTTTTTTGTTTTGTTTTGTTTAGCTGAAATTGCAGTTCTTGATCAGCTGCAGTTAATATGTATGTATATTCAACTATTTGTGCAATGTAACTTTAACTGCTCATGACAGCTTAATATGAACGCTTTTATGTTTTACACAGTTGAGGGGGATTTTAGATTGATCAATACTGCCACCTAATGGCCACAGTTGAAAATGTCTGCAGACAGCTGGAGAATTTTTCTCTAAATGCATGAAAAAAAAACATTGCTGTAATTGATGTTAACTTTCCATCTAATTTCAAGTTGAAATGCAGGGGTATTCAAGTCTGACCTAAGTCTTATGTCTGAAAGACTGCAGCAGTGCTGCAGTTGGTTTAATGTCCTACTGAAACATTGGTTACATCAAATTGCTTGTTAATCTTAATACAAATTCAGTGCAGCCATGACTGAACACAGTAGACTCATAGATAACTATAAAACAACCACAATAACGTCACTATATCAGCACAAGAGGTCACTATACACCATACATTTTCTTCCATAGCACACGCCTTACAACTTTTCTCTGCAACAGCAGAGGGAGATATTTCATTTCAATTCAACTAAACTAAAAGCCTAAACCGTTTTAGGATGTAAAGCAATTTACATAAAGTGTAGCACTATTTGATTTGATGCATTTCATTTAAAAAAAAACCCTGAAAACTGATCAAGTATTTCAGATTAATCAATATCGTCACCTACCCAATACCCACAACTGAAAATGTCTGCATTTGTTGTTACTTTAATTCTTAACATTGACTGAAATAATCTTCGATTGTTTTTACAGGTGAGAATGAATTAGCAGTTATGTTAATGAAAGATTAATAGTTTAGAAACAAGAACTGAACAATATCCTGCCTTCCACGGTTTTTTTCATTGCAACTGTAGATGTCTGTTGTGAAAAACAGCCGCACCCTTTACCGTAAATGAAAATGAAAGTAATTATTTGTCTGAGTAAAGAACAAACACACATAGCAGTTCAAATATTCAATGACAACTATGTAAGGAAGAAGCGCAAACGAGGTAGGTCATCTACCGATTACCTTTACTGATAATAATATTGCATTATGCTGCTTTTAAGATTCAAGTATGCAGTATTAAATATTAGGTTACATATCCTCAATGTGTTAATCTTTAATAGCATTAAGCGTTACACTACTAACTGAAACGCAATGTCTCCCCTTTCATCCTGTCCTATATTCTAGTTGAGAAATAAATAGGAATGTTAGCGAGGCAAAATTTATATAAATAAGTCATGTTTAACTGTTACAGTGTTTCTATATACAAAATATCGGATGACCTAAATTCATTTGTAAAATATAAAAAAAAATACAATTGTAAATAAACAAGAGAAAAGGCTAATGAATTTGTTGGAAGAGCAAACACAGTAAACCAAAAAATGGAATTTAAAAATTTTAAATCAGCTACACTATCACAGGAAGTGAAAGCGAAAGTAAAACTTAGTGTAACCACTAAGTTTTGTAATATCAGTCCTCGATATCGGCAGCTGCTTTTTGCAAAGCCTTAGAGCAGGGGCGATTCTAGAATCAGAGCTTTGGGGGTGCTGAGCATCCAGAGAGCTACCCAGCCAGGCAAGATAAACCTGTCTCTGTCAGTCCCTGCATCCTTAAATGTTGTCCTGAGTTTTCTCTGACTGTCACGTTGGTGCATTTAAACCCCTGTTCCTCCCTGTCCTCATCGTCTGTTGCCTTCATCTACGTTATCAGTCATCATAATTTTACCATCTCTGTGCAAGTCTGCAAATTTCTTTATTAAATCATAAGATTCTTAAATTCATCAAGTCTCTCTGTGCCTGGGTCCTCGTCACGATACATGACATCACAGTTTTTTACATTTTAATACAATTTAATCCCACATTTGTGAAACAAAAGAAAAACACTTTTTTGAAAAGTCTGTAACAAAACCATCAAATCTGATAAAGGTTATTTAAATGCTGCTAAAGAAGAATGGATTGGAATTAAAAAACAAAAAACAAAACATATCCTAACCTTAATTGCTGGGGAGAATAATGAATGATGCTCATAGTGATTAAAAAGTAAACTGAGTGCATTTTTTGGACAGAGATTCACTTTTAATGTGTATTTAATGTGTATTTATAATATAATCATCTAGCAGACCTTCTGAAGTACCTTCAGAAGGTCTGCTAGATGATGTTAATGCGGCACTACGGACGATACCTACAACCACGATTACCGACACTAACAAGCTGATCTACAATACGGCAGCAGTGATCAGTGAGATGCTTGGCTACAAGTTGAGCAGCCACAAGGGGCAGTACCCTCCATGGAGAAGGAGGCTAGAGGGCAAGATCAAAGTAGCACGGAGGGAGGTTAGCCAACTAACGGAGTTGCAGAAAGGTGCGGCAAAGAAGGTGCATAAGAAATACAGCAAACTGTCCATACCTGAGGCCTTGGAAACTGCCAAGCAAAGACTCACAGCCTTGGCCAGCCGCTTGAGGAGGTACACCAGAGAGATAGAAGGCAGGAGAATAAACCAGCTGTTCTCCACAGAAAGCAAAGGTGTACTCTCAGTGGCAAGGGAACAATAAGAGAACAGCACCACCAAGGCTGGAGACGGAGAAATACTGGAAGAGCATATGGGAGAAGGACGCAACCCATAACGGCAATGCTCAGTGGCTAGTGGATCTGAGGGCAGACCATAGCGACCTCCCTGAACAGGGTCCAGTAACCATCACAGTGGCAGATATCCAAGAAAGGGTCTCCAGTATGAAGAATTGGACAGCACCAGGGCCCGACATGGTTCACTGCTGTTCTGCATAGGCCTAAACCCCCTCAGTGAGATCATTAACAAGACTGGCTACGGATACCGACTACGGAACGGAGCAGTTGTCAGCCACCTCCTGTACATGGATGACATCAAGCTGTATGCCAAGAGTGAACGAGACATCGATTCACTGATCCACACTACCAGGCTATACAGCAATGAAATTGGAATGTCGTTCGGACTGGAGAAGTGTAGTCGGATGGTAACAAAGAGAGGGAAGGTAGTCAGAACTGAGGGGATTGAACTACCAGAAGGCAACATTGCAGACATAGAGGACAGTTACAAGTACCTGGGGATCCCGCAGGCAAATGGGAACCATGAAGAGGCCGCTAGAAAGGCTGCAACCACCAAGTACCTGCAGAGGGTCAGGGAAGTCCTGAGGAGTCAGCTGAATGGTAAGAACAAGATCCGGGCCATCAACACGTACGCCCTGCCCGTGATCAGGTACCCTGCTGGGGTAATAGGCTGCCCAAAGGAGGAGATAGAAGCCACTGACATAAAGACAAGAAAGCTCCTTACCATGCATGGAGGGTTTCACCCCAAGTCCAGCACCCTGAGGCTGTACGCTAAGCGGAAGGAAGGGGGCCGGGGACTGGTGAGTGTCAGCACCACAGTCCAGGATGAGACAACAAACATCCAAGAATACATTGGGAAGATGGCCCCAACTGACCGAGTGCTCAGTGAATACCTCAGGCAGCAGAAACCCAAGAAAGAGGAGGGAGACGAGGAACCATTATGGAAGGACAGGCCCCTGCACGGTATGTACCACCGGCAGATAGAGGAGGTGGCTGATATCCAGAAATCCTACCAGTGGCTGGACAAAGCTGGACTGAAAGACAGCACAGAGGCACTAATCATGGCAGCACAAGAACAAGCTCTGAGTACAGGATCCATAGAGGCTGGGGTCTATCACACCAGGCAAGACCCCAGGTGCAGGCTGTGTAAAGATGCCCCAGAGACAATCCAGCACATTACAGCAGGGTGCAAGATGCTAGCAGGCAAGGCATACATGGAACGCCATAACCAAGTGGTCGGCATAGTGTACAGGAACATCTGTGCCGAGTATAACCTGGAAGTCCCGAGGTCAAAATGGGAGATGCCCCCAAGGGTGGTGGAGAATGACCGAGCTAAGATCCTGTGGGACTTCCAGATACAGACGGACAAAATGGTGGTGGCTAACCAGCCGGACATAGTGGTGGTAGACAAACAGAAGAAGACGGCTGTAGTGATCGATGTATATATGAAGTGTCTTAAATACTACAAAAAAATGCCATATTAATTGTGAAGCACCAACGTCTTGTTACTGTGGATTGCTCACGGAAAATGAGTTTAAAAAGATGAGCATATTAAAAGAAAAAAGATTGTTTTAGAATAATCAATACTGCCACCTATTGCCCAAAATTGAACATGTCTGTCTTAGTTCTTTATCTAGAAATACAGAATCTATAATGAAAAAGTATTATTATTGATAAGGACAGACCATAAAAATCTATTTAGTAGTAGCATTAAGCCATTTCAATTATCTTCTTTTCCACCTTTCAAATGTGAAGATTTGGGTGGGCAGAGCAAACAAGTAAATTAAAAAAAAAAATCAGAGAAAGTTTAGATGAAGCAGACGCTCAAAGTCTTTCCCTCTTTTGTAGCTTTTACAAGAGTCCAGAACAACACCACTTGAAATGATGACCATCAATTTTTAAAATGTTACACATTTTAAAAATTGTCACCAAAAAGTGAACATGATGAGCCATCCAAAGATATGTTTATGTGATAGAACTCTCTCTGCTAAAAATGTATCGTATCCAGTTTTTTTATGATACAGGAGTGTTCTTTGGCTCTGCACCTTTAACACACACACACACACACACACACACACACACACTTGTGTGACCTTTAAAAACTATAAAATCGGAATTCAAGCTCTGACTTTAATATCCATGATTACCGCCACCTAGTTAAGTTAGGATGACATGAATTTTTGCATTCATGTTTGACATAGCTGAATTCTACTTTTAATATTTTAAAAGTAAAATAAAATGCCCTCTCATTTATGATGTTGTATTTTGAAACAGGCACATCATGGCTTGCCCTCAATGTGGAACTAAACTCGAAGGGTCATTTAACATCTGTCCTAAATGTGGCTTCAAGTTATCTGCCCTGACTGAAAAAAGTGCTCAAGGTAGGTGTCATATCATAACAGTAAAAATTATATTAACACTAGTCCAAGGAGTTCATTTGTGGTACCACAGGTGAATATTTAACAGGTGAGAAAACTTACTGGACATAAAGCATAAGTGTATCTTTTCCACTATCAATAAAGACTTTATGAATATTTTCCCTACACAGTATTCTAGTTTGGGTTGCTATAAAAATTTAAATGATTGTCTTGTCTTATCTATATATATTTGCATAGTAAAAAAAAAAACCAACAACAACTTTTGCCAAATTCACGGTTGTTTGATATATGTAACTAACCAAGCAATAATGGTTAAACAGATGGTGCCACATCAGCACATCCAATTTCAACCACTGCTGAGGAGAAAAACCAAAAGGAAGATCAAGACCATGCTGTTAAAGAAAGCACTACTCAAATACAGGTGACAAGGCTGAGAAATACATGTTATATTTGTGAAGTTACATATGTAATAGGTAATTTATCCAGCAATTTTGATTGAGAAATAAAAATAAAAATCCTCTTTTTGAAAGTGAAACCAAGGTTTCATACCAAAGTGATCAACTGCAGTAAACAAGCTCTTAAAAACAGAGTAACCAGTTTCTGCAGTCCTTCCACATTCAGCTTACGCAAATATTTCTTGTTCAGACAGTGTGCTAACTTACACGTTTCACTAAGGTATGAGACTGCAAAGATGAACTTTATGTTTGACATAAAAAGTGGGACAGTTTTTTATGTGTATTAGATTATTTGTATTAAATAAAAAGATGTTTAATTTCTGCCTCCAGAGAAAACTAAGATATACTTATCAATTTCAAAATGGTTTTTGAAGAACTAACAATGTAGCTTTTTTTTCAGGAACAGTTGGCCACTGGTGAATCAGAACCAACCAGAGAGGATGCTACATCATCAGATATCATTACAGGCTCAGCCACAGCAGAAAGTGGAATCACATCCTCATCTCTCCATATGACACATTTGGAAAGTGAATTACCTGCTCCCCCTCAAGTTACAGATACTTGCAAAGAGAAAAATATGCTAATTGCTGTGACTGCTGAAAGTAATTCTGAATCATGCAATAAGCCAACAACACCTGAAACCAACTTGTCTGTTTCCACAATACTGCCATCCCCTGGAACTGCAGGTGGCAAAATACCAGCACATGAAGCAGAGAATGCATTGAGTAACAAAGACGACAGACCAGATGAACATCAAACTGCTGCTGACAAGGTAAGTGGCATTCATTCTGGACTCGTGTCAGAAATAATGGATTGCATTTATATAGCGCTTTTCGGGGCCCTCAAAGCGCTTTACAATACCACTATTCATTCACTCTCACATTCACACACTGGTGGAGGCAGCTACGGTTGTAGCCACAGCTGCCCTGGGGCAAAGTAGTCAAAGACAAGAAATGTTATTCAGATGATCAAAATATCCAGAAAAGACAGAAATCTACAAGCCTCAGCCTACCAACAAAGGGAACTATCAAAAGGACCAAGGTATTGTAAAGTCAAACAGAGTTTTAACCCTCAAACTAAATTTTGCACAGAAACGCAATATCATAATAAGTATATGTTATCATGTTTTTTTTATTATACATAATATAACAATGAATATGTCATTTATCTACCGATGTTTATGAAACTTCCTCTTTCTGAATATGAAAAACTGTTTTGTTCTCTTTTTACACCAAGTTTATCCATTTCAGTCAGGATAGTTTGGGTTGCCATAAAGCTGTAAATACTTTTCCGTTATCATGTACATTTGTATGCTCAAAAAAGTGGTTAAAGATGTAAGCTACCATGACAATAATCAGCACATCAAATTTTAACCACAGCCGAGAAGAAAACCCAGTAAGACGATCAAGACCAGGCTTCAAAAGATGTTAAAGAAAAACAAGAAAACATCGCCCAACAAAACTAAGGTATTATAAATTCAAATAAATTGTTCTAACTCTTAAACTGAATTTGTACAAAATGCAAAATCACAACATCAGTAAAAACATTATTTTCTTTTATTATAGTCATGTAATGATTTTGCCAGTGTGAAATCAGTTTTAATTGTGTAATATTAATTAATGGTCCATTTTGATATACAAATAAAAGTGAGTGAGAGAGAGAGAAAAGAGGACAGTTAGAGAATCAGGAAGTGCAGAGTATCGGTAAGGATTAGTAATGAGAGCTATGATACCTGCAGAGGTATGGAAATGTCTAGGAAAGAGGACATTGGACTTTTTGAACAGATTGTTTAACACACTCTTGAAGAGTGGGAGATGCTTGAGGACTGGACAAGAAGTGTACAAGGAGTTGAGAGATGAATGACAGATGGATTCATAGTGGGAGTGTGATTACATCAGGAATCAGGTGGAAGAGAGCTTGGAGAGGTTGAGATATGCTCTGGAGAAAAGAGGAATTAAAGTCAGTTGAAGCAAGACGGAACACCTGTGCATCAATGAGAGGGAGACAGGTAACAGTAAAGCTGCAAAGAGTTAGAGGTACTGACGATATCATGAGGAATTCTAAACCAGGTTATTATGTTTTGACCTTCTATTTTAAGGACAGTGACTTTACTTAAAGTAAAATGTGCTATGTAAATCAAATTGCAGTTTGAGTGGCAAGGCTGAGATCGTGCAGAGGAGAGATAGTGAATATTTTGAACAAAGGATGTTGAAGATGGAGCAGCCAGACCAAAGGAAAAGATGAAGACCACAGAGAAAGTTAATGGATGTAGTGAAGGAGGACATGTAGAGTGTTGGTGTGACTATGACTAACCATCTGATTCCTGTATGACTTTTAGAACGTGATTTTCTTTCACTGTATATGTATACATTATGGTATATAAAATAATGAAAAATATATTCTACTTAGTACTTTTTACTTATTAACTTTCGCTTTTTCAAAGGTTGCTGATATTAATTCAGACAAGGAGACAGATTCAGAACTGACAGAGACAAGGGAACCAGGAAATGAAGATATAGGTATCTACAGGCAAACAACTTCCTGCCTTTCTGGACCTCAAGTGGAAGAGAATATCTTGATGCCATCCAGTAAATTTCAGATACCAGAAGAGTAAGTGACAGGACTACAGTATGTATTTGACATTATTTGACATATTAAACTATGAAATTAACATTATTGCCATTTTTTCCTCCTTTTTTCCAGTTCATCAATCAATGAAGAAATACTGGTGTACTTTCATGCTGTCATTTCTAAAGAATTTCATTTGGAACCCGAGAAAGACATGGTTGTCTTAAAATCTGAAGTGTTGTTTGGAAGCTGGGATGGTTTTACTGAAATGTTCCCAAGGTATAGCTGAATAGTTTTTTATAACTAAAAAAACAACAGAGAGAGAGAGAGAGAGTGAATTTAGACTGCAATTATTTTAATCATTCCCTTTTTCCCCCCAGGAACAATTATTAGCCTCTGTGGAATTATTAGTTTGTCACTTCTCTGTATGTTCCATCTCTAACAAGAATGGTTTCTGTTTAATAGCCCTCTTGGGGACAACCAATATCTTATTGAAAGACAGTATCGGATTCCCAAGGAAAAAATTCAAGAGAGCATTCCCTACAAATATGCAGTTTACAAAAAGGAGTATGACTTTATCGATGAGACCATCTACCAGAAAGAGAAAAATGACCGCATCAACAGGTGCCTAACCATCGATCCAGAGCTTTTAACTGCAGAAGGTATTTTGAATTTTATTGACGCAAATGTTCACATATTGGTTTACTACATTTGCACAACAGCACAGTGTGCTATCAATCGAAAAATCTAGTAAATGAAAAAATACCATGTTTGGTATGTTACCCTCTTTCATCCTCATCCCTGCCAATCACTGAGATGAACACCTTTTTCAGTAGAGAGATGTTTATTCCATTTCTGCTGTCTGTAGAAAATGTTTAACTGGATTCAATAAATGACACTGGAAATTCACACAGATTGGGTCCAGGGACACGATGATTCTTGAAAAAGTAATCAGTGTAGTATTCCTTGATAGTTTGTCATCTACAGGGAAGATGCATTTTTGTTCATCAAATGGACAGTTTGATAACTTTAGAGCAGCAGCAGCAAAAAAAATAAAAAATTTAAAAAAAAAATGAATATACCACTCCACTAGCTCAGTATATACACTGGCCTGGTCCCGGACAGGGGGATGGGGGTCATATTTTGTTAGACCTGTCATCGATTTGGCAGTGATTTTTCAGACGTGTTTTTAGCTGAGGTATCATGTTATCTCCAGTAAACATGAACTCTATATAAGAGGTGTTCACAATTGAGTTACTGAAATGTTCTTTTGGTTTGTTTTTTTGTTTGGTTTTCTTTTAAAGGTGAGTGGCACCAATATGATGATATGATCCATCCCGAACCGAAGAGTAATTGGCCTTGGAATTCTACAGTACAAACTGTGATAGAAGGGAGAAACTTTGCTGGCAGGGAAATGTTACAAATAATCTTTGATCTTCTCGAAACTTGGAATGAACAGAAAGTGGGAGAATTCTTTTCCCTACTGCAGCAGTTCTTTTATACATACAGTGGTCCTCTGCTTCATGATGGTAGAGAAAGACGATGGGGATTACCATATGATTCAAATCAGGTAAACAAATTTTATACTACAACAGGTAGCATTCCAAGATTCAATAATGCAAAAGTTAAAAGTATTGAATAGTGTTTTCCATACTCCACTGTGTATTGGCATTAGTCCTAACATTTCTCCTTTGCTTTTTCCAGGTGAAATACCTTCTTAAACATTTTCTGGACAAACACTTGAGTTTTGATGCCATAAAGAAGACAGCAAAAATACCACCTCTCCATGCAGGGATTATTGGTTTGCTTGTTTACAACAAGTATCTGAAGGACAGCATGACAAATCAACTTTCTAGTTTATGCAATCTTCTTTGCCTGCCTAAAATGCCAAATCATCATTTTGTTTCTTTCTGGAAAGACTTTGTAAAAGCTTTGCCATATGAAAACAGGTAACTTAAATATAATTTTATTTTACTTATAAAATTAAAGGCGAAATTATAATAGATGAAAGATTCTAAAAAAAAATTTTCATAGACAATAGTTACAAAGTAGTATGGTATCATCAATCTTGATTCTCATTGTCCATATCTGATCAAATATTTGTGTAAAAATGTTGTGAGTTTTCCCGTGTAGTTTGGCATACTAGCATGTGAATTTGTCACTGACTTGTCTGACCACTGACATATTTTATTTATATAAAAGATTGGTTGCAGATGCAGTTGAGACCCTTTGCCATATCGCTATGACACGCCGTATTGAGAAGTGGGTGTTGGTCATCCCTTTGGTTCATCTACTGACAGGAGAAAGCAAACCATATGAGCCAGTCCCACCTGTCTTGAATCCACAGTTTGACTCCTGGACAGGCTTGAAGAGAATCACAAGAACAGATTCATATGATGCTAGTCATATGTATGCACTTATCTTTTATAAATACACCAAAATTCAGTTTAATTCATCTGCCCCCAATAATCAGCTCTCATTTTTAATTAGGAATCTGATCCAGATCATGGAAGAACATGACTACCTGATAGACATTGATCATCTTCTTGTGCACTCTTGGATGTCTCTGATGGGAGTTGATTACCTAATGACCGACAAATTGGTTATGCGTGTTGAACTTCGAGACATTCTTCAATATTTGCAGTTCATTGTCAGTTCTGGCGACCGTAAACGCATGTGCATGGTATGTATTCTTAACAGTGGTATTTTGTTAGGACAGAGTGTCAAATATTAAAATGAAAAGTATTTATTTATACAATAATGTTAAATAGAGATTGATTGAGATTAATGTTAGTTTTATTTTGGTCCAGTTAATTATCGTTAATCATCTGCTGCACAAATTAACTTTATTTGGTTGTTGTTTTCAGTAACAATCAAGAAAACTAACTCATGGGTATGCTTAATGTGAATGGACTGATACTTATATCCCACTTTTCTACTCTCCTGGAGCACTCAAAGTGCTTTACACAACATGCAGATCCACACAAGTACTTTCTTCTATGCTTATAAGTGCTTTCTAAATAACATTCACACTCTAATGGATGCATCAGCGAACAACTTGGGGTTAGTATCTTGCCCAAGAGTATTTTGCATGCATACAGGGGGAGCTTGAATCACAAACCTTCTGATCCGTAGATGACCTGCACTACCTCCTAAGCTACAGACACCCCAAATGTAGGATGAAAACAATAAATCAGTGCTGACTTTTGACTTCACACTGATTATAGATGATTATTATATTACTTCTCAGGTAAAAGTTGTTTTTTTCTTTATCATAATTATCGTTATTTGATAATTGTCAATTATCAATTTCGGAATCAACATTTAACTTTTTTTTTACTCTTTATATTATTCAATTGATCTGATCTGTAAAGACCTGTGATTGACGAAAGTCCCAGTCACAGGTTATATTACCTAAAGCCTGAAAATGTCAAGGTGTGGCAGGCAGAATGTAGCACCCAAAAGCAAAACACTCAACGAAGGGATAAACTTAAAGAGGCTGGTTTATTGCAGTGGCAACTTGCACAAAAACACTTACAAAACTAAACCAAAGCCTAGAAACTGGAACTAATAACAAAACACTGGGAAACTATGGACGGCGACCTCAGGGAGCACAAGAGAAGAGACACACACAGAATGAGGGGACGACACAAAACTGACAAAGAGAAACACAGGGCTAAAATACACTGAGGGATAATGAGGGCATGGGACACAGCTGGGAGGAATCACACTTGACGAGACCAAGGGGGCAAGGGACCGTCAATGTAAAATGGCATGAAAACAATGGGAGCACAGAGAACACACAAATAACAAAAACCCAGAAAACTCTAAAAAGTTATAAACGCAAAACATAAACATGAAGTCACTAGACTCTAGACCGTGACAGAAAACAATACGAGGAGCAACTGTTTAGGTCTTTCCTAGACTACGCTGATTTATAATAGGCTGAAAGGTTATTTTAGATTTTATGTTCATGTATTCTAAGTACAATAAATACATGTTGCCTACCCCATCTTTAACGATTTTGTGTTTTTCTATTAAATGTGTTCTGTTATTTTGCTGACAGGTTGTGAGACATTTGACATCTTATCTGATCAAGAAAGAGAGCAATCACAAGAAAAGGTAAAATGAAAAGGAAAACAAAGGTGCCTGAGAATATAATCCAAGATCCCTGAAGAAGAATTTCAGTGTATTATTGCTAGCAGTCTTGTGCATATACAACAATAATATTAATATTTTCTTCCCATAGTTTTGATGACAGAGATGGAGAGTGCTGCCTGAAAACTGCAGTAATGCTTCTTGGTTCTGTCTGCTGTATTACAAAAGACACAGAGTTCAGGGATCTTCCTCTTCAGTTCCTTGATCTAGTCTGTGTGATTGCCAAGGCATATGGCCTCACTGATTCCCAGGTGTGACTTACTTGTCCAAGTTCTCACTTTAAGACACACATATGTATATATATATTACAGAATAAGTTGACATGGTGTGATAAGTTTTTTTTTTCATAATATCTTCATTAATTTACAGACAAGAAAGATAATTCATGAAGAGTCAGTCAGGGGCACATTACAAACAATGAGGGTATGGCAGGCAAATACCTTCCGCAACAAACTGCTTAATAAGCAGTCCGTTTTGCAGTCTTCTCTACCCAGTGAAATACAGGTAAGCAGAAATTAATGTTAGTAATATCTTATTATCTTTTATGGTTTAGTGTACATATTGTTCTTCTGACATCAATTAAGTAGCTACTAATAGAAGGGGGAGGGGAAGTAGCTCATTTTACTTACAAATTAAGGAATCTGTCTAACAACCAGTTCAGATAACATAAGTCCATCTGTCCATCTGTCTTTTTAACCACCACAACTCAAAACTAATGATTTTCACAAGCTTGACAAAATAAAAAGTAAGACTGAACATTTTACATTCCTCCATTGAGGACTAAAATGCACCTTTTACAATCATGTACAATATATTAAGCTTGGTAGATACTTTTTAGTAGGCTGGTTGAACACCAAGAGATAAACACTGGAAGTTTGGTGTTAAAAAATATTTTGTACCATTTTTTTTTTTGAAGGTAAGTAGATTCATAAACTCACTCTTTCTTTGTCTCAACAAGAACACTGAATGAGTTTGCAAAGAACCTAATTGACTCTGGGATACAAACAATTATGCCATTAGGTTAGTACTCCCTAAAGTCTGTAACTACATTTAAGATTATGTCCAATGGCCAACCTTCATTTATCTCAAAAATTCTTGAAAGAGTAGTTGTAATACAGCTAACAGATCATCTACTGAGGAACAGCTTATTTGAAGAGTTTCAGTCAGGTTTCAGAGCTCATCACAGTACAGAAACAGCATCAAAGAAGTTTACACTTATGATCTCTGTTAGTAGGGATGGGTATCGTTTAGGTTTTATCCGATACCAGTACCAAACCGGTACTTTTGAAACGGTGCCGGTGCTTAAACGGTGCTCGAACTGGTGCTTAAAGAATGGAGAACACAAAATTGGTCCAAAAACCTCTCATGTTCAGCTGTTTTTTTTGTAAAAAGATAACAATGTTAGCCTTTTCTGCAGCTACAGGGGATTTATGGCATCACTCTTGGCTGGAAGCAGTACTTAATCAATGGAAAAAACACAAACTTTGTCCAAAAACCTCTCATGTTTAGCTGTTTTCCACATTTTCTTTGGTCATTTTAGCCTTTTTGAACTAGCAAAAACTACGACTGTGTTTGCTAGTTCACCTTACATGCATTAATGTAATAACGTGGTTAGCCTACTCAACCTAAAGTACACACGAACAACATTAAGCTACTCACGCAGAGAAGAACGGCTGCTGCTGCCATCATCATCCGTCATCATTTCTGCTACACTGGCAGGGCTAGGGGCCAGGACTCTCCTCTTCGGGTTTTTGGGGGATGTTGTTAACTCCGGGTCCGATAACAGGCAACCCATCCACAGTAGATGTGCCCGGTGTGAGGTCTCGCAGCGAACTATCAAATACGGTGCATTTCTCGGCTTTTAACAAAATGCTAGGTGTTTCATCAGATTCGAGGTTTTACCTCCTTTGCACAGTATCACCTTAAAGCACTTGTTGCAGGCTGCTGAGTTTACATCTTTTGCTGTGAAGTACAGCCAGACTTTGACCACTTCGCCCTGGGCATTTTTAATCTGTAGCTTTGCTCTAAAAGAACGTACGTACCTGGGGCCCCTACGACAGTGGGAAGGAAAAACTCCCTTTTAACAACAGGAAGAAATCTCCAGCAGAACCAGGCTCAGGGAGGGGCGGCCATCTGCTGCGACCAGTTCGGTGACAGAAGGAAGACAGTATAGAAGACATGCTGTGGAAGAGAGCCAGAATTAATAACAAGTGTGATTCAGTGCAGAGAGTTCATAGTGTGTCAAAAAGGTGGCTGAAAAGGAAAAACTCAATGCATCATGGGAGTTCCCCGGCAGCCTATGCCTATTGCAGCATAACTAAGGGATAGGGTTGGTTTTTTTTAAATTGCTCTTTCTCTGGTCCTAGGACCAATTTGCCATGGAAGACCCTACCAGGGGGCAAAAAGACTCCCTATAATATAGCCCCTGGGATCCCTGTGACACATAAACCCCTCCACCAGAATAAGATAGCAATTCACGGAAGGCAAGATTTGATGCTTGTGGCTGGGCGTTGTCTGCGGTATGCAGGGAAGGTGGACAAACCTGCGCGGCATCCGCAATCATGCCCCGCCGACTTATATTGTATTGGGTCCTGTGTTTGGTGTTGTTGGTGGTGATGTGTACGTCTGGTGGCGGAAGAGCTGCAGCCCTTGAGTGTACTGTTACACTTCTAGAAGATGCATGCTTAAATGAGGATAAATGAAGAAGAGTAAAGATGAATAAAGGTTTTGTGAAAATGACTACTGAGTCCGGTGCCATCTCTGGATGCTCGAGGAATAAAAAGAACCAAGGTAAAACTGATTTCACAACACAGCCTAAGCAGAAAAGTCACGACCTCCCCCTCCCCAGCCACCTCCGCTAGCTTATCTGGGGGAACACCAAGGCGTCCCCAGGCCAGCCGAGAGATATAATCTCTCCAGCATGTCCTGGGTCTGCCCCGGGGCCTCCTCCCGGTGGGACATGCCCAGAACACCTCACCCACGAGGCGCCCAGGAGGCATCCTTGTCAGATGCCCGAACCACCTCAGCTGGCTCCTTTCGATAGAACTTTTAAGCTCAGCTCTCTCGTCACCACAACGGAACGGTGCAGCGTCCGCATCGCTAATCTGTCTGTCGATCTCCGGCTCCCTTCTCCCATCACTCGCGAACAAGGCCCCGAGATACTTGAACTCCTCCACTTGGGGCAGGAACTCATCCCCGATCTGGAGTGGGCACTCCACCCAGATTGAATGTTAAAAATAAATATGAGTCAGTGGCCACTGGTGGTAAGAGAAATGGTAAGCAAGTAATACGAAATGCCATGACCTCGAATGATGGATTTTCAAGGTAATCTTATATTGGTCATCTTTCTTTTTATACTAGTCTTAAAATACCATTAACAAATGTATTACCTGCAGCAAATTTGGGGAAACTGGAGACATTTTAACATCTTGATCGCTTCAATTTTAATTTCAGATATTTTAAAACTTGACCTGCAGGTTAGACACGGCCCGTGTTTATTAAAATCCTCGTTTTTCTTTTAGGCATGGAGCAAATTACTCTCAATATCTTTTAATTATGAGGAACACACTTCATTATGGACAACCACATTCATGGATGATTTTCAAGACAAACTGAGAGAGGTAAGACTGCATTATGTTTATATTTTCATGGTAATGTAAAACTGGAAAATATAGTGAGGCTCTGTGCTTGTGTTCTAGGAACATCCTGTGGATCAAATTGGAATATACTGTACCAAGATGGGCGAGATGAGCAAGGAAAGTCCATTGTTGTGCAGCATAATGGAGAACTGTGCAATGGAGGCTGCTGCACATATTTGCCAGGTATGATTTTAATCAATGACAAATGGTTAGTAATGTCGTGTAATATAACTGTAAGTCCCATGTAAGCAACAATATTTTCACACTCTTGGGGTGCAGAGGACAATTGCCTTGCAGGGGATATTATCCATGTTTCTTTTTTCTTACTCTATTCATCCATCTATTTTCTTCTGCTTATCCGGGGCCGGGTTGGGGGGCAGCAGCCCAGCAGCCCAGCATCCCTCTTCCCGGCCAACTCCTCCATCTTGTCTGGCTCCTACCTCAACTGGCACCTTTCGATGTGGAGGAGTAGCAACTCTACTCTGAGCCCTTCTCAGATGGCAAAACTCCTCACTCTGTCTCTAAGGGAGAGGTTAGCCACCCTTTGAAGAAAGCCCATTTCCACCGCTTGTATCCACAATCTTGTTCTTTCAGTCATTACCCAATGCTTGTGATTGTAGGTGCGGGTACAGACGTAGATCGACTGGTAAACAAGAGCTTTTACACTCAGCTCTCTTTTCATCACGACGGACCAGTACAGCATCCGCATCACTGTAGCAGCAGTACAAAGCCGTCTGTTGACCTCCCACTACCCTGACTTGTGAACAAGACCCTTAAATACTTAAACTCCTCCACCTGGGGTTGCATCTCGTCTCTGACCTGGAGTGGGCACCACCCTTTTCTGACTGAAGCCTCAGACTTAGTGATGTTAGTTCTCATTCCTGCTGCTTCACACTCCCCTGTATATATTAATCGCCATCTGTGGGTGGATAGCAAAGAAAGAAGATTGTACAGAGAAATGCCCTTTCTCTTGTGACACATGACAATAAACACTTTGAATCTTGAACCACTTGAACCACTCTGGTGTGAGTTGGAGGCCACCACCTGAAGAAACCAACAGAACCACATTATCTGCAAAAAGCAGAGATGAGTTTCTGAGGCACCTCATGTCTAGAAGACCTCACCTAGAAGGCATCCAGGAGGCAGATGCCTAAAACACCTTAATTGGCTCCTGTCAGTGTGGAGGAGCAGCGCCTCTACTCTTAGCCCCTCTCAAATGGCCAAAATCCTACACCTTTCGCTAAGGAAGAGCACAGTCAACCTCAGAGGAACCTGATTTTTGACAGTGTTGCTTTCACACTAAGCTCGCTCTTCTCCAAACCAGACCAGTGCAGCACCCATACCACTGCTGCTGCTTCATCCAGCTGTCAGTCTCCTGTATGCCCACCCCTGCTCGCAGACTCACCATTGCTCTCCAGTTGGAAAACACTTATCGACTGCTTGTGATTAAACTTGTGATTGATCAGGGACATAACTGTTGATTTAGTTTCAGTTGAATTTAATTTCACGACATTAAGTGAAATAAATATTTGATTTTAAAGCAAACCATGACTTGATGGAGAAGCCCTTGGTGGGGCGCATGTTGATAAGACATTTCTTAAAGTTGGTTATCAAGATTCCACTTATCTGAGGAAGGGTATCGGCCAACTCCACTTAAAAGAAACTCTAACTCTAACTCTTCCTTAACTTAATATGGCTCTTCTTAAGCCACTGGAGGACCCAGCCACAACCCAACTTCCATAGTTTTGGTTAAGGAAAGGAGGTTCTCGTCTAAGGTTTTACAGTACATGGCTCTGTCCATTGGCCCCTCAATGTGGTGAAGTCATCCTTTATATTCAGCAAAAAAATGTTTCCACCTCCATCCTAGACAGTGGAGATAATGTTCTTTGGGTCATACTCAGCATTTCTGTTCATCCAAATATTGAAGGTTGAGTTGAAAGTTCTGCAAAATTTCCATCCATTACAATGTAGTATGTGACCAGTTGTGTTTTTGATCACTCTGGTCACAACTGCCTTCACATCTTTAAAATAGCTAAATTTGGAGCTGATCCACCACCTTTCTCATGATGATCCTGATCACACGAGACAAGCTCTTTTGAGCATGGAGCTCCAGACTGAGGGAAACTGATGGTCATTCTATATTTCTTCTCTTTTCAAATAATGACAGTAACAGTTGTTACCTTCTTGCCAAGCTTCTTGCTGATGGTAGCTCATTCCAGCCTTGTGCAGTTCTACAATCGTCTCCTTTGACGACTCTTTGGTCTTGTGCATGGCGGTGAAGAGGAAGAGAACTACCAACATACCTGACGTGGGTCTGTGGGTCTTTTGAAAGTTGTCTACATCTACAAGTATTTTCCTTTTTCTCTCTCTTTTTATCAACATGAAAGCTGTGAAGAGTAAAATCATTTCACTTGTTTTCTTACAAATGGAAATTATAACCAACAGCAATAGTTTGCCCTTTTTCCACATTTTTTCCAACTGTTGCTTTTAAATTCATATTGCATTTTTAATTAATTAGTATTTATGACAAATGCAAAACACACTTAGTTTTAATTGCAATTACTTATTTCTGTACAGTAAAAATGATCATTACAGGCACAATTTGCAAGAGTTAATAAATGAATCTTTGAGATGTTTCTGCTTGTCTTATTTTTCTTTTTTCTTTTCTTTCCACTCAGGATACATCAGCTATGTCAAAACTCATGAAAAGATATGATTTCACAAAATCTTTAAAACTAATGTCAGTTGTTGTGATGGAGTCATGGCCCAAAGATGAAAACGGACATGAGATACAAGATGAAGACTTGGTATTTGACTACCTCATGAGCTGGCCCATGGCCAAAACCATCCTCAAAATTGCAGGTAAACTGTGAAATAAAAAAAGAACATAACATGAAATACACCTTGAATGCTCTTTAGTAATGTCTAGGGTATGCATAAGCTTTCAATTTTGTATATTACCGTACTCATTTTGAAGGAACATATTCATTGGAAACATGAATGCACTTTTGAGACAAATTCAGAATGTGAGGACTGTTTGCAACTTAACTGGAAGATGCCTGTTTAAAAATTGAATCAAACGGAGATGAACAGGTTTTTGTAGTTGTTGTTGTTGTTTTTTTAAATTTAAAATAAAAATCTGTAAGATGCTTTATGGGTTTGTTTTTTTTTTTTTTATCTTTTCAGGTGCTGGAGAAGGATTGACTGACAAACTGTCAGATGAAGCACTTTCCAAGATAGATTTGGGAAGGTCAGCCTTTAAATCTGTTTCAAAGAAGTTCCTCAGTGGAGAGATACAAATTAAAGGCTTACTTCAAATTTTCCAGAGAAAACAAGAATTTCTTGATTTCCTAAAGATAGGTGAATACAACTATCTGTTTTTTCCTTCCGTTTCTCACGTGTTTCTTTGCTTTCTCTCTTTAAAAAAAGAATCTTAAAACTATACATTTTGTATGTGCACCATTTTTTCTACTTTTTTCATTTATAATTTCAACTTCCCAAAAAAATCCCAAACTACAAATTCAATTCCAAGCAAGTTAGCTTGTTGTGTGAAACGTAAAAACAGAATGCAATGACTTGATTAAAAGCCAACAAGACAGTGAAAAAAGACCACAAGTAAACACACTGTCCGTGCTTATTTTCTCTTTTATTGTAGTGACGCTCTACTGACAGTTTCTTTCTCGACTTTTGGTTCAGCACCCACGCATGCAGCTTTCTAGATGCACTCCGACAATTCTCTCCGACACTCCACTCTGGCCTCACTAAATCTGTTGCAGCCCTGTTGCAACACTGTTAAAATGTGTTTTGTTTGTTGATGATATCTTTCTGTATTGCTCAGGTAAAAACCTAGAACAGCTTCTGACTACTGTGGAAAAAGAGTTAAATATACTGAAAAATTGATGTGACATAAATAAGTTATCATTAAATATAAACTTTTTTTTTTTTTTGGCACCAGACAAATGGAAAAATGTGGCTAAAATCAGGGCTAATGGATTTGAAATTGAAATAGTGTATGAAAATAAATTTCTTGGAGTGATAATTGATGATACGTTTTTTGGAAGTCCCATATAAACCATGTCAAAATGAAAATGTCAAAAACCATTGCTATTCTCCACAAAACAAAGGATGTCCTGAACAAGAAATCATTATACACACTTTATTGTTTTCTGTGGCTTCCATATATGACTTACTGCCTAGAGATATGGGGCAATACATATAAACCCAATACTCTTCCCATCTTTAAGTTGCAAAAAAGAACTATGAGAATTATACATCAATCGAACTATATAGAACCAACTAACATTTTGTTTATTAATTTGAATACCCTGAAATTTTAGGATCTAGTCGAATATACAGGGAGTGCAGAATTATTAGGCAAGTTGTATTTTTGAGGAATAATTTTATTATTGAACAACAACCATGTTCTCAATGAACCCAAAAAACTCATTAATATCAAAGCTGAATGTTTTTGGAAGTAGTTTTTAGTTTGTTTTTAGTTTTAGCTATTTTAGGGGGATATCTGTGTGTGCAGGTGACTATTACTGTGCATAATTATTAGGCAACTTAACAAAAAACAAATATATACCCATTTCAATTATTTATTTTTTACCAGTGAAACCAATATAACATCTCCACATTCACAAATATACATTTCTGACATTCAAAAACAAAACAAAAACAAATCAGCGACCAATATAGCCACCTTTCTTTGCAAGGACACTCAAAAGCCTGCCATCCATGGATTCTGTCAGTGTTTTGATCTGTTCACCATCAACATTGCGTGCAGCAGCAACCACAGCCTCCCAGACACTGTTCAGAGAGGTGTACTGTTTTCCCTCCTTGTAAATCTCACATTTGATGATGGACCACAGGTTCTCAATGGGGTTCAGATCAGGTGAACAAGGTGGCCATGTCATTAGTTTTTCTTCTTTTATACCCTTTCTTGCCAGCCACGCTGTGGAGTACTTGGATGCGTGTGATGGAGCATTGTCCTGCATGAAAATCATGTTTTTCTTGAAGGATGCAGACTTCTTCCTGTACCACTGCTTGAAGAAGGTGTCTTCCAGAAACTGGCAGTGGGACTGGGAGTTGAGCTTGACTCCATCCTTAACCCGAAAAGGCCCCACAAGCTCATCTTTGATGATACCAGCCCAAACCAGTACTCCACCTCCACCTTGCTGGCGTCTGAGTCGGACTGGAGCTCTCTGCCCTTTACCAATCCAGCCACGGGCCCATCCATCTGGCCCATCAAGACTCACTCTCATTTCATCAGTCCATAAAACCTTAGAAAAACCAGTCTTGAGATATTTCTTGGCCCAGTCTTGACGTTTCAGCTTGTGTGTCTTGTTCAGTGGTGGTCGTCTTTCAGCCTTTCTTACCTTGGCCATGTCTCTGAGTATTGCACACCTTGTGCTTTTGGGCACTCCAGTGATGTTGCAGCTCTGAAATATGGCCAAACTGGTGGCAAGTGGCATCTTGGCAGCTGCACGCTTGACTTTTCTCAGTTCATGGGCAGTTATTTTGCGCCTTGGTTTTTCCACACGCTTCTTGCGACCCTGTTGACTATTTTGGATGAAACGCTTGATTGTTCGATGATCATGCTTCAGAAGCTTTGCAATTTTGAGACTGCTGCATCCCTCTGCAAGATATCTCTCTATTTTTGACTTTTCTGAGCCTGTCAAGTCCTTCTTTTGACCCATTTTGCCAAAGGAAAGGACGTTGCCTAATAATTATGCACACCTGATATAGGGTGTTGATGTCATTAGACCACACCCCTTCTCATTACAGAGATGCACATCACCTAATATGCTTAATTGGTAGTAGGCTTTCGAGCCTATACAGCTTGGAGTAAGACAACATGCATGAAGAGGATGATGTGGACAAAATACTCATTTGCCTAATAATTCTGCACTCCCTGTAAATGGCACAGATAATGTACAAAGCACAAAATAAAATGCTTTGCTGCAGTACTCAGAAGCTGTTTGAAGTCAGAGAGAGTCAATTCGATTTGAGGGGAACAGATTTTTTTTCTGAAACTCTTGGTTGTTTTGCTTGGATGATTGTTGTGAAATTTAAATTAATGATGATGATATGATGATAAATTATGTCATGATCTGCGAGTCAAATTGTGTGGAGAAGAGAGGAGTGTGGCCCCAAAAGCAGGCACTGATGACTGACTTACTGAGTGAGAGCTTTATTTACAATGGGAGGTGACATACAAACAAAATCAGAGAATGCCCTTGACTTAAACTAAGAAAAACCTAAAGTGGGAAAAACGCAACCAGAGACAAAGAACTAGGAACAACAGCAGAACGAAAGCAGATGAAACACTTGCACAAGCATTATGTTTTGCAACAATAATGTTGCAAGTATCTTGAGAGAGCTCATTGGTTTTACCCATCATAAGATGTTTCTTGTGTGACACCTTGGTATTGAGACACCTTTTTGTAGACCATCAGCTAATATTAATTTGCCCTATGTGACAGGATTGCTCTCTAATTACTGATAAATTATAAGTTGGTATCATGACTTTCCAAGCCTTTTTGCATTTCCCTTTCTTTATGAGTTCAATACTTTTTTCCTGTGTCATTTCTCATTATTACACATAAGCTAATTTATGGAAATCTCTGGTTTGATTTCTTTGCATGTGTAGATTGGATGAGTTGTTACCGACAGCTGGTGAAAATCTGTGTCAATAGCACCCTTAGTAAATATATTTACTCAGAAAATTGGAGACATTATCAATACTTATTTTACCCAGTGCATGTCAGTCTTATTCTTTATGATCAACAAATTTGATTTGGCAGAGAAGTATATGAATATATAGAATTATATATACTTGAAATTTTTATTTTTAATTCAGACTTCATAATTTTTTTATACTTAGACATTTGTGGCATTTTCTTTATATTCCTCCAGATGGCCTATGTGATGACGGTCGTTGTAAAGATGAGAGTAACATGAAAATACTACTGAGACAAAGAGAATTTGAAACAGAAGCTGTGAAGAATGAGAAACAACTGGTCAAAACTCTTCTGCAAATCTGCCAGGAGGTTCCAGAACACGTGAAAGGTAGGTAATGCTAAGATATACATATATAGCACATATATTTTTATTTATATATTTGTTCTGGTATTAGGTTAGATAGGATGGTAGTACAAATATTGTCACTGATCACTCATCTCAAAGCAAGAAAGACTTTGAACGTCCTGTTCGTTAGTGAGTTTTCTGTGTGCAGTTTGCCTGTTCTCCCTATGTCTATTGTTAGGTACATTTTTGAGAAAGGGAAGACAAATATGCTCATACTGTTTTATTAAGCAGTTGAAGGTTCAAGTCAAAAAACTGCTGCCATGTCTCTTTGCTCCCTGGGGAAATCCAAACGAACAAAAAGCAGCACACCCATATAGTAAATGCTTTTTATTATGTGTGATAAACCAGACACTAAGGTGATTGGTCAAAAGAGTTTAGGGTGGCCTTAGGTCTGATGTCGGCTCAGGTTTCTTCTGCAACTTTCTGGCACTTCTTATGTTTAGATGCCACCTCACCCATTATCATGGCAACCACCTCTTACCCTCCTCTGACCTGCATAAAGACAGAGCTACGGTGCATTCCATCAGGGCAGATTTATGACCGAGGCCCCATTAATGTGAAGGATCTTAGTCTGTTAGTATCTGTTAGAGTGACAGTCTACTTCTAAAACTTCTCCACAGTACATTGTGTGCAGAAAAAGACAAAACACAAATATGTGATGGTAATTATGAGATGGATCGCTACCTTATAGTGGTGGAGAGCAATGTTCCCTCTAAGCTGCGCGCGCAATTGCGCACTGCTGGCACGGTCTCTGCGCACAGAAAATCTGCGTTGCGCACAAAAAAAAAACTACTTGAAGTGAAATTAAAATTAATACTTTAACAATTCAGCAGTGTTAGTCAGTGAGTGACTGGCGGCTCCCGTATGGGATTAGAACGATGCCACCTTATCCCATAGTCCAGCCAATAATGCGATTCACATTCGTATATACGCAGCTAATCAATGTCGTTGACAGGGTATGACAGTGTGCTTATGTGGGAGTGGGAGATTGACAGCTGGGGCAGGCTCCACTCCTTGGGCCTTTTTTGAGACCTTGGCAAAGTGGTGACACATCCAAATAACTTGTTTTGAATTGATGATCTTGGAGCATTGGTCAGTCCACAGCTGTGCGCTGACAAAGAAATCCTTTATATGATGGCAAAAAGAAATTCTCGGTCACAGTCAATCATGACTACTAATATAATGCCTTGCCAAATTAATTAGGACATTGTAGAACCATCCCCCACCTTTTTTTTGCGCCACGGACCAGTTTATGTCAAACAATATTTTCACGAACCAACCTTTAAGGTGTTGTGGATAAATACAACAAAATAAAACCAGTACTGGTATTACAAAAACAGTACTGGGTTGGGGACCACTGTTGTAGAACCTTTAACACCGCTTGTGCCCACTCTTTGTGCTTACTGTGATCATGAATTCAGGTAATAATTGATATACTTTTGAAGTCAGAAGATTATTTTCTGCAGCATTACTTGGTGTTGCATTTTACTGTCACACATTTATGATCTTTATAGATTTCTATAAATTCTTGTTGTCATGGGAGGCACATCTAGTTATTAGGTTTAAGGAACAATTACTCTTCACATAAGGCCTGGTAGGTTTGTATAACTTTCTTCCTCTGATAAATGAAAGCATCATTTAAAAATACTTTTGGCCACTAGTGTTACCCCTCAGCTTCCTAGCAGATTTGTATGGCATAATTTTGAAGATCCATAGTGAAACTGGTATTCAAACTCATCTGAGATTTTTGGTATATGCACGAATGGTAAGAAATTGAATATCCTCATCCTCATTCATTGTCACCAAGAAGTCTTTTACATCTAAAACTGAATTTTGTATTTGCTCTGGTTAGTTTTTTTTTGTCTAATATTAAAACTTCTTTGAGCATCTTAAATATGCAAGTTTGAAAATAGGGTGAAATTTTTTTACAGCACTGTACCTATTTGTATCTCTGAAAAGATTTGGTTCTGAAGAAAACTTTAGTAGATACATAAAAATTCTGTATAAATTGCCAAAAGTTAGAATTAGAATCACATCTTTCAGAATATAAATTTAGAGATGGCATGGTAAGAAGGATGCTTTCTTAGCCCTGGACGCTATACGACTAAACAGGCGACTCTGAATCCTCCCTTAGTTATGCTGCAACAGGCTGCTGGAGGCTTTTCATGATGCACTGAGTATTTCTTCTTCAGTCACCTTTCTCACTCACTATGTGTTAATAGACCTTTCTACATTGACTCATACTTGTTATTAATTTCTGGGTCTCTTTAATCCTGTCTTCCTTCTCTCACCCCGACCGGTTGCGGCAGATGGCCGCCCCTCCCAGAGCCTGGTTCTGCCAGGGCGTTCTTCCTGTTAAAAGGGAGTTTTTCCTTTCCACTGTTACCAAAGTGCTTGCTCATAGCACGTTTGCTCATTGCTCACAACACAACCCACAACCCCCACAACATTCATATGATACCAACAAATATTCCAACAGGGGTCTCAAACTTACATGAGCTGTGGGCCACTGCTGGCACTGTCATGCCATTATAGGGCCACTCTATTGTTCAAGTAGTACAAACATAAGTGTACACATTAGCTTTTGACTGCTGGTGAAAATTGTTTTCTTTACAAATAACTCTCTCACTGAACTAACACAGCGATTCCCTCAACATGTTTGTACTTTCTGGTCATAATGCCTTCATATTAAACATTTTTTTGGCTTTTTAAAGAAGGTATTTAACATTGCACTGTTAAATATCAACACTTCACCGAGTTCTTTTGATTCCTCAGAGGCATCCGATGGAAGACAAAACACTGCTCAGTACCATTTAAAACTTTATTTCTCTTTCAAAATACTTCTAGAAGGGATATGCGTCCTGCATGAAAATGGTGGTGTGTATCTCAGTAACTTTCCACTAGAGATGGTCCCCTCTTATCTATTTTTTCCCAGGCAAGCGTGAGCAAGTCTACAGCTTTCTACTCCCCAGTGACACATAGTCTAATGGCTTTATTTTTCAGGGCTGTGTCCACTAAATACTATATTATATGACTTTATAACACTTACTAATAAAAAAAAGCATAGCATTATTGAGGCACTGTAAATGATTTAATCCCAACAGCACTCAACAACAAAATGGTGAATGGCCTGTATTTGTATAGTGCTTTTACTTAGTCCCTATGGACCCCAAAGTGCTTTAAACTACATTCAGTCATCCACCCATTGACACACTGGTGATGGCAAGCTACATTGTAGCCACAGCTGCCCTGGGGCGCACTGACAGAGGCGAGGCTGCCGGACACTGGCGGCACCGGGCCCTCTGACCACCACCAGAAGGCAGCGGGTGAAGTGTCTTGCCCAAGGACAAAACGACTGAGAATGTCAGAGCTGGGGCTCGAACTGGCAACCTTCTGCCCCATGGCAGATCAACACTACTAAAAGTCATCAAGCATCATCATGACATCTGCTTTGGTGTCAGATCCCCAACAGCCCTGTTAACCAACCTTACCTATAATCCTTGGATAGAAGGCACACAACAATCATCATAAATAGCTGTAAAAACGAATAAGGAAACCCTAATGGACCTAATACACCCCTTCCATTGCCCAAGACTAAGTGCCAACTCTCATGAGCACATTTGCAATGTGTGTATGAAAATAATTATAAAACATTCTCAATCTTAACATTTTCCCTGCTTTCACACATTTTAACGTGTGAAATGATTTATGCTTCTCACTGGTTCTCTAGAAAAAGTCTGGGAACTTTTGGGTCATGATAATCTTAAATTTATGATACCGAAATTATTAAACACACAAATAAAGTGTAAATTTCACAGAAAACATCAGAAATTCTCCTGTAGCTTTGCTCCAGCCCTGCCACCCTGTTTTGGGGAATGAAATCAGTTTAATTATCATGTTAACCTGTTGAACTCCTGGCTCCGCCCAGAGCCTGCATCCACAGAGCTGCCTAGAAACAAAACCTGTGTGTTAATATGAACTTCACATTTGCAACTCCGTTTTCCCCCATCGTCTTTCCCTCACTGACCACAGCAGAGGAATTTATGTCCTGATTCAGCCATGAATCCAGCTCACCTGATTCATCACTGAACCCAACCGTCACTGGCATCTGATAGTGCGGCATAGCTTTTATTTTCTGCATGCTTCAGTCAACCACTCACCCAGAGGATCTTCAATCCCAGAAAATTCCTTCTCCTCATTTAATAATATCTGTTATTCTTCCATGCCCTGGTAACTGGCCCGTCCGGAGCTGTATCATTTTGAAATATGCATACAACAAGCCAAACCACACCTTGGTGACACCAACCCTTTTTCCACCCTGAGGATGTCCAACGCCATCCTAGTCTGGACTGTCAAAGGTGACTTTATCGCTGACCATTCTGACAGTCCTGTTTATTGCATTTCCTGGTCAGATTAGCCAATTTCAATGAATAAACATAATCCACATAGTCAACATTATATTGAGTGTTATTTCAAAATATTATAGATTCGAACCCCCAATCTCTATGGGGTTTGCTAAACTATATTCATCTATAATTCCTCTATGTCTCTAAATCTTTGGAGAATTTTATGATTGGTGTCAAATTTTAGGAATTTCACCATAAGTGAAATTTATGGTGTTATCACCCCCATCAGGACTTACCTTTCCCACTTTTGGTGATATTCCTCCCTCGAACATTTGCAATTAACCTCCTTTGGCATGGAAAATTGGTGGCGTGGTCAAGTGGGTGCTATAGGAAACAAAAGCTCAGGACAGAACAGTTATCAGTCATGTGTTACATACAAAATTTGCATATATTTTATTTTATGTTGATCCTCTGAGTATAATGGTACATATTAATTTAAAATTTTCAAAGTTAAACACAATGGGTATTCTTAGTTTACTTTGGTCTTGTTCTTTTGCAGTACCACATCCTAGCACCTTTCTCCAGTGTCCATGCTCGCCGCAGGTGAAACCTGCATCTTCTTCTGTGTTTTCTGCGTTCTGAGGTGTCTTTTGAGCTCAGTTGCTTCTTCTGTCTCTGGCATACTCCTTTCTCTGCTGCCCGATCATCCGTGTTGGTCTGTCAGTGCCCTGCACAATGTTAATAAAGAGTTATCAAGGTCAGCGTTCTGTTGCTCGGCCTATCTTTTCATCCAGACTTGATGGGCGTGTCACCGCAGCTCTGTCAGCTGAAGCTGTCTGGGAATTTCCCCCCATTTAGTGAAACAGGCACCCTCCGTCTCCATCTGTGTGAGATCCCTTTCCTGCAGCACCGTTGACATTTTGTTGTTGTGGGTCCAGCTGCTGCAGCGTTTTGTCAGGGTCACGTTGAAGATGGTAGAGGGGAGAGCAGGAGTCTAGGTCAGCCTCGGCTTCCAGGGCCTGTAAAGCAGCCTGTAAATGGGCATAAAAAGAAAAAACAAAAAACAAAAACAGACACGAGTGGACGAACAGGAAAATGATGTGCTGTTTCCTGTGTTCCACGGAGAGTGGAGAAATGCCGGGCCGGGCCCTGTGTCAGCCTTCTCTCCCCCTTGTTTTTAAAAAAATAATATAATAATATAATATAATATAATCAACTCATAGCTCAAGATGACAGGACAACAGAAATGCATATTTAAAATATTACCAAAAATTTTCTTCATACAGTAATCACTTGCTCAATCAGCAGAAAACATCTCACAATTTGACTATCTTAACCACTAAATCTATTGTTTCATCACTGGCTAGTCATTCCAGTCTCTCAGTTTTTTAAAGTTAAGCTGTTGTCCTGCAACCCGGAGAGTTTGTTTGTCAGTAGTGGATAAACTCAGCATTTAACAACAAGTTCTTTTGATTCCTCAGAAGTATCCGATGGAAGACAAAACACTGCTCAGTACCATTTAACACTTTATTTCTCTTTCACAATACTTCTAGAAGGGATATGCGTCCTGCATGACACGTTGCCACGGATCTCAAAATGGGGGTGTCCCCCTCACAGTTTTAATACTGGGCACCCTTATCTAGTCTAAACAATAGTGTCTCAGTAACTTTCCACTAGAAATGGTCCCCTCTCATCTACTTTTTCCCAGGCAAGCGTGAGCGAGAGTCTACAGCTTTCTACTCCCCAGTGACACATAGTCTAATGGCTTTATTTTTCAGGGCTGTGTCCACTTAATACTATACTATATGACTTTATAACACCAATTAATAAAAAGCATAGCATTATTGAGGCACTGCAAATTATTTAATCCCAACAGCACTCAACAACAAAATGGTAAATGGCCTGTATTTGTATAGCGCTTTTACTTAGTCCCTATGGACCCCAAAGCGATTTACACTAAATTGAGTCAATCACCCATTGCCACACTGGTAATGACAAGCTACATTGTAGCCAAAGCTGCCCTGCACTGACAGAAGCAAGGCTGCCAGACACTGGCACCACCAGGCCCTCTGACCACCACCAGTAGGCAACAGATGAAGTGTCTTGCTCAAGGCAACCGAGACTGTCGGAGTCGTGGCTCAAACCTTCCAATTACAAGACGAACTGCCAACGATTGCCCAAATTGCATTTTATTTCTTCATGTCAATATATGAGCCGCAAGTAGGGGTGACGTGGGACGCAAATGGCCCCCAAGCCACGAGTTTGAGACCCCTGTTGTAGGGTCTACCTTACAATATAAAACACCTTGAGGCGACTGTTGTTATGATTTAGCGCTGTATAAATAAAATTGAATTGAATTGAATTCTTGCACTTTTTAAACTATTAGCCTGCTCGGCCAGTTGTTAGCAAGTATTTACATTATTCAATTATTACTGAATTGAACTGAACTGAATTATGTTGTAAACTGTCTGGATGTGCTTGGGAAGAGAGACATTATTTTATTGCATAATATAGTACTGATCACATCAGCTGATTGCACCACTCAGTACACTCAGCCACATAAGGAAAAATAATTTTCTGACTCCAGTTTCTCGGTCTGGTGAACCACTGGTCGACCTGACTCAAAAAGGGGCTCCTCCACACAGTCCTCATTCATATAGTGCCTCATGAGCCTGAACATTACAGCTGACAGGTGGATTTCCCTGTGTCAGTTTAGCTAGTCAAATAATGAAGAACCACTTACTGCTAAAGAAGCAGAGAGTGAAAGTGGATCATGGGTTTTAACATAAAACTTATTGTGGCACCAATGGGCAGCACAAAAGTGATCCCCTTAGACCAGGGCTCTAGAGTGCGACCAATTTGGTCGCAAATGCGACCAAATTTTTCAATGGTGCGACTAAAAAAAATCTTTGGTCGCACTGTTCGGGTAGCAAAAAAAATAAAAGATTTCTGCAACTCTCCGTGTGGTCAACAACAGACACACATTTTGCCCCTATTGTGGACTAAACCAGTCAGGGGCGGGACCTCTCTGATTGGCCGTGGTCCAGTTGAAAGTGCAGGTGGATAGAGAGAGGTGAGTAGCTTGAATAAAGCGATATTGATTCATTAAATCCTGAATCAACTTTTAAATGTAACTGTGTTTTGCCAGAAACACCAGATTCTCAGATTAAAGCTCACAAAACTATTCCAACGACCACAAAACAGCAAATGAGAGCAGGTACACGGATTCCACACAAAGACGTAAACACAGAGCGCGCACCTGACGTACACGAACACGCTGTCGGAGCTCACCGATTCTGATGCGTCGGGTCCGCCCTGTGTTTACCTCTTTTTGTGCTGATTCTGAGCTGCAGGTTTTGTCTCTCTCCAACCAAAATTCACAGAGCCAGCAACAAAAGAAGCAGCAAACTACGCTTCACATTTGATAAATGTCGTCATGAATTCCCGCTTACTTTTGCTGTTTTGTTTCCAGCACGATAAAAATCACACTTCATGCACAGCTCTCTCTCTCTCTGTACTTCAAGAACAGTTTCCTGTCTCAAATCTCTGTTTTCTGCATTATTCATTCACTTATTACCCACCAGTCTACCATTGTTTACAGCGCTGTCGGCTGATATCTTCTTCTTTTTTTTTTTGTTTTACTTAAATGACCTCGGACAAGAAAGCCTCATTTCTGCTGTTCAATACTGAATAAATTTAAGCTTTTTAAAATTATGCAAAATTGCAGAATATTGCAGAATATTTTTAAGGTTATCTGCTATAAAAAGCCAGACCAGGAAAATCTCCTTCATGTTTTTCTGAGTTTTATTCTCAGTTACTTTCACACAAAGGCATCTGCTGTGATGTTCACAATTCTGATGAAGTCTCACATGTATCAGTACTGATAAATGATCAGAATTATAATATTTCTGACTGTCTCAGGCAAAATTGAATCGAATCAGGACTTGAGAACTAGAATCAAATGGATTATAGGAATCAGTGATGATACCCAGCCCTAGTGAGTAGCCTAAGCCCGACAGAAGTGGATGTAGCTGTGGGTAATAAGAAAAGATGAAAAGAACTATTGATAATTTTTTTTGTTAAGTTAAGGCCTGATCCGTCTGAAATTCATAGCCAGTGCTCTGACATGGTGCCATCAGTCTTTGAACACTGAAAAAACACAATGTATCCAGAAAAGACATTCTATGCTGCAATAAATGCACTGCCCAAGTCTCCCCTCTCCCCACTGCCTTTCAGCAGCAGACAACAGCAAACAGGTCGTCAGAGGAGGCCGAGATGATGATTAAGTTTAACATTTTCTACAATATTGCCAAAGCACTTTAAGCTCAAGATTGTTAGTTAATCATTTACAAATGAATATTGTCTGTTTGGACTACAATTGTATGCAATCGGAGTAACATACATTGCATTATTTAGCATTTGCGTGCATGCCCTTTGTAAAACCAGTTCCCCCATGTCAATTCAGCATGGAGATGACAATTGTTAACTTCCAGCCATTAATTTCCAGCAATTTTGACTTGAAAGACACTGAGGCTGAAAATACTGCAGTTAAGGCTAAGAAAAATTGTTGTTGTTTAATATGTACAAAATTTTTGTAATAACAGCTTTTCCACATTGAATCCACAGTTGACTTGAATGGTTTGGATACGAAACTTAAGCAGAACTTTGAGACAATGAATCTGAGTGAATTTATGAAGGTTCACACTCTGGATGGCCTGAACTCTAGTACAACAGCGAATGTCACTTACTTCAACCTGTGTGATGAAACCCACAAGATGGCTTCTGATATCCATGCCATTAAAGACAGTGGAATCTTCAAAATGTGCTGGACAAACCAAGTGGAGGTACTGACAAGAGACCAATCTCAAGAAGGCAACAGTGACAGAAATCAAGAAATCTACACTTTTGAGCAGGTTTATAACAAAATATTCCAGACCTGCTACACCAACTACAAAAGGCTTCATGTTAGTCTTAAGAGTGGGGAGCTTCTACTGGAGGAAACTGACAGCATCTTTAAAGACTATAAAGGCAAGTATGAAGACTTGGAGAAAGACTTAAACATCATGTGCAGAGTAGACCCATCTGATGACAAATCATGGATCAGTGAAAGGGTTAACCAGATTCAGCAGTACCAGGATATTCATCTAGCACTGGAAACTTCCGAAATTGTCATGGATATCAAAAATATAATATGTCCACAAGGGGACTTCAGAGTACTGAAGAAACTGCTTCAAACGGTATGTTTACACCCACTGAAGATCATTACAAATAAGTTCATTTGAAGAAACTCTAGCCGTTTAGTGTAAATGTGCATTTTTCAGAATGAATCCAACTTCAAGAAAAACAATCTAAGCTACATTGATGATGCTTTTCTACATGCAAAAAATATTCTGAAAGACATTTCAGACGATCGTAAGAAATGTCTGCAAAAGCTCGTTCAGTGTAAAGACTTTATCCAGTGGACTAAACAAGAACTTAAAGGTACAGAGATTTCATTTTTTGATTATTAAAAATTAAATGCATTTTACAACATCTGAAGGATGCTATTAATTGCAGACATCAATGAGCTGAAAGTGTTTGTTGACCTGGCATCAATCTCTGCTGGAGAAAATGATATGGATGTCGATCGAGTGGCCTGTCTTCATGATGCTGTTCTTGGTTACTCATCCATGCTGTATGATCTGAAGCAGGATTCTGATTTTGCGAAGTTCAATGAATCGTTAAAAAAATTGTGGAAGGCACTTGATAATGACCATAATATACCAAAAAAGCTGGTAAGATTCCATCTTTCATGCAATGCTATAACTAACATTAACACTCTAGTCAAACCAGAGTTATAATAACTGAGCAAAAATGCAACCATGGAAAAAAATGGTAGATCAGCATAGAAACAGGTAGAAGTACTGCTATAGTAACTGATAAAGAAACAAGCCCCATGTACAAAATACTTTGCCTGTGATGCAAATAGACAAATATGATCAAATAACTTGCTTGCTGTAATCCGCATAGGTTAATTTTATTTCAAATCAACCAAGTATCCTACTCAATAGTCTCCAGTTTGCATTAAAAAAAAAATTCATGGTGCATTGTTTGAGTAAAAGGCCTGACAAAAGAGCAAAAGAGACAAAATAGATGTTATTGAATCAGGATATGAGTTTTTTGTGCCTATACCAGTAAAATTCACCAAGAAATAGCAGTTTAAAAAGTGATCTCCATCTTGGCTATTTCTGCCCAAGATATGAGAACGGTCTTTAATCTCCGAAACTAAAACGGCATTCACATTAATTATAGGCTCTGATGGTTAAAGTGCTGAAATTGCAAAGCCAGAACTTGCTCTGTTCATTTCTTTTGATCCAGCATTTACTGACTCATTTTTTTGACTGATGTCTCATTTCAGTGGGATACTTCCAGACACCTGGAATGGTTAAAGTCTGTTAGAGAAAGTCATGGATCTGTTGAATTCTCATCTCTGTCTATGGCTACATCTGTCAATAACAGAGGGATATATATCATTAAGGCACAAGACCAGCAACAGGTACATACATGATTACATGACAATAATCATTAATTTTGAAAGAATTTTGCAACTGTAATATCACATATGTGTTGCTATATTTTGTTTTCTTAACTTTTTTTGTTACTTTTCATATAGTTATTTCTTGTAATTTTCTGAATTTAAAAAAAATCTGAGAAATTAATCTTCATGTGGGCTGAGATTAATTTTCCTTTGAGCTGAGTTGAATTTTTAACAGTATTAAATAGTATTATAATTTTGATATTTCCCTTTATAGGTTAATGTCGAGAATTCCCTGACACTGCAAATTGACGACAGTCATAAAAACATGACATATACCTATGAGGACCTCAAAGAGCTGCAAAATAAGCTTATGCTGATGTCTGGAAAAAAACAACAGAACCAGAGTGAAGTTGAACGCTTCACTGAGGTTTGACTTTGTTGTAAATTGTTACTGACACAAACAGTTACAGAATGTTATATCATCAGATAGATAGATAGATAGATTATAATAGCTATATAATTATAATAACTATATGATCCCATTTCCTTTTATTTTCAGATGTTTGACAACATCCAAAGATTCGCCAAAGCATTTGTAGACATTTACACTGCAGGGAACCCAATTTTTAGGTGTTGGGAAGCTAAGATTTATTGCAAAACTCAGAGTGACCCATGTATCATTATGGAAATCAAGTTTTGCAAAACCCAGTATTGCTTCAAAGTAACTGGAAGTTTACCTGAACAGCTTGTAGCTCTGTCCAAGAAGATGGAAATGTTTCTTGGAGCCTGGCAAAAATTCATGGACGAACAGAGAACAGATCAATACTACTTGAACTATTTCACAGCACAACAAATATTCTACTTGTGCAGCGTTTTGACTCCAACAAATATAAATACAGAAATAGAAGACAGAGCACTGATGATGCTTTCTTTTATCAAACCAAACTGCACAACATTAGATGTCCAGAGTATTTGGAGACATAACAAACATGAACTTCGCAAAAGGGATAATGAACACAGGGATTCATCTTCACACAGTGTTATTCATTTTGCACATGAAAGTGACGCAGCAGATGAGGCAGACCAGACTCTTGTTTTGAAAGAATTGGAGGAGTTGTGGAATGGCTACATGAAGAATGAGGAAATATTTTTTCATGACCTACTAGACATTAGGAGTTTAGGACGTCTCTTACAATTGATGACAGACAATTCAAATCACAATGAGTGGGAAGCGGAACCAGAACTCTCAGAGATGAGAGACTGTTCACTCAGAAGGGAGTTTCCAAAAGGCCTAAACTCAAAACAACCTAATCTCATAATCTGCCCACATGATGAGGTCCTGACATCAAGTATCTGCTTGTACATGAACGACTACTACGGGTCACTGCCAACTTATGATGAAGTGCTCTTGTGTTCCCCTTCAACATCTTATGAACAAGTAGAGCTTTTTCTGAGAAGATGTCTCACACCAGGTGACACTGGCAGAAATATTTACTCGATGCTCTGGGCAGACCAACTTTCCTATGATGTTAGCTGTGCAATGGAGAAATGTTTTCAGAAATTGTGCTCCCCTAAAAATGATTACAGACTAGTGATCTTTTGCAGCTCTGACAGGGAGCATACTTACATTCCTACTGCATTCAGTCAGTACAAAACAGACTTCGTGCCACAGGAGCCACTGGAAAAGATCCAACAGTATTTGTCCAGGCATTACACAGTTACTTCAGATTACAAGAATGCTGTGTTCAAAGGTGGACATTCTTTGGGTATTGTTGCTTCCAGTCGGGCAGGAGTAGGTGAGTATTAAGAATGTGAATTTTTCATGATTAGTTTACGCAATTGTCTATAATGTCATCAAAATTTTCAGCAAATCTTCTTTTAGCTGTACCAGTGATTGTAAATAAAGTGTCACGGTGGACTGAACAGACTTAAGCACAGACAGGGAGAAAGGTGCAAAGGATGTATTTACAACACACTGGGTGACTATGTACAAGTAATGAGGGGGGGTAAAAAGGGGGTGGGGGTGGTCCAGTGCTAGACAGGGAATGTTAAAGGTAATACACACTCCTCTTCTGCCAAGCCACACAACACACTCTTCTTTACTGCTTGCCCCGCTTGTAACTCACACTCATGCTCGGGTAATCAAGGAATGGGAAACACGGACAGAACCAAGGAATCTAGGTATGAAGACAGATAAGAGAATTATCATTAGGAAAGCCGTGAAGGAAACACTGGAGACAATTTTACAGACGGGCAACGCTAACGATAGTCGTTTAATGCTCCAGCGACGAGAAACACTGAGCCATCCTCTTAAATGGTAGCTGGGAGAGGCAGGAATAATGAGGTGAGCAATCACCTGCAGGTGTGTTGGCCAAGAGTGGAGCCTACAGTGAGCTCCGCCCAGACGAGAGAGAGAGAGAGAGCGAAAGGGGAAAAATAACAACAAATACCTGTAGCCCGTTCGAGCCATCCAGGGAGACACAGGAACCATGACATAAAGTGGTTTATGCTTCAATAAAAACGACTGTCTTTTCAGGAATCAATTATTTATTTACAATGATCCCGAGTAAACATCACTAGACTGGTTTAGATCTCTGGAATTGTATATTTCTAAATTCCTTTGGAAAGATTAACCCCCATGTATTAGCTTAAAAATGTTACGAAAGACCACGGATAAACGAGGACTAGATCTGCCTTTCAACATTACTTCCTAGCCAACAGGCTACAATTCATCTCAGGATGGTTAAAACACACCATCTTAGATGAGCCCCAGCTAGAAGTAGAACAGGCACTATGCAATAATATCAAGATTTGGACCTACCATTTATTAGCTCAAACATCAAACGACACGTATGCTTTAAAAGCATCAACATCAGCTCCTCTCTGATTGGAGTTTCTAAAAATGACTGAGTCTTCATTAATACCATGCAAATGTACTCCCGTTTGGAACAACCCTAACATACCTTCCTAGATTGGAGTTGTAAAGCAATTACATACATCTATTTAATTCCTTTAAACATATATTTATTCCATTTGACATATTGGTTATACAGAATGGGATTAAGAAGAAAAGACTTTTAGAATACCAATAAATTAAATCTATAGTAAAAAAGAAAACCTTATCAAGTCAAATTAAGTGTGGTACAATTCCTTAATCTCAAAACCCCCAAATTACTGTCTAAAATGTACAAGACACTCTGAAAAATAGATGAGTCAAAATCCCTTCCTATTGCAAAAATGGGAAGTGGATCCATCAGTCAGCTTAGACCAAAACTTCTGGTCTCAAATTTGCTTAAAAACATTTCAATTGATTAGAAATCCCAGTCTACAATTAATACAATACAAAATACTACTGTGTACTGCTCACACTGTCAAGACAATACACCTGACAATTACAGCCACACTGAATGTGAAACATTCCAGCCTTCCTTCAGTTTTTTGTTGGGCAACATAGATGATGTCACTACAGAGATGAATACTGAATACAGTCCACATGGTTCTCATCGCCCTATGCATTGCCAAGAAGACTGAACTGGAAATCATATCGTATTTGTATTATATCTATCTAATAGACTCCAATTTGTGCATGTAAATGGAGAGTCCTCTTCACACACTAAGGTCAATTATGGTGTTCCACAGGGTTCAGTGCTAGGACCAATTCTGATTACATTATACATCAGCGGTCCCCAACCCCCAGGCCGGTCCGTGAGTCATTTGGTACCGGGCCGCAAGAGTTGAGACTCGGGTGTGAAATGTATGGTTTTCAGGGTTTTTATCGGGTTTTAGCATTATTTTGTTATCGTTTTTTTCATTAACTCGGTTTTCCTGGGTCTTTTCACGTGTGTTATGAACAGTGTTGGGTAAGTTACTTTAAAATAGTAACTTAGTTACATTACTAGTTACTTCTCTCAAAAGTAACTCAGTTACTTCAAGTTACTCGTTACTTTCAAAGTAACTAGTTACTAGGGAAAGTAACTTTGGTTTTACTCAGAATTCTCTTGTTAATGTGTTTCTTCCATAACTTTGCCAGTCTTCTAGCTTGCTTACTTGCCACAAGTGCACTGTGCCACCTACCAATAGAAAGAAAAAGATAATGTGCATATTTCCACGAGAGAAATCCCACGCCTGGACCGTCATTGACTGCTGCCATGATTCTAGCCTACGTCACAGTGTCATCTGCGCCTTTTACATCCAACACAAAAACTGCAGTCGTGGTGCTTTCGATTGTACTCAGAACTCGGAAATTCTGCCTTCCGAATAGGAAGATGTAGGCAACACCAGACTGCAGATGAGCTGCATACAGGGCTGGACTGGGACAAAAAAATCATCCCGGGCATTTTGACTAGAGACTGGCCCACCATTATAGGAAAAATCATAAAGCCTTTGAATGAAAATAAACACTGTTGTGACAGTGATGTACACTGTCTGATGGTATATATGCATCAATCTATCAATCGTTTGTTGTAAGACTCAGATAATTATTTTTTAAAAGCTAGACATTTTAAATGAGAATAAGAAAGAAAAGTATTTCTTTTGCCCACCTTTCCCTGTTAATGCCCTACCTGCCCCCCTGGCAACACTTTGCTAGACCCGCCCCTGCACAGTTACCAGCTGTCAGCTACTTAGAAAAGGATCCTGGGGTTATTTGTCTCTCAGAAACAGTTCATAACTTCCCTTCAACTCATTCATGTCACCTAAAAGGTAAACCTGTTTCTCCATCACCTGTTCAGCGCTGATGATCCAGTAAGGACATCTCCTGGTTTCATCTTCATGTTTCCCTCTCACCACATAACCAAACCATATCATGACCAGCAGCTTTTTTGCAGCTGTGGCTCCAGCAAACATCAGCTGATACTAGAAATTAATATTAAATAAATTCTAACAACAGCTGATCAAGCTTAAACGTGCTGCTGTTGTTTAGCGCGACATCCGCTGGTTTCCTCTTTCGGCGCAAAGTGGGCGATAAACACACAAGAGAGAAAAGACGATCAGCTGATCACTGATCAGTTTTCATGATTGAAGTAGAAACGGGAGAGGGAGGGGGGAGAATGAGAGAAGAAGAGGCAGCTGTGCAGCAAAGACACAGAATAACTCCAGCTTTGTGCCTTTTTCATTGTAGCTGAATTACGGGACAAACTGTTCCTTTTCACCTCAATAAGAAACGCGTAATATTTTCTCTGAATACCAGACGGGACGGTTGGCAACTCTAATAACTTATGAACAAAATAAAGTTAAACATCATTAACTTCATAGCACCCACCCAGCTGTATAGAAACTCCGTCATGCTAGCTAGCACGCAGTACGGAAAAAGTCAGAATAACGAAAATAAACTCCACCTAAACTTGGTTCATATCTGACCCAGAGAGACTGCAGGTCATAACTTCTTACCTGAAGTTCAGTTCACACTTGGACCGGCGGCCGCCTCGGGTCTCTTTTCCTTCTGCGTCCCTTTTCCTTCATCCACCTGCGGGCCTCCACCACTTGCTAATGTTACTGAATCTGTGGAAGCTCCGCGATAGCCACCACACGAAGTAACGAGTAACGACCCTATCTAAATCCCAGTAACGAGTAACGCGTTCCTGATTTTGGCATAATAACTAGTTACCGTGCTCGTTACCACAATAATAACGTAGTTACTGTAACGCGTTACTTAATAACGCGTTAGTCCCAACACTGGTTATGAATAAATCTTCTTTTTTTCGGTAGCGGTACTAGTTTTATTTGGTTGTATTTATCCGCGACACCTTAAAGGCCGGTCCGTGAAAATATTGTCGGGCACAAACCGGTCCGTAGCGCAAAAAAGGTTGGGGACCGCTGTTATACATACTTCACCGAGGCAGTATCATTAGAAGACATAATATATGTGGTGCAATCGTGGCTCAAGAGTTGGGAGTTTGCCTTGTAATCGCAAGGTTGCAGGTTCGAGCCCCGGCTCGGACAGTCTCGGTTGTTGTGTCCTTGGGGACTAGTAAAAGCGTTATACAGGCCATTTACCATATACACTTTCACTGCTATGCAGATGACACCCAACTCTATCTGTCCATGAAGCCAGATAAAACACAACTATTAGTTAAACTGCAAGAATGTCTTAAAGACATAAAGAGCTGGATGGCCGCTAACTTTCTGCTTCTAAATTAAGATAAAACTGAGGTTATTTTACTCGGCCCTGAAAATCTTAGAAATATGGTATCTAACCAGATTTTTACTCTGGATGGCATTACCTTGGCCTCCAGTAACACTGTGAGGAACCTTGGAGTCATTTTTGACCAGAATATGTCCTTCAATGCACAAATAAACAAACAAATATGTAAGACTGCTTTTTTCCATTTGCGCAACATCTCTGAAACTAGAAATATCCTGTCTCAGAGTGATGCTGAAAATTAGTTCATGCATTTATTCCTTCCAGGCTGGACTACTGTAATTCATTATTATCACAAAGTCCTACAAACTCCCTGAAAAGCCTTCAGTTAATCCAAAATGCTGCAGCAAGAGTACTGAAAGGGACTAGAAAGAGAGAGCATATTTCTCCTGTTTTGGCTTCCCTTCATTGGCTCCCTATTAAATCCAGAATTGAATTCAAAATCCTGCTCCTCACATACAAGGTCTTAAATAATCAGGCCCCATCTTATCTTAATAACCTCGTAGTACCATATCACCCTATTAGAGCACTTCGCTCTCGCACTGCAGGCCTACTTGTTGTTCCTAGAGTATTTAAAAGTAGAATGGGAGGGAGAGCCTTCAGTTTTCAGGCCCCTCTTCTGTCTGAGACAGACACTATCTCTACTTTTAAGATTAGGCTTAAAACTTTCCTTTTTGCTTAAGCGTATAGTTACGGCTGGACCAAGTGACCCTGAATCCTCCCTTACTTATGCTGCAATAGACGTAGGCTGCCGGGGGATTCCCATGATGCATTGAGTTTTTCCTGTCCAGTCACCTTTTTCATTCACTATGTGTTAATAGACCTCTCTGCATTGAATCACTATTAATCTCTGGCTCTCTTCCACAGCATGTCTTTTATCCTGTTTTCCTTCTCTCACCCCAACCGGTAGCAGCAGATGGCCCCGCCCCTCCCTGAGCCTGGTTCTGCTGGAGGTTTCTTCCTGTTAAAAGGGAGTTTTTCCTTCCCACTGTCGCCAAGGTGCTTGCTCATAGGGGGTCATATGATTGTTGGGTTTTCTCTGAATATATTATTGTACAATCTACTGTACAATATAAAGCGCCTTGAGGCAATTGTTGTCGCTATATAAATAAAATTGAATTGGATTGAATTTTAAAAAAAATCTTAATTATAACCAATATAGAAACCGTCTGATAGATCACATTAGTCTTGATACAGCCTCTACCGCTACATTAAATCAATCTCTCTGGGCTCCATCACCTAGTGGGGGTGGGGGTGGGGGGGGTCGTGGTTTCATCCTGTCTTCGTTATTGTAGTTGAAGCAGGTGTAGGTACGGGCTTGGGATGTCTGGGGGTTACCTAGGGACGAGTTTCTTGGGGGCTCACCCAAGGCCTGTGGTCATAACCTGGATGGGACTCTGGTGGCACTTGGGTAGTGTTTTTCTGGCAGCTGCTTGCAGCAGGGCTGGGAGAGGGTCTATGCCGGTGGATGTAGGTTACTGGCCTGGTAGCCGGGCTGGTCCGGGTTGGGTCCAGGGCAGACTTGGAGTTCTGGGGATGCTCCGCCTCCAGGCTGGGGTGTGTCATCAGGGTTTTGGGTGGGTGAATGCACAGGGGCCCAGCAGGAGGTCCCCCCAGGTATGGGGGCCTATCTCCCCACACCATACTCCCTGCCATTGGTTCTCTGTGTCCAGGACTGGGTGCTCTGGTTTGGTCTGGCTCACTCCCAGTGGCTGCTTGCTGGGGATTGGTCCCCCTGGCTAGGTCGGGCCCCTTCCGGAGTGAGGAGAGCCCTCAGGTCTCTGAGCCCGGGGCTTGGTCTGCACTGGCGTAGCCAGCTGCCAGAGGAGCCTGCAGTCTTGTTGCCGTGTCCCCATGTGTGGGGCCTGGATCTCCACCATGTCTGCTTCATGTCCTGAGGGGCAAGGCTATGGCTCCCCACACTTATTATTAGACAGTTACATGGAGAAACCTTATGAATACAAGCACACTTACACACACGGGTGTTCAGACAGGTGTACAAACAGGCAGTGTTGTGGAGTAACCTCATGGGCAGTGTTGCCCAGTATTAAGTAAGCTATTAAAAATCTAGTTGGTATTGGTATGGCGACTATCCTTTAGTAATAGTAATAAATCACACAGCAGTAGCACATTCATGTGGTCGTAAAAAGCTTGATAATATGTTAAGTAATCCAAAGTATTCGGAATACATTACTCTCATTGAGTAACGTAATGGAATACGTCACAAAATCCAATGTTGGGGCATGTATTCTGTAATCTGTAGTGGAATACATTTTAAAAGTTCTTCTTCTCAACACTGCAAACAGGTATGCTGCACAGTAACATTCAATATTTATTATTTAATGTATGTTGGTTGTTGCTGTGGTTTGCCTACTATGTTTTCTTTTTGCTTGTTTTTTTGTTTTGGCAGGTGATCAAACAGATTTTCAGTGTCTTTTTTCTCTCCCTTCTCCTCTATGTTTCTTTCACTCTCCTTCTGTTAACTCTCTCCCCATTTTCCTCTCTCTTTTTCCCATCCCCCAGTCCTGTCCATTTTGATAGTAAAAGCTTAAAAGTACAATAAATAAATAAATAAATAATAAAGATCGAATAAACTATGACAATCAAGTTGAACAATATAGCAAAAGCACCAATTGTCCACTTTGGGAAATAAAATAAGTTTTACATTACAGTGTCTATATAGAAAACAGGATGCAGAATTAGATCTGGTTTTGTGTCTTGTGATAACACAGTTATTGCTTCCTAGAAATAAAATAATTTGTCATTCATATTCAGTTATTATTAATGCTATGACTTCTGTCAACCAGTTATTGTTTTTTTCTTCTATTTTAGGCAAGTCGCTGTATGTCCAAAGGTTGTACGAAAAACTTGAGAGAAGTGTTGATGAAGGAAAAGCCTTTAAGAAGTGCATCAGGCTAACTGAACATGAAGTTGACGACCACAAGATTCTCCAGTTTTTATATGACACACCAAAACAAAAAGATATTAAGGTGTTTCACTTTGATGTCACGTCCTCGGTAAGCAATTTAATGTAACTGTAGTGAAATATAAGTTTATTTATTTAAATGTATATTGTGGTTCTGATCAAATAATTTGCTTTTTTAGTAACACAGACTTATTTTCTAACACCTCATTTCCAGGTGCAAAAGGGCCTGAATGAATTCATATTCAAGCTTTTCTTTTTGCGGTACCTGATGGATTCAAATGGACAGATGTGGCAATGCAGCCAGAACCACTTATATGTTATTGAGTTACTGGAGTCCACAAATGATCAGAACAGATGTGATACCAGATTGGTAAGTGGAGGTATTACTTTTAGTGAAGTATTCTTCTTATGAAATCATCCAACGCTATATTATAGTTGTGTTACAGTTATAATTTATTTGGTTTTTTGATATTTCATCAAAATCCTTCTTTGTTCAATGAAATAAGATTCTTAATAGATGGAAATAAATAGAATTATGCTATAGTCTTAGCATTTAGGTTTTTGTTTTTTTTTGAAGGAACAGTTATACCTATATCTTGACTTAAGTGCAGGAGTAGTAGGTTAGGACTAGTTCTTTTAGGTTTAGCAGCCAACAAGATGGCGTATCGGTCAGAATACAGGAAGGACAGGAAGACTTTGCTTAACTGTTGAAGTCATCTGGTTTATTGTAACCTGTAAATAAGTTAGCATTAGGCCAAGTATATTACAGCAACAGTGGTTCAGCTAATATAAACTTAAAGATATCTAATCATATAAACCTAAACATCCACGTCCACAACATAATATATTGTAGTGTCCGTCCAACAGAAGACAAAGACGATCGGTATTCTGTTTACCCACTGTTTATTAGGAACAGTAACAGAGGCTACTGTGGGCCGTCGCCAACGCCAAATACAACAGGAAAACGCTCTCTCAAGAATTGAAAAAAAAAGAAAAAACATCCTTCTTTTTCCTGCACACACCAACAACAACGCACTCTCTAACACCCACCCCCCAAAGACTCTCAGCCAACCACAAGCATGCTCTTACAGACTCTCTGTCATACGTAGCTGATATGATTGACAGGCTTAACGACTCTATACTATTATACATTCAAGGACACTCGGTAAATCACATTGCTGCCAGTCTGGAGCAACTATGCTATAAGTGAGTGGCAATTCTGAACACAATAACACTGATAACACAACAATCAAACTAACTTGTAAACTGGTCCGTTACAATGTAATAACTCAAGTTATGTAAATATTACATCACTAGGTTCAAACACACAGAGAACTCAACTTCAACACAATCGTAGTGCCATACTATAAGTACAGACATTTCCTGGCTCAAACTATCACAAAAAGTACTTTGGCGCAGTTGTGTGGCCAAATAAAACTGCCACCGTACGGCAGCAGCTGGCGGCACATGTCGTCACTCACAATGTGAAAATGTGCCGCTACAACCCAATGCAAAGAAATTCAAGACTCAGCAAATCCATGTTGCAAATAAACTGATTTTAATGTAACTGACCTTCATTAACTAAAACACTCAGAGCATCACTGTTAAGGATTGCAAACAGGAGTGTAGTTTACAGGATGAGGTGATAACAAGCTGACCCAGAAGTACTATCTCTCCCAGCGTAGCACATCAAACTTATGCCAGCGTCATTTCCTATAACCTCATTTGAAACAATATTGCAGGAAAACGGAAAATGTCTGAGCCTTTTATACATGCAGCAATTGTCTATATTTCATATTTCTATGATCCATGGATCATATGGGTTTGTACTGACCTAGGATACTGACCTTTTTATTCAGTTCTTTTTATTTATTTTTAATGAGGACAGATTTGATTGATTTAAACATTTTTTTATTTTGTATACTTTTAGGGTCGAAACGAAAATTTTGCATTCTCAGATGTTTTCCCAAAGCTGTTTTGCCACCCACCAAAAAAGGTTATGGCTTTGGAAATGCAAAAAGAAGAAAATCCAGACATGGACTGTGGTGGCCCCCTGATGGATGATGAATGTTTCAGAAGTGAAGCTTATCAAAGGCCATACCAGTACCTCACACATTTTCACAATAAGGACAATCTTGACAACTTCACGTTCCAGGGTACTGAAGGGACTCATGCAAAGTGTCTTCAGATACTCTTAATCTATTGTGGTATAATCGATCCATCATGGGCAGAGCTGCGTAACTTTGTGTGGTTCCTTAATCTTCAGTTGAAAGACTGTGAGAATTCGGATTTCTGCAAATTTGAGTTGGTTGGAGACACTCTTTGTGGGTTCAAAAACTTTGTGGTTGAGTTCATGATCTTGATGTCCAAAGACTTTGCAACACCATCACTATGCATCACTGACCAGAGCCCAGGGAAGCAACAAGTTGACATCAGTGGACTAAAAGAAAAAGATTTAGCCCCATTCCTCATTAGAAAAAGGTGGGAATCAGAGCCACATCCATACATCTTTTTTAATGATGACCACATGTCCATGACATTCATTGGATTTCACCTTAAGCCCAATAACCAGAAAGGGTTTGATGCGGTAAATCCTTTGACAAAAGAAGTGATTAAGAAAAACATCATGACTCGACGGCTGTACAATGGCTTAAAACTTCAGAGAGTTCCTTTTAATACAGACTTTGATCAGTTTCCTAGAGCTGACAAGATTGAGCATCTGTGCAGTGTGCTTGGCGTCAAGTGGCCAACAGATCCTGATGAAACATATGAACTGACCACTGACAATATCCTCAAAATGATGGCAATTCATATGAGATTCAGGTGTGGCATTCCTGTCATCATAATGGGGGAGACAGGATGCGGTAAAACAAGGCTGATAAAATTTATGTGTGAACTAAGAAGATGTGGAGCACCAGCAGAAAACATGAAACTGGTCAAAGTTCATGGAGGAACTACGTCAGAAATGATTTATGAGAAAGTGAAGGAAGCTGAAACTCTTGCAAGGACCAATAAAGAAAATCATGATCTTGACTCAATTCTTTTCTTTGATGAGGCAAACACCACAGAAGCCGTTAATAGCATCAAGGAGATCCTCTGTGACAACTCAGTGCAGGGAGAAGAACTTGGCTCTAATACAGGGCTATATATTATTGCAGCCTGCAACCCTTACAGAAAACATACAGACCAGATGATCAAGCGGCTGGAAGCATCAGGACTGGGTTACCGGGTTCGGGCTGAGGAGACTGAAGACAGACTTGGCTCCATCCCTCTCCGCCAGCTTGTGTATCGTGTTCATGTGTTACCACCGAGCATGATACCTCTTGTTTGGGATTTTGGACAACTCAATGACTCAACAGAGCAAATCTACATTGAACAAATAGTCCAAAGACAGGCGAAGGTCAGCTTCACTGAAAAGGACTGTATTCCAACAATAATTAAAGTTTTATCATCATCACAAAAGTTCATGAGAGAGAGGAGAGATGAATGTAGCTTTGTCAGTTTGAGAGATGTTGAACGTTGCATGCAAGGATTTCTGTGGTTTTACAACAATCACCCAATGTTTGCTGAAGATCTAAAAGCCTTGTTTCAGCAGCAACAAAAAAACAACCTACCATTTTCACCTGCCAGTGACAGAGTACTCTGGTCACTCTTGATGGCTACTGGAATGTGCTATCAGTCCTGTTTAGAAAACAAAGAGCAGTATCAGAAAACTATTAGCCAAATTTTTCCCGATGAGTATACACCACAACGAGTACTGCAGGAAATGGAACTCATGCAGGATCTCCTACTCAATGGTGTACCCATGGGTGAGACGATTGCCAGAAATGAGGCTTTGAAAGAGAACTTTTTCATGATGGTGGTCTGCATTGAACTGAGAATTCCCCTGTTTATTGTTGGGAAACCAGGAAGCTCCAAATCACTGTCTAAAACTCTAGTTGCAAATGCAATGCAAGGTCCCACATCACATTCTGACCTCTACAAGAAGCTGAAGCAAATACATCTGGTGTCTTTCCAGTGTAGCCCCCATTCAACTCCAGAAGGAATCATTAACACATTTAAGCAATGTGCCCGCTTTCAAGAAAGCAAAAACCTAGACGAATATATTTCAGTAGTTGTTCTTGATGAGATTGGATTGGCTGAGGATTCACCAAAAATGCCACTGAAAGCACTGCACCCATTACTGGAAGAGGGTTGTGTTGATGATGAGCCAAAACCTCATAAAAGGGTTGGGTTCATTGGAATTTCCAACTGGGCACTGGATCCTGCCAAGATGAATCGTGGAATTTTTGTGTCCCGTGGAGATTTAAATGAGCAAGAGCTCATCAAAAGTGCCAGAGGAATCTGTTCCTCTGATCAACATGTTCTTGAAAAGATCAAACACCTGTTCCAACCTTTTGCAACAGCATATATGACAGTATGCGATGAAAGCAACGGATTTTTTGGTCTGCGGGATTTCTACAGTCTGATAAAAATGTTATTTTCAATTACCAAAACATCTAATGAACCTCCTAAAGCAGATCAAATCACAGAAGCAGTCCTGCGAAACTTCAGCGGAAAAAATAATGATGATGTAATTGACACATTCCGCAATGAACTCAGAGATGACTTTGCCAATGTCAGAATCCCAACTATTGATATGGTTGAGAAAAGCATTTGTCCAGCTTCCCAAATGGAGGAAAGCCGGTATCTTTTGCTACTCACAAAAAACTATGCAGCTCTTCAGATTCTTCAACAGATATTCTGCTCTCATCAAATCTGCCCAGAGATAATCTTTGGGTCAAGTTTCCCGAAAGATCAGGAGTACACACAAATTTGCAGAAACATAAATCGTGTCAAGGTGTGCATGGAGACAGGACAGACAGTTGTGCTTCTCAACCTTCAAAATCTTTATGAAAGCCTGTACGATGCTCTAAATCAGTACTATGTGACGCTCGGAGGTCAAAAATACATTGATCTTGGTTTAGGAACACATCGTGTGAAATGCAGAGTTCACGAAAACTTCAAGCTCATCGTCATTGAAGAAAAGGAAGTGGTTTATGAGCAGTTTCCAATACCACTCATTAACAGGTTGGAGAAACACTACCTTGACATCAAAACTGTCCTCACAGAGGAACAGAAGGTTGTTGCCAGAGAACTGGAGAAATGGGTCAATAAATTTGTCTCCTCAGAAAAGAAGTATGATCCAAGTGATGTGTTCATTGGCTACCACTCAGACACTTGTTCCTCTGTGGTCATGCAAGTAACAGAGTGTGAGAGTACTGAGACTGATGCTCAGGTCACTCTGAACAAAGCCAAAGACATTCTGCTCAACTGTGCCACTCCGGACTCAGTTGTTCGTTTGGACAAATCCAAACTGCCTAATGCAGAACGAGAGCATTTAATGCAAGAATACGTTAAAGAGGCAAGGCACAGTTCACTGGGAGACTACATTGTGTATCACATCCAGCAGCCCCAGCAGTCACACTTCTTATTCACTGAGGTAATTTTTCTTTGTTTGCTTTTTAAAAGAATATATTAAAAATTAGGTAGAGTACTGTGATATTATTAAAATCAAGAAGTGAAAACATGCCTCTAATTTATGGGCGTAATGACTGTGCTGTAAGAAGATATATTAACTTCGATTGTATAATAATAATCATGCAATCAATTCATGTTACAACTAGTTTTTACTAGATACAGTCTTAATTGCTCATACTATTTCTACTAAGACTTTTGTAAAGTTTGCATTGGATATTTTTATTCTTCAATATCCTAACAAAAAATTAGATATATTTATTTGATATTATTAAAATATAGCTAAAATTTCACTAGGGCTCAGTGAATGAAAACCTGAAATTCAGAAAGAGAATTTGCTTAACGAGAGAGTATCAAAATTCCAAGCAGCTTATGGTCTGCATTATACATTTTACAGGATTACATGTAAAATATACATAAAACACATACACACACTATGAGGCTTTTTCTGTTTTACTCTTGGGAAATAAAAATTTGAGTGTAATATTTTGTAATCCTTGGTTCTTTGGCATTTTCAAGGTTACAACCTTTTCCAGGTTACTCACTGCCGTGGATACTCAACACCTGCAGAGCCTATTAAACCTTGATGCTGTTCAGCTGCTATCACTGCAGCAGTTTGACACTCAGTACTCATTCCTCAAAAAAATAAGGTATGCATATAAAGAAAATATATATGATCTGTAGGTGTTCATTTTAACCAAACTGAGTAGCTGACTTTTTCCACACTCTTGTGGTTTAATGTCTTGTGATCCTTCTTATTAGAAGTGTTTACAATGAATACTTATGTAATAGATGTACAGATCAACATGCTCTTTAGTTATGATTCTGTTTTTTTCAAACATATTAATTACAATATAACAAGATATTTATGTCTCAATACTAGGGATTTTCTGAGCTCAACACACACAGACAAAGTCCTCATTATCCAAGCAGAGTATGATGAAGGATTTCACAAAAAGAATATTATTTCCTCAGCCAAGTGAGTGAGAAGATCATCACACCATCCCTTACTTTTGTATAACTTGCTGACATTAGTGCAACATCTCTCATTCTTTTTGTCTTTTACTTATTGTTCGGATTCCTAAGGTATGCATGCTTCAGCGAAGTAAACAAGTGTCAAACTACTGATGCCATAAAGACATTTGTGTACTTTGTCATCAAACTACCGCGCATGGAGGGTGGAACTTCCTATGTTGGGTTTCAAGGAGGTTAGTCTTGTGTCACACACACACACACACACACACATTTTTTGACTCTGCTTATGCAGCAACAGAATCTTGATTAAGGACACATACTAGAACTGCTTGTGTTGCCTCAGGCTGGAACATGCCCAACTTGCAATTGAAGCCTGCGGTTCATGTCCGTATTGTGCCCGGTTCAACAAAAAGTGTCTCCAATGATGGCTAGCGCACCAACCTAGCCTGTCGGGAACAGACCCCTTCTTGCCCATAGGTGAAACTGCCGCCGATAGTGCCGAAAAGGAAGGACTCGTGGAAGCCGAATCTCAGGCTGGCACCAGCTGGGGCTCACAGCTGGACCTAGCTGGAACCCCACACTCCCATCGAAGGCAGACCACTTTCAGTACAACATGACTAAATGTTTCCTCCATGCTAGCTGCTTACCAGGCAGAGCTATGTGAGGCGGCTAGTGCCCAGAATGTGTGAGAAGAGATTACTGTAATCATGGACATTTGCCTCCTCATGCAGTGCTGCACAGTCCAAGACACAGGGAAATCTATGGGGATGATGGTGTTGCAGAAACAAATCACATGACTCAACCTCACAAATCTGTCAGAGAGGGAGGAGATGGACATTTTGGACATGCCAATTGTGCCTAACAGAATTTTCGAGACTGGCCTGGCTTCCATGCAGCAGAAATCTGAGGCGAGATTCAGTTTGGGGATTCTCAGTTCAGAATCCCCAAACGGATGAAGCCCCAGCCACCTCCACACCCCTACTCAGGCAGGAGACAAGGGCAGGCTGGCCACGCTCTCCAGGCGGCTGATTTAAAGCATTTGTCTTTGAAAACAGCTTTGCTGCTAGCTTTAGACTCCGCTAAATGTGTCAGTGACATTCACACACAACACACCCATCATGCACTCAGTATCCTTGGGCAGACCAGGGTGTCACTGAAGCCAAACCCAGCCTGTGCTTAAGGTGGTGGGGCATGTGTGCCTGTTGTCCTGTCAGCATTCTCCCACCCCCTTTCTCTTCTGAAGAAGAACAAAGTCTGCATATGCTCTGTACTGTTGAAATTTTGCATGTATATTTGGACAAGACTAAGGCTTTTTATTACATGGGCAGGTACTTCTAAGGAAAGGCGTATCACTAAGCAAGGGCTTCAAGTCTGGGGCCGCAAGCAGTGCTGGCAGTGCTGGGCACTGGGTCCTCACTTGGATCCCACATAGCAGACAGGTCTGGCCCGCATCTGGTGTCAAGCCAGCACTGCTGGCTGACTTCTGGCATGGTAAGTGGTATGTCATCCAGATGCCTGGCAATGATGGCACTATTTATGTGATGGCATGCCACATGTGGCCCGATTGTGGTTTAGTTTATGTGGCCCAGTCTCATAGAAAACAGGTCTTCCCTGGATCTGGCATCAAGCTGGCACTAGTGTCATAGCAGATGTGGGCCAGGTCTGGCAGTGATGGCACTATTTATGTTACTATTTTCCTATTTTAGTTAGAAGACCCAAATGCCATGTTGCAATACTATACTGCTATGGTAGCCAACGTTTTAAAGGCAGGTTTGACAGGTTTGTGAGTGTGCACTTTATCCAAAACCTAGTGAAGGTTTACTCATGTTTACCACTGGGTGTCTGTAGCTCAGGAGGTAGACCTACTGATTGGAAGGTTAGTGGTCCGATCCCTGGCTTATGCAGTGTGCATGTTAAGAGTGTGAATGTGTATGAATGTAGTTAGGAAGCACTCAGTTTAGAGAAAGTCTGTGATTGGGTGAATGTGGCATGTTGTATAGAGCACTTTGAGTAATCCAGGAGAGTAGAAAAGCGCTTTATATGAATATATCCGTTCACTGTCTGAACAGAGTTTTGTCATGTTACTTTTGCACTATTATGTTCCAGCACATGTTGTTATTACATGGCTTGATGAAGGTACACATTAGGCTGACATGTGGGCCCAGAGCTGAAACTGTTCTGGGCCATCATAGGGCCAGCAGTGTGTCTGCAACTGGCCTTGTGCTGGCCCACGTGTGGGCCACCTCTGGCAAACCAGATCAGGGCCACCAAAGGGTCATTTTGCGGTATGTGGGCCATGTGTAAGCACATTGTGTGGGCCAGATCCGGGCCATACCAATTTTGCTATCTGGGATAGGTGAGCTTCTGGCTATTTCTGTGACTGCTTGAGATAAGCTTGTCTGGCAATACGGAGGTCTCCATTTCCTGTAGGGAGACATTGAAACGAATGCTAGGAATGACAACTTTAGGTTATGGGTAATTCCACTAGGCACAGCCAAAATGGTAATAAAGGCACTAATTAAGTTTCTTTCTACCTTTGGGCTCCCAAAGACTATTCAAACTGACCAAGGAACCAACTTTACATCAAAGGAGTTTGTGCAGGTTGTTGATAAGTTGCAGATTATATATGTATAATCCAGTCCATAGTGCCCGGAGAGTCAGGGAAAGATTTCATCAAACCCTCACAACTATGCTGCACAAGTTCTGCTTGAGGTCCGGTAGGGAGTGGGATGAGGGTTTGCCGTTCATCTGCAAACATAACAACATGTTTTAATAGCACAAAAACACTAATAGTCATGAGATTAGTTTATATACAATATACAAAACACAGCATTTTGTTATGTAACACCAAAAGTGAAACATCAAAAAAGGGAATGTACTTTAAATATCAGCTGAAACTCACATGTCTTTCTTAATGTGACTTTTTCAGGTCCTTGGAGGTCTGTTCACATTGATGATATCAGAAGATCAAAAGAGTTTCTTTCCGATGCTCTTTCCCTTAAAAATAAACTTATAAGTGATCTTTTTAAAGATCCATCTGAGGGTAATTAATCAAATCCTTTTTCTACATTATATTTTGTATATTATGGAAGAAAACATGCAAAATTGTCTCTCTTTCAAAGCCATAGAGAAAGAAGACTCCACTGGTGTGCCACAGAAATATGACTCCACTGTAAGTGTTATTTACCACATTATTTACAGTGCCATTTAAGTGTTATTTAACTTAAAGAATAGTGTCCGTATTTCCACCAAAGTGCAATCCAATTACCTGCTGAATGAATAGTTTTAACATTTGTCCACAGTTTCTTTCTTTTACCTTTGTTGTCTGCAGTGATTTTAGTGTTGTGAATAACTAGTGTGTATGTGTGCTGGTGCTATTAATTATTCTTTTCAGGCATTGGAATGTTTGTTTGATACTACAAATTTGGTGAGAAGTTGTGTTCAGAGTGCAGTGAGCATGCTGAGAGATGAAGCAAACAGTGGCGAATTCAGCACTAAGAGAGTTGAGAATCTGCTCACTCTTCTGGATGGAAACCATACTCAAGGTTAGAAAATAAGTCAGTAAAGTTGATCTTTTAACATCAGTCCTGTGCTGGGCACCACTATACTGAAACTGCATTCAAAATACAACAATGTGATGTGAAATTAATTTTGTTTCCAAGGATTGTTTGCAAAAATTGTGAGGAAGCGACTTCACTCACTGTTAAAGGACAATGAGGTCAATATGCCCATTCTAAAAAGCTGGGTCCTAAATGAGGCATCTAATGACAGTGCTCTTCAAGAAGGAGGGACGTTCCTGTAAGTTCCTCTAATATTTGCTGTACACTCTGATGGTCTGCATTTGACTTTTTTGGTACATTTAAATGCAGTTATTTCTGACATTTATTCACAATTTATTGAACGATAGGTTTGTTGCGTCAAACATAAAGAAATGCAAACAGATTTGGTTTCATTTGACAGACTTGCCTCAGCTGTAACTTTGAGTAGATATCAGCAAATTTATGTTCAATTTTAAGAATGTTGTATGATTATTTCTTTCAGGCACACACTGTGGAGGAAAATCCAAGCAGTTGTCACTCCACTTCTAGCCTACCTGGTCTCAGTAATTGACCGAGATTGCAATATGGACCTTCTCCTGGAAGAGGAAGAACAAATTGTGAACTTGTGGCTTGAGATTTTTGGAAACAAAGAGATGCTCAGTTTGCCTTACGTCAGGGTGGAAAAGAAGTAGGTATCTCTTGGTTAGAGAATGTAGGCATCTACAGTTACTGGCCAATTCATGGGTGCATTTTGCTCATTCTCGGTCAGTACCTCTGTTGCTTTTAAGACTGTCTTAATTCTTCATGGCAAAGATTCAATAAGGTCTTAGAAACATCAATTAGATTTTGGTCCGCATCGACATGATAGCATTGCACAGTTGCTGTTTGATTGCTTGTTCATGATGCAAATCTCCCATTCCACAACATCCCAAGGGTGCTCTAGTGGATTGAGATCTGGTGACTGTGGAGGCCATTTGAAGACAGTGTCATGAAGAACACTGTCATGTTCAAGAAACCAGTTAAAGATCTGAGCTTTGTGGCATGGCACTTCATTCCTAGAGAAGCACACTTTACCCATAGGATGTGCCCATGAGATGGATATAGTCATGACCGTCACTATGTCTGTGGCTGTTTAAACCATTCTTAATTTATGCGAAGGGGCCCAAATTATACCAAAAATATAATATTTTTTATTTATATATTTATAATATTATGTACTCCTCACACTGCCACCAGCAGCTGGAACAATTAACACAAGGCAAGATGGCTCCATACTTTCATTTTGATTATGCCAAATTGTGAGCTACCATCTGAAAGCAGCAGAAATCAAGAACCATTAGACCAGGCACGGTTTTTCCAGTTTTTTTATTTTTCCAGTTTTTCAATATACTTCAGGGTTTGATGTGTTGTGGCTTTAGAGGTGCAACAATAGAGATGGTTCTGTGGAATAATCTCAGATCAGCAGTTTCTGAATTAGGGTGCCAGTATGCTTTCCACATAGGTCGCTTTGCGTGGTGCAGCATAATAATCACGCAGTTACTTCTATTTATCCTATTTTCCATTAGTACCTACTTGGATCAACTCACCACGATTCCACTCAGATCGGCTGGTTTTCCATTACAATCAAGTACCACCTAATACATGTGGTCGTCTACTGAGTTGCTGTCGTTGGCTGATTAGAAATTTTAGTTAATGAGCAGTTGAAGAGCCAAAGAAGTGGCCGATGTATTCAGTGCATAATGTTTTACTTACGTCTAATTTGTATCGTTGAAAGACAAGACACTCTTATTTTTTTAATGATCTGGCACAAGAAAATTGTATGTACACTAAAGTAAATCACAGTAGCTGTTTCAAAAAACACCCCTAATGGTTTTCATTTGCTTGTTTTTCTGACTCTCTCACTTCTCCAGAGTATTAATGGTACAAAGCCATGTCACAGGTGGCCATACCATGTTCTGCCGCCTGCCCTTCAGTTGGTGGATCAAAGAGTTCCTAGATGGGCTCATGATGCAAACATCCAGACATCAAAGTAAATATATGTTTTACAAGTAACATATGTAGATATTCCCTTTCTAAGAGTTGCACTTTAATTTTAATTAAAAAAAAGTTTTAGATTAAAATCTAAAAAAAAACTGACTCTCCCAACTTTGTGTTTTTTCAGCTCATTCAGTTCGTCATTTCTATGATTTGTTCTTGGAAACTCCACTTGGCACTTACATCTCAGAAAAAGCTAATGAAAAAATGAAGAGAGAATTTTGCAAAAGGTATCTGCAAGATTTTGTTTCCATGACCATGAAAGTGGCATCAGATGAAGAGTTAAAGGTGAGAGTGATGCGAAGGATTGTGAATAATAATGATCTCCATTAGTGCAAAATGACAGTTTATTTTCTTAAGTGTAGATATGTTGCACCGTGGCTGGAAAATGCTTGTTTATCTGTGTTTGATTAATGTTACGTTCAGTCTGCTGTAAATCCCACTACTGTCACTGAACTTGAACTCCAGCAAAACAAAAACATGTAACCGTACACAGTTTTCTCTACTGTCCCAACAGTCAAGTTCACTACAATCAAACAACATGTCCATGTAGATCAGCTAAACCCATTTTTATACTTAAAAAATAAAATTTTATTAAAAACGAATCACCATACACTATACAGTAAGTAAGTTGGACTGATTGTGGAAATATTATAATTCATGTCAACAAACTGGAGTGAAAAATCAATAACTCAGTGTTATAGAGATTAAAGTATTACTCCATTAATTATATTTTTATTTTGACACTATACACAGCTAGCGGTAGTAGCTACTCATCTGGAACTCTATAAACTTTACTGAAAAGTTGTGTTAATTTCAATTCAATTTCAATTTTTACTATTATATTACATGTAATGCTAATTTAAGTTACAGTGTTGGGAAGGTTACTATTAAAATGTATTCCACTACAGATTACAGAATACATGCCCCAAAATGTATTTTGTAACGTTACTTAATATATTATCAAGCTTATTACAACTTATTACTATTACTGAAGGATAGTCGCCATACCAATACCAACTCGATTTTTAATAGCTTACTTACAACTGGGCTACACTGCCCATGAGGCTACATTCTTTAGGGCTATGCCTGTAGCACTCTGCCTATTGCCTTCATATTAAATAATTTTTTGAACAATAATTTTTAAAAATATTTCGTCACGTCATTATGCGGGCCACAAGGTGACATGGGTCATAAGATTGAGACCCAGGAATTAGAGCCTCTTGATGCGTGGTTTTTTTTGGGTTTCCACCGGCATGGAATTACCAAAACCAGTGAGGGGACAGCCTAACATATGAAACAAGAAACGGCCGCTGTGTAATCCATTTATTTCAACAAAGTAACTGTATTCTGAATACCACCTTTTTAAATGGTAACTGCAACGGAATACAGTTACTCATATTTTGTATTTTAAATACGTAACACCGTTACATGTATTCCGTTACTTATATATTATTGTAACAAATAGATCAATATGTTATTAATCTATTTGGTCCTTTACTCCTCAGCTCCTCTATCAGGCAATGACCAGCTGTGCTGATGAAGTACGAAAACGAAAACAAGATGATAAGCTTTCTCTTCCACTCATCCACGTTGCATATCATTTGTACCAAAACCGTCTTCAGAACCTCTCACGGATGATTTCTCTTCATCCTGAAGTTATTTCCCCTTTGCAAAAAAATCCGGTGATTAGCGGTTATCCGGCAATGGTGAGCACGTTTCTTAATTCCTGGTGTTCACATTCTTGTGACAAGAATGACACAGCATGTTACAAATATTGCAAAACTATCACTTACAGACTACTTTACTTTCCTGTAGGTTTTGGATGTCTATGCAGCCAAGGCATGTGTTGAAAGCCTGGAACCTTCTAACTTAGAGAATGATACTGTCTGCCAGCACTGGCTGAGGAAGGTGAAGAAGGTGCAGGCTTCTTTGGAGTTGATTTGCTCCCAAAGCAGTAGCAAAAAATATGGTGAGCACTGCCGGAAAGTACTCCATGATTTCAGGTAAGATACTGATGCAGTGAATTGAAATTCTGAAGCCCAGTTCTCTCTAGTGTTAAAATGGCCTGTATTTGTATAGCGCTTTACTGAAAGAACCTCTCATTGTAGTCGCCCATTCTTGTGACTCATATTGTGGTGATTGCTGTAATGCAGAATATTCTTGTTTATTCAAATACATCGTAGCTCACTTATTTCAAAATCAGGTGTATGACATTAAACTGTCAACTTAGGTTTTCCACCTTTTTTTTCTTCTTTTTTTTTTGCCTGTCCCGTTTGGTTCTTTTGCCATCAGAATTATTGTCTAAAGGCAAAGAAAGATGCCCAACGGATTTACTTTACCAAATGGACCTTGCAGTGTTGGTCTATTTGATTCACCTTTGCTTTTATTGTTTATTTTATTTTATTTTCACTTGCTAAACACGGGACAGACTTGACTGGGGAAAAGAAAAGGGAGAAAGAAAGAGGGAAAGAAAAACAGCAGGGAAGAGGAACGGGGATAAAGGGCAAAAAACAAAAACCAACGAAACAAACAGACAAAAAATACATATATCAATCACCTGGATCACCTGTTGAGAAAGAAAAAAGAGAAAACAAAATACATACAAAATATTGAATATTATTGTGCAGCACGTAGGATCGACAGCGCACAGTGTGCTTTGAGGTAGGAGCCAAAAAGGGTGTAGTTTGTGTCTGTGAGCGCCCGTGTGTACACCTGTGAGCATGAGCGCGCTTGCATTTAAACGTTTCCTTCATGTAATGATCCGGTTTACCACCTTTTATAACTGCTTTATTTGAGAATACAAAAGCTGAGTAATGACAAAAATTTAGAATCACAAAACATCTGAATGAATTTTAAAAGTTTATATTCTTTTAATCACAAAATCACTGAAATGTGGGAGAATCCATTACAGACAGGTAAATGCTTTAATCATCCAGTCATGAAAGATTATTCTAAAAGTCATCAACAGACTCCAAATCCCCAGATATGAACCACCTGTCTGCTGAAGAGAAACACTGAACACTACTCTAACAGAGGATGACTATCTTGTTAATTTCGCCTCCTCACTACATATGACTCTGGATACTGTAGCTCCTGTGAAAAATAGAGCCCCAAATCAGAAGTATTTGAATCCCTGGTTTAATTCTCAAACAAGTAGCTTAAAGCAGATAACTCGTAAGCTGGAGAAGAACCAGCATATCACAAATTTAGAAGATCATCATTTAGCCTGGGGAAATAGTTTGCTGCTTTATAAAAAAAAAAAAATTCCTCCGTAAAGCTTCATCACTGATTAAAGAAAATAACAACCCTTGGTTTCTCTTCAGCACTGTAGCCAGGCTAACTGTACAGCCCAAGCTGTGTTGAGCCAACCATTCCATGAATTTCTTCACAAAATCAAATTTTAACCATTGGAAAAAAATTACTTAATAATCATCTTATGTAACATTATCTACAGCTCCCAAAAAGTTGATTCTGTTCATCTGGATGTAATGTTTTCAGTGTGAGAAACGTTTCGTCACTCATCCAAGTGACTTCTTCAGTCTCAGCTGACTGGTTGGATTTCTCCAACCTTATAAACAGTACATTTGCACAATGACTGAAGGTAGCACCAACAGGTGTCCATTATTTCACTATAATTGGAACATATTTTAATAAAACAGTTAAAGAACAAAACTTGTGTCAGTGTCCAAATATACATGGACCTAACTGTAATTTGAAATGGGAATTTATTGCTACAGGGTGCCCGCAGCAGCATTATAGTATAATAGTAGTGACACAGTATATACAATAACACAGCGAAGGTCACATGTAAGCACATAAGTAACGTAGGTAGTGATTTTCCTTTTAAGTTAAGGAATAACAACAAATTAACTGAGAGTTAATCGTGTAACTCTGAGCTCCACTGTACTGTCACATATCAATGGATGTCTCTTGCATTAAGCTTTTTAACCAGATGCACAAAATCCTGCTTTTCCACTGTGTCACTGCATTAGTAATTTCCCTCCAATGTTTGCTCTTCCTGTCCTATAGAATGGAAGTAGCAAGTGTAGCTATCTGTCATGAATCGCTGTGCGGCAGGCAGGAGTTGGACCCAAAGTGCAGGACTCAGACTCAGGGAGGTGAACTCAAAACTCAGCTTTATTTGCTGGCAGGGAAAAAACATACAAACTAATCTAAACTGGGAACTTGGAAAACTCACAGAGAGACACACACAGGGAGCTCCACACAGCATGAGGGACGACGTCACACTGACTCAGAGAAACACAGGGTTTAAATACACTGGGGAGTAACGAGGGGAATGAGACACAGAAGGAGGGCACAGCTGGGAGAAATCAGGACTGACGAGACAAGCAAAGCAGGACACATTCACATAAGAAACGGACCTTCAAAGTAAAACAGGAAGGATCACACAGAGACGCGAACTTGACAGTGGAGACGGCAACTAAGAAACACAGAGACATAACCTATAAGGCAGAGGACTCTAAGAACCGAGAGACACAGAGGGGAACACAGGTGACACTGATAATCATAACGAGACAGGGCGGGGTGAACTGAACATGACATGTACAGGCGTGAGAGTCACAAAGTAAACAGGAAGTGCACAGAGGTTCAGACAGGAGGAGAGAGAGCACGGGGAAAACACAGACATAACGGGCTGGGGAAACATGAAACAACCACAAAGGGAGACGAGGGCTCATAAATACACAGAGGGCACACAGGGGGTAAAAGCCATGAAGGGAAAACACTTAGGGAACAACACAACAGGGCAACTCAGAAAACATGGCCTAAATAAGGAATAAAATACAAACATACAAGAAAACCAAGAACACTGGGCCAACATGGCCCAGGACCATGACACTATCAGTGTTTGGTTGAGTCATTTGTTTACATTTGGGTTGCACATCACCAGCTACTGCTATCTGCTATCACAAAGTTTTTTAAGTTTTTTGTGTTTTTCTGGTGGTTGTTAAAGCTAATTTTATTTTACAAAATTTGCAATGGAGGCTGACATGCATCTGTGTCATTCCTTGGGCTTGTCTTGTCATTGCACAGACTAGACTGAGGATATAGTGTTGCTTTAACAAGGATATTGAAGTAATTTTATGTATTTTTTATTATTGTTACTAACTGTGATTGTGTGTGTAATATTTTTGCAGCAATGGCTGGAAGCGCATCCACATCCTTTCTTTTTTTGTTGAACACATGCTACTGGGTTTCCAAAATGAAGACCGTCAGCTCAGGACACATGTCCTAAACACCATTAAAACTCTTAGCAATGTAAGTGGGTTTTTTGTTTTATTGTATGTTGTTTTGCTTTGCTTTAAAACAAGCAGTTAAACTGTTGTATCCAATAAAGTGGCTGGTGAGTTTATTCAGGTCAAATCTGGTTTGCTTTAGGTTTAATTTAAAAATTAAAGCTGACCAAGCTCAACATAATCAATGTGGTCTACAAAGATGGAGGCCATATTTTTTCTGTAACCTGTCCATGCTGCGCAGAATTTTGTTCTGACAAAATCTGTCAAAATTACAGTGGGATGCAAACGTTTATTTTCCTGTATAAATCGTTGGTTGTTACAATAAAAAATGTCAGTTAAATACATCATATAGGAGACACACACAGTGATATTTGTGAAGTGAAATGAAGTTTATTGGATTTACGGAAAGTGTGCAATAATTGTTTAAACAAAATCAGGCAGGTGTATAAATTTGGGCACCACAAAAAAAAAAAAATTAAATCAATATTTAGTAGATCCACCTTTTGCAGAAATTACAGCCTCTAAACGCTTCCTGTAGGTTCCAATGAGAGTCTGGATTGTGGTTGAAGGTATTTTGGACCATTCCTCTTTACAAAACATCTCTAGTTCATTCAGGTTTGATGGCTTCCGAGCATGGACAGCTCTTTTTAACTCACACCACAGATTTTCAATAATATTCAGGTCTGGGGACTGAAATGGCCGTTTCAGAACGTTGTACTTGTTCCTCTGCATGAATGCCTTAGTGGGTTTTGAGCAGAGTTTCGGGTCGTTGTCTTGCTGAAAGATCCAGCCCCGGCGCAGCTTCAGCTTTGTCACTGATTCCTGGACATTGGTCTCCAGAATCTGCTGATACTGAGTGGAATCCATGTGTCCCTCAACTTTGACAAGATTCCCAGTCCCTGCACTGGCCACACAGCCCCACAGCATGATGGAACCACCACCATATTTTACTGTAGGTAGCCAGTGTTTTTCTTGGAATGCTGTGTTCTTTTTCCTCCATGCATAACGCCCCTTGTTATGCCCAAATAACATGATTTTAGTTTCATCAGTCCACAGCGCCTTATTCCAGAATGAAGCTGGCTTGTCCAAATGTGCTTTAGCAAACCTCAAGCGGCTCTGTTTGTGCTGTGGGCGGAGAAAAGGCTTCCTCTGCATCACTCTCGCATACAGCATCTCCTTGTGTAAAGTGCGCCGAATGGTTGAACGATGCACAGTGGCTCCATCTGCTGCAAGATGATTTTGTAGGTCTTTGGTGCTGGTCTGTGGGTTGACTCTGACCGTTCTCACCATTTGTCGCTTCTGTTTCTCTTCAGAGAAAATTAAAAGAGGAGGGAAACTTACAATTGACCCCCTTAAATACTCTTTCTCATTATTGGATTCACCTGTGTATGTAGGTTCCAATTTGAGTTCCAATAATTAGTTCTAAAGCTTTTGGAATCAATAAAATGACAACAGTGCCCAAATTTATGCACCTGCCTGATTTTGTTTAAACAATTATTTCACATTTTCTGTAAATCCAATAAACTTCATTTCACTTCTCAAATATCACTGTGTGTGTCTCCTATATGATATATTTAACTGACATTTTATTGTAACAACCAACGATTTATAGAGGAAAATAATGACTATTAACAAGGTTGCCCAAACTTTTGCATCCCACTGTATCTTGTTTTAAATGATGTTCTGCTAACAAAAAAATTTGTAACAACATAATGTTCATCATTATAGTATTGTGTATCATTTTGTCCTTCTAAGGTTCTGCAGGAAAACTCGGATGTAAAATCTACAAAAGGTTTTGAAGCTGTAGTTAAAGTCCTGAAGTCCTGCAAACAGGAGGCAACTAATCAGCTTTTCAGGTAAGGCTGTCTGACTATTAGCAGAGTTTATTATGATATTATATGAAATATTGAAGGATGTTCTTTAGCAAAGCCATTGGAAAGACCTTAAAGTTGGGTGTACTAAACTTTACAACAAGGGTGCTGCAGTACCCCCAGAACCTCCACTTCCCGCAGCCTTTTTCTTTATTTGCACTTAAGCTAATTTGATTGTTGGTTGCATCTTCCTGAAGGTTTGGCCTTGAGTGTGGGGTGTGCATGAGAGAGCCTCAGGAAACAGTGGGACTGCCATGCAATCACATCTATTGCTTAACATGTATTAAGAACAGCCTTGATGCAGGACGGACATCCTGTCCAAAGTGCCGCCAACAATTACCAGATGATTTCCAACCACATGTTTCTGAAGACATAAGGTGAGATTTGTTTAACCGTTTAGCTGATAAAGTATTTAACAGTGCAACTGTAAACATTTACATGGAAAACATGCTCTTCTCATGATCTCAGAATAGAGTAGTGTGGCTTGTGGGATTCAGCTGTTCCCATTCAAAAGTGTAAGCTTCATATTATCAGTATTTATTACAACTTTCCTGTAGTTAAGTCTGAAAAGTAACACAACCTTATGGCTTTAGTAATGACTGAGTGCCATTTGATCAGTGATCAAACCTGCAATGATCAACTCTAGGTTTATCTCATTAGTGATAATGTGGAAATTGCATGCTAATTTGCAAAACAAAAAACAACTTAATTACATAGATGTTTACTACAATGCATACCACCACACATGTGGAACCTACTTCTGTGTACATGTGTCAGTGCAACAAGATTGGCTCATTTTTCCCATTGCCCCCTGGTTTGAATGTTGATTTGCTTTTTGGGGGGAGAGGGGGACAACCAACATCTTAACCTTAACAGAAAACTACTGTTATAGATTACACACGTTACACATGTTACACACGTTACACAGCTAGGCGGAACTTGCTGCTGCAAGTGGTCAAAATATGCTCAAGGTTAGGGCTTGGAAAACTGCAGAGACATGCTGTATCAATGAATAGTGGGACTGGGCAGGGTGTTGCAATGTTGGTTTAATCAAAGAACAGTTTAGAATGGCATTCAGTCCCTTCCACCTTGTCAAGACTCATTCTAAGATTTGGCTTTCACCCTATAAAGCCTCCATTTTGACTAACTCAGAGACACTATACCCTTTCCTATACTTTCTTGAAGCTGCAGACCATATTTTTAGAGCTTCCTTCCAGCATAAGCCAGTTCTCCAGATGTTTGTCCAGCAAACAACTATTGTTTTAGCATTCCCACCTCTGATGAATCCCTCAACTCTAGGGTTGGGGTTAGGCCTTCATTTCTGACGGTTAGGGTTGGAGTAATGGGCTAGCATTGTGAAAGCATTATGCCAGTTCAATGTCCTCACTAAGATATGAAAGACTATGTGTGTGTGTGCATGAGCATGAACACATGCTAGGAAATTATACTACAGTCTCGGTCGTTGTGTCTTTGGGCAAGACACTTCACCTACCGCCTACTGGTGATGGCCACAGGGGCCGATGGCGCAATATGGCAGCCTCGCCTCTGTCAGCCTGCCCCAGGGCAGCTGTGGCTACAACTGTAGCTTGCCTCCACCAGTGTGTGTGTGTGAATGTGAGAGTGAATGAATAGTGGAATTGTACAGCGCTTTGAGGGACCCGAAAAGCGCTATATAAATGCAATCCATTATTATTATTATTATTATTACTACTACTATAAAAGACAGTATTAGAAAAATGTCATGGCATATTGACCATTGATCATTTTTGGAGAATCGGTTTGCAAAGTTTAACATTTGGGAATCATCTAATAAGAACAAATTAACGCCGCTTTTAAACGTATTTACATTGCCTTACTTTTTGTATCCCTGCAGCGCATCTGTGAAGAAAAATGCAGAATTCAGGCAATGCTGCAATAGTTTCTTTGTTGATCTGCTCTCTGCTGTGTGCTTCAAGGATAATACACCTCCAGCCGAAGGTGTCATCACCCACCTGTTGTCCTATCTAATGATTGAGACAGGTACTGCTTACTGTAGCCTACACTATTAAGAAGATTCTGTTTCACCTTCTTTTCTAAAGAAGCTGAAGTCTTGACCTACAGTTTCAACACAAAAACAAAAATGTAATGTGTTGGAATAAATTATTATTATTGTTTTACATGTTTACTTTAAATTATTTTTTCCAAACAGAACATAAACAGATTCACACCAAAGTTTTATCACCATTTGAAGAGTCCCCAGATAAAAACCCAGTTGTGCGATCAGTAATCCTCAAACTGCTACTGAAGTTCAGGTAGGTAACCTACTATAAATATGTCAATCATCAAAGATGATTGAGACTAACAAGACAGGTATCTCACTGATTTAAAGTGTATCTTTTATATCAGTTGACGAGCATTGCTACTTTAATAAAACTTGTGATAAAATCTGTAAATAGATTTAAATTTCTTTACCTTACACTATATGATTGACCTAACTCTGTTTCAGCTTTGATGAGGTTCAGAAATATTTGCAGCAACATTTTTCATCTGTTGAAGAAAGCAGATTTGTGGATGATGGGGACAGAGCAGAGCTCTATGCTTTATACATCAACTGCTTGGAGGTAAAACTAGAAAAATGCTGTCTTAATTGTATTTAACTGTGTTAAAATGTACTTTAAAAAGGTGAACACTGAACACTGAAATTACTTACTTTGACAGCATACAGTACTCCACAAACAAAAAGTATTTCTCTAGAAGGACATGCTATGATGAATTGTGAAGTACAGAGATGCCTCTCAGAAAACAGAAACCTAACCTTTATTTCAGCAAAAGGAAAGATTAAAGTCCACAGTGTCCATCCAGTCATTCTTTCCCATTCAGTGTCTGGAGGGGAGCTGGCGCCTATCCCAGCTACCATAGGTTAAGGGAAGGCTCGGACAGGTCACCAGCCTATCACTGGGCTAACAGATAGAGACAGACAATCATTCATATATAGGGGCAATAACCAATGAACTTAACCCCAATAACTGCATGCCTTTGGACTGTGGGAAGAAGCCAGAGTACCCATAGAGAGCCCACACAGACACATGGTGGATTTAAACTCAGGATCTTCTTGCTCTGAAGCAGCAGTGCTAACCATTCCCCAAACGTTCTGCCCAGCCATGCTGTACAATGTAAATAACAAAATCTAATGTGATCTACTGAACAGAAGGTTGGTGGTTCAATCCCTGGCTGCTCCAGTCTGCATGCCAAATATCCTTGGGCAAGATACTGACCCCAAGTTGCTCGCCGATACATCCACCAGAGTATGAATGCGTGTGATTGGTAGATTGAAAAGACCTAAGCATAAAAGAAAATGGATGTGAATGGGTAAAAGAGGGATGATGTACAGTGGCTTGCAAAACTATTCGGCCCCCTTGAACTTTCCCACATTTTGTCACATTACAGCCACAAACATGAATCAACTTTATTGGAATTCCACGTGAAAGACCAATACAAAGTGGTGTACACGTGAGAACATGAATCAATAAAATTGATTCATGTTTGTGGCTGTAATGTGACAAAATGTGGAAAAGTTCAAGGGGGCCGAATACTTTTGCAAGCCACTGTATAAAGCGCTTTGAGTCCTCTGGGAGAGTAGAAAAGGACTATATAAGAATTTGTCATTTACAACCAGAGCAAGACAAACAGAATCTAACATACAACACAAGTGGGTGGAAGAACGTGAGATAGGATAAGAATTACACACTATTTATTTGTATTTATACACAAGAGGGCAACTGGGAGGAATGAACACAGCTAACAACACACAAAGACAACGAGAAAGGAGGGAAGGTCAAAATAAATGCAAGACAGTAGAGACAAATAACTACCAAAACAAAACAGTAAGTTAGGAGTGATAACTAAATGGGTAAACAGAGACACATAAATGAACTTAATGCAGGGAAACTGATACAGGAGGGTAATATAAGAAATATTTAGGATGAAACTAAAGTCTAAGCCAAACAGGAAACTACGATCTCTAAGGAATGCCAAGGAATTACACGAAAAAGCAAATATAAACACTAAGCAAAGTAAAAGTCAAACAGAAAACAAAACCTTTGTCTAAATAAACAAAAATTCAAAGTTCATAAACTCAAAAACATTGGGTCCAAGACCTACAAGCATTAACACATCTGTTTGTTGTTCTGTTTGTTTGTTTGTTTGTTTGTTTGTTTGTTTGTTTGTTTGTTTGTTTGTTTGTTTGATTGATTGATTGATTGATTGATTGATTGATTGATTGATTGATTGATTGATATTTGTCAAATAGACAACTTCTGAATGGGGTATGGTCTAAATGACAGCTATACCTCAAATTGATAGAGGTCAGATGAAGTGACAATTAACTGGTGCTATTTGCAGGACTCCATCTGGGAGAAAATGCCTCAGGAGGGCAACAAAGCTGCAGAGTTACAATGGTTTGATAATGAAACACAGTTCCTGCGCTTGTTTTTGGAAGAAGACACTTCTGCTGCAGCAACAGTCTGTATTCAACACCTGCAACATATTGCCCGATTGCGTGTGACGCTCACCATGGCTGCACAGCTCATCAGTGACAGACTGCCTGGTAAGCTATACGTTTACTATTGTATTGCACTACTACAGTTTGCAGTGGTTTGCAGCTAAAACAATGTTTGTCATTGTTCCAGACGGAGCAGAAGATTTTCTAAACATGGTGAAAAAGCTCTGTGAGGACAGTGGAAATGACTGGTATCGTGTTTACCTCATCCGCAAGCTCAGCGAATCACAGGGTGTGGAGTACGTCCAGACAATGATGAAAAAACCTGAGTTCTTCTGGATTTTCCCTGAAGAGATACATCAGCAGGTAAAGCTACTGCCAAAAACTAGAGTATAGTTGAATTAATTCAGACAGTTTTATCTATAACGTGTGAGATCGTATCAATAGTTAGGCACTGTATTGGGTAAGGAGACTCTACAATGTAACTCTACAATGACAGAAGCCCAAACTTGTTGATGAACAAGAACAAGTAGGGAGGAATGACACCCTTTTAATAGAAAAAAAGCCCCCGTCCACTCAGGCCAGCCATTTCATTGGAAGAAGTTGGGCTGAGGGAAAAGAAGACAAAAAAGAAGAGCCTGAGATATAACGAACTAAGATAAACAGGGAAGATCACAGCCTCCTGGGGAGTGAAGACAAAGAGTGATGGCTGCAAAATCGTAGCTTATAAAGTCAGATTTTACTGTGTTATGGTCTGTCTAGAGGTGGCCAGACCACAACATGAAGGCTTCCTGTTCAACTGAAATCTCTTTGGTTTTAAGAAGTGTGAGCAAGCATTTTAGTGCAGTGCGTGAGGGTGTCAGTGGTGTGGCTTTGCAATCGTGTGTGTCAAAGATAAAGTTTCAGTAATGTGTGTGTAAGAGGCTTTCAGTAATAATGTCCCGAAAGGCCCATCATACAAGAACATCTCGGGTGTAATATATGTACTTAAACATGCTTCCTTTTCTGGTTGCAATTTTGGTGTCAAAAGAATGAAGATGGAGGCCTGATGGACCAGTATCTTGTGTATGGAGAGGAGTACAAGTCCGTGCGAGAAGCAGTTGCCAAGGCAGTAGTGGACGGTGATGTCGAGCAGATAGAAGACGCCTGTGAGGTATAAATATGCGCCAAACATTCTCTTTCATGTGTTTCACTTACCTGTTACTATTATATTGTTTTGATGAAACCACAATCTGTGTGCTAAGTTCATTTAATAATAATAATAATAATAATAATAATAATAATTTAAACATTTCTCATTACTTGTACAGCACTGCTAGTTACATTATAAGACCTGAGATACTTTGTAGTACTTTTGTTGTACTCACAATAGTACTAGTACTTTACTCTATATGCTCATTTTTATTTTTATTTTTATTTTACACTTATACTTTTCATTATTATTATTTTTTATACATTAGAGATGCACGGCATCACCAAAGAATCGGACAGTGTTTCTCCTGCTGGCTCTTTTCCGAGAGGTTACAACTCTGTACAGATCTGGAAACAGGGGTCTTCATCCTACTCCTGAGGTATGAATAATGAGAAAATTACCATCTGTAGTAAATGGATAAAGCATCGAGACTCTAGAAGAATTATTGGATTTTATTCAGGAAAACATGGATTTGGGGATTTTATTCTCAGCTGTAAGTGTGACGCTGAGTCTCAAAGTTTTAGAAATATAAATGAAGGATGATGATTTACAAACTCAGGGACAAAAACAATCATTTCCATATTTTCTAAAACGGTATGTGCTGCTCTAGCAATAATGTTGATATGGGTTAAACCAGGGAGAGTTTGCCAGTGGAGGGGGGAACTTCACCCCCCTTCTACTCTACTCTGTCTCTGCTAAATTATTTTTTATTCCCAGTGGGGAATCATCACCCCATCTGATTTTTAGTACTGCATCTTGAAACAGTCTATAGTGAAAATGTGACAGTATGAACAGGATCCTCTTTTGTTCCAGCTTTTCATAAAGCCACCAAGCACTGCTGTTTCTGAGTGAAAACTACAATTAGCTATATAAAAATCAGAACATCAGAAGACTCACACATAATCCTCAGAATATTTCTACTGAGTATAAACCACAACTTATCATCTATATCACAATTCTGAAAATTGTGAGTTGTGTAGCTTCTTCTTCTTTTACCTTGTTTGCAGCATCCTGGAGACATTCTTCTTATGAAGTCTGTCTCTGAAAAAAGTGGGAGTTTTTTTTGGGCTTTGCCTGTTATGGTGCAGCTGCTGTGATGTGCAGATAGACGGGAGAAGCCACACTCATGAGTAAAAAGAACAACCCTAACCTGACTGTCATTCACATATTTCAACCTGGGGTCCAAAATGTTGTAGAACATGTTACAAACTGAGTCATTTATTGACTCTCAAACTCCAAATGTTAGTCGCTTATCTCAATAAATGTAGTAGGATCACTTCCTTCGCTGTCTGGAGATTGACAGATAGGATAAAAGAGGATGACACACTGAAGAAGATGATCCTCAAGAAAGCAGAAAAAGAGTATCATCAATGCAGAATGTGTTTTTATTAACTGCTGGATTTATTTACCGCTGCTACCAGCAGCACTAATACTATTATTAGTAATAAATAAATCCAGTAGTTCATAGGAAAATATCTTGTAGTAGCACCACATTAGTTTTGTTTTTTCATTAGTCTCCATAATGTGTGTGAGGCTGAGCAACGACAGCCTCTCCCTGCAGCTCCACACTGCTGAGCTGTCGACCTCAGAGCAATGTTGCAGTGGGGCGTGGAAGCTAAAGTCATCACCGTGGATTGTCCTTATGATGAAGTTGGAAGATACACGGGAACTCTCTTAAGCAAGCTTTCTTCTATTGTCTTTAATTAGTCTCAAGGAATAGTTCTCCAGGTTTCTTGAAAGGTATTCAAAGCTGTTCTTTGGATGTTGGCTGCCTTTTGTTGTGCCATGATGATCCCACGCTGCTACAATAATCTTGTGGTCCGGGCTTCCAGGAGACCAGTCCAAACTTCCATTGTTTGTTTGTCTTTCCAGTGTATTCCAGTGTGTTTGAGATCACTGCCATACTGAAAGTTGAAGTTATTGTCAGATGGTATTGCATGAAGGATCTAAAAGTTGACGAGAACAATAGCACTGGCCGAAATGCCAACCTAAACTGTAGCAGAGCCTCCTCCTGACCTCCCTGTACATAAACCAAAAATTGAAAATTCACGTTCATCACATCAGATGACCAGACACTCATTTCTACTTTCTAGTATATCTGCTAATATAAAATCAAATATGACACTCTGTTTAACAAATTAGTGCAATTATTCCGTCAGTTATTCTTCCTGTTTTTGAGGGTGAAATTGTATTGCTTTTCTTACATGTCTTCTATATTCCCTAAAGCAATGTCTTGAATTTGATGACCTCATCGAGGGCTCAACGTATCTGCATCAAGCAGAAGTAAGACGATTTGCCTCAGCCTTGGTTTACAACAGGTTGGGAGCACTCACTGTTCAGCCTGGTAGTGCTATCATGGAGAACACCATCACTGAGCTGATCATTCATCTGGCAGCTGTGCTGCTCACTGGGAATCATCACCTGCTGATGCCACTCAAGCATCTTGGTCTGTCTCCTGAAAATATGCAGGTAAACATCAGGACATCATATGTAAAAAGTGGATGTAGTCATAAAGATGTCACCCACTGCTCAGTGGACTTGTTAACTTAACAACATTACATTTATGTTACCTTTGTGCAGTTTCTTAGATTGTCATTTCATTTAACCTACAGAGGGCTTTTATACCCACAATGCCTGATGACATTTTAGCTGTTGCCCAGGCAGCCATGAATTATGAGGGCCAGCTCACTTGGTATGGTAAGTATTACTCCTTTTATATATGCAACTAAAACATTATAAATGATCCTTTGTAGTAATTTAGGTTTTCACACAAACAGCCCTAAATTGAAATCCTTTGAAGAATTCTGCAACAGCAAATATAAAGACATTTATAGGGGATGTAAAGCTTTTTAAATTTTATTGTGGGGCAAAGTCACCAGACTTATTTATTGGATTTAGCTCATGATTTTATGCATGCAGATTTTATGTCCATGTGACCATTAACTTATGTTAATAATGGTAATGGTTCAAAATAAGAGTGTACAGATGTGTTACCAAGATGGCAAGAAGGATGTGGCAAGACTTGGTTCTAGGAGCACTTTGCATAAACTTGCCTGCATATTATGTTTTAATAACTCAAGTGATTTTTTTTCCCATAGTCTGTCCAAATAATCATCCATGCTGCGTTGATATGGTAAGCTATTTTTATTCCGTTCCAGTTAATATATTAATGACAGTGATTACAAATATAATGTTGTTAATAATTGTAATATTTATGCCATCTTTCGCTGTAGTGCGGCATGCCCATAGAGAGAGGCCGATGTCTGGAGTGTGGTGAAGAAGTTGGAGGAGAACATTACGCAGTCGTGCCTGGATTCACAAAAGTTCAGTTGCATGAGTGAGTGTCATTAAATTCCAAGAAATTTAATGTACTAAACACCTTTCTTTAATGTCTTGATGCATTCTCAATCATCCAGGAAAATAAATCTCCTAAAGTTGATTCTGTTCATCCGGACGCTGCGTCCAGATGAACAGAATCAACTTTTGGAGACCTTTCTTTAATGTTACAGTGAAACTCAGGTCTTAAAAGCTTGGTTCCTAGTTAATTTATATTCATACAGTGGGGCAAAAAAGTATTTAGTCAGCCACCGATTGTGCAAGTTCCCCCACTTAAAATGATGACAGAGGTCAGTAATTTGCACCAGAGGTACACTTCAACTGTGAGAGACAGAATGTGAAAAAAAAAATCCATGAATTCACATGGTAGGATTTGTAAAGAATTTATTCGTAAATCAGGGTGGAAAATAAGTATTTGGTCACCTCAAACAAGGAAAATCTCTGGCTCTCACAGACCTGTAACGTCTTCTGTAAGAAGCTTTTCTGTCCCCCACTCGTTACCTGTATGATTGGCACCTGTTTGAACTCATCATCTGTATAAAAGACACCTGTCCACAGCCTCAAACAGTCAGACTCCAAACTCCGCCATGGCCAAGACCAAAGAGCTTTCGAAGGACACCAGGAAAAGTATTGTAGACCTGCACCAGACTGGGAAGAGTGAATCTACAATAGGCAAGCAGCTTGGTGTGAAAAAAATCAACTGTGGGAGCAATCATCAGAAAATGGAAGACATACAAGACCACTGATAATCTCCCTCGATCTGGGGCTCCACGCAAGATCTCATCCCGTGGGGTCAAAATGATCATGAGAACGGTGAGCAAAGATCCCAGAACCACACGGGGGGACCTGGTGAATGACCTGCAGAGAGCTGGGACCAAAGTAACAAAGGTCACCATCAGTAACACACTACAACGGCAGGGAATCAAATCCCGCAGTGCCAGACGTGTTCCGCTGCTGAAGCCAGTGCATGTCCAGGCCCGTCTGAAGTTTGCCAGAGAGCACATGGATGATACAGCAGAGGATTGGGAGAATGTCATGTGGTCAGATGAAACCAAAGTAGAACTTTTTGGTATAAACTCAACTCGTCGTGTTTGGAGGAAGAAGAATACTGAGTTGCATCCCAAGAACACCATACCTACTGTGAAGCATGGGGGTGGAAACATCATGCTATGGGGCTGTTTTTCTGCCAAGGGGACAGGACGACTGATCCGTGTTAAGGACAGAATGAATGGGGCCATGTATCGTGAGATTTTGAGCCAAAACCTCCTTCCATCAGTGAGAACTTTGAAGATGAAACGAGGCTGGGTCTTCCAACATGACAATGATCCAAAACACACCGCCCGGGCAACAAAGGAGTGGCTCCGTAAGAAGCATTTGAAAGTCCTGGAGTGGCCTAGCCAGTCTCCAGACCTCAACCCCATAGAAAATCTGTGGCGGGAGTTGAGAGTCCGTGTTGCTCGGCGACAGCCCCAAAACATCACTGCTCTCGAGAAGATCTGCATGGAGGAATGGGCCAAAATACCAGCTACTGTGTGTGCAAACCTGGTAAAGACCTATAGTAAATGTTTGACCTCTGTTATTGCCAACAAAGGTTATGTTACAAAGTATTGAGTTGTATTTTTGTTATTGACCAAATACTTATTTTCCACCCTGATTTACGAATAAATTCTTTACAAATCCTACCATGTGGATTCATGGATTATTTTTTTTTCACATTCTGTCTCTCACAGTTGAAGTGTACCTCTGGTGCAAATTACTGACCTCTGTCATCATTTTAGGTGGGGGAACTTGCACAATCGGTGGCTGACTAAATACTTTTTTGCCCCACTGTAGATAGATAGATATCTAGCTAGCTAGCTAGCTAGCAGTAAATTGTGTGTCACAGACTGTAATTCACATTTGCATGACTTATTTAAACACCATGAAACTCCAAATACACAAATACATGAGACCAGCCACAAGAACACTCCTGTTCACAACTTTTAGGCACAGACTGACACTGTGCCTCTTCATTAAATCCTCAAAGAAAATGATCAGAAGAAGAAATTGGAAGCACAAGATAATTCAGGCACTGCTCATTTGTCTTTAGATGATAACAAAGACTTTGATATAATTGAATTGCTCCGTAAAGTAGCTTCAGCTGATTTATATAAAAAAAATCTACTGCAGAAATTTTCAGTATATTTATCCAGTGATGTCAAACCTTCCACTTGGAAAAGTAACAGATATTTGGACTTAGACTTGGAAAGGACTTAGAGAAAGAAAAATGTGCATGTGTGAATGTGTTTTCTACCATTAAAGCTGTGGCACTGGGAGTATACCAGCTCTTCTTCTTACTGATACAAATCTGTTGTTTTAGGGATCAAACACGTCCCGGTCACATTCTGGGAGACCCTGAACGGAGAAACAACCCAGATGCTTTAGACACCAAACACATGTCTCTGACTCCCTTTACTCTGGTCAGGTTGGTTACACATTTGGCCATGATGCTGGGAGCCTCAGAGAAACCTGAGGTGAGCAGATTATAATTACTCTATCTTTGTGGATCCTAATCATTTTTAAATGAAGTATCTGAAGTGAGAGTTACTTTGTACAGTAGTGGCAATATCTAAGCAGCTTAAGTCATAAGCTGTTCATGAATAATCCACAAAACTCAATGAATGATGTTGTTTGTTTTATTACATCTAACAATGATGCTGTCACTCACTCTTTGTTCAGGTTGTCCAACAGATAATCCAGCCACCTGTGGAGGATGTCAGTTTGTTTCTCAGGTTGCACATAACAAAGGATCTTGAGCATCTGTCCCAGGCACTGGGAAAAGGAGCTGACGACAACGTAACATCTGTTCACTTGGTGCTCAAATCACTGCAGGAGCTACCACGGGCCAGTTCCAGTAAGTATCCAATCTTTAGTCACATGAACATGTGTCGAATATGGTCACATCTAGAATGACAGGAAGAAATAATGGAAGTCAGTACTTCATAAGAACTTGATTAAAATTGTGATTCCATTTAAGCTTAGAAAGAGTCTGCCATTCATTTTTGACTTTTCTTCTAGCTACTATCGACCCTTACCTTACAACCAAAGAATCCAGAAACACCTGGGAGACTACTGTGGCGACAGATATTATGACACCAAAGCTGATGGTAATTTGTTAGCTCAGTTTTTACCCTTTTTGTCATGAACCCCTTTTCACTCTTATCTATATAAACCCTCTTATATACCCTTTACCAATATTTTGTGTCCAGGATCTTGACCAACTCCTACAAGAGGCAAAGGGAACCATCAGAAATGACTCCCGTGTATCTTCCAACTTCATCATAAGGACGATCCACGGTGAGGACTTTAACTTCCTCACCTCACTGCAACAGGGCTCTGAGGTCGACAGCTCAGCAGTGTGGAGCTGCAGGGAGAGGCTGTCGCTGCTCAGCCTCACACACATTATGGAGACGAATAATCAAAAGGAGGAGCTCCCCCTGCTCTGGAGGTTCCTGCAGAAGGTGTGTGTCTCACAGATGTAAAGCTTTGATTGATCAGAATTCACCCATCCAGTCAAAAATTTACTCGATTGCATGCGTGAATTACTGACCAGACTGAGGTTTTTTTTATTTGTTTGTTTTGTTTTTTGTCTTTGAGGTAACACTGTGCACTATGGATAATTGCAAAGTTTTCTTTTTTTAAAACCTTTAGACCAAATGTCAAATTTGCCCTCATATATTATGAGATGGATGAGTACAATGTTCTTTGTCACACATTTCTAGAATAGAAATTGAATAGAATTGAATAGTCCATCTTTTCCCACAACCTTCAATTATATCAGTGCACCACAATGCTATAACTAATTATCTTTATATATTTTAAATGTAAAAGCAATTTTAAAAAGTTTCAGTAAGCTTGTTATTATTCTCACTGGTAGAATTGAAAATAACCAAAGATACACAGCCTGTGCTGTTGAAGCATTGTTATCAGCCGATTGTTGTTTTGTTTTGTTTTTTCAGGAGAGAGAATTTCGGCTTATCAAATTCCTCCCAGAAATCCTAAACCTGCAGAAACGTTTGGTGAGAAAGTACCAAAATGCAACTGAAGATATTGTGGGCTCCATCAGAGAATTCATTGATCAGCAAACAGGTGCAGATTATATGGACCTAAACTCTCTCCAAATGTGAACAATGACGTGATTAATCTACAGTACTATTTCTGAATAAATGTGAAAATCACAGTCAAAATCCTTTAAAGTTGGCTTTTGCTACACAGACAAAGCAACTGAAATATTTTTATTCTGTTTGTCATGCAAATGTTTTTAAATTTGTTGTTTCAGAAATGGGGCAGCAGTATCAAAAACACATTGAGACCTTCTTGAAAACATGGAATCAGCTAAGAGTTTCTGTCACCAGCAGTAAGTAAACACTTCTACCCTTTGTCTGAACAACAAGATAATTTGTTGGTGCAGTTAAATCTTTTATTGTTCCTTTTATTTTGTATTTTTTTTTCAGGACATTTTTATCAACTATACAAAAAAAATAGCTTGATTTGACTTTGCCTTACTGGGTTTAAAATGGGAACAGTGGAATTCTTGATTGATTTTAGTTGCCTTCGAGAGCAAACATAATTCTAATTCTAAATGACTCTGTAAACAATAAAGGTCAAAATAATAGAAAAAGATCTACCACTGACCAATTACTGAAAACATATTATTATTTGTTCTTGTGATTAAATGGAACAGTTAATAAACACATATGTAGATTTTTGTTATATTTGAAATAAGGAATTATTTATCTGTCCTTTCAAAACTATAGATGAAATAAAAATTCCAGAAGAATTTTGCAGCAGGGATTTGGACCTGGACAGTGACCTCAGGTACCTCCTGCCCCGTCGGCAGGGTCCAGGCCTGTGTGCCACAGGGCTGGTCAGCTATCTGGTGACTCTCCACAATGAGTTGGTGAATGCAGTGGACCGTCACACACGAGAGGACAGCAGGTACTTTTTTAAAGCAGGTTATGTAGCTTTTTTAATCGAGCTGTATCAGGTATCCTCCTACCTGAACTTCAAACAAAGGGACAGATGAGTCAAATGAGCATCATTCAGGGGTGTTAGTATTAAAAATCCTTTCTTTCACCTGGGAGCTTGACATAGATACCCAGAGCGACATAACGATGCTATTGATACATTATATATTGTAAATATAATACAGTTCAGTTTTGTTCTCAACAAAAATTTTCTTCATCAAAATAGTTTCTTGCATTCTAGACCAACATGAGCAAAGACATGTGGGGAGATTTAAGTTTATATCTACATTGTGATGTCTGCAGTGACTACACAGTGAGTCTGATGGAGCTAATGGAGCAGCATGTGATCAGCTATGATGTGGAGAAGGATCTGCTTCCTCTGGTTTTGTCCAACTGCCAGTACAGCTTGGAACGTGGCCACGAGACAATATCTGAGTATGACCTGCCCAGGATCCAACAGCAGATCCTCACCCGCTTTCTGCAGGGAAAACCTCTCATTACCCGCGCAGTGAGTCCACACAGCCAGTTAAAACATGTGTTCCACGTCTACAATTACACAAACTTTGGCTGAAGTTAAGAGTTCCAGTTGTTTTAAACTCTTGATTTCTCTCCACTGCAAAGAAATTCATTTTCTGTTGAAGTTCTATTGTAATAGACAGCAGGAGGGCTCAAGAAGCAAATACAGTACAAACACAAATAGGGCTAAGCTATTACTGTTTGTTCCACATATTTATGACAGCACACTACAACATGTGGGTTTTACATCTTAAGTCCTCCCTGACAAAACCTCCAAGGGATTCTTTTTCCAGAATAAAGCCAGGAATCTTTTGTTAGGCAAAGTTGTAAACCACTGCACTATGGAGTTTGTTTTTATTGTGTTGGTTAACTACAGTGGGAAATTTTCATCATTTGACTCAAGTCTTGTATCTGTTCTATGTGATCTTACTTAGTTTAAAATCATATTTACATATTTCCCTGCTTCACTTAACCCCTGTGTTTTATTAAGGGAATTCCCACGCTGGTCAATATGCAAGAGAGAGACTATGAGACCATTTTCAAAACTGTTCATGGAAAAGTGCCACAGGTAAAGTAATATGACCCATACTGAGTTTACAGTAAAAGTGCTAATATTTGTTTGGGAGATATTCTTGATAAATGGACTTACTATGTCTAATCTGTAAATGGTTATTACAGGTATAGCAGATTGATGTTTTGTTTATCACCAAATCTCATAAATATTTCGGGCCGAATAGTCACAGCAAATAAGAAAAATTGTCCTAACATTCATCTATAAAAGATCTACTCACACATTACACAGTTATATTGGGATGATTTACTTTTCAGTGCTTTATGACTTCACTGCTTTGTTTCTCTATCAGACGGCTCTGTCCCGTTTGATCTGGAACTCTGTGTCGAGACAGCTGGACTCTTACAGCGAGGTGTGTGAAGCACTGAAGATTGTGGAGCTGCTTCTGGGTTATCTCTCAATGACTGGTGGTGATCCCAAAATGAAACTGGTCACTTACCTTCAGGAAATACTAAAGATGGACCAAAACATTAATCAGCACATACTGAAGGTCATTACATGTACACTCTCTCACTCTGACCCTCCCATATCAAAAATCAGTAGTAATGACAAAGCAAAGACCAGAGAGAACAAACTATCTATAAGTTGATCTTTAAGTTGATCACTTTTTTGCAGGCTTTTGGCAAATGTCACCTCAGACACTGTGTTTGTCTGTGGCAAGTCCTGTCCTCTCTCAGATCTGAAAAAATGCTGCAACTGAAAAGGGTAAGTTTTGCAGTATGTTTTGTTTTCAGATACAAATAAAATTTCAAGTTCATACACCACATGTGGTTTTTCACTGAGGATACATAAATTGTAAGTTTTGATCCTAAGCTCCTGTGTTAGCACTTTGGTCATTATGACCAGATATGTCAGTCCATCTACTGTATACATACAAAATGCATGCTTGCATGTCTTGTTAAAAAGGAGCCCTTTTCGGGGTATCCAGCCGAGTACCAGGTGCCACTGACTGAGGAAAACAAGACTGAGCTGAAAGGATTCATGTCCAGAGGAAACATGGACCAGTGGCTGCTTGAGATGCATGAGTTCCTCTTGTTGCGCCTGGGCCGCCTACGAGCAACTGAGGACTACAATCCATCATGGAGGTAAACCTGTTGTATAGTACCAAATTTTTGTTTGGTAATGCCAGGGTTGTTTTTGGCCCTGATTTAGCAGGTGTGAAGAACGATTTGCATCCTAAGCCTCACAGTCACTGCAGATGATCCTGTGTAGCCAAAATATGGATATATAAGAGTGATCTCAGAGATGCAAAGATATGCATAAAGTTATAGATTAGTCAGAATGAAACAAAAGATTTTCATCTAAGTATTAAAAACTTAAAATTATTTATATTTAAAACTGTGTTAGTTTGTCTAATTAATTTTCAATTAAGTCTCTGAAAATGTGTGACTGTGTATAAAAATGACTGTAATTCCTAAACAGTTAAAAAAAAATCTGCACTTCCATCAAGTCTTAAATTTTCCATTTAAAATCAACTGCAATGGCGTACAGAGGCAAAGCTATCTTAAAAAGGTCTTTGTCCAATTACTTTTGAGTTTTTATGCATATTTTATTCCACATCACTATAGTGCCCCATCGTTTGGCCTTGTCTATACCAAAAGTGTGTCTTTATTATAATATGTTTTTAGTTTTCCTGCTAAGTAAAAAATTATTTGCTCCAATGTAAAGTTATCTATTAAATGAATATATTCTTTCTTTTGACAGTCTGAAGGAGGCGGTCAGTGCCTACATGGATCGTAAAGAAGTAGAAGTCCCTACTTACGTGAAGGAAAACCTCTCTGAAAAGGTGAAGCTGTCTCAGATAATTGAGACCTGGAAATACACCATCACAGCCAAACAGGAGTTGATGAATGAGTGATCAACTGAATGAGTGCATAGAGAGATATTAGTTATCTAAAGAAGTAAACAAAGGTATTTTTTCTGCATTTATTGATGTAATAATCATAGGACGTGTTGTGCTGTTAATTTGTTTTTGGAATTATTTTACAAATTCAATTCAACAACCAAAAACTATATTTACATTTTAATATTTTATTTTTCATTTTATTTTACTTCTCTTGCGAATGGTTTGAATTTTAAAAAGAAGAGTAATATTATCATGCTGCAAGGAGTGAATAATATTTCTCCATTTAATAAGAAATTAAAGCAATAGGTGATTGATACGCATAGAAAAAAGCAAAATCGTGTAATCCAATGTAAATGTGCGTGGTTCGTTCATAAATATGCAAGGGAATGGTATACTGAGCATTTTCTACTTTTTCATTCATATAAAATTTTTCTTATATTTTTTAATTCTCTAAGTTTTTATTTGCATTTGTGTAAAAGTTGAGATTTGCTAATTTTTTATGTTTTTTTTTTTTCATTTAATAGCTTGAGTTATCAGATTTCTATGACGTGTGTTGAACCACCTCGAGGCGACTTTTGTTGTGATTTGGCGCTATATAAATAAAATTGAATTAAATCGAATTGAATTGAACCAGAGATCTTAGTTTATCATTTAACTTTAAGTCATACTACTTTTTTGAACTCTTTTATTTGTTTATGGTCTTGTTGATGTTTGTCTTGATTCGTTTATAATAAAGATTAGAAATTACCTTTAACCTCTGTGAATACAATGAAACAGCAAAGCAGAATAAACTCAAGCACATCCTCAGTGAGCTGCTCATGTATTCACTGTGAGAGTATATACAGTATGACTGCTTTGATATATTTTATATATCATTTTTACATGATTATGTTTTTGTTTTAAGGTGAAATCTTTTAGGGTGAAGTAACAACAGGATAGATTGATAAACTAGTACGAAAACTGCACATTTTCCATTTTTTCTTACATGTTAAAAAATTATAAATGTTCATTTGCATAAAAGTGACTTGAATACGTTCATTTAAACAAAACATTTGATTTGCAGTAATGAGATCATTTCTATTTATCTGTGGCGGAAAGTTTTTTTGTTTTGTTTTTTTTATTTTTGTGTGTTAAGCAACTTCATCAAACATGAAGTATGTAAGGAGATAAACTGGATGAGTTTATCATTTTTATTTTTTGTCTTTATAAACCAACAGGTTTTACTCTTCTATGTTTGTATTATTTTTTTTAATTTTTCATTCCTTTACTGAGAAAATTGATGATGATTCACTGTTTTTATGGTTTGTTTTAGCATTATTCTTGCATTTATTTTACAGCTAAAGAACAAATTATGATTTAAACATAAACTAGTAAAGAAATTAAAGATTGATAGTTTTATTTTTACATTTTACTAACAGTGTCAAATACTTTTTGTTTGCATCAATATAAAAAGTCAATATTTTACATTTTATCTGTTTTCTCTAATACTTGGATTTGAAAACTTAAAAATAACACTGAGGCTCAACAAAAACAATGATACACAGCAAGGCAGATAAAACAAGTGCATTATTTCTTCGATATGAGCCACCTGCTCATGTGTTGCATTTTGTCAATCTAAAAAAGTTACTAAGAGTTATTTAGAAAATTCAGAAATGCATTGTTGAATTTGACAATCATATAGTGTGAAACTTTGTTGATTTACCCTTTATGTCGAAGGATTATGTACACATTTCTTCTTTTTTTTCTGCTTTCTTTTTTTTTATCAAGTATATTTTTACTATTGACCAGCACTCAGAGACAAAATTGTATTTTTTCTTACATATATCAAGTATCCTGTATTGATTATTTGTTGTGTATCTGCTAAAAGATTAAAGTACATTGGAAAATGTTTCCTCTGATATAGTCAATGAAGTAGTTGTAACACACATGTGACCTAAAATGTATTATTTCTGCCATAGTTACACATTTTCAGTCACTTATTGAAAATTAACCCCCTCTGGAAAAAAAATCTGTTCAGCTTTAGGAGACTGTCTGACTTAGATTATCTGGTTATTTTATGATTCATTGTGAGTAAATCAATAGTGTTTTTAAAAATTTTAATACAATAACATATTTATGTTTTATGGTTGTTTACAGTGCATTGAAAAAAATTCATACCCCTTCAACTTTTAAACATTTTGTCACCTTACAGCCACAAACTTCAATGTTTTCGATTGAGATTGTCAGTGACTGACCAACACAAAGTAGCACATAATTGTTATGTGGTACAAAAAGGAGACATGGATGTAGATAAAAGTTGTAGGGTTAGGTTGAGCAAGGAAAGCACTGGTCAGAGGAGTTTCTAAGAGGCCCACGGTCACTCTGGAGGAGCTGGAAAAATCCACAACTCATGTGGGGAGAATCTGTAAGTCGTGTACTCCACAAATCTGGCCTATAAAGAAGAGCGACAAGAAAAAAGCCATTGTTGACAGAAATACATAAAAAGTGCCTTTTGCAGTTTGCCAGGAGACATGAAGGGGACACAGCAACTGTGTGGAAGAAGGTGCTCTGGTCAGATAAGACTAAAGTTGGGCCTAAATACAAAGCGCTACGTGAGGAGCAAAAGTAACACTGCCTGCTCATCACCCTGAACACACCATCCCCACTGTGAAACATGGTGGTTGCAGCATCATGCTGTGGGGATGCTTTTCTTCAGCAGGGACAGTGAAGCTGGTCAGAGTTGATGGGAAGATGGATGGAGCTGGAAGAACCTGGAAGAAAATCCTGGAAGGTCCTGGAAGAAAACCTGTTGGAGGCTGCAAAGGACTTGAGACTGGGAAGGAGACTCACCTTCCAGCAGACAGTGACCTTAAACACGAAGCAAGAGATACAATAGAATGGCTGGGATAGACCCCACCCCCCACCCCCGCAACCAGGCTATGAGGTCAGTTTCCTGATCATTAACATGCAAATTGTAATGACCACTGATCAATGGCCATGAATACAAGTCACATAGATTTGGAGAATGTCTCCAATCACAGCATTGCAAGATGGTGAAAGATGTATCCCTACGGCTCCTCCTCTTTCCCTTTTCATGTAAATAGCCTCCTTGACTCCAAACGCTCAAACCAGCATTCCTCCCTGTCCAGGATGTGTACATCTTCATCATTGAAAGAGTGTCCACCGGCCTGTAGGTGTAAATAGACTGCAGAGTCCTGGCCTGACGAGTTAGCTCTTCTGTGTTGTGGCATCTACTTAGCCAGAGGTTGTTTGGTCTCTACAATGTATAAATCATGGCAATCCTCCTGGCACTTAACAGTGTACACTATATTACTCTGTTTGTGTCAGTGGACCAGATCTTTGGGTGAACTAATTTTTGGTGCAGCGTGTTTTTGGGTTTTAAAGTCACGCAGACGTGGTGTTTAGAGTAAATGTATCTCAGCTGTTCCGATACTCCTGACACATAAGGGACCAGTAGAGGTTTCTGCTTAGGCAACAGTTGTCCTGCTCTCCTTGAGCCTTTTTTAGGTGTCTTCCCAGCTTTGACAAAATTCCAGCTAGGATAACCACATTTACTCCGGGCCTTTTTCATATGATATTCTTCTTCTTCCCTGGCTGCTGTATCTGTGTGGATGGTGTTCATTTCAGGCTGTGTTGAAGGATAAAGGTGATCATACCAAATACTGACTTCCAAGCTTATTAGAATTGTACAGACTCAGCATTTACTTTATACAAGTGAAACTCAAAAAAATTAGAATATCATGCAAAAGTTCATTTATTTCACTAATTCAACTTAAAAGGTCAAACTAATATATGCCAGAGACTAATTACATGTAAAGCAAGATATTAAAAGCCTTTACTTTTTATGATTTTGTTGATCATTACAGCTTATGAAAACCCCAATTTCAAAATCTCGGAAAATTTGAATATTACATGAGATCAATAAAACAAGGATTTTAAAGAGAGAAATTTTGGACCTCTAAAAAGTATAATCATACATATGTACTCAGTACTTGGTTTGGGCCCCTTTTGCATGAATTACTGCCTCGATGCAGCATGGCATGCATGCTATCAGCCTGTGGCACTGCTGAGGTGTTATGGGAGACCAGGATGCTTCAATAGCAGCCTTCAGCTCTTATGTATTGTTCAGTCTCATGTCTCTCATCTTTCTCTTGGCAATGCCCCATAAATTGTCTATGGGGTTCAGGTCAGGCGAGTTTGCTGGCCAATCAAGCACAGTTGCCCCATGGTCATTGAACTAGGTTTTGGTATCTTTTGCAGTGTGGGCAGGTGCCAAGTCCTGCTGGAAAATGAAGTCAGCATCTCCATAAAGCTGGTCTGTGGAAGGAAGCATGAAGAAATGTCCTGTTAGACGGCTGCGTTGGCTCTGGACTTAACAAAGCACAGTAGATCAACACCGGTAGACGACACAGCTCCCCAAATCAACACAGACTGTGGAAACTTCACACTGGACTTCAAGCATCTTGAATTGTGTGCCTCCCCATTCTTCCTCCAGACTCTGGGACCTTGGTTTCCAAATGAGATGCAAAATTTGCTCTCATCAGAAGAGGACTTTGGACCACTGAGCAACAAACTAGTTCTTTTTTTTCTTTTAGCCCAGGTGAGGCGATTCTGTTGTTTGTTCTTTAGGAGCAGCTTGACAAGAGGAATACAAAGCCCATGTCCAGGATCTGTGTCTGTGTGGCAGGTCTTGATGCACTAACTCCAGCCTCAGTCCACTCCTTCTGAAGGTCCTTCACACTTTTGAATGGCCTTTCCCTGACAATCTTCTTCAGGCTGCGGTCATCCCTGATGCTTGTGCGCCTTTTTCTTTTGCACCTTTCTCTTCCACATAACTTTCTATTAATGGGCTTTGATACAGCACTTTGGGAACATCCACCTTCTTCTGAAATGACCTTTTGTTACCTTCCCTCCTTATGGAGGCTGCCAATGATGGTTTTCTGCACAACTGTCAGGTCAGCAGTTTTCCCCACGATTGAGATTCCTACTGAACTGAACCAGCCTAATGGACAATTAAAGGCTCGGGAAGCCTTTGCAGGCGTTTTGGATTCATTAACTGATTAGTGTGACACTTTGAGCCTACAACATTAAACCTTCTTACAATATTATAATTTTCTGAGCTTCTGAATTTGGGGTTTTCATAAACTATAAGCCACAATCATCAAAATTATAACAAATTAAGGCTTGAAATATATTGCTTTGCATGTACTGAGTCTATATCATATATTAGTTTCACCTTTTGAGTTGAATTACTTAAATGAACTTTTGCATGATATTCTAATTTTTAGAGTTTCACCTGTATATATCTAGGTGGTGGTACCTATGGCTCAGAATGTGTGTGTGTGTCCATTACTTTAAAAGCCCCAAAAGGCACAGAATAAATCAGTGTATGAATTAATGCACTTTGACTGTTCAGACTAGAAAAGCTTGATATCAGCACCACTTAATTCACCACAATATTGAACAAGACCCTGAACAGCAAACTGAGACTCAGACATGAGTACTTAATAATTACAACTCCTTTAACAAAAGCTGTTTTATTCTCATGTTCTCCTGTAAATAAATTACAATATCGTCTTTTGTTACAAAAATAAAATGAAACCCAACCAACACGTCACATGTTGGACTATCCATTTCAGACTTAAGAATATGAGAATCTTTTTGTCTGTATATCCTAACTGGTTGTCTTACAAACGTTTTAACAGAAGTGTTAATTTACAGGGACTGAATTTGTGTCTCCTGGTTATCAGTCTGCTGTTCACCTGCTGTGACTGACCCCACAGCGGAGCAAGCAGACAAAAAAAGAAGAAAGGTCTCAAACCACAAAACTTCACAAACAACGAGGAAAACAAAGTATTCTTGCAACAGAAGATGGGCCACTACACCATGAAAACCACACCTGAGGAGACAACCGTCAAAAACTAAAAGTAAAAACATTTTCCCAGTGTACCAACAGATGCAAAGTGGAATTTAGATAATGTGGTTTATGATACAAAATGTTCTTGTTATAACGATATACAAACTGATGCTAAAGGAGGAGTCTGCCAGCTCTGGCCGATACACTGGCATTTTCATAAAAAAATGTTAATATCAACTTCCAGATGTTAAAAAACAAAATTCAGTGCAAAAGCACGGCTTCTCTTAACGTCTCACAGTGAGATTTCTGTGACAATCAGTCCTAACAAAGATCACAGCAGAAAAAACACACCACAGAGACTTTTTTTCTTCATGTGCCGAAGGAAGAATCACTGATTAACAGGATGTTGTCAGAGGTGCAGCGTCGTCCTTCAGTGCTGGTTCTTCATTCCCTGTGGTTTTCCTGGTTTCTTATCCGACTGCTGCTGCTGCTGCTGCTGACCCCGACCGGGGCCAGTCATCCCTCGGCCACGGCTGCCAAACAGACCTACAGAGAAGATACAAGAGAAAGTCTGTGTTAGAGCAGGTAACAGAAAGTATCCCCATTCCCCTGTAAACATGACCAAATCTTAATATTTAAAATTGATAGAAAAAAAATAAATAGAATTAATAATGCAGTTAAGGAGAATTGGTATATGACATTGAAAACAGAAAAAATTTAAAGTTATAAAGAACCTGCCACCAACACCAAGTAAAGACCAATATATGTTTAATAACTGGAAATGCCTCACACCTGACTATCACAGGTTTGTCAGAGGAAAAAGAAAATCGGGGGTGAAAGATGCACTTGGGAATCAAAACTTCATTTTCTAAGAAAAGTACCTTAGCTAGGTCTAGGGAAATAGGGAAATATCTGGTACTACTGCTTTAGCAGTACGGACTTTCAAGAGTGTATCTTAAGTTAACATAGATCCTTCAAATCCCCAAAATATTTGTGGATGTCCAACTTTGCGAGCAGATTTGGGGGCCTACAGAAACCACAATGCAATCAAACCCAGGACCTTTATTCTGAGAGGCCACATTTTTAACTACCACACCACCGTGCTGCCCAACTGGAAAGATCTGTTTGATATATTTTACAAATCATCAGGTTTTGATGTGAAGCAGCCAAAATCCTCTCATGTGAACAAAAAAAAGAAGGTAGTAGATATGAAAAGACTTTAAATGAAACACTTATAAGAAAAAGTTATGAGGCTCCTGTTGGTCAAATCCTGCATAATTGTATGTGGTAGAAGCTGTCAGAAATTTCAGCTATGATTACGATAATAGTCATGGGTTCCTAGATTGGTTAGGGATTCGATAATTTTTTAACCTCAGTGAAATTAAAGTTGAACTTAGATAATTTATTTTTACACTTATCAGGTGTAAATTTGTTAACTTATGAACACTCTGGAAAGAACTGACAGAAATGTGGAAACGATACTCAGTACTCTCCCATGTTTATTAAGACATCCAGCACGAACAACAAAAGCTGCTTCCTCTCACCTCGGCCACCTGCTCCTCTTCCTTTGCCCTGCTGTTTGTTCTGCTGGGCGCCTCCACGTCCACGCCCCTTCGACACCACCTCCTCCTTCACCATATCGATGATTTCATCTGGGATTCGTAGATATTTGATGGTGCTTCCTCGGATGTAGCACTCAGGCATTCTCCAGAACTTATCTCCATCCTGTGAGAGGTGGAGTGGGGCTTTCGGTTCATCAAATTGGCTTAACAATTAACTCAAGATTAAAAAAAAAAAAAAAAAAAAGCACTCTCTCATAAGACCGAACAGCTACATATATAGAAATATCTGTACTGAAACAATACTTTAGTAGTGTATTTACAGCAAAAGGGGGGGAAAAAAATCCAAAAGTTCACTCTCATTCCATTCAAAATTCCCTGTACCTATTTATCTAGACTAATGTGTGGCTCATTCCAAATCAGTGTTTTTGGAACAGTTAGAGAAAAGCAGGGCTGTGCACAAACACCAGAGCGCAGACAGCCAGCAGGTGTATCCACCAAAAAGTGTAAATAACTTACTCAGCCTTAATATAAAATGATAACTCTGCACACAACAATGAAAGCTTCAAGTAATCACTGAAAACTGTCTTTTTTAACCATCAGTCATTAATCTAGAGTTTAATGTAAGAGCAAGGTCAGTGTTACCCTGGATGTGCAGATGACTTCTCTCAGGTTGATGTTCATCCAGTTATCACAACTGACCAGGTGACCGTTGTACGTCTCTCCATTCTTCAGCTCCACCAACTACAGAGAGAAAAGACGAGGGGGGAAAGCTTGTCTTACAATGTTTTCAGAATTCACAGCTGTATTAAAAGTTTCAATACTCACTACAAAAACTAAACTGAACTTGTGCCAATTAAAGTTCTAAAAAGAAATTAGGACGGGCGATAGTTTAGCAAAATAAAATGAGACAGTCAGAGCTGAATCCACAATTATATACAGTATAAATTTCAAAAGAAACCTGAATCATTTTCTGCTCACACATTTACAATTCACTGCTTTCTACATGTAAGAAATCTTGAGATGTCACTTTCTCTCCTCATGACTATTATTATTTTACAGCCTGTTATATAAAATTGTATACACGGTCCAGGTTAGTCTCACCATAGGGTGGTTCTGGGCAGTCTTCAGCAGAGACAGGGGAAGCTGCAAAACAACAGAGAAGCAGGTCAAACATGGCAAAAGATGTGTAATCAACAGCATTTACCGAAGTGAGCACTGAAGCGAGAGTGCATAAAACAGCCAGGAGTGTTTTATTCCAGAGAAAACGTCTCCATAGCCGCGGTGTTTGGCGTAAAGACATGAAGGTGATTTTATGTTCAGGTTTTTTAAGAGTGCCTTTATGTCTACGTCGTTTACTCACCGACTCCACTGAACTGTCAGTAACCTTACAGCTGCAAGAGTATGGAGCTAAACGAGATAATAAATCCCCGCCTCAGCAAGTGGAGCACGACCTAAAAGCTTTCCAAAGCTGTGTGTTAAGTCTGGATATATATGCTTATTAAAAACGACTAGTTTACGTAAACGATGCTTAATTTAGCTGCTAAGCTAACTTCCCATAGCTAACGGACCGAGTATAGAGAGGCAAGGCGATGCTGCTAGCACTGAAAATGCTAGCTGAAAATCTAGCACTCAGCGCCACTGAAGAGAATAAAAGTTTTAACAACTCACCATTTTGATGGTTTCTTGATTGTTTCTTTTTTTTCTTTTAGTGTCTTACTTGCTAACACGATTTTCCCACCTACTTTTACTCTTTGTCTTCCGGTGTGGCGAGGCGCATTCATGGCTGTATTATATGATGCTGCCCCCTACTGTCAGAAACACGCATTTCCAATATCAAATGAGCACAAATGAAAGGTGCGAAGATTAAAATGTGCATCTCTTTTCGTGTTTGCCACTTTAAAGGGATAGGAATAAGAATAAGTAAAGTAAAAAATATCATCAAAATAATCAGATCAAATATTAAAATTGCATTTTTTATTTTATTTTAGCTGCATCTCTCCTATTCCCAAGATATACTTAAGGTATACTTATTTTGTTTTATTTATAAAGATAGTTTACTAGTGGGTGTTTAATTTAGCAGAGAATCCCCTTTATCTGAACCATGTTTTCTCCCAGATTTTAAAACTGATAACCGGAGACTGTATGGCGTTCTGGTGGTGAGCAAACAGTTAGATTAGTTATTTAAAGAATTTTATTCTTCTTTCTTCTTACATTTTTAGTCCCTTACCAATTGTTTGAAACTACTGATCGTTAAAGTCAACAAATACACTGGGAAATGGAGGCGAATGATCCAAATAACTGAAAAGTTTTCAGATATGAGACACAGGATTTACATGAAATCCAAAAGCAGGTCAACAGCCAAAAACACACTGAGTTCAACACATTGTTCATCATTATAATGTAGAATACAACCATAACCACTTTCTTCTTATTTTAAAGCAGTTATTAGCAACAGCTCTCCAGGCTTTCTGAAGGTCTTTCAAAGTTTTTCCTTAGAAATTCATTGCTTTTTAACTCATTTACAGTCCATCCTAATAGTTGACCATTTTCAGAGAAATGCTTTTTGTTTTTTTCTTTCTTTCTTATACCACTTACACTGACCTATATCATTTAAGTATAAAACAGCCATATTAAAAAAGGTCACGAGAAAGCTTAATAGAGTTCAAGTTGTGTTGAAGAATAAAAGAATAAAGGTAAATATTGACTTTCATGCTGGTTAGAATTGTATAGACTCTGTTTTTTGCTTTATATTCTGTATTTTCATGTATGTTTGCACATGCTTCGATATATATCTGCACCTATTTCCCATTTTACTTGCAAAATATAAAGAAAAACGGGTAGCTCAAGACCTTTGCACAGTAATGTAAATAGTTTAATAGAAAATGAAAATAATATTCATTTTTGAAGTTACATCTTCAGCGCAGGCAATGAATGGATTTATATTTTTCAATTAAACAAATAAATAAATGAGCAATTTAAAAAAATCTTTCAAAAATGTATACTGCCTTTGTATACATTTTTGTAGCTTTTCGGGGGGTTTGCTGACGTAATCACGTCACGTCTTAGGCTGCCTGCGGAAGGAGGGAGTACCTCCGGTTTGGTCTGTGTGTGGGAGAAGGAGCCGTCAGCTCTGCGGGGTAGACTCTCGTTCTAACCCTGTTCAAAGTAAAGACCGAGAAAAAGAGGCAACGGTTCCTCGTGAACGGGACGGGAGATGGATAACAGTAAACGGGCTGTGGTCGTTACAGGTTTGGGCTCTTTTATCCGCTGTCGTTGTCTCTTTTGTCTGTTGAGGAAAAGTTGAGGAGACTAAAGCTGCTCCATTAATGGCGTCAGGTCGTTCCTGCTCCACTCTGTTGCAACTGTACAGAAAGGAACGAGTTGTTTTGTGGGAGTTTTGACCCTTTAGAGTTTTGGGGGGGATGCATTATTGACGCTACAGGCCGGTTCGGTGGTCTCACCATTGTTTTAGATGACTTCAGCTGAAAGGCCGCAGACAGTAAACAAATTACTCCTCCAAAAACAAGCGCCTTTTGTGTTGTCTACACATTTGTTTTGCTCTATGGCTACGGTATCATATTTGTTTCTAAATGCTTTCAAATAGCTCGTGTTCATCTGAAGTATTAGTCACTAATACTGAGCACAATACCATATGGCAGCAAAGGTAATAATGCATATATTTTCATAAATATTAGATGTTGTTAGTTGTGACTTGGGACATTATTGAAATTATTTCAGTTTAAAAAAACTGATATCATAGGAGTTATGTCAGTAATCGACAAAATATAGATAGATGAACAAAAGATAAAGGTGAAAACACAATACAGAGAGATTTTAATAATGAACCGTTTAGCCTAAATTATTGTTTTTTATTCTTTATTGCTTTGAATTATTCGTATCTTCCTCTGTCCAGTTGTTGTGTGTGATGCCTTTATAGATCTGTGGCTAAAAATACATATCCTATTCCCAGATGGTGACTAGGTTCCACTATTGATAAGTTATTGAATGAGTTTCTTTATGCTAGTTCATCCTGTTTAGTCTCATTATTTTGCATTATGGTAATCTAGTGTAGACTTAGAGCTGCTGTTCATCAACCAGTCTCTGTGTTGTATTTCAGAAAACTTATTTTGCATCACTTGCGATTCAAAGTTACATCCCTATGTAATAATCACCAATTTATAATACTTGTTAATATAACAAGTACTGTGTATGCACATATTTGTTTATCTAAATCACACTCCGATGCAATTTCAAGTCCAGCTATATGAACATATTTTCGTTAGTGCAAACAGCAGTGTTAAATGGTGACGTTTGGCAGAACAGACACATTAATTTGCTGTTTATAGACACAAAGGGGTGCAGAAACGTGTCTCCCCAGCTGATAGGAGAAGTGTAGATTGCCTGGGAACAGCACCTTCACAATAGCAGGCTGGCTGGCAGCTGCCGGCCCCTCACTCTGCTCCTTTTCATCAGCCTGTCAGACTGACTGATCCCCTCTCCACCCAACCCCCAGGGACCCAGTGACCCTAGGATAGACAGTGGGGCGGGGGAATCCGTGGTAGAGCCTTATATAAACAGCCCCGAGTGAATTTCCATGGGCTGCTGAGATTTTACCGTTTTTCATTTGCAGTTGTGCATCAGCGGGTCTTTATTTTATTAATAATGAGGTGCATTCTTCAAAACAACAGTTTATAATTTCAAAGAACAGGTAATTACATCTCAGTCATGCTACTGAAAAGGATGTTGCATTTGACATAAAAGACGAAATGTATACCTTTATATTGCAAATCAGCATTTCAGTCAACCCAAATCTTTAACGGCCCCCTTTTTCCATTAGAAACTACCTTTAAGGTCATATCAGTAGAAGCATTTAAACAAATAAATAAATCTTATAAAAAAGTCTGTTTTTGCAGACACCACAAACATAATCCACATTAATTCAGCAGCTGACATCTTTTGCAGGTTTCGGGCCATTTGGAGAGCACACTGTCAACGCTAGCTGGGTAGCAGTACAGGTATTTATTGGCTTTCTTTGTTTGTTTGTTTCATTTTTTTAGCATCTAATAAAGAGGTAATAATTTGCAGAATTGGTATTTACACTTAAATGACTTTTGGAAAAGTCTATTTGATACAAGTTAATGTGCCATACAGTTAAAGTGTGTGACGGTGTTATTTTTATTTATTTATTTATTTATTTATTTATTTATTTATTTATTTATTTATTTATTTATTTATACTAGCTCCAAAAATGCTTTTCAAAAGTCTTGAAGGTTGTCATGTGGTTTTTGCCGACACTTGGAAGATGTTTGTGCGGCAGTTCTGCGATGCTGACAGCCGGCTTCGTACTATGTAGCAGTGTTAGTCAGAGGTTTTGTGGGGGGGGATGATGGTGGTTGTCAGGGTGTCTAGACGGACTTGATAAGGATATTAAAGGCAAACAAAAGGGCACATTGTGGCAGGGTTACAGACGTGGTCAAATAAGCCTCCTTTCAATACAGCTGGGAGGTCAGTGTCCAGGGCTATTTGTCCTGCAGGGAGACTGGGGGAGCTGTTGGGTTACTGGCTTTGAATTTGATACAGATTTGTTTGTTTTTATATGTGAAGTCGGTGTTTGGCATATTTTATTTCTTGATTTTGCTTTTGAAGAAGCCTGAGTTTGGGGTTGAAGTATTTGTTCATTCTGTTTGCCAAGTTGACTGTAAAATTATACCATTTGGGAATGGCAAAGCATTAAGAGAGCATGAAGTCAGTGATGTCAGTGAGCATGAAGTAAAAATGATAAGAGCATAGGCAAAGGAGGCAGCCTACAGTATCCTGTAAAACTACTTTCAGCTGCTCTTTTATTCACAAGGGGTCGCCACAGCGCGTAGCGCCGCATGACGAATGCATTTCATGGCTTATCTACTGCAAGTTTTGTAAATTATCTAAATTTAACTGAAGAAGCTGAAACTGCTGTTTCAACATGTGGAATGATTTCTAAACTTCAGGTTTTAATTTTACTCTGACAGGAACTGAAGAAGCTCGGGCTGGGCAGTGATGTGAATCTGCATGTACACGAGGTTCCTGTTGAGTACCAACAAGTCCAGAGTTTGGTTCCTTCATTATGGAAGCAGTATCATCCACGGGTAAGAGGAGAGCCTAATTTAACCTGACAGCATTATTGCACTTTAAGACTGCCGTCCCCCAACCTTTTTTTGCGCCACGGACCGGTTTATGTCCAACAGTATTTTCACGGACCGGCCTTTAAGGTGTTGCAGATAAATACAACAAAATAAAACCAGTACCAGTACCAAAAAAGATGTATTCGTAACACACGGGAAAAGACCCAGGGACACAGACTTAACCATAAAAACTATTAAAAAAAAAAAAAAATAGTGCTAAAAACTAAAATCATGAATTTCACACCCGAGCCTCAACTCTTGCGGCCCGGTACCAAACAACTGGTCCGGGGGTCGGGGACCGCTGCTTTAAGAGTTAGAAGCCCCGATGAACAATACAATGAATTATGGGCTTGAAAGTGCCTTTGTTAAAAGCTCGCTATGAAGGGGCTACATTGTAAAATTCTGCTTGAGCTTTTATCTTGAGTTTCCTTGCTTTTTTTTTGTTTCAGTAAAATAATCCTAGGCCCTGTTTCGAGAGCATGGATGCCTCAGGTGTAAGGGAAGCCTACAATAGTCTAGTCATTCTGACTTTGTGTTTTTATTGTTTTCTTTGTTGGACAGTTGGTAGTTCATGTTGGAGTTTCGGGTATGGCCACAACTGTCACGCTGGAGAAGTGTGGAAGAAATCATGGTTACAAGGGCCTGGACAACAGCAGCTTCTGCCCCGATTCACAGTGCTGCGTTGTTGGAGGCCCAGACTGCATCAACTCGATCATTGACATGGAATCGGTCTGCAAAAGAGTGAATGCATCAGGGCTGGGAGTAGCCGTGTCTGTCTCCAGAGATGCCGGGAGGTCATTATTTAATGTGTTTTTTCTCTTTTACCAAGTTGTGTATCTTTATCCGTCCAACTGTTGCATGTACTGCTCACATGGCGGTACTTTTAAATAGAGATGGCTAGCTCAGAACTCGGCACAGATATGTTGCTATGATTGTAAATACTGAGACCTTATCAGCGTTTTCTGCTGAAGTTCAATTTTTGGAGCCTGACTAATATTTTATTTTGTTTTTTGAGGCAAATGTTTGAAAGAAACTGTAATCACTATTTTTACTATAATGAGAGATCGAAAACAAAGTTCCCAGTGATGAACAGACAGAGAACTTTGACTTGAATCTGAGCTTTCTGGAGTTTATTTTTATATTTTCTCATGGTTTGAATTTAGGCTTTTTGAAAGTTTCTACACTAGGCTGACAAATTAGCTAGTTGCTAGTTGCAGTGATAAATGCACTTAAGCTGCTAAACTGATGCTTTACTTGAAGTAAAGTCTGTCTTAGTTGAATCTAGAAGTTTTGACTGAAGCTTTAAGCTTTAGATTTCAGAGGCAGCCTGAAATTGTTCTGCTAGGCCACAAACAGCAGTGTTTCTGATATACTGACAGCTGTCAGGCTATAGTAATGATATAAACAGTAGTCACGTTATGCAGTTTGGCCTTTGGGAAAAGGCAAAATATGTTTACTGCTGTCAAGGTCTAGCAGTGACATAACAATGCTTCAGTGTGACAGGTAGTGATCAGGGCCCTTTGAAGGTATGTGCACGGTTGAGTGGCTCAGCTGAGAGGCGAGTTTGCGTCATGGAAATGCTGTTTTATTGTTTGTTTGTGTTATGGAGTCAGTCTCTTCATTTATTAAATACCGTGCTCCCTTCTTTGACAGGTATCTCTGTGATTTTACCTACTACACCTCTCTGTACCTGAGCCACGGCCGCTCTGCCTTTATTCATGTGCCTCCTCTTGGAAAGCCTTACAGTAAAGAAGACCTGGGTCGTGCACTGCAGGCCGTCATCCAGGAGATGCTGGAGCTTATGGACCAAGCTGAGGGGAAGATTCACTGCCAACAACACTTCCACTAAGTGACCTCCATATACCAACTAGCCTCTCCAGCTCTTACCACACAAGAGAAATTGCACTTAATCACAAGTAGCCAAACCTCCCCCCCCCCCCTTTTTTTTAAACTGTATCTTTAATTGGTAATAATGACACTTCACAGTATAATCTGCTTTCAAAGTTTGTCTTGCTTCTTTGCTTCTTGCTTTGCTAGGCCTGATTCTGTTACAGTCTCATTGTAACGTAAGCTTTAAAAGAACTGGAAGCATTCTGACATTGTAGCAAAATGTGAGGAAAAACCAGATAAACACAGGAGCAAAATGCTGCTTGTGGTGTTCACATGCGGACGCAGCAAGTGGTCTCTAATGTGGCAGATATTATAACCTGTAACCCCAAATGTGACTCCTAATAATGCACCTTATAGGGGTAGGGTTATTAAAATTATTATAGAAGACACATTTGGGGGAAACTGTAATCATAATGGTTCTTTCTCTGATTTTTTTTTCTTACTTGGTCACAATAGGTTTCACGTAGCACACATAAAAGTCTGCATTATGGATTAATATGAAACATCCAGCAGTAAACTGCTCATTTTATTTTCCTTCACATATTCTCCTCTCTGTATTCTAAAGCTTATCTGTGCTTTTCTCATTTATATTGAATTGTTTTCTTGAGTCCTTTTTCTTTATAAGAAGTTGTAAATTTGCCTTCTTTGACAAAGGTTATTTAAATCAGGGAACGGGTTGGTTCCAGCTCACATTTCCCCAGTTTGTCGACCCAGTTCTGACAGAAACACCCCCTTCTTTCCACCCCCCACCCCCACTGAGATCTGGCCCCGGGATGTGCAATGTTACTTCACAGATCTCATTCATTGATTCAGTGGGATAATTATGTCATACATCAAGGCTGCACAACTGGATTTTAACTGTAGAAAGTCTGTATTAAACTGTAACAGATGAGTTATATAGAGTGAAGTAGTTCATATCATGTAGCCTTGTTGTTAAAGCGCACTTTGGGCATGACTCTCCCAGACTCACTGGATGGTGAAATAGTGACACTTGCTGTGATTTGTGTCTGAGGATGCCTGCTGGCTTTGACATTGCATATTTTATCTTAAACCTTTTGGAAATCATTCTTTTGTGGTTGTGCAGCTCTAACTGTTTCCTTGATTAACTTTCTGTCGTTCCTGTCATTAAATCAGGTGTAGCTGCTTATTTTATCTGAGAATCTGATTTGATGAAGTTGGACTTGGCTTTCAGTCAGAATTGGGCCTCCTGTCTTTTCTGTAGCACTTGGTTTCTTTCTTTTCTTGTGTATTTCAGTTTTACTTGATCTGGAATTTGGACAGCATTTCTCAAGCAATGTGAAAGCTTCTGTTTTGTTTTTATTTTCTGTCACTTTAACTTGTGTAGCTTTCTAGACCTCCATTGTCAACCCTTTTCCTCACGGTGATTATGACGTAGAGCAGGAATGCATGGCGATGGCAGTAACACTCCCAGAGTAAATGCTCTTTTTTTCTTTTCTTTTTTTAAAAATTGGATTGTGTTGTGTTTTGTCATCTCGATCACTCCCTGGCTCCTGAGAATCTGACTGCCTACACCTAACACAGCTTCAGTTCAAGTAATTTTGGCCTGTAATCATTTATATACTGCTAAATACAGTGTTCATGCCCCAACGATAGATCTGCAGTGGTGTGAAAACGTGTTTGCTCGCTTCCTTTTTTTTTTGTATGTTTGTCACACTTAAATGTTTCAGATCATCAGACAAATTTAAATATTAGGCATAGATGACCCAAGTAAATGCAAGATGCAGTTTCTAAATGAAAGTGTTTATTATTTAGGGGAACCTACATGGCCCTGTGTGGGAAAAGTGATTGCCACCCAAACCTAGTAACTGTTTGGGCCACCATTACTAGAAACAACTGCAATCAAGCGTTTGCAATAACTGGCAATGAGACTTTTACAGTGCTGTGGAGGAGTTTTGTCCCACTCATCTTTATAGAATTGTTGTAATTCAACCACACTGGAGGGTTTTAGAGCAGAAACTGCTTTTTTAACTTTGCCTAGGCCACTCCAAAGCCATTCAGAGTTGGACTTGCTGGTGTGTTTTGGATCATTGTCCTGCTTCAGAACCCAAGTGCGCTTCAGCTTAAGGTCACAAGCAGATGGCCGGACATTCTCCTTCAGGATGTTTTGGCAGACGGCAGAATTCCTGGTTTCATTTAGCACAGCGAGTCTTCCAGACCCAGAGGCACCAAAACAGCCCACCACCATATTTTACTGTTGGTATGATGTTCCTTTTCTGAAATGCTGCACAGAACATTTTCCTAGCTCTCTTGGGGATGATCAAGATGTTTTTGGCAGATGTGAGATGAGTCTTTCTCTTGTTTTTGGTCAGCAGTAGTTTTCTCCTGGAACTCTCCCATGGATGCCATTTTTGCCCAGTCTGGTTCTTATTGTTGAATCATGAGCTGTGGCCTTAACTAGACAAGTCTGTGATTCTTTAATTTTATTCTGGATTCTATTGTGACCTCCTGGATGAGTCCTTGCTGTTCACTTGGAGTCATTTTGGTGGGCCAGTCACTCCTGGGAAACGTCACCACTGTTCCAAGTCTACTCCATATGACATAATGACTTTCACTGTGGTTCACTGGAGGCCCACAGCCTTAGACATGGCTTTGCATTCCTTCCCAGACTTTATTGCTCAGGTGTTTCTTTAGATTGTGGCATGATGTGTTGCTTTTTGAGATATTTTAACCTGCTTCACTTTGTCAGACAGATTATAGTTAAGGATTTTTTTTTGATTCAACAGGTCTGCCAGTAGTCAGGCCGGAGTCTATTTAGTGAAACTGAACTCAGCTTTCCAAAAAATGTGGTTAATCGCAGTAAATTCATGATTAACACATAGGGCAACTACTTTTGGATAATTTCTCTCTCTTAATCAGTGAAATCATCATGTAAAAACTGCATTTTGCATTTACTCAGGTTATCTTGGTTTAATAGGTGACAAGTATAACAAATATGTAAAACACTTGGAAATCAGGAAGGGGACAAACACTTTTTCACACCACTGTATCTATGTCATAATACCTGACACTGTGTAGTGCTTCAGTAATAATTAAGCAAGTTGGTGCCATTAAATTTGAGTAAATTGCCGTTTTTAGCTTTGTATTTTGTTTTAATGCTGTTCTGTACATCACAAAGTGAAGCACGGAGCTGAACATAACTGAATTCCATCTCAGACCTAAACTTTTTTATCACAGCTCATTTCTTGGTTGTGGTGTTTCAGAAATCTCTGATGTTGTTTTAGGTGCTGATATTTTACCTTGTGACTTTGTGTGTGCAGAGAAGTTTAAAAAAAAAAAGAGTTGTGTAAGAACAGAATTTCTTCTCACAAAAGTTAAAGCCTCAAATTTACATGAGGTGACCTCTGACCCCAAACTCCCTCCTGTGCCTTGCTGTTGGGTATGTGTTTTATGAAAAGGCCTTACTAATTCTCAGTGGGTCAGGTCAGAGATGTAGTACTGATGCTGTCCTTGTGGCTACCTCAAAAAGTACTTTTTTTTTTTCTTTTTTTTTTAATATCAGTGTGTGCTCTACCTGTGTTTTGGGAGTATCCTCTGAAAGGTATGCTCTTCAGCTTCATTAACAAAGCACTGTTACAGTAAGTAATCCTGGCTTTGTAAAGGAAAGGCTTTGAAATAAAAGAAGTACAAGTGATGTTTGTGCTTTTCCATTCAGTACTCACTCCTATTGAAACCTTGTAATTGACATGTTGGTACAATGACCATGAAAGGCCTGTCACAGTTATTACCACGAGGCTCCACTCTATTGTTAATGACATCTACATGATTGTGACTCACCATCACAAAACACGGGTCACAACTCACAATATTATGAAGAAGTTAGGTTGCCTATATCTTAATCAGATCAGATCTCTAGCATCCTCTTCAGTCACACATGCCCATCACTACATCCATGATCCTTCTCTGTGGTCTATCCTAATATACCCAGCCTTTTTCTCTAACTTTGTCTCCAAACTATTCAGCCTAAGCTGTGCCTCCTTCTCTTGGTCACTAACTTTAACTTTGTCACCTCCACTTCTGCCTCCTGTCTTTTTTTCCCCTCCCGTTTCATTCTTGCTGCTATCCTCCTGTCACCAATTCCATTTGATTCTGTTTTATTTATATAGCACCAATTCAAAAAAGCATTGGAATATTATATTGGAAGATAAAGACCCTGGAATAAATCCCCAACAATCATACAACGCCCTCTGGGCAAACACTTGGCAACAGTAGAAAGGAAAAACTCCCTTTAACAGGTAGAAACGCTCAGGGAGAGGTGGCCATCTCCTGTGACCAGTTGGGGGTAAGAAGAGGAAGAAGGGACAAAAAACCTAATGTGGAAGAGAGCCAGAGATTAATAATAACTTATGATTGAATGCAAAGTGGTGCATAAACACAAAAAGTGAAAATGAGGTGATTGAAGAAGAAACAATGTATGATGGGAAGCTCCCTGCAGTCTAGGCCTTTTGTGGCATAACTAAGGGAAATTTCAGGGTTGCCTGATACAGCCCTAATTATAACCCTTTTAAAAAATCAGTTTTAAGCTTAATATTCAAAGTAGAGAGAGTGTCTGTCTCCTGAATCCAAACAGGGAGTTGATTCTATAGTGGAGGGGCCTGAAAGATGAAGGCTCTTCTTCCCATTCCACTTTTAGAAACTCTAGTAGAACCACAAATTCTCTATTTATGCGGTATGGTACTGTGAGATCTTTAAGACAAGTTAGGACCTGATTATTCAAGACCTATTACCTGTGGAAAAATCACCTGACATTCATCTTTATCCTATGTTAACTCTTTCTCACCTCTCTGTCCATTGCTTTGCATGGTTGACCCCAAGTATTTCAACTCACCCACCTCCTCATTGCATCTTGACCTTTCCACCTGCCTCTCTCATTCACAGGCATGGCTCACTCCTATTAACGTTCATTCCTCTTTGGTACATACCTTCATATCTTAGTGCTCTCGTAGACCTCTCATTTGATTGAATTCTTTAAAATACATTTTGGCATAGGAGCCATCTAAATGCTCACATTTAAGTTACTTAAGCAGACCCTGCCTTGGTTGATACTATTTTAAACAATTTTGCTGTTAACGTAATTACCTAAAACTCAATGATAAACTCGTGGGACCGAGTTTTTACTCGTTGCTATCCATACAAAACATACTAAAAACACGATTAGATTAAATTTTTTTTTTTAAACCAGATTTGGACACAAATTGGGAATCATGCAATTTGTATAAAAAAAAATTAAAACAAAACCTACTGAAAAAACTGTCAAAAGAGCTAGGAGTATTATATGTATTAGTATTGCTATTTTTAATGGATTTCCTCACAGCGTTTCGTGACGTTGCTTTGAGACCCGGATATGGGATCAGAGTGAGAGCTCTTCCCTGTAGAGACCTGTCTGTGAGCTGAGCTCCAGCCTCCGGTGAACGTCACACGTTGGGGAAGTCCGTCACCGCGGCTGTTGGACCTGCTGCAGCTTTCGAGGTTCCGATCGGTTCCATTTTTTTTTATTTAGGTTCAAACTGAGACTGTTAACGTCGGGCTCTAAACCAATTGTCGATCAACGAAAACGCTTTGGATTTTAACTGTCTTTATACTAATCCCGGAAACCCGTCAGTAAAGCGAAAGTTGAGAGAGTCGAGATGAGCGTGGAGGCGTACGGGCCGAGCTCCCAGACCCTCACCTTCCTGGACACCGAGGAAGCGGAGTTGCTCGGAGCGGACACCCAGGGCTCGGAGTATGACTTCACCGACTTCACCCTTCCCAGTCAGACGCAAACTCAAGGGCAGACACAGAGCCAGCTGGACAGCCAGGTCTGAGGTTTTCAATTTCACAGGAAGGCACGAGAAAGCGCGCTTTACTGACGCTAGCTGTAGTTAGCTAGCTGACCCAGCGCTACCTGTTAGCCCGCTAAATTGGATAGCATTACTTAGCTCAGTGTTAGCTGGGTTGCAGCGTTAGCAAGCCCCCTAACTAAACTTCTGAAGTAACAGTAATTGTATTTTTATCTTTATTTTGAACTGTGTTAGGTAAACTAAACTCGTGAGCGTAACTGTAAAAATCATAGAGAAAATTCATGAGCGCTGACAACCTGTCAACTTATAATTTAGTGGCTCTCTCAGCGCTGTGTGCCTGGCTGCTAATCGTTAGCGGTGAGTTTGTTCAGTAAAGCAGGTGTTGTGCTGCAGGTAAATGGTCCCGATGAGGGTCTTCACAACGGTGGAGTGGATGATTCCGTGGCCAAAGCCAGCCAACTGTTGGCCGAGCTGAACTTTGAGGAGGATGAAGAGGACACGTACTACACCAAAGACCTGCCCTTGCACGCGTGCAGGTACGCTGGAAAAAATCGCACCGTGGCAGGATGTCAGCAGACTGTGCGTTACCGATGAACTGATTGCAGTACATTAGTTAGTGATCGTCATCTACATCGCTAGTATGCTGTACAATTTTTAGCTACTCACAATGGTTGAATTGTAGTGCACTATCAGAGGTTTATAATTTTAGTGCTACGATACGATTCACGTGGCCCTGATGAAATGTCAACCAGCTTTAATACTTTTCACATTACTGCTTGAATCTCATTCCTGTTTACTTTCATAATCCTGTAAGAATACTAAACATTAAATTGACAGTGCAATTTAGGTAAAAGCTTTTAATAAGAATTGGCAGTTAAATATGCAATTTAAATGTATTTAACTCTCTTAAATTGGCTTTCTGGGAGTGTTTGTGTGCATTCTTGTTGAAACTTATGAAATACTGTACATGTTTTTGACACCTATTGAATATGAATTAGCTTCAAGAGTCCTGCATGTATGGCGGCAACATATTCCCATGACATTTCATATTTGTGTTTGAGGCATGTGAGCATGTAGCATTTGACAGGGTCCGTATAATATGCTGACTCCTTTGACATCCGATATCATGTGTGTACAGTTGGTCTTTTGCTCTTGTTGTGTTTGCTCTGAACACTGCTGTGGTTGTTCCTTACAGCTACTGTGGTATCCACGATCCAGCGTGTGTGGTGTACTGCAATACCAGCAAGAAGTGGTTCTGTAATGGGCGTGGCAATACATCCGGCAGGTGCGTCGTCAGCTTGTCTTTATTTAATTGCATGTAGGAATCGGAAAGTGAAACTACTAATAACCTGAAACGATAACAATGAAATTTTCACACACTTCTGCCAACACCAGCCATATTTTGACAGACAGGTCATGTGGCATGTGTGTAATGAGAGATCTGTGAGAAGTAGATGGCAACTCTTGTATTTGCATTGGTTGAACAGAGGGCGTGTTCAGGTTTATTTACTGTAGATGCTACCAAGCAGTGTAATAGGAATCGTATCCTATTCACAGCCTTTGTTCATAACTGTGAAGTGGGCCGTTTCCCACTTTTGCTCTCGGGCTCAGTGTCAGTTTTTTAATTTTCTGTTTGGTTTGACTTCCATTGTCTGCCTCGCAGCCATATTGTGAACCATTTGGTGAGAGCGAAATGCAAAGAAGTGACTCTGCATAAAGATGGGCCGCTGGGCGAAACCGTGCTGGAATGTTACAACTGCGGCTGTCGCAACGTCTTTCTCCTGGGCTTCATCCCAGCAAAGGCTGATTCTGTGGTGGTGCTACTCTGCAGGTATGTTGCTGGGGACTGTCCTGATTGAAGCAGGACAATATTCTACCTCTGTGAAGCTTGATCTGAATATTTACATTTGACTCTGGAAGTTTATGATAAAGTTCTTTTCTTCTCAGTTATTTAGGTTTCTCCCCCTTACTTTAGACTTTAGGACACTGGTAAAGAGGCCTTGAGATGCCTGAATAATGAGATAGACAGGAAAAAATGGCCAACAGATGAAGGTTCATGAACAAAATTGATGAACCTTTTTATTTTAATGTATTTTTGCTAAAGAGAGCTCTTCTTTTGCAAAATGGAATAATTTAGGGTAAATAATCTTGTCAGAAATTTATATGAAACACGTATTTAGAAATTTTTAATTGACCTGTGTATTGCAGCCCCCCCACATAGGCTCATATTTGTTTTCAGACATATTAAAGCAGCTCAAAAGAGACTCAGAACAGTCAAGAAGATGTTCTAGGTTTTTTATGGTTTTGTTTTTTTTTTCAAGTTAATAAAAAGAACTGGGCAGGCTTTGCATAAATGTTATGGTTTTATATTTTTTACCTTCAGTGGTCTGCTTAGACTGACTTAGCGACCGTGGCTCAGGGGGTTGGGAATCGCATCTGTAACCGGAAGGTTGCCGGTTCGATCCCTGGGCTCTCTGTCCTGGTCGTTGTGTCCCTGGGCAAGACACTTTACCCTACTTGCCTACTGGTGTTGGCCAGAGGGGCCGATGGCGCGATATGGCAGCCTCGCTTCTGTCAGTCTGCCCCAGGGCAGCTGTGGCTACAACCGTAGCTTGCCTCCACCAGTGTATGAATGTGAGAGTGAATGAATAGTGGTACTGTAAAGCGCTTTGGGTGCCTTGAAAAGCACTATATAAATCCAATCCATTATTATTATTATTATTAGGATTAATTGTTCATTGCTGTTTGTGAAGGAGGTTAATGGAACTTGCTGCTCTCGTGATACTTTCTCTTCATGGTGGAAGTGTGAGAAACTCTCTGCTTTTGCCCTCTGATCAACAGAGTTCAGCACAGACACAGAGCTGTGTGTGTACATACATTATGTACTATGGCAGATGAATAGAGCTACAACACTTCTGGACTGTTACTTTCTGTTTGTGCTGGAAGTGGGAAATAAAGTCCCCAGCGTGGATTTTTCTGTCACACAAACACCAATGTGTTCAGCGAAGACAGAGCCAGTGTTCTGACTATAGCACATAATATGCACTATCAATCAAAGTAGTGAACAGGCAGTCAGCTATAGAGTCTGCAGCTGTTGTCTCTGGACCGCCCTACTAATGTGCATTAAGCTTGAAATAGAGCTTGCGGCTCTGACAGTAAACATAACCCTCTGTATGGCCTCATGGACTTGCAGTAAGAAGTACTGTGATTTAACAGTAGTTCGATTAGTTTGAAACCTCCAATACTTGGCTTGAATTTTGTGCCTCCATTCAGGCAGCCCTGTGCCAGCCAAAGCAGCCTGAAGGACATCAACTGGGACAGCTCGCAGTGGCAGCCGCTGATCCAGGACCGATGCTTTCTGTCCTGGCTGGTGAAGATCCCATCAGAACAGGAGCAGCTTAGAGCCCGTCAGATCACGGCCCAGCAAATCAACAAGTTGGAGGAACTCTGGAAGGTACGATCCACTTGTATGCCTTTTGCTCTTTCAGGGCTTGTAAGAGTGTTGACTTTGTTTTTATTGTTTTTTGTGGTTTTCCTACAGGACAATCCCACTGCCACCTTGGAAGACCTGGAGAAACCTGGAGTAGATGAGGAGCCCCAGCATGTACTGCTGCGTTACGAGGATGCTTATCAATACCAAAATATATTTGGCCCTTTGGTCAAATTGGAAGCTGACTACGACAAGAAGCTTAAGGAGTCACAGGTACCTGAACATGGTTCCACACAGAGGTGCCTGGAATGTGGTTACTGGTGTTTTACTTCCAGAAATGTACATGGCTAAAGTTTTTAATCTTTAAAAAGCCTTTAATCATTTAATGATTTTAATGGTATGGTGAGGATTATTTTATTTTCATGCTGAAGCAGGATGTGATGATAGATTTTCCTGACTACAGATGCGATCTGAAATGTGTTTTTGTGGCATAAGGCACTTTTCTGATCAGGTGTTTTTACTTTATTTTCTGCAATATTGTCATAGCTGTGATATCTGTATTATTATTCCTGATGTTTTGATCATTTTTTCCTCCTTTTTCAGACTCAAGATAATATAACAGTTAGGTGGGATCTGGGGCTGAACAAAAAGCGGATTGCCTATTTCACTCTTCCTAAGACGGATTCAGGTGGTAATTCTCTAAACTTTCCTTCCTCCCAGTGGTTCTGTGGTACAGATGTAGCTCCCATCCTACTCCCCCCCCCTCAGGCCTTGCACGCAACCTCCCCCATCCCTGCATCTTTTGGTGGCATGTGTGCGTGTTTTGTTTTTGTTTTTTTGTTTTGTTTTTTTCTCCTCTTACCTCTGTTTTGTGTTGTGGGGTTAGATGAGGGCACGGTATTGTATCATGTGTTTTCATAAACTTAGCCCTGTCCTTAAATACTTCTGTATGCAAGTTTCTAACTTGTGTCCTTTCACTTGACCCCAGATATGCGGCTGATGCAAGGTGATGAGATTTGTCTGCGGTACAAGGGAGACCTGGCCCCGCTGTGGAAGGGCATCGGTCATGTCATCAAGGTCCCAGACAGTATCCTTTGCACAGCTGATATGATCTGTTTCTTAATGTTGCCTTCCAGCGTGGCCCTTTACGGCAGCAGTGACTGTCCTAACCGAGAAGTACAGACAGCAAAGCCCACACTCACCCACTAGAAGTATGTTACAGATAATGCTGGATTTCCTTAATAGCCCGTGTTTAAAGACTATGGAGATGAAATTGCCATTGAGTTGCGGAGCAGTGTTGGAGCACCTGTGGAAATCCCCCACAACTTCCAGGTGGACTTTGTGTGGAAGTCGACTTCCTTTGATAGGTAAGCTGTTTTATGCCAGAGCATTTAGCGACATGGCGTACCAAAAGGTCTTTTCTTCCTTTCCTTTCATTTCCACCTCATGTTTTCAGTAGATTCATTGTGTCTTGTCTTTTCTTTTTTTTGATTTGACTACCAGTTGTAAAGATTTCAGCTTAATTTAAATGCATTTGGTAAGCTATTTTTGGCAGTAACGGCTGACTTAGTTGTTTATGTCCTGCTGCAGGATGCAAAGCGCCCTGAAGACGTTTGCGGTGGATGAGACCTCAGTGTCTGGCTACATTTACCACAAACTCCTGGGGCATGAAGTTGAGGATGTCACCATTAAGTGCCAGCTGCCAAAGCGCTTCACTGCCCCAGGCCTTCCTGACCTCAATCACTCACAGGTCAGACTTGGACATCGTAACTCATACGAGAAAACTTTTAGATGGCCATAATCTCAGTGTAGGACATAGTGTAATTTTAGTTGATTTATTTACTGTACATTAGTGCAACAAAGACATTCATCTTTGTAAATTAATTTAGAAAACTCAAAGAATAAGAAAAGATTTCTGTTATGATCGGCAAAAAGTGTTTTGTGTTTTTGGCAAACTGCGTTTGTTTTAAGTATCCAGTTGATTTATTTTGTTTCTTGCATGTTCAGGTGTATGCTGTGAAGACGGTGCTTCAGAGACCTCTTAGTCTGATCCAGGGGCCTCCTGGCACTGGGAAGACCGTCACCTCTGCCACGATTGTGTACCACTTGTCCCGACAGGGCAACGGGTGAGGCAAAAATTGAGTTAACCCTTTTATACTTGAAGCGTGTTATTATTCCAGTCGTGTAATTCTTGTTCCCTTTCTCTCTGTGGTGCATGTGTCCTGTAGACCAGTTTTGGTGTGTGCTCCCAGTAACATTGCTGTGGACCAGCTGACTGAGAAGATCGATAAGACTGGACTGAAGGTTGTCAGGCTGTGTGCCAAGAGCAGGGAGGCCATCGAGTCCCCTGTGTCTTTCCTTGCTTTACACAACCAGATCAGCAACATGGACAGGTCAGTAGCATGAGGGGAAATAGTCCTTCATTTTCCAGGTGTGACCATGTTATATCACAGATTTGGTGTTGTAATGTACTGGTGTAAATAATCTGATGTGTCTTTGTCTCCACAGTATGCCGGAGCTTCAGAAACTACAGCAGCTAAAAGATGAGACTGGCGAGCTGTCGTCTGCTGATGAGAAACGCTACAGGGCTCTGAAGCGCACTGCTGAGAGGGAGCTGCTCATGGTGAGGAGGTGTTGGTTTTCACTTTAAATGCGGCTGGAAGTCGGCGATTTCAGGCATTCTTGGTGCAACAAGTGATTTCAGTCAAATGTTGTTTGCCTCTGAGAATTATTCTGCAGAAGCAGTGGCCTAATTTATACATTTAATTTTTAACTACAAGTTGTGGTGCTGATCACTGAGGGCAGCAGCATTTAAACATCCACCACATTAGTTGTCCACATCCTTAGTTGCCTCTCCCTATTATAGACAGTTGCTGCTACACTACTGTGTAGCTAAATCCTGCAACTCCACTGGCCTCAGCCAGTCAGCACATGACAGTACAGGAGAAGAAAATATCCCATTTCAACTGGCTGTCTGTACCAGTCCATTAAGATGATTCAATAGCTTCTTCAACCTGAGATGCAGATAATGATCATAATTTCCTCTTTGTTGTCCAGAATGCTGACGTAATCTGCTGCACTTGTGTCGGAGCTGGAGACCCTCGTCTGGCCAAGATGCAGTTCCGTTCGATCCTGATCGATGAGAGCACCCAAGCCACTGAGCCCGAGTGTATGGTGCCCGTGGTGTTGGGAGCAAAGCAGGTACAAAACCCAAACAGCTGCATCAGTTCCCAGCTGCTGCTGTTTGCTTTGGTTTCTGTCGTTTTTTTGCATTAACAGTAAATGAAGAAATACTTTGGCACATGTCAACTAAAAATGTAAAGCTTTGTCATTTAAACTGTAGTAGCAGCTACTGTCAAGTATTAAAACTTTCAACAGTCTGAACATTAATATCTTGTCTTGTGTTGTTAAACTAACCAAAGCGTCACACTTATGTGGCTCTTCTTCCTCCACACAGCTTATTCTGGTGGGTGACCACTGCCAGTTGGGTCCTGTGGTGATGTGTAAGAAGGCGGCTAAAGCAGGTCTGTCGCAGTCCCTGTTTGAGCGCCTAGTGGTCCTGGGGATCCGGCCGATCCGCCTGCAGGTCCAGTACCGTATGCACCCGGCTCTCAGTGCCTTCCCCTCTAACATTTTCTACGAGGGATCCCTGCAGAATGGCGTCACTGCAGGTTTGTTACGATCCGGCAGTTCACTATCTGGTTTGATGAAGGAGCAAATTGATTTCCACACTGATTAGTAGAAGATCCACCAACTTATAACTTAACAATAATTAGACCGTCCTGTTCTCCTCAGCTGACCGCATCAAGAAGGGCTTTGATTTCCAGTGGCCACAACCAGACAAGCCCATGTTCTTTTACGTTACTCAAGGTCAGGAGGAGATTGCCAGCTCTGGAACCTCGTACCTTAACAGGTAAGTTCTCACATTTTGTTTGTTACTTGGTGGCATTTCACTTCAATCCTACTTAAATTTGCTGACGTAATTTGTTTTGGCCCCTGGTTTAAAGCAACTGTGGACGTGATTGCTTTTTTTAATTTTTTTATTTTTTTATTTTGCATCAGTTTGCCATAGTTAACTTTAAATGATTGTCCCAATATTGATACGATTGACTGTTTTTTCAGGACTGAAGCTGCCAACGTGGAGAAAATCACCACCAGGCTGCTGAAGGCGGGAGCCAAACCCGATCAGATCGGCATCATCACCCCGTACGAGGGTCAGCGCTCCTACCTGGTCCAATACATGCAGTTCAGCGGCTCCCTGCACACCAAACTCTATCAGGTATCACTTATAACACAAATGCAAAAATACCCTTTTCCAGCAAACACTTTATAGTTACACACATTAGGAGATATACCAGGACAACATCAACATGGAGCAGTTAGGAGTAGGACGTCCCGTCTCCTCCACAGAGGAGATGGACAAAAAAGAAAGTGAACAACTGGAGAGCCAGAGTTGAGAGTAGACCAACATGAAGTTATTGTTTAAAGTTTAGCACACGACCACTCAGATTTGGTCCTCTGTTTTTACAATGCAATTTCACCTTTTATCGTGATTCATTATAGCAAGTGGAAATTGCCAGCGTGGACGCCTTTCAGGGCAGAGAGAAGGACTTCATCATCCTGTCTTGTGTTCGAGCCAACGAGCACCAGGGAATTGGCTTCCTGAACGACCCTCGCCGTCTCAACGTGGCGCTGACCAGGGCCAAGTAAGAACTGTTAAAATAATCACAGTGGACAGATGAAGCACGGCTCAATCGATCGTGCGTTTCTGATTTGAATGACTCATGTGTCAAATTTAGCTTCATTTTAACGATCAGGCTATATGAACACACACTAGATTGACTCTGTTCTGCGCACACAACATTTCACACTGTGTGATTTGTGTAAGCTGCAACCTACCCCTCATCAGTTGTCTTATGTCTGAAGGTATGGTGTGATCATTGTGGGCAACCCCAAGGCGCTCTCCAAGCAGCCACTGTGGAACAACCTGCTGAACAACTACAAGGAGCAAAAGGTCCTCGTGGAGGGGCCCCTAAACAACCTGAGGGAGAGCCTCATGCAGTTCAGCAAGCCCCGCAAACTGGTCAACACCATCAACCCTGTGAGTAGGACGCGTCATACATTTTTTTTTTTTTTTAATTTTTTAAATGATGTATGAATCCAAACTAATACTGGGAATTGGCACCTGAGTAACAGTGGAAGATGAGTTAAAAAGTAGTTTAGGATCGTGATACCTTTCCATTACTACCTGCTTGGATTGACTTGACTCTGTTCGACTGGCATTCCATTACAACCTAATGTGCATGGTCGTCGTCACAGCAACGCGGCCAAGCGTCCTGTGACGTAAATTAGTATCCAACAAGATGTGTTTTTGTGAACAAGATGCTCGTGACTCATTGAGTGACGCCATTGACCTGCTAATCGGTGGCATGCACAGTTTGACATCCTCACATTTTAGTACCTGGTATCAGGTGGCGAATCGATCAGAGTAGGTACTAATGGAAAAGGGGCTCAACCTTTTGGCCACAAGGTGTTTTTGTGTCTTTGCTGTCTATTTGTTTTTAAATGTGTCTTGTTCCTCTTCTGATGAGGAGTGTTGTGCTTAGCAAGTTGAGGAGAGTCTGATTAAAGGTGTCAACATTCACACCAGCTTTGACACGAGGGGGTCTCCCAAAACTTGTGCCATGAATGTAAAGGCTGCATGCATCCAGTCAGCTGTCACAGGAAGTAAACTGAAGGCAGCAGTGGTTTTGTTGTTGTTGTTTTTTAAGCTGGTTAGTGCAAATCAGTCCAATCTGTTCTAAACATCACCGGTGTTTTCCAGGGAGGACGTTTTATGAGCACTGCAATGTACGATGCCCGTGAGGCTCTCATCCCTGGTTCTGCATACGACCGGAGCAATGGTAATATGTCAGCTTTTTTTTTTTTTTTTTTTTTTTTTTTTTAAATCATGCATGTCATGTCTTATCGATACTGATGATCTCTTTCAGGTGGACGTCCATCTAATATGTACTTCCAAACACATGACCAGATTGGGATGATTGGTGCAGGCCCAGGTCCCATGGCTGCTATGAATATTCCTATACCCTTCAACTTGGTGATGCCACCAATGGCTCCACCTAGCTATCTAGGTCAGCCCAATGGCCCTGCTGCAGGTACGATAACAGCAAAAGGAGAAGTGAGGAAAGTTTGTTTTTCATTGAAACTGCAAATCTAAACCTAAGAAGGAGAAAAAAAAAAAGGGGGAGAGGGAAAGTTGATAGACCTCCTCCAGCATTGCTCGGACTAGTCCCACCTCAGACTACCTTAATAACGGCACGCAGACGGGTTATTCTGGATGTGTTGTTTTTTTTGTTTGTTTTTTAATGTTCAGTGATTCCAAAAAATTGCTGCTCACTGAGGGCATAATTCAAAGTCCTTCAATGATATTTGATAACTGTCACTTCTCATGCCTTATACCTACCCAGCATAATGACTTGACAGGTTGTGATTTTATTTATTTATTTTTTCCTTCCTCCCCCTCCTTAAAGGGCGTGGAGCAATGAAAGGTAAGCCTGGGCGTGGTGGGCGGCAGAGGGTCCGTGGTTCAGCACACCAGGGTGCCTGTCAGGGTAATGGACCCAACAGTCAGGCCAGCCAGGATGGAGCCTCCCAATCCTTCTCCCAGGGGCCACTGACACAAGGCTACATCTCCATGAGCCAGCCCTCACAGATGAGCCAGCCTGGCCTCTCCCAGCCGGAGCTCTCCCAGGTAACGCGTCACTGTTGCTTAAAGAAAGGAGATGCAGCAGAGAGTAACGCTAATTTAATGACAACCAAGTTTAACTGCTGCCATAAATATCATCAGTGTTGCTGTTTCATTAATAATCTCTTGGGTTGTGATCATGCATTAATCCTCTGAGAATTTTTGTTTTGAAATTAACCTGGAATGATGAGTTGCTACATATCTTTTAAAATCATTATAAATACCAGTCTCCTATCTAGACCAGAGAAACTGTATTCTAATCCAGATTCATTCAATTTAAATAAATAAATAAAAGCATTACTAAGATTGAATTAGAAAAGGTTAAAGAAAAAGTTTCCTGTCTAAACACTTTGCAGTGTTTTCCACCTCAGGAACTACCAGGCGCTTTTTGATTCGCCATTGTGTGTTCTCACTTTGCAAAAGTTCTGCAGCAGTTCATTCAGGGCTGTTTTCAGGGGAGATAAAACTGCTTGCTCAGGGGCAGGTACGTCTGAGTGTCCCTTGAAAACGTCTGGATGACTCTCAACACTTATCGGTTAAACTCTGAAGGCGTCGGTGGACAAACTTGAACAATCTTGGATGGAAAAACAACTGATTTGTGTACCGTTATGTCCTCCAGGACAGCTACCTGGGTGACGAGTTCAAGTCCCAAATCGACGTGGCTTTGTCCCAGGACTCGACCTACCAGGGTGAACGTGCGTACCAGCATGGCGGCGTGACTGGACTGTCGCAGTACTGAAGTGTAAGTACATGAACTATGTCTTTAGCTGCAGTGTAGTGTCAAAGTATTCAGAGGAAAGCTGATCTCATGACTGATTGCCACAAGCTTCAGGTGTCTCACTGATCTTGGCTAACTTATAATATATTTTAAGTCCAGTTTCACATAAAACTTTGTGAAAGTGCCTGAAACCTCAGGAATCATCCACTGGAAATGTTATATAATAATTGACTTGTGGATGAGCTAAAATCACATCAGGCATATAAAACATGTTATGCAAAAGCTCTAACCAGCTCAACTTTTCTCATCCGTGTTGTCTTGCAGGTTACCCAAAGAAGGGAGCTAGGCTTGAGCTGAGCTTAGTTCATCAGCTTTTTAATCTGGGAAATAATAAAAACATAAAATGGATACCTGTTTTCCTCTGCTACAACCGAAGCACCACCAAGTGAAAGCGACGGGATAGCGAAACCAAACCAATGACCAGCGAGAGAAACAAAGAGGGTAGAAGAAGAGAGCACGAACAGACAGGCAGGGAGATGGCATAAGAGGCCGAGTGAACAAGTGAGAGGCAGGAACCAATGCCCGTGAAGGAGGGAGGTCGAAAAGATGGCGGCTTGTGGTCGGGCTGCTGAGGGAAACACGAGAGGTCCAAACGGTCTCTCATGGGAATCCAAATGAGGTTGAGCTCCAAATAAAATAATCTTCCCAACACCTTCCCATCCACAGCGTCTGAGAAAAGTTTATACGCTCGTCTTCAGGTGAAGATCGTAGATTTTCAGCAGAATTTGAAGAAACCTGGTTTCACGACCTGGTTGCCGTTCTGCTTCCCCATGCTTAAAAGCTGGTTGACTATCAACCTGTGCAGTGCCCTGGACTGTTTTTAAAATTAGGTTTGACATGGGAGAAGCGTGCTACCTACTGTCTTCTACTGGACCCTCCAAACCTCAGCAGCCTCTAAAGAAAGCGGCAGTCGACGGACCCTCTCAGAGGGGAACGACAAACTCTGTTTCTGTGTCTGAGTCTGATATTGAAAGGCCTTTCATTTGCCTTGAGAACCACTGGCTCGTTCACAAGGTCTGCAGTGGGGTGGTTTCGACCACCCGTCAGTGGTGGAGGGGCATGGGGATTTCAGACTTTTTTTTTTCTCCTTCGTTTTCAAGACATGAGACGCGAATCCCGACGATGTCGCGATCATCATGGGACAGTTTACCTTTCTTACCACAGAGCACAAAATTGCAAAAAAGTCATTGAAACTATCAAACGTGACCAGCATTGAATATTCAGCTCGGCGTCATTTGATGTTTCAGCAAAGGCTTTTTTTTTTTTTTTCCCCTCTTATTTTAATCTTTCAGACGACGGCGTCTTTGACGTCCCGCTGTCTTTTTAAAACACCCTGTGTACGCTTACATTGGCAAATGCTTGAATGCTTTTGCTCTGAGTGATTTCCTCAGGGGATTGTGGACTGTCCACACTCATCACGTGAATCCCTGCTTAAGGTAAGAGAAACTAAACGGGGACATTTAGATGAGGCTAACAGGCAGTCGTGGCGATCAATCAACCGCAAGAAAGTAGAAGAAAAGGAAGGTGGCTGAGGCAGAGAAGGAAACATGTTAAAGTCAAAGTTTTAGGGGAAAGAGTGGACTTTTTCATACCAGATGCCACTGTGTTTTCCACCTTAATGAAGCCATATTAAAGGTCACGTTGACCACCCAAATACAACGAAAGCTAATCAGGTTGAAAAGAAGTGTTTGAAATTCAGAAATGAACTTGACCCGAAAGACTTTTGGTTCCTGTGGATTCAAATTGTTCTGTTATTAACCCCCAGTCACTCACAGCAGAAAATGCCACCCAGTACTGATCGGGTGGTGGCAGAGAGATGAAATAAACAGCGAATGAGACCAGAATCAGTGCCTATAACCGCTCACCCTCAGATAAACAGCCGCAGCACAAGCATGAATGTAGTTCCAGTCAAACGACCAGCATTTCCAACAAACTTTCTGACACCAGAGGGCTTAAGAAACCCACAGAAAAGGACTTGTTTTATTTATATATTTTTATTGTTTGAATAAAATGCGAGTGAGTCTAGCAGCTGGGCTGATTGAGGGGCAGGGGATACAAAAGCCACCTTCCTTCTCTGTGAGGTAAAAATGGAGGTTGTTAGATTTTATTTTCCCCTTCTGTGGCTGTTTGATTTGTGCTGAGCAGTTCCTCCTGAGTTGATCCACTTTGCTTTCGTCAGACATTTTGCTGCCGTGTGCATCGTTTCGTTGTGTAGTTTTACTGAAATATGGGATATATCTATTTTTTTCGTAGCAACTTGCTGAGTACAGGAATGAGCGGGACGCCGTTTCCTTTCTTTCTTTTTTTTTGTATCTTCTCTTCAAACTGTCCGAAGGATTGTAGTTTTGTAACTTCTTCCAGGAATGACACTTTCTGAACACAGCAAGAATGTACTGCACCGTTGTTTCTCACCTGCTTCTTATTTCTGCACACACGTGACAATCATGTTGCGCTTTACATTGTTATGTTTGAGTTAGAAATAGTTGACATTTTAGCATATCAACTTGTTCCGGTGAATCCTAATGTGTTAGAGCTTTAAAAAAATGTTGCCGTAATATTTTTTTCCTCCCATCTTCTGAGCTCCAGTCAATTCCAACATGTGCAGCAATCATTGAAGATGTGATTCTGTTCCACACAGAGCGTTCATTCACCACGTCATTAGGCCAAGATTTAATTCATGAAATAAAGTCTCAATGTGATGTAAATACATATTTGAAACAGTCTTATTTGCAGTGACGTTTCATCACAAGATGCTGATTCTCTTGTTAAACTGAATCAATAAACGCTGTCAACTTCAGTTGTTTCTGTGGCTTGAATTTTATTTGCAGGTACAAATATTACAGGTTATTATACAGTGTGCAGTATATACATGAGGCGGTTTTCATGCAGTTGCCTGCGCCGCCTCTTTCTTTTTCGTCTGTCTTCTCTTCATCAGTTTCTTTTTTAGCTGTTTCTGTTTCTGAATGCTCTCCTGGATTTTCTGTTTGAACTTCTTCTTCTGGCTCCTGATCTTCTCCAGCTCAGCTTTCCTTTTGGCCTCCAGCTCTGGATCCTGAAATGGCAGGAAATGACTTCTTGAATACCAGAATGCCAAACTCACCGTAGGGCAGGTACCAGGTATTTTAGGCACTCTATTTAAAACACGGTGAATAGAGAGGTGCCTGCTGCTATCATGTGTGTCCATATTCATTACACCTGTGCAGCCAAAACATCACACTGCAACTAAAGGCTTGTTTCACACAGGCTAGTTATGCACATGGTCGTAATAACACGTACTGGTTATTCCATCAGTTCTCCGCTGCAGAAGGGCGCTGGACACTTATGATAGATTTTCTCTTGTAGAGAATCCATACTAAAAGTAGACATGGCCACAAAAAGCTACTGCCTGTGAGTGTGAGCAGCGTAACCTTTGACCCTCAGCGACCACAGCTGTGTTGTAGTCGCTGGCTTGACAAGATACAGAACCCCAATCAGAGATGACAGAGTGGTTATTAAATGTTCTCTGCTTCATGCTCTGTGTGGGCTCTCATTACTGTTACATTACGTTGTCATCACAACGGTGATGAAAGAACAAAAAAAAATGTAACAGTTAAATGCAACACTGCTGCAAGGCAGACTCGTCAAATAAAAACATTTCAACTTGATTTAATTTACTTGAATCCTGCGCTTCACTTCTTTATGTCAGGTGAACATCAGAGCTCCGAAACTTTAAACTGGATGTATTTAGTCACAGGTTACTTTCCGACAGCCTCGCAGCAAAATATTGTGTGCTGTGACAAATGCCATCGTCAATTTTGCTCCAGCAGCTGCAATTACAGCACTATAAAAGACTTACACACAGTTTGCACTGGTGGAACTTTATAGCTAGCTCTAATTTTAGTTGCATATATTATTCCTTCATAATCTATATCACACAGTATCCTGTAAATAAATGAAAAATAATAATTAAAAAAAAGATCCAGCTCATTTTAAACTAAAACTTGGCTAAAACATCGTGCACAGGTGATGTATTCAGCATAAGTTACCATGGCGATTTAGCCCGGTAAAAAGAGCTCACCGAGTCATTAATCTTGCTTTGCCGTTCACCCTTCAGGAGTAGGTGATGTCATCAGGAGACGGTCAAATACTGGATAACATTTAATTTGTCTCGTATTCATAGTTTTGGCGAGTTGATGTGTAACGCTGCTGTTCTGAATGTTTATGATCTTCAATCAACCTTAAATGTGAAGTAAAAGGCATCAAGCATGACTCATAAAAATTTCAGAGTTTATAAGAAGCTGTTTATTTTTTTACAGACCTTTCATAGACTCTAGTCTAGTTTTACTATTTATATTTATATCAAACTATTAAAATTATTTTGTCACTTCTGCATAAGTAGCAGTCACCCCGAGATCTGGAAAATAACGCCTCACTGTTGTTCAGACGTTCAACTCGACTTAAAAATATAATAATGATGCTTCTAATCAAAAACAGAATAATGTTTAAATAGTTCACTAAGAGGCTGCACTCACCTTCCCCTCCAGGATCAGCTGTTTCCTCTTGTTGATCTCTTTTTTCTCATCAAAGTCTGTTGACTCGAGTTTCTGCAACATGGAGTTTACAGTGAAAACACTTAACTGGTGAGGCAGGTTCAAAACAGGCATCCCTGACTAACGGGACAATTTTCAGACTGTCAGTCATCGTGTGAAACAACAGCGATGTTCCACTTTAACTGGATTCAGCACAGTGAAAAGCAAGAGGTGAGCATAAGTGATAAAACATCCGTACTATCTCACACTCCCGCCGGGTCACGTTGACCTGGGTGAGGATCTTCAGGACTTCCTTCTCCTCCACAGGATATTCCTTCAGCTTGGTTTCTGTAAGAAGACGAGAGGCCAGTGTTTAAACACACACACACACACACACACACACACACACACACACACACACACACACACACACACACACTTTGTGATATTTACAAGATGGTGATGAGCTGTAGATCTCAAAAAGCAAAAATCATTATCTAATCTCTTTTGCAATCAGAAATTGTGCAAACATCCAAGTTTAAGATAAAATACAATCTCTAAAAGTCAAAAGTTTTACATGTTTTACTTATTAATGTTACCGATGGACTACAATCTATCCTGAGGTGCAGCTTTCCTACCAGCTTTATTCACAGGTCTTTAAACTGAGCCCTAGATGCGACTTACGAATCTGTTCTTCGATGGAGTGAATCAGGTGGATGTCGTACTGCGTGACCAGCGTGATGGACACTCCGTTCCTCCCTGCAGGAGGAAAACATCACAGTGTATGAGTGGTGTTTATGTCGCGAGGAAGACGATTTCAGAAGAAAAAAAGAACCAGAAACAAAACCTGCTCTGGCTGTTCGCCCGACTCTGTGGATGTAGATCTTGGGAAGGCCGGGGGTGTTGTGATTAATGACGACCTGGACAGTTGGGATATCCAAACCCCTGTGGGTGGGAAGTAACAGGAAAACGCATGTTTCTGCATTGAAATGCTTTGTGGTGTCTCCATTGAGGAGTGACAGAAGCCTTAAACAGGCTCACACTACATAATGTTTGTGTCAGATTTGTTGATTAGAGTCATAAAAATGTGGCCTTTTCATTTCTTTCCAATGCTCTGCGTGCATTCTCACCTGGCAGCTACATCAGTCGCTATCAGGATTTTGTAGACGCTGGCTTTGAACTTGGCGAGGTTTGCAAATCGTTGTTTCTGAAGAACAAAAAGCACAGTCTGTTATTCTGCGGGTTCATTTATCTGCTATAAAAAGCTTTTCAACAGACTCTTTGTCCCTTTAATGACACAAATATAATTCCCAGATATTTGTAGAGGACCTCTGAGGAATTGTGAAATCTCCAACACAGAAAGCAAAGTCAAATGCTTTGTAGGTGCAAAGTTAATTGACTGCACCTCACTCAGCTGTCATTGCAAAGAAGCTGCCCTTAAAATGTCTCAGCAGGCCCCCTGCTGATGTCAGTTTGTGCCCTTGCTGCTGTTCACACAAGCCTCACCTGTTTCATCATGGAGTGCAGAGAGATGGTTGGAAAGTTAAACTCCCGCAGCATCATGGTGAGGATCTGACAGCTCCTGAATTGGTCAAGAAAATGTATTCAGTGCGACGTGAGCATAACCACAGCTACAAAAAGGCGAGAACACTCAAAGACCTGCATGCAGAAGTTTTACATCATTCATATGATCGTTTTTTTCCTCTTCTAAATCAAATATATGTTATAACATGTGGAAAATTAATGATCACAGTCCAGACTGTGCTTCATAAAACAGCACCGCCTTGCTTTAATCTGTAAATGTGCACACAGGATGCTGAACCCCTCGTGGCTTCTTACTTGCACGTGTTGGTAAAAATGATGATGGACCAATCATCATGCTCATCGGTGAATGTCTGGATCAGATGAACCAGGTAGGCGTCCTTCACCTTCTCTGGAGTGAGGATGTATCTCTGGTCCAGCTCCTCTACCGTTCGTGTTCTGACAACATCAATAACAAAAGATAAATCACTGACCACTGATTAGATTTGATATTTCAAAAATATAACAGACAGCATCGCTGAAGGTGACGGGGCTTCAGAAACATCAGGTGATGAAACAACTGAACACTGTGGAGCCTCTGTGACACAGCGCTCATGCACAGTTAGATTCTATTACCTTTTTCTGCCCACCGAGATCAGAAAACAGATTTAACCTCACCAGGAGGAGAAAACATGTAAAGCTGAACAGAGAACATAAAGCTCAGCTGCTGAGCTGCTGTTTTATTCTGTACACACTTTCACATTTTACATCGTTTCTTTTAGTTTTCTGTGAACGTATCCGGTGAAAATCTGCACACGCCGTTTCCCAATCTGAACCCTGCTAACAGTTTTATTCGATTTCTCACTGGACCATGAATAACCTGCAAATCGCGAGACAGATGCAGGTCACTCACTCCGATTTGCTCTCCCAGAAGAACGGTTCGTTCATGGCGATGCTCTTCAGCTCCTGCAGGGTGTCGGTCAATGTGGCGCTGAACAGCATTGTCTGACGCTTGGCCGGCAGGATCTCCAGGATCACCTCCAGGTCTTTGGTGAAGTCGGTACAGCCCTGCTCCAGCAGCCGGTCTGCTTCATCCAAAATCTGCCACAGACAAAAAGGAGACACACAAACAGTCACTAAAACCAGGAGATATTATATCCAATTACATCACAGTTACTGAACATCTAACTGTGGCTCCACAAGGTGGAAAAATACTAAACAGTGTGCACACTGGTGAAAGATTACAACTTGTACGTGACATAAGTACTTCATATAAACAGAAGTTTATGTAATAACAATAATCTTATCATTGGATCTGGAGTTTCGGTGAACTCACCAAGAACTGGATCCTCTTCATGCTGAAGGTGTTGGAGCTGCGGATGTGATCGGCTAGTCGGCCTGGCGTTGCTACGACTACATGTGGTTGGTTGGACAGCTCCAGGGCCTGGGTCACCATGTCTGCCCACAACACAGCAGAGTCAGCACAGAGCACGAGTATCAGACAAAAGCAAACCAAGTTCATGGAAAATGGCAACACTGTTTGGTTCCTGCAGCTGAGCATCATCACATTTTGAGCAGGACTCCCACCTTTAACGGTGAACTGTGAATTCTGCACAGGTGGAATAAATTCACTCAAAGCACAACAGAAACAGGTAAATCTGGCACATTTTTACACTCTGATTAAAGGTCAGCTGCTCAATTATTTGCTTCAAAAATACTGATGAGAGATTTCAGGGAGAAAGAATCTCTGATGTTTATTCTTTTCTTTTTTTTGTTGTTGCAAAAAACAAAAAAACAAAAACCTCAACCCAGAAATAAGAAAGTAGTTACCCATTCCACCGACGATGATGCATTCTTTCAGACCCAAAGGTTTCCCCAGGACTCGGAACTGCTCTGCAATCTGATAGGCCAGCTCCCTGTAAAAATGTGTGTAAAAATCTTGAACGACCCCTCATTTCTTTATATTTTGTTTCCAAGGATCAGACTTTCTCGTATTTCTTTTTTTTTTTTAAGTGGTCTTAAACAATAGTTCTTTGGGCTTTCTGAAGGTCTTTCAGAGTTACTCATTGGCCTGCTTTTCACTCATTTTCACTCTAGTCCTTGTAACTGATCATTTTCAGATGAATGTTTTTGGTTTGTTAAGCCAACACTGACCTATGACTCATTCAAGGATAAAGGAGACACTTAGCTCAAAGGATGAACCAGTATTAGAATAACACGCTCCAAAGTAACGTGTTAATGTAATAACATTAGATTTTTCAGTAACTTAGTAACTCTAATAAATTCAGTAATCATATTGCAGTTATAATTACTACAGAGTAACTTGCCTGTGAGAAAAAAAGCAGTTTACCAAATTACTTTCTCTGACGTGCAACTAAGCAAAGTACTGCATTACTTTTAAGAGAAGCAAAGAGCAACGTGTACTGCTTTTTTAAAACTACGAGCCCAACACTACACACAACAGGCTGATCAACGAAGCAATTTTAAACCGAATCTTTAAGCACTTTGTTACCAGCTGCCTGTAATTAAAAACACATTTTTTCCCATTTCTTTAGTTAAATCTGTGAAAATGAAGATAACACAGCACAAAATAGTATTTATGCACCAACCCAGTGATTCTCAATTATCACCATGAATCTTGAATGTACATCGAGGTTATTATAATGTATAATAAAACTAGATATGAAAGAAGTTAGTTACCTAAATTTAGCTAGACTTTTGGAAAAATGTAAACTAATTAAAATGACTTTGTGAACTTGAAAACGAACTAAAATAAAATACAAACATGGAGGAAATATCCTTGGTAAAAAACATTATTACAGCTTGTCTGATGAGGCATTACTGAGACTCTGGATGCTCACATCTGTCCCCTGCACTGACCTGGTAGGAGTGAGCACCAGGCAGAAGATGCCGTACGGGTCCTCTGAGAGTTTCTGCAGCACTGGCAACACGAACGCTGCTGTTTTCCCACTGCCGGTCTTGGCACAGCCCATACAATCCCGACCTGTGGAAAGAAACACCTCAATAGTGATGGAGCAAATGTAGAGCTGCCGAGGAAGTCCACCTCCGCTGTGTAAATAACAGAGAAAGTCTTCCAGACATCCTCAACACCAGCTTAACAGTTACTCAGAGATCCTCCGGCAGGTATTACAAGCATATATGTGACAGTATCCCCGCCCCGTCTTACCTTGGAGGATAGCTGGCATGCAGTTTTCCTGGACTGGAGTGGGTTTGTTGATTCCCAGCTGTTTACACTGTTTAACCAGCCAGTCTGACAGACCGAGGGAGGAAAAGTCGCCCATTTCTGATTTACCTCGTCCTCTGAAGCTCGGTGAGATCAGCTGTGGACGCGTTTTGATAAAAGAATCGCTAAAATACTCTTATTTCAGTAAACACTAACACATCCTCGTGTATCAGGTCCGCGGGCGCTTTCTGATTACGTAACAAGAATGCGTCTTCTTCACTGGAGGAAAGTGCGCGTTGCTGCCATCTCCTGGTCGGTGTAGCGAACGACACTGAAAGCAGAGAGTGGAGCAAAAAAAAAAAAAAAGTTGATAGATCGGTTAATTTATTTCTGTCCCCACAGAAATCCAATCTCATCTATTCTGGAACGATGCTAAAGCTGACCCTTCATATATGAGCTGTTTCTCTGTGACATGCGCATCATTCAGCGTTTTTAACGCATTAAAATTAAAGCAGGAACATGCAGAGCGTTCTTATGTGCCTAAATAATGATGTAATGTAATGAAACTATATATGAGACCTTGGGCCCCCTTTGTAAGACTCAGTTTAATTAAACGTTGCATATTCACAAAGAAATATGCACACGTAGTGGAGCTTGACGCTTTGCCAGGTTTCGAGTTCTTTGTGTCCAGCACTACAGATTTGTATTGACCTCTGAACCTGCCAGAGCCTCAGTATTTTCATTGTAGAGCTGGGCTGTCTCTACTTTGTCTTTGCAGCGCACATTTAAAGGAAATATTGAATAAAATGTGCCTATCTGTAAATCCCCAATCTTTACAGTAATATATATATTTACCCGGATTTCTAAGATTTTGTTTTTATTGTGAAACACAAGCCTTCAGGGTTCTGAGAGATCACCTGTCGTAAAGTTCTCGCCATTCACGTCACAATGATGAAGTGAGACAAAGTTTCAGATCGATAAAAACCTGTTATTTTCTCTATGTGGCAGATTGTGTCAGACTGATCGCTTCGTGGTGTATTGTCACGTGTGATTAATGACCAGCAAGATGAAGGGAATCTTTCACAGGCATCATAAAAATACACTTTCTCTGGTCAGAACTTGTTAAATTTCACATCAGTCAGAAAATGTTTTTTATTATCAGAAGGTGGTCCGTGTGGGTTTTAGAGGCTTTGCAGTCAGCCACGTATCCTGATCTGCTTGGGCATAAACCTTGAACTTAAACCTTGACTTTTTCCTGGCTCTCTGTGCTTCTGCGCTGCGCAGAACTGCAGCAGTCTCACATGGAAAACTCCAGAATCTCCTTTCAAAATCCAAGATTTGATTCTCTGCATAGATTTATTTGTTAATGTCTTGCAGATGATCATGCGAGTATTTTCTTCACCTGCCACTGTGGGCTTGCGAAGGACAGTGTGAGTTAATTCAGTTACTGCTTGACTAGAGAGGCAGAAGAAGCTTCACCAAGAAAAACCCATCTGTGTCTGTACACCGGGCTGCCAGAGGTGATTAATGCCCTGTGTGTTAAAGGCAAAGGCCTGAAGGTTTAGCTCCATCCTGTCCAGACCGTCCAGCTGTGCTGCAAACTGCCTTGGACCGAGTGAAAAGTGTCTCTCTAAATTAAAAGGAAAATTGCTTGAATGCAAAGGCGAGGATCCGATGTTCCCTGCTGCCTCCCTGCAGCACAGAGGCGCAGTCAGCTGCATCGCTGTAACAGCCCACTGAGCAACATGATTAGCGCTCCCATTGCTCTTCCACCACACTTGAGGCTCCAGTCTCCCATGTTCAGCCTATATTCATGCAGATAAATCAGTGGAGACTCTTTCTAAGCACACAGAAATATTTCCAGCACTTTTAGGGGGAAATATAGAACTTTAACAAGAAAGCAAAATGGTGCAAACAAGTTTTGCTTTTCCAAAAAGAAACCGACTGTGTAGCACTTAACCGACCTGTCTATATCCCAGATCGGCGATGCACTGAAAGCATTTGGCAAATTATGAAATGGAAAAATACAACAAAGGAGGGCGTGAATAGACTTAGTCTCAGGAGATCCAATATGGCTATAAAAACTACAGCAATTGCTCTCAGTTTTCAGAGGCTTAATGCCTGCATCTGAGTTTAAAAAACAAAACAAAAAAGCTCTAATCTAATCTGGCATATATTTGTACATTTCTATACTGATTTGAAATAATTGGGATTACCATATAGCTCTTTATAAACATCTCCATACTCACCATAATCTGGTTTGACATGAGATTAACACATCAAGTGCAGCAGTGCGCATCATGACTGATTGTTTGCTTAAGCTTTTGTCGTAAATAGCTATCGGGGCGGGGGATTTAAGGCTATAACTATGTCATTTTGACATAGTTCTTATTCTGGCATATAAATGAACAGTCGGAATAATGAGGAGTCATTTCCACGGAGCCCGTTAGATGGCACTGTGGAGACCCCGCGGTCCCACAGAAATAGTTGAATGGAATCCCAGTGTGATCTGGCACAGTGGTAGGAGGGGAGCGCAGCACACAAGTCCTGGAGGAGGTTTGAGCCAAGAGCACTGTGCTGCCCGACTTTTCATCGACATTCGTCCGTCTGTCCGAGCCGCAAAGCAGAGCCAAACGTTCGCGGTGCGTAATTACGCACGGATACGACAGTTTCGCGGTGTTCTTGGCTGTGGAAACCCCGCGGAGAAAGAAGGGCAGGCGGGCTGGAGTGCAACTGACTTGAGCGGAGAGGAGTACTGTTGGAGGGGAAACTGGAGGAATCTGGAGTCGGAAGTGATTTGTCTTTTTTTTTTCAGAAATGTAACTTACGTCCAGGGTTTTAGGAAAGGAAAAATCTTTTTGGCGAGAGGGAAATTAGGAGTGGATTTAACCTCCAAAATAACATCTAAATCCTCGGAGCATGGGGTAAGTTGTGGTTTTGTGTCTGAAATCTTTTCTCTTCAAGTGTTGATTTAAAAAAAGAAAAAAAAGAAAAGCTGAATGTGAACTTTGTGACGAAGTAGTTTCGTTTCTGACGACGTGGGTTTTTGATTCCGTTGGACGGCATCTTGTACAAGCTTTTGGAGCAATTCTACCGTTAGTTCACACGTGACAGTCTGCTGTTTTCTTTGTTTACATCCCGGTAGCTGCTGAGCGAGAAAGGAGTCTTTAATTTGAAACGTAGATCCCAACTTATTTTGATCAAAACTCTTATTTTTTTGACCGCTGTGCCAACGAAGATAATCGCATTACATGTAACCGTCTGGCTGTCACGCTGGCGGTTTGTTTAAAAGTAATGGTAATTTTTTATGATGACGCACACGGAGGTCATTTAAATGCTCCAACTGCTGAGACTTCCTCTATTCTGTTCCTCCTCACTGAAGAGCGAGTCTGCAGGCTGATTCTGTTGCAGGGGATCCTGGGTGGCTTTTATTGGGATGCTGTTGGTGTCATGCTGCGCTCAATCTCATTAACTCTGTCAGTGTGTTTGCGTGTGTTCAATTATACGTGCAGGTCTCCAGCTAGGCTTCAGATACACCTGAACCCTCTTCCCACTACCAGAGTCCAAGCTGTTAGCTTCCAACCTCTGGGAGACTTATATGGCGCTTTAAGATGCTCCTTAAATGAATGCAAAGCACGAGAGCATCATCTTTTATCTTTAATGTGATTTCACTGATGCGCCACGATAAGCTGGCACCCGCAGGAGGATCCGATTTCACTGCATTATTGCATTATTGTGGTTTTACATTCTATTTATTTGCAGTCTAAACTACTTAATGTAATCGTTCTCAGTGCACAGTAATGCAACAGTGCCGATATTTACCCGTTTACTGCTCAGATTAGACCCCGTTTCCTAAAACGTGTGCTCCTATACAGCTAAAATGTGATCTAAAATACATTTCAAGAACATTTATTTTCTTGCCAGCAAAATATTTGGCTTGGAAATGCCTCAGGGTCGAGCTTGAAGAGGTGTCTGGAGAGAGGAGAGGGACTTTTGGGCATATCTGCTAAAAGTGCTGCCCTGTGACCCCGGATCCAGATAGTCAGAAGAAGATGGATGGAAAATATGTGATAATGGAAAAGACTAGAAATCTGCACTGTAAGACAACTGTCATCCAGGAAACTCAGATTTGAACAGTTTTTCATTGAGCTTAATATTTTCTTTTATTTATTTGGTTGGATCCAGGGCCAAAATTGAGTTGGTCAGGTTAACATTTATGTGGCGGGGCATAGTCCGAGGACGCACCTGAGCGGCACCTTTTCTTTTTTTGTTTACAATTACCATTAAAAAAATAAATAAAGTAAACTGGCCAACAACAAGTAGCTATACATACCTGAAATTCCAGTATGAATTGTAATATTTCACTTGTGTTAGTGCAGTGATTGGAGTACTTTTACAAAGTGATTGCAAACTGCTGTAAAGCACCCACGCATTCAATTCTTAGGTTTGAAGGTTCGAGGTTTCAAAGTCATGGAAATATTTGTGGTTTCAGGGCTTTGAAACCACAAATGTTTCTTTTGCTGTCGTGTTTTCCATGTGTGAGATGGAGAGGGTGCACTGGAATGTGTTACTGTCAATAAAAGTCAGATTAGGAACTAAATACCCAACCCCAGTCAGCGTGGCATTGTGCCACAGTGTCAACGCTAAAAGCTTAAAGTAGACTGTATCCACTCTGTTGATGCCAGCGGGGAAATGGTCCTCTGACAGTAACAAACAAGCAAACATCTGCTCCGATGGCCTGTGTTTGATGCATTTTCACTGTCAGAGCTTAAGCCAGGCATCAACTCTGCTTCATCCCTCTGAGCAGCAGAGAGGCAGCAGGATTCAGTCACCTGGGCCAAATGGCAAAAAAGGAGAAAAAAAGCTAGATTTAGTCACTGGGCCACCGTGTACTCTCAAACAGGAGTCTGCAGAACTCATAATATCCAGAGACGGCCTGCAGCTCTTCTGCACACTTGACAGATGGAGCAGAGTCTTGATTAAGAGTCGCTTCAGGTCCATAAACCAAATGAATTTTCACACAGGTGCTTTCAAGCCGTGCTGCTTGTCTTGGAGTTCTTGTTCTTATCCTCTGACATGGGTAGCCTGGAAATGGATGGAGATGCAGTCTTGATATAATGAACACCTTCTAGCTTGAGGTAACAGGCTGCAGATTTAGACAGGGTGAAGTTTATGACCAGTTTCTATTAATTCAACATCAATGCTCGGCAACAGCAATACATTAAAAATGGTTCAGAAAATCTGCATTTTCGGGCAGCATTTGGAGGAGCCTAATGAATGGGTTTATTGTGTGTTAATGACACAAGAACTATGTATAAGTACTATTTTTAAATGGAGCTGTGGTCTTAAGTGTAAGTCTTTTTCATGTGTGTTTTTAAGCAGGTCTAACCTAAATGAAATTCTTTGTTTTTACCACAAACAAATTTCCCACGTGTGGGACTAATAAAGGTTATCTTATCTTATTTATGATCCTTGAAGTGTTTTGTGCAGGATATGATCATGTTCTCTTGGTACTGTTGATAAGTACAACAACCTCCCCAGTTCCAAATAATTGTAACACTTTTACTCTTCCATGGAAAATGTTAGCTCATTTTGAATTTATTGGCAGCAAAACATCTCATAAACGTTGGATCGGGGCAACAAAATGCTGAAAAAGTAAGTGTTACTGAAAGGAAACAACATTTTGCCATAATGACATTTGGCAACAGGTCTGCATTTAATGAAAAAATATGAAGACTTTTAAATGTCTCCTCATTTACAGTACATAATATAATTCAAAAATATTCAGTGTCTGGAGAAATCGCTGTGCACAAGGGACTAGGCTGAAAATCAATACAGGGCGCCTATGATCTTCTGTCCCTCATACAGCATTGCATTAAAAACAGATATGATTCTTTCATGGAAATCGCTGCATGGGTTCAGCAACACTTCCAGAAATCACTGTCTGCATGCACAAATGCAAGTTAAAGGTCTATGATGCAAAGAAGAGGCATATGTCAACATAATCCAGAAATGCTGCCATTTTCTCTGGGCAAAGCTCACTAAAAATGGATAGAGGAAAACTGGGAAAATGTTCTGTGGTCAGACAAATCAAAATTTTAAATTCTTCTGGGAAAACATGGACATTGTTCTGGATTTAAGAGGAGAAGGACTATCCGGCTTGTTATCAACACTCATCACTACATCAGTGCCTACGGAATTGGCAGCATGTGCATCTGGAAAGGCATCAAATAATGCTGAAAAGTGTACATGCAATATAATGCTCCCATCCACATGTCTTTCTCAAGGAAGGCCTTGCATATTTCATTAAGACAATACTAAACGACACACTGCATCTATTACAGCATTGCTTTATAGTAGAAGTCTGAGCTGCCTGCAGTAGAGACCAAATTTCACCAACTGAGAACAATTAGAGCATCTTGAAACCAAAAATACAAGAAAGAAGACACTTTGAGAAGTCCTGTATCAGACAAGAATGGGACAACATTCCTCCTCAGTTCCTAGACATTTACAGACTGTTGTTAAAAGAAGAGGGCATGCTACACAGTGGTAAACATGGCCCTGTCCCAACTTATTGACGTGTCGCTGCCATCAAATTCAAAATGAGCTAATATTTTTCCTGAAATAGTAAAATGTCTGTTGTGAATAAAACATGGGTTTATGAGATCTGCGGATCACGGTATTCTGCTTTCACTGACATTTTACACAATGTCCCAACCTCTTGATGTGGACCCCCTGAAGCAGTGGCTGGTAAGATCAGCAGGTTTTATGCTTCACCTTATAACTTGAACTATCTCCTTCTTGTTCTGCTGCAGAGGAGTGGTCTGCCAGCTGTAAAATGTACCCGCTACACCGAGAGAGGTACAAACACACCGCTGTCTCTGTGTTGTTGCTCTGTCTGATAGGGATGGGTGATACCTCCTACCAATTAATGCTGAGCTTTAGGTCACTGTGTGTACCTTTCACTCAGCAGAAGCTGCTTAATTACAAACGCCTGGGGTATTCAAAGCGTATAAGTTTGGTATCTATTAATATTATTTGGTTTAAAAAAAAAAGTGTAAAAAGTAGCTCAGTATGAATATAGGGACGCTTGTAAAATTTAAAGTAGGGCAGCTATTAATGGAAATGTCACCATTACATCATGAAATTGTGAATTTTTACAGTTAGGTTTTTTTTTTTTTGATTCTCCAAAATAAGACATCAGGTATTAATACATTGGGGATCAATTCTCCCATCCCTGCTTCATTAAATATTTATTTGCCTTTGAACAAAATCCACCCTCATCTCATCCTCCCCATCGTGTTAATCCTCTGCTCGGTATCTGTGGAAACTGTAACAAGCTGTAAGATGTGATTCGCAGAGTGGAGGTTTCATGCTTGTCGTGATGTGCAAATGTTGTCAGCATGTTGTGCTGCCCTCGCTGTCATCACCTGGTGTCCCTTTTATCACGCTGTCGTCCTGTCACACACTTTGTCGCGGCTCAGCTGTTCCATGCGCTGCTGGATTGTCTTGCAAGTGCATCGTGTTGTACGAGCTCTTGGCATGTTTTGCATGTTAAGCCTTGGTGTTTAAAATAACTACAAATGTTAAAAAAATGTTGTGGTGTAAAAATATACTGTGGATATTCTTGACTCAAGTTAAACTCATTGTTTTTTTGCTCTGTTTTTTGGGTGGGAGGGGGGGGGTTGTGTGAAACACTTTCTTTGAGCAATTTAGTGCTTGTAGCTTAAAACATGGAGTTTCACATTTAAGATAAGATAAGATAACCTTTATTAGTCCCTCGTGTGGGAAATTTGTTTTTACTGAAATATTTTTCAGCATTCCTCATTCACAGAAACCTGTTGTTGGTTGGCTGAACACAACTCTGCCCACTCAGTGAACACAGTCAGTATAAAAGGCCTCAGGCACATGAAAGCTTCACTGACAAATAATGGACTCTTAAAAGAAACAAAAGTTGAGTCCTCTCTTCTCTTCTAGGCCTTGACAATCAGTTGTATGTTTAAATCATAAAAATAATGAGGTGCTGGTGTCAGCTTCATCATTTTTTTCTTTTTAACTGTTAGTTGAGTAAAGCAAACTCTGATTTTTTTTTTTTAGCTTGTGGGATTTTATTGTTTTAGTGTTTTGTGAAATTGAAAAAGCAGTTAGATGCAGCAGGTCTGGATTTAGCTAGCTCATGAAGACAATTTCAATACATGTATCATGCTTCTTTATCCTTTTATACAGAAATGTGGAGCCATCTACATTTGTTGTTTAAGGTGGCGATAACTGCTGTAATTAATGTAAGATGGATATAGCCAGCGTACATGAATATATAGTTTGATGAGGATGGAGCTGATCAGCTAGCTACAGTGGGGCAAAAAAGTATTTAGTCAGCCACCGATTGTGCAAGTTCCCCCACTTAAAATGATGACAGAGGTCAGTAATTTGCACCAGAGGTACACTTCAACTGTGAGAGACAGAATGTGAAAAAAACATCCATGAATTCACATGGTAGGATTTGTAAAGAATTTATTCGTAAATTAGGGTGGAAAATAAGTATTTGGTCACCTCAAACAAGGAAAATCTCTGGCTCTCACAGACCTGTAACGTCTTCTGTAAGAAGCTTTTCTGTCCCCCACTCGTTACCTGTATGAATGGCACCTGTTTGAACTCATCATCTGTATAAAAGATACCTGTCCACAGCCGCAAACATTCAGACTCCAAACTCCGCCATGGCCAAGACCAAAGAGCTTTCGAAGGACACCAGGAAAGGTATTGTAGACCTGCACCAGACTGGGAAGAGTGAATCTACAATAGGCAAGCAGCTTGGTGTGAAAAAATCAACTGTGGGAGCAATCATCAGAAAATGGAAGACATACAAGACCACTGATAATCTCCCTCGATCTGGGGCTCCACGCAAGATCTCATCCCGTGGGGTCAAAATGATCATGAGAACGGTGAGCAAAGATCCCAGAACCACACGGGGGGACCTGGTGAATGACCTGCAGAGAGCTGGGACCAAAGTAACAAAGGTCACCATCAGTAACACACTACAACGGCAGGGAATCAAATCCCGCAGTGCCAGACGTGTTCCGCTGCTGAAGCCAGTGCATGTCCAGGCCCGTCTGAAGTTTGCCAGAGAGCACATGGATGATACAGCAGAGGATTGGGAGAATGTCATGTGGTCAGATGAAACCAAAGTAGAACTTTTTGGTATAAACTCAACTCGGCCTGTTTGGAGGAAGAAGAATACTGAGTTGCATCCCAAGAACACCATACCTACTGTGAAGCATGGGGGTGGAAACATCATGCTATGGGCCTGTTTTTCTGCCAAGGGGACAGGACGACTGATCCGTGTTAAGGACAGAATGAATGGGGCCATGAATCGTGAGATTTTGAGCCAAAACCTCCTTCCATCAGTGAGAACTTTGAAGATGAAACGAGGCTGGGTCTTCCAACATGACAATGATCCAAAACACAGCGCCCGGGCAACAAAGGAGTGGCTCCGTAAGAAGCATTTGAAAGTCCTGGAGTGGCCTAGCCAGTCTCCAGACCTCAACCCCATAGAAAATCTGTGGCGGGAGTTGAAAGTCCGTGTTGCTCGGCGACAGCCCCAAAACATCACTGCTCTCGAGAAGATCTGCATGGAGGAATGGGCCAAAATACCAGCTACTGTGTGTGCAAACCTGGTAAAGACCTATAGTAAATGTTTGACCTCTGTTATTGCCAACAAAGGTTATGTTACAAAGTATTGAGTTGTATTTTTGTTATTGACCAAATACTTATTTTCCACCCTGATTTACGAATAAATTCTTTACAAATCCTACCATGTGGATTCATGGATTTTTTTTTTTTCACATTCTGTCTCTCACAGTTGAAGTGTACCTCTGGTGCAAATTACTGACCTCTGTCATCATTTTAGGTGGGGGAACTTGCACAATCGGTGGCTGACTAAATACTTTTTTGCCCCACTAGGTCAATGCTAGCTAACTAGCTGGATTAGGAATGTGCATCCTTTTATTCACTGCAATGACATTTGTGATGCTAGATGTGCCAAGTGAAAAACAGGCTTCCAAGAAAACAGCCACTGGCTGGAAAAACTAAACAGTAGACTCTTTGGAGAAGGAGTGGCCAGTTAATTTCTCAAAATTCCGCATAAGAAGGAGTTGTTTTTTTTTTTTTTTTTTTTTGTTCAAACACTGAATGAGTAAAGGATTGAGAAACCGAGGTAACTTCATGGTCATACAATAGTGATTTGTCAATCATAAGGGAGCCTCAGCCTGAGCCCAGCTAAAACACACCAACGTTTTATTGCCTATTTTAATTTTGGAAAAGCAGTTGTGAAGATCCTAATCACAATTCGGTGCACACCAAAACATTCACACCAAGACCCCTTTGGAAGAGATGGTTTTGGTCTGGGTCCAAGAGAACTACAAAGCAGTTTCTTTAAGATGACTTCCATCAGCTACCAGAGCTATTTCTATTTCCATATCTGGCCAATAAGTGGACTGAATGTGACACATTTGTGGTTTGACCACAGTTTTCTTAGTTTTCTCTGTGTGGACCAGAGGAAATGAACCTGTGAAGACTTGAAATTAGCCAATGAGAAAGCTTAGTGAGAATGCAGATTTAAGGTATTTCTGAATTTGCTTCACTTTCGAGACACCCTCCATGCTACATCCATCGTATATATACAGTCTGTGGAAATAAGTGCATCAAAGCTGTTTCCTGTAGGCAACTGAAACTAGCTGTTGTCTTGCTTCCTGTCGTTATGAGAAGCTAAGCTCCTGGCTATCAGTTTCTCATCTAAAAATTGAAGCTTTTACATAAATGCGCATTAGAGGATTGGAGTTTGTTGTTGTCTGAATTCATGGTTATACAGCACAGCATGTGGCAGAGTATGATTATGATTAATGATGATTAATTACTGTGGAGTCATAGGAAAGGATTAAGATATTTCAGACCAATATAAGCTCATTTACTGTTGAAATGTTTTGTAACGTCACAGAGCAGCCTCCATGTGCATCGTACAGGGTGTCTACACTTTGAACATGTTCAGTTTACCCTCAGTATAATGATAGTAAAGTGGATTATCTGTGTCCTCGCTCTGGTCAAGGACAAAACCAGCTGCTCTGTGGGGAGAATAACCTCTTAATTGCTGTTCTTGAGACATGCATAATTGAATATCAATAACCAGTCATCTTGACTCACTTCTATTCATCTTACCTCATTTTGCTGTCTTGAAAGTACATAAAAGTGAAACGATGGGGGGAAAAAATCAGCTCTTTCTTTGTGTTTCTACCTGTCTTTCATGCCCTGAATACAGAAAACACTCTGGCTTTGTGTCACCTACACAAATCGTGACAACAGTCAGCCTCCTGCAAGAGGAGCTGACCTTCACATAAGTGCAGTGCTGCTGTTTAGCAGAGCTGGAGTTCACGTTAGGGCGTTTTTCCAGTTAAAGTGAAATCAGTGAACCGTGGAGCTGCTTGATGAGTTGTTCAACTTCTTCTAATCAAAGAAAATCTAAAGTGACAACCATAAACCTCCAAAGCTTTCCTTACTTTGTGCCAGAGTTGGAAATTTGGACAGATATGGGGACTTGTTTTGCAGCTACAATATGAGCTGGTGTTTCACTTAGCTGTGCTATTTTGGTATGTAGTTGTAGCGTGTCATGTTGCCCGACATGCCAGGCACTTTCGCTGGCTCAGGAAAGGTGGACGCGGGGCTACTGGCTCTCAGAGGTCGGAGGAAGCAGACCCTTTAAAGGAGAAGTACTGTCAGAAGAACAAAGAGAAGCAAAAACATTTTCCTGTTTTGGTAATCCCGACGCTCCCAGAGGGTGCAAAGCCACAGCAGGCTGCCTGTTGTTTGTTGTCTTAATTCACAGATGGTGAACAGTGATGCTCAGTTGATGTGCTCGTTTAGAGTGAATTTAACCCTTTTCAGATGGATGCAGAAATTAGGACAAATCCATGTTTGTGGGTCAAAACCTCACTCATCAGCAGCCACTAGCATCCCCCACCTCTCTGCTGTTTTAGGACCCCTAAAGCAGAAGCATTTGGAAACACTGCTGACCCATTTTCATTTTCTGCACAGCCTGAAACTGAAACTTTAAGATACTTCTGGATCGTGTCTGATCAGTCACTACTTATCCTTCCTTTATGCACCATGCTTCTACCCCATAACTTTTTTGTGGAAGGAAAAAAAGACATCTCTGGCTTGGCTAGCAGTATTGAATTTAAAATCAAATGCAGGTGTCGGTGACCTTGTGTTGTGATAATTGTGCAGGGAAATTCTGCATTCTTTCATGACAATCCTGCCTAAATGCACAGGAGGTACACTCGGTCTACTTGAATGGTGCATTTTCAGGCAGACGGACATGAATGGTATGAATGTGAAACACTCTTCTGGAAAGAGGTCGTTTGCATCAAGATTCTATTTTAAAATGAAAATGTATTCATGTGGACATGGCCTTAGACCATCTGCAGTCTTTGCAATCACATCTCCTGCTGTAGCAAAGCTGACAGCATTTTTTAAAATTCACACACAGTTTTTTTTTTCAGTCTTTTGAAATATTTTCTCTCCCACATGAATCAGGGTACATTTCCACAAATCGAAGGTCCATGCTCTAAAATCTGTAAAGCCACTTGAGCACATTTGGGATTTTTTTTTTCAATACTGGGCTTTATAAATGAAACTGACTTGATGTTGGGCACATGGTGCTCTAATACATCAGACTGGAGAAGGTGAAGCTGTCATCTAGCTGACTGATCTGTAGACGAACTCTGACAAACACAGGGTTTTTTTAGAATCCGGTTGTTCAGTCTGACGTCACTAGCCGTGTCTGGGCCTAAACTCTGCTGCAGGTCCATATATCAAACGAGCACTATGGCATTACTGAGAGTTGAAAAACTGTCTAAAGTCTTTCATCTTTAATAAAATGATCAGCGTTCTGCTCTACCAGCGTTCTGCTCTTATTTGTTTTTGTTTCTAATGTCTCTGTAAAGCACTTTGAATCACCTTGTTGTTGAATTGTGCTATACAAATAAACTTGCCTTGCCTTGCCTACCAGGTGTAACAATTGAGTTTAACATCCAGGCATCCATGAAAACGGAATTTATGACATTTAACGGAGTTAGAAGTTAGCTCGCTAGCTTCTATCTAAATACAATATAGCATGTCCTGACTGCGGGGCTCTGGAAACAAATTAAAACGTACAGCTCTGTTATCACTTCCAACATAAATGAAGACAGAAAACTAAACAGCAGTGACGTTTGTAGGGTTACTGAAGTTTGGCTAGCTGGTATATAATGATGTGCTACATGACCGCTAGCGACACAGCTATGTTAGCATAATATAAACAAGCTAACTTTTTTTCCACTCAATAAAAGTTAACGTGAGTGTTCTCGGTGGTCAGGAACAAATGTAATCGCATGGCAGGATGCTGTAAAAGGACCAAACTTCAGCCAGGAGAACAACTGAGATAATCCATCCACAATACGAGGTTAGTCATTCATATACTGCTGCACGGGCTGGGCTGTAGTTACATCCTAAGGTTTTAAAAACTGAGCTTAAATAAATAATTAGCGGTAATAAAAGCCGAGGGAGGTCAACAGTGATCACTGACTGTTTTAGGAGCTTTTTGAGATTAAATAGAAGAAAATACAAAACATTAAACATGTTAACAACACAAAAGCCATATTAAACACAGACTACTTTAGGCCCGGAAGTAGGATTCGTCACGTCATCACTTAACAACCGGATAGGTAAAGTAGACTTGACTATAAAACTGGGTTCATTTATATTCTGATTATAGGAAAACTACTCTCACAGGACACTGTTAGGTACACATGTTGAATGGCTCATTAATTCAACTGTCTATCCAGCCAGTCACATGGTAGCAACTCGGTGCATAAATGCACATAGACCTGCTGAAGTTCAAACCAAACAAAAGGATGATGATTTAAGTGACTTTGAATGTGACATATTTGTTTTTTCCAGACAGGCATGTCTGAGTATTTCAGATGTGCTGGGATTTTCCCACACCAGATTTTAGAGGATGGTCTGAAAAAGGGTAGAAATATCAAAGGAGTGTTAGGAATGTAACTGTAACCACTGTAACAAAATGTATCAAACCTCTGCAGCAGCAGAAGACCACGTCAGCTAAGGACAGGAAACTGAGGCTACAGTGCACATGGGCTCATCAAAAACACTTAAAAAAAGACTGGATAACATAAGACTAGAAAAACTTGAGTTTAGTTTGAGTTTTCTACTGTGGCAGATAATAGAGTCAGAGTTTGGTGTAAATAACATGAAATTATGGATCCATCCTGCCTTGCTTCAGTGGTTCAGGCTGGTGATGTTTTGGTGTGGCATCATTTAGCCATCACAGCCTACCAGAGTATCATTGCTGACCATGTTCATCGTTTTCTGACCACGCTGTATCCATCTTCTGATGGCTGCTTCCAGATCTCAATCCAATAGAGTGCCTTTGGGATTGCGTGGATAGATTCATATCATGAATGTGCAGCCAACAAACCTTCGACTCTGTGATGCTGTCATGTCAACATGGGGTAAAACCTTTGAGGAATATAATCTATATTACAAAAAATGCAGGCAATCTTCAAAGCAAAATGAGGTTCAACACCATGAATGTGTACCCATTGAAGTGGCCAATGAGTGTACACCGCTGTTAGGGAAAATGTTCTAAAACACTTCTTCAGCAAAGACTCAGAGAAGAGAAACACACAGAACTTCTTGCTAGCAAGGGCAGCCTCCAGACTGAGACTCGCGCTTAGAAACTGCCCCGGTCTTTATTTATACTTCAATGTGTGTGTGCGCGCGCGTGCGTGTGTGCGCGCGTGTGTGTCCTGCTGATCAAAGGGTCATAAAAGGCACATCCTTGGTCAGGAAGAGGGTAGACCTCCCTCACCCTAGATAACATTGGTGAGGAAGTCAAGCAGTTAAAGCACTTAGACTAAAACAGACGTAACTACGTTAATCCTACCATAAAACAATAAAACCAGGTACAAGCTCTCTCGTTCTCCCAGGACGTGGGGGTGCATTCCTGAGGTGCACGCCAAGCCTGCAGCCTGCTAGAGATCACACACAATTAATTATATGCCTCTAAGTATACATGGTTGAATATTTCCTAATACAAATAACTACATGCAGTATTCTACCATATGCAAACTTATATCACTAAAAGATTATACTGACTACTAAATACAATTTTCCATTAACAACCGCATTCCAAATTATTATGCAAATTGTGTTTAAATTTCATAAAGATTAAATAAGTTGTTTTTCAATTAAACCCATGGATGGAATTGTGTCTCAGGACTCTTTGTATCACTGAAATCAATCTCAGACACCTATGATCAATATTTGCCAGGCGAGCCCGATTAAAGGGAAAAACTACTAAAGAAGGATGTTCCACATTATTAAGCAGACCACCATTTTCAAGCAATATAGGAAGGAAAAAGTATCTCTCCTGCTGAAAAGCGTGAAATAGTTTAATGCCTTGGACACGTAATGAAAACCTTAAATATTTCACGAAAATTTAAGCGTGATAACCATAATGTTAATTTGTGGCTGAGTCAGAGCACACATGGGTTTGTGCAGATAAAGGCACAATGATGAAGGTTTCTGCCAGACAAATACATCAGCAAACAAAGCAGCAAACAAATATTTGAAGCTGCTGGTGCCTCTGGAGCCCTGCGAACAACAAGGTGTAGGATCCTCCAGAGACTTGCAGTTGTGCATAAACCTTCTATTCGGCCACCCCTAACCAATGCTCACAAGAAGAAACGGCTGCAGTGGGCCCAGAACGACATGAAGGCTAATTTTCAAACAGTCTTGGTCAATGATGAGTGCAGTGCAACCCTGGATGGTCCAGATGGATGCAGTGGTGGATAGTTGGTGGACGGCCACCATGTCCCAACAAGGCTGCGTCGTCAGCAAGGAGGTGGTGGAGTCATGTTTTGAGCCGGAATCATGGGGAGAAAGCTGGTCGGCCCCTTTAGGGTCCCTGAAGGTGTGAAAATGACCTCTGCAAAGTATGTGTAGTTTCTGACCAACCACTTTCTTCCATGGTAGAAAGAGAAGAACTGTGCCTTCTGCAACACAACCATCTTCATGCAAGACAATGCATCATCTCATGCTACAAGGAACACCTCTACATCATTGGCTGCTATCGGCATAAAAGAAGAGGAACTCATGGTGTGGTCCCCATTCTTCCCTGACTTAAATCCTATTGGGAACCTTTGGAGCATCCTCAAGCAAAAAACTATGAGGGTGGGAGGCAGTTCACATCCAAACAACAGCTCTGGGAGGCTATTCTGACATCCTGCAAAGACATTCAAGTAGAAACTTTCCAAAAGCTTACAAGTTCCATGGATGCAAGAATTGTAAAACTGCTATCAAATAAGGGCTCCTATGTTAATATGTAACTTGAACTGTTAAGATGTTTTTGATTGAAATAGCTTTTGATTTCAGTGAAATTGATCTACAGGGTGGGCCATTTATATGGATACACCGTAATAACATGGGAATGGTTGGTGATATTAAAGTCCTGTTTGTGGCACATTAGTATATGTGAGGGGGCAAACTCCTCAAGATGGGTGGTGACCATGGTGGCCATTTGGAAGTTAGCCATCTTGGATACAACTTTTGTTTTTTCAATAGGAAGAGGGCCATGTGACACATCAGACTTATTGGTAATGTCACAAGAAAAACAATGGTGTGCTTGGTTTCAACGTAACTTTATTCTTTCATGAGTTATTTACAAGTTTCTGACCACGTATAAAATGTGTTCAATGTGCTGCCCATTGTGTTGAATTGTCAATGCAACCCTCTTCTCCCACTGTTCACACACTGATAGCAACACCGCAGGAGAAATGCCAGCACAGGCATCCAGTATCCGTAGTTTCAGGTGCTGCACATCTCGTATCTTCACACCATAGACAATTGCCTTCAGATGACCCCAAAGATAAAAGTCTAAGGGGGTCAGATCGGGAGGCCTTGGGGGCCATTCAACTGGTCCACGACGACCAATCCACTTTCCAGGAAACTGTTCATCTGGGAATGCTCGGACCTGGCACCCATAATGTGGTGGTGCACCATCTTGCTGGAAAAACTCAGGGAACGTGCCAGCTTCAGTGCATAGAGAGGGAAACACATCATCATGTAGCAATTTCAAATATCCAGTGGCCTTGAGGTTTCCATTGATGAAGAATGGACCCACTATCGTTGTACCCCATATACCACACCAAACCATCACTTTTGTTGTTCCAACAGTCTTGGAGTGATCCATCCAATGTGGGTTAGTGTCAGACCAATAGCGGTGGTTTTGTTTGTTAACTTCATCATTCACATAAAAGTTTTCCTCATCACTGAACACAATCTTCTGCGTGAACTGAGGGTCCTGTTCCAATTTTTGTTTTGCCCATTCTGCAAATTCTGTGCGCCGATCTGGGTTATCCTCATTGAGATGCTGTAGTAGCTGGAGTTTGTAAGGGTGCCATTTGTGAGTAGCTAATATCCGCCGAAGGGATGTTCGACTAAGTCCACTCTCCAGTGACATGCGGCGAGTGCTACGCTGTGGGCTCTTGCTGAATGAAGCTAGGACAGCCACTGATGTTTCTTCATTAGTAACAGTTTTCTTGCGTCCACATTTTGGCAAATCCAACACTGAACCAGTTTCACGAAACTTGGCAAGCAGTTTGCTAACTGTAGCATGGGAGATGGGTGGTCTCATTGGGTGTCTTGCATTGAAATCTGCTGCAATGACCCGGTTACTGCGTTCACCAGATATCAACACGATTTCAATCCGCTCCTCACGTGTTAACTTCTTCGACATGTCAATGGCTGTGAACAAAGAGAAACTTGTAAATAACTCATGAAAGAATAAAGTTACATTGAAACCAAGCAGACCATTGTTTTTCTTGTGACATTACCAATAAGTTTGATGTGTCACATGGCCCTCTTCCTATTGGAAAAACAAAAGTTGTATCCAAGATGGCCGACTTCTAAATGGCCACCATGGTCACCACCCATCTTGAGGAGTTTGCCCCCTCACATATACTAATGTGCCACAAACAGGACTTTAATATCACCAACCATTCCCATGTTATTACGGTGTATCCATATAAATGGCCCACCCTGTACTAATGCTGCAAATTCAACAAATGACCATTTTCAATTCTCTACAACCTATAAAATCTTTTGAAACTCTGTGTGCGTAATAAATTGGAACAGTACTTTTTAAGTTTTTTATTTTTGAAAAACATACTGTTTTCATTGGGAGTTTTGTTCAGTAACATTTGAATTATGCTCTATTGGTTGATGACTCGAAAATTATGCTGACTGTCATTTGAATCGACTATTTAGGAAAAACAGAGAAAAATATCATTTACATAATAATTTGGATTATTACTTACATAATTTGGATGTAAGTAATAATTTTCCATGAATGATTGATACAGCACTCTGTGTGGTGCAATGAATGAAACTGTACTTCTGTCTTTTTTTTTCTTGCTGAGTTAGCACAAGAGGGAAACGGCTACTCACAGCGGTCGTTAGTATTCATAACAAACTTTCTCTTCCTCTTAGGAGTGAATATGTCTTTAAAAGCTTCCCATAGTCATAAATTATATTCTCCTTTCTTAAAACTTTGCCACCTTGGCTGGGGTAAATGTTACTAAAACATAATTTTTCTTCTTTGAGAAACGTTCGGCATTAACAGGGCTTCTACAGATCTCACAGTCGCTGCCATCACAGACTCTCGCTTGTAAACTGTTTGCATGACGGTCCATGCTTCTGTGTTAATGTAGTTCGTTTTTCAGCTGTTTACAGCAAGGAGTGTTTGTTCTACACAATGTGTAAATGCTCCTTTTTTGACCCTTTCTTAACCTCCTGTTCTTCTCCGCCTCTACTGGACCTCCTGCAAGCTTTCTCCTCTTTTCCTTTTCAGATTTGAACACTGGCTTTTAAGCACAACCAATACGATTTCTGGCAGTGACTTCATCAGCTTTCCACTTCCCTCAGGCTATTTACAGCCCCTACAGCTTAAAGGCTTCATTATTGCCAGTTAGAGGAGTATTTTCTCAATGGGCAACTGGTCATGTTTGACTGCAGGGCCAAACAGGAGGGTGCAGCTCCTGTTTAACAGATCAGGGTACAGAATGGGTACTGAGGTTAAGAAGAGAGATGGAGAAAACAGCGAGAGAGGATTAGAAAGTGATGACTTGGGGTGAAGCTCACACAGCAAAGCCATAGTGTGTGTGTGTGTGTGTGTGTGTGTGTGTGTGTGTGTGTGTGTGTGTGTGTGTGTGTGTGTGTGTGTGTGTGTGTGTGTGGCAGATCAAGACTGAATAAGAAATTCTTTTTAAAAAGTCTAAGCTAAAGTCCACAGTTATAAGTTTATGCACAAAGAAGATATCAGGATGAAAGTATTTCAATGTTTCTAGCATGATATACACTAAGTTTACCAAGTGCACGAAGGACCTCTGGTTGACTTTATGCAAACTTTGCTGAACTATTTAGACTTGCTGATGGGAAAAATCCATACTAAAGAACAATCTTTGACATTAACAGTGCAGTTTAAAATGTCACATCACGGCTAGATCACATTTATTTATATCCAATATAGTGGAATATTTCATAGTTAAATATTTTACATTTTGAACTGACACTACTTGTTAACAAAGCTTCCTTACCTACAGTGCAATACAAGAATCTTAAGCTACCCATCATTTCTTTACATTTTGCTTCCATGACCTGCTGGTAATTTTTTGAAGTGCTCTTGAGTAGCAGTCGGCTTTCTTGAGGTCTTTTCTTTAAACATTGGCTGCTTTTTTTAAAAAATTGAGGAAACTGGACAAGTGGAAGGCCTAAAAAACAAAACTTCAGTGGAAAAGTAGCTGAAATATTCATAAGAAATAGGAAGTGTAGCAAAGACCTAATCATTCAGTTGATCCATCATCAGAAGTGGGCTCAGTGGAAGGGCGGCTGTCAAGAAACAGCTGAGATATGGAAAACTACAGAAGAAGTTTGTTTGTTTTTACAGAAGCATATATAAATATCTCAGTTTCAACATTTGGCATTATGTTAATCTCATCTCTGCATTATCTTGTCATTTACATTTTACGTATCTCAAGGAGCAACCATCTCCTCATCTTTATTATATGAAACAATCTGCCAACAGCTTTCAGTTGGGCGACTCTAATCTAATGTTTATGGCAGACAATAATATTTATATTCTCACCGTCAAAAGATAAAATCCTGCTCAAAACATCAGATATGGATCAAGAAAATTAACAGCACCATGAAAGTACTTAATTAGACTCAATAAAAACGAATTATCTGGCTCCATAATGGATACTCGGGATGTTAAATGCAATAAACCAATAAGCCAAAATAAATAAGAATTAACATCAAAGCAAAGCAGCTTCTGTTGGGATTTCCCTTCTATCATATTTTCATCTTAATGAGAAATGATGAGTGACTGCTTGTCAGCTCACAGCCGTCACAGCAGATCACACACAAATTAATGTCGCGTCGTTCATTTGGCCCGCCTTGACTCCGCTCCGTGAAAAGCCTGTCAAGCTAATCAGCTCAGACAGGATGCGTCACGTTGAAGTTTGATGATATGAGCAGATTAAAACAGGATTAAATTCCTCCTGAGGTGAATGAACAAAAACACCGCACGGCAGCTTGGCAGTCAGGGAAGCCTCGTCTGAACTAATGTAGTGTAGTAAAGAGCCTCACACCCTCACAAAACACGGTACAGCACATGTCTGCATGTGCTGTACCGACTTGTACTCTGCACAGTTTACATGAATCATTAGACGTGGACAACTTTTGTGAAAGTCAAGTAAACACATGCTGATTGGGCCTATTTTAACATCCTCTTTTCTTGCTGATGCTTATGTTATATTTATTGTCAGTCTTCCAGGTGCATTACACCTTTTGTTAAATATCAAAACCACTGTTTAGTCAGTCTTTATGTCTGTAAAGCATCTTAAGCCCAAATTATACTTTCGAGGGTTTTTCATGTCCTTACAAACTCCAAAGTCCACAGCAAGATGTATTGATTCTCCTGCAGGGAAAACAGATTCTGAAACACATGAAACCTTTATTTTAAGTTGACCACTATTCTTCAATGACTTCATCAATGACATCACTATGTAAAACATTTACACAAGGCTATCGAGCTGTAAAATTGCCATGCCCTTGAAATAAGAGCAGTTGCCTTGCAGCTTCTCTGGCTAAAATGTCTCAACCGCAGGCAAAGCGTATTAAATGTTCTGCTGCTGCCTGCCAGAGTAAACACAAGAGTCCTCATGCACTCCTTTAGTGCTGAGGAACAATCAGGAATTGTGCAATATTTTAAGACCCATGAAGGCAAGAAGAAAAGGACTGCAATTTTAAAGACATTTCTGGCTCCACGGTGGAATATAATGGGCACTCTCTGTGCTTAAGCTCTACTTCACTGCATTTTCTAAAATTCAGCCGAGTAATCGTGCTGACAAACAAAGGAAACTGAAAACATAAAAAGCTCTCCTAGGGCTTGAGGCTTCACCCCAGTTTAGCAGAGGAACAAATGGTCATGGGGCAAGTCATTTTTGAAGTGGCAATGTCCTTGGATGAAAAATTGTGTTTGGGGTAATGTATGAAGGTCTGCAGTAGCGTTGCCTTGACCTAGATCAGATTCTGGTTCAAATGTGGGGCTGCATTTCAAGGTTTGGTTCCAGGGGTGCCTCCAGAATTTATTCATGGGGTGGCCATATGGGGGCCACTAAAAATATTGGTGTGACAAACCAAAAAAATGGTGTTTGCTGTATTATCATGCTGTTGTCAAATAAAGGTTATTTGAAATATGGCAAAAAGAGAGAAAGAAAAGAATATATGCCCACTTAATTTCCTGCTATTAAATTTGATATCACCAAAAATGGTACTGGGGGGCCAGTACGTTTGGTTCAGAGGGATGCTTATGAAATAACCTTCATTTCCTGTATGCATCTCTATTTATGCCGGCAATAGAATGCCAAAAAGTAAATAAATAAGAAAATTAAGTATGTAAGACCTCAAATTTATGTGTGTTACATACATCAAAAAATGAGCTTCCCACAGTTTAACAGATTAACTGGCAATTCAACACTGGCCATAGGCGTGAATGAGTGTGAGTGGATGAATGATGGATGGATGGCACACTGTTCATCATATTTCATACAATATAATATAGTTTTGTTCTTTATGTGTGAATTAGAGTTGGGCTATGAAATATAGATGCTTAAAAATATATTTAAGCACAAATAAATTCATGTATATAATTATTGTTCCCTCTGTTGCTTTAATTCGAGAAGCATGCTGATCCAATGTCTAAATACTGTCTAAATAAATGTATACTTCAATAAAAGATTCTAAAGCAGTCATCAGAAGCTATTCAAATCTGCTGAATCTGAAGCACTTTGTGATGAGTGCAGATTTTCATGTCAGATCATGTTTTTATTGTACAGTGAAATTTTCATATGGCACTAAAATGCAAATACAAATCAAAAAACAAACCCTTTGTACGATTTTTGTTTGTGACTATTAGAAGTGGATAGAAGGATACGGACAAAATAATACAAAAAAAAAAATAAGACTATAAAATAAAATCGTAAGTCAACAGCAAGAAAAGAAATCCTACATTACTGACTCTGCTCTGAAAATAGTCTTTAGCATTCAGCCTTCTGCTGTATTTTACACTCTGTGAATGCATTTTACGATGCACACGTAAAACTTTTCACAAAACACTAAACACAAATGTTATCCACAAATCGCACGTAGTTGTTTTGCACACCATCTTATTCCACTGAGAATTTTACAGTTTAACTAAATCCACTATAATGCACGTCTGCTTAATGTAATGTGTGCACACTGTCATTACCACACGATGTGGACATAAACTAGTGGGTTTTAGTCTATGAGGCATGTACCCACTGGTGAACTGAATATATATCATTCATGAAGGGGAAAAAAAACAAAGAATCTGCAGATCCTACTGTACTACTAAGATTTTATTTGGCATGTGTGTGTAAATAATGGATGAGCAATAGCTTCTGAGAAATAGCTTTGGTAACTTGCATTATTTAATGATATGCTAGGCAATGTGTTTGGGTTATCTATCCTACTTAGCTGTGCAGAGCTGTTAGTGGCCGATGAAAGCTGTAATGTTCACGTAAAGAGTGAAGTGGACAGTACTTTGGTTTGTTTAGTTAGTGTAATCAAACAAAACTAACCAAATGAACTAAAAATATTTATCCATTTAGTCTTGTGATATAAATAATTTCACCTTTTGATGCTAACCATACCCAACACGTCTTTAAAAATGAATAAAAATGCCATATTGGCAAAAATGTGACATTTTTATGAAGTTATTAGATATCATTAACAAAAGGTCTGACAATGAGCTGCAAAAAGTTCATGAAGAGACATTTAGGTCTATAAAGATTTTTTTTCTTTCTTTTTTTTGTAGTTTTGCTTCTACACCACCACACTGGATTTCAAATCAAACAATCCAGATGTGATTAAAGTGCAGACTTTCAACTGCAATTGAAGTGGTTTTAGAAACAAAACAAAACAGTCCTGCATGATTGGACAAACTAATATCATTTTAAATATAAGGATTAATTTTAATACTCAGATTAAAATCCTTTTGCAGGCTAGCACTCATGGACATCATCAAATACTGTTTCCTCCCCTGAGTTGCTTTGCTGGAGCTTTCACCGCAGCTGCCTTCAGTTGTGGGTCTCTCTGCTTTGAGTTTTGTATTTTAATAACTAAAAAGCTGCTCTTTTGGGGTGCATTCAGGTGACTGATGTGCACATTGAAGAATATCCCATTATCCATTTGCACTGTGATGAGCAGTTGACAGCAGCTGACTCAATGTGAGCAGAGAGTACGGCCATGTACACTCCAGAATTAATCCTGCTACTTCTGTCAGCAGCCCTCAATAAACACTAAGGACTTTTCCTACTGGCAGCCCTACATGCCCATGCCATAATGCTACCTCCACCGTGTTTGACAATGAATGCCTATGCATGTTGTTGTAAACGTTTTGTATTTCCATTCATGAAGGCTCCTCTGCCGCCTGCTCGGACTGTAGACCTTGACAATGATGCACCTACCTCCTTAATAGTGCTCTTATGAATTTGTTTTTCTTAACCAGGGAAATTCTGCCACTTTAGTTACCGTATTTTTCGAACCATGAGGCGCACCTGGATGTTAAACTTACTTGTTACACCTGGTAAAGCAGCAAAGCTGATCATTTTATTAAAGATGGAAGAACTTAGACAGTTGTAACTCTCAGTGATGCTGCAGCGTTTGTTTGACTTTGGGGCCTGAAGCAGACCGAGTTTTGGCCCCAGAGGCTCCTGACTACGGTAGCCATAATGCTTAGACAATCCATCAAGCGTAGCTTATCAAAGTCGTACTAAAACATTTTTTGACAGATTTTTGAGCGCCGTGTACCACATAAAATCCGTTTGAGGTCCGTAAGCACAACCAGAATTCATACATAAGGTGCACTGTCGATTTTTGAGAAAATTAAAGGATTTTAAGTTCCCCTTATAGTGTGGAAATACGGTATCTTCTGTGGTCTTTCACTCCAGCCTAGAATTCTGTTTAAGAATGATGCAGATTATTGATTCGGCCACACCTTGTATTTTATTTAATTTCTCTCTCTGACTTGAGTTAATTGGGGTTTTCAGAATAATGATGTTCTTCCTCAACTCCCAAATGAACTGAACTTTGGGGCAGCTGTTGCAAAGCTTGAACTTACACAGCACTGGTGATAATTACAGCTATTTTTAAGACTCTTAATTTAGTTCACTTCAGTTTATTGTCAGTACACAAGCAGAGCTAGTGCAACGCAATTTTCATGCAACACATATAAGAACAGAAACGTACAAATCCCTTTATAACTTATTATCAATACTCAGTAACAAAAAAAATTACTACTGAAATATTTGTCGTTGAACTGATTTAAGTAGTTCTTTCAGCTATAATGGGAATAATCTATTACAATAAATAATTATAAAATAATGTCTTAATGGCAGTAAAGAGTATCCGGGAGTCTTTGAAGGACTGTTTTGTTGGGGATACTCTGATATACTCTGTTATAAAAGCAGCTACTGCATTTCTTGTTTGTTTTTTTTTTTGTTTTGTTTTTTTTATGTATTCAGGGTCAGAGTGGAGAGTCAGGAAAAACACAGACAGGCAAAACCTGGCAGATACGGGAGAGAAAGCACTGCTGGGACGTCAGCCAGCAGAGCTACAAGGCTGAATTCTCGAGTGCCATTCAAACCTGAATGGCACAATCACTGTTCATGCCTTTCTGGGACATTTTATCTTTCCTTCTGCAGATCTCTGTATCCATGCACTGCACAAGTCTGCAGCTTCTGAATTGGATGGTGATTTTGATGCACAGCCAAAAATAGTAGCGTAGGAATTACACCTTGCCACAATAAAGTCACTTGAAGTTTGCCTTAAATCTTTATTTCCCGCCATTGTCAGAGGATGGAAGAGTAAAGCAGCTGTGTCTGAGCTCTTGAATGAAATTTAAAGTTTCTTTTAATCCACAACATGAACTTCCAGCTCTGACACCACATGGAGAAGGGGGCACTCAGTCCTGAGGCCAGCCGCTACACTCCACCTTCATAATAAATTAATTCCCAAGAAACATTCATATGAATTTCAAGGATAAGGGTGCACATACAGAATGAGAGATCTTATCGAACGTTTCACTGAGCCAAAAAGAAGAAAAACAGATCTCTGCAGTCTGTCTCCTTCAAGCTTTTTCTCACCAATGAAATCATTCCTCGCAGCGACAGAAAAATATTACTTGGCTACTGTGTGCAGCAGAGGCCATAAACAGAGGCACCTGATAGCTACATCTGGGTGATGGGTAATAGATACAGTGCCAATGCTCTATAGAGTGAAGCCATCAGCGAAAAAGACGGCTTTAATACACCTCAGCTGACCTACGTGGCTGTTTTCACTTTGCAGCCATTTGTGCTCAGTTTCAAATTACTGCTCAGACATCTCCGATAACGGTTCATTACCTCCGTTAGGAGGAAAATCACATCCCAGATAAATTTAAACTGACAGTGATGAAGTAACAATGGAATGAAAGCAATTATTTTGAAATCTCCACCTCCAAGACCATCAGATATGGAGTTTAAGCGTGTGTGATATTATTCTCTGCATTGCATTAAAGTTTAAAGATTTGTCCAAACTTCTGCTGCCTTCAAGTATCACATGGAGAATCGTAATTAGGAGTGGATCGCATATGAAAGAAGAGCTGGAACTTCAGTGTGCTAGAATCAATTCATCGTTTGATCGGTTTCTCTGCTAATTCTCGTCAAACCTACGTAGTTTTCACAGTTTTCATGCTGAAGTAGGGCAGTGCAGTATACACAAAACAAAAGTCTTGCTTGATTGAAAATAGATTTCACACCTATCCATTTTCAGTAGGAAAATGCTTGGTGTAAAATGAATTACTATCTGTTTTCATGACCTGTTAAATGTCAAAATAAAAGCATTACATGAGCTTGTAATTTGTTTGGGCAAGCACTGACTCCAGCAAGAAGGGGGAAAGGGCATGAATGAATGATACTGTATTAAAAATCACGATGTGTACAAGAAGGAACAGCGCTGAATTTCTCCCTACAGAAATGGGCAATGGTCTGTGGTAACGACACAGATAATAATACATTTGTAAATGTTTGTCTCAACTTATCAACTTATTGTGAATGACAGTGAAAACCAAGTAAAACAACGGAGTGTAAAGCGATTGTTGTCTAAAACAAGTAATTTAATTCTAATGAGCTTGAAAGCCAATATTTCTTGTGACCATCTTCATTCTTCAACAGAGTCAGAACTGTGTTGGGCAAACTTTCATGTCGTATCTTAAAGTAGTCTCCAGGAATCGCTCTCCGGGCTTCTTGAAGGACCTTCGAAGCTCTTCTTTGGATGTTGACTGACTTTTAGACTTTTGTTACCTTCTCTGTCAAAATGATTCCGCACTACTTCAGATGTTGAGGTCTGAGCTCTGGGGAGGCCCGTCTCTGACTGATAGTGTTCCACTGTGTGTTTTTCTTCTTTTACTACAGTGGCAGTGTGTTTGGGATCATTGAAAAATAAAGCTGTGTGGAATTAGGTGCATAACAAATTAAATTTCACGGTGGTTCAAAATCTAAAGGTACTTTTCTAAATTCACCATTCCATCAATTTGACTAGATCCTCAATGCCACTGACTGAAAAGCCTCAAACTATGATGGAGCGTCCACCATGTTTTAGAGATGGCTGCAAAAAAAGCTGTTTGGTTATTTATTTATTTTTTGTAGCTTCAACGTCAGAAATCGGATCAAATGTGACGGACTGCCAGGGAGAAACGATATTAAAAACTGATAAAACAAAAAACTGTAGAAGTGTGACTAACTGTTACTAGTGCAGCTTAAATGTTGCAGTATTAAGGGTTGAGACTGAATGTTCCTCTTTGTGTAGCCATGTCTAATGTTATCAGTGCTCTGAAGTGACTTACTAAGTAACAAATATAGTAGCAGAGTGGAAAACTATTACTGCACAGCTTTTTATTTCATGATTTTAAGTAATTGGTGCCACAAACAGGATACCAGAAAAGCCAAACCAGCTGCCAAACATGGTAGTGGAGGGGTGATGATTTAGACTTGCAGCCAGAGGACCTGGGCACCGTGCAGTCACCGAGTCAACCATCAACGCCTCTTTAATTGGCCTCACATTTCTCTAGAAACGAATGTGAGGCCATCTGTCTAGTAATTAAAGCTTTGCCGGTTGGGTTATACAACAAGCAAGTCACCAAACAAAAAACAGAATGGTTGGAAAAAGAAAATAATCAATGTCAAATCTGCAAAGTCAAATCACTTCATTTTTTTTTTTTTTGGCCCTCACAAAAATGTGAGCAAAGCAGTTCGCACTGAACTCTGAGGTCTAAAGGTTTTTATTAAAGGAGTTCCTGCTCTCTGAATGCTTGTGTAATATCAGTGCCTCACATTTTTCTGTCTTTGGGGACATTATGATGGAACATTTATGGATAAAAAATGTTAGTGTTTCTTTAGCCTCAGTGAAAAAAGTATAAGCGACTTGTCAGAATATTATTAGAATAGGAATGAAACCAGTAAATCCAGTGTGTACATGGACTAATGTGATATTTCCTTACTTGTTTTTTGATTGAATCCACTTTTGGGTACTATCATTTCTATCAGAAGTCAGTGATAGTCCTTATATCTGTTGCTGCAGCCATCCTGGACCTGAAGGACAGAAATCTGCTCGCTTGCTGGTGCTGCTATTGTCTATTGTCTCTTGTACTTCAGCATTTGTGCTGAAACACTAAGAACTATTGTTTGTATGCAAATGTTGAGTAATGCCAAGCAAATCCTGCAGGAACAATTCTTCATATAGTCATTGCTGACCTATATACATGCGTGTTTCTCCTGCTTGGAGAAGGACCAAAGCCTACTCACGTTGCACATTATCCTCATTATTGTTGCTATATAATTGACTTTCCATGAGAATGGCTCATTGGCTACACTGACTTTGTGCAAACTCTATTAGCTGTGTAGTGTTGCGTGAATTCTCCAAAGATCCTGTGTAGTCGCTTATTGTCCAGCCCACAGCGAGTCTATGTCATTGCCTTCAAAGAGGCCGGGACGCTAATTGGACCGCTAGCACATAGCAAATCTTCAGCTTCATTTGCATCAATAGCCTCATTACACCAGGAAGGCATGAATGACCTGAAGGTCTGTGAGAGAAACAAGCACATTTAGAGATTGGAGTATTTTAGTTGATGATTTGCATCCTGACAGTTTTACATCAAAGAATAATGATACTGAGTCACTGTTTTTGGTGGATACAGGTGGAATAGTCTTAGATTAGTGAGCTAAAAACTGTTGTACAATTTGCAATTTTCTCTATGGCTCAAAAAGATCAGAAAAGAACTCAGACTACAGTTGTCTTTCCAGAAAAAGCAAAAAACAAACACTTATTAACAGAATTGCCTTATTTTGTCTGTAATTATTCCATCCAACATTAATCTATACAGCGACTGCCAGCTAAAAAGAACCTGCTCCAACCAAAATTAGCTTCACCCAAGTTTCAGGAAGACTCAAAAGCACCGCCTCTGTTAGAATTTCAAGCCAGCTGCTCATTAAAATTGAGTGAAAAAGGTAGAATTATATTCTATAAGGTTGCATCCTGGTAATTTGATAGAAACATCTGATATTACTTGAGTGAGATCCTGATCCGTTCACTTCAGTTCATTTAAGAGAGTTTTGAGGGTTATGGGTGTTACTGCTGACTCCTGCTGTTGATACCTATGATGTAAATAAAATGCTTCGAGTGAGTATTTCACAAGGTTTCTGTGCTTTGTTTATATTGTTTTCTTCCTGTGTTATTATCCTAAAAAGTAAAAACAAAAGAAAACAAACCAAAAAAATAAATAAATAAAATGTAGAGCAAGTTTAACTGCGAATGAAATTAGTGACAGGAAGACTGAAGTGTCAAAACTGTCAGGTCAGATATCCATGTGGATATCTCAGAAACTGTGCAAATACAGCCACAGCTAGTTTGAGTGAAAAATATAAATATGTATCTTACTACACACAGACCCTGTGTTCCACTTAAAGTGATGGTCCAACATTGCTCTGTGATGCTCCAAAGATCACTCCTCTTTATATTCAGAGCCCCTAAAGAGTTTCTCCTCTGTGAAAACTGGCTCAGCCGAGAGCGTCACATGCAGACAGATTTAAGTCTCCTGAGAAATCAGGCATGTAACGGCTGACCTCAGGCAAGCCTCTCTGTCTGTGATAGAGCTGAGTGACAAGTAAAGAGTTCAGGCTGAAGGTGATACATTTACCTCCCGGTAGAAGTGACGTGTTGTTACAAAATGATTGATTGCACTATACATAAACAAATTAGGCGCACTCGAGCAAATATGCATAAGTGCCGAAACATTTTTCATTTAATTTGATGGTCCATATGCTAAATGCTGTATTGCTCATAAAATAAATAACATTTTGTATTCTTCTTCCTCTCATGCCATTTCTCTTACTGTATAAATATATTTTAAGAAAATGTAGATAACTGCAAATTTGTTTCTGTCAACATGTTGGTAAATATAAACTCCTGCTGGCCTTAAGCAACAAAGCATGTGGCTTACAGATAACACTTCAAACATGAAGAAGCTAGAGATTGCAGGCAGATTTGGACAATAAATAATTCTTAAATTCTCCAGTTATGAACAGATGTGTTGACAGCTTCAAAGATTGTTTTCTTCAGAATTCAGACATCAAATATAATCATGACCTTATTAAACTTGTCATTTTTGTAAAAAAAAAAAAAATGTTTTAATGTGATATGTAGAAATGTCGTTTGAACATGCTCAAGTTGTTTACGGAGTCCCTTTAATCGTAAGTGTACGTGCCACTGTGCTTTTTAATGAACGTGACACCAAACAGTCATAAGTTAATTTTTTCCTGTCTTTTCCTTTAAAGAGAGCAGCCCATCTTCAGTGCCAGAGCTCATGTCTTCCAGATCGACCCGGCCACCAAACGCAACTGGCTGCCGGCCAGCAAACATGCCGTCACTGTGTCCTTCTTTTATGATGCCACCCGGAATGTGTACCGGATCATCAGTGTGGGTGGAACTAAGGTAGGAGCCCAAGACTCTTAAATCCAGTCAGAGAGTACACATGTATTCAGATCTGTGCCTGTTCACATCACTGAAACACAGATCTGGAATAGTTTTAGGAATGCCAGGACAGATTTGACCACAGCTCTACTGCATAAGGCAAAGCTGCACGGGGGCTGTAAGAATCCTGTACGGGCCGAGTGGTGTCAAACACAGATGCATGAATGGGTTTTATTATAGACTGTATGTAAACAATGGAGGTAGCTGCTGTCATATCATGCAGTGCTTTGCGGACTTTTCAGCTGCTAGCCTTTAGCTGCATCCATAGACTCTACGGATGCTCCGGTACCTGCTTTGCTAAATCTAATAAGACTAAAAAATAAAATTTCAACACAGACTTTTTAAATGTGCTGTATTTTATGCATTAAAAAAACTTCAAAAGGCAACAATACCACAAACACAGAGGTAAAGCATAGCTTGGCAACTAATAGTTTAATAAGGCACAACTGGTGAAAGAGGACCGCCAGTAGTTAGAAAGGAGAAAGTCCTTATATAGACTATTTTTACATACACGCCAATGTAATTTGGATATTTTACAGGAATCTATGCAGTTGATGTATTTTTGGCCATTAGAGGAACTGCAGTTTTTTGCCATATTTTATTTTTAATCCTCTGAAATTGCTGCTTGCTTTTATAATTCCTCATCGGGTCACTTTTGAGTCATTCACGTGTTACCACAAACTCTGGAGTTGAGGCACATTAGACAATGAATCGTCCTCAGGTTTTTACGATGAAAGCAAACCACTTTCTAAACAAACTTTCTCAATTCTTTTAGCATCCATGAATTTTATGAACATTTGTTTCTGCATTTATTGAAAACATTTCTATTAAATACAGGAAGCCTGACGTGTGGGACTGTGTGAATTAGCATTTTTAGGGTTGTCTCTATCACACCTCCCCTCACATACTGTATGTTTTCCTACACATTTTGCAACAGTGGCCCTCAGACCAGCTCTTATAAAAAGCAGCTAAAACTCACCACTTTTGTTGTGAAGCACTTTGTGATACTTCTCTTCAAAGGTGCTGTATAAATATAATTTTACTTTACTTTTATCTTAATTGCAGTTTCCTCATCTGGTACTAGTATAGCACTGATGTAGAGACACTGTTTGTGGAGTATTATATTCTCCTCTCCTGCATTTTATTTAGCAAATGAGATTCTTTGAAGCACTGGAAGAAGATCTGTTTGCTTTGTGGCTGTTTTGGGTGGGATTGCATTACTCAAACACACCCATCGTCAGCAGAAAATCTCTAACGCACCCACATTGGTAACGCAGCCTCCACAGCAGCGCTGAAGCACCTGGGAGTCCCTAACAGGATATCTTGTTAGTGAAAGAAATTCAGAGAAAACGCTGCACTTTGTTGTTTTTCAGCCAGTTGTGCCAATTTGCCACCCTGAGACTGGAGGCTTTTGGAGAAGAGAATAAAGAAATCATTTGGCAACAAATTCACCTCATCAGACTGCTCACTCGAGAATATTACAGAAGAGACACAACAGAACGAGCTTTTTCACGTAGCTCGCTTTCCGTGGCCTGGTTATAGGTTGTTTTTGTCTCTGATTGCAACTGTATGTGACGCAAATTTATTTTTAATGTCAGGGATTATAGTCACATGATTCGTTTGGTGATGCTGTGATTGTTGCTCACACACTGCCCAGTTTGCTGTGATGAGCTACAGTGAATAGATGCTCTCTTTTCGCTCAGTTTGTACAAATGAAAAATCGTTTTTATCCCCGAAAGGGATCTTGGAAAACAGACTTTTGAAATAACTTGACGAGTGCCAAACATCTCACTAGTTAATTATGATGGTGAAGATCATCCCCCCTGACCTCTTGATTGGTTTATTAGAAAAACCCAAATACTTCATATCTCAGATTTATGTTTATCTGTAAGTCCTCTGTATGCTTTATAGATGTAGTCTGCATGTGCTCCAGTCTACATATCAAATACAACATATTTAACATCTTTTTTGTGCCTCTTTCTTATTTATGTCCTACATTTCTGGCAGCATTGCTTCATTTATCACAAAAAATAGCCCACTTTTCCTTCAGGGATCTTTCTGCGCTTTATTCATGTGATTTATTGTTTTTACTCTCTGTGGCGCCAGGCCATCATCAACAGCACCGTCACCCCCAACATGACTTTCACCAAAACCTCCCAAAAGTTTGGCCAGTGGGCAGACAGCCGGGCCAACACAGTTTACGGTCTAGGCTTCTCCACAGAGCAGCAGCTGCAGCAGGTGAGCACAACACACACACACACACACACACACACACACACACACACACACACACACACACACACACACACACACACACACACACACACACTTCAGAGCGTCGCTAATTTATTAGATGTCGCAAACAAAGAGGAGATTTAAGAAAGAGGACTGTGAAGCAGTAGAGGTCACTCCTGTGATGATCAAGGGCAGCGTTTTCTCTTTGGTTTTGAACATCTTTCAGATTATATTTAAAATGCATCCACAACACACGTGTGCATTTTCATTTTACCGCAGTGTTTCCTTTGGTGACGTTCATTCATCTTCAAGATTTCTCTGTTTACCTGAAATGAATTAAAGGGAGTTTAATTTACTAGATTTAGCACTGTAGATAATTTATTGCGAGATCAGAGAAACTTTAGTGCCAGAACATAAATTGATCGGACACTCTAGATATTCTCCAGGAGGAAACTTTGTGACGTTTTCAAACCGAGTGTAATTTCTGTCTTTTCTCTTCCTCAATCTGCAGTTTGCTGAGCAGTTTAAGGAGGTGAAGGAGGCAGCCCGTCTAGCCAGAGAGAAATCCCAGGAGAGGTTTGAGCTGGCCAACCCTGCACTCAACATCGCAGCTCCACAGGTAAAGCGATGCTGCACTTGCTTAAATCTCTAAAAAAGACAGGTTATCCTCTTACTCTGGTTGATTGGAGCATCCTAGAGGGAGAAAATCAAAACTCCGTATCTCACAAGAATCAAAGTGAAAGCAGCTAAAAATCATAACAGATCTGAGAATTACCATCAAAGACATATCAGCGTTCAGCTATACGACGAGGGAGGGATGCACGCAGTCTTGCCAAACAAAACACAAATCGCTGCTTAAAAGGTTTTCTACTTGCTGGTGTGGAGATCTCACTATGTAACAATAGTGTGCGTGGTTTTACTTCAACTAATAAATCATTACAATAAAATGAGGAAAATGTGATATAATTTGTTTTCTTCATCATATTTAAGAGCTGTTGGTAGCAATTTTAAACCATTAAACACACATCTATAAGAATCTCTGAGAGAACATTAAACCATGGACAGCAGGTTCAAGTAGTAGACTTACTGTGTGTCTTTTAAACAGACTTGATGGTCTCCGTGGCCTTTGCCCCAATATGACAGCAGAACGCTAATATCCCGACAAACTCTATGCCTTTGTTTCTAGTTTAAACATATACAGAATCACGAGGGATTATATGATCCCCATCTGGCTGCTCCATTATTCTCTCGCCGGCTAACTCCATTAAAAGATTTCATGCATGAAAAATGGAGGCAAAAAGAAATGCGAGCGCTGAAGGTGTTCAGAGGGGCAGTAATGGCTGGGACTCAAAGAAAGGAAGAAGAATGACAGATCCGAAGTACGGAGGATAAAGAAGGGTGGATGGAGGTGGGAGCTCAATCATCTATAATTGAAGAGAATCTGGCTGCTGCTGACAGGACAATGGGCAGCTTTTGTCCTGCCACAGTAGGCAGTTTCTTGGTGAACTCGATAAGTCAGGGGTTCAGGTGGAGAAGTGAAAGTTTGTCAGTGGTGGAAATTTTATGTCCGTCATCTCACAAAAGCTGCTGCATTGTGACATTGTGTGCTAAAGCCTAAGGCACAGAGTGGTATTTATAGAAGTTGTGATTTATTAGTTGCTGTTTTCTTTTTCAAATGGAGGAAACAGTATCTCTTGCAAACATTTGGAAGTCTCAGAGTTGCTCTGCCAGCCTTTGTACATTGCTTATTTCTGCCAAGTGTTAGAGTTGAGAGCGGCTTTGGATGTTGTAGCAATGCAGATTCAAAACGGAGTAAAGTGCTTGTTTATGCTTTTGTGGGTGTGCACTGAGCGTAAGTCTTAACAAAGAGCCACTCGGCAGCTACGGGAGATTGCAGAGTCACGCTGCCAACCACAACCTCACCACTGAGACTCTCAGATAAGAGCTGATAGTGTGTCGAGGCTGAGAGAAAACACTCCTGGATACAGCAAAGCAGAGCATTAATTCCTGGAAAGAGCTGGATTTTATCAAAGTATGTGACAGTTAATGGTAAACCTTTGTTAAATTTGTGTGCTGGTACCTAATAGACCTGCACACAAGCTGATGTGAAGGGTCTGTTCTGAAACCAGGTGAACGGGTTTGTGATGTTTGCTGAGGTTAAAATCTCCACTGTCACAAATCTGCCAAGATTACGGTGATAAGTTCTGCTGCAGACCCAATCTGCTCTTTAGGAGGTTATAGTCACAGTTTTTGATAGAAATGTTTGGAGTGCCACAGTCTTACGCCACTTCCCCGTCCACTTTATCAGGTACACCTCGCTACTGTTGTGTTGGGCAATCGTGGCTCAAGAGTTGGCAGTTTGTCTTGTAATCGGAAGGTTGCCGGTTCGAGCCCCGTGAATGTGTGTGTGAATGGGTGGATGACTGAATGTAGTGTAAAGTGCTTTGGGGTCCATAGGGACTGAGTAAAGCGCTATACAAATACAGGCCATTTACCATTTTTGCCTTCATTCTTTCTTGGATAGATTCGGCAAGGCGGTGGAAACATTCCTCAGAGATTTTGGTCAAGACTGTGGCATTTAAACGATGCTGAGTTGGAACCTAGGAGTCCAAAGTGTGCCAGGAAAATATTCCCACCACCAGCCTCCTGAAACATTGATACAAGACGGGATGGATTCACGGTTAGGTGCTTTTTAGGCCAAATTTGGACCATTCTCCTCTGACCTCTGACAGCAACAGAAAGGCATTTTCACCCAGAGATCTGCTTCTCACTGGTTGTTTTCCCTTTTCAGACTATCCTCTGTAAACCCCACAGATGGCTGAGTGGGAAAATTCCCAGTAGATCAACAGTTTCTGAAATATTCAGACCAGGCTGTGTAGCACCAACAGCCACGCAATCTTCAAAGTCACCAAAATCATTCATCCTCTGATTCTCTGTTTGAACTTCAACAGGTTGTCTTGACCATATCTACCTTCCTTTGCAACATGTAATTGGCTGATTAGATAGTTAGGCTAATAAGCAGTTGAGCCATACCTAATAAAGTGGCCAGTGAGTGTACATTCACATCTGAGGAAATACATTGCCTAAATATGTTCATAGTATATTTATGCTTGGTCCTGATTTGCTGCAAAATAAATCGCAGCAAATACCCATAGTCTGTTTGTAATTGATGAGACTATGGGTATTTATCAGAGGGAATATTCAGTAGGTGAGTGCAATTAAAATAAATTTGACTTTGATTAAAGTAATTTCCACATTTCCTTCATTAAGGGACATCTCGATGAACAACTCCAGTGTCAGCACACTTGCTATATTATCTAAAATCCCAAACAGAATACTTCCTAGTGCTACATGTGTCATCAGTCTCTCAGTCAACGTCTAAAAATTGAGGTAATATATTTTTTGTCATTAATTTAAGTCTAATAAACCCGTGTTCAGCATCTGTACAGATGATCTGCTCAGCTGGGAAACAGTAGCAGTAACACTTGTGGTGCACAAACATAGAGCATGAAATACAACAGTCCTGGGAGTGAATCCTATGTTATGTAGAAAGATGTTTCGGCATGTTGCTGGACTTTCGCCATTTGAAATGATCATGTTACAGAGCTTATAACTACTTCTGTTGTCATCTCCTTTTTTATGGCAACACTAGTTCTAACACATGTTTGACGTTGTTGCTTTGCAGTCGGTGTGCACTGTCAGCACATGCAGGCGTTAGCAGAGGAATTGATAAGTTCAGACACATATGATGCTTTGCAAAATTTGGACCTTGTTCCCAAGTGTTGTCTGCATCTGTGAACGCCACCACAGTTTCTCTCAATCCAGCTAAAGCATGGCTATTTCAAACTAACTTAACGTATCACAGAAAACACCAAAAATTTACAATTACTGTTGCTACGGTGTCCCTATTAGCTATTTTGAAAGCTTAAAGTTTGATCTTTAAAACCATGAACATATCTTTATACATATGATTTCCTGATTAATTTTGAAATGCGTTCCCAAAGTGTTCCCAAATTCGAAAAATCCAGAAAAGAAGTAAATAAAACACATTTTCATTTGCAGTAAGGACACTGGGCATAGAGATATGATTTTAAGCTCTCAGTCAGTTGGTGTAATGTGAAAGGCCTGCATCACTGGGAGGTCAGAGGTCAGGGTTAGTAACATAATAACGAGCAGATGTGTTACTTGCAGTCGCCATGGCAACAAGAGACCTGTTTTGTTGGCTGGTTGATTTTGAAAAAGAAAAAGACTTCTCTCAGCACATGAATATGTCTCAATAAGCCAACCACAGACACACACAGAGAAATGTCACCCGGTTAGAACTGCAAGGTCAGAGGCAGGCGAACAAGCTGGACTGATTTCTCAATAAGACAGCAGTCATTGATTTTGTGGCAGGCCGTAAACGCAGAGGCGCTGTGGCTATTATCACGTCGTCTCTCTTCTGGCTCACCGCAGCGCATACTGCTGACTGTCTGCGGCGGTATAATGTGGAAATAATACCCAATCAACGTTGTTATAGGCTGCGAGCACACGAGGACGAGGCAGGTTTGAGCCGCTGCCAAGTATTGATGGCAGCTCCAGTGTGGCAGTAATGCCAGTCAAGAGCTCCATTAAGGCTGTTAAGCTTTTGTAAACAGTTGCCAATGTGTGAGTACTGTTTAAAGTTCTCTACAAACACATGGGCACATTCTGCCTGACAGCAACTCGCTCGGTTGTGCAGAGCGGAGTTTAAAGCGTTATGCAAGCGTTTGTTGAGAAACTTATTGCTCTTAAATTAAAAATACAAAAATACTTGAGCAAAGGCACAATAAACCGACAAACGTCTTCCTAACTTCCCCGCGTGCAGTTCTGCAGAGAAGCTGCGTTATTTTGTCTTGTTTTGTTTTCCTGCCAGTGCATCAATAGGTCTTGTATCACCTACAGTTGGTCAGTAAAAGCCCTGTGGTATTGCAGAGCTGTATCTTTGCAGCCTCAGGCTCTACCGAGCACATATTCTACGTGTGTGTGTGGATAGCAGCAGGGGATCTGCATGCAGCGGAGCTCCAGCTTTCTGGCTTATTTGCAGAGCTTAAAGATGAGATGGAAGAGGAGACGGCGAAGCCGGCGAGATAAAATAAATGAACAATGATAAACAGACAGAGCTGTAACTGGGATAATAGTTTTAAGGAACTGAGAAATAATTAGGAAGAATATTTCATTGTATTTAAGGGTTTTAATACTCAGTGAGAATAAAACCCCAACCCAGATAAACTCCTGTATTTTATTGGCATTAATTAGCTTCTAGAAGGATTTTCTTTTCTTATTACAATAATATCCAGTTTGAAATGAGTTGAAACACGACTGCACAGTAAATGTATGTCAGAAACAGTCCATATGTATTCGTGTTTCTCTCAGCGTGATCACAGCAGGCTACAGAAGCTGTTACCATCCTCTGATGGCCTGCAAACATTTGTTTCTTTTCCTCTTCGTCTCCTTCACTCTATGCATGTCGAGTCAGAAATGCCAGCTATCAATATTTTAAACCCCTGTCTTGACATTAAAAGCAGCTGAAAAGTGAATGCATTACTGTGTGTCGTTCAGTGGGTAAGGACAGGTGCTTCAAGGGAAACCCGTGCAGGTACCTTCAGATGCATAGAGACATGAATAAGTCAAGTGGGGAGTACAACTGAGAGAGAAAGAGAGGCATTATAGAGCTAAGGAAGCAAATGGACTGAGGCTGGGATAAATAAGTAAACAGTGTAGATGTACTTAAGACAAACAGTGGTGCGGAGCCGTCATGAGGAAAGCTCTCAGGAAAGCAATTTAATATTTACAGTTTCTGGGATTCCACCGATTATCAAGCCGGGATTCTCTCAGGACCCTGAAAAGTTTATAAGTTGCTGTTTATGTGTTTAAAAAAACAACACGCACGTGCATTATATTGTATGAGTGCCTGCTGAGCTGGGCATCACAAACTGAATGTTCTCTTTTATGATGACAGTGGAAAAATATGTGCTGCGTTTATTCTTCTTTTATATTTACTCTTAATGTTTCTTTGTTGCTAAGCTCGCCTTGCTGTTGTTTCCATGGACTGTCCGTCAGTCTGTGTGGGCGGGACTTCTGAGCGCCTCTTAATCTGTTGGTACAGTTTGTCCGTGTGTTCGTCCTTCAGCTGGAGTCAGTGCTTCTGCCAATAACCTTGTGTAACTCCACACAAACAAGTGGCATGCAATGTCTGGAAAACAGTATATGCTTAGTTAAAATAACTGTGCTTAAGCCAGATTTGAAAGCCCTTGAAAGCATCATTTACTGTGATGTGCAGATTAATTCTTGTCTCGTCCCTCGGCCGCTTGCCTGTAACCTTCAACTTTCCCTCCGCATCTGCGAGCTGCACTTACAAGTTCTCTTGCTGGGTAGCACCAGTTTCCTACTACTGTGAAGGCTGTTTTTGTTAAAAGGAGACCAAAGTCACTTGTAAATGTCGAAGAAATTGTTTCACTGTGACACGCAGAGGAAATCCACAAGCAAAAAAAAAGATCCCTCGCCATGCCTCTGATAACTGCCTTTGTCTTCACTTTAAGAGGGTTTTTTTTTTATCATATAATAACATTTTTTCTCTCTCCTCTTCTTTCTCTTTTGCTGATGCATCGTGGGACGCACGCTCATCCATCTCAGCTTTCACAGGTGCGTGAAAACACAAGCACCAACCTACAACAAACACAGCAAAGATGACTGTTTTGTCGATGGAACTGCTGCTCGTAGACTTGGTGTTGCACGGACACTCGCGCTCAATAATTTATCTGGAGTCTGATCAAAGTCGACTTGAGAGCAAATTAAAGTTTCAGAACAAACCGAGCGTTTGCCGCGAAAGGGAAAACGATCTTTAAGTATGGCTACAACAACAACAACAACAAAGAGTGTAATCGACTCTGTATTTTTTCTTTTAATTTAAGTATTACAGAAAACTGAATTCATCACGCCTCCCCCATCATCAGGGGAAACATTTCATTGATTTCTTTTTTCTCCCCAACATCTCCTGAAAACAAATGCACAAATACATCCTTTAAAAACTGGAAGTTGTTTGAACTCTGGCTAATTAGTCCGTGTTCTTAGCGTCTCTGTTTTGTTTCCACTCAGTCTGTTTGCAAACAACACACCAAATTTAAAAAAAGGGGGAACCTGCTGTAAATGTGCAATCCCATTTATGACTTAAACATGATCTGTGCTATGAATTATTCAGCAATACACATAGTCGATTCGTTGGCTTTGGGGGTCCGGACTGGAGTTGTTTTAGCTTTGATTTTCCTCCTCTCTCATTCCTTCCTTTGGACACAGAGCTCATCCACATTGAGTCAGCTGTGTGCTTTATTTCCATATCCATCCATAAGCATAGACTCGGAGCTGCTGAGCTGTAGATAATAAACCGTTGTCCTCAGGGGAACAGAGTCAGGCTCACTCAAATTAATAATACAAGCTCTTTCTACAGTAAGTGCAGGGTTGCGATACTCCAGTGAGAGACTGGGCCGTTGACGAATTCAGGTTTGGGTTTCCATGAAGAAGAAGAAAGAAAGAGGGCGACGGGTGGTATAGAAATGTGCCTGAGCTAATTCATCTGCATGCTTTTAAAAAGCAAGTGGAGCTGCCTTTTAGCCAACAGCCTCAGATTAACCAGAGTGGTTCCCAAAAATGTGTGACAGGAAGCATGAACCGTTTTCTGGGCAGCAGGGAATGTAAATATCAAAGCAGATTGGTTAGACGAGCCAAGTATAATGTCAGATTTTAGGTCTCTTTTTATGTTGCTCAGTTTGATTAAGCTAAATACTTGGGCTAAAATATGGGTATGGTGTTCAGCTTAACAAATATCTCAAATATTTGTGCTCAGATAATGTGTAAAGAAGCGGTGGGTTAATTTTATGAAGGCTCTTGTTATTTCAATAATTCATCTGTTATTTAGTTTTCAGAAAAAAACAAATAGTTTACATTGATGTCTTGGTATATTTCTGTAGCCTCCTATTAATAATTCCATCTTAAATTTAGTCCCTTGCTAACATCAAAGGAGGTTTGGAGGTCAGTTACTGGGTTTACAGTCCATTCTTCAATAATAACACTTAAGGTTGATTGAGGAACTTCTAGCATTTAGGAAACTCTTTAAAATGACCTGTTCTTTCATAAATGTTTGTTTTTTGCTTGATTTTATACGCCTTTGGCAATGGGGCTGAAAACACTTGATTCAAAGACAAAGAGACTGTGTGGATGATTATTTTTGGTTCATCCAGTGAATATTTATTCAAAAAAGGCAGTGACTAAAAATTAGGCTTGGCTTTCATATTTAAGGTGATAAATCTTATATATTTGACAGAATAAAAGTCTGAACGTGAAATATTCCATGACATCTGCTGAGGAGGATCATGTGATGTGGAAGACAGCTGTTGAACAGCTGTTGGTGTTTGAAGTTGATTTTTATGTCTGTTATTTACTTTTATTATGACACAAGCTAGTCTGAAATTAACAGTTAATTTTTCCTAAACCCTAAACCAGCTTCCAAAATGAACGTTGAATCCCTCCAGTATGTAACCTGTGCTACCAGTTCGCCTCTTACCAGATGTGCGGTATGTGTCATTTCTCAACCAATGCACACACGGTGACACGATGCACATACTTTTTCTGTACACACACGGAAAGATGAGCCCTTGGAAGGAGCAGCTGTATCTTAGTCACTTCTTGTTGAATCAGAGTCCAATCAGATCTGTGATGCTGTATAAAAGCAGCTGGGCTCCACACATGGCTGCTCGCTTTGTGTAGAGCCTGTTTACAGAAGCCCAGATGGGACATATCAAGCACCGGTATGTTGAGCTCTGTCCTGTGTTGTTGCTACTGTGTTTGGTCTGTTGTGTCCCGATGACAGGTTTGGGTATAGGGATGTTAACGGAGGGGCCACCAGTTTAAACCTATGCTTTGAAGAAAGAGCAACAGAAATGTAGAATTATTGGCCTGCATTTGGCCATGCTGGTCTATCAAAGCATTCACTGTCATTTCTACCACACACTCAATATAACAATGCAGAATACTGGAAATGTACCCTGTTGAAGTGCTCTTGCCACTTAATCGTGCACTTTCTGCTTGAGCACTCTTGTTGTCTGATATGAAAACTGCAGCGCAGCTCCTGAGGATTTACGGCGTAATCGCAAACAAGGAAGAATCCCCTTTTTCCAATAACGCTTCCATGAAAGGTCCTGGTTTATCTAGCCTTTTTTCTTGTACTACACGAAACTGATGGTTTGACATCATGTCATCTCTTCAGTGTTCAGATCCTGTTTGTATTCTTATCCCCGTTGGTCCGTGCGCTGTCTGTTTTAGGAGCTGTCGGAGGACCGCCATTCACCGCCGCTGCTGTCAGTCAACGGGCCCGGGGAGGAAAAGCTGTTTCGCAGCAAGAGTGCTGAAGTGGAGCTGACAGCAGAGAAAGAAAGGGTCAAGAAGATGTTGTCTGAAGGGTAATGACAGATTGTGTTTCTGCTCGAGTCACCGAAATGCTTAAAACTCCCTCAACAGATGCATATACAGACAGAAAGAAAGCCATAAAATGAAAATGTTTCAGTCTTTTCTGACATAGCAAAAATATATCATATTGCTATGTTTTTATATAAAAATAAAGCAATAAACTGTTCTAGATTATTTTATAGGTTTCAAACAGCCATGGGCTATCCCTGTCAGATGTGCATGTGGGAGTACTGAAACTTTTAGAAAGCATTCTCTTTAGCTTGCTACCTCAAGAAAACTTTTCTGTATCGCTTAGTCACAGTACAACTGTTTTCTTCACTGGAAATCCAAAAGTATCTTAAACAAATCTGTCACTCCCTCCTTTTACATACTGTACTAAGAATGGATAAAGTAATGCTTTAACTATAAGAAAACTCCCTGTTATTCACCAGTGACATCAGGTTTCTCCTCCTAAATGTATTCATATGCATGTTGCCAGATTTTGATCGTATTGAAGTACTGGATTATCTTTTGATTAAGCTCATCACTTGGATCCTCCATCTTTTGTTTCACGTACCCACTCGTACAATGCAGTGTCTAACCCCCAGCTTGGCTGCACGAGCATATGTAAGAACTCAAAGCACTGAGTAAAAAGTCCCCTGTATCCTGTCTGAGGCGGACTTACGAGCCATTAAATTGCAAAGCCTTTATAGAGTGCACGCCATTGTTAAGGCGTCACACTTCTCTGCCTTTTGCATTCAAAGAAACTGAACGCATGACTTCTTTGGCGCGTAGTGATGGTATCGTGGATGTATTCCACAGATGAGGAAAACCGTTAGTCATCCTGGAGGCAGAAGTGGCGCTCACTCTGCATCTGTATGCTCTCTTTTCAGATTAACATCATTAGTGAACATGCAGTGGAAACCGGAATGAATTGTGCCTTTTTAGTTCATATTTCACTTAACGTTCAGGTGATTTCTGCACTGTGGCATCGAGCTGCATCATGGGAAACGAGCACCGCTATGGCCAGCTTTCCTCGCTTTACTCCTGAGTGGCTGGAATCAGGTGTGTTTAGCCAATCAGAAGTTAAATGGGTCAAGCAGGTCAAGCAAATATGTGATTTTTATTTATTTTTTATTTATGTAATCCAAAATCACAGATGCCTCAAAGTGTTTACAATAAGAACACATAATTTTAAAATGAAACATGAGACTGAGTGCTAGCACAGTAGCAAGTGATGATATATATATATATAGTTCTGCGTGTGGGTACCACACATCTGGAATATTTCGTTTTGATTTATTCTAGGAACTAAAAATCAAGAAATACAGTTTTTATTTATGTATTTATTTTTTGAAAAGAGCGAATGGCCAAGGACTGAAAATGAACCCTCCTTACACATAAGCTCAAACATTGTAGCTAATTACCTAGAAAAGCAGCAGTGAGTCGGTCTGAGCTCTTTACAGGTGGACTCTCCCCTGGTCTGCAGTGTGGTATGTGTGCATATCTGTGCCTCTTCTGTAGCAGGCAGATTAAACACCATCACCTGAGGCCTAACCATAACGTTTGTGCTCTTTTTAATCTGTATGTGTGTCCATGACTTAAAACCACCCAGGCCTGAAAGGTGCTAAATTTTGCAGCTCGTAATCATCATCATCATCACAGCGGTCATTATTGATCCCTCAACCTTCCATCTGGGACCAGTGAAGCACTTCTCAGCTGCTTTACAGCCCATTATTCCAACAGTTTTATTTTATGATTGTTTTAGGCCAATGCAGGCCCTTCTCTCCCGTTGCTATGGTGAGGGGTATTATGGTTGCCAGTTTTAGTCGTTATGGTGGAGACTCTGCTTCCTAAAGAGGAAGCTCTCTGCTTTATTAAATATCCCCACTGAATTATGACCTTTACCGGCACACTGAATCTTTCCCACAACTTAATAAAGCAGAACAAATTACCGCTGTTGTTTTGGGTTTTTTAGTACCCTGTGGTACAATTTCCCACTGATGAAGGTGAGTGTTGCTCTGCTCTGTTGCAGATTTGGAACAAAATGATTCTAAAAAACCCAAGAAAAATTAGCATGCCATAATAATTATTTTTGCATTTCTTGGTCCACTTTAATTCCTAAAAAATATTTGCTGAAGCTTTTTAAAGGCATAATAAAAAAAGCTCACTGTAGTAGCACTTATCCAAAAAAGATATAAAGTCATCATAACGTTCATAATTTGCAGAACTCGTCTGTCTCCTTAAATTCATTAAATGTCAATAGACTTCCTCACACAGCTACTGCAGGATAATAGAAATGTTTCACTCTATTACCTCTGTATCTTCTGCTTTCTCCTTTCCAAGGTTTCGTTCCAACAGTGTCAAACATTATCTGTTTAAAGTAGCATCATTTAACAGTTGTGATTGGTTCATTCGATTGATTTGGTTCAGGTGAACAAAGAGAATCAGAGTACCAGTTCTTCAGGAGAATTAACGAAGTCTGTGTGTGGCGAACTTGTCCTCAGGTCTATGTGTGAGATCAACTTGGAAGCTGAACTCTTCACTCTTCAAGACAGCAATGCCAAGCTGGTGGCAGCACTGCAGGAAGCTAACAGCAGCGTGGAACAGTGGAAGAAGCAGCTGGCTGAATACCAGGAAGAGACCGATCGCCTCCGAGACCAGGTGACCTTATGTAGTGCACAGAGGAGTAATTACAGTAGGCTTAAGTTGAGTCTTTTTCAGTCAGTGTTTGAAGAAATTCACATTATACTTTGAAGATGACACTGAAGATGCTTTCACAGTCTTGGGAAAAACGATAGGGGCCTGATTGACTTGTTAATACAGAATTTTATTTGAAGTCACTTTATGAAACACGATAATGAGACGACCAATGAGACTTATTGATCTAAAAGAAAGTACAGTGCCATATCAAAGTCTTAAGCCACTCCTCGTTTGTTTATATTTCTCTAGGAAAATGGGAAGTAAATGCAGCAGTTCATGGAAATATGTCCAAACATACATGGAAATATAGTAAATGAGTAAATCACAACGTTAATGAGTTTGCACTTCTTAAGGAAGTCTTATCATTTCTGTAGTCTTCAGGACTAATTCTCCAGGCTTCTCGAAGGACATTCAAAGCTCTTCTTTGGATGTTGGCTGCCTCTTGCTCTGTTTCCTGTCAACATGATCCCACGCATATTCAACACAGCGTCAATACTGTTGAGATCCCGGCTCTGGGGAGGCTTTATAACTACACTAGCAGTGTGTTTGGGCTCTTTGTAGCTCTCCCCTGACCTCTTCTGTACATATTAATGATGATTTGAACCAAAGCTCTCACATTTGGATTCGTCACTCCTGTTGCCACTGATTTTTTTTCAGTTCATTTCTTGTGTATTTTGGCACATCTTAGCATTTCTCCCAATTTTCCTTCCTTAAGAACAGCTTCTTCACCTTCCAATAAGACCACAGCGGACTTGTTTTTTTAGGCTGGACTGAAAAGCCAATGTCCAAAAAACTTAAACACAGTAAGTGTCCTGTTTTATGCTCCTGCGCTGTATGCTACACTGTGTGATTTACAGTAAGCACTATGGGGGACTTGTAAACTGAATATGCAGCCCATTGTGCATTGTTGTTGTTGTTGATAACTGTTTAGAAATTATATTTATGGGTATGATGTTAACCTAAACTAGCACAAATGCATCTATCGAGTTTCTTCTATAAAACTTTGTTTTACTCATTTATACAAATGTGTCAGTATCACATTAAAATCCCTACAAGGCCTGCTCCAAACTGCAGATGCATTTTTCATCCAGCCCCCCCTCCCTGGGATATTTTCTGTTGACGGGCTCCCGTGATAGTCGCAGGGCCAGAATGCAGACATTTCATATTTAATTTAGGGAGAGGAAATTCTGCCCTTGGTCGAGCTTAACGACACAACTTTATTGCAACAGAATTAAATGCTGCTGCTGCAACCCAGTCTGCCCTATAACCTTTACAGTACTGCCTCTTTTCAGATTGCGTTTTTTTTATTATCTTCAATTCATCTATTTCTGAGTGCAGGTGAAAGTTACACACCTCCCCCCAAAAAACACAAACACACACACACACACACACACACACACACACACACACACACACACACACACACACACACACACACACACACTGTAGCAAAGTCAACCAGGTGGCTGGAAGTAGAGCAGGCCTCCAGGGTTTGGTAACAGGGTGGCAGGGTTTTGTTTGTTTTTTTCCTTTTTTTTCCTGGAGGGGGGTGAGGGTAGGACACCCTATACTGCCCACCTCCTCCCCCCTCTGTGCCCCAGTTAGTGGAAGAAGATAAATCACTGCAGGAGTAGAAGGAGAGAGGATGGCTGGCTCTCTCCTCCCTCGTCCCACTCTGAGCAGCTTCAGCCATGTTTGTGTTTGTCCACCACAGAGAGGCTGACAGCAATTTGTATGCATTTAAGGATATTTGAATGGTTCTTTTTTATAGTATATTTTTCCATTTTAGTGTATTTTGTTCTTCTGCCAATCTAGTTTGAGTTTCATTGGCACATACCATATAAATATTTAACAATTAATCAAATTAACTACACTGACAAGTTTATGTCAGCGCTCTATTGCTGTTGTAAGCAGATGCGTCTCGGTTATTTAAAACAGTTCAACTTTAGTGGGAATATTACAGATACCACAGTTCTTACAGGCTTTTTCTCATGCTACACTATTTGTGTGGAGTTCAGAGAGATGGAGCTACTGCCTCTGGGGACAATGGCTGTCACTCACAGACCAGGTTAAACCAAAGCCCCCATCCCCCATCCCCAGCCTGCATTGGTTTTTGTTAAGCTCGGCTTGGCTGGAGTAGCGTACCTTGGCATCTTTAAAATGCCACTTTGAAATTACCTGTTAAAATGCAGAGGACACGCTTAAAGGAGAGAAAATGAAAAGTCGTCCATTTCTGCAGCACCGGCATTAAAATAAACCGAAAGTAGAAGATCAAGGGCTTGCTTGAATCCCACGGCTATTTCTTTTTCTCAGATTTGTTTGAGCTCTGCTCTATTATGCATCGTAAATGGGACTCTAAAGCACAAACTGGTATTATTTAGGAACTTTCACACTGAAGCCATAATTTATCAAAAATCTCAACTACGTGGGGGACATCTTCCCACTTCTTATTTCCCATCAACAGTCAAACCCCAGATACATTTATTGTCATAGAACAGTAAAGAGTAAATAATCACATTTAAACAACTGGAACCAGAGATTTTCTTGCATGGTTGCACAAAATGTTAAATAAAATTACTGAGCTGATTGTTTCACTGGAAGAATTTTGTGTGATGCATTTCATTTTAAGGAATTATCAAATAGAAGCTGCAGTCTAGTCACATGTTTTAGTCCCCATTGGCACGCACTCGTTTAATTTAATACAATGCAAAGTGATTAAAATGGTCAAGTGATCTCGAGTAAAACGGTAACCTTTCGTTATTGCTCAAGTGTCTCGTTATCAAATGCTATTCCTTTAATCAAATGGGGAGCAAAATTAAATATGTTATCGTGACCTCTAGCCCTGTCACTGTTTGTGCCTCGGTCTGTCTGTTAAACTACAAAGGCCTAAAAGACGGCTGAATCTCATCGTGTTCAGACTTCAAATGCTGCACAGTTTGTCCTTGTTTCGTCAAACCGTCTGTCAAATCTTGACGGTCTTTGACTTTTTCATTAATATGCTAAACACATGGAAGTGGGTCAGATTGGGAAAATATCTTTCAAAAGGTCAAACCCCCTCGAACAGCTAAAAAAAAAGTCTCCAAGGCGAGAGGCTTCAGTGCTGTGCCCATTGGCAGCAAAGCTTTTTTCCACAGAAGCATTTTAAGTGTGTGTGTGTGTGTGTGTGTGTGTGTGTGTGTGTGTGTGTGTGTGTGTGTGTGTGTGTGCGTGTGTGTGCGTGTGTGTGTGTGTGGTGGGGAGCAGAGTCAGGAGAGAGGCAATGAATAAAGAAAATGTCCTTGATTCATTTATAAATTGCACAGCAGTGTGGTGCATGATAATTCTTCACTAAATGGACTTTTATTAGCTGTGAAAATCACTTCACTTGCTGTTTGTCTGCACATAGATGGACAGTAAAGTGTTTGTGCATAGACCGTGGTCATGTTGGTTTCCATTAATAGCATGAATTAATTCTGTGCATTGTGAAAATTATATCACACGTTAGGATTATACTTTGGATTCTTTGGTCTTTTTGTAAGGCTGATTCTTGTTTGTCATATCTGTGTACGAGAAAGATTATGTGAAAACATAATAACATGAAAACTGGACTGATTAGCTTCAAGACTAAATTAGATTTAGCTAAAACTAAATCAGACCGTCTCAGGAAATGAGATTGAAATTGCCTGGCTTCCATACTTCTGGTTTGCTGTCGATTTTCATCAGTCAGATTCAAAACTATGCTGGTTACAAATGAGACTTCTTTTTGCACAGTTTGATACATGCTCGATTACTGTTTACAGTATAATATTTCGCATCGCACTAGTTCTGCCTGAGTTACATTAAAAGCCTGAATCTGTGATCCCATGTTCCCGTCCATGCTTCTCTTTCGATTAGTGAAGCTAAACATGGAGTGACAGTCACCGCTCCCTATTTCTGGATTTCTCTTCCAACATTTAAAAGGCCCCCGTCTTTTTAAGATTTGTGATATCTCTCAAAACTCACCTTGGATGGAAGCCTTTAGAAGGTGGATTTAGATGGTAGTCTTGCTTTTCTTATCTTATAATGTTGTTTTTAATGTTATTCATTGTGTGTTTGTGTGTGTTCCAGGTGGCCGAGCTTGAAGCCCAGCTGGGGCGTCCTTCTGCTGGACAGCCTGGTAAAGAGGAGCTGAGCCGGTCACTGGAGGAGTTGGAAGCCCTGCTGCGAGCCAAAGACCAGGCAAGACACCAAATTTCCTCTCAGCAATGCACACTGTCCAAATCTATTTGCCACCTTAAAGGGAAGCTCGGTGTATACCACTAGCTTAATTTACAAGAGCATACATTATGTACTGCCAGCAGTCTTTTGGATGTGTGAGCCTGAATCTTCTTCTGATATTCAATTACGCCATAAAAACTCTGAAAGAGTAAGTGTCATTTTGAATATCTGTTCTCTAAATCATCTTGAACGCGTTAAATGAAATATTTTCTTGTACTTGTGTAAAAGGTAACTACTTGATAAAATGCTGCAGAGTTCGTGCAGACAACGACAGAAGAATGTGTTCACTGGCTTTTTTCATTTGTTGTCTGCTAAGATCTGGATTCAGCTTTGAGGCTCTGTCGTGTCTGTCGCTTTGATCACGCTGAAGAGTGCTTTGATAAAATGTCACAGTCTTATGGAACACGACCGAGCAACGCCGAGACTCGAGATGTAGATGTTCCGAACCGCCTCCTCCGTACTGAATGACAGATTTCTGATGGCATCTGTAACTTTTCTAAAACACACATCATCTTGTCAAACGGTGCATGTTTCTGTGGGTAAAGTCAATGTCCGCTAATGCACGCAGGACACGCTGAGCCAAGAAACGTTTCCTCAGGATAAATAAAAGCAAAATGCTCCTTTGAAAGCAGCCCGCTGCTCTCTGCCAGCTTCATTAACATAACCACATCTGTCCCGTCGTTTAAACACAGTCCACTTTTGGCAGCCGGATTCATGCAAGGTCACAGTGGCATGTTTCCCTCCCTCCTTCCCAAGAAGATGAAGGCGTCCCAAATCTTATCACTGACCCCCTTTATAAAATTAATGAGGAACGCTGCTTGTCCTCGGGACATTGAGGTACATGAATCGGAAAGATGGTGTTGTAATTATTTGGAGTTACTGTGTTTTCAGGAAATTCACAATCTACAGAGCAAGAAAACAGATGTTGGCGAGCTAGAAAGGGAGAGGGAGGAGGCCATGCAGAGACTCAAGGTAAGCTGCAGTTTTGTGACTGACTCATCAAATTGGACAACTTTGTCGTGCTGCACAAATAACACATTTGTGGAAAATGTCACACATTTTTATAGCTCAACGACTATCAGTTCTGAAGTTGCTGATTTTCTTCCTCACGCTGTAGTAAAATGAACATTTTAGGACTTGTTTACTCTTTGCTGTACAAAAGATTACATTTGATGATGTCACTTTTTAGGTTGGTAGAATATGCTTTTATATTTGTCAGTTTTCTGATGGCATGTTGGCTAATAAGTAACCGCTCGTTCTAGAAAGTCATCAGCAGATTAGTGTATAGTTAATATAATGGATCCCTATATTAGATTGCAAGTGTGACATCCGTCAACCTGATAAGCAATGAAAATGCTCACCAGGCTGACTGATGTGTGTCAAAGTCTTCAAAATGGAAAATTATTGGCGCCGCTAGCTGACCGGTTGTGATTTTCCACAACAACCAGACATAAAAGGGATTTTTTTTCTTTAACAAACTGTTAAAATACTTATGCATAACCTTTAGAGGTTAGTGCATGACACTGACCTAAAGCACTCTAGTCCTAAAAAGGGTTTATTTTTAGTTGGCAGTTTTAATGATCTGTTACATATAAATGTCCTTTTTGCTGTTACCCAAACCAGGGCATATGAATAATCAGGGACAGCTATAAAAGAGACCGTACAGTTCAGACAAGAGTAAGTGTGGCAAAGAATCTACAAAGGTGAACTGAGGGCTTCAAGGAGAAAACAAATTGGATTGAATTTCCTTCTTAATGCTTGAGATGAGACTTGATGCATATTGCATAGCTTTTATTAGGTCCTCTATCATTCTTACCGGGGGTGTCAGTTGTGAATTATCTGTATTCATATTTGACCTTTGCTGTCCTTGGATTTATTCCATAAAGTACTCATCTCTGCTTTTTCGCATACAGAATTACCCCATAAAACAGGAAACTGCAGATTTGAATTTGGATTATAAACAGTTTAAACTGAATTGCTCCGAGAGGAGTTTTTTAGCAAATTTTATAGCAGTCGGCAGCCGCAGTATCTCCCTGGAATACATCTGTTTTACAGCATATTTTCTGAAGTTTAAATGTATAGAAACACAATATAAAGGCATAAAGGCCTGTACTTTTTCTACTCGGTTAATTGTGATCTGGTTTTTCCCAAAACATAACTTGTCGATCTTGTCAACATATTCTGGAGAAACTAACATTTATGGCATTTTGTGGATAAGAATGTGGGCAAAGATGCACTTTTGGTAGCAATTACTGGGTTAAATGAAAAGAGAAAAATGAAAACCTGAATTAATAACCGTGCTTCTGCAGGATCTGGAGAGACGAAATGTGGAGCTGGAGGATCGCGTTCAAAGCTCAGAAAAAACCCTGGCCTCCAACCGGGAGGAGCAGGCGCACGCGGAGGTCGAGGTACGACGGATCATTGACGTTCTGGACATCAAAATCGGTGACCTGAACAACCTGAGAGAGAGTCTGGCAAAACTGGTCAGCAAGTAGCCACAGCAGGAGCTGGGGTGCATCTCCACAGTCTCGTTCCCTCCAGTTTAACTGATCTAACAGCAGAGACGGGATCAGAGCAACATGGAGGCAAACACACTATAGTTGAACTTTCTTTGTTTTTCACCATCAGTCCAGCATTGGAAACCTCTTAAAGGTGCTATGTGCAGAGCAAACCACCTGTGCTGTTTGCCATTCACACCATTCATATAAAAGTCCTGTTGCTGGTGCCATAAAAATGAGCACTTTTCAGACTTTTTTATCTCCTCATTCAGACATGAGTCAGATTTACATTATAGCTTCCCTCAGACGCACCCACAAAGTGATGCAATCTTTGCAATACATGGAGCATTGGAGAGTTTTAGTGACTTAAACACACTCTGCCAATGCTGAAACATTACTGAGTAAAAAGAGATCTTGTACTGAGCCTCCTGCATCGCCCTCCACATTGCATTCCTCAGATTACCTCGCGTCTTGGCGAGCCCTGTCCTCTTTTTCCCTCTGCTATGCTAAAGTGATCTGTAAATGTTACTCGGTCCACCCTAGTAGGATTGCAGTCGCAACATAGAAAAGTTACTGCAGTGTTCATTTGGATGTAAACCGATGCATTCAAATGCCGTGCGGTAAATGGAAAGAAGTGCATGTCCGAAAGTGGATTTTGTCAAAGTCTGACCTTGTGATTTTTCAGTAGTAAAGAAGAGAGGTGAAGCATTTCATCCTAATGGTACATAACACCCTGAGTTGATTATCGTAGAATTTTGCAAAGGCCGATATTGAAGGAAGATTTTTACCTGACAGGGAAAGTAGGAAGTCTGAAACCCTCGAACCATGAAACTGCAGCGCTGTAAGAGCAAGGGTTTCATCAACCTTGGGAGAGCTGTGAAATCAAATATAATCTGCTTTTATATTTTATAGCTACATTAAACATAAAAAACTTTTCATAAACCTCCATATTTGGGTCATAGAAACAAAGTGGCTTTCCATAAATGCTTATTTCAGTGCAGTTTTGGCAGAAGCGTTTTCGCTTTTTTCAGTTCTTAAATGTACGTATTTGTCATGTCTGCTTTTAAAAAGTGACGATCCTCTGCTGATACTGTGGAGATGCACCCGGTAAAAGTGTGAGCTGTGTAAGAGCTTCTGGAAGCAAAGGCCCTGAATAAACTCTGCTCCAGTTCACCATCATCAGCCTAGACTGGTCTGACACCAGCCCGAACATCTACAAACTCAGAGATGCAACAACCTGCTCCCATTCTGTCTCCTCCATCGCCAGCGTACAACTGTTTTTGTTCATGTTTTATAAGGACTGCTCTTTCTCACCACTTACTCTATTATTTATGTTCATCGATGAGTTACTCGCAGTTAGGATGGAGAAAACGGCCACAAATGTTGCAAAATTCAAGCTGCAGGAACTGAGTTTGTTATGGAGAGTAATATCAGCAGCTCTGGTCTGTACACGTGCCGTTTTCCCACCCGGACACTGAGATTGCACTTCACAACGTGTGTGCCAAGTTTTATTTTGTTTACATTTGTCCGTGTTCACAAAGTTATATAACAATTCTGCTTAATGTACTTTTTCCTTGTTGCTTAACACTATCAGTTACCATAATAGTAATAACCCTAGAGAGAGGCTCGGTGGAGCTGCAGAGTAGATCACTACAAGAGCCCTGCATGAGCTCTGCAGAAGCCCCATACCTGCCAAGAAATGTGAAGCTGTGTGTGTGTGTTTACTAATACTGGTTCAAAACCATTGATGTGAGGACATTTGGAACGACCCCAACAACTTTAAAGGGTACTTTAAAGGGACAGTTACCCCCAAAATGTACATGTTTTTGCTCTGGTGAGGGTGACGATTAGAAGCATCTATGCATTCTCTTGAACATAATGACCACAAACACAAACAATGCATTTGAAATCAAAGAAATAGCAGAACGTTTGACCCTGGTACTTTGGTGTGAGCAGGTTTGTGTAGGAGTTAGTTTCTTTCTGCCCAACTGCACTCACCAACCAAACGAAGATTGCAGCTAGTCAAGTTTACAACAGAGCTGAGGAGGCTGCTGTTAACGTTTACATGCTGTCACACTGTTATGAGTAGAAACTTCTCATTACAGGTAGATCCAGTGATACAGCTGATAGGCTTGGTTAAGTAGAAAGAATATAAATCTTACATCAATCTGCTCACAAGGTAAAACTGCCTTTTAGTTCCGTTATATTAACTAGCACATGCCTGTGCTGTAGGATTGTTTGCTGTGTTACAGGTGTGTAAAGTCTAAAATCAGGTCAGTTTAAAAGCCTGTCGCTAGTTGATTGCCAGGCAATCTATACTATATCATAAACAACTGAAACTTTTTGGATATAAATCAGATGCTATTGTTATGAAATAATAAGATTTGATGCTTTTATAAGGTGTTAAATGCTAAAAACAAACAAACAAACAAAAACAGGTTGTTTTAACCCATTACTAGGTGGCTGTCATGTGATATGGATAAGAACCTTCCTAGGATGTACCTGTGTGCCAACTTTAGGTGCTCAAGTATTGGTCGTGTAGGAGGAGCTGGAGGAAACAAATTTTGCATATGATAATAAAATCTGTGTATTATAGTAAGATGAGAAAGTAGATATGTCTACAGCTGAGGTCAAATAGATTTAGATGGATAAATAAAACTATTGATGTATCTTATTTTGAGGTGAAATGTCCCTTAAGGCTTTGCTAAGCACGAGTGTCCTCACATAAATGGTGAAACATGCGAGGATGTGTGCGTGTAACCTCGGACCGCTCCAGTTAAAAGCACAACTGCATAAGTTTTAGTAAATTGGTACTTAATTGACTTGTCTGTCAGTGCTGTATGAGAATTTCTGATGCACAATATCTATCGATCTTTGCTTCTTGCCCTGTAATGAGTTATTGATTCCTTCGTATGACAGTAATAGTCTAGGTACAAATAAGGTGCAGGTCTTTGCAGCTGGTGATGCAGTGACTGCCAGAATCGTAACATGTCAAATTGTGAAATGTGTTAATGTAATAAACTACAATATAAGGTAATAGCATCCCGTTATTACCCCCTCTTACTTTCCTTGTTAGTGTTATAGCATGTTCAGCTGCCAGTGTGTATGATATACTGATTTAGGATTCTCTTAAGTTTTAGTGCAGATAATCAAAAGAATTGCTGCAGCAGTTCTAATTCTGAATGTACTAAATATGTTAATAATGACACATTTCTGCATTATATTGCTATTATCACATTAACACTTGGTATAAAGATTGATATTTCATCACTTTGACAAGTTACAAAAGGTCTGGGGGTTTCTAACATCAGCTGCTACATGCAACAATTAACAAATTAGCAATAAAAAAAATTCTAGCTTAATTGCCTGTTAATAGTTGATACACGCATTTTTTGTCATCGCTCCACCAGATTATGCGAATTTGCTACCAGCCTTTAGTAAGCATGAAGAAAACAGGCTAGCAGCTCCTCTCAATAAGCTCCACATGAATGACATCAGAAACACTTCAAACGGCCTTATTCCTGTTTGAGTGCTGCACAATGATACTGTGTTAACACAGGCGTAGTTCTTGTGTGCTGCGAGATTAAATACTTTTTCCTTTTAGAATAAGGATAATTAAGCATTTCACAACACGTGATTATGATACAAAATATAATCAGTGGTCTTAAAACAGACTAATGTGCAGTATTATTGTGTAGCTACATAACATGAAAGGAGTAATCCAACTCATATTTCAGGACCTGTTGAGTTAAATTGCACTTCTGTCTCCTTTTAGAGATTTGGTGTTTTATTATCATCATCATCTGTGGCTGCAATGATAAACCACGTTTTACTACTGCACTTTATGGTTCTGTTCAAATATGCCTGTCCTGAAGAGTTAATAATACACTTTGATACCCCTTATTGTAAAGTCTCACGATACATTTTGTGAAATGCAGATCACCAGATGTTTGAAGGATATATTTTTGAACTTGAGTGTGGATCCCTCAGAAAATACGGTGGAATAAGGACTTTTTAAAAAAACCATCTGTTGCCCGCTCTGAGAGATCGCAGTACCAAAGATGTCCAACAGAAGCCACAACTGGAATCGACAAACAGCCAATTTATGAGTGACACTGATCTTCATCTCATGTCAGCTTTTACCCATCATTCATTGCTTTCTGACACATTTAACCTTTCAGTATGACTAAATACCTCAGAATAGTTTAGTTCAGGTTAGTCTCATTGAAGTGTTGTGAAGTACAAGGTACGAAAACTGAATCTGAGGAGAGCAGGTGCTTGTATGGGATTTGTATATAAATGTTTTAAACATTAAAACTGTCATGCAAAGTCACTGCTGTGGTTCTTGTGTGATGAAAACCCCCCAAAAACCTGGTGTTAATCCTCACATTTCCACTTTTTTTATTTATGAAATAGTTCAAGTTCACTATTCCCTTCATGTTGCTTGGGTTAGAACAGTAATCAGTGAGAAAGCTTGTATTTAATCATCAGCCAGATAAAACCTGCACACTAACTTCTAAATCACTACACCAGCTGCGTATTTTGTTGCCCAACATTGATGTCAATTGACACCTTTTGTTGTAAACTACACAAAATTATCATCATCTAGTTTTGGAACAGATCTTAAGTTTAATCCTAAACCAGATCCAAGAAGCAGGTTTCATGAGTATCCCAGGACTTAATTGGAAGCTCTTGTTAAATCCCAATAGTCAATTACACCAGCTTCACCTTACTGCAGTTAATCTGGTTACTTTTTCCTGGCTGTTAATTTAGCCAGCACAGCCTTATGGTCACTTTTCAAGTGAATTTAACAAACACACACCTTTACATGTTCATTAAATAACACAAATCAGACAAGCAGCAGTTTTTTTTCTACATTTATTTTAACACAAAATAGCACAAAGTGCCAATTTAGTTGTAAATGTTTACTTCAGCTTCTTCTTGGGACGAAGGTTGTTGGTGTGTCCGCACTTCTTCTTGCGGCAGTTGACAGCACGGGGGTGCAGACGGGCATAGCACCTGCAAAACAAAAAGGTCAGCGTACCAATTTAAAAACATTCAGGGTTTAGAAATGAAAAAGATCCTGAGAAAACCCACTTCAGCCAAAAACTAAGGTCAGCTGTTCCCAACTGCCATTTCAGGTGACACTAAAGCACTGTGCAACCAAACCAAAGTAATTCTATCTACCTGATTATTTCTCAATTCAAATATATACAAAGACCTCCAAATGTAGTTTATAAGGTCCTCTACCAACACTGAATTATATATTTAAAATGTATATCAACAGAAATAAGAGCAGGCCTGAGGATAATCAAATTTTCATACTTAGGACTGGACTTACTTGCGGCAGATCATCTTGTCGCAGTTGTATTTCTGGGCCAGTTGCCTGAGTGAGGGCTCAATGATGCCACCACGCAGACGCAGAACCAGATGGAGAGTAGACTCTGGTGAACAGTAAATACATCATGTTAATGTCAAATTTATATTTAAACAGAAAGCCTACTCTACCAGGAAAACTGATGCACACCTTGGTTATTTAAAAGTCAATCAAAAATCATTTAACACAGAAATAATGACACCATACCATAGCTACATATCCAAAATGGTGTTATATACAAACTACTGGCAACTGCAGCAAAGTGCATTTGTGATATAAAACAAATTTAATGAGTACTTTCTCATAACGCTTATATAATAGGCAGCTTGTCTACTGTGTGCTACTGCCAATTTCAGAAACAACACAGCCGTTACCTTTTTGGATGTTGTAGTCGGACAGTGTGCGGCCATCCTCCAGCTGTTTGCCAGCAAAGATCAGACGCTGCTGATCAGGGGGAATTCCTGTAAACACAACACTAGTCAACCAATCTGCACTTTAACATGAACATTAACTACAACAGAATCTAAAGCTAAATCACTTCACAGGTTGCTCCAAACAAGTCCATCTATGTCACCTTTGTGGTCTAATGTGTGATTTTGAGTGCAAACCTATTTCAACTTGTACCCTAAACCATAACAGTCTTAAAGGCAAAGAACCCACGTTTCTAATTCAAAACCACAGCCACTAGAGTTCTGGACACTAAATATCTACCAATTCGCAGTTTCATGTATTAAAATGTAGAGTCTGGCACACTCGAATTGTCCCTTTTTAAGGTGTAGACCAATTACATCTTGAGCAGCCAAATATTTTTCAAGAAGTCACAAACGTCACTTTAGACGAGTTAGCTCACCTTCCTTGTCCTGGATCTTTGCCTTGACATTTTCAATAGTGTCACTGGGCTCCACCTCAAGGGTGATGGTCTTCCCCGTCAACGTCTTCACGAAGATCTGCATGTTTGCAGGCTGTTCACAGAAAAATGACGTTAGCTTTACTTTTAGCCGTGTAGCTACTTAGCTCGCTGACTGATCACAGTAAAAACCGAATCGACTGCGAGATGAATAAAAAAGCTAGATCATAAAAGATTTCGGAACTTTTATCCTAATAAATAAAGTCTTTTCATCATTTTGCCGACTGTCGGCGCTTTTGGTAAGTTAGCATTACATTAGCAAGCGCTAGCAGAAGAGGCTCGTTGCAGGCCTTGCCACATGCTTATCGTCAGCGCGGAATTTAATCACAATTATGTCAATTTTATTCGTTGAAACTAATGTAAGACTACATCAAACATACATGCTGTCATTAAAGGATGAAAGCGATATTGTTTTACTCAACTTCAAACATTTATTATAATCTTAAAAACGTTAAATATTGCTGAACAAAACGTTCTACCCACCCGGCCGCTAGCTGAGCCTCAACGAAAAGAGAGCGGAAGAGGCTGACGCTGAAATACGTCACTTCCTAATTTGCTGTCTCTTTGAGAATAAAATGTGATTTGAAGTCAAAGTGTTTACATTTTTAAAACTTTATTTTTTCATTATGAAAACATCTTAGATATTTCCCCTTTCATTTAGCTGTAATAATCAGATCTGTACACCACGGAGGCTTATAAACAGACAACTGGAGCAAGCAGTGTAATTCGCTCTGACACTTCATACAAATCAGTTAATTAAATAATACCGGCATAAAATAAGCGAATATAACGATTGACAGAGTGCCGACTCTCATTGTGAATTATATGAGCCTGTGAAGATTCAGAGTGGTCAAAAATGAACTTTGACGGACACCTGCTGTTGAAGAACTGGAAGTGACTGCGATCACCGACAACCCGTATGAATGAAACAAAAAGAGGCTGCTTTTTCAAATGTATGCATTTCCATATCTAACTTGAATTTTGTGTCTTATCAAAGCTTTTTAAATATATTCTGTATTTTAATTGAGCTCTCGTTATTTAAAATGCTCCCTAAAGCCTATGTTCCACTGTAATGTTGAAATGATCATGCTGTATTGCAAAAGGACATTTTAGGTAATCTACAGCTGTGAAAAATAAACTTTTTAGCTTATTTTGTGACAAAGACGGATTATTTTGTTTTATATTTTAATCATTTCAAAACATAGACCGTTAAGCTTATGCCCATATTTTTAAAATGAGTTAAGTGCCAAATGCATTTTTATTATCTATGATTATGTATTATGGTACCAATAGACAAGACTTTATAGAATTAACGCCACCTTGAAAAGGCAAAGAGGAGTCTACTGTGTCCTCAGCAAGGCATTTTTCTGTTTTGGAAAATTCTCATACCTAAAATAACACAGACATTTTACATATCCTTATTATGGAAATACATCTTCCTGCTGAATAATTTTGTGTCCACTCCACTCACTGTCTTCGACAGGTAACAGGACACCACAGTATTTATTTTTCTCTCTGCAGGAGCAGCAAGCAGCAGTATCAACATTACCATGTTCCACAGCACAGACGTTTCTCTGGTGAAGCATTGCAGCATTTTCTTTACCTGCTTCAGAATCATATTTATGCTAAACAAGCAATTTACAGTAACTCAAGTAGGACAGTTGTGGTATTAAGTATGACTGTCTTGTTGGAGAAAACACTGATTTCAGCCCGTCGAATGGGGAAAGAGCTGCTCCCATCGACCAACATCCCATTTTTGTACAGAAACGTTCCAGATGCATACTCAACCTGTTTCCAAGAGGACTTCCAGCATTTTAATTTAAGGTAGAGCCATGTCATCACCCTGTCCCAGCCCAGGGGCATGCCAAGGACTTGGGGTACACTGAGTACTTCACAGAGACAGCGGTGTCCTACCAGCATCACTCATTGCCACAGATTCTCCTGATCCCACGTGCCATGCATAAAACTAACTTCAAGATGGAAACAGACTCTCGGATAGCTGAATACCTCACCACGCATGCCCAGAATTTCCAGGCTCATTCCTTACAACTCCCTCAGAGACCCATCCGACCAACATTCACCACCATTAGGATCCAGCATGTGGAAAAGCTTCTGGAAAGCACCATCCGAGTGAGCTTCATTCCACACTCTGGCTCTCCTTTTGTTAAAGCTACAGTTAAACATCTAGCTTAGTAAAATATACACAATTAAAATATAATCAGATTAATTGTTTTGGATTTTCTGGTAAAATTGAAAAATCCACATTAGATAATGGACTCCTTGCTAAAGTGACATTTGACTGACATGAATATTAATCAGATCTGGGTGTTTACACTCAAGAAGAAGGTAAACCTTTTCAAAATGCCGTCCTTTCAATGTCATCACCTTGTAACAAATAACACGTATGGGACCTCTTGTGATTGTGAGCACTCATCTATGAATCCAGGAGAATGTAATGTTTAACAAAATCATTAATTTCTCTGTAAAAGACAGAGTCCCACAAATAAAGGGGACGTGTGTGATCACAGCTTTGTCTCCGAGTACAACAACACCTTTCAGGGAACTTGGAGCAGGGCTGCTCAATCAGTGAAACGGGTAATAAAGTGGGTGCAGCATCTCTTACGTCATGAGACATCGCAATGATAGCTTTATATTCTGATAACGACGTGGCAGGGATGATAATCTGAACTGCTTGATATAAACTGTTCTAGTAGGACAAATATTTACTCTGATAGAAATTTCCATGAAAAAATTGAAATTCTCAAAATTCTCACAACTGAACTTTTCAACCTTATACCTGATTTAGGTCACATAAAAGTCGTAATTAATTAACAATAAAATTAGCAATAAATTAACAATAAAATAATATAAAGGTAAAATAACCTAACACTGACTACAGCTTTTCAACTACATGCAATAAATGTATTACCCACAGGTTTCTCATACATTTGCACCCAATGCCATAACTGCAGGTCATGATTAATAACTGAATTTAGTGTCTTCCCTGTAAATCCTCATCTGCTCCAGGGAACCCATTTTCTCAGGTCTATTGTCAGCTGTGTGCATAGTCTGACCTTGAGTGTCAACTTAAAGTAGATGTGCAGAAGTGAAAAGAGTATTGACCTTTTCATGAAGTTTTCCAGGACATGGGTGTTATCAGCACACAAATCATAACGGTGGCTGTTGTTTTGTTTCCCTCCAGCACACCTCTTCAGTGCCTTTGGGTTTGATCGTGTCAAGATTGTGGAAAGACAGACGACCCACGCTACATCATTCAGTCAGCCCGGTGTCTGCAGGTCTGCAACCTTTCTGCTTCACTGGAAAACCCCTTCCACATGATCGGCTGTATACACAAAGATGTCAAATAGTAGAAGCAATTAATGCCATAGTGCCTGGTGCCTCTCTTTATAGCTCTTTTTTGATGCAGTAGTCCTGCTTGAGATTTAAGATGTACAGTAACATTTACATCCAGTTGATTCAAAGGTAATTTTAAAATGATGCAAAATACGAAAATTATTACTAGTTTCTGGACTCCCCACTACACAAATAATAAATGAATTATCTATGTTTTTGATACAGGCAGCCTGTGGTGAAAGAGCAAGCACAACACTGCTTCAACCGACTCCTGGTCCTCCACAGCTAGGGAGGACTTTTGTTACCACAACCTGGGTTAGAATATTCTTCCATGCCCACACAGGCTTTTTTTCCCTAGTATTCATTCTTGGTAACTAATAATTCACAACACCGGAATTATTAAATCAAGCTAAGCAAAAGTTCATGGCCCTTGGATACCAAGAAAGAGGCTGGCATCCAAAGGCTATGCTCATTGTTACACGAACTCTTTGTCTAATTTGAGGAGACATGACTCAGCAGGAACACTTTTACTTGATGATGGTCTGCATTCATCTGCTATACTCAGTGTTTAAATGTTAATATTTGACTACAAGTTTAAAACCAGATTATCTTTTTGAGTTTTTTTTGTATATTATGTTTCCAATCTTTCTGTCTTAGTAAAAAGTCTAAAAAAAATAAAATTAGAGTGAGGTCATGGATTACAGTTTGATGCAGGTTTTCACCTGAATGATCTGTAGGATGACTGTGCGACTAAAAGTTTCTTTTAAAATCAAAAGTATTATGATACGATATTAGGATAAAAATGCAAGGCTATTATATTATTCTGTCTTCATTTATCTGCCTGGATTCATCTGTTTTGTTTATTTCCCAGAAGCTCCAGTTGTTAGGATTCAAAAGCACAAAATGTTAGTTCTCTACACAAGGGATGGCTGAGAGGATGTCAGTCCCCACCAACAAAATCTCCTTCTCTGATGTAAGATAGCACACCTCCTGCTTAGTTTTGTATTTTAAACATTCACTAACAGATAAAGAATGGTTGTTTTTCACTTCAGGTTAACTTGACTCATAGAGCCTGGACTTACATTTGATGATGATGTATTTTGCTATGTTAAGCTTGATGTAATGATCCTCCTGTGTTATATCTGATGCTACTACTATTTTTTCTTTTTCTTTTCTTTTTCTTTCTTGCTCAAAGAGATATGTGAATATATTAAACATTTTCATTGTGTCTGACAGAACAAGGGTTGGGCCTCAGCACCACCAAGTACGACTACCTTCTTTTAAAGACGAACAGGAAAACTCTGCATCGGTCAATCAACACGGTGCAAAAATTAATTTCTCCCCTTTATTGTGTGAAGGAGCCAGGATTGTGATATCTGCTCCCAAATTAGTAAAAATAATATTAGTGGCAAGACTACTGCACTAATTATATACATTCTATTTCCTTCCATTTTTGTCTTATCCTGTGAATCATTAAATAATATTGATTATTCTGTTTATTGATCTTTGTTGTTTAAATAGAGCAACATCAGGTTTCCACTGGTCCAGCAGCATTTCAGAACCACCAGCAGTGAGGACTACGCAATCAAACCCTTGAACCTGCATCACACAGGCTGCAGTCACGTCTCTCATTAGGCGTCATGTGACTGAGAATAGCATTTTTTGTTAACAAAGAGTGTTAAAGAGAATATGTGATTATTACTGATATTGTTATTGTTTTTTCTTTAAAGGCTTCTAAAAATGAATAAATCCATGTTTTAAAATTTCACGTAACTGTTTTCATGTAGCAGTGTGAATGATTAAAAAGGTCAAACACAGGTACTACGTTTTCTGCAAGCTTCTACAAAAAAACAAACATGTACTGTTGTTCAAATGTATCCTCGTGTTAATCTTTTGCCATGATCCTCGAGTTCTTTAAAAATTACAAATCTGTTAAGTTCAGGTGTTTTTTTGTTTTTTGTTTTTCAGAGAACTGCAGAAGAATTCCCATGAACTTGCTGGCCTGATCATAATAAATAAATGTTTACCCAGGCTAGCACTGTGTGAAATGTTGAGTCAGTGTACAAGTGCGGCTTTAGCAGTTAGATGGCTTAAACATAAACCTTTAGCCTCATCTGCAATATCTTGCAGAGTTAAAGCGGCCTCGAACCCGACTGTCCTGCTTCCACCCTGTTTACACTGTCAACGCTGACTGCCAAGAAGAAGGTTACCGTGTGTTTTGGAGAAATATTCTCATCCCCTCCTTCAAGCATGACTGACCACAAAACTCCATAAAAACAATCCATGTTGTAGCAATACACAGCCTTGACACAGAGAAGCAGGCCCTGATGATAAAATAGTAATAATAGTAATAATAAGAAGCCTGCAATGGAAGCAAGTAGGGGTAAACAAACTGACGCTATAGAGTTCATCAACCTTAAATGGGGCGATCGTGGCTATGGGGCGATCGTGGCTCAAGAGTTGGGAGTTCGCCTTGTAATCGGAAGGTTGCCGGTTCGATCCCTGGCTTGGACAGTCTTGGTCGTTGTGTCCTTGGGCAAGACACTTCACCCGTTGCCTACTGGTGGTGGTCAGAGGGCCCGGTGGCGCCAGTGTCCGGCAGCCTCTGTCAGTGCGCCCCAGGGTGGCTGTGGCTACATTGTAGCTTGCCATCACCAGTGTGTGAATGGGTGGATGACAGGTTGTGTAAAGCGCTTTGGGGTCCTTAGGGACTAGAAAAGCGCTATACAAATACAGGCCATTTACCATTTAAAGGCAACAGTCCAGTTACGGGCTGGAAAGTTAGCAGGCCAGCCAGGGAGACAGAGCAATATCAGATTAAACTCCAGAATGACCAGATTAGAAAATATCAGCACTTAAAGTAAATGGAAATGATTAATAATTAAGCTTTCAAGACATAGAAGTTTAATATTAACGAGTGCTTATAAAGGACAACTATGATTTCACTGATTTATCTGAACTGCTGTAGACATGTAAGCCCAATACATGAAAATAATGAATATACAGCATATTGCGCTGATACAACATTAGACAGAAAATGCTGAAAAGGATGTTTTTATTTTTTACATTTGATTTGATTTATTAATAATCACATTTTTATCATTAATTGACGAAACTCTACAAACACAAAAAAACCGAGTGAGTAATATGATCATATCACAACTTAATCAAGTTTAGACCAACATGTGAGCAGATCTTTCAGCTGGGGCACATGACTGAGATGCAAACAAGAAAACACTTTTCATTGCCCTTGTTCTCCTCCTTTTTAAACGCCTGACATGCGTCCAGGCACGTCTGCCTCACAACTGTCACAGAGAGGCTTTTACATTTCAAGTTTAATACACACTTTTTGGTATTTATAATGCAAATAGAAAAACTAATAAGAGAACTAAGCGTTGATAGTTCAAATGAAAAATACACACGGCCTTCAAAATAAAAGCCTGCAGTCAACCCTTCTCTATCCTTAACCTAAACCTTGTTTATATACAGACATAAACACGGGTGAAGTATGCTACAAACTGTGTAAATACAGCGGGGAAAAATCACCTTGTTAACTGATGTACAGCGAGCACACTCCACGCGGTGCTTCCTCCTCCTCCTCCTCCTCCTCAGCGGCAAAGTGGGCGGGCATGTGCGAGCATGTACTCTTCTTCATTGGAGTACAGCACGGAGCTGTCTTGTATCTGGGCGTTGAAACCTGCCCCCGTTCATAAAGCCCGGGCTCCCATTTAACATTCACTGAGTCAGAGCGAACGCGCAGTTGAGCACGTCGACCCTCGCGAGGACCTCTACGTCTCTTATCTTCCGTCGGTGAGTTAGTAGGAGCCTTTTAAACGTCACATCAGCGGTCGCAGCTGTTTTAATAAGACGCAGTTCCTGTTCTTAACTCTAACCTGCTCTTCTGGACACTTATAAATTTGAAACGTAGCAGCCGCATAATGGAAACAATATTAGGCTGAACTTGTCTTGATCCAAATGCATTACGATAAACAGAAAACATGTGTTGGTTGTTACTACAGTATTATAGCACGACAAAGCAGATGTGGCTTTGGTGTATATAGGGAAATGTTTTTGTAATATTGCTGACTGAATTTAAATGCATCGTGGCCAAACAGGTAACTAAAACCATCCAAGTAACCATTAGGCCTGATTTGTGTTTAAAGAGCAGAAACACTGGAGCGTTTTATTATTATGAAGTATGTTTGTAAACCGAAACAGCCCGCATAATAGTTGCTATCTTGGCCGACACCCTAATTAAGACCACCCAAACCCCACCCTACAAATAACTCTGAAAGAAAAACTGCAGTACTGTATGTTCGATTCGAGTTTTATTTAATGCATTGTACACGTTTAAATTCAGCCTTTAAACATGGCAGGTAGGACATCATGCATAATTTCATTGTGTCATGGTTCCCTAGTGTTTACAGAAGCTTTAGAAGCATTCATGTCTCCAGCTGACACGCTACAGTATATATACTCTGCCTGACTGTTTCTATTTGCAGTAGACCTATATTTTTTACAGCACCCAAAAAACAGTTTTGCACACTTTTGCATCATTACTGTGGCAACCTATTCAACCTTGGTGAACAGTGTGTGCACATTATGTGCTGTTCTTCTGTCCTCGCATGTAGAAATGGCACTGAGCTCCATAAAGTCCTTCACCCTAGAGCTGGATGGTCCGGCTGATGCGGCGTTCATTGGAGGGGAGGTGGTGTCTGGCCAGGTGGTCCTGGAGCTGCGCAGGGCCACCAGAGTACACTCCATGAAGGTGCTGGGACGAGGAGTAGCCACAGCACACTGGCTGGAAAACCGTGGCATGAACTCCGTCTATAATGACTACACCTCTAAAGTCACCTATTTTAGGAAGAGACAGCATCTGATCAGAGGTTAGTATTAAAGATTGCAGATAATATTACTGACATGGAGTAATTAGTATTCTGTTTGTACAGTGGTTAATGTTCACTCTGACTGTAAAATATCCCCAGGTGAATTTCCACAGTCTTTTTTTTCAAGGTTCTGTTGAGACACAAACACACTATTAGGCTCACACATAATGCAAAAGTTGCAAGTGAGAAGTAGATTTTTTGCCATTCTTCTTTATATTTAACAAAATAAACAACTGAGTGAGCAAATGAGTTAATTTGTGATGCACTCGATGCAGTGACAGTAGTGGTGAACACACAAACTATTAATTGCGACTGCTGGAAAGGGCAGGACAGCACTTTTAAAGACACTTGTATTATTTGTGTTGAACCTGATGCCATTCTCATACTCTTTTTCTACTTCTTCTGTCCCATAATGTAGCTGTGTAGTCTTATTGTCAATAAAGTTTCTGCAGTTTGCGGCTCTGTTGCTAAATATAAACGTAACAACTGTATTTCAGTGTATGTTGCACCTGGTGGATGAAAAGTGTTCTCTCTGCGCCGAATAATGTGGTGTTAAACTGCTGATCTGTTGTTTGTGTGCCAGCTGGTCAACACTGCATCTTGTAGTCGATGCAGTTTGCAAACTGGAGCCACCTGGGCCAAATGTGTTGCGCGGAAACCTGCGTGAGCGACCAGATATATCTGCCAGATAGCATAATCTTTGACATTAAACACAAACCCATTAGTGTAAAGTCCAAACATATGCAGTTGGTTCACTGGGTATGACGTTGTACTGGACGTGGTACTGTAACGTGTTGAATTCTCTGAGCACAGACAGCATCGAGAAGCAGAGAGCACAGGCCATCGTAGCAGTGTAAATAAACACAGTGGTTAATGTTTCATAGGATGCTGTGTTTGACTCCATATTTTGGGCAGATAAGTAGATGCCAGTAGTTTTAGATTCCAGCGGCTGCAGTGCAGTTGAATTGAAATTGCAATTCCAGACAGTGCATCATTATCTGCTGCAACAGTTGCGCCTTCTGCTCTGTGGTTAAAGGTGCACTTAGCATGCTTTTTACATTCATATTAATTCTACAGCCTACATTTAATCCTAAATCATATATATCACTGTCTACTTTATACCTGATGCCTTTCCTTACACAACGCAAGAGATTTGTTTTTACCACTACACTATGGAGGCACCTCAGTCATATATGTCACTAAAAGAACAAGTTTCCAATTGAACTCATTGTAGTTTTCCTCATCTCATTCATCAATTTTGGAAGAACACTTTTTATTTTATTGTTGATTTATTTACAATTAGCCAAACAGGAGAGTTATCTGTGGTTATTTCATCATGTTGAACTTCTAAATCCCACCATACTTATTACATGAAATGAAGTGTGCTATTTAAAGCAATTTAACTGTCAAATCCTCACAAAACTATGTGAAATCACATAGTTTTGTGAGGATTTGACAATTTTTGGTCCTAATGATCATTGTAGCAGTGAAGCCTAAAAAAACTGTTTAGTGTGAATAAGGTGTAGAGCCATAGAACCTGTGTATGAAAGATGGACCTGGTGGTACAGCTTTAGCTTTGCTAATAGCCACAGAAAAGAAAAAAAAGTCTCATAAATGTTGTCACACAAATGCAGTTTTATTTTGTTTTTTAAAACTTTATTGCACGAGTTGTACGTGTATATTTTGCACTGGTGTGGTTTGTACAGAATAATGTTACACTGGCACAGACGCTGGGAGGTTTGTCCTGTAAATGACATTTGCAGGACCTCTCCAGGAAATAGCAGCGCTAATTATTTTTGCACAGCCTTAACCTTCTGATATGTGTCCTACATCTTCCCAAGAACAAAATCCTATTTCCTTTTTTAGATTTTATACATTTATTTATTTATTTATACCTGGTGAGTTTAGAACAGGAGTAAATATACATTTAATTAAAGCTGTGGGATGTTGTATGTGGTCTAAGCAGAAAAAAAAGAGGAGGAGGTAGAAGACAGGAGAAAGAAAGGAAGGAAGAGGGGGGAACGAGTGGGGTGGAGGGGGGCTGTTTTTAAAAAATGCAGCCTACGTCACTATGGCAACAAGGAAACCAAGCCACGGCTCTCCTTGGCGCCGCCCTCTTTACCGTGCTGTCAGCTGCTGCTGTTCCCCATTCTTTTTGCAGTGTTCTTTAAGGCTCATTATTCTCCAGTTGTCTGTGAATTAACGCAGAACTTTATAGAACTGATATTTGCTGTGTCGTAATTTAGTTCGTATATTTGTTTAGTGAGCAGCTCCACACACAGAGGAGCCCCTTTGGTCCCCCTCCGAGAGTAATCATACAGAGTCATCTGCACAGTGGGGGTGATCTATCAGGCATGTGCAGAAAGCCACATGGCCTTCTGCATTAAAGCATGGAGCACTTTACAGCCGGCTTTGCTCCTGCTTACCAGCAGATGGCGTGCTGGCTTTGCTTTTACTCCAAATCGGAACTCCTTGCATGCAACTTGTTTGCTACAAGTTAAATTTGGGCTTGAGCTGATCGGTAAGTGGCAGTAGAGAGCTGACTCTTCGTCCCGGGAACAAAGACGTAAACAAGTTTGTTTTTCACAGAGCAGACCTGAATGAAGAGAACCTGCAAAAGTGGCGGATTAAAACCCCCACTTCTGCGCACAGATCACTCTGTTCGGACATTTTTGGAGCCGAATGTTAAATTTAAAGAAGTCTCTATTGATGACATAATTAAACTGTCGCAGAGCTTTTCTTTGCGTTTCATCTATGACTTTTCTTTATTTTCTTTAATAACTGCTGCTTGTGTTTGTACTGAATTGCAATAGTATGTTAAAAGAGACAGGGGAGAAGTGGAGTAAACAGCTTCGGTACCGACTGAAACTACCCTGAGCCTCCCAGGGTCTCTCCCAGACCGAGGCATACCCAGTAAGCCTGTTTTCTTCTAAGAACCTGTAACCATCAATCATCCCCAGGCCCCGTTTTCCCCTCTACCGCCTCCACACCCAGCCTGCGTGTTTGTTATGCTTCCTTCAGGCTTAGTTTGGAAATGTGGACGTTTTTGTGTGTGTGTGTGTGTGTGTGTGTGTGTGTGTGTGTGTGTGTGTGTGTGTGTGTGTGCCTGTGCCTGTGTGTGGGAGAATTGCTGCACCTTAACAGCCCGACAAAATGGAACGTAATGCCGGGACTTTTTATTTGATAAGCAGGCCAGATGAGCGGCTGTTGTTTTCAGTTTCATTTTCATCATGATTACAGTCTCGTGTTAATTCTGACATCATTTCGTAGGCCCTGCTGTGAGCACGTATCCCTGTGGTTTCATACCTGTTGCGTCCTCCTGGAGCAGGAGGTCAACTTGTAAACACGCAGAAAAAGAAAAGAGGTCAAATTAGACCAACAACAACCCCCTAAAACACGGACGCACCACTTGTTTCTCTTTTGCATTTGAAGTGGGTTTAGCCTGCTGTTTACCAGATGTGCTGTTTGAATCCTGGGAAGTTCAAGTTCTGTCCACTTTTTTGAAACCTGATAGGTTTTCTTGTTTACGTTGACGGAGTAAAGAAGCTGTCTCGACTATGTCTTATTTACAACAACAGCAGCAGTCTGAAGGGTCAGCGCCGAGGAGGAGTTCCTGAAGGCAGCATCGCCCAGCCTTCAACCCTCTCCTGAGGCCTTACATAACGATCCGTAGACTCCGCCCACTTTCTCAGCCTGCAAAAAGGCTGCCGTCCGAAAGTGAACATCATATCGAGCTTTCGAGCACACGAGAGTAGGCGGCAGCAACCTGGAGAGCCACTCTCAGCACCCTTTAAACACACTGCGAAGGAACAATAAAGGAATCTCTCACTTCTTTTCGTTTGAGAACAGAGAGGAGTCGCAAAACCTGCAAAAAATGATTTTCGACAAGCTGAAAAAGTTTGACATAGTCTTCGACTCTCCGGAGGTGGACTGTCCTCCTGTGTACAGCAGTGGGGATGTTGTGTCCGGGCGGGTGGTGCTGGAGCTGTCCGGGGAGAGTCGGGTAGACTCCCTGAAGCTTCACGCTGAGGGTTTTGCAAAAGTGCACTGGACCGAGTCCCGATCGGCGGGCTCCAGCACCGCGTACACCCAGAACTACGGCGACGAAGTGGAGTACCTGAACCGCAGAGAGGTGCTGCTGCAGGCAGGTCAGTCCAGTAAGTCTGTCAACTCAAGCAGCCAAAGTGTCCTCTCTGTGATCGAGCGGTCTAGACAACTGTGAAAACAGCTTATCTGTGTGGGGACAGATTGTCTGCAGACTTAAAATAGTGTGTTTCAGGATGTTTGCGTAGATGGTGACTGGGATGAGTTAAAGTCTAACTGCCCCCACTTCTGTAGTTAACCTTAGATCGGAGACTTTGCATTGGTTACGAATGATTTATAAACTTGTAAACTAGAACAGCAACTCGTGTAAACGCTGGCAATGAAAAAGAAAACCATTCAGGTTCATTTCTTTTACTTCCTTGAAGAAGAATACGTGAGCATGTACATAAAGAACATAGAGCAGCAGCTGCTTCCTCACCCCCAAAACGTCTGTGGGGAAAAATAAAAGAAGTAAGACTGGCTTTTCCAAATTGAAAGCAAATCCAGACTTGTTTTTCCTTCTTTTCTGCATGCTGACTTTGCCTCAGGTTTCTGGCTTCATTCATTTGGACACAGAGCTGTTTTTGGTTTAAAGTACAGGCAGGAAATGGGCAGCCAAGGGCTTTGTCGATTTCTCTGTTGTTTTCCTGCCGAGTTTAGCCTCTATGCTCGGCTGCATGTTGTGTGAAAACCTGCAGCCAGCAATGAGAAAACACATCATGCAGCACATATCAGCTGAATCTGCTTTGGGGGATTTTGCTGATGAGCACGAGAAAGGCTTTCTTGTTGCAGCCTACTTGACCCGTGAAGTTGACATGTTGTTGGTGTTGTTTAAATGAAATCGGAGTATTCATCTAACAAAGGTTCACCAAAACCAAAACACCAGTCCCCGGATTTGTGCTGCAAGAGTGAAGAGAACCCAGGAGAGTTGAGACGAGCTGTGTGATATCGCTCGAGGAAAACATGTTCTCAGTCAGCACAATAGAGAAGGAACCGCCCCTCTGAGCAAGCAAAGCAACCATGTGATTGCAGAGAAACACAGGCTTACGGGACTGTTCCTATGAAACAAGCGTTATTCATGTAGAATACTTTTGTGTCTGTTGTGATGCATAATTTTAAAAGTGGGTATTTGCTGCCAAATAAATAAGCTTTCAGGTAATCAGAGCGCATTCTACTGTCAAGTTGAGGTTTATTTCCACAGTCAAGCAAAGCTGATGCAGGTTATATGAAGTATACATTATACATACCATTAAATCATCAAATAAAACAAAGTCTGCGCTACATGATCGTCTGCGCTGTAAAATTTCCTCCTACCACCTCTGTTATAGAAATTGTTTTGGGAAATTAACAAAAAAATGAAAGAACAGGTGACTGACTTAGAATTTTTTCCCCCTCTTTCTTTCAGATAACGGTGAAGTGACAGTCCTACCTGCTGGCAAACACGAGTTTCCATTCAGCTTCCAGCTGCCAGAAGAAACTCTGGTCACCTCCTTCGAGGGAAAACATGGCAGCATCCGTTACTGGGTCAAAGTTAAGCTACACAGGCCGTGGGCCACAGTCAGGAAAATCAAGAAGGAATTTACAGTCATCGAGCCCATCGACATTAACACACCAGCCTTACTGGTAAGTGCCTCAGACTTCACCTTTAATCGCTGGGATCTATTTATTTATGCATTTTGAGGGTTTTATGGAATTTGCTCACTGGTTTTTATAATCTCCAGGCACCACAGGCGGGTACGAAGGATAAAATGGCGCGGGCGTGGTACCGCAGCTTTGGGCAGGTGTCGGTAACTGCAAAGATTGACCGCAAAGGCTACACACCAGGTACGCACATTCTGCTTTTCCCATGTGCTCAAACTTTTGTAGTGTCTCATCTTTCTAAGCGTGCTTTTTCTCTCTCCACAGGCGAGGTGATACCGGTCTTTGCCGAGTTCGACAACTCTACCTCCAGATCTGTTGTCCCCAAAGCTTTTATCATTCAGACGCAGACGTTCATCGCCCGCGGCACCATGAAGCAGAAGCGCTCCGTCGTGGCCACGCTTTGCGGTGACATCGTCGGTGCCAAACGTCGGGAAACCTGGCACGGCCGCGCCATCAAAATCCCACCTGTAGGTCCGTCCATCCTGCAGTGCCGCATCATCAAAGTGGAGTACATGCTGAAGGTAAGCTGCCGGCCTAACATTGGCGCTGCTGCAGTTCTGAGTCCTCACTCAGTCCAGGTAGCATTATAAACTCTCTTTCCTCCCGTCAGGTTTGTGTTGATGTACCCGGAACATCCAAGCTGTGTCTCGAGCTGCCTCTGGTCATAGGCACCATACCCCTCCATCCCTTCGGCAGCCGAACATCCAGCGTCAGCAGCCAGTACAGCGTCAACCTGGAGTGGCTGCGCATGGCCATCCCCGAGCAGCCAGAGCGTAAGTGTCCCGTACTGCTTTATGGGAAGAAAAGGAAAAACTCCCCATATGGCAAACAAGTTTTTCTTTCTTTTTGCCAGTATTATTTTTAGAGCATGCCACTTTTTTCTTTGACAAGAAAGCCAAAATACTGCATGAGTCAGATGTACAAACAAAGGTTTTGGTTCCACAGAAACTCATGTTGGATCAGATCAGTGTTTGTTACTGCCAAAGGCGCTTAATGTTACGTGGGCTTTCAAAATGAAGTCATGAGTCAGCAGCTCGATGTTTGGACCTGTGCTGTTCCGTCGTGTCACGCGAGTGGACTCATCCTGCCTGTGTTTTTTCCCTGCAGCTCCTCCGGATTACAGCTCTGTGGTAACCGAGGAGGAGGCCGAGCAGCGCCACAACGCCGTGGCCTCACAACAGGCTGAAGACCTGAGCGGGATCCTGGAGCGACCCCTAATGGCTTTTGTCCAAGAGTTTCGCTTCAGACCTCCGCCAATGTACAGCGAGGTGAGTCACCATTGGCTGGAAGCGACTCCTGTTGTTTACTGCGATTGAGTGGCACATATAAAAGCTTACATATAAAGGCCTTTTATTCCCTGCTTACCAAAACCTTGAGATCTCAGCTGTGTTGTGTAACAATAGCTAAATGGAAACAAATCTGTGGGTGTAAGCAGAGTGTAGGTTGAGCATAATTGAAGAGTGTTTTATTCAAACACTGGATTATCTGCTTGCCCAACCTTCATCTGATGCATTTTGATTTTCTTTTCTTTCCTGCAGATTGACCCCAACCCTCAGCCCATCAACATGAGACCTCGCTGCATGACATGTTGAACCAAGAGCCCTGCCTGAGCTTCAAGCAGCCTCATTAACGAAACAAATCAAGAGATTTGTCTTCTCCCGGATTATGTCTCTCTGATTAATAGCACTTGCTAACAGATTGACTGGAGCGCCAGGAGACGGAGCTCACAGGAACTGGATGTTAGTGGAGGAGGTGCCACTTTTTCCAGTCCAGTAAAGTGGATGCTTTCCTGTTCTGGCTGAAAGGAAAGCAACTTCTCTGCTTTGGTTCCTGTTCTTCCCAAGTGACTTTTGGTTCCCTGCGTGGTGAGCTACAAATACCTCCCAATCAACGATTCCCTAACGTGAAGATATCTATATATTTTTTTGTGTTTTCAAGGAATTTGGGACATTTTGGGAAGGGTTGAGATCACTTGATATTCACCAGGCGGAAAGTTGGAACTGAACCTGGCATTCAGATGTCTGAAAAAGGCGCTCTTGATAAGATGGCCGACTGTCATCTTTGAGTGGCGTAAAGAGAGAAGTGCAATTATTTCCCTCAGTTTCCAACTTTCCCTATGCCTGAGATTTTTAAAACACACATCACTATGCATTGTGTGCCTACGGTGATTTCTGTTACTCGAACGCATACTGTATCTGTAGGTGTGACGGTGGAGCAGAAAAGTCAGAAAAGAAGATGTAGACGTATTTTATGCATGCAGGTAACAATATGTAAAAGGGAAAAAAATATGTGTGCCTTAATTATCTGCAGTTGAAGTTTGCATGAGAGTTTCAGGGAGCTGTTCTCTCGGACAGAGCTGGATAGAGCTGAATGTATCCTGCAAGAACTTAGAACAAAAAAGAAGCAGTCAGCATGTATGTAGATGTATTCCAAGAGCCTTGTTGTGTTAACACAAGGCTTAAGGCACTGAAGTGTTAGATGGCTATGGTGTTATAATGCAGTGGTAATAAAATAGGGGGTTCCAGTTTGCTTATAAAACTGCACAAGGCTCGTAGATTAGCTCTCCCAGCTGCTAAACAAAAGGACAGGAGGAGTGGAGACCTCCGAGCTGTGTGGACTGAATCTTTCGGTGGGAGCCAGATGCCTCGGTGCTGTGGGTCAAGCCTTTAGGTGGAGATACCACTGAAACATAGGGACAAAGAACATTCCAAAAAAAAAAACCTTCTCAAGGATTATGTTTCTCCTCAACTTCCAAAAAAAAAGGAGTTTCAGAAGTCTTCAGGTTCAGCTGTGTGACAATGGCTGAAGTCGACGAATGTATTATTTTTTTATACAAGTGCAATTGTTGATTCACAGTATTGCCCAAATTTTTGTAATTGTTTTTTCTAATAAACAATTTTTGAACAGATGTTTGTCTTCAGTGTTTCCTTAATAGTTTAATTATTTATATAGCACATTTAATTACAACAGGAGCGTTGACCAAAGTGCTGTACAAGAATACAACATACATAATAAAACAACTTAGAGTATTAAAAGCAAACACCAAATATGAATTAACAAATAACTCTCATGCTGTATTAAAAGCCAATAAATAAAAATGCGTTTTAAGATAAGATTTAAAAAGGATTGACAGTGTGAGCCTGTCTGATGTGTAGGGGTAAATTATTCCACAGCTTAGGCGCTACGACTGCCTTGACTGGTACGTGTGCTAGGACGCCCGCTTTTTTTCTTCTTTCTTCTTCTTTTAAAGAAAATAATAGAGAGTCTCTGTTTAGCAATGTTGCGTGCCAGTGAATTGGAAAAGCATCTCCAACACCATGAGTCAAAGCTATATTACTGCCAAGGGCAGGGTTCAGTGGAGAAACAAGCTAGGCTCAGTGATTCAAATTGATAATTACAGACTGAAGTTCAGCCAGTGACATTTATTCTATTGCGCACTTATGCAATCGAACTTTTCTCGGTGCCTTTGGAGCTCCACAAAATAAAAATGGAGTCACACCACACTGCGGATTTCACTTTGTAATTTGTTTACAAATAATTAGTTCTTGCTTTATTTTTTTTGGTTTGTTTTTTCCACCACATAAACATGTAACACATTGGAGCGAACGAGCATAGCTATAATCATGGCTAAAAGCCAAATCAGAGGAAATTCTCAAGGGTTTCTTCTGCAAACAGCAATTAAGGACAGAGGGACGTCAGATGGGTGTGGATGCAGGATAGTAGTGCGGCTGAAAAGCTTCACACTTTTCAAATGAGTAGAATTAAAGTAAAACCATTTTCTAATCGCGAGTTTACCAAAACATCAGACCAACCTTACAAGTGGATGCAAAGATTACGTTCAGCACTAATCCTAATGAAAAAGCAGAAGATAAAGCAGTAGTTTAAACAAAAATACCCCTCTCATGTTTGCACCACATGCTCAAAGTCCAGACAGGCAGGATTCGTGACAGCAGCAATATTAATATAGTTGTGTGCACAGACAATGCTTGTTCTGTTTGAGCGAGCTTGTGTACACAGATATGTTTTGCTTGGACACCTGTCTTTAATTATATTTCACTCACTTAAATAAGAGTTGAGGCTGTAAGCATAACATGTATTTCAGCTCTCCCAATACGTCACCACACATGTTTGAAGGCCTAGAGTTAATCCAGATACCAAGTTTACTTTGTGCTGGGAAAAAAAGAAGAAAGATGAAAAGAAGATGCACTGGCCGCATACATCTTCTAGCTGTAAATGAAAGAAGTTACTAGCAGAAGTCTTGTAATACACACGACTGAATATAAACAGGGTGTTTCCGAAATGTTGTGAATTTAACTGTTTAACCTTTTCCAGCATGAGGAAACTTAAATCTCATTCTTGTAAACAGATAAGTTCAGCCATGTTTTCACCTTAATTTCGATGGACTTATTCAGGAATGGCTTTTAAAATATGAATCCATGGAGAATGTAAAGCAGAACAGAAGAGAAACACAGTTTAAATTAAAAGTTAGAATGACCTTTTGTATTTGAGGTTGAAATGATTTGAAGCATGTGACATGCAGATGTCTTCCTGATGTTCTGCAGTGACCTCTTGGTGATCCCGCGTGTTTTTTTAAACAAACTCTTCCACACAGAAAACAGAAGTGCCGTCCGCTGTTTTCCTGAAATCGTTTCAGGCGAGTCAATGTTCTCATTTGTCTCGATGAGTCACTAAAAGTATTTTCAGCACCTGCTGTATCAAACCAGCTCATCTGGTTCAGAGTGTGCCGATCATAGTTCAGATATTATGTTATTTGTATCATGTGCAAGTACAATTTTACTTATTCCGTGACTTTGAATGTGTTCTGAGTTACCTGTCATGTCTTCAAAAAGGTTTGGAAGGAAGCACTCACTGTGGAGTCACATATGTTAACCTGCATGCCTCCATGCAGGTTAGAAGTCATGCCCCTGGCTGTTGTGTGGCCCCAGTTTAATGGGACTCAAAAGGCCGAAAACCCCCCAAAACATGCCCTGCAGATCTTTTTGTACATTGCTGAGCTGACTGAATTAAAGAGTCTACCTGCAAAACTCTGGAGAGAATTTTACTTAAAATCGTAAATCTTCTTAGGGATGCAGAAAACAACCAATGGCAAACATTAAGAAAAAACTTGGCTATTTCTTCTAAAGTAAAGGACAAAGAGAATGACAGATGCAGAAAGATGATGTAAATGTTAACCCTAACCACGTGCCCGCTGTCGTGCTTTGAGTGCGTCATTAACAAGTAAATCCAGGAATTTCTGAAGGATAATTTGGTCAGCAAAGCATTCCAAGAGATCTGTGCATACCCTTTATTCCTCCCACTTTCAAAGTTGGAGGAAAAAAGCTGAATAACAAAATAGGCCTTTGACCACTAAGTGATCGTTCCCTCTGACGTCTTTGTTAAGCCCTAAACAGGTTAATATAATGACAACGCTCCATATGGAAACAAAGATGTTGTCCATAGTCGGGACAGGTTGTCAGCATCACATTCCTGATCACTAATTACATTTTGGATTTCTAGGCAGTAATGTTCTGGAACACATGCTGCGAGTGGTAAACAAACAAACCCACGAGTGTGTTTATGTGACTTGCCTGAGGAAAACGATTGCTTTAGTTTGTGCTGGACTTTCAATTAACTCCACGGAGCCAAAACGTCTGTCAGGATGTCATGTAAGCTTGTTGTTTTACACGCATAACATCACACGAGTGTAAAAACAGCAGTGCCACTTTGGGAACGCCGAGGTGCCTCTTCCCTGGAAAACATATTTTCTGGTCAAAAGTTTCTGGAATATAATTTAGCCACAAGAACAGGACTGTGTGCAGGGACAACAAGTTCCTCCACTTAAAAACGGAGTAAACCAAGTAGTCTTTTCATTGTGTGTGATATATAGAAGCACTAAAACACTGCTGTATGCCATAGCATTAAGATTTACATCACAACAAGGACCAAAGGGATTTACTCAGTATGTAAAAAACAGCCATTTCACATTCTTTTAAAGTATTATCCAGTGAACAACATGTTTAATATACAAGTATGTAAATTATAAATGTGTCAATTTATCAGTTAAAATGTGCTTTTATTTCCAAAATGTCATTATGTCATCTAGTTACTACATGAGTATATATTTTCTGTGTCTAAGTCGCTGTGAACTGTCACAGTTGTTGTCCAGACACTGTTGAGCGGCTGCTGAATGCCTTTGCAGATCCTACTTCCAGACACACACGAGCAGTTGACTCATCAGAAACACTCCCTGCCTCAGCAAACTCACCAATCCATAAGCACATATTAACTCACCTCACCTACGCTGGCCAATAAGCATGCAGGATGCAAACTATATTTATTTTAATTGTAGAGGACGTTTTAGCTGATAAGGTTTACACTTAATAACTACATATTCAGTTTCGGACTGAGTTAAAAATCTATCAATAATAGAAAAAAAAACATCTTTGTTTAAAAGCCAGATGTGCTGATATGACACAATGAATGGTAACAATGAGTCACAAAGAAAATGGGATTTTTGCGTGAATGAAGAAGTTAAACTGACACAATGATGTCAAAGATGTCAAACGGTTCCTCTTTTTAGGACAAGTCGTCTCAAATTTCTGCTGCTGATGAACTTCCCTTCAACACATTGGGGATTATTAAAGTGAAGCAAGTGTTTTGGGGGTAAACCGTTACACATTGAGCTCCTGACCTTCTAAACACAGCTGTCATCACATTTTAAGAGTTTTTGCTCATTCTTTTCAGTCCAGCTAACATTTAACATGTTACCATTCATCCATAGTGGATGAGTCAAACAGCGAACTCACTCACTGACTGATTCTAGGCTTTAAATACTTCTTAAATTCACAGCTACAAAGACAAGGCCTCGTTCAGATAATAATCCTGAAAATATGGCAGCTCCCAGGGCATGTGCCAGATGGAACAACTGCGACATTTAGCAATAAATACCTAACTAAAGAAATTGAAGAAAAAACATAATTACTTAGCTGAGCTGTGCAGTTTTTATCTGTGCTTTTCTTTTATATACTTCTTTTTAAGTTTATAATTTTGAGTCATTTTGAGACACTGGTTGGCAAACAGTCAACAGACCAAGGACTCTCCATAACAAACTTCCTCTTTCGGGCCTTCTTGTATCCAACCTGTCTGAGATCTCGTGCTGACATCAGTGAGCCTTATCTGGACACATTTAGACTCACTGTCACATGTCTCTTCTGCAGATAAACAAGGAAAACAAAAAGTATCCTGTTGGAAAACGTTTGAGCTGAGAACGAGGTTCTTCTTCAAGGTTGCTGGGAGGAAGTCAGTCATCCTGGTTTGTTTCTGCTACGTTTAAAATCAGCATTGGCCCACTTCACATTCCAAAGAGATCACAGCAACTCCAGATGAAACGGTGGCAGACAAACCAAAACAAGCTAGAGCTGTTTTTCCTCCAGCGCCCGGGCATTTCAAGGGGGAGGACACATCATCAGGTTGTTTTAGAGGACATCCTCAGGCTTGGCTTTTTGCTGACTACAGGGAAGTTGCTGGGTGTTTGAGTGTTGAGGTTTGTTCAGGGCAAAATAATAAAGTGTGTTTTGTCTTTAGCGTTTTGCTATTTAGAAAGATTTGAGTTTGCTCTCGCAAGGCTAAGAGCAAAAATCTCCTTACTAAAAACAACAACACCAAAAGAGTCTACAGCTCTGCCGACATAACACCAAAGAGGAAACGAACCAGCTAAAGTCTGGAAAAAGTCTTGCGATAATGTTGGCTGAAGTATCACAGAGGTTTGTTTTTTTTCAGGAAGAAAGATTAAATAGGAAGACATCATGTTGCCTTGGTTTCTATCAGCTATAACACTGAAAAGACCAAATCTGTGATCTACAATAGTACAATAGGCCAACTCTGGCTAGAAAATTAGGCTACAGCTTTTTAGGTGCCACTGAGATTATTAACAGTAATCTCATGCTTCACAGGAGTGTAATTATGCACTATAGCAAGTTCAAGAGGGATAGTCAAATGTATCTGTAAACAGTGACTACAGCACAAAGTCTGGGTGATCATTTTGCCATCTGAATTTATGTCTGTCCAACTGATACAATGATACAACTTTTTGTTGGCTTTTCCTTGTGCAAGATACTGACCCCAAGTTGCTCTCCAGTGCATTAATCAAAGTATGAATGTGTGTAAAGGTTACATAGAAAGCACTTACATGGAAAGAGCAAAGAAAAAGGTGTTTGTGTGCTTTAAGTGCCAGTCCATTTACCATTCTTGACTACCATACCAGTTCTGTCGTGTGCTAACTGAACTGCGTGCAATGAATGCCATGATGTGGATGATTTGGATCCAGGCGATTTGACATCAGGACGTCAGGGCTGGTTCAGATCAGCACTTTGTTGACCGTGAGCAGAGGAGAAGATCACCTTGCAGCTCCCCTGACTTCACGGAAATCAATGTAACTTCAGAGGGGTCAGAGAGCAGACAGCAGAGGCTGCATGCCAAGCGGCTCCCCAAAATATTCTAGAAGGGGAAAAATACAGAGTAGGAACAAACAACATCCCCAGACATTGAGCAATAAGGACAGCTTTGTTTCTGCTCACCCCGCCTCCAGCTGTAACCCAGAGTTCCATGAAATCTATTTGTTGCTTTGTAGTGCTTATGATCTATCTCCCTTTGTTTTGGTACTCTGTGATGCTCTTTGTTGGGGAATCTCTGCCTGGACAATGGAGGCTGCACACAGAGTCCAAAATGCCTGACGTGATGAACTTTAACAAATAATTAAATCAATCTGCAGTACCTGCAAGTGCCATCACCACAAGCCACAGCTGGATTCTTATCAAATGTAGAGGAAAAGGTGATGATCTGAGGATGACGATCAGCACCTGTGGCAGCACTACATTAGTTTCTCCACTTATCACTGGAACCACATAAATATGTTTTTATTTAGCTTTCTGTTCTCAAAAGACTGAGACTCATTTCACCCCAGGATTATATTTACACATTCACACAGTAATGTGTAAATATATCTTTATATTAAAAAAAGATAATGCATGATAAATGAATAAAATGCAACAAGGGTCCTAAATAAATAATAGTACATCATTATTATTATTATTATTGTGAGGAAGCGTGTTGTAACAGCTGCTCTGTTTTAGGCTTTGTGATGGTGCCTTTTTAGTCCACTGTATTTACATTTTCATCGAACATGAATTGAAATTTAGAATTTTAGGTAAATAGGTGGTAAAATCAAAGCTCATTTTTGTGTGTGTGTGTGTCATATTTTGGACCACTTCAAAGCAATCGGCTCAGGCTGTTCCTGAATCCATTCCCTGCATGTTATACACTTACACACAGACGTATGCATGTTTCCCCCCATCCTGTCCCGTCCTGTACTACAGTGCACGTGGCTCGGTTGTTTGGCTGGTAGAGTTGGTTGTCTGCCAGGTCCCTATAATGTAACGAACATGAAAGCAGAGCTCAGGAATGAGCAAAAGATTAGCACATGATGTAGCTCTTCAGAGCTGCAGAGTAGGAAAACAACGGTCACTGTGAGCTGGTTACTTGTGAGTTTGACTTTAAAGTGTTGCCCAATCGTCTTGCTTTTCAGGGCCAAAAGAACATTATGTCCCACAAGTGCAAAACACCAAGAAAAAGGAGGTGTGGCGGAGCTTAGTGTCAGATATCCTGGATGTTTTTGAAATGTATAGAAGGAGGAGGAGACTTGTGGTAAACACAGGTTTTCAACTGCAGTCACTTCTCTGCTGTTACAGGGTTCAAACGTACACAGCATTTATTTGAAATATTTAAGGCTGAATCCAGTTGAGGGTTTTTCTTCCTGGACAATTTGATATGAAGGATTATACATAAACACAACTGAATAGTTTAATTCTATCAAAGTAAATCAAATCTTCTGATACCGTGCAGCTGAGACACTGAACAAAGCATTTAAACTAGTTTACACCAGAGGGAAGAGGTTGTTTTTAACATAACTGTCAGCTCGGTCATGTGAATAAAAGATTATGAACTGAAATCAGACCCCATGTGACTTTAGCCCGTGTCTGCTGTTGAACACGGCACAAAAACAAGAACATTTGTTAAAGGGTTCAAGTGGATTTAAGGTCCTAAAAACAAAAGTGATGTACTTCTTCACAGTTCAAGTTTCTATTCAGAGATGGAACCACAATACACACTTCCTGGGTGCATATTATTTCTTCTAGTATGAATATAGTAAGTACTTAAAGTTTCTGTTGAGCTGATCACATATAGGACGCATTTCCAGATGTATAGATCGATGACGACACCAAAAGGAAGGTTGAGGAAAGGCGTGAAAGCTATCCATGCAGTAAAACAGGATGCTGCAAACAGAAAATATGAAAGCCATGCATGCAAAAACAAAAACTGAAAACTAAACAGCTGTCGACACTTAAGCGAAGCCATAAAACAACCTCTCGTGTGCACTGGTGGAAGCAATGTAGGACATAACTTTATGTGCATTCAAGTTAATGTGGATATAAAACCGGTTTCCCCAGCCCCCGTAGTCAGGACAGCAGATAACATGCAAATAAAATGCAAGTGGTTTATTTGATGAAGGTGGCCCTGAGGCTGTTGTTTGGACAGCTCTGTAGGGTCAGGACTATTCTCCAAGAAGAGATCAGAAGTATCTTGGCATCAATCATTTGAATACTTTCAAGCTAAGGTAAATATGGCAGGTAATCATCCCTCTTCTCTAAAACAAGGATTAAGTTCAGCTGCCACAAGATTAGGAATAAGAAGTCTTTTTAACTTTCATCCAAAGCATGTCTTTGTCCTGTCTTCAACTACTTACCCCCAACCGGTCGTGGCAGATGGCCTGGTTCTGCTGGAGGTTTCTTCCTGTTAAAAGGGAGATTTTCCTTCTCACCTTCGCCAAACCACTTGCTCATAGGGAGTCACTGTTGGGGTTTTCCTCTGTTTTCTCTTTATTATCTCTATCAATCAGTGATAAATTTAGACAATGAGCAGTATGTAAAAATTGTATTGCTACTCAAAGTAATTAAAATATTTTAACGTCCAACAGCTGCAGCTGTTTAAATCAGCCTCATATAGTATCACTCAATGCGTTCACTTTGCTTCGGCAGCATGGAGGTTAGCACTGCTGCCTCACAGCAAATAGGTCCTGAGTTCAATTCCAATGTTGGCCCAGGGTCTTTCTGTGTGGAGTTTGCATGTGGGTTTCTGGGTACTCCCAAATTTCAAAGACATGCACTTAGTGGGGTTATTAGGGTAACTGGCAGCTCATTATGGGTGTGAGTGGTTGTCTGCCTTTATGTGTTAGCCCTGCAACAGACTGTCCCGGTGTATCCTTCCTGAGTGCCTACGACAGCTGGGATAGGCTCAAGCCCCCCCTCATGAAAAGGAAAAGCAGAAGAGAATGGATGGATTGCCTTGATTGTCAATACTTCATGGCATGATTGGCTCTTTCAAATTTCAAATACATTTAATGAAAATACTTTTCTAAAATATGATTAGTAAATAATTCAACTGTTTTTGAGGCAGTAAAAATGAGTTCCACAGTTTACAAGTAACTTTTAAGGGAGGTTTAAAAGATTAGTTTTGTTGATTATGTTTTCTTTTGTTTTTCTCCTCTGCTGTCCGTTCACTAATTACCACAATGCTTTGTCTTTTGTCATTAGTTTTACCAGGTCACTATCTTTCTAACTCTTGACCTCATTACTTCTCGTTTCCTGTTGTGATGCTTTGCAGTAGAACGTGTACTGCTGCACGGAGCCAATAGCTGGATAAAGGTTTCAAATGCCTGAGAAGTAAATGTTATTGTGGGAGTAATTTGGTTTGCCCTGTCTCGGACTTATTGTTGGAGCGCCAGGAGAGATTCCTTGTTTGGAGAGATTCCTTGTTTGGAGAGATTTGATCTGCTGAGAGGAGGTGTAACTCCCTGCAGGGGAAGGAGGCAGGCTGTGGTTGGTTGACACTTTAGGGGTCGATGTTAAGCTGACCTTTCTGTGGTCAACAAGAGCTGATGGGGAGAAAAGCAAAACATTAGAAACAATTTTGAGTGAGTGTGTAGAAACAGAACTGCTTCATTGTTTATTGGCCACATTATTTGCTTTAGGTCATTAGGTCAGTGAGATTATTGATGCAGAGTCACTTCTGTTTACTCATTCCCAATTATATAAGCAAGCTAGAAAATGTAATGTTAAAAATAATATATGAGCAAAGGCATTTAAGTATCAGGGTAACATCCTGATGGGTGAGAGTATAGCTGTGATAAATGTGTGCATAAAAGCCACATTTGATGCTGTTTGAGACATAAATAGCATCAAATTAGAAAACATTTTGCATCACAAACACGTTTCATGGCCAATTTTTTTAAACTATTTTTTCTTGTTTAGTAAATAGTGTTAGTCATTTTTCTGTAGGCTCGGTGTGGTACATTTAGGGAACTAGGCAGCAATTCTGAATCTTTACTGTTTCCATCAATTGTGTTCAGTTAATGTTCGGCACTATCCGCCCTCTGTGTGAGTTTGTATAGCTTCAGCCCACTTCCCTGGGAAAAATAAAAGGGTAACAATTAAAGCTGGTGTCTGACCCCAGAATGCACATTATCCATGCTTTCAGTGCTTTGCTGGTGCACTTTTATGCCTCTCTGGCTCATGGAAAGAGGAAAGAGAGCTTAAACATCTGCTGTGTGTGAACACAAGGCAAATGTAGCTTCAGCATTACATCTGCAAAAGAATGAAAAGCAGCAATAATGTGAACTATAAATAAATAAGAGAAGTAGCTGTTAATAAAAATGTTCAGCTACACCTAGATTATACTGTAATAAACATTTGTTTATTGCTTATATACTGCAAAAATAATGTATTACCTAGACAACTGAGGCCTAGTCATCTTTCTCTGTTTTGCCATAAATATTTTTTCGCTGTGAACATGCACACAAGTACTTCTTTGGCTGCCTCTCAGATCTCCCCCTTTGCTTTTGTGTCCCACAGGCCTAAGTTTTGTTCGTCTTAATTACAGTTTATAATGTTATTTATGTTATAAAAATCCAGAAAAACAAACACAGAAATGATATTATAGTATGTTTTTAATCGTGTCAGCTTCTCACAGTTCATCAGTGTGGCTGTCCCTTGAGAGGAAGGGCTATCCTGGGTTCTGACGTCAGGCTTTATGGGTAAGTAAACAAAGGCTAATCAAGAGGGAAGAGCCGTCAGATAAACAGAGCTGTTGTCACTTTCAATAAGATAAAGATGATGAGACAAACATGGACTCATGTCAAGTTTGGAGATTTAAGAATATTTTTCCATCCATCCAATTTCTTCCAGTTCAGGGTCGTTGAGGTGTGGGTGGAGCCTGTCCCAGCTAGCACAGGGCCACAGACACAGACCCATGACAGGTCGCCTACTGGCTACATTTTCGCATCATTAATTGCAGACTACAAAAATATTTAGATATTACAGCCCAAGAGGACACATTATCCGTACACTACATGGTGTATACAGCAGCTGCCAAAATGATGATCTTATAAATCATGAAAATCAGGGAAAGTTTAACTGGAAATGTGATAAATAAGTGATACAACAAACAATTCAACTTCAAGTAAATTAAATACATTAGATTAGATTTTGATTTATTATTTGAGATGGTCCATGAGGATTATGGTGGAGACAGTTGAGGAATGTCTACATTTTCCTTATGTAAGCTGTAATTATGCCTTCTAGTCTCAGCTCAGCTGTTTTAACTGGTGGCCACCCATCCTGTCTGGTTCTGTCTGTTAAAGTATTTTCCTTTCTGTGTTATTATATATTGGACTGTTGGGAGTTTCTGCTTATGTAAAGTGCCTTGAGAATAACATGCAATGTGGTTTAATGCTGCATAAATAAGACTGAAGGGAAATGTATTTTGTGATTAACACACACACGTAGATACACGTGAGTCTCCATCTTAAGAAATGGTCAAAAATATTTGTAAACATGCTAAACTGATCTTTGGTTTTGACACTACAGATGAATCCCAAATGATGATACACATCCCTCCCCAGTGCCTCTTTAATATTTCCTTTCCCACAAGAAAACATATTTCCAGGAACTGTGACGAAAGTTGACGGTTTAAATTCTGACTTGTTTTAAAAATCTTTACAGGGAAAGTAAATAACCAGCGCTCCGTTGAGTCCTTGAGAAACATTTATAGCTCAGGTTTTGGTCCGAATCTGCTCTTTTTGATGCTGCGTTTCCCATCACTGTTCATTTGGAGGGTAGGGTCAGTATTTGGCATAAACACCATGAAAATGTGGATCCTACCTGCCTTGTATCAGTTCACCTCAACAGTTCATGTCTGTGGTCTTGATGTGTGGGATATTTTTTGGCACACTTTAGACTTTATTTAAACCCCACAGCCTAGACCTGAATATTATTACTGACCACGTCAATCCCTTTAGTGCACTCACACAGAGCAACCTTCTTCTGATGGCTGCTTCCAGCAGAATAATGCATCACGTCACAAAGCTCAAATAATCTCAGACAGTTTTCTTGAACATAACAGTGAGTTCATTATACTCAAATAGACTCCATGGCCTTTAGATCTCAGTCCAGTAGAGCCCTTCTGGGATGTGGTGGGACAGCAGAGTCACGTCATGGATGTTTAGGTGACAAATCTGCAGCAACTGTGCGATGCTGTCATGTCAATATGAACCACAATCCTTGAGCATTGTGTTAAATCTATTAGAATTAAAGCAGATGTGAAGACAAAAGCTGGTCTAACCAAGTACTAGCAGAGTGTAATTAATGAAGTGGCTTTTACACTTTTACAGATATTGAAGATATTTCAGTTCAATTCAATTCTATTTTATTTATACAGCGCCAAATCACATCAAAAGTCTCCTCAAAGGGCTTTTTATTGTAAGATAGACCCTACAATAATACATACAGAGAAACAGCCAACAATCATATGACTCCCTATGAACAAGCACTTTAGTGACAGTGGGAAGGAAAAACTCCCTTTTAATAGGAAGAAACCACCAGCAGAACCAGGCTCAGGGAGGGGCGGGGCCATCTGCTGCGACTGGTAAGGGTGATAGAAGGAAGACACGTTAAAAGACATGCTGTGGAAGAGAGCCAGAGATTAATAACAAGTGTGATTCAATGCAGAGAGGTCTATTAACACATTTTAGTATCTGTAAAAATCTGTAATTTGGAATATTTCGGGAAAAAAGCTGATTTATGCTCTGTTCTGAGCCACCATATAAATAACCTACTAGCCAAGTCACTGCAAAGAAGCTGTGTAAGTTCAGTGTGCAGACACGCCATGAGGTTTACACAGTAGGCCTATGTGTTTCACATATCAACAAAAAATTTCTTATTTGAACTCAGCTCTTGTTTGAAGACGGATTCATGAAATGTAGCATAAAGGTGACTTTTGCTCACTGCGTAGCATTTTAAATCTGACTCAGACTTTAAAGGCACACATTTAATGCAAGGAAGTTCAATTCATCTGTATGATAAAAATAAATCTAAGTGAGTGTAAATTTTCAAGTTACAAAGTAAAAAAAGCCACGTACACATAAGTGCTTCTTTTGCTTCCACAAGTGTTGACCGATAACACAATGCCATTAATTTGATCTAGTGGCTTGGAGCAACAAAATGTGATTAGCATTTTTATTGTCATGTTTAACCTGACCTTGTGCGATTAAGAGGAGATTCTAAACTGGTTTTAGGTGTGAGTGTGAATGCCTTTCTGTCTCTATGTTAGCGATAGACTGGTGACCTGTCCAGGGTGTATCCGCTATGACAGCTGGGTTGACTCCAGGCACCCTACGACCCTTAACTGGACAAGCAGATAAATAAATGGATGGATGGTTATGTTTAGCTCGAGGCTGAGGTTAGAGAAAAACCATTGGTCAAATATTTAAGCACATAAACAGTTATAAGTAACTATAAACTTTCTCTAACGTTTACTTTAGTGCTTTTGCTGCTGTAATCAAACCACAAACAGTGTGTCTATGTCTGGTTTTGTACGCCCATCAGCAAACTCACCCTCTTCCTTAAACACTCATGCAGCACAAAAATGTGCAAACCATTACCACTGGAACCAATCTGCAGAGGGGTTAGGCATGAAATGCAAGTACTGTGCAAGTATCTAGAAGACAGAGGTTATGAAAGAAACATGTAAAAGTATAACAAAGAGGAGCTAAAAAAACTTGATTCTTCTAGTAAGAGATAAACCCACTGGATGCAAACCCATTCCTGCATCCTGTTCATTAGAAACTTAGTCATGTGACACTGAAGCTCATGGAGGTCAAAGGAGCAGACAACGTGACCTGATAGAAGTGCTGCTGGATGGAGAAAGTGTTTTCAGTTACGACACATCTGTGTGTGCCACTATAGTTGTAATGCTGTTTAAACATGTCAGGTTTTTATGGCTACAAAGATCACACACGTGTGCACATTATTTAAAAGCCACATAGCATTTTATTGTCACGGTGTTCTGCCCTTTGTACCTTTTTGGTGGAAGCTTAATTTAGCTGCATGTGTTTCACTAGTTATATAACTATGCTGTACAGGACACAGAATCCATTAAGCTATTTTCACTGACCTTTTTTACGCTATCTCAGGTGCTTTCCGCCTTGTTTGAGGCGTGCAGGTTATAATCTCAGCTGTGGAAAGCTATAAAGTTGAATGATGTGCAACATTTAAACAGATGACACACAGACAGATAAAGAAAGCAGACAATTTAAAAGGGCTCTCTACTACTTTTAATGCCTGAAGTCAAATATGTCCTGTGTGTCTTATCATTTCCAAACCACAAGAGCTATTTTTAGTGGTTTAGTGAACAGAACACAGAGCTGCGAGCTGACTTTCACTCTCACCTACAGTACATAAGAGTTTAGGAGGATGAAAGCTGTACATTTTGTTCCAAAACCACAGCATCTGAAGAGGAAGTAAAGCCATGCTTTAGCAACTTTACCTCGTCTCTTTTAACTTGTTTGTTATAAAGCAGCGTTGACAGAATGATCTTATCACCAGTTGTCTTTCATTTCTTTTCATATCGCACTGTTAATACTTCCTCAAGGTCAGAGAAATACTTAAAGAGACTTTTAATTGAGGTTTGGATTTCAGTGAAAAGTGAGTGGGTGACGATAAATCATAATTTTGATTTTTTTTGATTGCACTACCATATCAGAGTTGAACTTGATCTAATTTGATTTATGCTTTGGCTTATGAACAAATACACTCGAAACCAAGACACTCCCTTCAGCCTTAGCTGTGTTAAGTGCTACTTGAGAAATGCACACCCAGAAACTGAGAGGATGTCAAACAATACCTTAAACCCAGCAGTATAGGCTTTTTGAGCATTTCTGAACATCATGAAGCAATGCTTTGATTGTTGTGGACTGTCTCTGGCTTATTTTACATTTTAAAGCAAAGAAAGCCAGATAAACCAAGCCAGAGCTGGTGGAATACGGAGGGTCATGAGTGCCAAAATGAGTCAACCAAATACATAATTAAATAATTTATTAAATATGTCATGAATTCATTAAAAAGGTGGAATACTTTTGTCACTCCGTAGAAGAGACCAAAAAGAGAGGTAAATGAATATTGAACTTACCACATCTCGTTGATGAGATAATAGTGGGTCAGTGTCGCGTATCGTCTCGTGGCACGTCATGGACCAGTCATGACCTGACTTGAGATTTTTCATGTCAGCGAACACTTATTTCTAAACAATGCACTTCACTAGAAAATATATGCAACATTATAACCACATTTTTTCTGTAGCAAAAGTAGTGACATTTTTTAACACTTTTTGAAAAATGTGGCCACTCGTGTATATTTTAACCTAAATCATGATATTTTTCTAAGCTATTCACTTTTAATGCCTAACCACAAACAGTATAAAGCATGGCTGTAGCTTCTAGGTTGGAAAGAAGCCAGTGTGGATGTGCTTTAAACATTATCTGAACAGGATCTGATGGCCACCAGATTGCAAGAAGGCATCTGCTTCTATAGAAGTCTATGGGAAAATGGATTCTGACTTAACCCCTGACTTAAATCTATTTCATCCTATGTTTCAACATGGTAGATTTTTTGCGGCAGATTAATATTTGAGACTGCATGCTCATTGGCTAACAACTTATCAATCACAAGTCGTTAGCCAATGAGCAGACTAGCCCCTAATCATACATGATTTTTTTTTTGCTACCATGACAACACAAACGCTCATCTCCGAGTTTCAAAATGGAACTTCAGAAGTCAACATAGTAACTGTGTCCATCTTTCATACTGTGTGCCTAACCCTCACCAAATAGAGAGAAAGCCAAACCGAGTGTTAACATGTTTGTAATTGATAATGTTCGTTAAAAATAATAAAAATGACGTGTAAAAATCTGTGACGTGGATGACTTCAGTCACTGAAAGGCATCACATATGTACAGCTCAACCTGCTGGTATGTTTATCTCACATTTACAACACCTCAGTCCAGATGTGAAACCAAACATGAGGTTCTGCTCAATTCATCAAAACACTGGCAGGACGGAGGAGACTGATGACAAGAATGATGTTGTATTTCTCATACCAACACAAAGATTTAGTGAGCGCTTCCCACGAAAAAAACAAACTTAAAATGAATCCCAGATGATGTTATTCATACCATTCTTCCAGTCTTTGCACGAACAATTTGCAACATGTTACTGTGTGTCTGTTTACATTAGTAATGTGGGATTGAAAAGCACAAATAAGAGTAGAGCATGAGAAGGTTAGAAGAGCTGTGTAACTATTTATTTTCCATTAAGGAGAAATCAGGTTCAGCATCTGAGAACTATCACGTGGAGCCAACTTCACCACTGGACAGTTATCAGTGTTGACCCCCGTTCCTTCACCTTCACAAATTCTTGTAACTATTGTGTGAAATATATATATTAAAAAAAAAACCTAAAACCAGCAATCATCAAGACAGTCATTATAAAAAAATTACATAAACATGACAGACACTTTAATTTTACTGCTTGTAATCAAAGTGTTCCTTCTGATTCAGCCCTTTCACTGCTGCTGTTCTTGCAAATTAAAAGGGAAACTAAAACTTTTTACACTTCTGAACCTGATAACATGGAGATAAGGGATAAAGAATGGTCAGCTGGTTCGTGCAGTGCTGCACTATGAGGTAAAGGGATTTGTGCAATGCCCGGGACTGTACTGGAACTGTAACCCACATAATTTCCTTTAATAAAGTATTCTGATTCTGATCCTGAAAGCACTGCTGGCAGAGAAAAGACAGCTTTCGTCCTGTTTGACTTTCGTCCCGTCTCCCTCTCCTCACCCTGAACCGATCACCGCAGATGGCTGCTCCTTCCTGAGCCTGATTCTGCCAGAGTTCCTTCCTGTTAAAGGGGAGATTTTCTTTCCCACTATTACCAAGTGCTTGCTCATAGTACTGTAGGGTCTTTACCTTACAATATAAAGAGCCTTGAGTTCACTGTAGCTGCCGTGTAAATGAGATGGAATTGAATTATAAAAACGCAGGCATGCATTTACTCCAAATAGAAGTCTAAGCATGTCAGTCAAGATGTGTTTACCCACTTTATCGCTGTAACTCTCAGATAAGGTTTGCTATTGTCAAGCTGGCCTTACAAATCAAACACAGTTTGGGGCTGTTTTTAGTTCCTGCCCACTCTAACACTTGCACCCACACGCTGTAAGTAAGCTGGCTATTTAATATTGTCATTTGAATTTCAGGTTGTTAGCTGATGAACTGTTCCAAGGTGCAGAGATAAAATAGACAATATGACTATAAATATTTATGTGTGTCTGCACTTCTACTAATCAAACTGGAAAAACTGATAAATGGATTTCTTAAGCCACTTAACATTGCACTGAGAGACTGAGTTGCAACAGGAGTGCAGTTAACAGATGATTAGACTTTAACCCAGTGATGTAAATCAGTATCTGATACCACTGTAGTGGTGACATGAAGATTTACAGTCTCTCTCTGTGACTAAGAACTGCTTCGTAGGCATGTAGCTGGAGAGACTTTGAAATCTTCCTCATTGGTCATATTTAATACAGATAGTTTGTCTCATAAATGAAATGCTGAGCTTTAAACGCAGCCGTTTCTGTTTGGTTTTAGCAGGACTAGCATTACTTTTCTGCCAATCAGACTGAAATATAGCACAACAACTACTGCGCTGGATAAGCTGACCCCTGAGTTTTACTGTAGCCCAGCTATAAAGTTGAAATTAGAAGCACAGACTGTTGCGTTTAAGAATAACCTGCCTTCATTTCCACATCTTTTCTCGATTTATGCCTTTGGACACTCTGAGCTGAGAGTGATGTCACGATTGGAGGATCGCAGTGTTTTTATTCCGCTCATGCCCTGGAGAGGATGCAGTGCCAGAGGTTTGCACAGACACGCACAGACCGGTTTTCTAAGAAACCAATGGAGAAATTTCAGACCTTGTGATGGCACAGAGGATGTATTCATTTTGTTGTTGTCTGTTTCTCTTTTAAAACCCTGTCCAGTTAATGCACCAAAAGAAGCAGCTGCATTTTTATGAAGACCAAAACAAAAAAAGCAGCAAAGAAGAAGAAAAACAAGAGAAAAAAAATACCCAGAACAAAAATTCTCTCCATTTTTCATTTATTTGTTTGATTATTTTGCTGTAATTGCTTGAAATAATTAGATCTTTAAAAAACAAACACAAAATGAAATGTTATGGCTTTTAGAGCCTAGTTTTTTCCACCTAGCATCTGTTGAACTCATTATTTCGTTGACTGCCACAGAAGACTTTTGGAGTATAGATGAGATTTTGTGGAATTGTGACCTCTTTGCTACTAGTACACAACCTCCCACCCAATTGGACTAATACTTTTTCACAGAACTTGGAGCGGTCTACCCTAACAAACAGACCTATCTCCACCCCCCACACCCACAAGCTTACAGTAAACTGCTACTTCAGGGGAAATCCTGCTGGTCCCTTGTCAAAGGGCAGTAAAATAGCTCTCATATGGTGAGCTTGGAAGGATGAAACAGAGGCCAAACAACCTCACCTCTCTCTCTCTTTCTCGGTTCCTTCTTCCCACTCGCTTCTCTCACCGTTTGTTTTTCACCGAAGGGAAAGCTGAAACCTGTCTGGTTTGTTTTTCTCCTTCTATTGGCAGTGCGCCTGCTTTTAAAGCCCAGGTGTTGGTGAGCAGGGAGTCGTCTTTCACAAAAACATGAGGTGGATCGCAGGTTCATAGGGGAGGACTGAACGTGCGAAGAGGGAGGCTGTCACGGCTGTATTTCAGTACATCTCTGTCTCTAATCGTCAATGTTTTCTTCTTTCAAACCGGTCAGACAGTCTGTCAGCTTCCCGTCAAACAGTCGACAACACATTCTTCTTAGCTGAGTTAATTTGAACCCAGTGACCCTGTTTTGTTGCTTTCTTACGATTACAGTTCTTACTTTGTAAAGGATAAAAACATTTATCCCGCCTTCGTTAGTTGTGAACCTTTTTAAATAGTGTTAACGAAGACTTGCTTTTCCCACCACACCGTAAATGTAACTTATATTATTGAGGCATTTTCTTGATTAATAATTTGATGTAAAATGACAGAGTGCAGAGGTCACTCTGTTAGCTGACTGAAGCGCCACCCAGTGTGGTCTTCTGCTGCTGTAGCCAGTCTGCTTCAATGTTTTAAATGACGTACATTCAGAGATGCTCTTCTGCACACGCTGGTTGTAAAAAGTGGTTATTTGAGTTTCTGCTGTGCGATCATTCTCCTGTTGAGAAATTTTCGACGATTCTCTGTAAACCATACAAAGAGTTGTGTGAGTGAGAATCTCACTAGATCAGCAGTTTCTGAAATAATCAGACCAACCCATCTATGAAACATGCCATGTTCAAAGTCTCTTGAATCACCTTTCATCCCCATTCTGATGCTCAGTTTGAACCTCAGCACTCAGTCCTGACCATGTCTACATGCCTAACTGCACCTGCCATGTGATTGGCCGATTAGATATTTGCTTTAAAGAGCTTTTGAACAGGTGTTTCTTATGTGTTAATAAAGGGACACTTGGCACCTGGTGCCATGCTCTCTGTTCGAACACTGTTTCCCTTACTAGCAGTTAGTTTCATTTTGAATGTCCCTAAACGATAACACCTTCAACATGACACTTAAACAGAAGGTTAGGCTATTTCTGCCTCCCGTTTGCATGCGCCTTACCAGTAATGCATTATTACCTGTTATCATTTAGTCCCAGGCTTTCCCCGTATTGTTGATAAGAATTAATACTGCGTGCATAGAATAGTTTTAGGTTGCTCAGAGTTTGGTTTCTTTTTCAGTTTAAACTTCCCAACATGCAAAAGCATCAGTGTCTTTTTAAAGGAATAACGAACATCACAGGGTGCCAGGCAGATAAGGAAGGAAAAGTCTGACAGCAGTGTGAAACCAGTGTTAGAGATACAGAGCACGAAGGATTTTCCCGATAATTCAGGAAGCAGCTTGGCAACTACATAACTGCTGTTAAATGGAGTTCCCCTTTAACTTCAGCCAGACAACAGTTATTACTGTCAAGTTGCATCAGCTGACTGCATAGGTGTATTAGCTATACTTAAAAAAAACCCTGTAAAATAACACCACAGCACAACTGTGAGCTTGGCAATCTGGATCTTTCCCTCTGGAAAGGAGAAACTCAGTGGGGAATGTTTTGTGGAAACAGAACTGGGAAAGCAAATTCCACCCCTGATGTACCCCTGACATCCACCCACCAGAACCCCATGGGAGACCCCATTATCTCCTCCTTCTCCTCTTTGTTCCTCTCTTCTACTGCTGCCAAAAACCCAGCTGGAGCGTCTGAAGGTCGCTCAGCTGTTTTAATCCCTCGTCCAGGTCACATAAACACACAACACTGAGAAGATGACCATCAAAAGTCCAAGTGAGTGTTTCGAGCATTAGAATGACACTGAAACACTGGAAACACTTGAAATTAGCTACTGTGGATTATGTACAACCCCATTTGGAAAAAGTAGTGTTGTGAGAAATATAAATAAAAACAGAATGAAATCTCATAAAGCCATATTTTAATCACAATAGAACATAAAAACATTTAGAAAACGCGTGTCGAAAGAGTTGGGACTGTGGCAAGAAAATCCTGGAAACGTTCATTGTTAAGGGAAAATTTACAACTAATTAGATTAATTGGCTGCATTGTGTGAAAAAAGAGCATTTAAGATGAACTTACTACAAACTGTGGAAAATGTTCAGAATAATGCTTCTCAGAGTAAAATTGCAAAGACATTAAACATCTCATCATCTACACTACATAATATCATTAAAATGTTCAGAGAATCTGGAGGCTACAATCCACTCATGAACACATTCATTGTCCATGAACATAGTTCACCATACCATCCAAAAATACAGGTTAAAGCTCCATCGTGCGACAAGAAGGAATAATTAAACATGATGCAAAAACACTGTCATCTCTTCTGGGTCAAAGCTAATTTAAAATGGACAGAACTGACCTGCTCAGACCTTTCAGCTTCTGCAAACAGTTGAAGCATCATAAAAATGAAAAATATAAAAAAGAACATACAGGTTTCCTCAGATGTTTACAGACTGTTGTAAAAAAAAAAAATTTTAAAAAAACATTTGGTTCCATTTCTTCCTTTTAACTGATACATTTATTAGTTTAAACATTTGATCTGTTTGTAAAATGTGTGTGTTTTAACACTTTAAAGACGTTTTTGGTGACGCAACATTGCAATTGACTACAAAGGCAAATACATGTTGAGATAATAGTGGTGGAAGACACAAAAGCACGAAAAGAGAAGCAGAAATTAAGATAAAGGCCTAGATGATGGAGGAAAACCAATGAGAATAAAGGACCGGGTTAGATGTTTTTGTTGGCCTGCATCTTGTTTTGTGATAGTAGTCCAACTTGGTAGGTGATGATATGAGTTTAGCTGAGGGACGACAAGGGCTACCTGTTCCTGAAACCAGTGAAGCGTGAGAATGCCTGGGACACAGAAGGCCTATTGTGTCATATCTGATCCTAACTCAGGAAAACTAGCAACTGAAAAGTAAGGCAGGATGGCCTCGATGGATGGAGGAATGAAGGCAGACTTTGTGACACAGAGAGAGAACACACTGTACCCAGCAGCTAAACTTTAGGGAGATGGATTAGTTAAGTCAACATCCTGTAAACAAAAGGCTGTTTCACTTCGACACTCTGATGAACAGCGATACACCTGATGCACAAGGATGAAGCATGTGATAAAGGATAACAAAGTTTAGAATTAAAAAAAAAGCCAAAAAGTGCAAATGTATGAGGAGACAAAACCAATCCAGGTACATCACTGGTCATGATCATATTACGAGATCGAATGCTTTAATTTGTATTTTGAATTTTGATTCATGTGACATTTGATAGCATCTTAGCATTTTGCAGACCGCACTACCGACTAGCTAACACCAGGACTGGCATTCATGATTAAAGAACCTTATCATGGCATAGAAAATATATTAAAAAATATGAATCCCTGTACGATATTTTCCTGATTAGTGAAAGAATAATGGATAAAATGTGCATTAAAAAAACAAGAAGCAGTCATTTATTTCCCTTTCAATGTGTATGACCATAAATATTTGTTCTCAGCAATAATTTCCTTTCCCCAATCTGGAAGATACACACTCCAGCACACACACACACAACGCTGCACAGTACATACAAATACAACTGCTTTGTGATCAGATCTGAAAGTACAGTGCAGTACAGTTTGTTCACACTCAGGAGGAGAGGAGGAGTCACGTTGAACTCTGATCTTGCTGCGATCGCACTCTTATGCAAACATTTGAGCCGTCATGGACAAATTTCTGTCTCTGTTCTTTTTTTTATTATTTGCAAACTTCCCAATATAAGCAAAGCAGATGTGCGCAGAAGTGTGCACCGACATAAAAGCACAGAAATCTACTTCAGCAGAAGATGTGCACGAGCATACGAATTACATGTCAAATTAACAATTTGCATCAGCACGGCAACAACAAACAGCAGGCAACTGTTTTGCAAATATTAAGCGTGCACTCCGCACACTCACATGAATGCATGCATGCATTCACACACGCCTGCACGCGCAAACATGCATTCAGCTTCCTGTGTGCAGCTCCAGCTGCGGTGAGGCTGTAGACATTTAATTGTAATAACATGTGGAGGATGTGTGTGTCGAACCATGTGACAAGGCACGTGGGTGCGAGTGTTCTCTTTTGGCGTGGGATGCCTTCCTGCATGTATTTGCTTTCCCTGACTTGTATGTGTATATGTACTTGGGCGTGTGTGTGTGTGTGTGTGTGTGTGTGTGTGTGTGTGTGTGTGTGTGTTGTTTTGCTTGTTTACATTCTAACCATCACTTCTGTTTAGACTTTGCACATGGAAAGTTGTTTGTTTAAATGTGAATGCAGTGACAATGCTCTCCCGTTGGACACGATGCACATCTATAATACTATCCACATGCACAGTTAAGTCCAAAAGAAAACTAATGGCTGTGTTGACTTTGCAGAGGTTAGCAAATCTTAACTGCTTAAGACATGAAGCAATGAATCAGAAATTCCTTCTAGTGACGCTTGCAGCAGTGAGCAACAAAAACAGCGCTGACCTTTGGCCTCTTTGCTGCTGGATGCAACATTTGCAAAAAGAGTTCTGAACTTATTTTTCTGAAAACCTCATTCGACATTAGCAACAAAAAAAAAGCAAAAACACTTTACATTAGAGGCCTTCTGTGCACGTACATGTTATTGTTTGTTATTATGTCAGCATGTAGATTCATTTCATTTCAATGACTTCCTGTATAAATCTAGTGCCCTTTAAAGGCGCAGAAATGTATCTGGGAAAGCAGCAGTTTCAAGTAAACGATTTCATGCTTTTACTTTTAAGTTCACGAAGCAAACATAACTTTCAGCATCAGACCAGCAACAAAGGGGAAGTGAAACACAAACAGCTTGTGTGTGTGTGTAAGGACACAGACAGCTGGAACATCAGGTTCTCAGCCACTCTCCTCTCATTGGCTACACTGTCGTCAAGCGCATTTATTAAAAAAAACAAGTTGCTGCTCAGCCAATCAGGAGAGTGCTAGAATTTCCCCGACACTACAGCGCCTTATCTGTGGTGACATCACATGGCCCTTTAAACGGCACACCGCAAACAAGTTTAAATGGCCTGATGAGACAGAACACACAGAGGTGGGGGACCTGTTTCAACCACGAATACAAAGTTAGCCTACTTATAACAAACACACCCTTATGGCATATGTGACCACACCGTATACATTCTCAAAAAAGCTTTGTGTGTATTTTAGCTGTTAATAAAACACACTAATATCTAATAACCAATATATATATATAACAAATATTTTATAAATAATTAATGCTTGTGATTAATGATCCAAAGTTCAGCCAATAAAATACTGGATCTCTGCCATTTCAACATTTTAATGAATTCCTGCCAAACATGATTTCCCTGGGGAACCATTCAGAAGGTTGAAATCAAAAGTAAAACATCCATCTAAAACAAAACAATTAAGAAATCACTTAAATAACTTGTCTGCAGACTCATCAGGTTAGAAAAAGAACCCAGAACACCTGGCCTCACCTTCCTCAGTCAGAATCAAGGTCTCAGTCCTGCTACATCATGCTAACAGCCAAACATGGTGGTGATAGTGTGTTGGTGTTTGGCTGCTTTGCTGCCTCCGGACCTGGACAACCTGATACAATTAATGGAGCCATGAATTCTGCTCTCCACCAGAAAATCCTGAAGAAGAATGTGAGACCAGTTTGTGTCCTGGAGCTCAAGCACATCAACATCTCCACCTTGGAATGGAAAAAATAAAAGTAAAACAAATAAGGCTTTTGGAGTGGTCTAGTCAAAGTCTTTGACATGACCTTAAACAGCCCAGTTGTGGTCGAAAAATCATCCAGTGTGGCAGAATTAAAACAATTCCTCAGAGAATAGTGGCCCAAATTTCTCCACAGTGATGTAAAACACTGGTGTTTTACATCACGTTAGCCATTCACACACTGGTGATGGCTAACTTGCCATCACCAGTGTGTGAATGTGTGTGTGAATGTGTGTGTGAATGGGTGGATGACTGAATGTAGTGTAAAGCGCTTTGGGGTCCCTAGGGACTAAGTAAAGCACTATACAAATACAGGCCATTTACCATATTTATCTAATACTAACATTTGTTTAATGATCTGAAATATCCTGTCGTCCTTCTCTCTTCCCAGCCGGTTGTGGCAGATGGCCGCCCCTCCCTGAGCCTGGTTCTGCCGGAGATTTCTTCCTGTTAAAAGGGAGTTTTTCCTTCCCACCTGTCACCAAAGTGCTTGCTCATAGGGAGTCATTTGATTGTTGGGTTTTTCTCTATATGTATATTGTCTACCTTACAATATAAAGCGCCTGGAGGCGACTATTGTTGTGATTTGGCGCTGTATAAATAAAATTGAATTGAAAATGTCTCATGTGTCAATATGTGACAAATCAATTAAATAAAAAACAAGAAAGGAAAGGGGCAAATACTTTTTCACAGCAATGTATGTTTAACTTGTCTTCTCACCACACTCACTAATAAGATTCTTTGGATCAGTGTGGACACGACACTATAGGAAAATCTCTTTGTATTTTTCACCATAAAAACTAAAACCAAATTTGTGCTTCATACCACTTCATAGTTCACAAAGAAATCTCATTATATAAAGGACTCAGTGGAGTGTCTCAGGGAGCATTTGAACCCATCACTAGGTCAAAGACAATAACAGGAGGGACCCGAATAACCAGCCTGCATGTATTTGGTAAACACAAAGACATAAACACTAAGAAAACACACAGCATCCACCCGGAAAGGAGAGAAGTTTACAACCTCTGTCTCAGACAAGGAACCATCTCTGTCATAAAATATATTTGGTAGCAAGAGGGAATCCAGGTGAGGGGGCACAGTTTGTTTACGTCCCTGGACATACACGCTGCTATGTCACTGGAGGAGAGGTCACATTTAAGTGGGCCACAATTTAAGTGGGCTAAATCTGCAGCCTGTATTTATCTGAAAAAAAAATAAATTTAAAAAAAAAAAAAAAAATATATATATATATATATATATATATATATATATATATATATATATATATACACATATACATATATATATACATATACATATACATATATATACACATATATATACATATATATATACATATATACATATATACATATACATATATACATATACATATATACATATATACATATATACATATATACATATACATATATACATATACATATATACACATATACATATACATATATACACATATATATATATATATATATATATATATATATATATATATATATATATATATATATATATATATATATATATATATATCAATACTGAAACTGTAAAAGTATGATTTCTTTTTTTGTTGTTTTTTGTTTCCTTGCTCTTCCAGATAATATTCCAGAAAGGCTTTGCGTTTAGATTTGCCTCTCTATCTATCTCAGTGGGTATCTATCTATCTCTTGTCTATCTACTTACAGTTTATTTAGCCCTATATAAGTATTGCAGAGTCAAAAAATCTCTACATTTTTAGAAAATTGTTGAGCCAAGTACCTTTCACAGCTTTACTGAGTAAAATAAATATTTGAGCTACTTTAACAGAAGCTAGTGCCGGCTAAACAGCATCGTATGGATATGTAACCTCTTGAACTGAGCTCGACTTGAAAGTCTTTTTTTCCACCAGCTTGCTGTCTGTGTGTCACGCAGGTGTCATGCAGATAAAATCATCTGCACGTATACCCCAGACACTGAAGACCCAAACTTACCATGATACATGTGGTGTATGGTGAGCAGAGAGACGTTGTTTCCTGCTCAGCATGTGACAGATCACCTCATGTGTTTGACAGGAACCTCTCCTCTTCCCTGCTACAGCACAGCAGAATGCATAAAAACTGCTGACTTCTGCTCTGTGCTTTCTCTGCTACCTTGTATTTGGCTGTTCCCTGTCAAGAAACTATTTGCTGTCTGTATATTTGGTGACCGTTTGTCATCTCTATTGTCAAATATCGGTCTGATATGACTGGATTTAACGCGCCGGAAGAATGCGGAGGTGGTGCAAAGGCTGTGTCTTAGGTAAATGACAAAAAAGCAGCCCTGCTATAAATTAGATTATTGGGGTAATACACTTGCGGGCACAACAAGCAAAGCACTCGGGGTGAGACTACCTAGACCAACTAAAAAAGAAAAAAGTCACAACAGAATTAGTTTATGGTGGAAACTTGCTCAAGTGACTGGGTCATGTTGAGTTTCTTAATAACTGCTCTGGTAATGTTGGTCAAAAAGGGTTACTATTTGTTAATGGCAAAAAATTCCATTAGTTACCTCAGCTTTTTTCTTTTTTGTACAAATACACATCTAGTTCAAATCGAGCTAGAATAAATGAGGGGATTATTTAAAAAAATAACTTTCTTACCACTGTTTATATGTTAAACAGTTCACAATCTCTGAGTTTGTGAATGTTTGTTTTCACTGTTTTCACAAAATCAAGGTAATCGTCACATTTAACACAAGCATGCTCACATCCGGCCTAAAAAGAAAGACGAAAGTAAAACTTGTGGCTTTTAAATGGCCCTCAAATCAATGGGTGATGTCACAGTGGTTACATCCCTTCTTGCTTTTGTATACAGTAAGTCAAAGGAGGGAGACCTACACAATATATGTTATTTTTTTTATATTTTTTGTGCTGCATTAGTGCAGGAGTATTTGTCACATTTACCTTTAAAGCTCAAGAAAATGGGTCAAGAAAATAAAAACTTTTATTGGAAGTTGGCTCACAAAAATATCTCCCAGCCTTTGCGAGCTTGGACCACTCTGGCTAAAAGGGTGTTTTTCTCACACAGTAACAAATTCTCATGGCATGAAATAATTTTTACTCCAGTGAACTGATCCCATTGTATTCACCAGCCTTGCACAGATGGCACACGCAGCACCGACCAACCATACTGCAACTGTGGTTCAGTAACAGGAAAAAAGAAATATGCAACTTTATGGGTGTAAGGTTTTTGGCATCTATACAGGAAAACCATGTGTGATAAGCTTCACTTTCAGCCAGTCGTAACAGCGGTCACTAAGAGTTAATTGTAATTTCTGCCATTTCAACATATGCAGCTGAAAACAGTCAGAGTTTTTGGGGGGACAGAAGAGGAAGTGTGTTTTGCAGTGTATGCGCAAAATGTGACTGTTTTTCTCTTCTTGATTGTAAGACCGAGACATTTTTACTAGAATATTGTTTCCTAATATTAAGTTCAGACTCATACTTAGGAGTGTAATTACAATGTTTAGGTTAGGTGTGCGGGGGTGGGGGGTAAATGCTTTTTAAATTTTTGTTTATATCAGGTTAAGTGTCAGACACATTTAAGACAGGAATGAAGTCGGTCCATTCAAAGCATTGGCAGTGAAACTAAAGTGTTCTTTTAGCAAATGTACTCCATCTGTGTTCAGAGAGCGATGTTATGTCGAGGGTGAAAAACAGACAACGTCAAGTCCTCATAAGGACAGTAATCTTGTGTGAGTGCACATATGGGAGGAAGAAGTTCAAGGAAGGCAGGGGGTGGGGCGCGGGGGCGACAGAGCTCTCAGCTCTGGCTCATGCCGGTTTGCGCTGCTTCTCACTGGCCGAGCACCACAGCGAGGTTGCGAGGTTAGCGGATGGATTTGAGGTGGGGAGGTGGCTCATGGGTGAGGGGGGGGGGGGGGGGGGGGGGGTGTCATTTTAGCGCCTTGACTGCACTTTGCAGATCTGGGGGCTTTGGCATGGCGTGCCCTTTGGCATGTGGTACAGCTATCTGAATGCAGAGAAAGAATGCAATAGCAATCACGCCTCCCTCTACGAAGAATGAAGGCTCAGATATTTAGCTGTGTCATATGGAAAGTGGCTTCAAGCATCATACTGTGGGCACACGCAGGAACAGATGAAGAAGAAGAAGATGAACACTATGTTTTCACCACAGCTTTAAATACAGCTCCCCCCGGTGTGCTGTTCTTGTTTCATCACACACCGTTTCTCAGGTGTGTGCAATGAGCCTACGGTAGAGGCTGAATCAGAGGGCTCACAAAAATGTTACACAGTAGTAACGTGGGCAATATTTACGTTTTACTACAGTGCTTGCTGGGATATAATGAACTGAGCGAGAGAAGGGTCGTTTGCACAGCTGTGTTACTAAAACATCTCCCTGAACAGCCACGCTGCTCTTCAACGGGCAACAACAGGCTCAGCTGCTTCCATTCACATTCCTGTGCACATGTTTGCATCCGCGATAGTAAGAGATGTGATTATCACATTCTGACTGTGCACTAGTAACTACGTTTGTGCGTCTGTCTTAGCGGGACAGTTGGTTTTATGGGCAGGAAAGTGATCACAGTATAGAGGCCTGGTTTATTTTGAACTGCACACCTGAGAGATGCACAGGCCATGTTTCACCTGAGGCCAACTTAAAAGCTGTCGGTTAAGGAGATTTTTGACCTCCTATTGTATAGGAAGGCAAACTGTGTTGTTCAAGCAGCTATTACTATGAAGCAGATGCAAACACAGATTGCAAGAAAATGCAACACTTTCTATACGCACATCTATATATAGACGTAGATTATCACAAGAAAGGCATTTCCAGAGTAATAAATAAAATCCAGCTGGAGTGTTGAGCAATGGAAAAACTAAGTGGGGCTGTCTCGCCTCTGTCCAGGTGGTACTGATTTCCAGCTGTGGCAAATGGAGCCGTTTTACTTAACTATGCTTTACTTGGATTATAGAGCATATTCTTCTAATCAGTGAGGCGGTGAAGGATTTGGAGATCCAGGATTTGTTTTTAATCACTATTTCTTCACTGAAGTTTGACACGTGAAAGCTGAAGGATGTAAGAGTTGGATGGTTTTTTGATTCTCGTATGTGTCACACAGTCATTTTGGGGTTTTGCAAAAGCAACTTTCACAAACAAAAAGCTTACTGAAGTCTCACTCTGGACGTATTCAGCTACTGTGTAACAGTGAGTTTATACAGACTCGAACCCTTGTGGCGTTTTGATTAAAAACAAAATAGACCATCAGTTGACAATCTGAAGTGACCTCAGCTTTGCAGCCTCCAAATCAAAAGTGCCATTGGGCTGGCTGACTGACAGAAGCAGATAACAGGGGTATCACAAAAAATATGTTCATATTATCACAATTTGATAGATTAGGACCAATAAAAATGTCATACCCCTCTGCAACAATTTCCATGTTTGTAAGAAGTCTGCAAGAACAACCAGAAAAGGACGCGTGGAGAGAAAACCTGGAAAAATAATATCCACACATGTGGCTGTGTGCTTGGACACAATTAGGTCTGTTTACACCTCCAGGTAGAAAACATATGATGGTAAATGGCCTGTATTTGTATAGCACTTTACTTAGTCCCTATGGACCCCAAACTGCTTTACACTACATTCAGTCATTCACCCATTCACATTCACACACTGATGGCAAGCTACATATGATGTGCTTTCTATGAGTTTATAAGTATTCGGTGACCACTGCATGGACTGAGTGGAAGGCACATGACAAAATCACATCCTCCCGGTGCAGTAAATACCATGCAAAAACTGGAGTAAGCTCGAGAAAAGAGAAGAGACAAAGGCAGTAGCTCCAGGCTTCTCCTTCACTTTACAGCTGCCTTTGGTCACGAGTTCTAAAGCTTGAGAGTCAGCACAGAGAGATTACTATTTCACACTAGAACTGACTGATTACTGCTCTGCATGCAGGAGAGCTCCTGGCAAAGCTATCGCTCGAGGTCAGAGGTGAGCAGTCTGACCTCTAGCAGGGCCTCCTCGCTGAGAGCATCTACCCCAATGGACTGGAATCCCACAAACAGGATCAAGTCAGAGGCCCTTATCAGCAGCTGGACATCACTACCTCGGCGTTAAGTCGTTAAAACAGTCCACTACTTGTGGATCGATGCATCTACTTAATGTCACGCAACTGGTCCCCGGGGTCCTTTATTCATAATGAATTCATGACTACATTCTGCTGAGAATGCTTCTTGTAACTTAGTTAAGCAACTATTTTTAAAGTACATTCTTCCATTTTACGTAAGTGCTTGTGAGATCTTGTTTACGCCGTTCATGTAACTGAAGCAAACTGCCGCGAACTGGCCGCAGCATGCAAGGATCCCACGTTTGCTCTGCCGAGTGAAGACGGGAATGCGATGCATGATATATTAATAGATTTTGCATAATCTCCAGTGAAGCCAGTGAAATAGGTTTAGGACCTGGCAACTGAATCCAGGACAGCGTTGTTTCTCATGAGCTCAGTGACTGACAGCCAAGTTCCATCAGACAGAATTTGTTCCAAAGACTGAGACACTGCCTCTGACCTCACTGCCCCCCCACTCTCTCCATATCGAGGTTTCAGAAAAGCTCCCACTTATTCAAAAACAAGACCAAATGATGGTATCATGAGACCCCGGGGCACAAACAACTGGCTAAAGCAGCTTCCAGGACTGTCACCTTTCACCTCAGTCTTCTGTGGTTAATTCATATCCCCATTAGGATTAATAAATATATATTTATTTAGTGTAGTATATGCCATGAGCTTTATAACCTTCTAATGCAGACTTTCCTGAATAACTGTTCATATTCCAAGAAATAAATATTTTTGTGTTGTGAAAATACTTCATCGGTACATGCATGTTTTTTTTTAATGGAAACTCTGAACAAACAACATGTACAGTAAATCAAATGCAAAGGCACACACTGTCCCACCAGAGGAACGTGTGGAGGGTCAACAATCCCATGCATGTCTGGATGATAATCAATACACCCCATTTTTCTCCTTATGAACCCCTCCCTCTTTCTTATGTAACGTGTTGGGAAACACCTGCCTGTCACTCTGACTGGGATCGTCCTGCGATCGCCACCCCCGCCCTCACTCGGCCGTCGATCCCCTTACACTTCTGAGAAATGTGTATCCAAATTGTTCCCGGTGACAACAAGCACATGACGGAGCGCTAAAAGAAAAAGTTCAGCCAGTCTGAGTCAGAAGAAAGATGAGGAGGGAGGGAGGGGTATGTAGCCCTAAGAGTCAGACCACGCTGGTTTAGACCGGTTCCTGCCCCCATCCCATTCTCTGCTCCTGCCTCTCCTCCTCCTTTATCTCTTTATCACATTGACTCCCCTGTTTTTCTTCTCTTCCTATTTTGGTCTACTTCCTCCCCGACCTACCTCTGACTTTCCACCCTCTTTTTCTATTCCTTCTTTTCACTGCTTCTCTTCCTCTTCTCCTCCAATTCCCCTTCTGCAGATGTTTGTGTAATCTAAGGAAAGATTATATGCTGTCTGCACAGCTATAAATACTAATGCTCACTTCTGGTGATATTTTACATAATAAACCATCAGTACAAGCTCTGGGGTTAGCGTGTGTTGTGTGGGAAGCAGAAAAGCGAAGACGGTGTAAAACTGTCATGAGAAGTGATGCTAGAAGTGTCCTGTGTAACATAAAAGCGAGGACTGCACTGTGAATAAATTAAATCACACCGAGGTATCAACAACATCTTTAGACTGTCATATGAGACAAAAAATATATTTGAGGCTAAACAGAAAATAGCGGTCAGGGTCAAGAAAATGGAAGCTGGATCTGAGTTTTAATGCCAGCTGCTGACATTCCTCAGCAAAACTCCACTGAGCTGCAAGGGTTTGTTCACCCAGACAACACTGGAGATGTAAATACTGAGACACTGAACAATGTTCTCTTCGTCAGGCTGCTGGCCAAAAGGATTAAAGACTGCCACCAGTGAGATATGACACAAAGCAACGGCTCACAGAACTGAGCTGAAAAGCCAGTGAACGGATCTCATGCCATAGATGTGCATGCATAGTTATAGTCATACTGAAAAAGGTTTATACAAAACATAAGAACAATAATAATAAAAAAAAAAATGTCTCTTAGCAAAATGAAAATAAAATCGCTGATGTTAATTACAATTAGAAAAAGATTATTTGTAACGGTTCCCCAGAGAAAGCCTCTTCTCTCTAAAAAGACCATGGCATCACAGCGTAGGTTTGCAGAGTTATATCTGAATAAACCACAAGACTTATGGAACAATGTCCTTTGAACAGACAAAACCAAAGGGGAGAGGGGAGTCTTCTTTTGTGAGGTTTGACAGCTAAAGCTTGGCCCACAGCAAATCTTCAGCAAAATGGGTGGAAAAGAAAAGAATCAAGATGCCTGTAAAGGCCCGGCCAAAGTCCAGACTGCAATTTGATTGAAATACTGTACCAGGACCTGCAAGAGAGCTGTGATTAAACACACACACCACAATGAAGTGAAGCAACGTTCTAAAGAAGAATGGGCCGGGGGCAGCACTTTAGCTCAGTGGGTGAATAGGCGACCACATGCCACACGGCTAGAGTGTAGTGGCCTGTGTTTGAGTCTGATCTGCAGCACTTTGCTCTTTCATCTCTCCAAACTTTCACTGATCCACTATCCAATAGTCGGAGCGGAGTGGTCAGGAAGGCGTCTGGACGTGGCCGCGCCATCTTGATTTGCTTGATTCGCCATCTTGCTACTACTGCACATTCACCCAATGTATGTATGTATGAAAAAAAAAAAAAAAAAAAAAAAAAAAAAAAAAAAAAAAACACCCAGCACGCCCCTGCGGGCGGTTTATCCTTCAAGCTCGGGTCCTCTACCAGAGGCCTGGGAGCTTGAGGGTCCTGCGCAGTATCTTAGCTGTTCCCAGGACTGCGCTCTTCTGGACAGAGATCTCCGATGTTATTCCCGGGATCTGCTGGAGCCACTCGCCTAGCTTGGGAGTCACCGCACCTAGTGCTCCGATTACCACGGGGACCACCGTTACCTTCACCCTCCACATCCTCTCGAGCTCTTCTCTGAGCCCTTGGTATTTCTCCAGCTTCTCGTGTTCCTTCTTCCTGATATTGCTGTCATTCGGAACCGCTACATCGATCACTACGGCCGTCTTCTTCTGTTTGTCTACCACCACTATGTCCGGTTGGTTAGCCACCACCATTTTGTCCGTCTGTATCTGGAAGTCCCACAGGATCTTAGCTCGGTCATTCTCCACCACCCTTGGGGGCATCTCCCATTTTGACCTCGGGACTTCCAGGTTATACTCGGCACAGATGTTCCTGTACACTATGCCGGCCACTTGGTTATGGCGTTCCATGTATGCCTTGCCTGCTAGCATCTTGCACCCTATGTATGTATATGTATATATACATATATATATATATTAATGTTCTTCCTCTACACCCCCTCCCCCCAATTTTTTTGCACATGTCGAGGAGCGTGTCAGGCTACATTTCACTGTGTGTTATACTTGTATAACTATGCATGTGACAAATAAAGAACCTTGAACCTTGAACCAATAAATGCCAACATAAAACCTGGTCTTAAAAGCAAAACGGTGTGCCAAAATTTCTCCACAACAATGGAAGACACCAATAAAGTGATGTACCACTGAACGACACAGGAAATCATTCCTGCCTGTGGCCATCTCCCTGTACAACGCATCCACTTAACACACTGTTTGCTGCTACAGCTACACATGTTTCTTTTCCAACTATTTATTTATAAGTGACTTATGTATGTATGTATGTATATATATGTATATATTGTACTATTCTTAGTTAGCGTATTGTCTGTCTTGTCTTAATGTTGGTTTAAAATGGAGCACTGTAACAAAAAATAATTTCCCCCAGGGATCAATAAAGTATTCTGATTCTGATTCTGATTGCATGCTTATTTCTACTAAAAGTATCTCTATTGGCTGATGGTGTGTACTTAATTTGTCACATATCGCTTCTGACTTTTGGCCTTAAATTTCACTGAAATCTTTTCTATTACTGTTCCAGTTGATGAGCAGTTGATTTAGTGAGCCACAGTACAGACACAAATAAGGACACCAAAAAAGCTGGAAAGAAAACCTCCTCAGCAGATGGTGTAATGGAAAGAGCAGTGTTTTCCTGTCCAGTTATTTTTGGTTCCTTCCATATGCGACTACTGAGATGTCCAAAAATAAACTGATTCCAGTTTAAGCTGCTTGTGAATATTATTTGTTGGATCCGGTGTCAAAGTCTCGTGCACAGACAAGCAGCTCTGGCGACGGGGAGACATCAGATAGCTCAACTTGCTAAGTAAGGTCTGTTTACAGCCTGTGTAAGCTAGCAGCCAGATTTGCTGTGCAGACTGGCAAACATGGCATTTAATAATCTCATTGACCTCTGCCACTTACTAGAGTACGAAGTCATCCTGTTTTTGTAAAAGGTATGTTGATGCTTTCCATTTTCTCTGAATTCAAGAACTGGAGAGACTCTGGTTTCGATCATAAATAAGACTGACTGAATATGATGCCTTTTTAATCACAAATAGCACTTTGACACTAGAAAGCTAACAGTAATAATTAAATGGTTTAAAAGTTCAGTTAATCAGCTTAAATATTTTAAACTGCAGCAACTTTTCGAACCAAAATAACAGCTTTTAGCAAGACCCACTCCGTAAAATCCATTCTTCTTTTTGACGAGCTGTTAGCTGTTAGCTTGTCACAAAATCATCTTACATCCATCCTCTGCCGCTTATCCTTTTCAGGGTCGCGGGGGGCTGGAGCCTATCATGGGACGAGAGGCACCATGGACAGGTTGCCAGTCTGTTGCAGGGCTAACACATAGACACAGACAACCATTCACGCTCACGTTCACACCTATGGGCAATTTAGAGTTTCCAATTAAGCTATCCCCACTATCTGCACGTCTTTGGACTGTTGGAGGAAGAGAGAACCCACACAAACATAGGAAGGACATGCAAACTCCACACAGAAAGACCCCGGCCTGATGGTGGATGTAAACTCAGGACTAGGGATGGGTACCGGTGTCCGGTGCCATGATGGCACCGGTTCTGACATAAACGGTAGTAACCAGACCGAAAAGCAGCGCACATTTCGGTGCTTTATTTCGGTGCTTTTTTTTCCTGAGCTGTGATACACTTCTAGCCAATCATTTTACGTTTCCGAGGATAGTAGGCGGGGCCAGGTACGTACGTTCTGTTAGAGCAGAGCTACAGATTAAAATGTCCAAGGCGAAGCGGTCAAAAGTCTGGCTGTACTTCACAGCAAAATATGCAAACTCAGCAGCCTGCAACAAGTGCTTTAAGCTGATACTGTGATACTGTCAAAGGAGGTAACACCTCGAATCTCATGAAACACCTGGCACGCATAGCGTTTTTTTTTAAAGCCGAGAAATGCGCCGTATTTGATAGCTTGCTGCGAGACCTCACACCGTGCACGTCGGGTGGGTTGCCTGTTATCTGACCCGGAGCAACATCCCCCCAAAACCCGAAGAATAGAGTCCTGGCCCCTAGCCCTGCCAGTGTAGCAGAAATGATGAGGATGATGATGCAGCAGCAGCCGTTCTTCTCTGCGTGAGTAGCTTAATGTTGTTCGTGTGTAATTTACGTTGAGTAGGCTAACCACGTTATTACATTAATGCATGTAAGGTGAACTAGCAAACATCATCATAGCTACATGCGGCTGTCTTCTTGTTTGATGGCAGATACTCCCTTCACCCTGGCCAAAAAGGCTAAAATGACCAAAGAAAAAGTGGGAAACAGTTAAACAATAGAGGGTTTAAGTTTGTGTTTTTTCCATTGTTTAAGCACTGCTTCCAGCCAAGAGTGATGCCATATATGCCACATAGCTGCAGAAAAGGCACACATTGTTATCTTTTTACAAAAAAACCCAGCTGAACATGAGAGGTTTTTGGACAAAGTTTGTGTTCTCCATTCTTTAAGCACCGGTTCGAGCACCGTTTAAGCACCGGCACCGTTTCAAAAGTACCGGTTTGGCACCGGTATCGGATAAAACCTAAACGATACCCATCCCTACTCAGGACCTTCTTGCTGTGAGGCAACAGTGCTGCCCCAAAATCAACTTACATTTTCATGGATTAAACTGGATTCAGGGTGAGCCCGGAAACTTCAAATCTTCAGTAGATGGATGTGAAAACAGGCTTTCAGTGTCAAACCATCCACATGTAACGTGCTGCATGATGAAAGTTAAGCATCTGAGTGAATGAACCGTAAGCAAAATACCTTCACCAGAGAGGGGACTTGTCATGTCTTTGCACTCACGGGAAATGTAAGTAATGAAATTAGTGGTTAAAAATGTGGCGACAGAGACTACACAAAGTTTTATCTTTAAACATAACACCACAACCAAGGTTTTATCTTTCACTGAAATGCTAACAGCCGAGAAGCATGATTCATGCTCTGTTTACCACAGACTGAGAACTTCAGGTCACAGGAACAGAAAATCTGAAAGCTGATTCAGATGAAGGTGAGGCGGTTTGCATATGAGGTAAGTGAAGTGTGCAGCCCTGTGTTAATCGGACTGTATATATGAGACCAGAGCTGCTTTTAGCTGTGATTAAAGCATCTTTCCAAGACTTCCAGGTCATCAAACATTTACCATGGAAGTCCTATGACAGTCTTTAAGATAGGCCGAGCTTTGAAACCTTTTACCACATTTGGTATAAGATTTCACAGAAATACTTTTATCCACTTCTCTGTATAAAGAGAAAAAAGAATATATGCAAATGAAAAAGCAACTTTAGCTCAAAATTAGTCCATTTTTTAAAAGTTATTTTATTTTTTGCATTTGGTACTATCTTCACCAACAGAAAGAAAAACCTGTAACAGAGATAGTTTCATTGCTTCAGCCTCTGGCAGAGTGCAGCCACAAGACAAACGCTGACCTTCTTTGTTGTGACAGTCTGCGATTCGGACTATTTGTCTAACCATGATAGGATTTTAAAAAAGGATGTGTCCGCTGTGGCGCTAGTGTTTGCAATAAAACACAATGGGCTTTCAGAGTGAGTCACAGGCAGCAGAGAGAGAAACCAACACCACCCAGACACTGTCCAACGAGCTAAAGAAAGCACTTACAGTCACCTGTAAGGAGACCGGGAAAACTGCTACTCTGACTGGAATAAGTGCAGTTGAGCTGCATTTTCTAAAAAAAGAAAAGAAACCAAAACATGCAACACGTCACTTTAAAAGAGATCTTAGCAGATGAGTAATTGTGTGTGTGAACAGCCAGAGAGTCAAGCACTCACACTGGCTGTCAGGAAAAACAAGTCCAAGCAAAGCAAATAGAAAATCCCCCTTTAAAATTGATTGCGTCACAACAACTGCATTTAATATGATTTACTAATCACCCATCCATTTATTTTCCTAACCACTTGTCCATTTCAAAGGGATAGGGGGAGGCTCTAGGCATCCCCCAAGAATAGGAATGTCATATGATTGCTAACCATTTATCATTGAAAAAATAAATATAAAGTCTCTGCAAGCAAACATCAGCCACCGGGCATAACAAACATCAGTTTCACCTTCATTAAAGCAATCGAAATGATGTTTACAGATGCACTAAACAGTATTTATTAACCATTTACAGACTGTTATAAACACTAGTTACAGCGTCACATTCATTTTGTGGATAATGATCAGACTGGCTTACAAACCAGTAATTTACCAGCTGGCAAACTTTATTTATCATCATTTTATTGTTAAACCAGTAAAAACCTATTAAGCTTCAGTTAAGTATCTCTCAGGGTCCTGGACTTGTATTATATTATATGGTTTTTTTGGTGTTGCTGTCCCTCGTTCTCCCTGCTTGCAGGTATATGTGTGGGTGTGTGTGTGCGTGGATGCAGGTGTAAGATCAGCTCCCTCTAGACAGAACAGCAAACAAGTCGTGCTGATACCTGCAGATGCCCCCTGAGGGCACTTTCCCTTTCGGTTGTTTTGTTCTTAGCATTTGGGAAACTTTGTTTCGCAATACTTCATGTCTGTGATTAGCAGCTATTATTATGCCCTCAAAATGAGCTATGAGTCACATAAAGTTCAGTAAGGCTCAGTACAGGTGACCTTTGGGGTATAAAGAGTGAAATGGATAAACAGGTTATGTAACCTGGCTTGGTGTCCATGTGCTGTCCAACTTGTACCTGTCGAAACCCAAGCACACCGTTCTCATCCCCAACACTGGATATGTAGAACGCAGCCGGAAAATGAATCAGCATTGAAGGATATTAAATAAATAAATAACAGAGCTAATCATTAAAAATACTGGTCTGTGTTTATCTCCATCCCAGCAGGAAAACGTAGCTTAAAAAAATGGTTTTTGAGGGCCATGTTGTCCATCTTTTTAGCTCTGAAAATCAAACTGACTAGGCTGACACCATTTTCAATTAAAAACACTGTCTAATAGACCAAAAATCTTTTCTGTTTTAAAGGGATACAGATTTTGAACTTTGGCTATTAATCTAATCTTCTACCACACCATGACCTTGTACTTTTCATTTCAAGCTGTTTGCCTGCCACAGTATGTAAGGGAGCATTTCTAAATCAAAGCCACTTTTCAAGTTGTTATTCTCCCATCCGTCTGCTCAGCTCCAGCCTGTTTCATCCAGATCCCTGCAGCGCTTTCATTTCAGTCCTCGCTGCACATTAGGTTATTGGGTCTACTAGCTGGCTCTCAGAGGACAGAGTGAGAACTTGATTATAAGTGTGTCATGTAGTTGTGTAAGGATTAAGGTGCAGTGAGTGGGGGTTGTAGCCTTTAAAAGAGACTGCTGTGTCACACGACTACATAGTTAGCATAGCTCCCTGTTTAGACTGCTCCCCCTCCTCCTCCTCCCACCTGCAGCTCTCCAATCCACAGATATCATCTGGGGGCTGCTGAGTCAGAGCTGTCTAAACTGCCTGAACTCACAGTCCCAGCTGATGAGAAGAAGTTGTTATCCATCGACTGATCGCTACTAGCTTACATTCATTCAGCCACATAGAGTGTAATCAAAGAAAAAGAGGTCTCTAACCAACTCTCGCTGCGAACATCCTGACGACAGGAAGCGTCACCACACACCACATCTTTTTTATCTTAAATACAATCCTACATGACAGTGTGCTCAGCCACAGTCTCTGTGGATCATAACACATGATCTGGGTGCCAATCCACAACAGCCGATAGGTCTGCTGACATATTTCTTTGCATCGTAGTGGCAAATAAAAAAATCTGAAAGTCTCATCAGCTTGTTTGAGCCTGCCTACGGTTTCTGTTGATGCTTCGACCTGCTCTGCAGACCACCTCCACACCAGGCTTTCCATGCATGCAGGTGGAAAGGCAGAACAGAAAAGAGCTGCCAATTATGAATGACTGCAGACTGGAATAATAATGGTTTTGTTGAAACATGTTTATGTTTATCTGCAGCATTTCTCAGCAGGTTTAAATTTCGATTACCTCTGAAATGCACTTATAGAGTTCATTACTTATTACACTTACTAAAGGCCTCAGGCCTGCAGCCGGGTCACAACAATTACTGCAGACACTGAGATCACGTCCACTCAGTGAGAGATGTTTTTAACTTTAATGTTTTACTTGAGATCCAATAAAAAATGTTTTCTGTGTGTAATGATTAGTAACTCTATGAAACTCGATCTTAAACTCCAGCATTTTACTAGTGTAGTGATTGTGGGTGTGTAGATGTTGTGATTTACTTCTAATGTGACATTTTTGTGATCTTCTACATGCACCTTGCCAGTGAACTGCAGAGGCAACTATAGGTTTAAGCCAATTCTGGATATTGATTTCAAATAAAACCAATTAGGAAAGAATGACAGCATTTCAAGCTTTTGAAGTATTTTCAATTTAAAAAGGAGTTAAAAGAAGAGCTTCACCTCAGATTTTCTATCTGACTTTCACAACATTGGGCACCATCATTTTTGTTTAAAGGTTTCTGCTTTCTTTATCTTCGTGCTTTCATTATTTGTAATTTTTACATGAAAAAAGACAAAAACTGTCAAACGTCTGAAAATGACTGGCTGGTTGGTCATCTTAATTAAACCACATATTACCTCCATAGTTTAAATGATCCGAGGCATCCCCAGAGGTTATTTAAGTGTACATTACTTGAATTTATAAAAATATCAAACCAGTTGATGGTTTCTGGAAGGTGAACTCACCAGGTTGTTTTTAATCAAAGCTTTGAGGTAAACCAGTTTCTGCAGGGCAGTGACCTCCATGACCAAAATACAGCCTGTAGATGGTGTTTCCTGTCAAATCATCAACAGGTGGACTTACTTTTAATGACACTCAGTCATGACCTGAAGTCTGTGACAGGATATACTTTTTATTTGGGTGTTGTCCTCAGATAACTAAGCATCTTCAACTCTATAATTAAGTGGTGTGTCAGACGTCTCCAACTGCGATAAGTTTCAGTCTTCTGATCTAATCGGCGCAACTTCACAAGCTCCGCCCACAACCAGGCTCCAGACAGTGAACTAAGGGTCTGTTATTTTTGCTGACACAACAAAAACTTATCATCGTCAAAATGCCGTAAAGGTAGCCGTGTGTTGTCGTGGCCTGTTATTACACCTGGTTGGTTACAGGCTGCCAGTCAGAACAGTCTAGATAAAGACTAGAAGGAGCAGAGGTGACTGACCAGAAAATGACCATTTAGCTCAGACGTGTGCTGAGTAAGCAAAATTGGTCAGATTCAGGTTTGACAGACAAAAGAGAGAAAATGTGATTATTATTATTATTAATCAATTTTAACCAATATATACAAAATTAAAGTTAACTAAAGCCTGCAACAATGTGAAAACTGAACAAACTGTGACTTTTTGTTTCTTTTTCTATGTTTTTATACTATGTGTTGATCAATATGTTCACAAATCACTGAGATAATACAAATCGTATTCTTTCTATAAAGGTCTGATTGATTGTATGCAGATTTCTAAAATAATAGCCAGCACTGATGCAGCTGAGTAATACAATTTATCAATTTAAATGCCCCCAAATATTGTAAAACTTCATTAACAATGCTTATTTCTTACTGCTACAATATCTTATATAAGTGGGCAAAGCCAGTGAAAAATAATTCCCAAATACTTTGATTTGTTGGCACTGTTATAACATTGTGCCCAAAGACTGTAGTATAATAGTAATCAAGTGTAGACAAACATTAATACCACTAATCACACAGGATATACTGTGTATTAATATATACCTAGCTAATTACAGTGATTAAGGGTTTCCCATCATTTGAGCTCTGATGTTAAAATGTTCTAACATTGAAAGCAAACAAGCCAAAGAAACAGACCTACATGTGCAGACACATCTGTGAACGGTTTCATGTCCAAAGCACTGCCATCAGCTGCTGATAAATGTTTACTTTAAATTGAAGGCTAATGAGTGATGACAATGATTGTGGCTCAGAACACATTGTCCTTAAGAGCAGGAGGGCATTTTGAATATCAGGCTATGGGATACTCCACTTGGGGGACATAACAAGGAAATGTGGCTGTAGATTGACCCCTGCTGACAAGTAGCAGGTGAACAGCCACAGCTTTAAACACAAGACGAGAGCGCCCTCTGCTGCATCCGATGGGTAAGTAATCAGATGCAGGAGAGGGAAGGAAACACTTTCTTATTTTCTGTCATACACACCATCACAGTGGTGGATTCTCATATTATACTAAGTTTGAAATAACAAGATCAACATATATCTAAGTAATCCCTGTGAGCCAGACTTCAGGTTTCAAACTGCTCAAAGGCATTTTTCTCTGTATGATCTCAGCATGAGCAAATATCATTAACTGGGTCATTTCAGGCACACAGCTCTGGCTGTGACCACAAAAACCCAACTTCTGTTCAAAGCTTCTGTTTATGTGGGCAAATGAAATAGAGGCAAGTTTGTTGAAGAGGAGAGAGCAGGGAGCTAAAAGGCTAATTTCAGTCAGTGGGTGAGGAGCTTTCACCAAGGTCAAGTGTAATGTAAATAATTATTATTTTGAACTCTAAATCATGCAAAGCTACTGTAGTAGATACAAGGAATAACAACACAGAGCTAATGAGCAAGTCTGAACAGCATTACACTAGCTGGTTAGTCTACATCAGCAGTCCCCAACCCCCGGGACTCAGACCAGTAGCGGTCCTTGAGTCGTTTGGTACCGGGCCGCGAGAGTTGAGGCTCAGGTGTGAAATGTATGGTTTTCAGGGTTTTTATCGGTTTTCAGCGTTATTTTGTTATCGTTAACTCAGTTTTCCTGGGTCTTTTCACGTGTGTTATGAATAAATCTTTTTTTCGGTACCGGTACTAGTTTTATTTTGTTGTATTTATCCGCGACACCTTCAAGGCCGGTCCGTGAAAATATTGTCGGGCATAAACCGGTCTGTGGCGCAAAAAAGGTTGGGGACCGCTGGTCTACATAACTATGGACCAACATCTAGGATCAGGCCTGCTGGACATGGCTAGGGTCTAAAGAATGCTTGTTGGCCTGGAGAGAAAACTTACCTTCCCTTTTTAGACTGCCAACTCCAACCTGACACCAGACCTAATCCTGTGGCCGAATTCTCAGCAATCTGTCCTCATTGTTGAATTGACAGGTCCTTGGGAGGTCAAAGACCATCGAGCAAAGCAGTCACTGGCTGTGGCTTAAAAGAAAGAACACTACCTGAGCTAACAGCTGACCACCAAAGATTAACCACGGGACACACCTGGGTCTGATCAGCTGAGGGTATGCTGTGCTTTAAAAGGGCAAAACAGCCAATTATGATGACATGATGTCCCAAGTTCATTTTTCCGCCCAGTGGCTAGAAAGCCAAATCAGCTAGACATGCAAATCAAGTGCGTGTGGACATTTTGGGTTTGCAACACATAATGAATCTATCCTTCCATGCTGGAGGTGCAGGAGCCTAATCTAGATGTCATGAGCCGAAACACACCCTGGTCAGGTCACTAGTCTATTATTGCAGCACTAACACAAACAGACAACCAGTGACATCCATACTCACATCTCTGGCCAATTAAGAATCACCAGTTAATCTAACATATGTCTCTGACAGTGTGTGTGTGTGTGTGTGACAGAAAGAGCAAAAATAGTGTTGTGTGTCTACAGTGATGTGAAAAAGTGTTTGCCTCCTTCCTGATTTCCTTTGTTTTTGTATGTTTGTCACACTTAAATGTTTCAGATCATCAAACAAACTTAAATATTAAACAAAGATGGCACAAATAAACACAAAATGCAGTTTATAAATGAAGGTGTTTATTATTAAGGGGAAACAAAATCCAAACCTACATGGCCTTGTGACTCGTTTATGCAGAATTGTTGTAATTCAGCCACATTGGAGGGTTTCGAGCAGGAATCGCCTTTTTAAGTTCGTGACACAGCATCTCAGTCAGATTCAGCTCAGGACTTAGTCAAAGTCCTGACCTGAATGAAGACTTTTTTTTTAAAGCCATTCAGAGCTGGACTTGCTGGTGCGTTTTGGATCATTGTCCTCCCGCAGAACCCAAGTGTGCAAGAAATTGAACTCAAAAGCCACATTTAATTTATGCTATATGGGGGATCACTTTACACAGGGCCATGTAGATTTGTATATAAATAATAAATAAAACAAACTATAAGCCTACAATATTCCAGCATTTTGTAATTTTACCAATTAGTGATAACAGTCCTAATAGTTTTTGTAAAGGACTTAAAGACTATTACCGCTTATATATTGAAAGTATGCAGTCATATTATACTATGCGTTTATGGTAGGCTATATATATAAGTCCACTGGAAACAACCTGTAGTTAGTTTCTCTCTTTTGCTGCTTACCAGCTTACTGTTGTCTTTACATTACTTTGGCAAACGTAGATGAAGAAGACGGTGTGAGTTTGTAGCATGAGATTAAATACATGTAGGTCTAAAAGTTTCCAAAGCTCTGACTGCAGTTACTGTCCACGTTGCTCAAAAGCTTCAATATATTACTGATTGTTGCTATGTGATATTATTTTTGCACTTACAGTGTGTGTGTGTGTCTGTGCCAGTAAAAGTACCAGACTGAGAGAGTGCACAACAATGTGTTTGCTGTTGGTCAGTGGACCAATCATGTTTTGTTGATGTCATAGATTTGCAAGGTGGGGGAAATAGAACAAAAGTGCTCTTGTTTATGTAAAACTCGCTTCTGGAGCAAGTGGTAAGCATTTTAAGTGTTTTATTTATTCATTTAAACAGTATAATAAATAGATTATTGTGTTTGCTGTTATCTAAATTAGGTCACTTGAAGTTTGTTGATGTTGGTTTGATCCTTTTTATTATGATGATGCACGAACAACAGCCTGTTTTAGCCTTGGAAAATGTAGCTAGGTTGCTAGGCAGATTTGGCCAGCTAGCTACTTCTTTTCTTGCTTCTTGCGATTTGTTTGCAATTGTTTGCTGTGTCTTGCGCATCTGTTTCTGCAGCTTTAACTTCATTAGTACCAATCCAACTCCACAACGCAACAAACCCCGCCTACGAGCGTGTAACACTCAGATTCGCATTACTGGTGTTTGCGTGACAGTTTAAGTTTCGTTTTCTTTTCTACGGAAAAGGCAGTGGCTCTTTCATTTGCGGTGTGTCCTGAGCTGCAGCTGCTGGTAACATCTACACACAGGAGTTATGTTCTCGTCTGTTAAAGAAAAAAACAGGTAAGTTCGCAACTTTTAGTATTACAAAGTTTGATAGTTAATATGACAAGATTCACTCTTGCAAAGATGAGTGACAGCTGTAGTGCTGTCACTGTGGCCCATAGCAGTCAGTGTGATATACCGTCAAATAACAGGAAAGGAAAAGACCTGGCTGCACAAACAAATGTTAGAAATTCAACAAAAAAAATTTAAAACTTCAAAGTTTACCTGGTGTTATGTCAAAACCAGGTAAACTTACCTGGTTTGCCGAAAACAAACAAACAAATGTTCACAAGACAGCAAGAGTCAACGATCCAGAGAGTCTAGTCTTCATTATATTCGTTTTATATACGTTTTATTACTCTGAGCAATTCCCTCCGCACCTAAAGCGTGCACTTTATCTTTTTGTGCACTCAAATGGAGCCAACTAGCGCCACCTGTGGCCAAGTGCCATAGCCTACAGCCAGATTAACTTGTGACTCACACACCTGAACCTGGCTCTATCACAACGTTTTATTTCGTTTCTGCTTTTCAGACTCATGTTTTGAGGTTGCTGATATTGTGTTTTAAGTGTAACATGTCAGACACTTCACCCGTTGCCTACTGGTGGTGGTCAGAGGGTCCGGTGGCGCCAGTGTCCGGCAGCCTCGCCTCTGTCAGTGCGCCCCAGGGTGGCTGTGGCTACGATGTAGCTTGCCATCGCCAGTGTGTGAATGTGTGTGTGAATGGGTGGATGACTGGATATGTAAAGCGCTTTGGGGTCCTTAGGGACTAGTAAAGTGCTATATAAATACAGGCATTTACCAGGCCATTTTACTAAAAAACCTCAAGTTTCATGCTGTTCTTTAAATTAGTTAAGGGGTCTTCCTCTAATGTGTACTTTTGTTTTTCTTATTAGCTTTGGTGGCTTTAGCATTGGATCTCCAGTACTTACAACCAAACCCTCAAGTTCTAATGGATTGACACCACTCACAGCAGCTCCAACTACTTCAGTCCAACCTGCTTTCGGCACAACAACTCTCACCAGAGATGATAACAGCGAAGTCACAGGTAGTTCAGAGACAAGGGAACCAAGACCTCAGTTCACATTCTTGGGTGAGCCTCCTTTTACACAAAGTTCTTTTGTCAAAGACCCAAATAAGTATGAGAAACCTTTAACATCTCAAGTCCTGTGTTTCACCACGCTACTGTGAAGCTGTCTGTACACAAAGTGCAAATAGCTTTGGAGATCCATGATTTCCTCAGGGATTAATAGTGATTCTGGTAATAAAGTTGGACATTTTGTTCTTTCCTTTTTTGGTTACAAAGTCATTTTAATCAGTGGCATTCAATCAGGGCAAGAAAGACAAGCAGTGCTTATCTGGTGAAATCTACAAACAGACATCAGTTACAACATAACAAAGAAAAGGGTGTTTTTCTTTCATCTTAAACATCATTCTGACATGAAGCTTCTGTAATGCCTGTTGCCATTTATTCTTTGCATTACTGCCATCTTGTGGTCACAATTGTTTATTATCTCTGGAAGCAGAATGCTTGATTACAGAGCTGCTGAAATCTGAATGGGGTATTAGTCCTGTGACAGACTGGCGACCTGTCAGGGTGTAGCCCGTCTCTTGCCCTTTTGCTAAATTTCTGGTTCTGGGTGATTTTTATATATTAAATATATTTGTTAGACTTTTTAAAATTAAGATGTAGGCCTGTGTTTCTGAGCTGGTTATAATGTGTTTTTTCCTTTCTTTTAAAAAAGACAAGGACAACAACTACATTTTTCTGTAGAATAATTATTTTTGCTTATTTTTTGTGAGTTATTAGTAATACAGTTTTATGTGTAGTGAAGTGTTTTCTTTGTGTTTTATTGTTACTTTTGCTAAAGTAATGGGTCTGAAAAAAATCCTCTACCATTGTCAGCAAATAGTAAAACTAAGTTTAGTTAGATGACAACTATAGTAGTAATATAATTTTACAATTCTTTAGCCAGGAAGGAGTGGCCAAAGGGGAGGACACCCAGGAAGAGTTCAGGAAAAAGCTGTCAGAATGGTATGTTTGATACTAGTCGAATTTTCAAAGACAGGAGGAAAGTGTTTTTTTGGTATTATTTTTTTATTTTTTAAAATTTTTATTTTTTTTGGGGGGGGGGGGGGGGGGGGGGTCTTTGCTGAAGTCACTGAATGCCACTGCTTTTAACCCTAGCCTCGATGAATGTTAGAACTTTATATAAATACAACAAATACTGGCTATTTTGTCAAACCGCAATTCTTACATTTTTTTCAGGAGGTCAACTGAAGTTGGAATCTCCATGGAGAAACATGGACTGGACAGAAGAGTGAGTACAGTTGTGCTGTTCAATGAGCTCCTGTTCAACTAGCAGGAACTAGTAGATGTCAAGTAAGTGCATTTTTAAACTTTCAAACACAATGAGTCACTGAATGTATCACTGAACCCAGGCGAAAGACAAGCTTGATGGAGACAATCACCTCCTACAGACGGAGCTGTGAGGAGGTGCCTCAGGCCCGGGTTCTCCTCCTGGGCCCGGTCAGTTCTGGAAAGTCGAGCTTCATCAGTTCAGTCCAGTCTGTGTTTAACGGAAGAGTCACCAACCGGGCCATGGTGGGCTCCTTCTCATCCGGTTTTACCAAAAAGGTACACGAGGAGCATCTGCATGTATTTTAAATAAGTGGAAAAATAAACACAGAGATCCTCATTTAGTTTCATGAGATTATTTAAGCGTTTCAAAAAGGGAAAGCGTCCACAAGGCCTCTGTTCATCCATGTCAATGAAACTAAACTTTAGGTTTCTGTCCTATTAACTTCCTTTTTGTGTGTGCCAGCTGCAGTCCTTCAACATTCGGGGTAAGAAGGGTGAGGATCATACTGGGCTGGTGCTGTGTGATACCATGGGTATGAGTGAAGACGGGATGACCGGACTGACTCTTCATGACATCCTGTCAGTCGTTAAAGGCCATGTTCCTGAAGGACACAAGGTAAGCATGCCTTGCCCTGTTTGTTCTCGTTTCAGTGCCCCACCCTGCCTCACTCATTCTCAGTTTGTCACCCTGCCTCACTAGCCTCAGATGTTCAGTGAGGCCTAACTCCAACTGTGGTCTCAGGCCTAGTTCATCGCTCACCCCATCCAGCTTTCATTCATCTACTATCAAACTTTATTTAACCGTGTTTGAGGTTGTGGTCCTTGTCAGTGAAGCTGCGCACTTTTTGTTCCCTATGAATCAGCAATAACTCCTTTATCCTGTCATGCTGAGAGTGGGAAAGAGCCAGGTTTCACCCAGGACATGTCATTAATCCATCACAGAGCTAATGCCCACAGCTAATTTAGGCTTGGCTTTAGAAATGCATGCTAGGTTAAGTGGGAGAAAGCTGGAGCAACCAGAGGAAATGAGGAGCAGGAGCAACGTCAAATCACCCAGAAAGTCAACAGCAGCTCCAAACCCCTTTTTAATGCCCGATATTTGTTCCCATCAGGGTAAACTAAAGAACAGTGATGATCAGCTGACTGGTCATATAGTCCTGTGATGTAAAAGAAACAACAAAACAAATCAGTTTCCCAACTTCTCTGACTAGTAAAACAACTGGGATCGCCATCACCCATAGCTGTACCTTATGGTTTGTGCCAACATGTAGAATTGTGTACATGAAGGCACACAGCATAGTTCTTTTTAATACTTTTTCTTTTTTAATAACTTAAAATACTTTCTCTCTTCCAGTTTAGCCCAGACCAGCCAGTCTCCGCCTCAGACACTGTGGGCTATGTGAAGAGGCCGAGCCTTAAAGACAAAGTCCACTGTGTTGCCTTTGTGGTGGACGCCTCAAAAATCACAACTTACCCCAAAGGCCTGAGCACCACATTTAAACAGCTCAGAAAGCACATCAGTGACCTGGGTGAGCCACAGACACATGTTTACACAGAGCCTGACGTTAAAGGTTGTGTTGCTTGAGTTAGCTGACTTTTGCTACATTAAGAGCAGATTGTTATTGATCATTTTGAGAATAAAGCCTGAATTTCAAGAAAAAGTCGAAATGTGGAGATTACAGATGTTGTTTTGAGATAAAACGCCGCAACGCTTTAAAACACCTTATGTAGATGAGTTAGTGAAAAAGTATAAGGACGATGGTGAACGCTACATCAGGTCAGAAAGACAACAAAGAAAGCTGAGCAAATGTTTATCTCTAGAACAAATGAACTGAGCACAATCTTTAAAGGATTCGCATTGTCTTTGCAAGTCTTCATCACAACAGTGTGTTTCTGTTCTTTAGGTGTTCACCAGGTGGCGCTGCTCACCCACGTGGACCAAGTTTGTTTGCAAACAGCCAAAGATGTCACTGGTGTTTATGAGAGCCGCACAATTCAGGATGTGGTAAGTTAAAACAAATCAAATACAGTTCAAGAAATGTTCATATACTGTAACTGCTCTACAAACCAGAATAGGATAAATCCTGCAAACAGCAATGTAAATGTAAAACTTGAAAAGATTTGACTTTGTTTGATTGTCTGAATATAAACAACAAGAGTTTAGAGTCAGTGTGACGTTAGAACAACTTTCCTCACAAACCACACTGAGATGATCATCGTAAGGAGATGCTGATTGTGTTTGGTGTTGTTCTTAATCAGCTGAAGATACTAAACGCTGGAGGTGTACATGTGTCTGTGTGTTTGCAGATGGGTAAAGCCGCCGCTCTGTTGGGCATGTCCACCTCCTACATCGTTCCAGTGAAAAACTACTCGTCAGAACTGGACCTGGATGTAAACACAGATGTGCTGCTTCTCAGTGCTGTTGATCACATCCTGCAGTATGCTGACATGTATTTCCAGGACAATGCACCACAGAACAAAGAGCTCAAGACAGCCCTGGATCTCTGATTTCTGAGCATTTAGATTAGGAGCATCATACCCATAGCATCATGGCCATTAGATTAGGAACCCGGCTGTTCCTGTTTCAATGTGTTAGAGAAGAGAGTTTTCATTTGTTACAAAAATTTGTGTTTCTGTTGTTTTTGACATAAAAAAACCCAAAATGTGTAAAGGACATCAAAATGCTATACATAGGAACTTTAAACAGTCTTGTTTTGTTTCTAATTAATAAAAACTGACTGTACGCTTTACGTTCTGTTTGTGAGACAGATATATTTTTTAACCAGTCTTTGGGCTTCTTTATTAAAATGTTTTACATTCACCAATGTTTTGTAGTTTTTTCCCTTTCACAGGAAAAAAAAAAATGAAACTTTCGCCATTTCATTATTAAATTAAAAATAAAATGTGGTTCACACCCTCTCTAGAGACTTAAGGTTACACATGTGCTATCGCCCAGTGTACACCCTTCTCTCCTCCATCAGAAAGGTTAAAGTGGAAGATTTCTTTGCATTTTGAACAGGCTTGGAAACTGGACTGATTCCCCTTACTGCTGTGTCATTCATTAATGCTGTGCAGAGTTCCTTTATCATTATTATGTCTGTGAAAGTTCTCAGTCATCCATGTCATCGTAGTCTAAGGAGCTTGGAAAGAAAAGCATCTGGACTTCTTTAAGTTGCATGAAAGCACATGATAGGGTGGGGCTAGGTTTCACAATGAGCTTTTGTCCCTCTCGGGAAGATACTTGTACAGGGCTTAAATGTAGGACTCTCCACTATTTGACCCTAGAACTGAAGAAGCTTCTCAGATGAGAGGTGAAACGTCTTCAAGCAACTTAAAGAAGTCTATAAGCTTTTCTTTCCAAGCTCCTTAGTTTATCCTTATTACTATTATTATGTGTGCTAGTTTAAATTGCATATATTTTTTAATGAACCGTCTTTTTAATTTAATAGCTGAAGAACCAGTAAGATGGGTCATTCTTGAGAAGAAGCTGGAAAACTGCAGCATGTGACGATGCACGGATCAGTTTGTTTATCATCTCACACTCTTAAAGTGATCCTTATTATTTTGGGAGAAGCAATTAAGGTCAAATGTCTCTAACGTTCATTTCCTCCTGTTCATGTTATTATGAATATAAATGTTCAGAAGTGAACACTGTTTGCTTGGAGCACCGTGCAACAGGAGCTTACGTGGAAGTGGATCCAAGTGTAGCGAGCGAAAGCCACCGAGTAACCGCTAAGGGCCTCTATACTACTTGTGCAAACTTTCAGGCCCAAAGCTCTCACAGGAACGAGCCCAGAATAAACAGGACAAGAGGGTCAATATCAGTCAGATATGTTAAAATTTATTATTTTCAAAGAACACAAAGGGTTTGCAAAAGGCCTAAAACATCAAAATGGTAAAAAGGTCACTAACGACCACAAGATAGTGTTATTGGTGCAACCTGCCAGCAATGCAACTATCACCGGAGGGCTTGCTCTCCCTTGGCGGTCCCAGATGCTCGTTGCTTTAAAAGAAACAAATCCACCCCAAATAAATACGAGCCCAACAGAACACTTATCGCATGCACTAAGTGCTAGTTCAGGCAATAATCGGTGGCACTAAAAATCACTCTTAATAAAAACTTATTCACTGCAAATCCACACAGAGCACCTCTAAAGATCCTAATTCCCCTAAGGTAAGAGTCCCACTCAGGGATTGCACATTGCCCGACTAATATTGCACCAGCCCAGTAGAAATAAAAACAAACCCGGCATAAAAAAAAACAGTTTTAAAAGGTGACCCTACCAAAACCAAAAACACAACAACAAGGAGGAGGGAAAAAAAAACAGCGACAAATTCACATGTGCAGCCTGCCCTGCAGGAGGCAATACAATATAAATTAGATTATAGTGCATCAATATACTTTTTTTAATGTCAAATATATTAAGTTAACATACCTCCAGCAGACAACTGTGTTTGCTGCACACCTGGCTTATCTTGGCTTATCTTGTGAAAATCACTGCTAAAACATAAAATACAATAAACATCAAATACATTTCAACAAATTTAAAAAAAAAAAAACACTAAAAGAAAAACAGCCTGTACCTCGAACCTCTGCTGTAGAGGTTTACAACAACTGTTTGTGTAGCAGACAATTAAAACTTCTCAGGCTCTTCACCTACTCACACAACCATTGTTCACAGCCGCTCGTCAGTGGAAATGAAGAGCACCTGCTGCTACTTCCTCTTTTATACCCTCTATTGGGTCCCCTGGGTCCTAAAGACTTCCCCATTACACAAGTGCAGATATCAAACGGAAACAGTGATAAAGTTTAACATTCTCACTCGGATCATGACGCACGGGTGCCAAGAAGATAAAAAATTAATGAAAAAGTTCAGAGGAGGTCTATGAGTTTAACTAACGACTTGTGTTGTATTTGTCTTGAACTGAAAGGAAATGAAATAAAAACATCAGACAGGTTTTATTCTAGGAGCTTTTCTAGTAGGACACTTTCAGTTTCATTTCTTTCGAAAGTGGTGCCAAAATTGGAATTTGTGTCCTTGCGCTCCGGGAGCGCGCATTGGGCAGGGAACACGGACCCAAACGTTTTCTTTTGTGAGAAAGGGTCGTTACATTGCTGTTCAGTTTGCAGGTTACAACAGAAAATTGTACATTTATCATTCTCACGTGTATGGAAGCCCTTTTCCGCCACTGAAAAAAACACAAGTATCCATAACTCAAAATTTCAGGATATTTTCTTAAAATTTCGACTTATTAACTCGAAAGTTCGACTTACGAACTCCAAATTTTGAGAAACGTAACTCAAAATTTGGAGAAACATAACTCGAAATTTCGAGTTACTTTTCTCAAAATTTCGAGAAAATAACTTGGAATTTCGAGTTATGGATCCTTTTTTGTGTGGTGGAAACGGGCTTCCATAGACGTGGTATCGACGGGATGGGACGTTTTGTCTGATAAAAGGATCCATATAAACTTTGACACTCAATATACCACATCCTCAACAAGTAAACGCCTTCGTGTTCGTTTTCAGACGTCCTAGAAATACTATTCTCTGATTGTTCCACCAAAGTTGTTTCTGCTGGGTACAAAAATGCACCTTTCTAAGAGCACCAATGAAAACAATTGTGTGTTTTATTCTTCTAAAATACTTCTGTAGCTAAAATACAATAATAACTTTATTGTATATTTACTGTATATTTAAGATTATATTAGATTATAATTAATTACTGCGATTGATCATAGTCTTTTTAAGTCTTTCTGCCCCAGTCTTGCACAAAGTCAGCCTACAGCCTTCCCCTATTTGGGCAGAACAGTAGTCAAGTCAAGTATTTATTTATTGTCATTGTCAAAGAACAATGAAATTGCGTTTGGGGCTTCCATACAACCCGTAAAAAAAAAAAAAAAAAAAAAAAAAAAAAATGCCCCTTAAAACCCAAGTGTAAATATTTAACCCAGTGTGACTTCAGTGCAATGAGACAATCCTTAGCAACAACATGAGAACAAGACAGGTAATGTTCACAGGACATTCAGACAAAGACCTGAGAAACATGACAAAATGCAACAATGCAACCCGTTCAATATTATTGTACTGTGAGATATGATGGTTGTCTATTTAAGAAAGAGGGGGGGGGGGAGAATAAAGATATAATGCACCAATGCAAACCAGTTCAGTGCTATTAAGAAGTTGGATATGGTTATTGTCCGTGAGAGGGGGGCAGAGAGGGGAGGGGGGCAGAATTCAGGAGACTCACAGCCTGTGGATACAGGCTGTTGGCCAGTCTGGATGTTCTGGCCTGTATAGACCTGTACCTTCTCCCTGAGGGCAGCAGGTGGAAAAGGTGGCGCGCAGGGTGATGTTGGTCCCGCAGGATACTGTGCACCCTCCTCAGACAGCGAGTGGGGAAGATATTACTAATCTCTGGCAGACTTGTTCCAATAATTCTGCCAGCTTCTTTCACCACCCGCTGGAGTGCTTGCTGGTCGGCCTTGGTGCAGCTGGGGAACCACACTAGAAATCCATGCGTCAGGACGCTGCTGATGGCACAGTTATAGAAGTTCAACATCAGAGGTCTGGGAATGTGTGCGCTCCGCAGTCTCCTCAGGTAGTAGAGGCGCTGTTGGGCCTTCCGTGCAACTAAGGTGATATGGTTGCCCCAGGACAGGTCCTCGGTCACAGTTACCCCCAAGAATTTAAAACTGCTCACCCTCTCCACCGCCTCACTGCCAATGAAGAGAGGCAGATGGTTGTTATGACCCTTCCTCCGGAAATCTACAATGATCTCCTTGGTCTTTTTGGTGTTTAAGACCAAGTTATTGTCGTGGCACCATGACTCTAGTTGTTGCACCTCTGTCCTGTAGTTTGTCTCATCGTTGTTGGATATAAGTCCGAGCACTGTGGTGTCATCGGCAAACTTAACAATGAGATTGGACGCGCAGGAGGAAATACAGTCATGGGTGAAGAGAGTGTATAGCAGAGGGCTCAGAACACACCCCTGAGGGGCACCGGTGTTGACCACAAGGGTGGAAGAGGTGTTCTTACCCACTCTGACACTCTGTCTGCGGTTAGTGAGGAAGTCCACAATCCAGTTGCACAGAGAGGAGTTGAGTCCAGTTGGTGGAGTTTGGGACGGAGTTTATATGGCCGGATGGTATTAAAAGCCGAGCTGTAGTCTACAAAGAGGAGCCGTGCATAGGTGTTCCTGTGTTCCAAGTGCTTCAATAATGTGTGCAGCACTATGGCGATCGCATCCTCGGTTGACCGGTTCTCCCCGTATGCAAACTGGTGCGGGTCCAGAGATGGTGGAAAAGCAGCTCTGATGTGTTTAATGACCAGTCTCTCCAGGCATTTGGCGGGAATGGGGGTGAGTGCCACAGGTCTGAAATCGTTCAGACATGTGACATTTGACTGTTTTGGGATGGGAATGATGGTTGCTGCTTTGAAACAGGATGGTACCAGTGAACAGGACAGCGAGGTGTTATATATAGAGGTGAAGACGTCCGCCAGGTCCGCAGCACAGTCTTTTAGCACCCGGCCCAGCACTCCATCCGGCCCGGCCGCCTTCCTGGTGTTAATGCTCCGGAACACACGCCTCAGCTCATGAGTGCTCAGGACCGGAGCAGGGTCGGTTGAGGGGAGAGGGGACAGGACAGGGTCGGTGTTCTCCCTATCAAAGCGGGCATAAAAGAGGTTTAGGTCCTCAGCCAGAGTAGGACTATCGGCTGAGGGTGATGGTGTTCTCCTTTTGTAGTCCGTGATAGCCCTGATGCCTTCCCAGACCTGCTTTGGGTTTGTGATGTTCTCAAACCTGGCCTCGATATGCCTCCTGTGCTGCTGCTTGGCAGTCTTGATGCCTCTTCTCAGGTTAGCCCTGGCAGCACTGTATGCCTCCTGGTCCCCGGAGTTGAAAGCGTTGTTCCTTGTTCGAATAAGTTGTTGAACTCTGTGTGTCATCCAGGGTGGATTATTAGGGAACACACGGAGTCGTTTCCAAGTTGTTACATTGTCCACACAGAAACAGATGTAATCCAAGACAGTGGAGGTGTAACTGTCCAATGCGACACGGTTGTCAGTGTCCTGCACCTTGAATACCTCCCAGTCTGTGCAGTGGAAACAGTCCTGAAGCATCGGAATAGCATCCTGCGGCCATGTTCTCACGGTTTTGGTTGTAATCCCAGTGCTCTTGACCTTTTGTGTGTATATTGGGTGTAGCAGAAGGGAGAGATGGTCTGACAGACCCAGGTGGGGATAGGCCTGGGCTCTGTATGCGTTCGCCATGTTGGTGTACACCTGGTCCAAAGTTCTATCTCCTCTGGTAGCACACTTCACATTTTGGTGACGTTCGTGCACCAGAAGTTGTTAATATAGATGCACAGCCCCCCGCCGGTCTTCTTACCCGAGTCCGCAGACCTATCGGCTCGATAGGCGGTGCGGCCTGCTAGATCAATAGCCGCATCGGGAATGGCGCTGTCCAGCCAGGTTTCAGTAAAAATCATGCACGAACAGTTGTTGAAAGTCCGTCGAGTGGCGATCTGCAGTCGTATTTCATCCAGTTTGTAACGGATTGAACGGGCATTGGAGAGGAATATGGTCGGGAGTGGTGGTTTAAACGGACTAGCCTTTAGCCGTGCCCACAGGCCTCCCCGCCTGCCTCTCTTCTGCCTCCGCTCGCAGCGTCTCCTCCTGCGGCTTGCTGTTGCGGGTAGCCCCGGGGGTTGCTTGACGATCTCCAGGGGGATGAGATACTCGGATGTTAATTGAAGATCTCCACGGCTTAGTTGTAGTAGATTATCTCTATTATATTGAAGTAACCCCAGACTGTGTGAAATGATACACAGTACCACCAAAAGTGCAAAAGTGTAGGAGCTCCGGGCCGCTGCGTCTGTGCGCGCCGCCATCTAGAACAGATTCTATCAGATCAGTTCACTTGTTGAGAACGTGCTGAGTGTTAAAGTTTTTATGACACACAGACGTGATTGTACTGTTATCAGGCTAAACGGATTCAGGAGACAGACACTATCTCTACTTTTAAGATTAGGCTTAAAACTTTCCTTTTTGCTAAAGCATATAGTTAGGGCTGGACCAGGTGACCCTGAATCCTCCCTTAGTTATGCTGCAATAGACATAGGCTGCCGGGGGATTCCCATGATGCATTGAGTTTTTCCTTTCCAGTCACCTTTCTCACTCACTATGTATTAACAGACCTCTCTGCATTGAATCATATCTGTTATTAACCTCTGTCTCTCTTCCACAGCATGTCTTTATCCTGTCTTCCTTCTCTCACCCCAACCGGTCGCAGCAGATGGCCGCCCCTCCCTGAGCCTGGTTCTGCCGGAGGTTTCTTCCTGTTAAAAGGGAGTTTTTCCTTCCCACTGTTGCCAAAGTGCTTGCTCATAGGGGGTCATATGATTGTTGGGTTTTTCTCTGTATCTATGAAGCGCCTTGAGGCGACTTTTGTTGTGATTTGGCGCTATATAAATAAAATTGAATTGAATTGAATTGAACGTCCTCGTCTGCGGTCCGTGCCCAGTGCGCGCTCCCGACGCACGGGTAACTAACTGCTTGTGTTTGGCACAACACCTGGAATAACTACCTTGGCACACCTGTCTGTAGTCCTCCGTGTGTTTACAGCAAGGTCCGCGATCCCTGCTCCCTCGTCCGTCTGGAACAGGAGGTAAAAGCAGAAATGTTAAAGAGCTTAAGGAATTTAACTTAAAATTGTGCCTGTAAGATTTTTATTAACTAAAGTTTTCCTTTCGGGATAGTAACTATACTGATGTAGTTGCGTAGAGTAGGAGTAGAGTAGTAGCCACCACTAAAGTCACAAATTCAGTTCTATTTATATAGTGAAATGTATGCATTATTCTAAAAGCAACCACTGCAAATGTGTTAAAGGATTCCTGATGAAGTGAGAGAACAAAACGTGCTCATCCTTATGCCAGTCTGTCTGGAAATGAAACTTATGACATCGTTATGTTAACTCATTTTTTTCTGTTGAGACCAAAGTAGCAACATACATTTAGATTTGGTTCTTTCTAGAAACAAACATCTGAAGGCAATAAAAAAGGAAAATAATGATGTATATTGTTTTTAAATGTAGCTACTTAAGTAGAATTTTACTTGAGGAGTTTTTTTCTGACAACCTTTTGATTTTACTCCCTACATTTTTAAACAAATATCTGGACTCTCTGCTCCTTCCATTTTCAAATAAGGCTCCTTAGTTTTGCTTATTATTTTCTGTCACTGAGCCTTCAAACACCAAATAGTCTCTTCGTGTTTTGCTAGGTAAAGGTGCAGCTGCTGTACGTCACAGGGAAAGAATAGAAAGAGACAAACTGAGGTAGACTGTGTTATTTAAAGGTTACATGAAAATCCTCTGCAGGTTAGTGCAAGGTATGCAGGTTAGTTTGCTATATATTTCTATATTTCTGTACTGTGATGGGTTTAAAGTAAACAACAGTGTGTTGGACCGGTGCATCCATCTAATTGATGGAAATCACCCAGGAGAGCTCATGAAACATCTGCTCACATCTGGTTGAATTCAGGTGTGTAAATCCGCAGGGAACAGCAGGTCAGCTGATCACAGCCTGTACACTAAGAATATCTACTGGAGGTCTCAATAGAAATTATTGTAAATTGTAATTCTTTCCCTATGCTGAGCCATTAAAACTGATTTTGGGGTTCATGTAGATTGTGTTTGTCTTTTTGTGATTGATTCCACAGATTCAGTCACTTTCTTTACTACGCTCAAACAACCAAGAGTCCAAAATGAACCCCATGCTAACACAAAGCCAGCAGAGAACAATCTGCGCTCAGCTGAGAAGAGTCAAACTACAGCTGCTGTACAAGGCCAGCATCCACGGCTTCACCGGTGCAGCATTTCACCAAAGATGTGACAACCGCTCTCCCACTGTGTCTGTGGGCTACAACAACTCTGGTTTTGTGTTTGGAGGCTACACCAAACAACCTTTTAGTCAGTCTGGACAGTACGTGAATGATGATCAGGCTTTTCTTTTCACATTTAATGGTGAAAACCTCATCAAATATCCAGTTACTAATCCTACATATGCAGTGAGAATGATAGCTAACTCTGGGCCTTATTTTGGAGGAGATTTGGTTCTTGTCAATGGAAGCCAAGCAGTAACGTACAGCAATCCAGGAAATTATTACAACTTCCCTGCTGCAGAGATGCATGGCAATGATCTCAACCTGACTGAGTGTGAAATCTACCAAGTGGAGGGTAAGTGTAACATAAGGCATCATGTAATCATTTAGCTGTTGCAGATAAGTGTTGATAAATTAGATATATCACAGTACAAATACTACAATATGCCAACACCCAAGCATGATTACTAACAGACCTGCCGAATAATGAAATCTCTTAATTTAAAGATGTCTGAAAAAATGAAGTAAGCTAAAAGATCTCAAAAAGCAAAACATCACAAAATAATAAAGAAACTTGAGAAACAAAGTCAGTGACATCTAAAGTTGGGGACTTGAGTGAACCATATATATATATATATATATATATATATATATATATATATATATATATATATATATATATATATATATATACAACTGATATAAAACTAACACAACATTTCATAATAAGAACATGAAACCAACAGTCAAACTGTTAGGGTCCCTGGGCCGTTGACCCAGTGTTTTGTGTTTTTGGTTCTTTGATTTTGTTATTTCATTATATTCTAGCTTTGCTTTATGGGTTTTAGGATTATTCTTAGTTTAGGTTCTCTGGGTGGGGTTTGGTTAGAGTTTTAGTGTTCTGGTTTTCTGTCTGTGTTCCATGTTGCTGTCTCCCCTTTCTGCTGTATCCCCACATCCAGTCAGTGTCTGTGTCTGCCCTGGTCCCACGTCTGTTCCCTTTGTTATAGTGCCTGCCCGTGAGTCTGTGTTATGTTTCCTGTTTTACTTTGAAAGTCCATGTCTGATGTTAATGTGTCTGGTTTTGCTTCCCCTTGTCTCGTTAGGCCTGATTTGCCCCAGCTGTGTTTCCCTCCTGTTACTCATTTCCTGATTGCTCCCTCTGTGTATTTAAGCCCTGTGTTTCTCTGTGTCCGTGTTGCGATCTACCGTTTATTTTGCTGTGTGTTTTGCCCAGCCACTGGTGTTAGTTTATTTTGACTTTTTTCCAGTTATGTTATGTTTGAGTTCAGCATTAAAGCTGTTTTGGTTTAAGTTTCTCTCTGGAGTCTGCATCTTGGGTCCCATTCCTGTCTGCACACAGCCGTCACCTAACACAAACATGGTGGTGGCATTGTGATGGTGTAGGAATGCTTTTGCTGCTTTTACTTCAAGACCGTAAACAGTATAATCCATCAATTATACTGTTTTCATAATTGATGGAACCACAAGTTCAGCTCCCTACCAGAAAATCCTGAAAGAGAATGCCAGTCATCAGCTCATGCCATGAAGCTCAAGCATATTTAGGTTAGCAGGGGAAAAACAGCAAGTCCATGTCTAAATGACTCAAAGCAAAATGAAGGCTTGGGATTAGCCCAGTATGTATCTGCAGATCTAGAGAGTTGAATTTAATGTCTTTACTAAATTCAATAACATTACTGTATCATTTCACTTTTATCTTTAAGAAAGCACTGAACTTGAGAGGCCATGGAGGACTGTAACCTGGGAATCTAAGTAAGTCTGATGGAGCCAACATCCAGTCTGATGCTTTATGCACAACATATTTTAAAGAGTTTGATCGGGGGGAAAGCAATAATCTATTTTTGAACTGAATGCAGTTACATTATCCACACTTTATGACAAACAAGCTATATTTGAATGTCATACTCTACAAAGTATTTAAGGTGGCATTCCTGCAAAATACTATGCAATACTGTTTACCATGTTACCATGTTTTGTTTTGGCTTTACACTAAAAATTACTGTTATATTCAAAATTTCTTCACATTTAAAATGTTACCATTATTCATCTCCTTGTTTTGTACAGGAAGAGGACGGAGCTGATTGAGAGCATTAAAAGCTACAAACCCACAGTCAGCTCTGTGACACAGCCTCGGGTTTTGCTCATTGGACCAGTTGGAGCTGGAAAGTCCAGCTTCTTTAACTCTGTCAACTCTGTATTCAGAGACCACGTCACCAGCCAGGCCATCTCTGGCTCCTCCTCCACCAGCCTCACCACACAGGTCTGTGTCTGCTGTCTGATGATTTCCACTTATTGTGACTGATTTCAGTGGTCTGTCACTCATTCTCATTGTACTGTAAACAGTTTCGCTCCTACTCTGTGAAAGCTGGACGTGAAGGGAAACCTCTGCCAATAATCTTGTGTGATACCATGGGACTGGAGGAGACCAAAGGGGCGGGGCTTGACATAGACGATCTGAGCAGCATCCTCAAAGGTCACCTGCCAGACCGTTATCAGGTGCTACAGTACATCACGGGACACTGAATGTATGAAACAGTTATTTGTCAGCAGTCGACTCAAACTGTGTCTCTGTTTCTCCTCAAATGTGTCATTTAGTTCAACCCTTCAGCTCCTCTGCATCCTGAGGCCCACAGCTATCGCACATCTCCTGGACTCAAGGACAAGATCCACTGTGTGGCCTATGTTATTGATGCTTCCAAGGTCTCCGTCATGCCCACAGGGCTGGAGGAGAAGCTGGATGCTATCCGCAGAAAGGTCAACCTAATCGGTCAGTGCCTGAGGTTTTGTCATATCTTTGGGGGATTAGACAGTTTATGTGTAAAACAAATGAAGACAAAAATGCAATAATGTAAAAATCACTGAAAATCAGTTTTTATCTGTGCAAATTAGTATATTATGTGTTGAAATTGGAAATGTTTTCCCTTTTTAACAAAAAAAAAAAAGCTATAGGTGGACCAGTTTAACAGCCATGCATGGACTGTAGACAGGCAGAAATGAGCTTAATGGAAAACAAGCCTTTATTGAGACTGATTGCAAAAGTACAAAGTAATCAAAAAGGAAAATAACACAGGAGGAAGGGTATGTCAGGAGACAGGAAGTAACTAAATGTAAGAGAAGAAGAGTGACTGGCACAATAAGATGGAAAGTACAGAATACAAAGATGCAGATTTCACACACAGACAGGGAGACAAGACTGACTACATACAGGGGACTCTAGGGAGGATGCACAGATGAGACTAAGACAGACTGGACACGAAAGGAAACGAATTTAAACAGAGAACATGTAACTACAAACATGATTAACTAAACTTGGAAAATTCACAGCACGACAGAACTCTGCACAAGTGAGCCGGAATCATGACAGCAATTTTCAACTTCATTTCATATCTTAAACAACTCAAAGAATTTGGATATTCCAATAACAATCCAATAGAAATCATTATGTCAAAGTGATCTTCCTGCTCATTTTGTTTCCAGGTATTCCTCAGCTGGTCCTCCTCACTAAAGTAGATGAAGCCTGTCCACTGGTGAAAGAGGATGTGAGAAACATTTATAAGAGTGGCTACATTAAAGATGTGGTAAGCATTTTTTACTTTTTTTAAACTGCTTTTTTTAAATTTATTTTTTATTAATAAACATTTTATATGAGGGTAGTAATACTTTTTCCCCTGTGTTCTGTCATACAGATGCAGGAGGTCGGCTCTCGGCTCGGTGTGCCGTTGTCCTGTGTTGTTCCGTTGAAGAACTACAGCGAGGAGCTGGAGTTGGACATGAATTGTGACATCCTGTTGCTCAGCGCCGTCATCCAGATGCTTCGCTTTGTTGATAATTACTTTGATGAGCTCAGTGACCGAATGAGCAACATGCAAACCAAAGACTAGGAGAAGACTGAGGAGATGATGTAATAGTCTGAGCAGCTGATGACATTTCCTTTAAAATGATTCAATCATGTACCTGCAGGTGATCCTACTGAGTACTAGTTCCCTGTGTTAACTGGGTTACTTGAAAGGCAGAAATTAGAAGCTAAACTACAAATTAGAAGCCTTCTTATATTGTGGGTATTGGGAGATATAGTATCTGTACTTTGTGAACATCCAGTTTCTCCCTTCAAAATTTTGGTGAACTGGTTCTAAATTTGAGCTCAGCAACAGAAAATAATGACATTAAAGGTCATCAGTCTCAAGATAATAAATTATTTTGAACATTTTTATTACCTCCTTTTTTCCATGTAGCTGAATATTTCATCACAAGTTAATAGATTTAATAAACTAAATTACTGTTTACTGTGTCAGAACCAGACACGGGGAAGCTGCATTCAGCTTTTATGCTTCATATATCCGGAACAAACTCCCAGAAAGCCTCAGATCAGCTGAAACACTCAGTTTATTTAAATCCAGGTTGAAGACTCACCTGTTCTCAGCTGCATTTGAATAAAACACCAAATCCACACTTTAAACTTAAATTTCAAAACTTACATTTTAACTACTGATTTTATCTACTGTTCTGATTTTATCTACTGTTTTTTTTATCAATTTTAAATCATGCTTTTTATTGTTTTTATTTTTTAATGTCTCTGTAAAGCACTCTGAATCACCTTGTTGTTGAATTGTGCTATATAAATAAACTTGCCTTACCTTAACAACCCCGACTCCTACATGATGTTTTGGTTTAACATGAAATATTTCAGCACCCTGTGTAATTTTTTGCCTGCAAGGTGCACACATGCACACAAGAGAAACACTCAGTATAGCAGTACTATTTTTGGGGCAAGTTGCATCTGGCTTTTGGAATTGAATTTCTGCATACAAAATAAACAAAATGTAACTTTATTGTACTCAAAATGGTGCAAACACAACAACACACAACAACACTCAAACACAAACATTTGTGGCATCAATAAAAGGTATGTATTTATAGCTTTTTCTCTTTGTAACGTGACCTTGGGTTTTAGAAAGGCGCCCTCAAATAAAATGTATTATTATTATTTCCAGAGTTTAACAATCAACACCTGTGTTAAAATCTGAAATGCCCGTGGAGTTGATTTAAAATCTGCTCTGGCACATTTTTAGGAGTTGCTACTTAAAACAAGGAAAAAACAAACAGGAAAATAGGAAGATGAAAACCTTCAGTAACATGAGCAGAGATCATCAAGAGCCCGAAGGAAGACCACAAGAAGGGAGCAGAGTGTAGGCTCTTAGGGCAAAGCTGACAGTATCAGACAGTTCAGTTAGTCGATAGCAACACACACAGAAAGCACACATAGGATTGGTCACAGTCCAAAGGATGGTTTTCTTATCAGCACCTACACTGTAGCTTATCAGTAAATGATTTACTCAGATGGGCCACGATGATGGGTAATGATTTCCAGGTTTATGGTTAAAACTATGACGTATGCGTTCAGGCTAAATGAAACTAGGGGGCGTCTCCCATTTTGACCTCAGGACTTCCAGGCCATACTCAGAACAGATGTTACTGTATACTGTGCTAAGCTTGTTTCTGTGCTGCCATGATTAGTGCCTCTGTGCAGTCCAGCTTTGTCCAGCCACTGGTAGGATTTCTGGATGTCAGCCACCTCCTCTATCTGCCGGTGGTACATACCGTGCAGGGGCCTCTCCTTCCATGATGGTTCCTCCTCTTGGTCCTCTTCTTTCTTGGGTTTCTGCTGCCTGAGGTATTCAGTAAGCAGGGGGTTGGTTGTGGCCATCTTCCTTATGTACTCACAGATTTTCTTTGTTTTATCCTCTGATGATGGTTCTGACACTCACTAGTCCCCGGTTTCCTTCCGTCCTTCCACTTAGCGTACAGTCTTAGGGTGCTGGACTTGGGGTGAAACCCTCCAGCTCCAGGAGCATCCTGGTCTTGATGTCAGTGGCTTCTATCTCCTCCTTTGGCCAACTTATTAATCCAGCAGGGTACCTGATCACAAGCAGGGTGTAGGTGTTTGATATCCTGGATTGCGTTCTTTCCATTCAGCTGACTCCTGAGGACTTGCCTGATCCTCTGCAGGTATTGGGTGATTGCGACTTTCCTAGCGGCCTCTTTATGGTTCCCATTTCTGACCACCTTCTCTTTGTTACCATCCGACTACGTTTCTCTCCAGTCATTCCAATGTTGTTGCTTATATCCTCATATCCTCGTGATGTGGATCAGTAAGTCGATGTCTCATTCACTCTTGGCATATGGCTTGATAACCCCTGCAGACACACACACACACACACACACACACATACACACATACACACACACACACACACACACACACACACACACACACACACACACACACACACACACACACACACACACACACACACGTTCTCCTTGTCCTCCTCTGTCTTCAGCCAACAGTAACTCAGCTTCCACCAGCGCCCTGTTGGCCAAAGCACCGCAGTGAGTTGTTGTTAACTTGCTATGGAAATCTCATTTTTAAATATTCTCATGAAAGTTGTCGATTTTGCCCATCGGTGCCCTGCTTAGCTCAACATCTCGAGCAATGGAATTCATTTTCTAAATTGTTTTTCTTCTCTTAAAAAAATGTACAAGATTATCTAAACAAACTGACACTTTAATGTCATTATTATTAATTAATTATTATTTTACAACTATAAGATCCTATAGTAAGTTTTGTACTGTTCTCATCTGAGACGGTATGTTCCATTCCTTTTTCAGAGGGCTGGAGAAATTGTGCACTGGAAAAGGTTAATGGACTTTCATTTTTAGCATTAATTAGTTTAAAACATTGATTGGTAAACGCTGCTGTTGTAGCTATATATTTAGCATGCATAAATTGTGTCCTGTTTGTGAAACTTGCAGCAGTTTTAGTATCTCTAACGTCATACCAATATAATGATTATCATTGCAATAACAGTGTTTGCACACAGGGTGGAGCTGAGCGACCAAGACAGATGAACCAATAGCTACTTCGCTTGTTGCCACAGATGCAGGCTGGATCTCTCGTCAGGATTCCTCTGATTCCTCAGCTCCTGCAGAACCACAAAATATGAACTGCATAGAGATATTTGATTTCCATCTTGTGTTCAAAGGATTTATTGAATATCACCATCAAAAGGGGCGTGTCCTTCCTGGGCTGGGAAGACAGGGTCAAGTTTATTTATGTAGCACATTTGCTAAACAATGTAAAATGCAACTAAAATAAGTGAAATGCACAACAATGATGCAATAAAATATAAAAGAGAAAGAATAATGCAATAAGTCAATTAAAAACAACAAAAACAACAACAACTAAGGCTGGTGAAACCAAAATGTTTTGCTGCTCAAAGTCAGACCATACGGAAGTGTTTCTGTTTTAAAAGTTCAGTGTGCAGAAAAAATGTTCTTAATTTTGCTGTTGTTTGAAGCAGGTAATGTATCTTAAGAATTTACTTGTGTATGTTCACGAGAATGCATGAGGCGTAGTATCAAGAGAGCTGTGGTATAAGACTGGATTTGACTGTGTCTGTTATTATATGCGTTTCTCAATTGTAACAACATCCTTGAGGATTTTGTGCCTACAAAATGATCTTTTTTTGGTTTTTAAAAATAAGACTCAAGTCAATATTTGCGTTTCAATGCAATTTAAACAGGAAATGTAATCAGTCTTGTACAACAGCATGCTCTCTTTTATTTCTCAAAAACTTTAATTAATAAAGCTAAAACTCTTAATAAATTTATTTTTTTTATTATAAGAATGATCTTTATCAGTCAAATTGTTATTCATTAAAACTTACTACACTCACCGTTTTGTTAATTAGGTAAAATTACAGTAGATTAAGACAATCACACATATGTGTTTCAAACCTGCCATCATTGAGATGCACAGGTTGTCTTTATAGAGAGCTGAGGTTACACGTGGCATCATCTTGTGTTCTCTCTTCCATCTCCATTATTATCTGAATAATATTAAGGGAAAGGCTGACTTGTAAGTGAGGGAGGAGATAGGTAGGCCTATTGCGAACAGGCTTAACAGGTTAAACCTGTCATTACGTCGGAGTACTGCTGACGTATTGGTGGTAACATTTTGTTGTTGTTTTTCCTGAAATTAATACTCATAGTTTTCTAGATCAGACTAGGACCGAATGTAGGAAAATAAATCATTAACCCCACAGAGAAGTTGAAGTTGTAGTTTCTGCCATTGTTACTTTTAGATATTTTAAACTGAAAGGAGAGGCGCCACAAAGCACAGGCTTTAGCAACACTGCACGTAAGGGGTTCAGGACATCCAGTTTCACTTGCACAGCGCGCAGACGGCTGTCACACGTGTAATCTGCGCAACCACGATCCCCGCTCAGTTTCTAACCACAGCAGGTAAGACTGAAAATATTAAAGAGCTGCATGATTTTCAGAACTTTGTAAAAAAAAATAATGTATGCGCTGGTTTTTGTTGTTGTGTGGAAGCATTGTGTTAAACTGACTTTAACACAATGCCCAGTAGGTTATTACTCCGACTTTTCATTTGAGCTTGTGGATACACTTTTTAAAAATATAACAAAAATGGTCTGTATTTATATAGCGCTTTACTAGTGCCTAAGGACCCCAAAGCGCTTTACATATCCAGTCATCCACCCATCCACCCACACACTGGTGATGGCAAGCTACATTGTAGCCACAGCCACACTGGGGCGCACTGACAGAGGCGAGGCTGCCGGACACTGGCGCCACCGGGCCCTCTGACCACCACCAGTAGGCAACGAGTGAAGTGTCTTGCCCAAGCACACAACGACCGAGACTGTCCAAGCCGGGGCTCGAACCGGCAACCTTCACGATTACAATGCGAACGCCCAACTCTTGAGCCACGATCGCCCCAGCCCCAAAAGTACAAAGCGATACCTTAAGAAAGTGCAACGAGTACATCTGTGTTAAACTCATGATATTAGTGGAACGTTTGGCACAGTTTATAAGCTGGGTGTGTCTAATCCTTTTGACATTTTTTTATTTTTGGCTGTCCCCCAATTCATTGGCTGCATTCTTCGAAAGCGGCACAGCAAACCATCCAGGCCAAAATTCGCCACTTTTCCAACCGTTTTTAATAACGGTGTTTTCGGCTGCGGCGCCCAGTGACAGCTGTGTCGGAATTTTCTTAAAATAATGCAGGGCCCTCCCCATGGTTCTCTCAACTGCTTAATTTAAACTCCAAATACCCAATCAAAGAGGAAGAAATTCATCCCAAACCCACTTTGTTGCAAAGCGACTGTCCAAGTTTGCCTACTTCATCTATTGACACTGGCACCACTGACTAACAATGAGCCGTGAGGTCATTCCCCAACTCTCTGTGAATGTTACTCATGGCCATTTATCAGTGATCATGACAATTTGTTTATTGTTTATTATTTATGATATTTAACTGAACTCACAGCCCATTGTTCACTCAGTAACATCAGCCTGTTTAATCTTCTGATTGTTTTCCATTTTTGGAAAAATTATTTTTCTCACCCAATAATTGATTCACTTTAGCCTTAATTTGAAGTGAAACATACAAAATGATCACATCTTTCTGGTTTATTTTTAGCTATCACTACATGATGTTGCCCAGACAGGTTAAATATATTAATATTTGTCTCTGAGACAATCATAGAGGTATAAAGTCTTATAGAAAAAAATAATGTACTGAAATGGAATATTTGAGACAACTGAGTTGAATTCAAATTCAAATCAAATTCAAATTTTATTTGTCACATACACAGTCATACACAGTACGATATGCAGTGAAATGCTTAGACAACTGCTCGTGACCTAAAGAAAAAAAGACTATGAATAGGATAGGAATTCCACCACTGGTCATTTTTTAAAAAGTATATTTCTCAGATGCATCACACCTATGAAACATCTCAATTTGCTCCGGTAAAAGTAAATCAAATGAGAGAAAGATTTTCAGTCAATCATACTCTCCACCATGGCTGTAGTTGCTACCAGAGCCGTTGAAAGGAACAGTTACAAAACCCCCAAAAATGTTAGCTCACCACTTTATGATGGTTTTTTATTATTTGTTTGTGTGTTTCAAATAGGCTTCTTGGATTAAAGATAACAAGATTTGAACTATGAACCCCAGACTAACACAAAGCCAGCAGAGAACAATCTGCGCTCAGCTGAGAAGATTCAAACTAAAGCTGCTGTACAAGGCCAGCATCCACGGCTTCACCGGTGCAGCATTTCACCAAAGATGTGACAATCGCTCTCCCACTGTGTCTGTGGGCTACAACAACTCTGGTTTTGTGTTTGGAGGCTACACCAAACAACCTTTTAGTCAGTCTGGACAGTACGTGAATGATGATCAGGCTTTTCTTTTTACATTTAATGGTGAAAACCTCATCAAATATCCAGTTACTAATCCTACATATGCAGTGAGAATGATGGCTAACTCTGGGCCTTATTTTGGAGAAACACTGGTTCTTGTCAATGGAAGCCAAGCAGTAACGCACAGCAATCCAGGAAATTATTACAACTTCCCTGCTGCACAAATGCATGGCAATGATCTCAAAATGACTGAGTGTGAAGTCTACGAAGTGGAGGGTAAGTTGTAAAAAAAAATCATGTTGTTTTTTTTAGATGTTGCAGTTGATAAATTTCTTATATAATAACAGAACTAGTAGTTCACTAAAACTGTACTACATTAATATTTTTGGATTTGGGCACCAATTTAAAATCACAAATAAACTTACTGGTTTCTTTAACAGGAACCACTGAACTTGAAAGGGCATGGAGGACTGTAATCTGGGAATCTGAGTAAGTTTAAGGAAGAAACCATCCTGCTTGATCTATTAACATTCCTCGGTTGTGCACAATATCCTTTCTACATTAAATGTAAAGTATACTATTGAATACTTAGCATGATATGGTATACTAAATATTTTAGATTTTGACAGAATCCATGCAAAATATGGAATATGTGTAACTGCAGCTGCTTCTGTCAAAGAAGTAATATTAGCAAAAATAATTTTACTACTACGACTTCTTCTAAAATGGGAAAAGTTCTTTATTTCCTTGTTTTGTACAGGAAGAGGACGGAGCTGATTGAGTACATTAAAAGCTACAAACCCACAGTCAGCTCTGTGACCCAGCCTCGGGTTTTGCTCATTGGACCAGTTGGAGCTGGAAAGTCCAGCTTCTTTAACTCTGTCAGCTCTGTATTCAGAGGCCACGTCACCAACCAAGCTATAGCAGGCTCCTCCTCCACCAGCCTCACCACACAGGTCTGTGTCTGCTGTCTGATGATTTCCACTTATTGTGACTGATTTCAGTGGTCTGTCACTCATTCTCATTGTACTGTAAACAGTTTCGCACCTACTCTGTGAAAGCTGGACGTGAAGGGAAACCTCTGCCAATAATCTTGTGTGATACCATGGGACTGGAGGAGACCAAAGGGGCGGGGCTTGACATAGACGATCTGAGCAGCATCCTCAAAGGTCACCTGCCAGAACGTTATCAGGTGCTACATTATATCAGCGGGACACTGAATGTATGAAACACTGATTTGTCAGCAGTCGACTCAAACTGTGTCTCTGTTTCTCCTCAAATGTGTCATTTAGTTCAACCCTTCAGCTCCTCTGCATCCTGAGGCCCACGGCTATCGCACATCTCCTGGACTCAAGGACAAGATCCACTGTGTGGCCTATGTTATTGATGCTTCCAAGGTCTCCATCATGCCCACAGGGCTGGAGGAGAAGCTGGATGCTATCCGCAGAAAGGTCAACTTAATGGGTCAGTAGAGTTGAGTCAACAAGGTTCCTGATAGCGTTATTGCGGCTTCCCACTTCCCACTGTGACAAAGAGAAAGACACATCCACACTCACACTCTCTCTTACACAAACTCACAGACACACACACACACACACACACAATGTTGATTTATTCACCTGTGTATTTTTGAAGTTTTGTGTTCCAGGTGCAGCATGTTTGTTTTCTTACAGGCGCGGCACTTGGCGATACATCGTGCATCCTTTTATCACACACCCCCCTCCCTTTTTTCCCTGTCTGTCCTGCTTTAGACATTGTCACACTGTATACGACATATTATGTAATAACTGAAATAACACAAATAGATATGAATAAATAAACAGATAAAATAAACGCCTGAACAAGAGGAGCATTTAGATAATTTAGAGATCTGATCTTGAAAAAGCAAAATGTGAAGCACAACACTGCATTCAGATCATTATTATGATTGCAAAAGCTGCCAGATAGGTCAGGATTTAAAGGAGAGAAAAAGCCAATGCTCCCCAAACAATACCTACCTAATTATCAGCCTGTTAAGATGAATGAATGCAAATCATTCAAAACCTGTATTTATCAATGCAAAGAAACATCTCAAATGTTGAAATTTGTCAAATTCTTTTTTTATTCAATAAACAAAAAATATAAAATTGCTAGCAGGCTAGTTTAGCAGCTGGACTTAAACCGTGTTTTTTGTGATTCATGCTGATGTGATTTGAAGGAAGCAGGTCCTCAAATCTCATCTGAATGTTACCATGTGTTTATCCAAAACCTACATAAACACCTGTGAAGATGCCCGTTCCATAACATCACACAATATCATGATCTCTGTATGACATAGATCATGATGTCAATGATTTCAGTAAAACTGGTCACACTACAGAACAATTTCCTCTTCAACACTATTCATCTTAATTTCATCATGATGCAATTCATTATAAAGCCAGGGACAGAGGTAGCAGCAATATTTTGGAACATGATCAGTTACAATAACTGGACAAAGAATATGTGGAAATTATTTAATGGAAAAACTTTTAAAGATCTTCATAAAGACTAGAGAACTATTGCTCAGAACCACTTAAAAAAGATAAATATGAAAAAATAGTGAGTGACTCAAGACTCTTGCACAGTGCTGTGATTATTCCAGATACATGATCTTCAGATACTGAAACCTCATTATAAAAACCTAAGGTATTTTACCAGTCATCTTTCTGGTTTGTTTCCAGGTATTCCTCAGCTGGTCCTCCTCACTAAAGTAGATGAAGCCTGCCCACTGGTGAAAGAGGATGTGAGAAATGTTTATAAGAGTGGCTACATTAAGGACGTTGTACGTGCTTTTTATTTTTTTTACTGCTATTGTGGTTAATAATAATAATAATAATAATAATAATAATAATAATAATAATAGTAGTTTTCCTGTGTTGTGTCATACAGGTTCAGGAGGTCGGCTCTCGGCTCGGTGTGCCGTTGTCCTGTGTTGTTCCGGTGAAGAACTACAGCGAGGAGTTGGAGTTGGATATGAATTGTGACATCCTGTTGCTCAGCGCTGTCATTCAGATGTTTCGCTTTGTTGATGATTACTTTGATGAGCTCAGTGACCGAATGAGCAGCATGTAAACCACAGAGCGGAATGAAGTTAAGAAGCAGCTGTACCAACCCGAGTAGCTGATGAATTATGCCTGAAAATGGTTCGTTTACAGCAAAAAAAAAACAACCAAAAACTTTGTTTATTCATCATCAGTGCAAACAGTTGAAGTTTCTAATGGCCCTGGGATTTGGTGTTGTTTCTGAGTTATGGATTCTTCTTCATTATTGTGACTTTTGAGTTCCTTGTTATCGTACTGGATTGTGAGTTTTGAGTGACATCACCACGTTTACAGTTTTATTCTGATCATCTTTTGCTTGCTCTCTGTATGACTGCCTTGATTACCTTTTTGTGTGTCTCATAATGAATGTGTCTTATTACCCTCCTGTCTTGGTCCACGCTCAGTCATTCAGTAAATCCAGGAAAGTTGATTCTGTTTCTGTTTGGATTGCTGCTTTATACCTTTTTGAATTTAGTCTATTTTGGAGTTTTGAATCAGCCACAACAAAGGCTCGGCTCTTTCTGAACATTCTGCCTCCATTGTCCTGTATTTGGGTCCTCATTTGCATAATCATAACAAAGCTTTAGTAATCTGTCATTTCAGACACTTTACCCTCACATCAAACTCTGTAGTAATGATACACTAATGAGTAATGGGTTTTTCCTTCAATTAATCATTTTTCAGTTGTTATCATGCCTACTATATTTATATTAGACTGGATGCCTTCATGTAAATGTGACAATTAAATGATTGGTAAAAGTAGAATTTTAAAAAGAAAACATAAAAAAATTCAGGATGTTGGCTTTATAAAATAATTACAGTTATGCATTTTGATAATTATACGTCTTTCATAAATTTGCAGCTCTACACCAACACAGTGGATTTTCAAGCAATTAAGATGTGATTGGAGTGCAGACTTTCAGCTTTATTTAAGCATTTTTACACAAACTATTACATTAACAGCTTATGAATTAGAGCCGTTTTTATACACACAAAAATTCCCATTTTCAGAGGCACAAAATTAATTGGACTAGTCAGGATTATTTTAAACATGGGGATTGTTTTTAACACTTGGATGAAATCAGTCAATGACTGTCTGAAGACTAGAATCTTTTTATTTTTATTACCAAATGCTCATTCCTCTTTTGAGATATTCTACCAGCCCTTTACTGCTTGTCTGGGGGTCTCTCTCTGTATTCAGTTTTATATTTAATAACTGAAATGCTGACACTGTAAGAAAATTATACAGTGTCAGAGGAGAGGATTAATGTTAATATTACATAGATAAAATGACTATTTTGCTGCAATGGCAACATGTGAAGCAGGCAGTTATTATTATTATTATTTTCTTCACTCATTCAGACAGATGGCCAAATTCCCTCACTTGGTTCTTCCATCAGTTTTGCAGTCCTGGAAGTCAGTAAGCTCCACTCTGCCACCTGCTGGAAAAGGAATATTGCATTTTTTTTTCTACTTGCTTCAGCTGTGTTGCTTAGCTCTAGTGTGCATCCTACTATGGAAAGAGGGGGACTGGGATAATCATCTAGGCAATACCATTGATTGGGGAGGACAGGGTCTGGCATATGGAGCTGAAAGGAAAGGAGGCAGCGCTCTTTGAAGACCCTAAACTCTTGCTGGGCCAAGATGTTGTTCATCAAGACTTCCTGCTGACACTGGAGCTCCTGCAGAGCCAAAAAGGAGCAATATTCATGAATTAGGATGAGCATGAAGGAGAGGACAAAATCAAGCATAAACAAGTAACCCTTTTTCAATTACTGACTTTATTTGAACGTTAGAGCAGAGACAGAACATAGCTGTGTGGAAAACTAGTTGGAGCTGGTCCAATGAGTTCTTTAACTCTGTCAGCTGTGTATTCGGAGGTCACATCAACAATCAGGCCATTTTTGGTTCCACCACCCCAGCCTTACCACACAGGTTTGTGTCTGTTGTCTAATGATTTCCAGTCACTGTGATTCATTTCAGTGATCCACATTTTGGGGTGTAGCCAATAATTTTGCTCTTACTTAGTGAAAGGTACGCATGAAGGGAAACCTCTGCCCATAATTCTTTTATACCATGGGACTAGAGGAGAGCAAAGAGGTGGGAATTGACATTGATGACCTCACCATCATTCCCAAAGGTCACCTGCCAGACTTTTATCAGGTAATGCATTTCATCAGCAAGACACTGAATATATGAATTCTGGGCTCCATACCTTACAGCCTCAACACCAGTCACACACTTAGTCAACAACAGACAAAAAGGACAAGATAGGCTTTCCTGAATCTGAGACGCTTCCCTGCCAGTGTTGGGAAAGTTACTTTGAAAAAGTAACTAGTTACTAGTTACTTCTTCAAAAAAAAGTACCTGAGTTAGTAACTGAGTTACAAGATTCAAAAAATAATTAATTACTTGAAAAGTAACTATTGCGTTGCTTTAAAAAAAAAAAAAAGTTTAACCCTCTGGGGTCCAGGGTATAATTGGCCATTTTAACTACTTTTGATGTTTCCTCCACATTTCACCTTTAAAAACTGTTTATTTGCCTTGTTTGGTATCATCTTTTTCAGCACAACCTCACATGTCTGAATTTACAGTTACATTTTGACATACTGTATTAACACAATTGATCTAAAATCAGACAAAAAAAACATAAAATCAGAGTAGAAAAAGTTATATTTTTTACTGTAACAACCACAAACATGTTTAATGAATCATATTTCATAACTTTAAATGCAAATATACATTTTCAATTTTAAAACCGTATGCACACGTTTTGGAAACAAAGTTATTTGCAGCCATTTACCTTTTACCTTGATTTTTCTTAAAATAACCATTTCAAACTATTTACATAACAATCAGGTGTTCTGCATTCAATAAAATGCCACACAAATTATTTGTGCCACTCCAAAAACATAATTTCTGTCCACTATAAAGGAGAACATCACAGCCTGATACCTGCAGGTCTGACAGCAGGTGTATCACTCCTGTTTTCTACCTGGAGACAGCAGCCACCTCATTGTTCTGACAGACAGCACAAAACTATCCACAACACTACACAAGACAAGACATTAACTACACACTCCAAACACGCTATAGGTCACAAATCTCTCACATCTCAAAACTCGCTCTCGCTCTCTCTCGCCGTCACTCCTGAAACTTCCTCCTCTTCCTAAACAACCAAATGTCATGTTGCCATATAATTTTTTGATTGGTCACCATGGTGCATTTTTCCATTTTTCAACACAATTTAAAAACTGGTATATATCACCTTGTAACTTTGTCATCTTGATGTGGTCGTGTGATTCACTTACCATGACTACTTTATTCTTACTCAGTCAAACAGCAGCACTCATACGCAGTGTTGGGTAAGTTACTTTAAATTAGTAACTTAGTTACATTACTAGTTACTTCTATCAAAAGTAACTCAGTTACTTCAAGTTACTCGTTACTTTCAAAGTAACTAGTTACTAGGGAAAGTAACTTTGGTTTTACTCAGAATTCTCTTGTTGACCGCCGCCATGATTCTAGCCTACATCACAGCGACATGTGTGCTTTTTACATCCAACACAAAAACTGCAGTCGTGGTGCTTTCGATTGTACTCAGAAGTCGGAAATTCTGCCTTCTGAATAGGAAGATGTAGGTAACACCAGACTGCAGATGAGCTGCATACAGAGCTGGACTGGGACAGAAAATTGTCCCGGGCATTTTGACTAGAGACTGGCCCACCATTATAGGAAAAATCATAAAGCCTTTGAATGAAAACAAACGCTGTTGTGACAGTGATGTACACTGTTTTGATGGTATATATGCATCAATCTATCAATCGTTTGTTGTAAGACTCTGGTAATTATTTTTTAAAAGCAAAACATTTTAAATGAGAATAAGAAAGAAAAGTATTTCTTTGTGCCCCCCTTTCCCTGTTAATGCCCTACCTGCCCCCAGCAACACTTTGCTAGACCCGCCCCTGCACAGTTACCAGCTGTCAGCTACATAGAAAAAGGATCCTGGTGTTATTTGTCTCTCAGAAACAGTTCATAACTTCCCTTCAACTCATTCCTGTCACCTAAAAGGTAAACCTGTTTCTCCATCACAGCTCTGATGATTCAGTAAGGACGTCTCCTGGTTTCATCTTCATGTTTCCCTCTCACCAGATAACCAAACTGATATCATGACCAGCAGCTTTTACAGCTGTGGCTCCAGCAAACATCAGCTGATACTAGAAATTAATATTAAATAAAATCTAACAACAGCTGATCAAGCTTAAACGTGCTGCTGTTGTTTAGCGCGACAAATCGCGTTCCTTTTCACCTCAATACGAAACGCACAATATTTTCTCTGAAAATGGGACATTCCGTTTTTTAGGCCACGGTTGGCAACTCTAATAATTAACCTTATGAACTATGAACAAAATAAAGTTCAGCATCAGTAACATCATAGCACCCACCCAGCTGTATAGAAACTCCGTCATGCTAGCTAGTACGCAGTACGGAAAAAAGTCAGCACAACGAAAATAAACTCCACCTAAACTTGGTTCATATCTGACCCAGATAGACTGAAGGTCATAACTTATTACCTGAAGTTCAGTTCTCCTGACACTCGGACCAGCGGCCGCTTCGGGTCTCTCCTCTTGCCTCCCCTTTCCCTCATCCACCTGCTGGCCTCCACCACTTGCTAATGTTGCTGAATCTGTGGAAGCTCCGCGATAGCCACCACACGAAGTAACGAATAACACCTGGGATTTAGATTGGTTTTGGCATAATAACTAGTTACCATGCTCGTTACCACAATAATAACGTAGTTACTGTAACACGTTACTTAATAACGCGTTAGTCCCAGCACTGCTCATACGATTGTTTTGCCCCCTTAGCAACACGTGTTGTGCCAAAAAGTGATCGTATGCCAGAAAGTGACTGCCGTCCGCGGGAGCGTGCGCAGCTGCATAAAGCTGTAGCGCCCAGATTACTTGGAGCTACTTCTGTGCAACTGATATAAGATGCCGTAAGCTGAACACAGCTTCAACCGTCTGTTTGTTAAAAAATAGTAACGGACTGCATTTTCTTGTTAGTAACGGTAACAGCGTTGTAACGATAGAAATAGTAATTAATTAGATTACTCGTTACTGAAAAACGTAACGCCGTTAGTAACGCTGTTACTTGTAACGCCATTATTCCCATCACTGTTCCCCACCCACCTAAACTACCTCATAACTGGGCAATAGCACTTCCCTCACCTGAATGTTCCACTGCCTAAAGCCTGTGTGCAATCTAGAATCCCCAAAGCACAGACTGGACATCCAGATGTTGACGAATACACAGGATAGCTTGCCCAAGGCAACACACACCAACCCTATGAACATACAATAATACAGATAATACAAAGAAAATAGGAGGTGTGCTCTCCCATCCTGACGTTCTGGGGTCTATCACTGAGGAAGTCCAATATCCAGTTGCACAGTGAGCTGCTGAGTCCTAAGTTGCTTAGTTTTTTAACCAGTTTGTGGGGTTGAACTGTGTTGAAGGTGGGGCTTAAGTCCACAAACAGCATTCTCACATAAGTGTTACTATTGTCCAGATGTGTGAGGGTTGTGTGAAGAGCTGTTATTGTGGCATCGTCTGTCGACCTGTTTGCCTTGTATGCAAACTGGTATGGATTGAGGTCTGCAGGAATGACAGCCTTAATGTGTGACATGATGAGTTTCTAAATACAATTGGTGATTATGGGCATTAAAGGAATTGGATGACAGTCATTCAAGCAGCTCACTGTGTTCTTCTTGGCAGAGGTGTGGACTCGAGTCACATGACTTGGACTCGAGTCAGACTCGAGTCATTAATTTTATGACTTTAGACTTGACTTGAAAAAATGTTCTAAGACTTGTGACTTGACTTGGACTTTTACACCAATGACTTGGGACTTGAATTGGACTTGAACCGGTTTACTTGAAAAGACTTGATATTTTACCCCAAATATAAAATTTAACATGCATATTATATAGAGATTGAAAATGTGACGTCATTCACGGGTAGAACCGCAAAGGATTCTGGGAACTCGTGGCAAGCGGTACTAGCGCACGCAGGCTTTCAATTAAAATCAGTTATACAGCGATAAAAAGAAACACAAGAAGCCGTTGTATTATTAACTGCAATAGCCGGTCGCATGACAGCCACGGGAAGCCGACGGGTAAAGAGATCGGTTGTTATCGGATTACCTCGTTGAAGAGAAATTGTTCGAGCCATGTTTCCGAAGTAACAAAGAGGCAACGGATGGCCTGGATTGCAGCCATTCAAAGGTCAAATATAACGTCCCAGAACCCTCCAGCTCACAGGTTAGTCTGCTCCAAGCATTTACACAAAGGTCAGTGTTTTTTAGTAGTTAATACGTCATAACATAACTGGTGATATAGGTTACAAGCAAGTCTGGCGCTGAACAGAAATTGTCGCGCTATGCTCCTTTATTTATTGTGTTTATTGTGCATAAATAGTGAATTGTCCTGACACAATATTGCGTTTCGCCTCTGTTATTATGGTACATTGACAAAAACATATACTTTTATTCACAGGATAAAACAGGTTTTTTGTATCACTAATTGCCCAGTACGATTACAGCATACAGTATTATTGTCACTGCTACATTTCTGTGATGCTACCAGAAATTATTTCCACTACTAATTAATTACCGTTGAGCTCAAAGGTCCTATTAATAAACGGTTAACGAATGTGTATTTATGACGACGATTTGTGAGACTGGTAAACTTATGATACGTACGATGGTCTTTACTTTCTACACGGTGCATTTCAAGGTCCTGCACCCATCCGTCAGTAAACTGTACCTGGGCTTGTTGCAGTGACCTGAAGTTACTAAACTTCATGAGTGTGTGCACTCACTCCAAGAACCGTATGATTATAAATATGCATATAAATATGCTACGATGAGATAGCTGACTTCATCTAACTAGCAAATGTTGTCCAGGCTACGTTGGTGATACAGTTTTTTTAATGTGTATGATATTTTTGTCATGCGATTTTAAAGCCGGTCCTACAAGCGCATCCAAGAATAACATGCAGCTTATCTCAGAACTGTCGGTGAAAATTATTCTTGGAGCTAAGTTTAATTGAGCTGCATTTTAAAGAGGTGCAATTTCACAATTTGTGTATATTTTCTAAGTTCACTATTTTGTCATGTGTTGAGAAAAACACAGATTTTAAAATTACATGGTCTAACATTTACATTTAGCATAACTGCAACATTATTTTTTCGTTGTTTTTTTTTTTTAAAGACTCGAAAGGACTTGAAATTCAAAGTTTCAGACTTGTGACTTGACTCGGACTTTTAACACCAGTGACTTGAGACTCGACTCTGACTTGCCTGACATTACTTGAGACTTGACTTGAGACTTGAGGATAAAGACTTGAGACTTACTTGAGACTTGCAAAACAATGACTTGGTCCCACCTCTGCTTCTTGGGCACTCGAATGATGGAGGCTGACTTAAAGCAGGATGGTACTACAGACTATAGCAGTGAGAGGTTGAAGATGAAAGGCGAAAACCTCTGCTAATTGGTCTGCACATGCTTTAAGCACTCTTCCTACTACTCTGTTAGGACCAGCTGCTTTGGACTCTGTGCAGTGTGGTTCTGACCTGATGCTGTTCCAGCTGAATGGGGGCATTGTCCCCCTCTGAAACAGGTGCTGATGTCCCTGTTTTGTTGGTCAAAGGCAGAGAACTCATTTAGAGTGTCAGGTAAGGTGATGTGCAGAGAGTTTGTTTGTGTGCAATTGTGTTTGTAGCCTGTGAGTCTCTTGATCCCCTGCCACATGTTTCTGGAGTTGTTTGTGCTAAAATGTTCCCCTGAGGCACTGTTTGTATTTGCACTTGGCTTTGTTTATGCCCTTTAGCAGAGATTGGCGTGTCTCTTTGTAGGCTTGTTGGTCTCCTGATTTGAAGGCATTGTCACATGCTCTTAGTAGGGCTTGCACTTCTTTGTTGAGCCATGGCTTCTGGTTCAGGAAGACTTTATGAGTTTTTGTTGTTGTTGCACTCTCAGTACAGAAGTTGATGTATGAGAGTACGGCAGATGTGTGGCCCTCCAAGTCTGTTCTTTCTGCAAATATACCCCAAACCGTGTTGTCAAAACAGTCCTGTATGGCTGTCGTGGATTCCTCCCACATAGCAAAATTGGTATGGCCCGCATCTGACCCGCATCTGACCCACACAGTGTGCTTACACATGGCCCACATACCGCAAAGAATGATGGCCCTTTGGTGGCCCAGATCTGGTTTGCCAGAGGTGACCCACACATGGGCCATCACAAGGCCAGTTGCAGACACCCCTGTGCTGGCCAAGAACAGTTTCAGCTCTGGCCCCAGATGTCAGCCTAATGTGTACCTTAATTAAGCCCATATCTGGATGACATATGTCTTATCATGCCAGAAGTCAGCCAGCAGTGCTGGCTTGATACCAGATCTGGGCCAGACCTGTCTGCTATGTGGGCTAATGTTTTCACAGACAATCTGAGTATGGACCGTGGACACCACCACAACCATACATGAAGCCACGACAGCCCTACAGGTTTGGGGTATATTTGCAGAAGGAACATACTTGGAGGGCCACACATCTGCCGTACCGCCATTTCCTCTCTAGCTTACGAGTTATCTGTTCTAAGATTTGAGAGTTATACCTGGGAGTCAAGTTCTTCTGATTTGTGGCTTTCTTTTCAAAGGAGCTACGGTATCCATGGACGTATATAGTGGGGAAAAAAATTATTAACAAGATAATCAACATCTGTGGGAGTGGGATTCAGGTAGCTGTTCTGCACTGCGTTGGTACAGGGCATTAAAGATGATAACAGTGGGTGAACTTTATCCTTTAACTTAGTTACAGTCCATTCAGAAAGACATCTACTGGGATGAAGTCTACTTCTCACTGCTGTGTAATCAATCATTGTAAATTTAAATGTTAACAGGAAATGATCAGACAAGAGAGGGTATTTAGGAAACACTGTTAAATGTTTTGATGCATGCTCAATCATCCAGGTAAGTAAATCCCCAAAAGTTGGGTGACTTCTTCAGTCTCAGCAGACTGCAGGTTTTTTCACTTACTACTATGAATCCCAAGCTAGTAAGAGTCAAGTGGCAGCTGCTGTACAAGGCCAGCATCCATGGTTTCAGTGGTTCAGTATTTCAGTATCTTACCAAAGATGTCACAAATATACTCCCACTGTGTCTGTGAGCTACAATAACTCTGATTTTGTTTTTGGAGGCTACACCAAACAACCTTTTAGTCAGTCTGAACCATACGTGAATGATGATCAGGCTTTTCTTTTTACCTTCAATGATAAATAGCTCCTTAAAAATCCAGTTACTGGTCCTGGAAATGCAGTGAGAATGATATCTAACTGTGGGCCTTAATTTGGATAAGCACTGGTTCTTGTCCACAAAAGCATCAGTAGTGTACAGCAATCCAGGAAATTATTACAACTTCCCCTCTGCAGAGATGTGTGGCAATGACCTCAACCTGATTGAGTGTGAAGTCACATTATCATTAGTCAATGAGCTGCGAAGTAACTTCAAAATGAGCACATTTGAAATGGTCTTTAAAATATCAGTGTCATGCACATAATTGACAGGGAACTTTCTCCAGCTTTGTCACAAACTTTCACAGACCAAACAGCAAGACTGATACAATACAGAAGTCCAGGTGTTCAGTAGGGCTGCCACAAATAGGGATGGGTATCGTTTAGGTTTTATCCGATACCGGTGCCAAATCGGTACTTTTGAAACGGTGCCGGTGCTCAAACCGGTGCTTAAAGAATGGAGAACACAAACTTTGTCCAAAAACCTCTCATGTTTAACTGTTTTCCACTTTTTCTTTGGTCATTTTAGCCTTTTTGGCCAAGGTGAAAGGAGTATCTGCCATCAAACAAGAAGACAGCCGCATGTAACTATGATGATGTTTGCTAGTTCACCTTACATGCATTAATGTAATAACGTGGTTAGCCTACTCAACGTAAATTACACACGAACAACATTAAGCTACTCACGCAGAGAAGAACGACTGCTGCTGCCATCATCATCCTCATCATTTCTGCTACACTGGCAGGGCTAGGGGCCAGGACTCTCCTCTTCGGGTTTTTGGGGGATGTTGCTAAATCCGGGTCCAATAACAGGCACCACACCCGCAGTAGATGTGCTCGGTGTGAAGTCTCGCAGCAAGCTATCAAATACGCCGCATTTCACGGCTTTTAAAAAAAAACGCTATGCGTCGCCAGGTGTTTCATCGGATTTGAGGTGTTACCTCCTTTGACAGTATCACAGTATCACCTTAAAACACTTGTTGCAGGCTGCTGAGTTTGCATATTTTGCTGTGAAGTACAGCCAGACTTTTGACCGCTTCGCTTTGGGCATTTTTAATCTGTAGCTCTGCTCTAAAAGAACGCACGTACCCGGACCCGCCTACTATCCTCGGAAACGTAAAATGATTGGCTAGAAGTGTATCACAGCTCAGGAAAAAAAAGCACCGAAATAAAGCACCGAAATGTGCGCTGCTTTTCGGTCTGGTTACTACCGTTTATGTCAGAACCGGACACCGGTACCCATCCCTAGCCACAAACGATTATTTTGATAGTCGACTAGTCACTGATTATTTTTGCAATTAGTCGACTAATCAGATCATGCATCCATTGTACGTAAAACTACAGCTTATTACACCAGCATGCATCTGCTCTTATATAACTATCATTAGCTTACAGCTTGAAGTGTTTAAGGTATGTGCTAACTAAAAATAAAGACAATTATTAAATTTTAATTAAATGTGCAGATTGTTTCGGCGGAGTTTAATAAACTCAGCCGATTTACTCAGGAACAAATAAAATACTGAAAAAAACAAACAAAAACATTTTTAAGTTATCTAAGTGACTTATATATTGTAGCGGGTCAGGGCTGTTCGGGGTTCTGTTTGTCTATGTTGCCATAGTGACAGGTGACGCCCTCTCGCTGCGACGGTGTGTCCTTCCGGGGTCAGAGGGCGCCCTGTGTGTTGTTGTTGTTGCTGCGCTGAGCAGTTAGCTAGCGGCAGTGTTCTTCTGCAAATGTTAATAAACGGCTGTGCTCCCTGGCTAGCTCACGGGAAGCAAGACCAAACAATACCTCCGTCTCCTCCTTGTCTGAGCTCACCACAATATCATGTTTAAACTGAGTAGCGAAAGACGGCGGTGGGTTTGAAAATGATTTGCCAGGAGTCCGCTGCTCTCATGGGCTCTAGTGAGCCTTGAACCCCGGCTTGCTATCGAGCTAGTGGGTAACAGATGTCTCCGAAAACGCCGGAGCGCTTTTGAAAATATGTGGTGTCTTGATAAACTGAACAGATTAATGGCAGCTGGCATCCTTGTACATGCAGTGCTGCCATCTTCTGTTTCAGTCCGTTATTACACTTAAATCCTACTACTTATTCCTGCATCTTTTGGGATCTTACAAAACTTCAAACGACACGTCGACTATTAAATTAGTCGTCGACAATTTTGATAGTCGACGTAATCATGACTAGTCGACTAATCGTGGCAGCCCTAGTGTTCAGTGAGCTTTTGTTTTCTCTTGTTTCACAACATTGAAGCATTTTCTCCAGTTGAAACACCAACTGACCCCCAGTAAGAGGACAGTACTCGTCTAATGAGGCTGAAAAATAAGATTATTTGACGAGTTGGGCAGAAATCATTAGGAGCACAGATGAAGACCACAAGAAAGAGCAAAGGATAGGCTCTTATGGCAAAGCTGACTCTCTCCAATAGTCCAAACAGTCAGTTTCTATACCTTCTCCCTCACAGAGAGAATTATGACCTTGTTTTCTGCTTGGCCTCCACCTAAGGATTTACATCCCTGATAAGCAGAAGGAGTCCCACTATCTGTTTAACGTCTCCCATTATAATGGCCTCACTGTGTTAACATTCCCCATGTATGTAAACTAGTGGCAGGAGTGCTCTTACTATAGTAAAGTGAGAAAGTGATATTACTATAACCAGAGATGGGCAGTAACGCGTTACTTGTAACGCGTTACTGTAATCTGATTACTTTTTTCAAGTAACGAGTAAAGTAAGGGATTACTATTGCAAAATGGTAATTAGATTACCGTTACTTTCCCGTAGTAACGCTGCGTTACTGCGTTACTAAAAACGTCACGACAGTGACGTAAGCGAGTGCGCCGTTCGTGACAACAGCTGTGTGCAGATCAACAATGGATCACATATCGATTGTGGGAGAGAGTATGAGCGTGCAGCGTTTAAAGCGTGGAAGTACTGACCTTACTTTGAGTTTGATTCCATAAAAAGTGACAAAAACATTAGCGTCCATTGTGCGTGAGAAGAAAACTTCTTTATACAGCGAAAAAAAACCCTAAACTTCCAAGCAAGCACCGAGTGCGCTACAACGTAATGGGAAATTCACAGAGAAACTCGCGGATTCTTCAACTGACCGCGGCACACCTGCACCAGGGTAAACCTCCGCCTACCGCAGTCCTGCTTTACAGGTGAAAATAGAGCAACAGGACCGCTGAGTCTTTGACTTTATTTATTTTCTGCTGTGTTTTACTTGCATCTATTTGAAAGAGTGAGTGAAAACACAAAAAATATTTTATTTTATGTGCTGGAATGTGTAGAAAATAGGTTTAAATGTTAAACTAATTTATTCCAGTCAGAGAATGTTGCATATAATTAAATTTTTGCTTGATGCATAAAGTTAAAAGATTAAAACTGATAAAACAAGTTAAAAATAAAGAGACTTTTCCATTTGATTACATTTTGTATGATGGATTATGTAGAAAAAGTAGAATTGGGCTGAAAGATCTATCGCTTTATCACCTCTTCAGGTTGTAAATCGGGTTTTTAAAAAGTAACTAAGTAATTAATTACTGTTGAAAATAAGTAATCAGTAAAGTAACGGGATTACTCTTTTGGGGAGGTAATCAGTAATTAGTTACTGATTACTTTTTTCAAGTAACTTGACCAACACTGACTATAATGTGATATGATTAAATATGTGATCAATACATGAAAAAAGAAATCTGCCACCACAGTGTTTATTGCTCAAAAAACAGAACACACAAGCAAAGCCAATAATGCCTAATCTGCACTTTATTTATTCATCATCTTTCTTAATAGCAGGTAAATGCTCCTTTTCACTGTTTACACTGTTTCCTGGCAGAGAATAAACATTTGGCCCTGGATCAGGTTAAGCTGCTTCTTAGTAGTGTTGACTATAAGTTTTGGCCTACAATTTTCTCGTAATAAGAAAAAAGTCAACATTCACATATCGATAATCACTTATGTTTCAGTGTTAACATTTAAAAAATGGGTTTGTTTTAAAACTTTTGTTTGTGTGATTTTAACATTTCTGTGAAAGCTTTAACAACAACAAAACGCTGCACATAGCTAAAGTAAGTAATCTTGTTTCTTAATGAAATTGATAAAATATAATTCTGAATGCAACACAAATGTGATTCAGAAATATGTTATCAAAGGTTTTGATATTCATTCAGTGCTTTAAGTTTTTTCTTTCACAGCATAAAAGTGAAATTTGCGTGTTTCAGTCATCCTCACCCTGCACAGACGGCCTTCCTCGTGTTACACAGCATTACCCAGTGCACCGTTCTCTCTTCCATCTCCATTACTGCTTTGAATAAAGTCATCACAAAGGTTAACTTGGAGCTGGAGCAATTTGGGCTTCTCCGCTCTTATAGTTTTCTTATTGTTGATTTTTACTCTTTGGGGAGAATTCTTGTTGAATTAATTAATAATGATCAAATGCTCTAACACTCACCTCCTTCTGAGCAAGTCGCTGTTTAATCAATCTAATTATGTTAATGTGGTTTACTTCACTCTATCACTCTATCTTCATACTATCACTAGTATGAAGAACAATGACCCCTCATAAAACATGAGCAAAAGTATACATTATTTATGATGTGTGCCACCTAGGTTTGTTTTATATGTGTTTTAAACTGAAAAGCCAGCGGACACAGTGTTTTATTTTGAAATCCAGCGTGTTCCAGTCTGAGACTCGGTTTCGTTTCTGCCGGCCTGAAACTGCTTGTCACATCTGAACAACGCATTTGTGATTTCTTCTCTTTTTTCCTCAGCTCTCTATAACAGGAGGTAAAACTGAAATTATTAAAGAGATGCATATTGATAAGATTTTGATTCTGATTAGATTATGAATGCCATGTGATGTAGTTCATTGATAGTTAATTAATGAACAATAGTGTAATGATTGTTCGCTGATTTATTTATTTAAGTAACATGTATGAAAATATTCTAAAAGTACCTGCAACCAGTAAAAATGGGGTAAATGACTGATGAACAAGTAGGAGAACTATTTGGCACAGTTTATAAGCTGGGTGTGGTCTACCGCGAAATACAAAGTCATGCTTCATATCATGCTGTGGTACTGTGCATCTTACTCTTATTCGAGGATATTTAGTATTTTAAAGAAACAGAGAGACAAAATATGAAGGACATAACAAAGCGATCTGTAGTAAACTAAATCAGGCTTTCCTGTCACCAAGTTTTCAGCAAGAAATGCATAAGAAAGAATAACATGAATAATTCTAATCCAAATGACTTGGAAATTCTAATCATGCTGTAGTGTTGCTTTAAGTTTGTGTGGTTTAAAACAATGTAGTTTTGACCATTTGTGTCTGTTTTGGTTCAATGAGCTCCACAAATTCATTCACTGTCCTTTACTCAGTTCAGAAGTCCAAGTCCAAAATGAACCCCAGACTAACACAAAGCCAGCAGAGAACAATCTGCGCTCAGCTGGGGAGAGTCAAACTACAGCTGCTGTACAAGGCCAGCATCCACGGCTTCACCGGTGCAGCATTTCACCAAAGATGTAACAACCGCTCTCCCACTGTGTCTGTGGGCTACAACAACTCTGGTTTTGTGTTTGGAGGCTACACCAAACAACCTTTTAGTCAGTCTGGACAGTACGTGAATGATGATCAGGCTTTTCTTTTCACATTTAATGCTAAAAAGCTCATCAAATATCCAGTTAATAATTTTGCATGTGCAGTGAGAATGACAGCTAACTCTGGGCCTTATTTTGGAGAAGATTTGGTTCTTGTCAATGGAAGCCAAGCAGTAACGCACAGCAATCCAGGAAATTATTACAATTTCCCCGCTGCTCAAATGCATGGCAATGATCTCAACCTGACTGAGTGTGAAGTCTACCAAGTGGAGGGTAAGTGTAACATAAGGCATCATGTAATCATTTAGCTGTTGCAGATAAGTGTTGATAAATTTGATATATCACAGTACAAATACTACAATATGCCAACACCCAAGCATGATTACTAACAGACCTGCCGAATAATGAAATCTCTTAATTTAAAGATGTCTGAAAAAATGAAGTAAGCTAAAAGATCTCAAAAAGCAAAACATCACAAAACAATAAAGAAACTTGAGAAACAAAGTCAGTGACATCTAAAGTTGGGGACTAGAGTGAACCACGGTGAAAGACATTATCCACAAATAAATAAATAAATAAATATACACATTTAAAATTGACAGCTTGATGAGCCACAAGACGTTTGGGAAACTATTTTGTCAACTGGCAATACAAAAAGTGAACTTTTTTGAAGGTTTGAGTCCCGTTACAACTGACATAAAACTAGCATGAATAAGCATGAATAATCACATTTTCATTTAGTTGTTGCAGACAAGCAGTGATACATTTTAGGTGTGACAGTCTATAGATAAATATAATAAAATGACTCGCAAATCTTGACTACGTGAGTGTGAAGTTTATTGTGATTTATTGTACATCAATTTATATATGATTTACTAAAAAGCAAGCTAAGATTCAACCTGATGACATTAGATTTAGCACATTAACTGTGCTACAAAGTGCACCTAAAACACCTACAATCTGATATTTATCATTTATTTTTTCTCTTTAACAGGAACAACTGAACTTGAGAGACCATGGAGGACTGTAATCTGGAAATCTGGGTCGGTTTGATAGAACCACCATTCTGGCATATCTGCAAAATTCACAGTCAATATGACTTCTAATGTTCTTTATTTCCTTGTTTTGTACAGGAAGAGGACAGAGCTGATTGAGTACATTAAAAGCTACAAACCCACAGTCAGCTCTGTGACCCACCCTCGGGTTTTGCTCATTGGACCAGTCGGAGCTGGAAAGTCCAGCTTCTTTAACTCTGTCAACTCTGTATTCAGAGGCCACGTCACCAGCCAGGCCATCTCTGGCTCCTCCTCCACCAGCCTCACCACACAGGTCTGTGTCTGCTGTCTGATGATTTCCACTTATTGTGACTGATTTCAGTGGTCTGTCACTCATTCTCATTGTACTGTAAACAGTTTCGCTCCTACTCTGTGAAAGCTGGACGTGAAGGGAAACCTCTGCCAATAATCTTGTGTGATACCATGGGACTGGAGGAGACCAAAGGGGCGGGGCTTGACATAGACGATCTGAGCAGCATCCTCAAAGGTCACCTGCCAGACCGTTATCAGGTGCTATATTATATCAGCGGGACACTGAATGTATGAAACACTGATTTGTCAGCAGTCGACTCAAACTGTGTCTCTGTTTCTCCTCAACTGTGTCATTTAGTTCAACCCTTCAGCTCCTCTGCATCCTGAGGCCCACAGCTATCGCACATCTCCTGGACTCAAGGACAAGATCCACTGTGTAGCCTATGTTATTGATGCTTCCAAGGTCTCCGTCATGCCCACAGGGTTGGAGGAGAAGCTGGATGCTATCCGCAGAAAGGTCAACTTAATCGGTCAGTAAAACTGAGTCCCTCTTCAGTTTCATTGTATTCTTTTTTCTGAACAAGTTTATGTGGAATGTACAATCCATGCCATGTAAACAAAATCAAAAGAAAATGCAGTGATGTGTAAATCAAAGTTCGTGAAATTATATATTTTTTAAAAGGTATACCAAAAAATACAATAACATAACTGGAGGCAGATCAGTTTTGCATCCAGACTGTTTCATGTGATCAAAGTTTTCAACTTCAGCTCATTTGATCTTCAATGAGTCCAGATGTGTTCCTAAAATTCTTACAGTCCAATACATAAACATCTCTGGCAGTCTGGAAGTGACCTTCTGCTCCTTTGTTTCCAGGTATTCCTCAGCTGGTCCTTCTCACTAAAGTAGATGAAGCCTGTCCACTGGTGAAAGAGGATGTGAGAAATGTATATAGGAGTGGCTACATCAAGGATGTGGTGAGTTTGTACTTTTTTCTTCTCTTTTTTAGTGAGTAAAAAATTAGATGAGGGTACTAATACTTTTTTCCTGTGTTCTGTCATACAGATGCAGGAGGTCGGCTCTCGGCTCGGGGTGCCGTTGTCCTGTATCATTCCAGTGAAGAACTACAGCGAGGAGCTGGAGTTGGACATGAATTGTGACATCTTGTTGCTCAGCGCCGTCATCCAGATGTTTCGCTTTGTTGATAATTACTTTGATGAGCTCAGTGACCGAATGAGTAACATACAAACCAAAGACTAGGAAAAGACTGAGGAGCCGGCATAAGCAAGTGATGAAATATCCCTGAAAATACTTCATTTACCTGCAGGTGACCCTGCAGAGTGATGGTTACCAGTGTTGACAGAGGTTTGATATTGTGAATATTGTGAGATACCTTGGCGGGGATATCCAGAGTCTTACTTCAGAAATTTAGTGCACTGATTATTAAGTTTAATTTTATCTAGCAGTAGAAAAATTTGGCATTGAGGATACACCAAGACATTTTTATTTAATTTTATATATTTTATCATAAATGAATAGGTCTGGCAAACTAAAATATGTTCATCATAAGAGTTTTTTATGTTGCACAAACATTTAAATTTTATTTATAAATGTATTCAGTAACTTAATGTATTTTGCTTATTTTTTCTTTATTAAATGTGGCTAAAACTGTGGCTACTCGCCAACAGTGTGATGTTTTCCCATCAAGTCCTTTCATGAACTGTTTCCCTACATCAAGCTTTGCAGTATTTATCAGTTTCTTCTTTTTTCCCTGGAACTTGTTTTCAGATGTTTTCATGTCTAATCATGATGTTGACATTATTTACATTCACCTGTGTTTCAGCTTTGTCAGTGATGGTCCTTACTGAGCAGAGTGAATGCAGTGAAGCTTTTAGTAAAGTAAAAATGCAATCTGTGCTGAAAATGTTTATGTCAGTATAACTACTTCAAATGAGTCATCTAAGTCAGTGTTCTGTAGTAATAGCACAAATAAAATGCAAATGTAACAACACTACTGTTATGATTTATACATTTCCTTTTGTTAAAGTTGAACGTGTGTGTACAGGAATGTGCAAAGTTTTGTGAAAAGCATCAGTACTCGCTGCATTGAATCATATCTGTTATTAATCTCTTTCTCTCTTCCACAGCACGTCTTTTATCCTGTCTTCCTTCTCTCTCCCCAACCGGTCGCAACAGATGGCCGCCCCTCCCTGAGCCTGGCTCTGCTGGTGGCTTCTTCCTGCTAGAAGGGAGTTTTTCCTTCCCACAATGCTTCCTCATAGGGGTCATATGATTGGTGGATTTTTCTCTGTATGTATTATTGTAGGGTCTACCTTAAAATATAAAGCGCCTTGATGCGACTGTTGCTGTGATTTGTCACTGGCACTAGAATTGAATTGCCACTAAAGATAAAGATAAACCATTTTGAACAATCAAAGCTGTCAGATGATGCCTCAAAGTTTTAAAAAGAAAAATACGTAAGAATGTTGAGTCTCAGTGTGGAAAAGTTCTCCTTGCAGCAACAGATAAATCGCCAGTCCTTTACCTGTTGCAGAAAGGATCTTCGACTTCTTTTCTGAAGTTGTTGTGTGTCATGTGACCCAAGGGGAGGGCAGACCAGACAGAAAGCAGCAAAAAAAAAAAAAAAAACAACTATTAAATTATATCTGAAAAATCCAGAGCTGTGAGGAGACTAATCATGCCTAACTAAACACTACATAGCCATCTAATAAGAGCCCAATCCTAATATGTCCTCCCAATTCCTCACAAACACTATCAAGTGCCATTAATAACTTGGCGCCGAGCTACCTCAATGAGCTTCTCAGGTTACACACTCCTGTCAGAGCACTTAGATCTGCTACCCAAATTCTTCTGGAGCAACCTCGTTCTCGGCTGAAGTCTCGCTGTGACCTCGCGTTTGCTGTAGCTGCCCCGGAACAACCTTCCTGTTGCTATCCGGGCGTCTGACTCTATGCCACTGTTTAAATCACGGCTTAAGACTTATTTGTTTAATCTTGCCTTTCCACCTAGTTAACACTTGGTGTGCGCTGGTACATTTTTTATGCTTGTGAACTACTTTTATATCTTATGATTGTCAAGGTTTTTATAATTGATACGTGCCAGGTCCTTTTTCTTTTCCTTCCCATCTCCCTTTTCCTATTTTATTTTTGTCAAGCACCTTGGTATACCCTTGGTTTTTTAGTGTGCTTTATAAATAAAGTTTATTATTATTATTATTATTACCCCAATTAAAATTTCTTAGCATCCATTTCTTAGCTGCGAGACCCTTTGTTACAGGTACAAGTCATTCTTTAAGTTGGGGGAGACTGTAGGTAGGAAGTGACACACTTTCAAAATAAATGCATGCAACCAAAAAAGTGCAACAAAACTACACAATAAAACACACATAATAAAATATTAAAATAATGCTATCACACAGATACTGAGGGTTCACAGTACTGCAGCTGATGTGTCTGCAGTGGGAAATTTTCAAGTTACGTGGTGTTATCACCACCGCCTCCTGGGTGAGGTGTTCCAGGCATGTCCCACCGGGAGGAGGCCCCGGGGCAGACCCAGGACACGCTGGAGAGATTATATCTCTCGGCTGGCCTGGGAACGCCTTGGTATTCCCCCGGATAAGCTGGAGGAGGTGGCTGGGGAGAGGGAGGTCTGGGCCTCTTTGCTTAGGCTGCTGCCCCCGCGACCCGGCCCCGGACAAAGCGGATGAGGATGGATGGATGGATGGATGGATGGATGGGTGGTGTTATCATCCAAACAGACCAAATTTCTGTATTTTTTTTTTACGTGTGACCAACTTCTCATGAAACTACTGATACTGCCATCACCTTTAGCTATACCTTGTGTTTAGTACTATATAAACGGTGAAGGCGCACACAAGTTTGGGGGGGGTTACCTCTGTAGCAAGTAAGAACCAGTCTAGTCAAGTTCTGGCAGAAGTAAACTGCTTTCGTGTGGTGCCTGTAGTGGTACCCATGGTTTTGTTTGGTTGGTTGTTTATTACTGATAAAAAGATAAAGTATAGTTAATGTACTTAGATAGCAGTTGTCAGATTTGACTTTGGTAAATGGCCTCTATTTGTAGTATACTTACTTAGTCCCTAAGGACCCCAAAGCACTTTACACTACATTCAGTCATTCACACACTGGTGATAGCAAGCTACATTGTAGCCACAGCTGCTCTGGGACACACTGACAGAGGTGAGACTGCCAGACACAGGCACCACCAGTAGGTGGGGTGAAGTGTCTTGCCCAAGGATACAACAAGTGAGACTGAGCCGGGGCTTGAACCGGCAACCTTCCGATTACAAGACGAACTGCCAACTCTTGAGCCATGATCGCCCCAGGTGATAGTTGTTTTAAAATTAAAATGTGTCACAAAGCATCCTCTTCATTTCTTCATTGCATAAAGTGTGTAATTGTGAAACTTAATGTGTTAATGTGCCAGAAAATTGAAACCAAAATGCATTTGTTTTGGCATGTTTTAGCCAATTCCAAGAGAAAAATATCTGAAGTGAAAAAAAAGTTAGGGAACAAAAGAGAATTAAAGCAAGCTACTTTTCTTTCAAGTTCTGGGCCTCTGACTCCGTATGCTCAATTGATTAATACTACAGGAGTATTTCAGATCATGGAAAATGAATAAATCCATGTGTGGGAGAGCTATTCTATGCACTGAAGAGGCTTGATGATAGATAGGGGGCCAGTTAGAAGTTAACTGAGATCGAATGTATTTAAAGTAACTTAAAAAGGCTACATGTTATGATTCACCAAGTTCTGGTGAAGGAATGCAGGAGAAAATAAAGTGAGCTAATTATAATCAACACCTGTTTAAAATGCTTTTCAGGCTACATATTTAACATGTCCTTTAAGCTTTAAGTTTATTGTTTATGTTTGTTTTTAATAGAATACACAGATTCATTCAGAAAACCTGCTTACAGCTGTTTTCACGACTGAATAAATTATTGCACTCTTTTTTGAGAAATTGAATAAAGACAACATGAAGGGTAAGTTTACTATAAGAAGGGCAGTAATCTGATTACTTTTTTCAAGTAACTTGACCAACACTGGTGCTGATGAATCTCTTTCTCTCTTAAATCTATTGGTGTTCTTTGAATTTTAATACTTTTGCCTGATTTCAAAATCTACAAATATCCCAGCTGTAAAATTCAATTGGCAGCAAATTAATTAGTGGCAAAAAAATAAATAAATCTGTAAACTTGTACAATCTACATTTATACACCTCCAGATCATTGAGGTGTTCCAAACACTTCCATGGCCACATGTGTATAAAATCAACTAGACTGCTTCTACAAACATACACACAGTGCACAGAGGTCGCCAACCTTCAGCAGAGTCAATTGCTACAGAACTCCAAACTTTATGTGGCCTTCAATTTAGCTCAAGAACACTGTGTGGAGTGCTTCATGCAGCTGCATCCAAGCCATGCATCATCAAGTGTAATACAAAGTGTCGGATGCAGTGGTTATGTGATGGGGATGCATGCCATTACTGGACTCTGGAGCACTGGAGACATGTTCTCTGGAGTGGTGAATCCCACTTCTCCATCTGGCAATCCGATGGGTGAGACTGGGCTTGGCAGTTGCCATGAGAATGGTACTTGTCTGGAGTTGTCAGGAGTTGTCCTTGGCCTCTTTAATGCTTCAGCACACCAAGACATTTTGTGCAATTTCATGATCCTAACTTCTTGGAAACAGATGGCTCCTTCTTGTTCCAACATGACTACACATCAGTGTGCACAGCAAGGTCCATAAACATGTAGATGAGTGAGTTTGGTATGGAAAAACCTGACTGGCCTGCACAGAGTCCTGACCTCAACCTGACAGAGCATCCTTGGGATGAATTAGAGCAGAGACTGTGAGCCAGGTCTCACAAATGCACTTCTGGAAGAATGATCAAAATTAGCAAACCAGGGTTCCTCCCTGTCCAGGACATGTTCATCCCCTGTATCATCCTCATCATTGAAAGAGTGTCCACTGGTCTCTAGGTTTAAATAGACTGCAGAGCACTGGTCTGACAAGTTAGCTCTTCTGTGTTGTCCCATCTGCTTCCCTAGAGGTTGTTTGGTTTCCCCGATGTATAAATCATCTTACAGAAAGATACACAAATTATATACAAAACAGAACAGCAATAATAAAAATGTAATGAAAATATATGAAGTTAAAGCCACGCTAAGGTCAATTTTAACAGCAAATAGGTTTTCTGATATGTTTCTGCTGAAAAGTGACATTAAAACAGTTTGCAGCAACAGATTGTGGTGGCAGGGTGTGGTTTGTGACTCAGCTGCAGGGAAGGGTGGTACAGGGGTTTCAGGGGCAGTGCCAGGGGAGGCTGGCTGGGACAGCTGCCAGCCTTCACCTAATTATACCTCTCCTATTTTACGCAGTGGGACACTGGGACTTATGTGTGTGTGGAGATGAGCAGTACTGAAGCTGACAGCACCAAAGCTGCAGTGAAGTTACAGCAGCAATGGTCCTGAAAAGCAAATGTGAGAACTGCAGAGGTAGAGTGTGTACAAGAAGTGAACAGAAAAGAAAATGACTTTCTGAACAATAATAAAAGTATGTGAGACTCTGTGTTCTGGCACTCTCAGTTGCCTTGAGTGTCATACTGATATGACGTGTTTGTAAGTATAATGTGAAGGGAATAATGTTCTTATTTGGAACAGGCTGAATATATGGTGTCATTAATGCGACTGGGTTCTGCAGACATGGGTATTAATAAAGTATGCTGATTCTGATTCTCCATCTCCCAAGAGGAAGAGGCCTGCTGGTGAATACAAAGCACAAACTTGTTAGAACAGAAGAATAGAATAGAATACCCTTTTATTGTTATTGGACTTGGAAAACAAAATTGTGGATGCTCTGCACCAACTGTGTATGTATAAAATTATAAATAGCAGGACAGGAACAATAAAAAAGCAGGCAAAATGAGTATATACAAACAAGATGAATATATAGAAAACAGGAGGAAGGCACACAGTAGAGGTTAACATTGGCTGGTTTGGTTGGAGTGTAGTTATAGGTCAACAGTACCGTGGCACTGGGGGTTGGGAAGCGCATCTGTAACCGGAAGGTCGCCGGTTCAATCCCTGGGCTCTCTGTCCTGGTTGTTGTGTCCTTGGGCAAGACACTTTACCCTACTGGTGTTGGCCAGAGGGCAGTCTGGCTGTGGCTACAACTGTAGCTTGTGTGAATGTGAGAGTGGAATTGTAAAGCGCTTTGGGTGCCTTGAAAAGCGCTATATAAATCCAATCCATTATTAATAAAAGGGTGTCCAGCAGGGGGCTGAGAATGCAGCCCTGTGGGCATCAGAATGCACTGTGGCTGAGAAACAGTTCCCACTCGTGAACAATAGGAGGTGGTAGAAACATCATGTACAAACAGGTTTTCAAACTGTTTGAATGAGGAGGTTGAAATTACACATTGATGAAACGAAACTCTGGCATCACAGAGATTTCGTGTTGATATGCGATTTTTTTCTGTGGTTCTCCAAATGGAAGAATCTGGTGTCCAGCAATTACACCAGCAATGCAATGGAATACCTCATGGGAAGGTGTGCAAAGCGTGCCCACACCTCCTCCATTTCCTTTATTTTGGGGAAATGAGTTTCTCTGTGGAGGAGACTTTTCCAGCAACACTGTGGTAAATCAGCAGTGCCACGCTTACATTGAACTCACAAGCCTGAATGTGCACTTGAAGCCATTTATAATTCTTAACTTGTTTGATCTGCTGCTTACCACAAACACATAAGCAGAAATGTTGGACTTTTTAATGTATTTTCATAAATTTTACAGTTTTTGTTACTAATAAAAACCTCCCTTATGGCCATTCATAATACACAAAGTATTATCGTGTTTCCAAACCATAGCTGGCGCACCATCAGTTGTCACAGCAAAAGTCTTTGTAATGTCAGTCTTTCGCTGCTTAAAATGTTCCTTAAAAACGTTGGCGAGATCCTCACCTTGAGTTGTTTCAGGCATCGGATTACAGTTTTTTCTGATTGCTTAAGCACATTTTTTGTAACCATTGGCTAATTTTGCAAAACTCTTCACACAAATAAGAAAACCTGTCACCCAATCATCAAAACATTGTAGTAAAAAACTGTAAGCAGAACAGTTCCTCCTGTACAGCCTCTAGACACTACGCTACACTAAACACTTGGTCTTCTTTCAGACCAGCTGTTTGTTGGGCTCTGACATTGTCACCCATTTCCTGGATGGGTCATTCCACAATTCTGGCTGATGCAGGGTCTTGTATCCTTGCTTTAATTGTATGGCTGTTTACAAGCCCATTACAGTTTTTTCTGAATGCTTAAACCCTAACTGTGATTCCTGTAGCACAATCTCTAAAACTATTCAGACTTATAGCAAAACCACTCACTGAGTTTGCAAAACTAAAAGCACAAAAACTGCTTTGCACTCAGTTTGCAATTTTGTAACACACACTTTGCAAAACTTTAGGCACAATTCACTGCACAACACTCAATTACCAAATTTCCAACACACTGCTAGCAAAAGTATACACATGTATGGCTATCATTAACACTAATTTGCCAACTGTCTGGCACACTTTCACATGTGAAAACTTTTTTAGATAATTAGTTCACTTTGCAATCAGCCTAAGCACTATAATACAGGTAAGCTGTGTGTGCGGAGTACAATGGAGGGAGCAGAAAGAGTGAGAAGTAGAGGAGGCCGAGGAAGAGGACGTGGAGGTGAAGAAGTAGGATGAAGAGGATGACAAGGACAAGGAGGAGCAAGAGGAAGACGAGGAGGGGGGAGAGGAAGATGAGGAGGGGGGAGAGGAAGGGTAGGAAGAGTAAGAAATAGAATTGCTGATGACATCAGAGCTACAATAGTGGACCATGTAATCAACCGTGGAATGACCCTGAGGGTAGCTGGCCAACGGGTCCAGCCTAACTCGAGCCGCTACACTGTAGCAAGTACCATAAGGACATCTTGAAATGAGAATCGGTGAGTACAGTCACTTCGCACAAAGATTTGTAGCACTGCCATATGCCAATGAGAAACACACCAATACCATTGATGTAAAAATACTGAAATTGTTACTTTACAGAATTGCTAGATGACCAGATGCTGGGGGCAGAGGAAGCATGTTCACTGCAGACCAAGTAACCCAGATTGCAAATAATCCTATACTTGGAAATAAACACTTGTGTTTGTTTTGATGTGTTTGAATAAACACCAGTACTTGAAGTTTGGAAACCTCTATGCTTATGGATCTATGACAGAAGTATGAGCTCAAACTGACATAGCCTACCTTGTGCACAGAGAACGCAAAAGCCAGATGTGTTTTGTATTCATACCATCAGTGTGCAGTTGGCGCATTGTGTGCTTAGTAGATGATGGCTTGTGTGTACTGTTTGATACGGAAACACCATTTTTACGAAGGTGTGAAGAGTTAATCTAGCTGTGTTCGCTTTTGCAAGAGAACTACAATGTTTTGATTATTGGGTGACAGGTTTTCTTATTTGTGTGAAGAGTTTTGCAAAATTAGCCAATAGTTACAAAAAATGTGCTTAAGCCATCAGAAAAAACTGTAAATAACAACTCTGAGCTGGGGAGAAAAGCCTCCTTAATAAATTCTCAGTCTGTAAATAGCTTTCCATGTTTATCAATGCAGTGTGCGATACTAAAACTTGCTTCAGTTCCATGATGTTTAATTTAATTCAATTTTCAATTTTATTTATTCCCCATGAAATAATCTTTGTGGATGAGGCAGGTTTTAACCTGACCAAAAGAAGGAAAAGGGGGAGGAACATAATTGGCCATCGGGCTATTGTAAATGTCCCTGGTCAATGGGGGGAATGTCACTATGTGCGCAGCCATCAGCCAACGAGGGGTACTCCACCGCCATGCCGTACTAGGACCCTATAACACTATGCTTCTCCTTGCTTTTCTTGATGGTTTAAGACAACATATGTTCCAGCTGGACTACAGGGAACCAGCACAGCCAGAGCAGCCTCACTACGTTGTTGTGTGGGATAACGTCAGCTTCCATCGCGCTGCTCTGGTTCGTGACTGGTTTACCAATAACCCAAGGTTTTCTAATATCTTTCTGCCTGCATACTCTCCCTTTCTAAACCCGGTAGAGGAGTTATTTTCGGCATGGCGGTGGAAAGTGTATGACCGAGAACCTTATGTCCGTGTTCACCTCCTTCAGGCCATGGAAGAGGCCTGCCTAGACATATCAGTAGATGTATGCCAGGGGTGGATCAGGCATGCAAGAGGATTTTACCCCCGCTGCCTGGCTGGGGCCAATATAGCCTGTGATGTGGATGAGATTCTCTGGCCTGACCCAGACCAAAGACAAGATGCTGAGGTGGGATAATGTTTCTGGTGTGTGTTGTACTGTATAGTACATGAATGACAATGTGCCACTGTACATACATTGGTTGCGTCTTTTGTGTTTATCATGTGACAAGGGTTTTGAAGGGGAGAATCATAAGCAACCTATTTGTTTTGGAACTATTGTTTTGAATTAATTGTACCAGTGTGCAAAACTCTGTTGTAGTGTGTGTCTTTTTGAGGGCTTGTGTTTGATGTCTGAGGGCAAAGTTTGGTTTTTCAGCAGGAGTGAATAGTTTTGGGTGTAGAGCTTCATTTTGACCTGGAAATAGGATGTTTGGGAAATTGAGTGAGATGTTATGGATTTGTGTTTACTGTTGTGAGGATATGAGGCGTAGTTTCAAGAAATGTGTTTTAGCAATCGAGAAAAACTGTAATATTAAAATCTGTAACATAATGTATTGTTTGGAGTTTAGTCTGTTACAGTTACTATTTTTACCATTTCTTTTTGGAGAAACTGTAATCCACATTATTTCCTTAGGGATTAATAAAGTATTCTGATTCTGATTCTGATTGTTTCAGGATGACCTGCCATTATCCAATGACACATCTGCTTACCTGTATCTTTTGCTCGTTTCTCCTCCTCTTCTTTTCTATTTTTTCTAAACTGAGCACCTGATGGCTTTGAACTTTTCTTGTCCATCTCCCATTGGTTTTATTTTGCACTCCAGTATGAACACAAGTCCCCCAACTCGAGGATCACCACAACATAACCTAATAGACCTACACCTTAGTTCACAGATTCAGTTTGTCTCAGGTGTATTTCTGGGATTTCACACAACCCAGGATTCAAATCATGAATACATAATGGACTTGGGTTTACATCATTATGAATGAAATGTGCTCTACTTGGAACCAGCCAGGGCCCCTCCCCTGTCAACAGGTTGTGTGTGAGACTTTAAATCATCAAACTGTAAATAATAAATTTTAAATTGTTATTGATCCCTTTACCCCTGGTCCTAAAGTGTATATTTATTTTCTTACTCTTCTTATATTTATTGTTTGTTTACTTGCACTGCTGTAACTGGAGCCTCGTCATCTCGTCTCTCTATATACTGGACTGTATGTGGCGGAGATGACAATAAAGTTTTTCTGTGGAGGAGACTTTTCCAGCAACAGCAACTTTTTTTTTTTTTTGCCGATGCCCGTGATGCCGCCCCGGGCAACCACCCATCCATGTCACCCGTATCAAAAACTGCTACTGCCCTCACCAACCAAACATCACTGAAGCAGCAGCAAAAGAAGATCAAAACTACGCTCCACATTTGATAAACATCGTCATGAATTCCCTCTGACTTCTGCTGTTTGGCTCCCACCACGATAAAATCCCACTTCATGCACAGCTCTCTCTCTCTCTCTCTCTCTCTCTGTACTTCAAGAACAGTTTCCAATCTCAAATCTCTGTTTTCAGCATTATTCATTCACTTATTACCTACCAGTCTACCGTTGTTTGCAGCCTTGTTGGCCGCTCTTTTTTTTTTCTTTTTACTTAAATGACCTCGGAAAAGAGAGTCTAATTTTTGTTGTTCAGTACTGAAGAAATTTAAACTTTTTAAAATCATGTAAAATTGCACAATGTGTTTGAGGTTATCTGCTATAAAAAGCATGCAGGCCAGGAAAATCTCCTTTTTCTGTGTTTTATCCTCAGTTACTCTGACACGAAGGCATCTTGTCATGGTCCGTGGCCCGGTGTCCAGGGAGCTGATGGGATGCCCACGCTCACAGGTGTGGCCGTCGACTCCACACCTGCATCCCATCCCAGGCGATCAGGTGGACCATTTAACCCAGCTCAGCCAGCTGCTCCACGCCAGTCCGTTAGTCACCTCTCAGCGGTAACAGCTTGGCGTGTTTGGAGCCCTCTCCTGCCTGTCTTCCTGCCTGCCTGGAGTTTTTGGATCACTACCGGCACTCGTCTCCTCTAATCACCTGGAACTTCCCCGCGGACCCTCACCCCTCCCTCCAGTTCCCACAGCCCCATCTGGACCGTAAGATTCATTCTCTACCCACGTATGCTGTTATTTCTCCGTTCCCCAGTAACCCTCTTCCTCTTTCTGTTGCAGCCTCCCACAGTCCCGATTACGGCGTTCCTGAGTTATTTCCCGGTCCCTTGGTTTTCTAGTTACCTGTCGTGTTTTCCTTTGACCCTTCCGGGACGCCCTTAGTTAAAATAAAGTTCTTTTGCGTGCACCTTGGCGTGTTGTCTCTGCTTCTGGGTCCAGCTTGTGTGCTGAACTACGGTTCATGACACATCTGCTTTGATGCTCACACCTCTGATGAAGTTTCACATATATCAGTACTTAAAAATGATCAGAATTATAATATTTCTGACTATCTGAGGCAAAATTGAATCGAATTGGGACCTTGTGAATCGGAATCAAATGGATTTTAGAAATGAGTGATGACACCCAGTCCTAGTGAATAGCCTAGGCCTGACAGAAGTGGATGTAGCTGTGGGTAATAAGAAAAGATGAAAAGAACTATTGATAATTTTCTTGTTAAGTTAAGGCCTGATCCATCTGAAATTCATAGCCAGTGCTCTGACACGGAGCCATCAACCTGTTTGCTGCAGCAGGCAGCAGCAAACAGGTTGTCAGAGGAGGCTGAGATGATGATTAAGTTTAACATTGTCTACAATATTGCCAAAGAGTGCCAAAGGACTTTAAGCACAAGCACTTTTTCAGTAACTTATCTTTCTTGTAGAAATGTGCTCCAAACAAAGAACCTTGTGTTGACAAGATTGTTAGTTAATCATTTACAAATTAATAGTGTCTGTATAGACACAATTTCCCCCCCAAAAAAGTGCACATGTAAAACTGCGGTTTTATGCGATGCAGTTGAAAAATTTGAGTGCGCCTAAGAAAAAAAGTTAGGCGCACCAGTTCAACCGTGGCAAAAAGTTAGTCTAGAACCCTGCCTACTTAGCATAACTAAGGGAGGATTCAGGGTCACCTGATCCAGCCCTAACTATATGCTTTAGCTTTAGAAGGTTTGAAGCCAAATCTTAAAAGTAGAGATAGTGTCTGTCTCCTGAATCCAAACTGGAAGCTGGTTCTATAAAAGAGGGGCCTGAAAACTGAACCCTCTCCCTCCCATTCTACTTTCAAATACTCTAGGAAGCCAGCAACAAGAGCCTAAAAAAACTAAATTGTAACCAAGTATGGAAGCACTGAGACACTGTGGGTGTCAGGCTGGGCAGAAATAAGACTCCATCATGTTACACAAAGTATTTCCAAACATCTGTAATTGTTAACTATGATTGCAAATTTCCATGTCTTGCCAGGGCCTGCTGAGAATTTGAAGAACAATTTGTTAAATGTACAGCTGTTGCGCAAAGGTGTTATAAATGCTGTGACGCTCAAGATTATGATCTACAGGATATTAACTGATAAAAGTGAGCTTAAGATTCTGTATAATCAGTGTTCGTATAGTGTGCCTTGCTGTTTTGCAGTCTTAAGGATTAAAGTCCTAAGGATTAATTTTTACTACACTGCAGTTCAGTTGTCATAAGTGATGGATGGAAGGAATTTTTCTGCAGTCACAGAAATATTAAACAGGGAGGAAGAAAGCAGTTTCACTGGATCACAACAGTAAAATATGGGAAAATAAGATGCATTTCATTTAAATGTGGGGCAGGTTTATTTAGTGAGGCAAATTTTGTGATGTCACAATTACAGTGTGATTCACTAATGATTTATTTACAAAGACGCAGCCAGTTCAGTAATAACCAGCATTCTCCCAAGAGAAGGACTCAAAACTCATGAGAAGGGAGCGTGAGCACTGTAGGCCTGCTAACCAAAATATTCCAGTGTAAATGTAGGCTTCTCTCTGAAAAACGTGAGGCAGTTCAGATCACTGAGGAGGCTGAAGGAAAATTAATATGCTTCTGATATAAGAAATAACTCTTCAGATAGAAATTGACAAGCACTGTGAAAGTGCAAAATCCATAGTTCTGAGGACTGAGACTCAGGTGGAGCTCAGGAGAGCTGCATTAATACAAACTGTTCCACCATATCAAATTGGGCCCATATCAAATTGATGGCTGCAGTTATAGCCACACATATAGTAATATCTACCAAACAACACAGTGCTACAATAGAGACTTATACATAACACTACACTTATATTTTGCTTTCTTTAAAAATAGCCTTTACTTTACAGAGTGATGAAGGTGGTTTTGGTTTAGAATTGATTTATACAATCACACAATACTGTATTCCATAGGTGTCAAACTCTGGCCCCAGACTAATTATATTTGGCCCGCGAAGCCATACCAAATTACTATTAGAGCTGGCCTACTGGTATTATACAGCTAATATATATATTGTTTAGTATTAAGCTTTGCTTGTTCCATATTCAGTTTTTCAGCTAAACTTGTTTGAGTCCATAAGAAAAGATTCATTCTTATATCTGGAGGAAGATTTTTTTTTCAATAAATATTAACGTTAGCCCGCGACTTTGTTCCAGTTTTGAATTTTGGCCCACTGTGTATTTGAGTTTGACACCCCTGCTGTATTCTATAAATAAGTGTGCACACTTTAATTTACACTGTTACACTTAATGTAATCTTCCTCTGTTTTCTGAGTTACCTTAGTGGCAGCTGCTCCAGTTCCTTGGCTGATGAACTAAGAATCTATATAAAGACCAACAAATTAGGTCATACCACAACTGTATCGTGGAGGGGAGGGGGGGGGGGGGGGGGGGGGGGGTAATGATATTTGCTATGTTACTTTCAGTAAGGTTTTTTTTTGTGTCTTTGTGGGCTCTTTTTGAATTATTTTCAAAACACTCAAATCATTACAAATTATATATTTAAAGTAGCTTATCTCAAAACAAATGGTAACATGTAAATGTTGACATTATGTGTACACTGTTTTATTGTAAATACATTTTGCTAAACAGTGTTTAGTGCAGTGGTACTAATATGTGTTGTCATTGAAATCTGTAAATAAATTCATAAAACAGTGATGCTAATAGTGCTTGTAACTGATTTTGTCTTATACAATGAATATGTAGCGTCTATAGAAGAACAATTAATATTTTTTAAATATGTGATTATAAATGTTTTTACTAATAACACAACAAAATTAATTAAAGTACATATGTGATCCAAAAAACACCTGTGGGACAGGTTTATGTAGTTCTTATGCTGACAGTCGGTTTAAATTCTTCTTCTTATTATTAGAAATTATTAAAACTGAAAATGATTATTCTGTACAAAAAGGTCCCCATCAGTGCTATATGGGTGCTGCTGTTAATGAGCTCAGAAAAACAGGCATACATCTTATTTTTTTTAATAAAAGTATATTAAAATCAATGTTTTAAAAAAATAAGGCTTAAGCAGCTTGTGACATGGTTAACTTTTAATATCTACCAGAGGGCGTAAAAATATTATTGAAAAAAAGAAGGCAGGGTGTTGGGAAAGCAGCTAGTTAAACTTATCATGCAAATGCTAATGCTAACTCTGTTTCCACACAAAGTGTGGCTCATAACTGATCTCAGAGCAGAACTAGTGGCAGTTTGTCTTAGATGCTAATCCCCTGTTACAATCACTGGCTGCAGCCACAAAATGGCACTGATGTAAAGGATAGATGAATATAGGTGAAATATCCCAATGGCAGAAGGCTTTGTGAGATGGAAGGAGATGGAAGGACAGAGAGAGACTTTGGTGTATTTGAAGCCATGACAAGGCAAATGTTGTTTGCCTTGCTTGACCTGACAGAGACCCTGTAGGTCAAGCAATGCTAACCGCGATGAACCCAAAAATCTCAAAACTGACCCTCAGCTTTTGTTTTGTTACTTCAGTTCAATTGTGTTTTGATTGTGTTAATCGGGCTGCTGAGGTCTTCAGCCCATCAGTAGGTTAGTCAATTCCAAGACTTCCAATCCGTTTGATCGACTCCTTTGTATCCTCCCACACTTCCAGAATCCAGCGTTGGGATTGGATGTTGGCTGCCTGTCAGGAAGAAAGAGATGCTATGCTGAGGCCGAAAACTCAGACAGAACCAGGACACGGACGATGTTGGAATATCTTAACTGGGGGATTTTAAAGTGTGTTGGGAACTCGGAGCGATTTGAAAGTTGCTGAGCTTGAGCGGAGCAGCGACACCGGGTCTCCATGTTCCCGCTGCGGACCGTCGCGGCTGTTCGCCTCTTGCCTGCTGCTCTCACAAACGCGAAGCCGGCGCTGTTTTAATGAGACTGGAACTGCCGTGTTTTCGACGCAGCACAGACCGGTGTGAGATTAAGTCTTTATTTAGCCCGAAGCAAACGGAAAGGCTCAGATGTCGTCGCTGGTAGCCGGGGCTAATAGCCGAGGCTGCTGGGCCACATAAATATCCCGAGAAAATCCCAACCTGATGGAGCGAGTGAGCGACGGAGCACGGGCTTATTTTGCGCCAGAAGGACCGTTATGACTGAGCTGCAGGCTCAGTTCTCTTTTTGAAAAGCGCCACGGGGTTCAGTGCTGGGTATTGATTTGATCGAGGGCTCATAAAAGCAGTATTTGGAGGTTCTCTGCATCAGGTGAGTGTGACATTATTCACCAATGACTATCACGGTCACGCTAACAACCCTGGTATTTATGCCACGATCTGTTTCGCTTGTTATAACCTTTAAAGTCCTTGTGCTTACATTTCTATAAGGCCCTTTTTCATACGGTCATTAAGCATGTGTACAGCGCAGCGGATTTACTGTGTGCCGTCCTCCCATACAAAAACTGGGGCATTTTCCTCTAAGTCAGTCTTAAATATTGGAAGGAGATGGTAAACGGTTCAAGTTCAGTCCCCTCTCCTAAAAAGTGTTTTTAATCTTACTGAGAGCTGCGAAAACAACGCCAACAACCTTTACTTTGCCATGTTTTCAGATATGCTAATTCTTGCTTCCCAGTCCTCGGGTGATGGCACTGAGCACACAGACAGCCGTACGTCAGCTGCCTAGCTCAGCGGCAACAGTTGCACGCAGGAATACGGTCATGGTGGGGAAAAGCTCGTTGAATGGTAGCATGGGCTTGGTAGTCCGTGGGCAGGTGCTGACTGACAGTCTACCTGCACGTTTTGTCAGATGTGGGCAGTGTCAGAAATGTGCAGCGCAACCAGTTACCGTGAAGAAGATCCAAGTTCTAACCAATGACCTAACAGCTCCCCCAAATGAAGCCAAAAAGTCTCTATCGCCCCCTGGTGTCTGGCTACAGTATAGGTCACAAACCCCGCCTCCTCCATTTTAGAAGGTGGGACTGGGGTAAACCAAAAACAAAAATTCTCCTCAGATAATTTTTTCCAAGGATGTGCTTTCGGCCATTATTAGTAGTTCGAGTCATGCTGATTCGTGTTCAAGGGGTTTCCCTTCTCATAACTCTGATTCTAATTACAACTATAATACTGTTCAATTTGGTCATCGTAACAGCTCTGAAAAACAGCTGCAATCACGGAGAAACTTGCCTATCTCTGTTCGAGAATGGCAGATGAATCCGTGGATGCTGAGAGGAGGGCAAGCGTTTACTTTACAAAACCATGACTGACTGTGTCATAGTGACAGCATGAGATGATCTACAGTAATCAACAGAAGGACCTGAGGTCCTGCTGCACTTTTTTGGTAAGTTAAATGTGTGTTTGTAAGCTAATCAGTAAAGTCCTTAGCTAGCTAGCTAAGCTTACAGTTGGCTTTTGGGTAAAGCTGTGCTCATTAGCTAATCCGTGCACATGAATGAATTTACCTTGACTAAAGAAATCACTGTTACCGTATGCTACCCGTACATATGGGTGTGTGAGGACATGGAAGGATCAGTTTTATTTCAGATTTCAGAGATAAACTTCACATTTGACAGTTTGTTATGAGTCTTTTCTCATTGTGATTACAGGAGCTGCCCTCAAATTCAGACCTCAGCACTACCCAGTAACATCATCCTGTATGTTCACTCTTAATGCAGAATACACTTAATTTAATATTGGAGTAAATTAGCAATAACTCCAGATGTAACTAATGGAATAAAGTACAAAGTCTAAAGTACCATGTTATGTACTGTTAGTGAATGCTGCAGCTGTTTTACTGAGAAAATTAAAGACAAAACATCAGGTCATCAATATACAATGAGCATAAACAGTAAGTTTGGTGTTTAAGAACGCTGCTGATCTCAGATCTGCACAGCTTTTGCTTTTAACAATGAATGTCTTCAGCTACATGAAGAGGACATTAAATAAAACCTGGTGAAAGGTCATAAGTTGTCACTTGTATGTTGAACTAAAACCTTTAACCTGGAATTCTACCCAACTGTGTTTTGCCAATAGCAAATCATTATAATTCATACCAGAGTACCCAGAGGGGATAATGTATATTTCTAATGTATAACTTTCTACAGGAGTGAATATATCATTGTTATGTAAAAGTCCAGAGCCTCTAAGCTTGGCTGAGGATGTGAGTACGTCTAATATCACACAATGCAAAGTTCGCTGTCCCACTGTTCATGAAATGCTGGGTTTGTCCATCTTCTGGGGCGGGCCTACAGTGGAGAAAGAAAAGTTTTCCTCTGAGTGTGATGCTGGTGAAGATTATGAGTCCTCCCTCTTTTTAATTATAGCGACATGATTGTGCAACATGTAGAGAGCTGCTGTTTTAAAAACCATGACAGCTGTCCATGGCAGCCACTGCCTCTACTTTATACATTACATTTTTAATTTTTGTTTAATCTTTCATGTTGTTTTTTTTTTTTGGTTGTTGTTTTTCCCCCCTGTTGTTTCTCCCACTCCTGCTAAACTCTGGCTGTTTCTCAATACTATGCAAGTCTGTACTCACGTTCTCGCTAGTCCGTACTTTGTAAGTTCATCGTCATTCCACAATTGGAATGGTAGTATACTTGATGACATCTCAGCTCCAGGGTTTTAACTGCCATCCCCTCTTAATTTAACTGTGATTAATATTTGCAATTGAAAAGACGCATGATGTAGTAGATTTCTTTATGAAAAAACAAATAATTTAAATAAGTATTTTAAGCATTTTGGCCAAATTTGCTTTTACTTTTATCTGTTTCATAATGTCTAAGCTTAATACAGTTGAGCACAATCACTTCATGACAAAAACTCAAGTTTAATCTCTCTTAATAAGCTATGCTGCTTATTGAATAAAAACAAACAGATGAGATATTAGAATGCTTTTATTTTAGTAGACACTCAAGACCTACAATAGTCTGCTGGGGTTCGGAAGAGAATTGAACAAATATTTAAAACATAATTTGATCATTTCTGGAGCAGTCTTCAGGATCTCCATATATTAACATCCTGTTTCTGTTTCCTGTTTCCTTCTGAATTAAAATATTTTTAATGTTAGCGTTTGATGTTTAGTAAAGACTCTGGGTTCATGATTCCCTATAAACTTTTACTGTGTGTAACTGTGGAGACCTTACATGCAAGCAGCTCGACTCCAGGGGTGGGAACCTGGTCCTGTGTTAGCCATTTTTAATTGCGTGCATGGACTTCAAATATGTATGGGAAACCCCCACTATTCAGCAACACTAGTCAGATGTTCTACAATCTCTTTCTTTAGCTTATGTCTGACTAACAACAACATCCATCCATCCATCCATCCATCTTCATCCGCTTTATCTGAGGCCGGGTCGCGGGGGCAGCAGCCTAAGCAAAGAGGCCCAGACCTCCCTCTCCCCAGCCACCTCCTCCAGCTTATCCGGGGGAATACCAAGGCGTTCCCAGGCCAGCCGAGAGATATAATCTCTCCTGCGTGTCCTGGGTCTGCCCCGGGGCCTCCTCCCGGTGGGACATGCCTGGAACACCTCACCCAGGAGGCGCCCAGGGGGCATCCTTGTCATATGCCCGAACCACCTCAGCTGGCTCCTTTCGATGTGGAGCAGCAGCTGCTCTACTCTGAGCCCCTCCCGGATGGCCGAACTTCTCACCCTATCTCTAAGGGAGAGGCCAGCCACCCTTCGGAGGAAGCTCATTTCTGCCGCTTGTATCCGCGATCTCGTTCTTTTGGTCACTACCCACAGCTCGTGGCCATAGGTGAGGGTAGGGACGTAGATCGACCGGTAAATTGAGAGCTTCGCTTTTACACTCAGCTCCCTCTTCACCACGGCGGACCGGTGCAGCATCTGCATTACTGCAGCTGCAGCCCCAATCCGTCTGTCGATCTCCGGCTCCCTTCTCCCATCACTCGCGAACAAGACCCCGAGATACTTGAACTCCTCCACTTGGGGCAGGAACTCATCCCCGACACGGAGTGGGCACTCCACCCTTTTCCGGCTGAGAACCATGGCCTCAGATTTGGAGGTGCTGATCCTCATTCCGCTGCTTCACACTCGGCTGCGAACCGTTCCAGTGCAAGCTGGAGGCCCTCACCCGATGAAGCCAACAGAACCACATCATCCGCAAAAATCCGAGATGAGATTCTGAGGCCACCAAAGCAAAAGACCTCCGCCACTTGGCTGCGCCTAGAAATCCTGTCCATAAAAATTATGAACAGAACCGGAGACAAAGGGCAGCCCTGGCGGAGCCCATCACCCACCGGGAATGAGTCCGACTTATTGCCGGCAATGCGAACCAAGCTCTTGCAACGGTTGTATAGGGATCGAATGGCCCGTAGCAATGGGCCAGACACCCCATACTCCCGCAACACACCTCCCACAGGACACCCCGAGGGACACGGTCGAATGCCTTCTCCAAGTCCACAAAACACATGTAGACTGGTTGGGCAAACTCCCATGCACCCTCAAGTATCCTCGAGAGGATAAAGAGCTGGTCCAGTGTTCCGCGACCAGGACGAAAACCGCATTGTTCCTCCTGTTAATTTGGGTTGAACCCAGGACTGTATAGGCGTTGGCTGAATAGCAGTGGTGTTCACCTTGGGGTGTCGGTCAGAACACACAGGACGCACAGATAAAGGTTATACCGTCTTTACTGTGATTCCTCAGCTTAACAGCACAGTACAGCAACACAGTAATGCAACCGCAGGCTTACAGAGTGGTGAGGGGTGTGGGTGTGTGTGTGGTCTGTGAACAGAACATATACAGAATACTGAATGTAATAAACATCTAAGTCATGAATTATGATGCATTAGCGTTCTTCGAATCTAACCAGAACTACAAATGGGAATTCCTATATGAACATCTACATGCACGAGTTTCATACACTACTCCCAAACCCTTACAGTACATGACATTGATTGCCAATACACCCAACAACAATATATCACAAACACCAAATCGTTTAGCTTACAGCTAGCAGGTATGTAGCATAACAGGTAGCATTAGTAGCATGAACTAGCCACATAGCGAACAGGTCGATACACATTACACTTCTACATCCACTAAATGTCTAATTGGCATAAAAGACTAAAACTGTCCTTTTCAGGCATGGCTCCACGTCTACTCACAGTTCTTTAGCGACGCACACAACTCACACAGTGTGTAGACATCCCCTGCAGAGTCAGTCTGCCAGGCGGCTCTTGCTATGTGTTAGCTCCAACTCTGATCACTGGAACATGTGCTCAATAGTGCAACTGTGCTCTCTCGCCACAAGGGGGCCCCCCCACACAGCTGACAGCCTTTCCAACACCTCCTGTATCCGAGGTTCGACTAGCGGACGAACTCTCCTTTCCAGCACCCTGGCATAGACTTTCCCAGGGAGGCTGAGGAGTGTGATCCCCCTGCAGTTGGAACACACCCTCCGGTCCCCCTTCTTAAAGATGGGGACCACCACCCCGGTCTGCCAGTCCACAGGTACTGCCCCTGATCTCCACGCAACATTGCAGAGGCGTGTCAACCAGGACAGCCCTACAACGTCCAGAGCCTTCAGGAACTCGGGGCGGACCTCATCAACACCAGGGGCTCTGCCACCAAGGAGTTGTTTAACTGCCTCAGTGACCTCGCCCCCGGAAATTGGCGGGTCATTCCCCTCATCCCCAGACTCTGCTTCCTCCTCGGAAGACGTGTCAGTGGGATTAAGGAGGTCCTCGAAGTATTCCTTCCACCGCCTGACAATTTTCTCAGTCGACCTCAGCAGCGCTCCGCCAGCACTATACACAGTGCAGGTAGAGCACCGCTTTCCCCTCCTGAGACGCCTGACGGTTTGCCAGAATCTCTTCGAGGCAGTCCGAAAGTCTTTTTCCATGGCCTCTCCGAACTCCTCCCACACCCGAGTTTTTGCTTCAGCCACTGCCCGAGCCGCATTCCGCTTGGCCTGTCGATACCTGTCGGCTGCCTCCGGAGTCCCACAGGCTAACCAAGCCCGATAGGACTCCTTCTTCAGCCTGGTGGCTCCCTTCATTTCTGGTATCCACCATTTGGTTCGAGGATTACCACCACGGCAGGCACCAATCACCTTGCGGCCGCAGCTCAATGAAGCAGCTTCGGCATAGGAGACGCTGAACATGGTCCATTCGGACTCAATGTCTCCAGTCTCCCTCGGAATGCTGTTGAAGCTCTGCCGGAGGTGTGCGTTGAAGATCTTGCAGACTGGGGCCTCTGCTAGACATTCCCAGCACACCCTCACTACGCGTTTAGGTGCACCAGGTCTGTCCAGTGTCCTCCCCCGCCACCTGATCCAACTCACCACCAGGTGGTGATCAGTTGACAGCTCAGCCCCACTCTTTACCCGAGTGTCCAGAACATATGGTCGCAGGTCTGGTGATACGATTACAAAATCGATCATCGACCTACGGCCTAGAGCGTCCTGGTGACACGTGCACTTATGGACACTCTTATGTTCGAACAGGGTGTTCGTTATGGCCAAACTGTGATTAGCACAGAAGTCCAATAACAAAACACCGCTCGGGTTCAGATCAGGGAGGCCGTTCCTCCCAATCACTCCCCTCCAGGTCTCGCTGTCGTTACCCACGTGAGCATTGAAGTCTCCCAGCAGGACAACAGAGTCTCCAGGTGGAGCACCCCCCAGCACCCCCCCAGGGACTCTAAGAAGGCTGGGTACTCCGAACTGCCACTCGGCGCATAAGCGCAGATGACAGTCAGGACCCGTTCCCCGACCCTAAGGCGCAGGGAACAAACCCTCTCGTCCACCGGGAAAAACCTCAACGTACCGGCAGCAAGCCGAGGGGATATTAGAATACCCACCTCAGCCCGCCGCCTCTCACCAGGGGCAACTCCAGACTGAGACAGAGTCCAGCCCCTCTCCAGGAGACTGGTTCCAGAGCCCAAGCCATGCGTAGAGGTGAGCCCGACTATATTTAGCCGGTACCTCTCAACCTCACGCACTAACTCAGGCTCCTTCCCCACCAGAGAGGTGACATTTCATGTCCCTATTGCCAGTCTTTGCAGCCAGGGGTCAGTCCGCCAGGGCCTCCGCTCCTGGCCGCCACCCGGCACACAATGCACCCGACCCCTATGGCGCCTCCTGCGGGTGGTGGGCCCTAACCCTAGCAACAACATCTTCAGCATAATGCATTAACAATAGATTGTAATCCATAATATTATAGCTTGAAAATTAGCCATTCACTTGAAACCTGGAACTGTTTCACTGGTAAGAACATGGTCAACATTTCACTTTGTCAACATCAATTTACATGTAATTTCTATGAATATCAATAGTAGAAATAAATATTTAAAGAAATAATGTACACTTTTAAAAACAATTTTAAACAGTCCATCTCCTACGCCTTAGTGTTGGGGTTTGGCTTGCAAACTCTGCCAGATCGTGCAATGTAAGCCTTTGTACAATATCTGGAAGTTGTACATTAATGTACTACACAAATGAGTATGTCTCTGATGAGGTTGTTGGTAAAACCTGCAACTGCCTGCCTTATTTTTCAAGTCCACATAAGACTTGTTTCATCACGGTCATTGGTTTCTGGTGTTAAACTTATGCCTTTCTATTAGGGCTGCTCGATTATGGCAAAAATGATAATCACGATTATTTTCACTGAAATTGAGATCACGATTATTTGACGATATTTATTTAACCCTTTAAGACCTACTATGGAACCAAGTCCACCAGAGCTTATATATATATATATATATTTTTTTTTTTTTTACATGCTGTAGTGCCATTTGTGGGAGCATTTCAAGTTGCTATACATCAATACAACTGTTATAGCCCATATTTTAATAATATGTATGCATTAAGTCCATAGTAATTACATAAATTGCAAAAAAGTGCAATAAACTACAAAAAAAATTGAAAATCGCTTTTGTTTTGTTTACATATATTTCTACTTGGAGAAATTTAAGAGGTTTATCCCTCAAAACTTTAAATACAATAAAGTTGCAAAAAATAGTTTCCCACCACAGGAAATTTATTTTGAGTGTCTTCATAGTTTTATTTTGGAGATACACCAATTTTTATATACTGCAGGAAAAACAAAAAACAATCCTATGATGCAAATTTGCAAAGAAAACAGCATGTGCCTCATTTCACTGTGGGAAGTGTTACGAACAGCTGATAGGATCGGCAAAGCGTGTTTCTGGAATATTATGTTTTTGTTCCTGCAAGCGCTTTTTATGCAATTTTTGCAAAGCTATATGTGGAAGGAAACCGTGACCAAGGACAAGCTGATGGCATAAGATGTAAGTACAACTCCTCCGGTTTCATATGCAAAACAAATTATTGCGCTAGCTTACACGGTTCAGGTTCTACAGGGATTTAAAAATAGTTACGCAAAACGGAGCGTGCTGCTCTGACCGGCTTTAAAGGGTTAACAATGACTTTAAAAAAATAATATAAAATAGTGTGCAACACCACTGAAGTTTTTTTTTTTTTTTTTTTTTTAAACTCTCTTTTCAACCAACGGCAGTCACTCTCCAAATAACTTCTGCTTAGCTTTCCGAGCTTCCCTCGGGTCCTCTTAATCAGCGGTCTCCAACCTTTTTTGCGCCACGGACCGGTTTATGCCCGACAATCCGGTTGTTCAGTCTGACGTCACTAGCCGTGTCTGGGTCTAAACTCCGCTGCAGGTCCATATATCAAACGATCACTATGGCATTACTGAGAGTTGAAAAACTGTCTAAAGTATTTCATCTTTAATAAAATGATCAGCCTTCTCCTCTACCAGGTGTAACAATTGAGTTTAACATCCAGGCATCCATGAAAACGGAATTTATGACATTTAACGGAGTTAGAAGTTAGCAGGGAGTTAGCTCGCTAGCTTCTATCTAAATACAATATAGCATGTCCTGACTGCGGGGTTTTGGAAACAAATTAAAACGTACAGCTCTGCTATCACTTCCAGCATAAATGAAGACAGAAAACTAAACAGCAGTGACGTTTGTAGGGTTACTGAAGTTGGGCTAGCTGGTATATAATGATGTGCTACGTGACCGCTAGCGACACAGCTATGTTAGCATAATATAAACAAGCTAACTTTTTTTCCACTCGATAAAAGTTAATGTGAGTGTTCTCGGTGGTCAGGAACAAATGTAATCGCATGGCAGGATGCTGTAAAAGGACCAAACTTCAGCCAGGAGAACAACTGAGATAATCCATCCACAATACGAGGTTAGTCATTCATATACTGCTGCATGGGCTGGGCTGTAGTTACATCGTAAGGTTTTAAAAACTGAGCTTAAATAAATGATTAGCGGTAATAAAAGCCGAGGGAGGTCAACAGTGGTCGCTGACTGTTTTAGGAGCTTTTTGAGATCAAATAGAAGAAAATACATAACATTAAACATGTTAACAACACAAAAGCCATATTAAACGCAGACTACTTTAGACCCGGAAGTAGGATTCGTCGCGTCATCACTGAACAACCGGATATTTTCACGGACCGGCCTTTAAGGTGTCGCGGATAAATGAGGGAGGGGCTAATAATCGGCTCAGTCATTTTTAATGATCGTTGAAAGCCCAGATCGTAATCGTGATTAAAATTCGATTAATTGAGCAGCCCTACTTTCTATAGTTATATTTGAGGAATACACAGTTTGTGGAATTTGCATTTGAGACATTGCACGTTTTTTCTTGATTCTGCTCTGGTCACTGGTCTGTGTTCTCCACGTGTAAAGGAAGGCACGCTCCCTCTCGATGGCTTCATAGCTGGCCAAGTTTAGAAGGATAAACGCTGTAGTTCGGGCATCCTTATCTGAATGAGCAGCTGCAATGAATGAATCGGATTTTTGCTTGAACACATGCCGCTTCTTTGCAGTGTTTCCTTTGAACATCAATGTTTCTGGTGTACGGAATCCTTCCAACATGGTCATTAATGGTCATTTACTAGTCTTTGATACGATAGCTGAACAACGCTAGCTGGCTGCTTGCTCGCTACAATAATAATAATAATAATAAACTTTATTTATAAAGCACACTTAAAAACCAAGGGTATGCCAAGGTGCTTAACAAGTAACATAGAGAATAGAAGGAAGATAATAGAAATAGGACCAAAGGAAGTACTAGGTATGCAAGCAGGTAGCTGTCACTGATACATAGGAAAGCAACAGGTACAGAACAAACAAGAAATTAAATGAGCATAAATGTGCATAATGGTAAATGGTAAATGGCCTGTATTTATATAGCGCTTTACTAGTCCCTAAGGACCCCAAAGCGCTTTACATATCCAGTCATCCACCCATTCACGCACACATTCACACACTGGTGATGGCAAGCTACATTGTAGCCACAGCCACCCTGGGGCGCACTGACAGAGGCGAGGCTGCCGGACACTGGCGCCACCGGGCCCTCTGACCACCACCAGTAGGCAACGGGTGAAGTGTCTTGCCCAAGGACACAACAACCGAGACTGTCCAAGCCGGGGCTCGAACCGGCAACCTTCCGATTACAAGGCGAACTCCCAACTCTTGAGCCACGATCGCCACGATCGATAATATAAAATCATAAAAGAAATATTAACTTAGAGGGAAAGGCAAGATTGAATAAGTGGGTTTTTAGTCGTGATTTAAACAGTGCAATGGAATCAGATACGCGGATATCGAGTGGAAGGGTATTCCACAGTACCGGGGCAGCCAGAGCAAACGCACGGTCACCCGGGACTTCAGCCGAGATCTAGGTTGCACCAGAAGTAGTTGAGTGGCAGATCTAAGTGTTCTAGCAGGAGTATGTGGCTTGAGAAGTTCACTAAGATAACTCGGCGCTAATTTATTAATAGTTTTGAATGTAAGGAGTAATATTTTAAATTGAATAGGGTACTTTATGGACAGCCAATGCAAGCTAGCTAGAACAGGAGTAATAGGGCAAAATTTCCTGGTACCAGTCAAGAGGCCAGCTGCGGCATTTTGGACTGTTTGCAGTCTAAGAAGAAGAGAAGAGGGAAAACCGTAGTACAAGGAGTTACAATAATCCAACCTGGAGGTCACAAAAGCGTGAATAAGCTTCTCCAGGTCCTCATGTGGAACATAATGCCTAGCCTTAGAGATAAGGTGCAGTTGGTGGAAGCTAGATCTCACTACAGCAGACACTTGCTTATTGAGTTCGAGCGAGCTATGCAGCAGTACACCCAAGTTACTGACATAGTCACAGGAAGAGCTAGCAAAGGAACCCAGGGCAGCACAGAGTTGGGCACAAGGGATTTTATGTCATCAAGGTGCTGAGAAAACTTTCACTTTAGCATTTTGTTGGCAGCTCTTTAGCACACGACCACACCACAACTTCTGACACCATGTTTGATGTTTAGTAAAGACGCTGGGTTCATGATTCCTTATCAGCTTTTACAGTGTATAACTGTGGAGACATTACATGCAAGAAGCTTCTTGACTCTGGGGGGGAACCTGGTCCTGTATTAGCCTTTTTTTCTTTTTTCTTTTTTTCACTGCATGCATGCGCAGTGCACTATTCGCTTCAAACAGGTATGGGAAACCCTCATTACTCAACAACACTAGTCAGATGTTCTACAGTTAGATTTAGTTCAGTCAGCTGTTTAAATAAGAACAGCATATTTTTACATCAGGGATATGATGGGTGAAATATTCTATTTAAAATATGCTGACAGCTCTCAAAGTAAGACTTTAAAATTAAATAAGCTTCATAACTGAACTGTTCTAACTTTATTTACTGCCAAACTGATTTGTTCAGGAACAAATAAAACACTGAAATAAATAAGATTTACTTTATTAAATTAAATTACCTAAGTGACTTGTGTCATGTTTAACCTGAGTAGCGAAAGACCACGGGGGTTTCAAAACGATGTGCCAGGAATCAAGTGTTCTCGCCGGCTCTAAGCTGGTGGGGTAACAGACATCTCCAAAACTGTTGGAGCACTTCTGCAAATGTGTGATGTCTTGATAGCAGATATTTGAAGTTTACACAGCTACATTCTTGCCGTAAAATATCTTAAAAGTTTATTTTGTTACACAGAGAGTAATATTTGAAACTTCTTAGCCGCTCTCCTCCACCATTGCCGCGTTTGCGTTTTGGATGAAATGCATTCTGGGATATTTGGCTGCACCAGGTCCACAAGTCACCACCGATGCATGCTCGATAGAATTGGAGGAGCAAGAACACATCCGGGAATTTTGAGCATACTTGGCTTGATGTGTACTTTAAATTGGGACAGTACTTGGTCTGCAACTGATGACATATAACAAGTGCATGAGAACACAAGTACACACAAATACGCACTTTGAGAAAGGCCTCGGTCTCCCTTCCATGTTCCAGGCCACTTGTCAACTAATTGGCATTCCACCAATGCACAGTGTCATTTACACTGGGCAATGCGAAGATTTTGGAGGGCTGCACAGGTGCAAAACATCTCTCCATAAGCAAATACTTCCACAAACAAACACAACTGTGGTAGCATATATTTGACATGACTGTAGGCATATAAATTGATTATTAATGGAATATATAAAATGTAAGTAAATGAGAAAAAAATACAGTATAAATAATCATTTTGAAGGCCGTGTCACCACATATTAAATAATTTTTGTAATGGTCAATATTTTAACTTTGTAACTCTGTTATTAACTAAACTTTTAAATTATTTATTGTTTTCTTATATCTTAATTCAAAGGTAAAAATATAATATTTTTAGAATGACCATACAGCTGTGTGTATAAATGCATGAACAACCACTGGCTATGATTCGGATCATTTTCTGAGCATAAGATCAGGAGGATGTTTCAGCTTCATTAAGTGCTTCTGCACAAAATCCTGTCAGTAAATTCATCTTTGAGGATTGGGTATTCAGATGTTAACAGTAAATGAGTCAAAAACCTTAAGCTAATCAGGCAACAATCGATATCGCCTTTTGTCCCAGAATGCATAATGTTTCAAGATTATGCCTGTTTGTCTTTATAAATAAACATGGAAGCTGCCTCTTAAATGAAGTATGTTGGATCAGCAAACGAGCCTCTTCTGGTCACTGCTTCATTGATTTTCTCATTCTGGGCTGCCAGCACTAAACAAAAACATTCACTGAATAAACAAGAAATTCTTTTCTTCTTGCATCGTGATATGTGCTTATACTTTTCATATTAACAGTGGACTTTGGAGACAATGCATTATGGTCCATGTCCAGGCTCACACAGTATATGAGGGTTTACAGCATATTATATTTTGACATGTTCATCTTCTTAAAGTCAGATTTCAAATGTTAGTTTCAGTTCTGACTCTTAATGTCGATATGCTAGGTTTCTACTTCATATCACTACACCCCTTTGGTAATCAAAATAATAATATTTACCCCCATTAATGGAAATAAAGTTTAGAATCACACAGCTTTTACAGAGGAAACAGACGCAGTTACTTCAAGCTAAAACACTATCTGGAAAAAACATTTTGATGCATGCTCAATCACCCAGGAAAGTAAATCCCAAAAGGTTAATTCTATTCATTTTATTATACTCATGGCCATTGATCAATGATCAGTGGTCTTTGATCAGTGGTTGTTGATCAATGGTCATGACATTTTACATATTAATGACCAAGAAACTGACCTCACAGCCCATTGTTCATTAACTGGGTTAGTTTCAGTCGCTGTGCAAAGGTACTGTTTATAAGGTTGGGGAAACCCACAGTCAGCTGAGACTGAAGAAGTCACTTAGATAAGTGGCGAACCATTTTTCCACTGAAAATGCTATGTCCAGTTGAATAGATTCAACCTTTTGGGCTCTGACAGGAAGAGGTCTGGAGCACCCAAAGCCACAACTAAATCAAAGGACAAGTTTCTGAGAGTTAACAGCTTGTATGATAGGTGGCTCACAAAAAAAACAGCTTTAAGCACAACTTAATAGTGGTCGTAGTAAGAAAATCTCAGTTTCAACTGTGAAGAGAAGACCTCGAGCTGCAGGTTTGACAGGACGAGTTGCAGCAAGAAAGCCGTTGCTAAGACGTCAGAATAAGGCAAAGTGGCTTGCCTGGACCATGAAACAACACCAATGGACTACTGAAGACTGGAAGAAGGTATTATGGAGTGATGAATCAAGTTTTGAAATTTCTGGTTCATCACGCATAATCTTTGTACGCCTTCGAGCAGGTAAAAGGATGGTTCTACAGTGTGTGACATCAACTGTCAAACATGGAGGAGGAAGTGTGATGGTCTGGGGCTGTTTGCTGGATCCCGGGATGACTTTTTCCAATAATAGTGTAAAGGCTTTTTCTATATTTCTTTTTTTTCTGTTTTCTCAAAACAAAGTACAAAAAATATACAGTTAAAATAGACAGTGGACAATGCTGAGTCATGTGATAACTCCACCCTTAAAAAAGAGTAGGTTTTATATGTCACAGTTTCTGATACTGTGAGAAACTCCCCATCAAGGCTTATTCCCAATTACATTTCAAGAGCAAGATCTATTTTGGGGACTGTGCGTGTGTGATCTTATTAGTTGTTTTAATTTTTGCTGGAGAGTGTTGGAGAAAGTTTCTCTAAAAACACATTTTAGGAAATAGTCAACAAATTGAGAAAGTGATAAATTGGTGGATCTCTACTATAAACCATAATGACAAGAAATAGATGTAATTTATTGTAGCAGTAATGCAAACTGGTCTTCTCACAGAATTAAAGAATTTAAGAGCCAATCAATCAAAACTTGGTTTCCCAAGCATTGACCTTATCTATGTCATATCTATCTGTCAGTGCTGCATATAATCAATTAGCCACAACAAGAAAAAACAAAAGAGCTTAATGACATTAATCGGTTCTTTGCAATACTCTGCTAGGAAAATTCGACCCAGAGAGGTCTTATTGTACAAGACACTGAATCCATGGATCTGCTAAGTGCTAAACGCCTAGGACACTATACAGTACTTTTGGACTTGAGGATCTCATAGGTGATTAGACAGCACAAGGTTTCAGTGTTGTGGCTGATTAGTGTATGTCTCTTCCTGTAAATCTACAATGGGGGAAGTAAGTTATCTGATCCAGTGCTGAATGTGGTTCAGTGCTGACTGTTTCCACAGTCTCTGTTTCCACCTCTGTGCTTCATTGTGGCGATGGAGTTCTTTGGGTCATATTAAGCATTTCTCTTCCTCTAAATACAGTGTTGATGTTCATGCCAACAGAGCTCGGCTTTAGTTTGATGTGACCACAGCACGTTCTCCCAAGCCTTCTCTTAATCATTCTAACGTTCACTGAAAAACTTAAATTTGGCCTGTTTATTTCTTGATCCAAGGTGACCTTGTGGTTCCTACAAGATGATTCAAAAGATTGTAACATGTTATCAAAGATGTTCTTGGTGACTGTGGACCCAGCTGGTTTCAGATCATTACCAAGCGTCTTTTGTGTAGTTTTGAGCTGATCCACCACATTTCTCAAGATTATCTCCACCCCATGAACAAGATGTTGCATGGAGCTCCAGACCAGCGGTGATTGATGGTTATTTCGTATGTCTTCCATTGTACCAACGGTGGTCATATTTTCACAGAGCTTCTTGCTGATGGTCTTCTAGCCCATTCCAGCCTCGTACAGCTCTACAGTCTTGCTTTGAAACTGATTCTGTGGGCAGGTGTGTTTTATACTCATATACAAGTTGCAATCAAGAGTAGCTGAAATAGATTAATTGATTATAATTTGTGTGCCACATGGAGACAGCCAACCTTTGGAGCCACAGTTTCTTGTAGGAGATCAAATACTTATTTCACTCTACTATATGCAAACCAATAGTTTTTTCTGGATTTTTAGTTGATATTCTCTCTCTCGCTGTCAAAATGAAACCACCATAAAAATGAGACACTGTTTGTTTCTTAGTAAGTGAAGGAAAATACAGAGGTATGCTATTTTCCTTCTCCAGTGTTGTGTTCCTGCTTTTTCAAAACAATGCGTTTTTTCTGCCTGCTTTTCCCCCTCATAATTTCCTTATAGATTATTAAAGTGTTCTGACTCTGAGGCTGATCCCTGCATAGCTGGATTTGTTCACTCTGTCCTCTGACATCTGACTTGGATGTGGTAATAAATTTCTTCAGTGTAGCATTTGTAATGTAAATTACAGGATCTAGTGGAGTTATTATCACACAAGGGTCAAATGCTAAGGACCTAATAAAATGATTCATAGCCTGCCTGTCAGAATTTTGTGGAGACACTTGGTTAAGTCTCCCCAGCCACTCCACTTTACTCTGCACTCTTTACTTTGCTCAGGCCATATGTTTAAAAAAAAAGAAAAAGGACAAAAAAAACAGATTTGGTAATACTTTTCATTTTAAACTCTGCCTGCTTTACATCGTTTTACCGGGTGACACTATGATACTATATTGCTTCCCTAACTACAAATGTAGTTATAATGGAAAAAGGATTTTTCAAATAATATTATATAATTGTACTTCTAACCTCTGTGCTCTACATCAAACTAAAATATGTCAAATTACCATCCATCCATCTTCTTCCGCTTATCTGGACCGGGTCTTGGGGCCAGCAGCCTAAGCAGAGAAACCTAGTGTACCCTCTTCCCAGCCACCTCCTCCAGCTTGTCCAGGGGAACACCAAGGCGTTCCCAGGCCAGCCGAGAGATATAATCCCTCCTGCGTGTCCTGGGTCTGCCCCGGGGCCTCCTACCAGTGGGACATGCCTGGAATACCTCACCCAGGAGCCGCCCTGGGGGCATCCTTATCAGATGCCCGAACCCCCTCAACGATCTCCTTTCGATGTGGAGGAGCAGCGCCTCTACTCAGAGCCCCTCATGGATGGCTAAACTTCTGACCCTATCTCTAAGGGAGAGACCAGCCACCCTTCGGAGGAAGACCATTTCTGCCGCTTGTATCCACAGTCTCGTTCCTTCGTTCACTACCCACAGCTTGTAACAATAGGTGAGGGTAGGGAAGAGGATCGACCGGTAATTTGAGCGCTTTTACACTCAGCTCTCTCCTCTTCACCACGGTACAGCATCTGCCTTACTGCAGCCGCAGGACCAATACATCTATCAATATCCTGCTCCCTTCTCCTGTCACTTGTGAAAAAGACTCTGAGATACTTAAACTCCTCCACTTGGGGCTGGAACTTGTCCCTGACCCAGAGCTTGCACTCCGCCCACTTCCGGCTGAGGACAATGGCCTCAGATTTGGAGGTGCTGATTCTCATTCCCATCGCTTCAAACTCTTCCCCGAATAGTTCCAGTGCGAGCTGGTGGCCATCACCTGATGAAGCCAAGTCCTGGTGGCACGTGCACTTATGGACACTTATGTTTGAACACGATGTTCGTTATGGACAGACTGTGGTAAATTGCTTTAGGTCATAAAGCCACATAGTGTGTGACTGCCTGATGTGTTATGTGATATTTAATAACATGAAAGTTGTCAGACTTCATTTCTGAAGGTGTGATTTAAGTTTTAGATGAACAGTTTGACTGAATAATTTTGTCTGATGTTTTTTATTTTAACTTGTTTTGTGTTTGTTTTTGTTGTTGTTGTTGTTTTTTGTCAAAAAGTCTTTCAAAAAATATTCAGCTAAACAGCTAAATGTTTGGATCTGACATTTGCAATTGTATACAATAAATGGATGCAGTTTTCACTTTATTATGTAGTGCTATAAATTGAATTGAACCAAACTGAATTGAAAGTAGAAATGTTAGCCACTTGCACAACCTGTGCTTCCTAACAAGGCAATGATACATTTCATTGCCAATTATTGTCATGATTGACTTCTACTCTCAGGCAGTCATATACTGCAGGCTTGGTCAGAACCATTTGTTTGCTTGGGAACAGGTTGGGTATTCTAACCCAGATTTTTACCTGTTCCTCATCCTACACAATATAGCTTTGGTGCTGTAAGTAAACGTTGCAGCATGTAAGGAGGAAAGTGACAGGCCACCACGCATTCTTCGCTCATTTAAAATTTAGTATGCAGATGTCACATCTCCACCAAGTGGCATTTGTGTATCATACACACTTGGATGAAATTCTAACGGAGCAGATTGCATGGCTTTTAGGGTGTCCTATCTTCTCCAAGAGTCCATGTTATCTAGAAATTCCTTAGTTGTCGCGTATGTCACCTTCTTCTGAAGCTGAATGAGTAAACCTGCTCAAACATCATCAGCGTCAGGAATCAAAAAATAATCATTATAATAATCAATCTATGTAGACTGTGAAATGTGTGCTTCTTCTCTAACCTCTTTTTTTTTTTTTTTTTTTTTTTTTTGTCCTGGTCTCTCCTCTCCCTCAGTGCTATGACTCAGCCTGGACAGCAGCTCCTACCTACATAGAGGTCACTTTACCTCTCTTTCTATCTGCTTTGGTCCAGAGGATGCTGGGAATGTGTCGCGGGCGCCGGAAGTTCCTGGTGGCCTCCCTCGCCCTGCTCTTCATCCCAGCACTTACGTGGCTTTACCTGTCAGTCGGGAGCTTTCAAGGTAAGGACAATAAGTATTGGCACAGTTGTTTGCAATTTTTATGGCTTTAAATTATTTAGGTTTCTGTGGGGTTTTTTTGACCATTTTGAAACAGTCTAACAATAATGAAAACACTAATTAGAAATGAATACATAAACACATAAAACAAGAACAAGAAGAGCCTATAGAGTTCTTCTTGGAAAAGCAAACTGTGTTTGGTACATTATCACATTCAGATCATAATTCTGATTGCAAAAGCTACCAGACAGGACAGGATTTTTAAAAAAAGTGATGCAAGACTGGGAAACTTTCTCCTGTTCTAACTGTTTTAAAATTAAAAAATTCATGACAAAAGGACAGGACAGGATTTTTAAAAAAAAGTGATGCAAGACTGGGAAACTTTCTCCTGTTCTAACTGTTTTAAAATTAAAAAATTCATGATAAAAGGTTGTTTTTTTTCAACATTTTATTTTTGACTTTATTCTTTTCTAAATTTAACACATCGTTAAGTTTTTAAATATTACAGATAAATATTACCTATTTTGAAAAATCTGTTTGAGCTGATTAAATGTTAACAAAATGCTGGACTGGTTCTCATATAGTCCTTTTCTAATCTGAGCACTTAAATTGCTTTTATACGACTTGCCTCATTCGCCCATTTATACAAGCAGTGTTTCTATATTTTTTTCTATCGAACAGTCACATACATTTAATGCATCATAGGGCAACTCTAGGTTAGTGTCTTGCCCAAGGATATTTGGCATGAAGACTGGAGCAGCCAGGGATCAAACCACCAACCTGCTCTACCCCCTTAGCTACAGCCATCCATAGTAAAGATAAAAGTTTAGGTTGCTGGGATTAAAATAAGGAACAGTACTGTCATACTTTTCAGTGCATGTCATGCCTTAATATTAAAGCCCGAGGCTTATCCCAGAAAGTGTGAAGATACAAATTTCCTGTAGACAAAGTGACCTTTCTCTCCCAACTTTCTTCCTGAGGTGGTATGTTAATGAATTACTGAGGCCTGTCTAAAGTTGATTACTTCCTCCAGACAATAATGTCCAAAAGTTCTTGGAGCCATTTTAATCACTTTGACTCACAGGATTGAAATGCTGCAGTAGTGCCATTATTAATTATGATTAAATTGGCAATTTTGACTTGGGGTCACAGTCACTGGAGAGCGTATATGTGTATACACTCCCATAATGGAATAGTCACCAAGGTCTGCAAAGTAATTATTAGATTTGGCAGTAATTCCTGGTGGTGGGATGCAGTTCCTGGGAGTGTGATAAGCTGTGACAGGGCCTGGCTGCAGGTTAAGCCTGGATGTGTGAGACAGGACCGATGTGCTACTACTGGCTCAAATTCAGTTTTACATTTTGACTCTATCACTACCTCTCAGTTCAGTTCATTTTATTTGTTTTATTGGCTTGATCATATTCATAATATTGCCAAAGCAATGCGTTTTATACATTTTGAAACTATGATCCTTGGACTGATCCCATTTGAACTGGTTTGTGAACAAAGCATGAATCCAGCAGTTATGTGGCTCTTTAAAATGTCTTACATACATCATGTTTTACATACATCAATGTTTATTTGTAAAGACGCTTTTATGCAGGTTGGTACAATTCTTCACAGGTGACTCTTAAGCTGATAAGCAAAATGTAATAAGACAAAACAAGTAGTGGTAAGCAATTTAAAAGGAAAATGTAACACGCCATAGAAATAAAGTAAACTGTAAAGAAGCCCCTAAAAAGTTTTTAAAATAAATAGATTTCTAATCAATTTTTAAAGGTTTTTAAGCAAATCTGAGACCAGAAGTTTTGGTCTAAGCTGAAATCCTAAACTGACTAATGTTTGTAATTCAACTTTATTAGGTTTAAATTTCTTTTTTACTATAGATTTAATTTGTTGTTATTCTAAAAATCTAATCTTGTTAATCACATACTGTATATCTATTTTGTGAGATGGAATAAATATATATAATAAGAATAATATATAATATAATAAATATATGTTCCAAGTATTTCATTCCTTTACAATTCCATTCTGGGAAGTTAATCATATTAGAAGTCGAATGCCTTTTATTGTGACTATACAGATGTACAATGAGATAAAGAGGATCTCCTACTCAGTGCAGACATGTGGGGAAAGGGGGGGGCAGTTTCTACAGCACTACATATGAACAGTATTCAAAAATATAAAATGTATAAATATACAAATTGGGGGAAAAAATATTAAGACAGGGGTGTCAAAAATGCAGCCCATGGGCCACATCTGGCACGCGATACAATGTGGCCTGTGAGAACATTTCATATGTCAGTTATTAATTAATAAACTATATACAAAGTGCCCTTGACTGGCAGAGATGCAGTAATGTCTTCATGTAGCACAGAGCCATGGCTCAATGTCTGATTTCTAAATGAGTCTCACAGGTCTGAATGTGCACTTAAAACCATTTATAATTTGATCTGCTGCTCACTGGCCTCCTGAGAATGCAGACTTCAACATTGTTGAAGCAGTGTGGGATCATCTTGACAGAGAATGGAAGAAAAGACAGAAACATCCAAAGAAGAGCTTTAAAAGAAGCCTGGAGAACTATTTGTGACCGACATTGTAATTTAACCTGAAAAACTTTGTTATTTGTTGTTTTCACTGTAGAGGATGTGCAAAAGGGTGCAGCTAACTACGGTATTGTACATTAGATGGAGGAGTTGTACAGGGAGATGGCCACAGCGAGGAATGATTTCCTGTGTTGTTCAGTGGTGCATTATGGGTAATCTCAGTCTCTCACTGAACATGCTCCTGTGACTGGCCACCAGGTAATGGAGTGGGTGGGAGGTATTGTCCAGCATTGTCCTTGTCTTGGACAACATCCGCCCCTCTGACACCACCTTAAGGGAGCTCCATCCCCACAGCATTACTGGTCTTGAGGTTCAGTGTATTGAGTCTTTTGGCGTCTGAGAGCCTCAACCAGCTGCTCCAGCGAGCAACAGCATAGAGAATGGTACTGGCCACACAGACTCATAAAAAATCCTCAGAAATGAAAGAAAGTTTTCCAACAAAGTTCAGGTTGTGCTGAAGAATGAAGATGGTCGTACCACTCCTGAATCAAGCCTAAAACTGCACTATGCAGCACAGCACTATATGTTTCTGTTGTACCATTCCAGATTAATAAGATGTGTCCATGGGTATGAGCCATGGATAGGAATAAATAATAGCTGTAGCTCTAGCCTTATACACTTGACGCACCTCTTTTTGGACAAGCTACTTACCTGCTTCAATTTAGATTTGTTTTTGTGCAGTGACGTTTCATATCAGTGGTTTCTCTGTATAGAAAACCCACACTGGGGCTGGTCAGTGTGGGTTTTTCTATTAGTATTCAACTTCATATATATTGGCCACTGACACTGATGTTCTTAATCATGTTAAATCAGTTTCTCCCTGTTATAATTCCACAGTGAAGCCCCTCCCTCTTTCTCCATTGGAAGCCCTGTCATCCACCCCGGTGGGCGGAGCCGGTGAACGACAGGCCTTAGAGTTGCGGGTTCGGGTGGTGGAGGAAGAGAACCGGGCGCTGCGCCGAGAACTTAGCCGTCCACCTAGGAGCCCATCTGCACAGCTTCCGAGCAATAATCACCGTGGCAACCAAAGCCGAACACATTCAGAGGAAGGCACAGGTGACAATGAGAGCCAGAAAGCTGTTACAGTGGGTAATAGCTCAGACTGTGTCCGACACCCAGTGGTGGATAAGTGCGAGGTGAGATATGTTTAATTTTGTCCTAGCAGGTTCCACAAGCAGGTTTTCTAATACTACAGTGTTCTACCCACAATAGACCATTCAAAGTTTCTGCTTCTACAGGATGCCTTTAGGCATATTTTAGCCTACTCTTCTAGTTAATTGCTGGCCTCCTCAACGAGATATGACTCTGTGACGTGGCTTGGTAATGTAAGCTTTAATATATCCATGTTGTGTTTGACACAGTATCAGTGTCCTGCCATGAATCATAACGTACTGTGATCCACAGATTCAAGAGCCCTCAAATCAGTTATGCTGAATCACATATTTCCCTCAATATCCTTTGTATGTGACAGAAGCCAATTGGGTGAGGGGTATTTTGCCCACCTATTCTGGTTTTGCCCCACTCTTAACCGCATTCTGGTCTGCAGTGTTTCAGTGGTTTTCTGGATAATTTTTCTGTAACATTGCAATAACATTGCAAATCAAAATCTGGCAATATTTAGATGCTCCTCCGAGTCACATCAGCTGGCGCTCTATATTCAGATGGCTGTGCACCTTGGGATGGAGGTGGCAAATAAACTCATCCTACTGACTTGGAAGTCAGCTACCCAACCAAGTTTTGAACACTGGCTCAATGAGATGTCTGTTCTACAACTGAAAAAGCTTCAACTAAATACAGTTGGTACTAGAGACAAATTTGGGTGGATGTGGTGGCCTTTATTGGCTGAGTGTAACATCAATCTGCGCTTATAAGAGCACTTTATGTCAACTCATTTTATGTCAGCTTTTTCTGTAGAGTGATTTGCTAATTCATTTGTTTATCCGAGGGTTCCTACTGTGACTATAACCTCTGTTTCTGTACCTTTTCTTCTTGTTGAACTTTCTCATGGTCTGGCAGCCGACATATTTGTCTGTTTCTTGTTTGAACTGTTTTTAATAAATTTTTTTATTTATATTCTCTACTAAACTGCTAAATAAGATATTGCTAAAAAATAGGCTTCAAATCATAAAAGCTCACCTCAATGACAAGAAGAGGACTTTCAGAATGGGCAACAGAGGTGAGAATGGTTCAGGCACTACTGAAGGACAAGGTCATAGAGGGTAAGGACGACTCCAGGAGAAAGCTGGAGTGGAAACTCCAGCAGAACAGCATGAGAGAGGCGTGACATGGCATGAATCACCTAATTCAGGCCCATCCAACAGCAGAGGAGCTGGGGACAATGAGGACAGAGCCAACGAGCTGAATGTGTTCTTCAACAGATTCAACACTGCAGTGAATGCTCACTCCCCTACTGACTTACCTGTAGTCAGCCTGCGATCCACAGCCACGCCACTCTCTCTACACATTGCACCATAGCTTCCTGTAAAAGTCCTGACACCCCTCCCCCAGGTATTACTTTCAGCCAGGTTCAGAGACAAATGAGAAGACTCCCCTTAGACAAGTCTGTTGGACCAGACGGGGTGAGTCCTCGTGTCCTCAAGGCCTGTGCCCTCCAGTGTTGTGGAGTCTTTCATAAATGAGTCAGAGTCGGCAGAGGATCCTGGTGCTGTGGAAGACATCATTCCGGTACCACAGACACCATGTCCCAGTGGCCCCCAGGATTACAGACCTTTGGCTCTGACATCCCAAATCATGAAGACCCTGGAAAGACTCGTCTTTGACCAGCTCGACCTACTGTCAGGTCACATCAGGATCCCCTTTTCCAGTCCATTCAGAACTATCAGACCAACCCTCTTGGGTGATAAGCCGATAGCGATGCAGGTGGATGCCTCTTTTGTGTCCAGGATTGTTAATTACCTAAATGAATGACCACAATATGTGCGTCTTCAACATTTGTGTATGGCAAGGTGATCAGCAACACAGGGACACCACAAAGGACCAATTGTGGATGTTAGCAGGACCAGGAAAACTGCGACTCTGTTTCAGTCCATGCAGTTGATGTGAACATTGTGTAGGACTATAAATACCTCGGTGATAATAAACTGGATTGGATTAAAGAGACCACTACACTGTGCAGGAAGGGCCAGAGTCGTTTCTATTTTCTGGGGCAGCTAGTCTTTTAACATTTCTCAGACAATGCTTATTTCTCTGTACAACTCCTCCATCTAATGCACTGTACAGTTTAATAGTTACACCCTTAATATTTACTAGTGCTGTCAGCGTTAATCTCGTTAAAATGACGTTAATACAATAACTGCATTAACGCGGCAAATCTCCTTTAGCGAGTTAACGCGGATCACTCTGTGCGTGGGGCTGCACAGGGTCAACGCGTTAACAACGCTAACGGTAACGTCATTTTAACGAGGTTAATGCTGACAGCACAAATATTTACACATCCTCTACAGTGAAAATAAAGTTTTTAAGTTTAGAGTACAATTTAATCTCTGTAATATTCTGTATATTTATAATTGACCTATTTATATATAGACAAGATCTATTTGTTATATTTTGCAACTCTGTAATATGATGTATTATTTAATTTAGTTCAGTTACTGTCCTTATTGTCTGGGAGTGTGATAGACCGAGTTGAAAAAACAGGAGTCGTCCCAGGAATTATTAGAAAAATATAGTTTCCATTTATTTAACCCCCAAAATTATATTTACAAGACTAATAAATGTTGAGCTCATAAAAGAGGTCAAAGAAACAAAACTGAACTTAGGCACAGACTGCAAACTTAACAAACCAAATGACTGCTCAAACATACATAATTGACCTAAAACATGAAATGACATACAAGGGTATATACAGTGGGGCAAAAAAGTATTTAGTCAGCCACCGATTGTGCAAGTTCCCCCACTTAAAATGATGACAGAGGTCAGTAATTTGCACCAGAGGTACACTTCAACTGTGAGAGACAGAATGTGAAAAAAAAATCCATGAATCCACATGGTAGGATTTGTAAAGAATTTATTCGTAAATCAGGGTGGAAAATAAGTATTTGGTCACCTCAAACAAGGAAAATCTCTGGCTCTCACAGACCTGTAACATCTTCTGTAAGAAGCTTTTCTGTCCCCCACTCGTTACCTGTATGAATGGCACCTGTTTGAACTCATCATCTGTATAAAAGACACCTGTCCACAGCCTCAAACAGTCAGACTCCAAACTCCGCCATGGCCAAGACCAAAGAGCTTTCGAAGGACACCAGGAAAAGTATTGTAGACCTGCACCAGACTGGGAAGAGTGAATCTACAATAGGCAAGCAGCTTGGTGTGAAAAAATCAACTGTGGGAGCAATCATCAGAAAATGGAAGACATACAAGACCACTGATAATCTCCCTCGATCTGGGGCTCCACGCAAGATCTCATCCCGTGGGGTCAAAATGATCATGAGAACGGTGAGCAAAGATCCCAGAACCACACGGGGGGACCTGGTGAATGACCTGCAGAGAGCTGGGACCAAAGTAACAAAGGTCACCATCAGTAACACACTACAACGGCAGGGAATCAAATCCCGCAGTGCCAGACGTGTTCCGCTGCTGAAGCCAGTGCATGTCCAGGCCCGTCTGAAGTTTGCCAGAGAGCACATGGATGATACAGCAGAGGATTGGGGGAATGTCATGTGGTCAGATGAAACCAAAGTAGAACTTTTTGGTATAAACTCAACTCGTCGTGTTTGGAGGAAGAAGAATACTGAGTTGCATCCCAAGAACACCATACCTACTGTGAAGCATGGGGGTGGAAACATCATGCTATGGGGCTGTTTTTCTGCCAAGGGGACAGGACGACTGATCCGTGTTAAGGACAGAATGAATGGGGCCATGTATCGTGAGATTTTGAGCCAAAACCTCCTTCCATCAGTGAGAACTTTGAAGATGAAACGAGGCTGGGTCTTCCAACATGACAATGATCCAAAACACACCGCCCGGGCAACAAAGGAGTGGCTCCGTAAGAAGCATTTGAAAGTCCTGGAGTGGCCTAGCCAGTCTCCAGACCTCAACCCCATAGAAAATCTGTGGCGGGAGTTGAAAGTCCGTGTTGCTCGGCGACAGCCCCAAAACATCACTGCTCTCGAGAAGATCTGCATGGAGGAATGGGCCAAAATACCAGCTACTATGTGTGAAAACCTGGTAAAGACCTATAGTAAACGTTTGACCTCTGTTATTGCCAACAAAGGTTATGTTACAAAGTATTGAGTTGTATTTTTGTTATTGACCAAATACTTATTTTCCACCCTGATTTACGAATAAATTCTTTACAAATCCTACCATGTGGATTCATGGATTTTTTTTTTTCACATTCTGTCTCTCACAGTTGAAGTGTACCTCTGGTGCAAATTACTGACCTCTGTCATCATTTTAGGTGGGGGAACTTGCACAATCGGTGGCTGACTAAATACTTTTTTGCCCCACTGTATAATGGCTGATCAGACCATTGTGACACATGAGGGGTAACAAACAAAACACAATCATAAATCACAACCGATGCAGTACAATCTAGTTTGTTAATAAACTAAACACTAAAGAAGAAAATCAAAAAAACCCATTAAACCCTAAACTCAAATATTTAATTAAATACAAATACTTTGTTTTTAAAGTAAAGAAAACACACATTCCCCCCTTCAGCAGGAAGTGGTGGTGTGGTCCAATTATCTTCCTTCATATTTAATGGTTTCAAACCCTAGCTACCATCTTTTGTCCAGCAACTCCCAGGGATGATGGCAGGTAAGAAATAAAAAGACAAAGGTTAGTCAGAAAGCAAAGAAATGAAGTAGTATGAATACATAAGTAAACTAAATGTGCGCGCTTACAAATAGAACAAATGTATCCAAACCAATCAATGAAGTTATTGGCAACTAAAATGTCTTCTTCATTACTATGTTCAAATGAAGAATGAAAATACAAAAGTTACCGACTTTAGAGTGTGGCCACGGGTTTGGCCATTACAGGGAGCAACCATAACCATACAATTTCCTTAGGGATTAATAATGTATGCTGATTCTGATTGATTCTGATTCTAATTTTACTTATATAGCACCAAATCACAGCAGCAGTTGTTTCAATGGGCTTTTTATTGCGATGTAAAGACCTTCCCAGGAGTGGCCAGCCAACCAAAATTACCCCACTCATCCAAGAGACGACTTATCCAAGAGGTCGCAAAAGAGCCAGAACAACATTGAAAGAACTGCAGGCCTCAATTGCCTCAATTAAGGTCAATGTTCATGACTCCACCATAAAAAAGAGACTGGACAAAAATGGCCTGCATGGCAAAGTTCCAACATGAAACCCCCTGCTGAGCAAAAGGAGCATAAAGGCTCATCTAAGTTTTGCCAGAAAACATCTTGATGAACCCCAAGATTCTTGTGAAAATATAAACTGATGAGACAAAAATTGAACTTTTTGGAAGTTGTGTGTCCCATTACATCTGGCATAAAAGTGATACAGCATTTCAGAAAAGGAGTGTCATAGCAACAGTAAAATATGGGGGTGGTAGTGTGAAGGTCTGAGGCTGTTTTGCTTTTGCAGAGCCTGGAAGACTTGCTGTGGTAAATGGAACCATGAATTCTGCCGTCTACCAAAATATCATAAAGGAGAACTTCCAGCCATCTGTTCAACTATATGTTGTGAAATCAACATATATTTGAGAATTATTAGAATATCTGCTCTAAATGTATGAAGATATTATCATATGAGTATATAGTATAGTATCATAAAAGTATTATCAAATCTATTTCCTCAATCTTCTCATTAAAAATTCATTCGATTTTACAAAGCTTCATCTTACAGTTGAGTTTTATACACGTTTGAGAACTTTTGTTTGACAGTTACTATAATTGCCCTTTGGATTGAGGTGGAATGAGTTAATGAATGCTCCAACACACAATCACTGTTTTCTTTTTCTTTTACTAAGCCAATTCACAGTTATACTTTGTTCCTTGTGCTGTGCACATCTCTCCTTCTTAATCGCTTTGTCATTTTCTCCTCAGACCATCCATGTGGCCATTGTATGTGCAGGTTACAACGCAAGTCGAGATGTGGTGACGCTGGTTAAATCTGTCCTCTTCCACAGGTACAGCAAATCTTTTCTCCTTCTCTTAAAATAACAGACTTGGTGGAGTATAAATCTTTTTTTCTTTTTCTTTTTGTGTACTCATATATACACACTGATTAGTTTATAATAATGTTTTCCAACAAATTGATGTATTCTGATAGAGTAGACTAGATACCAAAGTAAGACCCGGGCCTTTTAGTTATCAGTGTTATCCAGTTCAGGCCTGTCAGGTGATCTCAGCAGTTTATTGGTGTGAAATCGGTCTAACGATTGATGTACGGTTTGCACAGTTTGTCCTAACCCTAACCCAATTCAGGCAATCGGACTGCAAGATTGAGTTCCATATGGGCTGTGGCACGACATCCATTGCAATGGAAGATCATTCTCCTTCTGTGGATTTCCAGAAGGTCTAAAATTCGAAGTTCTCTGGGGACTTTGAGTCCTTTGATCTCCAAATCAAAAAATCTGACCTAAGAGCGAGGTCAGAGTTACTTCAAATGCACATTAACCATAGTTAACTGACAAATATCTATAAACATTTCTGCTTGAGGAATGAAGCATGAACAAAATTAGTTTTAAATTCAAGTTCTGTTTTTATTGTATTGTACAAATGACAAGTTCAAAATGTTTCTACATTTCACCAGTCATGAAACCAGAGTTAGTTTTGTTCTCCTAAAGTAATGCAAGTCACTTTGCATCAGAAATGGCTGTGACTTCACCACTTGAGGGAATAGCCCCTGGTGAGTTTTTGAAACTTTGCTCTGTTAAGCTAAGCTAAGCTTAAGCCTTGGAATAAATATTGCACAATAGATATCAGTGGGTTTCCCAAGTGGGTGTGCTGCAGTCTTTCTGGTTGAAGTCTGCTTCTGACTGAATGCCTAATAGTGTCCATTTTTTTTAACCTTCCACACTTTGCTGTGAATCTTTGTTGTTAATGGCCTTAGGGTCAATGTTAGAGTCTTCTCCACTTCGGAGAACGTCTCCCTAGAAAGTGGACATGTCTGCTAAGTCACTTTCATTTTCGGGAGCATCAGCAGTCAAGTGTTTTTCACTCTACAGTGGTCTCTGGATTATCATGAAACAAGTTTTCTCTGATCACTGTGTCATCGACGCCTAAGCAGTCTTCAGTTAAACTTGGCTGCACTATCTCACTATCAGCTCTATCAAAGTATGATTTAGGAACCTCATATATTGTGGTGAATTGGGTGGTTTCTTTGGGAAGCCTCTCATGAAGCCGGATGGTATCCTCCTCTGTCTCAGAAGGCTCAGTCTCATCATACTATTTAGCTGATAACCGCGTTATTGGCTTGTGCTTGAATTTTGTCGTAACAGGCTTCTCCCCAGTTGGTGTGATGAAGCCACACGGGAGTAAGAGAACTTGATGAACAGTTCGCCAAGAAGCTTCTTTGTTCTCAGGTTTTATGGTGTAAATTGGGAGATCTCTATCTTGTTTTACCGCAACATAAACATCTGACTCCCACTCAGCAAGTTTATATTTCCCTCTCAGGCAGACAGCATGCACTAAAACAGACAATCTGGTTTGACAACCACACATTAATTCATAAGATGAGAATCCTGTTACATCATTCTTTGTACAATTGTACGGATGGACCGACAGTTTCGAATAGCTATGCCACTGTGATTTGCCTTTGTTTTCCAATGTGCCAAACATGTTCAGCAAAGTCCTATTAAAACAGTCCACAGTGTTTCCACTGGTAGGGTGGTAGGGTGTGGTATGTATTTTGTGAACACCCATGATTTTGCAAAGTTCTTTGATGATGTGTGATTCAAAGTCAGGCCCTTGGTTACTGTGCAAATGTTCAAGAATCCCATAGCGGACAATGAAATTACCCCACAGACAATTGGCTGTTTGAGCTTTTTGGTTTGGTGTTGGGATTGCAATGGCTTACTTAATAAACTGGTCTGTAAGTACAAAAATGTCCTTAATATTACTCAGGCTCTTTTGGTCCTTTGAACATGATAGGCTCAAAGGAGCAGCGCTTTCAGGAAGGAACTTTCTCAGAACACAGTGTTAACAGGTTTTAATCTTTTCTCTCAAAATCTTTCCCTCAACATCTGCTTGGCCAGTAAAATCTTGTTCTCACCGAGGTTGAGAGTATGTACAATGCGTAAGCCTCCCATATCATCATGGAGACTCTGGAGGACTGCATCTCGAAACTGTTCCGGAAGAACAGTGTGTCAGGTTACAGAATCAACAACTTGATGTGTCCGATACAGTATTTGATTGTGTAGCTCAAGAAGACTGAATTGTCTAATTAGCAAGGGGATATCAGGCAGTTGCTTTCTAAAGTTGGGTTAAACCTTGTTCCCAGTCTCAAGTTGAGCTATGGTTTCCCTCAAACATGGGTCAGCTTGTTGATTGGCTCTTAGCTGCTTTACTGGCATGTGGGGAATAACTAGTAAATCATCACACTGATCTTCATTTACAAACTCATCTGGTATAGCAGCTACAGACAAGGCTGAGTGTACTAGGGTGAACGCACACTCCACGTCTGTGTTTTCACTTGGATTACAGCCAAGGAGATGCTTCTCACAGATAGCTGGTACCACATCTGGGCCAACTGTGATTCCTTGACCAGACAGATCTGTTTCAGTGAACCACTGTTCACTGAATGTACGTTCCTGCTCTTTTTTGTGAAACAGTGTCATTGAGCAGTTTTCGATGTGGTCACATTGAAAGACCATCTGCATCAGAATTCAGCTTTCCAGCTCTGCACTGAAGCTAAAAGTTAAACATAGAAAGTGCTGCTAGCCAACGATAGCTCGCTGCATATACACTCAACAAAAATATAAACGCAACACCTTTGTTACTGCTCCCATTCCCCATGGGATGGACGTAGAGACCTAAAATTCATCCCAGATACACAATATAACCATCCCTCCCAAACAGTGGTCACAAATCAGTCCAAATGTGTGGTAGTGGGCACATCTGCCATATTGAGATAATCCATCCCACCTCACAGGTGTGCCACATCAGGATGCTGATCTGACATCATGAGTAGTGCACAGGTGTACCTCAGACTGCCCACAACAAAAGGCCACCCTGGAATGTGCAGTTTTGTCTCACAGCAAAATGCCACAGATGCCACAAGCAATGAGGGAGCGTGCAATTGGCATGCTGACAGCAGGAATGTCAACCAGATCTGTCGCCCGTGCATTGAATGTTCATTTCTCAACCATAAGCCGTCTCCACAGGCGTTTCAGAGAATATGGCAGCACATCCAACCGGCCTCACAACCGCAGACCTCGTGTAACCACACCAGCCCAGGACCTCCACATCCAGCAGGTTCACCTCCAAGATTGTCTGAGACCAGCCACCCAGACAGCTGCTGGAACAATTGGTTTGCACAACCAAACAATTTCTGCACAAACTGTCAGAAACCATCTCAGGGACGCTCAACTGCATGCCCGTCGTCCTCATCGGGGTCTTGACCTGACTCCAGCTCGTCGCCGTAACAGACTTGTGTGGGCAAATGCTCACATTCGATGGCGTCTGGCACGTTGGAGAGGTGTGCGCTTCACGGATGAATCATGGTTCACATTGTTCAGGGCAGATGGCAGCTGGGAATGTTCCAGTTCTTGCATGGCCAGCATACTCACCGGACATGTCACCCATTGAGCATGTTTGGGATGTGCTTGACCGGCGTATACGACAGCGTGTACCAGTTCCCACGAATATCCAACAACCTCGCACAGCCATTGAAGTGGAGTGGACCAACATTCCACAGGCCACAATTGACAATCTGATAGACTCCATGCGACGATGTGTTGCACTGCATGAGGCAAATGGTGGTCACACCAGATACTGACCGGTTCTGGGTCCCCAGACCCCCAATAGCGCAAAAAACTGCACATTCCAGGGTGGCCTTTTGTTGTGGGCAGTCTGAGGTACACCTGTGCACTACTCATGATGTCAGATCAGCATCCTGATGTGGCACACCTGTGAGGTGGGATGGATTATCTCAATATAGCAGATGTGCCCACTACCACACATTTGGACTGATTTGTGACCACTGTTTGGGAGGGATGGTTATATTGTGTATCTGGAATGAATTTTAGGTCTCTACGTCCATCCCATGGGGAATGGGAGCAGTAACAAAGGTGTTGCGTTTATATTTTTGTTGAGTGTATTAAAGGACTACTGTCACTGAACTGGCTACCATAAAGGTAATCACAAAGTTTTTTCGTAACTGCCCACTTTCGGGCTAAAAACTCTAATTTGTGGGCATGGTAATGAGACTCACGCTTACACAAAACCCTGCTAGCATATGCTGTGACTCTTATCTGACCCTCCTGCTCCTGATACAAGGCAGTACCAAGTCCCATAGTGATAGGATCGGTATTGATTTAATTTCAATTCAATTTTATTTATACAGCGCCAAATCACCAACAACAGTCACCTCAAGATCCTTTGTATTTTAAGGTAGACCCTACAATAATACATACAGAGAAAAACCCAACAATCATATGACCCCCTATGAGCAAGGACTTTGGCGACAGTGGGAAGGAAAAACTCCCTTTTAACAGGAAGAAACCCCCAGCAGAACTAGAACTGATCTCATGTTGTGGCATGTTCTGATTGTAAAAAGACTCGGGAACTGTGGTAACCTGGGAGCCTGTATCCATTATGCAGCTATCACAATTGCCCTCCATTTGAACCTGTGCTGTAGTTTTTACCCCTATCAAACCTTTGGGTAATTTGAAATTACCTCGCTCAGCATGCAATGTTAATATCACACACTTCTTAGCGGTCACTTTAGACTTCTTATCAGTCATATGTGTTTGACCCGTTGCATTTCCCATCTGTCTCACGACAGGGAATGTCTTCAGTTTAATGAAGGTGTGTTCCTTTGCTGGCGTTCCCATAACTGCTGACAATTCTTCGTTCCTTCTTTTTTGCAGCTACCAAGGCATGAGTTGAATCTGACTCACACGTGGCCACAATGTGACCATCCTCTCCACAATGAAAACACTACCACAGTTTTGGCTTTAAAGTAGAGGTGCTGTGTAAGAGGGCCCTGGTTTGGTCTTTGCATGGTCAGGTTTTTTTAGTTTCATCTTTCTGTATCTGTTCTTTCTTAGAAGCTGTGGTTTTCATTTGTTCCATGAGGGAAATCAATTGGCTTTTCAGGTCAGCTTTTTCAGATTTTTTTAACCTGCTGATGTCGCTTGATGCAGATTCAGCCTGTATTTCACTTGCTGAACATTCTGTCTATGGGAGACAACCTTCAGTTTTGTAGTACAGAGGTGCAGTTTTATTCAACTACTTTCTGTTTCTTGCCTATGTTCTGCAGTACGCAGCAGCCACAAAAGCTCAGCAAGTGATGGGGGTTCTTGATTCTTAAGTTCTAGCTGCAGAACAGCAAGCAAGTCATGGTCTCAACAGCCACTGTAAAACTGTTTCAGGAAGTGTTTGTTGACCTGTTGTGGCTGTATACCTCCCCTATATACAATGCGGTCAATGCCACCTGCAAGCGATGCAAGTAAGCCATAATAATCTTGCTACGTGTTCATGAACCTCACCAACAGTTCCTCCCCATCCTCAGCTGTGCCAAATGCAGAGTCTGCAGGTAGGTAGTTGGTGGCACGTTGGGTCCAAAATGTCTAACTACATCTGAAGCTGGAATAAGAAGGCTCTTGAGTTTTTATGAGTCTTCTCCAAGTCAGAAACAGAAGTGTCCATCATTAGATCAACATGACCGTTCTGCCTAATTGTGTTTTATATAAATGACTGGCTACATACTTGGTACGTCAAAGACAACTCATTGGGCTCCCCTTCACTAAAGAAGTGAAAACATGATGGATCCTCCTCCTGAGCAGACAGTTGCCTGAGCAGTCATCCTGTTGGATTGTTCTGACTGTGTAGGGAATCCTGGTGAATCAAAATGTGGAACAGCATCTAGGACACTGATCAACAGATCCACTCTGACCTTGTGACAAGCAGATTTAAACAAAATTACTTAATTTTGGTATTTCTTCCCTCTATTGTCACCTTGTAATTCATTATTGAATATGCTATTAATTCCCTGTGAAACAAGCTTAAAGATGTGTGCCATTTCATTCTTTATATTTACTGTTCTGCCGCTTAATTTCTGCCGCTAGATGTTTTAGCAAATGAATTTTTTGCTACCAGTGAATCTCTTGCCTAAATGATGGAGAGCCTTGTAGAAGAGCCTGTCTGTGTGACTGATGCTGTCACTCCTGAGAGATGGCCTTTTTATGCTGCACTCTGTCACATAGTGGAGGTTCTTATCATTGTCTTCTGTTCAGCAGCAACTGTATATGTCCTGTCTCAATAATACAACCTCAGCAGAAAAATAATGTCATCAGTTTCAAAATGAGCCTATTTTGTCTTTGCTATTTTCTGACACGTAAGCTAAGATAAATTGACTGGTTGTTATATAAAGTGTGACAAGCACTCAAAGCGCTTTGTACAACATGCCTCATTCACCCACTCATAGAAGCACTTTTGTTTTTTACTACACATAAGTGCTTTCTGTCACACTCTGATGAATGCATGACCTCTACTTCCTGAGCTACATCCACCCTGCATTACAATGGTGTATGCTAATATTAAGACAAATACAAAAAGTTGAGGTCAGCGTGCAGGAAATCTCTATGACCTAGCAGCTCAGGCTTCAGACTGCTCGAAGCACTCAGTTTCAGAGAGTTTTTCCTACTCTTGGCTCTGTTCGATGTCAGTGAGAGCGAATATATTTCTGTGTGGTCATCTCAGTCACACATCTGTGACTGTGAGCCACTCTTGTGTTTTTTAAGGCTAAAGTGGCCTGTTCCAGACAGATAACCTCAAGGGCTGCACCAGGGAAAAAGTAAATACTGTTGCCATAGTAACATGACGTTGTTACAGGTCTACAAAAAAAAGCTTTCTAAGCAAGAGGTTTGGCTGAACAATTTTTGAAAAATGAATGTGGACAATGTATGCCCATTCAACAGTTGTTACTTTTAACTATGACTACCATACCTTCCCTACATATCTATTTTCTAATTAGTTACCATTTCCAAAAGTGTTACAAGTAATGAGGTATGATCAAAAGATTCTGAGAACAGATCTATAAAATCAAAAGCCTTATCTGATATAAATATGGCCACTGTGACACTGAAGGTCAAGGAAGTTATAGAAGGCCAAAGGTGATGGCTGGTTGAGTCAGTGAGTGAGCATTGTCTTGGTGCAGGTTTGAGCCTGCACAAGATGGGACTCTTTTACGCACCACGGTTCTGATGTTTCGGCTAAATTTTCTCTGTCATTGTTGAATATCTTAAAAGAGCACGATGAGGGTCTTGATCTTACTTTGGAAACTGTAGTCTCTTGCACTGAAAACTGCTCTACCACACTTGAGCTCTCATCTTCAGTGAGGGTCTCTCACAGAAAAGTTGGGGTGGTTTAAAAGAGAAGTGGATGTAAATTTAAACTTCTAAAAATGTACAGTAGACTGGCACACCACACAGCAGAAGCAGTCAGTCGAGTATATTAAATAAACAGATATATTAGATATGTTGAAGCACAGTCGTATAGGATATTGTGAGGCTGACAGCCAATGGTCTGACTGTTTGGGCACTGAGAGGGGAAAAGGTGCCCCAGTTGCACACACGCCATCTGTTGTAGTTTAAGATAATCCTTCACTCTGAGCAGATATGAGGCAAGGCAAGGCAAGGCAAGTTTATTTGTATAGCACAATTCAACAACAAGGTGATTCAAAGTGCTTTACAGAGCATGAGCACAGTGGATCTTAGTGTCTTTCACCAAATCCACAAGAAAACGCCGTTGCATCATGAGGATGAAATTGTCATGGGTCACTACAGCCTAATAGTTTTTATAATCAGATGTACGTGACACTTTATTTTTAGCACAATTCTAATCGTCCCATCAAAACCTTGTTGCTGTTTATCCAAAGGATGTGAAGGTCTTTTCAATGTGCACTGCTGTGTTGACAGCTTTTCTGATTTTCTGGGTTCTGATACATTCTGACAGCTCCCAGCCTTCAGTGCTTATTGAGCCAGTGCAGCTGACACATTGATACACAAAGTCAATCAGCATAAGACACCCCCGGGTGCTCACATCCTCAGCTTAGTGTCACTTTCCTGTGACCTGATTCGGAAGTCCTGAACACCTATTTTATACCCCCATCCCTCACACCTCTTCCCTGAGCTGAAATGAGATGTAAGATTATCATCTCTCCATCAGTGTGCCATGTCTGTCTCTTGCAGCCTTAGGGTTTAACACATGCATTTATTAATGCTGAAGCTGAAACAACTGGACTTGTTTTCTTGTTTTGGAGTTCTCAAGCATATCACATAGTCTTATTGACCAGGAAAAGTACAGTTTATATTTATGTGCTAAACAAGAAAAGATTGGGTTCTAAGACAACAGGAAAGATGAGTGCATTTTGAAATGGATGTGAAAACAGTTTCCATTCCTGTACCTGTACGTCTTGTGCCTTATTAAACTCAGTCTCTCACAAACTTTGCTAAAATGGTTATTCTTCTAGCGGACAGCTCATGTAAATAAACGCAATGAAAAAATGTGGCTGCTCATTTAATATGCCATCTGTGTGTTAGACATCATGATGTGTGATGAACATTTTTCAGAGAATATGAGAAACACATATGTGGATCATGGGCACATTGGTGACGTTTTGCAGAATTTATTTCAAGTTTCTTGTAAAAATGGACAGTTTGTCCTTTCCAAACTCCCACTGTGCATGTACTGAATGTTTTGTGATATGATGCAGGAAGTAAAAGTAAAAGCCGTGAATTCATTGGAGCTTGGTATTTGTGTGTGTCTACAGGCGGAATCCCCTTCATTTCCATTTCATCACAGACTCCATTGCTCAGCAGATCCTGTCCTCCTTGTTTCATACATGGATGGTTCCTGCCGTCAGGGTGGACTTCTATGACGCAGATGAGCTGAAGGTGGGGAACACAGACTCCATCACCCTGCTTTACTGATTGGGCTGCTTAATGATCTCATGGCTACTGCTTTATTTAATGCGAAACATTATGAGCTATTTCTATTTAACAGTAAATGATCCCAACCCTTATTTCCTCTTGTGTTTCAGTCCGAAGTCTCATGGATTCCTAACAAACATTACTCTGGGATTTATGGGCTAATGAAACTGGTACTGACAAAGACCCTGCCATCAGATCTACAGAGAGTCATCGTTCTAGACACAGACATCACCTTTGCCACTGACATTGCTGAACTCTGGGCCGTCTTCCACAAGTTCAAAGGTAATGCAACTCCTTTTCTCTCAGATGGCCCCGCCCCTCCCTGTTTGGTGTTTCTCTGTATTATTGTAGAGTCTTTGAACTCTGAACTTAAAAATGCAAAGCTGAGATAATTTGGACATGCAGAGGAGTGAGAGTGGATATACTGAACAACAGATGGTTAACATGGACTGAAAGCATGAGGAAAAGAGAAAGACCTCAGAGGAGGTTAATGTATGCAGAGGCTGGAGGATACAGGGACATGGTGAGATGAAGACAGATGATCCAGCATAGCAAGCTCAAAAGGAAGCAGCTAAAAGAAGGAGAAAAGAATAATGATAAAGAAAATAAAGTGCCACAAGGTGACTGCTTTTGGGATTTGGTAAGAATAAATAAAACTTAGTTGAACTAAACATACAACATTCCTCTGTTCCCACTTTTATGAAATGTAAAAAGCTTAGTTTTGTTATAGAAACTGTTGTCCAGACACGTTGCTATTATTGTTTCTACTGAAAATGTCAAGCGTCCTCATATCAGTGAGAGTAACAGAAAAACCTCTCTGTGTGATGCACTTCAATAGCATCGCAAACTAAAACCTCCAAAATGTTCTTATTCTTTAATCAACACTTCTCCAGTTCTACCTTCATAAAAGATGTGATATACTGGATTAGTTTCACTGACGTGCACCTATAATTTGTTCTGTGAAGTATGTGCACTGGCCTGTTCTGTTCTTCTTATTCTAAATGTGGGAATTCTTCTTTGTTTGGATACCTAACCTGCTTCAGTATATTGAGGATACTACAGAGCTCTACATGCTGAGCATGTTTGTCCAGTCTAATGTAACTGCTGGGAGAATGGGCCTTCTGGAGGCATGCAGCCGCGAGCTCTTCAACAAGCGACCCTCCTCCCAGCTTCCATTCATAAGCGAAAGCCAGGATCACGGGGCAATATTTCACCATCATATGATCACAGTTTGATTGCGTTAGTGTAATAACATCATGGCAGGAGATGCAATTTATATTTAATTTACACATTAAGTCTCTGGCAAGCAAATTGACGGGACACAGATCAGACCACAGAGACCCGTGTCTGAATTTCTGCCCCTGCCCTTCTACACAAGACGGGGTTACGGTGAAATTTTCCCTCTGAACGGTTCCTGATGCAAATCCAGAATGAGTGAACTTCTCACTTAAGACAGCCTGTGGAAAGAGAGAATCTGAGCATAACACAGAATGAGTGGCCCCGGAATCTGCAAGAAATTCCACTTCCTGACCACAAACTAACGAGGAGTGATTTATAAGGTGCACTATCTGAATGTACATATGTACCAGCCGGCAACGCAGAAACATTACAAGTTACAAGTAACGTGTTATTGTAATCTGATTACTTTTTTCAGGTAATGAGTAAAGTAAGGGATTACTATTAACCCCTTACTTCACTCATTACTTGAAAAAAGTAATTAGATGACTGTTACTTTCTCATAAGCACGCTGCGTTACTGCGTCACCAAACCATGATTTTGTAAAGCGTAAAAAAGTAACTTCATTACTTTGAGTTTGATTCTGTAAAAAGGGACAGAAACATTAATAATGTGTACTTTATTGATCCCTGTGGGGAAATTACTTTCTGCATTTGATCCATTCACTCAGTGAAGCAGTGGGCAGCCACTAAGCAGGCGCAGGGGAGCAGCGTGTAGGGACGGTACCTTGCTCAGGGGTACCTCAGGGTAGCCGTTCAGTGGATTCAAACCCCCGACCTTCCGATCATGGGGCGACCACTCTACCTACTGAGCTATCCCTGCCCCCTTAGCGTCTGCTGTGAACTGTGCGTGGGAAGAAAATCTGAGCAAACACCGAGCACACTGCCACAGGAATGTGAAATTCACAGAGAAACCCCCAGATCCCCCCACTGACATGACTGCTACAGTACCGGGCAAACCTCCACCCGCCCCACTCCTGCTAAACAGGTGAAAATAGATTTAAGAGCAACAGGACTCAGTGCAACTGAATCTTTGATTTTATTTAATCTTTGCTGTGTTTTACTTGCATCTATTTGAAAGAGTGAGTGTAAACACAAAAAATTATTTTATTTTATATTTTTGAAATATGCAGAAAACAGGTTTAAATGTTAAACAAATTTCTTCAAGTCAAAGACAGCTACATATAATTTTTGCTTAATGCAATGTGCATAAAATGTAAACATTAAAACTCGTAAAACAAATTTTAAAAAGAGACTTTTTTCATTTGATTAATTTTATATGATGGATTATGCAGAAAAAATAGAATTGGGTTGAAAGGTCTATTGTTTTATTACGTATTCAGGTTGTGTATCATATTTTTAACAAGTAACTGAGTACTAACGCAACTAATTACTTCTGAATATAAGTAATCAGTAAAGTAATGGGATTTCTTTCTTGGAGAAGTAATCAGTAATTAGTAACTAATTACTATCTTCTAGTAAGTTGACCAACACTGCTAATAAGTTCATTAAAAATAATATGTTGAAAAATGTTACAGGAACCTAAGCTATTTGAGTTAGTAGTGTGTGTGAATGGGTGGATGTCTGGCTGTGTAAAGCGCTTTGGGGTCCTTAGGGACTAGTAAAGCGCTATACAATACAGGCCATTTACCATTTTAGTAGGAGTGTTTTTAAAAAATAAGTTTACATTAATTTATTTTAGTTTGAGTGTTTGGGTTTACAGCTAGATTACACCTCTTAGGGTGAGTAATTGGGCCAAAGAGCTGCGCCCTGTCTCTGTCACTACCACTCACACTCCTGCTTAGTTCAGTGTCAATAAAAGTGATTTGATTTGATTTGATTTGATTTGCTGTAGGAACATTCGGACAGTGCTGTTTTTGATGTATTTCATGATGCAGTCTAACACTGAATAACTGTTCCCTGTGTTTTTTTTTCACTTGGAACTCAACTAATTTCATACAAATATTGTGGCCATCCAGTTTGATTAACCTTTATAAACTATAGCTTTTTGTATTTGAGCTCTAATTATCCTGCTCAGGCAGATCTGCGTTCTTTGTTTCGTAGCCTTTGTAAAGGAGCACCCTGCTCTCTGCTGCCTGCTGCAATAAGCTCTCATTAATCTTCCTTATAGCCTTCATTAAACCTGCCACCACTGCACCCATGCTCTTCTCTCCAGGCTCCCACTGCCTCTTTCCTCAACCTTTATCTCTGCCCAGCTTCCTTCAGTAATCTCTCACCTTAAAGCCCGCATACTCCCCTCCTCCTCTCTTCTCTTAATCTCCCAGTTATATTTAATTCCACCCAATTGCTGTCTTTATACTTTTTGTTCAGTGACTCAAAAGCTTTAAATGTATGAGTGAATTCAATTCTTGCTTCTTTTTATTGCAGCGTGGTTCCATTTATGAGGCAGCAATTAAAGTTTTTGATACGTTGTTGTGAATTTAACATAAAAGCTGGTTTTATGATATGATTAGGTTTCTATTGGATCTGGATGTTATGATATTTGACCCTAAAGTGTCTGCTACTCAGTGGCGTGTCTAGAAAATTTTTGTTGGGGGGGCCAGGTAGGGGCACAGATTTGGAGAAGTGTGGCAGATTTAATTGGCAGATAATGTTTAAAAAAAAAATTCTACCAACCGTTAACCATAATTCAATAATCCTATAAACCTAATAACCAAATGCACTTTTAACTCTTATTAGAATGAGATTTTAACCACTACGGTGCAAAGTTTTTAGATACTGCGTTGATAAAGTACAAGAGATACAATCAGTGCTTTGTCAGTGTTTACTCAGCATTCAAGGACAGCAATATTTGCATAGTATTTTTACTGACATATAGTGCACATATGTTTTGGGCAAAAACATTTTTGAAAATTAAAATACGAACATTTGTAACAAACAATTGACAAATTAGCCAATGCAAAACTTTATCTGCTTATTAAAAAAAGAAGATAATCTTCTCACAAACTGGTGTTTGATTTTGAAACAGGAAAAAAGTGGGGAAACAAATGAAAAGACTAACATTTGAATAAAACCTGAAAGCAAGTAAATACTTTCTATGCTGCCTTATGGTAAACTTTGGTAATATTGATAAAGAACAACACTGGCTGATGATAAAATACAGTCAGCTGGCATGGTGACACTGCCAGTATTAACCTGCAGGGCTGGACTGGGACAAAAAAATTGGGCATTTTTACTACAGACCGACCCACCAGGTATTAAAGCCATAAAGCCTTTGAATGAAAACAAATGCTGTTGTGACAGTGATGTACAGTCTTGTTGGTATATGTATGATTTCTATACATTTTACGTCAGATAAAAACTTTGGTTGTAAGATTTAGATAATTATTTAATAAAAACTAGGTATTTTAAATGAGAATAAGAAAGAAAAGTATTTCTTTGTGCCCACCTTTCCCTGTTAATGCCCTACCTGGCCCCCTGGCAAAACTTTGCTAGACCCGCCCCTGCACAGTTACCAGCTGTCAGCTACATAAAAAAGGATCCTGGTGTTATTTGTCTCTCAGAAACAGTTCATAACTTCCCTTCAACTCATTCCTGTCACCTAAAAGGTAAACCTGTTTCTCCATCACCTGTTCAGCTCTGATGGTTCAGTAAGGACATCTCCTGGTTTCATCTTCATGTTTCCCTCTCACCACATATCTAAACAGACATCATGACCAGCAGCTTTACAGCTGTGGCTCCAGCAAACATCAGCTGATACTAGAAATTAATATTAAATACATTCTAACAACAGCTGATCAAGCTTAAACGTGCTGCTGTTGTTTAGCGCGACATCCGCTGGTTTCCTCTTTCTGGCGCAAAGTGGGCGATAAACAAACAAGAGAGAAAAGCCGATCAGCTGATCATTGATCAGTTTCATGATTGAAGTAGCAACAGGAGAGGGAGGGGGAGAGAATGAGAGAAGAAGAGGCAGCTGTGCAGCATAAAGACAGAATAAATCCAGCTTTGTGTCTTTTTTCCATTCTAGCTAAAGTCCGGGACAAACTGCGTCTCTTCTCAGCTCAATACGAAACGCGTAATATTTTCTCTGAATGAGGGACCATTCCATTTTTTTAAGGAGCCGTTGGCAACTCTACTAACTAACCTTATGAATAAAATAAAGTTCACTATCAGTAACATCATAGCACCCACCCAGCTGTATAAAAACTCCGTCAAACTGGCTAGAACGCAGTATGAGTTATTGCAACTGACAGTAAAAAGTCAGCAACATGAAAATAAACTCCACCTAAACTTGGTTTATATCTGACCCAGATAGACTGCAGGTCATAACTTCTTACCTGAAGTTCAGTTCACCTGACACTCGGACTGGCGGCTGCCTCGGGGCTCTCCTCCTGCCTCCCCTTCCCTCATCCACCTGTTGCCTCTGTGGAAGCCCCGTCATAGCCACCACCAAACAACGGAGTTATTTCTACACATCGACCTGCATCTGGCCAATCCACCACCTCTCATTGTTCATGCCATTACAAAAAAAATAAAAAATAAGTCACTGGGGATATGCCCGGTATGCCCGATGGCCAGTCCAGCTATGTTAACCTGCAACCAAATCTGCAGCTCCATACAGCAATGTTACGACTTAGATTATATTACTGCTATTGAAACACTTTCTCAAATGATGCAATCAACCCGCTCTAGAAACGAGCAGATTGTTTCTATAAATTCTCTTATCTAAACAATCTACATACGTCCTTTCAAAGTCTTGCTGAACTCGGAGTGCGGAGTAGAGAGACATTGGACCCAAATGCAGACGCTTTGGACGGACTTAAACCAAAAGTGAGCCTTTATTAGCAGCGGAACAGGACACAAATGCAACATGAAAAGAGACAACGAATAAACTACAAAGCCTAAACTGGGAAGAAACTAAAACATAGGCTCATAGCAAAATAACCGGCATGAAATGGGGAAAGTAGAACCCTCAGGGGAGATACACAGTCCATCCAGCAGCAAACCTTAAATACACAGAGGGGTAACGAGAGGATGGGAAACAGGTGGGAACACAGCTGGAGCTAATCTAACAAAATGAGACAGAAAACATGAGACATTCACAAAGATGCAGACTTGAGGCTGAGACATGGAGACACGACTGACTAGGGAGACACAGGAAATGCAGAACATAGAGACAAGGGTGTCTCGACATGAAACAAGGAACACCGACTATACGCAGGCTAGATAAAAGTTGAGGAAGAACTAAGATCACTATTAACCTAAGAAATAAAGATAACCAAAACCATGAATAACAATAATCAAAGAATATTATATTATATAAATCAAAAAACACAAACACTGGGTCACCAGATCCAGGACTGTGGCATACAGTTATTCCTCCCAATATAATCATGATGTTTTGTCCTCATCCCTTATGAAATGCCTTTATTTTTTTCCTCAAAATACTACAAATCAGTAATTACTAATGACATTGCAGCCACTGTGCAGCAGGTTAAAGTTGAATGAATTGAAGGTTGTGGAGATAAAAAGGTGCTTGTTTGAGACAAAAAAACAAAAACAAAAAACAAGTGAAAACAGTCATGATATGTATGTGTGTGGCAGGCCAGCAAGTTCTAGGTCTGGTAGAGAACCAGAGTGACTGGTATCTGGGGAACCTGTGGAAGAACCATCGACCCTGGCCAGCACTGGGCAGAGGCTTTAACACTGGTGAGTACCTTATAACCTGCTTTTAGCATGTTAGCTGTGTAAAGCAAAGTCTAGATGACTGAATTTAAGAAAGGAAACAAAATGAGAAAATGTGAATGAGAAACAACACTTCTGGCACTGCGTCTAGCTGGTCTTAAGGAAGAGCTGGCCTTCCTTAAGACCAGCTAGACGCCAATCACTCTGTTTCTTAAGCTACCATCTTTGTTTGTACCTTTTTTGTGTGTGTGTGTGTGTGTGTGTGTGTGTGTGTGTGTGTGTGTGTGTGTGTGTGTGTGTGTGTGTGTGTGTGTGTGTGTGTGAGCATGTGTGTGTCCACTTTACAGGGGTTATTTTGCTCCTCCTGGATCGTCTGCGAAAGCTCAGATGGGAGCAGATGTGGAGACTGACTGCAGAAAGGGAACTAATGAGCATGCTGTCCACTTCCTTGGCAGACCAGGTAAGAGACACACACACACACTGTCATAGCTCACATCACAATTGTGTCATTTAAATTGTGAAAACAGCTGTATTTGAAAGTAGTATTTTCGGACTTACATAATTAAATAAACCTGTTGTGCTTTCATATACTGACAGCACAGCATTATGGTGCTGCACCAATATAAAAATGTCCTTTAAATTTGACAACTCTGCATTCAGTGACAGTTAAAATCTGAATAGGAATATCTCACTCTGGTACTGGATGAAATCACCAGGAAAAGGAGGTTGGGACTGGTGGGTAAACCTGCCATTATAATAAAAGTCATTAAAAAAATATTTTCAGTTGTGTATAATTAGTATGAGTATGTTGCATCAAATGTTGCAGTCAATAAAGGTTATAGACTGTACAAAAAATGACATGTTGGATATTGATGATTGAACTGTTCAAATGTTTCTTTAATTTGTTGACAACAAAATGATGTGACAGCAGTTACTGGAAAACAAAATCAACTCTGGCCCCTTTGGGGTCAGAGGTTGGGTTTCCCCCCCCCTTTGGAAAATGGTTCTGAAGGTCAGTGATCCACTATTGGTTTTCCCCCCCCAAAAAAACCCCCAAAAATTCACTGGCCACAGCAAAGAGTAGGGACCTGGGAGAGAAAAGTACCAGCATTTTTCTTTTTTTTTTAATTGGCTGACATCACAGTTGAAACACTGGAACATGAACACATAATGGTAAAGGTTCCCTGCAAAAGTCTAAATCAGGCGTTAGTCTTAAGCTGGGCTCACACTGTGCAATTTTTTCAGTCGCGCTATTCAGCTCCTGCTCAAACTGTATGATTGACTCGCAGGGGTTAGAAGTTCATAGGTCACGATGCAGCGTCTCACACTATACGGCCTGATCTGATGCGACCTGAGTGCTCACACTGTGCGTCCATAACATGAAGCTTATAACACAAAATGTGCCTCCCGCTCCCCCTCTCTGTCTTTCACTCACACAGACACACACACACACACACACCACCATCAACTTTGCTAAATTGCTAATGAAAAACATTGATCAGGCAGCTGTGACTGAGCAGCAATGTATAGATCCAACTATTTTCATGGTTGTTGTGGTCGTGATAATTTTGTGAGGCCACATCGAAAAGACCCAGATGAACTTGCCAAAGTTCTACAAGTTGTGCCTCCATCATACGCTGCACTGCCGTGTTGCTCCGTCTTTTCACTTTCATTTCTGTGTTTGCGCGTGCGCAGTGTGAGAGGCTGCAGTGACAGCCTCACGACAGGATTTCAAACATGTTTGATTTTCTTACGACCAAACGATTGATGATCGGGAGCTGGTCGTGAGGTGTTAATCGTTTCTTGTTACCCCACATATACTACACCAGGGGTGTCAAACTTAAATACACAGTGGGCCAAAATTCAAAATGAAACAAAGTCGCGGGCTAACGTTAATATTTATTGAAAAAAAAATCTTCCTCCAGATATAAGAATGAATCTTTTCTTATGGACTCAAACAAGTTTAGCTGAAAAACTGAATATGGAACAAGCAAAGCTTAATACTAAACAATATATATATTAGCTATATAATACCAGTAGGCCAGCTCTAATAGTAATTTGGTATGGCTTCGCGGGCCAAATGTAATTAGGCTGCGGACCAAATTTGGCCCGCGGGCCAGAGTTTGACACCTATGTACTACACGATGCACAACACACGATTAAGGCGAAACTCGGGCCGATCCCCAAAATGGTCGCACGACTGAAAAATCGGCTCAAAATGGGCCAAAATTGCACAGTGTATGCCCAGCTTTACATTGCATCTCAAAAGATATAGTTTTAACCTTCATCCATTTTCTCACGCTTATCTGGGTCCAGCTTACAGAGGCAGCTGTCTATTTATAGACATCCTCCCTCAACTTGTCAGTGACCTGCTTCACTCTTCGCTCAGTAAATAGGACGTCAAAATAAACAGCGATTCCTCCCTTAGCTGCATGCAGCCCTTTGCCATCTGAGAACAATAGTGTCAGATTTAGAGGTGGCAATTCTCATTTCTTTTGCTTTAAAACTTGGTTGCAAATCACCCAGTGGGAGCTGGAGGTCACTGCCTATAAAGTCACTTGCCTCACCTAAAAATGTTGGTCAGTCATAAAATTTAGGAACAGAATTGATAACAAAGGGTCCGACTTACTGCTGGATCGAGAGCTTTCACTACAGTTGTACAGGGACCTAATGGCCCATACCAATGAGCTCCTGCCACACCTGAGTTTTTGCTTCAGCTACTGCCGGATCCATTCTCCTCTTGGATTGTCAGTGACTGTCAGCTGACTCAAGACACCTACAAGCTAAATAAAACTTATAAGACTCTTTCTCCTCTGAAACTTTAATGTTTGGATCTTTTGCAAAACTAAATATACTAAATAACTGGAGTCCTGCATTGTGCCTGTGCCAGGATGATAGAACTCTTCATGTATATGTTAGTGGTCTTCACAGTTTCCACAGTCCACTTGGGCATACCTATGTGCCAGTGGTCACAAAGACATGTGGAACAACTCAGAGTATGATAACATCAACAGTCACAGGGCAAACACTGAGAGCTTTGTGAAGTTATCCTTTTTCCGTTTAGTTATTCAGAGCTTGTCTAGATGAGAGGTATGGTTATGAGAGTTAAATTAAACCTTCATTAAGTAAAATTCCCACAAGGTAGGCAGTTTGGAAAAGGAGCAGGCTCCTTTCAGCTTTCCATCTGCCTTCTGCTATATGACTTCCTTCCATGGACTGTCAGCCCACTTTATTGTAGTATTCATTACATGGTTAAATAGTTTTTATGTTTCCCATTAGGAAGCTAAAGCTGCCACTTAGGCTTTTGCTTTGTGAGTTTTCAAAAATCTCAAAGTTAAAGAAAAGTCTGTCAGATGTAACCAGACTTCATTTCCTCAAAGCAATTTCAAGTTTTTCGCTTTATGAGAGTGAGTGTACGAATAAATGGACTGTATAAGGATGAACATCTGGATACATACAGCACACTTAACAGGATGGTGGCTGAGTCAGAACTATGAAACTGGGCCCAGACCAGTAAGATTCCAGAATATCTTTTTCACTTGCTTTTTATTAAACATAAAACCATGAGGCAGGTAGTAATCCCTCCCAGCTCTCCGGTTGCTGATGATGATAAATGATTCATGTATGTAAAAAATTGAAATCGATCAATTAAACACAGAAAAATACTCACAAAGCAGATTCCAACTTAGTTCTTTAAGTTAGCATTTGTACCACATTTAAAACATTCAGGAAGACACATCTCTTTCAGCAGATTAAAGAATGGACAACCTAAATATGTGGGGGTTTTTGTGTGGGGATATCATATCTTATATGATTTTGTGTCTGCAGGATATCTTTAACGCAGTGATCAAACAAAACCCGTTCCTGGTTCATCAGCTGCCTTGCTTCTGGAACGTCCAGCTGTCTGACCACACCCGTTCCGAAAAGTGCTACAAAGATGTGTCCGACCTAAAGGTGAGATCTTGATAAGCCCGTTATACATTTATCGAGACACATATGAACCTGCTCGGAGGTGTTCCCCACTTTCTATCCTTTATTTTACTTTCTATTTTTCAAATAACTAGACATTTCAAACCCTGCATAAGAGTACTATTAAAAAATGAGATCAAAACAAACTCTAATGTTAGTTGTTAGTGCCATTAACCATGCTCATTAGATTCACTGCTCCTCTAAACTCCAAAATAACACCAGCATGCAGCTATAGATTATGTGCACTTTAGCATATGCTACTTCCGGTGGGGAAACGCCTGTAAGGCGCTTCGTTTCCGGTGTGATATTCGCACCTTGTTTACGGTCGGGTTTTCCAAAAACAGGTCAACCAAATGGATGAATCAAGCGGCGATTTACATTTCTCAAGATGTCTTGAGCATTTAACGAATATATCTGTAGATGATGTTTATCGACTTGTCGATATTTTCCCCCTCGCCTCAGGGCAAAATAGAAAAAGGATTCAAATTTTATATTTCTTAGTATTTGTATATAGTGTTCTCTCGTTTATTGCGGGTGTCTAAAAATAACCAGCAATAGGTGAAATCTGCAAAGAAGCCAACTTTATTTTTTTACAATTATTTTATATGTTTTAAGGCTGTAAAACCCCTCACTACACGCTTTGTACAGTTTTTTTCAGACAGACATCGACATTTTCCCACTTTTCTCTGTCATTTAAACACTTTAAGAGTTCAAACCTTCGTAAAAAAAAAAAAAAAAAAGTCCAGTATTATAGAATGAAACCAAAGATCAAAACCTGTTTTCAGTCTCAAACATTTAGTTGAAAAGTAAACATACAGTATATTTGTTTTCCTATAAATAATAATGACGGATTTTAGAACTAATGAATTTAAATGTAAGTTTAATTGCTTCATTTAAGCTTAATGCACCTTATAACCCGGTGCGCCGTATGGTCCCAGAAGTCCAATGTTTTTAGTGCCATGGTTATCTTCCTCTGCCTCTCGGGTGCTACCACAGGTGCCTATGACGGTGCAAAACGTTTCGTCGGCATTGTTTTTGTTGAGGAGAAAACTTACAAACTTACAAACATACAGTACAGCACTTCAGAGTCACACTGCTAGCGATTGATGTAGCGATTCTGTACTGTACAGGAGAGACGGCACGGAGATCGACAGCGGTCTGCAGTCGATCAGGACGCAGAACACACTGCGCTTTAAAAAAAAAAGAAAAGAAAATCATGCAAAATTGCACTAAAAACATCCGCGAAACAGCGAGGCTGCAAAAGGTGAACCGCGTTATAGTGAGGGACCACTGTAATTGTGAAGCTAAGTCACAACATACCCTTCGTAAATACTAATATATAGAGACCCTTACCAGCAATCATTCATGTATTTTTTATATCCTGTGGCTTTTTTTCACGGTTTGTTGACATGCTGTGTAGGAGAGCACTTGACCAGCTGATATCGACATAACGGGGAAACATCTGGCTTTGACTATTCTTCACCTGTAGTTTCAATACTGGACATTTTCCTGTTTAAATCATAAGAACTGTCACTATACAGAGATGTGCTTCTGAATGTGGACGATGTGTCTTCTGATGTGATGTAAACAACCAATCGATCTACACGCTTCAAACGTCAAAATTGATCATTTTATTTTTAATGACACGGCAATGGTGAGTGTTCCCACCTTTTGCTCTTTGTAACTTAATGTAATCTTTCCGTTTTCGTATTTCGGACATGATTTTGGAGTCCACCTTCGCAGTAGCGATTGACCGCAAAATAAAGCTACCAGAAATGTACAAGCCTACATCCGGTCTTAAAACAGGAACTTAGCATTTTCTCGTGCACAGGGTCTGTTACTGTTCTTACCACACTGGTCTGTGTAGGTTTTTAGTCATCCAAGTAAAAGTAATAGAAAATAACTGGACGTGTTTAACTTTCCACACTAGCACAGTGCTTTTGAGACCGTTAAACAAAGACATTAAGAAACTCTGCTGAATGAGTTTTAGGAAAAGCTCTTGATCTTACCAATCAAAAGTGAAGCCACGCCTCATACATGTTTTGGCAGTTTTGTGGATTCTTTCATGTGGTTTCTTCTATAATGTATCTTCTTGCATTGGATAATGCTACATGTGCTCCTCGCACGGTTGGCAGTTCATTCTATGTCCACAAAGTGTTCTTGGCCAAAACACTGAGTTGCGAGCATCTTGAATGGCATTGCTGAAACGTATTTATATCAATCTGCAAAAAAGTGCAGTTAGTGAAATGGCACCTTTGTCTAAAGCACTGAGTGAAGTAATTTCACATCTTAGCAAACAGTATAATGAGGCTTTTCTTCACTGCTCTCTCATTATTTTTGCCAGGTATTGAGCCAAATAACGGACAAGTGTTAACAACAAGTAGTAACTTTGTTCTGCACTCTTGGCAAAGCGCAGTGTAAATGTTTTGGTTTATTGCTCTGATTCTTTAGAACCTGATGATACCAGAAGCTTCTTCACCACTCTCCCATTTGTGGTTCTCCTCAACAGGTGATCCACTGGAACTCTCCAAAGAAGTTGCGAGTAAAGAACAAGCATGTGGAATTCTTCCGGAATCTCTATCTTACCTTTCTGGAGTACGATGGCAACCTTCTGCGACGAGAGCTGTTCGGCTGTCCCAGTGAGGCTGACCACAACAGTGAGAATGTATGTGGGACTTCTGTGCTTCTGTTTCTGTTGTCAGTGTAGTGAAGTTATTTGAGATGGTGCTTAACCACTGTGGGATTCAAACTGCCATCATCCATTTAGTTAGAAACAAGTTACATTTGTAGCGAACAAAGAGTCAATTTCTTATCAATTGAAACATAAGTCAGGAATTCTCTTAACTCTTGACTTGGTATTGACAACATACATGAGAGTTTCTACATCTCCTGATGTAACTGCTATGCCTAGTACATTAAATTAATACCTGACATGGTAGGTTCAGGGTATGCTGGCTAGTCAGACATTAGCATTAGCATTGTGGATGCACATGGACATTTTGCATCACCTACACTCATGATGCCTTTACTGCTTCTGAGGTGTGCGCCAGGTTTTATGAATTCCTATCATTAGCTCTTTAACAGGAGAAAACATCTAGCACAGGGGTGTCGAACTCCAGGCCTCGAGGGCCGGTGTCCCGCAGGTTTTAGATATCACCCTGTTTCAACACACCTGAATCAAATTATTAGTTCATTAACAGGCTTCTGGAGAACTTCAAGACATGTTGAGGTGATAATTTAGCCATTTAAATCAGCTGTGTTGGATCAAGGACACATCTAAAACATGCAGGACACCGGCCCTCGAGGCCTGGAGTTCGACACCTGTGATCTAGCAGAAGCAGGCTCAGGGAGGGAAAGTCATCTTTTGAGGGTGAGGGAGGGAAGGAAGGAAAGAAGGAAAGAAAGAAAGAAACCTATATCCATATGTATTGTACTTCCTAAAGTTTTTATTGACATGACTCATATTACTTTTATGCTTTACGTGTTCCCAGTCAAGTTGGCTACTGACAGTATTCAAATGTTTTGTTTGGGGGGGGGGGGATGGTCTGAATAACTTCAGACCTGCTTTGTATAATTAACATACAAACACTGAACAAAAAATCTAAAACTAAGTGATCTGATCTTTACATTTTAAGAGAGCAGGATTGTCATGAACCAGGAATTGGACTCAAACACAAACTCACTTAAGAAAAACGTGAATTCAAAATACAGTTTTATTGCCGGGAACAGAGGGAGCGATACAAAACTAAACCGGGAAAATCTAAGAATATGAACTCATGGGGAAACACAGGGAGAGACACGCTGCCATGAGGGACGACGCGACAGAGGACTGAGGGAGATGCTGACCTAAATACACAGAGGGATAACAAGGAAGTGAGAAGACACAAGGAACAGCTGACATGAATAACCATAACGAGACAGGGCGACTGGACTGAACAGAATAAACATGAAAACGCAGGACCTTCACAATAAAACAGGAAACATGATGTGGGAGTAGAGGAGAGGCAGATCACAGCGAGGGAGAGCACAGACACGACACGCTGGGGAAACATGGAAAACCTAACACAATAAAACATGAAGGGAACCACGGCACAAGAACTCACACCACAATATAAACACAGACACAGAGGGAGACACAGAGGGCAGAGACACAAGGAGGGAATCCAATAAACTAAACTGAACAACCTAGGAACCATGGAATAAATAATGAACTAACAAAATACAAAAACACAAGAAAAACTAGGAACACTGGGACAAAATGACCCAGGACCATGACAATGATTCTGTGTTAAAAGACATTACCTGTGCTTGAAGCATATCTATGCAATTTTTATTTTAGCCAGAGTAGCTCAAGTAAGCACAGTGTTACATATTGGACATTGTAAACATATCCTGGAGTAACAGAGGATAAACTTCAGTGTTCATTAATAAGTTTTTGTGCTTTTGGAGCCATTACTAATCTGTAGAATAGAATGAACAGAGGTGTGTCTTGCCATAACAGTCCCACAGCAGGCACCCTGCTGCCCTCTACTGTCAACAGTGATAAACATTTACTTAAACAAAACTCCAACCAGGTAAAACTTGTATCCCCGGCACACAAACAGTGTGAAATATACTATAGAATCTCAGCATAGATAGGGCTTGTTTAATGGTTGAATGAGGCATGTTGTATAAAGTGCTCAGTGCTAAGGCAGAGTAGGAGAGTATAGCATAAGCACCAGTCTATCTACCATGCCAGACACAAAAGCAGCTGTTCACATGTCGGTAATAATGTTCATGATCAAAGTCAGTGGCTCAGACTGACGCAAAAGTGCCACTGACCTTCACAGTCAGCAAACAGCAGACAACAGGTCTGTTCTTGTTAGAATCATAACGTGCAGAAACTTTTTAGCACATGTGAAGTTGCATTCGTTTAGGTTAAGGACAAAATGACTCGCAAGCAATAAAATAGCAAGAATAAATTAATTGTGCAAACCTATGATGATGCAATAGATAGATAGATAGATAGGAGTGGGCACTTCAGCAGTCAACAAGACTCTCTGATTTGGAAGTATTTTTTTTATTTTTGCAGGTTTATTTGCTTTATTTCATTTTTACAGGTTCTACAGTTTTTCTATGCTGACACCAGAGTTTAATATTATGTATGTCCTCGAAAAGCAATATGTAAAAATGGCCATGATCATCCAGTCAAACACACAGTTTTAGAGAGAGTGGGTTGACTGAGAGAGAAAGAATAAGAGGACTAAATGTGTCGTGCAGGTACAGGAGACATTTATCAAAAGTGGTCACCTTATTCCGTCCGACTTCCTCCGGAGAATAACGGACTGTATTCTCTGAAGGAAGTTTGTCACATCATTTCCCAGTGTCACACTTGAAGGAGCGATCAAAATTAGGATGAAGTCACTGTACAGTATCTTTGAGTTGCACACAGGAAATACTCGTTTCTGCTCGAGCTAATTGAGAACAACCTTCAGGATGCCTTATCTGAAAGAGTGTCACTGCCAGAAATTGAAAAGCTTCTGCTTGATTCAGCAGAAGTGATTATAAAGTGGAAAAGAATTAAGACCTTCACATGCAACACCATGGGACAGCAGAGGTTAAATGCTCTTGCCATGCTGTCAGTTGAAAACAAATTAATTTATGGATTGGTGGAGATCGTGAAACTTTTCTTTCCAAGGAATCCATTTGAGTTTAGAATGCTTTTATTTTCACTGGAACAGAGTTTAAACGAAATTTCAATTTCTTTTACAATTACAACTTTTACCATCACAATAGGATTGCTCCATTCACTGGTTGAGGGCTCAGTAACCCCCAAATCCAATATCAGAGCTACCTACTTCTCCAAAACTCCAATCCTGTACATTCTCTGCCATATTGGTGTACTCTCTTTCAGGCAGATGTCAGGCTCCACAAGGTTTCTCATCCCTGGTTTCTTCTTAAAAATAACTTGGCAGGAATAATGGCATGCAACTTCTCCTGCTGAGTTACAGAGAGATGGGAGAGGTCAAGAGAGACAGAGTTAAGCCCAACAGGCATAAATTCCTCATTGATATCATCCTCCTCAGCCACAGTTTGCACGAACAACTGCTGCTGGATTGGATTATTCTGGGTTTTCCATTCCTTTAGCTCAGGGGTGGGCAACTCCAGGCCTCAGGTTTGAGATGTTTCCTTGATCCAACACAGCTGCTTTAAATGGCTAAATTACCTCCTCAGCATGTGTTGTAGTTCTCCAGAGGCCTGCTAATGAACTAATTATTTGATTCAGGTGTGTTGACCCAGGGTGATATCTAAAACCTGCAGGACACCGGCCCTCAAGGCCTGGAGTTGCCCACCCCTGCTTTAGCTGATTGATGTGAAATTTGTTTTGGATTTCTTCTCTCTGGCATCTGGATCTCATGAGTTGTTGAACTGCTTTCTTAGCACAGCACCTTGCCATTTAGCCAACAATTTGTTTTCAGCAGTAGGAAGTAATAAGAGTACCTGCTGTCCTTGGCTGAACGAGCTCTCCCTTGCGGCCCTGTTGTGACAGTACTCTGCATATGTCTCTTCACCAATTTGGTGTTTTGCTCCATTTTCTCCCTCATCTGAAGAATGTAGTCCAACACGCTCGTCACCTCTTTCCTCGGCCTCACCCAGGATTCCTACAGAACATCCAATGGTCCTCTCACCTGCCTGCCATACAGGAGCAGGTGAAAAAGGTGAAAAGCCGGTTCATGCTTGAGGCACTTCCCTATAAGCGAACAGCCAATCAGGAAGCCACATGTCCCAATCTTTAGCATCAGCTGAGATTAAATTCTTCAACATTGCTTTCAGAGTTCGATTGTATCTCTCCACCAAGCCATCTGTTTGGGGGTCTAAATACTGCTAATACCTTAAAGCTTATACACCTGCCTCAGGGTATGCAAAAGAAACTCAAAACCATCATCCGTCAAAATCTCAGATGGAGTATCCACCTGGGAAATAAAACCTGCAAGAGAGCATAAGCTGTCTGTTTAGCTGTAATTTCCCTAAGGGGAAATGCTTCTGGATATCTGGTACTGTAGGCACAAACCACTAATATATAGCGATTACTTGCCTGGGTTCACTCTAGCGGCCACACTATATACATTGCAATGCGACTGAATGGAACATCAATAACAGGTAAAGGCTTTAAAGGAATTTTTGGGACATTTTTATCACCAGCCAGCTGACAGATTGAGCAAGAAAAACTCCTCAACCTCTCTGTTCATACCTGGCTAATAGAACCTGCTGGCAATTCGGTCCCTTGTCTTCTTAGTTCCCAGATGCCCCACCCGTGGAATAATATGCCCCAATCTTAAAACTTGCTCCCGCTGCTGCTGTGGGAACACCAACCTTAGTCTGTCATCCCTGTTTGCTTTGTAGTACAACACTTGTCCTTTGACGAGTGTTGTACTACAAAGCTGGATGGCATTACCTTGGCCTCCAGTAACACTGAAAGGAAACTTTGTATCGTTTTTGATCAGGATATGTCCTTCAATGCACATACAAATATGTGGGACTGCTTTCCTTCATTTGTGCAAGATCTCTAAAATCATGTGACACTGACACACTAGTGTATTCATTTATTAATTTTAGACTGAATTATTGTAATTTGTTATTATAAGTTGTCTTAAAAACTCCCTTCAGTTAATCCAAAATGCTGCAGCAAGAGTACTGACGGTGAATAGACAGAGAGAGCATATTTTTCCTATACTGGCATCTCTTCATTGGCTCCCTGTCTTAAGTAATCAGGCCTCACAGTATCGTGTCACCCTCCCTGAGCCTGGTGATGCCAGGTTTTTCCTTCCCACTCTCATCATATGATTTTTGGGGTTTTCTCTTTATTATTGTAGGGTCTTTACCTTACAATTCAAAGCGCCTTGTTATTGTGACTTGGCACAGTATAAATTAAACTGAATTGAATTAACCAACACTGATAAGACTCCTCCTTCAGCTTGATTGCTCCTTTCACCTCTGTCCACCATATGGTTCAGGGATTACCACTCCCATAGATACCAACCACCTTGCAGCCACAGTCCCTTGCAAAATCTTGCCTCGTAGGGTGAGGATGGTTAAGAGTGAGGTGGTGGATGAGCCCAGAACTACACAGGAGGAGCTTGTTAATCATCTGAAGGCAGATGAATGCAGCTCACAGTCACCAAGACTGCCATTGGTAACACAAAATCCCTCCTGAGATGTGTCCAAACTACGAGAATTACCAGCAAAAAGGGTTTCCCCATCAAGTACTAGAAATGTTTTGTTTGGGGATCAAATACTTATTTCACTCAGTGACATGCATGTTTTGTCTAGTTTTTTTGTTGTTGTTGAGATTCTGTCTCTCTGGTCTGTAATCTGTCTTATTCTTCCTATCTTTCTCTATCTGCAGCTCCAGAAGACACTGTCAGAGCTGGATGAAGATGATCCGTGCTACGAGTTTCGTCGAGAGCGATTCACTGTCCATCGAACACACCTCTACTTCCTGCACTATGAGTATAAACCCAGCTCTGACAACACAGATGTCACTCTCGTCGCCCAGCTCTCTATGGACAGGTGCTGGTTTACACCCACACTTACAGAAGCTACACAGGTGTGTTTAGTTCAAAGTGGGCAGAACAATGAAGTGGAAGGCTTCCAGAGGTTTTAGAACATTGAAAATGTTAAGAAAAAACATATTAGAGCTGCTCCTGGTTAGAAAAAACCCACAATAAACAGCTGTGTTGGCAAATCTGTTGACTGATGAAGATCGAAGGAGCAAACCTCTTAGGTATGACATTGGGGGAGAAATATATTTACATATCTAGGCTAATGGTTTATATATATATAGTCCTGCACTACCAAAGAATACTAGGATACTTAAAAAGCAGAAGCAAACATCCTTCCAGTAACAGCTCTTTTTCAGTTTGCAGCTTTTGTCATACTGTCAAATACCCAAACCTACCTTAAATGTTTAAAGGTTAGCCATTCGGCCTGTACTCTGCAGTTTTATGTTTTTAAAACCATAGACCAGGGAAAAGTATTTAACAGTCAGTAAAAATGACTACCCCCAGAACTTCTGAGCTTCTAGGTTAATAATTTTAGAGTCTAAAAGTGTCCTTGATTAACATCAGAAAGTGAGATCAGTTCATCTCTTATTCGGCAATAATCTGGATCAAGGCGATATAGTGGCATTAAAAAGGTTTATTTTCACATCTTCATGATGGGGAATGCTTGCAAAAATATTGACTGGTAGCAAAGTAGACAATACATCAACATAGTAAAACAATCAACAACTGACTGTATAACATACATGTAGTGGATGGAGCATTAAAATTCTTTACTTACTTACTAACAAAATCAAAACCAGTCTGTGAACCCCTGGCAACATCTGGTCGCTAGAGGAAAATGAATATTTCCTGATGGCTGCTGAGTGGTTGCTGGAGGTTGCTCCCTGTGGTTTGGTGAAATTGGCTGCAAAGACGATGCTGCACTGAAAACATCCTTGTGATTGCTTTGTCCGCTAGTAAATTATCATAGTTAGTTATAGTTTGCATGGAAAATGGCAGTTTGTATTATTTTAGGGTCTTGAAGGGTATTGAAGCAACTGTTGTTTTGTTTTGGCACTTTTTTTATAAAATTGAATCGAATTGTCTGCCGACACTTAAAATAATGGATTACATTTAGAGCTTTTCGAGACCATCAAAGCGCTTTACAATTCCACTATTCATTCACTCTCACACACTGGTGGAGGCAAGCTACAGTTGTAGCCACAGCTGCACTGGGGCAGGCTGATAGAAGCGAGGCTGCCATATCGCGCCATCGGCCCCTCTGGCCAACACCAGTAGGCGGTAGGTGAAGTGTCTTGCCCAAGGACACAACGACCAAGACAGACAGAGCAGGGGATCGAACCGGTAACCTTCCAGTTACAAGATGAGCTTCCCAACCCCCTGAACCATGGTCGCCCCGATAAAAGCTAACCACCGAATGGTAGCGTAACTTGGAAAAGTGCAAGTCAAACCAAAACTTTGCCTTCAGTGTTAACTAACAGAAACTAACACTTTTCAAAAATTTCATCTTTTACTTTAAAGGGGAATGATCTCCATTTCTTGTGTGCAGACCAGTCAGTGTTTTCCATACTGTCTATGGGCAAACATGGAAATGTGTTTGCAACTAAAGCAAATACAAGGAGGTTTTTGGTTCAGTGCTCTATACACCTTTGCAATCAATTCCACTTTGCTACAGCAAGCAGCCTCTTGCAACTACTCACCAGCTAGTCAGGAAATACACATTTTTTTCCTAATTACCCTAATTACCACTGACAGCCTCTAGGCCTGCCTCACTTGGGCTTCACCAATCAATTTCACAGTGAGTACCTGCAACTTCCAACCACCACTCTCAACTACTCAGTCACTGCGGTTGCCAGTGACAGAAATATGTGGTTTATAAAAAAAAGACTTCTTAATTATTTTATTGACTTTTCATATTTTTATTCTAACATCAATTCAGAATAATCATTGTGAACAAAACAGAACAAGAACTGCCCACAGCTAGCAAGCAGACTTCCTTTTTAACATCTCAAATATTGCAATCCAGTAGTTGTATTTCATTGCAAGGTCTCCTGCTGTTTTCTGTAATATGAAAGAACAGCAGATGTTTTGTCATTGGCTGACAAAACTAATACTCCAGTCGCGATGCATGTGTGTGTATATGTATATGTGTGTGTATATATATATATATATATATATATATGTGTGTGTATATATATATATATGTGTGTGTATATATATATATATATATATATATATATATATATATATATATATATATATATATATATATATATATATATATATATATATAAATAAGTTATTTATGCCTGTGATCTGGTCTTGTAGGCTCCAGATGTTGGAGGCCATCTGTAAGCACTGGGAAGGCCCCATCAGCCTCGCCCTGTACTTGTCAGATGCTGAAGCCCAGCAGTTCCTTCGCTATGCTCAGGGCTCTGAGGTGCTGATGAGTCGTGGGAATGTCGGTTACCACATTGTCTACAAGGAGGGTCAGTTCTACCCAGTCAACTTGCTACGAAATGTGGCCATGCGACACGTCAACACACCCTACATGTTCCTATCAGACATTGACTTCTTGCCTATGTACAGCCTCTATGAGTATCTCAGGTAAGATGATTAAGTAAAAACCAAAGGACAGCTCTAAATGTTGATCTCATTCCTCATTGACACTGTGAACAATCACTTACCGTCTATGTGCAGGAAGTCTGTGGTGCAGCTGGACATGGCCAACACCAAGAAAGCTCTAGTGGTTCCCGCCTTTGAGACACTTCGGTATCGACTGTCATACCCGAAATCTAAAGCCGAGCTGCTGTCTCAGCTGGACATGGGCACACTCTTCACCTTCAGGTTAGACATGTTTGTCCCTGTCTGTCGTAGAAGGTATGTGAACCAGAAAAGAATAGTAGATTCGCAGATACGTTCTGTCAGTGGACTCAGAGGACGAGAGCAGTCTGAACACCACTACTCTGAAGGGAAGGCGCACCAGGGGTGCTCAGTGCAGACATAAGACATGAGTGGCACTAACAGAAAGCTGCAATGAGGCACACATGACATCCAGTAAAACCAGCGTGACTCAAACCTTCTGCTTTACATCTGGAACAGAAGGATAAGAAGCTGGTTTCACAAAATACTGATGTTAATAACTTTGACATAAATTAATGAAAATGTAATTTCATCTCACAGACATGGAGATAATTATATGCCTATGTTTAGTGTGAGTACAGATGCAACACTATACTGGTCAAAACTCTACATGGACTGCACACATGACTCCTGTGTGCAGTCTCTATGGGTGCCCAAGGCTCTTTGAGTCATATTCACTTTGCTTCAGTCTGTAATACGTCTTTTATCTTATGGTCTTATGGCACTCACATATATGGAGATAACTGTGCTGCCATCATAAATGATTTGGTCTGAATAGTGGGGTAAAAACTCAAAGACTCAATTTTCACATCTGCGCTAGAGAAAGAGCTTTTAGCATCCCTGTGTCCAAAGTACCACCTAATCTTTTAGGAACTGTAGAGTGCATTTCTGCTCTGGTAAACTACTTTCCTTTTTTCTCCTTACAGATATCATGTGTGGACTAAAGGCCATGCACCAACTAACTTTGCCAAATGGCGGACAGCCACCACTCCCTACAGAGTGCAGTGGGAGGCTGACTTTGAGCCCTATGTTATGGTGAGGAGGGACAGTCCTGAGTATGACCGCCGCTTTGTGGGCTTTGGCTGGAACAAGGTGGCTCACATTATGGAGCTGGATGCACAGGTAACTCGGTGCTCCCATTGTCAACCTCAGTTACTCCCAAAATTGGGACTTTGTGTAAAATGTAAATACAAACAGAATCCAGTGATTTGAAAATCTCTTTAAGTCATATAATAACACATCGGTTATTTAAACTCACAACTGGACGAACATACAGTAGACTTATTAGCAACAGGTCAGTAACATGAGTGGATATAAAAAGAGTTTTTCTCAGAAGAAAATACAGGAAGAAAAATGTATCTACAAATTTTGCAACTAGCTTAATTCAGTTCAGTTTTATTTATGTAGCGCCAAATCACAGCAACGGTCACCTGAAGGCTCTCTATACTGTAAGATAAAGATCCTACAATAACACAGTAATGTTCCTAAACTGTGAAGACTGAACATCTCATTGTCTACAGTACATTATATCATCAACAGACTGAGAGAATGCAACACTTCACAAATCACCGTGTGTGAACACAGCTCAGAGTGCCGTCCGTACGTGCAGGTTAAAGCTCTATCATGCAGATAAGAATCATCTGTAACATTGATCCACAAACACTGCTGTCTCCGATGGACCAAAGCTCAAAGTGGAAAACGGATCTTAGGTCAGAGAAATCGGAACCAAAATGTTTTTTGGAAAACGCTGCGTCCTCTGGACTAAAGAGGACAGGGATGACCTGACTGCTTATCGGTGCTCAGTTCAAATGCCTGTATCTTTGATACTACTGGGGGCATCAGAGCCTATGGAACTGGCAGCTGACACATCTGGAAAGGCTCCATCAGTGCTGAAAGGTATATACAGGTTTTAGAGCAACATAAAGACAGCAGGTGTCTTTATCATAGTTTAGCAGGACGATGCTAAACTGCATATTGCATCTATTCCAGCAGCACGGCTTCATAGCAGAAGAGTCCACACCATTCACCAGCTTAGAACATCTGGAGCCTCAGGACTGTTGAGCAGCTAGAATCCTCTATCAGATAAGACCAGGACAACATTCCTCTGAGAAATGTCAGCAGTTGCTCTCCTCAGCAGTTAAAAGAATCGTTCAAACCACCACCACCTTCAGACTGGTGTTTTGGACCTCAAGTAAAGTTAAAAGCATAGCTGATCAGCACAACTCATCACCAACTGGTGGCAAGTTAAGTCAGGTTGTAGGGGAAGACGCTAGATAGGTCTCATACTCAAGCTATTATTCTGAGGATACGCTGACCAGTCAGCTGACAGGTAACGGTAGGCCCTACGTTGCCAGAGTCACAAAGAGAGTGACTCTGGCAGTAGCTGAAGCAAAAACCTGGGTTTGGTGATGCTATGGAACAAGACTTTTAACTGACGTCAAGGCAAACTGACAAACTGTCAAGTGACTCAGAATAGAGAAGCATCTTCCAGCTCACCTGTATGTGGTGAGGATAGAGAGCTGCTGACTTCATATAAGGATATCGTTAGGTGGTGAATGTGGTGTGGCTATGGACTGAGAGGTGGAGCTGGTTGTCTACCGTGTGGAAGGTTGGGGGTTCACTCCCTCAACTTCCTCAAGTCTGCATATCAAAGCAAGATACTGAAGCCCATGTTGTTCCCCATCAGAGTGTGAGAGTGTGAAACAATGTTAGATTCTAAGAAATTGAAAAAAGCACTTCAAGCATTCAGAGTAGTACAAAAATGTATCAATTTATTAACTGACTTATTAGGAGGGTTTCTTTGAGCCCACTGACATCCTTTCCTTTGAGGAGGCAAATTCTGGGGGAAAGGGATGACTGGTCTATCCCTGGGCATGAGGTCAAGGAGGTAGTTAAACAAGGACATTTTTCAGTAGTTGGGGAGAGAGCGGTCTGGGCATCTTTGCCAAGACAACTGCCTCTGTAACCCAGACAAGCTGCAGTCGATGGATGGAAAACGTTTAAATTTCTCATTTAAGTTTGTTTTATAATGTGATACAGAATATTTTCAAATGATGAAATCCTTTTCCACTATATTCCATTCCATTAGGATAACTTAACTTAAGATAATTTTGATTTCCACTGTGTAATTTAACCACATTTATTTTTGTATTTTGAGGATTTGAGGATAAAGAAAGCTCAAAAGCTCAGTCGGTCAAATGATTGGACAGGTTGTATGGCTTTACAGTGACAGGTCCTGTTCTCTTTTAGCTGAAGAAGAAATGAGCATGCGACTCATTATGACTGGGTTTTAATTTTAAGAGGTCATAGGTCAGGTTTGACTGAAGTGCTTAACAATAGTCTTTATGCAAACATCCTTTTTTTGGAGCATAAAAATGCAACTTCTAAAAGTCATAGAAACTATTTTGTGTTTATAAAATTTTTATTGTCACTATATCTAATGTCTGTGTGTGTCCTGTGACAGGTGTTGCTCATTGTTGAAAATATGAGAATAGTAATTATGTTAACTGCGCACTTCGGTTCAGTTCGACTGAGAATTTTAGCTTCTTATGCACGACCAAGAGGCATGTGGCTCATGCAGTTACATGTTACCAGATCAGATGGGCTCAGGTATGAACGGTGATTCCTGAGGAATTCAGACTGAAAGTTTGTTCTTTTCTCTCCACAGGAGTATGAATTTGTGGTTCTGCCCAATGCTTTCATGATCCATATGCCTCATGCACCCAGCTTTGACATCACCAAGTTCCGCTCCAATAAGCAGTACCGGGTCTGCCTGAAGACCCTGAAGGAGGAGTTCCAACAGAACATGTCGCGGCGGTACGGTTTTACCGCCCTTAAGTACATGACGGCTGAAAACAACAGCTAGCCACCACTGCGGACCCTCATAGCCCCAACTCTGAACTACTGACATGCTCCACAGGCTGCACGAGGGGAGCATAGTGTGAATGGAAGCCTGTGTGGGTCCTGGGGATACTTTGAGACTTAAGTCCCTCAGAACATTGGACACTAAGTGTGACACTGCAGGGGCTCTTTTGTTCCAACTTTGTCATCAGTTGTGGATAAAGGAGAAAATGTGTGAAGTGTTTCCTTCTCCCAGGATGTTAAAGCTATGAATGATCGCACAAGGGACTGCTGGGGCTGGGCCCCAGGTGTGTGGGCCTCAAGCTTCAGTTATGGAATATGATAGACAGCAAACAAAAATATTGCCTTGCCATATTTCTAAGACCAATGACAGTGTTATGGCTATGTGTAACATTATGTGTGTGTGGGTGTGTGTTTGTATGTGAAGGTAGATACGTGTGTGTGTGTGTGTGTGTGTGTGTGTGTGTGTGTGTGTGTGTGTGTGTGTGTGTGTGTGTGTGTGTGTGTGTGTGTGTGTGTGTGTTCTGCCAGGACAGTGCTTAGCAGGGTGTAGAGCACTGTGGACTAAGCTTTCCAAAACTATGAAGTAACAGGAAGCTGCAGTATGACTGACAGCACAGCCCCGGCTCCAATGCAACCGATCTGCAGGCAGCAGGACAAAGAGGTCAACATGTTGACAGAGAGTTAAAAAACCTTGTTGTGACGAGTGAGACACACTCAGATACTGAGGGTAGCAGCCATCTGACCATCTGCTGCTGCTGAATTTGTTTCATGGCTGATACAGATCAGAATAAATCTTCCTACTCGTATGACAAATAAGCTAAAAGTGTAATAATGTCTGGAGACCATCCGCTTGGTTAATTTTCAGGGGATCTCCACATCAGCCCTGTAGTGTGTCTTCGGTTTTGGTACGACTACAGAATGTGACAGCAGATGGAAGCATTGTCGCTTAGTTAACTGCCTCCCATAACAGAGTGCAGCAACAAGGCCCAACAGTCAGCATTATCTATGAGTGGGTTAAATGGTTGATGGGTGGATGGGAAATCTGTAAAAATCTACCAGTTCCAGTAAGGTGAGTCCCAAACACTTTCTTCCTCACGCTCGTTCTTTCTCCCTCTGGCCTCTAGTTTGACAGCAGTTCAATTCAGGTTTTTTTATATAGCGCGAAATCACAATAATAGGTCCCTGAAGGTGCTTTAATGTAAGGTAAAGACCCTACAATGATACTATAGCAGCCAAATGAGCCAATAACACAGTGCCAGTGTGCGCTCTCTTTGTTTGTGAGGTGTCACACCATCAGTTGGTGTATCGTCAACTTATTATTGGTCTGGTATGAATGTTGTGCCACTAATTTCATGTTACCTGGAGAGGCTGTGGACAGACTGGCAGCCATAGAGTCCTGATAACAAGACACTACTGGGCATTAAAGAAAAACTAAAGTTAGATACGGGTCTAAAGACATTAGGAACACAAATCACTGCAGGAATAATTTTGTAATCAATACAGTGAAAGTGAAACTGAACGTTTTGACTTCAGTGGAAAACATCATGAGGTCAGGTGAGGAAAGAAGTAGTGAAGCAGAATCCCGGTATTTAACCCAGATTTGTTTTGTCACCTTTAAAATGGTCCTGAAAGTTGCTGACCCACTAATCATCATGTGATTTGCCCCAGGAGTCACAGTGTGAAACGGCTGTGTAAAGGTCCGATCGCTCCTCCTGTGCACTTCACACATTGCTGTAGTCAAATTATTTAATCTTGGCAATACCTAATAAGGTAGCCACCCCAGGTATCATCCCGGGGTGGCTGTAGCTGAGGATCTACTGATCGCAAGGTTAATGGTTCGATCCCTGGCTCCAAGTTGCAGGGTCTCTCAAGCATCCATCAGTGTGTGAGTGTTAGCTAGGAAGCACTGAAAGGAAAGTGCTTCTGTGAATGTGGCGTGTTGTATAAAGTGCTCCAGGAGAGTAGAAAAGTGCTATATAAGAATCAGTCCATTTACCTTTTTTATTCATTTTTATTAAGTCTGCTTTACAAAGCGTTTCACACGGGAATGAGCTTCATGCAAAGGTCATTTCAAGAAGAGTTCATTTATGGGCATAACAAATTGTTCAAAATATATATATCTTTGACTAGGATGTAGATGATGATCTGTGTTGCTTGTCAGTCCACTTATAGGACACCATCACTGCTTTCCTGTTATAGGAAATAAAGGCAGCGTTGAACCACGTTTCCTTAATTCACCCTGATATAATTATGGCTCACATTCTTCTGTGCAGCTTCGCTCAGCTAGGAAAAGACAATCTGATTATCTGAGCACAGCTGCTGCCCTTGTGTTTCCTGCTGCCTGCTGTACTTCAGTCATGAGTGTGGTGGTAAAGCAACCTGTTACCTAAGCAACCAAAATGTAATAAAACTAACACATGCATTTTAATCCACATCAGTCCTTCTTCCTGCAGGTTAGGCGTGTAAAAATTGTTAACTGAAGGTGCAGTCAGCTGCAGTTATGGATTCACTCTTCCACTTTGAGCAGCTGGAGGCACCGCGGCCTCTGTCAGGTCCCAGCCAGGATCAGAGTGAACGCGTCATTAGGCAGCAACTTGTCACTCGGTCCTAGTCTCCAAAAAAGTCCCTGGACTCACACAAACTTGATACTGATGTGAAACTAGAGGCCTCTCTCTCACACACATCCCAGTGATCTCTCACCCTGTACAGGAAGCTGCACAAGGTCTTGGTGCAGGTTAGTGTGTATGAATGTGAAGAAGCTATCTAAGTGACTGTTGTATGATATTCGGTCTTCGTCTGTTAGCCTTGCAGGGCTGAGTGGGGCTGCAGTGTGTAAGTAGGACAGTGCTGATTGATGCTGCTACCTGAATAAAAGCAAAGAGTCAAAGCGTGCCGTTTCATCATTCCTACTTCTGTGATCGCCAGTTTGACCTCATGAACACAATAAATAAGAACACAGCTGGCACTACAGTATAGGGGAAATAGCCCATTCTGTTTTCAGTAGTCTGAGGGACGTCTTTTTGGTTTGTGAAGACATTTCAGCTCTTATCAAGGAGCCTCTTCAGTTCTAACAACTGATGGAGACTCCCATTTAACTCAGACTTGGTTTGTGACCTTGGAGATGGTCCTGAAGGTCACTAACCCAATAATCATCATGTGATTTGTCCGAAGCCGAGGTGTAAAACAGCTATGTAAGGGTCCAAGCACTCCAAAGTGCACCGCACAGCTTAGACTACATTTTCATCCATTCTTGCGCCACTGCTGCCAGGATATCTGATACATGATGTGTCTTGGCTGTGTGTTGAAATCACCTCCCCAGGCACCCTTGTCAGACAAGCATTGTCCTCCACAGTAATGAGAAGAACTATTTAGCACCTTTTTATAGCGTTAACAAAATGCTTTGATCCATCCTTCCATTTTCTTCAGTTTACCTGGGTCGCGGGGGCAGCAGCCTACACAAAGAAGCCCAGACCTCCCACTCCCTAGCCAGCTTCTCCAGCTTATAAATAAAATCTCTCCAGTGTGTCCTGGGTCTGCACTGCACTACCCAGAACACCTCACCCAGGAGGCATTATTGTCAGATGCCTTTCAATGTGGAGGAGTAGCAGCTCTACTCTGAGCCCCTCCCAGATGGTCACTTCACACTGGCCTGTGAACCACTCCAGTGCGAGCTGGAGGCCATCATCCTGATAAAGCCAACAGAATCACATCATCTACGAAAAGCAGAGAGGAGATTCTGAGACACAACTTTTCGGTTTGGCTTTTAACCCAGTACAGAAATGTTCATTTTATTCAGATTTTGTTGTCTTTCTGATGTTGGTGTTCTATATTGTACTTTTATTTTTACTCTGGCAGTAGGGTGAGGCCCCACCTCACTTTGGTTATAAGACACTCGTGGCTTAGTGAATGTAACCTTCACATACTAAAAGCAAAAATAAAATTTCTGGTTGAAATGTTGCTGCCACCAACAGAACCTTAAGTCAGCCATTCCCTCAGTTGAAACTGACACCTTTGCCAAGCTCGACCTAACGACCTAGCCAAAATGTTCAGTAAGGATCTAGCTCTCTCTCTTCCTTATGGTGCAGATGATTGTTCAACAGACAGAACATGAAGCCATGGATTGTGCATTACTGACTCATTAGTACAAGGAATGATCTGTCCTTCATTATCTCCTATGCACAGGTTTTTTCTTTGTAGAGAAGAAAGACAAGTTCCTTTGGCCCTGTATCAACTTCCGTGGTTTAAGATAACGACAAAGAATAAATGCCCTCTACCCTTGCTTACCTCTATTTTTGAGTTGCTCCAGGAGTGCGACTGTTTTTACCAAGTTGAATCTCAGTAATGCTTACATTTGGTGAGAATAAAGGATTGGGGATGAGTGGAAGACAGCAATTAATACACATCTGGGTCACTTTGAGTACTTGGTAATGTCTTTTGGTTTAACAAATGCTCCTGCAGAAATTTCAGACCCTCAAACGATGTCCAGAGATTTCATTAACAACTTTGTCAATCTTGATACTCTTGATCTTGATGATACTCTCATCTTTTCCAAGACTTCTTTGGTTTCATTGTGGAAAGAGGTCCTTTAAAGTCAGACACAGTAAAGGTTCCATCAGGGTGGAGTAACGGAGGGAGCTAGCAATAACAGTCAGGCAAGCAAGCCATGTTGCTCGGCCATACTCGCCTCTCTCGACTAACCCACAGAGGATGCCTTGCAGTGGGTGAGCGTCTTTACTGTGGCACAAAAGGTCATTTTGTTTCTACTTGTCCGGTGTGGCCAAAAGGCTGTGCCAGCCAATAAATCTAAGGATACTGGCAGTCAATATCTTCTCCCTAACAAGTAATACCTGCTAAGATATGTCATCAATACAGTTTGGTAGACTGTGAGGCCATAAAGTTTCATTAATTACTATCACCTATAGATCTGGTTATCAAAATGTCAAGATAGTTTTCAACGTCTGACTGATCCCCTGACTAGAAAACTATCCTTCCACCCACCTGCATAATTGGCTCCCTGGCTTTGAGGCCAAGGGAAAACCCTTGGCCTCAAAGCCAGTGATGTCTTCAGCTTTCTGGACTTTAAAAAAATATTGTGGAAAAACCTGACCGGAGAAGAAATGGGGAAAAAAGTAGTAGTAAATGTTTATATTTCCTTATACAGAAGTTTAAAACAGGCAACAAGTTTTGTTGTATAAAAAGCTAAAGCCTTGTGCATACTTTATGAAGTGCAAATGAGGGTTTAACCATTCTGTTATGGGAATGTTTTGGGGAAAAACACTGGGATCACAAGGATGGAAAGGGCTGCAGACGGAGGTGAGAGAGAGGCTGCAGTCAGATGTGGACAAAATGATAAACTTGAACTTTTCTGCTTTTTTCGTCATTTATTATCATCTTAACATTGAGGCAGACAGTGAGCTTGTTTTTTATTTTATTTTAAGATAAATAATACTACCCTTTATCCAACGTTCAATTGGAACCTCTCCATAATGCTCTTCTTCTATAATTATTAAATTGATGTGTGACGTTTGTTTTATTTATTTAGCAGGTTCTGAAATACATTTTATCTAAAAGGTTTGAAATTAAATGATCTAAATCATTTGCAAAACAAATAAAACCTTTAAACTTCACCTGACTTTGTATTATTGTAGTTCTAGGTATTGTTGTTACTCAGATTAAACTCAAACACCTTGCTTCCTCAAACCCCTGTTTACTTTCTTCATCTGTAGTTATCCCTCTTTGTTTTTTGCTAACCTCTTCCTTTGAATATTATCTTGCGATCACATAATAAAACCGGGCAACAAGCCAACTGAGACATAATAACCACAGTGAATGACACAAATGGAGGATCTGACCAGCACTGAATGGGTTGATACACAGATAAAGAGGGACTGTGGTTCATGTTGCTCTCCTAGCAGTAGAAACTGTCTCAGTAATATTTTTGATTTTTCAAAGTAAACATAACCAAAGATATTGTGGAACAGTTCTCAGGTCGAGTCTATGCAGAAACGGTTTTGCAGTTCTTCTGGGATGACAGTATCACAGACTGGTATTATGGGCTCTTTTCAACAGGTGATGAAGACTCACAAACGTCTTCTGAGCAACGGAAGAGGGTCGAGGAACTGCCACTGCTGACGATATGAAAGTTCGAGTTAGAAATCATTGTTCAGACGTTATGCAAAACAGATTAAGACCAGTAAGAGTAGAAATATATCGGCACCAATCCATTTATGATTCACTGTTCTATTTATGACATCAATACAAGTACACAAAGATTGCATGTTGAACATGGGGCTTCATTCACTCCTCATTTGGTAACTTTAGATTTTTTTTTTTTTTTTCAGTGTTATGATATTGGTTCTTCTTACCGGGATACACTGCCACGGTCACACCTCCAAATTTTGGAGTGTAGAGAAACTTGAAGCTTAAAGAACCTTAAAGTATGAGCCACATTAAACCATACAGTGTTTTAAGTACTTTATCTGTGTCACATATTGTGGGATAAAGCCAGAGTACTCAGAGAAACCCACTCAGGCTAACGCGTTGATGCCGCGCAGCCCCACACACGGGGCGATACGCGGTAACTCGCTAACGGAGATTTGCCGCGTTAATGCTGTTATGGCGTTAACGTAGTTTTAACGAGATTAACGCTGACAGCACTAATAATTTCTTAATTTGTTCTGCGAGCATGTGAAAGAATCTGACTGAAACTTACAGGTGACAACAACATAATAATCTAATGTTGGATCAGAGTTTAAAGCGATGCAGGGAGAATGCTTGCCAACAGATATCACACACCTGCTGATATGTTGTGCCATTGCTGTTACCTGTGATCAGTGCTAAGAAGGACAAACCCTCAGCTGTGGGGAGTGAATACGGAACGGCACTGTGGCAGAAGGCTACTGACAATCTGCAAGAAACTGACACTGTTAGATGGACGCAAACCAACTTTGAATGGTATTATTTCACATTTAACCACTTGAATAATAAAGGCTTATCAACAGGAGATTTAACACTTACCAACACATCCATGAAGAAAAAGGTCAAATTTGAATTTAATATTTCATATAAAGTAAGATTAAGGCTGTATATTTGCAGATTGTAGAGAGGCAGAACTACAAACATCTAAATACAAATGAAAATCATGGAAATTTGTCAAGTGTAAGTGACTTGAGCAGTGATCAGTAGCAAAGAATGACACATGGTATTCAATTGTATTTGCAATATACATTTAGATAAAGCTGTACATTTAAAGCTTTGAAATACTCAGTATGTACACCTGCTTATCAAGTGGTTAGAAAGCAAACAGGCATTGAACACATTCAGCTGTATGACATTTAATAGTCTGGGTGCCAAAACGACAGATCAATAGCTGTTTGCACAGAGCACCCAGTATGATCACAGCATGAAAAGAAAGCATGAATCCCAGTGTTGTGTAGTACATTCAGCAACATGATACTGGAAAAGCAGATTAAAATGTTGGTTATAAATTCAACAAAATTATTTGTTTTTAAATGCAAGCAGTGCAGTGCCCCTGCCTCTGACCAAAGTAAAACTCATACAAAGTGATGGAAACTACAAAAGATACAAAATTAGTCTAGAACTGAATACATAATAAGTGGACTTTATTCCCTTAATTAAATTGAATCATTCTTGGTGGGTCTATGGATGCATTTAAGAACAGTAGAAACATAGCAGCCACTTAGTTCCATGAAAGCTAAAGTGAAACTCATCTTAAAACTTTACATTTCCACAAACCCTGGTGTGAATTTTTCTGTTCCTGCTCGTGATGGTACATTGCTAAGTATATTGATAGTAAGCCAAGGAGGTGACCTCAACAGCATGTTCCATAAAGGACAAGAGGGGCAAAAACAGAAACCACTTAACCCCGGGGATCCAGTATGGCCTTCAACAACGCCAAATCATTTCTCTCCACATGATCATATAAATTGACAGGTGCCACATGATCCCACACCAAAATCGTTACCGTTACATAATCTGTTAAATTTATGTGGCTATGCTACATGAAATGCTGTGATTATGAGCCACGGTGAACAAGTAAACTGACATTAAAGTTTGATAAAAGTGCTTCAGGGTGTGCTAATAACTGAAGTAAAAAAAAAAAATGTTTCCTCCCTATTGGACGATTATTTTTATACTTCGTGTTTATAGCTACCAGTTGATCAGAACACCAAAACTACTTTGCTGTGTGTTCATAAGAGGGAAAAAAAGTTACAGTTGCATTGAATAAAATAAATATGTGCATATATATATATAATTGCTGCCCTTTTCATAAACTCCTGTGGTGTTAAAAGGCTCTAGGTATTTCATATGACCAGCATGTGAGCATTTAAGGTAAATGTTATCCCTTTAAATATTTATCTAGACTCATTTTTTTTAATGTTCAAGCTTTCCTTGAATCTTTCTTGTCTGGACATCTAAACTATGTGGCTCTCTGTTATACACTGTCTGGAGAAGCCAAATGGTAAATGGTAAATGGCCTGTATTTATATAGCGCTTTTACTAGTCCCTAAGGACCCCAAAGCGCTTTACATATCCAGTCATCCACCCATTCACACACACATTCACACACTGGTGATGGCAAGCTACATTGTAGCCACAGCCACCCTGGGGCGCACTGACAGAGGCGAGGCTGCCGGACACTGGCGCCACCGGGCCCTCTGACCACCACCAGTAGGCAACGGGTGAAGTGTCTTGCCCAAGGACACAACGACCGAGACTGTCCGAGCCGGGGCTCGAACCGGCAACCTTCCGATTACAAGGCGAACTCCTAACTCTTGAGCCACGATCGCCCCAAATGTCCAGATACAACTAATTATTCATCTCAGGCCACAAATCCACCAATGGTTAATGTAGCCATCTTACAAATTGAGCACTTTGAAGACACTTCATGGTAAGAGGGACTCCCACAGGTTTCAGAGAGACCTCCATTTATACCACCTGTTATGACCCTAATAGGGTCTGTAGGGATTTTGATTTCTCCTGCCTTAGGTGTTGTCCTTTCCCCAGCCAACTTTACTAAGCAATTAAGGCGGAGATTTTAAGGCTGGAGAAAGGGCGCTCTAGTGCCAGAGAGTCTTGTTGGTTTGCAGCCAGGGACCCGTGTGTGGTAGCTGTTTAATCCTGTTCTGGTAGCACTTTTTGACTTACTTTTATATTTAGTCACCGACTACAGAGCCTTGTTGTGTTTCCATTCTTCTAAAGGCGATGGCGACTTGTCTCTTTAAGCTTGATTAGTTAGAACAGATTAATAAGAATATTTAATCTAACCATGTTGCCTTCACATCTTCTTTTTTTAAACCACATTTTGTTGCTTTTCCACATCCCCTGGACCTTTTAGGGAAACATGACAACAACCAACCAGTTCCACCAATTATTCATCGGATTTCTTTCAAGAGGGGTAAAAATCCCTCCAGCAAATAATCTAAGTTGGATTTCCACAACATCCAGAAAGACTAATTGACTAAATCAGGGTTCTAATAATTCACAAGTATGAATGTCTTAAATTTCCTCTGTAAAAAACTGAACAGAAAATTGGACTACTTATTGTGAAGTTCCTGAACATTTATAAAATATCAACTCCTGACAAGGATCCGTTTTGGGGGAAAAGAAAGCTCAGAACTTACTTCAAAATCAAAATTGGAGGATTTTTGAGAAACAACTGTAAAAAAAATATAAACAAAAAACTGGTATGAATAGGACTGGACTGGTAGTCTGGCATAATTGAAAGGCCACTGTGAGGATGAGAAAGCGAGAGGTGAAATTAACAAGGAGAGAAAATAGATGAAGAAAGTAATCAGAAAGGGAGCAAGTAAAGGATTCAAGTAAAGTGAACGGCTACTTTAGCTATTAGCAGTGGCTAATGGTCAAAGTGTAGCTTTTTGCTACATGTGTGCAGTGCAGCTAAGAACTAACAAAACAACAACTGTAACAACGTGATTAACAAGAATAACTGTTTCAAAACTGTGTGTGTGTGTGTATATATATATATATATATCTCTATCTATGAGCAATCATCTGCATTGAAAATGCCAGGACCGATTTTGTGACCGCAGACAGCCATGCTGCCCATCACTGTAACTTGTCTTTCTGGGTGGGAAGTAACAAAGTACAAATATTTTGTTACTGTATTTAAGTACAATTTTCAGGTATCTGTTCTTTCCTCGAGTAGTTTCATTTTCGACTACTTTTTACTTTTACTCCCTACGTTTTTAAACAAATATCTGTACTTTCTACTTCTTACATTTTCTAAACAGAAAACGTTATGTTTGCTTTAACGGATTTGGGTCGAGTTACTTTGTCACTGCGAGCCTTCAAACATCAAACCCATTTGAAAATAATCACTTGAAAGGCAGTCCTGCGTGTTTAATAATCACCGGAGGATGTTGCATAAAAAGAGAGGACATGTACCACAGTCGGGTTAAAGTGGGAAGGTGTTTTTAACTTTAACTCGGACAACATGTGTCCTCTTTGGCTTCACCGATGTAACTAAAGTGATATACTGTATGACGCGGTAAATATGTCTCTGAGTGATAAACCTGCAGTGTTGCTGACAATACTGTTGGCTTTCCCTGTTTCCTGTAGCCTTCACTTAGTTCACTTCTGCACTGAAATCAAATTGTAGTATTCATCATGACTACAAAACAGTACAAGCATTGTTCTGCTGTGATCTTCTACACAGTTGTCTCCTGGAGCATGATTTGGCACACAGCCCTACAAACACGAGTAAGAAATCACATTTTTTGTCTGCTTTTTCCCAGCTTACAGTAGCTAAACATATTTATGTATTAAATGACTTCTGTAATGAACTAACTGAACGCTTGTGGAGAAGGAAATGCAGTATGACTGTTCTAGATCAGGACAATGTGAATGTGTTTGAAATGAAAGGACCGCAGTGGATAAGATTTGACGTTCTCTTAATCTGCTACATGTAACCAGTGTGGAAACATTACTGTTATTGTGTGCCTTAGTGAGTGACCTCTGTGCCTGAAGAACTGACCTCAGAAAGCTGTGTCTCTATTTTGTAAGCCCTGTATGCTAAACCCAGCACAGTAAACTGGCCTTACAGGGAGGCTGTCATACAGTCAATGGGCAGAAGAGACTAACAATGCTGAGGGCAGGTGTCTGTAGAAGGCCAAGCTGTGACTGTGAGTCAGTCTAACGAGCGTGTGAATACTCAGTGTGTATGCTAGTGCACGACACATTTTGTTGTACGTTATGGTTAAGTAACAAAGACACGAGGACTCAGACATCCTCACTCCAAAGAAGGCGACTGCTGGTGCGTGTGCTGAAGGCCTGACACCCCAGGGGTGCTCCTTGGTTTATTTGGCTCTGCGCTTTGTCAATGAATGGCACTGCAACAAACAAATCGTTTATTTATTTATTTATGTTTCTGACTGTTTTTAGTATCAATTAAATCTAAAAAGCAAGTGACAGGCCACACAAAGTTGATCATTTTGGCTCCAGATTTTTTTCACGAACAGTATCCAGACCAAAAAAAGTATTATGACTAAAAGTAATCCAAGCCAAAGACAAATACGTAAAGAACAGCATTTTAGCCTGAGGTACAGGAGGAGTAACATGTAAAAGGAAGCACATTATCTGTTTGTGTCCAGGTGAAGGCAAGCTGCCAGAGCAGGCTAAACTGTAAGTACCGTGCAGCTGGTTCCTGCTGAGATATCAGGTGTAACAGAATTTTTAAGGCCCGTCAAGCATCTTTCAAAATAACTGTCAGTAGACTCACATCACAAGAAGCTTCACATCATCTGTCAATCAAGAAGTGGTTACACAAGAGGCCAGTTTCAAAACAGATATCAACCTTGATTAACAAGCGTATTTCTTTTCACTCACTCACTCGGTTTAGCCAGTCTCTTCTCCCAGTTCAAACCACACCATGATGCTACAGGTCATCCAGCTCCAGGATGACTCGTGCCAGGCTGAATAACATATGTCAGGTTCACTAACTTTGGTGAGGTGAGCCCTCAGCTATGCTGAAATCATTCATTCTTTTACAGATGCTACACTGTTGGCATGCCATTACAACCAAGTCTACCATGACAGGAGTGAGTCAGAGTAATGCTTAATCACTTCCGCTCAGTGTCTATGACAGCATATTACAGAAAAAGTGATTTTAGGGAAAATAAATACATGAAAGAATTCAATGATGGTTCTGGAGGATATGGTAGCTTTCCAAGAAAACAACACAGTGATCTACTAACTAATGTGTTAATAGCTAATGTGCTCTTCCCTATATATCCATGCCATACATGCAGTGTGTTCTGTGATTATGTTCATGGGTCAGCGCTTCTTAAAAAGAATATGCAGAGAAAAGGATTTCCTCAAAAAAAATCCTTAAAGGAATGAACACTGATTAACTTAAGCTAGGTTATTCATTTTTAGGGTAAATATCTGGTAAAGACTATAAATTGGTCTTGGAATGATGGATCCTTGAAAAATCTAAAATATTTGGATGTCCAGTCTCTGCTATCAGATTTAGAGGCCTGTAGAGAGCACAGTGTTGAAGGTGGGGGCTGCTGTATTCTGTACATTTCTCGTATACAAGGCACATAATTCATATTGTTTAACCCTCACATACTGTTCAGGTCAAATTTGAGCAGTTTTGACATTTCACAGCAGGAAAAACATCCTTCATTTCGTTCTTTTGCCACAAAATGTGATGACTTTTACTAAAATGACCAAAAATGGACAAAAAGAAACACACAGAAGTGCATCTTTCCCTTTGAATCGTTTCAGGCAAATCTGAAATTTGATGGGTTGGAGAGCCTGACGCAGCCTTGAGTACTGCGCAGAAAAGAAAAATCAGAAATGTGTGGCGTCTTCAACTAATAAAATTATTAAACTTTTTCTTCCTTTTAACGAAAACTCTAATCTTTGGGGAAAAAAACTTAACCAGAAAACTGTGTGTTGGCTACAAGAACACATGAGATGAGATGGTACGGTTGGTATACTATAGTATCAACTGATCATACGGTGATCATACAGTTTAAGGTCCCTCATCCCAGCTTCCTGTTCATCTTAAAAGATTTTCTCCATCCCAAACCTTCCAAACAGCCTTCAACTGCAATTACACAGACCTTTCAAAGGCAAGCGGAGGGACAGTGAACATGCATAGCTGAGTGTATGGCTATATATAAAAAAGAACACTGGGTGTTGCTAGAGATGAACAAAAAATACTGAGGGATGAGCTTTATCATGGCAACACCCTGGACAAAGAAGACCACAACGGGAGGAGTGTCCCAAGAATGTACACTGGCCTGCAGCGAGGGAAGGAAATGAAAACGAACAGCTGTAGACAATTGTCCACACAACCTGTGGGCTCCACGAGAGTAACTGAGTGCCCAAGCTATGCATCATTATCTGTGCCATGAGGATTTTCACCGTGGTCTAGGACAGAGGACCCACAGCAAAAACACTGCTTCCTCTGTGTCAAAAATGTGTCGGTTTAGAGGATATGAGACAGACTACCAATCAATGTGAGTATTAAAGTGAATACAGAGTACAGTGTTTCATGTGTCATGAGCCCCATCTAAACATGTAAGTGTCCAGTCAATGTGTAGTCAACCTGATTCATCTAAATGCTAAAAACTTTGGAAAGTCTTCGTTAATGTCCTCCTGTGAACCAGTCAGCAGTCTCAGAATAAAAGAAGGCGGGGACGTTTGTGCTCCATATAATCCCTGAGCAAAGTCACTGAACATTCAGAACCCACTGGCCACGGCTTAGGCACAGGAAACGGGAAACCAGTCTGTCCTCCTTTCTGTGAGCCCCCTCTTAGGTGATAAAAGAGAAGCGTTATGGGGGCTGCAGTTTGTTAGAAACGGGGAGCTCTGTGCAGTAGCCTTTGACAGACTTGCAGTACAGCGTCATTCCCGGGGCCTGTAGGAGCTGTAGAATCTGGGGTAGAGGGGCGTGTAGTGTGAGGAATGGCTGTAGGAAGTGGAGGTGCCAGAGGTGAGGTAGGAGCTAGAGGGGGTAAAAGCAGAAGGGGAGCTGTAATAGGCAGATGAATAGCTGTGGGAAGAAGATGGGGAGTAAGGGAAGGAGTAAGGGGAGGATGAGGAGGGAGTGTAAAGGACGGATGAGCGTGTCATGCTGGGCAGGGGACGAGTTCGAGGTGAGGGGCTCCACGTGGACCGTCTGAGACCCAGACCAGGGGACCGATAGGGAGAGGAGGGAGCAGATCCTGGCTGGGTGGGCCTGGTAGTGGGGGAGAGAGGAGGGGTGTGAGTGTGTGGAGTGCAGTGCCTGGATAGGCCTGAGGGGCGAGCGGGAGCAGGGGAGATGTTGGCGCTGAAACTGGGGGAGTCGACCACAAACGTCCGCACCCCAACCGTCCACTGGGAGTGAGAAACCCTCAGAGGGGTTGAGGGTGGGGTCTGTGCTGAAGGAGGCGAGGGGGTCTCCAGAGAAGGGGGGCTCCCTGGCATTGGAGGGCCACTCAGCGAGGCAACCGATGGTAATGACGGACTGTGAGAGGATGCGTGCGAGGTGAGGGAGGTGGTAGCTGAGGCCAGAGCCGCAGTGGCTGGGCTAAGGTGGTCAGAGGGATCATTGCGAAGAGCTGGTGTGGGGCTGATAGAAGGGAGGCTGCCAGGGGCCAAAGCTGGACTGGACCCTTGAGCAGGATTGGAGGCTGTAGTCAAAGTCGAGGGACTTACTTTGGGGGTGCTGGTTTTTCCACGGGTCAACCTGCTCCCCCGGGTGCGATGGGACTGCTCCTGATCAAAGGCCAAGTCCTCCAAACGCTGGGTGAGGGCCAGTTTCTGCTGGATGGCCATCCGCAGGAGAGAGTTCAGAGTCTTCTTCTCATCCTCGGCTGCAGCCAGCTGCCTCTGCATCTCATCCAGCTGGGTCACATACTCATCACACCTGCACAAAGCAGACATTTGAGTAGTGTAGAAAATGAACTAAAATGTAAAATGTGGAAAGAAAGACAGATGATGTTTGCACTCTAATTGGATAGCTACACATTACCTGGTGGAATGTCTAAGTTTGAGTATGGTGAAAAAGATACGTGATGCTAGTTAATAAGCTCCAGATAAAAGCAGCTGGGTGCTGTGTGGAACATTTGTAAAGACTGAAACAAGTAAAATGAGGAAAATGTAAATGCATGAAATATCAACCTATTCTTTAAGATGACAAAGTCTGTTGACTGAGAGGAAACACAAAGCTGAGTTTTTGGACCGTTTGTCTTTAGAAATAGAGCTGGGCTGTGATGTACATTAGTACATTAATGAAGTACATTCCTGGTTGTCTGTGTGGGTGCTCGGTCATCCAGATCATGGTAATCCTAAGGAGCTTGGAAAGAGAAATGACTGGACTTCTTATTACATCCTGGTTAAATTCTTTAGAGGCTTTCCCTGACACACTAACCCACAGGTATCGAACTCCAGGACTCGAGGGCCGGTGTCCTGCAGGTTTTAGATCTCACCCTGGGTCAACACACCTGAATCAAATGATTAGTTCATTACCAGGCCTGTGGAGAACTACAAGACATGTCGAGGAGGTCGTTTAGCCATTTAAATAAGCTGTGTTGGATCAAGAACACATCTAAAGCCTGCAGGACACCGGCCCTCGAGGCCTGGAGTTCGACACCCCTGCACTAACCCAACACATGGATTCTCAAAGAGTTTCTGGAAATGTTTGTGCTTCAGTAGGTTCTGTTTTGTTCTCTGACCTGGTAGCAAACATGGCTCGCAGAGAGGAGAACGTGGCGGCGTCTTCCTTCAGGGCCTTTAATTCGTTCCTCAGCTTTGTCATGGTGTCGGTCACCATGGACTTCTCCGCCTCATACTTACTCTTCAGGTTGGCCAGAGCCACTTCTGCTGTCTAGTTAAACACACAGACATATTAGTGACTGTATATTAAGCCCCTTTTCCATTAGTACCTACTTGGATAAACTGGTTTTGAATTACTGTGAAGTGTCTGTGAAGGTTCATCGTAGTCTAAAAAGCTTGGAAAGAAAAGCATCTGGACTTTAAGTTTCTTGAAGACGTTTCACCTCTCATCCGAGAAGCTTCTTCAGTTCTAAAAGCAATTTGTGGAGAGTTCCAGATTTTCAAGCCCTATTGGGAGTGTCCCTAAGAGGTTCCTCTGTCTAGGGAGAATCAGAAGGGCAAATGGAACAATACTGTCAACCCTTATGTAGCAGGTTTGTCAGAGAAACTCCGGAGAGTCTTCTCAAAGCACGACATCCAAGTGTACTTCAGACCAGCCACACAGTCAGACAAAAACTGGTTCATCCCAAAGACAAGTTTAACAATGTAGTGTATGCTGTACAGTGTAGTGAGGAATGCTCAGACCTCTACATTGGAGAAACCAAACAGCCACTTCATAAACACATGGCACAACATAGAAGAGCCACCTCCATAGGACAACACTTGGCTGTCCATCTGCATCTAAAGGTCAAAGGTCACTCTTTGAGGATGCCAATGCTTACAATTTGGACAGAGAGGACAGATGGTTTGAAAGAGGAGTAAAAGAAGCCATCTATGTCCACTGTGAGCGACCATCTTTGAACAGAGGAGGTGGCTTATGACACCAACTGTCTGCCACCTATGATCCAGTTTTGAGATCCTTCCCAGACGCCTTAACGCCCACTCACATCCTGGGTCATTTGACCTCAGTAAATCACATGATAGGGTGGGGCTAGGTTTCACAATGGGTTCATCCAAAACCTTAGCTGATTGTGATTCACACCTGTTTTCACACCTTGGCTCGTGTGATTAGGTAGAGGATCAATAGGGTTTCCAGGACCCTCTTATGGACACTTATCTGACAGCCAATTGACATGAAGTCACATTTTAGTACCTGCTCAAATCGCTTGGAACCCCAGCTGAGCAGGTACCTGGTATCAGGTACTATGACCTTGATCCAAGTAGGTACTCGTATAACAGGGGTTTTAGTGTATATTATGTATACCGATTCAGAATGACTTTCCTTGACTATTTGTCTAGAATATTTAGCAGTGGACAGCAGTAATCAGTTGTTTGCAAATATCATTTATATGTTTCATATGCATAACGGAGAGGAAGAAAGCAAATGTGAGATGTACATGGCCAACATGTGAGGAAGTCCAAGAACCAGTTTTTAGGAAGAAGGGAAGTTGGCATCTGTGACTGTTAGAAAGAAAGCACTTAAGCATAAAAACCAAACTGCTCCGTCCATTCAAACCAACAGTTCTTTTCTTTTTCACTGTCTATGAGAGAGTAGAAAAGCACTATATAAGAATCAGTCCGTTTACCATTTATTTACATGCTTATGTCACTACTTGTTGGGTTGGTGCTTAAAACTCTCTGAGGGGTTTTACTTTTTTGTTAAATACACGTAGGGAAATGTCAGCAATGGAAAATTATTGAAATATTGTTGCCTATAATAACTTAACCATCACGTTTCCATACTCACCTGTTTGTTAGCCTTGAGCACCAGTCGAAGAGTGGCTATCTGCTCTCTCTTGGTGCTGAGTAAAGATTTGAGCTTCAGGATCTCCTCCATGCAGCTTTCCTTATCCTTATCCAAGAGAGGAACCAGTTCCCGGGCTGCAGTCCTCTGTTTGGACAGCTGCAGTGACCTGTCCACTGCCCGCTGTAGGTGTTTCACCTGGGGAGGAGACAGGAGCAGATAAGAAAAAAGGAAACCACTGGAGGTGTCACATCTTATGCCGGAAGAAAAGAAGGTGGTAGAGAGGAGGAACAACGATTAACACTATATTGCCTAAAGTATTTGCTCATCTGCCTTCACACGAACATGAATTGGACCATGTCACCACTACTCTAGAGTCCAGTGGTGGCGTGCTTTATAGCATTTGAATTGTGTTTGGTGATGTAAGGCTTGGATGTAGCTACTCGGCCATGGAAACCCATCCCATGAAGCTCTCTACACACTGTTCTTGAGCTAATCTTTACAAGTTTGGAGGTCTGCAGCGATTGACTCGGCAGAAAGTTGGAAACCACAGCCACTATGCACCTCAGCATCCGCGGAGCCCACTCTGTGATTTTATATGGCGTACCACTTTCTGACTGACTTTCTGTTGATCCCGATTGCCTCCACTTTGTTATGTACCACTAACAGCTGCCTGTGGGATATTTAATAGTGAGGACCTTTTCTTTAAAAAAATGTTTGTAGAAGCAGTCTGCATGCCCAGGTGATTGATTTTATGCACCCATGTTCATGGAAGTATTTGGAACACCTGAATGCTTGTAGGGATGAGAAAAGACCTTTGGCAATATAGCAGCACATCAGGAGGTACAGGCAGATGTACCTGGTCTCTAATGATGGCGCTGAGGTTGTAGATGTTCATGGGCTCCCTGCGCAGCTCACCAGCAGGCTCCATGGCTGGCGATGAAGATGACGATGATGATGAAGAGGCACTGATGCTAGGTGAGCGGGTTGGAGGTGTGCTAGGTGGCAGGCTCTGCTCAGATGGCACCTGAAGGACCTCTTTCTCCACTCTTCGGCTCCCTCCATGTAAGGGCTCTTTGGATGGAGACTCCGAGGGCGTCCGCGACTCTCCTGGAGTTGAGGTTGTTGAAGCAACAGCAGCAAGCCGTCTGGCTAGGCGTGGTGTGAGAAGAACTTTGCTGTTGTCTGTACACATGGCTTTGAGACTAGAACTAAGGCCCCTGAGGCCCCTGCCTTGTCTGGAAGAATAGAACAGATAATGAACAGAACCTTTAGTGTCATAGGTGCTTTAAACCTGTTCTTTCTCAACTAAGACATCAAGTAAAAGAAAGAAAGCAAACAGCTCAATGCTCACCAAACCCTCACCCTTAAGCTCCCAGGCCTCTCGTAGATGATATTATTTTTTAAAGAAGTTTTTATAGAACAGACAAACACACCTATGATGTGAGTGGTTTTATTTATTATTTGAATTTCCATGGATACTCTAAGAGCAGTAAAACAGTCACACCTGTAGTAATCCAGCATGACACGGTTGGGCGTCTCATCGTTGCACAGGCAGACATGGTGGTAGAGCTGGGCGAGCTCCTCACTCAGGGTTACCAGCTCATCCTGAGCTGCGTTCAGTGCCCCTTGGCTCTCATTGGCTGCTGACTGAACAGCCTGCAATTCAAACTCCAGGCTACAAATCTGAAAAGAGAGGAGAAGGAAATGAGAAAAAATTAACATATGCACAATTGTTAAGTACCTGGGACACATAAATAAAGTGTCCCAGGTACTTAAATTTAATAATCGAAATTTTAATCATATACGTAATAATTTAAATATGAATGTTGCAAAAACTTATTTTTACTCAATGATCATCTCTCATATGGACTATTGTTTGACGTCCTGGTCACTTGCTTGTCCAACAACACTAAAACTATTGAAAACATTTATAAAAGAAGTTTAAAACTACTTGACAAAAAACCGACTTCCCACCACCACTGTCATGTGTTAAAAAAAAACATAAATTACTGAACTTCAATAACTTAGTGAAACTTAAAAGAGTGAGTTTAATATATAAAGTCTTACACTCCCTTGCTCCACCACCACTAAAGCAGTTCATTAGGCATAAAGAAAGCTCAGACAGGACCACTCGAGCTACAATCTGAGGAGACTTGTTTATACCCCACAGACGGACAGCATTTGGGCAGAACGTCCTCTCTGTTAAGGGAGGCCATCTGTGGAACAGTCTTCCTCAACCCATTAGAGAATGCTCTACACTCAATTTGTCTAAGGCAAAGGTTAAAAACTGGTTATGGACAAATCAAGTGTGTGATCATGTATGAGTTGTATAGTTTTAATGTTTTATTTGGGAACAGAATGGTGTGTATGTGTAAGTTTGGTGATGGAGTTTTTATTATGAATGAATGATGAATTTTTATGAATTATTATGTCTATTTTTTTATGTTTAAGGACAACAGATTTTTTTTTTACATTTATGTTCATTAACATGCACTGTCCTAAATAAATAAATAAAATAAAAAAACAACAAAAAAACAAAACTGAAATTGTAGTCCCCCAAAAAACAAAAAGCAGAATATTGATTGATGTCCCAGAAGTTCAACACTAGCTGTTTCTCAGTGAAATTCTTTCTCTTTCTTGGCTCTTGGTGGAGGTGGACGCATCTTTTTCCCCTCTCCCTCCCTTATCTTTTCCCGCTTGGCTTTTATGTCCTTGTCAAGTCTTGTCTTGAAGTTCTCCAGAGGCCTGCTAATGTACTAATCATTTGATTCAGGTGTGTTGACACAGGGTGAGATCTAAAACCTGCAGGACACCGGCCCTCGAGGCCTGGAGTTTTCTACCCCTGAGTTAAACAAACCCTTCTCATTGCTATGAGCTGAAGGATAGTTGGTATATTCCAGTCTGCTCCTACCATTACCACTGAGCCTACTCTTTACCATTGATATCTGTGCTTCACCCACATTATTGTAAGTGCTTTTCTCCCCTTACTTTACTCAGTGTCCTCATCCTTTCCATGAACTCTTTGTTGTTTACTTAGCTGTTCGTAACCAAATGCTGTTCCCTTCAGAACAGAGATAATAAATGTGTCACCCTGTTACTCAGTATCTGAGAACTGGAATAGAGAACCATCTCTTTGCTTTCATTCAAACATACTGCATATCGGCTTCAGCTTTCATTCCCCATCTGTCCACTACCTTCATTTTCCTCCACCTATCTGTGAGCCGACTTCCTTATTCTCATGCACTATTCTTACAACTTTGCCAAATCAGTTTTCAGGTTTGCAGCCCGTTTGTTGCATGACTGCAGGAGCTGGTGTCACCAGCACTCTGTAGCTGACATCACCATCCTGCCTTAGCTGGTATAACCACTGTAAAAACCTATATAAATCTGTGAAGAGACAGCTGAACACTGTTTGAACTGAACACTCCTCTCAGAGAAAGACAACAGCAGCCACATTCATTGGAAAGCAATAAGTGATACTTTCACATCCACCTGTCCTCCCGCAGCCACCAACCCCGAGTCTGATAGACAGGGAGGCCAGTTCTCTCTGCAGAGGGCCTCCAAACACAATCCACTAGGTTTCATTCACTCAACACACAAATTCATGAAACTGGCAAAACTAATCTTACCTTCACATTAAGTTCACAGTGTAAAGATAGAGAATGTGAAACATTCACTCTCACAGACTCACAGGAGAGGAGAGGAAACAGACTCTATGACAACAGGCAGTATGACTTTGTTACCTTATCCCGTCCCTCCCGGCAGTTCTTTTCCAGAGAGGCAACCTGCCTCTCCAGCTTCTGGAGCCGACTCCTTTGCCTTGGCTTCTCCTCCACAGCTCCCTCCACACACTGAGCAAGCTTCTCATGGAGCACTTTTAACTCTGCCTTGAGCTCCACCACCTCTGTCACAGCCACACGGTACTTGCACTGCAAGATCTCCAGACTGGGAGTTTGGTATGAAAATACCAGACTTTTACTCTTCTCCTCTGCAGTTTCTCCTTCCTCCTCAGCCTCATCGTCTCTATCCAGCACCAGCAGACTTTCACAGTTGAGTTGAGAGGTGGGACTGCTACAAGCCTCCTGGCTGACCCTTCGATGAAGACAGCGGAAAGCAGAGACTTTCTGGCTCAGGCGGAGGGTCTTCTCGTGCTGCTCAGTTAGGGCCCCCTGGGTGTGCTGCAGCTGAGTCTGGGACTCCTGCAGGCTCGTCATCAGTGCTGCTTTCTCATGTTCAACCTGAAGAAGCCAAGTGCATGATTAAGGAAAGCCGTATCCCGCGTGACTTAATAAACTGCAGTTTCTGAGGTTACAGTGATGTCAACATAATCGTTGTAAGAAAGTAAAAAGATAAGAGGTGCAACCACAATCCCATTTCTGAAAAAACTGAGAGGCTGTTTAAATGAAAATAAAAACACAACATTTAAATGGGAAGTAATTCAGTGACAGTAGCACAGATATCACAATCTGACCATCTTCTGGAAAAAATCGTTTTAATATCTAAACGTATTAAAAGGGGAAAACCAAAGATTACGCTGCTACTGATGTGAAGATGTGAATTAGAACCCGTTCAGGAAGAAACTGTTCTGAGCCGGTACTTGCCGCCAAGGCCGTGTATACTTGTGTCCATGTTTGACACCATCATCATCTAAGCGACACCTAGAAATGTTTCCTTGTCTGCCACCAGAATGAGATTGTCCAGCACTAATTCAAACTAAAGTTCATCAGCAACTGTGCAAACAAACCCAGAAGCAGCAAGCTGCAACCTGGAAGCCACTGGCTGTTGGTGGCTAAAGCGTAGGTGGACGTTAGCTGTTAGCCTAGCCCTTATCTCACTGATATATTTCACATACATTCTTACTAACTGGGCTTCCTGGGGACCACAAGAACAATTTACTTTGAGAATCACACAGATGCACTGATTTCCAGTTTTCAGCCAGGAACAGTTATCCCAGAAGACCAATTATGAACCGGTGTGTTTCATGCACATTTTGTGCACAGCAGCGAGCCACATGCTACACTGTTGGCATGTAAGTGAGTGAAGACATCAGTGCATCTCTAGTCATAACAGCAAAACAGGAATAATAGCCAGATATATTTCTTCTTAAAGCATTATTAGTTATGTCATCCAAAGAAAAGCTGATTTTTTTGTTGTTGGTTTTTTGTACTTTTATTCAAAGTACATGCTACATTTTTCCTCAAAAGCTTATTTATCATCCTCACAGTTTTTAGTCATATTAAACAAACACTTTTTGTGCTCAGTTTAATCCCCCCAGGGTCAGTAAATCTCTCCAGCATGCTCTGGGTCTGCCACTTTTCTAGCCTAGAACGCCTCACCCACGAGATGCTCAGGAGGCATCCTGGTTCTCTCTATGAGGGGAAGTAGCAGCTCTACTCTAAGCTCCACACCCTACTTCAGAGGAAGCAAATTTCTGCTTATATCTATGATCTCATTCTTTCTATCTCCTGCTTCATTCACCCTTCACTCACGAACATCCTTAAATTCGTGCATTTTTGTGCTTTCCCGGTCTTGAACCACGGGCTCAAACTGGGAGGTGCTGATTCTCTTCACACTTGCTTCATACTCAGCTGCACAGCACTCCAGTGCAAGCTGGGGGCAGATGAACCCAACAGAACCATCATCTCCAAATAGCAGAGACGAGATCCTGAGACCACCAAACAGTCCACGGCTTGGCTGCTCCTAAAAAGCCTGTTCCTAAATGCCTTGAACAGAACTGGTGACGAAGCAGTCTGACTCACTGCTGGTAATGTGAAGCAGACTGGGTGCGGTTGTAGAAGTAAATTAATTTACTTTGACATAAACTATTACATTTATTAAACTGACTGTCTTCCGTAGTCTACATGTCAGGATGATATCATTGGAACGTACCGCTATCAGCTGCTGCTTGAGCTTCTGAATCTCTGTCAGGTTCATCTCAGTAAGTAGGTCTGATGTGGCGGCCCCCTCAGTTTTCAGACACTGCCTTCTGCACTCTCCATTAGCCCTGAGCGCTGAGCCCACAGCCGTCACTGGTCCTGAGCCACTCTGAAGGTGACCGTTACATCTGGCAGATTAGAGCAGAAAGTGTCTTGTCACAAGCTATAGTGTCAATAACAGTAAGAAGAAAAGTTTTAAAGCAACTTCATGTAAGCAACGACCTTTGAACACAAGCAGCTGTGGCCAGTGACCAATTAGTAACTGCTGCACCCCCCCCTTACTCTCCCATTTCTGCAGATTACAGTCTGAATGCACTGGGTCGAGGAGACAGGTCTGTGTGCCTGTGTTTGTAGGTGTGATATCCACCTTGTTGGCTCCTCTGTGTTTGGGGAGAGCAGAGTAGTTGGGGTAGCAGTGCCACTGGGCGGTGCTGAGGAGAATATTAGATTTGCACTCCCAGTGTAGGCCACATCACACATGCTGAGGTGGTGAACAAGTTCTCTCCGCAGGTGGTTCTTCTGCTCGCGCTCACTCTTCAGAGACTCCAGCGCCTCCTCCAGCTGGGCGTCTGAGATGTCCTTCAAACGCAGTGCATCCTGTAACTGGCTGGTCAGCAGCTCTGTCTCCTCCTCCAGAACTTTGATCTCATGTTTCAGGCCTTCATACTCCACCTGAACAAGAGTGGACATTCACATTCAAATGTATGAACCTTTATTTTGAGTTGCTGCTACATTGTTTAGGTGATTAATATATATTAAAATCAAAATTGCTTTGAAATGTTTGTAAACACAATATATATTTATTCTAAACTTTATGCATATATTTTGTGCAATTGCAAACCTAAATACTTCAGCTTAGATAGGCATGTTGATGCCCAGAGTGACAAGTAGGTCCAACTTTGTAAAAAACACATTCCTCCTGCTGCTGGTATCACTCACCAGGCTAAGCAGGTTTTGTTACTGTGGTCACATGCCACAGTAGATTGAGGGCTGCTGATGCTAACAGACTCAATAAACTGATCTGCAAGGCCAGCAATGTTGTGGGGATGGAGCTGGACTCTCTTAAGGTGGTGTCGGAGAGGCGAATGTTGTCCAAGATAAAGCCAATGTTGGATAATTCCTCCCACCCACTCCATGACATGCTGGCTAGCCACAGGAGCACGTTCAGTGAGAGACTGAGATTACCAAAAAGCACCACTGAACGACACAGGAAGTCATTCCTGCCTGTGGCCATCTCCCTGTACAACTCATCCACCTAACACACTGTATACTGCAATAGCTACACCCTTTTTGCACATGCTCTTCTTTCTTATTTAGATATTAATCAGTAAGTGACTTATATGTATATATTGTGCTATTTCTTACTTCCTGTATTGTCTGTTATTCTTACTGTTTGGACTGGAGCACTATAACCAACATAAATCCCCTAGGGATCAATAAAGTATTCTGAACATCTTCTCCTTGACAGTTCACAAATAAAGCCAAACCCCCACCTTTTGTTTTGCCAGTAGCTATCTCCCCATATGTGGGTGAAACCAGGCAGATCCACATTGGTCTCAGATGTACTGATTCAACCATGTTTCAGAAAAACATGAGTGAGCACTGACGGTATATGTGGTCGGGCGTGGCCTGCGGTGCCGTGCAGCGAGGGTGGACGCACCTGCACGGCATCCTTAATCAAGCCCGCCGAGTTAAAACACAGGGACTCGGGGGTTGGTGGGAGTTGTGGTGTGATGTGATTTAAATAAAATGGCTCAAAACTATGATCCCTGGACCCGCCACGTCTCATTTACACCACAGTATACTTTCTGAGTTTTCACCAATATCTCTAGATTATCACTTTTGTTGGGCAGAGCTGACATTTCTCATTATGACTGCTGCCAGAAAGGGTCTCTATCTCTGATTCCAATCCTTCACCTTTGCACCAGCACAGCAAACACAAAAACACCTCTTGTTACAGGCCCTGGCCTTGGAAGAAGGGAACCAACCTCCTGTCAAGCAAATTCAAGCATGGTAACCCACACAGATGGTTTGCTGTTGGAACCTGTGGTTACTTCCGCGGGAAGTCTATTGAACCAGCTGAGGGACGCCGGACCAGTCAGCGACTGATTGAGCACAGGATGGTATCTTCTAGATTTGCTCCGTTTCAATGAAAAAGAAAATCATTGAATTGAATTTCATCAGCATAACAGTGATGGGAAATGTCCTCGAAGGGGCTCAATATATGTTGGAGGGGAAGAAGATATATTAAAAACAATAAAGGCCCCAAAACCGAACCTTGAGGGACACCGTAAGTAAGGGAGGTAGAGGATGACCTGAAATCAGAGACTGCCACAGAAAAAAAATCGGTGATGTAAATATGAGGAGAACCACTCCTAGTCATTTAACACTGAACAGGTAGAAAAACCAACCGTAGTGACTGACTGATTGAAGATTCTCCATAATACAATGTAGTGAATCCACAGACATTGGCCTGACAGTGGATGAATACTGAAATGCTGCACATGCTCAGCGTCTGACTAATCTTAATGTCTTACCTGTCAAACTGGAAGTTCCACAGGAAAGTGAAATGAATCGGAGATTATGAAGAAATCTCATCTTCGCCCATATTCTAAATCACTTTGTGTGCTTCATTTCTTTTATATCCATATGTTTGGATTGTGATAAAATACTAGATGACAAGGAGAAAATCTACAGATGCAGAAAGGCCCTGGAAGTTTTGGACCCAGGACCACCTGTTTGCTCTAGCCTGACCACATATTGTCATCTGCGTGGGCATACCTGGTATAAAGCTGGGACAGGCTTCTGACTCCCCTGCAATTGTTGCTGGTTAAGTGGGTAAGAACACTAACTAATGGATGGATTCTCAGAGTTCACTCAGAAAAGAAGTATACAGAAAGACAGAGGGCTGTCAGCAGCAGCTAGGGACATAGAAGGGTAATCTTTTCTTTGTGCTAGATGAATTGTGCTTCTTTAACTTTTGGACCTTTTAGTAGATAAGTACACCTTTGATTGACATCTGAGCCAGCAGGGAATATACATAACTGTCTGGTAACTGTAGCTAATAAGTCAAAGACAGCGCTAAAGTCTAATGACCTTCAGCATCATACATACACTTTGAAACAGTTTCACGACGTTACTTGAGCACTGTCTGTACCTGACTCTGTTTAAGGGTTGACACCAGTTTCTGCAGAGAGATGTTCTCCTCCTCCAGCTCGGTGTAGTCCTGGAGAAGCCGTGACTCTCTGAATTTGTATTCTCTGATCTCTTCTCGCATTCGGGTCCGCTGTAGCTCCAACATCTCATTGCTCTGCTAAGACAGCACAAAATGAGAGCTGGAGCTGCTTATGACACAGTTCTCACAAAGGAAGGTAATGTAACCAGTATTTAGAGTTTGCAGGATGAAATTTTTAAAAGAGGGAAGGTGAAGGATGGATTACAGTATATCTCCACACAAAACCATGAAAAACTGACATAAAAAAAAATGGAGAATGAAGCTCATATACAGTCGTGGTTAAAAGTTTTGAGTATTTGCAATGTTGTCCCTTCTTTTTCAAGACCTCTGCAATTGGCCCTGGCATGCTGTCAATCAGCTTCTGGGCGAAATCCTGACTGATGGCAACCCATTCTTTCATATTCAACACTTTGAGTTTGTCACAATTAGTGGGTTTTGGTTTGTCCACCTGCCTCTTGAGGATTGATCGATCGCAAGTTCTCAATTGGATTAAGGTCTGGGGAGTTTCCTGGCCCTGGACCCAAGATTTCAGTGCGTTGTTCCCCAATCCACTTAAGTTATCACTTTGGCCTTATGGCACAGTGCTCCGTCATGCTGGAAAAGGTGTTGTTCTTCACCAAACTGTTGGATGGTTGGAAGAAGTTGCTGTTGGAGGATGTTTTGGTCCCATTCTTTATTCATGGCTGTGTTCTTTGGCAAAATACTAAGAGAGCCCAATCCCTTGGATGAGAAGCAGCACCCCACATGAAAGGTCTCAGGATGCTTTACTGTTGGCACGAGACAGGACTGATGGTAGCGCCTACCTTTTCAGATGCCCCAAACAATTGGAAAAGTGCTTCATCAGAGAAAATGTCTTCACCCCAGTCCTCAGCAGCCTACTCCGTGTACCTTTTGCAGAATATCAGTCTGTCCCTGATGGTTTTTTTGGGGAGAGTGGCTTCTTTGCTGCCCTTCTTGAACCCAGGGCATCTTCCAAAAATCTTCGCCTCCCTGTGCGTGCAGTTACACTCACACCTGCCTGCTGCAATTCCTGAGCTCACAGCTGAATCATCTTTAGGAGACAGTCCTGGTCGTTGCTGGACTTTCTTGAGCGTCCTAAAGCCTTCTTCACAACAACTGAACCTCTTTCCTTGAAGTTCTTAAAGAGCCAATAAATGGTTGATTTACCTGCAATCTTAGTAGCAACAACATCCTTGCCTGTGAAGCCCTTTTTATGCAGCACAATGACGTGTTTTCTTGTAGGTAACCATGGTTAACAGGAAGAACAATGATTTCAAGCCTCACACTCATTTTAACAATTCCGGTCTGCTTTTCTAATTCAGTCAGCATGACATAATGATCTTCAGCCTTGTGCTCGTCAACATTTTCACCTGTGTTAACGAGAAGATTATTGAAAGGATCTCAGCAGATCCTTTTATGGCAGCGATGAAATGCAGTGGAGGCTTTTTTTGGGATCAAGTTCATTTTCATGGCAAAGAAAGACTTTGCAGTTCGTCGGATCGCTCTTCATAACATTCTGGAGTAATGAAATCATAGCAAATTGCCATCATAAAAACTGAAGTAGGAAAGTTTCTGAAAACCAATGTTTGAGTCATTCTCAAAACTTTTGGTCATGACTGTATGTAAAGGGTTTTTAAAGTCTGGTTGTACTGAAGTCTCTGACAAAACAGCCCTTCCAGCCCCTTGTCCATGAACTCGGTAGTCACTTTCTTGATGAGAATGTGATCGAATTTCAAGTCTTATTAAACATGCCATGATCATGATTTTGATGACACTTTAAAAACACTCTATCAAGTTATCCATAAGTCTAAACGTCCAGAGTAAGTATCTCTATTAAATATGAGAGCCTTATGATTGTACCGTACCTCCCTGAGCTCCTGCAGCAGGCTGCTCAGGTGCTCGCTGTCAGCCTGTGCACTGGAGGCAGCCACTCGACTGTGATTCAGTTCCAACTGGAGCTCCAGGAGACGACCCCTAAAGTAGGCCTCCTTGGTGGCAGACTCCTGCAGCAGTGTCTCCTCATTGTTCTCCCCGTCCTCTGCGACCTTACGCTGGGTGGAGTATGCCTGGCCGAATGCCTGGAACAGGACAGGAGGGGAAAGGATTATTTCTCTTGACTTTACCTGGGGAGAAAGGTACAAAAATGAAAGTCCCTTTCACCTTGTATAAATGATACATGAGTGATTAACAAGATTTTTTTTATCCTTTATTTTTATATTGTTTCATGTACTTTAACGCAATTAGTAGAGACCAAGGTAATGCATGCCAGATAGAATAGAAAAGTGCTACATGAGACCCGGTCCATTTAACTATCTATTTATTATTTACCATCCAGAGTAAGTATCTGATTAGTGGCCATATTTCTAAGATTTTTAGGGCCTAGTACAAGAACCTCTGTTTTATCTAAATTTAGAAGCAGAAAATAAAAGGTCACACAGCTCTTTTTTGTCTCTAGGACATTACTTCAGTTTGACTAATTGGTATTTGATATCTGGCTTCATGGGCAGATAAAGTTAGGTATCATCAGTATATGCTATGTCTTCTAAAGGAAATGTATGTAACATAAACAGAACTGGTCCTAGCACTGAACCCTGTGGAACTCCATAATTAACCTTAGTGTATAAAGAGGATTCTGTATTTACATGAACAAATTGGAGTCTGTTAGATCAATATGATAAAAACCACTGCAGCACAGTACCTGTAATACCTACGGCATGCTCTAATCGCTTTAATAAAATATTATGGTCAACAGTATCTGACGCTGAACTGAGTTCTGGCAATGGTTTAACTACTGCCGTGAGCCTTCAGCAAGTGACCTAATTTAAACATTGTATCAGACTAAGTTGACAGTTCCTCTGTATGTTTTAATGCAGCCTTACTTCTGTACATTTACTGTATGAAACAAATGGCAGTGGATGGAGCAGCTATGAAGTTCACTTTTCTTCACATTCCAATTTGTTGCAAAAGTGATTTTTTTTATAATAAAGCTATTCAAATTATTCAAATCTTTGCAGCCCTAGATCAATCCATCTCTGTTAAGAATTGTTAAAATGAGTGTGATGCTATTACTAAAATAACTGATAGCTACAGCTCTAGATTGATGATATTTAAGATTGAAGCATTAATTAATGGTAGGACTTTGATGAGCAGTCTTGTGGGAATGGGGTCTAAATGACACGTATTGCTTTTTGAGATTAAATAGAACAGGATACGAAGCATTAAAACATGTTAAAAACACAAAAGCCTTATTAAACGCAGTGTTGGGCCCAGAAGTCTTATTAAGTCCTGTTAAATAAAACCTTAAAGTGAACGAGGGCTTACTTTCTTCTTCACATGACTCTACCTCACCTTCTTTGCCTCCATCATAATTACTTTGACTTCAGAATGCAAAAATAAGTCGTTTTTAAGCATTTGCTGTGACCAAATCTCTTGAGGTTGCTTAACAAGATAACATCATTATGTGTTACAGTAAGCTGTCACCGGGTTGGACTCATCATAGGCCCGTACTTAATGAATAATTCATCACATCCTCTCCATTTTTGTGCGGATGCTTTGAAACCCTGTCCAGGCATGCATCATTTAGACCTCCAGGCTGTTTTTAAGAGCAACTCAGTTTTGGTTGTTCCTTCCACAACTGACAGAGATCAGAAATAGAGGCCAAAAACAAGTCACTGCAGCGTCTCGATCTATATATCTATATATCTATATATATCTATATATATCATATCTCAGCAATTTTCAAGCAAAGCTCCTCCTGGATGAGAATTACTTTCTACTAACTGATTTTTGCCAGCATAAAGACTTTTCTTCCAAAGCACCTGCAGAGTGAAAGGATCCATCCCACAACATTAGGTGAGTAAGGATGGCAGTGTCTGATGACTATAAAGGGAGGGGTGCCATTGGCTGCATGACATCACAGAGGATAACTGCACTCGGTCCCCTTCTGTTTTTAGCCTCATCAGCTACACTAATGAACTCACTGCATTTTCCCCTCTGCTTCACTTGTCACATATCCCATTCACTCAGGCTGACTATTAAAAGACATGCGGTGTTTGTTTCTGACCTCTTAGCATCAGAGTACTTTTTTTGCCTAAAACCTTAACACTACTGTGCAAACCTGTTAACCAGCACCTTATCAACAACATTGCCAGTGCAATAAAAGACATTCATAGAAGAAAAGGGACATAGAAGAACACCATCAGTCCTGAAATGCCCTGCCCAGAACCCAGACCTCAACATTGTTAAAGCAGCGTGGCATCATTTTGACAGAGAATGAAGGAAAAAGACAGAAACATCAAAGAGATCTGAATGAACCCTGGACACCTATTCCTGAAGTATTATTTACAGAAATCACAGAAAGCTGCCTGACAGTGTTCAGGTTGTGCTGAAGAATAAATAAGAAGACTTTTGCAAGTATTGTACATTGTGCATATTCTTACAGATATCCTGTTTGTATTATGTGAGTATAAAAAAATGATAGTGATGACATCCAAATACCAATGATTAAAATGTCCTGCATAGGGAGCAGATTTAACAGAAACAGTAAAACCCCCGAAATGGAACCTTATGGCACACCGTAGGAAAACGATAGGAAGAGTATGGAATTACATTTCTATCAAAAGTCAAGTGTGACAAAAAATACAATTCAGGCAACTAATTTAATTTCACGGGTGCAGGTAGATGGATAGGAACTCAGCAGCCACACACACAAAGAAGTCATCCCAACATGGGCGTGCTGCTTTCTTGCATTTGAGCAATATCTTTAAAATTAGAAATATCCGCTTTCATCATTCGTTGAAAACTGGTTCATGCATTTATTACTTCTAGGCTGGACTACTGTAATTCATTATTAATGGGCTGCCCTACAACTTGTTGAAAAACCTTCAGTTGATCCAAAATACTGATATAGACTAGAAAGAGAGAGCATATTTCCCCCAAATTGGCTTCTCTTCATTGACTCCCTGTTAAATCTCAAGTCTCCTCACAGATCTCATAGTACCATATTACCCTAGTCTAAGACTGCTGGCTGACTTGTGGTTCCTTGAACATTTAACAGTGAAATGGGAGGCACAGCCTTCAGCTTTCTGGCCCCTCTTCTGTGGAACCAGCTCCCAGTTTGGATTTGGGAGCTGGTTCCACACTCTCTGCTTTTTAGTCAGGGTCACTATAGTTAGTGACCCTGACTCATCCCTTAGTTACGCTAAAATAAGCTGGTTTAGGTCATCTTATTAGGTCTAACTGTCAGACTACGCTAGTGACGTGGATCCTGGTTTCCTCCACGGACATGACAATGCATACCCTCATGTGAGGAGACTAGGGCTGCAGCTATCAATTATTTTAGTAACCAAATAATCTATCAATTATTCCATCAATGAATCGAATAATCAGATAAGAAATACTTTTGTTTTATTGATGAGCAATAATGAATGTCTTGATGCATGCTCAATCATCCAGGTAAGTAAATCTCCAAAAGTTGATTCTGTTCATCTGGACATAGTGTTTTCAGTGGGAGAAACGTTTCGTCACTCATCCAAGTGACTTCTTCAGTCTCCAGAAGTCTCCCGAAGAAGTCACTTGGATGAGTGACGAAACGTTTCCCCCAATGAAAACACTACGTACAGATGAACAGAATCAACCTTTGATGGGTAATAGCAAATATTCAAAAGAGAAAAAAATTCAGAATGAACTGCTAATTGGGTTCCATTTTAGAAGTTGCAATGTTTTAAAGTTTACCAGCATAAGACATCTGTTAAGAAAAAAAAACAATAAAAAAACTTAAATGCTAAATTTTATATTTATATATATACTATTTACTCGATGAATAGTTGCATGCAGGCAGTCCTGGAGGATGAATGAATTTATGACAATGTCTGCCCCCCATGCTTGCCTGACCTAAATCTGCAAGAACACCTAAGGGACGTCATATTTCACTGCATCTGACACTGCCAGGTTGCACCTCCGACTGTCCAGAATCTCAGTGATGTCCTGGTCCAGGATGGTTTCCTGTGTTCTTGGGCCACTTAACACAAACTTTAAAATGTGTGAGGGATTGCCTGAATTAACACTTAGGAGTGGATTTATTCAAGCATGGTCATAGGAAACAACATTAGTAGGGCTGGGCTATATCATACCGTTCACGGTAATACCGGTATAATGTTGGGCAACGATAGGAAAATGAAATATCGCCATAGAATATGGGTAAAACGCGCATGCGCAGTGCCTTTGTTTACATACGCACATGGCGGCGATGCAGAATGAGAAGAGCGAAAGTGGATCGTTGAATGAAACGGATGAACCAGAATTGGTTTGTAAAAATGCTGCAACTTCAGTGGTGTGGGACTGGTTTGGCTTTCATCCGTCAGATACACAACAAAGCACTATTTTTGGTAGCGCATGCTAGCGGGCCGTCGTTATTACCGTGTTTTTTGGAAAATACAGCACACTTAAAATCAATCCTTTGATTTTTCTGAAAATCGACAGTGCCCCTTATAATCCCGTGTGCCTTATGTATGAATTCTGGTTGTGTTTACTGACCTGGAAATGATTTTATGTACACGGCGCTCGAAAATCTGTCAAATGTTTCAGTACGACTTTGCTAAGCTACGAACCCACACTGCTTGATGGATTGTCGGAGCATTACGGCTATCGTAGGCGGAGCCTCGCGGAGTGATACGTACTGTGCTTCAACATAATATTACCATATTGTGTGTGTATAACCTCTTTTTAAGTTTTGTGGATATTATACATGGTTATGCTGAGGATATGTCGGCCAATTTCCACTGGAAATGCCTTTTGTTTAAACTGTCACCAAGGAATTTGCATTTGCACTGTTACATTTTTCTATAACTTTAATGCACTTAAAAAAAGCTGCTTGTTTAAGTGAAAATACATTGATGGGTTTGTTTTTTTTTTGCACTAATAAAGTTGAGGAATTGTAAAGTATTTTGTCTAGTGTCAATTATATCGTCAGTTATATCGTTATCGCAAATTTTCAAATGTATGATAAATATTTTTGGTCATATCGCCCTGCTCTAAACATTAGCTCCAAAAAGTTAAAATTTCATGAGAATTATTTTTTGCAACCTGAAGACAACAAACACAATGCTAACTTGTGCTGCTATTAGTACACGCTAACTTAGTCTTAATTGTTGCTGTTCATAGCAATGAAAACAACTGTACAATATCCCAAAAAGTTGATTCTGTTCTGTCTGCATCTGAGGCTGAATCTCATGTGGTTCCTGTAATCACCATCTTACGTGCTGTTTGCTCATACTGACATACACATTTAGGCTGTCCTTGCCAAAGTGGGTTAGAATTTCTTGATGCATGCTAGATGATTGAGCATGCATCAAGACAAACTGTAAAAAACACAAAAATGAATCATGGATTCAGTCCTGCTCCTGTAGGTCATCTCTGTCCTGAATGTATTTTTAAAAAGAAGACAGAAGAGAAACAGATGCAGTAGAGATGTAGCCTGGTCACTTGAAATTCCTTATAGAAACCTAAATATTCTCTAAATTAATGGAGTCGCATGGACACATACACATTCTCACAAACTGGCAGATTGGTGTTAGCATACAGTAGCTCTCCAATAAATGTAAGTCAGAAAAATTACACAATCCCAAAATTATCCCTGAGACTGACTATGAGACTCACTGGAGGTGAATCATTATCACCATTAAGCTCCAGTGTGGATAAAAAACCCCATGCAGAATTACATAATTCTATAAAATATATTGAGTAGTAAAGCTGAGTACTTAAAAGTCTTGAAAGACAAACAACCTACACGTGGTGAAATGTCCCAATAACACGAGAGGCGGTGTACACCCTGGACAGGCCACTAGCTTGATGCAGGGTTAGCACAGAGAGACAGAAACCAGTCGATTATGAGTGAACACCTAATCACCAGTTAACCTAACCCGGTTAATTACGTGTCTTTGGACAAACACATGGAAATTCCACCACACCACACTCCGCAAAGATTCCACAAAGTCAAATTGGGGTTGTTCTTGCCAGGAGGCAACAGTGCTAACCACTGCACCACCTGCCAACTAGCATGAAGGAAACCAAAGTCCATGGGGAGTATGGTTGCAAAGCTGAAACTTAAAAAGAAGGGGACAACCAGAAGTGTAGCCTGCACCGTTTTTTAACTCTAAATGGAGAAACTTCGCCCAGCCTGGACACTGCTACTATATCTGGTATGTTGACTGAGATTTATATAAAGCTCTTCTAGTCTTACTGACCACTCCAAGTGCTTTTCTACAAAAAGCCACATTCACACATTGATATAGCCCTTTATTCTTTGCCATAAATGCTTCAACTTTGCCACTCAGACAGTGACGGACTGGAAATTTGGGGATTTGGTATCCTGCCCAAGGACACTTTAATATGTAGACCTCTCTGATTTACCCTGAGATTGAAGGAGAGTGAATACTAATCTCATGTTCATTATATGGACACAAACGCAAACAGGTTTATGAGGTTTCAGCGTTGTTGTATTGTATTTTTTCCTATTTCTTAAAGACATTTTCCATAGATGCAAACAAAGAAATGGGCAGGTGTGGCTCAGGTGGTGGAGCAGGTCAGTGGATTGACTCCTGACTCCTCCAGTCCTACTTGTGCCCACAATTAACCTTGGACAATGTACTGAACCCTGAGCTGCTCCTGATGCATCTATTGGAATTTGAGTGTGAGTGAATGTTAAAAAAATGCTTGGGCATAGATTAAAGCACTGAATGCGTATGTATGGGATTGAGTAAATGAGACTTGCAGCAGGAAGTCCTGTGAGTGCTCAACAACAGCACCATAAAAGTACCAGCCTATGTAATAATAATGTGTTTTGTTTCCAGCAGCCTGCAATACAAATTCCTAAAGATACAATTTAAACTGGTTCTTTGAAAAGTTGCCTGTTATGTGTAGTCATAGGGTGTCTTTTCATGTTCGAATGATTCATAAGTCAGTGTTAAATGGATTTAAAAACAAAAACCATTCCTCTGAAAATCGTCAGGTACAAGGACTGGAGTGAAGATGAGTGGAAAAAGCTGACATTGTCCAAAAAAGCCCATGAGAAAGCTAAGAACTACTGAAACCAGTTAAAAATGACAAGAAAACCAGACTCCTTGGAAGCATGATATAAAGAAATGGTGGGTGTATGAGGGGAATTTAGTATTTTGCCCAGAAAGTTTGTAGTGTGTGAAATATAATGACTTGATTTAAAAACAGATTAAATAAAGAGCATAAAGCAACTAGCCTGTATTACAGTACTGTCTTTAATCTTTGACAAGCTAAGCCATATTGGCTAAAGAGCTGGCATGTCCAGCAGGTGTGACTACAGGTGAAGTGTGCACAGACAGGCTTTTTAATGAACCACCCTGTGAGCTCATAACATCCTCCAGCGGGTGCAGGTGAGAAGGTGCTGTCAGAAACGCCTCACGCTAATCAGATCAGTGCATGGATTTCGAGTAAGGAGTCATACCCCTGCTGACCCCACCTCCTGCAGCTGCTCCAGCTCCACCCTTAGCGCCTCCTGCTCGGCCTCCAGGTCGGCGTACTGCTGCTTCAGGCTCTGGTTCTCCTCCAGAACCGCCAGTCCGCACTCCGCCGCCCGTATCTTCTCGCGGTTGGCCTCCGCCAGCTCCCGGGTCAGGCGCTCCACCTCGGCCCGATATTCCTCTACCGTATCCCCGCATCCTGCTCCTCCGGCAGCCATCGTTCCTCTGTCCCTCCCTCTGCCCTCTCTTCCCTGCGGCGGACGAACAGAGAGCCCTGCCAGAGGGAGAAAACAAGCCCCACCGCTTCCTCTGGGGGAGTCCCAACGTCCTGCAACTCAAACAGCACCAGCGAGCATCCACGGCTTTCACAGCGCTGCTGCCATCGCAGCGGGAGTATCCTCAGCCGTGCGATGCTCGGAAAGATGCGTCCTCTCTCTCCTCCCTCTGATTGGTTTTTCTGCTTATTCACCGGCAGCAGGACGCCATCTCTGCCTGCAGCCGTGAAGCAAGGCACCTTCCTCTCTCCCTGTCATCCTGCTGCACACTGAGCGTTTACATCCATGCACTCAGCGCCCTCTGGAGGTAAGAGTATAAATACATTCTTTCTGTTTTATGGGGGCGAACGAAACAAAGAGTTTTAATAGTTTCATTCCTGGTGTGAGATCTGCCGGTACCTCAACACTAAAAACTAGAAAGCATTCGCATACAGCTGCACGTCTTTTACAGCCTTAGAGCTTTCACGGGCTCTTGAAGTGCGCTCATCCAAGTAACACTGACACTACGTGCTGTGATAATATTACATACATAAGTAATACAAATAAACAATCAATCTCTGTTTGAAATATTAGTATAAGTCCTGTTTACAAAGTAGCTTTGATGCCTTCCATATCACAACGTTTAACTGTGTCTTTTACACGATGAAAAGTCTGAGTTAAAGTCTGAAAACGAAAACGAGCTGACAGGTAGCTCATGAAGAATAGTGGTGGGTAGATCAACCCAGGTATTGATAATAACGATAGATATTTATAGAACATTTCAACTATAGAAGCGCCATTAAATAATTATACATCTAATAAATAATGACACACTGCTCTCCCCCACATAAGCCTCCTTTATGGGTGAAAGGTATTGGTATGGACATTACTGTCCGTTTTTACTTGATAACAGATCGATATCAACATTTCTCTCAGCACTGCTGAAGAAGCCTTTATTCAATATTTGTTCAATCAAAATTTAAAAAGTATCAATGTCCGTTAGAAGCGATGACACTTTTACTATGAAAGGCATCGGAAGTGTTATCGTCATGATTAGCGGAACTGGCGTAACACACCGGCAACATCGTCGTCTCTATGGTTGTTTGGCCGTGTCGCACGTTGCTAGTTAGTTGCAATGTTGTAGCTATTAGCACGGTAGCCGTTCCTTCGCTGGAAGGTAGAGCTGTACGACAGACCTACAGTTTATTCTTTCTGATTCACAGTGTGAGCAGCAGCTAACTGCTATCCAACGGAACATAACCTACAAAGCTAGCTTGTTATCTTGTTTTCCTTCTACTCCGCTAGTTTTCCTAGCTTGCTAGCTAGCCGCTAGCATCCAACCGTCTCCTCTATCAGTGCAAACCGTCTCCCGGCCGGCCGGAGGACCATGGCGATGAGACAGACTCCCCTCACCTGCTCCGGTCACACCCGGCCTGTGGTGGACCTGGCCTTCAGTGGAATTACTCCTTATGGATACTTCCTCATCAGCGCCTGCAAGGGTGAGAGGTGTTGGCAGGACTATGAACATAAAGTAGCCTGTGAGAATCTGGTGTTACTTCTGGACGTGGTCTGTTGCGGGTTGGGCTTTAAAATGAGCCCTTTATAAAACATGATGTTCTTCCATTGATTGACTTTGTGTCTTTGTATTGTTTTCTGGTGTCATTAAGTGTGTCTGTGTGCGCTCGGGGGCGCATATGTGTGTGAGCCTGAGAGAGAGAGAGGCACATGCGGCTAGCTTAACTACTGATGGTTTACCTTCCTCCTAAAGTTTGATCTCGAATTGTACAACTTTGTTGAAAAAGTATAGAAAAGATTACATCCTGTTTATCATTATCTGATCATGTCCTAAAGTCCATGATCAGATAATGATCGTCTCTGGGCTGTCAGATGGTATTCATGTCACTGAGTTGCTACAGATCTGCAACTAAACAGCCCTGAGAAAGATGGTGTTTGAGAGCAAACAGTGTTCCTATTCCTAGATTTACTAGGTTAAGTTCATTTTTTTCCTTTTCTTTCTTTTAGGAAGAGTCATTTATTAATAGCTTGCATGGAGGATGCTGACTCACCAACTAATCAGTATTGAAGTGAGCAGTAGTGAAGCTGTTACAACTGAAGGCAAACATTTTCTGAACAGTGAAAGTGTGCCTTCAGTGTCAAGGTTGTGCCTAACTGTTCCGGGGTTAAACCAACACATTGCAAAAGATGCAGCTTTTGCTTTTTGTTTGCACTGCACTCTTAACTTTCACTACCACTTAGCAACTAATTGGCAAGTGCTTGCAGACAAGTCTGCATGTTCCATACAAACTGTGACGTGGCAGTCTGCTAGCAAAAAGAGCAACCGCAAGGAGGTTTTCAATGCAGTACCAACTCTTTACAACCAATTTTACCTAGCAACAACCAAATGTCACCCTAGAAGTCAGTGACCCCTGCTTGTCGCACGGTCAGCAGGACCTAGCAGACACCTGTGGATTATCCTTACTGCCCCCTGCCGTTACACTGTGATGCTCACATCCTCTCTGCTTCTCTCCATCAGATGGCAAGCCCATGTTGCGCCAGGGAGACACAGGGGACTGGATAGGAACGTTTCTGGGTCACAAGGGCGCTGTCTGGGGAGCCACTCTAAACACAGACGCCACCAAAGCAGCGACTGCTGCTGCCGACTTCACAGCGTGAGTTCACACACTCAGACTAAACTAGCCTGAAAGAGGCAGTTATCCTCAGTGCTCCTCTCTGTGGATAATCTGTCATGCATCCATTGGCAGTGTTGTATTGTTGTATGTACTCTGAAACCTCAGTTCATGTGTGATCTGGTCTCATTTCATTTCAAGATAACCTTAAACGGCTGTTTTGCTTCATGCTATGGTATTGAAAATCGATCACTTAGATGTGAGTGCTAGTACAAGCTTCAGGGACCTTTCTAGCTTGGCTATAGCAGTGACGTAGCCCACATGCCTTTGTGATAGACATGGTCACCATGGTGACCCTTGCTTTCCCAGCATCCTTCTAAGAAAAAGCTTTACACTGAATAAAGTAAAGCCATTTTTATTAGTGTGATCATGAGCTGAACTCTGTGGACAATAGAATATCTTGCTGCGCCTATTATTTCATTCTTATCTATCCCTTTGTTCCAGCAAAGCAAGGACAATTCAGTGACACAACAGCTAAATCTTTAGTCCCGCTAAATGTTCTTATTTTCCAAGAGTCTGTTATAAGCCAATATATTGATGTACCCGTCATTCTCACTGATTTGTAAGACGAGGCTCTGACTTGTTCTATCACATGTATGTCACAGAGGAAACAGTTTTGCACACTGAGCTTTGAATGAGTTTTCTGCATATATGTGTCTTCTGACTTTGTCTCTTGTATAAAGCAGCCTCTGCATTCACACATATTACACTGAGACACACACACACACACACACACACACCCAGTGTGAGGTCACTGTTAACAGCTCCCTTGTGGACTTTTGCAGAAAGGTGTGGGATGCAGTGAGTGGAGATGAGGTCCTGTCTCTGGCACACAAACACATTGTGAAAACTGTCAGCTTTACTCAGGTCAGTGCACTTCATCATGTGTTTCTGTATGTGTTTCTCTACTTGTGGGTTTAAATTGATGCACACCTTTCACCAAGAACAGAATATAGTTGATAAGGTAACATTTTAGTCCAGTCAGTGCTGTGAAACAAGTTCTTTGTCAATGTTGATCACTAACCAGAAGTTAACAGGCCCTGGCCTGCTCAAGTTCAAATCACCATTTAGTAAAAGATTTAAGATTGCATGCCCGTAGTGATTCTAGGGCCAAAGCTTTAGCAGTGTTCAGCTCCAGTTACAATGTCAGGCACGCGGTGCCTCGTAATAAATATTAGTTAAATATGCTGTTTGCAAAGATTCACCGGATGCATGTTACAGTATTGCCTTCAAAAGCAAACAGATTATCTGGATAACCTATTGTAGTGCGTGAGGTGTTTTCTCACCTATAGTTGGTTTCCTCTGGTCTGAATTGTTTGATGAGTTTGCAAACTTGTAGCTTTTCGAGCCAAAATGCAACACTACAAACCGCGTGAGAATGTTCAGTCTGCTCATTGGCTAGATGTGTCTGGGATGGAAGAAAGTGCTGTGTTGTGTATTATTGGAAAACTTGGAGAATTTACATTCATTTCACAGGTAGCTTCTAGCCCGTACAGACCTTTGCACATCTGTAGTACCTTGTTCCATCCCAGAATACAAAGCATTCTGTTCATCAGTCTGAAAAAACGTTTCTCCCACTGAAAACGTTTGTGGGATTTTCTTACCTGGATGATTGAGCAATCATCAGGAGATGGCTACATAACCTTTTTTTAGCTCAAGCTTGTAATGTAGAGGTTTGGGTAGTTGGTTCTGATCGGGGTTGAATCACGTTGATTTAAATGAACTAAGCGCACAGCTGTGAAAACACCTTAAGAATCACTTAGAAGTTCTCCCACTCCTGGTGAACTCTGGAATAGTGTACTCAGATGGACACATTTGGGGCACCATGAATTTTGAATAAAGCACCACACTTAAAGAACTCAGAGCAAGTGTTTACCCACAAAAACTTCACTTTCAAAGTGAAAAAATAAATATTATACAAATACACACACACACACACACAAACAAGGTAGAGAACCCACAGAAAATGAGAGGGATTCAATGATGACGTTTGGATACTGGTTGACAAAGTGAGAGATATGGAGGGCACATGAAGTGGCAAGCTCCTGTGTCTGAGTCTTGGTGGGATCTCAGCAGTTTCACAATCACAGCAGCAGCTCCAAAGACTGCGAGAGGAGGAGGAGGAGAAAAGTGCCTCTGCAGACCACGCCCTGGCCTTTACAGCCATAACTGCACTATAGCGCTCACAGCTCTGTGGAACAATGAAATGTGTCACTGTCTGTGCTTTTCATGCTTTGTTTTTTGAGCTTGTTTTTTGCGTTTTGCCTCGTCCTCATTGAACTCTGCTATAGCTTCCTGCTCTATTCCGGCTCACTTATCAACCAATCAACATTCGGTAGCATGTCTCACATGGGTGACAAGTAGGGATGGGTACCGGTGTCCGGTGCCATGATGGCACCGGTTCTGACATAAACGGTAGTAACCAGACCGAAAAGCAGCGCACATTTCGGTGCTTTATTTCGGTGCTTTTTTTTTTTCCTGAGCTGTGATACACTTTAGATTCTAGCCAATCATTTTACGTTTCCGAGGATAGTAGGCGGGGCCAGGTACGTACGTACGTTCTGTTAAAGCAGAGCTACAGATTAAAAATGTCCAAGGCGAAGCGGTTAAAAGTCTGGCTGTACTTCATAGCAAAATATGCAAACTCAGCAGCCTGCAACAAGTGCTTTAAGCTGATACTGTGATACTGTCAAAGGAGGTAACACCTCAAATCCGATGAAACACCTGGCGACGCATAGCGTTTTTTTTAAAAGCCCAGAAATGCGCCGTATTTGATAGCTTGCTGCGAGACCTCACACCGAGCACATCTACTGCGGGTGGGTTGCCTGTTATGCAACATCCCCCAAAAACACGAAGAGGAGAGTCCTGGCCCCTAGCCCTGCCAGTGTAGCAGAAATGATGACGGATGATGATGGCAGCAGCAGCCGTTCTTCTCTGCGTGAGTAGGCTAACCACGTTATTACATTAATGCATGTAAGGTGAACTAGCAAACATCATCATAGCTACATGCTGCTGTCTTCTTGTTTGATGGCAGATACTCCCTTCACCCTGGCTAAAAAGGCTAAAATGACCAAAGAAAAAGTGGAAAACAGTTAAACATGAGAGGTTTAGGACAAAGTTTGTGTTTTTTCCATTGTTTAAGCACTGCTTCCAGCCAAGAGTGATACCATATATGCCCCATAGCTGCAGAAAAGGCTAACATTGTTATATTTTTACAAAAAACAGCTGAACATGAGAGGTTTTTGGACCAATTTTGTGTTCTCCATTCTTTAAGCACCGGTTTGAGCACCGGCACCGTTTCAAAAGTACCGATTTGGCACCGGTATCGGATAAAACCTAAACGATACCCATCCCTAGTGACAAGCCCCCACGCCCTCACTCCTCTTACAACTGAAAACTGTTTGCAAAATGACACATGTGCAGGATTATAAATCCAGCTTTACTCTCTGTGCTTGTTGGGTGGGAGTGAAGAGCCTCCCATGAATACGTGCTTCTTTTTGACAGGACAGCAACTGCCTGCTAACTGGAGGTAACGACAAACTGCTGCGTATCTATGACCTGAGCAGCCCTGAAGCAGGTAAGTGGACATGCTCATGCACACACGTGTATGTGTGGACCATATGACCAGTACATGCTCCCACATATCCATATGTACTGTCGCTAGACCATTACTAGCCACTTGCTGCATGTACTGCAGAGCTGTGTGGGTGGTTATACAGCAGCCGGCAGCATTGGTTTGTGCTGGAACACACAGTAAGACTTGGTAAAATCACAAAATGATCTGCATGATCACTCTTTTGAGATGAAGCTGACAAATTCATCAAGTGTAAATAATTATATACAATGTAACAGTTTATTGTGAAAACTTCCACAGCAGCAGGTGTTACTATGGTAACTCATGAAGAAGGTGCCGTCTGTGCTGGTGGAGGAAGTTGCCTTTATCGATCACTTGTTTACAGTGAGCAGATGGTTACTGTCAGCACAGCTTGGAGCAGTTCACAGCTCACTGTAACCTCACAGAAAGATCCTGGACACGTCAAAACCTAGATATGCCCCAAAGAAGAAAATGCAGTTATGAAATTTTATGCCCTGAAGGTCAAAGGTTGAGCTATAGCAGGTGTAGAGGTAGCCTGCAATGTGATGTTTACTGAGGCACTAAACCAGGAGGAAGTGATTCTGGGTGTGGTATAATGTGTCTGGCTGTTGCTTCTGTGTCCCTGTCAGCTCCACAGGAAATTTCGGGCCACACGTCGGCCATAAAAAAGGCTCTATGGTGCAACAACGATCAGCAGATCCTCTCTGCTGCTGACGACAAAACCATCCGGTCAGTGCACTGTGACACACGCCCTCACCCGTCTTACCTCTCACTTCTGACAGTAGACATAGCAACCACTCTGTTCATGTGTGTAGGCTGTGGGACAGGAGCTCCATGGAGGAGGTGAAAACACTGACCTTTGACACGTCCGTGAGCAGCATGGAGTACGTAGCTGATGGACAGATTCTTGTGATCACGTATGGAAAGACCATCGCTTTCTACAACGCTCTGAGGTCAGCCTGCAGCCACACCCGTTCATTGTCAATGAGTGACGTGTATAAAACAGAGGGCATCCACCACCTCTATTAATGCTGATTTATTACTGACTTTGTTATTGATTAAGCATTCATCATTTATAATTTAAATTTGTTTCTATTTTTATTAATATTATCAAGCTTGGAATTGATCAAGACTGTGGAGGCCCCAGCTCCTATCAACTCAGCCTCCTTGCATCCAGAAAAGGACTTCTTTGTTGCCGGTGGTGATGACTTCAAGCTCTACAAGTTTGACTACAGCACTAAGGAAGAGCTGGGTGAGCAGCAGAGTGCTCCATTGTATCATGAAGAGGAGCAGTCTGACTCCTTTAATGAAATTAGAAACAGAACCTGTCAATACAGAATAAATGCAAGTCATAAACTCGTATTTTATTCACAACAGAACCTAGGAAACATATTGAATAATCGCACTGAGCAAACCGTTCATTTTGAATTTGATGGCAGCCACACAACTGTGGAAGAGAGGACAGGGCTGTGTTTCCCCCTGTGCACCATCCTCGCTTCTTTTAACTGCTGAGGGGAGCAGCTGCTGACTTTTCTCACTTTTCCGCTGAGCCCTGAATGTCTCAGCTATCCAATACTTATGTCTGGCCTTGTCCCTTGCACGCAGAGACGTCACCAGATTGTCGTAGTCTGTACACGAGTTTTTACTGAATGTGAACCTCTGGCTCTCTAACAGAAATGATCTTTTCATTCCCACTCGTGTTCCTGACCAGGACATTCCACGAGCTGATTCTTTTTTTTGTTTGTTTTTTTTCTTCCCCCAGTCTTTTGCTGCCAATGTGTTGCTGAGATCAAATTCAAAATGAGCGTAATGAAAAACATGTGTTGCCAGCGTGCTAGAGCAGGAGACTAATTTAAAAACATCTGGGTTCACGAGCTTCTGTTTTCATTTCAGTTTCACATATCCCAACGTTTCTGTTCTGCTGTCACTAGAGAGAGAGGGGGTTGGTTTTTGTTTTTGTTTTTTATTTGGTTTTTTTTAAACTCGCTGTTTGACCAGCTCAGCTCAGTTCATGACAGGATCTACTTACTTATCTGTAAATGTAAAAAAAAGGTTAAACCCTGATTCTTTGGTCAGTTACTCCTTTATGTTTTCATAGACCAATCGGAAACTGATGGTGCTGCTGCTCATGTGTCTGCAGAATCCTACAAGGGGCACTTTGGTCCGGTGCATTGTGTTCGCTTCAGTCCTGACGGGGAGCTGTATGCGAGCGGCTCGGAGGACGGCACTCTCCGACTGTGGCAGACAGCGGTGGGAAAAACCTACGGCCTGTGGAAGTGTGTCCTTCCTGGTAAGTCTGAACTCTGAAGTGATGACACGTGTTCATGCTTTCATCTGGATTCAGTTACACTGTTGCACTGTTACTGTAATGACAGCAATGCTGAACGAATGAATGAAAAAGTTTTTCTAAAGATTAGAGCAATACAAAGCAGTCTTTGGCAACACTGTTTCAGTTGTGTGGTGTTGTGCACTGTATATGCACAAGAGACAAAGGTTGTGAGGCGGTGCTGCTGCTGACCAGTCATCTGTTCTGACCTCAGAGCTCTGTGAACTATCCATATGATGTTATACCACAGCGTAGCACATTTTTCAAACCATGTCATGACCACATGGAAAATACTCGAGTTTAAACTGTGGCAGCATGTAAAATGTTTGTGTATGTGTATATTTACAGAACATAGTATGATTATACATATGTGTGTGTGTGTGTGTGTGTGTGTACACACACATACGATGATATTACACTGTCATGTATCACATTGTTCTTCACTTCCTTCTCAGAGGACCTGGGGAGTGAGAACCCTGAGCAGCTGTACACCTCCACCCCTGAGATCAAAGCCTGAGGAGAGGGCGTCGCCTTCTGGAGCCTCAACGAGATCCACGAAAGGAGCCAAGTCCAGAGCATTTTCATCCATCAGAACTGATGTGGACACTAAGACTGGCCTGTCTGTCACAGCATCAGTCCACTCACCTGCACACCGACAGTCCATGGACAGCATGGGCTGCAGAGTGAAGCAGTAGAGCTGTGAGTGTGAGCTCGTTGCTGCCTGCTTTCTCTCTGATCAGCCCACTTCTGTCTGTCCTCTAACTTCTATTAATGTAGAGCCGCCAACCCCAAACTGCACGACGTCGTCATCATCATCATCGGTTTTGGTTTCAGTGTTGAGGTGTTTGATGAGCTGGACCAAGGCTTGTTTTCTGTTCATGGTTACAGGAATAAATGAGTTAGTGCTCAAGTTCTGAGGCTTTCATTTCTTAAAGAAGCATTGCTTTGAGTATTTTACAGTGTTCTGCTTGAGTATCTAAAGTTGTTCTAAAGTGTCCAAATCAAAGCTAATATTGTTTTGTGACAAAGGAGAGGAGATTATTTCTTGTTTGGTTTCTGTCTTCATTTGTGCACAGTGATGAAATAAACTGAGCATTACACTTTTATTTGAAAGTAATGCACAAAGAAAAAGGGACTTTGAGCTTTTATTTCTTGACCGTCGCGCCTGCCAAATGTGCAGGCTTACTGTAAATACACACTCCAGATGCTGAAAAGAACATAACCATAACGTTTGCTGGTGAGGAAGGTCTGGGAGTTTCTCTGCTAACTACACTTTTTGTATTGAGTAAACAATAGTTCATCAGTTTCAGAGAATTAAATCTATAAAATAATGTAGCACTGGCTGACTTCTGCAACAGAGCTGATCATCAGGTGTGAACTAGAAAGCACAAATATCCATAACTGTGACATCTGAGCAAATTTTCAGTGACAGAACCCAAAAGGATCTTCGTGTCTAACATGATCACATTACATCTAATGGTGTTCCTGTATCCAGTTCCTCAGTGAGCAGTCTGTGAATGAAGAGCTGGATTTCACTGGGCATGAGTTCTGCGCAGTGACTGAGCCTCTGGCTCTGATCAGTCCCAGCTTGTAGCGGAAGGAGGTGGGCTTTACCAACTGCCACTTCCGGTCAGGACCGTGCAGCATTCCTCATTTCTTCCCACTTTAATTCCTTCCTTCTCCCGAGAGGAGGAGGGAGCGAGAGGATAGACAGCAGCTCATATCCACGTGCTTCTTTGAAGCACACACTACTCTGCCAGTTCGGTCCAGTGGGCGGCGCTGGTTGCCCGATCCGCCATCAGCAGCTCCGCTGTTTTCTGCTAGCTGCTACTTGCTGACCCGTTGCCCGGTCGTCTTCTCGCCGACATGCCGGAGTACCTGGGCGACCCCTCTGTGCTCACCAAGGAGAAGCTAAAGAGCGAGCTGCTGGCCAACAACGTGGAGCTCCCGAGCGGCAACCCCACGAAGGACGTGTACGTGCAGCTGTATCTTACGAAGCTGGCCGGCCAAAGCACACGCCCCGCGGCTGCAGCTGCGGACTCGTTCTCCAGCGACGAGGAGCTGCCTCCGCCCGCGCTGCCTGACACCAGCCGCTCCTCCGGTAGAGTAAGTGCTCTCCCACTCCCGTCTCCTTTGCACACTTCCACACCCACCAGGATTACTCAGCCACCAAAATCCACGTTCTGAACTCGTCGTCTGTTAACTACTGTAAATGTTCGCAGCATAGTTTCGGATGTTCAGAACACATCCATCGGACACGGCTCACATTGAAACGTGCGCTCTCTCCTCACAGACATAACTGGAAACGTCATTCCGATTGAAAGTATAAGGCAGTCTCGTGAATGAATCGCAGAGCAAATCCAGATCACTTCCCACAAACCAGTCTCACAGGTCTCACCTCCCCACAGAGTTTCCTTCTTTGCTTCAGTTCCAGCCCCATCCTTACTAATCCCGCAGCAGCTGGGGACTCTCCATCGTGACGCAGAAGAAAGTTTTAGCGCACATACAGAAAAGATGTAGACAGAGACACAGACACAGATCTGTGAATGAAGGTTTCTGCCGACTACATTGAACTGGAACGAGAGCCTTTTGATAGTTTTCAGCTCTGCATCAGCGCGCTCATGTGCACAGCGGTTACTCGTTTTTGTAGGTGGGATAAAGAGTTTGAGGTTAGAGGAGCTGGCAGACATGCACTCAGTCAGGAAGAGATTTGTTCTGATGCTGAGGAGGAAATGGGACAAACTGGCAGGTGTTCGAACTGATGTCTGTTCAGGTCTGACAGAGCAAAGTGTCTGAAAACAGGAGTGACACTACTATTTTGCATTTTTTTATAGACCAGGAGGCGGTGTTGAAGTCTGCAGGGTATCCTTCCTGAAGCAGCCCTCCCGCTTTGTCCCTTGGGGAGGCTGGCACTCCAGCCTGTTTTTTAGCGGGTTTCTCATGAAATAGCTGAATTTGGCTGTGACGCAGATTGATGATCAGTTCAGGTTGTAACAGAAACAGTGCATCTTACACGTTTCCACTTTTAAAGTGAGTGGGATGTGTGCCCACTTTAAAACTACAGGCAGTACTAGATGATACTAGTATGTAGTTTTTATAAAAAGTACACATTTCCATGTTGTCCAAAGGCCTGATGTTTCAATAAGAGTATAATGATTGCAGAGGTGATGTGTGAGAGTGAATGAATAGTGGCATTGTAAAGCGCTTTGGGTGCCTTGAAAAGCGCTATATAAATCCAATCCATTATTATAACTGAGCCACCATGTGCTGTGGCTCTTGCAGTGAGTGTTTAGTGCGGTTTCATGGTTTAGGTGGTGGAGCAGACAGATGTTTTCCTGCAGCTGCTTACATTATCATTGTGAACATTGAGGAAATGCTTTTGCTAGGAAGAACTCCGACTCAGCATAGTTGGTGTCTTGGCACTAGAGTGTTGATGCCGTTTATCTTGTGAAAGCTGCTGCTCACATACCTGAGGGATTACAGGCTGCAAAGGGAGGTGCCCAAAAATGAATTCCTGACATTTTTCAGTGACTGACATGAAAGAGGATACTCGCTGTGACTCTTCGAGTCTGCAAAGCTTCATGTTTTCAGATTAGATGTTGGTCTGAATGAGATTTGGATGGATTGTTGTAAAGTGTGAGGAATGTGTGAGCGTCTGTCCAGGACTCTATGAAGAGTCTGAGAGTCCACAGTGAGTTTGTTCCACAGAGCTGTGAGCTCTTTAGTTCAGTTATGGCTGTAAAGGCCAGGGTGTGGTCTGCAGAGGCACTTCTCCTCCTCCTCCTCCTCCTCCTTCCACTCTTGCAGTCTTTGGAGCTGCTGCTGTGATTGTGAAACAGCTGGGTTCACATCCAGCTGTTTCACAATTGTCATTGTTTCTAATACAGAGTTTCACTTCAGCTCTTTGTATGTTAGAGCTTTGCTCTCCCTCTGCAGACAGACGGCAGTTCGTGGAGTACAGTGGACAGCGAATGTGGTCGCTCTGCTTGACCGTAAATTCTACTTCAATAACCAGGAGTCACATTTTTATAGCTGTGCATTCAACACACACATGTACGCTCCTTTGGAGCCATGTAGCGCCTAGCTAAGAAGAAAGCTGAGGGTTCCTGTCCACCAACAAGCTATCGACAGCTGTCCTGTTGAGTCTTCAGAAGTATGATGTCGCTGCTGCATTCAGCAACATATTTACTGTACGTTTATTTGATTTGCTCCAAGGCAGAGCTGCCTTTAGTTTTGTTAATTAGGAGACACAGCATCATGCCACTATGCTGGCCTCACAAGTAATTTCCTGTCAGCCGCTAAGTAAAACTTCAGACTATGATGAAGCGCCTCCAGCATCTTCAGACGGTCCCATTCTCCTCCCTAAATATTTCCCCTGGCAGCTTCCTTTCAGGAAATTAAAGAACGTGTTTGTGTACATGAGTAAGTTTTCACATCTGCTCAACGGTGGTTTAGGAATGAAGTATTCATAAAATAACGAATCTTCCTGCATACTACTCCTGGATTTTTGAAAAAGGCTTTGCTTATGTGCAGTGACAGCAGTGTTATCCAGAACGTTACAGGTGGTAACCACCTTTCTGCTCTGGAAAATTTCTGCAGTTTGACTTCTGTCGTTCACATGAGTTCCCATGTTATGAGCAGAGTCCTTCTGCTACACTATTCTGGGTGACAGAGGGGGGGAGAGGGCTTTTCACCCATCTGAGACGCACTCCTGTGCACTCTTCCAAGATCCTGACTACACATCACCTGAACCAGATGACATAATTGTCTCAAAATGTTGGGCCAGAATAGAGAAGGAGCGATAGTGGGGTTCAGCACGAGGGAGAGAACTGCAAAAAAAAGAAAGAAATCCAGCACTAAAAGCACAGGCAGTGACTGCAGCGATATGTTTCCTTGTTTCTAACACAGAGTTTCACTTCAGCACTGTCAGGTTTAGAACTTCACTTACCAACAACACAAGCAGAGTGGCCCACAGACTGTACACTGCCTCCATCTGACCACAGAGCTGTCTGCAGGCAGAGAGGAGGTGCTACCTTTGACCATAAAATCAGCTTCGGGGAGAGAAAGAAGCATATATAACAATAGATGTACAAAGATATTTTAAGTGACCAACAACAGATTGGTTGGATTAGGGATCATGTTGGTACAGTAACACAGAGTCATAAAGGTACCTACAAAACGGGTAACTTCTTTATTGTATGTATAACCCCTTTGTAAATCCTGTTCACTGAAGTCTGTTAACCAATACGAATACATAAAAACACATGGAAACATCGGAATTGTCAATGGTTAGTGTTAATGTTTATGGTAACAATTTAATATTTGAGTGTTGTTGAATCAGCAGCTTTACTGACCTCTGACAGTCCTAAAGTTTAACATGATGCACGCTAACTACTCCAGCTGTAGGTGTGTGTGTCTGTGTGAGGCTGGCACTGCAACTGAGTATATAATTCAGTATTCATTTTTTATGTTGCTTAACGTCTAAGTATTTTTTAATTTATTTTTTTTTAAATTTATTTTTGATGGCTTGGTGAACTTAGCAGTGTGTGTGCTGGTTCTTTGAAAATGAAACTGTGTTAGGTGACTCTTGTCAGTCATTACTTTGTGATTATTTGCCTTCAGGCTAAAAAAAATCTATCGCTGGCTCCGTTCTGGCTCTGATCATTTGTTTTGTGTGCTGCCCTGCTGTTTTCCACAGAAAGCCACCAGGAAAACAGACAAGGTTCGACCGACTGAGCTTGATGTGACTGCGCTGAGTGACAAGAGCCTGAGGGATGAACTGCTCGAGCGTGGACTAGACGTGGGGCCAATTGTGGGTGAGTGTAATCCTGCTCACCATTGCAGACACCGTAGTGGGCACAGAGACTGCACTCACTGCGCATTTGTAAAATGACAGATGCAGACAGTCCCAGGGGAAAATTGGTTGCAAAGAGGGTGTTGCACCAAAAACGTTGTTGCTTTGGTCGTCAGCAAGGTTGCTGAGATTGCTTATAGTTTGCTTGACTGTCTGCAAACAGCATTTATTCTATGAGCTGTAGTGAAACTTGAAAAAATTAGGAAGGGGACAGATACTTCTCCCATTACTGGATTAACCAGGTTGGTTTCACTGCTACAACATCACCCTTGTCTTGTCCTCCCAGCCTCCACCCGGAAGCTGTATGAGAAGAAGCTACAAAAGTTGCTGGATGAAGGGCCTCCACAGCCTCCGCCACCACAGCTGATGCTCGTAGGCTCAGAGTCTGACCTCTACAGTGACAGGGAGGACGGTAGGAAGGACCCACGGTGCAGCTCATTCAGCGCTGCTGCACTTTAATGAGTGCTTGGATTTGAAATGTTCCCTCATCACCTATATGAGAAATGTGATATCGTGTGTTGATGAAGGGGATGTTGTGTGTAGAACAGATGTCAAACGTATGTCCTGATACAGTTGTATCCGGCCTGCAAGATAATTTCATATGTCATTTATTGATGGCCTGTTAGTACGTGGGGGCTGAATCTTCAGCCCTACTGAAAAATCATGGAGGCAGAGGTGGGGGCTTTATTTTGAGGGGCACAATCATATCACAATCAAATACAGACTGGGATCGTACCATTACGTGAAAGGAGGAGGGGGGCAGACGTTCCAAGACAGCAGGTGCAATTTAGTTTTATTTATATAGCACCAAATCACAACAACAGTTACCTCAAGGGGGCTTTATGTTGTGTAACACATGATCTGCTGAGGCATGTATTCAGACATCTTTCTGTAGCATGGGGTCAGTGCAGCTCCAGCTCCTGACCTTTGTCTGCCACTATCTTGGAGGTTTTGAGGAAAAGGTTGCAGTGCTGGAGGTCCATCATTTCTCCTTTAAGACGGTCCTCCATCACATCAACCAGAGCCAGCTCATCACACGGGAGAAAATTCACTACTGTATTTCTACATATCCACATAGCCATATTAAAGGAGCTCCAAATTGCCTGCAAATTCCAGACTCTGGAGCTTCCCAAGACTCCAAAGATAAAGAAAAAAATTTGTTGTCAATTTGTTAATTCAATTCAGTTTTATTTCAGTTTTAACCACAACAACAGTTACCTCAAGGCTGCAGCATTGCAAGGTAAAGAGCCTTCAGTAATACAGAGAAAATGAGAGCAATCATATGACCCACTGTGAGCAAGCGCTTTGGCGAGAATGAAAAGGCCACACCGCCTTTTAACAGGAAGAACTCTCCAGCAGAACCAGGCTCAGCGAGGAGCAGCAATCTTCTGCGTCCAGTTGGGGTTAGGGGAGGAAGACAGGACAAAGAGACGCTGTATAAGAGAGCCAGAGGTTAATAACTAATGATTCATCGCAGAAAGGTGTATGAACACATAATGAAAAATGGGACTGAAGAAGAAACACTCAGTGCATCATGGGAATCCCCCAGCAGCCTAGACCTAGGGTCACCTGATCCAGCTCTATGTGATTTATAGCATATAGTTACTACCTGAACTATATGCCCTAACAATGGGCGCAGAGCCATTGCAGGGGGGAGGGGGTAAAGAATTCTTGGACACTGCTAGCATAATGGACATGTTTTTGACAATGTAACAAAATCTAACCAGTTAATGTAAAAAACAGTTAACCTGGAACGCCAGGGCTGAGCGCTCGGTACACTCTGTCAGCTGTTAGCAGAGCTAGCGACATCTCTACCACCAGTTCAAAGCAATCAGATTATCTAGGATTGACCTGTCTTGTTAACCCCGCCCCCTGACTTTGATGGGTGAGGCTGACCAATAAAATTAATTCATGAACACAGCAGCAGGGTCAGGAGTGCCAAAATGAATTAAAGAGATGCATCATTAAATAATGAATTAAATGTGTCAATAATTAATAAAAATTGGAAATGAATGAATAAATAAGGTATTAAATGTTTTAAATAGTGTTTTGTGTGACTGTCCGTTTTGCCAGAGGTGATTGCAGCTGGTGGTCCAGAGCCTGTGGAGGAACCAGAACCAGCTCCTGTGGTTGAGAGAACAGTGAGGAGCAGAGAGAAGACGGTCATGTCCACTCGCAGCCACAGCAGCCAGCACGCTGCGGTAAGACGAGTGTTCACCGCACTTACAGAGAACAGACCTGTCACTCTTTCCGCTCAATGTCCGTCACTGGCAGCAGAACAAAGGGATGTCTGGTGCTCTGTGTCAGTGCCCGGCTGCTGTGTTAGTAGAGCTGCGTGTCGCTTACTCACCGGGACCCCCTGTGATGGCTTCCACTCATCTGTGACGGCAGCAGCTTGACACGGACCGTTCATAATTCCACTGCTGGTCACTCTTTAAAGCTGCAACTCTGTTTGTGTCACACCTAGAAACGGGCTAAGCGGTGAGGGGAGTCCCAAAGAGGCTCTTAGGTGTCCGTTACTTGATAGCATCCAACGGTAATCTGCTCTTACCCATGTTTACTTTGTATGCCATCAATGCACTGTAGCGGAAAGTGCGTTCAGAGAGGTTCTCATGTTTTTAATGGTTCTGTTCTTCTTGACTATTAGGCTTCTAGCCGAGAGCAAGGCCACGGGTATTGTGTGTGGAGTTCGGAGGGACCACATCATGCGTCCTTTAAAAGGCCTGTAATGAACCAGGCTCTGTATCTCTTGCTCTGTGCTACATATGAGAAACTGCTGAAAATTTACCTGCTAAATTCTCATAGAGCTCTTATTCATGTATGAAAAGACGTACGTGAATATGAAATGAAATTTATACTGCACCAGAAAAACTAAAGTACAAGTGTGGAAGTGACCCACAAGTCTTTGCTTCAGGAACAGGACTCCCTGCTCCTCTATCAGTGAAAGTGGAATGGTTCCAATGACCGGACTTTTTGGATTTTGGCGATCAAAGCTGTATGTGGCAGCAAGAAGCAGATCATTGTGACGTATCATGCAGATGTAGTAAGTGTAATATAGTGGGACCCCTGCAGCTGCCTTTAATCACAGTTTCCTCTGACACGGCATGGTATCTTCTTCATCCTCGAAGCTCAAGTGCACTCACTCAAGCTCAGTGTGAGACTGCTTCAGTGGATCAGCTTGCTTCTAGTCACACTCAAACCACATGATGTGGATTAATTTCTCCACAGTGCCTGTGATATCTGTCTGTTTGTGTCCTTGTTTACTGGAGCCACCTGAAGCAGTCCACTTTTAGCCCTCTCCCCACTCTGTCTGTACAGTCAAAGCTGCTTAAAGAGCAACATGGCCAGACTCATTTGAAGAAATAACAGCAGTGTGAAGTTATGTAATGTGAGTGCTGTGATCTGATACTGTGCTGCTGGTTGTAGCAACAGAACCCCCTGCTGCTCAGGCACTGCACATGCACCTGCTGAGGTGTTTTTCCATTTCATTTCTACCAGTGTTGCCATGATTTCAGTAAGTACAGTTGTGAATATTGTGGAGGTTCTCTCATTGCTCTGTAATCAGATTAAGGGAAGTTAATGAATATAGCGTGGTCTTCAATATGCAGTTCACTTAATTTACTTCCTCCTGCTGAAGTAATAAAACCACCATCTCCTTTTCTTAATTTAAAAAATTCAAGACAAACTTCAAGTCAATCTGGTTTATGCTGCTACCAGATAATCTGAATTTCAAAGGGTTCCACTGACAAATTAACGGGACTTCATTAAGAACACAGAACCCTTTACGAGAAAGACTGAGGTCCTTTACTTTCTGTCAGATGAAGGCCAGCAGCAGGCTGAGGGTGGCAGATGTTGTGAAAAATCATTTGAATATCTAAACCAAACTGACTTTCTGAGATTTATTTAAAAGAAAGTTAAAACCTTTGCAAAGGCATGAACGGGGTTTATAAAGGTCAATTAATAACAGCTCCTTTATACCCATCGTGTGGATACAATGTTGTCTGTTCAGCTGTAGGCCTGGGACTCTCCAGCAGCCTCTTTGATGAGAACTTAAACTTCTTCACAGACCTAAAGAGGTGACGTTGTCTTCTTTCTCAAGCCCTCTGAAATGAACCGGCTTGAAGTGGGAGACACGGAAAGTGTTGTGGATCGTCACATTTCTGGATAACTCAAGACAGTTGAGAGATTAAGAATTGATTTAACCACAAAAGGACGAATAAAGCAAAGCTCAGTTTATCTGGGAAGACGAGCACACTCGCTGGCCTGTTTTGGACTTGGGACCAGAGTCCCGTGGTACTCAGCCAGATGTTTGTTTTACTGAAAGGTCCCGGGTAAGGCAATGCGGGTGGTGCTCCGTATGCGACAGCAGCATCAGATAGGGTGTTGCTTTTTCCTTCGTTGGCACAAAATGAGGCGATCGATGTCCAAGGGAGGCATCGAGGGGGAGAAGTGAGTGGCAGAGGAGGACACGATGGGCTGTGCATCTACACTGTCCAACAGTGTGTTCATTTCCCAGCTTAACCTTGATTTCTCTTGTCTGTGTAGGTGGAGAAAATCGCAGCCAGTGATCAAACCCTAAAAGTAGACGAGAAAGACGTTCTGAAGGAGCTCTTTCTTAATGACCGGAGCGGTCCAGCGGGAATCACGTAAGTGCAGTCGGCTGTTCTTTTCTTACCGGAAATGAAGTTTGATGTTTTTAGTCAGCAGTAAAATAAATATTCAGAGATCTTCTAAAGTTGGCACCACAGAAAGCAGGACATGAACCCCAGAGCGAAAGTAAAAGATATTAAAATTACTACTTTAACAAGTGTGAAGGGGCCAAATACTAGTCCATGGCATTGTAAGTGGAGCAGAAGTCTCTACAGTGTCTTTTAACTTGGCATGGCCAGGGTCAGTAAGTGCTGTCATAACAAGGATTTTTTTTTGACAGCAGTTACTGGATTGACCGAGACTCAGAACAGTGGAAAGTCCAGTACATTATCTGCTCTACATGACGAGCTGAGGTCTCTGTGAATATTAAATCTTAAATGTTTCTCTTGTAGTGCCACCTGTCGCCGGCCCATCCGAGGAGCAGCAGGGCGCCCTGTGACATCCAGTGACCTGTGGAGTGATGACAGCCTGTTCTCTCCAAAAGCCACCAAGACCAGCATCTCCTCCTACACTCAGAGCTACTCAGTAAACAGAGTATCCAGCCTGCCACCCAAAACCACCTCCTCCAGCCTCCCGCCTGCAGGGCAGACCCAAGCAGCACAGCGCAGCATGTCTCTGTGGATAAAGCTCTTCCTGTTGGCCATCGTGGCCACTTTCCTCTTCCTTGTTTACCAGGCCATGGAGACCACCTCCATAAACCCATTTCAGACCTCAGACATGGAGGTGGCTGCTGGTAGCACAGCATAGAGAGCACAGCTGGAGACTGAGAGGTGAAGAAGACTTAGTCTGCTTTAACTCGTTCATGTTTCATTAATGTTTAAGTGTGTTAAGTGTTCTTTACATTTTGCTGCGATCACAGATTTTGTACTATTCTACTTTTTTGCCCTCATTTCTGAATAAGCTTTTATAGAGAAGAGAAATACATTTCAATGACTCTCATTGTGAAAGCACCCAGCAGCCCTGTCTGCGGTTCATCCTTAAGCTAGGACCTCAGGTGATGACGAAGCCAGTCACTAATCAACACACACAGGAGCTTTCAAAGACACAGGAGCCTCGTCGTTTTGTTTTTAGTCGTACTTGCATGGTGTGAATGTGTGTGTGATTGTAACTTTTCAAAATATGCCTTAGTATCTCTGTTCTTAACAGTCTTTAAGAGTCTGAAGCTGCTATTCTGGTTTGTACCTTGGACCATCTTTGTTATTGAGACACGGAGGCTTCTTGTTATAGTTCAAATGCTTTTTAAAGCCTGCCCCACTATTTTCCTAATCTTCTCTTGTAATAAAATTTTATACCCAAATACATTTTCTCAAACAATGTATTACATTTTCTCTTAAGTTTAATGAAATTCTGATCAATACTGCAGAACAGGGGTGTCGAACTCGCGGCCCGGGGGGCCACTTGCGGCCCACGCCACTCCTACTTCTGGCCCGTATACTCACATGAAGAACTAGAATGCTAATGAAGTGACTTTTTTTGTTAGGCAGGATTTGTGTGCAATGTTACAATGATTTAATATGAAGGCAATATGAGCAGAGAGTACAGACATGCTGAGGCTGTGTAGTTCAGTGAGAGAGTCAAAAACTAATGTGTACACTTATGTCTGCACTTTTTATTTTGTTAAATACAAACAAATGATAGCAGAAGTGCTGCCACGTGTCCGGCCAGAAAGAGAGGACCAATGTGTTTATTTGGCAGTTCAATGAAAGGCTTCAGTTATTCAGTAACTACTGACAATTATTGCACTGTCAGCAGTTACTGGAAGGTCAGGAGAAAACCAGTCTTACTCCTTAACACTTACAGTGCCTTCCACTATAACTATGCAGTCTAATGGCTGAATTATGCTTCAGTGGGAAATCTATAGTGTACCTAACATACATAACTGGAAACTCTTTTTAACCGCTGTAATGTTAAGAGCCGTTTCTGGTCATGACAGACTGTCTAATAACCCTGGCCTTGGTATCTGTTGTGCTGGTCACACAGTGGATATTTTCAGGAATTTGAACCAGAGATGACGATAACTGAACAGAGAATGGGGAAATGAATACAGACTGAATTTAAACCAGGGAGAGAACTCAAAGTTGCATAACTAAACTAACCGTCAAAATAAAGCAGGACTGAAAGAAGGACCAGGAAAAAGCTCACACCCAGAAAAGGGTGTAGAGCCTGCTTCAGGTCAGTGATGAGTTACTACCCCAGGTGGAGGAGTTCAAAGATCTATGGGTCTTGTTTGTGATTGAGTGAAGAGTGAAACGGGAGATCGACAAACTGATCATTGTAGCATCCTCCAGAGCAGGGGTCTGGAAGTCCAGTCCTTGAGGGCCGGTGTCCTGAAACTTTTCCATGTGTCCCTGTTGCAACACACCTGAATAAAATGAGTAGGTCGTACCAGGAGGAGGCTCAGTGGCACACCCAGGACATGCTGGAGATAACTCTCGGCTGGCTTGGAAAAGACTCGGTGCCCCCCAGAAATATAAACTGCCCTGAGGCAATTGGTGTTGTGAAATGCGTGAGTGATCCTGGCCGTGCAGTCATTACTATTTAGGTTGGCGTAACCTCTCTGGAGCATGTAGATTAATGTATCATCCACTTCCAGATTTGGTTGATCTGGGAACTGCCCAGGTGAGCCAGGGCCAGTCTTTCCGTGACCCATGTGGACATGGGCTGTGAATGAAGAAACTGTTCAGCTCATTTCCTATCTCCGGGCTGCCCACCGGTTGTCACTTTAAACCCAGTGATTTTCTTCATTCCACTCCACACATCCCCTGTGGTGTTCTGCTGAAGCTTGAACTCCAGCTTCCTCCTGAAGGACTTCTTGTATTTTTCTGAGCTCTTAGGCTTTGCTGGACTCTCCTCGGAGAATAAACAAATCGTTTCTCTCTCTCTCTCTCTCTCTCTCTCTCTCTCTCTCTCTCTCTCTCTCTCTCTCTCTCTCTCTCTCTCTATATATATATATATATATATATATATATATATATATACACACATATATCTATATATATATATATATATATATATATATATATAGATATATATATATATATACACACATATATCTATATATCTATACACACACATATATATATATATATATATATATATATATATATATATATATACACACACATATATATATATATATATATATATATATATATATATATATATATATAAAAAAAAATATTTTATACAGGACTTCATGAGTATTGTGCAACTGATACATAATTACGTGAACATATCCACTGTGTTTGTAGCCCATATCGTTAGCTTCATAGCATAATTGCCTAAGTCATTTGACTAAGTCAATGACTTAGGCACTTATGCTATGAAGCTAACGATATGTATTATCACAGCAGGGCTGCTGTACATCGAATGACCAGCAGATGTCAGTACTTCCAAAGGGGCTTCATCACACCTTCAGAGCAAAGCTTTACCCAGCCGGAACTTTGAGAACTAATTAGAACTATGAGAGGTGTTCCTCTCACAGTTCTAATTAGAAGTCACTCTATAGAACACAAACACCTGAATGTTGAATATAATATGACAGTCCAGTGTGTTTCAACTACCCAGTCTTACCTGTCGACAAGGACCGCCTTGATGACGACTGAAGACTTACTTCTTGTGCCCCACCTCCCACTATTGGTGACGTCACGAAAGGACAAATCATTTTAGCGCGAGGTCATTCGGCCTCTTCGAGCAGCCGGTTACAGCGAAGCGGAGGCGCCATCTTAGGACACTGAAAGTGAGTCGTGCTTTTCTTCTTCAGAGAGAACAGAGGAAAGAATTAATGGCGATTAGTTTGTTATGGACGTGTAACTGTCAAACCGCGATTCATGTTGAAAGGCGGGTTTATTTTATTTCTGTCTCTAATGTGAAGCGCAGACACTCCTCCTTTAGGTCGCGTTAGCTTGATGTAGCATAGCATTTTACCGTGTCGTTAAAGCCAGTGTAATGCTAGCCTGCCGTGCATTTTGAGCTCATGTACAGCTGGTTGGTAACCTTTCGGCGACTTTTATTAACGTTAGATAACTGTTGTAGTTTAGGTGCGTTGAGGTCATTAAGCCAAGATTTTCCTGCTGACAGTCAAACTAAGCTGAGCAGCACGTGACCCACTCTCGCGAGTGGGTTGGTTGTGTTAGCAGTTAGCTTAGCTCACGCTAACCTTGTCTCTCATTGCACTGCAGCTCCGCCGGCAGGACGCCACCATGTATCCCACTACACTGACGCAGATCGCCCGGGCCAACCCGTTCAGCGCCCCCCTCTTCACCCTGCAGAAAGTGGAAGAACCCCTCCAGAGCCATAAGGGCCAGAGGAGCCGACGATTGGCAGCAGCTGCCACCGTAGACGGTAAAGCCGGCCGAGACTCCGAAAGGTCGCTGCAAGGCTAGCGTTAGCTTAGCTGAGCAGATGTACCCGGTTGCGGCTAACTACTTTCGCACATTATATGTAGTCGGACTTACTATTTGAGCAGGCACGTGTACTCGATTTGTTTTATGTACGGGTTAGGTGGTCCGGAGGACTGTTGGATGATGATGTTGGAGCAGTCGGGCCTGCCCTGCATACAGGCCGCCCGTGGAGGACACGGAAGGACACAGCAGCGCTCAGCCTTTGCACAGCAATGCGCTGTTTGACACACTTTAAGGATTTTCTGAACGCTAATTATAACAAAAATGAATGTGACCCTGACTCTGAGCTGCTCAGGGGTCACCTTTGAAGGCAGATGGCGCAATGGCTGTGGTACACAGTACAACAGTGTTCTTATCTGGGGCCTTGCAGTCTGCAAACAGGTTTTCAGAGAACCAAGTCTCAGCACAAGATTTGAACTTCCTTCCCTGCTCAAGTCTAGGCCCAGCCATTTGACATCAAGCTTGGATCATTTGTTTTTGAAACAGAAACTGCAGTTTTTACGTTTGTTAGTGTTTGTTTAAGTTTGGAAGACAAAATATCCAATTTCCTAGTTAAATGATACGGGCAGTAAAAAGCTCTTTGGGTAAGAGGAAAAGTGGATGACAAACTTTCCATAAGCTCACTGCTCCAGACTCAGTCATGCTGAGCTCATATTGCCCTGTTCTTAAAGTCTGTCCTGTGTTTCTTCAGAGGGAGACAGTTGTGAGTTCGGCTCACAGAAGTATTTCATCCTGTGTGGCTTTGGTGGGATTCTGAGCTGTGGCACCACACACACAGCTGTCGTTCCCCTCGATCTGGTCAAATGCCGACTGCAGGTCTGTCGCTGCGGCTTGCTGCCATCGTCTTTGGCCCACTTACCATAATTCTGTTTGTCCTTTTAAAAAAAATTAATGCATCTTTCCATGGGAGAAATGTCACCAGCATAGTTGTGGTGAATTTGTTTTTGCCATTAGTTCCCATTAATCTGACATGTTGGAGTGATCATAACATACCTGCATGATTTTTCACGGTATTGTTAAATGAATGCCACCCACAGAAGAGGACCAGTGTCTGAAGGTCAGAAGGACCGACCTGAGGGAGAACAGTTTCTCTTTTGACAGTTTTATTACACACAGCTGAGTTTGGCTTAGGCAACACACTGACTGTTCATTAACAGGACTGCAAAGACAGCCGTACGTTTGATACGACAGTTTCTCTGCTGTGTGTAATCATTCCAATGAAATGAATATTGTTTTATTTCAGTTTAATCAGACCATGTTTTTAATCAGTTGGGGATCCTGCTAATGTTTTGCATTTGTTTTTAGACTTACTGACATATTGACGATCTGTTGGAAGTTTGAAGTGTGTTAAGAAAAGCAGTAAACGAGGAGAGAGAACTGCCTAACTGCAAAACATTACTGTGGTCCCTGACCGCTCATACTGAATTTGTACAGTGATTTGATCATACTGTCCTAATGATTGGTGGCATGTTGGTGACAGAGGCATCCATAATGGAAGGGTGTTGGCACTGAATTGAAACAGTTGCGACCTGGAGCAAAACACACTTATTTGGTGTTTCAGTGGTGACTCCTTCCATTACTTGGCCCTGTGTTTGTTGATTTTTGTCCTGTTGCATGTGACCTTGCATGCTGCATGTCTTTGTCCCCTCCCTTCTACCACAGAGGAAGTCAGCTGCGAGTTTGGCTCCTCAAAGTACTATGCTCTGTGTGGCTTTGGGGGTATCCTGAGTTGCGGCCTAACACACACAGCAGTGGTGCCCCTCGACCTTGTCAAGTGCCGTCTGCAGGTTTGTATGGAAGCTGAACCTCCCAGTAGCCAGCATCTACGCCAGCCTCTCAAACCTTCAACTAATGAGTATGTTAGCAAGGAGTCTACGAATTATTGTATATTAAAATAAATATCAGTCATTGAGTTGAAGTGACTTTGAACAAACAAAGACAACTGTTTGCTTCTTGAGAATGTGGATCCTGAGTGTACAAGAGCTTGTTAAACCAAGCAAAGCAGAAATGGACAAGTTTAATTAACAGTAAATGACTCTATTTGCCCTCACACAGTATTATTATAAGTGTTATTAACAGTAACCTGACATGAAAACAGACGTCTCCAGTCCAAGTATGTTCTTAGTGTCAGCCTTCTGGTGCTGGTTACCTGCAGACAACACTACCCCTAAAACCCCTGTGTTCAGAGCTGATATGGTGATCACGCCAGTGTTTCTGTTCCTTAGGTGAATCCTGATAAATACAAGAACATTGGCAATGGATTTGCAGTAACGGTGAGAGAAGATGGTGTCAGAGGTCTGGCAAAGGGCTGGGCTCCTACCTTCATTGGCTACTCCATGCAGGGACTCTGCAAGTTTGGTTTCTATGAAGTGTTCAAGATCCTCTACAGTGACCTGCTAGGAGAGGTGAGTGGAACTTTTTGACACTTGACTGGGAACGCCTGCCAAAGCAGGGTGGGCACGAGTCATGCTTCTGGTCTACAGAAGAAAGATGGGATGAGTTTAAAGGAGTCCTTTGAGCGTTTATTGACCATGAAGCTGCTCTGAGTTGTCACATTATTTTGGAGAAATCTGAACTGCCTTCTTCATGTGTGTAAATGCAGTGTAGGCTATGTGTGACTTGCTTGGAACTACTCTTATTTTCTCCCACTGTGTGACCAACAGGAGAATACGTACCTGTGGAGAACCTCCCTGTACCTGGCTGCCTCAGCTAGCGCAGAGTTCTTCGCTGACATCGCTCTGGCTCCAATGGAGGCTGCCAAAGTCCGTATCCAGACCCAGCCAGGCTATGCTAACACCCTCAGAGAGTGTGCCCCCAAGATGTATGCAGAGGAGGGCCTCTGGGCGTAAGTTTGTTCCATAACGTGTGGTAGCACTTGATTGAATAATTAAACGGAGAACAAGTTTGTGATGCTAACACGCTCCTTAGATCCACCTCTGGAGGGCGCTGTTCTCTGAGCAGAGCTCCTCAGCAGCTTTCTGGCTGTACAGTTGGAGGTGCTTGAGTCATTGGCGTGTGAGAACAGTCTACCTGTCCCCCAGCCCATCTGCTGCACTGGCAACCCTGTCACTGGGCAGGGATCTCCCAGTGCAGCGAGCCTGGGGGACGGACACATTCGACATAGTCTCTGCATAGAGCTGGAAGACAGTTTGGAGTGATTTTTTTTTTAATTTATTTTTTAAACTACATTTAACCAGCAAAATGTGTAAGCTACACAGGTACCTGAGCCTAAAACTTACTTTAAAATTAGGGGATATTTATCTCTATATGAAGTTCTAGTGCCAAGTGTCTCTGAGCTCATTCCTTGTTTTTTGCCTGTAATCCCAGTTTCTATAAAGGAGTGGCTCCCTTGTGGATGAGGCAGATCCCCTACACCATGATGAAGTTTGCCTGCTTTGAGCGAACTGTGGAGATGCTCTACAAGTATGTTGTCCCTAAGCCCCGCAGTGAGTGCACCAAACCTGAGCAGCTGGTCGTGACCTTTACGGCTGGTTACATTGGTGAGTTTGGGGATGTTTCCCTGCTGATGTTGATTAAATGCTGCCATGTATTTTGAGTAACTACTAGACCTTTAGTTGTAGCATGCAAAGTAAACTCCAATCATTTTTGCTGTATAAGGCTAGAAAATCAAGGTTGAGGTTTCTAATGTCTCGTTGCTTTGTGTGCAGCTGGTGTGTTCTGTGCCATCGTGTCCCACCCTGCTGACTCGGTCGTGTCTGTGCTGAACAAAGAGAAGGGCAGCACTGCTATGCAGGTCCTCAAGAGGCTGGGACCCAAAGGTTTGTATCAACATTATTTCAGTTGTTTCATCAGCAGTAGTATGAAACGAGGTTTAAGACCATCCACTGCTGGAGGAGCAGAGCTTCTCAGCAGCTCCTATGTTGTGGGAGGAGTTTGAGTCATGGCATACCTGCAATCAGGCCTCAGTTGTGTCTCAGGGGTTCAGGAGTGCAACTTTGTGAACAATTCACTTTTACACTGCTCACCTCCTGTACTTGGTTTACATTCAAGTAGGGTTGAATGATGACTTTGTGTCTAGCACATTTTTGTGTTCAGTGGATAGCAAAGTGGCTTTTGTGTCTACTGAAGTAGGACTTGATTGACCTGAACCACTGTTTTGTGAGGTGAGGAATAACGGACTGCTGTCTCTTTCAGGTGTGTGGAAGGGTCTTATTGCCCGTATCATCATGATTGGTACTCTGACAGCCCTGCAGTGGTTCATCTACGATTCTGTGAAGGTGTACTTCCGCCTGCCACGCCCCCCTCCACCTGAGATGCCCGAGTCCCTGAAGAAGAAGCTCGGTCTTACAGAGTAACCCATCTTGTCACTGAGCTGCATTCTCCAGAAGCAACACATTTAAACCCCCAAATTCCTACAGCACACAGCAGCCACTGTATTTATGTCCTCAGCTCCTGCTGCTCTTCAGGGCCCAGGGGTGCTACTTCTCATGTATATTTAAAAGCAAAACGGGCGAGAAGATGGAGCCGTCACTCTTGGCTGATCAAGGGTCTGACATAATTTTTCTCTGTAGAAACATCAGTCTGGTTTTATCAGTTCCTGTCCTTAGATTATTTGGAAATTCTAATTAAATATTTCCTGGAAAACACCTGTTGTCTGTTTCTGCTTTGAATTAAAGCGTTTGTTTTTAAGGTTATACAACATCTATCACAGTGCATCTGCCCTGTGCAGGAATATCAATTTTAAAGGAGCGCTACTGCTATAACTGGGAAGGTTCTGTGTATTACACTGAAATTTGCAGTGGTTTAAGGTGGTGTAGTTGTGATGCATCATATGCTGCTAGTTTCAGTTGCCTGAGGTCATCAGCATGGAGAACCAGATTTCTGTCAACTGTTTGCGTAGTGTAATACACTCACTGGAAGATCGGTACATTTTAATTAGAGATGACTGACTAGTCTTTGTTCACTGTTCAAGGTGTTCTTGGTGGGCCTGTGTTTTAGAGTACCACCAGAGGGAGGTCTTACTCCACCTTCAGGCTGAAGAAGTTGAGAGGGATGTTTCTCCTACCGAAAATGCTATGGAATTATATTTGGGTACGAAGGGAGAAAAATATATCATCTGAGCAAATAACTTCATTTGATGGCCACATTTGTTGTCACTCATGCAATCAACAACCTACCCATGCAGAACTCTGCAGCAATGCACACAAACCATTCAATATGCTGCGCAAGCACTGCTGCAGTTTGATGCACTCACTCTATGAATCAAGTGACTGGAGGGCAGAGCCCAAAGGAAGAGAACTCACAATGCAATTGGCCACACATAAGCAGTGTTCAGAATGAAGTTTCCCAATTATCAACAGTTGCTGTGCAGTAGTAGAAAGATTGACCATTGTCACTTTAATGCTGAAGAACAGACCTTTTCTGATTTTTTTTTTTTTTCTCCTTCAAAAAATTATAGTGAGCATCAGGAAAGATCCTTATTTAGCAAATATAAACCTGGCCATTTCATTACCATACCCCACAACCTTAAATTTGAAACTATTGACAATTTAAGTGTAAAGTTAAATGATTACTAGCATCTTAGCTGCCTTTTCTTTTAAAAGCCACACTATTAGCCATAGTTGATGGTCACATAGGCATTCATTTTACTCTTTTACCACGTTAATTTTACCTTAATCACTCAGCTGTTGGGACTGCGGTCCTCTACTTCTAGTTGGCTAGAAGTAGGCCCATAGGCTGTGCCTATGAGACCTGCTTACTATTTGTTGTTGGTATTTATACACCTCTCTGCATTTAATTATTAGTTATTATAATATCTGGAGTCCAGAGGAGGTCTTTGTCCAGTCTTCCTCCCCTCACGCCACCCAGTCGCTGCCCCTCCCTAAGCAAGTCAAGTCAAGTGGCTTCATTGTCATTCCAACCATGTGCAGTGGTACAGTACACAGTGAAACGAGACCATGAAGCTACATATGACATATAACAGACAATCAACACAGGACTTTACAAAGTTCAATGTGCAAAAATTGCAAATAAACAAAACAAAGAGTGCAACACCAGACAGAGCAGAACGATATAGACACAACAGTGGAAACTGAGCATTGTACAAAAAGTAACTTGGAGGTGTGTGTGTGTGTCAGTGCAGTTACTCAGTGTTCAGGAGTCTGACGGCCTGGGGGAAGAAACTGTTCGGCAGTCTGGCAGTGACGGCCCGAATGCTCTGGTACCTCTTGCCAGAAGGCAGCAGGGTGAAGAGTGTATGTGAGGGGTGCGTGGGGTCCTCCACAATGCTGGTGGCTTTGCGGATGCAGTGGGTGTGATAGGTGTCTATGATGGAGGGAAGAGAAGTTCTCCGCCAGGTGGACACCAAGGAATTTGGTGCTCTTGACAGCCTCCACAGATGCTCCATCAATGTTAAGTGGACAGTGATCTCTCTGTGCTCTCCTGAAATCTTTTGTTTTGTCCACATTCAGACACAGGTTGTTGACTCTACACCAGTCCATTAGATGTTGCACCTCCTCTCTGCATGCTGGTGTGAGATTATAGCATAACATATGATCAATTATTCCATTGTCCTCATCTCAGACTGTGGTTGATGGTTAAAGTCAAAAGCTGGAATTGTGCAATAGATATTGTTCATTACTGATAGATCCTATTTTCTAGTACAAATGGCACAGTTTTGTGTGTGTGAGAGAGAAAGACAATTTAGAATTTTATTTTTATATTTTTTTGCTCTATAAAAGTGATTGATTCTACTATTAAATATCCAAGGAACCAAAAGTAAGCTGTCTGACAGCATAGTGCTGTACTCGGGTGATATAGTACTGTGAGGTCTGAGGAATATAAGATGGGGCCTGATTATTCAAGACCTTCTATGTGAGGAAAAGGGTTTTTAATTTGCTTCTGGATTACCAGGGAGCCACTGCTTCCTGTTAAATTTTGCAGATACATTTGCATGCATCCACTATCATACGCTCACGTTGTGCCTCATGATCCTAATAGTGCATTTGCTAAAATGATGTAGTAGAGCTGTGGAACATAAAAATCAGACACTGCATTTCAAACTGAGTTAAAAGGAACTACTGTGTCACAAATGAAATGATAGCGCCTAGCAGATTTACCTGATGCTCATCTAATGGGCCTGAGCCTGGCCTGGGTCACAGAAACTCCCCCTTACACACACACACACACACAGTGTGCTGTTGTACTGATGGTGTCATTACAATCCATTTGTTGCCCACAAAATGGGCAGCTTCTACACTGGCAGCAATAGTGTTGTCTTCTATTGGGATAAGGTTGCATCTCAGTGGGTACAACAGGGCCGCCTGGCAGGATAAGGTTGCCGGGGGTCATGGGAAATGGAGTCTATTTATGTGTTCCCTGTTTGTGAGGCAACACTGTCATCTGTGAATGATTGAATAAAACATCAACACTATGGGGGATAAAAAGGTTTGTCAGACGCTCAGTTTACTCATCTCCTCTTTTTGGGTGGATCGCTCCAGTAATTTCCACGTTTAGGTAGAATACGAAGAATCCATTGATTTGATAAACTAACAGGGTTATTGCACATGCTGCTTGAACAGTATGTGTGGCCTATTTTAGTACTCCATCTCCAGCACGTCCCACTGTTGATGGAAATAGCAGTGGGCTCCATCAGGGACAGTCAGGGTTTAGCCTTCATTATCAGGTCCACTTTCAACTATGTTTCCATTGCACTGCGCCAAGTCCACACAGACAGGCAGATCATGCACCGAGGACCCCGTAAACTTGCTTTTTTCCTTTCTTTCTCTCTTTCTGTTTTGAGTTTTAAAAAAGTGTTTGTGCACTTTAGAGTCCAAAAGATTTCAGTTTTTAAAATATTTTTACTGAACACTGTAATGTGTCCTATGAAAAAACATATTAGATAACCTGCAAACGACTAAAAAACAAATGTATATGGATTGTTACAAACTTTATCATTTAGTGTTATTTTACATTAACAGTATTTTTGCCAACGTGAATGGTTGAACGAGGGCACTGGGTATTTCTGTCGCACCCTGTCCAAAGATTAAACCAAAGTTGAACTGTGTAGCATTAACTTGACTCACCTTGTCTGAAGGAAGAGAAAACCTTCTAATTAGCAGATGATTTGCTCTACCTCCTTAGCTACAGGCACCTCATGACAACAAAGGAGTTGGAACATTCTGACTGCCCTCGAGTTGCTCAACCTGGGGTCCAGACTTAAAGCTGATTACTCCAGAGCAGGGGTGTCAAACTCATTTTACATGATAGGCCACCTATCACTCTTAAGAAATATCTTTAGCAGTGCACATTCAGGCCTGTGAGACTCATTTAGACACTCAGACACTGAGCCATAGCTGTGTGCTACATGCAGACATTTCTGCATCTATGCCATTCAAAGACACTTTGTATATACTTTAAGTAATATTCAATACTAAACTGTCACTTTAGTCTTTTTCAAGGAAGCAAATTTTTAACTCTGTATTGTCAGAACCCCCCCCCCCCAACTATTTTTATGGATTTGCTACTACTAGGGAGACACACACGAGGTTTAAGGCCTGGACAAATTTGAATCCTGCACAATGGAAAATAGCTGAAAAGAAAAACGGGTATGACTTTATCCAGGTCCTAGTCTTATAAAGTCTGCACTCAGCTTTGCGGTTTACAATAACAATATTACTGAAATTTAGCCAGATGCTGCTCATTTTATGTTTTCTTTCGTTTCTTTACTCTTTCAATTCAATTCAATTCAATTCAATTTTATTTATATAGCGCCAAATCACAACAAAAGTCGCCTCAAGGCGCTTCATAGATACAGAGAAAAACCCAACAATCATATGACCCCCTATGAGCAAGCACTTTGGCGACAGTGGGAAGGAAAAACTCCCTTTTAACAGGAAGAAACCTCCGGCAGAACCAGGCTCAGGGAGGGGCGGCCATCTGCTGCGACCGGTTGGGGTGAGAGAAGGAAGACAGGATAAAGACATGCTGTGGAAGAGAGACAGAGGTTAATAACAGATATGATTCAATGCAGAGAGGTCTATTAATACATAGTGAGTGAGAAAGGTGACTGGAAAGGAAAAACTCAATGCATCATGGGAATCCCCCGGCAGCCTACATCTATTGCAGCATAACAAAGGGAGGATTCAGGGTCACCTGGTCCAGCCCTAACTATATGCTTTAGAAAAAAGGAAAGTTTTAAGCCTAATCTTAAAAGTAGAGATAGTGTCTGTCTCCCGAATCCAAACTGGAAGCTGGTTCCACAGAAGAGGGGCCTGAAAACTGAAGGCTCTCCCTCCCATTCTACTTTTAAATACTCTAGGAACAACAAGTAGGCCTGCAGAGCGAGAGCGGAGCGCTCTAATAGGGTGATATGGTACTACAAGGTCATTAAGATAAGATGGGGCCTGATTATTTAAGACCTTGTATGTGAGGAGCAGGATTTTGAATTCAATTCTGGATTTAACAGGAAGCCAATGAAGGGAAGCCAAAACAGGAGAAATATGCTCTCTCTTTCTAGTCCCTGTCAGGACTCTTGCTGCAGCATTTTGGATTAGCTGAAGGCTTTTCAGTGAGTTTTTTGGACATCCTGATAATAATGAATTACAGTAGTCCAGCCTGGAAGTAATAAATGCATGAACTAGTTTTTCAGCGTCACTCTGAGACAGGATATTTCTAATTTTAGAGATGTTGCGCAAATGGAAGAAAGCAGTCTTACATATTTGTTTAATATGTGCGTTGAAGGACATGTCCTGGTCAAAAATGACTCCAAGGTTCCTCACCGCGTTACTGGAGGCCAAGGTAATGCCATCCAGAGTAAGAATCTGATTAGATATCATATTTCTAAGATTTTCAGGGCCGAGTACAATAACCTCAGTTTTATCTGAATTAAGAAGCAGAAAGTTAGCGGCCATCCAGGTCTTTATGTCTTTAAGACATTCCTGCAGTTTAACTAATTGGTGTGTGTTATCTGGCTTCATGGACAGATAGAGCTGGGTGTCATCTGCATAGCAGTGAAAATGTATGCTATGTCTTCTAATGATACTGCCTAAGGGAAGCATGTATAATGTAAACAGAATTGGTCCTAGCACTGAACCCTGTGGAACTCCATAATTAACCTCAGTGTGTGAAGAGGACTCTCCATTTACATGCACGAATTGGAGTCTATTAGATAGATATGATACAAACCACTGCAGCGCAGTACTTGTAATACCTACAGCATGTTCTAATCGCTCTAATAGGATATTATGATCAACAGTATCGAACGCTGCACTGAGGTCTAGCAGGACAAGCACAGAGATGAGTCCACTGTCAGAGGCCATAAGAAGATCATTTGTAACCTTCACTAAAGCTGTTTCTGTGCTGTGCTGAGCTCTGAAACCTGACTGAAACTCTTCAAATAAACCATTCCTCTGCAGATGATCTGTTAGCTGTTTGACAACTACTCTTTCAAGGATTTTTGATATGAAAGGAAGGTTGGAGATTGGCCTATAATTAGCTAAGACTGCTGGGTCTAGAGATGGCTTTTTGAGTAAAGGTTTAACTACAGCCAGCTTGAAGGCCTGTGGTACATAGCCGATCATTAGAGATAGGTTGATCATATTTAAGATCGAAGAATTAATTAATGGCAGGACTTCTTTGAGCAGTTTTGTAGGAATGGGGTCTAAAAGACACGTTGATGGTTTGGAGGAAGTAATTATTGAAGTTAACTCAGAAAGATCAATTGGAGAAAAAGAGTCTAACTTAATATCAATGGTACTAAGAGTAGCTGTAGATAATATTACATCTGTGGGATGATTATTGGTAATTTTTTCTCTAATGATAAAAATTTTATTTGTGAAGAAGTTCATGAAGTCATTACTAGTTAACGTTAAAGGGATGGTTGGCTCAAAAGAGCTCTGACTTTTTGTCAGCCTGGCTACAGTGCTGAAGAGAAACCTAGGGTTGTTCTTATTTTCTTCAATCAGTGATGAATAGTAAGATGTTCTGGCTTTGCGGAGGGCTTTCTTATAAAGCAGCAAACTATTTCTCCAGGCTAAATGATGATCCTCTAGATTTGTGACACGCCATTTCCTCTCCAGATTACGAGTCATCTGCTTTAGGGTACGTGTTTCAGAATTATACCACGGAGTCAGGTACTTCTGATTTGAGGCCTTAGTTTTCACAGGAGCTACAGTATCCAGAGTCGTACGTAGTGAGGAGGTGAAATTATTAACAAGATAATCGACCTCTGTTGGGGTAGCGTTCAGATAGCTGCTTTGCTCTGTGTTGGTACAGGGCATTGAAGATGATAACAGTGGGTGGATTATATTCTTAAACTTAGTTACAGTGCTTTCAGAAAGACATCTACTTTGATAAAGTCTACTCTTCACCGCTGTGTAATCAATTATTGTAAAAGTAAATGTTATCAGGAAATGATCAGACAGGAGAGGGTTTTCAGGAAACACTGTTAAATGTTCAGGTTCGATGCCATATGTTAAAACAAGATCTAGAGTGTGATTAAAGTGGTGGGTGGGTTCTTTTACATTTTGAGAGAAACCAATTGAGTCTAATAACAGATTAAATGCCATGTTGAGGCTGTCATTTTTAGCATCTACATGGATGTTAAAATCACCCACAATAATTATTTTATCTGAGCTCAGAACTAAATCAGATAAAAACTCTGAGAAATCAGACAGAAACTCTGTGTAAGGCCCAGGTGGACGATAGATGATAACAAGTAAGACTGGTTTCTGAGTTTCACAGCTGGGGTGGACAATGTTAAGCATCAGGCTTTCAAATGAATTAAAAGTCTGTCTTGGTCTTTCATTAATTAATAGGCTGGTGTGAAAAATTGCTGCCACACCGCCCCCTCGGCCTGTGCTTCGAGATTTCTGGTAGTTAGAATGGCTCGGGGGTGTTGATTCATTTAAACTAACATAATCATCCTGCTGCAACCAGGTTTCTGTAAGGCAGAGTAAATCAATTTGTTGATCAATTATTAAGTCATGTACTAACAGAGACTTGGAGGAGAGAGACCTAATATTTAATAATCCACATTTCACTGTTTTACTCTTTGGTTCAGATGTGGATACTGTATTGTTCTTTCTTTGTGATTGTTTATGTTTAAGTTGTTTGTTGCTGGTTTTTAGTTTGTTTTTTGTCTTTTTGGAAGCTGACACAGTCTCTATGGAGATGGGTTTTTGGGGGGGTAGCAGGAGGAGAGAAGCTGCAGAGAAGCGTGTAAGACTGCAACTCTGCTTCCTGGTCCCAACTCTGGATAGTCATATTTTGGGGGGTTTAATAAATTTGTCCATATTTCTAGAAATGAGAGCTGCTCCATCCAAAGTGGGATGGATGCCGTCTCTCCTAACAAGACCAGGTTTCCTCCAGAAGGTTTGCCAATTATCTATGAAGCCCACATCGTTTCTGGGACACCACTCAGACAGCCAGCAATTTAAGGAGAACATGCGGCTAAACATGTCACTCCTGGTCTGATTGGGGAGGGGACCAGAGAAAACTACAGAGTCCGACATTGTTTTGGCAAAGTTGCACACCGATTCAATATTGATTTTAGTGACCTCCGATTGGCGTAACCGGGTGTCATTACTGCCGACGTGAATTATGATTTTACTGAATTTACGTTTACCCTTAGCCAGCAGTTTTAAATTTCCTTCAATGTCGCCTGCTCTGGCCCCTGGAAGACAATTGACTATGGTTGCCGGTGTCTCTAGCTTCACATGTCTGAGAACAGAATCGCCAATTACCAGAGTTTGACCCCCGGCGGGTGTGTCGCCGAGTGGGGAAAAACGGTTAGACACATGAACGGGTTGGTGGTTTCCCGAGATGCTTGCATTTAAATCCGGTGTTGTGCCAAAAATGATCGCCAGCTGCCAAAAACCGATTTCCGGTATTTGCCAAAAACTGATTGCTCCTATTTAAACTGCTATAAATAACTTGTTGGTCTATAATACGTGAAACATATGTCAAATGTATCCCTCATCATCTTAAGCCACAAACAACAATCCTGTAAAAAGGTAGAAGCCACAATCAGTATTTGGCAGTGGCTTTTATATATCCTTTATTTATCTTGACATTAAAAATGTCTTTTTTTTTTAAGTTCAAGTTGACAGCGGAAATTGCAACAAATATAAAAAATAGTTCTGTAAACATATTTTAAGTGGACAAAAAGGACCGGATTGGTTATAATCTAAGTACAATAAGACAGAGCTATAAAGATACTTGAAAAACAGGTCATTTTTAAATTTTATATGTAACCCCTTTGTAAACCCTGTTCACCGAAGTCTATTTACCAACATACGTAAGGATATTACACATAAAAAAAACATACGGAAACATTGGAAAACAGTTTTGGGCGCAACACCGGCTCCCGGCTGTCCCCTATCTTCTTTTACATGTTCCCAGTCTGTCTTTGCATGTGATTGGCCGCATGATATGCCCATCAAAATAAAGTCCCGCCCCTGCTAGCATGGATCAGCAGGGCTCCAGGACTGAAGATTCGACTATTAATAACGGACATATGAAATTATATAATTGTTAAGCTGTGTCCCAAAACCTAGGCCGCATCTTTCGAGGACCCGGCCTTCGCGGTCTGCGTGGACCGGGTCCTAGTTTAATTATCACATGGAGAGGAATAACATTCCAAGTGGAGTTGAGATATTTTTGTACATTTTTTACCCAATTAATGATAAATGTGTTGTTTAAAGTGCTAAAATCCAGAAAGTTTAGACCGCCTTTATCATATGTGTTCAAGAGAACAAGTTTCCTTAAATACTGAGTCTTATTTCTCCACACAAAGCTAAAGAGCATCTTGTCAGTGTCATTTAGAATAGAATAGAATAATCCTTTAATTGGCCCCTAAGGGGAAATTTGTGTGTAACAGCAGCAAGAAAGACACATATACAAACAAACAGTACACAAGACACAGAACAGAAACATACAGTTTTTACATATTTACACCAAGGACAATGGTTCTGTTGGAGTGAATTGTTAAATGTTGTCATTTTTATGCCACCTCTGATGAAAGGAATTCCACTGTCCTTCCCCCAAGATTCTCGAGGTTCTGGGTGGGGGGCTGTAGTGTTTTATTACAGACACATCCTTGTGCTTTTTGATCTAAGCTTCCTGTGGTCAGCAGGAGGTCACACACACACACACACACACACACACACACACACACACACACACACACACACACACACACACACACGCACACATTCTTACAGAAGTTCACACATATACATACAATGCCTGGTCTTAGGACCATGTGGGCGTTGCTTTGCTGTGATGTGTTTTGTGTGAACTGTCTCTCAATAAAAGGCAGCGGGAGGAAGCCAGATTTGGGGTCATTTTCGTGGTGGACACAGACGAGGCCTCCCTTGCGCAAGTAATCGATCGATCGACTGTCTTGTTTTCTTCATGATGAATAAGTCTCTAGAATTAGCGAGGCTTGTGGAAACACAGACCCAGCAGTTACCAAAAGCAGAGTACTGTATCATTATTGAATTAAATTAAATTAAATACAGATAAGAGGCAAAACCTGGTTATAGTGTGAATCGGTTGATAAAATAGTGCAAGTTACAGTGCTGATGTAAACATCTATGTTTGTTGGGAGCAGTTCTGAGTCTGACAGCTGCAGAAGAGGAAGGACCTGCGAAACACTCCTTCATGCATCGAGAATGCAGCAGTCTGTCACTGAAGGAGCTCTGCAGTTCAGCAACATTTAAGAGTTTTTTTCTCCTCATGGATAGACAGAGCTGCATATATTAATCGTAAAATTCGCTCTGCTTTGGTGATCAAAACTCTTCCTCTTAAGAAGAGATCTCTAGGGGCCACTGGTTTAGTCTACTTTGAGTTTTCTGGAAGACAGATTTCACATTTAAGGATGTTCCTCTTGGTTGATCCTTAGTAATTATTATTCCCAAGTATCTCACTTCATTTTTAACTTGTATAGTACAAATAGATGTACTGAAATATTCCTTAAGTTCACACTTGTTAATATTCAGATCTACGCCAGAAGCTCTAGAGAACGCTTCCAGAGCTGCAGACGTGTTTTTGGTTCATCAGAAAAACAGCAGTATCATCAGCCATTTGACTGATTATCAGATTTCTGTCCAGCAGTGAGATACATGTGAGATCTAAAGATCTTGTAAAAAGAGGTACAGAGATGCAGGGCATCCTTGTCTAATGCCTCTTGACAGATCAACTTTAGGACAGGTTCCACTAATTAGTTTCACTGAGCCATTGCCGTTTCTGTATAGAGTCTCTATGGATTAACAACAGTAACTTTCAAAACCAAATTTATGTAAGGACTGTACAATGGACTGGTGTTCCACAGTGTCAAAGGCTTTATAAAAATCTAAAAAATAACATGAATCAGAATCAGAATAATCAGGTAAATGGTCTTCGTGAGTTTGGGAATCAGTGTGGTCAGTCACTGAGTCATAGTGAGTGGAAGACTTTCTTCATTGAGACGTTCCTTCACATAAAAACGAGCTAGCTCAGTAGCAAAAACCTCATGAAATTCTGCAGCTAGACTGTCTGTTCCTGGTGATTTGTTATTTTTGAGAAGATTAATAGTGCTCTACACCACTTACTGTGACTGCATATCATTTAAGGTCCTAGTAGAAATGGAATTCAGCAAGGAGTCTGCTGAGGCCTGTGGGAAATTGGATCTTTAAAGTTGTTTATAGAAGATAAAGATCTCTCCTGGTCAAAAAAACACAGCATCATGGTCAGTAAAGCCCTACAGCGACTCTACTTCCTCCACAAACTGAGGAGAGCAAGAACTTCGACCCCCATTATGAGCACCTTCTAGTGAAGCATTGTTGAGATTATCCTCGCCAGCTGTATCACTGTGTGGTACGGCTCCTGCACTGGGTCCTGTTGGAAAAAGCTACAAAGAGTAGTGAGAGCAGTGGAGAGGATTGTGGGTACTTCTTTTTCCTCCCTCCAGGACATCTGCTGCACCTGCCTCACCTTAAAAGCCTTCTGCATTACAGGTGACTCCACTCGTCCGTCCAACAGTCTTTTCAGTTTGCTGCCATCGGGATGGCAAACTGTTGTGTATATAAGATTGTATTGTTCTCAGGGCTGGACTGGGACAAAAAATCAGCCCGGGCATTTTGACTAGTGACCGGCCCACCATGGTATTACAGGAAAATCCATAAAGCCTTTATAATAAACTTAAACCTACACCAGCCTCCCTATTCTGGTATTCTAAACAGTACTTAGCAAAAATATAAAACAACTTAATTTATAATTACATATACCTAACTAATAGGGTTGCCAACTCCCAGCAAAGAAAGAAAAAAAAGGGAACCACTCCCGTACCCTCTGCCTCAAGATGCTTAATTGACAAAACTGATTTTAATTTAATGCACGTATAAAACAAATGCACAGAAATCTATTCTTTTTCTCCAGTAATTAAATAGATTCAACATCTTTCTTCAACAGAATTGCAGACTGCACAGATGGTACCTTCCCAAAGGAAAGAATACTATAACTTACAAGGGTATATACTAGACTTAATATTTACTGAATACTATAATGGATTTCTGTACATTTTACATCAGATGAAAACTTTGGTTGTAAGATTCAGATAATTATTTATTAAAAGCTAGACATTTTAAATAAGAATAAGAAAGAAAAGTATTTCTTTGTGCCCCCCTTTCCCTGTTAATGCCCTACCTGCCCCCCTGGCAAAACTTTGCTAGACCCGCCCCTGCACACGTAGCTGTCAGCTACTTAGAAAAGGATCCTGGTGTTATTTGTCTCTCAGAAACACTTCATAACTTCCCTTCACCTCATTCATGTCACCTAAAAGGTAAACCTGTTTCCCCGTCACCTGTTCAGCTCTGATGATTCAGTAAGGACATCTCCTGGTTTCATCTTCATGTTTCCTTCTCACCAGATAACCAAACCGACATCATGACCAGCAGTTTTTACAGCTGTGGCTCCAGCAAACATCAGCTGATACTAGAAATTAATATTAAATAAATTCTAACAACAGCTGATCAAGCTTAAACGTGCTGCTGTTGTTTAGCGCGACCTCCGCTGGTTTCCTCTTTCAGTCATGAAACTTCATTGATCAGTTTCATGACTGAATTAGCAACTTTCTAGCTGAAGTAGTACGGGACAAATCGCGTTCCTTTTCACCTCAACTTTAAAGTTCGACCTCCTTCTGTAATTGGTCCAGCCCAGAGTCGATCATGACCAACTGGCCAATCCACCACCATTCATTTATACCATTAAAAAAAGAAGAAGAAAAGAAATAAAACCCCGTCGGCCGATAAAAACGAAAAATCACGAGCGGCCCACCGGGCAAATGCCCGGTATGCCCGATGGCCATTCCAGCCCTCATTGTACTGTATTGCGCATATGATTTTTATCTTTTTATCTTTTATATTGTTTAAGTGTAACACTGAGGGCCTTTGGAGCAATGCAATTTCAAATTCCCCTGTTTGATCTGCACATACAAATTTTGACAATAAAGCTGAATTTGACTTTGACCTAAATGTAGCGTACTGCTGAAAATGCAATGTCCAGATGAACAGAATCAACTTTCTGAGATTTTCTTACCCAGGTGATTGAGCATGCATCAATATATTTAATTTTGTTTGTTTCAAACTAGGACCTGAATATTTGATTACTGTTTTTTGGGATTGTTTTTTTTGCGTATTTCTTCCTCATGGAGACAAACTGATGACTGTTTATAATGATGGCTGGGAGAAATATTGGAAGCCGTTGAAGTGTTAGAGATAAAGAGAATGAGGAATACTGATAAGGCAAGAATGCAGCTACTATGATGGGGGTGGGGTGTTTTGTGACAGACTTTTGACTCTGCATGTCTTCTTGCACTTTCCCCAATATTCCCTTTCTTACTTCCCTTTCTGTTCACATACTGATTTTCAGTGTGTCTGACTGGGTGCCTTAAGGTATGAATGTGTTGCTGGATGAAGAGGGCAAGGCTGCAACATCCTATTGTTTTCGAGTTCCTCTCTCAGTCCTCTGTATTTCTTCAGCTTTTCATGTTCCTGATGTTGCTATTATTTGGCATAGCTACAGCTATCACTGTCCGGTTGGTTCGCCATCACCAGTTTATCTGTTTGTATCGGGAAGTTCCAGAGGATCTTAGCTCAGTCATTCTCAGTCACCCTCGGGGGTGTGTCCTATTTTGACCTTGGGACTTCCAGGCCATATTCGGCACAGATGTAAACTATGCCAGCCACTTCGTTATGGAGTTACATGTATGCACTGCCTGCTAGCATCTTGCACCCTGCTGGTATGTGCTGGATTGTCTCAGGGGCATCTTTGCACAGCCTGCACCTGGTCTTCCTGTTTTATCATAGAGAGTCATTTGATTGTTGGGGTTTTCTCTGTTTTCTTAGTATTATTCACACCTTAAAGCTCCTTCAGGCAACTGTTGTTATGATTTGGCATTATATAAAGGGAAATGACTTAAATTTAAATTGAACTTTGTGCACTCGTCCAAACTACTGGTAACAGTCCTGAACACATCCCAGTTGGCACAGACCAAGTAGCCTGAAGATATTATTTTACCTCACTGGACCACTTTTTGGATTTCCTCACGACAATTTCAGAGATTTTTAGTTTCTGCCTGTATGCAGGAATAAACTGGGTCATGACATGGCCAGAATGAGGAAGTGAAGGTGGAAATTGTAGATACATTGCTAACTGTAGTGTAATGATTTTCCAGAGTCGTTTACTCTTTCGGTCAGGCATTAATTAACAGTCTGCATGGGGGGAACTCGTGCTTGATAGTTTATTTGTTACAATCACCAAGGAACAATACAAAGAGAGTCTAGGTTGGTATGGTCCATAGTGGGAAAACAAAGATGCCAGTTTAAATATTGCATTTGCCTTATGCATTGTTGTATTTACCAACAATGAGCAGTTTCCATAATCATTTTTATTAAAAGTAGTCCACATGTAATGAATTCAGGCAAGCAGGCGGACCCGCACCACCTCTTTCTCATAGCCAGCCTATTCACATCCACCTCCCTCTATACCCTCCCCCTCCTCACAGCAGCCCTTTCAGCTCCACACCACATTTCTGTTCATCCTTCACCAGCCACCGAACATCACCTTGTTCCTCCTCCGGGACCAGATAACGAATATCAGGCTTTCTATAAACCTGTAAGTCCATGTTCTTGTTGTTGTGGCTGTTTTCTGAAGCGGCGTCGTGTTCGCATCAGAAATGGATGCTCCGAGTTAAAACGGCAGCTAAAGGAAACCATTTTCAGTGAATAGGAAGTTCCACTAGTGTCTGCGCAATCTTTGCAGCATCGTTAAAATTGGGGCGATTTCACGCTTGTTTTGCACAGCTTTAAAACACTGTTTAATATTAGCTTTTTAAAAATGATATAAAAAAATTATTTCAATTGGAGAGGCCCACTCAGGAAGCTAGAGCCGTGATGTAACGCGAATGTCGTCGTCCTTCCCTTTATGTGCGTTCCACCACATCCGTGTCGACTTATCGTTATCTACAAGTAATCGTTTTTCCCGCTGTGCGCGTGACTTTGAAATAGTTTTCTCTGCGTGAAAGCGGACGGCAGGACTCGGGCCTGGACTCTTACGTAACTAAATTACAATGCAAGACCCTTGAGGCATAGCACAAACTGGAAAAACGAACTCGGGGCGTGTTGAAGACGTGATGTACGTGGCTGCAATGGTAATTTTTAAGAGGGTAGGAAAAGACGTGCTGTTCAGCAGCTACATCCTGTGTAAGTGTGCACAGAAGGTGATCCTTTATGGAGACGAAGCACCCCTCCCCCACGGCCTGTTCACAAATTTCTTTGACCTTGGTATAGCCGAGAGGTTGGAGCTTGTTGGTAGGCTAAATATGACACAAGGTGACCTCGCTGGCTTTGTTCTTACCACTGACTGGCAGCTAAGGTCAGTGGCTTCCAAACACAGGCCCTGTGAACTTCAGAGATCTCTTTTTGGATCCTCGCCTAGCAGTTTTCGTTCAAATCATGTGCTGTATAACTGTATCTACAGTTCACACAGTCATTTTATTATATTAGTCATTTTGTTGCACTGAAATGTTACACTGTTAATACATCAGATTTGGCAGTTTCTGCAGATTGGACGTAATATTTTGGTAAGGTCTGGTTTATTTTATTTTTGTCTTTGACTTTTTTGACCTTGATGTGTGAGCCACCATATTTACAGCTGCACAGGTCAGGACTAAGGCCTCAGCCCCAAAATACAACTAACTGTCATTTAACTGTTATTTTGAAAGAATAATTTCCTGTTCTTATTGAGCCTCACTGGCTGTTAAGAAAGTAAGCAGTGTAGTATTTGGAAAAAGGAAATACTTTTATGGCTTTCAGCTGAAGATAACAGATAAGATAAACCTATATTAGTTCCACATGTGGGGATTTTTTTGGTCATGGCACAGAAGGTACAATTTAAAAGCAGTAAGAATTAGAAAAGAATAGAATAACATACTTTGTTATATTGGGAAATTGCACTCGGTACTATTGCACATCAAGCAGACATGGCGAAAGTTATCATTGTGTATTGTGTGTGTGTGTGTGTCTGCACGTACGTGTGTGGTCATCTGGAGAGACCATGTTGTAGAGTCTGACAGCAGTTGGACGGAAAGACCTGCAAAATTTCTCCGAAACCATTTCTGTCATCATCTACATTTTTATTTCCGAGTCTCCTGATATTTTTTGTCTTTTCAGGCAGAAACTTGTGCTCCAATGTGAAAATGAAAGAAAAGAGAACGGAAATAAAACAGTAGTTGACTCGTGGAGATGATCTTATTTGATTATTCAGCTTAACAAATATTCTTTTGTTTTTTACAATGACGGACTGATGTCACATAATTTGGAAAAAAATAAAAATGTTAGTTGATATAAAGAAAATACTTGTAATAAAAATGATTTTATTGTTTAGTGGTAAAATGTGGTATAGGCCTGAGCCACATTGCTTTGGGGACTAATGATCTGTCCCATGATGATGTTCATCAGTCAATGTAATGTGCTTTATGGAGTAACCTTGGCAACCGGCTGACACTGTTGCCAAAATTTATACCCGTGTGGTCTGTGTCAACAGTAGCACATAGTTCTATTTGTGGGGAGGAGCAGTTTATAGGTTACAGTGTAAGGTTTCAGAAGAGTTTGCAGTTACAATGTAGCAGATTTAACTCCATCACAGTCATGCTGTTTCTTCAAAGCTGTCTCTGACCTCAACACTCCAAAACCCAAATACTTACATCTTTTGTGTTTATGGTGTTTTTTTTGTTTTTTGTTTTTTTTTGTTTTCTTTTTTAATGGTGATGTCACATCATTTGTGATCAAACATATTAGCCAAAGTCAACCTTGAGTGTGGTAGTGTTTAATCATTTTAACTTAATAATGATTAACTAATGAAATGAACAGCTTGTGTCCAAAACTCACTTTGTTTGACTTTTTGATGGCGTTTATAAAACCAACCATTGGACCCAATGTAGGTCATTTCACAGTAGACCCTCTGCAGGTTACTGAGACATTTCAGCCCCAAATCACATTTACATATGTTATTATGGTTTGTAAGTGTTTCATACCGATTTAGATGGGTTTTTTTTTTAAGTTTACAACTCGTACCAAACAAACATAACAACGAAAAATCTTCTTTTTGTATATACAATAGAATTTTTGTTCTCACTTGTAGAAAATGGCTAATATTTGCATAGAAATGGTCTTACCCAGTTTTAAAAATTACAATCATTATAATTATTATAATGATAGAATACACAAAAGACAAGATTATTTTGTTTTAACCTCCAGTGAATCAGTCATTCTGAGACTGGCTCCTTCTTACTGCCTGCAGTCTGAATACGGCCACACCCCTGTGTAAAGCGCTTTGAGTGCTCAGAAGAGTAGAAAAGCGCTATATAAGAACCAGTCCATAAGGAAACATTTTACCTGTAGGTGAAGTGGAGAGAGCAGTATCAGTGTTGAAAGAATAAACCCTACACCAGTTGGTGTAGTGTCTGAGGAGAAAGCCAGAACCTTCCAAACTGTTTCCACTGGTGTTTGTGGTTTAAAACGGTGTGAGAACAAGGAGCACCTGGGGCCCTGTACCAGGAAGCATGGTCAACAATCACAGTTTAAAATAAAACTCCGAGGTGTTCCCGAACAGCTGATCACAGGTGGTTCAGTCAACTCTGAGTTTAGCACATGCATAAAAGGGGCTCCAGCACCTCTGTGCCTAAGGACCACCTTCCGTTCATTGTGTAGCTGGTTCCTTTGATTGTTGTTATGAATGTGCCAGAGTATGTGTTTATGTGGCTTAACTAGTTTTTCAGGGTTTTTCCTACAAGGACAGTTTGACTGATAAAATATAAGAACCCTCACCCAGTAATAGGCCCAGAATGTTTAAAGAGGACTGGGAGGAAGTAAACTGGAAATGGGACAGTTTTAGCTCAGGTGAACATTTGAGCAAACCCACAAACCTGAGCTTTTGTAGTCTTTCTGGAAGTTTTTGGCTGAGTTTTGGAATTAAGACTGGAGCTAACTGGAATAGGAGCACTTGTTTTTTGTTTTTTTTCTCTTCTGGTGCTTAAAACAGTTTAGAAGAACTTTTCACAGATAGTTTTGGTCAGTAATATTTGCAGTTAATATTGTGCTTTTCTAGTCACACTTACCACTTGGAGAACGTTAGGATACGTAAGTCACATTCATGGAGTTTTTTTATTCTGTATGCATCAAAAAAAAAATTTTTCCTGCACATGCCCAATTTAGAGTGAGCATTTAACCCAAAGTTCATGTGGTTTGAGCCAGGAGCCTTCAGTGCCCTCTACTCTACCACCGTGCTGGCCCATCTTCAGCAGCAGCAGTCAACACAATCTGTTTAAATTTTTTTTTCCCTTTGTTTTATTTTGTCATTTGACAAGTTGACTGAATTTCCTGTTTCTCTCTGTCTCCCTGCAGGTGCAATCATGTCCTCAGTGCTCCAAAAGCTTATCAGCCCTCAGGCCGGCAGCGCTGCTGAGCCTCCCAGGAACAAGGTGACGGTGGTCGGGGTGGGCCAAGTGGGCATGGCCTGTGCTGTCAGCATCCTGCTGCGGGTAAGACAAACTCCGCCTTCAGCCAGTGTGTGAAGGAAAACATAAAGCTGTGATGAAATTTAATTATAAAATGACCTCCTGTTTCCACCATTTGATCTAAAGAAGTGAGCACTCCCTGGGAGGCTGCTGTGTCTAGAAAAAGAGATGAGTTGTCACCACCAAAACATTGTTTCTCATTGGTTAAACCTGAGATGTGGTAACACAAAGTACCGTTCAGTGTGTCTCGTCTGTGCAGACCCATGCTCTACTGTCATGTCTTTGAAGTTTGGAGTCAGTTTCTCTGACAGTCTTAACTCATCCTCTGTGATTTATGGAAATTCTGGCCGTTTGACAGTTTTTCACTGATTTTTTTCAGACGTCATGATTTTTATTTTCACCAAACTGGTGAAGAAACTTCCACAAACTCACTGCTGTCTAATTAAAAAACTTCTGGAACCAGCCATATTTCTATAATAAGCAGAAATCTGTGTCTCATTTATGATCAGTCCCATCTGAGAGTTTCATGTTTAGTGCGAAACTATATATATGTTTTCATAGCAACAATCCACAGTCACATTTGCTTCATATTGCATGTTAAAAAGCCCACCGGAAACCTGAACAGATCTCCTATAAGGACACATCCTCATACACCTCTCTGCATTGAATCATTAGTTATTATTAATCTCTGGCTCTGTTCCACAGTATGTCTTTTGTTCTGTCTTCCTCCCCTCACCACAACCAGTCGCGCCAGACGGCCGCCCCTCTTTGAGCCTGGTTCTGCCAGAGGTTTCTTCCTGCTAAAAGGGAGTTTTTCCTTTCCTCTGTTGCCAAAGTGCTTCCTCATAGGGGGTCAAATGTTTGTTGAGATTTCTCTGTATTATTGTAGTGTCTTTACCTTGCAATGCTCTAGCCTGGAGGTAACTGTTGTGAGTTGGCACTATATAAATGGAATAGAATTAACAAATTGACAACAGTTTTTTTTTCTCCACCCATCTTTGGAGTCTTGGGGAGCTCCAGAGTCTCCTGGAATATGGCGGAGATGTGGAGAAATGTGTGGAAATACAGTAGTGAATTTTCTCCTGTGGTCAGGACCTGTGTGATGAGCTGGCTCTGGTCGATGTGATGGAGGACCGTCTTAAAGGAGAGATGATGGACCTCCAGCACGGCAGCCTTTTCCTTAAAACCTCCAAGATAACGGCAGACAAAGGTCAGGAGCTGGACCTGCACTGACCCCCATGCTACAGAAAGATGTCTGAATACATGCCTGAGCAGATCATGTGTTACTCTTTCCTTCCTCCTTCAGACTACGCAGTGACAGCCAACTCTCGCCTAGTCGTGTTGACTGCTGGTGTTCGCCAGCAGGAGGGAGAGAGCCGCCTCAACCTGGTGCAGAGGAATGTTAATGTCTTCAAGTCCATCGTCCCTCAGATTACCAAGTACAGCCCCAACTGCACAATCATTGTGGTCTCCAACCCTGGTAAGTGCAAGAGTTTCATAAAGACCCTTAGGAATACTATTTATTTATATTCATTTGGTTTTCGGCATTGTGTGTTTGTGTTTAAATGCAGTTGATGTGCTGACATATGTGACCTGGAAGCTGAGCGGTCTGCCGAAGCACCGTGTCATTGGCAGCGGCACCAATCTGGATTCAGCCCGCTTCCGTTACCTGATGGCTGAGCGACTCGGCATCCACGCCAGCTCTTTCAACGGCTGGGTGCTGGGTGAGCACGGAGACACCAGCGGTGAGTCCACACCCGAATTAGCTTCTGTCTAATAACAGCATTATAAAATCATATCTGCATGTAAAATCTCCATGAATTCCTGCTTCAGTGCCCGTGTGGAGCGGAGCAAATGTGGCCGGAGTCAACCTGCAGAAGCTGAACCCTGATATCGGCACTGATGCCGATAAGGAGCAGTGGAAGGCCACACACAAGGCAGTGGTGGACAGGTTGTACTTTGAACTCTATACCTTTTTTTTTTTTTTTTTTTTCTCAGATATTTGTATTAAGTTTTCTGCATCCATTTTTACAAAAGACAAATTAAACAATATGCCGTTTTCTTTTTGAAGAACATAAAACAATATGAAACATACACTCCCACCTCATAATTATAGGAGTACCAGTGGGTGTACAAAAAGAAAAAAGAAAGGATCCAATCTAATAATACGAATAGTAAACCCTGGAGTACAAAATAGCAGTTCCTGAGTGTACAAGAGAGATGTGGAGAGTTTCAGAACCCCCACACATACACAGAAAAAACAAAACAAACCAACCAAAAAAAACAAAAACATAATGAGTGGTCAGCTTAGTTGTAGAGATAAGTCAGATCGGTAAGAGAAAAGAAATATGTGTGTGTGTGTGTGTGTGTGTGTGTGTTACTGCTGATCAAAGGGTCATATAACATGAAGGCAAACATCCTTGGTCAGGAAGAGGGTAGACCCCCCCCCCCCCCCCCCCCCCCCCCGGTGAGGAAGTCCAGCAGTTCATCTAAACAGAAAAGCACTTAGACTAGAACAGACGTAGCTACGTTAATCCTACCATAAAACAATTAAGACAAGATGCGACCTCTTCCCATGCTCCCAGGATGTAGGTGTGCATTCTAGTGGAATACACACCAAGCCTCTGTAGCCTGTTAAAGATCACACAACTTATCACTACACAATTGATTATACACCTCTAAGAATATATGGTTAAATGTTTCCTAATACAAATGACAATAATAAAATCTAAACCCAACATCACCACCCTGTATTGTCATTTTTTAAGGCTATACGGCGTATATATATCTTCAGCTCTACACCACTTGTCAACATTTTCAGTGCAGGCGTCATTTCATACACACATATCAGCCTTAGTATCCATGTCACTCTGCTGCAACAGTATGTAATTGGTAAAGGTGTTAGCAATCATTTTATTCACCATCGATCTTACACATGGCAAAATGCAACCTGTAAACAAGCAAAGCAATGCCAATAATGTAAGAATGGGAGTCAAAAACCGTAAGAACATATTCCACCATGGTCCAGATGTCAACCAGGCTATCCAGCCTTGTGACGCGTCTCCTCCTGATGTGTGGTCTGCCACATATTTCTGCAGAGCAGTTAAGTTCTGCAGTGCCTCATAGATGTCTCCTCCAGTCGTATATCCATCCGGAATAAACGTACAACATGTCTCTCCAATCAGCTTACACACTCCTCCTTGTGATGCTGTTATCAAGTCTAGGGTCAGCCTGTTCTGCAGTACCATCGTTCTGATGGCCTGTTGCTCCTCCGCTAAGGCTGTTCCCAGAGTCTTAGTGAGATTAATGTGTCGCAGTAAGGCATATCGGTTGATCTCCACATGATCCCGCACCTCTGCAACTCCGATGTTTGGGATCAAACTTTGGAAGAATTTAGCTCCTCCACTCCAAATGCGGAATTCTCGCGGCACTCCAGTGTCTACTGTCACTCCAAACGAGTCAGGTGAGGCTAAATTCACCTCACGCTTCTGTCGGTTGCTAGGGTGATGTTCAACTCTGTCCATGAAGAAGACATGATCGGATAATTTCACCACGGCACACAATCCTCCCCATCCCTCAGGGAGTGATAGATAGGCTTTATGTCCACACAGGAAATACCAATCAGCCAAAACTCTTGTTCCTTTGCTGCTTGGCACCGTCCTTGAACATCCTGTCCACTTCTGACTCTTTGCTTTTACTGGTATTCTGTAAGCCAGGTTGAACTTGCATTCAGTCCTCCTTAATGTCAAGTTCTCAGCGCACTTTGCACTGGTCAAGCATTTCATGCACCTGCTCTCATTCTCTGGAGGGCAGTAAGTGTATATGTATCCACATAAGCGAAGCGGCAACTCCCCCACTGACAATGATCCATTGTTCATCACACACAACGGCAATTGGGCTGTATTCAGCTTGTTCAGCAATATTATGTCTGGCAGTGGGTCTGACACTTGAGGCCAGGCCAATAAGTCAGTTTGCTCAGAACAATTCACGTGTAGAAGTGGCGACTTACTCCAGGTGATGTTCAGAGGTGTACTGTAATTGGCCTGGGACCAGAGGACTCTGTTGCCAGGATGAGTTGCTAAGCCCAACAGACACCAACTCCTGTCCTTTGATATGCTGTACGGCCACAGTCCAGATGTATATGCGGATAACGGCATATGAGCACACACATAGCAGTCTGTCCTATTGTTCAAGTGGGCAGTTGTATTCATAAACTGCCACCAAAAGTTTGTAGAATAGCCATGAGGGTATTGGGTGTGGTTTCCTTGGACATACAGGGTCTCCACAGCTGACCATGATGACATCAAAGCCATTACACCCAGCAGGGTAGACAACACTTTACCAGCCATTCTGATGAGTACCTGTGGCTCAGTTGGTTTCTTCACCGGATTGAGACGAGGGGCCCTGGAGGCTTTCCCCCCCTTTGTTCCCGGTCTTCCTGCCACTTACTCCGAGCTGGCCTGGATGTGTGTCACCTTCTTGCAGTGGCTTTGGTGTATCCAGGTGGGTCGTTCTGCAATTTTCACAGCTGTTGGTGTTGTCAGCAGAGCCTGGTATGGTCCGTCCCACCGTGGCTTTGACCAGCACTTCCTCTTTATGACCTTTATCAGCACCCAGTCCCCTGGCTTCAGACGTTCTTCCTGTACAGAAACAGAATCATCTGGCAGATTATTTGCACTCATGACTTCTTTGCTTTTCAGCATTTTAATCATCCAGTCTGCTAGTGTGTTTTCTTCTTCTGCTTTATCATTATCATTACAGAACACTGGGACTCTAAATGGCCTGCCATATATTATTTCAAAAGGCGTTAGGCCATTATCAGTTGGCGTGATTCTCATATACATTTTCACTAGCTCAATGCAGTCTACCCATGTTCTGCCTGTTTCCTCCATTGTTTTCCTGAGTCTCAGCTTTACTGTGCCATTAGTCCTTTCAACCAGCACCACTGAAGTAGACCGCACCGTCTCATCTTCAGGTTTCACAGCTAATGCCTGCAAAGCTGCTCTCTTTGCATTCACTGCCTCCTGTCTTTTCTGCGCCTGCTCTAACCACAATTTAGCGGACGCCAGTTGTAACTCTCGCTCCTGTTTCAATTTCCCTGTCGCACAGGCTGCTTTCACTGTCAACTGGTCTACTAACATTTGACATTGTCCTACAACCAATTTACCTTCAAAATCATATTTCTTGCGCCAATGTCCTAAATACTTTGCGCTACCGGGAGCGAATTTCATCATAAACTTCTCATCACCCTCTGGCACACTCTTGGTTGCTTGAGAACCCATAATAACAACAACAACAGCTGACGTCACACACCACGCGTTCTGCTCTGCACACACTCACACAACAACAATGACAATAATGACAACAACAACAACACAAAATAGGCCTACTCCGGACTTGCACCGGACCGCTCGGGACCCTGACCCAGTAGTGGGACGCTCACCCAGTCGCGCGACAAAACCCAATGAAGGGACGCTCGGGACACACACCCAGGGCGATTTCAAAACCGGACACACACCGGACGCTTGGGCCCTTGGGCGATTTAACCAAAACTTCTTTTTCGGGACACTAACCCAGCTCTGCGGTTATAGAGTCGCTCTCTCAACTTACTTGGTGTTGCTCATTGCGTGTAGCATCAGTCCAGAATCCCGTCAATCGCCATCCATCGAGGAGAAAAAAACAGACGGCTAATCCACCGGCCCGATGACGAATTCTCACGCCTCGGGACTTTGTTGCAGGACCTCTATAAGTCCTGGCTGACGTCAGTCTTTCGGTGTGTCTCTTTTCCCCTCGGTGAACGTCGACTCCAGGGATCCGGCTCGAAGGACCAATTAATGATAAGTCTATAGTATAAACCTATTTGCTGGAACGTTAAGGACAATCTGCTACACAGCAAAAAGCAAGACTCAAGGCACCAAAGTTCTCTGGTTACTCATGCATGAGGGAGACCTGGCTGGAGCCAAGCGTCGTTCCACCACTTGACCTCTGTCAGACTCTCAGCCAGGCTCCCCATAGCACTCCTTTTATTGTAGTTACATGAATATGCATAGGGTCATTAACATATAGCATCTTACATAGGTATACATGTGAACAAAGAATACTGTGTGTGTGTGTGTGTGTTACTGCTGATCAAAGGGTCATATAACATGAAGGCAAACATCCTTGGTCAGGAAGAGGGTAGACCCCCCCCCCCCCCCGGTGAGGAAGTCCAGCAGTTCATCTAAACAGAAAAGCACTTAGACTAGAACAGACGTAGCTACGTTAATCCTACCATAAAACAATTAAGACAAGATGCGACCTCTTCCCATGCTCCCAGGATGTAGGTGTGCATTCTAGTGGAATACACACCAAGCCTCTGTAGCCTGTTAAAGATCACACAACTTATCACTACACAATTGATTATACACCTCTAAGAATATATGGTTAAATGTTTCCTAATACAAATGACAATAATAAAATCTAAACCCAACAACCACTTTCTCTTTTTTGTCTTTTTTTTTTTTTTTTTTTTTGTTCCAAATGTACCCAGAGAGAAACTTGTCTAATTTAACAAAAAAGGAAATTGGGATAAATACAGGGACACACTTAATTGTATTTATGCGCCCTGCTACAAATACCTTTTATTTTAAAGTCAAACTTTTTCAAACATAATCTTACTACCTAATGCAAATATGTGTGTGCCATCAGTATATAAGTAAATGAAATCCTCTTCAGCATTCAGTAATCGGTAATTATCTGCATCACAAGCATACAATCAGAAAAATGCTGCTGGGACACTTAAACTGACCGCTAGAAGTTAAAACAGAAAATGGTAAAGGAAGGCGCATGGTGATCTGACAAATCAAACTAACAGATGTTCTGTTTTTGAAGCCAGTATCCTTCTGTAATTAAATATGTGTGTCATTCTGGGAATGTCTGCAGTTATTCAAGGCCACAAGTAATTACAGTTATACAGAAGGTGGCTCCAGTGGGAATAGAACCTCTAACCTCAGTCGTTGTATTTAGTTAGTTTCAGAGCTGAAGCTAATGTAAGTGTGCAAGGACTCGCTTCAAGGTGTGGGTTCTGTTAATAATTGTGCATTTAAGACCAGAGAGATGTTATCAAATTATACATGAAGCTGCTACTGTTTATCAGAAGCAGCAACTGTTACTGTGTACTATAATGTGATTTATTACAACAGGCAAAGAATGTCATTCATTCAAAGTACTTTTTTTTTTTTTATATGCATCCAGCATCATATCGCTTCAAAAAATAAACATAAACAATATAAAAAATAAACATATGTTCGACTTGCTATAAGAAGATCGAAGGCTTTATACATGTTGCTCAGAATGATTTACAATCCTGTAACTTTTTCCCCATAATAAAAGCCTTCCTGTCAGTGTGCCTGGGTAAACTAATCGAGCTTCCTGTAACACATTTAATATCTAATTGCAGACAGATGCTAATAATGGTGTTTTGTATCTCAGTGCCTATGAGGTGATCAGGCTGAAGGGATACACCAACTGGGCCATCGGCCTGAGCGTTGCTGACCTCACCGAGAGCATTGTCAAGAATCTGAGCCGTGTCCATCCCGTCTCCACCATGGTCAAGGTCAGACACGCACACAGACTCTGTCTCGTACAATTGGGGTATATTGTCTTACTTTGGCATGCAGCGTGCATCAAACCACCAGCCTTCTGACCTGCTCTGCCTCTTGAGCCACCGTCACCCCATGAAAACCATTTTTCACGTGGCGGCTGTTACACAGAACAGCACGTTGGCTCTTTAGGCCAAAGCTACATTTGCTGTAAATCACCAGTTAATTCTGTAGTGAATTCTCAACATTAGTCATGATTTATGAATCCCCTTTGGGGTTTTGAATTAGAAAGGGCATCTGGTGTGTTTCTTCATTTTGTGTTTGTGTCTTTTCCAGGACATGTACGGTATCGCTGAGGAGGTCTTCCTGTCCCTGCCCTGCATTCTGAACAGCAACGGTGTGAACAGTGTGGTCAACATGACCCTCACTGATGACGAGGTTGCCCAGCTGAAGAAGAGCGCTGACACACTGTGGGGGATCCAGAAAGACCTCAAGGACCTGTGAACACACCACGTACCACTCCCATGATGCAGTGAGGCCTGTCCTCGCACACGCAGTCCTTTCATAATCTTGCCCATTCTTCTAGCTTTGTGTTGCCTTATTTTGAAGAACAGTACCAGTGTTTTTAAGACTGTCAGGGAACTTTTCAGTTTTACATCATGTTTCTGCTCACTCCATGCCAATCACCAGATTATTTGTAGGTCTAAAAAAACACTGGTATGCTTTTTTTTAAAAAAGGGCACATTTGCTTTCCGTCGTGCGCTAGGCCTAAGTTACTGTCGCGGTGATTGTGTTAGCACATCTATGCCCTTTGTTCCTGTACTGTCTTTGGATCCAGAGTGTCAGCCAACATATGCACTTAGAAGTCCACACAAAACCCCCAAGAAAAACACACAAAGTGTCACTGACTGCTTCAACTGCATTTTCACGTGTTGTTTTAATTTAGAGCAGGGAGTCACTGAGCAAAATAATCAACAAAGCCAAAGGACAGCCTTCCTCTGAAGTTGCTTCTTTGAAGCAGACAAATCATCACATACTTGGGTCTAGATGGGAAATCTTTCTTTCTCTGTGCTGTCGAAGCGAGGTGCAGTAGCAGTGGAAGCATGTGGGTATCCAGCTAGGACTGATTTATGGATACGAGGTGTGATTTTTCTGGCCTTGTGTTGTAAACAGCAGTGTGTGACTTAATAAAACTACACCTCCTGAATGTGTCTTTGATGTTTGTTCATGTTAATGTTACAGCCTGTAGCAAAATAATGAATCTGTTCTATCATCTGGTGGAAAAGTACAAATAACTTTTGATTGTGTTTGATGTAAAAGACAAAATGCAATAATTTAGAAGTCATTTGAAGGCTTTCTTGGCAAAATGTGATGAAGACAACATATCAAAGTTAAAAGTGAAATAATTTTCATTTTCTGAAATATTCATTCTAAATCTTGTGTCAGGAGCACATTTCAAAAAAGTTGGCAGGGGAGCAGTTTTGTATTACCTGTTCATTTAGCTCCAAGGAGACACAAAAAGTTTACTATGAACAAAGTTCAACACAGCCAGCTTTCTTTGTCTTAGCTGGCTCGGGGGGAAAAAAAATCCCTAAATCTCCTTTTGGAGATGACGGACATCATAACCACTTTCTCTGTTAACCATGGCTCTCTGCTTTAGACTGTGTGCGCTGACTTAAAAAGAGGGGTTTCATAGGTTGTGATTTTTCTGCACTGCAGAGATATTATCAGACGATCTGCAAAGAAAATACAGCAAAGGACAATACTGTCACAAGTATGAGACAAATGCTGCAGAAACGGGTTCATCTGATGATTTGTCAAACAGAGGGGGGAAAAGAAACATCTTAATTCAAGATAATTTTTTGTAATTACTGGGTGTCCTCTCAGTGTTGCTGTTTAGTTAATGCGATTGCTTGTACATCTATTTTTGGTGTGTGTTCTGTTTTATTAGCTGCAGTTCCAGCAGAGTAAGATATTTGATGTGTTCCTTCTTCAAAATAGTTTATCATTTGGAATGATAACCTAAAAATAATACTGCAATATCTCAAATCGAGCTGATCAACATGTAGATCTATAAAATCTTAGGCATTCCAATGACTTATCTGTACTGATAAAACTTTACTTTAAAGACTTGGAAATGTAGCCTAAATTTGTTGAGTTAAATCTGAAATATTTAGTATGACTAAAAGTTTCAGTGTGTCTAAAATTGTACTACCACACATACACAGTACATTTGCACAATAACTGAAACTAGCACCACTGAATGAACAAGAACTACACATGGGTGTGCCATGGGTTCTCCAGTTTCACCCACTGTGGCTGACTTGTACATGGAAGAAATGAAAAAGAGGGCCATGTTATCCTACCCTGGAACACAACCACACCATCTGTGAATTGTGGTACATCCTGAGATTTGATTTTCGCCCAGGTGTCATCCACATACCTGAACCAATGACTTTATGGGGATGTGTTTTTATAGTTATTAAGTAGGTTTTAAGCACATGTAGAGAATCCCTTTAACAATGTGTTTTATTTACATTGTTAAATAGTGTAAGGATAACTCTTGTGAATCAAATAAAGGAAATAAGCTGTAATAACAATAACCAGTATTCTGCCAAAAAATGGTCTCATGTTCTGTAGTGCTATAGTGGACAATTACAACATTGCAAAATTTTATTATTGTTATTGGTAAGAGGAAATAATTAATAAAAACAAACTACCACTGAAGCCAAGAGAAACTAAACTAAAACTGCTCAAATATTAAAAAAACTAAACTGAAACAATTAAACTCCCTCTGGAACCTAAATGGAACCAAACTGAATGAATTTGTTTTTAAAAAAGGAACTAAAAATAAAAAGTAACTTGAAACTAGAAGAACTCAAACTGTCAATTATTGACTTGAAATGCAATAAAGAAAAAACAAGTATATAACCATGGAACAAATGACAAGAGGGTTACCTCAATGTCAACTTTTTTTTTGTTTTTTTTTTTAAATGCTTTTGTTTGTTTTTTTAAAGGTATTATTTAATATTGGTACCTTTCCATGTTTGTTATTGATCTTAGCGTCTTGGAGTGACTGTGATCACCTAATTTGCTCTGCTATAAATAAAATATTCTGATTCTGATTCCCAATAGACGCTAAATGAACATACCTAAAACCGGAGTCAGAGAATCTCAAGGGTCAAAGATAGATGTTTTCAAAGGTTATTTCTACATATGTCCCGGTAATAAGAAGCGCTTTGATCTGGATTGATTCAGCATTTTTATTTTATTTTTTTACAATTCTACTAAACACATTTGACTATTTTCCCTGTTATTTAGTTTGCAGTGCCCTCTTGTGACTGCAGTCAATTAAATCACTTCATTACTACTAAGGATCTCCTCGTATAACTCATCAGATTATTAAGACGAGACACAGGACAAGACATGCTCTCTAAAAGTATTTTATTTACATAGTTCTCCTCTCCATTGTAGCATCTGAAAATAATTTTACATTAAAGATAGGTGCAAAAGTTTTAATCAGGGAAACCTTTTTTAAATAAAGAGTTTTAAGAACACTGCTGTCGCCGTTTGACTTTCCACCACAAATAACATACTTCCCCAGTTCATGTCCTCTGTTTCAGGTGGGCACCTCCAGTTCTCGCAAGAACAGAGAGAAGGGTGAAACCTTTTTCGTTCTGGCTCTTTTAACAGCTCTTCTGTAAATGTAGCCGTTGTAGCGTTTTCCAAAGCGAAGGCTGAGAGGGTTGTAGTTGAAATTACTTCTGCGATCATTGCAAAGGAGCTGCCTCTGGTCCTCGTTCTCTCTCAGGGAAAAGCAGAGGCTCGGATCCTCTGCCAGGAAGTCGCCTGCTGTTCTCCTGAATGCAGAGGACACTGCTCCTGAAGGCAAACCCCAGACACATCAGTCCACAACTGCAAATACACAAACACAGCAGAGTACGTGCAGCTGCAACCTGCTACACAATCTATTGAATCAGTCATCACCACACACACAGTGTTTGATGAGGTAACTCATGTATTTTTTTTTCTTTTTTAGATTATTTTAGTTTGACATGTACTTTTGTTTTTAAAAAGAGGATTTTATGACCATGAAATATCTATGTGTCAATTATTTTTATACCAAATTATGGGTTTATTGTTTGTTTGTTTTTTAGCTTCATATCAAAATTAAGACAGTCAATTACGACATCATAATTTTCACTTAAAACAGCCACAGGAGTCAACAAAGCCTTCATGGTTGATGCAAATATTTCATATGGATACCCTGTCTATTACTGATTATGTCCAAATCCTCTGCTAATCCATGAATCATAAGGAAAATACAGTCCTAATGATAGTAAGACTGTATATTGCTTTCATAATGATGAGAACAGGAGGCTCAGCGCTTCATCCTACAGCTACTCAAACTTTTCTGCCCCACTTCAAAAGATGGAAACAGTTCAGATCTCACAATTTTAATATCAGCATTTTGAACAAGCCTCAACATTTTCCTTTAAGTCTATTTTGTCTGCAAAAGTCAGATTCATTTGATTTAGTTTTACTCCACATTGTTCTGGTCATCGGTGCAGTGGGGCCTGCAACACTGAGAAGAACTGTATTACAACAAGATAGTGTGCCAAAGTATTACGAGAAGGAAACAGGCACAAACTGCAGACATAAACCCCATCAAGCTGCTTTGGCATGAAGTAGACAGAAAACTGAATGCAAGACAACCTAAAAGTGCAGCAGATTAGTAGGAACAAAAAGTATATACATTAGAATCCGTATACCTATAGCAGGCTCAGCTTCTGAATGATTCAAACATTTTGATTCAATTTAGGGCTGAGAATTTCATGATTTTTTGCACCCCTCTAGCCTGTATTCTGAGACGTGAAACTACATTTTTTCAAACCCTTTATTTTTAGTGTAAATTCCAAATTCACAAAGCCTATAAAAACCTAACTGGCTGCAACTCTTGAGGCGACACGTTTCCTGTCTGTACTAATAGTGCTAAATGAATAGCATAATGCTGTAATAAATAACAAATAAAAAATATTAGACTTCAGTAGCCACCTGTTGCATGTGTTCTCTGTGCAGGGTCGACTCCTTGCAGAGCTGCTCCCACACTCCGTCCATCCTGGATAGCAATGAGAGCGCAAACCACAGCCAAAGCCAGTAGTCTCATCTTTCAACACCAGATCCAAAAATTGTTTGTCTACTGAGCCTTCCCTCCATTCAAACCTGTTTTATGTCTCCACCAGGTGACCGCCTGCGCTGCTTGGCTGCCAGCCAATCACAGTGCGTGCATCTCTGTCCTGTAAATTGTAGAGCTGATTGATGCTGCTTAAGTCATTTATCAGCGCTTCTACGAAATGCTGAGAACATCATTCAGTACAAATCACTATGCTGCATAAAAAAACCAAACACTTAAATCAAAAAAGCGATGAAGCTGTTGAGTAATGTTGCAGTTCAGTTTTTAATCCCATCTGCAGTCAATCAAAAAGCTGGAGCGGGAATGTGGAATGAGTCGTCGCTATAAAAATATTCTAGTTTTTTCATTCTCCGTGTTGAATGCTGTACAACTAGTACAGTGCAAAAGTCTTTAGACACCCATAATTTCTTTATATTTTGCTTCAAGTGAGTCTTTTGTAATTTTTTTAAAGTGATCTTGATCACTAGCAGCTTCGTGAAGGGGTTTCAAAGTGTGTATTTGCTACTTTGCTACTCCTGCATCCTGCATCGTCCTGGTCCCCAAAAAGAACCGGCCCAATGAGCTGAATGACTTCCGACCGGTGGCACTGACGTCACATCTTATGAAGACTCTAGAGCGGCTCTTCCTCAACTTCCTCCGACCACAGGTACAACATGCCCAGGACCCACTACAGTTTGCATACAAGGCGGGTGTCGGAGTGGAGGATGCCATCCTGTACCTCCTACACAGAGCCCACTCACACCTGGATGGGGGAAAAGGCACGGTCAGGATACTGTTTCTTGACTTTTCCAGTGCCTTTAATACCATCCGGCCCTGTATGCTTCAGGAAAAACTGAACAGGATGGAGGTGGACCCCTGCCTGGTCGCTTGGATCTCCGACTACCTCACCGACAGACCACAGTACGTCAGGCTGAAGGACATCACGTCTGACACTGTGGTCAGCAGCACAGGAGCACCACAGGGAACTGTGCTGTCCCCTCTTCTCTTCACCCTGTACACCTCTGACTTCTGCTACAACTCTGAATTATGCCATATTCAGAAGTTTGCAGATGACACGGCCATCATGGGGTGTATCTGGGATGATCAGGAAGAGGAGTACAGAAGTCTGGTGAGGAACTTTGTCGCATGGAGTCACACAAACCACCTGCAACTCAACACCTCAAAGACTAAGGAACTGGTTGTGGACTTCGGGAGGTCCAGAGAAGGTCCACTGCCGGTTCAGATAGAGGGGGAGGAGGTGGAGGTGGTCAACAAGTACAAGTACCTCGGGCTGTGGGTGGACAATAAACTGGACTGGTCATGCAACACAGAGCACCTGTATAAAAAAAAGCCCAAAGCCGACTGTACTTCCTCAGGAGGCTGAGGTCTTTTAAAATCTGCAGGAAGCTCCTGAGGATGTTTTACCAGTCAGTGGTTGCTGGAGTACTTTTCTATGCTGTGGTGTGCTGGGGGAGCAGCACAGCAAAGAGGGACTCATCCAGGCTGGAGAAACTGATCAGGAAGGCTAGCTCTGTGGTCGGCATGAAGCTGGACACTCTGGTGACAGTGGCAGAGAAAAGGACATTAAAGAAACTGCTGGACATTATGAACAATGCTGGGCATCCTCTGCACACGGCCATAAACAATCAGAAGAGTCTGTTCAGTGACAGGTTGCTTCTCCCCAAGACAAGAACTAACAGACTTAAAAACTCCTTTGTCCCACACGCCATCAGACTGTTTAACTCCTCTCTGGAGGGGAGAGGGAGGGGAAACAGGAGGACAAAAGAGGGGGGAACAACTAAGCTGTAGTGCCTCTTCACCTGACTGTACAATACCTTGTGCAATACTTTTTGTAAATAGTCAACAGTGCAATAGACTCAATACTTGAAATGTGCAATTCACTTGTATTTTATTTTTTATTCCTATTTATTCTATTTATCCCCTTATATATATATATATATATATATATATATATATATATATATATATATATATATATATATATATATATATATATATATATATATATATATATGAAGAGTTGGACAGCACCAGGGCCCGACATGGTTCACGCCTACTGGCTGAAGAAGCTGACTGCACTCCACGAGCGTCTGGCAGCACAAATGAACCAGCTGCTAGTTAACGAGAGACACCCGGAATGGCTAACCGAAGGTCGGACGGTCCTGATCCCCAAGGACCCCAAGAAGGGAGCGGTCCCCTCCAACTACCGACCAATAACCTGCCTCAGTACTACATGGAAGCTCCTGTCAGGCATCATATCGGCTAAGATGAACAGGCACATGGGTCAATACATGAGCGGGACACAGAAAGGAATTGGCAAGAATACCAGAGGTGCAAAACACCAGCTACTGGTAGACAGAACAATCAGCCGAGACTGCAAGACCAGACTGACCAACCTGTGCACTGCCTGGATTGATTACAAGAAGGCCTATGACTCAATGCCCCACAGCTGGATACTGGAATGCCTAGAATTGTACAAGATCAATGGGACCCTAAGAGCCTTCATCAGGAACTCAATGGGGATGTGGCGTACAACACTAGAGGCCAACTCCAAGCCCATAGCACAAGTTACCATCAAGTGCGGGATCTACCAAGGAGATGCTCTGTCCCCACTGCTGTTCTGCATAGGCCTGAACCCCCTCAGTGAGATCATTAACAAGACTGGCTACGGATACCGACTACGGAACGGAGCAGCTGTCAGCCACCTCCTGTACATGGATGACATCAAGCTGTATGCCAAGAGTGAACGAGACATCGATTCACTGATCCACACTACCAGGCTATACAGCAATGACATTGGAATGTCGTTCGGACTGGAGAAGTGTAGTCGGATGGTAACAAAGAGAGGGAAGGTAGTCAGAACTGAGGGGATTGAACTACCAGAAGGCAACATTGCAGACATAGAGGACAGTTACAAGTACCTGGGGATCCCGCAGGCAAATGGGAACCATGAAGAGGCCGCTAGAAAGGCTGCAACCACCAAGTACCTGCAGAGGGTCAGGCAAGTCCTGAGGAGTCAGCTGAATGGTAAGAACAAGATCCGGGCCATCAACACATACGCCCTGCCCGTGATCAGGTACCCTGCTGGGGTAATAGGCTGGCCAAAGGAGGAGATAGAAGCCACTGACATAAAGACAAGAAAGCTCCTGACCATGCATGGAGGGTTTCACCCCAAGTCCAGCACCCTGAGGCTGTACGCTAAGCGGAAGGAAGGGGGCCGGGGACTGGTGAGTGTCAGCACCACAGTCCAGGATGAGACAACGAACATCCAAGAATACATTGGGAAGATGGCCCCAACTGACCGAGTGCTCAGTGAATACCTCAGGCAGCACAAACCCAAGAAAGAGGAGGGAGACGAGGAACCATCATGGAAGGACAGGCCCCTGCACGGTATGTACCACCGGCAGATAGAGGAGGTGGCTGATATCCAGAAATCCTACCAGTGGCTGGACAAAGCTGGACTGAAAGACAGCACAGAGGCACTAATCATGGCAGCACAAGAACAAGCTCTGAGTACAAGATCCATAGAGGCTGGGGTCTATCACACCAGGCAAGACCCCAGGTGCAGGCTGTGTAAAGATGCCCCAGAGACAATCCAGCACATAACAGCAGGGTGCAAGATGCTAGCAGGCAAGGCATACATGGAACGCCATAACCAAGTGGCCGGCATAGTGTACAGGAACATCTGTGCCGAGTATAACCTAGAAGTCCCGAGGTCAAAATGGGAGATGCCCCCAAGGGTGGTGGAGAATGACCGAGCTAAGATCCTGTGGGACTTCCAGATACAGACGGACAAAATGGTGGTGGCTAACCAACCGGACATAGTGGTGGTAGACAAACAGAAGAAGACGGCCGTAGTGATCGATGTAGCGGTTCCAAATGACAGCAATATCAGGAAGAAGGAACACGAGAAGCTGGAGAAATACCAAGGGCTCAGAGAAGAGCTCGAGAGGATGTGGAGGGTGAAGGTAACGGTGGTCCCCGTGGTAATCGGAGCACTAGGTGCGGTGACTCCCAAGCTAGGCGAGTGGCTCCAGCAGATCCCGGGAATAACATCGGAGATCTCTGTCCAGAAGAGCGCAGTCCTGGGAACAGCTAAGATACTGCGCAGGACCCTCAAGCTCCCAGGCCTCTGGTAGAGGACCCGAGCTTGAAGGATAAACCGCCCGCAGGGGCGTGCTGGGTGTTTTTTTATATATATATATATATATATATATATATATATATATATATATATATATATATATATATATATATATGTGTGTGTGTGTGTGTGTGTGTGTGTATATATAACAATTCTGTAACTGTAACTTCGGTCGTTGCTGTGCCGCCATCTTCAGGGCCGCTAAAAAAAAAAAAAAAAAAAGAGGGCGGGAGGAGTTAACCAAGGGCCCGGCCAATCAAAGAAGCGTTGCTGTGCTTTTTGGAAGTCGAATTTCCCAGAGGAACCCACCCGAGGGATTAATAAAGTTCTATCTTATCTTATCTTATCTTATCTTACTCATTTTTTTTGTCCAGCTCTTGTATGTCATCCTTCTTTCTTTCTTTTATTTTTTGTTAAACACTTAACAGGGACCCGAGTCATTTAAACATAAAAAAAACCACACATAACTGTATGGATGACTGTAGAAAATAGGGACGACCTAACAGCTCCCCCAAAATGAAGCCAAAACATCTCTATCGCCCCCTGGTGTCTGGCTGCAGGATAGGTCACCCCCCCCTTTCTCAAGTCGGAGGGCCTGGGTTTGAGGTGAATCCATTCCATGCATACTCCAAGAAGTACTGTCTTTATCATCACCCACCTATTTTCTTTTAAATAAATAAATAAATAATTTTTTTTTCATTATTTACAATACCAGAAAAGAGAGGGGGACCCCCCCAATAAATAAATAAATAAATAAATAAATAAATAATAACAATAAATAAACAATAAATAAAATAAAATGTATGAGGGACATTTGCAACACTCAGGTCAGAAAAAGCGCACGTAACATCATCAAGGACCACACACACCCACAGCACACACTGTTCACACTCCTGTCATCTGCCTGCTACAGGTGTGTGAAAGCAAGGACAATCCACAGGCTATCAGTGTGACAAAGTGGAGAAGCAGTTGTAATTCTCTCCATTTGTCCCATATGTAGTGATGTGTCCTGTGTGTCGAAGCTTCGAATCGTGCGTCGGGTAATCGCGGGGGCGTTTTTCTGAAGCGCGTATCGAGGCTTGCTTTGATTACGTATGCAGTGACGTTCGAGGCCTCGCGGGCAGTCCGTACCACGTGACTGATTCAGGGACTGGTTCATCGGTTCGCGCCAGATTCGAAATAACATGGGCAGGAAAACAGCTGATTCCCCATCACACCGTGTTGTGGAATTGGATTACGTACGTGCTACATAGTTACTTGTGCATTTCGTCTTCGATGGAACCAGCAAGGAAGAGATGTTTTTTATTTTTATTTTGTCTCTCCTAATAAAGTATGCACACAGTAATAAATATCACAAATGATAAACACCAAAATATAAATAAACAACACTACACATCCTATAATCTGATTTCTGTCTTTTAGTTTATTAAAAAGTGAAGCACCAAACACTAGTTTGTGTCATTATCCAGATGTACATAAGGTTTACACATCATTATAATCAAAGAGCCCGCTTCACTTGAATTGTCCACTTGATGGCGCAGTAGAGCAAATGAATCATCACAATGCTTCGAACCATGAGTCGACCAATTGGATGGAAAGCTTCAGTTCATCATGAGGCTTCATCTCACCATCACTACCCATATGTGTTTACCTTTTTTTTGCACATTGTACACATTATTCTGTTTCTATGTATTTGCTATGATTTGCTATTTGTCAAGTAACATTGCTTCACTCACTATCCCGGGTTTGTTTGTGTAAGCGTTTTGTTGCCGGCAAATCAAACATTCTGCAAATTAAGACAAATACTAAGTTATGTTTCTTTATACTTTATTATGTTACAGATTAAGTCATTTGTTCATACTTACTCTGTTTGTCTTTTCAGTCATCATGAGTGTCAGGTGTGGGGAAACGCCCGCTTGGCATTTCCTCATTTTAAAGTCCTGATCATGTCACACATGACATCATCAGGTCAAACCATGTGGAGGGGTTTCTTTTTCCAGAGAGATGCTTCCTTTTGTTTGTGTTAATGTTTAAAGGGATTTGTTGAATGTTTTTCCTTTTGTTAATACTGCCATTTAGTTGTGTAAATGTGCATATTAGAAGTGTGTAGAGGTTTTGTGTTTTTAGATAACCTGAGTAGAGTTTTAGATCCCTCAGTTGAGTGAGTGGTACTGGCTGGGCAATTGGAGGGAAATTGATGGCCCTATTTAAAGCCAGTCTCTACCAGATGCAGGAGAGTGGAGCGGAGCGGAGCGGAGCTTTGTTAAATGAATTGATTTGGGGAAAGTTTTGTTAAGTTATACATTAAATTAAGTTCACTGCAAATAAATTGCTCACCTTGGAAACCCAAAATGTCTGCATAGTCTGCTTCCCTACCACCTTCCTTGACGTTCGAGTGTGACTACCTCACAATCAGGCTACTGAATCACTGACTTACGCTTGAACTGTGATTATCTTTGACCTGTTAAATTGTAATTTTTTACATCTATATCTAACATAACACAACTTCATACAGTCTAAACATTTTAATATAGCACATTCTGTATATATTACCACTGTGACAGTGTTGCAACTACTGGCACTTTAGATTCTGACTACACCCACACATAAGCTACATAAGCACTTGTTTTACTTTATTATTTTGTATGCTCAGACTTAAACTTATTCTTTATTTTAGTTAGTTGTTATTTAGTTGTGTGAAGAGAACGTGCAAAGTAAGAATTTCATTGCTCTGCATAACCACTTGTGTTTTGTGGTGTATATGACAATAATCTTCTTGAATCTTGACAGTAAATAACATCTGAACAAGATCATTTTGAACAAAACATCTGAAAATGAGCTGTGAACTATGAAGTAGAAACGTGAACTATGAGCTGTGAAAACCAAAGGGGCTGTAAATCGTCATAGCAGGAGCTAGAGAGACAACTCAGGGAGAGGATTGTGGCTCAGGTGAGGGTCAGTGGCGCTTGAACACACAGAGATGGCAGCGATTGGTCAGGTAAGAAGAGTAAGTAACCTGGAAGTGTCTTACAGATTTTGTAGGTGGAGGCTGGCGTGAGGGGAAGGCAGTCGAAGTGATCCAGGTGTCCAGAATCCGAGTGTCCAGAGGGAGTGTTTATCGTGAATCCTTTGAGAAGGAGCAGGGAGGAAGGCAGGCGGGTAAATGGATATCTAACAGAGCTTGGGCTGTGATCATGATTACTGAGCAGACAAGCGTTCAGAAGTGGTGAGTAATGTTGAGAGTGAAAAGATGTACCAGACGATTCCTGAAAACCACAGACAAACACCAGGGAAGCATACACCAAATACGATGATGCACAGGAATAACTTGTTGGTCTGGCGAAGACTTATTGAATTGATCCCTAGGGGAAATTATGTTGGTTACAGTGCTCCAGTCCAAACAGTAACAAAAACAGACAATACAAGAAGTAAGAAATAGCACAATATATACAATATATACATACACATAACTCACTTACTAATAAATATCTGAATAAGAACGAAGAACATGTGTTAAAAGGGTGTTGCTATAGCAGGATGTGTTTGAGTGTGTGTTGAGAGCGCTGGTCTTATATGCAGGCAGCCCCAAATTGCCAACAGGCGCAGATCATGATTGGAATGAGGAAGCTGCGCCCAGAGGTGGGAACTCCAGCTCTGCGGAAAAACACACTGCCACTCACACGGACCATGACAGTAACATGTTTAATACCTAATTATCACATCAAAAATTGTATATACACTCCACACCAGTTGGTGGCGGTAGTGCCCCATGCATCAGATTTATATTTTTACTGAAATGAGACCAGGTAAAAGTTTCCGCAACATTTACTTAGTCAATATAAAGTCATGAGTTGTCACTGAACCAGTTCTATGCAATCAACTACAGTGTGTGCAATAGAATTCAATTTTCAATTCAGTTTTGCTTATATAGCCTCAAGGTGCTCTATATTGTAGGGTAAAGACCTATAATAATATTGAGAAAAACAATCAGATGAACCCCTATGAACAAGCACTTTGGCGACAGTGGGAAGGAAAAACTCAATTTTAACAGGAAGAAACCTCCAGCAGAACAACGCTCGGGGAGGGACAGCCAGAAGAGAGCCAGAGATGAATAATAACTAATGATTAAATGCAGAGGTGAGTGAAAAGGAAACAGTAACTGCATCATGGGAAGCCCCTAGCAGCCTAGGCCTATTACAGCTTAACTAACAGAGTATTCAGGGTTACCTGATCCAGTCCCAACTGTGTGCTTTGTCACAGTTTATTTTTTTTTCCATACAGAGGCGTCTAAAAGCCGAAGGCTCTGCCTATCTTTGTACATGGAAGAGGAAAGAAGTTGCACAGAGGTGTGTAAGACTGCAGCTCTGCTTCATGGTCCCAACTCTGGATAGTTACATATTGGGTGGAAATGAAAGCACTCCATTCAAAGTGGGATGGATGCTGCCTCACCTAACAACACCAGACTTTTCCCAGAAAGTTTCCCAGTTATCTGTAAAGCACATAGCTTTTTGCAGTGCAGTGATTATCAGTTTCCCTCATAAGAAGAATATTCCACGCTCTAATCAAACCCTAGTGCTAGGACCCCTTGTTGTAGGGCTGCCAACGTTAACGCGTTAATGCCGTCATCAAGATTAAAAATTTTAACGCAATCAAACCATCTGCAGCACAGAATGGACAAAACTTTGGACAAAGTGCCCGAAATGCATTGACAGAGACATTTCAGGGATTTTGAGTCATTCTGCGCTCCAAATGGATTAATTGCGTTGAAAATTTTAATAGCATTAATCGTGACAACGGCGTTTACATTGAAAGCCCTAGTTTGTTGGTTTGTTTTTATTTTGTTTTATTTTGCAAGCTGGTCGTTAGATGCCGCTCCAGCCGGCCCGCCCCTCTCCTCCTGTAAGCAGCAGGCGCACCTTGCAAACAGAAAGGCGAGCAACTTTCTTTTTTTTTTTTTTTTGCAGATGCCATGATGCTGCCCTGGGGAACCGCCCATGTTGCCCATATCAAAAACTGCTGCCTAGGGGTATGTTCTCACCAGGAAGTCCGCATAGATGTATGGTTAGATGTGGCTGGTAGACTAAAGCACTTTGACTGGTCACAAAGATGAAAAAAAGCTACATAAATCAGTCAGCGAGTGTAAGAGCTCATTGAGGCCTGCAAAGAGTCTCAGTTAGATACAAATTATTTTGCAAATTTTGATTTTTGCTTTTATTGGTTTTAGAAATTCAGATTACAAAATCATTCCTTAGTACAAACCATTACAAAAATAGTCTTAATTAGATAAAAGTAGTTGGGGTGAGTTTTTTTTGGTAAGGTTTAAGGAGAGAAGTGTCAGATTGGCACAAGCTGCTGCACCTTTGCTAATCAACTCTGCCTTGTTAAGCAGCAGCAGGGTGGTTCCTCACGGAGCACATGTGCATGCTAGCTAATATAGTTGACTCAGGAGTGAACAGCTTCCGCTGATATAATATCTGACTTTTCTGGAGTTTGACACTACTAAGGGGCGAAAACAGGCCTTATTCTGTTTTTTGCGTGAGCGAGGAAATTTCCCTGTAGATGTTCAGTAGTTTGTAGAATCCTTATTTGGTTGTATTGAGTGGAATGTAAAGGTGTTTTTTAGTATCTGCTCTAAAAACAACACTTTTAAGCTAACATGGAGTCAGCCTAAAGCGGATTGATCACTTTAGGCCTTCACTCCTCAGAGAGATAAATAAATAAATAAATGAATAGTAAGACTGAGCACACAGCTGCAGTTTGTTTTTATCACACACAACCCCAAAACCAAACCTTTCACCCTGACATGATTATGGAAGGTAGGCGGGGTGGAAGTGCTTTGCCCTCGTGACTTTTTTTTTTTTTTTTTTCTTTTTTTAATAAGTCTCATCTTTGCCTTCGGAGAGGAAAGCTCTTTCTGGCCTCTAGCCACAACAGGTTCGAAGGTCCTACATTGAGATTAAGCGGAGCTTCTTCCCAACAGTGACGTTTGTTGGACCCCCAGAAACTGTAAGATGCCTCTGTCCCGTTCGCTTTCCATGACATCCCTGACCGGGGTGCTGCCGGCCTGGGAGGAGGACGAGCTGCCTGTGGAGGACCTGCTGCTCTTCGAAGTCTCCTGGGAGGTCACCAACAAAGGTCAGTTTCATCAGAACTGTATTACTTCTATTTCCATTTTATACAGTAAAACACTGGATGTATCATTGTAGTATTTATTTCATTTGAATCAGTTAGCTCATATTAATGTGTTTGAGTCAATATATTTCAGTGTGCGTGTGTGTATATATTTGTTTTTTTTTTAAATTACTCTTGTGGCTAGAAAAACAATATACAGAATGTATAAATATCTATGAATCAAAGGAATTAAAAAAAAACTTGTGAAACCATAATGAACAGTAACAAATGTGTATCTTTAAAGTATCAGTATTTCAGTTTAAACATTACTTTAATTTGTATCTCTAATACATGCCATGTGACAATTTCCTGTTTAAAAAAAACCCCTCTGTCTGTTAATATTAGTAATATTTTATGAAAGAGTCACTCTTTGCCCCTTGAAGAGCAAATATTGCACTGAGTGTGCTCCCTCTGAAGAGTTAAACATTAAGCTGATGCTCATGTAGTGTCCTAAACACAAAAAAGATAAAATGACTGAATATTGAATTGGTTTGCATGTGGACAGCAGGTGTCGTGTTACAGTACTAATTGTGGCTTTTGCCTCGAATCACTGAGAACATTTTATGCATAGTGAAGATTTCTGCTGCCTGTTTATTCACTCTTACTGGCAGTTTGGATTGAAGTTGGATATGGAAACTGCAACTTTTTTTTTTAAAGATGTGACAATAGCACATTGTTTCATGTTGTGTTTAATTACCTTTAATTTCAAATTAATGAATCTAAAAATGTAAATATTAATTTGAACATTAAGGTTCAGAGGTTATCAGGCACTCTGCTGTTTTCTCTGGCTTTACTGTTTATATGATCCCTGCTCTCTGATGCAGCTCAGACGTCATTCTCCACTGAATGTTTTGGTGATAATATCAGTATTTGTCTTTATGCTGCCTAGTGAGACTGAAAAACATTACCACATGTGCTTTGACCCCTACAAACCAGAAATTTTGTGTCTGCTACAAATGGCACCAGTGCAATATCAGCTCCTGGTCAAAATGGGTTTGTATAAAAGATCTGTTAAAGCAATTGATGGCCCCTGACTATTTTCAGTGATTTAGTGTTTGACTAAATGACTGAACAGCTGATGATAATGTATGTAGGTATGTTTTGTGTCTTTCTTTCCATTTTTGTGTATTTTTAAATGACAATCTGGATTATGTCTCTGCACATAATAAGAGGTTATTTAACAAAAGTAAACCAAAAGCAAAAACACTGTATAGAAAAACTAGGAACATCTTTCATACTTCCATAGGAATTAGGAGACTGAAAAGCAGCCAGTTGCTGCTACTAAATGCATTTGATTAACTGATCTGGAAATGTGAACAGCTATAGAAGTAGCAGTAGTTTAATTATCATTCAGGTGTCTGTTCACCTAATGCCAATGAAGATGGAAATCAAAATTATGAGGAAGCAATTTTTGTTGCCCATCAGTCTGTAACCGGTTATAAGGCTGCTTCTTGAGCAATTTGAAATCAGTCATTCTGCAGAGAGGGCATTAGCAAGTCAGAAAGCACTCAAAACAGTTGACATTCCAGCAAATTCACCCCAATGATACTCAGAAACTTAACCCTCTGGGGTTTAATTGGCCATTTTTTCAATACTTTTGATTTTACCTTGTATATTTCACATTTTTAAAACTGTTTACCTTGCCTTGTTTAAAATAATTCTTGTCAGCACTCCTTGTTTGATTTGGGGGGTTTTTCTTTGCATTTTGACGTACTGTATTACCTCTAAAATCAACACACAAATAATATGAGGTTAGGAAAAGTTACACTTCTTTTTTTTTAACTGCAAAAACTACAAACATGTTTGACAAATCATTTTCAGAACTTGAAAAGCAAAAGAAATTGTAAATGTAAAAGAAATTATGCACAAGTTTTGCAAACAAAGTTATATAGAAACTACTTTCCTAAAAATGTAGCAAGGCCTCAGGCGTTTTTATATAACCATTTAAAACTATTTACAGAATAATCAGGTGTTCTGCATCAAATAGTTAAAGTTCAAAATAAATAACTGGATTAAGAATTAACGTAAAAATGGCGTTGACTCCGACAGATCGCTTTTTACGTCACGTAGCTGCGCAATGAACGCAGTTTTTGTGGGTGGCAGAAAAAAGCGGCGTTCAAAGACCGGGAAAACTGCCCTTTTTTCCGCCACTCAGAAGGGGTGTTGAAGGCGCCCCCCACCCCCTTTTTTTCTGACTAATTAAACGGCGATCTTTAACGCCATTTCTTAACCAGACGGGTTAGGAAAAGTGGCAAATTGTAGCACTATTGGCTTGCAACAGTTAAAAGTTTTTACCCTTTTCTTTCAAACACTGACAGTCTTTTTTTTTTTTTTTTTTTTCTCCCCCCTCCACAGATTACTGTAGTAATGTGTTAGGAGTCTGTGAACATACAGACTGGTTCCTATTGGACTTTTTACAAGAATTTTTAAAAGACAAGTCAAGTCAAAAGTTTGAAACCTTTTGCAGTGACTTCAGGTCTTTTCACTTGCCCTGTGTGTCACTATAGTTGGGGGAATCTACACAGTCATCCAGACCAAGGCTAAGATCACTGTGGATGAATGGGGAGACAACTACTACATGATGGGACCATACTTCGAGCACAACTTCAAGACTCAGGTGGAGAGCTGTGAGCCACCAAATCCTGCCATCAGGAAGGCCATGGATGCCCTCATCCACAACGGCTGCCAGGTGAGGGATGGGAGAGGAAAGATTATCTGTGTACCAGTTGACACACCAAAACCTACTGAGTTGACAGGCATACAATTTGCTTAACCATAAAGGGGACTAGTGGGTCTGGGGGTTCTCACCCATGAAATTAGTTATTCATCATTGTGAAATGATGAATATCACTGTCATACAGTTTGGGCTGCCCTGGATGTACGCTGTGTATGATGGGAATGATGTGATTGCTGGATGAGGATGGTCACTGAATGGTAGTTACGCAGGAGGCTCAGATGCCAAATGCGTGTTTGACCACTAGAGGGTGCACATATGCTGATGAGACAGTTGCAGATCAGACTGTCAGAATACATTTAAGGAAATAACAATTAGCATGACTTTAGTAAAAAGCTACACTAAAGCTGCAAGGCTCCTTGGAGATGTTTAAAATGATCCCTAAGTTATATTGTCTAACTTTAAGAGCAGATAGAAAATGTGTTTGTAAGAACACAACTTGGCTGTATATTGCTGTCATGCAAAAAAACAACACAATATAGTGATCACTTTATACTTCAAATGCATGCATCCAAAATTTCTCTTAGCAAAGTGGATATAATCAGAATCTTCATACCACCTACGCCCTAAGTAGGGTTAGGGTTAGGCTAACCTCAGGCTAAAACTGTTGCCATGAAACTGAATGCATATCCTGGGATAGAAGCACAGAGGCACTTAAATCTGAAAGTGTCCCTAATAAAGCTGAACTTGTTTTTAATGCAGGTTCATTTTGGTCGCTGGCTGATTGAGGGCAGCCCCTACGTAATCCTGTTTGACATAGGCTCAGCAGCCTGGAACCTGGACCGCTGGAAAGGGGACCTTTGGGACACCTGCAACATTGGTCTGCCCTTCCATGACCGAGAAGCCAATGACTCGCTCATTTTGGGCTCCCTTATTGCATGGTTCTTCAAAGAGGTGCATTATAAGTGAACCTAATTGTCTTGTTGGCTCCTATGCTGAGTTTTGGATTTATAAAAATAAATAAATCTCAATATGCATCACTGAGATGGTTGGCATAAGTAAACATGGCAGCTTTCTTTTGTGTTTTTAGTTGACAGACCACCTTGGAGACAAACCTAATGTCATCAGTCACTTCCATGAATGGCAGGCAGGTCCTGGACTTATTCTCTCTCGCTCACGCAAAATTCCAATGGCGACAGTATTCACAACACATGCCACCCTGCTGGGAAGATACCTTTGTGCTGGGAACACTGACTTTTACAACAACCTGGACAAGGTGAGAGAACAAGAGAACTGCCTTACAGCAAACAGACACATAGTAACACTGTTTGTAGTTGGCCTATAACTGTCATGGACACCAAGCCATTCCCTTCTTATGACTCTAGTTAATAATACAGGCAGGGAAATTTGTCAATGTTTTATTGTGAATCAGAGCTTGATCTTTACAGCTGATATGTTGCCTACAATGTGCATATTAGATTCATTATAAATAAATTTCAGATAGTTGAATTGGGTAGTACTTAAATCCTTTTGACCCTAATAGAAGGGGGGAAAAACATCAGTGTTTGTAAACATAGGGGCACTACAGTAGGCATGTTATTTATATTATCAAATCACAATAGTAATCACTTTTATATTTCATATTGCACGGCCTTTACACTACAATATGAAATGCAAAAAGTGAGCGAAGAAGAGAAGCCCACAGCATGCTGAGGCCTATTGCAGTGTACCTATGAAAACAGAACAAAAAGCAAAGTTCTTAAGAGTCTGTCTCCTGGCACCCCACGTCCATCACAAAATACGCGTGCAACTCACACTCGCGCCTCTCTGCCTACAATGACCAGCCATAAGATTTATGCTCATATTTAAAGGTTTAGCTCTTTTAGGACTACTTAGAGCATCATTAGTAATGTTGAGCTACATTTGGAGATGTCAATGCAATGTTTGTAATTGGCCACACAAGCTAAAGGTCAATGTGGAGCTAAAGGTTACTCCTTGACCGAATGGATAATTGACAGATGATTCTTAGGACCATCACTTATTCTGTCGATGGAATCTTGTTAACTGAGAGTCAGAAAATGCAGCCAATGTGGTAAAACAAAGCAGGATCATTTCCAGACTTACAAACTGTAAATGAACTTTAAAAGAGATTTTTTTTTAAATTCATTTAATTGAATAAATGAAATGCAATATTTTATTATGCTCTTGTTTATGCTCAACTATGCCTGAAATTGATAATTATACATGCTGTTATAACCAAACCTTTTTGTGGTCCCACGAGGGTAGTCGAGATCTTGCCTTGTAGGATTAATGAGGATGCGGTGAACTAAACTGGTGCAGTCTCATCCTCATTTTCCCAGTATGTTTCATGACAAACGCTCATACTCGGACACTCGTGTCCTCTCTTGCTCATTTAAACATGTATGCACGCTCGCATCCACACACAGCATAACTCTGTATTTGTTTGTGTACCTCCCTCTGTTTTGTCTTTTAGGTGTTGTATCGTTGGTGTACTTTGTTACAGAGGAAGCACGTCTGTTTGCATCTATCTCTCCCTCTTTTTTTTTTTGTCCCTTCTATTCTTCCACTTCTCCTGTCTTTTGCCTAGTCTTCACCCTCTGTCCACTCCAGCATTATATCCACAAGCGATAATATGAATAATATTTTCTTTTTTAAAATAATTGCAACAAAAACATTCAGATGAGAAAAGTAGACCCTCTGTAGGCTCCTCTTGTTACAGCAAATATATTTGGTAAAAAAAGGCATTCAGAAAAATATTCTGCTGCTCTGGGCAGGTTTAAAAAAAAAAAGCTTGATAATTAAACATGTTTTGTAAAGTAAAATGAATGTTTTTGTTTTTTCTGTTTTTAAAAATTGTGTGTGGCAGTTTAACATTGACAAGGAGGCTGGAGAGAGGCAGATCTACCACCGATACTGCTTAGAGAGAGCAGCAGTTCACTGTGCTCACGTCTTCACGACAGTCTCTCAGATCACTGCTGTGGAGGCCAACCACATGCTGCACAGGAAACCAGGTGGAAATTTTTCACTATACTATCTCCACAAGAACGTAGTTTTACGTTGTCTATTGGTTTTCTGACGATCCATGCAACACAGTCATGCAAGAAATGTTTTTACAAATCACACTACAGTCCTGTAGATAAATACATATCATGATTGACTCATTTGTAGTGATAACTAGCAACAGTAACTTGAAGTAATCAGTTTCTGTATGATGTTCACACAGTCACACAACTGTATTCCAGGGATTGATGGCAAAAATACCTTCAAGTTTGAAATAAAATGTTGAAGCTAAACACAAAGTAATTTTGATACCGCTGTCAACGGAAAATGAATAAAACCATCTTTTCCTTTGTTGGTACAGATGTGGTCACCCCAAATGGGCTGAATGTGAAGAAGTTCTCAGCCATGCATGAGTTTCAAAACCTGCACTCCACCAAGAAGGCCCAAATCCAGGAGTTTATCAGGGGACACTTCTATGGGTTTGTTGCTTTATTAAAAAGTAGTCCTGGCAGCTCTCGAAGTTTGTTGTACTTCATAAAATGAATTGAAAATTTCATTTTATTAATCTTTATTATCTCGGTAGTCACCTGGACTTCAACTTGGATAAAACCCTCATCTTCTTCATTGCTGGGCGCTATGAGTTCTCAAACAAAGGAGCAGATATTTTCCTTGAATCACTGTCCAGACTGAACTATCTGCTGCGGGTGAGGCCGTGTTTGTTTTGTGCCTTTTTGGTAGTGTTGTGTTGTACACATCTAATGGAAACCTATCGTCACCGTCTCTGCAGGTCCACCGAAACGATGTGACGGTCGTAGTTTTCTTCATCATGCCAGCGAAAACTAACAACTTCAATGTGGAGTCACTGAAGGGGCAGGCAGTACGTAAACAGCTTTGGTACGTCCTGCTTTGCTGATTACTTGTAGCAATTAAATAATTCTGTACAGTACATCCATTTTTTTTTTTTTCATTATATACTCTAAATGTGATGAACAATACCCGGGGGGGGGATCTGGAAATCTGTTGGGATTTTTCTCCCTCACTGATCACTTGGGGAGCTGCAGTTTTTGGCAAAATTGTAAATCCCACAGGTTGTAGTGCATCTGCCTCCCAATTTAGAAGAAGGCTATAAAGAACGGCACATGAATGAAATCTGAAATGGAGCCTGGGAATTGCAGGGCCTTCTAAGTTGTCTCTGCCATGTTGTTGTTGCCATGCAAAAGCAGAGGCTGTATGCCAACAGGTAATAAGGAAGAAAGTGCACTAATGAATGAGACAAAGGAGTGTTGTTAGGAGAATTTATTTTTAGGCGCTACTGATGCTCAAGTTCCCTGAACTTCTCGTGTAGCTGTTCGCCACCTGTTTGTGGTGATCACCTGCACAACATTTATTGCTTCAAGCTTGGGCTTATCGACCTTTCTGGGCAGCCACGACACATCAGACAAATCCAATCTTCACTTGTAAATAGCAGACAGTTTGAGACAGCCTGGTATTGATCTGATTTGAAACACAAACCTGATTTAACTGCAGCCTGAACAAAGTGTTTACCTCCATTAGGAAGCTGTACTGAAAGACTCGTCATTATCCAACATTGATTTAAAAAATGTGTACTTCCTCATGAGTGGTTGCCAAGGTGGGCATGGTTCAGCAAAAATGCAACTTAGGAACTTTGCTCCTTCCCTGCTTTAACTCTTAAACTCTAAATAATAATGATTTTCTGTTACTGTTGGTGCTTCAAACTAACAACTGCAGTGGTGATAGATTTCCTTTGCTTTTAACAGGGATACAGCTCATGCTGTTAAGGAGAAATTTGGTAAAAAGCTGTATGATGCTCTGTTAAAGTAAGTATTTCTACTTGCTGAGGTATTTGATGTTGATATCAAAGTGTTGTGTAAATTTGCAGATCGATGATGATGATGTATGTATGTCTTCTTTCATTAGAGGGCAGATCCCTGATCTCAACAACATTTTGGACCGAGATGACTTCACCATTATGAAGAGAGCCATCTACGCCACACAGGTGTGCGTGTGTGCGTGCGTGTGTGCGTGAAATAATCTTTAATTCTACTTCCCCTCTTTCAAGTAACTGACTACCATTAGTCCTTATTGATGATGACTTAGAAAGATTAATATCAGTAAATTGTACCAGTGTATTGTTTCCCAAGACAAACTGTGTTCAGCTGAAATCTTTACACCTAAGGTGACACTCTTGATAAGAAAATGTTAATATCTGTAAAATGATGTGGAAATTGGGATTTTTTTCAACCAGACAGAAACGACCTTTTTACTACATAAAGGGCCATGTTTATGGTTGCGCCACTATTACATTTAGGCACATACAAATTTCAGGATAACTTATTTCAACAACATTAAAGATATAACTTTCATTTTGACTCAAATGTTAAAGCTATGCTGGAATATTTTATTTTGAATTTCATATAACATAATACAATTTTATTTTTTTAAATTGTCATCTTGCTCTGTTCATTTAATTTGTGGGTCCTTTTGTAGTCTGCTGTTAACAGTGTGGATAACATCGCAGGCTGTCGCAGTATTAGCAGAGAGTGCGGCACATGCAGTTATTCAATCTTCAATTGAAGTTCATACAGCACCAAATCACAACAGTTGCTGTAAGGTAGACCCTACAATAATACATGCAGAGTAAAACCCAACAATCATATGACCCCCTATGAGCACTTTGGCGACAGTGGGAAGGAAAAACTCCCTTTTAACAGGAAGAAACCTCTGGCAGAACCAGGCTCAGGGAGGGGCGGGGCCATCTGCTGCAACTGGTTGGGGCGAGAGAAGGAAGACATGTTATCACGATAACATATGTACACTCCCACAGTAGATAATACGGCCTCATTCTACTAGCTTACCAGCTCAATGTCCTTACTGCAGAGTGTCTTTTTGATAGTTAGATGGTGTAACTCTGGACACTTATCATTCAGAAACACAGCCAGACCCCCCCCTTGTCTTATTTCTGCTCTCCTTGGTCAGCCTGGATTAGATGCAGATAAACATGGACTGTCTTACTTTTTGGTGTTAGTGTGGTTAATTGGACGGATAAGATGCCCACTGATGCCAGGGCCACCAATTCATCCACGTTACTGTGAAGAAATCTCACATTCCACATGATGAGATGATGGGTCCGTATCTTCTCCTCTGGTTTCGATGCCTGATACCAGATTCCTCCTAACATCTTAGGGCAGCTCTGGACTAGAACAGAGTCCAGCTCCTGCCAAGGATGGTTCCAGATCCTGACTATATCTAGTTGATATCTCTCAACCTCTCACAAGCTCAGGCTTCAATTCCACCAGAGATGTGATGTTTTATTTCCTAGCCAGCCCTGGTATCTGGAGACTGGACCACCGCCCTCCTGTAGAGCCTTTGCCTTTGAACATCGCCTGTCACACAATGTACCCAATGCCTATAGTGCCTTCTAACCCTAACCTGCAGGTGGTGGACCTACTGGAGGGAAGCCAGTGTAGCTTCTTTGGGCTGCATCTGACTGGACCCCATTGCCTAAGGGCCTGGTCACCAGGCACTTTTTAAAATCACTCAGGGGTCAATTGAATTCCTCACTTTTATGTTTATCTATCCTAATCGCATACTTTAACCTCTTGGCTTGCAGAGGCACAGCCTCCCTCCAGTAACCACTCACAACATGCTGGACGACTCAGCAGATCCCATCCTGTCCAACATCAGACGTGTTGGCCTCTTCAACTCCAGGAACGACCGTGTCAAGGTAAACAAAACATTATGTCAGCCATGTCAGGTGTGATAAGATCTCTCGATCTCTCTATTGATGGAGATAGATATTAATTTTTAAAATATATATCTAAAATGTGGAGAGATCTACTGTGACTACACAGTTGGTCTTTAATCTATTAACTTGTAGTTATTAAAAACAAACAAACTGGCTTAACTTTTATGTTTTAATTTGTGCTATGCTGCCAAATAAGGACATGGGCAACTCTTATCTGTGTGTCACCCTCTCAGGTTGTTTTCCACCCGGAGTTCTTGTCCTCGACTAGTCCTCTGCTGCCAATGGACTACGAGGATTTTGTCCGTGGTTGTAACCTTGGAGTGTTCCCTTCCTACTATGAACCATGGGGCTACACACCTGGTAGACTGACCATCCTCATGTTGTAGCCAGGCATACATGTTTCTACACAAATGCTTTATACTTCCCCTGTGCATATTGTTTAGGGCTTCTGTCTTCTGTTCTCCAGGTGAGTGTACTGTAATGGGCATTCCTAGTGTGACCACCAATTTGTCAGGTTTTGGTTGCTTCATGGAGGAGCACGTGTCGGACCCTGCTGCATATGGTGTGTGAGTGCATTCACACTCATGGGTGCACAAACACTGTGAATTATGTGTGTTCATCCTTATGGATTATGTTCTTTCCCCCCTCCTCCTCTCTGTCAGGTATCTATATAGTGGACCGACGCTTCCGTTCTGCTGAGGAGTCCTGCAACCAGCTAACTCAGTTCATGTTCAGTTTCTGCCAGCAGTCTCGGCGGCAGCGTATCATCCAGCGCAACCGAACTGAGAGGCTGTCTGACCTTCTGGACTGGAGATACCTGGGACGGGTCGGTTTCTGATTCTGAAGCCCTGAATAGTTACTTGGTTAAAGTCAGAACAGGACACAATCAGAGAAAACGGGAGTCTACTACTGAACTATATTCTGGTTCAGCCAATAAATAATCAATTTCATTACTGCTTTTGCCGTTTACCAGATACAGGTATACAACAGTGAACAGCAAGCTGCCAACTTTGGTTGTGCTAGGCTATTCCACTTACACAAGTCAAATATAGGGCTACCATGCTGTGGCTCCTGTGAACTGTGGTACAATGTGCCATGTATTGATCTGCTATATAGTTCACCCTCTCCTTTAACAGGATAACGTGCTGACCTCCAAGATGATTGCAAAACAAGCATACAAGATTTCATAATTGGTCCATATGTAGAACAAAGCATGCACCAACTTTAAAACTACTTTCGTCGTTACTGAAGGATGTATTCTTATGGTCAAGATTAATTAGAGGTGGTAGTTCAGACGCCCACATTGCAAATCTTTCATTGAAATGTTTGTTCAGTTCTTAATGTATTTCTGGCTTGTTTGACAGTTCTACATACATGCACGTCACCTGGCCCTTAGTAGAGCTTTCCCAGACAAGTTCAAGATGGATCCCATGGCCCCTCTGAAGGTAAGGAATCCTTTACAAGGGATTTTGATCATAGTTGTGCACAAAACTTTATGTAGAGTAAGTGTTGAGGAGAAAGTAGAGCTTTGTGAAGTGATTTAAAGAGTTTACTGTTTGTGGGGATTATGTCTGATCCCCTTTTGTGCTCAGAGGACATCCTGGCCTTTCTCGTGTGTTTGGCTGGCCTCTTTTTGCTCAAAGAGGCAGGAAATGACAAAAAAATGTTAAACAGAAAAACTTCATTTTTTTACATTTTTTTTTAAATTCTTCCTTTCCCCTCAGTTCTCATGAGGCTAGGACCTTTGCTAGCTAGCTGTGATCCTGTGTTACATTTACAACCTAATTGAAAGCATGAGAAATGTACTGGCGTTACTAAATTCTGTGTGGTTCTTGTACCAAACAAGTTGATGCCATCGGATCCTAATGATCAGCGGCCCTCACATCACATGTGAGAAAGTCTGAGAGACTTGTTATGGTCCATGAAAACATCACTTGACCCTCTTCAGATTGTGGCAGGTAGATTGATTGCATTGTCGACTCTCATATTTGGTCTCTACATAAGCCTTGCTTCCATCTAGATGCTTGCTGAGGGTCATCTTGTTTTATTTATCAAGTTTAACACAATTCAGTCAGATTAAGAGAGACATACAGGAAATGTTAGTAAACATCTCAGGATCTCATGTATCACAGTCTAACTGACAAACTGCGGTATGTGAGATAGTTTGTCTAATGTTCAATACAGCAACTCCAAGGGGAACTTGCTGCGTCCATTCTTGTTGTCCTTGTACACATCCCACTTAAAATCAGACATAAAAATCTGGCTCATGACATCGCCAGAAATACTGATTTTTGTAGTGATTGGATATGTTGGGAACAAGAGGAGTACACAGGACTGGTGGATCATTTTTTTGGAGCAGAGAAATCCTCTGCTTCTGAATGTGGGAAAAGACCAGAAAGGTGATGGATATCTAAACGAAGATGGTGGCTACACGTCCCGTGTCTATCGTAGGACAAGATGCCGCTGTGGTGCAGGAGTTGACATCCAGATACTTCTACATTAAAAGGCTGAATTGGAAGACCAACACAGAGGCTGTATACAAGAAGGGGGTGAGCATCCTCTATTTCCTAAGGGAGCTGAGATACTTCTGGAGAATTTCTGTCAGTTTCTTGTGGAGAGCGGAGTGGAGCTGGTGATGCCAACAGACTGAATAAACAGATTAGGAAGGTTAGTTCTGTGACTGGATGCAAACTGGGAGTCTGAAATACTACAACTATATACATTTTGTTGTTGTTTGTTTTCTTTTCTTGATGAAGTCAACTGCTGTAACAAGAATTTCCTAAGTATTTAAGAGTGCTTTTTAAATCCAATGTTTCTAAGCGATTATCAGATAAAAATGAGCATTTCATGGTTCTAGGCCAGCCTGCCAGCTTCCTTTTTACTTTATTAGGCTCCTCTGCTCACCTGGTAAGAGTTCACACACTAATCATAATTAACGATCTACTTCAACTTTAGATTAGTGTAGCAAAATTCACAGATCTGTTTAGGAATCACTGACTTACAGTGACTGGGCTCATTTGTCTCCACAGACGGAGGGTTTCCGGTATCCCCGGCCCTACTCGGTTCCACCCTCTCCTTCTGCCTCTATCCATTCCACGCCCCACCACAGTGATGTTGAGGATGACGATGATGAACCCTATGATGAAGATGAGGAGGCCGAGAGGGACCGGATGAATATCAAATCTCCATTTGTGCTCAATGCTGTGCCATAGGGGAAGAAGCAGCAACCAGGAGAGTCAAGAAACTGAAATGCTCCAGAGTAGCTATGGCCTTTACAGTTGGATGGACTTGACAGACAAATGTGTGCGGTGGGGGGGGGGGGTCACTGCCTGGTTAGCCCCACAGTCTACACCACAGTAATGACGACCCCCCCCCCCCCCCCCACATCATCACCTTTTGTTAACAATTGTTACACTTATTCTGCTGCCAGGCAATAAAGTCCACCCTGCATAACAAACTTTTTATAAAGTTTGTAGAAAGGTTAAATCTAAGTTTATCATCTGTCTTCAAATGCTAGCTCGCCAAAATAACTTTAGTCAAGCAGAGTCTGAAAAATGCTAACTGAACATTACAGTTATTTAAAATAAACTTGAGTAGAACAAAGTGTCTGTCACAGGCTTTCCATTCGTTTGTTTGTTTGCATGAAGCGATAGAGGGTTGCGCTTTAGGAGCAATTTAGAATGAGCAATGAATTTGACACTGTAGCCTTTTAATTTTAGAAGACTATTTTTCAGATTAGAGAAAGCAAAACCAAAAACGATGAGATGAGACGAGGGACTGTCAAAGTAAAACAGGAAGTATAACACAGACGTGGACTTTACACTGAACAAAGGGACCACTGAGCTAATCTGAAGGCCGAAAAGTTGAGGTTGGAAGGTCTGCAGCATTTGACTTTGCAAAAATTTGGTTACATCTGTAAACTATGCGTCTCAGTATCCACTGACTTTTTGTGATTGGACTTGTTGCACAAGTGACATTTGGAATCACTAGGATGATGCAACTACCACTTCACATAAGAAAGTGATGGGCAAAATCTAACGACTACTTATTGCCCTTTTTTTTTTTTTTTTTTTAAAGTACACAATTTTTACAGTGCACTTTGGTGTTACCACACACCTCTACACAGTAGTTTAAATATGGCAATATAAGGGAACAAGCTACATGACGTGATTTGATTCAAAAGACGCTTTGCTTCACTCTGGACTGAAATGGTTTGTATATGTTTTGAGTTTTCCAAGGTAATCTTGTGGTCTAATATTGCAAAAATTCTGATGTACTCTATTTTATTATTTATCATCACGTTTACACTTATCTCTCCTTGAATTTCCAAGTAACCTAATTTCAGTTCTGTTTAAATTCTTGATTCATATTTTTGAAATCTGGAGCTTCTTGATTTTGTTTTACAGGGATTGATTATATACCTGAAAAATAACACTGCCCATAAAAGTAGAAAATTTGCCCCAAACAGTTTCAATTAAACTCTTTTTATTAAAACATCACATTTCATATTTAGAGAATTTATATTTACAGCTTCCTTTTCCCCCACACAGAACAAATCAGAGGTTGTCTGGCAATGATACAAACATTAGAAATATTCCCTCTTCCACACTGGTAGCTCCTGGATATACACCTCATCTGCGTTTTCATCAGCTAGAAGAGAGGAACGGTAAAAGAAAGTATGGAATTGAAATTGAGCAAAAAGAAGAACAAAACACACATTTTGAACTAAATGCCACAAGATTTGAGATTTTTTTTTTTTTTTCTATTATTGCCTTTTCACTACAATCTGAAGTTTATTCGAACTGGAACAAATTAAAAAAAAAAAATTCAATCTCTTTTCTTTATTAGGGCATAAAGGCAAATTTGTGTTGCAAAAAACCTTCATAAAACTGCAATGACACAGCCATGCTGACAACTACCATAGTACCATAGTTCCCACAACTTGAACTCTAACACCTAAATCATCTGTTTTCTCACAGAGATATTAAAGGACAGTTAATCTTTTTTTTTTTTGTATATTTGGTCGGAGTTGCACTATGACAGTGTACAGTATATGAGTTACCCAGTCAGCTCTAGAAATATCTACCTTCTCTCAAAAACAGCTGAAGTGGCCATCATGGCATCTTGTGATGCTCAAAGCATGAAAAACATACATTTGAAAAATGTGTATATAGAACCCATAGGTCCAGATTCTGCTCTCACCTCCCTCTCTAGCTTGCTGTAGGAAATTAAGCAGAACAGTAGCAGCCTGGTCCACAGTCAGCTTCTCTGTGTTGTGACTACGAGTCTCTGACAATCAAGAAAACACAACACACAGTCCTGAAAGTGATTGCAGGTCAAGGTCCGCCATGAAAACCACTTACTGTGTATAAACATGGAAAGTTTTTTTTTTTTTTTTTTTTTTTTTTGTCATTCTTTTAAATAATGAAAGTTAACTCTGTGAGGTCTAAGTCACCATCAGTGTTTACCATAAGCCCTGTGCAATCAAAATGTTTTCCCCCCCCCCCCACACATATCCAAAACCATTTTCATTTTTTTCAAGAGGCTATTTTGCTTTCAAATTAGTTATGGTTATCACCAATGATGACTAAAGGTTCTTTACTTTTTTTAAAAAAAATTATTCATTTGTTATTACTTATTATACAAAGGGCAGCACGGTGGCACGGTGGTTAGCACTGTTGCCGCACAGCAAGAAGGTCCTGAGTTCAATTCCACCATCAGGCCGGGGTCTTTCTGTGTGGAGTTTGCATGTTCTCCCCGTGTTTGCGTGGGTTCTCTCCGGGTACTCCGGCTTCCTCCCACCGTCCAAAGACATGCAGCTTGTGGGGATAGGTTAATTGGATAATCCAAATTGTCACTAGGTGTGAATGTGCGAATGAATGTGAGTGCGAATGGTTGTCTGTCCCTGTGTGTTAGCCCTGCGACAGACTGGCGACCTGTCCAGGGTGTACCCTGCCTCTCGCCCTATGACAGCTGGGATAGGCTCCAGCGCCCCCCGCGACCCTGAAAAGGACAAGCGGAAGCGAATGGATGGATGGATGGATGGATTTGTTATTACATTTTACAGGATACTTTATTGTACCTAGGTGAAGAGTGTCGTAGACATCTCCTTCTTTTCGGTCCTCTGAGATGAACCTTCTTCCCTCTGAAAAAATGTTTTTAAAAACAACTTTATGGTTTATTTACATAACTAACTAAATAAATAGATAAATGGTGACAGTAAATGTTTATCGTCACCCTGTTCCTATTATGTCAGTAGCTAGATACATACGGGTGCCCTTGAGGTACAGCATAGCCTGCGGGGTCCAGTTTCTTCGCTGGAATGAGCCCTTTATAGAAGAAATAGTATTTGAAGCTCAAAGCTGGAGATATTTTTATGACTTTAGAATACTGTCAGAATATGAATAATTGTTTTGGTAATCTTGTAACAAAGCAGTTCAACAGGGGAAAAAAATTAAATCAAACCAGCCGTACCTTTGGCGTGCTCCGTGACTGGGAGATAAATGTTGCCAGTAATAAAAGTGTGAGTACATACGCTATTGTGACAGTCTTCAAACCCTGTCAGCAAAAAAGAAATGATCAAATCATGTCATCAGCATCCTTCATCTTCCTCACAGACCGACTCACTCAGATATGTGCCTTTATATTCACTTGAAGAAATCTTTTAATAATTAACTCAGTAACTGTGAAGCCTCAGTGAAAAACGTGTATATGCAATATATCTGTGAATACAAAGAAAAAAGTGAACTTTTAGTGAGGACATCTCCAAAATTACTTTGATATTTCTGATTGATTCATCTTTTAGAAAGTGAGATATTAAAATGTTTAGTTAAGATAACATTTTCCTAAATGACATTTTCAAGAAAGAATGCATTTCACTTTTTTGAGGATGCAAAAAGCCCAGATATTTTAAAAAAAATTTCCAATGAAACCTGTTTTAAAAGAAAAATAAATAAATAAATTCCTTCCACCAAAATACTGCAAACGTTTCATGCCTTCCACCTACCTTCATGGTATCACAGGTCCTGTAAGCCTGGCGCCTGCAGAGACGATGAGAGAGTAGAAGGTTCAGGGTAGCTGCTGGTGGTGTTTCCTCTGCCTCTACTTATATCCTCTGTGAACCTTCTATGCTCTGTCAAGATGCTGCCAGCAATAGGTCATGCAAGTTTGATGGAAAGGGGGCGGTTAGGAGAGTGAATGAATTGTGCCACTAATCGATCCAGTTCCTTTCACAGACAGCTGAAGTCTGTTGTAAAATACCTGTGAATTGAATCAAGCTTCTCTAAACACTTCCTGCTCCCCAGGGTGGTTTTTCAAAATTAGTCGGAGCTGCAGGCCATTAATATGAAATGTGGAGCACCCTGGATGTTCATAACAACAGCGATATTCTCCTCTGTGGTAATTTTTAATGTTTGCACCTTGCTTACTGGAGCAGTATACGGAGAGATGTGAGTTCATTTAATGAATCAAAAGGCAACATATCCACTAATGAAAGGAACAGTCCACAGCCTACAGGAGTGAATGAGTGATGTTCACTGTCAGTAATAGAAGAATATCACTAACTGCCCTATTTCCCACATTGTAGCTGGTTACTCAAAGATGCCACCAAGCATTTGTGTGCATTTTTTAATACGGTTACACTCATGGGGTGGCTGTAGCTCAGCAGGTCATCTGCTGATCAGAAGGATGGTGGTTAAATCCATAAGAATGGTTGGGCCGAGAACTGCAGGAGGTGAGATTTAGCTGTGGCGGTGATGTGAACGAGGAGGGACTCAAGGAGTTAGGTCACTGCTGCTGCTGCTGCAACGTGGGAAGGCTTGTCCACTGCTACTGTGATGTGGAAAGGATTTCCTGCTGCTACTGCTGCGAGGTGGAGGAATTGGGAATGTGGAGGTGATGAACAGGGCTTGGAGCGTCTCCTTAGCCTGGGTCAGAGAATGGGCAAACTCCAAAGCCACAGAGAGTTGGTGCAGGTGATGATTTTCCCAGAAAATGGGCCCTGGATGACTCATCTTTCAGTGGGATATCAGCAGAGTTAAGGATGATACTGCAAAAACTCAATACTAACACACCTCAATCTGTTAGGATCAACACCATCACATGTTTATCCATCCTTTATCTACAACACTGGCTCCCCTCAGGGCTGAGTCCTCAGCTCATTTCTCTAAACCCTGCTCACACATGACTGCAAAGCCAATTTCAGCAATAACCTCATAGTGAAGTTTGCAGATGACACAGCAGTGGTGTGGTCGGCTCCTCAAGTCAGTGAGACTCACAAACAGCTTCTTCCTCTGGTCCATTCAGATCGTCAACAACACTACCCCACCCACCTCACCAATCTGAGCCATGGTTTGAGTAGCCCCCATCACTCAGGCCAATCACACACAGGCCACTCTATTCGGTCTTCTCTTTGCACCACTTCCAAGCATTTTGCATCTTGTTTTGTAATGTGGGCCTATTCTCTCTCTCATTTTTGGATACATTCTCTTGTTTTGTATACTTTATATCCCACTTGATTGTATTTATTTCTCCTGTTTTATATTTCTTCCTGCTGTCTACTATTTCTTTTTTGTTTCAGCACAGTTGGTGTGGACACCCAGAATTTCATTGTACATGTACAACAACAATAAAGGGCTATTCTTTTCTTTTGTTCCTTGTTTGTCCTTGTTGTTTTTGGTTTTACTGGTGTTCATTTGACACTGCATTTACCTTGTGATGTACAGGAGTGTTGCTTTTATCTTGACATTAGTACTCATCATTTTGAATTCTTTCTTTTCTAAACTACTCATATTTTAATATTAATTAGTGGACATTTTAAAAATAAAATAGGCCATTTAATTAATTTGCCTATTTGTAGTTTTTTTGTGCGTGTGTTCATCTTCATCTACTTATGAGCAGTGTGCATGATTTGGTGTTTGTGTTTAGGAGATACAGTGGGGCAAAAAAGTATTTAGTCAGCCACCGATTGTGCAAGTTCCCCCACTTAAAATGATGACAGAGGTCAGTAATTTGCACCAGAGGTACACTTCAACTGTGAGAGACAGAATGTGAAAAAAAAATCCATGAATTCACATGGTAGGATTTGTAAAGAATTTATTCGTAAATTAGGGTGGAAAATAAGTATTTGGTCACCTCAAACAAGGAAAATCTCTGGCTCTCACAGACCAGTAACGTCTTCTGTAAGAAGCTTTTCTGTCCCCCACTCGTTACCTGTATGAATGGCACCTGTTTGAACTCATCATCTGTATAAAAGACACCTGTCCACAGCCTCAAACAGTCAGACTCCAAACTCCGCCATGGCCAAGACCAAAGAGCTTTCGAAGGACACCAGGAAAAGTATTGTAGACCTGCACCAGACTGGGAAGAGTGAATCTACAATAGGCAAGCAGCTTGGTGTGAAAAAATCAACTGTGGGAGCAATCATCAGAAAATGGAAGACATACAAGACCACTGATAATCTCCCTCGATCTGGGGCTCCACGCAAGATCTCATCCCGTGGGGTCAAAATGATCATGAGAACGGTGAGCAAAGATCCCAGAACCACACGGGGGGACCTGGTGAATGACCTGCAGAGAGCTGGGACCACAGTAACAAAGGTCACCATCAGTAACACACTACAACGGCAGGGAATCAAATCCCGCAGTGCCAGACGTGTTCCGCTGCTGAAGCCAGTGCATGTCCAGGCCCGTCTGAAGTTTGCCAGAGAGCACATGGATGATACAGCAGAGGATTGGGAGAATGTCATGTGGTCAGATGAAACCAAAGTAGAACTTTTTGGTATAAACTCAACTCGTCGTGTTTGGAGGAAGAAGAATACTGAGTTGCATCCCAAGAACACCATACCTACTGTGAAGCATGGGGTTGGAAACATCATGCTATGGGGCTGTTTTTCTGCCAAGGGGACAGGACGACTGATCCGTGTTAAGGACAGAATGAATGGGGCCATGTATCGTGAGATTTTGAGCCAAAACCTCCTTCCATCAGTGAGAACTTTGAAGATGAAACGAGGCTGGGTCTTCCAACATGACAATGATCCAAAACACACCGCCCGGGCAACAAAGGAGTGGCTCCGTAAGAAGCATTTGAAAGTCCTGGAGTGGCCTAGCCAGTCTCCAGACCTCAACCCCATAGAAAATCTGTGGCGGGAGTTGAAAGTCCGTGTTGCTCGGCGACAGCCCCAAAACATCACTGCTCTCGAGAAGATCTGCATGGAGGAATGGGCCAAAATACCAGCTACTGTGTGTGCAAACCTGGTAAAGACCTATAGTAAACGTTTGACCTCTGTTATTGCCAACAAAGGTTATGTTACAAAGTATTGAGTTGTATTTTTGTTATTGACCAAATACTTATTTTCCACCCTGATTTACGAATAAATTCTTTACAAATCCTACCATGTGGATTCATGGATTTTTTTTTTTTCACATTCTGTCTCTCACAGTTGAAGTGTACCTCTGGTGCAAATTACCGACCTCTGTCATCATTTTAGGTGGGGGAACTTGCACAATCGGTGGCTGACTAAATACTTTTTTGCCCCACTGTATATATAAAATCTTTAGTCTATCCAAGCTGTCTCAGGGCGAGAGGCAGGGTGCACCCATAGACAGGTTGCCAGTCTGCTGCAGGGCTAATACAGAGAGACAGACCACCATTCAAATTCACATTCAAACCTATGGGCAATTTAAAATCACCATTTAGCCTAACCCCAGTCTTCTAAGTATTTATTTACTGCAATCTGAATCAAGAAATGCAAGAACTTGACTGACGCAGAGTGGGAATAGACAAACCTTGTTTAGCAAAGCTGCATTACAACAAGGACTTTTTAACCAAACTTTACACATGCAGGGATGGAACAATCAAGACCAGCTTTTTCATTTAGTTAAGAACATTTTTATTTATATAATTCTTTCCAAGATAAATATCACAAAGAGCTTCAGAACAAAAACAGTAAAAAACAAAAAGGGACAAAAGGTTTCCCCCAAAAGTTTTTGTTTTTTAGCTGCTTTGTAAAAAAACAGCACAGATGAGTCCACAGGTCACAGGCTCAGTGGGAAAGAGTTCCAGTGTCACTGTGGTAAAAGCTTTAGTTCTCTGATCACAGGGATCTGCTCGGGCTGCATCGGTGTCAAAGTTAAAATGTTGGGTTTTTTTTAATATAGCACTTTTTTTTCTAGACTGGAGAAACATCATCATATCAGTGATAAAAAAAAAGTTCTTAAAGGTGCTCAAAATGTGCTGAAAAGGGAGAAGATTTAACAAATACAATAAAAGCCCCCAGGTGGAACGTTATGGCACATTATAGGCAAGAGAGATGGAAGAGGACCTGTACTGGGAAACAACACAGGAAAGGACTGTTCAGACAGATATAAGGAGAACCAATCCAAAGCAGACCCAGATACAAGCACCACGCATGTAGTAGTCAGCAGTTCAAAGGGCAGAGGTCAGAGGTCAGGTCAAACAAAACAGAACATTCTTCTTCATCATTGGATCAAAGGAGGAAGACCTGTTCCAGTTAAATGAGCTTGATTAAAGACGGACTGAAAATGATCCAGAAAGCTGTATTTGTCCAAAACAGCTGTAAGCTTTTAGCCACACCCTTCTCTAACATCTTTGCATAAAAAATAATTTTAGATTGGCCTGTAAATGAGAGAAACTTGTTAAGCTTGTTTTTGTTTGCTTTTTAAGTGGCGGGATTCTTAAAATGAGTAGGCACTTAGCCGAAAAAGTGCTAACTATACAATTAAACATGTCAAAATCTTTCTATAATGCATCATCCTTTAATCGAAGCAGGTGAATGTATAAATGAGTTGAGTTCAACAAATGCTCCACTTTTTGACAAGAACACTTTAAACTGCAAATCCTGTCATTTGTCTAAAGTAAAGATTTTGAAACAGGAGCTGACCTCACTGTAACACGATATATGTTATCTGAAATGGAAAGAAGATCGTAAAACCACTGTTGGTCATTGTGAAGGAATAAGACTGTTCAAAAGCAGGGAATTTCACAGCCGCACAGGAATGTAAGACGCGAGCGCTAACCACACAGTAACATGATGATCACAAATAAAGATGTCCCCAGAACAAATACAGTCCTTATTAAATGTAAATAATAAAAGTAAAAACCAGGTCCAGTGTGTTTCCTTTGGTATATGTGAGGCCAGACAAATGTTGGGTGAAATAAAAATTGCAGGTTCCTACAAAACTGCAAAAAATATATATCTGATGGGGAATTTATCAGAGTACTTGATGGGCAACACAAATATACCCTGAGAAAAAAGAAGCATATTAGCAGGTGCCCTTTCCAAGAGTTGAGGTGTTGTAACTAAAATAGTTACCATCATCAGGCGAGAACGCTGAATCAAAATATTTTGATTTTTGATTTATTAGTAGCAGAACAATCTTCCATTTAGTCTGAGTGCTGGATTTCTATTTTCCTCTCAGAGGCAAGAACTTTCCACATGTAGGGAACCTTGCTCAGAAGATGCTGGCTCTCTTCGTTCAACCTTTTTATGTAAACAAACATTTTTCAGAGATAAAGTTTAACAAATCCATACACTGAGATACTGAAGACATTCAATCTGACTTTAATACACATTTTCAAGCCCAAAATAGCCTCGATCTTTCTCACTCATTTTGTTCACAATTGTTTTGGAAATATTGATCAAATAATGATTAAATGTTGGCATTTTTACTCGTGAAATCTAAATTAAACAATTAAAAATTTATAATGAGCAGGCTTGAGTTTAGTTATTGGTGTGGCCCTCTTATGTCTTGTGTGTTCTTATACCTTTATAAAATGAATTACTTACCCCCATCTATGGTGTATAATGGTGACAAAGTCATTGAACATACGCTACATTTTAGTCTAGGTTAAGCTTTAGAGCTGTTAGTTAGTTAGTTATCTAAAGTGTTACCTTAGATAAATCAGTATACTGACTGCGGGCATGGGCTGTTGAATGATTCTTATGTGCACATCTCATAAACATGAGAGTAACTTTTTATGCACACCTATTTCAGCTAAGAATATTTGTTCACACATATTAGTGAATTAGGCCCAAAAACCTTAGAATAGATTCAAGTGTTGCTTTTTTTGATCACTGTCATGTCAACACTGAAAACACTGAAAAAGCCTCACAGGCGAAAGAATTTTACAAACCTACTCGCTTATCCAACTCAGTGTTTTGGGGGCTTGAGCCTATTCCACATGCTGTCCCCTTTGGTGGAAGCAAACAGGAAATGATTATAAAAAGTAAGACGGATGGCAAAAATATTATTCAATATTTACTGCAAACTATTTGAGTACTCTTTGAAGACCCTCCACAACACTGTCAAAAAAAAAAAAATGCACATAGTTGTGCCACACTTGTGGTGCCTTAGCTTTATCTGGCCCAGCTGGGGAAAGTTGTTTCCTTTTTTATTTTGTAATAGTATTTTTTCAGTTCCACACAGAAGTTTTTATTGATAATAATCCTGTTTGGCTTTGTAGCCTTCTCTTATTTATTTAGCAACATCTAATATCACAGGTCTGATGCCTATAGTTAGTAGCATGTCATCTTCTGTTTAAATGTCTAATAGCAGTCACCCAACAACATTTCCTACTACCGGTTATTAAAAAAAAACAAAAAACAAAAAACAAGTAAATCATAAAAGCTAAAAAAAAAAAAAAAAGGCAGAAAATAATTTAAACTTTTGTTGTAATTTTAAATCCTAGCTCTCAAACAGTATATGATTTTGGTATAAAACTATTTTGTGCGTCAGTAAGGATTTACAATTTGAATATTAATTCATCAAGATCCAATGTGTCCTTAACTTGTGTGTTGCATGAACATTGTCTTTGAACACTTAACTCGAGAACTGTGTCTATCCCAACGAACGAGTAGACAGACTGCCACTCATAACAGATAAAGTCAAGCGATCATATTTAAAAAATAATTTATACAGAAACACTTCTAGCCAACACTGAACACAATCACAAAGAAATGGACAAAGTAAATATTCCAACAGCTGAACGGGGGTGTAACTGTAAAGAAAATCCTGGATTTAAAAGCTTTTGTGCAAATTAGGTTAAAGCACAGGCACAAACGTGGCAAACATGGCAGGATGCACTTCCACTTCTTGTCCTTGCACTGGGTAGTTTTATCTGACAGTTCCACAGATTAAGAACATCATGTAGATAAAGTCGGGCCTTGAGGGAGTCTTCTATCCTCCTTTTAAACGCAAGATGCAGTCAATGGCGAAGGGATCGATGGCATTTGAAACATTTATTGTAGAGACTTTAGTGTTGACAGTAAGAAACTGATGGTGCGATACAGTGATGAATCTGTGATTGGTAGTGCTGACCACTGAAGTTACAGACAAAAACAGTCCTTGTCTGCTTGAATGTGGAAATCTGAATCTGATCTGTATATTTAGGTGCTTTTACTCAGCACCATGGGAGATTGTGATGCTTTATAAAACCTATAATCAAACAACTTTCTCTGGTTACAAAAAGTCACTGTTATACCATAGTGTTGCTCTCGCCCACTTTGTCCGCATACTGAAAGAAAAGAAAGAAACCGTGTTAAGTGACAACTTGTTGGCATTCAGGACTCATGTGGAGAATGTTTGGCACAGATAAATCTAGGAGCGGCTGAACTGCAGTGTTTGCGATTATCCTGCAACACTTTAAAGTGAAGCATGCATGACCTAAAGGGACACACCACAGCTGACAAGGCACAGTCTCAAAATTTCAGGTCATTTTTATAACCTGTTTGCAACGAGGTTGTGTGCACTACTTTCTGTTTAAACAAACAAAAAAGACGAGTCTAACAAGTCTGAATACTATTCTTTCAGTACATAATCGCACACATCCACCAGGGTAAAACAGGCAGCCTAGTATATACCAAACCCACCTCCCACTAGGGGAAACTCCAAAGTGGAACAGAGTCTAGCCCCTCTCCAGGAAACACTTTTCAGAACCTGAGCTATATGTGCTGATGTGAGCCTGATGAGTATATCTAACCTGTATCTCTAACCAAAAGCACTTAGTCAGACGCCTTCCCCACAAAAGAGGTGACACTCCATGTCCCTAGAGTACGGGTCTCAAACTCCAGTCCTTGAGGGCTGGTGTCCTCAAACGTTTCCATGTGTCCCTGTTGCAACACACCTGAATAAAATTAGTAGGTCATTAGCAAGAGTATAGAACTTGACTGCATGCTGAAATGGCAACCCCTAACCCACAGGTGTCAGACTCCAGGCCTCGAGGGCCAGTGTCCTGCAAGTTTTAGATGTGTCCTTGATCCAACACAGCTGATTTAAATGGATAAATTACCTTCTCAACATGTCTTGAAGTTCTCCAGAGGCCTGGTAATGAACTAATCAAGTGATTAGTTCATTACCAGGCCTCTGGAGAACTTATGTTGAGGAAAAGATATACGTTGAGGAGGTAATTGAGCCATTTGAATCAGCTGTGCTGGATCAAGGACACATCTAAAATGAGGACACCGGCCCTCGAGGTCTGGAACTGCCCGCCCCTGTTCTATACAGTCTTGCTAGTGACCTACTAATTGTATACAGGCGTGTTGCAACAGGGACACATGGAAAAGATTTAGGACACCAGCCCTCAAGGACTGGACTTCGAGACCCCTTCCCTAGAGCCAACGGGACCTCTGCCTTTGACTGCTGCCCAGTCCTTATTGCACTGAACCCCTACAGCACCTGCTATAGGTGGACTATAAAATAGCAATGGAGAGAGAGCAGGTTAATGTCATTTAAGGAACTGACTTCCTTTTTAGATCTGAAGGCTATATCCACTTCTTTTATGCATGATACTGTTAAAAAAGAAGAAAATGTATGCACATATGCCCATAACTACAAGATTTTGTCAGGTTAGCCAACATGATAGTGGGAAATTGTGACAGCTAATCTTCCATAGAAGCTGGCTGTTTAGCTTGTTAAAATATTCAGTGGCTCATTGCAGACCAACTTTTTAAATCCTTTTGTCTGCAGTTTGTACAATTCATATTTCACTGCATTTTGCATGGTGCAGCCTTACTGTTAAAATCCACTGGGGCCATTCTGCGTGGGATTTGCAGGTTCTCTCTGGGTACTCAAGCTTCCTATCACAGTCCAAAGACAAGCAGGTAAACTTCACTGGTGATTCTCAATTGGCTACAAGTGTGACTGTCAATGTCTCTCAGTGCTATCCCTGCAATAGGCTGGTGGCCTGTCCAGGGTCACCAGCCTGGACAGGCCACCGACTCTTGCCACTGCAACCCTGAACTGGAGAAGTAAAAGACAATGGATGGATGGATGGATGGCTTGGCTGACTGGATGTACAACATGTCATCTTAAGATATATCAGTCTTCAGATGACATGCCTGTGGTGTGTGCCTTAAAGGTTAAAAAACAAAAGACAATTACCTGCTCCAAAAAGATGAGACTCAAAGCGTGTTAGATAAGTTAACATGCAAAGGAAAATCGGCAGTGACTGACCACGACTGCTGATTGTCCTCAGAGCCTTACGAAGGCTTAAGAAAAAAAAAAAAAATAAAGACAGATGCTCACCTCAAAACAAAGCTTCCAACACAACAGCATGGTAGGGGTATGTTTATTAGCCACAAAGCAATGTGTGAGACAAGCTAAACACACAAAACTACATTTAATTTTCTAAACTGCTTCCATCCTAGCTGTGTATGCTGAGCTCGTGTGTCTGCTAAATTGATTTTCAGTTAAATAACCATGGCATTTATTTGGGCAGTCTGGTTAATCTGTTGTGCTTGAGGTGTTTGAATATGATGATTAATGAAGAAACCATGCTGTGTTTAAACAAAAGCTGCACAGCAGGTGTGGAGCTGGGTAATACTCACTGCACTGATAAAGGGCAGGTTTAGGATGGAGCCAAGGACTGGTATTCTCCTGATAAAGCCTACAACCACTGGAAAGAAGCCCCTGGATGTGATTAAAGAAAGGAGAGTAAGACAGAGGGGAGAAGCCAAAGACAATTCATGAAAAAAAGTGTTTTTTGATTATTACATTATTTGAACACGTGCATGTCTTTTTTAGTCAGAATTCTGACTTTTTTTCCATCAGGATTATTTTTTCTCAGAATTCTGGAAAAGAAGAAAAAAAAAAAAAGACGTGCTCACTTTTCCTCCCCAGTAGCCTAATCCTCTTCCGTATGAACCAGACCAGATGACCAACTTTTATGCATAAATGTTTTTATAATGAAGATGGAAAGAATCATCCCACAGGTCGATTATTAACACCAAGTTGTTGCTAGCTCTCAAGGCTCCTCAGAACTGGGCTTGGTCTTCGTCTTTAAGCATTATCTGCATCTCTTGGTTCCATCTTAATTATCCGGTGATAATTTTGGAATTGACAGACTTTCCCTTGTCAAGTCTATTTTGAAAACATTTTCTAAACAACACTGGCTAAAATGATATCTACCACATATTAGCACTAACCTAAAAACTCCTGGGGCCTGTTCTTCGTACCTCGCTAAGTAAGTTAGCTGGATTTGATTGTTGACGATTTCGCGTGATCTTGGATCGTTCGGTTTCCCGAAGCTCATCCGGGACTTGCTGTCATAGCAACAGAGCCGTAAGCGTAAACCTGCTCGGGAGCAGGTTTACTTTATGTAAACAGGATTAGATCGCGGCCACGCAGGTATGTCCGTGTCATTCATACGAAAGCAACAGCGATATTCCACCACTGTTTCACCATAAATAAATAACATCAATGTAACTAAAGATAATGCAGCACTTGATCCTTTTATTGATGTCACACAGATACATACAGGTCATTTCCTAAAAAAGGGAAATGAACTATTAACATTCTATTACATGTATGTGATTATTACAGATGTAATTCATATTTCAGAGTAGCAATTGCAAATCACTTCGTGTAATCAAGATGAGAGACCACGGCTATAAAAGCGAAGGTGGATTTGGGAAGCCTGTCGCAGCCATGTCCTGTCCGTTTACGCGAGCCACCCATTGCGGAAGGTGCAAGATTGATAAGGAGAGTCCTCAGAATTCAGCGTATATTGCGGGACAGACAGGATCCTTTAGCTCAGCGCGACAGTGTGCTCATTGAGAGATATCGATATTCCCGTGAGGGTATTATATACTTAACCAACTTGTTGACGAGGGGGTGCAGGACCACCACCTGTCTTTTTTTTGCTCTGCCCTTTTCTTGGTTGCTTTTATGAACAAACAAACAGAGTATTCCAGGGTCTCTTTCCAAGAGACGAAAAGCAATATAAGTGATAAATATTACCATTCTGTAGAATATTCTTATATTTCACTTTTACTTGTTCCCATGTTCTAGTGGGTCCTGTTGTGGCTCTAATGTGTAAGGGGATATAATATAACATAATATAATATAATGTAATATAATATTGGATAATATAGTGTAATATAATAAATCTATGAATAAATAATAAAGTGACTGAATAGTGGTATTGTCATGCGCTTTGGGTGCCTTGAAAAGTGCTATATAAACCCACTCCATTATTATTGTTATTATTGAATTACTTACGAGTTTAATTTGTCAGCAACTTTCTGCCAGCCCTCTCTCCTTGCTTTTGCAGCCTTTGCAGTGTTCCCTTGCGTTTTAATTAAACTCTGAAACTCCTGAAATCCCTCAATCAAGAGTTCTTGCTCTGCTGCCGGAAAATACCGAGCGCGCCCCTTCGACATTTTCGCCAACCAATCAGCGGGTTGCCGATCAATGTTTCTACTATCGATGCGTAGCCCCTTTTACGACACCCAGTGATGTCACATTACTGCGTCCAGCTGTACTAATCGTCAACAGCAGGTGTGTTCGGGGAACCGGATTAGCGAGCTCACGGTTAGCGCGATGGTTTGGTCTTGGATGTGTCATTTGATCTTGGATGTAGTGAGCGACGTACGAAGAACGGGCCCCTGAACTGAAAAGCTTCAGTTGAACCAAAATGCTACAGTGAAAATACTGACAGGGACTAGAAAGAGAGCAAATTTCTCCTGTATTGGCTTCTTATCACTGGTTCCCTGATAAATCCAGAATCGAATTTAAAATCCTTCTCACCACATACAAGCTCTTGAATATTCAGTCCCCATCTTATCTTAATAATCTCAAAGTACCATATTAACCCAACAGAGCTCTTCACTCTCAGACTGCTCGCCTATGTGTGGCTCCTAGGATATTTAATTCAATTTCATGTATATAGTGCCAAATTGCAACAACAGTTGGCTGCGTCTGTTAATGCTCCCTCGCGTCTCCTCGTTCTCTCAATATTTCCAAAGTGTCTCCAGGTATTCCCAGTGTTCCAGGTTTTCAGTTTGTTAGGAATTTAGCTTTTACAGTGTATATATATATTTTTTTAATGTTCATGCTTTGTTCTCAACCATAATAAATGGCTCGCCTGATCGTGACAGTAAGTCTATAGACCACAATTAATCGACCCAACCCGGTGATGTCATGTTCTGTGCAGACTCAGGATGGTGCTAAACTTGTTTTAAAGACTTTGAGCAGTTATTTCTTAAATCCAGAAATAAGACAGACAGTGCGAAATCCATGGCAGTTTTTTAAAGCATAGTACTCCATGTAGTGTTTCATGTCCACTTTAAGTCTTTAAACACACTGCAACTTTGATGAAAACAGTGCTTTCCAAAGTGCAATTTAATATATAAAATTTAGGGCTTTTCAGGACTGAGCCCAAGTTTCAATCAGATCTCTCAAGTCATCCTGCTTCTTTCATGTAAAGAATAAGTTTACTGTATCTCAGGTTTCAGTGTTTCGTGGGCTCTTTAAACAAGATAACTGTCAGTCTACTGAATCTGTTGTGTGCCTTTTGTATTCATCTTACCTGAATAAGAGAAAAAAACCATAGATCTCGAGCAAAACTCCAATAATGGGCCAGCCAATCAACACCACAAACACTCCTCCCAGGAAGAAACTGGTGGCCTTCATCTTGTGCTTCTGGAAAAAGAAGCGGAAGGTCCTCTCAAGGCCGATGACAAAGGAGAGTCCAGCAACAAAGAGAATCTGCAGAGACAAAAAAAAGAGTGGAAACATATTAGAGAAGGGTTCAAAACTGCAAGCACACGCAATCAAGTATCCAGTGTTGTCATTGGCATCATATAAATACCAAACAGACTGAAAGAAAGCAATTATTTGCACTAGTATGAATGAAGGAAAAAACACTGGAGTTTAATTTTATTGGTTTTAAATGATAATTGTGTAGCCAGTAGAGTTGCCACAAACCAAATGCATGCAAGCGGTTAAGAAACTTGTCCTCTGATTCAGTTTTGGGTCTGCCAGACCTCTTCCTGTTAGAGTTTGTTTCTGAGTGTCTTTTGATGTCTTTTTGAAACTATACTCACTGACACCTTGACTTTCTTTGCAATTTCTCTGTAGGAAAGACCTAAATTTTATGATGGTCTGTCTCTCTTCCATTGTTAATTGCCTTTTTCCTCACCATTTTTGTAGCAACACACTCCAACACTGCTTTTATGCAGACAGAGGGTGCTGTGAGTGATCTAGAAAAGTTGGAACACCTGTAAAAATTAGTAGCACCAGCTTTCAAGGCTTGATCCGAACAGCTTTAAATGGTTAACCCATTTTGTGTTTCCTGAAAAATGCCATCTGCAATTCTGAAATGTGCATTACTTTTTCAGTTTTGGGTAACCTTAGCTTTTTTTTTTTTTTTTTAACATGGCAGTTCATAACTTACCTTTGTACCTCGAACGACTTGAATTCCAATAAATAACTGGAATATTGTTGTTCTAAAAGTTTTGACTGGTAGGGTATATTTTCTGTGCTTACAGAGAATATTAGAAGGAACATTTTTAACACTGTGCAGCATTATAGAAAAATCCAAAATGCAATCCTTTTTACAAGCAGCCATATTGCTAACGACAAAAATGATGAATGTCATGATTTTGAACGTGTCAAGTCCATCTATCCAGTGTTAGAGTAAAAGCCTTCAAGCAATACTCCCGGCATGATGTATAAAAAATTCCAAGCAGGTCCTGTTTATTCTGAATTTGTTTCACGTTAGCAGGAAGAAAAGGTCTAAGAGACCTGCAGCAATAAACCATCTTAAAAGATGGTTTATTGCTGCAGCCCATGTGGCAGGACCCTCTGTCACAAAGACTGCTCAACTGGACAGTGTATCCATACACTGCCTAACTGCCATTTACATTCAGATCTATGGGAAATATGTCATTAAATAGATTAGAAAGTATGAATTGCAGTCTGGCACATAACTGATTTAGTTTGGTAGCAAAGGCAAAGAGCAGCTCTTCCAATAATAGTCCATCATTAGTTCTATGACGACAGATATTGATATTAGTGTTACAGTGGATATTCAGAGCACTATAAAGCAAATAGAGGCCGTCAGCATCGCAAAAAGTGAGACACGCAGAAGTGAATACATTTTCAACAGCTAAAAAAAACCAAGAGATCATGCTTGAACCTTTGACCTCTATGGTGAGGTGATTGGGTGCTTCTCTTATGTTTAGCAGTAATAGCAATCCTGTGACATGAAACATTATTGTCCAAATGGGAATGGTCTTTTTCATGATAACATTACCCCCTTTCGTGGGACGATTGGGCTCACTGGAAGGTTTATATGTGTTAAAATCACGTGAATCATAATTGCAGTCAGCTGAATATCTATGAGGGATTTTGGATTCAATTCAATTTAATTTTATGTATATATAGTGCCATATCACACAAGAGTTACTTTAGGGTGCTCTATACCATAAGGTTAAGACCCTACAATGATACAGACAAGCCCCAACAATCAGATGATCCCCTATGAGCAAGCACTTTGGTGACAGTGGGAAGGAAAATTTGCCTGGGAACAGGAAGAAACCCCCAGCAGGGCGGGGCGGCCATCTGCTGCGACTGTTTGGGGATGAGAGGAGGAAGACATGCTGTGGAAGAAAGTCAGATTTTAATAACTAATAACTAAATGGACCTAAAAAAAGGAAAGTGAAGAAGAAGCACTCAGTGCATCATGGGGAGCCTCAAAGATTTATGGTCACCTGATCCAGCCCTAACTATGCTGTTTATCAGAGACTAAAGTTTTCAGCCTAATATACATAGAGAGGTTGTCTGTCTCCCAAATCCAAACTAGGAGCTGGTTCCACAGAAGAGTGGCCTGCAAGTTCATAACTGAGACATTTTATTTTAGTTATATTTCCTGTGTAACTGAAATAATGCAAATGTGACACTGCTGAGAAAGTGAGGCACTTTGATGCTATTAATGATGCTGTTGCTATGTTTATGTGAAACTAAACACAGCTGGATCACACTAACAGATTATAATTAATAATAATTGTCACGTGTCACACAGTAATGCATCTGCGTAATCAGAAGTTGCACTTTTAGACATCCTTTGGAACAACAACAACAGGTTACTCACATTTCCAATAGCCAGAAGTGCTTTGTCAAAGAACAGGATCATCCCGAAGAAGAGGAAAAACACGCCGAAGCCTGTTAATCCCATTCCAATCTCTGAAGGACACACAAACCATCAGAGTCTGACATTTAAATCTTAAGATAACATGAAGAGATAATATTTTGTTACACGTTTTTCTACGTCGAAAGCAAACCAATTGGTTTACATCTCGTTACGGACACATTGACAGAAGCTATGCTCGGCATGTCAGAATGTAATCCTGCACATAGTCATAACTCTAACAGACTTATTTCAAATTAAAGCACACGGAAGTACTCCAATAACACATATGCAAACAAGGATGGCAGAAATATCCACAATAAGAATCACAGCAGGGCTTCCAAAGGAGCTCCGCTGCTCACGCTGAATGGTAAAGTTGTCAGAGCGCTTAATAATGTACTTGCACGTAACTCTGGTCGTTCTAGTGGCTACAGCGGATATTATCGGGGGGAAAGCTGCTGGCTATTTGTGCCACTGAATGTCATGAGAGAAAAATGAAAGGTAACTTTCTTGTACTGACAGTGCTAGTTAGCACTTTGAGCACTGCAGCTCAAACTAGGGTTAGCTCAGACAGCAGGAACCTACGGATACACTCAAAAACACAGCTCTTACTTTGGGAGTCCGTTAGAGAAATCATCTTGATAATGTAGCTGGATGAGACAGAAGCAGAACAAAAAAGCTCTTCTCAGAATAATTTTGGATGACAGCTGCCACTGCAGCAACAGCCACGTCTTCCGGAAACACACCTTCTCTCGCTGACATCTTCCGGAACAGCGTCCATGACGCATTCATCTTGGCAACTTTCGTTCATTAAGATTATAGTTAATAACATAACCTTCACTAGGACACATATACCACGTAGCTACCCTGCTCTATTATAACACAACATCTGGATTGCACATAGCAGAATATGTTGCAAAATAGTGGAACGTAACAACACATTTGCTCATCTTGAATGTACCACATTGTGCGCGCTTGTTTTAACGCCTGCGTTTGGTCTGTCAGGCAAACAATGTAGAAATGTGTAACTGCCTGATTGCTTTGTTTTCACCCAGACTTTCCAGTTTACCTATTAAACGCCGACTTCATGTATTTAAAATGTGTAATATATTAAAATTGGTTATAGTTGATAAAGGGTGTAAATCGTCCAGCAGGAGAAGGTATTTGCAGACAGCCTAGTGGATTAAGCTCGGGGCGAAAATGTCCCGAGTCTTCTCTGACGCATATGCTTCCGAGTTTCTTTTTGTCAGTCTGTCTGTTGTAGCAACTGAGTAGCTGCTCCAACGGGAAGACGTGGTCGTGGATACAGTGTTTTTTCAATGGTTAGTCGATTGAAATTTGTGCGTTTCGAAGTTTTGTCGCAGAGGCTAAATTCACCAAGAAAGTGAAAGTGAATGAATGACGGTGGTTCCTTTGAGCTAGAGGAGACTGAGTTACTGAACAGCACTCTCCAGGCTCCTGATGCTCATTACCATAACAAACTAGCAGCTAGCTACAATGCGATCAAACAGGTGCACCGCTTTAGAGTCTAGCATGTTACCTTTATTAATATTCATTATATGCACTTTATGTGCATATAAAAAAATCTGTGACATAGTGTCTTTTACTGCATGTAGTAACCATGAGTCTTTTGGCGTTTTCACTATTTTTCTCATTTATTATTTTTTACCTATTTAATGTAATGTAATTTAATTAAATTTTACGTCCAGACCTTTGTGCTGCTGTAACAGGTTTGTGGGATTAATATTAGTCTATGCCTATTAAGCCTGGACAGCGTAATGAATTTCACGTGGCTGGCTAAGTCTCAGTAATATGGAGTAACTTTAGCTGTAGTTCTGATTCTGAATTTTTAATTAAATTTAGAAGTAAATCGTCTGCTTAAGAAATTACAACATGAACGTTTCCCCGAATTTTAACACGAGTAATAAATTTTAAAAAAGAAATTACTCCAAGTACTCATTCACAGAAATAAATAGAAACAAAATGGTCTGAACACCACTGATAAAAATGCAGTCCGCTTTACATTCAGATATCTCACTGGCAAATAAAAATGAAACTTATAGATGTAGAAAGACGACCTTTTCTGTCGACTTTGTACCGTTGTTTCCGGTCATACATATTATCATACAAAATCATGAAGTTGACTGTTTTTTAAAGTTTGTTTTTTATATGGTTTATGCCTGTGACAGCCTGAAAGCTGATTTCCTCCTGAGCACATCAGACTGTGAAATATGAATACAGGTAAGTATTTCTGTTTATACTTTTTAATATTTTTCCAATTAATTGTTTGCTGAGTTTTTTGTGGAGCAGTGAACAATGAACAGTACTGATATGCATACATGTGATAAAATAGCTGTGATAGCTTTTGTATTGGAGACAATGTTGTTAGCATGGCGACTGGAGACGATAACACTGCCACAACTCCAGAGGGAGGTGAAGGAATAAGATCATTAACTGCGGGGGTGTGATTCTCAGGGCTCTTGTTACTGTGTAGGTGTGAGACCTGGCTGTCTACTCTGCCCACTCTAACAACACCAGTCCACTGAGAGAACATGCTGCACATTTCTGTCTCTATGAAAGGAGCTGACGGTACATAACGTATCGCAGATATAGCCAACACAGTAATGAAAGTGCTCCTTTGGTTTTCAAGACGTCACTGTCAGTCACACTGTCATAAAGATGTTTCTTTATTTAGATTCTATTTTGGTTGAATCCTTTATGCCTTTTATTTTTAATTTAGATGACTGTGTTTTAACAAAGGCTCTCTTCCGATCTCCTTGGGTCAGCTAAAGGGTGAATGAATTAAAGCAGGTAGGACCAAAAAGTGCACCGCTAAAGATAAAATCAGACCCTGGTAGAACCAGGGTTGGGGGGAGGCGGCCATCTGCCGCGACCAGTTGGGGTGAGAGAAGGAAGGCAGGATAAAAGACATGCTGTGGAAGAGAGCCAGATATTAATAACAAGTATGATTCAGTGCAGAGAGGTCTTTTAACACATAGTGAGTGAGAAAGGTGACTGAAGAAGACTGAAAGTAAATGCAAAAAAGTAAAAATAAATCATTGTTACTGGTACTGACCTTTAACGCTGACTGAAAACAATTATATGGTGACAAAATGAGAACGTTATCCTCTTTTTTTCTTTTTCTTTTTTTTTTTCTAAAAAAAAAAGTTACTGGTAATAGACAACCTAACTAGCATTTAGAGGGTAAATTTTTTATTTTTTTTGGTTTTAATGACAAGGAATGATGCCAATTTGAGAAATCGAGTGGAAACTGTTTTAATATGTATTAATTTTATAACATTTTGTGAACGTAAACAGGTGGTGGCCACATTTGTCCACTAACAAGCTGAGTGGGAGTTTTTTTTTTTTTTTTTCTTTTCAAAAAAGTAATGACTCATATATAATCGTAAAAGGTTAATTATTGATATACATTTAACTGCAATCATGGTTAGAAAATAAATCAGATTGCTTGTATTATTTGGTAAAAAATAATTATTTTATCCTTTTATCTCTTTGTAAATCATCAGAATGATGTGATGTAACTGGTTTTGAAAGGGTCAAAATTCTGAATTTTATGACTAGGACTGGTGCTAATTTAAAAACTCAAGTCAGACAAAGTTTCATCCATCCATCCATCCATCTTCATCCGCTTTATCCGAGGCCGGGTCGCGGGGGCAGCAGCCTAAGCAGAGAGGCCCAGACCTCCCTCTCCCCAGCCACCTCCTCCAGCTTATCCGGGGGAACACCAAGGCGTTCCCAGGCCAGCTGAGAGATATAATCTCTCCAGCGTGTCCTGGGTCTGCCCCGGGGCCTCCTCCCGATGGGACATGCCCGGAACACCTCACTCAGGAGGCATCCTTGTCAGATGCCCGAACCACCTCAGCTGGCTCCTTTCGATGTGGAGCAGCAGCGGCTCTACTCTGAGCCCCTCCCGGATGGCCGAACCTCTCACCCTATCTCTAAGGGAGAGGCCAGCCACCCTTCGGAGGAAGCTCATTTCTGCCGCTTGTATCTGCGATCTCGTTCTTTCGGTCAGTACCCACAGCTCGTGGCCATAGGTGAGGGTAGGGACGTAGATCGACCGGTAAATTGAGAGCTTCGCTTTTACACTCAGCTCCCTCTTCACCACGACGGACCGGTGCAGCGTCCGCATTACTGCAGCTGCAGCCCCAATCCGTCTGTCGATCTCCGGCTCCCTTCTCCCATCACTCGCGAACAAGACCCCGAGATACTTGAACTCCTCCACTTGGGGCAGGAACTCATCCCCGACACGGAGTGGGCACTCCACCCTTTTCCGGCTGAGAACCATGGCCTCAGATTTGGAGGTGCTGATCCTCATTCCCGCTGCTTCACACTCGGCTGCGAACCGTTCCAGTGCGAGCTGGAGGCCCCCACCCGATGAAGCCAACAGAACCACATCATCCGCAAAAATCAGAGATGAGATTCTGAGGCCACCAAAGTGAAAGCCCTCTGCCACTTGGCTGCACCTAGAAATCCTGTCCATAAAAATTATGAACAGAACCGGTGACAAAGGGCAGCCCTGGCGGAGCCCATCACCCACCGGGAATGAGTCCGACTTATTGCCGGCAATGCGAACCAAGCTCTTGCAACGGTTGTATAGGGATCGAATGGCCTGTAGCAATGGGCCAGACACCCCATACTCCCGCAACACCTCCCACAGGACACCCCGAGGGACACGGTCGAATGCCTTCTCCAAGCCCACAAAACACATGTAGACTGGTTGGGCAAACTCCCATGCACCCTCAAGTATCCCTGAGAGGATAAAGAGCTGGTCCAGTGTTCTGCGACCAGGGCGAAAACCGCATTGTTCCTCCTGTATCCGAGGTTCGACTAGCGGACGAACTCTCCTTTCCAGCACCCTGGCATAGACTTCCCCAGGGAGGCTGAGGAGTGTGATCCCCTGTAGTTGGAACACACCCTCCGGTCTCCCTTCTTAAAGATGGGGACCACCACCCCGGTCTGCCAGTCCAGGGGTACTGCCCCTGATCTCCACGCAACATTGTAGAGGCGTGTCAACCAGTACAGCCCTACAACGTCCAGAGCCTTCAGGTACTCGGACCTCATCAACACCAGGGGCTCTGCCACCAAGGAGTTGTTTAACTGCCTCAGTGACCTCGCCCCCGGAAATTGGCGGGTCATTCCCCTCATCCCCAGACTCTGCTTCCTCCTCGGAAGACGTGTCAGTGGGATTAAGGAGAAGTATTCCTTCCACCGCCTGACAATTTTCTCAGTCGATGTCAGCAGCGCTCCGCCAGCACTATACACAGTGCGGGTAGAGCACCGCTTTCCCCTCCTGAGATTCCTGACGGTTTGCCAGAATCTCTTCGAGGCAGTCCGAAAGTCTTTTTCCATGGTCTCTCCGAACTCCTCCCACACCCGAGTTTTTGCTTCAGCCACTGCCCGAGCCGCATTCCACTTGGCCTGTCGATACCTGTCGGCTGCCTCCGGAGTCCCACAGGCTAACCAAGCCCGATAGGACTCCTTCTTCAGCCTGGTGGCTCCCTTCACCTCTGGTGTCCACCATTTGGTTCGGGGATTACCACCACGGCAGGCACCAACCACCTTGCGGCCGCAGCTCAATGCAGCAGCTTCGGCAATGGAGACGCTGAACATGGTCCATTCGGACTCAATGTCCCCAGTCTCCCTCGGAATGCTGTTGAAGCTCTGCCAGAGGTGTGCATTGAAGATCTCGCGGACTGGGGCCTCTGCTAGATGTTCCCAGCACACCCTCACTACGCGTTTAGGTGCACCGGGTCTGTCCAGCGTCCTCCCCCGCCACCTGATCCAACTCACCACCAGGTGGTGATCAGTTGACAGCTCAGCCCCTCTCTTTACCCGAGTGTCCAGAACATATGGTCGCAGGTCTGGTGATACGATTACAAAATCGATCACGTGCACTTATGGACACTCTTATGTTCGAACAAGGTGTTTGTTATGGCCAAACTGTGATTTGCACAGAAGTCCAATAACAAAACACCGCTTGGGTTCAGATCAGGGAGGCCGTTCCACCCAATCACGCCCCTCCAGGTCTCGCTGTCGTTACCCACGTGAGCATTGAAGTCTCCCAGGAGGACAACAGAGTCTCCAGGTGGAGCACCCTCCAGCACCCCCCCAGGGACTCTAAGAAGGCTGGGTACTCTGAACTGCCACTCGGCGCATAAGCGCAGATGACAGTCAGGACCCGTTCCCCGACCCTAAGGCGCAGGGAACAAACCCTCTCATCCACCGGGAAAAACCCCAACGTACCGGCAGCAAGCCAAGGGGATATTAGAATACCCACCCCAGCCCACCGCCTCTCACCAGGGGCAACTCCAGACTGAGACAGAGTCCAGCCCCTCTCCTGGAGACTGGTTCCAGAGCCCAAGCCATGCGTAGAGGTGAGCCCGACTATATCTAGCCGGTACCGCTCAACCTCACGCACTAACTCAGGCTCCTTCCCCACCAGAAAGGTGACATTCCATGTCCCTATTGCCAGTCTTGGCAGCCGGGGATCAGTCTGCCAGGGCCTCCGCTCCTGGCCGCCACCCGGCACACAATGCACCCGACCCCTATGGTGCCTCCTGCGGGTGGTGGGCCTGCGGGAGGATGGGCCCATGTCTCCTCTTCGGGCTGTGCCTGGCCGTGCCCCATGGACTAAGGCCCGGCCACCAGACGCTTGCCCTCGGGCACCCTCCCCGGGCTTGGCTCCAGGGCGGAGCCCCGGTAACCCTATCCCGGGCAGGGTAAACTGTTCCCTCGATGTTCTCTTCATAAGGGTCTTCTGAATCGCTCTTTGTCTGGTCCCTCACCCAGGACCAATTTGCCATGGGAGACCCTACCAGGGGGCAAAAGCCCCCAGACAACATAGCCCCTGGGATCCCTGGGACACACAAACCCCTCCACCACGATAAGGTAGCGATTCACGGAGATATCACCTTTCTCACTCAAATATATATATATATATTTTATTGTATTTTATGAATGTAAACAGGAGGTGGCCACTTTTGGCCATGAATAAGCTGAGTGGGAGTTTTATCAACTTTTGCTTTACGTGCACAAAAATAATAATATATGTTGTTGTTAATCGAGGACATGTCTTAAACTCTACTATTAACAATATAAGAAATCCAGTAGCACTGCAAATATAGGAAATTGTCATTTTTGAGGTTGTCTTCCAACAAGGGCATTGTACAAACAAACTGGTGTTTTATGGGTTTATATTTATGAAAAGAGCTGATGTTAGTTAAAAACTTTATGCAGTAAGAATAGCAAAAGAAAACCATGCAAATAAAAAAAAAAATTACAGACTTAATTAGTTGGTGGCCACTTCTGGACATGCGCAAGCTGAATGGATGAGTGATTTTGAACAAACCAGAATTGATTGCCCAAGAGTAGTTATTATCTGGGCATTGCTGAACTGTTTGGGGTCCAAAGACACAACAAATAAGTGCTTGGAGCCTGCTACCAATGTTCCTGGTGTTGCTGTTTAGATATGCAGGTCGAGCTGGACTCGATCGAGGCCGAGCTGGACACAGTGGAACTGCAGCTCGCAGAGATCCTGCAGAAAAAGGCTGAGCTCACTTCTCGGAAGAATGCCCTGCTGCAGCAGCTGGAGGAGGCCTGTGACACTGCACAGCCTTTATCTTCTTCTGCCTCAAAGGCATCTGAAGCCAAGCCAGCGATGAGCAAGCAGGAAATGCAACGATATGATGGCACAGGTACTCGACAGACAGACTAGACAACTAGTTGTAGAAATATGCCACGTCTGTGCACTGTGTTGACATGCAGTAACATCATGCTTTATAGATTTTCCATGGTCCAGCAACGTGGAGCAGCACCTGAAGGCCACATTCCATCTCTCTAACTTCAGACCTTTGCAGCTGAAAGCCATCAACCTGACCATGTCAGGCAAGGACCTGTTCCTGGTCATGCCCACAGGAAGAGGGAAGAGTCTCTGCTATCAGCTTCCTGCAATCTGTTCTAATGGTACAGTGAGACACACATGCAGAGTTTTGGAACAAAACATCTGTCCTTCCAGTTTTATGCTCTTCTTCTTACGACTTATTTCTTTTACTTTTATCATTTATCAGGCTTTACACTGGTCATCACTCCACTTGTATCCCTGATGGAGGACCAGTTGATGTACCTGAAGACTATTGACGTGTCGGCAGTCATGCTCAATGCATCCAGTAGCAGAGTAAGAACTGCCTGCCATGTAGAAAAAGATTATTTGAGGATTATGCGTGTGTGCGGAAAGAAAAGAATTGCCTTTTGTAATCCACATTTTGGATACAAGTTGTAACTATGTGTTTGTTTTACTGAAAGGGTGCAGATTTTTGGAAAGGAAAAAAATCTGCTAGCCAACTGTGTTATGTGTTGTGATTCCAAAGATATAGAGTGGAAAAAAACTAGAGGTCATACCCACTCTCCCTCCAGGTAGCCTTCTTTTGTGACAGCCTGAGCCATAGCTTTTGACAGATGTACACATCTGTCAAAAATTCACACATACACATGTGTTGATAGTTTAATAGTATGTCTCATGAAAGTGAACTTGCAAATGTGTGTGTGAATGCACAGACTAGCAAAACAGAGTTTTAGGGAGAAAATAAAACTACACGTACAGGTACTATCTTCTATTCAATTCAGTAACATTTGATTTGTACAGCCACAATCACAACAATAGTTGCCTCAAGGAGCTGTGATCTTGTTTTCACTGGTTTACAAAACTAATGTGAGAGATCATCCAAAATCATTCATTCTGTATATTCCATGACTGCTGTTCATATCTGATGAGTAAACTGACTTTCTTGACAACCGCTTTTAATTTTGTATCCATGTCTTCATTTTGCTTTAAGCAACAATGAAATAACCATGGGAACTGCACTCACTGTTCACCAGTGTGTCCAAGAATCGTTTAGTGACATTACACACACTTCTGCTGTGGACAAGAAATGAAGACTGAGATGGCTTTAGGGCATCTAAACAACATGGATGGATCATCTGTAATGATCCACAACAACTGCAGAGCTTTATGTTTCTGGCACTAAACTGCAGCTTGTTTTTTGTTTCCATCATTCGCAGGAGCATGCTAAGACGGTCATGGCTGGAATGACAGATCCAAAGGCCCCCTTCAAGCTGGTGTACGTGACTCCAGAGAAAATTGCTAAGAGCAAGCTCCTAATGTCTCGTCTGGAGAAAGCCTACAAAGCAAACCTCCTGAATCGTATTGCTGTTGATGAGGTGCACTGTTGCAGCCAATGGGGTCATGACTTCAGACCAGGTGAGTATTCTGACCTCAGATCATATTTAGTAAGCACCCCCGTCGCTATGATGTGCTACATACTGGTTCACCTGTGTGCTTGTCGTTCAGATTATAAGATGCTAGGCATCCTGAAGAGGCAGTTCCCCAAAGTGCCCCTCCTTGGCCTCACAGCCACAGCAACCAGTAGTGTCCTGAAAGACTGCGAGAAGATCCTGTGTGTGCCACAGGCAATCACGCTCACTGCTTCCTTCAATCGAACTAATCTCTACTATGAAGTAAGCACTGTCACTGCACTCAAAAATCCACTTAGCCAGTCAAATGTTTTAATATAAAAATATGTGTTTAGAAATGTACATTTTTACCCTAGCAACAGGCAATACCGTTGTCTGATTGGCTGGTAGTTTGCTAAGCCGCAACAGCTACGAACTCTGTGAAGAAATTGTTAATTTCTGTATATTAGATTGAAATTAGAATCCCCCACCTTTATACCTTAATACGTCTTTAACTTTCAGTATAGTCCATTGAAGGAGTGGTGGCCATCTTCAACAAATATGCTCATATTTAACTTGTAGCAAACGTGACACACCAGCTGTCAATCAATAGTATACATCCTGCCCATCCCTTCGTGATCAGTGCCCATAACACAGTTTAAAAAAATGACCTGGGGAAAAAAAAAAAAGAAAACCAAAAACAACAGATTTGTTTTTATTTTTAAATTAAAATAATTATTATAAATTACATTGACTTTATTTAAATGGGTGACAAAGGAAACTGAAGACATTTCTGTCTATTATGCTGTCAAAGACATGTCAAGACAAACCAATGGGTGACAGCCAATATAGTATTTCCGAGTCATTCACTTTATGCTATAATGAAACATTTCTACCCTGAAATGTTTATTTATGATTTTTTCCTAAAAATCTACATAAAAAATATTCTGGAAATAAAATCCAGTTTTGTTGTCACCGTACAGAACAGGATTTATGAGATGTCCAAAAAGCAATTTGATCTCATACAGCCTGACATGCCAAGAGGTCTATGATATATCAAATGAATAGTTATTGCAAACATGAAAATGCATCAGTTTAAAATAAACAATTGATTAACAACAGTCAATACAATGTCATTGTCACATGCTTGGCAGGACAGACACCAGCATCACCGGGCGGGGATGTCACAGTAGACTTACATGAATCTCGATATCCAGTTTGAAACCAACACAAAATGATTATCCCTCATACTCAAACATAAACTGATTTATGGTGGTAGCAGGACATATGCTAAACTGTTGGGAAAATATGCTGAATAGACCACTATTGTTATTCCAAGGTATAACGTCAGTATGTACATTACATTAGCCACTGAAAAACACTTTAGTCCAAAGGTGTCGAACTCCAGACCTCGAGGGCCGGTGTCCTGCAGGTTTTAGATCCAACACAGCTGATTTAAATGGCTAAATTACCTCCTCAACGTGTCTTGAAGTTCTGGCACTGGAGTTCAACACCCCTGCTTTAGTCTGTGGACCATTGCTGATTTTAAAAGGCCAGTAAAATAAAAAAAGAAAATGCAGGATAATATAAGAAAAACAATATTTTAGATGTGGTTGGATGTTGAAAGTCTCTGAACCAATCTGTCAGTCTCTTTCTTCCCTGTGAATTTGGGACAAAATAGTGTGCTGCTTATTCACAGTCGGATCACACAGTTACTGTGTGGTGTGCTTGACATCATCTGTCTTTGAATCTACCTAATATATCAGGTGGAAGGCAAACTCTCTGAATAATGATAGAAAGATAAAAAATAAATGTGCTTATGAAGTCAGCTCTTTATCTTTTCTCAGAGTTAATAACTGTCACCTCCACTGTATAATCATTAAATAGAGCAGAGGTTCTTAACCTTTTTTACTGCGGGTCCCATTTCAGATATTAACACTGTATTGAATAAATTGATGTTACTTTTGGTTTGATTTAATAACTAAATCAAATCGACTTCATTTTAACGGTTAAAACCTTGTCAAATAAACATGATGATGACATGATACGATGTAATAATCACAAAGACATTTATTTATTATGTGTATTTGAACCTGCACATAAAAGAAAATGCCAAACAGCAAGGAAGGATTTCTGCTCCGAGCATTCAAAGAGCTTTATACAACTTGCTTTCTCACACATCAAATGTGTGAGCTGAGTATAGTTACATTAGTTATGTCTGCTAAATTGGGCTAACACTAATGTGACCAACTCTGTCAGATAACTCCAACGCTTAACACAATTTCAGTCAAAATGTAGAGCTAGTATTTTTTAACATGGGACTCTATTGGTATTTTGCTGGCTTTTAAAACCAGCCTGAAGTGCCTGTAGTTTTTGGCTCCATTTTCAGCCCCTTGACTATAACTTTGGACTGTAGAAGTGCCCTTTATAGAAGTTAAGTTATACAAATTCTCAACAAGACATGGTTTGGATCATGCATTGATCTAACAACTCTTACTGACAGAAGATACTCTATGAATACACAAAGTTCGAAAAGGCTGTAGAGGAATTCTCTAGAAAAGGGGTGGTGAACTCCAGGCCTCGAGGGCCGGTGTCCTGCAGGTTTTAGATATCGCCCTATTTCAACACACCTCAATCAAATGATTAGTTCATTACCAGGCCTCTGGAGAACTTCAAGACATGTTGAGGAGGTAATTTAGCCATTTAATTCAGATCAGCTGTGTTGGATCAAGGACACATCTAAAACCTGCAGGAAACTGACCCTCGAGGCCTGGATTTCGACACCTGTGCTCTAGAAGTTAAGAGTTAGGGTTCATAAACTTCTTTTTACTATGCTCCCCATCTTCTTACACACTTAACACGTGTTTCATTTCCTTCTCAGGTTCGTATAAAGGATTCTGTCAGTGAAGCATCAGTAAATGACATAGCTGCTCTGATCAAGAGTAAATACAAGGACCAATCAGGTACTATGACAAACAAGACTGCTGCATATATAAAACATTACTAATGCCATTTTTCCACTAGTGCCGACTCAATTTGATTCTCTTCTGTTTTGGTGATTTTCCATTAAAATTGAGTACATGCATGGGTTGTTATAGCAACATGGTTTTGTATACTACACAAACAGTGAAGGACGCTGAGGCGATGGTATACCTTCTGCTCAGCCTACGGCTTACTGTTAAACTTGCGGACCATGGTATTGGTTTTTGTGTAGCCATTTCCCTCAGTGCTGGGTTTCAAAAATAGTGGTTTTGATTTTTGAGGAGTCGTCACTCTCATGACCCCAGTGACACCACTGACTGGCCAATTGGCGTCATCCAGTTTGTTCCATTTTCTGATTGTCTCAGATTGCTTGGAAGCCTTACCGAATAGGTACTAAAAAAGTACCTGGTTACCACTTATTACCACCTAATGGAAAACCCTTAAAATTGAGTTGATTTGAGCCAATCCGAGCTGAGTGGGCACTAGTGGAAAATGGCTAAAAAAGGTTAATATCCTCAATTCTGCAAAGTATTTTTAGTCATGCTAGAATAGACAATTATAATGTGAATATTTCTATACGTAATAATCATGTATGAATATTTTCTGCTTTGTTCATACATGCCACAGGAATTGTGTATGTATTCTCTCAGAAGGATGCAGAGTTGGTGTCAGCAGAACTCCAGAAAAGAGACATCTTGGCATATCCTTACCATGCAAACATGGACTCTGAGGACAAGTCCCGGGTTCACCGCAAATGGACCTCCAACAAAATTCAGGTCAGTAAAGAAACATATGCACAGCTGCATTTCTGCTGAGATTTTCTATAAGAATTGGGTCAAGATTTTCTGCTCATGGTTAATATTGCCTGGAGTGATTCCACAAAAAAAATTTTAATATATTTTTTTATTTAATTGCAATAAATGGTTCAGCACATAGCTTTTAGATATTATTAAAACTAATTTTTGGATTTAAAATATTCTTCTAAAAAGGGTTTTAGTGGATTTCTGGACTTCTGTAATGTTGTAGATGGCAGCAGCTTAAACTACAGTCAGTGCTCCCCAAAATAAATAATTAAGTCATAGCTTAAAATGTAGATTTAAATAGCATAAAAGGGGATAATAGGAATTTCCTTCGGGATTAATAAAGTATTCTGATTCTGATTAAAGGGAGAAATCAACATGGCAAAGTCAGAAAATGAACTATAAATTACAAAGGAGCTCAAGGGGGATGTGAGCATAGCTTATTTCCTGGAATATGGAACTAAGGAGGTGGTTTGCATGGAAAAAATGGAGATCAAGTAGAGTGGAAGGAGTGTTCTTTAAACAGCACTTTGGGATTTAGATTGCACTTAAAAGAAAAGCATATAATGCAATCAGAATGACACTCAAGGAAAAATGAGTTCATCATCAGACACTATCCAGGAAAACTCAGGGTGTTTTATGACTCCAGCTCCGTGATCTACAGCAGCGCATCCAAAGCCACAAACGACCTGGAAAAATGGGATTACAAAGTCCAGAGCCAGTTCCCTCTTAGCAGTCACTTTTAAATGGAGATCCTATCATTGTAGGTGGTAAACAGCTGGAAGTAATCCATGCGATGATCTGCTTGAAACACGTTGAAACTGAGAGGAGTTCATCATAATAACCAATGTACGGAAGAGGATTAGGGCCACTGGGGGGAGGGGTGGGGGGGTGGGGACGTCTTTTTTCCCCATATATATATATATATATATATATATATATATATATATATATATATATATATATATATATATAAAATTGACACCACTTTCCTAAACAATTGAGTTTAATAGCCTGATATCAGCCTTTATCCAGGTCAAGATAACATGTAGGCTTAGGTCACAAACTCTAGAGCTAATGAAAGAGGAGGGAGGCATAACTCTGGCTTGCTTAGAAAATTATTAAAAGATAGCTCATTACTCTTTTGAATACAGTAGGACTAAAATCTTTATAAGAAATATTTATTTACACTCAATAAGTGGATGTCAGTACCTCTAAAGGTCTGGGACATGCCAGAGAACGAGCAGTAATAAATCTGCAGGTCTCTTCCAAATCTTCTGGGATTGTCCAAAGCTGTCCTACTGTACAGAGGTGGTAGCAAACGTAATTTAACAATTTTTCCACAATTGGCCTTTGATTTCACTTTAATTTATCTACTTAACCTTCCATCTGGACTTGATTAAAAAAGATTGTAAATATTATATAAATAATGTGATCCGAACTAAAAATCATATCAATTTTGTTCAAAATCAGCACTGAAGTTCCCCCATACATAGAGAGGGGCAATACCTCTGATTGGAAAAAAAATTCCATTCCATGCTTGTAAACAGCTCACTGAATAATGCATCTGTAAAACACATGAGTTGTTTTTTTCGTTTTTGTGTGTTTAGGTTGTGGTAGCCACTGTGGCATTTGGCATGGGCATTGACAAGCCTGACGTCAGGTTTGTCATCCACCACACCATCAGCAAGTCCATTGAGAACTACTACCAAGAGAGTGGACGGGCAGGTAGACGGCCTATAATTTCTATTGGTAGCATAAGCAATACCGTTCTAGCATTACTCACGGTTATTATTCCAATGTTAAGTGTTTCCGTTGTGTCTCCAGGTCGAGATGACTCTCCGGCTGACTGCATTGTCTATTTCGGCTTCGCTGATATCTTCAGGATCAGCACCATGGTGGTGATGGAGAATGTTGGTCAGCAGAAATTGCTACAGATGGTAGATTACTGCCAGAATGTTAACAGGTAGCACAGGATGTCAGTGCGGGCTGCCCAATTTGCACAGTCTTAAATGTAATATATATTCTTAAATGTAATATCTGCTTTGTGAAGGTGTCGGCGCTCTCTCATGGCAGTTCACTTTGATGAAGTGTGGGATGATGAAGGATGCAACCAGATGTGTGACACTTGCAGTCAAGCAAAAGGTGTGGGTGGTGAGGAAATGTATTGCTTTATGTGTCAGCCATATCGATCATATGCCCTAAATCCATCACCTCACTTTTAACACCCCCCTCCAGATTACCCCACTGTGGACATTACCCAACATGCCAGGCAAGTGGTGCAGATTGTGGAGCTTGCAGCCTCCATGGATGAGAAACTGACCCCACTGAAACTGGTGGATGCATGGATGGGGAAAGGCCCTGCAAAGCACAGGAAGATGATTCAGACCACCACGCTGTCTCGGCGACAGGCTGAAGTTGTGATTGTTCACCTGCTCCTGCAGGGATACCTCAGGTGATTCATGCTTCGTTTCTTTCTGTGGATTTAGCTTAATTCAATTTTATTTATTAAGTATCAATTCACTACAGTTTTTCAAGATGACTTTGTTTATTGTTCTGTTTTTGTTCATTAATTGACCAGTGTGTGCATGTCTGTGTGTCAGCCTGTCTGTAGAGATGATAGCTGGAAAAGTTTTGAATGAATTCTGATAAAACCTTGGATGGGGTTTAGAGAAGGCTTGGCTTAACGATCCATTAAAATTTGGCTTCCTCTGATTGTATTGGCACAGGAAATGATACTGGTATATAAGGATTCTAAATATCGCATTACAGTTAGATCCAAATATGTCACATTTGATCTCTGACATCACTTTTACATTTCACATGTGCACTTCTTTAAAGTTAACCCCCAAATGCATTATTGTTACTTCACTGCAATCTTCTTAAAATACATTTAAAAAGAACAAAGACAACAAAATGCAAATATAATGTACCCCTAAAAGTAAATACTGAGGAGAAGAGAGTGAGCTGCCTGGGCAGAGGTTGGTGCTCTTGGAGTGCTTCTTGGTCTAAAAGAGATCATCTTTGTGTGACACATCTCTCTTTTCTGACACGTCAGAAAAAGATGTTGATTTCATGCAAAGAAATGCAAAGAAAACCCACTGGTGTCAATGAAGTGCCTCCAAACTGCTAACCAAGTTTGGATACCATTTTCTTCCTCTACACTAGGTTAGCCTTCGAGCTAGCAACCGGTGCACTGTTGCAGATGTGGGGCCTAGGAAATGCAGAATAAATTAAATTTAACTCAAAACATCAGGCCCTTTTCAGAATATCCATTCTAGCTTTTCTAATTAGGATCAGACCTGTCACAATGTAAAGAACAAAAATGCATTGAGAAGTTTCCCTCAAATCACACAGCCTCTGCAAATACATTGTGTTGGAAATCGGACCATATTTAGTCTATAGAGAGGAGTAGCTGAAGTTAAAGGCCAGACATGCTTTTCACTTTTACTTTCTTTGAATAAAGCTTTAAACTCACCTTAACTTGACCTGACTGACTGTGGCAAACCATCAGGCTGTGTAAGTCTCTAGTTCATGGGATTAAAGATAAAGCTCTGATCCTGTGACCATTAAGTCTGTCTGACACAGAGTTCTTCCCAATGTGTTGACCTCAGAGAGGATTTCAGCTTCACACCTTACACCACCTACTTCTACATGAAGCTGGGCCGCAAAGCTTCTCTGCTGAAGAACCCGACACACACACTGAGCGTGAAGATGAGAGATGCAGGGGCCGGAACTGCTTTGGTAAGTTTGAAGGAAAAAACATATTCTTCTGTTACCATCATTTAGGAGAGTTTTTTAGTATAACACCTAACCCTAACTACAAAGTAAGTTACAAATCACATCTGTTTTCATGTCACAGTTGGGTGTAGTTAGGCCTGAATTTTAAAACACTCACTTTAGTTAGTACATCACACTGTCTTTGTTTGCAACAGGTTTGAACAAACATTTCCAATTTGTAAGATATTACAGCTACAATCAGACTGAGTGCCAGCACAAACAGATCAGAGTGAGCAGACTGCACTGTACTGTTTGGAATATTTTTTTTATTAGTAACTAATCCAAAAGAGCCTAATAAACCATTTATGTTCTATTTAAAAGCTCTAAGTGAATAAAAATGTCATAAGGACACTCTAGTCAAAATAAACACTTTTAGATCCCTGTCTTACTTCTCTCACCCTAACCTATCGCAGCAGATGGCCCCGCCCCTCCCTGTGCCTGGTTCTGCCGGAGGTTTTCCTGTTTCCTGCTTCCTGTTAAAAGGGAGTTTTTCCTTCCCACTGTCGCCAAAGTGCTCGCTCATAGGGGGTCATATGATTGTTGGGTTTTTCTCTGTATGTACTGTATTATTGGCACAATTTGATATCCTCGTGTTGTAGTCGCAAAAGCATGACGTCACAACTATGTGATTGGTCACTTGCAATGTTGAACCCGGAACAACATTTATTGTGATGATGTGGGAACAACACCAACACGACGATATCAGGTCATCCGTATTATTGTAGGGTCTACCTTACAATATAAAGTGTGCTGTTGTTGTGATTTGGCGCTGTATAAATAAAACTGAATTGAATTGGAAATAAAGCTATTTAATATAAATGGGTTATAAAAGGGTTAAACAGGTCAATGGTATGGGTACAGGGTACACAGAAAAATGCATGACTTTCATTACTTCTGTTCGGGACATAAACTTCTGCATGTATTATTTATGCCACATGTAAATAGTCCTAAAAATTGGTTGCAGTAAAAATGTTCAGCTGCTTCTCTTCCTGGAGTTTCCAAGCATTATCAAAAAAAAAAAAAAATTAGCAAAAAAAATATAATTGCTTCAGAAAAGATAATTAATTTTTTTTATGAATAAACTAAGTAAAACTACTTGTCAATGTACTCTTCAATTCAACAGCTACACTCACAGAACTAGCCAACTAAAATATGCTCTCCTCTGCACAGTCCTCTTTGCTTTACAGTGCTCTACACACCCGAACATTAAAGCTAACAAGTGGATTTTCCCGTTTAACGGGAGGAGGGATCTGTGTTTATATAAACAATGATGGTGGACAAATCACACTGATATAGAAAGCTACAACTCCTCAGACTTGAAATACTTAATACTTGAATGCAGAGGATCTTTTCTAACTTTTTTGGAAATGGGGTTGTAAATTAGATCTTTACAGCAGTACCGTTCTGAGATCTCACGGTTTCCTGTTTTGGCACTGAATCAGATTCTGTCCTGGATTGTTGCATGTCCTCCCCTTCTAGTGTCGACTCATACATTCCACATCGGTGTGAACCTATTCGGATAAAGCACTTTTGTTAATGACCTGCAGGTAAAAGTCTCCAGTGGCAAGGGCAAATCCAAAGAGGGAAAGAGATCAGTTCAGAGCTGTGGAGATGCCACTGTGTCCAAGAAAATCAAGACACATCTCCCATAGCCCTCTCTCACCTGCCCAGAGGACAAGTTTACAAAGTACAGTTCATCATTCCCTACTCTGTTCACAGTTGCTTGTGTATGCATGGTGCTATGAACACTGTTACTTGTTACCGCATTTTTAAAATCCTGATTTTCAGCCTGTTGCTTTGACTTCCATGGTGATGAAAACTTTTGAGAAGCTTGTAAAACATGAGCTTTTGCATGCTACTCAGGATAAATTACACCTCCTCACCCCCTATAGAACAGGTAATAGGTAGGGTAGAGGATGCTGTGTGCACCTTGCTCTATATGGTTTTGAAGCACATGGATGGTGTAGCAAACTTTTATTGCCTGCTTTTTGTCTTCAGCCCCATATTTTAGCAAGACATCTCATCCGTACATTTAATGTTGATTCTGGACTGATTTCTTGGCTTATTGACTTTTTAACAGATAGACCTCAGAAAGTGAGAGTCAACAATATTTTATCAGATGTGCTTTTATCTTCCACTGTTTCCCCCCAAGCGTGTGTCCTTTCTCCACTTTGGTTCTTTATACAAATGAGTGTCAGAGCCTCTACCAGGACGGACATATAATCAAGTTTGCAGACGACTCCGTTATCGTCTCTCTCTGCTCCACGATACAGATTGTGACTGTGGCCCAGTTGTAGATGACTTTGTAAGCATGGTGTGGACAGTCTTTTCTTGACATTAATGTGTTTAAAATAAAGGAAATGGTTGTTGATTTTTTTCTAAATAAAAAATGTCATCTAACCCTGTTTGTATTCATGGGCAAGAAATTGAGGGGATAGAGAAATATAAATATCTGGGCACCATACTTAATTAAAAGTTTAAATTTGATGTGATTACAGACACCATATGTGCAAAGACTCACCAGCGTATGTATTTGTATCGGAAACTAAGTGGTTTTAATGTGGATAATATTTTTTATGAAAATGTTCTTGTTTTATTGAGTCTGTTTTCATTTTCTTTAATCTGCTGGTTTGGGTCTCTTAGCCTGAAAAATAAGAAAAGGCTGGAGCTCATTTTTAAATTGTGTAGCAAAGTGGCAGCTAAATGATCTTGCCCTCATGCATAAAGGGAGGGCGACCCTGAAGTCAGAACGGATTCAGGGTGCTATGACACCCTCTGTTTTTTTTGTTTTTTTTTAAGAGTATCAGCTGTTGCCTTCAGGGAGGAGGTATTTCTTGCCTCGTTGCAGAACAAACAGATTTAAATTCTCATTCGTCCCTACCACTATTCATTTTTGAAATTCTGTTATGTAATTTTGGTGGATGTGTTATTTATGCAGCTGGCTACAAAGCAAATTGCCCCTTGGGCATAATAAAGGTTATCTTGATTATATTTTCTCGCCCACGCCTGTTGGGCTTAGTGTAAAATCTTAAATATTCAGATTTTACACTAAGAAGCATGTTTCACCAAGCTCTCGCTAACATTTCATCAAACTAACACATTCCTGGTTACTTGTAGGTTAAATATTCTGTTGCTGTATACACTTTATGAACATGATACTTTAAGTTTCTCTATTTTGACACATTCACCTCTTTGTGTACATCCAGTGGCTTATTCCAGAATGAAGACTTCACTAACATTGAATTTCATGTTTACAGGACACCTCAGCTGTTAAAGTGAATGAAGAGGATGTCAATATGACCTTAGACTCCACTGTTGTGGAGGACAGCTGTCCCCCACAACCTAAACAGATAATATTTAAAGAAAAGAGGAACGTATCGAGAAGACAAGACCTGAAGCCAGTCAGCCAGACAAACAAGCAGATGGCGAGACCGGACAGATATGGGAAGGCAGAGGAAAAGAAGAATAAACCTATCGTATTTCAACATATAATTGAGGCGGATGTTGAAATGAACAGAGTACATCATGTAGGAATCAGTGATTGTCAGAAAACACCGTCACATTCAGATAAACCTTGTTCCAGTTGCAAATCCAGCACCCCTCAGAGAATGCGAAGGAAAGCTTGTGCTCACACAGCAGCAGCCACAGGGCATGTTCCCTGTCCATCCACCTATATCACTGTGCCTAGCTCTCCTTCCCAGACCTCCATCATCTCTGACACAGCAGCTGAGGAGCTCTGCGACCTCAGGAATTATTATGGCGAACAGCTGAGGAGAATAAACTACATTTCCCACGAGTACTTGGGGCAGCCCACACACCCAGGAGTGCTGGCCTGTATCAGGGAGCCTTTGAAGAGCCTCCGCCTGCCCCGTGGACTGATCATTGCCCAGACAGCTCGAACCCTGTGGACACGCATCAGTGGCAGGAGAAAGCTGGTCCGCTGCTGACTTTTGTTACTGTTTAAATATAAAAATAAAATGAACTTTGTTTGGATGTCTTGTATATTTTTATATTTATTATTATATAGATGGAAGAGAGAGAAATTACCTACTTCGTGTCAAACCAATGTTTTATGGCCCCCGTGTCAAATGATTTATGCCTCAGGAAATTGTAACGGAAGTAATAAAAGTTAATTTTCTATTTTCATGAATATCATGAAATTATGATATTACATAACTCGGTAATAATCAATCATATGCGCAAAAATTATGATCATGAAAATGTAGACGAGGATGATGAGTAGGATGTTTGAGATCGTTGGAGTTTGTCACTTTAAGCCAAAAAGTTTAAGACAAAGACAAAATTAAGACAAATTGCCAACTCAAACATTCTGAGATGAGCTTACACACTTGCTTTACTTCTCTGGGATAACTTTCTCGTAGATTAAATGCCGGTTTGGAAGCACGTAGCGAGACTCCAAATGCTGAACCAGACCAGGTCTCACACGCCACAGACGCTCTATCACGAGATGCATACTCCTCCGACATGCTAAGGTTATGAGCTGGGTTGCTATGTTGCAAGTTTTGTGAGGTGCTTTTGTGATATTGAATTGATCGGATTACATTTTTTATTTCTCTCCGATATCCAATCCAGTAATTTAGGTCAGTATCGGACCGATACGTAATATCGGATCGGTCCATCTCTACTTATGTTGAGGAAGAAATCCCCTTAAAATGGGTGTTTCAGCAGGACAATGACCCCAAACACACCAGCAAGCGGGCAACATCCTGGCTGCAGACCGAAAAGACTGATGTCGCGAAGTGGCCAGCCCCTTCTCCTGACCTCAATCCGATTGAGAATTTGTGGAATGACCTCTAAAATTCTGTTTTTGATGCAAAACCCAAAAATGCAGAAGATCTGTGGATTGTAGTCCAGTCAGCCTGGGCTGCAATTTCTGTTTCTAGGTGTTAAATGTTAGTTGACTACATGCCACACAGATGCAAAGCAGTGACCAGAAATAATGGTTATACAACTAAATAATCAGTGCTTAAAGGAAAAGCAAAATCCTCATTTTATTTTCAGTTTATACTGTAAATATTCCAGTTTGTAAATTAAATTTTTTTAAACAACCCATTGTTTTTCTTCGTTTTCAGTTAAAAAAAGAAGAAGAGAAGAACAGACAAAATTGTTCATGTTTTCATTTGGGATTGAATGTGCACGGCTCCCAGTTCCTTTGTATACATGGAAATAAATGCTGCTGGAATGCTAAATGCTATGGAAGTAACGTGGAACTTTTCCTCTGTTGTTTTAAATACATTGCTATTATTTTGCACATAACTGTACATGCTATATGGTCCAGTGGTTCTGGACATACAACATGCCACTCACACAAGTAGGGTCTTGAAGGGGAGGTCATGGACTGCATAGGTTACAGTGTGTAAGGCTATTCATGTGGCTTTGCTTGTTCCTCATGACCCTCCTCCCTCCTTAATAACTGGTAATAGTGACAGAGGGAATAGTGACAGATGTGCCAAGTATAGTATGAAGGAGGGGGTTGATGGATGTGTTGCAGGTTGAACTTGAAAGGCTTGGGGTTGAAGTGGGATTGCAAAGGGAGGAAGTAAAGGTGGAAGAGTTAAAGCTGGGATTGATAAAGGAGGGAAAGGCAGATTAGTCATTAATTACTGGGAAGAGAACTCAGTGTAATTGTTATTACACTGGGGTTAATCTAGTTTAGCCCACTGAAAGCTCTCACCACCTGAAAGCCCCCCTGAAAGCTTGTGTTGATCTTGAGCTCGCGGTGGTATCAGGTCATGCAGATACTTTTAGTGACATGACACATCACTACAGTCCGAGACAGCAATCATGTAATTCATAACCATTTTGTTTCCCAGTTTCTACATAAGGGTATCAAATAAAGATTGTTAGTCATTTCTACTGTGCAATGTTTTTATTTAAAAACAAAACAAAGCAAACAAAAACATCTACGTTATGCTTAGTTAAAATCACATCATTTCATACTCAAATCTGAACAAACCACCCAAACCCAGTGCCTTTGTGCATACAGGAATTTGTAAAACTTTATCATGTTTGGTTTTTTTCTTTTCATTTTTTCTAAATATTTGCAAATGTACCCTACGTACAGCACAGATGTCCTCTTAGGACAATAAGTCCTTAAGGCTGGTGGGTATAAATTATGGCCAGACATTGTGGAGCGTGAGTCAGTAATTAACCCCAAGCAGCGGCTACATTAATAAACAACACAGACGAGAGTGTGCAATCAATTGTCACCTTGAGGCAACTGCATTTGTGCTTTGGTTCTGTATGAATAAAACTGAACTGAACAGAAGTTGCCCTACTACAGGAATGTGATTTAAGTAGTGGTAGCAAGGGTAAATCTGATGTGATTTGTGTATTGGAGGATTAGGTGAGCACACAGTACTCTCTGAAACATGGATTAAAGTTCAAAGTGGGTCACACAGGAAGACTGCATCTTATACAGTATTCCTGGGAGCTATGCTTTTGTTTTCTTTTGTTTTTTTGAAATAAACCTGCTTTACTTTGTGAGTGCGCATGCGCCATTAGCGTGCTGCCTGCTGTAACCCCTAATTTCCCTCGGGATGAATAAAGTATTCTGATTCTGATTCTGATTCTGATTTTCAGGCCTCTCAGGTAATGATGAATTAACAAATCCTGAGACTGAATGTTATGGTTAGACTGATTATCCATAGCTATAAATTAGGCATCAGTATAATGTGTGAAAGAAAGACTTTAAAGTTTATCTTTCACACAATTTAAAAAAAAAATTGCTGCAAAAGCATTACATTCTAAATAATTTTCCAAAGATCAAGGAATAAGTGGCATCCGTCTGGAAACTGACTGTAAGGGTGCTTGCCTTTTTCATTAAAAACATTTTTGTGTGTTATTGGGGGGAAAAAGGAAAAGAAAAAGAAAAAAGAAAGAAAGAAAGAAAAGAAAAGTTGATAAGATCAAATACAGAAATGATAATTAAAAAAACAAAAAACAAAACAAAACAAAAACAAAAAACAGTCATGCAATTGAGCTCAAACAAAGCAGTGTTAGAGTCTGGAAAGAATATAAATGTTAGTGTCTATGTTTTGATATGATCAGCCTTGCAATGGGATCAGTGATGCATTGTGTATCAGTAATTTATTCAAGCTCTGTATTCAAGTACAGTTCTCAGATACTTATACTTTTTTCTCCCTGCTACTTCATTCTTTCATGTCACATTTTATTAAAAATATTGATTCCAAAATTGTTTTCATTACAATCACCTGAAAATTGATATCACCTCTGTACTGCTACTTCACAGAACTTCTTCCAAGACAAGGTGAAAACACTGAGAAGTTAACAGTGTATTAGAAAGAATTGCCACTCTCTACAGACTGGTAAAGCAAAACTAAGTAAATCCATTCACAAACAGACAACGCTCATTATCATAATGTTAAGTTGAACAAAAGAAGACAAAATGAACAGACTACAGCAAATGTAGTTTTAACAGTCCGAGTACTAATCAAAGGGGACCTAGATGTATCTCCCCGTCCTAGATAGGTTCAAATTAAGTGTGACCAATGTTTCAAGTTCTGAGGTAACAATATAAGTATATAAGATAAGATAACCTTTATTAGTCCCATGCGTGGGAAATTTGTTTAAAAAAAAGTGAGGGGAGAGCGCGAACGCAGTCCTCCACTACCACAAATTATGCAGTTGAGATTCCCGCATTTGGGGAATTCACAGGGGTCAGCACAACCGCAGTGCTGGGTGAGCCACCTTCGTGATCATGGTATCTCCCCTGCCAGGTAAGTATAAATATATACAAGTAAATATATATAAAAGTATATGTTTACCTTACTATTTCTGGCTCACATTTTCAGGTTTCAAGGAACAGAAACTGAAATGTGTTATAAACAGTGTACATACAATTCTCCGACAGTGGGGGAAATAATGCTTTCATTACCTGCTGTATTTATAGGTTCACTCACTTACAAACAAATAAACAGTCTCTAATTTTATGGAAGTTTTATTTTAATGGAGAGAGAATATCAACCAAAATTCCACAAATTACAACCAATCAATCAATTAAAGATATTCCTGATGTCAACTATGTATGAAGTACACCTGTCTACAAAATCAGGTTCCTTCAATTTCCATTCTAACCGCTCCACCAAAGAGCTGTCAAAGGGCACCATGAACAGGACTATAGACTTGCAAAATGCTAGAACAGGCTACAAGACCATCAACAAGAAGTTTGGTGAGAAGGTGACAACTGTTGATGCCATTATTGAGGAATAGAAAAATATAAAATGACCGTCAGCTGCACTCAGTCTTGCTCTCTATGCAAAGTCTTGGCTCGTGGGTTGAGGGTGATCATGAGAAAGTGGAGCCATTTTTTGTGTTGGTACATTATGTATGCCATTAGGGGTTACCTTTTGTGTTTTACGATATGGTGTGTTGACGGGAATGTATTTAGGGTAGACACACGTAATTAGCGGCAGGTGTGTTGTTGTTCAGAAGGAGCAAACGGTTTATGATAAATGGTGTTGGATAAAGAGAACTGTTGACAACAAATGCAACTGATGGAAGTGGAATACAGATTCTAAACGAACAAGATAAGTACGGCTGGAGTTATCGGACTGTGATAAGTTTCATTCATAACAGTGGCATCGCGTCACCCCAGCCAACGAACATCTCAGTGGCTTCAAGCGTGGGCTCAGCCTCTACAGTGGTGGATCAGCCCCAAACTACACAGGAGAAGCTTGTTGATTATCTGAAGGCAGTTGGAACCACAGTTACCAAGAACACAACTGGTAACACACTATGCGATAATGGTTTGAAATTTTGCTGTGCTCACAAGGTGCCCCTATGCAAAAATGCAGACGTGTAGGCCTATCTTAAGTTTGTAAGACACCATTTAAAGGATTTAGAGAAGGCTTGGGAGAATGTGCTGTGGTCAGAATAAAACCAAAATAGATTTTTTTTGGCTTCAACTCAACCCACCATCTTTGAAGAAAAAAAATTGTATGATGCAACTACAATGATCCCTCCCACTCTTAACCGCATTGGAGGACTCTGGGTTCAGTATCTTACCCAAGGGTACTTTGGCATATAGACTGGAGTAACAAGGGATCGAACCACATTGCTTGCAACTAGTACGTCTTGTGCCACAGCCACCCTTGTTTAGAGAGTTTCTGTAAAGGGGAGTGGCCAAAATCCTGAGATAAGTACAAACCTAGTCACCAACTACAAGCAACATCTTAACACTGTACTTGCCAACAAGGGTTTTTCCACCAATTAATGAGTCATGTTTTGCTTGAGAATCAAATACTTATTTTACTCAATGACGTGCACATCAGCTGATAAAATTAAACTACCATACATTTTAGAGCCTGTTGTAAATGAGCAAACTTAAATGTTTTTTACCCCACTATAAATGAGGATTTTTCTTTATGTGTGAATCATGCAAAAGTACCCTGGAGTGGAGTACCAGAATAAAAATGTACAAACACCAACTTGAACTAGGTTTGCTATTTTACGTACCTTTGCTTTATGCTAAGCTAAACCAATTATGTAAATAAATAAAAGAACTAATCTGTCAAACTGTATATCTGTCAGAAATGTATACAGCACGTAAAATAACTATTGAACAAGTCATGAGTTTACTAAGTAAATATATTTCTGAAAGTGCTATTGACATACAATTTTCACCAGATGCTGGTAATAACACATTTCAATCCACACAAGGTAGACAATAATAAGGTAGACCCTATTATTGTAGGGTCTACCTTACAATATAAAGCGCCTTGAGGCGACTGTTGTTGTGATTTGGCGCTATATAAATAAAATTGAATTGAATTGAGCTAAAGAAATCAAACCACAGATGTCATAAATTATGTGTAAAATGAAAAATGACACAGGGAAAAAGTATTGAACATGGTTACTGAAATGTATTTATAAAAGCTGTTGGTGGTGATGACAGCTTCAAGGCGCCTCCTGTATGGAGAAACAGGAGGTGAAAAGTTGCATGTATTGCTCAGGTGAGTTTCTTTCATACAAACAGTCTTCAAATCCTGAAGGTTCTGCGGGCCCTTTCTGTGAACTCTGAGCTTTAGTTCTCGCCATAGGATTTCAGTTGGATTCAGGTCAGGTTATTGACTGGATCATTCTAGCAGCTTTGATCCCAAACACACAGTCAAGGAAACTCAGCTGGTTTCAGAAAAAGAAAATATTGTCTTCCTGAGATATCCAGCTTCCATTCATTCTTCCTTCAGTTATGTGAAGCGTGCCAATGCCGTATGATAAAAAACATCCCCACGCCGTGATGTTCCCACCTCCAAACTGGGGGGGTATATGCATTGCCTGTTGATCTCAAAACATGATGTGTACTATGGCATCCAAAAAGTTCAATTTTGGTCTCATTTGTCCAGACTATCGGGCGACCGTGGCTCAGGGGGTTGGGAAGCGTATCTGTAATTTCTTAATATCTTAATTTGCAATAGGTGGCAGGATTGCTTTCTAATAACTGATAGATTTCAGCTGGTGTCATCACTTTACGTGGCTTTCTTGCACCTCCCATTGTTCATGTGTTCAATACTTTTCCCACGTGTCATTTCTCATGATTATACATAATTTATGGACACATATTATTGGATTTCTTTGCATGTAAGGATTGGATGGGTTGTTACAGGCATCTAGTGAGAATTTCATGTTAGTAGCACCTTAGAGACATATTTACTTAAAAACTTGGTGAAGTGTTCAATAATTTACTCACTGTATCTTTGTAGGAACTATCTGCTTAAAATACAGTAGTGTTGTGATGGATGAATTCACACACATCATAGCACAATCAGTCTAATGTTAACTTCTAGTTACCTACATGATTAATGTCAATCATTGCTCTGAAATTAATTAAAAACAAAAAATCTATCTTGTCAAAATATGTACATGAAAACAATGTTCACTTAAGGCGGTTCAAGTTGATTACATCACTGGTAAAGCTTTCTATGTTTTAAAGTTCTTTCTAAGAAAAATACATATAGGAAGATATTATATTCCATGTCTTGCAGCATTCACCAACCAGTTTCTGTGTAAGCCCTGTTTCCTGCAACTTGCCTGCAATGACACATGGATCCAATACTGGTGCAAATAAATAATAAAACATTAAACAAATAAAATGTGGTGAATTTAAAAATCCTATAAATAGATAATCAAAATACTTTGTTCAGCAACAGTAATGAATTGTACTTTTAAAGTACTTTTAAAGTTCCAACTGCTTTGGACAAATTCAGATACATGACTCAGTCAAATCCAATGACTACAGAGGCAATAGCAGCCAAATTATATTCTCTTAATCTTTTTAGTCATGACAGTTGAGAGGTTCAGGTTGAAGTGTGTTATTCCAGGAAGCCTGGACAGGGGCTGGTTGCAGAGAGACAGGCTAGATTTAACTGTCCAAAAGTACTTTTGTTGTGCAAAATCTGCAGGTTAAACTTCCATCTAAATGAAGAGCAACTCCAACAAATCACAAGAAAATGAATAAATGTTTCTTTCCACAAATGATATTTAAATATTGGGACCTAGCTGCTCACTGATTCACTGGTCAGTAATACTAAACCATTGCAGAAAATGTGCTTATATGTTTTACAGATCAAACTGTGAAAAATAATGTGAAAAACCTTGACAAATTGAAAAAAATAGAAAACAGATTTTTTTGCAGGGTCTATACCCAACAACATAACATGCCTTGGGGCAACTGTTTTTGTAATTTGGGATTATATAAATACAGTAGAATTGAATTTAATAGAAACAGAAAACAACCATATTATTACCCACAGAGTATATTGCAAGAGTTCTTAGCAAGAGTTACCCCAGTTATCATGTTGACTTGGTAACAAAGGGATAGACCGTTGCTACTAATAGTAAACAACTAAGTTACACATGTTAGACAGAGTGAACAAAATAAAATTGAATAGAATATCAGTCCATCAAACTTCACTCATGTCAGACAATCTGACATATCTGATAATCACAAGTGAAAGTACCTTAACTGCAGATAGTGCAGTTCCATCAGGTAGTTGAGTTAAGGTTTATATGTGAGCCAGCATGAATGGCAGAGGTCTGAAATTTGCTCACCTAAATGGAATAAAAATAGTTTTTCATGGTATGTGTTACACCTGTACTTAATCTTTACAAGCCAAAATATCTGCTGTGAAAACAGTCTGTTTTAAAAAGTCCAAATGAACATTTGAGGTGGAATAAACCACTTAGATTATTTGTAAACTTGTAAACTGAGCTAAGTTCTATTTATTAAGCTGAAACTGTATATTACTGAAAGACCAACAAGGACAAAATTCAGTGGTGAGAGATTGTAGATGAAACTTTCTGCTGAAGTTACCATAAAACAGAACAAGATGCAAACAAGAATGTATCCAGGAAACTGACATCTTTGTGAAAGAGCTAAAAGTATCACCACTGTTACCCTTAGGGTGCTGTAGCAAGCTTTTTAGGCTCATGATTAACCTGTTTATTAGAGCAGCGGTCCCCGACCTTTTTTGCGCCACGGACCGGTTTATGTCTGACAATATTTTCATGGACTGGCCTTTAAGGTGTTGCAGATAAATACAACAAAATAAAACCAGTACCAGTACCAAAAAAAAAGATTTATTCATAACACACGGGAAAAGACCCAGGGAAACCGAGTTAACTATAAAAAATAACAATAAAAACCGATAAAAGCCCTGAAGACCATAAATTTCACACCCGAGCCTCAACTCTTGCGGCCCGGTACCAAACGGCTCACGGCACCGGACCGTGGCTCGGGGGCTGGGGACCGCTGTATTAGAGTGAATGTGCAACCAGCCCCATGAGTTTTCTCTCAGCGTGACTTGGGTACATATTAGCTTGTGAGGCAGGAACAGGTCTTTTGCTGCCATGATGCCAGGTCTTTCTTGGAAATGAGTTTTGAATCTCAGTGAGATTTTTACCTGGATAAATAAAGGATTCATTAATAAAAATTAAAAAATAAGCTATATCGAATGTCCAGTCCAACAATGAAATGGGTAGTATTCACTCCCAGATGTCTTTGATAGGCCATCCTGGCAAACTTGAACAGGTAAACCTCAGGCTTACGTCCCACAGAATGGTTTCACAGTAATTTTCTTTCACTACTACAATTTGAGCTAAAATTCTCAACAGTACACACACCAGTAGATCAGGTTGAAGAGGATATATGAGCCTGGGAAAATCATACGAGAATATGTGTCAATGGTGTGGGTGTTCTGAATGATCCGGAAGCCACGGATGCCCTTCTTCTTGGTGCCAGTGGACTCGTTGTCCAAAGACAGATGCACTACCATCTGTTCCTGTTTATCTGATATGTCCTCGGCAACCATCGAGGCTCTTGTGTATCCCGCCAGACTGTTGGCATCTTCCTCACTGTATGTCCCATCAAGCATCATGGTCTTGGTATGGGGCATGCCACATGTGCAAGGGAGTGTCTGGGACTAGGTGAAATAGACAAAAGGAATCATAATTAAAAAGGTTTGATCACTGTTTGAGATGTGTGAGTTTTGAAAAAGGTGCCTGTACCTGTTCCTTAACCTTTTCTCTGAGTTTGCGGTCTTTCCCATCCCTCAAAGTTGTCAGGTAGTTTACGGCAGCGTATTCTAGCACAGACAGGAAGACGAAGACAAAACTGACCCAGAGGTAAATGTCCACAGCTTTGATGTAGGAGACCCTGGGCATGGAAGCATTCACTCCAGTAATGATGGTGGACATGGTGAGCACCGTAGTTATACCTGAAGAGCATACAAGGTCTTGTTAGCGCAGCAGTCAATGAACTACAACAGAAGGTCATTTTAATGGCCAAAAAGAGCTAACTGATTTCCATTTTCACATTTTCACATCTGATGTCCTTAGGAAACATTCAGTTTTAGCAGGCAACAGTTACAATGATGCAGATCCTCTTACCTAATGAGACTCTGGCAGGGACAGCCCTGCGGTCAATCCAGAAGGACACCCAGGACAGCATCACCATTAGGGTAGCAGGGAAGTAGGTCTGCAGTAGAAAAAAGAAGATGTGACGCCGCAGCGTGAAGTTGATGTACAGACGGTTGTACCAACCTGGAGATAGAATAAGTGAGGAATAAGTAAAACACAATATACTTTTCGCTTTATGTGTTAGAGGTAAAACAGAAAAAAACAAGGTAAAATGACAGAACATGAGGAAATTAACAATCAATTAACAATTAAAAGCTCTTGAAAGCTATTTGCTCTTTCCTTAGGTTGGAATGGAAGAAATTGCTTCTTCTCATGTGCTTTATAAACATAAGTTGAAAAGAGGAGTTTCTGTAATTAATTGATTGATTGCAGTGTTGTGTGGTGGCGTTTACAGAAAGGCAAGCAGAGATGATTATTAGCAACTTTATCACAGTCCATCTTCTCTGCATCATACATGTTAGGCATGTTGGTTATTTAGAAGTAGAATGGAACTCAGAGCCTTCAGTTTTCAGGCTCCTCTTCTATGGAACCAGCTTCCAGTTTGGATTCAGGAGACAGACACTATCTCTACTTTTAAGAAAGAACTAGTGGCAGCAGATGGCCCCGCCCCTCCCTGAGCCTGGTTCTGCTGGAGGTTTCTTCCTGTTAAAAGGGAGCTTTTCCTTCCCACTGTCACCAAAGTGCTTGCTCATAGGGGGTCATATGATTGTTGGGTTTTTCTCTATATGTATTATTGAAGGGTCTACCTTACAATGCAAAGCGCCTTGAGGCGACTGTTATTGTGATTTGGTGCTGTATAAATGAAATTGAATTGAATTGAATGAAGGTGGTTAGCAACTGCAAACTTATCTGTTCTGCTGCTAAATCACTGAATCTTATTTACTTGCTAATGCTAGCTGAGTTTCCATAACACATTGAAATTGATCTAAGAGCAGCAAAAGTCTTAAGTTCCTTGAGGCAACTGTTGTTGGGATTTTGGACTATAGAAATAAAACTTAATTGAACTAAAAGCTGAGCCTCGCGTGCTCCTCTCTCAAGGACCAGAGATTTATCCACAATGCACATGTCCAAACCACCAGAATAAAGCTGCTGGCCTCTCAGCCTAGCCAGCTCCAGTCATTGTTACTGGGAGATGTGGGCGATCGTGGCTCAAGAGTTGGGAGTTCGCCTTGTAATCGGAAGGTTGTCGGTTCGAGCCCCGGCTTGGACAGTCTCGGTCGTTGTGTCCTTGGGCAAGACACTTCACCCGTTGCCTACTGGTGGTGGTCAGAGGGCCCGGTGGCGCCAGTGTCCGGCAGCCTCGCCTCTGTCAGTGCGCCCCAGGGTGGCTGTGGCTACAATGTAGCTTGCCATCACCAGTGTGTGTGAATGGGTGGATGACTGGATATGTAAAGCGCTTTGGGGTCCTTAGGGACTAGTAAAGCGCTATATAAATACAGGCCATTTACCATTTACCATTTACATGCCCTAAGAGACACACACTTTGCTACGAGATGAAATATGCACAGCTTCCAGCTGCAATATCTGACTGTGGCCACAAGATGGCAGTAATGTAAGGGCCAGATGTACATATCAATTGATAGACTAGGACTTTTTGACAGAACTGTCTGAGATGAAAATTGCTCTACTTTGGTAAGTTTTAACATATAAATTTCTATTTTTAGGTTTGACAAGGCAAATGCACTTGTACTAATGTACTGATGGATAGCCACTCTAATCTGTTTGCCACATGGGCACACAGCCTACCTGTGGGAACCAGAAATCTACTTATTACTTACCTATGTATTTTACTCAGAGACATCCGAATTAATTTATAACTTTGTTATGTTTGCATTGTGTTGCACTGTTTATTTATCTTTCTGTTGATATTCTGGCTCTTCATTAAATGAAACTACCATAAAAATAAGATATTTTTTAATTTCTTTGTAAGTCTTCAAACTGACAAATTTAGCAAGGAATCAAAGAGTTTTTTCCCTCCACTCTATGAACATGTTTTGGGATTTTTTTTTTTTACTTGCCCCACTGAGGTTCAGCTCAGTCAGCAGGATGACTTCTGACTGTAATAGCTGGATCTGGCTGAGCCATCAGCAGACATCAGAGGAAATATGTAAACCTCTCCCAACTTAGTTTGGCTTAGTTTACTGATTAAACATGAAATTAACTCTAGAATCTCTCCCAGATAATCATAATGTTGATGCTAAAACGGGACTTTCATATATGGTAGTTTACAACAACTTCAGATTATTTCCCCTAAATCTTTGGTTTTTGTGGAGCAGTTGTAATAGTGACCAATCTAATATTACACAAAATATGTATGTGTAAGTGAAATCTGGGTTTGTTTTCCTTCTCAACCTGTGCTGCTGTAGAAAGCCAGCCTGGAGGTAGTGTGAAACTTCTGAATCAGGAACTGAGACAGAGAAATCCTGTCATCTGTGCTCAGGGACTCATCGCCACTTTTCCAATAAAGCATCAGGTCCTCATCTGTGTAAGCATCTGCAGGACAGAAAGTAGGAATGGAAACAGCAGTCATCTGAATGAACATAGCTGGACCTGGATAAGCAAACAGAGCAAATTCATAAATTCAATAAAAGCTTGTATTCTGCTGATGGCTGAGTTTCAAATAAGAACTAAACTAATACTAATACTAATAATCAATTCATAATTTAGTAACCAAAGCCCCTTTTTGTTGTAGGTTTGCTCATTTACACAAAAATAAACAGTCTCTAATTTTTATGGTGTCTTTTTAATGAAGAAAGACAGAATATCAACCAAAAAGCTGGCAAGACCAAAGAGCTGTCAAAGGATATGAAGAACAAGGCTGTAGCTCTGCATGATGTTATAGAGGGCTACAAGACCATCAGCAAGAAACTCGGTGCAAAGGTGACACTTGTTGATGCAATTATTTGAAAATGGAAGAGTGGAGCTCAATGCAAGATTTTACTTTATGGGGTGAAGACGATTATGACAAAGGTGGTGAATCGGCCTAAAACTACACGGGAGGAGTCTGTTAACGATCTGAAGGCAGTTGGGATCACAGTCAGCAAGAATACCATTAGTATAATACACTACACTGTAATGGACTGAAATTTTACAGCACCTAAAAGGTCCCCCGCTCAAGAAGGCATCTGTGTAGACCCACCTTAATTTGGCCATGAACATCTAAACGATTCAGAGAAGGCGGGGGAGAAAGCGCTGTGGTCAGATAAAACCAAAATCGAGTTCTTTGGTATCAACCGTGTTTGCAAAGAGAAATGCTGGGAATGACCCAAAGTCTCCTCCCCACAGTTAAACACAGATGTGGAAACATCATGTTGCGTGACTTTTTTCTGCTAAGGTAGATGACGACTTCACTGCATTGACACCGCAAATCTTGGATGACACCGTCCTTCTAGCATGACAGTCACCTAAACCACACCACAAGGCAACAAAGGAGTGGCTAAAGAAGAAGCAAATTAACATCATGGAGGTGCCTAGCCAGTCTCCACTTTTGGTTTGGATTTTTGGTTGACATTCTCAAACTGTTAATTTCTTTGTGAGTGAACTTAGAGATTTAGCAGATAAAATTATTATCTCCCCCACTGCATAGCAGCACAAGAAGGAGTCTCATGGTCTAAGAATACTTACAACTCTCCAGCTCCAGTGTACATGTCTGTGAGTCCAGAGGGAAACGACTAAAATCCATGTTGCAAGCTGCAGTAACTGTTACTCTGTGGAATTAAAGCAGAATATAAACCTTAGTAACTCTAGACAGGGGGCCCTTTCTTGCAAGGCATTTGTTTCCTGTCTTCACCTCAGACTGTATAGAACATGACCATCTGGGAAGACCCTTAACATGATGTTGTCAGTAGTGGTGTCGTGGATGAAGGACCTCTTGGAATGGACAAAGAACACATCAGGTACCCATATTTTCTTCACCAGGCGACCATCAAAGGTCATGCTTTTGTTTGTAGTGCTTGGGAATGCCAGCCTTTCATCTTTCCAGTAGTGCCTCAGGTACAGAGTCATGGTGAAGTCCTGAGATAATGGGAGAAAGAAGACAGCATCGGAATGAAAGGGTCTTGCTATCCCTAATTTATTTAATTTTTCCTGGGATTACATCACTGCAGCCAGTGGCTGCTGGATTATTGAAGTTGTTTACAGATAAATGTACAGTAAGCCAAAATGCTGAACATATGTTAACCAAGTACAGTCCACAGGCTTCATTTGGTCCTAGAATACCCTCGTTTTTTTCCTCCTTCATCCTCTACGTTGCTCTGCAGGCAGGAATGGTTACGCCCGTGCATGCCCCCTCCACACCACAGATAATCTTTTGTCCTGTTCTCATAGTATTACAATTATATAACAACGGATTTATAATGACTAATGACTGTAGCAACATGTACTCTTGGCACCAAGTGAACAAGTACCTTTGATGTTGCATAAGACCAGTTTAAGGGCATGTCTGAGACTTTCACATGATTAATAACTTATGTCTACTAATCAGAGATGATTCCACCTTTAAAGATCTAAAGTATGTATTCTTGCATATTTCAAGTTCATGGTTTTAATAACCCATATACTGGTATACTGGGTCATGTAAAATTTTGCTTCATGGTTTTTTTTTATATATCTCTGTCAAAAGCAAAACTGCTTTGTAAGAATAAATTGAATTTTCTGTCTTTTATTTATTAAAAATTGGATTTAACAGAAACAAAATAGCACATTTTCTCATGTCACTGAATACTGTGCTGAGGGTTTTTGTTGCTACAGTCTGGTATAATTTAGTGTCTAATGCTACCTAATAACAGTGAGTGTTAGACAGCAACTGCTGGAGTATTACAGAGCATGTTTTCTGTCTTTATGGCTGTCATTAAAGCACACTGAATGGCTTGCATTAAGCAATGAAAAGTAAACTCTGGCCAGAAATATACAGTATATTATGTTGTCTAACAGTGGGTTCAGTGATATACATGAAACACGACAGACAGTGACTACATCCATCCATTCATGTTCTTCCACTCATCCAGGCTGGGTTGCAAGGACACCCAGACCTCCCTCTCCCCAGTCACCTCCTCCCGCTCATCTCCCGCTCACAGAGGCATTCCCAGGCTAGCTGAGAAATTGAATTCCTTCAGCATGTCCTGGGTCTGTCCCGTGCCCTTATTCTAGTAGGACATGCCCAAAACACCTCACCCAGGTAGTACCCAGGTATGATCACAGCTGAGGGATCAGAGTGCAGACTGACTGGTAAATCTTTGTTATTATGCTCTTTATCACAGCGGACCAATGCAGCATCTGCATCACAGTAGCCATAGTCCCAATCCATCTGTTATTCTCCCACTTCCTTCTTCCCTGACTCATGAATAAGACTCTGAGATACTTAAACTCCACTTGGGGCAGTAACTTGTCCCTGGCCCAGAGACTAAAATGACTCCGTTTGTTAAAATTGTGAAGTGACACACAAGCGCGGTCAGTTTTAGTTCAAAATGACATGCCAAGAGCCGCATTATTTAGCATAAGGTCACAAACAATGAAATTTACCACCAGGACAAGTTTTACTGCTGCTGGTATTGTTTTGGTTGGAGGTCATCTCTAAGTTAAATGAGAAAATTTAAAATCAGGAAGTTTGGTAATCCATTTTCTTTTATAACATCTTCATCTGACATTCCAAATAAATTGGAGAGATGTCTAACTCTTCTAAGCATGCACTCTTAAACCTTTGCAATGCCTCTTCCACACAGCAGTAACTGCTGCAATATCAAGCTCAAAAATTAAGACGTGCCTTTTTAGCATTGAAAACTGGCACAATTAGCAGTTGAGTAACTAATTTACAGAAATGCTTGTGCAATATGGTCAGTTTAAAAAAAATCCAGTTTCCATTTCTTACACACAGTTGTCCATGTTCTCTTTGCAAATACCAACAATACTTTCTGCACAGCAGTTTAAAGTCACACACCTCCAAAGATACAGCTGAAATTAATCCTGACAAACAGTTTTTGCCTTGTGTACTTCAGACTGTTTTCAGTGTGTAGGACAGATTTGGGCTGGTTGGCACGTTGTTTATTACTGCCACACTAGAAGGCACTGTGAAACTTTGTTGATATCACATATTTAACCATTACGAGCTGTCCATTTTACAGCGATCATTTTGTAAAACAAAAATAGACCGAGTTGAGGAGGTATTCAGAGTAATTTCACGTGTTGTTGTGTGTGTTTTTGGTTTTTGTTATTAAGAGCTTTGGCAGTATTAGACACTTAATAATAAGGTAAAGCCATGGTTAGGATCAGTTTGGTGCTATATAAATAATATTGAATTGAACTACAGAACACTGACCTGTTACTACCAAAAAACATCTACCGAGAAGAAGTGAATTAAACTATTTCATATGTGCAAGTTGGCACATAAACAATTGTCAGTTTGTCGGCACTAATCAAGAAAAACTACTGGAAAGCTCCATCATTAAGGCCTCTGATATTTAATATGACTTTGCACCAACAAAAAGTCCATAAGTGTGTATACAACATTGCAGTGGCACAGAAAGTCACAATCTCAAAGCCCTGGGCCCTATTTCAGGAAGCCGGTTTAGAAAACTCAGAGTGAAAAACGATACTCAGGGTTGAGTAACCCCGAACTGTCCAACTCGGAATATTCGGTTTCAGAAAGGCTGATAACAATTAGTTCAGTCAACGCGGAGTTGCTTTAACCCCAAGTTAAGCGCGCGCACGAGGATACATAAAGCCCTGATCAGTGGAGCACAGATTAAGCGAGTCACCATGGAGACGGAGGGAAAGAAGGCGCGGTCAATGTATTTTACAGCGCTTGAGGCCGAAATTCTGATGGCAGCATATGCTGATAACATGCAAATTTTGCAGAAAAAAAGTAACACAGCCTCAGCTGCAAAAGAAAGGGAGCATGCATGGCAAAACATAGCCGACAGAGTCAATGCATGAGTGTTAATTTAAACATTGATCTAGGGATTTCCACCCATTTAACACGTTATTTTATTATATTTTATTTTGTGATGTGATTTGAGCGCAGGTGCAACCCAACAGGCCCCCAACGTTCCTGGCAGCAAGTAAAAATGAAATATAAAAATATAGTCCAAACAGGTAAGGTGTAATTGTATTATGAGCCATAGTGCTTGGTCTGTTTGTCCGATGTAAATCAATTGCAGTTAGAGGCTACATTAATTTCCCCTCTGTAAGCACTTATTGAAATTATCTGAGCACATTACAAGTACATATTTGCTTACTCTGTAAGCTCAAATGTGACCCGTTATGGCCACTAGAAAAAAAGCGGAGGCCCGAAAAACAGGTGGGGGTCCTCCACCACCACCACTCACAGAGCCTGGCCACTTGGCTTCCACATTTGTGATAATGTTGGCAGCATCACATATGATCTTCACAGTGCAGAGAACACAAATTAGCATCCATTACTATAATGAAATAATTTGTTAGTTTGAAATGCTACAGGGAACTATGTACCTGCACATTAATGCTGTGGAAAGACTTCCTGTTCACATAGTCTCCTTCATTTACTGAAGGAGCAATGATTGGAATGTGAGTGCCATCTGTACAGCCAATCACGCCTGGGAACCGTGAGAATAAATGTAAAATTTAAGTAGTAGTTCAAATATCACCACATCATGAATTAAGTTTCGTTCATCCTGATACCTGCAATTTTGTGGCATCCCTCTTTGATAAATCTTGTGGGTCTATGACCGGGGAACACCACAGACGAGTACAGGAGACGTTTCAGTGCAACTGTAACATTCCTGACTGCCCGACAGGTTTAGTCGCTTCCTCAAACACTGCCCTACTCTTGCCATTTGATCACCACAGACCACAAGCTTGGCACGCACTACAAGTTTCAACAGGGAGAATTCTGGCATGTTCTTTGACAACCAGGAGCAGATCATGTTGAAATACAGATTTGAATTGAATAACTTGTGGAACGAAGCAGAAGGTGGGGAGGGGGGGAGGGGGCATCATATCCTTTATTCCCTCCAGATTGCTCACGTAAACTCAATCCCATGGACAGGTCAAAATATGGATCTTTTAAAAAGTATGTCAACTCTGCCCGTGATGCCTGGATGCTGCCAAATGTTATTCTAAGGATTGTGGCCATTTCCTTCCCAATAGCTGCACCCCCTACCAACATCCAGTATCGTTCAGGGTAAGTGGCATCTACCCAATAAATAGAGATATCTTCAGGAATTTGAGTTTGCCCAAAGTTTGTCTTCCAACCTTATCTGGGTTACAGGAGTGCCTGGCTCCTCCCACCTCCACTGAACAGAACAGCTTGGTTTGTGTTGAGCCTTATATCAGTAGCTGGCCCAAGGAAGAATGGCTTTGATGTGTCAATGTGTGTGCCAAAGCTGGGCTCTCAGATGATATCAGAAAAAAAAAAAAAAATCACAATTTTTACTGATATCTCATTGATAACTCTGGGGACAACCAACCCCAAAGCAAGGTTGGTTGTCACAAAGTGTTAGTGTCACCTAATTAATTTTTATTACAATTAATTACAAAAATTTAAAACATACCCATTTTGAGCCAGTACCTTAAGCCTAATGAAGGAGTAGTTATTGAAGGATGTTTTACTGATCAGCAGTTTATGTAAGAGTAAAAATGCCACCCCTGTTCTACCTACACGTAGCATATTTTAGCCATGGTCTCTCATAAATTAGACTTGGACAATGCTAAATTTATTAAGCACTGGCAGATAAAATCTACCCCAATTCCAAGGCTTGACACACAAGTCATGTTAAGCTTGGGTGCTCACAGATAATGATCCTCTGTTTAAAGTCCACATTGTAACACGTTAAGTTGGTGAGACGGGACAGTTTGTGTGTTTGTGTTAAATTTGTGTTATGTTGTGTGATTAGTTTCATTTTTAGGCACTAAGAACTGCTTAGCAAGATTATGGCATGGTTGAAAATTTGCCCCCGGCTGCACATGATACTTATGCTGTGTGTCTAATTGAGGTACCAAGTGGACTGTTGGGATTATTGCCATAACCTGTTGTGTTTCACACTTCCTTCATTGCAGTAATGAAACCACTTTTTTATATAGCTCCAGACATCTGGACATTACTACAGCAGTCTCCTACCAGCTCTGGAAATTTTGATGTCCAAGTCACTGGCACTGTTTTGTGTTTGTGCCACAAATTTAGATGACGAGATGCTGGGTGCACTACAAGAACCAGCAGTTTCCATAATCACTATTCCAGTATTCTAAATGAATGGGGTCACATGTCTGATAACACAGTCAGTTTTGCATGTCTCTTAAACTTCAGTGTCAATTAAACATTCAGCCTTACAGGTACTTTATCCAAATACTTGTTAAGCTACATTTTGTGTAATGCAAATTTACATTTAATGCATTTAAAATACTTACCATGTCTACCTCTGATATGCTGTCCAAACTCTCCACCTGAACGTCCACCCCAACAGGGACAGCTGGACCTTCAGATATAAACAAACAAATCTGAAGTGGTGCCAAAAGTACATACATTCTGTACTTAAGCAGATACTAGTGTTAAAAATACTCCAGTAAAAAGTTGAAGTACTAATTCAACTTCTTTACTCAAGTATGAAAAACTATCAGCTCTGAAATGTACTCAGAGTAAGAAAGTAAAGTAGCTCAGAGTAAGAAAGTAAAGTAGCTCAGAGTAAGAAAGTAAAGTAGCTCCTTGAAGAACATTTTTACCACCTATTTTTATGCAAAACTAACTGAATCCTTTGCTATATTAATGCCATGATAAATAACATTAGTATATAAGAATACCAACTTTATTTCAGTCTAAATTTTAATTCTAATACAGTTCCTCAGCTTGAATCAGTTAAGTGGAACAAAATAAAAACATAGCTCTGTTTTCTGTTGCCTGCGTTGTAGTGGCTGATTTTGCCTATAAACAGGAAAATGAGCAGGGAAGAGGTTAAAGCAGATTTGTTAAAATCAGTTCAATAAGAACATGTAATTAAAAGAATGAATTGATTTATTGATGAACAGAAGTTAGACAGATGTATTTAGTGGTTAGACTCCGATGGCTCGTCTTGGCAGAACGGAACCCCAGCTGTGAAAGGGACAGGGATGTTCAGTGCTCTTTGAGGATTTACACAACTGAACTGAACAAGATACAGTGGGGCAAAAAAGTATTTAGTCAGCCACCGATTGTGCAAGTTCCCCCACTTAAAATGATGACAGAGGTCAGTAATTTGCACCAGAGGTACACTTCAACTGTGAGAGACAGAATGTGAAAAAAAAAAATCCATGAATCCACATGGTAGGATTTGTAAAGAATTTATTCATAAATCAGGGTGGAAAATAAGTATTTGGTCACCTCAAACATGGAAAATCTCTGGCTCTCACAGACCTGTAACGTCTTCTGTAAGAAGCTTTTCTGTCCCCCACTCGTTACCTGTATGAATGGCACCTGTTTGAACTCATCATCTGTATAAAAGACACCTGTCCACAGCCTCAAACAGTCAGACTCCAAACTCCCCATGGCCAAGACCAAAGAGCTTTCGAAGGACACCAGGAAAAGTATTGTAGACCTGCACCAGACTGGGAAGAGTGAATCTACAATAGGCAAGCAGCTTGGTGTGAAAAAATCAACTGTGGGAGCAATCATCAGAAAATGGAAGACATACAAGACCACTGATAATCTCCCTCGATCTGGGGCTCCACGCAAGATCTCATCCCGTGGGGTCAAAATGATCATGAGAACGGTGAGCAAAGATCCCAGAACCACACGGGGGGACCTGGTGAATGACCTGCAGAGAGCTGGGACCAAAGTAACAAAGGTCACCATCAGTAACACACTACAACGGCAGGGAATCAAATCCCGCAGTGCCAGACGTGTTCCACTGCTGAAGCCAGTGCATGTCCAGGCCCGTCTGAAGTTTGCCAGAGAGCACATGGATGATACAGCAGAGGATTGGGAGAATGTCATGTGGTCAGATGAAACCAAAGTAGAACTTTTTGGTATAAACTCAACTCGTCGTGTTTGGAGGAAGAAGAATACTGAGTTGCATCCCAAGAACACCATACCTACTGTGAAGCATGGGGGTGGAAACATCATGCTATGGGGCTGTTTTTCTGCCAAGGGGACAGGACGACTGATCCGTGTTAAGGACAGAATGAATGGGGCCATGTATCGTGAGATTTTGAGCCAAAACCTCCTTCCATCAGTGAGAACTTTGAAGATGAAACGAGGCTGGGTCTTCCAACATGACAATGATCCAAAACACACCGCCTGGGCAACAAAGGAGTGGCTCCGTAAGAAGCATTTGAAAGTCCTGGAGTGGCCTAGCCAGTCTCCAGACCTCAACCCCATAGAAAATCTGTGGCGGGAGTTGAAAGTCCGTGTTGCTCGGCGACAGCCCCAAAACATCACTGCTCTCGAGAAGATCTGCATGGAGGAATGGGCCAAAATACCAGCTACTGTGTGTGCAAACCTGGTAAAGACCTATAGTAAACGTTTGACCTCTGTTATTGCCAACAAAGGTTATGTTACAAAGTATTGAGTTGTATTTTTGTTATTGACCAAATACTTATTTTCCACCCTGATTTACGAATAAATTCTTTACAAATCCTACCATGTGGATTCATGGATTTTTTTTTCACATTCTGTCTCTCACAGTTGAAGTGTACCTCTGGTGCAAATTACTGACCTCTGTCATCATTTTAAGTAGGGGAACTTGCACAATCGGTGGCTGACTAAATACTTTTTTGCCCCACTGTATGAGCAGATGTTTCATGAGGTGTCCTGGCTGATTTCCATCCTCTACACGGACAGTACACTGTTTATGCTTTATATTATACACTCTACAGCTGGTAAGGTTGAATAACAGAACAGCAGAACAGCATGAGAGAGGTGTGGAGTGGCATGAAGACTGTGGTGGGGCATAGCCTGCGGTGTCATGCAGGGAAGGTGGACATACCTGCACGGCATCCGCAATCACTTAAATATGGTACTGGGCCCTGCAGTACTGTTGTTGTTGTCAGTGTGTGTGGCTGGCAGCGAAAGAGAGCTGCAGCCAACTGTGTGTATACAGCAACCAGCAAATAAATGATGCTGCAAAGCATGAAGGTGCACCCGAGTCTGCTGTGGGTTTGTTACAAAGACAATCACTGGATTCAAGCCATCCAACAGCAGGGGAGCTGGGGGTGGTGAGGACAGAGCCAACGGGTAGAATGTGCTTTTCAACAGATTCAACACTGCAGTGAATGCTCAGCCCCCTACTGACTTGCCTGTAGCCACACCACTGTCTCTCCCTCCCTCTCAACACTGCATCGTTGCCTCCTTTTTGAGTCCTGACACCCCTCCCCCACCTATCACACTAACGACCAGGTTCAGAGGCAAATGAGGAGACTCCACTCAGGCAAGTTTGCTGACCAGACGGGGTGAGTCCTCATGTTCTCAAGGCTTTGTCGAGTCTTTCATAAACTGTTCATGTTGAGTATGAGTCTGCAGAGGGTCCCAGTGCTGTGGAAGATGTCATGCCTTGTCCCTGTACCAAAGACGCCATGTTCCAGTGGTCCCAGGATTACAGGCCTGTGGCACTGACTTCCCACATCATGAAGACCTTGGAAAGACTCATCCTTGACCAGCGACCTATAGTCAGACCACATCAGGATCCCCTTCACTTCAGAGGAGCTGAGGACACCATCATCTACCTACTCAGTCGTGTCTACACCCATCTGGACCAGCCAGCGAGCACTGTGAGGGTCATGTTTTTCGACTTTTCCAGTGCATTCAATGCCATCAGACTAATCCTTCTGGGTGATAAGCTGACAGCGATGTAGGTGGATGTGTCTCTTGTGTCCTGGATTGTTGATTATCTAACAGGAAAACCACAATGTGTGCATCTTCAACACTGTGTTTCTGACAAGGTTATCAGCAACACAAGGGCACCACAAGGGACCATCCTCTCCCCCTTCCTCTTCACCCACTACACCACAGACTTCAGCCACTGCACAGAGACCTGCCATCTTCAGAAGTTTTCTGAAGATAGCACGAGCAGAATCATCTGCAGCTCAATGTGACAATGACCAAAGACTTGACTGCAGACTTTAGGAGGACCAGGAAACCCGTGACCCCTGTTTTAATCCAGGGGATCGATGTAGACATTGTGGAGGACTATAAATACTAGATAGATAAGTACACATAGATAATGAACTGGACTGGGTTAAAAACACCACTGCACTCTACAGGAAGGGCCAGAGTCGTCTCTGAGGACTTTGAACATCTTTTGGACAGTGCTCAGGATTTTCTATCAGTCTGTTGTGGCCGCTGCCATCCTCTATGCTGTTGCATGCTGGAGCAGCAGGTTGAGGGTTGCAGATGCCAACAGACTCAATAAACTGACGACAAGGCCAGTAATGTTGTGGGGACGGAGCTGGACTCGGAGACGCAGATGTTGTCCAAGACAAGGACAATGTTGGACAATACCTCCGACTCACTCCATGATGTGCTGGCCAGTCACAGGAGCATGTTCAGTGGGAGACTTAGATTACCCATAATGCACCACTTAACATCACAGGAAATCATTCCTGCATGTGAATATCTCTGTACAACTCCTCCATCTAATGCACAGTACACAGTGCAATAGTTACACACTCTTTTGCATATGTTCTACAGTAAAATAACAAATAACAACGTTTTACAGTTTAGAGTAAATGTCTGTTATATATTTAATCTCTGTAATATTCTGGATATTTATAATTGAGCTATTTGTATATATATTAGCGCTATTTCTTATATTTCTTACTGTAATATATTGTATTATTTCATTAGTTCAGTCTGTTACTGTTGTTATCTTGGAGCAACAGTAACCCACATAATTTCCTTAGGAATTATCAAAGTATTCTGATTCTGAATTTACTGAATGAATCTCAACATCATCAGTTTAACTTCAACTTAATCACTGCTAGCCTTTATGTACCTAACTGACCATGAGCACCACAACTACTGTGCACCAGTCCGACACACTATTCTTTACTTTGAATCTGTCACAGTACAGCAAACTAACCTGTTTATTGTGCAGTAACCTGCAAAGTATTTTCATGCAACCTTTCAATAGCACAGTCTACCTTCTCAACATGAAAAAATGCAATGACCCATTTGAAATTACCTGCCACTTTATGTTCACTCTTCTTCTATAGGACTAGCTGGTACTGCAACTGCAGTTTATGGAAACATGCAGTTGTTCTGGTATTGTGCCAAAAAATAAAATAAAATAATAACAATGATAATAAATGAATAAATAAACACTGGCCCACTTTAACCTCTGACTATGGCACATCCCTTTCACCCTTGGTGATTAATACATGAACGGGACTGTCTTCTGTGTTACTGTTTAGGCTCAAATCACCGTGATTTTTAAAGTTAAAATAACACATTAAACCAAAGGTAACAAGTCTGTTTTGAAAATGTAAGGAGTAGAAATTACAGATACTTCTTAAAAAATTAAGGGAGTAAAAGTAAAAATTACAGTACAGTTCAAATACTTCATTACCTCCCACCTCTGTAAATAGTATATTACAACACTGGAAATAAGACAATGAGAATAAGTAGAACCTAAAGTACTTTCATTATTGTCTTTAGTCTTTATTGCCCAAGGATAGAAACTGTGCAGGCGCATATCTGTGCACAGAGGAATAAGCACACTTAAAAAGCTATTTACAAATTAATAATAGTGAAGACATCTATTAAAATCACATTGCTTTTGAAACTTTATCCAAAAAGTTAGAACCCTGTGCATACTGTAAATAAAAAGAGGTACAGATGATTTTCTAATATTCTCTATATTCAACTGAAATAATAAAATGGAAAAAGTAACCAGATTGTCACTGACATTTGAAATCCTGCAAACAAATTTTAAATTTGTTGTTAACATATTTCAAAGATGCTAAGACAATGATTACAAGCCCAGGAAACACGCTACCTTATTAAGTTCACCTTGACCTTAATAAGTAAGTAATTAATAGTAATAGTTCATCATAATTCAAAAGACTGAACAAGGCCTATACAAAAAGTTTAACCAGTAAATAATAGTATTTCTCATTGCCAAACTGCAAAAAAACTAGATTTCATCATCTATAGTACAAATTCTTAGAGAATCAAGAAAAATCTGTGCATAAAGGTCAAGCTGAAATAATTGGCTAGCAGGTAGCACTGCTGTCATGGTCCAGGGTCGCTGATCCAGTGTTTTAAGTTTTTGTTGTAGACTCATTCTTCTTTCTTTTGGATTTAAAAGATGACTTATGGTCAAATTTTGTAATATTTAGTTTTGAGTATAATATTTTGTAGTGCATCTGAGTTCTGTTTTAAGATTTTGGTTTCTTATTTTATTATGTTATATATTTGTCGTGTCCAGTCTGTCCCAGCTTCGTCTTTTTGTTTTGTCGTCACTGTCTCCTGTGACATGTCAGTCTTGTCTCCTTTTTTATTTACCTTTCTTGTTCCCCCATAATGTCCCTGTATCTTTCTGTCTTGTCTCCATGGTCCCTGTTAAACTGTGTCCAGTTTCTATGTCATAGTCTTGGTTGCAGTGTTAGTTTTATTTTGACAGTCCCTCATCTTGTGTGCATTATATTTGGTTTTGCTTCCCCTTGTTTAATTAGTCAGATTCAATTCAGCTGTGTTTGCAGGTGTTGGCACTCTGACATAATCACCTCTTGTTTATTTAAAGCCTCGGTTTGCTTCTGTTATTTGTCACGTCCACCCTCAAGCTGTGTCTCTCGCTGTGTGCCTCCAGTTAGGTGCCTCTCGTCAGATTATTTGTTCCTGCTTTATGTTATGTTTACTTTGAAGTTCTCAGCAGTAAAGCTCCTTTTGAATTTTAAATCTTGCTTTGTGAATCCTGCATTTGGGCCCTACTCTCAACACCACACAGTGGAGCCTTGACAACAGCTTTAAGAAGCGACCTAGATCTATATTGACTCAGAAACTCTTCTATAAACTATTGCTTATGAACACAGTTTGTCACTGCATCCACAAATGCAAGTTTAAACTCCAGCAGGAAAACACAAGATCTCAAAGTTGAACACTGTCCTGAAAATGTCTTCCTTTTGGCCAGACTCTGGTCTGACCTAAACGAAGACATGTTGAAAACGATGGACACCGAATCCTGAGGGGTAAGGTCTATGGTGCACTAATGCACATTTGGTAACTTGCACATCTGTAAAGGCAACAATAAAACTGAACTATGCACAGGCATTTTTTTCCATGCTTATATCAGTAAGATGATGACAAACTGGACATCCAACAACATGGCCCCATGGCAAAACAGCATGCCTGCCTACAGTTCCCACTGAAATTATTGGGTACATTTTGAAATTTTAAAAAAAAGAAGCCAGTGAGGGCCCCAAAGTGTTGAGCAGCTGAAATTCCACAACAGACAAGAACTTTTGGCTTTCATAACTATAGCATATTGTCTCATGAATGGGTAAGTGTCTAACTGTTTGTTTCTGATGACACAAACTAAGTGTGCTAAGATCTTCTTTGATTTCAATAGAAATGTGACATCAGATGTGATGCAGTCACTCTTATGATCTGCAAACTTGCTTTCAGTGCATTCCTTACACAATCCTAGAATAACAGGCTGGAGTATCCCGTTAAAGCCAGTAGTAATAACTGGTAATTTCACATGAAAGGTTGAGTTAGGCAGAACACAGCATTCTCATGTTTGTTCCTCTGTGTTGTTTAGCTGATGAGATGATTATATTTAAGGCCAGTCTGGGATTTAGAGGGATATGGAAGAGTATCCTAGCAGGCTCATAACAGATAGAAACAAATTCACACAGCAGTCTGTCGTTTCTGTATGAAAGTCACATTGGCTGCTGTGGTGTTGTTAATCTCTGCAGCAGTGAGAGAGTCAGCCTTACATAACTGGTTGCACAGCAAAGCTGCTACCTGGAAGAAGGGATAGTAACTCGTGCCCAGCTCCAGCTGTCAGTGTTCTCCCCTCTCTTACTCACATCATATGTCACATGTCACGTTCTGGACTCACTATAACTCCTCCTGAAGACACGCCCCTTCAGCTGACATAACACTAGATGCCTGCAGAGAAAAAGCCTCAGCTAGCAGTGCTTTTGGAGCAGGATTGCCTAATTTCTGGCTACAGTCAAAGTCCATTTTGAGCCAAACAGAGTGACAAGGAAATAGCGGTGGTCTATCCAGAGGACGAATACAAGTTTTCATGTTCAATAAATTACTGAGAATGTAAAGCAGGTATCCGTTCTTCTTCCAAACATTTATAGACTGATGAGATAGTTGCATGAAGTGTCCTATGTGTGGATTTGCCCACAAATCAAAAGTGCATCATCACTATGGATCCATCATGCTACATTCGTGCTGTGGAAATGTGTTTGATTTCTTATTTTTTGGTATATTTGTCACAAATACATGTTTGAGATCACAAAACAGTATGTACAAAATGTGCCACAGTGTTGGCGTGATAGGTTTTCACCCAGGGGAACCAGGGTTTGCATTTCCTGTTAGTTTAACTTTTGTTTAAAATTTTAAAAATACATAAACATATATACGTTTTCAGTTACTGTTGCTGTTAGATTGGAGTCATACAACTGTGTAATCTTTTTTGTAAAGATAAGGAAAGTCTAGTCAACTAGTAGACTAACATTTGCTCATTCTAGAGGCAAGGCAAGGCAAGTTTATTTGTATAGCACAATTCAACAACAAGGTGATTCAAAGTGCTTTACAGAGACATTAGAAACAAGAACAAATAAAAAGCATGATTTAAAATTGATTAAAACAAGCAAATAAACTAACTAACTAATTAACAAACAAACAAACAAACAAACAAAACAGTATATAAAATCAAAACAGATAAAATCAGAACAGTAGATAAAATCAGTAGTTAAATGTAAGTTTTGAAATTTAAGCTTAAAGTGTGGATTTGGTGCTTTATTCAAATGCAGCTGAGAACAGGTGAGTCTTCAACCTGGATTTAAATAAACTGAGTGTTTCAGCTGATCTGAGGCTTTCTGGGAGTTTGTTCCAGATATAAGGAGCATAAAAGCTGAATGCAGCTTCTCCGTGTCTGGTTCTGACTCTGGGAACTGATAAAAGACCGGATCCAGATGACCTGAGGGATCTGGATGGTTCATACTGGGTCAGGAGGTCATTGATGTATTTTGGTCCTAAACCATTCAGAGCTTTATAGGCCAGCATCAGAACTTTAAAGTCTATCCTCTGACGGACAGGCAGCCAGTGTAAGGCCTTTGGAGATCAGTAGGTCAAGAGTGTGTCCTCTATTATGTGTGGCCTCTGTTACATGCTGAGTCAGCCCAAAGTTGCCCAGAGTGTTACTCAGGTCTTTAGTCCCTTTGTCCTGAGGGTTGTCCACATGAATGTTAAAATCCCCAGCAATAATTACACAGTCAAAATCAATACAGATCACAGACAGCAGTTCACTGAGGTCATTAAAAAAGTCTGTGCAGTATTTGGGAGGCCTGTAAACATTAAGAAACACAACTTTGGATGGGGCCTTCAGCTGTAAAGCCACATATTCAAAAGACTGAAAACTTCCAGGAGATAGCTGCTTACATTGAAATGATTCATTAAATAAGACAGCAACCCCTCCTCCTCTCCTGCTCGCCCTGACCTCACTGATAAAACTGTAGTTAGGAGGGGTCGTCTCGATGAGAACAGCTCCACTGTTACTTTGGTCCAACCAAGTTTCAGTTAAAAACATAAAATCAAGGCTGTGCTCAGTGATTAAATCATTAATTAAAAATGTTTTCCCAGCTAGAGATCTAATGTTTAATAAAGCCAACTTAAGTGTTTTAGAGGTATTACTTGTCCCCTCGTGTTTGGGAGCAGTCTGTGGCACACAAGGTATGTTTACTATGTTTAAAGATCTTTTAGAGTGCAGCTCTCTGTGTTTTGACCAGGCCACATGTCTCCTGTCACCTAAAAGTACAGAAATTTTAAAACCTTCTAGTAAACAGGGTCCCAGCTTCTCCTGGGAAAAGTCATCACTGCCATAATCCTCACAGCCCGGACCCTTCACACATCACGCATCAGACTGCGGAGACAGGGCATGAAGAGGAACTAAGGGGGGCGAGGCTGGGCAATGTGACTTCGATTGCTCTGTTGAGGGTGGGGCTCGATGGCGAACCTTTGGCCGCTCTGGTGGGGGGTTTATGGGGGACAAAAAGGGATTGGGACGGGGGGTAGATCTGAGCCCAGCATTGACCCGCTCCATCATCTCCTCAGTGAAGTAAAATTATTAAACAGATTTTATTAGTAGTAGTAACGCATATGCTTTTACAAGTTTGTTTCTTGGGATGAGCCTTTCGTTTTCATTTCTCCATTATCATCAGTAAATTTCAGCTCATGTCATAGGGAAAAATACTTTTGCTGTATGGCCTATGGAGCTCTAAGGACCTTGGAAAGAAAAGCGACTGGACTTCTTTAAGTTTCTTGAAGACATTTCACCTCGTATCCAAAAAGCTTCTTCAGATTTAAGGGCAATTGTTGGAGAGTCCAAGGTATTTAAGCCCTAGTGGGGGTGTCCCACTATTATTGACCCCTGCTGAACAGGGTGATCCGAAGGGCCAGCTCTGTTCTAGGATGCCCTCTGGACCCAGTGGAGGTGGTGAGTGACAGGAGAACGGCGGCTAAGCTGTCATCCCTGTTGGACAACATCTCCCACCCCATGCAGCAGACTGTGACAGCACTGAGCAGCTCCTTCAGTGGGAGACTGCGGCACCCACGGTGTGGGACGGAGAGATTTCGCAGGTCTTTCCTCCCCACTGCTGTCAGACTCCACAACAAAGACTTTAACTGATCAAGCACACACATCCATACATATGCAATAATACTAAGTGCAATAATCCTTTCTGTCATCGTTGTATTTTTACTCAGTTGTATATAGTATTTGTATTTGTATTCTATTTTTATCTTATTGTATATTTATTTTATTTTATTCTACTGTATATAGTATTTTATTTTATTCTATTCTGTACAGTTGTGTACTGTATTTATTCTTATTGTATTCTAATTTTTGCCTCATAACTTTTGCACTGTCCACTTCCTGCTGTGACAAAACAAATTTCCCACGTGTGGGACTAATAAAGGTTATCTTATCTTATCTTATCTTAATCCTGTGCCTCAGCACATGTGGGGCTGCTATTTATCTAGTTCTTTTGTGTGCTAAATTGACCAAACCCAAACCAAAAAACCAAACCCCTCCATCAATCTTTCCTTTGTTTCTATCTATTCAAATGGTGCAGTGCGGATTTTAAGGAGTGTCTCCCTACATACATAATGTGATTGATTCTGAAGCATGAGTTCATTTTTAAATACTAATCAACTGCTTTTTATTTTTTCACATATCTAAGATTGCAGCTGTAATTTTTCCTAGTCAGCCTTAGTTTTGAGAGCTTGAATTATTATCTTGTCCGTTCACCAGAATAGAGAGAGAAAACACTTTGTCCATTCCATGCTGAACTCTGTGTGGATTAACAACTGTAAATCCACTGTTGGTTGACTGTGCTTAGATTAGACAACTAGGCCTGTGCATTAAGCAGTGATTTTACTCTGCTGCGAACATAGACACAGACAGCTGGAGGAATAATCATTCCTGTTATACTTCTTTGAAGTCTTTGCAACACATGCATATTAAGTGCATTGCATTGCCTGTGGAACATAAAGTCCCCGCACATTCCTAAAGAAATTGTCATGCACGTAGATGTCCACTCCAAACCTCATGCTCCATGTCTAATGATGACATTTATGCAAACCTTTGCAGTTCACAGACAATGAAAATGTAACACACAGTAAAACCAGAAAGAAATCCCACTGCAGAGTTCCTCAGAGTGACATTGGTGACATAAAAACCAGACCGTCTCAATACTACAAATAGAACCAATCCATACAAGTGTATCTGCCCTGTTTTGTAGACAGTCATGAAGGTGGAGCTACATAAATACATTGCAGATTGATGTCATATGAAATATTCCAAATATTTCACCAAACTGTCTGCTACTGTTCATCTATTAAATGTGTCTCACCACAGTCCAATGGGAGCAGTGCAGGTGCTTTAATTATAAGCACAGAAACCTTATTAGCTCTCCTTATACACTGCTGACGATAAACCTTGTGTACTGTCACACTCTGATATACATTTTAGAAGCAGTTCAAACACTAAACACTTCTTTCATTAGTTACACTGCAGTCGCTACTTTTAAAGCCAGAAGGGACTGCAACAGCTGGTGCACACTTTGACTTCTTCCTCATTTAAATGACTGCACGAGAGTCTCACAGGAGTCACGTGTTAAAGAGCACAAGTGATCATGGAATGAATCTTTTTTAAACTAAGGGTTACAAGGGTCAGTCAAGAAGGAAAGAGTCAGAGTGGTATCAACATTGACTTTAGGTTGAACAAAATTTGGAGAAATAGACTGGGAGACTATGTTAGTGAAGCGCTGAGCTGACATATCCAGTTGCCTCTGTAGGTTTTCTATATTTCTCAGAAAACACATGTCTTTAAAGAAATCAAGAACACATTACTCTTATCATGATGGAAATTAGCAGCTATTGGAGCTTACCTGCAAATGCGGGCCTCATGGTGAAATCGTGTTCATCAATGCGCAGGAGGTGGCTGGTCTTTACCTTCCGGCTTTTAGTTCCATCCACAACTTTCTTTGATAGAGGACTGATGACAAAAACCAGACAGAGAAAAAAAGGGGAACTAAAAGATAGGATTAAGAAGTAGTGAACGTTTGCTAAAAGCAAAAACTGTCAGGTGCCCATGACTCAAATCATTCTTACTCCTCATATTCGTCAGTAAATGATTCCTTCATATTGATCTTTCAATTTAGCAGTGGTGAACAACATCCACAATCCTCACTCATTGCAAAACACATACCACATTTTCTATGAACCCAACATGATGATGATTCACAGCTGAACATTTGGGCTAAATTAGAAGGAGACTGCTCTGTGACAAAATAAGTCAATAGTTCAGTTGTGTAACCAGCTTATTATTACTTATTACCTTTATGATTTAAAACTAAATGACCTCTGCCTACATGTCGTTAGCTTCATAGCATAATTGCCTAAGTCATTTGACTAAGTCAATGACTTAGGCAATTATGCTATGAAGCTAACGATGTGTGAGCTGAACCTGTCACCCTGGTTGCCTAGAAACCTCAACTTCCTAATGTGATAATTTGTCTATACTAGGCCAAACCATCAGCTTTCCTAACTCTGACTAAAGAAAGGACAAAGAAAGTAAAGATGAAATCAAGAAGTAGTACCACACGAGACTCTAAAAGTCGTGTGCTGTTTACTAATGCGGACGTTGTCACCCTTAAACTAGAAAGACTGCTGTTGTTTTATTAATGGTCACAATGATAATTCTGTTAGGAACAAACAACCATTACACTATCCAAACAACAATAAATAAAATAAAATAATATCTAATATCTTTTCAAACTTTGCTTTTATGACCCGTAATTAATTTGCAAATATTTTTTCTTGAAATTTACAAATGTAATTGTGATTGAGTGTGATGAATACATTTATAATTATAATTATTATTATGGAAAGATTGTGGTCACAGTTAAAAACAAATGTGAACAATTAATTGCAACATTGGAATGTTGGGCATAAAAGACAAATGTGTTACACACCTGTCCTCCATCCTGGTCTCAGAGCCTGGCCTTACAATAACAACAGTGTCAGGTGTTCCAGCAAGTTCCCTATAAGACATATATTTATATTCAAATGAAAAATATTTAGGAACTTTGTGCATTAATAAAAGTCAACTAAATTAAATCACACAATATATTGCAAAGTTACAAAATATAACACAATAAATCTAATACATATAAATAGCTCAATTAATAAAGACATTTTACTCTTAAATCTTGTGGGAGGTGAGTTGTTGCAAGTTAAAGTCACACAGTTAAATGCAATGCAAAGGTTGATGGATGCACATTTCTGAATTTTGGTGACAAAATAACACACTATACTAAGTTGCTGTCACTTGTGGTATGAATGGATCATGTATGAATGGTGACCCTTATGAGTTGCAACCAACTCTATTTACATATAAAATGAAGGAAGAAAAGCAGTTAGCAAGTGTCCAAATAATTATGATCCACAAACACTGTAAGAGCCCAGTTTGAGGTACAGCAAAAATAAAATTAAAAAACGAGTATTAAAATACCCTGAGAAACTACTGGATGGGCAAAAGGGACACAGGGGAGACACAGGGGAGACACATAGCATGACGGTTTATGACACGACCAGGAACTGAGGGAAACTGGGGGATTAAGTACACATGTGACATAATTAACTGGAGCTGGAACACACAAGAAAACAGAGCTAAATCTGAGAAACAAGACTGAAACTAAGCTGAGCACAAGGCACACAAGACCAGGGACTGGTGGTAAATTAAGACAGGAAGTGCAGAACGTAGACTTGACATGTAAACAGCCAGAGAGAATGCTGATATACAAGAGGGATGCTTGGAAGGAAAAAGCACAAAGATGTGATTAAGACAAACTGGACATGAGGGGGAACTAGCTGAGACTAGAAACTAGAAATATCCATAAGTCAACTATGAACAATGGGGCATAATATTAAACATAGGGGGAGACTTAAAATGAGAAGCTGGAAGGAAATCATAACATCAGAACTCAGAACTGAATCGAGAACACACAAAAACTGGGGGGAAACAGGAACTATGACACATGTGAAATCAGGAATAATCAGCAACAGATCAACAATGAAAAGGGAAACTGAATTATTACGGAAGAAACTAAAGGAAACGTGAGTCTGTAATCAGACGTTACACGATCAGCATCAGTAACTTGCACATCTTGTTAGCCAAAGAGATTAAATCCAGGATATAGAGTCATGGAGTGCTCCTGTTAGAGAGCTGACAATCAGCGAACGATAGCAGCTAAATAACAGGCAGAATGATAATTCCTAAAATTCTTGCCCCCCACGGACCCGTTCCTGCTCCCTTCACAGAAGTCCTGATAACTAAAATAACATCTGTATAACACGCTGTATCTCCAAGCATGGTTTTCTTTGCTGTAGATGATTTCTCGAAGCTCGAGGACAGCGGATTGCTGTTCTGTGGCTGCTTTTTACGCACGGTTTGGTTGCATAAACACACAATTAGTTACCATTCAAAAATGAACCGGACTGCAAATTGGTAAAATGTATTTAGCCACGGGGAATTTACACTTGAATGCTGTGATTCTGTGTGTTCGTAGAAAGAAAGACTAAAGACTTAAATATGCTGTTCAGTGCCACACTAATGTTTTAATATGATGGATGAACCACGAGTGAATTATCTAGACGTGCAAAAAGATTTACGTCACATTGCTGTTTCATTTCATTTGGGGTTTTTGTTGTTGTTGTTGTTGTTTTTCTTTTTCTTTTACTTTAAAATACAACGAAACAGAGAACTTACTTTGCTGGCTTATGAGTCCCGGCCGGTGCCGACCACCGTTTTTTCCTACTTCTGTGTTTCCGGCATTCCCCGATCAGACTCACACACAAAACTAGAAGCAGGACCCTGGTGTAACGCGGCATGATGAGTTAGAAGTCCAGCTGAGAGTCGATTAGCGACGTTTTCCTTCCACGCGCAGCACCCTCCGTGAGCCGTACCATGTTTCTGTCTAAAGCAGGAAGACAATCGAGCTTGAGTCTAGAGACTGTGGTGAAGGAGTGCGCCAGTTGCTTCGCAGAGAGAGACTGATGGTGAAGACTGAAAAGCGCCGTGATTGGTCATCAAACTCCAGAGGTGCTTTTCGTGGATAGGAGCGCGCAGCTTCAGGACCACATGTAGCGTCACATGAAATAATCAAATATATAAACAAGCACATAAACATAATGAACACCTGACGAGCTGGGAGTGATCGTTGTATTAATATTAAAAAAAAAATAGCAATGAAAAACAATATTTGCGAGCTACACTCCTTAGATTAATTCCAGTCAGCTGTATGTATGACTGTCCGGCATTTGCGATATCATTTTCAGTTTACAATAGGAGATATATACATTATAAAATCAGAGGTTTCGCCAAAATCCTCTACTGTCAGTCAGGACATGATTCTCTACAGTAAATTTCTTCCCAGATAATCTGACCTCAACTCAGCACCAAATTTTCGAGCAGTCTTTGTGGGTGTTGAGGACGATGTGCTCTTAAATGATTAGAATGCATTATCCTATCAAGTGTTTGGAGAAACAAACAGATGATGATTTTCTTTAAGCACGCCCGGGTTCACTACTGCTGCTGCTACTGCTACTGGCAAGAGTAGATTTTACAATTAGGCAATAAAAACAAGCACAGTAAAAATGGAGGCTGTCCTCCTTAAACAACTTTTGATGTTGTTCAAATGTGAAAAAGAAAAGCCTACAAAAGTCCATGATAGCAGGAGTTGGACCCAAAAACACATTGAATAAAATCAGGATAGTACAGCTGTTTATTCTAACATTGGTATCTGTATTTTTAATTTTCATATGTTGACAGAAATTTGAACACAGTCTCTGTAATTACTTTTACATCTTTATATGACAAGGTTTGATAAGGTTGTATGAAGGCTTGAGGAAGGGGATGCAACACTGTGAAAGAAATACTGTATGTAATACTGAAAGAAATGATTCAACACTGGACATCTCTCGGGCAAAGAGAGCCGAGTTTGCAGTATACCATTGTGGAAGAAGCTTCTCCGATGAGAGGTGAAACGTGCGGTCGCTTTTCTTTCCAAGCTCCTTAGACTACGATGACCTGGATGACCGAGAACCGTCACAGACACAGTGTTGAACATAGAGGAGTTCAATTTACCCTTTTGTAATTCCTTACCTTAACACCAAGCGTTTCATATTTTATACATGACTTTGGCATCCTCAGTGTGATTTTTTTCCCCTTAAAAATAAAAATTGCACTCTAGCTCAGGGGGCGATCACGTGCCATATGGATGAGAGCGGCCGGTCCACCGGTTCAAGTCCGACCCTTTCCCCTTCTCTCTCTGTCGTTTCTTCCCTGTGTCTATCAAATAAAGCTGAAAAAAAAAGTAAATTTTCTGAAAGTAATCATGGCCTGTCATTTCTCTTTACTTAGCTGATTGGTTCTTTCTGATTTTAATCTATAACATACTTTGACCATCATCATGGCATGCATCATAGCTTCACTACAAAAACGGCATCAATTCAATGTCTTTAGAAGACTAAAAACTAGATATCTGATATGTCCTTTGATCATTCACTGTGGAAAACTTCAAAAAGTGGATATTGGGTGAGCTTTTAAAAGGTGTGGGTGGCTTTACTGTACACTTTGATAGTCATCTGGCTTTAATTTTTTCTGTGTAAAAATAATGTTCATAAAATAATGCCATTTTAATTCTTAAATGTAGGGTATGGCTATCGAATGAAAAAACAAACTTGGTGTTGACGTGTTTTGAATGAAGCATTTAGACACGTTGCATTGATCGAACAACTTTTTTGTCCTGAAGGCCCTGATTCGTTTTTAATCAAAATCTTGCAATTTGAGCATGAAGAGCCTGAAAAGCAAGATAATATGCCCAAAGGAAACTGTAACAAGTTTAACAGGCAGTGAAACAATGAGAGAGCATCTATTGATTGTCACACATTCTGGGATCCAGGCCCTGCACACAACTGCAAGAGGTCAACTTGATCATCAGAGTTTGACTTGATGCATGCTCGATCATTCAGGTAAGAAAATCCCAAAAGGTTGATTCTGTTGAATCTGTTGATTCTTCAGTCTCAGCTACTGCAGGTTTTCCCAACCTTATGAACAGTACATTTGCACAATAACTGAAACTAGCCCCCTGATGAACAATGGGCTGTGAGGGGCTAAATAAGGTAATAAATAAGGATAAGACAGAATAAAACTTGGCACATGGCAAACACATTCCTTCATCTGAAATTGATTTATTTTCTGTTTATATCCAAGTACAAGAGCTATGGGAATAAAGACAGAGGAGACTGTCATAAAGAAATTCTGACAAAATGCACACTGATAAAAAAAATAATAAAATCTTGAATGTCTACATGTAATACCTGGACATATGCAGGTATCCGATGCTGCTTGAAGAAGAAAAAGACTACAGAGGCAAATTTGTTCCTGTAGACTGTTGCAACTTCCTTTGACCTATCTGTATGCAGCCAAGACGTTCTACGTATCAGAAAGCTGTCACCTTTGATGTGCAAAGAATACATTTAAATTGCTTCCATGTTCCTCTGAGTGTCACGAGACTGATAAAATTCTAAATCTAAGTTGAATCAAAAAGGGTAAATACTAAATGCTTGAGACAGTTTCTGAGTCTAAAAACTGGGAAAAATAACTTCAGAGAATGCAAGGCAAACAAAAAATGAATGCAAAGACATGTGCTATGAACACCATGAAACAGCTGGGGTGACAGAAGTACCGAAAGAGGAAAGATACTGAAACAAATGGAATTACAAATCCACAGAAAAGCGAGTTTGTGTTGGAAACAAAGTGTGATGTTGGTGTGATAGGTGAAGAGTCCAGGCAGTTATACTTGTGTTGGAAGTAAGCACTTGGTTGCACGTTTGGCAGACGTTTATGAAGACACTGTCTTGTTTGAGCAAGTAATCCTTAAAATGACATCATCAATAAACATTGCTATGGTAATAAGATTAACAAAGCTGTCTACCCTGATCATGTTCTTCAGTAAACATGCATTTAGCTGATACTGGATCAGTCACACAGGATTACTAGGAAGCTTTACACTCCAGGCTCTATTTTGGTGGCAGCACAACATATAACAAATGCTTCAGCACAAAGCAGGTAGTGTTCTGATGGAAATGTGTCTTAAATGTTTCTGTGTACAAGACATTAGACACTTCAGCCACTAAAAGACCTTTGACCCCTTAACATCTAGTATATCATATTTCCCAGATTGTTCAACAAATTTTCGGACAATTCTTTTAGGCTTTAAAGGGTTAAAGTTTAGAGGAAAAGAAAGCATAATCCTAAACCTCACTTTGAAAGGATTCATCAATTTTTAACCCCATTTCCAAAAAAGTAACAATTAATTTAAACCCTATATTTAAATGAAAATAGTACAAAGACAACATCCAATGATGACAGTGAAGAAACATAACACTCGAGGCTTTTACTATGGAGCTATAGTGCTATGACAACTTGTGAAGAATGTGGTTTACCATTGTTGTGCTGAATAATTAATATTGTGATTGACTTAAAATACTTACTGAAAGCAAGTGTTGCTAATTTCTACACATGCCTTCACCAATTCTGGTGCACATTACCAAAATCCTGTGCACTAGTGTGCAATACAAGCACAAGTTCCTCTGCCTTTAGTTATATACCTGAACTTTTACTGCAGATATCCTTTCTAATATTTACTATTTGGTTGTTTTGTTTAGTATTTTCTTGCTGGAATATGCAGTACCTTAGCTAAGGGTTATCATCTTATCAGTAGCACAAGTTGCTAACAAAATCTTTAGATGCACTGATAATTCAGTATTAATTGGATCTTCACAGACAACTTTGTATAAGATGAGTATAAATGTATTGTATTTGGGGGAAATCAAGAAAAAAATCTCAGTTTAAACATTTTAAATACTCTTTTTGTATTCTTTTCAAATAAATACACAGACAAAAATGACAGTGATTATAGCACAGGATATCGGTACAGGTATCTGTAAAAGACACTATACCTATAAAGGAATAGACTGCGTTATAGTCCACTCTTTTTAACCTAAAGCTCTGTTGTACTGTATTTAGATTAATTTATGAAATTTAGTTTTTTAATATTTGTCTTGGTCCTTGTTTGAACTACTGATGTTTTACAGTGTACGGAAAGCTTCTACATCAGTCTATTAAATCCCCACAGTCACCTAAAAGTAGCAGGACACACGGTGATGCAGCTGCAGCTTCTGCTATTCAGATTGGTCTGAATGCCCCCGTGCAATTAAAACAATTGTCCACATTAACTTTGTGCTTGTTGTTAGCCTTAAACCATTAAAACAGAGCCCTGTGCACTGTGACCAAGCTGACCTTGCAGGAAGATAAAACACATGATAAAGTCATAATAGCACATGTAATTTGTGCAGATGCTTTCTTGATCAAATAATTAGTATGAGACAACAACTGCCCCTGATCCTATGTTGTTGTCATTTTACGTTACTCTGTTATTTCAATATTGGAAACAGTCAGCAGCTGTAAGACAATTTCTATGGAAGGGGACATGTTGTGTGTGTGTGGTTTAACAGGTCACAAACAATGAAGTTTCCCATTCACAAAAATTCAAGATGCTCTGGAAAGTAAAATTCACATTAAATTAAAGACACCCTGGAGGTGTTCTAGCGATTAGAGGAATGAAAGTTCCCCCTAAGTGGAGGCTGAACCCTCTGTGGACAGGCAGAGAGGACAGCTGTAGTCACTGTTAGCCACTGCCTCACCTCTGGTTCTGCTTTAGCTAATTAAAGTTCTGTGGAGTTGGTAGTACGAGCGGTTGACTCAGGAGGAAGGTCACAAATCATAGTCAAACTTGTACTCATGTGCAAGGTAGATCCTGCGGAAGATGAGTGCAGCCAAAGCCAGAGTGAGCACCACAATGAGAACTGCAGAGCCTGTGTGGCTTTCATCCTGAGGCTGATGAATTGGTGTGAAAACTGCTCTGCTGGCTGCTGACTCTCTTTGGGTCTGTTGGGCGCGACGTTGCCTGGGGCTGAGAGGACGATCGGAACTTGTGGAGGTTGTAGGTGTCTGAAGTGCTTCCGCTCTTGTGGACTGAGAAGCCTCTACCTGTGGAAGAGGATCTCAGTGTAAGCATCACTAGGACAAGGACATTAGTCATCTCATTAGTTACATTTTTGGCTGTTTGGCTGTTTCCTCAGTAAATGTCTGAAACTCACTTATTTTATAGACTTTTTCTACTAAGCTTTTAAGCTTTTGTTCTTCTGTCTTTAAAATGCTTTGAACCACTTTTAGGAGCTAAATTTTGCCTGTCCTTTAGGTCAAGCAGCTTTGGTCGGTCGCAGCAGCAGACTACAATGTTAAAAATGAATGTTTGAAATAATACACTAAGGACAGTACAGTGACACAGCAGTTAGCACTATCGCCTCACAGCAAGAAGGGTTTGAATGGGTTGAAATACACTGGCCACGGGCTTTTTCTCTGAGACATGCAGTCAATAGGGTGAATCTAAATTGCCAATAGGTGTGAATGTGAGTGCGAATGGTTGTCTGTCTTTCTGCGTTGGCCTTGACAAAGACTGGTGACCTGGTTGATCTGTTCCGTCCTTCATCCTGTCTTCTTTCTCTCACCCCAACCGGTCGCGGCAGATGGCCCCGCCCCTCCCTGAGCCTGGTTCTGTCGGAGGTTTCTTCCTGTTAAAAGGGAGTTTTTCCTTCCCACTGTCGCCAAAGTGCTTGCTCATAGGGGGTCATCTGATTGTTGGGTTTCTCTCTGTATGTATTATTATAGGGTCTACCTTACAATATAAAGCACATCGAGGTGACTGTAGTTGTGATGGGCACTGTATAAATTTACAAGGAGCTTTTAAAATGCTTTCCAGTTAGGGACATGGGAGAGTGCACAGTAGACACCTACACATGTATGCACCTAAACACACAAATATGACAAAGACCAAAGCAGAAATGTTATTAGTTTACACAGAACTAAAGCAGCTTTAGGTGTGCTGTAATTTCCTGTTAATAACCTAGTGACTTTAATCGCCAAGTTGCTTTATTTTGTACGCACACTTTTTAAGACAGCCAATCACACAGGACAGCAGATGCCATTAAAACGGATTCATGCTGATTATATCAGACAAGGACATCATCACGAAATGTGAACAGCAGGACAGCTTGGACATGACTGCTGCTTAAATTAATTTATGAGCTTCAAGCTGATTACTGCTATATAGAATTCAGCTGTCTAGCAGGAAAAAAAATTAAACTGAGAACAATAACATCTAGAGTTTGGCTACAATTAACACAAAAAATTATCTTCTATTATGATAAACTAAATATGTGCTGATATTATAAATTATACATTTGTAAAGGAAAAAAATTAACAGCATTTTGAAGCAAATCTTAGGTTGTATTGAGTAGAATTGTAGTAGATCAATATACACTAACAGAAAAGTTTTAGAACACGCCAATTTTTTAATTTTGTATTGACAATAACGCAGTTTTATTCTCATTGCACATTGAAATGAAAACATAGTACAAATAAGCAATTAGAGTTAAATAAGAAATCATGGAATCAATTTATAGACCAAAATGTATTCTAAACTTTTGACTCATCAAAGTAGTCCCCTTTGGAAGATATAAGAGCTGAACACACCTGTGGCATTAATATTCTTCACAAAGTTCTTCTCATATCTGTTGCTGAAGTTCCCATAAATGTGCGGCACTTGTAGGTTACTTTGCTTTCACTGTTCTGTCCAGTTCATCCCAAACCAGGGTTTAAGTCTGGAGACTGTGCTGGCTACTCCGTGTTTTTAAGCTTACCATCTTGTTCTTGTTTACTGAGGTAGGTCTGACATAGCTTGGACTTATATTTTGGGTCCTTGTCTTGCTGTAGGATGGAATCCTGATCAACTAGGCACATACCAGAGGGTATTACATGGCGCTGCAGAACGCAGTGGTAGCTGTTTTGGTTCAGGGTGCCTCTCACTCTGAATAAATCACCAACCCTGGATCAAGCAAAACAGCCCCAGACATCACACTTCCTCCTCCATGCTGAAACTACATGGTTTAGCAAAAAGGAAATTTTGAAGCGTAATCCTACATTAGAGATAGTGTCTGTCTCCTGAATCCAAACTGGAAGCTGGTTCCATAGAAGACAGGCCTGAAAACTGAAGGCTCTCCCTCCCATTCTACTTTCAAATACTGTAGGCACAACAAGTAAGCCTGCACTGTGAGAGCCAAGTGCTCTAGTGGGGTGATATAGTGCTATAAAGGTCATTTAGATAAGATGAGGCCTGATTATTTAAGACCTTGTATGTGAGGAGCAGGATTTTGAATTCAATTCTGGATTTAACAGGAAGCCAATGAAGGGAAGCCAAAACAGGAGAAATCTGCTCTCTCTTTCTAGTCCCTGTCAGGACTCTTGCTGCAGCATTTTGGATTAACTGAAGGCTTTTCAGGGAGTTTTTGGACATCCTGATAATAATGAATTACAGTCGTCCAGCCTGGAAGTAATAAATGCATCAGCTAGTTTTTCAGCGTCACTCTGAGACAGGACATTTCTAATTTTAGAGATCTTGCACAAATGGAAGAAAGCAGTCTTACATATTTGTTTAATATGTGCGTTGAAGGACATATTGTAGTCAAAAACACTCCAAGATTGCTCACAGTGGGCTACTTTCAGTCATTGTTCAAAGGTACTGTAAGGTTGGGGAAACCTGCAGTCAGCTGAGACTGAAGAAGTCACCTGGATGAGTGGCAAAACGTTTCTCCCACTGAATACGCTACATCCAGATGAACAGAATCAAGTTTTAGGGATTTCCTTGCCTGGATGATTGAGCATGCATCAAGATGCTATAGTTAACAGTTTAACTACTGCCAGCTTGAAGACCTGGAGTACGTAGCCAATTAATAGGTTGATTACATTAAAGACTGAAGCACTAATTAATGTTAGAACATTTTTTGAGCAGGAATGGGATCTAAAAGAAATGATGATGGCTGGGAGGGAGTAATTCCCTGAGTTAACTCAGAAAGATCAATTGGAGAAAAAGACTAAATGAATATTAATGGTACTGAAAGTAGTTGTACATAATGTTATCTCTGTGAGATTATTATGAGTCCTTTTTTCTCTAATGGTAAAAATTTTATTTGTGAAGAAGTTCATGAAGTCATTACTAGTTAACGTTAAAGGAATGGCTGATTCAACAGAGCTCTGACTTTTTGACAGCCTGGCTACAGTGCTGAAGAGAAACCTAGGGTTGTTCTTATTTTCTTCAATCAGTGATGAATAGTAAGATGTTCTAGCTTTATGGAGGGCTTTCTTATAAAGCAACAAACTATTTCTCCAGGCTAAATGATGATCTGCCAGATTTGTGACACGCCATTTCCTCTCCAGCCTACAAATTGAACAAGAACAAGATGGCGCCGAGTATGGCAGCCTTGTCGCGAGCTCCCCCAAGCAACAGCTTTTTTCTGTGTTTAATTTTACTTTTCCTTCATTTTTTCGCGAGTAGCACATGTCTCCTTGTGTACGACCGACAAACCTTACTGGACATAAAAGACGGTCTTTCTTATAACTTTCCGGAGTTCAAGTTTTGCAACACGGACGCTCCGTTTGCAGACCCCCCATTCATCTCACCTGAGACGCCTTTGTTCTCTGGCCCTGGAGGCCACAAACGCAGACGCAGAGGGAGAAGATCTGGCGTTCTGGTTCGACTGAGACGGCGCACTAACAGACCACCGTTACCCAGTTTATTACTGGCTAATGTGCAGTCTCTGGAGAACAAGCTGTGCGAGCTTCGGGCACGGATCTCATTCCAGCGAGAGATGCGGGACTGCTGCGTGATCTGCCTCACAGAAACCTGGCTATCAGACAAGGTACCGGACTCCGGAATACAACTACCGGGGTTCTCCGTGCATCGCGCGGACAGGTCACAGGATCTTACTGGGAAAAGCAGAGGCGGTGGTGTGTGTTTCATGATCAACAACAGCTGGTGTGATTATGCGAACGTGCACCCGGTCAAATCCTTCTGCTCACCGGACCTGGAGTACCTGATGATTAAGTGCCGGCCATTCTGGCTACCGAGGGAATTTACAGCAGTGATTATTACGGCTATTTACATTCCCCCACAAGCCGACACTGACCGAGCACTCAGGGAACTGTACAGCGCGATCAGCAGCGAGGAAACCGCACACCCAGAGGCGGCGTTTATCACAGCCGGAGACTTTAATAAGGGAAACCTGAAGAAAGTCTCACCCAAACTCCACCAACACATCCATTTTAACACTCGTGGAGATCGGCTACTCGACCACTGCTACACCTCTTTCCGGGATGTGTACAAAGCCCTCCCCCGCGCCCCATTCGGCCAATCAGATCACCGCTCCATCCTGCTCCTGCCCGCCTACAGGCAGAAGCTGAAACAGGAAGCTCCAACCCGGAGGGCGGTGCACTGTTGGACGGACCATTCGGAGTCTGCGCTGCGGGACTGTTTTGATCACGCGGACTGGGAAATGTTTCACGTGGCTGCTAGGGACATTGATGAATACACAGACTCAGTCTGCGGATTTATCAGGAAATGCGTGGAAGATGTCGTCCCATCCAGAACAGTTAAATCCTTCCCAAATCAAAAACCCTGGATTAACGGAGATGTTCGCGCGGCACTGGCGGCACGGAGCACCGCCTTTGCCTCCGCGAACACATCGGACTACAAACACGCACATTACCAACTCCGGAAGACGATCAAAGCAGCCAAACGTGAGTACAGGGACAGGGTGGAGCAACAGTTTGACAACCCTCGGAGTATGTGGCAGGGACTAAACACGATCACAGACTTTAGAGGGAAAACCAGCACACCGCAGACCACGGCCTCTCTGTGTGAGGATCTAAACGTATTCTACGCTAGATTCGACACAGCGAACACCATGAGACCGGACAGTGTGCGCACCGCGGATGACGTCAGTGCGCACACTGTGTCTGAGGAGGATGTGCGGAAGTGCTTCAGGAAGGTGAACGCGCGCAAAGCTACTGGTCCGGACGGGATTCCCGGCCGCGTCCTCAAGTGGGGAGGATCATCAAGGACTCCAGTCACCCCAGCCATAAACTGTTCAGACTACTTCCATCAGGAAGGAGGTTCTGCAGCATCCGGTCCCGTACCAGCAGACTGAGACAGCTTCTTCCATCAGGCCATCAGACTGCTGAACACGTCATAGACACCTCAGCTTCACTACTGGAACTTTAACATTATGCACTCCACACTGTACAGTAATGCCACTGTTTTGCACATGTCTCACTCTGTATATTTTATTTTATATATTTTATTTATTGTTTACTCTATTTAATTTGTAAAATATGTGTACACACACACACACACACACACACACACACACACACACACACACACGTAGAAAAATATTTAGTATACACATCCAGAAGTACATATATTTATTAGTTTCAGATGTAGCCATTCTTGTATTTTTTGTTTACATTATTGTATTTTGCACAACTCTGTTGCTTGTGAAGCTCGCACACAAGAATTTCACTCACATGTGCTGTACCAATGTACCTGCACATGTGATGTGACAATAAAAGTGATTTGATTTGATTTGATTTGAAGTCATCACCTTTAAGGTGCGCGTTAGAGAGTTATACCAGAGAGTTGAAAGTAGTTTTAATTTGAGGCTCTCTTTTTCACAGGAGCTACAGTATCCAGAGTCATATGCAGTGAAGAAATAAAATTATTAACAAGATAATCGACCTCTGTTGGACTAACGTTCAAGTAACCGTGCTGCACATGTCATTGTAGAAGACAGTGGATGAATTTATCCCCACTGCTGTGTAATAGGGCTGCTCGATTATGGCAAAAATGATAATCATGATTTTCACTGAAATTGAGATCTCGATTATTTGACGATATTTATTTAACCCTTACGACCTACTATAGAACCAAGTCCGCCAGAGCTTATATTATTTTTTTACATGTTATAGTGCCATTGGGAGCATTTCAAGTTGCTATACATCAATACAACTGTTATAGCCCATATTTTAATAATATGTATGCATTAAGTCCATAGTAACTACATTAATTACAAAAAAGTGCAATAAACTACAAAAAAATTGAAAATCATTTTTGTTTTTTACATATATTTCTACTTGGAGAAATTTAAGAGGTTTGTCCCTCAAAACTTTAAATGCAAAAAATAGTTTACAACAACAGGAAATTTATTTTGAGTGTCTTCATAGTTTTATTTTGGAGATAAAGCAATTTTTATATAGTGCAGGAAAAACAAAAAAACAATCCTATGATTCAAATTTGCAAAGAAAACAGCAGGTGCATCAAAATAAACTATTTCCAGCAGTGCAATATGAGTTCTAAGCATCCCAGCAACTATTCAGAAAAGTCAAACATGACTTATAAAAACACCAGTATAGGTTTTTAAGGCCTACAAGTAAAAAAAACTACATGTTCCGCGAAGATGACGTCACTTCCGGTTTCTGGCAGGAAGTGGCGGACATGCGATAGTTCGCGCTGACGTCTATTTCAATGTGGGAAGTGTTACGAACAGCTGATCAGATGGCAAAGCTGTTTCTGGAATATTATGTTTTTGTTCCTGCAAGCGCTTTTTATGCAATTTTTGCAAAGCTTTATGTGGAAGGAAACCGTGACCGAGGACAAGCTGATGGCATAAGATGTAAGTACAACTCCTCCGGTTTCATATGCAAAAAAAAATTATTGCGCTAGCTTAGCGGTTCCGGTTCTACAGGGATTTAAAAATAGTTACACAAAACAGAGCGTGCTGCTCTGACCGGTGTTCTGGGAATTTCTCCTACCCCGTAAACCGTCCTACCCGTAGCTCCTGAGCATGTGCGCGCATGCGCACAACACAAAAAGGGAAGCTAAGCGCATCCGGCTGTGATTTCACGCTACTCCATTGTCATATTTGCAGGAGAATAGGTAAGTAGTAAGTATTAGTACTTTTTATTGACGTTGATACTTGATTTTTTAAGCCTTTGTGATTGTTTGTCAATATTAAAGTGAAGTCGCTATCTGCTTTCTGCACAAAACTGTCGAATTTGCAGATTCGGTGAAGTCTGCTGTCAAGTTACCGGACACGTGGTATTTGCACAACACTTTTGAGTCCGCAGCTTCGGTGTTTTAAGGCTGTTTCGGTAATTTCGTTATTTAATAAGTTAAATTATTTGCATTGTCAACTGCACATATTGAAGCTCATAAGAAAATGTTTACTGACATTCGTAGATATGGAGAAGAAGTGGGAAGAGATTTACGCGTTCATTTCTGCGGGCTCCTACCCTTCAGGATATGACAAGGCTCAGAGGCAAAACCTCAGAAGATATGCCTCAAAATTCAAACAAAAGGGTCAGTAATTTACTGTTAATACTAACAACTCATATATGTGGTTAAATTAATTTCTAAATATATATTGTTTTACTGCAGATGGAGAACTCTTTGTTGGAACCAGAAGAGTAGTAAAAACCATGGATGATGCCAGGAAGATATTTCATGAGTTTCATTCATCTCCAATTGGAGGACACACTGGCACACACAAAACGCTAAATGCAGTGTGTTCCAGATTTTACTGGTTTGGTATGACAGTTGACATTAAAACATGGGTATGTATTAACTGTTTGTACTGTTGTTAAATAGTGTTTAAAATAAGCACATTTTATCAGTTAAAAATATAAATAAATATGGTTAATTAGTGATATTACAGTAATAACCCGTAGGCCTGGCAGAGATTTGAAGACACGCACACAAACTATTGTTGCTAAATAGTTTGTTCGTTAGAGAATATGTCATTAAGTGTTTTTGTTTTTTACAAATGAGAATGTTGAACATTTACGTGAACTCCATAAATATTTTTACCTTAAAGATTCAGGAATGTGACCAGTGTCAAAAAGTTGGGAAACCACTGACTGCTGTGCAACCGTTGCAGTGTATTCAGGTAAATATTATGCCCCGTTTACCCATCAAACTATGCTTGTAGCTCATATTCATAAAGGCAGGAGGGTTTGCCAACTAATTTTAACCATCAATGTTAATGTGTACATTATACAAATTGTTATTCAAATTATTAATTTGTCCTTGATAGGTGTCTGAAGTGTGGGAACTTATTGGTATAGATCTTACTGGACCTCTTCCTAAAACTTCAAGCGGCTTCCAGTATATACTTACTGCAACTGACTACTTTTCAAAATGGGTTGAAGCTTTCCCATTAAAAACGAAATCTGCATCTGAGGTAGCCCAGCACTTGTGCTCCATTATATATAGACATGGCTGCCCCAAAAGGATTTTGTCAGACCAAGGCAGAGAGTTTGTGAATGAAGTAAGTGTTAAATAATTTTCAGTTACATTTTTTAACTTTACTTCACTGGGGTCAAAGATTTTTTTTCTTGTGTGCTTGTATAAGCAGTATAACCTTGTCCTTATCTGTTGAAGCTCAACTCTGATCTTTGCAAGTTATTGCAAATTGAAAGAAGTGTCACAGCAGCATACCATCCACAGACGAATGGTCTAGATGAAAAGACCAATGACAACATAAAAAGGTATGCCTAATTTTTATCTATCAGTTTTTAATAACATTACTTATGTTATTCAAACTTAATTGTTACTTAATAATTTATTAATTTCTTAATAAATTGTACAGTGACTATGTACAGTCTGAAAGTGAAGCACAACATGCAGTTAAAGAAACTGCACAAGAAAACATTGCGAAGTCACAAGACAAGCAAAAGGTTGCATATGCCAAGCGGGCCCTGAAAAAGTACAAAAATGTTGTGTACAATGTAGGGGATCAAATTCTGCTTCTAAATATGAGGAAACGTGGGCGAAAAGGAGGAAGACTTGAACCGGATTTTTCAGGTCCCTACACAATTGATGACTTCAGTGGAAAATGTGTTAGACTGAAAAACGCTGAGGGAAATACTTTAAAAAGTCTATACAGTATTGACCACATTAAACCCTATAGAACAAGCCACCCTGTCCAAGTCTCAACTCCAGCTGAACCTGTTGAGAGTAGCCCATCTTCTGAGATGTGGCCTTGCAGTCCTCAGCATCAACATGAAGCGCTGCAAAATAACAGATCCTCTGTCATTCAGTTTGCACCAAAAATAGCTCAGGTAAAATCAGTCCAAGCACCAGAAGAGCTTGTACCAGTGACCCCCCAGAAACCCAGCACGCAAGAAAAAGGTGGCATAGCTAAAAATCTCATTCTGACCAGTTGGTCAATTGTTGCCTGTTTGGCTAGTCAGATGGATAGAATGTTTTTTTCTCCCCTCTTGCTAATTTTGACCTGTTGGTCCAATTTTGGCTAATTTCTGATTTACATAAAGCTACTCCCCTCTGGCATGTTTATGTTGTTGGCCCGTTGGCCCTTGTCTGCTTGTGGCCCGTTGGCCATTGACCGTGATTTTCAAATGGCAATTGTTATTACTAAAGAAACTTATCATATTTTGTTTTTTAGTGAAGTGGCTTTGGGCTGCAAAAGACACCGGGCGTGTGGAGGCAGTCGTTGGGCCATACAAATTGTATGACTCTTCTTTTCGCACACTGGAGGATAGTGGGTGGCTTTCTGATGAGGTAAGTGAAATAATCATTTTTGGTCCTAGTGGTGGTCTGTAAAAATAATCTTCTTTTAATCCAAACAGGTCATTGATGCATACCTGCACTGCCTCATTAAGAAACAAAAGGCAAGTAAGAACGTATGCCAGTTATTTCACAAAGGTATTTTATAAAATTTTGTAATCATTAAAAAAAAAAATAATAATAATAATCTTGCATTTTTTCAGAGACCCGTGTATCAGTTGTCTTGCGTTGTTGCAACCTCTCTGTTTTCTGGGAAGTTTAAATGTGTCAGCAAGGTAATGTAGATGTTATATTGGTTATATAGTGTATGTTATGTAAATAAATCTAAACCTTTATAAACTTAAAAATATTCCACAGATGTTGTTTCCGGCTGAGGACATTTGGTTGTGCCCACTGAACTCTGGTGCACACTGGATACTTGTGGTACATGTTCACACCTCATGTGTTTTTTCTCTATTTTGTTTTACTGTTCTTTTTAGCAGCATATTCTTATTTTGAAAATGTTTACAATTGATTATGTTTACTTAAGTGAGTGTAATACACATATTCTACTAAATACAATTTTTATTTTAGGTTGTCAAAATCTCCTCACAATCTGTACTGCTGTTAGACCCTCTTGGAAATGAAGGTTGTTATGAAAGGAAAGTTATGCGTAACTGGAGGTATTCATCATTCATTATCTGTTTTAGGTTGTTTGGTTTGTGGGGGGTTTTTTCTTTTTATTTAGAGCAAAATGCTGGCTACATTTTAAAAACTTGTTTTGTTTTTATTAGGAATTTTCTGAAGATGAAAGGAAAGGAAGAGTCCCGAGTGGATTGGAAAATGGAGACTCTGCCACACAACAAGCAGATGGACTCCAGCAGTTGTGGAGTTTTAGTGTTGAAGGTATTTAATAAGCAATTGTATTTAATGTATTAAACTAGAATTAAGTTAATCAATTGCAATTACTGTAACATATTTTACAGTTTGCCGAACACTACCTTCTGAGTGGAGAGGTTACTAGGGTGCTGTCCACTCCAGAAGCCATTGGGCTGCACCGCACTGAAATTGCTTGCGAACTGCTAGAACATCAAAGTAAGTTGAGTCATGTGCTTTTGTATTGCAATAGCACTTTCAGTTTTGTTTAAAACTGTTAGGTTTAATGTCAGTGTGTTTCTAGGTAATGCTGATGACTACTGTGTGGTTTGTTCCATGCTGGAAGCCGATCCAGACTCCAGTATGATTGAAATGGTAAAACAAATAAACCACAAATGCAATATACAGTGGCTTGCAATAGTATTCGGCCCCCTTGAACTTTTCCACATTTTGTCACATTACAGCCACAAACACAAATCAATTTTAATTGGAATTCCACGTGAAAGACCAATACAAAGTGGTGTACACGTGAGAAGTGGAACAACAATCATACATGATTCCAAACAATTTTTACAAATGAATAACTGAAAAGTGGGGTAATTATTCATCCCCCTGAGTCAATACTTTGTAGAATCACCTTTATCTGCAATTACAGCTGCCAGTCTTTTAGGGTCTGTCTCTACCAGCTAGAGACTGGTAGAGACATTGGTCTTTCATGTGGAATTCCAATAAAATTGATTCATGTTTGTGAATGCAATCTGACAAAATGTGGAAAAGTTCACGGGGGCCGAATACTTTTGCAAGCCACTGTAGTAATTATTTTCTCATCAAATTCATAATGTTGGTTAACACACTTACACACACCCCCCCCCCCTTCTCCCTCTTCAGGTGCAGTGCGAGTTTTGTTCCAGATGGGCACATTTTGGATGTGCTCAATATGAGATCAGCCTGGTCAAGTACCTGTGCGACAAATGTGCATAATTTGTACACAGTTTCTTTTTCAGTTCTTTCTCCCTGTGTTCTGTTGATCTATAAACGTCAAATATATGTATCTGTAAATATATTCAGTAAATATATACTGTAACTATAATGGAGTGAGTTCATTGTCAAAGTTTATATAGTCAGGTGTTCCAATCACTTCAGTGGTGACAGCTGTATAACTTAAGCACCTTGGCATGCAGACTGCTTCTACAAACAAGTGCCAAACCATGCTACCTTTGTTATTATAAAGTAGAAGCATACTCTGACAGGAAGAATTACGTGCCAAAACATGCTACCTTTGTTAATAAGAGCAAGAAGCATAATTCTGACGGGAAGAATTACGTGCCAAAACATGCTACCGTTGTTATTATAAAGTAGACGCATACTCTGACGGGAAGAATTACGTGCCAAAACATGCTACCTATGTGAATGTGACCTACAAGCACACTTTAATGGGTAAAAAAAAGTGTCAAACCGAACTGGCTTTATGAATATCAGCTACAAACATACTCTGATGGGCAAAGTTAAGTGGCAAACCGTCATACCTACTTAAATTTGTGCTGGAATTATTGTTTGGCAGCAGAAATGTGCATAAATTACATACAGTAGGACATTTTGCCAAAGTAGGGCAGTTTGTCATATGGCAGCGTAAAATTATCCTACGGGTAGGACGTTTTGCCAAAGTAGGATGGTTTGTCAGAACACCGGCTTTAAAGGGTTAACAATAACAATGTATTGAATAATGACTTTAAAAAATAATATAAAATAGTGTGAGAAATACTGATAACAGTGCAAATGTTTGCAATATAAGAAATAAATGAAAAATGTAAACATCTATGTTTAGTGAACTTTGCAGTGTTGCTCTGTGGTGCAGCTACGACACCGTAGCAAAGTTTACACACTGTGTCTACTTGATCCACGTCTGACTCCGCGAACCCATAATGTTTCCAAACCACTAAAGTTTTTTTTTACCTCTTTTCAACCAACGGCAGTCACTCTCCTCTCCAAATAACTTCTGCTTAGCTTTCTGAGCTTCCCTCGGGTCCTCTTAATTGTTGTGACGTGTGTTCGAAACAAGAGGTGCGCTCGTTTTGCCACACGGAGCAGCGCGAGAGTAAAGCACGAGGGAGGTGCTAATAATCGGCTCAGTCACTTTTAATGATCGTTGAAAGCCCAGATCGTAATCGTGATTAAAATTCGATTAATTGAGCAGCCCTACTGTGTAATACATTATTATAAATTAAAATGTTATTAGGGAAAAAAAAAAATCAGACAAAAGGTTTTCAGGAAATGTTATTAAATCCTCAGTTTCTCTGCTATATATCATAAAAAGATCTAGAAGTGTGATTAAAGTGGAGAGTGGGTTCTTCTACATTTTGATAAAAGCCAATTGAGTCTAATAATAGAATAAATGTTTTTAGCATCTACATGAATGTTAAAATCACCAACAGTAATTATTTTATCTGAGACGAGCACTAAATCAGATAACAAGTCTGAGAAATCAGACAGAAACTGTGTAAGGCCCAGGTGGACGATAGATGATCACAAATAAAACTGGTTTTCAACAGGCCTTCAAATATATTAAAACTCAGTCTGATTAATAAGCTGGAGTGCCGCCACACCGCCTCAGCCTGTGCTTCGAAGATTCGGAAAATTAGTATAACTCGTGGTTCATTTAAACTAACATAATCCTCCTCGTCTAACCAGGTTTCTGTAAAGCAGAAAAAAATCAATTTGTTATTAAATTTTTAATTAATGTACTAATTAATGGCCTGTTTAATAATCCACATTTTTGCTTCGGTCTTTGCTTGAGTCGTGGATACCATGTTGTTCTTTTTTTGTGATTTTTTTTTTATGTTTAAATAGTTTTTTTGCATTTTTTTGTCTGGATGCATTGATGATGATCATTTATCATCATCATCAGCAGCATAGAGGCAGTGTGGAATGCCAGCCTGTCTGATTCTGCAGTTTTAACCCCCCCCCCCCCCCCCTCCCCAATTCTAGCAGCAGATGGTGAGTACTATTTTTGATATGTCCCTCCTTAGTTTATCCTAACGCAGCAGCACTGATCTAAGTTGACCCTCCACAGTACTCCTTCACACTCAGTCTCTGTGCTTCTGTGGGTAGCAGCTGGCACCAAAATCAATCCTCTTAGGCAACAAAGCTCACCCATATCACAACTTATGAAGAGAAGCCATGGTATCACAGGCTTTAAGCTACCATGACACATCTTCTACAATGTTAAACACAAGTGTCTAAAATGACACACTGGATGGACAGTACAGTGACACAGTGATTAGCACTATAACCTCACAGCAAGAAGTGTTTGAATGGGTTGAAGTTCACTATCTGGCCACGGGCCTTTTCTCAGAGACATGCAGTTAATGGGGAGAATCTAAATTACCTATAGGTGTGAATGTGCGTGCGCTGTCTTTCTGTGTTGGTCTTGACACAGACTGGTGATCTATTCAGGGTAGTACCCTGCCTCTCACCTTATAACAGCTGGGACAGCCCCTCCACAATGGATAAGTGGAATATGGATGAATTGCATGGCTAGATTACGTGAAAAACATGAATTATAACCTGACAGCTTTATGTGATGTTTTACGTAAATGTTAAAAATGGACTGGACTAAATACAAAAGTTGTTCTTGCAAACATTTGACAATACTTTTAATTATGAAACATGAGAATACATTTTAGCCGAAACTGAATTTTAAACTGACATTTTTTTTTTTCAACTATACGATACTACTACTCTATATCAAATGTTTATATATATTATATTATTCTATATGTGATATGACATACTGGGAGAGATGGCACTGTTTTGTGCTGATGCCACAACCTGTGCTAATAGTGCAAATTATAGACAAAATGTATTTATTAAAACTATGACTTAAAATTTTGTACTTCCTTGGATAAACAACTGCTCCAGAACACACATGAAAGTTAGCAAATGAATGTAATGCAAAAAATAAATTAAAATGTGGTACTTGGAGCCAGTTTTATGCCGAAAATCTACTTTGTTATGTGTTCAATATAAGTTACAATGGAGTTTTACTCAGGTTAAAAGAATGATACCCTCTGTACAATCCCTATGGTAAATTGTTGTTTCACCTTCAAAGACTCCCAGTCATGGCAGTTTTTGGAATCACCTGCCAACAGTTATGGAAGATTGTGGGATCATAATGTAAAGCAATTTAAAGGGTGAAAAAGTCTTCAAAGGGAGTAAGACACTGGACACTGGTTAAACAAATCTCTTCATTTGGGCAGAGTGGGGCTGAAACTCATGTGAAGAAAACAAATCATCATTGTTTTATTTTTAGCAAGCACATGTCTGTGCTTGTCTGGTGGGAGGAATTAACAACAGGGAGAAGAGACAATTCAGAGGACTCAACTCTGTAAACATCTGGTTTCCTAGCCGACTTTATGCATGTATCATGCATGCAGAATAAAATAAAACAAAACCACTGGGATGGATAACTCTGTAGGTGGCGAGCTGGCTGCAGGTTATGTGCTGTCTTGTGTAAAACAAGAGTGGTAAAAAAAAAAAGATACCTACCTGTTCGGCCTGGTCTTTTTCAGCTTCTTGGCTTGCAGAGGAGGGTCCCTGGGTGTGGGTTGAAGGTTCACTTTCTCCTCCTTCATTCTCACTAGATTCTCTGGATAAACTGGACTCTGCCTGCATAAACACAGTCAATTTATGTAATCTACACCATGCCTTGCGTTTTGTAATGGGGCCAGACCTCAAATCTATATATTCATCCTACATTCTTCCAGTAGCGGATTTTTAAAGGTCAAGCTGCTCATATTTAATTTTAATTCTCATCCTGCATAGTTCTCAAACAAAAGAAATGTAAAAATAAGGGGCATGCCTATTGCGCTACTGCAAAACATTGGTGAGAACTATCTTAATAGGTATTTGCTAAATTATGCACTGACTTTATAATCTTTGTAGTGGGATTATGTTAGCTTCCATTCCAATGTTCAATAATGAACGGTTAACACAATGAACAGTGCTTTTGGCCCATCTGCTCTGTGGTTCTAATAAATAAAGGCTCTGGATATAATCTGTGGAGTTCCAGTATTCTCAATATAATTATGGAAAGTTGTGATACGAGTTAAACAATTATTATCAAAATCAGCTTTGTTATGAATTGTCATGCACAGAGAAAATATAAAACAAAAGAACTATGAATTTAACCCGCCTCATGTAACAGCCAGAGTTTGTACCTTAAAGTTGATTTGCTGAGCCAGTTCTTTAGCCGTATGGTCTTCAGCACCAGGGTTGCTATTGGGGGTTAGATCCAGGAGGGCAGAGCGCATGGTACAGCCACAGGTCTCACAGCAGAAGTCCTGGGACCTGTCAGAGAACAGGTGGCATGTGGTGATGTCATCTTGCCACAAGGACTTGTTTGAGTTTCACACTTGGAACCTTCTAGATAATGATCGTGAATAAAATTTAATTCACTCCATGACTGATCAACCTACTACAGCAGGAACTCAAAACGGTACTCTCTATGGGACCTACATGCCGATACACATGCCCTATGAAATCAAGGTATGCTCCTAATGAGATCACGGGTGGTGTCCTGGGCGATCTCCTCCCAGATCTGGACCAGGGCATAACTGAGCTCCTGGATGGTCTCAGGTACAACGCGGCAACTTCAGATGGACAACAAAATAATGTCCCAGAGGTGTTCTGTTTGATTTAGGTCACACAAGCATGGGGAAGAGTGAATAGTATCAATTCCTGGAATAACCATTTTTGCCAAGTGAGGCTGGGGATTGAATCCTCTGGATAAACCCAGGACCCATCCAAGGATTTCATCCCGATACCAGCAGCAGTCAGGGCGCTGTTGTCTAGCCTGTGGAAGTCTGTGACCACTGACTCACCACTGTATGGGTCATGGTAGTTAGGGGCAGCTCAGCACGCCTCAAATCAGACAGTTACTAGAACATTGTCTGCTCAACCATTTCCAATTTGCATAAAAATGTTTGGCTCAAAGTTTGGACATATATAATGCATGTTGGGAAAGTTTAGCTTCATAGATAATTTAAGATGTATCTTGTTTTTGGAAAAATGGCCCACTTTTAAACAATTTTTTTACCTATTGAAATCACATTGCAATGTTAAACATGAATATATAAAAAATAAAGGCCTGAAATTTTCACTGGTGTTTCTTACCACCAAAATGAATCAGGTGTGTAATTTTCGATAGATGCATTAAAAATTGTCTCAATATTGGCTCGTAAACATATGAAAAGAAGCCCAATGCTCCTGCTGGACTATCTGAGGACACACTAATATAAGAAAAGGCAAAAAACCCCAAAACAACTGGCGGCAATTTCTAAATAAACAAAGTTCACAATATTGCAAGATAAAACATGTAGAATCATTTTTACCATGAAATTCCTAGTCACACAAATTAAGAAAATGGCATTTAACTTTCAAGCTGGCTGTAGCAAATATGACAAGTTGTACCACAAAAACAAAAATAGTTTAAAACCTGAGTCACTACATCTGAAATCACTAAAGTTTTAGAACATTTTCTGTTAAACCATCTTCAATTTGCCTAAAATTGTTGTCATCCAAGGTTTGGATATAAAGGGTGGGCCATTTATATGGATACACCGTAATAAAATGGGAATGGTTGGCGATACGTTGAAACCAAGCACACCATTGTTTTTCTTGTGACATTACCAATAAGTTTGATGTGTCACATGGCCCTCTTCCTATTGAAAAAACAAAACTTTGTATCCAAGATGGCCGACTTCTAAATGGCCACCATGGTCACCACCCATCTTGAGGAGCTTGCCCCCTCACATATACTAATGTGCCACAAACAGGACTTTAATTTCACCAACCATTTCCATTTTATTACGGTGTATCCATATAAATGGCCCACCCTGTATAATGGCTGCTATAAAATGTTCAAGCTTCAAATATCAAATACTTACTCATATTTTTTTCTTACATAGTTTACCAATACACAGCTATTTTTGATGTTTCTCTCCCATATTATAGATTCGTCCATTTTGACTAAAACTTCAGGCTGAGATATTCATGTTCAAATCTAGTGCTAGAAATTCAAACAGGCTTGAACCAAAGAGTCCAGAACAGGATTAAAAATGTTATTCCATTTAAAAAAAAAAAAAAAAAATCCCTGTCAAAACTTTATTGGAAGAATAAAATTTACATTCAACTTTACAAAAAACAAAATCCCATGGCAGCCTCAAATCTCTGAACACAGAACAATCAACTCAAAAAACTAAATAGCTCAATTACTCCCAACTCATGTTGGTTATACACAGAACAAGCATTAAGCTGAGACATACTTTTATTAGACAGCCAACCTATTAAGAAACACCAATGCTTTTGTAATTCTTCAGCGCTTCAAATTTCTGACCGTGAAGCTTCCCCAACTTTACGGTCACATTAAATTTAAGAACTTCAAATTTCTCCAGAATTTCAGCCCTGACCGTTGAGTTTCTTAAGAACTTTCAAATAAAAGTGACTACATTATCAGCTTTTTACAGCTAAGGGGGGACAAACACAACAACAACAACAAAATCTGCCACTGACATCCCAAAAAGAAAAGTAAAAAACTGCCCCACAAAAAATACAACAAAAGGCAGAATTATGTTGGTGAATCTTGAGATGAATATGAGCAAAAAGCTGTGTATAGTTATACAGCCAGTGAGCAGCGTTTGGTACAAAGACATAGATCCAGATTTGTTGGATGATGGTCAGAGAACTTGCTGTTCTCAACATGAACAAAGCAAGAAAAACCAGAACCCTCACAGCAGCATATGCAGTGTGGCTCTTTGATGTATGTGCCAAAGAAAAATGTAACACCATGTGGTGCTTCGCCCATTCGGTACCAATTACAGTATACAGTTCTAAAGACTTTTACATTGAGCTGCCCATACTTTTTAGGGCTGTGTATCAATTCCCATCATCCCATACAAACAGACAAAACTCTGCTTCAAACATCAGTACCGGGATTACACTGTGACTGCAAGTGTGTTTGTAACAGTGACTTTCTATATCGTGTTGACTGCCACAGTGTGTATCGTCAGCTGTAATTTTTTTTTTAACATTGACATGCCCCTGTTAAGAGCTTAGAATACTGTGTGCACCTTTAGGCCAACATCTCAGCCCTGACAGCAAGGTTTGGTGTGATATTACTAGGAACACGATCAACAGAGACGCTTAATGCAGTGGAAAAAACATGAGCAGTACAGAAAAAGATGTTTCAGTGGATTTCATTGGATTGTGTTAGAATAGCTAATCATCCCTAGAAGCAACTAATGGCCTCATATTACAGCTGTGAAGTTGTGGAATGACTCATGCTCTCAGGAACAGCACATTATCACTGTAAAGCTCCTCAAGCAAAAGGTGGCATAGATAAATTTGGATACATTATGTATTAAATGATCCAAATCAGAGTCTTCCTCTGGAAAAAAGTGGTAATTAGATTCTATTCAAGTCAAGTTTAGACGTACAAAGAAAAAGCTTGGCTTATTCGGCATGAGGAATTTTGCACAGCATGTCGAATGTTCTTTTTTGGCCTCCAGTCTTCGCATAACTGGACTATGACATGGTAAATGGGAAGCCTGTGTCTCCAAAAGCAGGGACCACATAGGCACAGTGGTTGGTTGATAGTTTTTCACAAAAACTACAGTTGGAACCCTTTCAGACATAAATCAAGAACACATATGTCGGCTCACAGAGCTGGAAGAGCTTATTTGTAAATTCCAAGACATATACTGAAAGAATAGCAGCAGTTACGTCTGCTACTGGCTTACAAGCGTTGTTTGTCTGTTTGTCAGCAAACAAGTGTTCACAGTTTTCAAGATATAATTTTCTTATTTTTCATTCAATTCAGTTTTACTTATTTAGCACCAGACTGCAACAGTTGCCTCAAGGTGCTTTATATTGCAAGGCGAAGACCCTGCAATAATAAAGAGAAAACAGAAAAAACAACAACAATCAAATGATCCCGTATGAGCAAGCGCTTTGGCCACAGGGGGAAGGAAAAAATTCTTTTTAACAGGAAGAAACCTCCAGCAGAACCAGGCTCAGGGAGGGGCGGCCATCTGCAATGACCGGTTGGGATTAAGGGGCGGAAGACAGGATAAAGACATTCTCTGGTAGTGAGCCACATATTAATAATAAGTAATAATTAAATGCAGAGAGGTGTATAAAAACACAGTGAGTGAAAAAAGGTTACTGAAGAAGAAACACTCCGTGCAGAGACAGTCCAGTCATCTGATAGGTGAGTCACAGCCCTGTTTAGCCTCCCAGCTCGATCAGTTCTTAAAAATGGTTCCCATCCTCTATGGGGTGAATTTCAGCGTCTTTCCTTGGACAGAGGTTTCTAGTTCCAAGATGCAGGACAAAGCGTTATAAAAACACCTTTGTCCCTGTTGTTGTCACCGAACTCAATAAGAATGGTTTTGATTTGATTCATTTGATTTAATTACAAAAAATGTGCATTTGTCAGGTTTTATTAGGTGTGTGTGTTTTGTGAAGGGATGCCAAATGCTATTATTTTTCTGTAAAGCAAATTTCCCTATGGGTATAAATAAAGTAACCTTAACCTTGGGTCACCTGATCCAGCCCTAACTATATGCTGTAGCAAAAAGGAAAGTTTGAAGCCTAATCTTAAAAGTAGAGATAGTGTCTGGGGTGATATGGTACTATAAGGTCTTTAAGATAAGATGGGGCCTGATTATTTAAGACCTTGTATGTGAGGAGCAGGATTTTTAGTTTTAACAGAGGATTTAACAGGGAGCCAATATAGAATAAATATGCTCTCTATTGCTAGTCCCTGTCAGTACTCGCTGCAGTATTTTGGATTAACTGAAAGCTTTTCAGGGAGTTTTTATGGCGTTATTTTTGTGCCACTATTCTGAGCGCACGTAAGAAAATTTTGAGCGCACGTAAAAAAGGTTTGCAGGTGCAAGTGTTGCATTTTAAGGAGAAATTTATTTTGAGCGAAGAAAAGCTAAATTTGAGTGAACAAAATTCATTGCTGCGTGCAAAAAATTTATTTCAGTGTTTGCTATTATCCACACACACACACACACACACACACACTAGCAGCCCCTCTCGCTCAGTTTTTGCATTTGCGCTCGCTCGCAATCTAAAAAACAAAGTTTTAGTATAGCTCTTGCCCTTCAGGAGGAATTACACTCTCTGAGTGCTCTTGTTTATTCTTTGATACTTCTTTCACAGCAGCACTGTCCAGCACTACTTTCAAGAAAATACTGGCAGAGGAGTTAGTACTGTGAACTCAAGTTGACAGAACAAGAAAATGAAAGGATCCATCTTGATTCTTTAAACTATAAATAAGATGTTTAATGATGCCATTCCTCTACTGTTCTTGTACTTGACTTTAACCAATGGTTTGTAACTTGTTCTAAACCCTCTGCATTTACATTCATAAAGGCATCTCTTGACTTAAGACTTTAACAATGGCATCCCTACGTAGAAGTGTTCATTATTTCATTAGATGTCAAAGGGTTTTTCTGTCTTATGTTATCAGTGACTAAAGTGCAAATCTGAGCTGCTGCTGACTTGTACCCAGATGCCATCTTTATTAGGTATTTGCAATAGATTGGTTTTTGTTCATTATGTTTGCAGAGATGCCAGTATCTGAACAGGGACTAAATCCAGCAAACATTATGTTAATAACTAGCTGGTTGAAGTTTAAGGTTTAAGTTTCCTTACTATTTTTCAAACTGTCCTTACATGCAGACTGTCTTTTCACAAAGTGTCTAAAGATCAGATGTTGTCATTTCTGAATATGTAATCAAAATGAGTGTAAAAGTACTTAAATAGTAATATTTTACATTTTCATTTAATAAATGAACATTTTAGTGCTGCCTCAGCCACTGCGTGTGCATGTGTGCATGTGTGCGTGTGTGTGTGTGTTGGGAAGGGGTGGAGGTGCCATCATGGAGACAAGCAGCCTTGTATTCATCACACAGTGTGTTTTCCTATCCATTTCATCTCCATGAACTAATGAAATAACCGGATGATCAAAAACTCATCTCATCTGCTAATAGAAGAGCAATTTTAGCTTGAACTTTACCATCGCTGGCTTTGTACCATTTTCTCTGAGGAAAACACAGTGTGATATGAAAATTGAGTGTCTGCTCACGCGTCCTCTGGAGACTGGCAGCACACAGCAACGATGAACTTGTCATCTTTCAATACCAGGACTGGCCTGGAAATGTTCTTTTCAGATTGTGATAGACCAGTAATTAGCAATGAGGCATGTCGACTCGAGCTCAGGTGCTTCTATTACATGTTTGAACGGACTTGGCTGTTTGAATATTTTATGAGGATCATATCCACTTCCTGCTTGCCTGCTACTTGAGGTTGTAACATTATTTCATACAAGAAGATGCAATATGCCATACTCACCTTATTACCATTCTCAACTGGAAAGACTGAAAAGATTTTTGTATCTACTAAATCTTACTTTTTGGCAAGGGCTCTTCTCTCTTCAGGAGTATAATCGAGAGATCCAATGGCACCCTCTCCTTTTGTTGGCATGAATCCAATTATAGCTATGAGGGCAGTGCGAACTGGAAGAAAAAAAAAGAGAGAGAGAGTGTGTAAACAATGAGGAGAAAATAGCAAGTGAATGAAAAACACAACGTAAGGTCGGGGGGCGGGTCCATTCCACTGCAGGACAACCTGCATGTGGCGAATAAAGCTGATTGAGTATTGACTATTGATATTCATTGTTAGCCTCACTTGGCCATGACAACCTGTTAATTGTCCAGTTTATGTTTATTCTCTGAACTGTCTGTTCTTTAAATACATCTTGCTTGTAAATGTAGATTTGGTAAAAAAATTATCATTCATATCAGCAGCAATAACATCGGGTTGTGTCAGTCAGAGTTCACTATAATTATATTGAAACAGTGTGTGACTTTGGCAAAAACTATGTTGTTTTCTCCAGTCGGACCTGGAGTGATGCATTTCGTCCTCAAATTGCTGGCTGTCTGAGTGGTGTCCAAAAAAATCACGTGGGCTTTTTAGATAATTGGGAAACTTTCTGGGGAAAACCTGATCTTATTAGGAGAGACGACATCCATCCCACTTTGGATGGAGCAGCTCCCATTTCTAGACATCTGGTGAAATTTATTAAACCCCCCAAAATGTGACTGAGACTTGGGACCAGTCTTACACACCTCTCTGCAACTTCTCTCTTCCTGTAATCCCCCCCAAAACCCCTTCTTTTTAGCGGCTATCTGCTCGCAGACCACCAAAAAAAACAAAAGAAAAATCATCAAAAATACAATTTAAAATAAATTTTTTAAAAAAAAAAATCAAAGTAAGAACAATATAGTATCCACAACTGCACCAGAGTAAAGCTGTTAAATATGGATTGTTAAACATTAGGTCTCTCTTTTCTATGTTCCTATTCGTAAACGGCGATGATCTATTGCTCCATCGATCAATAGAGAAATAGATAGAAATAGAGAGAAATTTCAATTAAGTGACTGAAAAAGACACTAGGACGAAGACAAGAAGAAGCAGCAAATTTTAACAGCAGCCAGTCTATTGAAATAAGTCACTTTGGTGCAAACTGTCATACTTCAGTTCTGATGACCTGCTATCTCTAACTGTGTGTATAACCTATGACCAAAGTTTGTGAAAATAGCTGGGCTATAAACAATACACACAATACACTTCAGCTTACATTTTAAAAAAATAAACAGTATTAAGTACAGACAGACCAGAAAACAGCTTGAGGAAAAACATTTGTCAAGATATTCATGAGTAACGATACCATATCTAAATAAATCAGCCTATGTAAAAAATACAAATTTAAATATTTCCCAAAGAGACATCAGAGGGAATGTTTAATTATCTGAAGCATGCTTTATTAAATATGCAGGCATATCATATGAACTAAAGCAGCCACCAAGAGTAGTGAGCATAAACCTGGAACCCTACAGTTGGCCTGTCTGTGACAATCGGAAGCACTGTTCAATTATCAAGTCAGGCCTCCTGTGGTCATTGCAAACAGGATCAGACACAACTTAGAGCCAACACTTTAAAAACCCAGCAGGGGAAGTCAAATCTCTGAGGCATAGCTGGCCATGTGACCTACAGTTTGTTGGTAAAAAGAAGTTAGGAGCAACCTTTGTCTTTGATTTAATTCTGTTATTGATTTGAAACTCTTCTTACTTAAGAGAGGGAGGCAGAAGAGAGAAATGCTTTGAGGAAGATGCAGCATCTCCCACTGAGTTTCCACTGATTAAAGTTCCATGCTGAGAAGTAACATGAAAGCAGAACTCAGCAAACGGACCAAACGCCAGTTACAAACTAATGAGGAGTTCTTGGTAGTAATAAATTATTCGTTTTTACTCTCGAGGTGTATAAAAATACTCTTATATCAAGACCCTCAGCACAAGTTCATCTATCAACACCAGCACCCAAAGTGCAATACTGTTTAGGCCAGAAGCAGATTACTGGAGTGAGCTTTGTCATTTATATTAGAAAACAAATGTTTCACATACAAAGTTCATGCAGTACTGAAAAAGATCTCTTTGCATTTAACATACTGACTTTGGCAAGCAAGCAATCTAAGGACACTAAATGCAAGTCTAAAAAGTTTTAATTTTAGTTTTCTTAGAGGAAAGCACCGAGTGCACAGATCTCAAACTCAGGGGGAGAGAGTTCTAGAGTCTGGGGGCCAAAAGTCTACTTTAGTTTTCAACTCTAAAATAACAGGCCGAGCTAGAGCAGGAACAGACAATGTAAATGTTGATGGAGAAATAGTAATTCTTCTATTATCAATTTTTCTATCAAGACAGAAAATTTTCACCTTTATTTGAAGAGATTGGGGTGGCAGGTGGAGCAGGAGTAACAATATTACTAATGGCATCAAATAACACCTGAGGATTACCTCTGCTCTTTGTAACCAGATGTGAGAAATAGGCACTCTCGCATCTCTAACTGAACGGTTGAAAGAAAGATCCTTTATTAGACCATGTGCTCAGCTTATCGACAAGAACGCTTTAAGCAGCGAATGGTTTCATTTATGCGAAGGGAGAATTTGGAAACGAGCTAATTTCAGTAAGACAGTAATTATTAAAAAGATTTGTTGTAAGATCATAAGGGGATAAGAACAACTTAAAAGAATCAGAGAATTTCTCAGCAGTAGAGGAATTTAAGGTGTGAGTGCTGACCACACGGCAAGCAGGAGAAAGACAAGTTAAAAATAATACAGTGATGATCAGAAGTAAAAATGTCCCCAGAACAAATAGAATCAATATTTAAACCCAAAGTAAAAACAAGGTCCAGTTTGTGTCCTTTGGTATGTGTGGGACTAGACACAAACTGAGTGAAATGAAAAGAATCCATGATGCCAGTAAAGCTTCTGGCAAAGAGGTCAGAGTTGTCGTCTACGTTAATGTTAAAATCTCCAACTATAAGGAGTCTGGGCAGCTTTATAGTGGAGGATAATAAGTCACTGAATGCCTTTAAAAATGGACGATACACCACAGGACAATAAAAAAAAAAAAAAAAAAAAGGTCTTATACCTGACTCTAATCAGCTGTAGTTCAAACGAAGAAAAATGTCTAACTTTTGCTGAATGACAGGGGAACTGGTGGTAAACGCTGACACAGGAGAATGAGGTATCTTGACCCGTCAGTGAAGATCGGATAGATAAGAGCAGCAGTCAATATGCCACCGACACACACAAAAACTACACCGCACTACACCACATCAGGACAAACTGCAGCCGCCAGCAGCAAAACCAAACACATGTATCATCATAAGGGCCTCTGACAGTGGACTCGTCTCTGTGCTTGTCCTCCTAGACCTCAGTGCAGCATTAGATACTGTAGACCAGGGGTGTCAAACTCCAGGCCTCGAGGGCCGGTGTCCTGCAGGTTCCAGATCTCACCCTAGGTCAACACAATCAATGATTAGTTCAATACCAGGTCTCTGGAGAACTTCAGGACATGTTGAGGAGGAAATTTAGCCATTTGAATCAGCTGTGTTAGATCAAGGACACATCTAAAACCTGCAGGACACCAGCACCTAGAGGCCTGGAGTCCGAGACCTGTGCTGTAGACCATAATATTCTCTTAGAATGATTAGAGCATGCTGTAGGTTTTACAGGTACTGCACTGTGGTGGTTTCTATCATATCTATCTAATAGACTCCAATTTGTTCATGTAACTCGGCCTTGATGACCTTGAGAAAATGCTGAAGTGCAACTGGGTTCTGCAGCAAGGCAATGATCCAAAACAGACCAGCTAGTCCATCTCTGAATGACTTACTGACACAGTGAAAACCTTGGAGTGGCCCATTCAAAGTTTTGACCTGAATCTGACTGAGGAGCAGTTGCATGACCTTAAAAAGAAGGTGTATTTTCGAAAACCCTCCAATGTGGCTGAACTATGACAATTCAGCAAAGATGAGTGGGCAGAGCTGTAAAAGAATCATTGCCAGTTACTGAAAACGCTTGATTGCAGATGTTGCTGCTAAAAGTGGCACAAACAGTTATTCGGTTTAGCGGGTAATCACTTTCTCACACAGGGCCATGTAGGTTTGGATTGTTAAGATAAGATAAGATAAGATAGAACTTTATTAATCCCTCGGGTGGGTTCCTCTGTTTCCTCCTTAATAATGAACACCTTCATTTAGAAACTGCATGGTGTGTTTACTCGTGTCATCTTTGTCTAACATTTAAAATTGGTTGATGATCTGAAACTTTGAAGTGTGACAAACATACAACAAAAATAGGAAATCAGGAATACTTCTGTACCAATTAACAGCATTAGAGCATCAGTGCTTACCTGGATGGTTTTGCATGCAAGACATCAGTGCTATTAATTAGTGATGATCATTTCAGTACTTTTCCTACACATCTCATTTCACAGCTCTACAAATTCTTTTGTGGAGCTTATTTCCAAATGCAACCTCTAAATCAGGGGTGCTCAATCCCAGTCCTCGAGAGCTACTGTCCTGCAGCTTTTAGATGCATCCTTGTTCCGACACAGCTGAATCAAACGAATGGCTTGTTATCAGGCCTTCTCCAAACTTGATGGCATGCTGAAGAGGTGATCAAACATTTGATTCAGCTGTGTTGGAGTAGGGATGCATCTAAAAGCTGCAGGACAGTAGCTCTCGAGGACTGGGATTGAGCACCCCTGCTCTAAATACTTAGATTACCTCAGGGAATAAGATACGTATGGAGAACTGGGATCTTGTCTCCTATACTTACTACTCCAAGAGGGCTGCCAGGTCTCGGGATGGTGGCCAGAGATGCTCAGACAAATCTTCTTCCCAACTTCAAATCTCCCATTTGGCTAATGGAAGGGAATAAAAAGAAAGTGGTATTGGTACGTATGGGAAAACAGAGGCACAGCACATATTTCTCAAAACCTATGAACACAAACTGACATAAAAGTTTTGAGCAGTATTAACAAATAAAAATGAGGCTACTACTGTGCAAATGTCAGAGCTTTCAAACAAAAATCTAATTAAAAATTTGGTTCAACAAAGAACCAATAAAATAGTAGCTGGTGTCAGTGAAAACATGTGAACACAGTTTTCTCACAACAAATTCTAACTTTTATCAGTCATTAAAACATGTACCGCACAGCTGCCTGAATATAGTGGGAAAAGGATGATTTGATCTTGTGAATTTTTAAATTTCGACAGTCTCATTTTTGTGGTTGTTTCATATAAACAAAAATCCACACATTACATAAAGATCTATAACTGACTGAAATAAATATTTGATCCGTTTTCAATAAGCGCCTTCCTTATGGTCATGCAGCCTAGTCCAGCCTTGATTTGGGTTTCCTGACCACAGGACTTCCTCCCAACGTGAGGATTCTGGTTGGTGGTCAAATACTTATTTCACTCAATGACATTCAAATCCATTTTCAACTTTTTTATTATTATTTTTTATTTTTTTTACTGACATTCCATCTCTCAACATTAAAATGAAATTACCATTAAAATATGAAACTATTCTTTTTTGTATGAGAGGAATTCAGCATGGGATAAAATTAAATTTCCCCCACTGTGTGTGCGAGTTAATCGATTCCCCCTGTTTTATAAGTAAAATTAGAGCTGGATTTTAAAATAAGAGAAAAAAATGAAATGTTAAAAGTTATGCATTCAATGTTTTAATTAAAGTGAAAAACACAATAAAGGGAGAAGCTTGAATGTCCCTCGTTCTCTTTTACATCTTGACTCTACTAATGTTTGATTAATGGTCGCTGTTGTCACTAGTCGGTACCAGACTTTCTGCTAAGGTTGGGCGATATGTAAAAATTTTCCAACTGACATTTGCCGGTCCAATAACCGACAAAAGGCAATATACTCACGCAGGCGCAGAGTTTTTGATGGGCGCTATTATTTTTTCTGTTGACTGCTTCTCCCTAGCTTCAGTCAACATTATCAGCAAACTTACTCACGGGCAAATAAATAAATTGGTCTTGTAAAAACGATCGGTGAAAGGCTCAGTCTATCATCGATGGGCAATATATTCGTCCAGTCACCCAACCTTACTTACTAGCAATTGAATCTAATTGTTAAAAATTTCTAGATCTTACGACATCTATCGGCCGGCCCGGGAAAGGCTTGAAGTTTCCTCGGATAACCTGGAGGTGGCAGCAAGAGGGAGGTTTGGGCTTCCCTGTTGCAGCAGGTTTGTTTTAACTGTTTAAAGTATAATGTTGTATAATGCTGAATATAATGTACGTGTAATGTTGATAACGCACAAAACGAAAAGTTAAGCGGCATGATTCATTATTGAAGAATGGGGTAAATTGTTTACAATGCCTTTGTTATTAGTTTTTGAAATTTCCATGAAACGATTTTAAAATTGAACTTCATAGTTTTAGACTAGTCAGTCAGTCTCATTTTTTCCTGGCCAGGAACATCCTTAATCTTAACACCTGAACTGTTCTGGAAGCTCACTTTCTTCCCCTATTACGTTCAACTCCCTGACTGTTTCAAAAGAAAATTGAGCTCTAGCTTGTTCCTCCAGGTGTGTAAGCCTGGGCTTGAATGGAATCAGGGCCATACATATGCTCACTGGTAAGCCTAGAACGATATTTATTTTTGATAATGTTCATTTTAGAGAATGTGCCTTGCAGTTATGTGTGAAGCCAAACATGGTCAGTGTATAAGGTTGGGAAAGTTGTCTGTTCTTAAAAATTGCTTTTTCAGCTTTTTGATTATCTGCTGCATCAGGAGAATAATCAAATGCAGCTAAGATGTGATCTTCATCTGCATCTTACTGTGAGTAGGATGATGCTGGGAGGTTTCATGGGGTATTCTGGGGGAAGTATGATCCTGCCGTGGTAAACCCCACCATCAAAATCAGAGTCTGGAGGACCACGAACAGAAAAGTGCCACTCAAAGAGATTGTCCTGCAGAAAGAAGGAAATATCATTTTAAGTAGAGCAGGGCAATATGACCAAAAATATTTATCACGATATATATTTGAAAATTTGCGATAACGACATAGCTGACGATATAATTGACACTAGACAAAACACTTTACAAATCCACAACTTTATGGGTGCAGAAAAAAACCCCATCAATGTATTTTCACTTAAACAAGCAGCTGTTTTTTTTATGTGCATTAAAGTTATATAAAAAATTAACAGTGCAAATGCAAATTCCTTGCTGACAGTTTAACCAAAAGGCCGACATATCCTCAGCATAACCATGTATAATATCCACAAAACTTAAAAAGAGGTTATACACACACACAATACGGTAACATTATGTTGAAGCGCAGTACGTATCACTCCGCCAGGCTCCTGCCTACGATAGCCGTAATGCTCCGACAATCCATCAAGCGGTGCGGGTTCGTAGCTTAGCAAAGTCGTACTAAAACGTTTTGACAGATTTTCGAGCGCCGTGTACATAAAATCATTTCCAGGTCAGTAAACACAACCAGAATTCATACATAAGGCACACGGGATTATAAAGGACACTGTCGATTTTCAGAAAAATCAAAGGATTGATTTAAAGTGTGCTGTATTTTCCAAACAACACGGTAATAACGACGGCCCGCTAGCATGCTCTACCAAAAATAGTGCTTTGTTGTGTATCTGACGGATGAAAGCTAAACCAGTTCCACACCACTGAAGTTGCAGCATTTTTACAAACCAATTCTGGTTCATCTGTTTCATTCAACGATCCGCTTTCGCCCTTCTCATTCTCCGTCGCCGCCATGTGCGTATGAAAACAAAGGCACTGCGCATGCACGTTTTACCCATATTCTATCACGATATTTCATTTTCTTATCGTTGCCCAACATTATACCGGTATTACCATGAACGGTGTGATATGGCCCAGCCCTATTTTTAAGAACATATTTCTGTCTGAGAAGACAACAGAAGGTAGGACTGGGCGAAATATCAAGTTTTAAAAAAAAAAATCCATATACTTTGATACGACATATAAGATGTGACACTATCGTTTATATCGATATAGTCTACGTTTGCTATAATTATACTTGTGGAGCCAGTCTCTCTCGTCCAGGCTTGTCTCTACACGTCACTCTGCCCCGCCTCTATTTCTCACTGAACACAACTCGCCCATCGCTTCACCTGCAGGCAGCGACCAGATGGACACAGTAGCTATCGCAGAGTAGCTGGTTGGTAAAAAGAAAAACAACGGCTCAAATATTTGGAGATGGTTTGGATTCAAAGTGTCAGATGAGCAGCAGAATAATGTATTCTGTAGAGAATGACGAAAAAGCGTCCCGACAAAAGGTTCGAGCTCTACCAATCATTTTCACCATTTACAACAGCGCCACAGTGCTTGAACCTGCGTGCTGTATCCCAGACCGCGACGTCTTCCCAGCCTCCTGCCCCGAAACAAACCATCTTAAAGCCACAGTAGCCTATTATATCACTAAAGACATGATCCCTATCGCAACTGTGGAACAAGAGGGCTTTATACAGCTGATTATCTGATATTATCAGCTGATTTGAAATAAGAAAAAAATATGCTAAGAAATAAAAAGTGACTTGCAGAGCTAAACATCTCTATTGACCACTAGACAAATATTTTCAGAAGTCATAGCCAGCGTATATCTATCACTTATGAAAGTGAAACTAAGTATTAAATCCAATGAACTTACTGGAGTGTGTTTGTGTTTGTATTAGCTTGAGGATTGTGACACTAAATGAGGACCCCAGCTGAGACAAGACAGGGATATATAGTGAGATTTAAAAGGCCTAAAAGTATGGGTTATCTTATATAAAAGATTTTCAGAAAACTTGACTTCTGACCGTGAGGTCACAAAATTCAAAGAGAATTCGGAGAACTTTAATAACCATATTCTATCAGTTTGAAAATCCCAGGTCACGTCTTTGATTTCACACCAATTTTGACCTGCAGTCAAGCTCACTACAAACTGCAACTGATATCTATAGGTGAAAATTTTACACACTGTAACTTGAAGGCTATCAAAACTAGTAGTACCTAGTAGTGTAAAAGTAGCGTAAAAGTAGCTGCATTGCCTGCTTATATTTTCATTGTCATGCATTGTTAGACTATAGAGTAAAGTAATAGCATAAAAATGCCAAACTTACTTCTAGTGGTTGGGCATGATAGTGCTCTGTGGGATCCCTCAGTTCAGCAGCCTCCTTCATCAGCCTCTTCACCGCTTTCCATCAAAAGAAATAAAGAAAAAGGAAAAAAAAAGGTTACCACCTGCACGGAAAGCTACAGTACATCTGGAAAGCATTTACACCACTTCACTTGTACCATGTTTTGTCATGTTACACCCTTATTCCTAAACCGATTCAATTCATTTTTCACCTCAAAACTCTACACACAATGACCTAATCTTTCTTTCTTGCAAATTTATCAGCCGTCTGGAGTCAAATGTATAAATGACTACATCTGATTTTACTTTTATATTTCACCTTTAAAAACTATTTACTTTGACTTGCGGAGAATATGAAAAATAACAAGCTAGTTTTCTTAGACTTAGAAATGTCCATCATTAATGGGGGACAATGTCTATGAATCAGTATTTAAGGTTTGAGTCTCGTGAAATTGTGTGTCATCAGGACACCACAACACAGAGCAAACGCCTTTTTCACAGACACACAGCCGTGGCAGCAGAAGAATATCACATCAATAAGGCCCTGAGTAAATGTGCTAAACATTTGCCAAAGAAGAGTTGAAGCAGTTAGAGCCACAAAGGGTGAACCGACATTGTATTAAATCCTGGATTACTACTGGGATGCAGCTCAAGTTCATGTTTGAAGGCAGATGAGTAAATAATTTTGGCAATGTAATGTATATCTAAAGGCTGACAGCCTGAAAGCCAACTTTGGTATGTCAGTTTCTAAGAACTGTATGGATGATGATGATGAAAGTGAGGTATTAACAGCTTCATCAACATCTTCCAGTAAGCTTTGTTTACTGTGTTGTTTGATGTTTTAGCTTAGCATTTTTACTCTGGCTGTAATGAAATTACTTATTAACATGGTAGTTACGGTAAACAAATAAGAAACTTTCATTTATAACCAGTAAAAGTATAACATTATTATTTAACACTGTAGCATGCAAATACTGTAATTGTAACGACACTATCACATTACCAGATAGCAAGCAAGGCAGTCGGTGTGGTGTATAAAATGGTGTTTAACCCCAGAAGCATAGACTTGCATGATTTTTTGCTAAGTATCATTGGATATCGTTACTCAGTTCAACATATCAATAACACACACACAAATCTCAGGGTCGTGGAAAAGATATTAGTGTGTTTGAGAAGGGTCAAATCATTGTCATGCTTCAAGCACAGTAAACATCTAAGGGGATTGTAGAAACTACTAAAATTGGGTTAACAACTGTCCAACGCATTATTAAAAAGTGGAAGGATAGCGGTGACCCATCGTCTTCGAGGAAGAAATGTGGCCTGAAAAAAAATTCTGAATGATCGTGATTGCCGATCACTTAAACATTTGGTGAAATCAAATCAAAGAAAAACAATAGTAGAACTCAGGACTATGTTTAAAAGTGAAAGTAAGAGCATTTCCACACACACAATGCAAAGGGAACTCAAGGGATTGGGACTGAACCGCTGTGTAGCCGTAAGAAAACCACTAATCAGTGAGGCAACCCGGAAAAAAAGGCTTCAATTTGCTAGGGAGCATGAAGATTGGACTCTGGAGCAATGGAAGAAGGTCATGTGGTCTGGTGAGTCCAGATTTACCTTGTTCCAGAGTGATGGGCACTAGATAGAAATAAATCTTGTGACATTGCAGAAGCTTATTGAAACAATGCCACAGAGAATGCGTGTCGCAATCAAAGCTAAAGGCGGTCTAATGAAATATTAGAGTGTGTGACCTTTTTTTGGTGGCGACTTTTTTTTTTTTTTGGCCAATACTATAATATAAATTCCATATTTGCTCAGGTCTTAAATAACTGACCAACAACAAAATCCTCTTGCACTACCATTGCATTGGCACTCAAAGAAATTGTGATCAATGATGATTTCATTTTTTGCCAATATCGTTGAGTCCAAAACACTACAAAGCATAAAACATAGTGCTATATTTATAGTTACTACTGCATTCATTCAGATATGTCGCCACACAATTTCTGGAAAATTATCTTTTTTCAAATTTATCTTCCCAAAAAAAAAAAAAAAAAAAAAAGCTCTGTTACATGCAAGCTAAAGATGGGAAGATAAGATAAGATAGAATTCAAAGGTGGTGATAGTTAGAGTTGACAATGCAATGACAACGAAAATGATAGTGAAATTAACATGGTTTTTCTTGGATTTCATTATGACATTCTCTCATTTAACGTATCTGTGCCTGGAGACACTGACAGGAACTACACTGCTCCTTATTGCCTGCTGAGTTTCATATTCATTTTCCATTTTTGGCTCTGTCTTAAATGGTACATAAACTGGTTCTTGTAAGATGCTTTTCTCCTCAAACTGAACACTCAAAGCGCTTTCTATCCAACATTCAGACACATACTCCAATAGATGCATCAGAGAGCAACATGGGGTTAGTATCTTGCCCCAAGCAGATTTGGCATGCACAATGGAGCAGCCAGGGATTGAACCACCAACCTATCCGTTTAGTAAATAACCTGCTCTACCTCCAGAACTGCAACTACCCCCAAAGTAGGAAGAGATGACAAGAAAAGCCTTTCCCACACAACTGTCTCTGCAGAAGTCCAGTAACAGGCCCAAGGTGATAATCCTTATATGCCAAATCATCTTATGCAACACAAATGTTGACTATTTGCCACTAGGAATGACTCACACCAGGTCCAAAGGGATAAAAAGAGACACTGTTACATAATAACAAGCTAACACCAAAGACGTGAAAGGCATAGACAAGAGAATGAAAAGAAAAAGCATCTCCAGACTGTGCGCACGTCTACCGCTGTCACTACTATTATAGCATTTAGCTAAAAAAGGAGACCTAAAGCGCTACAGGTATAAAGACCTGCTCTCAAAAACCGTCAAAGGTTTAACGCTCTAATTGTTTAAAAGATTTAGAGCATGTTTAGTACCATCTTATGACGGTACAGAAATGTAAGCAAACAAGACTGATGTGGAGATTTTTGTTTCTATGTACACGCTGATGGATGCCAGGATTCCTGATCATTCTATAGTGAGAAACCCGGTTATGTTTGCGGTGTGATGGAGCAACCACATGTTTTAAATTGTTTGGGTGTGCTTGGGACAAAGACGACACCATTTTATTGCATAAAATACAGCCGACTGCATGTCGTGGACTGCTTTGCAAGTTGACTGCATCGCTCTGTATACCTGGCCGATGAGGAGACGAGGGAGGAAAAAGTAAATATATAAACAGTGCGTTTGACTCCAGCTTGTCAGTCCAGTGAGTCACCAGTTCACCAGCTAAAAATAACACTTCATTAGAAGCTTATACTAACAAAACTTTGTGGTTGTATTTAATTTAACGAGTCGTTAGTCGCAGTAAACCCATCAGCAGATAACCTGGAGAAGATGGGCTACGTAAAAAGTGAAGGGGGGCGTGTTCATGGTCACATCCAGCAGGTGACACAGCTATTCCACCTCGAGTCACTACTGCACAGACTGACTCCAAACGTGCAATACGGCAGCTCCCACAAGTGGGAAATTTTGACTTCATTTTTGTACTATGGAAGGAAGTGCAGCCAGGTCATGCATCTTTTCTACAGTCATTTGTTGTGAAGGGAGAAGAAACAATGCTGTCCCATAATTCATTGCAATGGATCATCCTACCATTCATGAAAACCCATCAACATAATAACCAAAGTTTCACAGAAATGGTCATTTACAAGTGCATTTAGCACTTCATGCCACAACCTGCTGATGTATTAAAACATTACAAATACACTTACTCAGCATTGTGGAGATTTAAAGAGGGTTTCTTTTTCAAAATAACCATCAATTGCCTGTGTCTATTACCTATGTGTCTATTAGGAAACCTGGGTGAGTTTCCTGAACATACTCACATCTTGAGAGGATGCTATTTAGTCCATTTGATCAAATCGGTGGCAGAACAAATTCTCATTAAAGCAACAAGTTCACTTATGAAGTGCTCTGTAGTTATCTCAGTGTTCATCGCTCCTCGTTTTAAATCTCATTTTTAACCCAGATCAGTCACTCTGAGGGGAAACACAATCTCCAGCAGCTCTGCACTCAGGAAACAAGCCATTGTGATGACATTACATTATGTTGAGGACGCAGCTGCCCACTAAACTGTGTCTAACACCAGTTAATGTGGGCATGTTTCCTACATCAGCAGCAGACGTTAGACAGCTGACAGGTGAACAGGATGCATGCATGACTGAGGGTCCTTCAAGCAGATCGGTGGTGTCATAAGGAAAATGTCAGCTTGTTAGTTATGTTTCTTTTTTTTTTTTAATTGAGATAATTTAATTGTTGCCTGAAGCTAATGTTGAGACACATAGGCATTTGTACGAGCTGGAGATGTTGCCCTTTCTTGTGAAACCGCAAGACACACTGGCAAAGTGAGAAGACCATTTGATCTGTGGAACATAGAGAGTTAACGTAAAAACCAGTTAACCTGGAACACTGGAGTCCAATTCCTTGTTTGTGAGCACAAATAAAGATGTTTCTGATTTCAGTTCATTTCTGTCCCAGTGAAAACTGAGAAACTATAAGGCTCACCTCTAAACACTCATTATCAGGGATCAGTGAAAAGGTTTTGGACAGCTGGCCAAGTTTTGACCCTGCCAGAACAGCTTTGAGCCATGCACGCAAAATGCAACTATCATAATCACAACAGACATAAGACATGATTTATATTCAGCGTTAAAGACTTTGTGCAATATACTGCAAAGTGCACAATATTTTTCATTCCCATTTCCGTGACTCATTTAAATCTTCTTCTTACGAAAGTGAAAGTCATAAAAATACATATACTGTTTTAAAACGTTTTTTTTTTTAAAATAAACATTACGTATTATTGCTGTGGGTTGCACACCACCAGCATGCTCGCTATGTTTCTTAAAGTCAACCTTCAAAATCAGCCGATTAAATCGTCCCCATGATCACTAATATTACACAAGCAGCTAACGACAACGCTGAACACGCAGACGTGTCCTTAATTACGTGTGTAACGTCAAAGAACTCCGCAACACGAAAAGTGCAGGGACAGAGCCAGCCGGTACAGTTTCAACAGACAGATGGTTTGCTCTGAATACCGAAGAGTTTAAAAAAAATAAATAAAGCATCCCACACAACAGAAAGAACTCAGAAAAAATACCAAATAAAGGTGCCAGTGTAAACATTTAGATTGGGACGGAGGCTAATAACAGTTAAGCTAATTAAGAAACATTAAAGTGTTGGATTTTAGCTGTAGGATTTATCCTAGGGTTCTGAAAGCTGTAGAAGTTGTTTTGGGATCAGGCTTACCTGGACTCTTAAGGTTGTATTTGCTCTCCATCCTTAAAGAAACTGGGCACTGTCTTGAAGTTGTATTGTTTTCGTTTTCAAATACCTAGCTTTCAAATATTAGCGTTAGCTTCGCTTAGCAGCCCGGGTAGCTTGCTTCGTTCTTAAATCTGAGCGATACAGCTCAAACCGAAGGTCCCGCTCTCGCACCGGTGCTCCAGTCTGCAAGTGAGACAGAACGTGTTTCAGTAATGATGGGATATTTTTCAACTTCTCTGCTGTTTAGGTTTTGAAACGGTTTCTCTAACCTTATCGACGTGACGTCATTTACGGAACGTAAACAGGAAGTGAAATCTGAGGCTACGCAAGGAGTGCGCACATCACTGTTAGAAACGGTAATGGCATTAGTCTGGAAGTAAATCATTACCAAAGAATTAGAATTTTATTAGCAACAGGAAAGTGAAAGACTTAGATATAATACTGGTGATGGCCAAATGAAGCGTTCCGAAGTACTGAAGCTTCTCGAAGCTTTTCAAAACTGTCCTCTTTAGCGAGATCTGGTGGCTAGAAATATGAAGAACAGCTTAAATCAAGAACAAATAATGACCTGCTTCATTATGATTGGCCGCTCTGCAGAGCTTCTGTTTCATGTGACAGTACTGTGTGATATCGGGCTGATATGGTGCTTTGAATATGTTTTTTGGGTGAAAAAAAAATAATGTTATGTCTATTTTATTAGATGAATAAACTTTCCTTGTTTAAACATGTGCCATGGTGTTTTCTCCTTTTGCTTGTGACTTCGTTTTTTACTAATAAAAAAAATACACTATATATATAATAATGTACAGCACAATCTTACAATAGGTTGGGAGTATGCTTGTGCTGCGAGGTCCTTGCCTCCACGTGATTAAGTAATTAACAAGCGGACAGGTACGTTTATAGATAATATACTATAACTTCTATAAGACATTTCAGATGGCAGTTTCAGTAGAATAGTGTTTCGCTGTTTATAAATTCAGAATAATTCAGTACGTGATTTGCAGAACCTACCATAATATGAAGTCTTCACTGTGTCAAGATTATATTCCTTTTGTGTATTTTAAACATTTTTTAAAGTTAAGTTGTTACGTCCCCCCCGAAGGGGTCTAGGCGTGCGAGTGCAGTGTTGGGAAGGTTACTTTTAAAATGTATTCCATTACAGAATACAGAATACATGCCCCAAAATGTATTCTGTAACCTATTCCGTTACGTTACTCAATGACAGTAACGTATTCTGAATACTTTGGATTACTTAATATATTGTGGCGAGTTCAGACAAGGAGGAGACGGAGGTATCGTTTGGTCTTGCTTCCCGTGAGCTAGCCAGGGAGCACAGCCGTTTATTACATTTGCAGAAGAACACACTGCCACTAGCTAACTGCTCAGCGCCGCAACCACAACACACATAGGGCGCCCTCTGACCCCGGAAGGACACACCGTCGCAGCGAGAGGGCGTCACCCGTCACCATGGCAACATACACAAAACATAACTGTACAAGCAGAACCCCGAACAGCCCTGAACCGCTACAATATTATCATGCTTTTTACAACAACGTGAATGTACTATTGCTGTGTGATTTATTACTATTACTGAAGGTCCGCGACTCCGAACTGTAGTAAAGGGACCTCTGACTAATGCTGGGCTCACACTGTGCGATTTTTGGCCCATTTTGAGCCGATTTTTGAGTCGTGCGATCGTTTTGGCGATCGGCCCGATTTTGGCCTTCATCGTGCGTCGTGCATCGTGTAGTATACGTGGGGTAACGAGAAGCGATTGACACCTCACGACCAGCTCCCGATCATCAATCGCTTGGTCGTGAGGGTGTCACCGCAGTTTGCCACACTGCGCACGCGCAAACACAAATGTCAGCGAAAAAGACGGCGTAGCACGGCAGTGCAGCGTGTGATCTGGACACAAGCGATGGAGGCACAACCTGTAGAACCATCCGAGCCCTTTCGATGTGGCCTCACAAAATTATCACGACCACAACAACCGTGAAAATAGTTGGATCGACACTGCTGCTCAATCACAGCTGCCTGACCAATGTTTTTCATTAGCAATTTAGCAAAGTTGATGGTGGTGGTGTGTCTGTGTGAGTGAAAGACGGAGAGGGAGAGCGAGCGACAGAATTTCTGTTATAACCTTCATTTTTATGGACGCACAGTGTGAGCACTCAGGTCGCATCAGAGCATCGGGCCGTATAGTGTGAGACCCTGCATCGTGACCTATGAACTTCTAACTCCTGCGAGTCAATCGTACAGTTTGAGCAGGAGCTGAATCGCGCGACTGAAAAAAATCGCACAGTGTAAGCCCAGCATAATACGGCGGTAGCCGGTAGCCGAAAAATAGCTCTACTTTGTTGTGTGGGTCAACTTTTCTTGCGACAGACAGAGAGAGGCGTTGAAAGGCTGCTCCAACGGAACTTGTTGTTTTCGGAGGAAAACACGAACACAGTGTACAGTCGAGTCTTAATAGCTTACTTACAACTGGGCTCGTCAGGCACTCTTCTTGGCTGCAGTGGTTATTATTATATTTACATGCTTCCAGCTCCCGTTTTTGCTCGATGACTGCTCGTACCTTTCCACTCCCCTTTTTCTCCCTCCTAGCGCTCACAGACACACAACGTGTATGGCAGTCCATTCTCCCAGCAGCACGGACTACACTGAACATGATGCTACATTCTTTAGAGCTATGCTTGTAGCATTCTGCCTGTTAGCTTAGCACAACAACAACAACAACGAAAAGGCGCAGAGAGAGAGCGTCGCCCTGTAACCATGGCAACCGTAACGCTGCCGCCTGGAACAAAAGAACGTAGCTGTCAAACAAAACCCAAACAGTCCTGACCCGCGACAAAATGAAACAGGAAAGTACCCCAGTGTATTCCATTTATTTCAACAAAGTAACTGTATTCTGAATACCACCTTTTTAAATGGTAACTGTAACGGAATACAGTTACTCATATTTTGTATTCTAAATACGTAACGGCGGTACATGTATTCCGTTACTCCCCAACACTGTGCGAGTGAGGGGACCAGTAACAAATGGGTCCGGAAACAGAATGAAAAGGAAAACAGGTGTTTTTAGTAAATAAAATAGTCTTTATTATAGATAATCTTAACATAAAGAGCCGGCAACGTCGTTTTACCAATAACACTTGGAAAAAGGTTGAAAAAAAACACGGAACACAACAACCAAACAAAAAACAAACAAACAAAAAAACAAAAAAAACAAAACAAAAAAACTCCACACCACGAGGAGGCACTTCCAAGGGCCCACAAGCTCCCCCTGTCACTAGCAGCAGCTAGTTTTACTGCTGCCGAGGCCCACAAGCCCACACTACTCACGTGAAGCAGTTACACTGCACAATGCTTCCACACTATAGGATCTCTCCCAGACAAACCACCCTGCTCACAGCTCACCCCCAGCTTAAATAGCCTCAGAGGTGATTGCTGACTGGATTCATGTGGCCAACGAGGCTAATCAAGAGCAGCTGTGTCCTCGGGAGAGAGGAGAGTGAGAGAGAGACAGAGGGGTGTAACAAGAGAGGAAGAGGCGGAGAGAAAAACCACACCCACACAAGGGCAGTTTCAGGAGGCCCAGCTAGGGCCGTAACACCCCCTCCCATAAATACAAACCAGTGGTTTGTCACAGAACGTCCTACCCAACCTTTAAACATATACCTACCATGCACCATAATAACAGTTAGGCATACCCTGCCAAATCTGCCAAGACCTTTTTGATGGGTTGAAAACACTGCACGGGGTTGGCTCAAGTCCCTCAACATAGTGTCTCAAGTGACAGCCAGATGTTTTTTGAGCCATCACATATGGAGAACCCGTAAGGCAGCTAGAAGGCCTTACAGCAACACTTCTGATGCTTTTTCGCTAGGTCATGGCGAAAGGCATGCTGGTTAGCCAGAGGTGCAGGTTGGAATGGTTGTGTCACACACAATCTGTCACACTGTAGGTCATCTGGAAGATGGTCAACAGGTGGCAGCTCAGAATTAGTCGACCTCTGACATTCACCAAATGAGACCACTGAGCAATTATGCTCCAATTGTTGCCTAGGACTGGCAACTTTGTCTGTTTGCGAACCACAGTTCACTCTTTTGAAAGCAGATCGATTTTGCCTTGAGTTGGCTTTCGAACAGTGAGCAATCAGGTGGCCAGGTTTGTGGCAGAAGAAACAGAGCTTTGTTTTGGATCTTGAAACCACACCTGTATCAGCTTTGCTAGCTGGCACACTCCTAGCCCTCGAGACCAACTGTTTCTGTTTGTAGGCCTCACAATTTGCTATCAAATGGCCAGACTTTAAACAGAAAACGCTTCCGTTTTGCTTTGGGATGGGACACAAGTACCTCACTCTTTGGGTACTGTGCAGCTGGCACATCACTAACCTTCACTGAGGCGTCGCGTTGGTCATTCTTAATGACACTGGTTTTATGGATGAGGGCAAACTCATCAGCCAGTGTTGCAGCCTGCTGTAATGAGGACACCTTATGTTCACTGAGGTATACTGCGATGCGCTTGGAGACTCAGTTCTTAAATTCCTCTATCAGCATTAATTCACGAACCGACGCCAGGTCAGTAGCTTTGCTGGACACACACCACCGATCAAAAAGCATACTTTTCTTCCTTGCATAATCTCGGTAGGATTGACCCTGTCCCATTTTTAATCCCCAGAAACGCTGCCTATAGGCTTCTGGGACGAGCTTATAAGCTAGAAGGATGGCACTTTTCAGCTTGTCATAAGTCAGACTGTCCTCACCTGACAATGAGGAACAAACGTCCTGAGCTTTACCTACCAGCTTACATTGTAGCAAAATGGCCCACGACTCCCGTGGCCAGTGTAAGGCTGTGGCTATTCGTTCAAACCACCCGAAGTAGCTGTCAACCTCAGTGTCGCGGAACACCGGAACCAGACGACTGTTTTTCCCTACATCAAACGGTGTGTCTGCCTGCCGAATGGAGGCAGCCGGAGAAAGGGAAGCCTGCTGGAGTTCCAACTGTCGCAACTTAACAGCTGTCTCCGCCTCCACCTTTTTCAATTCAACCTCCCTGGCTCTGGCAAGCTCTGTGTCTAAACGCTTAAGCTCCAACTCCTTTAGCTGGAACTCCCTCTCACGATCCTCCTTTTCCAACTGGAGACGAGCCAGGCGGACACGTAGCCTAGCATCCTGCTTCGAACCTACTGATGACTCTATGGAGAGTGGTTCGAAGTGAGGCAGTGTCATTGGCTTGTCCTCAGGGATCCCCTGAGCAACAGGCGTAGACACTGAAGGAGCTACAGCTTGATCTGGCACCTGTGGAACAGGCTGAGACGTTACACCATGCTCAGGTAGACTGGCAGACCCACTATCCCTTTCTCCACCAAGCCAGACACAAGAGCAGCTTTCAGCTCAGCCTTATGCAGAGCTGTGGAGACACAAATGCCATAAAATGATGCCACCTCATGCAAATCCCTCTTCCTACAGGCGTCCAGCTGGACAAGCGAAGGGTTTTCCTTAAACACGGTAATAGCCATTAAAACTAAAACTACCTGAGGATAACAGTAACAACAAAGCAGCACCACCTCCAATACACAAATGAAAAATAGGTGGGAAATGTGTGGCAACAGGTTAACCAAAAAATAAAAATACCACCGACTCTCTCCCCAGACCTACCTACTAAAATCTTAGCCTGCTTAGCTTCTGAAGTGTACCAGGCTCGAGGCAACTTTAAAGGCTAAGCATCAAGTGCACAAAGCACTGACAAGCCTACCTCCGACAGGGAACTAATCCCCACCCGGGATTATTCCGAAAATAAAACAGGCAAAACAAAAAATGAGTGCCTGAAGGAGGAGTTCACGCTCAGCTAGACACTCCCCTCTGCTAACCAGAGAGAGAGCGCAGCAGACACAATGCAACTAAACAAGCCACCGGCGAACAACACACTAAAACTCAATTGCTGTTCCTTCCATTCATATTCCGGACGAGCCCCCACATTGTTACGTCCCCCACAAAGGGGTCTAGGCGTGCAAGTGAGGGGACCAGTAACAAATGGGTCCGGAAACAGAATGAAAAGGAAAACAGACAGGTGTGTTTAGTAAATAAAATAGCCTTTATTATAGATAATCTTAACATAAAGAGCCGGCAACGCAGTTTTACCAATAACACTTGGAAAAAGGAAAAAGGTTGCAAAACACGGAACACAACAACCAAACAAAAAACTCCACACCACGAAGAGGCACTTCCAGGGACCCACAAGCTCACCCTGTTACTAGCAGCAGCTAGTTTTACTGCTGCCGAGGCCCACAAGCCCACACTACTCACGTGAAGCAATTACACTGCACACTGCTTCCACACTATAGGATCTCTCCCAACACCTTCAACGCCCAATGTGGGAACACCAGAGAAAAACCACCCTGCTCACAGCTCACCCCCAGCTTAAATAGCCTCAGAGGTGATTGCTGACTGGATTCAGGTGGCCAACGAGGCTAATCAAGAGCAGCTGTGTCCTGGGGAGAGAGGAGAGTGAGAGAGAGACAGAGGGGTGTAGCAAGAGAGGAAGAGGCGGAGAGAAAAAGCACACCCACACAAGGGCAGTTTCAGGAGGCCCCGCTAGGGCCGTAACATAAGCAATAGTTACTTTTCAAGTAATTAATTACTTTTAGAATCTTGTAACTCAGTTACTTTTTTGAAGAAGTAACTAGTAATTATAATTAATTACTTCAAAGTAACTTGCCCAACACTGATAAGAACCAGTCCATTTACCATTTGAGTTTCTTTACATTTTTCAAGCAAGTAATAGAAGTGTTATGACTTTCCACCAGGGTTATCTTAAGAGAACGGGCTTATTAGGTGGTGAGATAAGAAAACCAAGTACTCAGGGTAATTTCGAGAAATAACTAAGTGGATGGGCCCTGCTCGGTGAGTTATGGTTTTCAGCTTCCATAATAAACAGCTCGCTATTTGTTAAGTTTTAGTCTAGCCTCCTTTGTCTGCATTTTGGTCCTCACACAAAACTTACACAATCTGCAGCTGCACATCCTGACAGCCATGCTCTTATTACCTCAAATTTAATAACCTTTTAACTATGTCTCAGTTGCTAAAGGGTGATTAAAAAGTCCTTCCAAAAAGTAATTAAAAGGGGTAAGTTTCAATTGGGTTTAAGAGGGAAAAGGCTTCAGTCCTGGCCAAAGCCTCATCTCCAAGGAGACCCACTGGGTAAAATAATTTAACGATGTGAGCTAAGGAAGAGGAGTGTGAGCAAGTGAGACGTGGCCAAGGAGCACTGGATCAGATTACCACCACAGCCCGCCCCCCCAGCAAAAATCGTCTGAAGAGGTTGATGTGGCATTCTGAAACGCAACATCAGCAGGGTCCAAGAAGCCATGGGACCATGGGAGAGAGGGGAGAGCACTTAGTCCAGGGGATCCAAGTTGGGATTTTTGCCAAGTGTTGACCATTGGGAGAAGGAGAATGTGAGTGTGATAGCTTAATGCAAGACCGTAGGGAGAAATTTTGAGGGAGACTGGTCATTTTTTTCGTAGAAATAAAGAATGGAGAGTGAGCTGTTGGTTGAGTGTTCAAAGGAAGATTTACCGGAGAAGCGGATGAGCTCAATGAAAACTGGTGGGTAATTCTGGTAAACATTCCACATTTCAGCCATGAAACAGGGGAAACAAATTAGTTAGCATATAGAAATGACAGGTTTGCAGGAGTAGCATAGATGCGTCTCATTACCACACTAAGGAGCCAGACAATCTGGTAGAGATTGAGTGCTTGAGCTGGTCTTTAAATGCAGGTCAGTAATGAGAATGATTAGAACCAAGTGATCAGGTTGATGTGTGGAAGTAAAAAAGCTAACCTCTGCTCAGCTCCTCATAGAGACTCCAAGGCAATAACAAACAAGGGGAGGCTATGACACACGTTATTGGAAGCATATTTTTGTTGTACTTACTTTGCACAAACACTTTGATCAGTTATAAAGGGCAATAACACTACAACGTGTTACAGTTAATCCAACTTGTTTTTAATGGGTTATTCCTGACTTTCAGGTTTCAGATATAGCAGAGGCTATTCTGCCTATAGCTCTGCTGCCAGCTCTTCATTTATTCATTAAAAAAAGAAAAAGCTGTCACATGTGCAACTCTGAAGATAAACAACTATCTGGGATAATGAGTTTGCACTTTAACTAAACAGTTTTAAAATGAATGGTGTGTGATTTTGACATGTCAGGATCATAGGAGAAACTGACAGTTGGTCTGTATAGATTAACTTCTAATGAAAACAGATGGGGGGAAGCATTATGTAATGTCATGAGATTGGCTCGCCATCAAGCGCAGCAATCTTCCACCCGCTAAATCTAGATTAATTCTGCTTGTGTTTATGTGTGGGTGTGTATGCATGTGTGCGTGTGAGAGACAGAGAGAGAGTGGCGTGGGCAAATCTGTCAGGTTTTAAGAAATACTGGCAGGCAGTTCATTAGTGTTCAATGCAGCAGATTTTATAGCACAGTGCTCTAGACTTGAACACAACATATTTTTTAAAAATAAAATAATGTGACATCTAAAATGTTTTGCTCACAAAATGTAATCTTTTTAAAGTCCTCAAACCCCCACCCCCTAGACACACTGTGCACATACACAGACACACACAGCTGGTAGACTTTGACTCTCAATGTGACGTTTGCACTTTATACACAGGTTTAGCCTTTGCTGCCCCCTACTGTCGGAATCATCTCAGCACCACATTTTTGTCAAATTTATTTGTTCTCACAATTCTTGAAATTTGTATCTTTTTAAAACTGTATATTGTACAATCATTGTGGTACAAGCTTGGTGAGATATTCAGAAATGCCTCATGAGGTTAGGATGTTCACGAGAAATGGTGATCAGCCCAAAAATAAATTGTCTCAGTCTTTACTTCCCTCTGTCTTTCTTCCTTAGTGCCTAGTAAGTTAGTTACAAGTTGATGCCTGTGTTTGTTTGTTTTTTTGTTTGTTTTTTATTCTTTAAAATTACTGCTGCCGTCTGTGTTTTAGTTTTGCTACTTCTAGGTCCTAGGGTTTGATCTCATTGCCCCTCATGATATTCTCTGCTCCCTCTGTTTCCATGTCTAGTCATCCCTGCCTGTGTGTTCCCTCTGTTCCAGTGTAGTCCTTCAACATCGTTCAACTTAGAGAAACCATTCAGGGACCATTAGATTCTTCTTCTTTTGAACATATGTGCTTGTATTTTTTTCAGCAATTCATTGCATAGTTTTTATGAAATTCCAAAAAATTGCACCAACCCAGGCCACTCTGGAGCCCTAGCACTTGGCCAAACTTTCATCAAACTTTATATGAGTCACAAGACTTTTATCCGGTAATTCTGTGTTTTTGACATCTTTTTTTTTCTCTTTTCTTCCACAGGAACAGTTTAGGTTTCATGAAGAATTTGATTCTTCATGGAATTTTCCCAACACTGCATGATGATATCATCAGCTGTAAAAACTGAGGCTGGAGAATAATCTGAAAAAGAATTTCTTTTTCCTTCTTTCACACCCAGACCTTTTCCCTACATGTATAATATATACATCAAAATGTAGCTATCAATGTCCTCTTTCATCCAGTGTCATTCTCATTGAGATGGGATTTATATTATTCTCTAATTACCTCCCTCCTCCCCCCCCCCCCCCCCCCCCCCACCCACACACACACACACACACACACACACACATGCAGGGCCTTGAGGTACAGGTATGTCACTGAGGTGCAGGGGAGGTATTGCCCTCCCCTCCTGGTCACCTGTGCCTCAATTTTATTCCATAACTTAGACACATTATTTACACTCTCACAACACATTCATATAGGTCCTTGGGGGTAGGCACACTGAATGGCGTGCAGAGAACGGTCTGTTTATTTAGCCTCACCTCTGGTGCCTGTGCCCACTTTTCAATTTTAAATTGCATGTAGACATTTAGGGTGTTGGGAGGGGCCGAGCTGTCACCAGCTGTTATCTGGCTGAAGGTTGTTGGCGCCATGCTCCTCCCCTGTTTTAAATGCACTTTAGAACAGCATGCATCAACACAACATATGAGAGGGCCGATTGAGGCATGGGGTTTTCTCACACCCACGTTCTCTGTTCACCATCTGGGGCGGGGGCTTTTGCACCATAGCTGCTGGGTGAACCCCGTCTGGGGCTCTCCTCAGGTCTTTTCTTGGTGGGTGGTGTGACTGCCCCTGCGGTGGTCCTCCTGGGGCTCTCGTGCTCTGGGGTGCCTATAGATGTCTTGGGCCCGGGTCTCCTCCATGCCTGCTTCATGTCCTAGGGGGGCCAGGCTGTGTGGACTCACACACAGGTGTCCAAACAAATGCATACAATCTTGGTTGGCTGCTGCCTCTAAACATGTGATGTGTCATTAACACTGTGTGTGCTCAGTAACATTAAATATTTAATATTTACTGCTACTTATGCATATGATGGTTGTTGTTGAGGTTTCCCTGCTGTGTAGTTTTTTGCATGTTTTTTTTTTACATTTTATTTCAGCAGGTGGTGAAGATTTTTAGTGCCCTCTCTCTCTTCTTCTGTTAACTTTCTTCCCGTCTTCTCTTTCTTCTTGTCCATTCTGATTGTAATAAATCAAAATCCTAATACAAATCTAATAAAATATGACTTTCAAGTGGACCAGTATAGCAAAAGCTGCAATGGTCCAATTGGGGAAATAAATGTGCATTTTGTTTGGCCTTCGGACAATAAATCTGTTTAGTTCAACTATATTGCAACCTGCCACATTAAGGTTATATGCAGTTTCCACTGCAGATGCTCTTCCAGAGGACTACATCACTACGAGTGAGTCCTGGGTGCTCATGATCCTGTTGCCTCTTCACCAGGTGCCATTTCTTGGACTCATTTTTGTAGGTACTGCATACGGATGAACAAGGTGCCCCAATCAGTCAGTATCTCTTTCGGAATTCTGACTTGGGAGATGACCTGAAACGGTGCCTGTGCCACAGTTTCTGTTGCAGAAATGCTGGCCAGTAGCAATGCTTCAGGATATTGTCTTGCGGTTCGCCACTTGGCATTCTGGGCAGGATGCACATCACTGGCGCACATCCCCTCAATGGTCAGAGTTTTATATCCCATGAAAGGATATTTTCACTAGGTGCAGAAGTGGATCAGTGAAATCACCACACATGAGAACAGCTGACTGTGAGCACACATCATCCTTGGCACATTTCCATTTTTTTTTCCAATTTTCAAGTAGGGTTATGCTTTGAAGCTAACTGCACAAGTTGAATGACCCCTTAGTTTCAACTAGAGTCAACCTGTGTCCATGGTGACATCTGCTGGACAATTTCACTACACCAATACACTACAGTGACACAGACAAGCTCTGCACAGTTCCGAACAAAGCTACTTATTATACCAGACTGTTAATAATTATGATCAACACATATTTAGGAGGCCAGAAACATATTGGAACTGTTAAAGAAAGCAGTCTGTGACTATAGTGATCAGTGTACTTCAGCAAAATTCTCTCTCTTTTAATATTCCTGTTGCTTTCAGTAACTTAATTTACAAAGTAAATCATTCTGAGTCTGCTATATTCGTTGGAATAACCAAACATGTTTCCAGCTGTTGTGAGATCAGTCTGCTTTGTTTTTGGTTGATTTTGAAGCTTTCCAGGTGTTCGTTTCAGCTTCGTGCTAGAAACTTTACTTTATACTGCCGTGGATGCTGTATCTTATAACACTGGCATGATGTTTTACTGGGTCATAGTGAAACTGCATTACTCCTGCTCTTTATGAGATTATTACAGCAGAAGCGTCAGTGGTAATGAAAAAAAGGGATCACCTGTATTTAATGGATGTTTTTCTGACTTTTCTTTTAACAGTATAAATATATTTTTATGGTGTTATATGAGTAATGTGTTATAGTGATGATAAAGTAACTTATTGCAGCAAATAAAGTTTTCTGATGAAAGGGAGTAAGAGCTGAAAATTCCTGCTGTTTTATTTTTTCATTGAAAGCAGAGAGGAGGTTTTTGTTGAGATATTCAGTTGTGAGTTTAAGCCACAGATTACACTTTAGATTCCAGTGTTTGAGTGCTTGCATAATCCATATTGGGCTTCACAATCCACGGCAAAAACATAGCGGGGGTGCTGGTTAGTGAAACATTGGAATAATGGTGCCCGGTGTACAGTACCTGTCGAAACTGGGGTGAAGGTCAGTGGCAATGTTCCTTATCCCATAGCCCAGGCAATATTGTGATTCACATTCGTATATACGCAGCTAATCAACGTCGTTGACAGGCTATGACAGCGTCCTTATGTGCCGACACCGGTGTTTTAGTTAGCAAAGCAGCGTGGCTGATGTGGAGTGAAGCCACGTTAATGACAACGTGTACAACCATTGGAGATGTGAGCAGGACAGACGGAGCAATTGACGGAAAAGGTGGACTTTATACCAGGTTTTTAAATTGTGTTGATAGGCCACGTAAAACCAGAGTTATGATAAAAAAAAAAAAAAAATATATATATATATATATATATATATATATATATATATATATATATATATATATATATATATATATATATATATATATGCAATGTTTGGTTTTCTTCCTGAATACTATCGTTGTTTATATTTACTGCGGGACGAAACGGTAAAAACAGCGTTTTATAAGGAAAACGCTCGAAAGCCTGTGAGCAAAAACAACACCACCCCCCAAATGGCATTTAGTTGTTTAGGAAGGGGGGAAGTTTAAGGAGTGACAGCAGTGTTTTAAGATGTGAGAGATTTGCAACGTTTAGCGCAAATCTTGTGTAGTTAGTGTGTAGTGTAGTCAATAGTTTTGTTGTGTGTGTCAGAACAGTGAGGCGACCACTGAATGTTACAGGTGTTACAGGAGTGTTTTTCTCCTTTATCTCATAGTGGACAGAAATAATTTTTGGAGTGGCACAAATAATTTGTGTTGCATCAAATTTGATGCAGAACACCTGATTGTTCTGTAAATAGTTTGAAATGTTTATTTTTTTTTTTAAAAAACGCCTTGGCTGCATTTTTAGGTAAACAGCTGCAAAAAACTTGCATAACTCAGTTACTTTTTTGGAGAAGTAACTATATAATTAATTGCCCAATATTGGTCATTATATACTGTATTTTGCAAACAGAGGGTTACAGGACTCTCTCCCAGGCCAGACTCCTACTCATAATACAAGTCAGGGCTTTATAAAAAAAAAAAGAAAAGAAAAGAAAGTTGTGTTTTCAAAATTGGAGTTCAAGTTATTTTTACTTCAAGTTAAGTTACTTCCAATAGTGTTAACATACTACACAGGTCATGAACAAGATTTTTTTTTCATTGTAAGTGGGCTAAAGCAGTTAATTAAAAGTAGTCTAACATAATTGTAAATGCTGTAATTGGATTATTTTAATAAGCCATGTAACTTGGATGGATTCGATGCTGGCGTGACCACAGTGCACACGTCTACTGTTGCTCACAGGGAGTTTGTGTGTTCGCTCAGACACATGAAAAATTAGAGGGAACAATGGTCCGTGGCCTTGGTTTTTCTAACACCTGCGCTTCAGAAGCTTCCCATCCCTACGAGCAATACACCATAATGCTTTTTTGTGCACTGCATTCATGGATAGAGCCTGTTCAGTGCACAACTGCACATCCTCATCAGTTATTTAGTGAGCCAGAACTACACAATACGTGTTACTGGAACACTACACAGTAAGTCATTAAACTTGCAAATGTCACGAAAGCCCCGAGATTACTAAAATTATATTATTCATAAATAATGTTATTTAATTATTTATACAAAATTCCTCGCATTAGAAGACTTTAATTGTGAAAGTAAGAACAGGAACAAGCTCTGCGTTAACGTGTATTTCCGGTACGACGTCGACAGGTCCAATAGCAGTTCCTAGAACACCCACAGGGAACAGTTCCACAGTAGCGGAAGGAGTAGTCGTAGGTCTCTTGTATGCCGCTTTCTGCGTAGTGGCTGCTTGGATGAAATCGTGAATCTGATGTGGGACGTTCTGGTTAGACGTTGCTTCTTTCGGGAATTTTAAGTCTACGGACCAACACAGTGTTCATCACATTACAGCGATATTTTAACGGTGTTGACAGAGATTAATTTGTCATCATTTTTTAAGTTAGCACAAAGCTAACATCAGCGTTACCTTGCTCTAACCATGTCTGCTTCGACTGGATGCTCCCCATCGGGCCAGCACTCGGGCCTTGTCCCCAGTATGTCCATGTTTCGATGGCTAGAAGTGCTGGAGAAGGAATTTGATAAGGCTTTCGTGGATGTGGATCTGTTGCTTGGAGAAATAGATCCAGATCAAGTGGATATAACGTATGAGGGTCGGCAGAAGATGACCAGCCTCAGCTCTTGTTTCGCTCAGCTCTGTCATAAAACTCAGACTGTCTTCCAGCTCAACCATAAACTAGAGGTTAGTATTTCGTCTAAGAAGAGCGGTTAATATTAGGAAGCGGGTTTCCTGTTAATGAAATGATCACGCCGACTCCACTCAAGATTCAACAGAGTGACTAATGCCACAGAGCAGCACTGGTGTTTTCAGGGCTTCAGTCACTCCTGTGTTTTGGTGTCCTCCCTGTGCTTCTGAGGGTTTCTATCCATCTGTGGCACCGACCTGTAAACTGTGATCACATGGGTTATGGTATCCACAGCAGCCTTCGTTTGGTCATTGAAACCAACATAGGTGTTAGCATACTTCACATTCATTTGTCTTCTAGATACAGAACATGTTCTCAGGTGTCTTTGACCGCTTTATTAAATATCCTTTATAATTATGTAGCGCTAACGTTTTTTTTTAAATAAATAAATGAATTTCAGCATTTTTCGATTATTACGTCATGGCCTTAAAGTGACAATGATTATCTTTTCTTTAGATGTAATCATGATTGTGTGGTGTAATGTCTCGTTTGTTTTCTGGAGTGCCCTTCATTTTTTTCTGTAAATGTTAACATAAAACTAAAAACACTATCACTGTCATTCACTTATCCGTATTGTGTCTCTCTTATTAATATTATTATAATAATTTGTGTGTTTTTGTTTCAAGAACACGACCTGTCATTACTAATTTGACAAATCAAAAAGGCTCTCACGATAAAGACATGATTAAAAGCCTGAGACATTTTTGAACAATACAAACCTAAAGCAACAGGCTAATCCGCTCCAACACATATTATTGTTTAGGCCGTTCAAAGCTTCCGTACGTTTCCACAAAGCTGTCAGACTCGGTCTGTAAGTCGGCAGGCCCCAGGCTTCTTTTGAATGAGAGGGGCTTTAAAGACTAAGTCAGCACCTGAACTCCTTGGCATTTCCCCAGCAATGTTTGCTGTGTAATTAGGGTGTGTTGTCATGTCTAAAGAAGCTTTGCCATTTGTGAATATTGTCATTATGGGCTATATGTTTATGTTTACAATGTTTAAATAGGTGATACAGGTGCGAGTGACATCCGCATGAACCAGTGGTATTTCCTGCTTAGAGATAACCCTGCTTCTTCCAGCTTAGCTTGTTATCATGGTGATTCACCCTGCCAGCTGTTAAACTTGTTAAACAATGCATATACACTGTGCCATCCATCTATCAGATGGAGCAACCCTCTGTCCTAGACTTTGAACCTTGTTTCTAAATGTTTTCCAGTGGTGGAACAGAAGTGGATCAAGGAGGGGTCAGGACAGATGCACTGAGAAAAATGACTAAACATAACTTGTGTTTTGACAAAAATGTTGTGATTGTACAGTTTTGTTAGCTCAGCAATAGGGCTGGGTATCATCACTGATTTCTAGAATTAATTCGATTCTGATTCACAAGGTCCCGATTCGATTCGATCCACCGATTTCAATTAGATTTGAATCGGGGAAATTTTTCCTCAGAAATATTATAATTCTGATCATAATGTGCAATAATAACAGTGTGCAATACACATACACTTATTCTTCTTTTTTATACTAAGTTAATATACTGTGTTGTTTGTGTTGCGTTGTGATGTGTCATATCGTGTCGTGTTGTGTTATATGTAGTGCCGACGTAGGACAGTTTTCCAATTTCATTGTACTACTGTACTATGTATGACTGTGCAATGACAATAAAGAGTTATCTTATCTTATTTATCAGTACTGACACTTTTGAGACGTCATCAGAGGTGTAAGCATCACAGCAGATGCCTTTGTGTCAAAGTAACTGAGGATAAAACACAGAAAAACATGAAGGAGATTTTCCTGGCCTGGCTTTTTATATCAGTTAACCTTAAAAATATTCAGCAGTAGAACAAAAACGGAAGAAAACCTGCTCGTGAAGCAGAGCAAAGTCACAGAGGCATTTTGCAATTTGTCATAATTTTAAAAAGCATTTTTTAAAAGTGTGATTTTTTTATCGTGGTGGAAGAAAAACAGCAAAAGTAAGAGGGAATTCATGACTATGTTTAAGTGAAGCGGAATGTAAAGCTTAGTTTTGATCTTCTTTTGCTGCTGATTCAGTCAGTTTCGGTTGGAGAGTGATGAAACAGCAGCTTCAGAACCCAGCACAAAAAAAAGGACGTAAACACAGAGCGTCGACCAGACGCAGCAGAAGCTGTGAGGTGTTGGCTTTCAGGTGAGAAAGCTGACATCTCACTGATTTTGATGCGTCAGGTCTGCGCTTTGTGTTTACATGTTTGTGCGGAATACGTTTACCTGCACTCATTTACTGTTTTAGCTGTTTGGAGGTTGTTGAAATAGTTTTGTGAGCTTTAACCTGAGATTCTGGCGTTTCGGGCAAAATACATTTATATTTAAAAAGCAATTCAGGATTTTTATGAATTGCTTTATTCAAGCCAAAATCAATTTTAATCGGAAAATTGATTATTGAAACTCACCCCTACTCAACGTGCGTCTATTACAGCAGAAGGCGCAGGAAGGTCACCGCCTTTTCTGTCTGGAGTTGGCATGTTCTCCCTGTTTTTGCTACAGAATGTCTGTCCATGAATTAATGTCCTGAAGGTCAGGCAGACTTGGCTTGTGTGAAACAGTGTTTCATCTTTTCCGCCTCTTTAATTCAAGTACTAAATGACACATCTGCAGATCTTTTGATAAAGAGCTTTTAATAAACAAATACATCAGGGCTCTAGACTAACTTTTTGCCATGGTTGCACTGGTGCACCTAACTTTTTTTCTTAGGTGCACCAGTGCAAAAGGTAGCAGCAGCACAGAGTCGGTGCTGCGGGGCTTCAGCAGCACATTCAGCTACTCTAAGCAGCACCTTTATGATATGGGCATAATGTTGTCTGCTGTTGGCCACAGAGCCTTTCAGAGGTTTTTTTTTTGTTTTTTTTGTTTGTTTTTTACTCGAACAGCTGGTCGCAGGGATTTTTTTAGTAGCACCATTGAGAAATTAGCCTGCATTTGCGACCAAATTGATTGCACTCTAGAGCCCTGGATATGTAATATGTTATTTTCTTTAAAGACCTTTAGAATACCACATGAATACATTGTTGTGCTAAATTTATGGGATCGTAATGTTTCCGCACAGTAACTAATAATTAATACTCATAAATTACAAAGAAAAAAAAAGTATGTACTGTAAGATTTGGGTTTTGCAAACTACGAAAACAGTGATGCTGTGATCTGAGACCCATGCCCCTTTAAACCACCTAACACATCTGCTTCCTGTGCCCCATCCCTCTGTTGTTTCCTTTCACTCTAGGCTCAGCTGGTGGACTTGCGCTCAGAGTTGACCGAAGCTAAAGCTGCACGGGTGGTGGCAGAAAGGGAGGTCCACGACTTGCTCCTGCAGCTTCATGCTCTCCAACTGCAGCTTCATGTCAAGCAAGGCCAAGCTGAGGAGTCGGATAGCATCAAAGATAAACTGGTAGGGAGAACGGCTGTAATACAGTCAATCAGCCTTTGTAATCATTTAACAATAGTAACAGAGTTACTGATTGGCTGCAGTGAGTGAAGATGACATATTTATTATACAATCATTGAGTAATACACTGTCACTGACAACCTAGTCTTCTGTTTTCAGTCTAAGACGTTAGGTACGTGTATCAGACATGCTTGCTGACATAGCATTACAGTGTACAGCTTAGTGATGCGCCTGTAATTAAAAAAGTCAATGTCATTCTTGTACTCGGACCAAGACACGTATGTTCCTTTGAGGTAACATTACAATTTCAAGAGAAATTTCATTCCTGTTTACTCCTTTCGTCTTTCTACTCCAGGTCTTCTTACTGTTTTTCTGTCTTTCTAATGTCTTAATCAACAATAACACTCCCCGGCAAGCAGAATAACAACACTGTAAGCATACTGTAGTAGTTTCAGTGCTGTGGACAGGTGCCAAGTTCTGCTGGAAAACAGAAATAAACATCTCCGTTAGGGGTGTGTATTGGCAAGAATCTAGCGATACAATATGTATCACAATACAGGGGAGACCATACGATAGATTGCGATACTAAAAGCCAGACACTATTTGTGTTTATTAAGACTGAATTTAAGTGTAGGAAAATTCACAGTAAACAGTCCAAACTGTTAAATGCTTGGCATGAGCTATCTCAACTAAAATAGAGGGATACATTTCACTGGAGGAAACAAAACACTCTCTCTTTAAGTTCAAAATGAATGGAGAAAAATTAACATCTGCCTTATCAGAAGCCATGTCAAATAAACAAACAAAACAGCTTTACTGATATATCGACTATTTCTTTAACATGAAAAAAGTAAACAATGAAATGTTGATGTACTTATTGAGTACTTTTAAAACACTAATCCAAAAAATGCTCTCTGCAGCATCAAAACGAAGCACTTTTTTATGTTACCTTAACACAAACAAATATAAATCAAAAATGAAATTGCATGAAGAATTCATCTGAGTAAACACTGACAATATAAAGTGCTATTAAAATGAAGTGCTAATAAAAGAAAGTACAGCTCTGCAGTGTCCATCAATAGAACACTTTTTGTGCAACCTGAAAAGGGGAATTTGTTCACCTGTGTGACTGACGGTTCCACTGATCAGTTTTGTGATGTGCTGTAACAGTGGCCTACCATTCAGTGGCTCTCGAAGTCCAAGGGTCGCATGTCAAAGAAACTGTCTGTGCTGAGCTGAGACAGTCCAGCACTGTCGCTTTGCCTTCTTGATACAACTTTGGCAGAGTATGTCCATGAAGTGTTGTCGGGAGGGAACAGTGCAACAGGGCTCCAGTGTTTTAATCATATTACAAAATTATTTATTCTCCACAGCACTCAGAGGGCGCATGTCTTTGCAAATAAAAACAAGTACGGACTGCGCTATCTTTTTTTTGTTGCACGAGTTGAAGTTGCTGGTAGTTTCGAAAAGTTAACTTCTTTAATTGTCCGTTAAACACCTCATTTCATTTTAAAATTAGAATTTGACCCTATGTCGCTATTGTGTCTAGACACATGTACTTGTAAATTTGTTGTGTTACCCGAGTATTTGACTCTGGCGGTGAAGATTTTACAGACTGCATAGCTCTTGTCATAGTCTTTACTGCCTTCTTTTGTTCTGAATCCAAAATAAGTCCACACATGTGCTTTCAAAGCTGATGGAGGTCTCTTAGATGACTTGAGCCTGCTAACAGTTGTCTTTGGGCTCTGAGACAACTAACGTCTGCTAAGTGACGCTAGACTATAACACCCCTCAACAAGAATCAGTTATCACAGAGGCTAACGTTAGCCAGCTGAGAGATATAATCTCTCCAGCCTGTCCTGGGTCTGCCCCAGGGCCTCCTCCTGCTGGGACATGCCAAGACTAGAATTATTAACTCCCCTGCGAAAATTTGGCATTTTAAAAACTATTTCCCAAGTGACACTAAAGAGAGCAAAAATGGTGTCATGGTGCAAAACTAATTGTACAGAAATAGAATATGCTCTAGATCTAAAGGGTGCAATGTAGACAAAACATGTGTGTAATAAAACCTGAGTAAGTAAATTTGTTACTGCAGCATGTTAACTGAGCAGTAAGCGGATTGAAGGGGTGTTGTTAAGTAATCCAACATAGCAGGGGAAAGAAACTGTCCTTGTGGCGTGAGGTGTTGGTTGTGATTGACCACAGCATCCTGCAGCAATCTTCTTTGCCTGATTCAGTGTCCTGGAGGGTGTACAGGATTGCAGCCAGTCACCTCTTCAGTGCAGCGGATGATACGCTGCAGTCTGCCTTTGTGCTTGGTAGTGGCAGTAGCGTACCAGATGGTGATGGAGGAAGTGAGGATAGATTAAATGATGGAGGAGTAAAACTGCATCATCATTGACTTTGGCAGCTTGTATTTTTTTCCACCGATGCAGGAAGTACATCCTCTGCTGTGCCTTCTTGGTTAGTGAGCTGATGTTTAGCTCAAACTTTAGGTCCTGGGAGGTGATGGTTCCAAGGAAATTGTCATCTCCCTCCTATAGGCAGATTCATCTCCACCCGAGATGAGCCCGATGAGTTTGTCATTTGCAAACTTAAGGAGTTTGACAGATTGGCAATAAGAGGTTCAAATGTTGGTGTACAGGGAGAAGAGCCGAGGAAAAAGTACAGAGCCCTGAGGAGAACAGGTGCTGATGCGTTGAAAGTGAGACATGCCTGCCTAGACAGTAATTCGGTGATCCTTCTGCAGGTGTAAGCGGGAACATTTGGCTGTGAGAGTTGTCTTGTAGTAGAGCTGGGAGGACGGCATTAAAAGTGGAACTCAAGTCCACAAACTAGCCTGATATAGGTTCCTGCAGAGTCCAGATGCTGGAGGATGAAGTGCAGTGCCATGTTAACTGCATTGACTACGGACCTATTGACTCTTTAGGCAAACTGCAGGGATCCAGGAGATGGGATAGTACCAGATGCTCAAATGTCTAAATGACTACAGAGGGCAGAGCAGTCGGACTGTTTCTAATAACACTTTTCCACTTTAACTGAGCACTCAAAGTGCTCTATACGACTTGCCTCATTTGACCGTTCATATAAACACTTTGTTCTATGTTTTTTTTCTAAGTACTTTTTATGGATGCACCGGCAAGCAACTTGGGGTTAGTATCTTGCCCAAGGGTATTTGGCGTGCAGGCTGGAGCAGCCATGTTGCTTAGTCTTAAAAGTAATATGCACCATGTTTGGAGGTCAAAAGGCACTGCCGCAAAAACACCATAGCCAGAGTGAAGTTTGGAGGTGGAAACATCATGATGTAGGGCTGTTTATCAGCATAAAACACTGGCACGCTTCATATAATTGAAGGAAGGATGAGTGGAAAAATGTAGACATTCCTGATTGAAAAAATCTGCTGCCATCTAAGGGTGGAGGCAAGTCAATGATCCAAAACACACCCCAAAGGAAACTGTCAAGTGGTTTCAGTGAAAGAAAATAAATCTGTTAGAATGGTCCGGTCCAATCAGCTGACCTGAATCCAACTGAAAATCTATAAGGAAAAAAAACCTAAAGCTCAGAGTTAATGGAAGTGGCCCACGGAGCCAAAATCACAGAAATGCAATTTCTCCATACGGGAGGTGTCTTGAAGCTGTCACCAACAAAGCTTTTTGGACCAAGTATTAAATACATTTCAGTAAGTGTGTTCAATACTATTTCCCTCTGTCATTTCTCATTATTACACATAATGTCATTTATGGTTTGATTTCTTTGCATATGATGACTGGATGGGTTTTTACCAACATCTGGTGAGAGTTTCATGTCAGTGGGACCATCAAAAATATCTTAACTTATAAAATTGTTCAATACTTATTTTAGCCCCTTTATGTTAAAAAAATTTACACAAAGTATAAATGGTTTAGGACTGTAGTTGGAGAAATGCAGGGCTGAAGGGGTCACAGATCGGATGTTGACCTGGTTCAGAGCAAGGTTATTATAGTCAATTAAAAACTAAAACTAGATGTAAAAGAAACATTATATTTAACTTAAATAAAAACTGCACATGCCCCCCATACAGTAATTAAACAGATTAAAACTAACCTGTGAGAAATGCATATCCTTAAGTTTATACATCTACTATTTACTGAAGCCTTTTCAGAAATGATCTCAGGCAGGCTGGCTGGAGAAAATGCTGATAAATTATACAAGAATTAGACTAAAAATAAAACAGATTTTATGGAGGGATGAATCTAAATTTCTGGTTGAAATTGTACAAGGTTGGTGTCTGCTGCTGTATATCTGATGCTTTGTAACCTTTCTAATGCTTTTTGTACCAATTTCTCTAATCAAAGACTTTTTTCTTTTCTTTTTCTGTATATTTTCCTTTAAAGCCTACACCAACCTTAGAAGAGCTGGTAAGTCGGTGTAATGGTGTCTTTCCCAGAAAATGTAGCTACATGCCTCATTTCAACCATTTACACTTAATATATATACACATACACACACACACACACTGTACTCTTTACATGCATCATGTGCCCAAGGATACTTCAAAATGCAAATGCAGTTGTTGGGCTTGACTTTCGAAAATTAAAGTCAAAGAAGTGGTGTGACTGCGCCGTTTTCAACATTTGTTTATGAGGAAGTTCAGTGTCCATTTGCAGAGTGTGGGAATCAGGGTCAGAGACAATGCTTAAAATAACTGCTGACAATGCAATCAAAGTGGCTCGAGTTAAACTGTTCTTAACTACCAATGAAAAATGCAAGCTTTTGTTGATTTACATATGATAGGGTGTTAACTAAATCAGAGTTAGCCAAAGAACCAAAGCCTGCAATCAGTGATCAACTGTGAGTTTCAAAGCTGTAAGCAAACTACTTTCTGTGTAGGTGCCCTTCTAGCTAGGAGATGTGTTAAATACTCAAGTCAATAAGCAGCATTGTTATCTAGTGGCATAGTAACAATAGTGGCTGTATTAAGACAGGTGGGAACACATTCTTGTGAAAGTTGCTTGTATAAAGTAAAAACATCAACTAGCCGATTGGCACACTTTTAGTACACAGACAGGGACGTTATCAGGCCTGCAGCTTGACCTTTAGTCACTTTCACAGTAGGATTTGTCTCACATCCATTGTAGAAATCACAGACTGTCATGATTGATCATAGACACTCATGGGTAAACACCTAAAGTGGTATGTCCCTGTGGTATTCCCACCCACCAAGCCCCAAGAACAGCTGGTGTGTTGAATGCGTTGGAGGTGCGAGCAGCTGACCTGAGGAGATGGAGGATCATGGCTACGCTGGAAACCTGGACCCTCCATGTCCAATTACTACGACTACCTGAAATAAACTCTGAAGTTCTTCTAAAAGATGTGAAAGCAGCATTATGGACAATTCCTAATGCGACGGTTATTGAAAGCAGCTGGCTGATCTACACCGCAGCAGCAGTGATCACTGAAATGCTTGGCTACATGATGAACAACCACAAGGAGCAGTATTCTTCACTGAGAAAGGCAAGCTCAAGGCAGCACAAAGGAAACTTGGCAACTATTGGAACTGCAAAAAGGGGTACCTAAGAAATGCTGCAAGTTGTCCTGAGGCCTTAGAAACTGTCAAGCAAAGACTCAGAGCCTTGGGCAGCTGCTTGGCGAGGTAACCCAGAGATAGAAGCCAGGAGAATAAACCAGTTCAAAACTGTTCAGTTTAAAGCCCCTTTTCTATTAGTACCTACTAATTGACTTGCCACAGATCACCACGAGCTAACTTGGATCACCTGGTTTTCCATTACAACCCAGTGTGCGTGCTTGTCGTCATAGCAACGCATCTGGGCGTGGACAACAAAGGTGGACATCGAGGCAAGAACATACCTGCTGCTCAGTGTGTGGCTTTTCATCAGACTTGGGGACCACGGCATTGTTTTTTTTTGTTTTTTTTATAGCCATTTCCCCCCTTGCCAGGTTTCAAAAATGGTGGTTTTAATTTTTGTGATCAAGATACTTTCATGACTCATTGAGTGATGCTGCTGACCAACCAATCAGTGGCATGCAGTGTGACAATGATAACATTGTAGTACCTACTTAGAAAGTACCTGGTACCAGGTACTGTAACCTAATGGAAAACCCAAAAAGCCATGGCAAACGGTGCCGAGTCGAGAGGCGTGGGAGATGAAGGTTTTGCCTCACGTTCTAATTTTAAATACCCTATGAGACACAAGTAATCCTGCAGTCTAAGAGTGAAGTGCTGTAATGGGGTCATGTGGTACTATCAGGTTAGTACTATAAGATGGGGCCTGATTATTCAAGATCTTTAATGTGATGAGAAGGATTTTAAATTTGATCCTGGATTGAAGAAAAGCCAGTGTAAGAGAAATATGCTGTCTGTCTAGTACCTGTCAGTACTCTTGCTGCAGCATTTTAGATGAGCTGAAAGCTTTCCAGCGAGTTTTTAAGACATCCTGATAGGAATGGGTATCGTTTAGGTTTTATCCGATACCGGTGCCAAACCGGTACTTTTGAAATGGTGCCGGTGCTTAAACGGTGCTCGAACCGGTGCTTAAAGAATGGAGAACACAAACTTTGTCCAAAAACCTCTCATGTTTAGCTGTTTTCCACTTTTTCTTTGGTCATTTTAGCCTTTTTGGCCAGGGTGAAGGGAGTATCTGCCATCAAACAAGAAGACAGCCGCATGTAACTACAACGCTGTTTGCTAGTTCACCTTACGTGCATTAATTTATTAATGTGGTTAACTACTAAACGTAAATTACACACGAACAACTGTTACACCCCGGCCTAGGCAACCGGGGTGCAACGTATGGGGGCTCGTCCGGGATCGCTGGAGGGTCCGAAGGAGGGACAGCTTCGGCCTTCTGTCTTCGCTGGAGGGTCCGAGGACCGCTTCAGCCTCCGTCTGTCTTCGCTGGAGGGCCCGGGGACCGCTCCAGCCTTCATCCGCCTTCGCTGGAGGATCCGAGGGACCGCTCCAGCCTTCTGCAGCTGGTGGGCTGCGTGTCCGTGTGTGCAGCTGGTGGGCTGCGTGTCCGTGTGTGCAGCTGGTGGGCTGCGTGTCCGTGTGTGCAGCTGGTGGGCTGCGTGTCCGTGTGTGCAGCTGGTGGGCTGCGTGTCCATGTGTGCAGCTGGTGGGCTGCGTGTCCATGTGTGCAGCTGGTGGGCTGCGTGTCCATGTGTGCAGCTGGTGGGCTGCGTGTCCATGTGGGCAGCTAGTGAGCTGCTCATCCGCCTTCGCTGGAGCGTCCGAGGGACCGCTCCAGCCTTCATCCGCCTCTGCTGGAGGGTCCGGGGGACCGCACCAGCCTTCGTCGTCTGCTGGAGGGTCAGTGGGACCGCTCCAGCCTTCATCAGCTTCGTCTGCCTTCGCTTCAGCCATCCGTCTCCGCTGGAGGGTCCGAGGGACCGCTCCAGCCTTCATCCGCCTTTGCTGGAGGGTCCGTGGGACCGCTCCAGCCTTCATCGGCTTCGTCTGTCTGGATCAAACTTTTCACTTGGGGTTCACTTGTTTGATTTTTGGGTGGGGGGAAATGTTACGTTTCGGTGTTGTCAGTGTTTTGTTTTTTGCGTGACTGTCATGTATTTCCTGCTTTACTTTGAAAGTCTGTGTTATCTTAGTGTGTTCAGTTTACGTTTCCTTGTCTCGTCAGGTCTAATTTGCCCCAGCTGTGTTTCCCTCCTGTGGTCCATTCCCTAATTGCTCCTTCTATGTATTTAAGCCCTGTGTTTCCGTATGTCATGGTCGCGATCTCCCCCGTGTTGTAAATAGTTTGGTGTTTTGTTGTAAATAAATAGTCTGTTGTAAATAGTTGTGAATGGGTTTGTTAATACTTTCGTCATGGGATATTTTCGTTTTGGGATTTTGGTGGAGAGCCTTCGTGGTTTTATTTTCCTTATCTTTGTTTTTCTACGTTGCACCCCGGTTGCCTAGGCCGGGGTGTAACACAACATTAAGCTACTCACGCAGAGAAGAACGGCTGCTGCTGCCATCATCATCCGTCATCATTTCTGCTGCACCGGCAGGGCTAGCGGCCTGGACTCTCCTCTTCGGGTTTTTGGGGGATGTTGCTCCGGGTCCGATAACAGGCACCACACCCGCAGTAGATGTGCTCGGTGTGAGGTCTCGCAGCAAGCTATCAAATACGGTGCATTTCTCAGCTTTTAAAAAAACGCTATGCATCGCCAAGTTCGTTGTCAGCTTCGAGGTGTTACCTCCTTTGCACAGTATCACCTTAAAGCACTTGTTGCAGGCTGCTGAGTTTGCATCTTTTGCTGTGAAGTACAGCCAGACTTTTGACCACTTCGCCTTGGGCATTTTTAATCTGTAGCTCTGCTCTAAAAGAACATATGTACCTGGGCCCACCTACTATCCTTGGAAAGGTAAAATGGTTGGCTAGAATCCAAAGTGTATGATATCTCAGGAAAAAAAAAAAACACCGAAATAAAGCACCGCTTTTTGGTCTGGTTACTACCGTTTATGTCAGAACCGGATACCGGTACCCATCCCTACATCCTGATAATAATGAATTATAGTTGTCCATGAACTAGTTTTTCAGTGTCACTCTGAGACAGTATGTTTTTAATTAATATTGCACAAATGGAATGGTAAATGAACTGTTTTTATATAGCCTTTTTCTTTTTTCTGCTTTCTATCTAACATTTGCACACAATAATACTCTGATGGAGTCTAATATCATCCACGTCTTTGTCTTTAAGACATTCCCACAGTTTAACTAATTGGTATGTGTTATCTGGCATAAGGAATAGATAAAGTTGGATATCTGCATAGCAGTGAAAATATATGCTATGCCTTCTGATGATACTGCCTAAGGGAAGCATGTAAAACATAAACAGAATTGGTCCTAGCACTGAACCCTGTGGAACTCCATAATTAACCTTAGTGTTTGAAGAGGTCTCTCCATTTACATGAAGAAATTCGAGTGTATTATACAGATGAGATTCACAATACTGCAGCATAGGACTTTTAGTACCTGCAGCATGTTCTAATAGCGGTAATAAAACATTATGGACAACTGTATTGAATGCTGCACTGAGGTCTAGCAGGACAAGCACTGAGGTCTAGCAGGACGAGCACAGAGATGAGTCCACTGTCAGAGGCCATAAGAAGATCATTTGTAACCTTCACTAAAGCAGTTTCTGTACTGTGATGGGCAATTTTAACTACTTTAAAGTAGTTAAAATGGTTTAACTACTGTTTTTAATAGTGTAAAGACCAGTTTTTTCAGGCTAAATGATGATCTTCTAAATTAGTGACATGTCATTTCTTCTCCCGACCATGAATTATCTACTTTAAGGTGCATGTTTGAGAGTTATACCAAGGAGTCAAGTACTTCTGATTTGAGGTTTTCCTTTTCAGAGCAGCTACAGTATCCAGCATTTTATGCAGTGAAGCTGTGACACTATAAACAAGTGTCATGAAATCAATTCATTACTGCTGTGTAATCCACTGTTGTAAATTTAAGAAATGATCAGACAAAAAATGGTGTTCAGGGAATACTGTTAATGTTCATTTGCTTTGCCATATATCATAATAAGATCTAGAGTAAGACTAAGTGTTGAGTGCGTTCTTTTATTTTTTGAAAGAAGACACTTATTTCTAATAATTGGCCTTGTTGAGGCTGTCATTTTTAATATCTACATCAATGCAAAAATCACCCCCACTAATTATTTTAGCTGAGCTGAGTACCAAATCAAAACATCTGAGAAGTCAGATAGAAACTCTGAGTAAGGCCCATAGATAACAACAAATAACACTGTTTTTGAGGTTTCCAGCTTGCATGGACAAGGCTAACCATCAGGCTTTCGAATGAATTAAGACCATGTCTGGGTCTTTGGCTCATTAACAAGCTGGAGTGGAAGATCTTGTTCTAAGTTTAATAACTTTTTGGACACCACTTAGACAGCCAGAAATTTAACGAGAACATATCACTCCTGGTCCGACTGGGGAGGGGACCAGGAGTCTAACATACAGAAGCTACAGTGGGGCAAAAAAAGTATTTAGTCAGCCACCGATTGTGCAAGTTCCCCCACCTAAAATGATGACAGAGGTCAGTAATTTGCACCAGAGGTACACTTCAACTGTGAGAGACAGAATGTGAAAAAAAAATCCATGAATCCACATTGTAGGATTTGTAAAGAATTTATTCGTAAATCAGGGTGGAAAATAAGTATTTGGTCAATAACAAAAATACAACTCAATACTTTGTAACATAACCTTTGTTGGCAATAACAGAGGTCAAACGTTTACTATAGGTCTTTACCAGGTTTGCACACACAGTAGCTGGTATTTTGGCCCATTCCTCCATGCAGGTCTTCTCGAGAGCAGTGATGTTTTGGGGCTGTCGCCGAGCAACACGGACTTTCAACTCCCGCCACAGATTTTCTATGGGGTTGAGGTCTGGAGACTGGCTAGGCCACTCCAGGACTTTCAAATGCTTCTTACGGAGCCACTCCTTTGTTGCCCAGGCGGTGTGTTTTGGATCATTGTCATGTTGGAAGACCCAGCCTCGTTTCATCTTCAAAGTTCTCACTGATGGAAGGAGGTTTTGGCTCAAAATCTCACGATACATGGCCCCATTCATTCTGTCCTTAACACGGATCAGTCGTCCTGTCCCCTTGGCAGAAAAACAGCCCCATAGCATGATGTTTCCACCCCCATGCTTCACAGTAGGTATGGTGTTCTTGGGATGCAACTCAGTATTCTTCTTCCTCCAAACACGACGAGTTGAGTTTATACCAAAAAGTTCTACTTTGGTTTCATCTGACCACATGACATTCTCCCAATCCTCTGCTGTATCATCCATGTGCTCTCTGGCAAACTTCAGACGGGCCTGGACATGCACTGGCTTCAGCAGCGGAACACGTCTGGCACTGCGGGATTTGATTCCCTGCCGTTGTAGTGTGTTACTGATGGTGACCTTTGTTACTTTGGTCCCAGCTCTCTGCAGGTCATTCACCAGGTCCCCCCGTGTGGTTCTGGGATCTTTGCTCACCGTTCTCATGATCATTTTGACCCCACGGGATGAGATCTTGCGTGGAGCCCCAGATCGAGGGAGATTATCAGTGGTCTTGTATGTCTTCCATTTTCTGATGATTGCTCCCACAGTTGGTTTTTCACACCAAGCTGCTTGCCTATTGTAGATTCACTCTTCCCAGTCTGGTGCAGGTCTACAATACTTTTCCTGGTGTCCTTCGAAAGCTCTTTGGTCTTGGCCATGGCGGAGTTTGGAGTCTGACTGTTTGAGGCTGTGGACCGGTGTCTTTTATACAGATGATGAGTTCAAACAGGTGCCATTCATACAGGTAACGAGTGGGGGACAGAAAAGCTTCTTACAGAAGACGTTACAGGTCTGTGAGAGCCAGAGATTTTCCTTGTTTGAGGTGACCAAATACTTATTTTCCACCCTAATTTACGAATAAATTCTTTACAAATCCTACCATGTGAATTCATGGATTTTTTTTTCACATTCTGTCTCTCACAGTTGAAGTGTACCTCTGGTGCAAATTACTGACCTCTGTCATCATTTTAAGTGGGGGAACTTGCACAATCGGTGGCTGACTAAATACTTTTTTGCCCCACTGTAACTGTGCTCCATGAGCATCTAGCAAACTAACAAATGAGTCAGCTGCTAATGGACCAAACAAACCCAGAATGGCTAACTGAAAACGGGCCAATCCCGTTCAACTGCTGGTCAGTAACCTGCCTCAGCACCACATGGAGCAGGGAAAAGAAAGGACAGATGGGCAAAACACCAGCTCCTGGTAGATAGACTGTAAGACCAGACTGACCAACCTGTGCACTGCCTGGATTGACTACAAGAAAGCCTACTACTCAGTGCCTCACACATGGGTCCTGGAATGCCTACAATTGTACAAGATCAATAGGACTCTAAGAGCCTTTGTCAGGAACTCAATGGGGATGTGGCGAACAACACTAGAGGCCAACTTCAAGCCAATCGCAAAAGTCATTATCAAGTACAAGATTAAACAAGAAGATGCTCTGTCACTACTGCTGTTCTGCATAGGCCTGAACTCCCTTAGCCAGACCAGACAAACTACGGAATGGAGCAATTGTCAGCCACCTCCTCTACATGGAAGTGTGTGCCAGGAGTGAACGAGACATCGATTCACTGAGTCACATCACTAGAATCTACAGCATCATCAGAGTGTTATTTGAACTGGAGAAGTGTAGTCGGATGGCAACAAAGAGAGGGAAGGTAGTCAGAACTGAGGGAATTCCACTACCAGAAGGCAACATCGCAGACATCGAGGACAGCTACAAGTGCCTGGGAATTCCACAGACAAATGGGAGGCTGCTAGGAAAGCTGCAGTCATCAAATACATGCAGAGAGTACAAGATCAAGATCCAGGCAGTCAGCACCTGCCAGTCGTCAGATACCCTGCTGGGATAATCAGCTGGCCTGAGAGAGAGAGAGAAGCCACTGACATCAAGACAAGAAAGCGTCTTATCATGCGTTAGTGAGCGTTAGTGACCTAGACTTGGAGGATGCCTTACCCCAAGTCCAGCACCCTGAGACTGTATACTAAGCGGATGGAAGGTGGCTGAGGACTAGTGAGTGCCAGAACCAATGTCCAGGATGAAAACACAAAGGTCCATGAGTTCATCAGCAAGCCACAACTGATAGTGTGGCTCCTCCATGGTATGTACCACTGGCGGATATAAGAAGTGGATAATATTGAGAAATCCTGCCAGACATAGTAGTGGTGGATAAGCAGGGGAAGTGGGCTGTAGTGATAGATACCAAGTGATAACTGGAGAACTCATTGCAGTGAGCCCCAAACTGGGCGAGCAGGTCCAGCACATGCCAGGAATAAAAATCCAAAAGAGCGCAGCCTGCATTGTGCCTGAACTGGAAGGTAACAGAGGACAGTAGTTGTCAATGAGCAACAGGTTTGAAAACCTCAACAATAAGGCAATCTCTTATCAAACACTGTGCTATACTCCCTCAAGTCCAAAGTTTGATATAGATTCAATTTACAATTGTTGAAAAATGCCACATTAAGAGTCTTCTATTTATTAGTGAGATTGGGATCAGCCTGTCAGCTGTGGTTTATCCCCGTGTACCTAGTTTTCTCATGGTTATTTTTCTGCAAATTACATAAAATTACATAGACTAATGTGAATGTAAATCAGAGTTTAACCTCCTCATATAACATTTGTAATTAATCATGATTAATTTTTGCAAATTTAACATTACATTTTCATAATATTCATTTTAAAAAAAAATAGGTTAATATTTTGTACTTACAATGTATGTGTTTGTTCTAGGAACAGGAGCTCGAGGCCAGTAAGAAGGAGAAATTAGCAGAGGCAAAAATGGAGGCAGAAACCAGACTATATAAGAAAGAAAACGAGGCCCTTCGCAGGCACATGGCAGTACTGCAGGCCGAAGTCTACGGCGCCAGACTGGCTGCTAAATACTTGGACAAGGAACTGGCTGGCAGGTAAGACGTTAAAGTTCAAACTATTTTTAGTGCAAAGTTTAGGTTTGCTAAGACTATTATGGTAACTTCTAATAATAATAATAATGATAATAATGATGATGATGATGATGATGATTCTAATAAGCAATTAGTATAATAATTAGGAAGTCATGCACATGAAGGCACATGGCACAGACTACATGCAGTGGAAGTGACGACTAATGTGAGAAGAGTGAAATGATGGGGTTTAGTGTAGTCTGTAATCATGTTGAGAACATGATAATGGTGACAGTTTTGTTGAGATTAAAATATCAGTTTGGACCTGTGCAAGAGGAAAGCACACACTATAACATGTATACACAAGTATAATAAACAAATACAAGAAATTATTATACGTATGTCTATCAGTCTTTGTACCTATGTTGCTGAAAACCAAAGTGAAGTTTCTAGTGTAAAATAAATTTGAATGAGAAATGGTCTCTTCTGGGGGACCTTGTTTCAGTAGCACAGTAATCACTTCTCATTAGTAGGCAACATCAAAGGGTAGATGAGTATTGCTCTCTGTTTATCCCCGTTAATGGGCTACATACGACAGGCCTTTAAGGTGGCAGTACTTACACCATTTGCCGAGCCAATCTTCAACTCCCATTCACCAAAAATCCTTTAAAGAGTAATTGTAAAACAGCTAACTAATCATCTGCAGAGGATTAGTTTATTTAAAGTCTAGGAATTAAGGCACTCCGCTGCGGTGGTTTGAATCATATCTTTCTATTAAGTCAATTTGTTCGTGTAAATGGGGACAGAAAGCTTAACTATAAAGTTTACATTTGATATGCCTCCCTTAGGCAGTATTGTTGAAAGGCAGAGCCTTTATTGGAAGAATCTTTTAAAGACATAAAGACCTGAATGAATTTCCTGCTTCTAATTTCAGATAAAACTGAGATTTTGTACTTGACCCCAAAAAAACTTAAAAACATGGTGTCTAAACCAATAATAAGAGGCAGCTCCTTAAGTTTCCCGGCCCGTCTTCTGTGGAACCAGCTCCAAGATTTGGGGCACAGACACTCTCTTCTTCACTTTTAAAATTAGGCTTCTAACTTTCCTCGTTGATAAAGCTAATTAGGGTTAGGGCTGGATCAGGTGACCCTGAATCTTCCCTTAAGCTGGGCTTACACTGTGCGATTTTTTTTCAGTCGCGTTATTCAGCTTCTGCTCAAACTGCACGATTGACTCGCAGGGGTTAGAAGTTGGTAGGTCACGATGCAGGTCTCACACTATACGGCCCGATGCTCTGATGCGACCTGAGTGCTCACACTGTGCGTCCATAAAATGAAGGTTATAACAGAAATTCTGTCGCTCGCTCTCCCTCTCTTTCTTTCACTCACACACACACACACACACACACACACACCACCATCAACTTTGCTAAATTGCTAATGAAAAAAATTAATCAGGCAGCTGTGATTAAGCAGCAGTGTCGATCCGACTATTTTCACGGTTGTTGTGGTCGTGATAATTTTGTGAGGCCACATCGAAAAGGCTCGGATGAGCTTTCCAAAGTTCTACAAGTTGTGCCTCCATCGCTTGTGTCCAGATCACACACTGCACTGCCGTGATGCGCCGTCTTTACACTGACATTTGTGTTTGCGCGTCCGCAGTGTGAGAAGCTGCAGTGACACACTCACGACGGTCGCGATTGATGATCGGGAGCTGGTCGTGAGGAGTTAATCGCTTTCCGTTACCCCACGTATACTACACGATGCAGGCCAAAATCGGGCCGATCGCCAAAACGGTCGCACGACTCAAAATTGGCTCAAAAATCGCACAGTGTAAGCCCAGCATTAGTTATGCTGCAATACGTCTAGGCAGCTTGAGGCTTTCCATTGTGCACTGAGTGCTTCTTCTTTAGTTACCAATCTCACTCATTGTTCTTACTCACCACTCTGTGTTTAATCACTTGTCAATATTAATCTCTAGTTCTTTTCCACGGTGTGTTTTTTTTGTTTTGTTTTGTTTTTTTAATTTTATTTGGTCCTGTTTTCTTTCTCTCAACCCCAACCAGCAAGCTGCCCGTCCCAGCAAGAGCCTAGTTCTGCCAGAAATGTCACCCTGTTCAAAGGGCGTTTTTCCTTCCCACTCTCACCAAGCACTTGCTCAGAGGGGAACATTTGATTGTTGGGGGTTTCTCTGTGTGTATTGTTGTAGGATCTTTACCTTACAATATAAAGTGCCTTGAGGCGACTGCTGTTGTAATTTGGCGCTATATAAATAATATTGAATTGAAATGTGTGATCCATGCATTATACTTACCTATGACCAGTGATGTCACAGATGTCAAATATTTTACATATTTCAGTAAGATATTAAATGGCACATACAGACAGTAATTAGATCTTTGCTTGGTTTGTCTTTCAGGGTGCAGCAGATACAGTTACTGGGTCGTGACATGAAAGGGCCAGCACATGACAAGCTCTGGAATCAACTGGAGGCAGAAATTCACCTTCACCGCCATAAAACTGTGATCCGAGCATGTAGAGGTCGAAGTGACCCAAAGAGACCTCTTCCCTCTCCTGTGGGACATGTGAGTGTAAAACTACAAAGTAGTGGAAGCTGTTGGTACCTTTAGTTCTGCGTCCAAAAGTTGTTTTTGTGTGTAATTACAGGATCCAGACATGCTGAAGAAAACCCAGGGAGTTGGCCCTATCCGAAAGGTTGTGCTGGTCAAAGAGGATCATGAGGGTCTAGGAATTTCCATTACAGTAAGAAGTCTCAGTATTTTATCTTTTTAATCAGCAGCTGGCCATGTTTGGATCAAACCTTACTTAAGTAAAATGGTAAATGGCCTGTATTTGTATAGCGCTTTATCGTATCGAGTATCGAGGTTCTGTTCTCTGTTCACTCCCCATCTGAAGCTAGGGGGTTTTCATCTACTAAGATGATGCGGTCATAGCATATTTCGGTCATCAGTGGTAATGAGCAGGACCATCTCCTCCAATTTCTTGGGGGTGACATTTACTTGCACCTTGCATTCTCTGTCTTTAAGAAGCACTATCATCCTTGTTTAAGCTTCAGTTGGTTAGATGTCCACTTTGTCTAAGGCTGTTTCAATAAGTATGTATGTCCAAACTTTCCAACTGGAGTCGGACATGGACCCACTTTCTACTTACTTTTTGAGTAAGCAATGAAGCCTCAATGAGAGTGCAAGTATCTGTGGGTTCACTGAACACAGGTAACAGTGGTGGATTATTCACAATGTCTGTGACCTCAGCCAAAAATGTTCTCAGCAACTCACACTTGACTTTGGAAGATCCCATCCAAAGAGGCATTGAGTCCAGTGCAAAGTGGCCCTGGGGCCAGATGACGAGCCACTCAGTCCACCCCAATGGATAAAAGAAGACCAAGAGACCAGTGTACCCTGCCCTGAGATAGGGCTACCGAGGACCCATCCTGTAGCTAGTCACGGAGAGGGATACCATCTGGTAGCCAGGCCTTAGCCCATAGGACCTAGCGCGGTAGGGGTTTGGTGCAATGTGTGTCGAGCAGCACTCAGGGGCAGAGGCCGTGGTTGTCTAATCCCCAGCTAACAAGGCTGGCTACTTAAATGGAATGTGACCTCTCTGGTGAGGAAGGAGTCTAAGCTAGTGTGTGAGGTTGAGAAAAATCAGCTAGATATAGACAAGCTAACCTCAACGCACGGCTTGGGTTCTGGTGGGTGGCGGCAGGCAGGGGTGGGTTCTTGTAATCACGCGCTTGCTGCCAGTACGTTGGGGTTTTTCTGGTGGACAATAGGGATGCTTCACTGTGCCTTTGGGTTGGGGAACGGGTCCTAAATGTCATTTGCTTTTATGCAGTGAATGATAGCCGTCTTGGTGTCATTGAGTGGGTGCTTCATCCGGTGACTTCCTACTGGGAGACTTCAACACTCATGTGGGCAATGACAGTGAGATCTGGTATGTTTGGGAGGAACAGCCTGGGTGATCTGAAACGACCAGTTCTTTGTTACTGGATTTCTGTGCAAATCACTGTTTGTCCATAATGAAGACGATAAGTGCATGTGGCACCAGGACACCCTAGGTCGATGATCGATTTTGTACCATCAGATCTGCTGCCGGGTGTTCTGGACACTGATAAAGAGGGGGCGGAGCTGTCAGCTGATCACCATGTAGTGGTGAGTTGGGTCAGGTGGAGAGGGAGGATGGTGGACAGACCTGCCGCACCAAAACGTGAGCTGGGAATGTGCGGCGTAGGCCCCGGTCTGGGAGATCTTCAACTCTCACCTCCGGAGGTTTGACTTCCCACTGTCACCAAGTGCTTGTTCAGACGGTTGTTTGATTATTGTAGGATGAAGGTTACAATATAAAGAGCATTGAGGTGATTTCTGTTGTGATTTGGCAGTATATAAATAAATGAAATTTAATTGAAATACACCTTTGTAGTGAGCAATGTGTCATATCATTAACAAGTTGTTGTGTAACAGCCAGAGTTCAAAGAGCCAATTGCGTGATATCGCTTTTAGAAATGGAAGCGCCATTAGAACACAGTCTGATAGTGCTGTTCATCTGTGTCATTATGACATAGTGCATTAAAGCTGCTTTCAACTCATTTCATTCCTTCGGCCTCACTTTCTCAGGGTGGGAAGGAGCACGGCGTTCCCATTTTAATTTCAGAGATCCATCCCAGTCAGCCCGCAGACAGATGTGGAGGGCTGCATGTTGGAGATGCCATCCTTGCTGTCAACAGCATCAATTTGCGAGATGCCAAACATAAGGAAGCTGTCACCATTCTCTCTCAGCAGGTAACACTGGCACGCACATACACGTGCTCCCTGCATATCGCTGTTTGTGGTTAATTCTTTGTGTCTGTGTCAGCGAGGACAGATAGAGTTCGAGGTCGTGTATGTGGCTCCTGAAGTGGACAGCGATGATGAGAATGTGGAGTACGAGGATGACAGCGGCCATCGCTACAGACTCTACCTAGATGAACTGGATGACAGCATCACAGCACCACCTAGCAACCGTTCAGCATCACTTCAAGGTACGAAGAAATCTGCAGATCAATGAAAGAGCTTTTAACAGACTTTGTCCATATGTGAAGGTGTGCACTGTTTATACCTTCACCTTTGTAGAAGCGGGTGCATGTTGGAAAATTGGATTTTGCGGGTTTTCTGTTTTTCAGAAAAATCATCGTTGTTGTTTTAGTTTCTTTTGTTTTATATATAAAAATTCTGATAACACATTTCCACTTGACTTGTAGTCCCCCTTCAGCTACGATATGGGATGTAACTGCACAGAGAGCCAGACACATAATACACATAAACACATACTACACATAATACATACAAATTGAAACAGCCCTATATTAAAAAAACAACATAGAATGAGCTAAAAAGCAACATCTCACAAGGTGTCAAAGGCCAGGGTGAAGAGATGAGTTTTCTGAAGTGGTTTGGAAACAGGATAGAGAACAGGAGAAGATCTGCTGCTGGTTGTCCAGGTTGCTTTTAATTGACGATGAGGATGAGTTTGCTTATTGTCTCTGTGTCCATCCTTTAGCACTGGAGAAGTTATCACTGAGCAATGGAGCAGAGTCTGGAGATACTGGGATGTCCAGTGAGACACCTTCAGGGGAAACTCCTTCAAAGCCACCAGAAACTGACTGCTCTTCCTAGAAGCTGCTGGAATGTGGAAAGGAAAAGAACTGAAATGAAATTCAGTGACAATCCTGTGAAAAGGGGAACATCTGTTTTCCCTTTTCTCCTTGGAGTGATGTAATTTTCTGGTCATGCAACAATGATTTTTGGGTTTTAAAGTCCATATTCTTAAAGTGGAGGTATGTGCAGAAGGGAGTGATGCTGGACTCTGATAAACTTGGTGATATACAGGATAATAATGCAGGTGATGGATGTCACCAAGTTATCGTGGAGGTGTTTAGTGGAGACACTTGTTTTGCTTTACTTTGTATAGTTACTCCTCAAAGAATCTGTTACCAAACTTCTCAGATCTAATCCGTTCATGTTCATCCAAATGAGATGTTAAAGAATAATTTTATATATGATTATCCCACCCGAATATTTTAACACGACTATGTTACAAAAATAACACTTTGTAATTGAATACAATTCTTTGGGTTCCCTGTTGATTTGTCTATCGCTGTTCATTATATTTCATTATTGCTTCTGTTGTGCCACATGTACTTTATGAGGTGTTCCTCACAATGTAATAAAATACAACAAACTTGCAAACTGTTTTTATCTCAGCCCCTGACCAACAGGCCTCACCACTGTGCAGAGATATTTAGTTCAATACATTCTTCTTATTTCTTACTACTGTTAATATTATTATTATGGCCCAAAGAAACAGAAGTAAGTTAATCCCACCCCCATGAACAACACTGTCTAAACACTCTCAATGCTATGTTATGCATTCAGGTCAGTCTTTTTTATTTTATTTTATTGTCTTGGTTCCAGTCTTGTTTTTATCTTTGACATAATTGAAAGCATTCAAAAGTCCAAAACATATTTTCCCATCTCGCGTTAGCAGGCTTACAAAACGTGTGCAAAAGACAAATCAAATACAATCAGTGTACGCAAAATAATAATATATTAAGCGTTCTTCAGCAGTAAAGACTCAAACAACTGTAAACGTGAAAACCGCAGACATCACAAAAATGTTTGATCATTCATACTTAAAATAGTAAAAGATAAATGAGTATATTTATCCGTATTTATAAAGGGGAAACTGCTGCTGCAGACTCCCTGAGCTCTGTAGGTAAGGCTCTCTGCTACAGTGCAGGCTCGCATCAAAAGCACTGAATGATCCCTGTTCTTATAGAGATGTTATCAAATGAGGAGGATGGTGAGTCGTAATAAAATGCAACACTTGCCAATAAGATGAGTGATCAATGTTGCAGAAAATGTATAAAAATGATTTTATTGCTGCAGCTGTACTTCAAATGTTGAAACTTCAGAATCATGTAAACATTAAATATTACTGTTCCATGACCTAAAACAAAAAACCATAATTTTCTTGATTAAATGGACGCTGTCAGTGTGTGTTCTGTGTTCCAGGAATCTGTTTAAAACAGACTGAGCAGTAGAGAAGAATTGTTTATTTAAATACTCCTATACATTTTCTTCCCATGACAATGCGGTGCAGTGTTTGCACTTCATTCGGTGGTTTTTATTGAGGTACAGCTCAACTACTTGCATATATAGGATGCATTCCCCCAGTAGAACCATTCTGTAAATAATAGAATCAGAGGAAAGATGGTGGAAAAGCCCTTAATACTTCACTCGTTCACCCAAGAACCAGTTTATCTGACATTTACACTCCAGTGGATGCATCATAGAGCAGCGTGGGGTTAGTATGTAACAACGATATGTAGCACCCAGGGATTGAATTACCAACCACTGCCATTAAGTAATGACCTGCTTTACCCTCTGGGTAACATTAGTATTAATCTAATAAAAGTAAGTGTTACTGCCCATTAATCTGGCTACAGTTGCAAGCCCATTTCTAAACAATATGAAGCTCATCGTTCTGCAGCAAGAAAGCATATTCACAAGTGGAAAACAGTCACGTGCCAACCCTCCTATGAGTGGACATCTCAACAAATTCAGTGTCAAATTTACTGTTCAAAGCTCGGAGAAGTGCGAAAAATAAACCAAGATCTGCAAACGTCAACAAACAGAACAATGTAGTGGCAATATGTGATGACAAGTATTCAGTTTTTAACACATGCAGAAGTCCTACACACATCAAAGTATTTATCATCATCTGGGAATCACGTCAAGCCGGTGGCCCTGAAGTTCTCACACATAAACTCTGTGGTCCCTGAGACTTTTAACCCGCTACAGTTCATCTAAAGCTCCAAAGGATCCGTGTACAAGGGCTCTCCACTGCAAAATACAACATCTAGACAGCAGCAGAAATCTATGCACTTCCTGGTTACACTTCTGCCTTTGATACAGTCAGACTAGGAAAGTTGACTGGCTGATTCTACCTGCAACTGTATTTTGGACTTCCTTGCTTTCTTCCTTCCTAACAATATGAAAACAACCACTTAAGAGTAAAACACTGAAGGTGTTGGTGAGGATGTGACCAAACTCCCAGCTGGCTACAGGGCTGCTCTCTCAACCCTTCACATTTCTCCCTGGACACCCACAACTGTGTTAATATCCAGGATAACACAGTCATCAATAAATATGCTGTACGTGATCATCCTGAGCCGCATACAAAACAGTGTGTAGAATGAAAATATATTTCCCAGAGGGGCCTGCTACAGTTTTTTGACATAAAATAACTCACCTACAGATATCGGGGCTCATCGGTGTCAGGAGTGTGGGTGTGAGGGAGTGGGACAGCCTGAGTCGGAGGCGTGATGTGGTGGCAGGTGGGCAGATTTAGGAAACAGTGATTTATACTTGTGTGCAGAGGTTAGCTAAACACACAGACACAGTGTTTTCTGTTAGAAACTACTAATAGGAGGAAAGTCGAACAGTTTCTTTCATGTGGACTTCTATACAAGTTTCATTTCCACCCCTCTCTTTTCTTGTTTGAAACCCAAACTTCACGTTTAACTAAGGCAATCCTACAGTCTAACCACTCCAGCGCTCAGGGGCAGATGGAAGTGCTGGCACCTGGACCAAGGCTAACTGGATGTCTCCTTTGTTGTGTCAGTTGACGTGAGGTCGAGAGTGAAGCCCACCCCGCCATCACAGCTGAGATCTTTTTATGTGATTAAAGATCAGACGGCTAATGTTTGAGTGTTGTGACTGTTAAACCCGTGAAATATAAATACATTAAAAAAAAAAAAATTTAGTTTAACCAGTATAATGATTCAGAAAACAGAATAACAATGATAACAATAAATCATAATATCAGCCCCAGGATATGCAGGATGAGGGTGACACACTGGAGTCACTGATCTCCGAATGGCCGACTGACGTTTGATTTAATAAAAACAAGTTGCATTAAATAAATGGTGAAGTAGAAGAAAGTATTCCTCTGAATTAGTTCAAATGCATGTTCATGTGTCCTGAATGTGTAAACACGATGGAATTTTCTATGTTAAGAATGACAAAGAAAATGTAATGAAGGCGTTTCAAAGTTTGAACTTTGTGGTAAATCATGTAAATCAGAAGGATAGAGAGAGAATGGTGTGGGTGAACATCAGGTAATTAGACGTTCCCGGAGTGAGAAGATGTAACGTCCAGTCTTCCTGTTGGGATGTGTGTCCTCAGGCTTCTGGGGGCGTCGCTGCAGCTTCCCACCCTCATTATCAATGACATTTGTGACAAAGACACAGGCACACTCTCTACCTCACACACACACTTATTTGTGTATAAAGTTTTGTGTTGTGGGTGCTGTGTCTGTTGTCTTCAGTTTTGTCTCCTACAGGTGCAGCAAGTGGTGATACATTGTGCTTTTCTAGTTGTTTCTATCCCCCATATCTACGCACCCCCCTGTGAGATCAACAGTTCAGGCAACAGGAGCTAAGACGTTCGCAGTGGAAAATACAGTGGAGATTTTGTAGTTTTTGGCTTTTCATCTGCTTTTTTTTGCAGTGTTGGATGGTTCATTCAGAAGGATATTGATTTAGATCATACTTCCAGCTGGTTTTTACACAGGGATAAGTGCATTTTCTGACCCAGTTGTGATGAGATTACTTTGTTTGGGATTATTACTCTTTGCTCCTGCTAAATTGCCTTAATAAACTTTTCACTTTTTATTCTTTCTAATGCAAACAGCTCGTACATGTTACTCTAACCTTTTAAAGTAAGCCTTGGGGCCCAGGCTCCAGGGCCCGTATCCCTAAAGAATCTTTGTGCAAAAAGTGGCTCCTAGCGGCCAAATTCTAAGAAAATTCTCAGAGTCATGACGTTTTCTTAGAATTTCCCCTAAAAGTGACATGACAATCCCAGTTAATATAAAAGCTATTCCTCAAGATTCCTAACGCTTAAAAGGGCTCCTAAGGCGAGATCTGCTAAGAGCAGGGAAGAGGACTTTTAGTGGCTTAGGAGTTCCCCTAAGCAGCTGCACAAAATGGCCAACAGAAGAGGCAGGAGAGATGTCCTGCAAACACTGGATGACAGGGAATTATTGAGACGCTACAGATTGGATCGTGCAGGAATCATGTTTGTGGTGGATCTCCTTAGAGATGCAATTACTTCACCAACTCGACGCCACAACACTATTACACCGGAGACGAAAGTAATCACAACCCTGAGGTATTTGGCATCCGGGAAAATGCAACAATGCAGCAGTGATGACTTGGGTCTGCAATCACAGACATTGCTAAAAGCTGAGCCGTGTTACCCTCGTTAAGACCACACTGGACTTGTAACGTTGTGATTTCTACTTCATTAAGGACAGCCCCTTGAGATAGGCCATCTTGTTTTCAACGGGGTCCATATGGGAGTGAAAGTACAAAATATGTCAGCTAGGATATTAATATGAGCAAATAAGACACAAATCATTATTTGAACAGGGTGTAATGAGTTTAAGTTCTCACATATTTTAGATTCTAATGGCTATAACCCCTACAGCTTACTATTCATTTTCCAGATATTTTCTTGAATGTGAAATATTATTTACAATTACAGTCAGCATAAGATTAGAGTGTATAATTATGTTTATTGATTTGAGGGTACATCCTTTGCTCATTATCACCAAAAGCTCATTTCCATCAAACTTGTAGGTTCAACCAATCACGGCTTTTTAAATGATGACTCATACCTAGCAACGGGGTCAACCACACCTCCTCACTAAGATAGGATTTTCCATCCATTCCTTGCTCAGAGTTCACTGAAAATGTTCTGGAATCACTTCTAAGCTAAAACTCCTGGCAAGGAATTTTTAGGTTAAGTTAGGAGCTCTCTGAGAGGATTCTCAGAATCTTTAGGGATACGGGCCCAGGCCTCTAAAAACATCCCAGATAACAAGTGCTGCAGGTGTAACAGGTGTGACTGATACAATTTCACCTGCAAGGCTTCTCAGGTTTTTTCGTATCAGGGCAGGCAAGGCCCTGAACACCAAAGCAGCCAGTCTGGGCGAGTCCACTTACCCGCATTGGCTCCGTTGGCACAGGGTGAAACTCACAGATCAGAGATTAGGAGTGAAACAGGCTTCATGTACACAGAAGAAAGCTAATGCTAGGAAACAAACACGTTTGTAAGTTCTTTGTGAAGCCATGGTGATAGATTAATATTTTCATTAAAAAACAAACAAAGAGACACTAAGTGACTTTTCTATTTTCTAGGGCCGTGCTAGTGAAGATCCTCACATGGGCGTCACTGTCTGCTGTGAAAATGGAGATTCATAAAGACCGCACATCGAAACAATCAACAGACAGTTTAATCACACACATACACACACAACAAGCTTGCAAATTTGCGTCTTTCCTGCCATAATCTGCCTTATTCACAAGTGCAGTATATATTTCAACAAGATCACTCAGAGAGCACGTACTAAATCTGTTTCATGATGTTTTTATTACATTATAATGATGTTGACCTATTATGGAATCGTTGTGATGTTGTAAGCCATTGTACTGAAAAAAAAAATAGGAGGTGTGTTGTACAGTTCTCTCCTCATATATATCATATACTGCTCATACGGTCTCATTTGTTTCTGTAGGGTCAACTTTGACCGTAAATGAAGATCAAGGTCAAATGCTTAGCCAGCTTAGGTACTCATGTCCCCAAAGGCCTCGTATGTTGTTGTGAAGTTTGAAAACAATCTTTAAAAATTGTGAGTGACATAAAGTTTTACTGATTTGGACATTTGATGTCACCTTTTTGTTCTTGCTTTCAATCAGCTCGAGCTGTTGGTGTCTATCATCAGATGCTAGACTGCTAACAAACAGACAAACAAATGGAACCGATCACCTACTCAGTGCTTTCAGGGGGACAATAATATTCTTTTCATACTTTAAGTGCAATACAAGAATTACTGTTATATACTTACTTAAATATTGTCCCCTTACTTTATCTCAGTGTGCAGCTTGCTTTATATTTGTATATACTCTCTTTAACACATGTTTATAATAACTCAATTACATTCAGTTCCTTCGTACGATCTCTCTTTATTGACCTGACATCAGAGAGCTCCTGCCATGTATTAAAATACAAGTTGCATCCAGCAGCAGCAACACGACTAGCTGACTGCTGGAGAAACTATACAGATGGGCCTTTGGGATCCCAGTGTCTTTCCAAGCAGCTGTTTTTCCAAATTAGCGGATCCTCAAAACTGATTTTTTAAAAGCTTATTAAACAGTTTAGGAAAACATTAACAAACATTGTCCTTGTTCATTAACATGCTCCACCTGGATACTTTTTGACAGGAAGTTTGGGGTTGTCCCATATATATGTGAGCGTGCTGTCCACTCAGCTCCAAAGGGAGATGTCAGTTACTACACAGCAATCATACAAGTATCATTTTGCATTCTTTCTCTGCGAAGTACAGAATGTGAAAGGAAGTCACTGAGAAATGCAGTCACCCATAAACTGATCGTAGCAGTCTGAGATGCTTTTCCTCAGCGCATCGATGTCTTTCCTCAGCTGGCCAACTTCCAGTAGCTTTAACCTTAACTTGTCTTCCACTGCCACCACTTTGCAGTCACTGTCCTCTGCTGAAAAGGTCAGCGCTGAACAGAGAAAACAAAGGAGAAAATGTTATGAAAAAGTCAAGGACAATATTTAGTGAGCCAGATTATGACTGCATGAAGAAATGTGAAGCAGTGCCTTGAAAAGAAAATGATTAGGGCAGAAGGCACCATACACATGTCTCTCATGCAGTGCAACTGTGCTCTATCGCATTGAGACTGTCGCTACACTCGGGGTATGACTCCATGATTAGGGCATCAGGGCACATGGAAACTTCTTTAAGACACTTATGCTTGACTGGTCACGCCCACAGCTGTGCAGAGTGTTGGGAGTCTGCATCAGTATTACGACTGAGTTGGTTTACAGTATTTAGTCCACCTGCCTGTTTAATGGGAAGCATATGTTGACTTTCTGGCTGTGACCCCTTGCCTGCGTATTGCTCATGGTTTACGTGCTGGGTGGGACCTTGCTGTGTCAAGGCCCTTTTAAATAGGACTCCGCCCAGGCTGTGCTGACCGCTAGCTAGAGTGAATGGCCCAAAATTTGTGATGCACTGGCTGCCTGGCGAGTGAGTTTAGAACAATGTGTTGCTCACGATGTCACGGGTTAAACACTCAGTGCTTTGTAAAACAAAAAAAGAAAACTCAGCTGTAAGTTGGGTGTGATGCTTGCTCGCGGTTCATGAGGTCACATGCTTGATGCAACCTTCCTATGGCGCCTAATGGAAGAGGATGGCGAGTGAGTTCTCTCCAGCCAATGCAGACAGCCTTGCGTGTTGCTCACAGAGCCATGAGTTACACGATTGGTGCTTTCTTCATGTGAGTTGGCTGTGACTCCTACTAACATATTACCAGTGCGAGTTATTGTGCTTGGTAGGTCCCTGCTGCATGCAGACATATAGGAATCATATCATTGTTGGGTTTTCCTCTGTATGTATTATTGTAAGGTCTACCTTACAATATAAAGCACCTTGAGGCGACTGTTGTTGTGATTTGGTGCTTTATAAATAAAACTGAATTGAAATGAATTCAACTGTAATCTACCTGTGGTCCTTACTGGTGTATTGCTCTGAAGTTTGCCACAGTGAGGTCCCATCCAGTGGCTTCAACAGACAGCTGATGGTCCAGCAAGTGAGAACTTATCTTATTTTATATGTTTAAGCATGTTTATTGTTACATTTCTTCTCTATCGGGGGAAAGGAAAGTTAGAAATGACTATCCACTTTTATGCATAATCATTTCTAACTTTCCTATTAGTCATGTTAACAAATACATTTGTTAGCTGGAATATCTGTGGATTTGGAAATCAGGCACAAAATATTAAACATAGGGACATCATATGTGGATTTACGTCTACTGCAAGAAAACCACTTGTGCAAACAGAAGGTGAAGAAGTTTGATTTCATGATGAGTCAAACACAGCTCTGAGTGGTTTCCACAGATTTATAATCTTTTTGTGGGGTAGGTCAGATGTGAGGAAGACAATCTTTCATAAATAACCTAAAAAGTTCAGAAGGATGATGTTGTAGTCTGGGGCTAGCATCTGTTTATATACGTAAATCTTAAAATCTGTGTGTGGGGAACACTAAGAAAAAAAAAGTTGGGTCACAGCTAGTTTTGTTCATCCAAGTTATAAATAATGATTTTGTGTTTGATAGAAAAAAAAAGATATTTCAATGCCCTGAGATATGTTGTTGAAGTTCAAAGGTTTCTGATAACACAGGTCTCCAGAAAAAAGAAAAACAGAAAGAAAATCAGCTGCGTAGTACGGAAGAGGATTAAGGCCACTTTTTTTTCTTCGTTTCCAGAATTCTGAGAATCATGAGAAAAAAAAATTCTGAGAAAAAAGTCAGAATTCTGACTTTTTTAAAAGAATTCTGGAAAAGAAGAAAAAAAAAAAAGACATACTCACTATCTTCTTAATCCTCTTCCATACTTCCGTAGCATGGGATACTTTTGGTAAATTTTATGTTTTTAGGGTGTTGAATCAAAAAATGATCTCCATCTCCTCATGTTTTGCAAAAAACATTGATGCTTCTCTGAACACGCTTTCGCTCTTAGAATATATATTAAATTCATGTAAGAAATCATTAGTGGATATGTTTTTTTTTTAACTCAAATATAGGATACCAGATTTCAGTTTAAAAAGGGAAATTGTATGCTTAATTAAACTTAAAAACATGAGTTTTGCAAGAAAACCTGACGTGATGGAATTTTAAAAACATTTTTCCTGGTTTCAGTGAGTAAAAATCTACAAGAAACAGTCAAAAAACCCTATGCAGATTTTTGGTTGCAAACCTGTGTAATTAATCAGATAATTATAAAATAGTTTTTGCAGCTGTTTATTACCATTTATTTATTTTAAGTTAGTAAACATTAAAGTGATACGCTTTAACAACCTCACTTTACCTCAGCTGTCAATACGTTAAGTAAGAACCATCCACATGTATTTTAGTCTGGAAGAGGCTGTAAAATTTTGAGTCTGATTCAGATCCATGAGTCAGTGAAACTCACTTCTGTCAGATGACACCAACAGTATCACCTCAGTATCGCTAAGCACTGTTTTTGTAGTTGTTAGCTCTTCCTTTCCGGCATTACCAAAGCTTTCTTTGAATTTGAGCTCACATTATTGAACTCTGACAGTTATTGAATAAACTCTTGTGATTTTTAGGACATTAGTGGGTATAATGTTAGCTTATAATCAGCAGCTATTGTCGTTGTTGTTGGTTCCAGACAGCTGACAACTGAAATCTTGGAATGGGATTTAAAATTAAATCAACAGCTCCGAAAATGAGTTTGAGAGCCCTATTCCAGGAATTTTACATGCGCACAAAGAAAACTGCTAACTGATTACTAGGTGACTAAAATAAAAAAATATATATATATTTTTTTACAAATGCTACAAATCTTATTTGTATCAAAAAAATCATAAATGTCTGTATTTGTGTTCGCCCTCTAACTACAGTAGGTTACAAGTGATACATAAAGAATAAGTATAAATAAGTATAAAATGTATGCCTACATACATGTCATTCCTAGAAGCAAAGACAGGTTGGGCTCTTTCCCCTGCGCTCTCTGAGCCAAGATGCTGCAGAGACCCTGGAGGTCCAGTAGACAAAGGGACATCTCTTTCAGCAGCTGGTCCACTTCTGGAATTTCCACATGGGCTAAAGAAGACACCAGCAACCCTTCGTCCATCACCTGCTGCTTGTCAGTGAAAAAAAAAAAGAAAAAAGAAATTTTTTTTTAAATATCTTGGAACAACATGTTCCCATGTATCAGAAAACCCACCTCTCAGGGATCACTGCAACTTTCAATCTAGCATGAGTGCTATTTTTTTTTCCTATTTAACATGCACTGACAGCTAGGGATGGGAATTAATGCCAATTTAGCGATTCTGATTTCAATAGCGATTCTCATTGGGTTCTCACTGGCTCACTTTGAAAGTAACCACAATCTTTAAGCAGCATATCAAAGAAATTACATTCATGCAAACTAACTGCATGCTGTGGGATCACAGATTTGTGTATGTTGGAGGCATTTCCCCTGTTTATTGGTCATTACTCAGAAAAGTAATGTGTTACACATATTACACAAAACACTTTTCTTGGAAGTCATGCATTACTTTTAAGAAGTACTGCACTTAATTATTTTTATTACTCCCATAAGAATGTAATTTGTTATACTACTCTTCACATTACTTTTGCATTTCAAACATATTATGCAGACACACATTTTTTCTCTCAGTATTTAGGTATGAACACAAAAGCACAAATGTAATCCAAATAAAATCCAGCACACAGAGACTACAAAGTGAAAGCCACAGTCATGTAGAATATACACGTCTGTTCATGCTTAGATGTACATCATTTAAATGTGAACAGACAAAGACGGAGCCTGCAGCACTGCTCATCGGTGCCTTTTTTACCTATTGAAATTCAGGGTCTCGCTGCTGGTTCAACATGATGGATTATCAGAACAGTTCACTCCACTATAGCTCTCCCCACTTTCCAACTGTTTCCAGACTCTCTCTCAAACCCACACAAAGACTGTTCACCATAGGGGATTCTCCAAGCAAACCTGAGCACAGTGAAAATACAGACTGGCATCTCTCTCACAGGCAAGCTGAAATATTAACTCAAGGGTTGGAGGTGAGTTGCACTAACTTATTCAAGACAATGATCCAGTGAGGATTAAATAACGGCCACTCCCACTGCTCTTGCAACAGTTGTATAAAGATCGAATGGCCAGACACCCCATACTTCCGAAAGACCTCCCACAGAATACTCCAAGGGACATGGTCGAATGTCTTCTCTAAGTCCACAAAAGGCATGTAGACTGGTTGGGCAAACTCCCATTAACCCTCAAGTATCCTTGAAAGGGTAAAGAACTGGTCTAGTGTTCTGCAACCAGGACGAAAACCGTATTGTTCCTCCTGTATTCGACTAACGGATAGACTCTCTTTTTCAGCACCCTGGCATAGACTTTGCTGGGGAGGCTGAAGAGTGTGATCCCCCTATAGTTGGAACAGACCCTCTGGTCCCCCTTCATGATGATGGGAACCACCAGCTGGTCTGCCAATCCAGAGGTACCGCCCCTGACAGCCCTACAACACCCGAGGGGCCCTGCCACCAAGGAATGGTAAATGGACTAGTTCTTATATAGCGCTTTTCTACTCTGAGCACTCAAAGTGTTTTACACAACTTGCCTCATTCGCCCATTCACACCCATTCGTACAAGCTATTTTTTCTATGCTCCAAGAGCTTTCCATATAACATTCACTCGTACTCATACTCCGATGGATGCACTGGAGAGCAACTTGGGGTTAAGTATCGTGCCTAAGGATATTTGACATGCAGATGAGAGTAGAAGGGGATTTAACTACAAACCTTCCGATTAGAAAGTGACCTGCTCAACCACCTGAGCTACAGCAACAAGGAGTTGTTTAACTTCAGTGACCTTACACCAGTGATGGATGAGTCATCCCCCTTGTCCCCAGACTCTGCTTCCTCTACAGAAGATGTCCTAGTGGGATTAAGGAGGTCTTTGAAGAAGAAAGTCTTCCTCCATGTCCTCTCCGAACTCCTCCCACAACTGAATTTTTGCTTCAATTAATGCCCGAGCCACGTTCCACTTGACCTGTCTGTACCTATAGGCTGCCTCTGAAGTCCCACAGGCTAACCAAGCCCAATAGGACTTCTTCACCCTGATGGTTTCCTTCACCTCCGGTCTCCACCATCTGGTTCGGGGGTTACCACCACGACAGGCACCAACCACCTTGCGGCCGCAGCTCAGTGCAGCAGTGTCAGCAATGAGGTCCATTCGAACTCAATGTCCGCAGTCTCCTGTTGACAACCCCACAGGTGGGGGCCTCTGCCAGGCGTTCCCAGCTTACCCTCAATATCCATTTAGGTGCCCCAGGTCTGTCGAACATCCTCTCCCGCCACCTGATACAACTTACTACAAGGTGTTGATCAGTTGACAGCTCAGCACCTTGCTTCACCCGAGTGTCCAGAACATACTTCTGCAGATCTGATGATACAATTACAAAACTGATCTTATGAACTGCGGCCTAGGGTGTCCTGGTGCCATGAGCACTTATGGACACCCTTATGTTTGAACAAGGTTTTTGTTACTGTGGTTTGCACAGAAGTCCAATAACAAAACACTGCTCGATTTCAGATCTGGCAGGCCGCTTTTTCCAGCCACGGCCGTCCAGGTCTCACTGTCACTGCCCACATGAGTGTTGAAGTCTCCCAGTAATGAGAGAGTCCCCAGGAGCAGCACCCTCAAGCACCCCACCTAGGGACTCAAAGGCAGCCAGGTACTCTGAACTTTTAGGCCATGTTATGGAGTAATGCAAAAGTAATAAAACAAATTCAATTCAATTCAAAATCCTGCTCCTCACATACAAGGTTTTAAATAATCAGGCCCCATCTTATCTTAATAACCTTGTAGTACCATATCACCCCATTAGAGCACTTCGATCTCGCACTGCAGGCCTACTTGTTGTTCCTAGAGTATTTAAAAGTAGAATGGGAAGGAGAGCCTTCAGTTTTCAGGCCCCTCTTCTGTGGAACCAGCTTCCAGTTTGGATTCGGGAGACAGACACTATCTCTACTTTTAAGATTAGGCTTAAAACTTTCCTTTTTACTAAAGCATATAGTTAGGGCTGGACCAGGTGACCCTGATTCCTCCCTTAGTTATGTTTTTCCTTCCCACTGTCGCCAAAGTGCTTGCTCATAGGGGGTCATATGATTGTTGGGTTTTTCTCTGTATCTATGAAGCGCCTTGAGCGCCTTCATAGATACATTGTTGTGATTTGGCGCTATATAAATAAAATTGAATTGAATAGTGTTTTTACAGGGAGTAATTAAATAACACACTGCCACACTTTTTAAAACAGTAATGAGAAATATATAATAATGGATTATTACTTTGAGTAACAGCACCACCACTGTTCATATATCATTGATAGTTGGAAAGAACTTAATCTCAAAAATAAAGCTGTTGGTAGAGAATCAAGTTTAATAAGTAAATGATCTGAAGACTAAAATTAAAGTAATTTCAGTAAATGATATGCTTAATTTTCCTCTCATGTGATGATCTGAGTTGTGGCTAAAGGTTTGGGGCAGAGGAGATTCAGCACCTATCAATGACTAACCAAAAATCAATTAGACAGGCAGAAGAATTAAGCTAATACTTCCACCACAGATACCTGAAGGAAGGCTGTACTGGGTGTATTCAGGCTTTTTCCCTTTTCTGGAAGGTAAGAATATTGCTGACGAGAAAGGCCTCTTTTCTTCTGCAGTGTTGTGCTGGTAGACTAGCAAAACAAAGAATGTGACAGATGAGCTTATGTTTTCTACAGAAAAATAATATACAGTCATTGATCGTCTTCTTCTTTCAATGTGTTTAGTCTTTGTCACAGTGGATGAGCTCCATCTCACTAGATCCAAGAGCCTATGAGGTCTTCTCCTGTCTGATGCCTTCATTCACAACTGCCCAGTATATCCACTATCCATCCACTGTACATGTCCAAATGATTTCAACTTTGCCTCTCTAACCATTTATCACATCCCTCGATTATTAAGTGAATTTCAGGCTGAGAGGTACCATAGCTGATTTTGGCAATAAATCAAACAGTAAAGACTTGGATCTCAAATTTTATGACTGATGCCTGAGCAGGAAAACTTTCTGTTATGTAATCTCACTTATACTGAAGCTTGGAACTGTTCTCAAATAATATCAGCAGGAAGTTAGCCTGGTATTATTATTATTATTTTCTTTAATGAAAATTTTTTTTTTTTTCTCAATACAGTTTTCTAAGTTTGCAGATAATGCTTTGGTAGGGTGAGGTCGAGGTCAGTGTCTGTTTTGCAGGATGACCACAACACTGCATCAGCCTTTCACAGCTGAGGATTTAAAAAAAAAACACAAATTGTCTTCATTACAAGTTTCTTCAGGCGACATTTTTCAAACAAAGTAGCTCTTTTGCTGAGTGATTTTAATTCATTCTCATGTGTTGCTGATCATCTGTGGTCCTCCTGATTATCAGATGTAAAGAAATACAGCATATACAAGAATTGTACAGTGAGGGTGTAGATTTATAACAACCTACCATGAGTTGTGAGGTCAGTCTCTCAATCTGTTCTCGTTGATGCTTAAACAGCTGGAGGTGATCAGACACAACACGTGAATGGCTTCTTCATGTGTTTTGTGTATGTGCATAAATGTGTTTAGAATGCTACCTTGCTGCTGTGATCTTGCTGCTTAATAAGCTGACGGTTTTCCACTTCAAGCCGCTTCAAGTCTTGCATAGGTAGCCTCACTCCATCATCCAAACACTGCTGCACCTTTTGCTGTAGACTTTACCAGAATAAGACATGAACAAAACAGAGACATGAATGAAATGAAAAGAATATCATAAATAGATCATTTAGTATCACTTGTGTCATCTTTACAGTAAATGAAGATGTGTGTTTACAGTTAATGCACGTGAACTGTGTAGTTAACGACAGGAAATACTTCAGATCTGCCAGTGCGCATGTACCATATGTGATCATAATCTTCTGGAACTGTACCCATAAAAATTACAAATACAGGTGGCTCCAAGTGGTACCGCCCTGACCTTCTAGCAGATTCACCTATGGTATAAATGTGAAAGCCCCAGGCAGTTTTCTGAAAATTTGCCATCTGACCTTTACTTTCAGTTCAAGCTCACTGGGATTTAAACTCTTCTGAAATTTTTACTAGATGCATCACTAGAGGCTGAATGTGAAATTCCTATGTGAGTTCCTTCTTGAGATATGGCATTCCCAAGATTGACTTCTGACCTTGATAGGGTGACAGCGATACACTAACAGCGCTTTACGACTAAGGGGTAAAAATGTGTACCCAATTTCAATTTGGCTCCGTCTTCTACAACATTGTCTTTTGAGCAAATGAAGACTGATTGCACCACGCTTGCTTACATACTTCTAGAATGCTCCTTAGACTATCCACTGTGACTGCTTGGATATATGCTGCAACCTTATCACAAATATTAGTGTAAAACAACAAATATCAACTTCTGTGTCAAAGTGCAGATGAGGACAGACCATTAACCCCCCCATGAAAACATATTTTTTAAACTATTAAAAAGAACAGGGAATCCAACTTTGGATTCTTTTCTTTTGATCCAAAGTTTTATTTTCAATGCCCCAAAATTCAACAAATCTTTTCTTCAAGTCTAAACCAAAGTGTAAGCTCAAACCCTTGTCTTATTTTATCAAAACTGATCTAATAATGCTCTCTAAAGAAAACTCGTACGTTTAATAATGCTATTTTGGACATGCCTTGCTCTGTTGAAGAAGCGCTTTAAAGAGGCAAGGAAAATTGAATTTAATAATTGTTTAACTCATTTCAACTGTTGATGACCTAGGCTAAGATATGAATCTTTCCTAAATTAAAGACGAATTTTTTTTGCACTATGGTGATGAATCAGGAGATATCTATCATCCTTTAGACATTCACAAGTACAGCTAATAATAAGACGACATCCAGAGAGCTGTCTAAAAATATCAGCAGTGAGAAAATGACCTTGAAGAACCAATTTTAAATCAGGCACTGTATATTTTCTGATTTTAGTACAGTCCTCACAAATCTGTGAGAAACGACGTACCTTATTTGCACACAAACGTATCATATACACATAAATATACCTATGTACAGATGCAATCAATTCTTTCTCTCTCTTTGCCTGCATCTTCATCTCGATGTCTTTGTCCTTCATCAAAGTACATCCTTCCTCTAGGCTCTTTTTTAGGTGAGACACTATTTTCTCCAGTTTCTTGCATTTCTGCTGTGCCTCCTCCTGCTGAAAATAGAAATATGCACAGTGAGATAGTAGAGCAATACGAACAAAACCTAATCCTCTCTCTGACTGACTAAATGGGGTCTCACAATTTTAAATCCTGGACCTCAATCTGTTTATACTCTATATAAATAACATACAAATGTCTAAATTATTAAAATATAATTTATTTCTTGATGACATCACCTAATATTGTTTTGGGAAAAGTCTGGAATGGCTTCTAAATATAGTGGAATTGGAATTCCAAGAAATTGTTTAATTTAAATGAGAGCAAACAAAGTATCTAATATCAACAGGCAAATAAAAAATAAAGTCATTGATGAACAAGGTTGAAATGGAAAGACTGTATGAAAATACATTTTTGGTAATTGACCTTCACTTATATTCAAAATCATCCAAGAGTTTTAGTAGATACACCTAGGTTTTAATTTGAAAATCCTAGGTGACATTTTTCTCCAGTTATCGTGTTCAAAAGGTCCACTGCTGGTGGACCATCTTTAGGAGTAGTCTGGGTTACACAAGCAATGTGTACACAATTTTACACATTGCTTGTTCCTTTAAAAGTGATGCAGCACATTAATTGTTTACTGCCCAGAGAAGGTAATGTTGAATAAAAACAGAGCTTAAATGTAGGCTTAGCCTACCTCAACAAATTTTATCTTGTTTTAGGAACATATTTAGACTGTGCCCAGTCTAGGGGTCGAGAGCAGAAGAAAAGAGGAGTATATGGTGAAAACAAACAGGATAAAACAAACTCAGGGATTATATTGTAAAACTGTCCTGCAGAAACCCATTTGCACTACGCTCGGAGGACAGAGGAGTCCCTGTCCCATATGAAACGCCACTTGCTTAGAGTTTCCAAGTCTCTAGGATGAAAAATGTCTCTGACTGATCAACCTGACTCACCTCAGGGTGTATGTATGCTCATATATGTGTTTACCCTGTTGGCCTGGACCTGTACTTCATCTAATGTTGGCAGGTCAGAAAGGTATTTCTCCAGTGTCTCTATGCGTTGCTGGTTTTCTTGGTTTTGGTTGTTCTCTCGCTGAAACTTCTTTTTTAGACTACAGATGTAGCGATCCCTCGTTTTTATCTGTGGATGAAGAAAATACATATTCAAACATATGTTTACGTTACTATACTTTCAAGAGTAAAGTACACTTTAAAGAGTAAAAAATGTTATATATATTAATTATTACTGTACCCTTTCCTCCAGTTTTCTGATATCCTCTGAATATTTCTGAGTAATTTGCTTGAAGACTTTGCTGAAATGGATTGTGTCAAGTTCAGCCACAGCTAATTTCTTAACAAGTTCTTCATCACAGGACAACTGATCAGGTGGCTGCTTGCGTGAAGTTCTCATTGTTGAGTCCTTAAAGATGACCAGAACTTGTGCTATAACTTTAATTATAAAAATGTTTTATGTGGTTATTAAATTTGGATATGAATGTTCATTTATTACCTGGATGTTTCGGGTGTGAGAGTCATCAAACAACCTTCTCTGGCTCTTTAAGACCTGATGTATTTTCTGTTCATTATCTCTGATCCGCGCATGTAGTAGCAAGATCTGTAGCTTTTGTCTGAAAGACAGAATTCGTTCCTACTTACAAAGATTCCCACCTGTATTGTTTTTTCCATATGCAATAAATAAATGACTAAAATAAAGTTTATTCGAGAACTGACAGGGTGAACAATTTGGATCTGCAAAAGATACCCAAACATGCCAGATGAAGAGTGAAAGTAGTGACAAAGAGAAGCACCAATGTTTGGAACACTTCAGTGTACCATAGTATTGTTGTGTGTTTTTAGGATTTTTCGCAAGCCTTTTTATACTTCAAAGGAACAAGACTTTTCCAATAAAAAATAAAAAACAACATCAAAGTTGTACATGTAAAAGGTTAGAATTTTGCTTTTGTAACCTTCAGGATGTCTGTGAAGGTTCTCAGTCATCCAGGTCATCGTAGTCAAAGGAGCTTGTAAAGAAAAGCGTCTGGACTTCTTTAAGTTGCTTGAAGACGTTTCACCTCTCATCCAAGAAGCTTCTTCAGTTCTAAGGTCAAATGGTGGGGAGTCCTTGACCTTAGAACTGAAGAAGCTTCTCGGATGAGAGGTGAAACGTCTTCAAGCAACTTAAAGAAGTCCAGACGCTTTTCTTTGCAAGCTCCTTTGACAACCTTCAGGATGCACTGGTGTGGTTTGTAGTCAAATCTCAAACAGCAGGCACAGGAATCACAATATCCACATCTAAGGCCATGATTCTCTGCCACAAAGCGGTAGTTGTAGCTGGTGTTTTTATTTGTTGTTCTTCTCTTATCAAATACACAACTCCTTATTTGCTACCACCATCTTCACTTTTTACTTAAAACTCTGTAAACTAACACAAGTTTTATATTTCCAATGCTAATGGAGTGAAAGCAGGAAAACAAAACAAGTCAAATCAACAAGTGTAAGCCTGGGTGAATAACAATATACACAGTTGCAACTGATCGCAGCTTGTTCCACAATAACTTTCACATATTTAGTTTGAGATCCATCCATCCATCCATCTTCATCCGCTTATCCGAGGTCGGGTCGCGGGGGTAGCAGCCTAAGCAAAGAGGTCCAGACCTCCCTCTCCCCAGCCACCTCCTCCAGCTTGTCCGGGGGAATACCAAGGCGTTCCCAGGCCAGCCGAGAGATATAATCTCTCCAGCGTGTCCTGGGTCTGCCCCGGGGCCTCCTCCCGGTGGGACATGCCTGGAACACCTCGCCCAGGAGGCGCCCAGGGGGCATCCTTGCCAGATGCCCGAACCACCTCAGCTGGCTCCTTTCGATGTGGAGCAGCAGCTGCTCTACTCTAAGCCCCTCCCGGATGGCCGAACTTCTCACCCTATCTCTAAGGGAGAGGCCAGCCACCCTTCGGAGGAAGCTCATTTCCGCCGCTTGTATCCGCGATCTCGTTCTTTCGGTCACTACCCACAGCTCGTGGCCATAGGTGAGGGTAGGGACGTAGATCGACCGGTAAATTGAGAGCTTCGCTTTTACACTCAGCTCCCTCTTCACCACGACTGACCGGTGCAGCGTCCGCATTACTGCAGCCGCAGCCCCAATCCGTCTGTCGATCTCCAGCTCCCTTCTCCCATCACTCGCGAACAAGACCCCGAGATACTTGAACTCCTCCACTTGGGGCAGGAACTCATCCCCGACCCGGAGTGGGCACTCCACCCTTTTCCGGCTGAGAACCATGGCCTCAGATTTGGAGGTGCTGATCCTCATTCCCGCTGCGTTACACTCGGCTGCGAACCGCTCCAGTGCGAGCTGGAGGCCCTCACCCGATGAAGCCAACAGAACCACATCATCTGCAAAAATCAGAGATGAGATTCTGAGGCCACCAAAGCGAAAGCCCTCCGCCACTTGGCTGCGCCTAGAAATCCTGTCCATAAAAATTATGAACAGAACCGGAGACAAAGGGCAGCCTTGGCGGAGCCCATCACCCACCGGGAACGAGTCCGACTTATTGCCGGCAATGCGAACCAAGCTCTTGCAACGGTTGTATAGGGATTGAATGGCCCGTAGCAATGGGCCAGACACCCCATACTCGCGCAACACCTCCCACAGGACGCCCCGAGGGACACGGTCGAATGCCTTCTCCAGGTCCACAAAACACATGTAGACTGGTTGGGCAAACTCCCATGCACCCTCAAGTATCCTCGAGAGGACAAAGAGCTGGTCCAGTGTTCCGCGACCAGGACGAAAACCGCATTGTTCCTCCTGTATCCGAGGTTCGACTAGCGGACGAACCCTCCTCTCCAGCACCCTGGCATAGACTTTCCCGGGGAGGCTGAGGAGTGTGATCCCCCTGTAGTTGGAACACACCCTCCGGTCCCCCTTCTTGAAGATGGGGACCACCACCCCGGTCTGCCAGTCCACAGGTACTGCCCCTGATCTCCACGCAACATTGCAGAGACGTGTCAACCAAGACAGCCCTACAACGTCCAGAGCCTTCAGGAACTCGGGGCGGACCTCATCGACACCAGGGGCTCTGCCACCAAGGAGTTGTTTAACTGCCTCAGTGACCTCGCCCCCGGAAATCGGTGGGTCACACCCCTCATCCCCAGACTCTGCTTCCTCCCCGGAAGACGTGTCAGTGGGATTAAGGAGGTCCTCGAAGTATTCCTTCCACCGCCCGACAATTTTCTCAGTCGACGTCAACAGCGCTCTGCCAGCACTATACACAGTGCAGGTAGAGCACCGCTTTCCCCTCCTGAGACGCCTGACGGTTTGCCAGAATCTCTTCGAGGCAGTCCGAAAGTCTTTTTCCATGGCCTCTCCGAACTCCTCCCACACCCGAGTTTTTGCTTCAGCCACTGCCCGAGCCGCATTCCGCTTGGCCTGTCGATACCTGTCGGCTGCCTCCGGAGTCCCACAGGCTAACCAAGCCCGATAGGCCTCCTTCTTCAGCCTGGTGGCTCCCTTCACCTCTGGTGTCCACCATTTGGTTCGGGGATTACCACCACGGCAGGCACCAACCACCTTGCGGCCGCAGCTCAATGCAGCAGCTTCGGCAATGGAGACGCTGAACATGGTCCATTCGGACTCAATGTCCCCAGTCTCCCTCGGAATGCTGTTGAAGCTCTGCCGGAGGTGTGCGTTGAAGATCTCGCGGACTGGGGCCTCTGCTAGACGTTCCCAGCACACCCTCACTACGCGTTTAGGTGCACCAGGTCTGTCCAGCGTCCTCCCCCGCCACCTGATCCAACTCACCACCAGGTGGTGATCAGTTGACAGCTCAGCCCCTCTCTTTACCCGAGTGTCCAGAACATATGGTCGCAGGTCTGGTGATACGATTACAAAATCGATCATCGACCTACGGCCTAGAGCATCCTGGTGCCACGTGCACTTATGGACACTCTTATGTTCGAACAGGGTGTTCGTTATGGCCAAACTGTGATTAGCACAGAAGTCCAATAACAAAGCACCGCTCGGGTTCAGATCAGGGAGGCCGTTCCTCCCAATCACGCCCCTCCAGGTCTCGCTGTCGTTACCCACGTGAGCATTGAAGTCTCCCAGCAGGACAACAGAGTCTCCAGGTGGAGCACCTTCCAGCACCCCCCCCAGGGACTCTAAGAAGGCTGGGTACTCCGAACTGCCACTCGGCGCATAAGCGCAGATGACAGTCAGGACCCGTTCCCCGACCCTAAGGCGCAGGGAACAAACCCTCTCGTCCACCGGGAAAAACCCCAACGTACCGGCAGCAAGCCGAGGGGATATAAGAATACCCACCCCAGCCCGCCGCCTCTCACCAGGGGCAACTCCAGACTGAGACAGAGTCCAGCCCCTCTCCAGGAGACTGGTTCCAGAGCCCAGACAATGCGTAGAGGTGAGCCCAACTATATCTAGCCGGTACCTCTCAACCTCACGCACCAACTCAGGCTCCTTCCCCACCAGAGAGGTGACATTCCATGTCCCTATTGCCAGTCTTGGCAGCCGGGGGTCGGTCCGCCAGGGCCTCCGCTCCTGGCCGCCACCCGGCTCACAATGCACCCGACCCCTATGGCGCCTCCTGCGGGTGGTGGGCCTGCGGGAGGATGGGCCCATGTCTCCTCTTCGGGCTGTGCCCGGCCGGGCCCCATGGACTAAGGCCCGGCCACCAGACGCTCGCCCTCGGGCACCCTCCCCGGGCCTGGCTCCAGGGCGGGGCCCCGGTAACCCTATCCCGGGCAGGGTAAACTGTTCCCTCGATATTCTTTTCATGGGGGTCTTCTGAATCGCTCTTTGTCTGGTCCCTCACCCAGGACCAGTTTGCCATGGGAGACCCTACCAGGGGGCAAAAGCCCCCAGACAACATAGCCCCTGGGATCCCTGGGACACACAAACCCCTCCACCACGATAAGGTAGCGATTCAAGTTTGAGATAAGTATAGGTATTGGTGGACTGTTCTTATATTTTTCAAAGAGTACACTGAGTACAGGCTGTGGGTCTTTTCTTGGCAGCTTTAAGGGCTCAGGTATGGACAGCTTGCTGCACTTAACCTAGCTGCAACTCTGATTTTTGGCTAACTTCCCTTTTCAGTGCCTTGAGTTTGGCCTCTAGTGTCCTTCTACATGGAGGCTAGTGCTCCTTGAGGCTGTTCACCTTACAGCCAAGCATCACTGCTGCCATCGTGTAGATCAGATGATTAGATTCAGTGATGGTTGCACTAGGGATTATCAGTAATGCTGCATTCACATCTTCGAGTACACCTTCAGAGGGTACAATCGCTTCTTCCGAATGTTGGAACACTGAGCGAAATGACGAAACTGACAACGAAACACTGAGTTGTTTCGTTGTCAGTCTGGATGTTGGGTATCAACGATCCCATAGATTCCACATCCTCTTCATGTAACCTCCTCCGCCGGGGTTATTTGCATAGTATAATTCCAACAGCTCCCTGTTTTCATCCCTTGTTGACTTATGCCTCTGTCAGTGCGCCACAGGGTGGCTGTGGCTACAATGTAGCTTGCCATCACCAGTGTGTGAATGTGTGTGTGAATGGGTGGATGACTGGATGTGTGAAGCGTTTTGGGGTCCTTAGGGACTAGTAAAGCGCTATATAAATATAGGCCATTTACAATTTATGCCTTCTTGTTCTAGTAGCCCACTTCTCATCAGTGTGTCCTGGTTCCTCAACACCTCATGCCAACCTTGGTTATCTAGACAATGTTCGAGCTGGTATGGCTTCAATTATCTCTTTCTTGCTCATATCCCTATCCAAGGTAGGCATGAGGGGATCTGGTCTGGGGATCCTTACTGGAGACAGACGCTCTGGTCGGGAGTCAGACCCCCAACCTGAAAGTGGGTAGTGTTACCCCTACTCTAAATGTATATATGCATGCATCTGCATGCAAACACACACACACACACACCCATATAGGGCAACTAAAATATCTGTCTGTTTGGCTTTCAGTACCTATTTATCTGTTGCTCTCTTTGTCTCAGTAGATCCTCTTTTACCTTAACCAGATTGTTGACAGGCAGGGAGGTCCCTCTCAGCATCTGGTAACACACAAATATAGAGAAGACAAAATCTAATTTATGCACACAGCGAAATCATGACATAATGTAAAAGCCTTAGTTGAAGTCAGTTATAATCATGTAGTAGAGAAAGTTTTCACAGGACTGCCCAGTGAAAAACTAAGTACACCTCATGATTCAGCAGCATGTAGTTCTCTTAGGGTCCTGACAGAGCATTTCAGTCGCGTTAAGGTCCAGACTTGAACTGGGTCATTGCAACATCTTTATTATTTTTTGTGCATTCTTGTTTAGATTTGCTTTTCCCTGTTGGACAGATGGCGTTATATTTACAGTGATGTGAAAAAAATACACTTTTCCTGATTTCCTAACTTCTGTATGTTTGTCACACTTAAATGTTTCAGATCATCAAACAAATTTAAATATTAGACAAAGACAAAACAAATAAGCACAAAATGCAGTTTCTAAATGAAGAAGTTTATTATTAATGGGGGAAAAAATCTAAACCTACATGGCCCTGTGTGAAAAAGTGAAATCACCCCTAAACTAATCCTAACTTGTTGGGCCACTATTAGCAGCAACAACTGCAATCAAGCCTTTTTCGATAACTGGCAATGAGTCTTTTACAGCGCTGTGGAGGAATTTTTGCCCACTCATCTTTGCAGGAATTCATTCACAATGAAGGGTTATTGAACATGAATCGCCTATTTAAGCTCATGCCACAGCATCTCAGTCAGACTTTGACTTCATTTTGGGGGTTTTTAAGCCATTCAGAAGTGGGCTTGCTGATGTGTTTTCTATCATTGTCCTGCTACAGAACCCAAATACCCAAATACGCCTGAGGTCACAAACAGATGGCCGGACATTCTGCTTCGGGATGTTTTGGCAGTCCATATTGTCCAAAACAACCCCACCATCACACTACCACCGCCATATTTCACTGTTAGATCCAAGATAGCGCCGATGTTTGTGGCTCGCCATCTACCTGTCTTACCTGTTCTGTTTTTCGTCTTATTGATAATGTTAACTTTGCTCCAGTTTGTTCTGTGTGTGTTTGTTCTAGTTTTTACCCTTTTGCTATGTAAAGCACTTTGGTCAACCTCTGTTGTTTTTAAAAGTGCTTATAAATAAATTGAATGATTGATTGATACTGTTGGTATGATGTTACTTTTCTGAAATACTATGTTACTTTTACGCCCGATGTAATGGGACACAAACCTTCCAAAAAAATAGACAATCAGAAAGGGGACAAACACTTTTTCACACCACTGTAACTCTAGAATACTATAATACAATGATTGCAAGATGTCCAGTGCCTGCAAAAATAATTACTGGTATGAGGTGTTTGTGCTGACTGTGGTTTTTGAGTTTGGTTTTTGTCAAACATGGTGAATTTTATATCCAATCATCTGAATTTAATTTGGTATTATTTTATGCCAGTTCATAACAGTCATTTCAAAACAGCTTGTTGTACTGTACGGTAAAACAAAAACTTTAAAACACTGGAGACTGTGTGATTGCCCCAGCAGTCTCACAATGTGTTACCAAGGTTACAGTTACAGGGAGTTACAGGGAGGACAAATATCTATTGGGTCATTGGTGACCAATCTAGGTTTTAGGTTAGCAGCAGGGTTTGGGTTGACTTAACAAGCAAACCGTTTTCATATAGCCAAAAACCTAATAACAAAATGTATGAGATTCATCTGAAATGTAACACATTGTAATTTGTGAACTATTGCTAATTGCATCTAAAACAACACCCAACCTTATCTCTAAATAGAGAGCTACATGTTATGATGTTAACAGGGAGAAGTTCATTGCCCCCAACCTAAGACCTCTGTCAAAACCAGACTCAGGGAGGGGTAGCCAACAGCAGCTGCTTGGTGAGATTAAAGACAAGACATATTTGAAAGCCATAGAAAGACAGTGATCAAACCACAAGTAACTACCTCTCTGAATAATAGGGTTGCTGTGTCCTAAATCATCCTTTCTCAATCTATGAGCATATTTACCTACACAGGATCAAGTCGTGGTCTTTTTATTTCCATACTTTTTCACTTTCCTCGTTTCTATGTTTATTTTCACTTTTATATGATAGCTGTAAAACCCCACTCACCTGTTTAAGCCCTGGATCACATTGATGTCGCTGTTGCCATAGTGACTGCTCATCTCCACCGCAGCCCTCTGTTCCAGTATCACTGTTATGACCAAGTTCACCTCCACACTTTCCTTTGAGCCTGTGCTCCATGTGCTCAGTCAGCCACATCTGGGTGCGTGCTTCAAGTTGAACTGGGGACGTTCTATTAGTCTGATGACCCAGTGGAGAGTCCATTTGGTTGTATGAGATGGGTTGATAAATACTGTAGTCCATGTATTGTTTCACTGGTGAAGACAGAGGTGAGAAAAGGGACATATCTGCCTCCAAACCAGTGGATAGCCTGCAATTGTTGTACTGGTAACCTGTGCTGGCACCTGGCGAGTGCTGGAGTAAGCTACTGCAGGCTGTGGGAGAAAGTAGCGGTAAATATAAGTCGACATCGGAAACTTGAGGTACCCTTCTATGCCTATGCTGTAGAACTCTATCTAGGGATCCTTGTGCATTTGGGTTGTACCGATATCCTGCTGTGCTAGTATTGCACGTATCAGTTCCTAATGATAAGTTGGAAAGCGAGGAGCACCTCCGGATAGACTGATGGTCCTTTGTGTCTAGACAACTTTGTGGGTCCAGATGAGATGTGGCTGGCACATGCTGCTGAGAAGACCAGTACGAGTAATTTGTGCTGTGGCTTGAAGCTGGCATTTTAAAAGTGGTTTTATGTGAGGATGAAACAAATGGCCTTACATGGACAGTAGGAATGCCATTATCCTGGCCCAAGTGCTGCTGCAAGAGTGGCTGGGAATACAGATGGGTGGTACTGGAACTGGAGTCATCTAGGGAAAGATATAAAAGGTTAAAGAAAAAATATGGGAAGGATCAAATAACAACACCAACCTATATTTATTGAGAACTGTAAAAAAAAAAAAATCCCTTCAAGAAAGGGTTTTAGCATAAAAAAAAAGAGAAAAAAGGTACTGTATCCATTTACATAAAGACTGCAGTGACAAGATTGTGTATAATGCATGGATGGCTGTAGCTCAGGAGGTAGAACAGATCATCTACTGATCAGAAGGCTAGTGATTCAATCTATGGCTCCCCCAGTCTGCACGCCACTTGGGCAAGATACTAACCCCAAGTTGCTCTCCATTGCATCCATCGGAGTATAAATGTGTGTGAATGTTAGTTAGGAAGCACTGAAAAGCACTGAAGACAGTGAATGTGGTATGTTGTATAGAGCGCTTTGAGTGCTCCGGGGAGAGTAGTAGCTATATAAGAATCATTACCATTTACCATATATGCTCCTTGGGAAATCTATCTTGTAACTTACGACGCAACCCAAAACTCCTTTTAACCCTACGCCATAATCTTCCAGGGTTTTCAGAGACTTAAGCGCGTGTGCTAAAAGAGTAAGACATTTTCCACCTTTGTCAACTTCTTTGAGATGCCAAATGAAGACTGAACTCAGAGCTGACCTGGAAACTTCAGTGCTGAGATGTCCAAAAATATCCAAACACACCACAGCTGTGCACAGAGCACAGCACAGCTCCACTGTCCTTTCTCAGATTCATCCATAATCAAGATATTTGCTATGAACTTGTCATGGGCCAAGACCACCAAATTCCTCTTTCTTTTTTGTAACATGGTGAGATGACAGGACCTATCACACAGCATTAACTTTCCCTTTGTGAGCTGCTGGAAGCTGGGGTGGAAAGAGAATAAGCTTTACTAAAATCGCTGTGATTACATCAGAATATGAATCTGTTGAGTGCACAGTTGAAAGCTCGGCGGGGCTTTGTGTCGGGGTCCTCCAGTAGGCTCTGTGCAGCAGACAGGCTGACAGAGAGAAACACTTCTCTACCAGACTAAATCTGTAAGAACAGCAGTGGAAGTGTCTCCCACTGATTGTACAAATATAGATATATTTTTACTTGTTATTTATCTCACGAGTCGCTGTGATTTGGACGACAGAGATATGCTGCTTCAGTTTGCTCTGCCCTGCCTACTGAGTAACCCGACTCCGGCTTATTTTCATACTAACATTGATCGGGTGTTTAGCTGGGGGGCGGGATCTCTGCCGAGTGCTGCGTGAGCGTGGGCACAAACAGAGCGAACCAGAGGCGAAATAGTCTCATTTGTGCCTTTTCCAGTGGATTCTTCAGCTACTGTAGTAAATCCTGTCCATATTCAGTTTGTGGGTAATCTTAATTTTCTTTCACAACTTCTAAAAGTTTGACTCTTGGCCCAGAGTAGAGCCCCGATGTGATGTATATTATATTTATCTGATACCTTAAGAACTCTTTGTTTTCACAATATGACTAAATTATGTACAGTAATAACGCTTGTTATTCAGGCTACTTCAAAAATTTACCATGAGAATTGTTTAATATAACGGTCATTTAACGATAAACTATAAAGCGTGTTTACATGTATTTTACAACATACGATCAAATATTTGAAGAATATTACTAAATGGACTATGCTGTGGCATCAGATGTCTGTGCTAAAAAACAAAAGCCACGGATGACTTCTGGCTCGGTAACAACGGAACCAACCGTGCCGTATACTCGATATGTTAAAGGATTTAACAAGGACACAGCACTGCAGATGAAACGGAACCAGCTCCTTACTTGGCTATCATGTATTTCCAAAGCTCCTTACCTGTTTTATTAGATTCCATCTTTAAATTAGAAATGATTGGATCCATCTTCAAAATCACTTCTGCATCGCATTTTTTAAATAAAGGTCTTTTTATATCAGAGTAGGGAAAATCACGTTAAGCTCACTAAGATGACAAAGGAGAATAAAAGCAAGACGTTCAAGACGCGACAGTCTCCAGCAGCAAAGCTGTCATATATGCATACTTCCAGTAAACGAGGCCGTTCTGGGTTAACCATGAGTGGAAGTGCACCCAGTAATCTCTTCCTCCGACACCCGCATGCGCCTCATAGTAATTCTTCGGCTGGGCTGAAACCGTTCCTGGCACAGTAACGAAATTATTCAACAAAAATGTGCAAATAACGTGAGAAGTCTCGTGCTTTCAGTCAGCCTACAAATTGCTAGGGTGACAAACCGCGGTCAAATTTCTTGCGCTTCTACAGTCACCTTTACGGCAGCGCCTGTTCTCTTTAATTCCCGATCGCATGTATGACAAGCCATTAGTGCCAAATATCGCCCCTTTTCTAACCCGTGGTTTTCTGCCACCCGGATGGCGCCTTGAACGCACCATCCGAGTGGCCAATAAACACGATTCTGATTATGAGGTATTTCCCTCTGGACTGGATGGCACACACGAGTAAATTAAGTAGAAAAATGTCATGTTTAAAGCCTCTTTAAAAATTGTTTTTTGGAAACCACAAGAAGAGAAATATGTTGCATTCCCTTATGTCATTTTACATCTTCACTGTCAGTAGACAATTGTGAACATATTTTGATCTGGCTTTTTTTCCTTAACTCAATAGACCTGGCACACATTCTACAAAGACAACTCTCTTCCTCTGCTTCAAGCTCTTTGCTTGTAGCTTGAACCTATTCGCTGGAACGTTGAGGACAATATAATTGCACAGCAAAGCAAGACACGGGTAGGCAAAATTCTTCATGTTTCTCGTGCACGGGAGAGACCGGACAGACGCCGTTCCTTCGCTTGACCCCAGTTGCTCTCTCCGTTCTCCCGTAACACTGCTCTTTTATTGAGGTTAAATGAATATGCATAGGGCCATTAACATATAACATCTCACATAGGTATACATGTAAACAAAGAATACTGTGTGTGTGTGTGTGTGTGTGTGTGTGTGTGTGTGTGTGTGTGTGTGTGTGTGTGTGTGGGGTCAAAGTGTGACCCCATAAACGACTTCCTTAACCTGCTGGTCTGGAAAATCCAACAGTTCATCTAAACAAAAAGCACTTAGACTAGAACAGACGTAGCTACGTTAATCCTACCATAAAACAATAAAACAAGGTACGACCTCTCCATGCTCCTAGGATGTAGGTGTGCATTCCAGTGTGGAATACACACCAAGCCTTTGCAGCCTGCTAAAGATCACAGTCCTATCACTACACAATTGATTATACACCTCTAAGCATATATGGTTAAATATTTCTAAGCATAAATGACAATCAACAATACAAAACCTAACAGAAGCGCAAATACTTATCTCAGTCAGAAAGCAACGCGTCCTTGACTGATGGACCCTCTTTAACTTATCAATTATGCATTTAACAACTAAACTTGTATTGGATGTTGTGTTTGTGTTGGTGCTTAAAAATTATAGTATAGTTCATAGGCGTGTCACTATAAATGTTTGTTTAATGTATGTTTCCAAATTTGCAGTATTGATGGAGCACTTGAAGATGGGTCATTTGGGTGACTAGTAAATGATGAACACAGGACACCAAATTGCAGAATGAAGTTGATTGAAGCAGAAGGGAAGCCACATCTCTGCCTTTTTGCACTGAAGGAAAGTGAAATTACTTATGACTATGGTGGGAAAGAATGGCCCTGGCGGAAAAAGGTGGATCTGTTATATAAAGATAAAGCAAAATGCACAAATGTTTAATTATATTTAAGAGAGTATCAACATGTATGAAGTAAACTGCCCTCAAGTCTGTTTGTCATTCTGTAATTACACATATACACACAAACTTGGAAGATGATGTTTGATGATAATAAACCCTTTGAGTAAACATTGCATCAAACTTGCAAACTTCTTACAATGTCAATATAGGAAGCCCAATAAGGTACTGGGTCTGATTAATCCAGACCTATTCCAATAGATCAATCAGGCAATTTGCAATACAAATGCTTGATGGTGTCTCTACACATTTTCAATGACTTTTTAGTAGAAGTCCTTTTTATCTCAATCCTTATTAATTAATGTAGGATAAACATTTTAGCTTTTCTGTTTCTCATTAGATCATTCTGCCAGAAGTCTTTGAGCCAAGAATGCATTCTGAAACATGGCCTATGTGGCCCATAATGAGTAGTTTGGTCAGGTCAATTTAAGATAAGATATCCTTTATATCTATATATCTATATATATATATATATATAGTTTACTAATTAGTCTGTTTTTAAAATAACAATGTTTTATATCTCAAATCTGATGAAAAAAATTGATTATTAGGATGATGCAGTATATCATATTCATAAGTTTAAAATGTGTCTTAAACTTAAAAAAAAAATCTGCTTTTTATTCTGAATTATGCGTTGGTTTTAAATTCACTTTATGCTTGTTTATATTTAGTGGTCTTAGTGAATATAATTTGTGATGTGTGGGATCGCTACTTTTTAAATTATAACTTAATGAATCATCGGTTGTTGTCTAATGCTGTGGTTTCTTTGTATTTGTAGAATGCCGTTGTGTGTGGCATAAGATCTGCCTCCAGACATCTTCAGAAGACTGGGATATGTCCGACGTAAGTGTACAGTGAAATTCAACCTGGAAAGACTCAGATACGGAGAAAGAATTAGACATGCTTTATTGAACATTAAATATTTGGCGGTCAGACCCCGGCGGGAAAACTGTTGATAAAAGCATTGCTGATTGAAGTAGGAGGTCTTCCCCCGGGGTCTGGACACTGGTGGTGGTATGGAGGCAGGGGGCAAGCATGGGGGTGCAGGGGTGGTGGAGGGATGCGAAAACGCTGAGAGGCCGAGCTATGGGTGAAAGAGCTTAAATGCCCGGAAGCTGAATGGAGGCGTAGGTGCGAGGGAGCTCCGGATTGGCTGCGCCGGAGTGAGCAGCTGAAGGGAGTTGAGATGATGATGATGATGGAGACGATGTGCAGGTGTGTCTCCCAGGTTGAATTTACGCAGGCTTCATTATAATATAGTTAATATTGACGTAGATGCAGTTCGTGAAGATTGCCACATGTTGCTTGCTCTTCCTTTTTCTTTCATCACAAAATTATAAGGATAATCAGTTTTGTAAGTGTTGTCTCAGATAGAGAATTGAAAGCAGAGAGATTTTGGACTGGATAGAGTGTAGAAGTTATGTGAGAGAGGCCAGAAATAAATAAACACATTGTAAAAATATTACTTAGATTTTATTATAATCCTTTGTAAAAAAACAAAACAAAAAAAAAACAAAACAGTTTCATACAATCTAGTCTCAAAGGTTTTACAAATTTTGATCTGTGGGGGTCATTGTGGGAGGGGCTCTGGGACCAGGTTAGGGCTGGTGTCTTAGTTTTTTTGTTTTGTGTTTGTTTTTTTTGTTAATGTCATTGTTCAAAAAATATAAATTGGATATTAGAAATGGGACAAATATCAAAAAAGTACTGAATCGATCACAGATTGCAAATTGATCAAGCAGAATCAAAATACTTGCACAAAATACATATCTGCTGCACATTTTCTTCTTTAAATCGGGAGGTATTTCTTAGTACTTTTAAGACATCTAGAGACTTTGGTTTACGTCCCGAGCTCTGGGACGTGAACAATTTAGCATTTATCCTTCCCATGTTTATTTCTGTTATTTAATCTATGCTGTATTTACGAACAGGGTGATGTCTCATCTGATGAAGAATACATCCCAAATTCTGCATCAGATTCAGAAAGCTCAGGAACAGAGTTGTCTATTGAGTTACCTGGACCATCAAAAAACTCCCATGCTGCTAGCATGCCTGATTTATGCGTTACTTTTGCTGAAAAAGAACAGACCATGGATGTTAAGAACAACTTTGAGCACATTTTGAATGATCTTGAAACTACTGATGATCTTCATCCCGACCAAGAACCAGACAGCTCAGAGTCATGCCAGCAGAAAACAAAAGATGCATGTAGCGAAAAGAGTACTGTGGATATTAGCCAAAATGAATCCCCAACCAAGTCAACAAAATTAATCAAAAGCACAGTCAATTTTTGTTTTGTGTGTGGAAAACCTCAAACAAAATTTGCACGTCATCTGGAGACGCATGTAAATGAAAATGCTGAAGTCGCCCAGGTGCTTCAGTTACCCAAATCATCAAAGGACAGAAAAGTTCATCTTGAAAGGTTACGAAAGCTTGGTAACTTCAAGCACAACTCTGCTGTTAAAACCACAGGATCAGGTTGTCTTAAAGTGAAAAGGATCTCAAAAAAGAGCAGCAGCAGCGCTGAGACATACGAGTACTGCTTATACTCTAAGGGTATGATATCCAGAAAAGAAGTTTCTCGGCATATGAAAAGATGTGCTTTAAGACCAGAGAATAATGCTGAAGAGAAGCTGAAAGATAGAGTCTTTGGTATAGCATCTACTCAATCCACAATGTCTCAGCCAATTTCAAGTGAACTCTACTCAGTACTGGGCAAGATGCACAAGGATGATGTGTCTAGTGCAATAAGGAATGATCATTATATTATGCAGTTGGCTCAGTCTCTTTTTAATAAGCATGGAAGTGACAGATCAAAGCATGAGTATATAAGACAGAAAGTAAGGGAACTTGGGAGATTACTTGTGACTTTGCGTCACGCAACAAGAATCCGTAATATGGAAGAGGCAATAAAACCAGCCAACTTCTTTATTCTTACTAATGCTGTCAAGAGAGTTTCAGGTTTTGATACTGAAACCAGCACATTCAAAGCCCCAAGTTTAGCCCTGAAGCTTGGACATTCTCTCAGAAAAATAAGTGATATTATCATGTGTCGTGCTCTCATGGAAGAGGATCAAGAGGCTCAATCAGGAGGTTTCACACACTTCATGAAACAAAGTGGTCTGAATTAGTTTCCCATTCAGCCTTATCAAACCTGAGTGAGGCAAAATACAACACGGTCGACAGCCTTCCACTGACCAGAGATGTTCAGAAGCTGCAGTTATATCTTGGTCAGCAAGTGGAATCGGCTAGGGAGAAACTAGGTGATAACCCAACAGCAGGAACTTATGCAGCACTAGCAAAGGTGATCCTTTGTCAAGTGATTTTGTTCAATAGGAGGAGGGAAGGTGAAGTAGCACGTATGACTGTCAAAAATTTTGAAGATCGTGACATGTCCAAACTAAACGATGACATCAGCTCTGAGCTTACAGAAGTTGAGAAAAGGCTTTGCCAACAGTTTGCCAGAGTGGAACTGAAGGGGGAAAAAGGACGAAAGGTGGCTGTGATCCTGACTTCTGATATGACCGATAACCTGTCACTCCTCGTTAGTAAGAGGAAAGAGTGCGGGGTATCTGAAAACAATATGTACCTTTTCGCCATTCCTTGTAGTGATGGTCACTACAGAGGGCAGTTTGGTCAGTTTGCAGATGCTTGCGGAGCAACAACAACTAACCTTCGCAAACAGATTGCCACGATAAGCCAAGTCATGAACTTGAAAGATAATGAACTAGACCAGCTGGCCGATTTCCTCGGCCATGACATTAGGGTCCATAGAGAATACTATCGACTGCCCCAATCAACAATTCAGCTGGCTAAGATCTCCAAGTTGCTCATGGCCATGGAGAAGGGAAGTGTGAAGGATATTCAAGGAAAAACTCTGGATGAAATTGGTGGTATGCATGGTTTATATGTTGTTAAATCGGCTTGGTGTTTGTGAATATGGTTGGTCTAATAACATTTTTTCAATTTTATAGATGACATAGATGGGATGGCTACTGGATCACAGCAACTCCCTGATGCTTCCACATTGCGAGGTACTGAAATTATTGTATTCTGTGTTATAGACTTTGCAGTTGTATTGATAAAGTATTTAAAATTTACATTTTTATATATTTAGATAATGTTATTGCAGTTCTGTTTGTACTTTGCTGTGTAGTTAATACCATTTACAGTGAGGAAAGTAAGTATTTGCTATTTTGCAAGTTCTCCCACTTAGAAATCATGGAGGGATCTGAAATTTTCAGCGTTGGTACATGTCCACTGTGAGAGACAGAATCTAAAAGAAAATTCCGGAAATCACAATGTATGATTTTATTAAAATATTTTTGTATATTACTGCTTAAAATAAGTATTTGAACACTTGCTTATCATGCAGATTTCTGACCCTCAAAGACCTGTTATTCTGCTTTTAAACAGTCCAACTACACTCTGCTCATGATTCTAATTTAGCAGCACCTGTTTGATGCCGTTAGCTTTCATAAAGACACATGTGCACCCCACAATCTGTCAAAAGTGTTGCAGCAACATGAGTAAAACCAAAGAGCTGTCCAACGACACAAGAGACAAAACTTTAGACCTTCACAAAGCTGGAAAGGGCTCCAGAGCCACTGCCAAGCAGCTTGGTGCGCGTGCACCAAGCTGATTTTTGTTAGAGAGACTTCTGGATGTTATTCAGGATGTCGCCATAGACAAAGTTGAACAGCGCCTCCTTTGACTTGGTTCCGTCCAGCTGCACAACATCAACAGCTGATGCCTCCATGATGTTCTTATGTTTCAGGTACATGGGCCAGACGTGGCCGTCAAAAAGGCCAGGGGGGTCTGGTACCAGATGGAGCGCGTGCAGGTGACTGTGCGTACCCTCTGCAAGACTCCTGCAGGCGCCCCTGAAGGGAAGAGGCTAATGTCTTCCTCGGACTGGAGCCCCACGTAAGATCTCAGCTCGTGGGGTGTCAGTGATGCTAAGAAAGGTGAAGAATCAGCCCAGAACTACACGGGACGAGCTGGTCAATGACCTGAAGAGAGCTGGGACCACCGTTGGCAAGGCTACTATCAGTAATACACTGAGACGTCATGGTTTAAAATCATTCATCACACTGAAGGTTCCCCTTCTTAAGCCAACCCATGTCCAGGCCCGTCTGAAGTTTGCCAGGGACCATCTGGATGATCCAGAGTCATGGGAGAAAGTCCTGTGGTCAGATGAGACCAAAATAAAACTTTTTGGTCTAAACTCCATTGTTGGGGTTTGGAGGAAGAAGAAGGATGAGTCTCATCCCAATAATACCATCCTACAGTGAAGCATGAGGGTGGAAACATCATGCTCTGGGCTGTTTTTCTGCACAGGGGACAGGACCACTGCACTGTATTAAGGAGAAGATAAACGGGGACATGGATTGTGAGATTTTGGGCCAAAACGTCCTTCCCTCAGTCAGAGCATTGAAGATGGGTTCTGGCTGGGTCTTTCAACAAGACAAAGACCTGAAGCACTCAGCCAGGAAAACCAAGGAGTGGCTCCGTAAGAGTCATTTCCAGGTTCTGGAGTGGCCTCACTAGTCTCCAGACCTCAGTCCAATAGAAAATCTGTGGATGGAGTTAAAAGTCTGTGTTGGCCCAAAACATGACAGATCTACAGAAGATCTGTGTGGAGGAGTGGGTCAAAAGACCTTCTGCAATGTGTGCAAACCTGGTGAAGAACTACAGGAACTGTTTGGCCGCTGTAATTGTTAACAAAGGCAATATTAATATAGTTTGACTCAAGTGTTCAAATACTTATTGTCACGGCTCAACGGCACGAGGGAACAGGGATGGACACAGGCGCAGAAACCAACCCGGAAGCGAGGTGACAGAAAACCAATGATTTATTTCCGCCCACAGGGAAAACAAAGGTGAAACACAAAGCGACGCCACCACACTAGTGGCGCGTAGGATTCGTCTGTGAAAATGAGGGCGACCTAGACACCTCTAGGAGACGGCTGAACAGCGGGGACAGCGGGGAGGTAGAAACAGGACTAGGTAGGGGCCGGGGCATTGGTTTCAGATGGAGGGGACAGGTGGAGCGGAAAACCCGGAAGCGGTCGAGGCGTGGGGAGGCAGGCAGGTGAGCAGTGGGTCGGCAGGCCACGTTGTGTGAGCAGCTGGCGGCCCAGGTCCAGGAGGACGGGAGCGAGGGGAACAAGATCTCCACTCCGGGTACTATCGATGGGAATAGCAGGTACTCAGGCGATGAGTGGTTGAGAGCGCAGGTCTGATATACCGCTGGCACGATTGCTCACAGGTGGTCAGCCAGGGAGGGGCAACCGGACTCCGCCTAAAGGAGGAGGAGCCGCTGTCTGAGACCTGCAGGTGCCCAACCAGACCATGACACCACCCCCCCCTCAAGGGTCGCCTCTCGGCGACCGGCCTCTGTAGAATGCCGAAAGCAAGGCGGGGTCGAGAATCCGGGACCGGGGAACCCAGGACCTCTCCTCCGGCCCGTACCCCTCCCAGTCGACCAGGAACTGCCTGCCCCTTCCCCGGCGGCGTACATCCAGGATGCGGCGGACCGTGAAGGCAGGATGCCCACCGATGAGCCGGGCGGGCGGCGGGGCAGCAGGAGGCGGGCACAACGGACTCACAACAACCGGCTTGACTTGGGAGACGTGGAAGGTCGGGTGGACCCGTAACGAGGAGGGCAACTTTAGCCTGACCGCGGAGCGGCCGACCACCCGCTCCACCTCAAAAGGACCGATGAAGCGTGGGGCCAACTTGCGGGAGTCCGTCCTGAGGGGAATGTCTCTGGCGGACAGCCACACCTTCTGTCCCCGGGCGTAGGCAGGTGCTGCCTTGCGGCGGCGATCCGCGTAGCGGCGCTGGCGGGCGACGGACAGGCCCAAGGCCCGGCGGGTGCGCGACCACACCCGTCGGCAGCGTTGCAGATGGTGCTGGACGGAGGGGACCTCAAGGTCGGTCTCGCGCTCCGGAAAAAGGGGTGGCTGGTAGCCGAGAGAGGCCTCAAAAGGCGAGAGACCCGTCGCTGACGAGGTGAGGGAGTTGTGTGCGTACTCCGCCCACGGCAATAACGATGACCAGGAAGCCGGGTTGGAGGCAGCGACGCAGCGGAGAGTGGCCTCCAATTCCTGGTTGAGGCGTTCGGTCTGACCATTAGTCTGAGGGTGGTGTCCAGAGCTCAAACATGGCTTCGCTCCCAGGGATGTACAGAACGCCCTCCAGACCTGCGATGTAAATTGCGGTCCCCTGTCTGAGACGACCTCCGAGGGTATCCCGTGCAGCCTAAACACATGGTCGACTAGCAGATTAGCGGTTTCAGTGGATGTGGGGAGTCTCTCGAGGGCGACAAAGTGAGCTGCTTTGGAAAACCTGTCGACCACAGTGAGGATCGCGGTCTTGCCAGAAGAAACAGGTAGACCAGTAACGAAATCCAAAGAAATATGCGACCAGGGGCGCCGTGGAATAGAGAGAGGCTGCAGCAACCCAGCCGGGCGTTGCGTGTTAGATTTGCCCCTAGCACAAACACAGCAGGCGGCCACATACTCCTTGACATCTTTATCAATAGACCCCCACCAGAAATACCTTTTAATAAGGGCACTCGTCCGCGCGCCTCCTGGATGGCAGGAGAATCTCCCCTTGTGGACCCAGTCGATCACTTTGGAGCGGGCCGCCTTAGGGACAAAGCGGCGGTCAGGGGGCCCTGTGCCGGGGTCCGGCTCGGTCTCCAGTGCCCGACGGATGTCCTCCTCCACCTCCCACGTGAGGGAACCAACCTTGACGCTCGCAGGGAGGATGGTGGGCACGGCGGACGACTCCCCCGCGGCGTCAAACTGCCGGGAAAGGGCATCCGGTTTCACGTTGCGGGACCCTGGGCGGTAAGAGATTGAAAAGTTAAAGCGACTGAAAAACATGGACCAGCGTGCCTGACGTGAGTTCAGTCTCTTGGCTGCACGAATGTACGTCAAGTTCTTGTGATCTGTCCACACTATGAATGGGTGCTCCGCCCCCTCGAGATAGTGCCGCCACTCCTCCAAGGCCAGCTTCACAGCCAACAGTTCCCTATCCCCCACGTCGTAATTCCGCTCAGCAGGTGATAAACGACGGGAGAAAAAGGCGCACGGATGGAGCTTGGACGCCGTGCCGGAGCGCTGGGATAACACCGCCCCCACCCCGATGTCAGATGCATCCACCTCGAGAATAAACTGTCTCCCGGGGTCGGGGTGAACCAAAACCGGCGCCGAGGTAAACAGTGCCTTTAACTTGGTAAACGCTGCTCCGGCCTCCTGGCTCCAAATAAAAGGGAGCTTCGGTGACGTCAGCCGGGTCAGCGGCGCTGCTACCTGGCTGTAGTTCCTGACGAAGCGCCGGTAGAAGTTTGCGAAGCCCAAGAAGCGCTGCAGATGCCGCCGGGACGCAGGTACGGGCCACTGCACGACTGCCGTAACCTTAGCCGGGTCAGTCTTCACCTGCCCCCCCGCGAGGACGTAGCCCAGGAAGGAGACGGAAGGTGAGTGGAACATGCATTTCTCCGCCTTTACGTACAATTTGTTTTCCAGCAACCGCTGCAGCACGGCTCTGACGTGCGCCCGATGTTCCACCACGTCTTTGGAAAAAATCAGAATATCGTCGAGATAAACGAAGACGAAGCGGTCCAGGAAATCTCGCAGGACGTCGTTCACCAGGTTTTGAAAGACCGCCGGGGCGTTTGTGAGACCGAAGGGCATCACTAAATATTCGAAGTGCCCCAAGTGAGTGTTAAAGGCGGTTTTCCACTCGTCGCCCTCCCTGATTCTGACGAGGTGATATGCATTCCTGAGGTCTAACTTGGTAAAAATGGTGGCACCGTGAAGCGGCTCAAAGGCGGAACTGATCAGCGGCAATGGGTATTTGTTTTTTACTGTTATGTCATTAAGCCTCCTGTAATCAATACAGGGACGGAGCGAGCCGTCCTTCTTACCGACAAAGAAGAATCCGGCCCCGACAGGCGAAGAGGAGGGTCTGATGATGCCGGCCGCCAGGGAGTCCTTTATGTACTTTTCCATGGCTGCCTTCTCAGGATGAGACAGATTGTAAAGGCGGCTCGTGGGTAGGGGGGAGCCCGGTAACAACGTAATGGAACAGTCATATGGCCTGTGCGGGGGCAGTGCTTGGGCTTTGTCCTTGTTAAACACCTCCCTCAAATCGTGGTACACTGACGGTACGACAGAAAGGTCCACGGCAGCACTCGCGTCACGTGCGGGCTCGGCAACGGCTGACGGCGGGGCTGAGACGAGACAATTGGCATGGCAAAACGGGCTCCAACTTATTACATTTTGCCCAGCCCAATCCAGATGTGGGTTATGTAGCTTTAGCCAGGTGAAACCAAGGACGATGGGGATGCTGGAGGAATGGAACGTCAGGAAGGGGAGCCTTTCCCTATGGTTGCCTGAGGCGACTACAGTAACAGGAGCGGTACGGTGAGTGATGTGGGAGAAAACTTGGTTATCCAGTGCTTTAACTGGGAGGCTAGACTCCAACTCGAACAGGGGAATATTCAGTTGCTTGGCTAGTTTCATATCAATGAGACTCTGCTCAGCGCCCGAATCGATTAACGCCCGGGACGTGTGGGTTGCGGAGCCGAGCAAGAGCGTAACCGGCAACAGGAAGCGGGGCTTAGAATCACTATAGGTACCGCCCACCCGTATCCCCGGACTTACCGGCGGGCGTCCCCTTTTCCCTTCTCCGGACAGGCGGCAATGAAATGCTCCGCGGAACCGCAGTAAAAACACGAACGAGCGCGGCGACGTCTCTCTCTCTCTTGCGGAGACAACCGGGATCGCCCGAGCTGCATGGGTTCCGGTTCCGGGTCAGCCCTCTCCCCAGCGACTGGGGCTGATGGCTGAACCGGAAGTGGCGACGGGGGAATGTAAACAGGTGACGCACGCCGCACTGGCCGACGGGTGCTGGAGTTCCTCTCCCGCTCTCGCTCCCGCAGTCTGTTGTCAATGCGAAGCGAGAGCGTGGCTAACTCCTCGAAGGTAACCGGTTCGTCACGGGACGCTAGCTGATCCTTCATGTCCTCGTTAAGCGACTGCGAGTAGACTCCCTGAAGGGCTTTATCGGGCCAGCCGACTGCCGCTGCGGCGGTGCGGAAGTCGATCAAGTAGTCCGCGATGCTACGGCGGCCCTGGCGGAGATTTAACAGCCGGCGAACCGCACTGCCCACCGAGACGGGGTGGGCAAAAGTCCTTTTGAATTCGCCGAGAAAAGCATCGTAGCTACAGGACGGCAACGGGTGTGTGCTCAGGTAAGCCTCGGCCCAATTCAGGGCTCGGTCGCGCAGTTTCCCGATTATATAAGAAACTCGAACCGTGTCCGAAACGAAAGAGCGGGGCGAACGTCTGAACGCCAGCTCGCACTGTAACAGAAAACCGCTACAGGCCCCTGGGTCACCCGCATACGGCTCCGGCTCCGGGGAGGCCGCGTCGCGAAACAGGTGACCCCGCTGGGGCTCGGGATCCGCCGCGGGCTGAGGCAACGGCGCGGTCGGGGCGGGCAGCGCTGAGCTACCGGCGGCGGGTTCCGACTCCGCCGAGGGTTGAAGGGACTGAATGTCGGATTGCATTTTAGCCTGCTCGTCTGTGAGTGTGTGCACTTGAGCCAGTAGGTACTGCAGCGTCTGTTCGTGGCTACCGATTATAGCCCCCTGCTTACTGATCGCTACGCGGGCTGGGTCCGCTGTGTCCATATAACTGGCCTGAGTATACTGTCACGGCTCAACGGCACGAGGGAACAGGGATGGACACAGGCGCAGAAACCAACCCGGAAGCGAGGTGACAGAAAACCAATGATTTATTTCCGCCCACAGGGAAAACAAAGGTGAAACACAAAGCGACGCCACCACACTAGTGGCGCGTAGGATTCGTCTGTGAAAATGAGGGCGACCTAGACACCTCTAGGAGACGGCTGAACAGCGGGGACAGCGGGGAGGTAGAAACAGGACTAGGTAGGGGCCGGGGCATTGGTTTCAGATGGAGGGGACAGGTGGAGCGGAAAACCCGGAAGCGGTCGAGGCGTGGGGAGGCAGGCAGGTGAGCAGTGGGTCGGCAGGCCACGTTGTGTGAGCAGCTGGCGGCCCAGGTCCAGGAGGACGGGAGCGAGGGGAACAAGATCTCCACTCCGGGTACTATCGATGGGAATAGCAGGTACTCAGGCGATGAGTGGTTGAGAGCGCAGGTCTGATATACCGCTGGCACGATTGCTCACAGGTGGTCAGCCAGGGAGGGGCAACCGGACTCCGCCTAAAGGAGGAGGAGCCGCTGTCTGAGACCTGCAGGTGCCCAACCAGACCATGACACTTATTTTACAAAGAAATATACAAAAAACTTGTTATAAAATCATACAATGTGATTTCCGGAATTTTCTTTTAGATTATGTCTCTCACAGTGGACATGTACCTATGATGAAAATTTCAGACCCCTCCATGATTTCTAAGTGGGAGAACTCGCAAAATAGCAGGGTGTTCAAATACTTACTTTCCTCACTGTATGTATTTTTTATATATATATATATATATATATATATATATATATATATATATATATCAATACATGAGCGGGACACAGAAAGGAATTGGCAAGAATACCAGAGGCGCAAAACACCAGCTACTGGTAGACAGAACAATCAGCCGAGACTGCAAGACCAGACTGACCAACCTGTGCACTGCCTGGATTGATTACAAGAAGGCCTATGACTCAATGCCCCACAGCTGGATACTGGAATGCCTAGAATTGTACAAGATCAATGGGACCCTAAGAGCCTTCATCAGGAACTCAATGGGGATGTGGCGTACAACACTAGAGGCCAACTCCAAGCCCATAGCACAAGTCACCATCAAGTGCGGGATCTACCAAGGAGATGCTCTGTCCCCACTGCTGTTCTGCATAGGCCTGAACTCCCTCAGTGAGATCATTAACAAGACTGGCTACGGATACCGACTACGGAACGGAGCAGTTGTCAGCCACCTCCTGTACATGGATGACATCAAGCTGTATGCCAAGAGTGAACGAGACATCGATTCACTGATCCACACTACCAGGCTATACAGCAATGACATTGGAATGTCGTTCGGACTGGAGAAGTGTAGTCGGATGGTATCAAAGAGAGGGAAGGTAGTCAGAACCGAGGGGATTGAACTACCAGAAGGCAACATTGCAGACATAGAGGACAGTTACAAGTACCTGGGGATCCCGCAGGCAAATGGGAACCATGAAGAGGCCGCTAGAAAGGCTGCAACCACCAAGTACCTGCAGAGGGTCAGGCAAGTCCTGAGGAGTCCAGATACAGACGGACAAAATGGTGGTGGCTAACCAACCGGACATAGTGGTGGTAGACAAACAGAAGAAGACGGCCGTAGTGATCGATGTAGCGGTTCCGAATGACAGCAATATCAGGAAGAAGGAACACGAGAAGCTGGAGAAATACCAAGGGCTCAGAGAAGAGCTCGAGAGGATGTGGAGGGTGAAGGTAATGGTGGTCCCCGTGGTAATTGGAGCACTAGGTGCGGTGACTCACAAGCTAGGCGAGTGGCTCCAGCAGATCCCGGGAATAACATCGGAGATCTCTGTCCAGAAGAGCGCAGTCCTGGGAACAGCTAAGATACTGCGCAGGACCCTCAAGCTCCCAGGCCTCTGGTAGAGGACCCGAGCTTGAAGGATAAACCGCCCGCAGGGGCGTGCTGGGTGTTTTTATATATATATATATATATATATATATATATATATATATATATATATATATATATATATATATATAATATATATATATATATATATATATATATATATTTTTTTTTTTTTTTTTTGCTAGAAAAATCTATCAATGACAATGAAGAAATATTAACTTCTGTGACTTCTGATTTGCCTCACTTCTCCGAGACTGCAGCTCAAGGTACATTTTCAATGTTGTACTCAAAGTTTGCCCAACATATCTTATGTAATGAGCTGGGATCTGTGAGTTAGTCCTGTTCAGAGACAAATCCAGTGAAATGTGCAGTAACGTATTTTAACAGCGCACATCACGTATGATAACGATGCTCTCTTGTTTCATTAATGCCACTTGCATCTCTGTTTTTCATTGCATTAAAAATGAAATCAGACTTTACTATTAACACTACTATGCTGATTACGATAACCTGGGATTGTGTATAGAACAATATTACTAACCATCAGTACATTTTTACATGGTCGATTGTTAGTTGTTCCATTCCTAATTGTGACACTAATGCTTTATGACTAGTATTTTGATGCTTCATCAGTTTTGGTCAAGCAAGATTTGGCCTGTGCAAAATCTACATCATTTCCCAGTAAACTCATTACCCAAGGTATTGTTGACTTCATCCAGTTCAGCAGCATTGCCATGTGTATAGTTAGTATAATAGAACTGGCTGTCACTGTCCCCTCTGTGCCCATGGTGTTTGATTGGTAGGCAGAAAGCCTCTTTAAGCCCATACATTTATACTGTGCAATATTTTTTAGATGACCAGGGGAATGATGCCTGTGTGACTTCTGGTTCACCTCCTGTCCCTGACTCAGTTACTAAAGGTATGATATAAATCAAATGCCATGTCCATCACTAGGCACTATGTGCAGTCAACACCAACATCATGTGGTTAGACATTATATAACATATAAAGAAGCTGAATGTATTTTGTGTTTACCAAGCAGTGTGATGAACTATCATGTTAATGAAAACAATCAAACTTTAAATTTTATCAGGTCTACAGTCTATTTATTATCACACACAATTTGTTTAGACAAGTACCAGCTTGTTTTCACAGTTTTGAACACCATCTCTACCTACAAGTGCATCTCACATGATCTTTTTAAACTTCAAATTTGTTTTGTTTTATTGAACAGGTTTACGTGTTTCATCAAGGCGGTGTGTGAAGAGACCATGGTCTGAGGAGGAGATAGGAGTGGTGATGAAACATATGAAGCCTTTTATTGAAAACGGTATCACTGTCACCAACCAGCAGTGTCTGAAGTGCAAAGAAAAGGAACAACCTATCTTGGAGACGAGATCTATTCAAAACATTCGAGATTTTGTGCGCAACAGAGGACTGGCCTTTAAAAAAAAAAAATAAATGTTAAACACTAAATGCACTTTTTGACAGTCTGAGCCTTTACCTTTCTGGGCCTGATTTCAAGGTTAGTGTTCTCCATTCAAAAAGTATGTAGTTGACTTCACTGTGCTCACAGGCAGTGTTTTGTTTTGATGTGTGGTTAGCCTGAGTCTTTTAATGCCAGGATTCACTTTTATTTTCCTTCAATAATTGTTACAATGCTGTCCTTTTAAGGAATTGATTATTGAGTTGGTTATATTAAATATAGTTCAGTAATTCAACAAATGTGTTGTGTGTTGATATAAGTCTTATGTTTAACCCTTGTATGGTGTTCGGGTCTGTGAGACCCGTGTTCAGTTTTTTTCAAAAGAAAAATTAAACAATTAATTATTTTTTCACGTGTAAATGTGTTGTGTCTTTCCACTCACTCCACTTGATTATAACTGATTTATTTATAACATTTTATATAAAAGAAAAACGAGAAGCACATTAATTCATAAATGTGATCTAACAAAGGTAAAGGGAAAAAATTAACCATGTTTGCTGTTCATATGTCTTGTAATTGGGATGAAGTAAACATCTGTTGAGTAATTTAACATAAAATTGTTTGATAGTGTTAATTTGGAAAGCCAAAACTCTAGCGGGTCCACCAGACCCATGAACACTGGCTGAGTAACAAAAATACGAACACCACACAAGGGTTAAGTCATGGTGTCAGCCCGACTCACCCCTGGTATGCAAAGGTGCTGTTTTATTGGTCAGCCACTCAGTGCCAGTTTCTTCAGGACAATGAAAAACTCTATAAAACATAGTTTGTTCTAGTTGATGCAAGCACTGTTGTGTTATGCTTCTAGTTGTTTTAATGACACTTTGACCACCTGTTAGTAGATCACAACAGATATGATCTGTGGTGTTTTATGTATGCTTGTATGTCAGATTGTAATGCTCAGAGAAAACCAAAATATAGTCTTTTTATTATTATTTTTAATTTATTCATCCATCCATCCATCTTCAACCGCTTATCCGAGGCCGGGTCGCGGGGGCAGCAGCGTAAGCAAATTTATTCAATTTTACTATAATGATGTATCAGTCACAGTCTTATAATACACGTTCTTTTCTAAGAAGGTTATACTTAGTGCATGTGTGCGTATATGTACAGTGAACTGGCTTTACACACCATGTGTCCTTTTAAACCAGATTTACTCAGTGTGTGTGTGTACAGTAAACTGGCTTTACACACCATGTGTCCCTTCAGAACAGACTATACTTTGTGTATATGTATGATGACATCACTGACCTTGTACACCAGACTGTCCTTATAGACCGAGCTACAGAAAAGTCTCTACAAACCACCAGAATGTCTGAAAAAAATAGCCTTTTTTATATCTCAGTCGAGCAAAAAAAAAAAAAGTTTAAATTTTAAGTTGTGTATAGGTTTGCTGATTTTTTTCATGATTTTTGATATGCATATTGTAGCTCTAGCACCTCTGGAACCCGGTGTCCCCATAGCCCTATGTCCAGTCTGATTTGCCAAAAATTTCAGAAATTGTCCCTCTAACCCAAGAAACGTGTGTGTGTGTGTGTGTCTCCTAGATGGCCTGACGCAGCAGTTAGGGGCAAACTCTATGTCCGAGTTTGTCTTTGCACAAGCAGTGCAGAAATGGCTCCGATACGCCCCAGATCGTTTGGGTGGTGCAGGACGCACATCATGCATCCCCATCCCGGAGTAAAAAAATTACAAACTTCTGTGAAACATATAAATGTAAATAGGAAACAGTCTTTTAATAAAGTATTTAGCAAACGAAACATGTCTATTGACCTTTTGTTTATTTTTTTTCTCTGTTACATCACATGCAATGCTTTCTTATTTTAGGATATTAATATTGACATGATACATTGTGAGACATTTGTTTTTTTTTTATAAAGGGTGTCCAATTTGAGGAATAAGTACAATTATGTGTTTAGGTGGTTTAAGTATTGATGGAAACATGCAGTAGTTTAGTACTGGTTAAAATACCTATAAAGAAAGGTAGATGGTAGATTTCCAGTCATGATTTAATTGTTGTTTTAATAAAAAGCAACTGTGCGAAAGAGGTGGAAAATCAACACCATAGCTCAACAGTGTTTCAATATCAGAATCTGACATTGAAACAATGTCAACAGTATTAGAAAATATAACGTTGAATCAATGTCAGGTTTCAACATTGATTCAACATCAAAACCTGATGTTGTTTCAACGTTTAAAAAAAAAGGTGCAAGAGTGACGTTAGGTCAACGTCACACTTCAACGTTGATTCAATGACATCGCCTGATATTGACTCATTGTTTCCTTGCTATCTGGGCAGTAGTGATGGGTCGTTCGCGAACGAAATGGCTCTTAGAGCCGCCTCTTTGACGTGAACGACGCGAGCCGGCTCCTTATCGCGAGCCGTCACGTGGGTTTTTTTTTTTTCTCTCACCCTCTCTCTCGCACTTTTTTCCCCGCTTCACTCTGCACGTGAGCCTTGTGCTTTACGCTGGGCAGAGGGGGGAGGGGCGGTAGTTATACTCAGTAGCACAGGATCAGAGCCAGAGGGGGAGAGAGAGAGAAAGAGAGCCAGGGACAACAACATCACATTAGAAAGGTATAGTAATCATCCACAACTATTTTCGGTTGCAGATGATAAAGGATTCAGAAAGTTTATTCATGTGGGCCCATATGACAGAGAATATGCATCTTCTTTATGTTTTCATATTTTAATTTATATTTAATTGTGTTGTGGTTTGCAGTGTTTTGTGTTGTTTTCACTTTCAATTTGTAAAAGGAAAAAGCTGAAAATTTAAATAGTTAAAAGTTGAAATGTGAATAGTTGATTTTTGTATTATATGATTTATTTATTACATTTTATGTGGAGTGAATAAATAAAAGTATATTTATGGTGGCCCCTAGAGACGAAGCACATCTAAACTTCAAATCAAGTACGAACTCTGAAGCATGTACAAACTCCAAAACACGTAAAAACACGTACAAACTCCAAAACACGTAAAAACTCATAAGCACCAATGGCGTGTCCAGCGGGGTGGCCTGGGGGGGGCACAGGCCACCCCCCAAACCAGACTGGCCACCCCAGGTGCCACCCCAAAGGCAAAACAATAAAATTCAATCAAATATCAAATGTCCGATTATGTTTTCACGGTGACGCTCAGATATCCGAGTGTAAGTGAATGCAGCATCGCTTCTGCGCTATGCGCATCACGTTAGCAAAGGTAGGAGAGCCAAGCCGAAAGACGGCACTGCAGGAAACAATTTTTCGGTAAAAGAAAATGAGGACAGAATAAATGTCCCGGTAAGTAATATCAAGTTTGTTGAGTTTAGTAAACTTCGGTGAAATTAGAATACCAAGGAAAAAAATAACACTTAAAGAATTATTGCAGCTGTGGAATATTTCAGACAGTATGCTACTGAGGGCAGCTAACATAAGAGTTATGAGTTATAAGATATAATCTAAGTTGTAACATTGCTGTATGGAGCTGCAGATTTGGTTGCAGGTTAACATAGCTGGACTGGCCATCGGGCATACCGGGCATATCCCCAGTGACTTATTTTTTATTTTTTTTGTAATGGCATGAACAATGAGAGGTGGTGGATTGGCCAGATGCAGGTCGATGTGTAGAAATAACTCCGTTGTTTGGTGGTGGCTATGACGGGGCTTCCACAGAGGCAGCAGGTGGATGAGGGAAGGGGAGGCAGGAGGAGAGACCCGAAGCAGCCGCCAGTCCGAGTGTCAGGTGAACTGAACTTCAGGTAAGAAGTTATGACCTGCAGTCTATCTGGGTCAGATATAAACCAAGTTTAGGTGGAGTTTATTTTCATGTTGCTGACTTTTTACTGTCAGTTGCAATAACTCATACTGCGTTCTAGCCAGTTTGACGGAGTTTTTATACAGCTGGGTGGGTGCTATGATGTTACTGATAGTGAACTTTATTTTATTCATAAGGTTAGTTAGTAGAGTTGCCAACGGCTCCTTAAAAAAATGGAATGGTCCCTCATTCAGAGAAAATATTACGCGTTTCGTATCGAGCTGAGAAGAGACGCAGTTTGTCCCGGACTTTAGCTAGAATGGAAAAAAGACACAAAGCTGGATTTATTCTGTGTGTTTACGCTGCACAGCTGCCTCTTCTTCTCTCATTCTCTCCCCCTCCCTCTCCTGTTGCTACTTCAATCATGAAACTGATCAATGATCAGCTGATCGGCTTTTCTCTCTTGTTTATCGCCCACTTTGCGCCAGAAAGAGGAAACCAGCGGATATTGCGCTAAACAACAGCAGCACGTTTAAGCTTGATCAGCCGTTGTTAGAATGTATTTAATATTAATTTCTAGTATCAGCTGATGTTTGCTGGAGCCACAGCTGTAAAGCTGCTGGTCATGATGTCGGTTTGGATATGTGGTGAGAGGGAAACATGAAGATGAAACCAGGAGATGTCCTTACTGAATCATCAGAGCTGAACAGGCGATGGAGAAACAGGTTTACCTTTTAGGTGACAGGAATGAGTTGAAGTTATGAACTGTTTCTGAGAGACAAATAACACCAGGATCCTTTTTTAGGTAGCTGACAGCTGGTAACTGTGCAGGGGCGGGTCTAGCAAAGTTTTGCCAGGGGGCCAGGTAGGGCATTAACAGGGAAAGGTGGGCACAAAGAAATACTTTTCTTTCTTATTCTCATTTAAAATACCTAGTTTTTATTAAATAATTATCTAAATCTTACAACCAAAGTTTTTATCTGACGTAAAATGTATAGAAATCATACATATACCAACAAGACTGTACATCACTGTCACAACAGCATTTGTTTTTGTCACGGGGTGGAAAAGGACAAGTTATTTAAGTTTTGCATGTTTTGTTGTTTTACCTTTTTAATATTTTAATATGAAGTGTATTTACTTGGTTTTTATATTGCATGTATTGGTCATGTTTTGTGCAGTGGTTATGTTGTTGCATGTTTTCGTTATACTGTCAAATTGTCCTGGAAAGACTCCGCCCCTACCTGATAGTAAACTGATCACACCTGCGAGAGATCCCAGAGAGGCCAATAAGAGGGCCTGGCAGACCATAGAGCAGGGGGGGAGAAAAAGCTTGAGAGAAGGCTTGAGAGGAGGAGAGACATGGCATGGTAACCGGTGTGGGCGACGGCCGCGCAGAGCGGCACAGAGGCCCAGCTATAGGCAGCTGGCCAAGGCGTGCGGCAAAGGAGAACGAGACCAGAGATCGCGGACGACCGCGCACTGGAGGGAGTGATCGGAGCTGAGCGGAGAGGTCTGTGCTGGTGTTGACGGGAGGTAGCTCCTCGCCGAGAGAGGCCCACGGCAGGGGATAGAGAGGCAGCGGGATGGCGCCTTATGTCCCCGGGACGGCGAGTCTATGGCTACGCGTGTGAAGCACAACACAGTGGTGGGCGGAGTTAGGAGCTCTGCCCATCTGGGGTAAGTCCCGATTCATCCCGTCTAAGACGAACCTCCAGTGGAATTTAAGAATGGTGACTGCCGCTGGCCCTCTCTCCTTTTTCTAGTTGGCATCAGAATGAAGAGGCCGACAGGACGGCGACAATCCTGTTGGTTTCTGCACCGTTTGGACTTTTATATCGTGGCGGATGCCACTGGACTTTTAATGTTGTGTTTTATTGCTTTTTATTGTGTTACCCCTTGGCCAAGGTTGTTTTAATTCATTTTGCATTTTTAACTATTTAAATATAATAAATTATATTTTAATTATATTATATTTTTAATCGTGTGCTTTCCCTTGGCGGCTCCACTGCTCTGTCCGTTTGGAGGAAGGTTTCCTTCCTTTAAAAAAACGATACTGTGGAAATAAAATCACCTTCGCTCCGTTACATAATTGGCGTTGTCGACAGGATACGGAGCCAGAGCAGTTGGGTTAGTCAGGGGAAATGCAAATATATGATGCATGTGTATATTAGTGCCCCCAATAATGTGTGTTTTAGGTCGTATGTCCCCTGAGCAAATGAGTATGGACAGTGTGCACAAGTATGAGTGTTGGCCACACCAAGAGTGAATGAAGAACGTCCAACCGAGGTTGTCATGGGAGGTCAGCTGCAGGCTTGCGGGAGGTGGGGTAATGATTTGCTGCTAGGCAGCAGTGCTTGGGATTAAGCACGAGACCCAGGTTAGGCCTGGAAGTATCCCCACGGTAGCAGCCGGGTGCAGTGTAGGACCTTATGGCTTCCGGGTAGCTATGCTACGAGGACGTGAGAGTGATTGCTCGTTTGTGGCCTTGGACTGAATGGTGCACTTTTTTATATTTTTGCTTGGGGGTAGAAGACAGAACCGGACTCAAGAAAGCTTCATGACTGGAAGCTGGGTTTTTAGCAGGGACTGCTAATCTTTCAGTGTGGGGGGATGTCACGGGGTGGAAAAGGACAAGTTATTTAAGTTTTGCATGTTTTGTTGTTTTACCTTTTTAATATTTTAATATGAAGTGTATTTACTTGGTTTTTATATTGCATGTATTGGTCATGTTTTGTGCAGTGGTTATGTTGTTGCATGTTTTCGTTATACTGTCAAATTGTCCTGGAAAGACTCCGCCCCTACCTGATAGTAAACTGATCACACCTGCGAGAGATCCCAGAGAGGCCAATAAGAGGGCCTGGCAGACCATAGAGCAGGGGGGGAGAAAAAGCTTGAGAGAAGGCTTGAGAGGAGGAGAGACATGGCATGGTAACCGGTGTGGGCGACGGCCGCGCAGAGCGGCACAGAGGCCCGGCTATAGGCAGCTGGCCAAGGCGTGCGGCAAAGGAGAACGAGACCAGAGATCGCGGACGACCGCGCACTGGAGGGAGTGATCGGAGCTGAGCGGAGAGGTCTGTGCTGGTGTTGACGGGAGGTAGCTCCTCGCCGAGAGAGGCCCACGGCGGGGGATAGAGAGGCAGCGGGATGGCGCCTTATGTCCCCGGGACGGCGAGTCTATGGCTACGCGTGTGAAGCACAACACAGTGGTGGGCGGAGTTAGGAGCTCTGCCCATCTGGGGTAAGTCCCGATTCATCCCGTCTAAGACGAACCTCCAGTGGAATTTAAGAATGGTGACTGCCGCTGGCCCTCTCTCCTTTTTCTAGTTGGCATCAGAATGAAGAGGCCGACAGGACGGCGACAATCCTGTTGGTTTCTGCACCGTTTGGACTTTTATATCGTGGCGGATGCCACTGGACTTTTAATGTTGTGTTTTATTGCTTTTTATTGTGTTACCCCTTGGCCAAGGTTGTTTTAATTCATTTTGCATTTTTAACTATTTAAATATAATAAATTATATTTTAATTATATTATATTTTTAATCGTGTGCTTTCCCTTGGCGGCTCCACTGCTCTGTCCGTTTGGAGGAAGGTTTCCTTCCTTTAAAAAAACGATACTGTGGAAATAAAATCACCTTCGCTCCGTTACATTTTCATTCAAAGGCTTTATGGCTTTAATACCTGGTGGGTCGGTCTGTAGTAAAAATACCCAATTTTTTTGTCCCAGTCCAGCCCTGCAGGTTAATACTGGCAGTGTCACCATGCCAGCTGACTGTATTTTATCATCAGCCAGTGTTGTTCTTTATCAATATTACCAAAGTTTACCATAAGGCAGCATAGAAAGTATTTACTTGCTTTCAGGTTTTATTCAAATGTTAGTCTTTTCAGTTGTTTCCCCACTTTTTTCCTGTTTCAAAATCAAACACCAGTTTGTGAGAAGATTATCTTCTTTTTTTAACAGGCAGATAAAGTTTTGCATTGGCATTGGCTAATTTGTCAATTGTTTGTTACAAATGTTCGTATTTTAATTTTCAAAAATGTTTTTGCCCAAAACATATGTGCACTATATGTCAGTAAAAATACTATGCAAATATTGCTGTCCTTGAATGCTGAGTAAACACTGACAAAGCACTGATTGTATCTCTTGTACTTTATCAACGCAGTATCTAAAAACTTTGCACCGTAGTGGTTAAAATCTCATTCTAATAAGAGTTAAAAGTGCATTTGGTTATTAGGTTTATAGGATTATTGAATTATGGTTAACGGTTGGTAGAATTTTTTTTTTAAACATTATCTGCCAATTAAATCTGCCACCCTTCTCCAAATCTGTGCCCCTACCTGGCCCCCCCAACAAAAATTTTCTAGACACGCCACTGATAAGCACGTAAAAACTCAGAAGCACATAAAAACTCAAAACATGTACAAAAGACAACAGAAGTGCTCCAGGATGCTGGGCGCAGTGTTGAGCTTTTGTTATCTTGTGGCTACACAATCCAGCAAGTACCAACGACCGGATTTGATGTGTGGTAGTAACAGGTAAATGAACTTTTTTTTTTTTTTAATTATTTGAATATATATGAGTGCTTGTGTATGAATACACAAACAATACATACATGCTTTCAGTTGTGTAATTTAAGTGATCTAGTAGCTCTGCTTTGGAAGTTCAGTTCATGCTAGAAATGTGTTTTGGAGTTTGTACGTGTTTTGTCTCTAGGTGCCACCGCATATATTTATATATAAACATATATAAATAAAACCACTTTTTTTACATTAGTAATTCCTTTTGTGCATAATTTTATATTATTGTTAATAATAAATTAAAGCAACAAAACAATCTGAAGAGCCGGTTCGGAGCCGAAAGAGCCGGCTCTTTTTACTTTCACCTGAACCTGGGGGCGGACCTTCTGCTGGCTAAGGGCCTTTCATTTTCGGCAATTAAGGTTTATTTAGCAGCTATATCTGCTTGTCATATTGGGTTTGACAGGGTGACACCAGGTGCACATCTCCTCGCCATATGTTTTCTGAAAGGGGTTCGACGGCTGAGGCCCGTGCTTAAGTCCAGTGTCCCTGCTTGGAACTTCTCTTTGGTGCTGGAGGCCCTTTGTAGCCCCCCGTTTGAACCCATTGAGTCTGGATATGAAATTTCTTTCATATAAGACTGCATTACTTCTCGCTTTGGCTTTGGCAAAGCGAGTGGGTGACCTTCATGCGCTGTCTGTGCATCCCTCCTGCACACAGTTCTCTCCTGATGGTCACAAGGTCGTATTGCGTCCAAATGCTGCCTATTTTCCCAAGATCATGCCTGCGTCTTATAGCTCAATGGAGTTTGAGTTGCTGAGCTTTTGCATCTGAGGAGCAGAGGAGGATGCATTCTCTTTGTCCAGTGCGTGTGCTACGCACCTACATTGAGCGCACTCAGAATGTGCGTTTATGTGACCAGCTGTTTGTCTGCTTCGCTAATCCAAATAGAGGTAGAGCTCTGTCCAAATAGAGGCTGTCCCACTGGATTATAGAAGCTATCTCACTGGCATACGGCACCAGAGGTCTTGCTTTGCCCCACGGGGTGAGAGCTCAGTCCACCAGGGGGATGGCAACCTCATGGGCTCTTTTTAAAGAGGTGCCTGTAGCTGATATTTGTGCAGCAGCTAGTTGGGCATCACCGCACACGTTTATGCGGTTTTATCGGTTATACGTTACAGCCCCTTCGGTGGCTCATGCTGTCCTTTCTGCTGGGTCTACCACTCACTAAGGATGTGGTGGTCCGATTCCGGTTCGGTGGCTGCTCTGTGGGGCGTGTATATATGTCCCATACTTATGTGTTGTACCGAGTGAATCGACTGAAAGAGAACGAATAGTTATGTCTATAACTTCTGTTCCCTGAAGGAGAGGAACGAGGTAAAACACAAGGTGGCCCCACTGAGGAGTTTGGCTCGGTGAAGAGCGGCTATCGAGCTGAAGGATGACTGTGATGACAGCGGCTATATGTGCAGGCGGGGCCGTGCACGTGTCATCACACGTCATCTGCCTTAAAGGCGTGAATAAAGGTTTCGTCAGGCAGGACACGCGAGGGCGTGATATCCTATACTTATGTGTTGTACCTCGTTCCTCTCCTTCAGGGAACAGAAGTTATAGACATAACTATTCGTCTTGTACAGTAGAGCGGAACATTACATTTACTCTCAGCGGAATTCACGGAGAAGGCATACAAGTTCATGCACTGCACTGGCCTGCACCACGATTAGTATAAGGTAAGAATGAATTTTCTTCTATTCGTTATTTCCAGTACAGTAAAAAAACTCGTTAATATACAGTTTCGGACAAAATGTGGGAGCCCGAAATTTTGTCTACTTTCATCTTACAGTCCGGCAACAAATAAATTGCACTGCGAACACAGTCCAGCAACAAAGAACACATTTTCGTTTCATACTTGTTATATTCCGTTACAAAGCTAGCCTAACGCGTTGAGGGTTCCTTTGTTAGCCTTGCCGTCGCCTCGGCCACCATTGACCCAGACCGTCGCTCTGTGGTTGCTTTTTTGCATAGTACTAAAAAAATAATAATAATAATAATAATAATAATAATAACTCTGTGATATATGATTGGTAAACGTAACTGTATAAATGTGTTCAATGACTTTGTTACCTTTGATGATTGGAGAGCACCCGCTTCAATTCGCACATGAAAACTTTAGACTCAGTTCGATTGCTCACACAGCATGCCCACGTGACTTTACTTTGCATGCTCACCGGAAAATCAATGCGCAATTATGTGGCTCTAATATTAGAGCCACGTAATTGCGCATTGATTTTCCGGTATGGTTGTGCGTAAGTGCTGCATATAATACATTATGTTCAATGGGAGAAATTTAGTCATTTAACTCTACAGCCAAGTAATTATCCCAAGAGCCGTTTTCCAGTAAGCAGGATTAACAGACTCAACCCATGAAGTCATAGTGCAACACCGAGTTGTAATTTCAGTAAACTCATCTGAATTAGATCGTGACAGATGTTCAGAATTTTCAGCTTTTGATGTCCATCCTGATAAGCACGCATATGCCTTTTTAAACGCATGCATAATTGTATCTACAATACAAGGATTTAGTAATACAGTGGGGTATACAAAGAGCCAAATGAGACTGTTAAGCAGTCTGTAAACCCGACACTGCAGACTGAAAGACAAACTCCATGAACTGAAAACTGACCTTAAATATGAGTGCGGGAAATCCACAGTTTAATTATTTATATAGCACATTTAATTACAACAGGAGCGTTGACCAAAGTGCTGTACAAGAATACAACATACATAATAAAACTTAGAGTATTAAAAGCAAACACCAAATATGAATTAACAAACAACTCTCATGCTGTATTAAAAGCCAGTAAATAAAAATGCGTTTTAAGATAAGATTTAAAAAGATTGACAGTATGAGCCTGTCTGATGTGTAGGGGTAAATTATTCCACAGCTTAGGCGCTACGACTGCAAATGCTCGATCACCTCTATGAACCAGCCTCGACCTTGGTACAGCTAAAAGCAAAAGATCACTTGATCTAAGAGATCTAAGGGGGGTATAAGTCTGCAAGAGGTCAGACAAATACCTGGGAGCCTGTCCATTCAGGGCTTTGCAAGTCAACAATAAAAATTTAAAATTAATTCTGAAGCGGACAGGGAGCCAATGAAGGGAGGCAAGAACCGGGGAAATGTCTTCACATCTTTTAGTACGTGTCAGAAGACGAGCGGCAGCATTCTGGACCAACTGCAGCCTTGCCAGGCAGGTCTGGCTGACTCCAGCATATAAGGAGTTAAAATAGTCCAGCTGGGATATAATAAAAGCATGAATCGCTCATTCAAAGTTTTTAAAAGATAAAAATGATCTCACCTTAGATAAAAGCCTCAGTTTGAAGAAAGACTGCTGTACAACTGAGCTAATTTGTTTTTCAAAGGTGAAATTGCTGTCAAATATAACCCCCAAATTTTTGGCATGTGATTTGACAAAAGGCTCAAGACTGTGCAGGTTAAAATTAGAAGTGTTGGGATTGCCGCTTGGTCCAAAAATGATCACTTCGGTTTTGTTCTCATTAAAGTTAAGGAAATTAGAAGCCATCCAGGATTTAACTTCACCGAGACACTGAAGTAAGGGTTCTAGTGAGGCAGGACTGTTTCCCTTCTATTGAAGATAGATCTGAGTATCATCGGCATATGAATGAAAACAAATGCTGTATTTTCTAAAAATTAGACCTAAAGGCAGCATATAAATGGAGAACAATATTGGCCCCAGTATAGATCCCTGGGGAACACCACAAGTAAGGGGAGCTGAGGAAGAGATAAAATCGCCAAAGCTAACAGAGAAGGTCCTGTCAGACAGGTATGACCTGAACCACTCTAATGGGGTGCCCTTTACGCCACAATGCTCCAGCCGTGAGATTAAAATGCTGTGGTCAACAGTATCGAAGGCAGCGGTCAGATCTAAAAGCAGAAGCACAGCTGAGTCACCTGAGTCAGTGGCTAATAAAAGATCATTAAGAACTTTTAAAAGTGCAGTTTCTGTGCTATGAAGAGTTTTAAAACCAGACTGAAACCTCTCAAGAACATTGTGTCCATTTAGAAAAGATTGCAGCTGAACAAACACAATCTTTTCCAAAATTTTTGACAGGAAGGGGAGCTTTGAAATAGGCCTGAAGTTAGTGAGGACGGAGGAGTCAAGATTAGGTTTTTTTAAGTACAGGCTGTACAACAGCATGTTTAAAACAGGCTGGCACAACACCTGAGCTAAGGCTGCTATTAAAAATAGCTAAAATGTCAGAACTGACAACCTTAAAAATCTTTTTTAGAAGATGTGTTGGAAAGATAATTGAAGATGAAGTGAAGACAGATAATAATATTGACTATTTAAAAAAAGTTCCAAGAATCCAAAACTAACGCACAGGAAGCCACAAGGTAGACAAACAAAGTGTACAACTTGAAACAGAACAAAGAGTAAAGAGCTGAGGAAAGCTGAGAGCTTAAATACTTGCGCAAGTTGATTAGGGAGAGAGGACGCAGCTGGGAGAAACAAGACACAGGTGAATTGAATCAAACAAGTATGACCAGTGGAAGCAAAAGCAAGTGCACAAAAGACTAGAGGTCAACAATATAAAGCAGTAACCAACTAAAGATAGGACACAGAAATGCAGACTTTGCACTAGGAACACAGAATGCCAGGAGAACAGCTTCAAAGTAAAGAAATGAATAAAGAACAGTATACGCAGAAAATAAAGAATAAAGTTAAAAGACAGCGTGGTCTTCAAGAACCCCGAGTACGATACAAAAATGTACTTTTATTCAAGTGAACAAAACAATGTAGACCATGTTCATTTTGTTAATAAGTTGGAAAAAAAATAAATACTAAGGACAGCATTTAAAAAAAAAAATAGATGAATAACATAGATGGGAACATTTGACAATGGAATTGTAACATTATCAAAACAGATTTTTCAGATATGCACAGTAAAAGATGTGGAGATTCAAATTTTTAACCTGGGTGTGTATTTGAAATATGAAAATATTGGTTGAAATAGTTGACATACTGTTATTAAAGATAGGAATATGTATGAAGAGTAGATTCAAAAACTCTATTAACAGAAATATAATCTGTTAGAATCTGATATTTATTTCAGATGTATTCTGTAAATGTTCAGTCTCAATAATTACAGTGATGACCGAGTGTTTCCAAAAGTGCTCAGTCACAATTTTCAGAAGACTGACGTGGAATTTTAAATATGTAAACCTGTTGAAAATAATAATTTAAATTTTTGTCTTTGTAGGATCACAGTAATGTATAGATTTCTAATACAGTCCAAGTTTGTCTACGAAAAAACACCAGCAAGCAGGGTATGTCCTACAACTATTGTATCACTGTAAATGACTAAGACTATAATCGAACTCTCTTCCTTAAACAACGAGAAACATGAAGTGTACTCAGGAGCAGATTCGGGCACAGGCTCCGAGTGAAGTTAACAGAAAACGTTCTTTCCGTCATCATTTATTAATATAGCACTTTAAAAACACACCTGATAGACCAAAGTGCTGTACAATAGAAATATAAATATAGTAATAAAATAGAAAAAACCAGACAAGTATGTGTATGTGATGCAAAAGGTAAAATTAAAAACAAGGCTAGAATGCGTTAATGTTAACTTTGAGTTCTACAACTAGGAGCAAAATGCTATGAACATGGACTACGGTAGTTCATATTAGAGGGAACAGTAACATGATCTGTGGCCGCCGGAGCTTGGCAAGTGAAACAGTGGTGTGAGAGTTGATGGTGGAACAGCACTGTGGGAACCATTTTTGTGTTGTTACCTTACGTGTGCCGCTACAGGTCACCTTTTGTGTTTTTACGTATGGTGTGTTTATGGAAATATATTTAAGAGAACCGTAACTCAAGCCAGGTGTTTTTGGTCAGAACAAGCAAACAGTTTGTAAACTCTGTGCCGTTATGATAAATGACATTGGTCAAAGACAAGCAAATAAAACTGATGACTATAAAAACAATCTTAGCCGTACAAGACAAGTATAGCTTGGAGTTGGGCTGTTACAAGTTTAATTCATAACAGTTACATTGCCTCACCCCTGCCATCAAACACTTCAGTGGCTTCAAGTGTAGGCATAGCCTCTACAGGTACTGCAACAGAGGGAGAGCAGAGTCAGGAGGGTCTTGGAAGAAGTTCAGAAAAGATCCAAATAGGCAGTCTGAACAGTCTTACTTGTTTGCAGGTGGAGTAATGCACGAATGGATAAAAAAGAGTGAGAGGTTATCAGCTGTTGAGGAGCAAGTGGAGATCCGCGTCCAGGGGAGTGAGGCTATTGCGAGTGTGAAAGGTTGTCCAGGAAGTAACTAAGATACATGAACAGAGAGGTAAGTACTACAGCAACGTGAGGCCAATAACTAACATATGTTAACAGATAATATGGCAAAGACTGGTTGTGAACGGTGGTCTTAAATACAGCTGGCTTGATTTGTCTAAGGTGGTGATCCTCAGTTAACGTTAAGGAGGTATGATCAAAGCATGATCGAAAACATTTAACATTTAAACTTGCATAAAATGTTTAAGGGGGATATGGCCTGAAAATATAACATGAATTAAGAAGAAATTTTTTGATATCTTTGAGGTTGGAGACAATGCAGAGAAGCCTTCGGTGGGCAATAGGAAGACTGATCAATGTAACTGCAGCAGATCAACTTCTGTGTGACTTGGCTGAATTGATTCAGGAGGTCGAACTGTCTACTCAGCATGGCCAACAAGGTAAGCACACACATTCCTTGACTCATCAAAAGTGTGAAATAAATTTTGACTCTGTCTTAACCTATTTTCCAAATACACCAAACATATATTTTCCGGCTGTTTTGGATACCAGGCACCTGTGGTTTTCAACAGAGGTAGAGGTAGATCCATTTTCCTTATCACTCGGGAACAGCTTTCATTCCTGAAGTCATGTGGATTCACTGCACCTCAGATGGCTGATATTTTGAATGTTTCACTTCGTACAATTCGAAGACGTCTGCTGTCAGTGACTTTTGAAACCAGTGTGACTTTCAGTTCTTTGTGACACACACACACACACACTCACTGTTTATTCAAATTAAATGGTATTGTGAAATTGTAAAAATTTGTATATTTGAATGTGCACCACTAGTCAAGTAATGAACTGTGTTGTTATTGTAGTGATACATTACTCATGTTTTTTTGCCTGATTTCAGACAGTATCATTTCACCCGTGCATCAATGTATGCGGAACTGACTGATGAACATGTGCAGGACATTGTCGCTGGCAATGAACAAATTTGTCCTAAGGCTGTCAGAGCCTCCCTGCGAGTACGTGGACTATGTGTATAGCGAAGGAGGGTTCGAGCAAGCATGTTACAGATAAATCCTGGAGCAGCTGCCCTTAGAGCAGTTTTGCGGAGACCAGAATGAAGACCATATCAGGATGCAGGTCCAAACTCATTGTGGCACATTGATGGAAATCACACGCTGATAAGGTAACCAAACACACTGATTTGTTGAACACCTATTTTGACCAAAGTGAAATTCAGCATTACATCAAATATAATTGTTGAACAGTAAGATACGTCCAATAGAGCCAGGCCCTGGGATGGGCAGTCCTCTAACACAACTGATTATGTTTAAAGGAGAAGATGAGAGAACAGACAGCGCAAGCAACATACAGAGAAAAATTCTAACTTGACTTGCAATAGTGCCATGTAAATTAATTAAGAGTGTGTTTTCCATTGTTTCAATAACAAAGCAAATAATATTTCTCTTCTTATGGACCACTGTTTTTAGATGGAGGATAGTCATTCATGGGGCTACTGATGGATACAGTCGTCTTCCTTCATGCCTCAAACAACAACCGTTGCAAGTGGAAAGACTTCAAAATATCTAGGTGACTGGATACATAATGTGAAAAGTTATAATACGCATTTACTATGTACCATTGAGTAGTGGAGATACAAGAACAAGCTGTGTGACACTGACAATAAAAAATGTTCAGTGATTTTTAAAGTGTGTAAGATGGAAGTTGTGAAGTTGAAAGTTTACAACTGAAACAATCTCGATAAAGTCAACTTGATTAATCTAAAAGTTACAGCTGTTGATATTGATAAATACAACTAAAGCATTGAGAGTAAATAATTAAAAAAAACTGTATAGTAGGTCTTGAAGTGGCTCAGTATAGTGTAGTAGATATAAAGTGTGTTGTGTGAAGGCTGTGTGCAGGCAGGAGTGGTAGTAGGAGGACCCAATGTGCAGACACTTGGAGGCGGAACGTGAACTCAAAACAGCTTTAATGCTGAACTCAAAAGGGTAACAAAACTAAGACTCCAAGGTAACCTTTACGCAAACAGACTACACAGCACGATAAGGGTAGATCGCAACACGGACACAGAGAAACACAGGGCTTAAATACACAAAGGGAGTAATCAGGGAATAGGTAACAAGAGGGGCAAATCAGGCCTAATGAGACGCAAAACCACGGAAGCAAAACCAGATGCATTTACATGAGTCATGGACTTTCAAGGTAAAACAGGAAACATAACACAGACTCACAGGCAGGCACTACAACAGAGGGAACAGAGATGTGGGACCAGGGCAGACACAGACACTGACTGGACACGGGGATATAGCAACTAAGGATTACACCGAGACATAAACCATAAGACAGAACTCTAAGAAACCAAAGACTAGAAATGATAAATAATATAATAAACTCAAAACCCTGGGTCAACGACCCAGGCATTCTAACAAAGCGGTTTAGCGTGTGTTTAATGTTGCGACAGTTCACAGCAGAAAAAAAGTGTTAACATTAGTGAGCAGATTATGTTTTGCTTTGTACAGATTATGCTTTTTACAAACATAGTTCTGAAAATACTGGACTCCGGTGTAAAATGTGAATAAAAAAGAGCAAGCAGTGATTTGCAAATGTCAAATGTTTACACCGAGACAACGTTGTTAAAAATAAGTCCATTTTAATTTGATGGCAGCAATATGTTTCAAAACAGTTGGGATGGGGCAAGAGAAGGCTGGAAAAAAGTGGTACTAAAAAGAAACAGCTGCAGGGATATTTTAAAAGTAACAGGTCAGTTACATGATTAGATATTAAAAGAGCATCTTAGAGAAGCAGAGTTGCTCTGGAGGAAATATGGGCAGAGGTTGATCAATCTGCAAAAAAACTCCATTAACAAATTGTGCAACAATTTCAGAATAATGTTCCCAAGTGTAAAATCTTAAAATATTCCATCCTCTAGAGGCATAAAAATATATTTTATCAAAAGATTCAGTGACTGGAGAAATCTCTTTGCGGAAACAATGAGGCTAAAAGCCATAATGTCAGTGATTTTCAAACGCTCATAGGAAAGTTATCATCATGGAGCATTAAACAGACATGATTCTGTCATGGAAATCAGTGCATTTCCTGTATCCTTTGGGGCAACAAACCTGAGTCACACTTGTAGAGAAGTACCTGGTGAGGTGGATTGAGAGGAATATCCATGATGCATGGCAGTTTGTTCACTCACTTCCTCTCCACCACAGCTTCCGAAGTGCAGCCAATCACAGAGCTTGCTCTCCTGATCCAAGAAGAACACATCAAAGTGCACCACTCACCTGAACTAACAGAACATCTGTCATTAACATTTTGATGCACACACAAGCTTGCTCACAAAAAACAGCCTGCCCATCCACTTCTTGTGTACAGCCTCTGTTTTGATCTTCCAGTTCAGCAAATGTATATATGTGGGTGTCCAGGTATTTGTACTCCTCCACCACATCGTATCAGCGGGTTCAGTATCTTATACTTTTGTCAAGATAATGCAGCCGATTGGTATCGACAGTTATCAGAAAGAAGCCATAACCAAGTTACATGGATTCTTTCTTTTTTATAACTTCATGTCATACAGGTAAACTAGTTATGTTATGTTCAATGCTGTCATGTGCCACTCTCTGGTTTTATGTTTCAAATTCGTGTAAGACATCCAGAGTACTCTGATGACATTGACAAGGACATCTCCAATTTACATGGGAAACTATTATTTCATGTTCTTGAGATTACTTATTTACATCACTTTTCAGAAAACGTACATACAGATCTGATTCAAAACTGCATATCTATTTTTTTAATGCATGTTGAAAGGGCAAAAATATTCCTGAGATACTATTAACATTATTAAATTTGAAGGCTATTATACAGTGGTATCAATTTAAACTGAGTAAAACGGTATTTTGATAAAAGTTAAGGTCTCCGTTTGTTTCAGAAAAAGCATACTGTCATTTATTTGCTTTTATTATTTATTTATATGCCCTCCGCGGACCATCTCTGCACTGCGTGGGTGATTGGTGGCTCCCTGCACACTAAGGGCTGCACACAGGGACAAGGCGCTCTAGGTTACGATCAGATCTTCCCTGGGCAGGGAGAGGTGATGAACTGTATGGCACTTTTTCATTGGCATACATTTAGTACAATGTTTTATTGCCTATGGTGGGGCAGGTCACATACTGGGTGAAGGTGGGCAGTGTGGAGTCCAGCGAGACATGATTAAAGTCCCCTGATATTAGAAGAAGAGCTCTCGGAGATTGCGTTTGCAGTCTGCGGACCACAGAGAGTCACAGGCTGCCTCCACGGATGCTAACGGCTAATAGCTCAATGTCTATGTTGCAGAGTTGTTCTTTCGCAGCGATGTGCCCAGGGATACCACAACTGTCTTTAACAAACACTGCCAGTCCCCCTCCTTTCCTCTCACCGCTGTCTCTCGTCTTGTCCGCCCGCAGCAGCTGGAAGCCGGGCAGCCTACTCACAGAGGGATTACAGGGCAGTGCCGGGGTACTGCCACTGTGACCGGGTTAGCGTCATTAGCTCCTCAGTCATATCAGGGAGCGATCTAATATTTACAGTAATTACAGGAAGGAGAGATTGTGTGTAAGGTGTCCTTCTCGGGAGACATCAACCCCGTCTCTTCCCTCACTGGGGATGTAGGGTCTGTCTGCCGGTAGCGCCTGCAGGGCGCAGCGCTAACAGCTGATCCCTAACGTAAACAAAGGAGCCATGCACCGAGTGTCCAAATACGGGTGAAAAAAGTGGAGACAAAAGAAGAGAAAAGTCAACATATAGCACGAAGCGGTAATGCATGATGGCAGAATCGTGATTGTTAAGACACAAGTTAAAGGTTAAGAGAAGTAAAGAGGAAAATAAGAAAGAAGCTCAGAAATGAGCAGAGCTGCTATAACAGGTAACACAGTTAAGGTTTCAGAAAAAGCATTCTGTCATTTGTTTGCTTGATCATGCTTTAAACACATCAAAATGCATAGTGGGATTATAATACAAGTCAATACTGTGACAAGCACTGGTACTGAATAGGCAATCACTCAGCAGCAAGGTGAATTGGTGATGCATTAGTGTGGTCTGCACTTCCTCTTCTTTGATTGGGTGAAATGAGTTGAAAGTAATTGGATGAGGGAACCATGGGGAGTGCCCTGCATAATTTCAATAAAACGCAGTTTTAAACGCCTTTACAGCTGACACAGAATGCCGTAAAAAACGGCGTTTTCTGCCGAGTGACGTAAAAAGCGGTGTCCAAAGACAGACGATAACGCCTTTTTTTTTCGGTTTTTTAATTAATTAAACGGCATTTTTTATGCCATTTCTTAACCAAACGGGTTAGAAAAGGGGCGATGCTTGCCATAATGGCTTGCCATACACACATACACCTGCGCGCGCACTCACACGCGCACACACATTGCATTAGGAGAGCCTGGTAGCATCATATTCAAAAATTAATTAATTATCAGCACAAAAAACGAAAACAAAACAAAAACCAACCAGAATCACATGCATTTAAAGTCATTACCCCCCCTTTACCATCTGTTCACCCACAGATTTTAAAAAGAAGCTACAAAAGTGAACTCCCATCCTTTGTGCTCACTTCCTACTTACCTGGAGGCACCCTAAAGACAACCGGCCCCTCTCAACAGTTGGGAGAAATCATCTGGCAAATAAATAAGCAAAGGAGACCAAACACTGAGGAATAAATCCTCATTTCCTCCTAAGACAGATAGATAGATAGATCTTTATTGTCAATGTTACCAGAACAATGCAACACAGTGAAAAACATGAGGTGTAATCTTATGCAAAACATTAGACGCTATATATAGGCGGTGCAAAATTTTGTTCAGTTCAGTTCATTTTTATTTCAAACATGTGCCTTCACAATCATTACAAAATATCATTCCATTATATGTTTGAAAAGGAGTAGGCAGAAGTATTTACTTATTTGTCCCTACCCCCTCAAGTGCAAAATTTTGTATTGGGTTTCTCCCAAGTGGTTGCAAGTAAAACTAGATCTAGTTATGTGAATGGCTCCTTTCCAATCCTCATCAGTATATTGATTATTCAGATCTCTCTCCCATTTTTAAACAGCACTCATTGTACTGCTACTGTGAGCATACAATAATGAATAAAATGCAGAAATAAAATGAGTTATGTCTTTTCACTTAATAAAAAACTGTCTCCAAATTATCATATAGCTGTTTCTGCAGATTGTGAAATTTTGGGATGAACAAATTTAGGAACCTGAAGAAAGCCAAAAAAAAAAAAAAAGCTCTGTAGGAATATTAAAATGTGACTGCAATTGCTGAAAGTTCATCAGTGTGTTGTTTTGATACAAGCCCCAAATTATCCTTAGCTCATTGTTATGCCACATGTCAAACAGACTGCTAGGCATTCCTGGAACAAAGTCTCAGTTTCTTAATAAAGGAGTCAAAAATTAAGTGCAATCTTCTCTACCCAACCTTTTACACATCTCCCTTCAAACCCTAACTGTATTATAAATAATTGGGTTATTCTTAATCTCTGTTTGTGATTTCTTTTTGTCACAGACAACCAAGCTCCAAAGTGAAGAAGTTAAAACAGACCAAGAGTGTAGGTGGGAAGAAGAATTGAAATAAGCATGTTATCACTCCCATAGAAAACAGGCATGACATGCCCAGTTATAGAAAATACATTTGGCAACCCTCAGTGCTCAGGAATAATAGAATACATGTACCTTCATTATGTATTTAAAATACAAAATATGCGTAACTGTATTCTGTTACAGTTACTGTTTAAAAAGGTAATAATTAGAATACTTTGTTGAAATAAATGGATTACATGGCTTTTCCTGTTTCATATGTTAAGCTATCCTCTCGCTATCCCCTCCTAATTTTGGTAAATCCACACATTGCTGGAAACCCAACCAAAACAAGAAATAAGAGGCTCTAATGTAAGTGTCCTGTTAATGTTGGTGTTCCATTCAATGCAAACTTTGCCAGGAACCAAGCTGCTCTCAGCGTCAAAAGACTTTTTTTTTTTTTTTTAACTAATGTTAGCCAGTTAGTGGTAGCTACATGAGTTATGTGCAATTTCAGTATCTTCAATGTCCTATTGCTGTGTGACTTATTGCTATTACTGAAGGCTACTAGCCACCGAGCTACAATTGTTAGCTGACATTAGCTGAGGTTAATTCATAGACCACAGACTGTTAGACTTGATGGATAGCATTAACAACCTGCTAGCTGCAAATAATCCTGTGCAGTTCTGAAGGTAGTCTATGAACTAACCTCAGCTAATGGCAGCTAACAATATGAAAAAACTGTTCATGTCAATAAAATATCAAAGACTGAGAATACTCCTGCCATGGCACTCAGGAACAAAATGACTGTAAGTGGAGCATCCAGCAGCAATCCCACGAGCACAAGGGCTATTATTAAGACATAAGGGACGCCTTCCACACACTGTCTTATTCGCCTGCACGATTACTTAGCGTCTCTGTGTGTTGATCTTGCTGAAGACTGTTCTTCCATTGAGTCTGTTTATCAAACTGTTTGTGTTTCAATCCAGGGTCAAATTATGAACTCACTGTGACCGATTCCAGGGACTCTTATGTTGTGGCTAACCCTTGTATAAATAAGGCTACGTTCACACTGCAGGTCTTAATGCTCAATTCCAATTTTTTGATCAAATCCGATTTTTTTGTCTGGTTGTTCACACTACAAATAAAATGTGACAGCAAGCGCGCTCTAGTGTGAACCCTCAAAGCGGCCCGCATGCGCAAAGAAGACGTCACACACAACACGCTCTGTTTAGACCCAGACCAAACAGTATTGTTTGACTGATGGCCCTTAATATAAAGACTTTTTTCGGACTTTACGTTTCCCAATTTTGCTTTAAGTTATAAAGTTATTTATATATGGCCTAATAATTATCCTTATTGCTGTTTTAGAGAGGAGCGGTGCTTCAAAGGATAGCTGCAGATTTCTGTCAGAATCTGCAGATTATACAGTACAAATAAAATGTTCACGTTTCTCCAACGCTGTCTTCCCAACAGTTTCACTGGATGGCCAGGAAGCGTTCATGATGTCTTCTCGGGCGCTTCTCCGGCGCTGATAATTGGCGTCTGTCTTGTGTCAGTGACATAAAAGATGGATTTAATGCGACATGACCATTTAGACAGCAGTCGCTTTCTGAAACATCAGATATGTATCGGATTCAGTACCACATACAAAAGTGACCTGGGTCGGATTTGAAAATATCAGATTAGTGCTGTTCAAACTGTCATACCATGATCGAATATGGGTCGCATAGGGTCAAAAAAGTCAGATTTAAATTTGAAAATTTAAGTAACGTGCCCATAAACACTGATATGAGTGTTTTTCATGAGGCTGAACTGATTAATTTCAAGGTTGACACTGTCAGAGTCATGCTGTGAGACTGAAAGAACTGTGTTTAACTGTTTAGAGGGAGCATCTGAGGAAAACATGGACCATGTCAAAGACTCAGGAAATTCAAAGACTGTTTCAAGTGTTGCTCCCATATCAGCACCTCAAGAAGTTAATGTTCTGGACTCTACTCCTGCTCCAGGGCGGACCACTTGACCTCGCACCCATGTCTGATCCTTGGGCGGGAGGCAGTGGTCATCTGCCTGTGCCAGTTTCGGCTCCTAGGGTCAAAGCAGCCATGAATCAGCCATCTCTTGCACCTGTATCGATACCTCGGGTGAGAGTGGCTGGTGTCCGGTCTGTCCCTGCACCCACGCCAGTTCTCAGGGCGAGGCCAGTCAGGACACCAAGACACCCAGTCTCTCGGGTGGGAGCCATTGGTGCTCAGCAGGCGTCTGAACCTGATCATGTTTCAGCTGGAGTCTCTGGTGAGCTCTCTCAGTCACCAGCTGTCTCTGCTGGTGGTTCGGGGGAGTCCACACAGCCGCCTAGGGCTTCCTAGCCAGCCGGAGGCTCAGCCGAGCCCGTCAAGCACGGCCTGCCTCCCCAAATCCACGTTCAGTACCGCCTGTCAAGACAGCACGTTCACGGAGACCCAGTTATGTTTTTGGACTGGGTGCTCCAGATTGTTTTGTTTTGTTGGCTGTTCTAAATTTAATATAATAAAAAATATTTTATTTTTAAAATAATCTTAAAATGTTACTCTACAAAATTTGCAGCAATTTGTTTATTATTTTTAGGTGCGTCTGTGGGACCCAGGAAGATCGTATACCTGCATCTCTACCAACTTGCATTGCACTTTCTGTGCACTCCAGCCTCTTCTGTTCGATGTGAGATTATTTTCTCTAAGGCAGGAGAAATTATCTCCCAGAAAAGAAACAGACTCGGCCATCGCACAGTGGAACAAATTCTCTTAAATAAAACCCCAACATAATAACTTTAAATGCATCATGTTTTTACTTTACAAGTTCATAAGCATTTTCCCTTTCCAATTCACAATCAATTCCAGGTTCAAAAATATGTATAAGAAAATGGCCTAATATAATATTATTTATAAACATAGTTGTCCAGCTGTCCAGTGATTAAAGTACCTGGAGTCAGGACCTCACAGCAGAGGCATACTCCAAAATGTGTTGTACGTTATTATTATGTATTTTTTGTCTATTGTATTTACCAACATCAAGAAATCACATCTCCCCCAAGAAAAAAACCCCATTCATATTCTTTGCCACCAATGGTCACCAGAAAAGAGAGTAATGAACCATTTTTTTTTTTTTTAAACACAAAATACAATGGTAAATGGACTGGTTCTTATATAGCGCTTTTCTACCCTTCTGAGCACTCAAAGCGCTCTATAAATGCTTCCGAAAACTTTGTTTGGCCAGAACTACCTAATACCCCCCTTCCCTCCCCAAATAAGCTGATCTTGTGATCCATAGGAAAAAGGAAACTGGGCCCCGTGAAACCAAGCTAGAGTCACCGACAGAGGCAAAAAGAGAAAGAAAAAGCAAATAAAATAAAAAATTCCCCTCCATACTTCCGCACACTACTGTGAAAATAAACAAACCTCGTTATTCAATTATATTTCTACCTTAAACATTCTAGTTTATGACAAAGACGTAAAAAAAAAAAAAAGAGGGATGAGGGGGGGACGTCAAACTTTTGACACAATCCTCCTCCAACGAGTCTACATCTGGGCCAAGTTTCATCTCTATCCGCTGCAATATTCATCGAAATTTATAGAACAATTATGTGTCAAGGCTTGCTGTGTGCCTTTCACAGTTGCACTCAAGAGCAGAACTCGGGCACATCAGGGAATAATCCAAACGGTGATTTTATTAAACCACAACAACATACAAAATACCACGAGCAACAATACAAGGAGGAGGGGGGGGGGATCAAGCCTTCCACTTAACTCATTCACTGCCATTGACGTCTATAGAAAAACTTACGTTGACTGCCATTGACGTCTATAGACGTCAATTGAAAAACTTACGTTGACTGCCATTGACGTCTATAGACGTCAATTACGTTTTTCAATGGGAGGGGCTAGAATACAACCTCAGGCAACTTGAAAAACTGAAGCCCACCAGCAGTAAAAGTAGACCTGCAAGGAGGTGCAGGGTTTGCGCACGTAAGGGATTGCACAGTGAGACAAAAATGTGGTGCAAGTCTTGTTGTGTGCCCTTGCATCCCGGAAAGTGTTATAATGATTACCACACAAAAGTGAATTATTCATTGTGAATAAATGTTTCACTATGTACATTTTATTTTTTCATATATTTGTAAATAAATTGTTTTGATAAAACATAACCTTTCTCAGTGTTATTTCTGTTTTATAGAAGTGAAAAACTATTTTATATGTTAGAGGTGTCACAAAGCAAGAAATATTAGTGTCAAAGGCACTTTTCTGCTTGAAATGTATTTTTCACAAAAAGCTCGTTTTCTCCCTTTTTTTGGTCAAAACAGGCATTTTTGGTGGAACCCACCTCTCTTCTACAGCTGATTACTAAAGAATGGAAAATGGTAGAAACAAGCTTTTTTTTTTGGATGAAAGAAGAGAGTCTGTTCTTCATTTTGGTAGGTTCAGCGTTTATATGATCATAACACACAGTTTTCTGTGGCTCTTCAAAAATGAGTAAAAATGCTCAAAAACCCTGGCAGTGGGGAGTTACCTGATTTGAAAATGGCTGGCAGTGAATGAGTTAACAGGGAAATCATACTGTTAGTGTGAAAACACCCAGAAGGAATAACATGATCAAAAAACAAAAACTCAACAACATATATACGCCAGGTTATTAGGGACATGAGAAACACCAGGGAACATAGCTGAACAGAATCTTACTAACGAGACAAGGAAAAGCAAAACTAAACACAACACACACAACATATACAACATATCAAATAATAAAATTGACAACATAAATAAAACAGGAAGTAATAAACATAGACTAGGACTAAGACATATGAACTGAGTGGAAAAAAAGGGACACTTAGAAGCACAATGAAACAATATTATAGTGAAAAGACTAGAGACAGCCCAAATATAATCCACATCTAAAACTCCAAAAGAACAAGTCATAAGTTTAAGTTAGAATGGAAACGTCCTAAAACTGAAAATGCAGGGTCAAAGACCCAGGACATCATGTTCATGTTCTTTTATGATATTTATTGACTCAATGTCATAGTGTTTAGCTTATTTGCATGACAGGTCTAAAGTTCCATGGCTTTGAACAGCCGGAGAATCCAATTCCCAGCCCAGAGCAGCTAAACGTAACTTTTAACATTCTGTCATTCTGCTTCTATATCAAAAATCCACTTAAAATAGTCAAAAAAAAAGAAAAATATTATTTGTCACTTTCTGATAAAAACACTTAAAGTTAAATGAAATTATTCAACACTATATACATTATTCACAAGGACACAAAGACTTCAAAATGATAAAGAAAATGTTAGAAAACCCATTTGTTGTCTTGACAACGTACATTCATCTTCACACAGAGAGCGGTCCCATTCTCCAGCCTCTGCTTTCCAAAACTGCTCTGTGTTCATCTGGAGGCACTGTGTGTGAAACCACCTGGAATAGCTGTCACACTGGATGTTCAAAAAAACAAGTATCTTATCACCTCATTTTAGATGACTATATTGATTAATCTGCCGTTAGTAGGTGTTGGACACTGTGTTCCTTATCAAATATTCAAAAGCCAAAAAAAAAAAAAAAATTACATGCAAGCTAAGGGTGAATTTTCCCTTTTGCTCACTTACATCACTACGAAAAATAATAATAAAGGCAAGTATACAAAATAGACTTTCTAAAATAAATTCCTCAATTATAAATAAGTCTTACCCATTTGGTGATTGAAGGCCCTGGAATCGGTGGTTTTCGAGTAGAACACATGGAACAATTGTTCTCTGCCTCAAACACTATTAGAAATATCTTTAAGTTAGGAGCTAGGACATATTAACATACAAGTGCTTTCTTTCTGCTTTAACAGTTCACACACCTGAGGCTTCCAGTATTTTTGTAGCAATTGCTCCACGTTGCTGTACCATTGCCTTCATCGTTGTTCGAAATGTAAATTTGATACTTGTCCACATCCTCGGTGTGGCATCCTTCACATACAAAAGCAGTAAATGTAAATTAGACTATTAAGCAATATCACAAAATAACCACCACCAATTACTTTTTGATACTCAATTATTATTACATAGGCCCACCTACAGTACTTTCCCAGTCCACCAATGGACCCTGGCCTACATATTTGGGAAGCACTGCTGCTCTAATGGAACATTTTTATTTATTCACTATACTACATTTACGGTATTTTTGAAAACACAGAGTCACCTGTGCAATACACAGCACAACGATCAAAACCTTTTTCACATATGTGGAAAAAAAAAAGGTTAAGTCATTCAGTCACATCCACTCTGTGATGGCTGTATAAAAAAACCTTCTCCACTTTTTAAAGACTCAGTCATCAACATGTTTTTCACTTCTACCAAAACCTTACTGACTTTGGAAAGGGTACTGCGAAATTTAGCTGTAGAGTATGAAGTGATTGATGAGGTTCCAGTGGTTTCACCTCACTGTGGTGAACACCCTTTTATCTGTGATGGAATCACAGTAACAACAACTTCTGTTTCCTTTCTTTTCCACAGCGCAGTGCCTATATGCCTACTTTTAGAAGATATTTAAAATTTCTGTCAAGTAAAAGTGCTTTCATTCTGTTTTATCATATGGAAACACATAAATTACTATACTGTAACATACCCTCATAGAAACCTAAAATATTTAAAGGCCAACTAATGCATGTATGGTTTTTGTGCACAGCATTGTGACTTTAACAATTTAAAGTTGGGAACGTGTCACGAGTTTCGTGTGTTTCATTTTGTATTCCGATTTATATTTAAGTCCACTTTGTTATGCTAAGGATTTATTCTATAGTGCCAAGGTTGTTCTTTTTAGCTTTTTGATTATTAGAGTCCCTCTTGTGTTTTTGCCCTCTGTGTGTCTGTGTTTATCTTTGTTGCGAGTTCTTGTGTCTCGCTTCCCTCGTGTTTCATTCTCTTCCCCCTGCCTGTCATGTTTATCGATGTTTCCCCAGTCATGTCTGTGTGTCTGTCTGCATCTATGTGTTTGTGTTCCCGCTACTTCCTGTTTTACTTTTGTAGTCTCCTGTCTGTGTGCACCATGTTTTGCTTTGCTTCTTTTACTTTGAAGGTACCTCGTCTCATGCGTTATGTTTAGCTTTCCATTCTCTGTCTCGTTGTGTGTAATTGGTCCCAGCTGTGTTCACCATCAGTTTCCCGTTCCCTCATCATTGTCTGTGTATTTAAACCCTTTGTTTTCTTCTGTTCAGCTTCACGATCTCCCTCATGCCCGCCTGTGTGTTCTTTTCATAGTTTTCCAGTTTGGTTTTGTATTGACTCGTGCCAGCAATAAAGCTGAGTTTTTTGAGTTGAAGTTTCATGTCCTGGAGTCTGCATTTGGTCTTCCCTTCCTGCCTGCTGCACACAGATCATAACAGAATGCTAATTTCCTCAATTTGACATCTGTGTAACCTACCGCAATGAAAAATTAATCAGCAGGGGAAATCTATTAAAAGGAAGACTACTAGAAATGGAAGAGAAATAATTTTCAGCACAAGAGAACACAGTGTTGCACTTTGTTTAATACACAGCTTTCTGACTTAAAAATGCTCAGGTTCTTGTGATGTAACCGTCTCCTTTCTGAACTGTGTATGAAAGACAGAGCTGCACCTCTAGTGATCATTATGTTAGGACTGATCATTATGTTTTCATTAAAGTTTATAATGATTGATTTACCTGTAATTTATACACTGTGTTGCCCTTTCTCTCCTTGTGGTCTTCTCTGGAGGTGGCTCGTATATTTGATCCTTCCGTATCTTCTGGGCTCTATAAGACATGCTGTGACTTTAATTCAAGCAACAGTTGACCAATAAAATATTGTTTAATGAAGTGGTTCTTATACTTTTCTTGCTAGGCCCCCCTTTGGTTTTGTTTTCAAACTACCGTGCAGTTTATTTCGTAAACAAATAAAAGTAAACTGCAATAAATTACAGGTAGCAATAAAATAAACTACTAACTCTTTTATGCTACGCTCACACCTACATGGGTATTTTTTTTATAATGCAATATTTATTTGCTTTTAGAACAAAGGGAAACTGTCTTTTACAGCACACCAAAAACAATATATTAGGTTTCTCGAGAACATTACAGTACATGGGTATTTTTGAAAACGCAGCTTTTTCTGTGTTTGGATCTTGCGTCCACACATAAACAGCGTTTCGAATCACTGAAAACTGAGATTTTGTTTTTTCAACTCAGTTTTTGCGTTTGTGGACGAGGAATACGGAGTTCATCACGCAACGTCAAAGCTGTGCGCCACGTTATTGTTTACATGAGATAAATTTCTACAGTGGTAGATGGCGACAAAATACTGTTAATCTTAATATCTGCAGTTTTTTGTTTTTTTTACACACACACACACACAGTCCCTCTATTTAGAAAGACAGAGGCGTCATGGTGTAATTATTTTACATGTAGTTGCTTTTTTTCCTGTGTAATAATATTCAACATTGCTATCAATACGTTTTTCAAAAAATACCTCTCTGTGCAAAATGGGTTCAAAAACATGAACAACTGTGAGATACTGTTTGTCTGTAATTTGGGCTGGAGGAACAAATTGTGACGGATCAGACTGATATTATTTGTATCTTTACTGTATAAAGAGCGAACATCTCCAAAATGTCAGGAGTAGTTAGTCAAGAAGTAAGAAGTGTTTATAAACTAACTTTTTGACGTCACACTGTGCCGAAAATCTCAGTTTTCAAAAATACCCGTGTACGTGTGGACGTAGCCTGAGTTTATTATGCTAACATAGTTGTGTTGCTAGTGATCATTTGGACTAGCTTGTATATAATGATGTGCTACATGTAGCACATCATTATATACAAGCTAGTCCAACTTCAATAACCCTACAAAAGTCATTGCTGTTTAGTTTTCCGTCTTTATTTATCCTGTTAGTGATAGCAGAGCTGTATGTTTTAATTTTTTTTTTTTTTTTTTGTTGAGAGAAGTCTCTCAGTCAGAACATGGTATATTACGTTTAGGTGGAAACTATTCTGTTTTCATGGATGCGTGGATGTTAAACTTAATTGTTGCACCTGTTAAAGCAGCAACACAGATCATTTTATTAAAGATGAAGGAATTCAGACAGTTAACTCTCAGTGATGCCGCAGTGTTCGTTTGACTCTGGGACCTGAAGCAGAGTTTTCTCCCAGATTACTCCAAGGCTCCTGACTACGGTAGCTGTAAAGCTCCAACAATCCATCAAGCGGTATGGCTTCATAGCTTACTAAAGTCGTACTAAAACAGATTCTTGAGTGCTGTGTACCACGGAAAATCTGTTCAAGGTCAGTAAGCACAACCAGAATTCATAAGGCACACTGTCGATTTTTGAGAAAATATAAGAATTTAAAGTGCGCCTTGCACTGCGGAAAATATGGTAGTCTTGACATCAATGGAAACTGAATTACCATAATTAGTAAATTCATAAACCAAAAGCAATGATTACCTTAGGTCAACTTCTTAAAGTTGTAGTTGGATCCTCTGTCAGATTTCCTTGTCCTTCACTATCTGCAAATGAGTCACACAACAGTTCTCTGCATGCCCTCTCAATTTCCCCTATAGTTTCTTCCTCCTTATCAATAAGACAAATCTGAAACTGCTGATTTTTTTTTTTTTTTTTTTTAAGTCACTTTTACATTATCATGGTAGTCTCAACAATGACATCAGCACATGCCCTGGTAGAAAAGTTGTAGATTCCAGAACTTATTGCCGGGATTGCAATTGAGTACAAAAATACATATGCCACAATGAGGATATACACAAATGTTTTAAATGGAGGTCCAAATGCTGTTTCTCGGGTATACCTGAGTTTTGGATCAGAGAGAGCGCTATGTCCAGTCTGAGCCTGGCAACCCCCTCCTCGTCAACAGGGTAGAGTATATTGGTCCCTGAAAGTATTTGTTCTGCAAGCTGAACATTGTCTACATCTGTTCATTCAGGTACAATACACCATGAGCATTTTACTTACCTTGCATACAAAGACGCCACAGGATGTTAGGTCCTGCTGTTTTGGATGGGCAACAGTTGAACACGTCCATTTGCCAATGGTTGGACATTTTCTCCTAACCAGAGCGGTGTAAAAAAAACCCAAAAAACAACAACAAATACACCAGGTACTGAATGTTATTCAGTGCAGCAGCCTTATGTAATTCACATGTAGAAAAATGACTGCTGTGGTTAACATTAGCCTTTTTTACTTACCTTGTTACATTCCTGCACTTATCCATTTGTGCTTGTGTTGCCCCAAATGGGTCAACAAAGACAACCCGCATCTCTTTTAGATACATTATCTTGAAAAACAAATGGAGATCATGTTAAACCTAGTAATTTCATTTCAAATTCTCATGGTTGTGTGATGTCTTATGTTGTGAAAGCAGTTTCACCCCGGTTCGTTGATTCCTCAGGCCTCCAGAAAGAACACCGGGACTCAGTCAATTCACAACACTTTTATTAATCCACACTCATTGATTACACCTTCTAGAAGGGAGATGTACAGGACCCCGGAATTCCTCTGCAGATCTCAACTCCTTTGTCTGTTAAACAGTTTTGTATATGTGACCCACCCCTTCTAAGCCCTCTGCCAGGTGCCATAAAACTAAGCACTATGTTTACATGTTTGTGTGTGCGAGCATGTGTGTCATGCGTGTGCGCATTCCTGTGTGTAAGTGCATGTGTATACAGTGTTGGGAAGGTTACTTTTAAAATGTATTCCATTACAGAATACATGCCCCAAAATGTATTCTGTAACGGAGTAACTGTCAGGTTTCAGTTAACGGACTCAGGCGCAGACCGGGACTCCTTACAGGATTTACAGATTTTATTTACACAACGACACCAGGTGATGCTATTTACAAAGTGCTGGAGGGAGGGGAGGGGGGTCCAGGGTTCCGGGGTATGTGAGGGAAAAGACGGGAATCTGACGTCCTCCAAAGGCTCTCTCTCTTCACTCCCCACACTGGGGAAACACCATCCACTCACTCGTCCACGGGATGACAGGCAGGCAGGGAAAGGTCCGGGATAGATCTGTACACAGAGATTATAGTTAGAGGCGAACAGACGGAACGAACTCACAGATCCTTATTTACAATCTACTGAGCGACTGATGCTGATAACTCAACGATCCAGCGACGAGTGACACAGTGCTGCTGTCTTAAATCGGCCTTGTGATTATCCCGATCGGCAGCAGGTGCGTGGGCCAGGGGCGGGAGCCCATAATGAGCATCGCCCCGGCAGGAGAGAGAGAGAGAGAGAGAGAAAACATGTTGCCTAATACAGAATCAGCTGGTGAGGCACAGGGACCATGACAGTAACGGAATACGTTACTCAATGACAGTAACGTATTCTGAATACTTTGGATTACTTAATATCATGCTTTTTACAACAACGTGAATGTACTGTTGCTGTGTGATTTATTACTATTACTGAAGGTCCGCGACTCCGAACTGTAGTAAAGGGACCTCTGACTAATACGGCGGGGTCCCTGTCGGCTTGTAGCCGAAAAATAGCTCTACTTTGTTGTGTGGGTCAACTTTTCTTGCGAGGGACAGAGAGAGGCGTTGAAAGGCTGCTCCAACGGAACTTATTGTTTTCGGAGGAAAACACGAACACGGTGTACAGTCGAGTCTTAATAGCTTACTTACAACTGGGCTCGTCAGGCACTCTTCTTGGCTGCAGTGGTTATTATTATATTTACATGCTTCCAGCTGCCGTTTTTCCTCGATGACAACTCGTACCTTTCCACTCCCCTTTTTCTCCCTCCTCGCGCTCACAGACCCACAACGTGTATGGCAGTCCATTCTCCCTGCAGCACGGACTACACTGCCCATGATGCTACATTCTTTAGAGCTATGCTTGTAGCATTCTGCCTGTTAGCTTAGTAATGAAACCTTTCCATTGCCCAAAGACAGAGGTCATCCATGCTTCCAGCAGGTTATCCACTCCCGAATGCTCATGCATTGTGATGGACAACGTCCTCAGGCCTTCCAGCGCTCGGGTCACAGAGCCATCGGGAGCTGTATTATTTGGAATAAAGGTGCAACACATATCCCCAAACATCGCACAAACACCCCCTTTTCCCCCCAACAACATGTCTAACGCCATCCGATTTTGTACTGCCATTAAAGATGTTGGACCCAACTGCTCAGCAAGCCCTTCAACTGCGTCCCTGGTAAGGTTTGCCAGTCTCAGGACATTATAGTGCACATAATTAATACGATCCACATTCTTGCTAGGAGTTACTGGAAAGAATGCAGAAATTATTGGGTGATTTTCAAACCCTCCAGCAATTTGGTCCACTGACTTAAATTCATTAGGCACACCCCTAGGAACCCCAATGGCATCTATATATGTCGGTGATCCTATTGTAAGGTCAAACGATCCTGGTGACTGTTTGGCCAACACATGGCGTCTCCGCCTGGCTGTCAGATGAGCGGTGCCGGGCTTACCCAGCCGCACCCACTTTCCACCTATTAAAACGAGAGGTGCACCTAAACGTACCATGGCACAGAGACCAGAAGTCCCACTAGGAATTCTGACATACAATCTGTACCCATCACAATAATAATACAAACCAGCACGTGCCCACAGGCCTATGTCGGTACCGGTGTCTCTTGATGCCTTTCCTCTGGCCAGGTACGTCCAGAGATGGGCAGTAACGCGTTACTGTAATCTGATTACTTTTTTCAGGTAACGAGTAAAGTAAGGGTATTACTATTGCAAAAACGGTAATTAGATTACTGTTACTTTCCCGTAGGAACACTGCGTTACTGAAACCGTGATTTTTTTTTATTTTTTTTTTGGCGACAATGTCTCATGACAGTGACGTAAGCGGCTCACTAAAAAGAGCCGGCTCTTTCAGCTCCGAACCGGCTCTTCGGGTTGTTTTGTTGCTTTAATTAATTTATTATTAACAATAATATAAAATTATGCACAAAAGGAATTACTAACGTAAAAAAAAGTGGTTTTATTTATATATGTTTATATATAAATATATGCAGTGGCCCCTAGAGACAAAACACGTACAAACTCCAAAACACATTTCTAGCATGAACTGAACTTCCAAAGCAGAGCTACTAGATCACTTAAATTACACAATTGAAAGCATGTGTGCATTGTTTGTGTGTTTATACACAGGCACTCATATATATTCAAATAATTAAAAAAAAAAAAGTTCATTTACCTGTTACTACCACACACCAAATCCGGTCGTTGGTACTTGCTGGCTTGTGTAGCCACTAGGTAACAAAAGCTCAACACTGCGCCTAGCATCCTGGAGCACTTCTGTTGTGTTTTGTACGTGTTTTCAGTTTTTACGTGTTTTGGAGTTTTTCCGTGTTTTGGAGTTTGTACGTGCTTCAGAGTTCGTACTTGATTTGAAGTTTGTATGTGCTTTGTCTCTAGGGGCCACCGTAAATATACTTTTATTTATTCACTCCACATAAAATGCAATAAATAAATCATATAATACAAAAATCAACTATTCACATTTCAACTTTTAACTATTTAAATTTTCAGCTTTTTCCTTTTACAAATTTAAAGTGAAAACAACACAAAACACTGCAAGACACAACACAATTAAATATAAATTATAATATGAAAACAAAAAGAACATGCACATTCTCTGTCATATGGACCTGCATGAATAAACTTTCTGAATCCTTTATCACCTGCAACCGAAAATAGCTGTGGATGATTACTATACCTTTCTAATGTGACGTTGTTGTCCCTGGCTCTCTTTCTCTCTCTCTCCCTCTGGCTCTGATCCTGTGCTACTGAGTGTAACTACTGCCCCTCCCCCCTCTGCCCAGCGTAAAGCACAAGGCTGGCGTGCAGAGTGAAGCGGGAAAAAAGTGCGAGAGAGAGGGTGAGAGAAGAAAAAAAAATACAACCCACGTGACGGCTCGCGATAAGGAGCCGGCTCGCGTCGTTCACGTCAAAGAGGCGGCTCTAAGAGCCATTTCGTTCGCGAACGACCCATCACTATTTTTGATGTACTGCAGATTATTTTTATAAAATCCCAGGCCAGGAAAATCACCTTCATGTTTTTCTGTGTTTTATCTTCAGCTACTTTGACACAAAGGCATCTGCTGTGATGCTCACACCTTTGATAAAGTCTTGCGTGTGTCAGCTTCCTTTTAATAGATACAAAAATATGTAAATGTATTGATCTGAATTATAATATTTCTGACTGTCAAAATTTCCCAGATTCAAATCGAATCGAATCTAATTAAATCGAATCGATTCGGGACCTTGTGAATCGGAATTGAATCGATTCTAGAAATCAGTGACGATACCCAGCCCTAATTTTCACCTATAAACACGGACCCCGAGACAGGCGCGCCCACGAGTGCGCACAAACACACAGCCTCAGGCGCGCTCCCGTACACACATACACGTTTTTCCAGCCACGTGGGCACTTCCATCTAGGAGGTTACGCATGGCGACACAACATTTCTAAATGTAATAGAGGTATTATTAAGGCATAACTTGAACTCTTAATTTTTTTTAGGGCCCAAACATCTATTTTGGTACCACAATTTGTTAAATTTACAAAATCCAATTTTTGTCAGGTTTTTCTACCTGGTGGGGACACAGCTTTTATGTCTTTTCACAAACCACCACCAGGTGACACTGTTGCACGTTTACAACCCAGAGTAATCAAAGCTGGTATAATGAAAAAGCTTTCAAGTGCTGGTTGGATTTCAGAGAATGGTGTCTGCTACATATTTTCATTTATTGATTTTTATATTGTTTTTGTTATTTTGTCATTACCCCTTGTATTTGTGCACTGGCCTGCTTTCAATAAAAAAAAAATTAAAAAAAAAAGTTTCAACTAAAGAGCTTAGCTTCCCAACTTATCTTTCAGATATACAGTATAAAAAGAAATACTGAAATATCAAAATACCACAAGGGGATACAAAATACTGAAGATTTAATATGTATAATGTGCTCATACATTTAACATTCTGCTTCATGTGGTCTACCCTTTTAAAAAACAGTGAATGTGAGAAGACATTAAGACAGTTTTAATCACTTTGGTATTTTAGACCCCAGCCTAATCAAGACTACTTCAGTACCACAATTTTGCCTTAATTGTATGATTAATGTGGCCAATATTATCCAAATGTAATTTATCAATATTTTTTATTTATTTTAGATTTTGCAGACCCCTACTAATCATTATAATTAGCCTCCCAAATTCAATAATAATTTAAAAAGACACCACCAATCAAAAACAAATTCTCCATCTCATGCTTGCATAAACTCAAAGTATTAATACACTAAACCTAAAGGCACACATGGACTGAAAAGAAAATTTAGTATAAACAAGTATGGTCACATGTTATACTCGCATGGTTATAGAAAGGGTTCACAGACCCTTTAATTCTGTCCACAGCAAATTATATAGCTGCAGTTAAATGTGAGAGAAAACTCCCTGCTCAAACTTAACCTGAACAGCAAAGAAAACAATCTTTTCAATACTAATGTACCATTGCAGTCATGGCTGTGTGTAGATGGGCAGGAAATGGTGGACCCAAAATGCAGACTCACGGAGACGAAAGTGAACCGAAAAAGCAGCTTTATTGCTGAACACAAACTAACTTAACCTGAGAATACAAACTGAGGAAATAGCAGGCAGGATACACGGGCAGAAACACAGCAGGGTGAGGGTACGATGCGACACGGAACTGAGGGAGATGCCGACATAAATACACAGGGGAATAACAAGGAGCGTCAGAACACACGAGGAACACAGCTGATACAAATCACAAAGACGAGGGCAAAGCAAGAGGCACAGAACTTCAAAGTAAAACAGAAAACACACATGTGAAGACAGACTGAGAGACATGGGCTTAACAAAGGGACCTGACTAAACTGGAACAGAGGGAGCCCACAGGCAGGGATGACAGGACACAGAACAGAGGGGTCACAGCATAACACGAGCCCGCAATAATAACAAAGAACACTGGGTCCCCGACCCAGCACCGTGACAATTGCCTGGTTGAAATGAACAATCCTTTTTTTTTTTTTTTCTTTAAACAGGAGAAAATTTTAACTGTAACTGGAGCTGTTTATGTTCCATTTGTTTGACATTAGCTTGTTTTCACTGACTCTCACTATATAGCATTAATTCGGTTTTTCACGTAAAACTTAACTCCCTCCCAACGTCTCTCTTTCAGTGCTAATGGTGAAGTCTCAATAAATTTGAGACACTGTCTTCCCAGGAACCTTTCCAGAGCTGATGTACTCCATTAGTGTCTTCTCCACAGCCTTTATTTCTGCTTCAGTCCACTTCCTTCTTGTGGTTTGTGATGCCCCTGAATAAAGTGGACAGTAACAGTGTTATTCAAAAAGAAGAGCATCAAGTTGGTGTGTAATCACATGACTCCCCTTATGACCAGATCTGATACTTGGAGTATGTCGACAAGTATAACAAAAGCTATAGGTACATTTGGACTATACTTTGTACTTGTTGGTATTCCTCAAGTATAAGTACAAGAAAATGCCCATAATGCATTGCATAAAAGCTTCACCTCTGACATTACCTCCACAGCTGCATTTGTGACAGACTGACAAGTTATAGCGTGAATCCATGATATGACTGCAACCTACATCTGGTATCTTTTTCTTGTGCTTAACCTGCAATAGCCCTTATGTTAATGGTAATACTTTAGCAACAGCAGAGTAATCCACAAGTTAGCAACATACCTGAAGATTTTGTCGATGAGAGTGCAGCAGCAGATGAGAGTGCAGCAGCAGATGAGAGTGCAGCAGCAGATGAGAGTGCAGCAGCAGATGAGAGTGCAGCAGCAGATGACGCAGCATCTGTCACACTCGTGTTATCCTCATCTTCACTGTTTGATGCATCACTGTCAACAGCTACGTTCTCTGGGAAACACAGCAACCATTTGGAAAAAAAAAAAAAAAAAAAAAAAAAAACAACAACAACCAACATTACGACTGCTCCTAAGCAATGTTAAGAAGTATCACACAATAGGGTATAGGGAGAGGAGGATAGCTGTAGTTAAAGCTCTGTATACGTATTTGTCTGAAGGTTGTCAGTCATCCAGATAAAGTTTTCTAGAAACTGCATCAATTGAACTTCTTGTTAGGTTAAAGTGTTTTATTACTCTACCAGAGAGTTTCTTCAGTCTGCAGAAAGTTGGTAGAACACAAATGTATCCACCAGGTGGGTTTCATTTCACACATGACCTGAAAAGGCTTATTACAAATGAGCCCTTTTCAGTCTCCTATTTGAGGCCTCCTACCAATTTTCCTCAGAAAGAAGCTCCTTTCATGAGTAATAAAACATTTGTAGACAGTGTAGAAGAACAGAACTTATCATCCACCGTGCTTACGGACGCACAGTCTTAGCTACTCTACACCAATGGGAGCTCTCATCCCTCATGGGCCATCTGCATAATACTGCATGATTTTTGAAATACTTCGATTTTAAATACACAATTTATTAACACATTTTTTTTTTTTTTTACCTTGTGGATCAAGATTTCTTCCTTTGAAATCTGACAGCTGTCCTCGTTCCATGGCCATAAGGACTTTGCTTATCTTGGCCAGCTGTAACGTCCCCAGTCGGTAATATTTGCGATGCACTCGAATATCATGGCCAAGGAAGTCTGCCAGATTATCCATTTCATTGTCTTTTAAGTTAAGGATCTTGGACATGGTGGCCATGTGCTTCCTTAATTTAGTAGAGCACAACGCTTCTGGTTGTTTTGCTCCACAGCTCTGCGTGATCTGTCGAACAACATCTGACCCTCTGATGTGAGTAAGTGCTTTCGGTCTCGCAAACATGAAAGGATTTTCATCTAATACTTCACAATTTCAGCGAGTGTTCACGAGCAAATCCATTGATGTCATCATATCAGGTGTGAGGAGTATGGGGACTTTTCTTCCACGTTTGCCTTTTACGGAGCCCCGCAGGGGACATGGGAGAAAAAAAAATTAAGACTGACTTTTGCGAGATCTCGCAAAAGCGAGATCTCGCAAAAGTTTTAGCCGCAATCCTCGCGTTAGCTTCGAGCTAACAGGAGGTCGAGACCTACTACAGCCGGGAGGAACACAGCTTTCCCGGCACATCGTGCTTCGACCTCCCGGTCGGCTTCGAGCCGGCGTCCGAAGAATGCGGCTAAATCTTTTGCGAGATCTCGCAAAAAAAAAATCTGACACCATTTTCAACTTGCCATTTTTCTGTCCTTGGAGCACCAGTCGCCCTGTCTCACGCATCTTCTGTCTGATATAATCATGTTTAGTGACATCATGCCAATGCTTATTGAAAAGATGCTCCCCAAATTTCAGTATGCAACTCTGTGCGGACAACATTTGTTATCTCATCATCATGCATGACTTGTACCAATTTCCAAAATTGTACATTGGGACTGGCTCTGCATATTTACATGGAGCCTGGACTGTAGATGTTCCTGGCCTTAAAGCTTTGACCTTCCTGCTGAGATGACATCTCTGCATGTGCCTCCATAGTGACCTTCTCTTGAAGCAACCCTGACAATTAATACAGTGCAAGTAATCACTGGCTTTCACAGGTACACTAGATTGTTGACGAGGTATCAGCGTTCCTCGTCCTTTTTTAATCACCTCATTATGGGCACGGTTCCCTTGATTTCTTAATAAACTCAACTGTATTTTCTGCTCTTTAGACCCTACTTGGAAAGCCATTGCTTTTGCCACTTCTGGTTTATCTTTGTGTTTTGATTGCAAATGGCGTGCCATCTTGCTGAAAGGTTTACAGCAAAACTTACAGTAGAACTTTTTGTTGTACAATCAGCCACCATGTTTCTTCTTCCTTAGTGTCATAACCGTCACGTCAGAACAATCAGGTGAAGAGGACTCTCTGGTGTCATCAAATGAAGCAGATGTGTTTGTGTCTTCTGCAGCATTTGAATTTGAGGAATTGCATTGAGTTAGGGTACACCTTCTCTTCAGTTGTCGGACATCTTCCTGAGAGTTACCTGAAGTAGTTTTCCGTGCTTTTTTTCTTCTTACTTTTGTGTCGTATGATACTTTCTGCAGAACTGTCACTTTCTTCAGCAGTTTGAGGAGCATATTCTTCCTCACTGATGTCAGGACTTGATATAGATAGGCATCCAAGCATTTGTCTGGTAAGCTAAAAAAAGAAAGAAAATAGTTAAATTTTTCCACTCACACAAGCATTTAAAGACCAGAGGTAGTACAGTAGTAGTTGTAACAGCTGTACTGGTATTGACAGTGGTATTAATACCATTTACCGTACCACACATGTCACAACTTAATTTGAACTAGTCATATTAAGTAATCTTTCCTCTGCTGCATCACATTTACCAAACAACCCTGGGTGGCTTTGTCTGGATATGCTGTCATTACCCAAAGACTGTCAATACAGCTGTGGTGTCACACTCATTAACAGTCACTTAGTGTTAGCTTAGAGATTACATTGTCCCAGATGTTTAAAACTAACCTGTTTCTAGGAAATTGCTGAACTTCGTTTTCTTTTTGTATATATACACTAATGTTTATAGAAATTGATTTTCTTTATTTAAATATATGATATAATTTTTTACCTGGACCAATAACCTTTGAAGAACATTGTTTTATGATTGTAAGGTAGAATAATATCTACTCATCTACTGTGTTCCAGGTAAACTGAAGATTTTAGTAGTGCATTGCATTTTAGGATTGTCAGGGGATGAGACTGACAAATGCTTAATTAGTAGGCGACAAAAGCATGACAGTCAGTTGTTGAGCTCCTTTTGTCAAATTCAAAGAAATAATTTTTAGTCATAGCGCATAAACAATAAAATGGGCATTTTGGAACCACCTCACAAGAAATAATGATCCAAACGATCCTATCACAATGAAGAATCCTGTTGCCTCACTACACAAAAGAGACTTTAAAATGTGTCACAGATAAAATATAAGTAGGCTTAAAAATAACATGTATCACCTTTTATGAGAACATACAGAATATACAGTTGATTCATTTTAAGTCATTACGTACTTTAAGCTATTCCTTAAAATCTTTTATTGCAAACTAAATGCAATCATACATTACTACCTATGCAAATGCAATGCTAATTGAATTTAAACTGCTGTTATTACTGTAGCTGTAACACCTTGAAAACCTTTGAACTTGAAGCACTAAAACCTCTGAACTTCAGACACTAGAAAAGACATTAAACATCAGTGTCCCTGACAATATTGATAAATGAGAAACCCCTTGTCTCAAGCTTACAGTCGTTCTATCAAGGCTTGCTCTTAATCCAAGAAGGTGACATGATTGTACAGGATAGTTATTGTAATTTTTTTTTTCACAACACTTAGTTGTTAGTTTTAAATTTGACTGTTACCATCTATTCACTTTGTGCTCTGTGCACAAGAATCTGAGATCTGTTGTGGAGTTATACGAATAAACTTACAATAACACTGTCTGTCCTTCTGAGCTCAGGTACACTTGTATCCATGTCAGAATCAGCTGAAGTGGGTTTAATGATAATGGTACTGTTGCTGTCACTGGACAACTGCTGTTCCATCTGAAAAGTAAATAGAAAAAGATACAAATAACAATTACAGATTAATATAAATTCCAGAATAATTATTGCTACAACACAGATTTGTAAATGTGTTAATGCATTTTTGCAGCAGTTGCTCTAGCAATATCACAGTTGTTGTCAATTTCAGATAAGATGGGTCACAGTTTTGATTTGGCCAGCAAAATATAAACTCTAAACAAGGGTTTGTTTTTGTCATTGTGAAAGGCTCACACTTTCCGGCAGGGTGGAAAGACCTTTCTGAGTATTACACTGTTTAGCATGTTGAGTTATCATAAAACTACTTTCTCCTTGTGCTTCTGCACTGTACATAAAGCACCATTCTTAACCGCACACTTTATTATCAGCAGTTTGACAAGCTGTCACCACAATACACTACTATGTTCACCTTCCTCAACCTAAGCAAGTGAAGAAATAAAATCATACTGTAGCGTATGAAAATCATCTTCTGTGTGACTCAGTGTAGCACATCTAAGCTATACTACTGCAAGATGTAATATACCTAAATCAATAAGTACACATATCAGACAACCTCCTCTCCTTCAGCTCAAACCACTGCAGTGTATTTATTTTCTTTGTTAGAACCTGGAAAAAGTCTTACAAAGCTAAGACAGACACTGCAGCTGAAGCCAGAAATAATCTTTACCATGACAGAAAAAAAAAAAAAAAGGAAATATTTCAGCATTACACCATTTTGTCTAAAGTACATTATTAGAAGATGTAGTAAAACTCAGCCACAGGGGGGTGGGAGTACGGACTCTAGGGACTATATAATTGGTAAAGGGAGAGAGCTGGAAGTCATGATGGAAAGAAGGAAGGTAGATTAATTGTGTGTGCGCAGGAGCCCAGGTGCAAGGGAAGCAAAGCCAGGAGCATTGGAGGTGGATTCAAGCTGTTCTACCAGGGTGTTCATAGGAAGAGAAATGGAGTACGGGTAATCCTGAAGGAAGAGTATGTGAATAGTGTGGTAGAGCTGAAGAGAGAGGCTATGTTGAATGTTGTCAGTGTGTATGTCCCACAGGTTGGATGTCAGGTAGACGAGAAAGGAGTTCTGGAGTGAGTGAGATGAAGTAGTAGAGAGTTTTACTAGGAATGAGAGACTGGTGATTAGAGTAGATTTCAATGGACATGTAGTTGAAGAAAAGAGGTGATGAGGAGTTATTGGTTAGGTATTGTGTTAAGGATAGAAATGCAGAAGGACAAATGTTGGTGGATTTTGCCAAAAGAATCGAAGTGGCTGTGGTTAACTCATACTTCAAGAAGAGGGAGGAACATATTGTGATGTATGAGAGTGAAGATAGGTGCACACAAGTGTGCAGAAGGTGCATAAGAGACTGTAAGGTGGTGTCAGGGGAGAATGTAGCTAAGCGGCATCATATGGCAGTCTGTAGGATGAAGTTGGACGTAACGACAAAGAAGCAAGTGAAGGCAGAGGCAAAAATTAAATGGTGGAAAATGAGGAAGGAAGACAGTTGTTCATGACGGAGCTGAGACAGGCGTTGGGCAGTATAGAAGAGTTACCAGATGACTGGGAAAGTACAGCTGAAGTGGGAGGGCAACGGCCAAGAAAGCGCTTGGGGTATCCTCTAGACAGAGAAAAGATGACAGGAAACCTGATGGTATTGTGAAGTACAGGAAAATGTCCAAATGAAGAGGTTAGCAAAGAAAAAGTGTGATAGTCAGAGAGATTAAGGAAGTAGACATGAGCATTGGGAGTACAGCCAAGAGAGAGGTGGCAAAGAAGAAAAAGGCTTATAGTGAGTTGTATGTGAGGATCGAAGGAAGGACTTGTACTGATTGGCTAGACAGAGATCGAGCTGGAAAGGATGCGCAGCAGGTTAGGCTGATTAAAGACAGAAATGGAGATGTGCTAACAAGTCAAGAGCGTGTGACAGCAGGATGTTAGGGATAGAGTGAGATGGAGGCAGATGATCCGCTGTGGCGACCCCTAAAAGGAGGATCCAAAAGTAGTAGTACAACTGACCTTCGTATTGAGGCTACGGTGTAGAAACAAGGTCCTCTCCCTCTGGTCGTTTAACTTTTTACTATGTGCCCTCTCGTAGCGTTGCTCACATACACTATGTCTCCTGAGTTTCTGGAGGCTAGGCAAGCCACGACTTTGAACCTGCAAACAAAGAAATAAATCAAAACCCTTGTTTTATTGTTTTTTGGTTTATTAGATAGTGGAGAGACAAGACAGAACAAAGAGGGAATGACAAACAGCAAAAAGCCTAGGTACGAAAAGAAGCCTTACTGCTGAGACAAGGCCTAATCATACCTTGTATTTAAACAACTGTATTACAATGAATGATTTGTTTTTAACGTTGTCCTCAAACATTTTAATGTGGCTGACATTTGTAATTTTTTTAAATTAAAATTAAGAAAAAACATAAAAATCAAGGCCACAATTTGATTCCACTTAGCTCTCACATCACAAGATGTACATATCTTGACATAAATAAAATATATGGACCCAATCATGAAAACAAATACTAAGAATATTTATCACATCAGAAATCATGAATATGTATCTGCAGTGCATAAACTAATTTACTACCTTTTATATTGAGGTCCAAACTGGAGGAGTTTGCCTACTTAATCCTTCTACCAATTTAACCGTCTAAACACACTGCAGTCTAACCTTTGCTTTAAGCTGAATGAACTGTACATATTACACATCAAACTATCCCAGAATGTTTATTTTCAACGGCAAAAACATAATGTGTGCATGTGATATTTTCAGCAATCATTCTTAGTCATTCTAGCATGATGTACACTGAATGAATAGTGAAAATTTCAATATTAATGGATTATTAATTGCAATATTGGCTTGACAGCTGTATAATGTGTAGATGAGAACTCAAACAACCCTAAACTGCTCCTTAAATAATAATGTAAAGTGAATATGTCAGCGTTAACAATGTGCAATGTCTATCACAGCTGTTTAAGTGCACAGCTGGTTTACTGGTCCATTTTAAGAACCAAAGAAAGATGACATATCCTACCTCTTTCTTGTGTGCAGGGTTAAAGGCATCTGTCCCATCAGCAACTGCAAAATTAAAAATTTTGACTTGGTTCAAGATGAACTAATAGCAAGTTGAGACTGTCTTTGAGCAATGTGTTTAATTTACAATATATTGAGTTTTGCCTTAAAATAGCCTAAACACTTGAAAGGCTGAATTTATTGGAAAAGAATAGTTGTTGCACAACCTCTACTTACACCAAATTTATTTCTAACAAAAAAAAAAAATATTTCATGTTATTTACCTACAGTGACAGCAGAGTATCTGCTGAAGACACATCTGAATTGTAGCTTTTCATTTCTCTGGTGATTTGCTGTTCTACCTCAATGAGAATTATAACTGCATTTATTTGATATATTCAGGTTTGGAACCAATTGTACAATTTGCAATTTAAAAATGACAGAAGCCAATTTACAGTTTTACCAACAATGAAGGAAAAAAGCAAAATGTAGGGTAATACAGAGCTTTGTTACCTGTGCATTCAGCACTGCCATTGGTAGATGCAAAGCTTGGGCCATCCTCCTATCAGCACAAGTGAAACAGTTAGTCAAACTTTAAGGATCTACATAATCAAATTTCACTGTATTTCAGTGAGCTCCAGTTGTACAATTTGGCAGTATATTGATGTATGTTACTTTGTCATGGTGGTTATCATTACCCACAACATTTCCTAATATTTTCCTGTCTGTGACATCTTTATGAAAGTACAGTCATTGCCAATATACAGTCAAGTGACAAAGCTACTAACTTAAATTCTGATGTATGATTAAAGCAGTACAATGACAGGGGGGGGAAACAGGACGGAGGGCTCAAAACAAACCAAACAAAGAGCCAGAAACAAAAAAAAAAAAAAAAAAAAAAAAAAAAAAGTGCAAACACCGGAGCCCGGAAAGCAACATAACAAAACACAGGCTCACGACAGGCGCAGGCGGCCAGGAAAAACAGTTCACACAAAGGTCAGGGGGCCGGCCCGGAGGCTGACGGCCCAAGAGCCCAGAAAACAGTTCAGGGGGCCGGGCAGGCGGGAGGCACCGGCGGCGACGTAGTTCAGGGGGCCGTCCATGACGGCAACGACGTCCAGTCATCGGCCTGGAAAGCGGCCGAACAGGACAAGCAGGCCGGACAGGACAAGCAGGCCGGACAGGACAAGCAGGCCGGACAGGACAAGCAGGCCGGACAGGACAAGCAGGCCGGACAGCATGGGGACCTCAGGCGCAAACGAAGCTAGACGGAGCGAGGCTGGCGCTGCAGGCGACGGCTTGGGAGCCGCTGAGGCTGGCGCTGCAGGCGACGGCTTGGGAGCCGCTGAGGCTGGCGCTGCAGGCGACGGCTTGGGAGCCGCTGAGGCTGGCGCTGCAGGCGACGGCTTGGGAGCCGCTGAGGCTGGCGCTGCAGGCGACGGCTTGGGAGCCGCTGAGGCTGGCGCTGCAGGCGACGGCTTGGGAGCCGCTGAGGCTGGCGCTGCAGGCGACGGCTTGGGAGCCGCTGAGGCTGGCGCTGCAGGCGACGGCTTGGGAGCCGCTGAGGCTGGCGCTGCAGGCGACGGCTTGGGAGCCGCTGAGGCTGGCGCTGCAGGCGACGGCTTGGGAGCCGCTGAGGCTGGCGCTGCAGGCGACGGCTTGGGAGCCGCTGAGGCTGGCGCTGCAGGCGACGGCTTGGGAGCCGCTGAGGCTGGCGCTGCAGGCGACGGCTTGGGAGCCGTCCCTCGGACCCTCCAGCGGAGACAGAAGGCTGAACGGGCCACTCAGACCCTCCAGCAAGACCAGGTTGCAGAACAGATGCCTGGAAAACTAAACAATCCAAAGAAGCAACTTTGCTAACAGTCTCTGTATTAGCTGGCTCAGGTGAAACAGATTCCTCAGAGTGAAACACAATGTTATTCACAGTGGGTGCGATGTCAGAATGTCCAGAGTCAGAATGCTCAAATGGAGCGTGCAATAAACAGTCACCGTCTCCCCCGAGAGGAGTTTGTTCAACGGTTCTGGAGTGGCGGCGGCCTGAACGCAGTTTCCTTTGGGATGAGGGAAGAAGAACCGGTGGAGAAAAAGAGACCTCCTCCTCATCCTCCGACCACATAGCCACCAGGAAAAAGGCAGGCGAACGAGAACCCGGCTGTTGTGGGGAGGGAGAGGAAGTCCGTGGCAATGTTGAGACAGGGGGAGAGTGTGTGTTGTCCTGGGGCAGCGGTGGGGAAGATGTAGTGAGTGAGAGAGCAAGCTCACCAGCCTTGACTTGCTCTCTGCAGGCAGTAATGGTGCCATCCAACTTAGTGTCCTTAGCAAACTGAGAAAGCTGAGGGTTATGACGAATGGTGGCATCTACTGCACTTAGCCCGACTGCCATAGTCCGTATATCCTGTGACTGGGCAATGCGGTCGAGCAGACTCACCATCCGCATCATCTCGCCGTTGAACTCCGAGGAAAAAGAGTCTGCAGGGTCCATGTTCTGGTTGCGATCTTCTGTTATGTGACGGCTGTGTGCAGGCAGGAAAAGGACCCAAGGTGCAGACTCCAGAGACAAACGTAAACTGAAACAGCTTTAATGCTGAACTCAAACAGAACAAAAGTAAGAATCCAAATAACTTATACAGGCAGACAAAACACACAGCAACATAAACGGTAGATCGCAACACAGAGAAACACAGGGCTTAAATACACAGAGGGAGCAATCAGGGAATGGGTAACAGGAGGGAAACACAGCTGGGGCAAATCAGGCCTAACGAGACAAGGGGAAGCGAAACCAGATACATTAACCTCAGACAAGGACCTTCAAAATAAAACAGGAAACATGACACAGACTGAACTAAAGACACAGACTCGCACGCACTGCAACAGAGGGAACAGAGACGTGGGACCAGGGCAGACACAGACACTGACTGGACACGGGGATATAGCAACTAAGGATGCACAGAGATGCGAACTAGACAAGGGGATACAGGTGACAGGGGAGACAGAGCAACTAGAGAGGACAGAGACATAAACCATAAGACAGAACTCAAAGAAACCAAAGACTAGAAAGTATAAATAATATAATAAACTCAAAAACCCTGGGTCAACGACCCAGGCATCCTAACAGATTCAGGTGTGTTGACCCAAGTTGAGATCTAAAACCTGCAGGACACCGGCCCTTGAGGCCTGGAATTGCCCACCCCTGATCTACAGTCACATAAGTCTAATGACTGTAAAAAAAAACAAAAACAAAAAAACCCTCGACCTTAACATATGTATTTCAAATTTAAAAATGTAGTTGTCCTCTGCTGCCCCTTCTACCGCTTCCGTAGCTGCCGCCATTGTTGGAAAGTGAATTGACTGGGCCGCACTATAAATTCTGGGATAGACTGGACCACGAAAGATACACCCGACCCATCCTTCAAATCCAGGGAAATGAAGGATGCATTTGGAGAAGCCCTCGAATTGGGAGTCTGGCTGTGACGTAATTGGCCTTCAAATGTGGCTTAGGAATTGGGACATAAGGTCTTTATGTATGTGTTGTTGACTCCTAAATTTTTTTGGGACTATGATATAAGACATGTAGCATCAGTTCATCCAAAAGAGAGAATGAGTATATCAAAGTTGTCTGTGTCTCTGTCCAGTGATAAGCTGAAAGTATCTCTCCAGAAGGTCTTCCAAAGCTACTCTGCAGAATGTTATTGAAATGGACTGTAGAAGCACAAGAGAGCCATCACATATAATCATCACTGGCCTTTTGTTTGTCCTACTTCTATACATCCTATAATCTCTTTTTGAAAAGCCTGAAGAAAATATGTCACAGACACAGTAGTGTGGTCACATGTCACATATGTTGCAACTGGTAGTGGTGATGATCCCTTGAATGGATTTCTCACGATGACTTCACAGACATAGTGCGGAGTAGCAGAAGAATTATCTTTACAGATAATTCTTGCTGTCGCATCAAAGGAAACAATGACTTCTTTGCACCTCTAGTAAAAGACTGAAAGAGTGTTTATCCCCTTAGGATGCAGGAGCACGCTTTGAATGACTTCATTTGGAAATCCTTGCTGTCTGTCTATGAATACTTGGCCATCTCATTTGAATGAGGTCTTTTTTTTTTTTGTTCTGTGTGACCATGAAATATTTTAAAGGACATCTTTTGATGGCGCCTCATCCCGACACTCTGCTTCTTGTTCTGGGATTTTATGTTCTGGGATTTTAGGATGAGAATCCAGGTAAAGACTTTGTGGTAATTTGGGTTCCAGTTTTTCCACTATGACATTTCTGGACTCTCCACGCACCGCATCTTGTTTTCAGTTCTTTTGTGTTGTGGCACATCTCACCTCCTGGGAAAACACTTCAGGGTTTTTTCATTGTTTCCCATAGTCACTGGACAATCCTGAATACGGCAATATGCCGTACAAGAAAATACAGGTCCCTTAGTCCTTGACTGACTGGTTTTGATGTTCTGCCTCTTAAATACCAAAATGCAAAAGGGGTGTACTGACTTTATGCCAGTGGCTATAACATTAGTCCACTGCAGACCTTGGAAAAGCCTCCCTTTCTGTGTTTTTTTGCCATTCTTTCTGATCAATGACAAAAAAACCCAAAATGGTTGCTGTGGCAAAGAGCATTTGAAAAAAATCCTCTTCGGCATTACTGTCAGCACTACTATTGGTCGATGAATTTGTATTCCACTCCATCAGTGTGTGGCTGTTTCAGTTCAGCAGAAACATTTTGGACATTGCCATTGTCCTCACTGGCCTCCAAAACATCCTTTAAATAACAGTAGATTTGGCAAATAAACATAGTTTGTAACTAGAGACACTGTGTTCATAGAGGGAAAGTCATTTAAAATCCAACCTGTTTGAGGGAATACAGAGTCATTCTCTTCCTTTGAAGGTGGAGACATGTTCAAGTTGCCAGTGTGAGTGTGAAATAATTAACAACTTAAGAGCATGCTTTGGTAAAACAAGAACAAATTGTTTAAATTATTTAACATAGCATAGCACCTACTGTATAGTACAAATATAATAGATATTTAAATTACAATTTTTATGGATTTCTTTGGTGCTGTTCTCACACGAGCAAGTTCATTCTCACCACAGTTAATGCAGTTATCAAAACAGTTAAGGCATATTTCATAAGTTATGCTCACAAAATACAAAGTAAAGTAAAATTATTAAAAGCTTTCGGTCAAAAATGGAAAGTCAGTCACTGATTTGTCTCAGTGAATGGTGAATAAAAACCCTTTTACTATAGTTTTAAGACTTTTAAACCAAACGATTTCATACTCTAACTCAAAGCTGTCTGAATTTGGAAAGAGTACTTCAAAAATGTATGCCTAATGTAGAGTAAAAACTGCTATTAAATATCACATATTTATTTGAAAACTACAAAAGATGACATGTAGGCTTTTTGTGTAACTGGTGGTGCCATGACATGCATTTGTGACACAAGAGTATGTATATCTCAGGAATTCATGGAAACATGGAGGCCTGAGCTAAAATTGTTTGTTATGATTGTTGACAATTGGTTGGTACATAGTCTGCAAAAAGACAAATTCTAAACTCTTGGAAACTAGTTTCTTCAGCACCACACTGTTATGATGGGTGAGCTGGCTGTATATGAAAATAGTCTTCTGCAGTAGTGAGAGAATGCAAGTAGTGCAATTTCACACCCACAAATATAGAACATAGACACAATTTAGATTTGTTTGATACAAGATTTCAATACTAGGCAGTGCTAAAAGTATTGCTGGTTGACATAATTTACATTTTCTCAAAATTTTTGAAATCTGTAAAATGTGTAACTCCCAAACAGAAAAAAAATTGCTTTGATGAAACAGAAGTGTTGAAATACAACAAAAGAATAATCGCACTTTTTGTCAGGGTATGGCTATGTGGTAGGCAGGATGTAGGATCCAAGCGCAAGACACTCAACGGAGAAATAAACTCAAAGAGGCTGCTTTATAGCAGTTGAATAATTTTCACAAAAATAAACTTAAAACTAAAAACTCTGTAATACCGTGACTGGGAAACCTGGAAACTAGGGACAGAAATCTCAGGGAACACAGAAGGAGAAACACACAGCATGGTGAGGGGACAACGTGAAACTGACAGAGAGAAACACAGAGTTAAAATAAACTGAGGGAAATGAGACACATGAGGGGAGCACAGCTGGGAGCAATCAACATGATGACACCAGGGTGAAGCAAAACTAGACACACTAACATCAGACAAGGGACTGTCAAAGTAAAACAGGAAGAATAACACAGATGTGGACTTGACACTAAACACAGGGAACATGGAGCACGACTGGAGCAGTCGGAGCAACGAGCAAAAACAAAACAGAGTCCAAAAATACAATTCTGGAGGCCGGCCCGAAGGTTGACTGCTCAATTGTCCAAAGCCAAGAAGCTCCGGGGGTTGACCAGGAGGGCAAGTGAAACAGTTCAGGGGGCCGGCCTCGTGGGGAATGGTGGCGACTCAACAGTTCAGGGGGCCGGCCTCGTGGGGAATGGTGGCGACTCAACAGTTCAGGGGGTCGGCCTCGTGGGGAGGGGTGGCGACTCAACAGTTCAGGGGGTCGGCCTCGTGGGGAGGGGTGGTGACTTAACAGTTCAGGGGGTTGGCCACGTGATAAGCGGCTGCAACTGAAGAGGCCAAACCGTGGGGACCGATAAAGTGTTCCAAACCACGCCGCTCTTTATTGATCTTTGCGTCTAGGTCTCCAATAAGCAAGACTATGTCATGGTGAGGGATTTCGCGTAAGGCTTCATGAAGGTGGTTGTAGAAGGTCTATTTGGCAGTGTAACATATACTTGGAAGATCGTGATCTTCGTGACGTTTGTGCGAAATCAGGCTGTGAGTCGTTGACAGACTTCCAGCCTACGAGAGCTGTCCCCACCTTCTTGGACATGACAATGCCTACTCCTCTGATGTGTTCCGGTACTGTGTACCAATTGAATTCAAGCAGCAATTGGGCCAGTTTCCTGCATTGGAGGAAAGTTCTTACATTCCATGCCTCAATTCTTGTTAGTGACTTTGCGTTGAAGACAGAGTCTCGCGTTTAGTCACTAAACGCTGGCCAGTCTAATTTTACATTGGTAGCAATATTAGCTATATTATTTACAGTTGTTGCTGTTTTCTAAAGTTGCATGTACATCAGCTATACAGATACAATGGTCCAGCCATGATGTACTATGCCAGGCTTCACTTATGTATATGTAGCTATCTGGAGGCAGTAACAATTTGATAGAAAGGATAAGATTATTATCTTCACAGAAATGGATTAAGTGGTTAGCAAACCGAGAACTGATGTCTGAGTGGCATTAAAATCACCCACAACATATATACTGTAAGTATCATTATCTTGAATAAATGCATTAATAAAAGCCAGACTACTGAGGTATTCCTCCTCATTTTCAAAAGATTCATAGGGAGTAAAAACATTAAGAATAATAAAGCTATTATTATTCTGTGTATATTGTATACCAATACACCAGTCTACATCCAATCTAATGGGCTTTATCACAGGGTCTATTTTTTGTCCCAGAGAACAGCAACCCCTTCTGGTATTGTGCTTCTGACTATAGTTGTGCTGGGATCAGTTGTTGATTCCCCCCACTCCCAAAATCTTGCATTAAGGCAATTGAGTTTTCCCAAGTCCTGTTTGGACAACCCTGTCTCTTGCAAACATAAAATGTCTGCATTCCGACTGTCTATAACAATCCATCGAACTTTATCCCCTGCACTCTGTCCTAAACACAAGCCACGACAGTTGTAAGATAATCTCCGAAGATACATTAGCACCAGAAGGTGCAGTTATCTCCCCTGCTGGATCCACTGTGCTTGACCGGGCCTGTGTGGTTCATAAAAACACCAGACCAGAGCCCCTGTGGAGCCCCTGGTGGAATTCAGCAGTAACCTTGAAAGAATCGAACCTGCTCTCTATAAGATGCTCAGTAAGTAAGATGCTCAGCTTGGACCTCAGACTGACACTTAAGAGCAGTCGCACGTTGTTTGACCTCAACGTCGTTGGCCAGAACGATTGAAACGAGACAGTCCATGGGCCGGTTGCAGAAGATTTTGCTGCTTGGTGTGATAAGGCATTCCTTTCATTAAATGTGTCAAAAACAAAAGACATGATTATTGATTTTAGGGAGTCTTCTTATAGCCCATCACCTACTATCATTAAAACTGCTGATATTGGGATTGTGGAGAGTTACAAGTATCTGTGGGTTGTTCTTGACCACAAACTGTGTTTTAAACCTCATGCTGATGCCAGTACCAAAAAAGTTCAGCAAAGTCTGTTCTTTTTATCAAAAATGAGATCTTTTAATGTCTTATCTGAAATGGCCAGATATGGCAGTCTCGCTTCTGTCAGTCTGCCCCAGGGCAGCTGTGGCTACAACTGTAGCTGCCTCCACCAGTGTATGAATGTGAGAGTGAATGAATAGTGGTATTGTAAAGCGCTTTGGGTGCCTTGAAAAGCGCTATATAAATCCAATCCATTATTATTATTATTATGTTGTCCTTGTTTTACAAAAGTTTTACTAAATATGTTTTCTTTCTGTATCGCTGCCTGGTTTGGTAACAGGACTCTGAAGAACAAGAATTGGTTGGGACTTTTGGTAAAAACTCCCAGCAAACTCTCAAGGCGTTTGCAAGATGGATTTTTGGCCATTTATAACAAGCACGTGCTGGGAAAGGCTTATTCTATTAATTGTTTTAACCATCCACTTTACAATGAGTTTGACCTCTGGCCGTCGTTTTAGAGTACCTGTGAGGAATACCAAAAGACTCCATATTTCCCTTATCCCCACTGCAACCCGTCTCCTTAATGGCAAATAACTGTCTTGTACCTTTTTATTATTGTTTTGTTTACTCTTATTGTTGCCCTTGCAGCTAAACTACACTCAACAAAAATATAAACGCAACACCTTTGTTACTGCTCCCATTCCCCATGGGATGGACGTAGAGACCTAAAATTCATTCCAGATACACAATATAACCATCCCTCCCAAACAGTGGTCACAAATCAGTCCAAATGTGTGGTAGTGGGCACATCTGCTATATTGAGATAATCCATCCCACCTCACAGGTGTGCCACATCAGGATGCTGATCTGACATCATGAGTAGTGCACAGGTGTACCTCAGACTGCCCACAACAAAAGGCCACCCTGGAATGTGCAGTTTTTTGCGCTATTGGGGGTCTGGGGACCCAGAACCGGTCAGTATCTGGTGTGACCACCATTTGCCTCATGCAGTGCAACACATCGTCGCATGGAGTCTATCAGATTGTCAATTGTAGCCTGTGGAATGTTGGTCCACTCCACTTCAATGGCTGTGCGAGGTTGTTGGATATTCGTGGGAACTGGTACACGCTGTCGTATACGCCGGTCAAGCACATCCCGAACATGCTCAATGGGTGACATGTCCGGTGAGTATGCTGGCCATGCAAGAACTGGGACATTCTCAGCTGCCATCTGCCCTGAACAATGTGAACCATGATTCATCCGTGAAGCGCACACCTCTCCAACGTGCCAGACGCCATCGAATGTGAGCATTTGCCCACACAAGTCTGTTACGGCGACGAGCTGGAGTCAGGTCAAGACCCCGATGAGGACGACGGGCATGCAGTTGAGCGTCCCTGAGACGGTTTCTGACAGTTTGTGCAGAAATTGTTTGGTTGTGCAAACCAATTGTTCCAGCAGCTGTCTGGGTGGCTGGTCTCAGACGATCTTGGAGGTGAACCTGCTGGATGTGGAGGTCCTGGGCTGGTGTGGTTACACGAGGTCTGCGGTTGTGAGGCCGGTTGGATGTGCTGCCATATTCTCTGAAACGCCTGTGGAGACGGCTTATGGTTGAGAAATGAACATTCAATGCACGGGCGACAGATCTGGTTGACATTCCTGCTGTCAGCATGCCAATTGCACGCTCCCTCATTGCTTGTGGCATCTGTGGCATTTTGCTGTGAGACAAAACTGCACATTCCAGGGTGGCCTTTTGTTGTGGGCAGTCTGAGGTACACCTGTGCACTACTCATGATGTCAGATCAGCATCCTGATGTGGCACACCTGTGAGGTGGGATGGATCAGATGTGCCCACTACCACACATTTGGACTGATTTGTGACCACTGTTTGGGAAGGATGGTTATATTGTGTATCTGGAATGAATTTTAGGTCTCTACGTCCATCCCATGGGGAATGGGAGCAGTAACAAAGGTGTTGCGTTTATATTTTTGTTGAGTGTAATTTCCCCTGGTGGGACAATAAAGTATTGAATTGAACTGAACTAGGTTAGTTCACTGAGGATTAGGGTGTTTTGTTTTTCACTGTCACCCTTTAATAAATCACTTGTGTAAAATACAGCTGAGCTCATGGTGTCTGCTTTTGGATCCGAACCTCTCGTGCTGGCCCCTGGCTGTCTGTGACAATGTTTTGCAAAACCCTCTGCACTTCTACATGACAGTCATGATAATTCAATTCAGTCATAGAGCTGAATTAAGCTTTTGACCCTCATTTCATGGAGTGCCAACTCTTTAATGAGCACATAGCAATGTATAAAAATAATTAAAAACAGCTTTATTTAATCCTAACAAAACCCATCTTTCTTTACCACAAGAAAAATGGGGCTACACCAGGCTCTGTGTAACAGTTAACATTATTTCTCTAATTTAGGATTATGTGTATGATAAACTCATTGCTTAGATATTAGTTTTCACAGACAATCATTTTCACTACTCAACCTAAATTTCTCATTTATATATTGATCAAACTTATTTTGATTTATCTTTGTTTCTGAATAAAAATGCTTTATTATGAGGAAATAAAGAAAAGCTCTGTTTTAGCACTCTGATCATTCTTACTCACATTAGGCTGTGATGTAGGGGTGACCAGGGAGGGAATTAGAGAGTCTTGGGGTTAGGCTTGTGCTGCGAAATCCCTGCTGCCACGTGGTTATGAAATTAACCACTGGACGGGTACAATTATGTATATAATACATTATAACTTCTATGTAAAGTGTACTTTTTTGTATGTTTTTGACTTGGGGGTAGATTATGAAAAAGTAAAATACAAACCTAACACATAAGGTTATTCTTATTCTGATTTTAATTTAGGAACAAGCAGAACATCTCTCAATATGTTGCACACTTTCTCATGGTTCTTTGTCTTGGTCGCAGCATTTTGAGTTTCTTGTGTTTTTGTGATTGTTATGCATTATGATCACGATTTAAGGTTCATTAGCAGTCTATGTTTCTGAGTTCCTTGTAATCCCTGTTTAGTCTTCAAGAAGTGAGGGTCAGCAAGGGTTTGTGTGCAGGGACCTGGGTGTTGTCTGCTCCAACCATAAAGCTGGCTGTTAGACTAGTGGGAAGAAACATCGGGAACAACATCTCAGAAAATATCAAAGCACTTTTGCATATAGGGTTCATTTCGACTGATTGCCCAGATGGTTGAAGTTTACATCACAAAATTGTTGCCTAGAAAAAAAATATCAGAAGTGTATTTGCTGACACAAAAACAGTAGTATTTTAAAAGATTACTGACAGTCTGGGTTCCATTAAGTCCAAATGAGCTTTGGGTATTGAGAAATGCCCACTAAACAAATCGGCATTGACCCCGCCTTGTTACTTTGATGAGCAAGGTTGAAATTCATGAACACTGCATCAGCGCCAGGAGTGTCAAAATGTTTGAACTAAATATGTCAATATTTTATGGAAATTACAAATAAACACATTTATTTAATGTTTCAAATGAAATAAATCGATATTTAATGAATTATTATTTTCTACCTTCATTATTAATAAATGAAATATTAAATTAACTGTGTAATTATTTATTTATATCCTTTTGGCACTTGTAGCCCTCCATACACACCGTTCCAAGCTCCTGCATGAGAATGTGCCGATACACACTCCATACCAGTTGGTGGCAATGACAAACTCTTTTGTTGTTTGCCAACCGTTTACAAACAAGAAGAAGAAGCAGAAGCCAGTTTAGACGTAGAAGAAGACAGCTGTAAGCCCGCGCAGCACAAGTCGCTGTGGCTGTACAAGTGGGTTTCTTATTAGAAAATGTTCGTGTGTCTGACAAACGGTATGTGAGCCTTTACATTATTACAGCGAGACAGGATATGAACGTAATTATCAGCGGGAGAAACTTGTTATACAACTTTTAGTATGCAGGGTGTTTACGCTAATAGATGACATGTAAAGTGGTATTTTTGTTTGAAATCAATGTGACTGACGTGTACTAATCCAATTACAAAGAAGTGCCTTTTGTAACTCTCGGGTAGACAGTAGGAGTGTCTATAGTTAAAATCTCTGTCTTTGCCTGATGAGCACCGGGAAGACATGGGAACATTATTTGTTGCTTTGTCGCGCAGTTTTAGGCAGTTAGAACAAAGGTGATAACTTCTAATAGAGCAGTATTGCATTTGAATTTTATTTGTTTCCTCTCTCCCACACGGCTTCTTTAAATGTGCAATAGCTGTGTTGCAATTATGTGTTTAACCTAATCATATTTTCTAACGTTACGGGTTTTTAATATTAATATTAATATTGAGAGTGGGCCACTCTGCTGCCAATAGACCTGTCCACGTTTGTATTCCATGTCTTTTGTGTGCAGCTAGCCAGCAGCTTAACATCTTTGTTTGACTGCTGAGCACGCATAAAGAGAGATCTTTAACTGTGAATGCACATGGATATGGAATATTTAAAATGATGTTTAAGACCAGCACACAACGTGTTTGTAACATTAGTCTTTATAAACGTCAGTTTCATTGTTTATGTTCTTGCAGGGATTCAAATTGTTGCATCATGTTGATAAGCCCGGAACAGGAGGCACTGATTGATCGGGTGTTTGAAACCTATCTGACAGATCATCATCACAATGACATTCTTCAACTTATTGAAGAGACTGAAGATAATGAAGACACTCATCGCCCTCTAGTGGTTAATGCCATGACATTGTTTGAGGCCAATATGGAGGTAATGTTAACACAGGTTTCTGTGTTTGGGATATAGATAAAGTAAGCTCCTTGAGATTTGTATGTCTGTTTAAAAAAAGAAAAAAAGAAGTCATGTGTCATGGTTAAACTCAGAATAGTATTATTATAATCCCGGTTCCTAAAATGATGGGCATTGGAGTGTAAAGTTTAAATAACACAGAAGGCAATGATTTCTAAATCTCAAACCCACATTTATTCACAAAAGCACCTCAAAAACATATCAAATGTTTAAACTGACCAAATTTAACATTTTAAGTTGGGAACTGTAGAAAAAAAGGCTGGAAAAGTAAATGATACTAAAGTGAAGCAATCATAGAAACATTTTGCAACTAATTTGATTCATTGGCAACAGGTCAGTAACATGATTAGGTTTGAAAAGAGCTTGGAGAGCTAATGTTTCTCAGAAATAAACATGGGCAGGGTTTCACCATTCATCCGCCAAACACTATGTCTACAAATTATGGAATATAGACTTTTTATATCTCCTTATAATACAGTACATAATATCAAATAATTCTGAGGAGCAGGAGAAGTCTTTGTGTGACAAGTCTGGAAGCTTGTGATCTTTAGGCCATCAGGTGGCCCTGCACTGTCAGCATGTGCTTAGGAACACTGCCAGAAAACACTATTTGTGAGTATAGTTCATCATGCCATCAACAAATGGCATGTGGAAAAACTATTTGCTTCCTGATTTCTTCCTTTTCTGCATATTTGTCACTTTTAAATGTTTCACATCAAAGTTTTATTTGTCTTAGTTAGGGTATATTGACGGTGGGGATACTTTTTTTTCTGTTAAGCCGGGCTTTCTGGGTTAGCCTCTGTGAACGCTCATATAAAAGGGGTCTTCTTCAGTTCATTAATCTTTTTATACACAAAAATCATCCCTAGGAACACCGTCGAACATGAGACAAGAGATTAATCCTTTTGGGACTTAGGGCACAGAGTGGTTACTTATTAGTTAATTATTATATTGCTGTTTAAACTGGATAAATTTAAACATTAAATGCTACTATCCCATATCTTAATAAAGGAGATATGGTTTTACAGTGGACCAAAGTGAAATTAAATATGTTAAAATTAATTAATTTTCAATTGACTATACAAAGATATTTTACTATGTATAGTTAGAGGATATTGCAATCAATTGAAAACTGATAGCATAGTTTAAAAAACAAAACAAAAAAAACTTATTTTGGGGTGGCGGGGAGTGCTGCTTTTTGGCACCAGATTATTAAAATAAATTGCAAACGTGATATACTAAGATTAGGGCAGACAGCTTGAGTAACAAAACGATAAATCATCTATTCATTTTCTTCTGCTTATTTGAAGTCAGCAGGCCAAACAGGGAAGCCCAAACCTCCCTCTCCCTGTCCTACCTTCCTCTGGTAGGACATGTCCAGCTGGAACAGCTTACCCAGGAGGCAACTGCCTCATGTGGCTCCTTTTAATGTGGAGGAGCAGTGGCTGTACTCTGAGCCCCTCCCCAATGACTGAACTCCTCACCGTATCGGTAAAGGATCCATCCAACCCTCAGAGAAATCTCATTTACGCCACTCGTACCTGCGATCTCATCCTTTCGTCTTTAATAGAACGAACAGTAATATGTTAACAAAATGATCAGGCCCACATGATCAGATTTGTTTCTCAACAATGATGCTCCATCTGGTAAAAAGACAAAAAGTATCTTATTTTATGGCTTAGCTGACATGTCTGTACTTGGGTTTTTTTAATTTTTGCATTTTAAGAAAAATTTTCTTAAAATGTTTATTTATATATTTTTAACAGATGCAGTTAAACTATTAAAAAGGAATTTTCTAAATTGGAATCCAGTGAGCAGTTCATTTTGAAACATTGTTTTTCTTTCTTGAATATTTAGCCTCTAAGTATTTCTTATCCAAACACTCATTTATTATTTTGACGTACTTACACTTCATTATTTAATGTGGATTTGCACTAATGTCATGGTTATTGTACTGTCTTCCCACAGATTGGGGACTATTTCAATGCATATCCCACTGATATCCTGGCTATATTTGATAAAGTATTAAACAGAAAAGCCAAAGCGGTAACAGACGACGGCTCACTCAAACATAATGAAGGGCAAAGAAAACAAGACCAGAGATTGGTCCACACTCTTCATGCTCGCATCACAGGTTAGTCATGCAGTTATACTAGTTACAGCTCTCAATTTGGATTGTGTGTCTATGTCAACCAAAATGCTGTCAAGCCTAAATAAACTGAGTTATAAATCTATGCTATAGATCCGGTCACTCTCTATGAAAGCAGCACATAGTTTCAAAAGCAGTTTTTTTTTTTTTTAAAGATGGTGACCAAGTTTGTTATTGTATTTTTCAGGAAGCTAAGAAAAAGCCTTTATATCAGTCTGATTTTTAAAATATTTAACTGGATAAACTGTTATTTTAATTAACTAGGAATAGTTGCCTTTCTTTGTCTGCATAAAGAGTTTGAGTGCTTAATCAGATGTGTACATTTTAATAAAGATAACAATACAATTTCCCAGTTTGATAGTTTAGCAGGTGCATTCAAATTAAATTAAAGTTTATATTAATATAAAATATTTCATGTTAATGTTATATTAAAAACAAGAAGCACTCTGAGTACAAACCTCTGCCTTGGTAGCTCAATCTCTCTGGGGAGTATTAACTTCCAATTTTAGTTTGTATATGTTCCTTTTGTTTCTGAAATGTAAAGGTGAGGTCAAATGTGATGTATTTAGTTGAAAACTATAATGTGATATTTAGAATTCTCATATGATTTTCTAAATATTGCCAGTTTGACCCTATTTGACCTTGAATCCCCAAATATCATTTTCTAATAGTTTATATGTTGTCAATGCAAACAGTGGCAGTAAGAATCTGAGAGTCCAATATAGGCTTATTATCACTTTGACATTTAGATCAGTTTGACTGTGAAGGAGAAGTCAGTTATTTCAAATCTTTATTCGGCACATTACTTTTTCGACTAATAATTGACCTTGAAGACGCTGGTAAATGCAAGCTACATTTTAACGCAATGACCCCACTCTGTACTCCTGCAAACTTTTATTCGAATTCATTCAAAACCTTTTGAGCTGTTGTATTCACAGAGGCACACATGGAGCAAATGGTACTGAAAATATAACCTTCTTGGCAGAGATCAAAATTTTACACAGAATCCCAACTTGGAAACAGAATTCCAACTATTGGAAACATGGTTATGCCGTCACAAAGAAAAATATATTAGAGAATGACACTCAAAATGTTTTTAACCTTAGTTCCCAGATTTCAGCGTGCAGCTGTACGTTAGTTGTTGCCTTAAGCTCTAAGTCCAAGTCCCCACAGTTATATCAGTAAAGCTGTCCAAATAACCAAAACTGGAATTATGTATATATCTAATGCAGGGGTGTCCAACTCCAGTCCTTGAGAGCTACTGTCTGCAGCTTTTAGATGCATCCCTACTCCAACACAGCTGAATCAATCAAATGGCTGAATTACCTCTTCAGCATGCCATCAAGTTTGGTAAAGGCCTGGTAACGAGCCATTCATTTGATTCAGGTGTGTCGGAACAAGGATGCATATAAAAGCTGCCGGCCAGTATCTCTCGAGGACTGGAGTTGGAGACGCCTAATCTAGTGTTTATGTGCTTGCACTTAGTTTTTGCATCTCCTATATGGTGTACCTAGTTTTATAAATCTGAACATTACGGCTAACAGCTATATTCTCCCATTTTAGTGCAGCTAGCCAAACAACAAAGAACTATTGACTGCTTAAGAGACAAGCAGTGAAAGTGGACAGTAGATCCTTGGTTTCCTAAGATAAAACTCATTGCTACAGCCAATGGTAGTACAAAATTGACCCCCTCTTAGTAGAAAATAAGACTAAAAATAAGGAGCCACCTGAGTTATCGGCTCTGTCACTAGTTAGCTAACATAAAGTAATGTTAGACTAAAGTCTATTGACCACAACCAACCAAGCTGGTCACGTCATGTTTTGTACTGACACAAGATGGCACTAAACATGTTCTATCAGCATTTCTCTCTTAAATCCAGCTTCACAGACAGTGTTACATCAGTATCAGTTTTTCAGTGCAGTGCTCCAGAGTGTAAATTACCCTTTATACTTGTAGCGTTTCATGTCCAGTTTAAAAGCAGTATGGGAGTTAGAGCCTTCAGCTTTCAGGCCCCTTGTCTGTGGAACCAGGCTCAGGGAAACAGCCATCTACTGTGACCGTTTCGGGGTCACCCCCCTTAGCAACAACAACTACAATCAGGCATTTGTGTCGACTGGTAATGAGTCTTTTACACCACTGTAGATGAATTTTGGCCCACTCATCTTTGCAGAATTGTTGTAATACAGCCACATTTGAGGGTTTTCGAGCGTTGCTGCTCTTCACTGTTGCTTGTTTGAGTCACTTCACATAACTTTTTTTTTCTCCTGTGTCCAGGTCTGCCAGTGTGCCCAGAGCTGACAAGAGATACAATTCCTAGGACTAGAGATGTAGGACACTTTTTGTCTGTAACTGGTACTGTAATACGTACCAGTATTGCCAAGGTAACAGCATTTCATATATGTACATGTGCTATTCAATTAAATGGAATGCTGCTTCCAACACTGCAAAAAACATGAGCAGTATACATATAAGCCACCAGTTAATAGTGGAGTAGAGATTTAGACGCCCACACATCGTGTCAATATTTGAATTAAATATTTGTGAAAGGACCCAGTTGATACAACCCGTCTTTTTTGGGTAGGTCAGGGTGCAACATGTGACCATCATTTTTTTATCACTTGGTCAAAGACCTAGCATATAGTGTCATCATAAGACTGCTTTAGTGGGAAGTCTTCCATGGAGGGAATTTCTTTAGCTGATGAGGCATCACAAGAAGGCCCTGCCGTCTCCTCCAGGCCAGAGTCAGTGTTCGATGACCCCACGTCACCGCTTAGTGCAATGCAGACACTACACATCATTACTGGTTGTGAATGCATCCCCACACACTGCCCTAACAGGGGTCAGTGTCCACTAAGGATTTGGTAGACCAGGGTGTGCGTGCAACCCATATCCACCATAGACTGGCATGTACCCCCTTCGCACCTTACCGTTATGCTGTACGTACCTCTTAGACCGAAGGAGGGTGTTGGAGGGCCAGCAAAATGGAACATCTATCTCACACGTCTGTGGGCGCTCCCAGCAGACGTGTCCTGGCCCCCCCCCCGCACTCAACACTCCTGCCCCAGCGGCTCCCGGTGAGTGGAGGATGGTGTCTGTAGAGGGGAAAAGGGTTAGATGAACCATCAGGTGCTGCTCTGCAGATGATGCACTGCAGCCTGCTACTGATGCATAGCGGCTAGCTCCACCACCATCTTCGCCAGCACTTCCACCAGCCGAATAGGTTGCGGTCCATCATCCCATGACTGGGTTTCGGCATCATTGTGACAAAAAGACCCGAAGCACACAGCATTGCAAGTCGATTGATATTATACATACAGCACACTTTTTGGTTTGTACAACTTCCCAGCTGTCCTCCCGTCAGGTCCCGGCATCCTACTGAAATGGGGAAGGCATGATCAGGTGATTGAGAACACCCCCGTTCTCTGCGGCCTGCTGGAGCGGGGGGGCTAGGAGGAGGAGTTGGCCGTCCGACTGCGGTCTGGAGTGTGGGGCTTCCCTGCTGTTGCGGAGTCGGGGCGGTCTGCCTCTCCCCACCGCAGGGAAAAGGGTAACACCACCTGGGTCTGGGTGCAGTTCCCCCCTCCAGGGGCAAGGGTACCTAGACCCGGTTCGTAGAGTACGCTTGGGGAGTGTGATCGTGTGTACAGCGTCTCTTTATGTCTGTCTCCACGTTGGTTGAGTGTGGAGTAAGTGCATATGAGAGCATGAGGGTGGGAATGGATGTTTGTATCTCTGTGTGCCTGTATGTCTGTGTCTATATGTCAGGTTGGGTATCAGACGCCACCTCTCTGGGGACATCTCAGGCCCTCCAAGGTTTGGAGGCCTATCTCCCCCCACCACCACTTCCCCTGCCAGTGGCGGACTCCCTCAGGTGTCGGTGCGTTGGTGGTTCTTTGTGTCCGGGGATGGGCGTCCAGGTACACACCGGCTCACTCCTTGGCGGCCGCTTATCGGGGCCTGGAGCCTGGGGCTCGCTCGGGCCACTTCGGAGGTGGGGTGCCCCCGGCCTCTCGGCCTGGGGCTCGGTCACTCAGGCACGGCTGGCTGCCGGCGGAGCTCACGGGCGCGTCACTGCAACCCCCCCTGGCTTCTGCTCCGCGGCTGCTGAGTGAGCCCTCATCTGGGACTCTCCTCAGCTCTTTCTGGGACAGTGGCGCGGCTGCCCCTCTGTCGGTCTTCCTTGGTCTCTTGTGTTCTGGGGGCCTCTGGATGTCTGGAGTTTTGATCTCCTCCATACCTGCTTCATGCCCTGGAGGACGGGGCAGTGGCCCCCCCACACCCTCTAGCAGATCATTACATGAAGGAACCTTTTTAAAAAAAAAAACAAGCGCGTCCATGCTCACAGGTGTACACACGGGTGATCACACCCACAAACTACACCCTTTTTGGCTCCTACCTCAAAGCACACTGTGTTCTGTCGATCTTACGTGCTGCACAATAATGTTTAATATTTAGTATTTACTGTCATATTCCCATATATCATTGTGATGCTGTTTATTCTATTACTCTTGTTCTCTTCTGCTTGTTTTCTTTTTTCTTTCTCAACAGGTGATCCAGGTGATTGATATATGCATTTTTTTTAAAAAAATTTTCTGCCCATTCTGTTGGTTTTTGGTTTTTGCCCTTCTCCCCCGTCGTCCCTCTTCTCAGCTGTTTCTCTTTCCCTCTTTCTTTCTCCCCTTCTTTCCCCCAGTCAAGTCTGTCCCGTATTCAGCAAGTGAAAATAAAATAAACAATAAAAGGTGAATCAAATGGACCATTATGGCAAGGCTGGGATGGTCAATTTGGTAAAGTAAATCCGTTGGGCATCTTTCTTTGCCTTTAGACAATAATTCTGATGGCAAAAGAGCCAAACGGGACAGGCAAAAAAAAAAAAAAAAAAAGTGATTGAGAACAGCTGTGTGGGTTAGCCTCCCCTGATGTCCCACCCTAAACCCACTGCTCCATGCCTCCTCTGCAGCTTAGCCAAAACCACACCTCTCTACAGACAACTTCCAGTTTTTATTCTTATTCATGACCATTGTTAGTTATGTGTAAATGTTTCTTAATGTCAAACAAGCCTTCTACAGTTAAGCTTAACTGTTGAAACAGTTATTCGATTAAAAAATTGAATGCAAGTTAAAAATTCAACGAGACACAAAAAGTCACTTTGTAAACTTTGAGGTGGTGTTTGGACAAGGAGCAGAGCCTTACGCAGATCCACTTTGGTTTCTTTGAGTTTTACTGACAGCCGTGTCTTTTTCCTCCTCTCGTAGGTTCTGGAATATGAGCGTGATTACATGTGCACAAAGTGTCGTCATGTTTTCACAGTGCAGGCAGAATTTGAGCAATTCTACACGTTTGTCCCACCCGTAGCCTGCCCTAACCCCGGTAGCTGTAACTCATATAAATTCACTTGTCTGTCTGAAGGATCTGAACCTGCTGCTTGCAGGGATTACCAAGAGATCAAAATTCAAGAGCAGGTTAGGCTTTTAAACATGAGCTTCTTGATTTTATTTAATTAATTTATGTATTGATTTTAAAAATTTCTAAACATAGTTAAAGCGTTAAGTTATGTTGTTAAAACTTCACATGCTGAGTGCGTAAAATGTCATTTTTATCGAATTGTACCCATCTTACAACAGGTGCAGAAACTTTCAGTGGGCAGTATTCCTCGTTCTTTACTGGTAGTTCTGGAGAATGACCTCGTCGACAGTTGTAAATCTGGTAAGAAACATTAATGTGTAAGAACTGTCCAGATACGCTTCTCCTGATAGCTTACAGTTTGTGGCTCAAGGCAAGTTGAGTTTAAAATGAGTAGCAAAGCAAACATAAGTTTGTCACTGGAAATCCACATCAGTGCTGGAAATGTATGTTTTCTAACTCTTAATAGATGTTTGTAGTGAAAAACGATGCAACAAAGGTAGTTGTATTATGATTACTTTGCCAAAATCAGAACTGAAAATAAAATTTTAATAATTAATCTCATGTATTGGCTTTTGGACTGTATGCTCCCAGGAGATGATGTCACTGTTTATGGAGTGATGTGTCTGCGCTGGAAAACCTTTTATGATGGTGCACTTTGTGATGTGGAGTTGGTCCTCAAAGCTAACAATATAGAGGTAAACAACCAGCAGGCTGCTGCTGGACAGCTTGTAAAGGATGCTCAGGAAGAATTTGAAGAATTCTGGAATAGCTACAAACATAATCCTATAGCTGGTATGTATAATTTACTGTGTAAGACTATTATATTTGTGTATCTTGCTCTATATCCATTTATTTTGTGTCCCTCTCTCTTATTTGTAGGTAGGAACCATATCTTATTGAGCCTGTGTCCACAGGTTTTTGGCATGTATGTAATTAAACTGGCAGTGGCCATGGTCTTGGCTGGGGGAGTTCAGAGAATAGATTCTTCTGGGACCAAAATTAGGGGTATGCAATTTTTCTTTTTTAAATTTTTAAATAATACATATTAATATTCTTAAGTATCTGCAAAGAATGACTCCTACAAACCAGTAAATAAACTTAAAAAAAAACCCCAAAACATTTCTAAGCTGTGCCTTTGAAGTGGAATCTGGCCCTTTGCAGTTCATTTTCTTTTGAACCAACCATCAATCAAATTTCTGCTGCTCATCTGGGTTCTGGTTGTGGCTGGAGCAGAAAAACTGAAACTTCCCTTACCCCAGCCACCTCCTCCTCCTGGGCCTTCTCCTGGTAAGACAACCGGAATACTTCACCTAGGAGAAGTCCATGAGGTATCCTAGTCAGATGTCAGAAGAACCACCTCCTTTTGAGTCCCTCACCCTACCTCCAGGGGAGAGCCCCGCTACGCTTTGCAGTAAACTCATTTCTACTGCTTGTGTCTGGAACCTCATTCTTTTGGTCACTCCCCAGAGCTTGCAACAAGAGTGTAGGAACATAGGTTGACTGGTAAATGGACCACTTTCGTTTTATGCTCCGGTCTCTCTTGTCTACAACCGATTGGCATAGCATCCGTATCACTGCAGACACCTCTCCAATCAGTCTGTCACTCTCGCACTCCCCTGTCCTCTCACTCGTGAACAACAGATACTTGAACTCCTCCACTTGGGGCAATAACTCATCCGTGTCCTGGAATCAGCACTCCACCCTTTGCCGACTGAGAACTTAGACTTGGAGTTGCTAACTCGCATTCTCGCCGCTTCACACTTGGCTGCATACTGCTCCAGTGTGAGCTTGAAGTTCCTCACCTGATGAAGTCAAGAGAATCACATCATCCTCAAAAAGCAATGATGAGATTTTGAGGCCACCTGTGGGCTCACCACCCACAGGAGGGGCCACAGAGATGGTCAGCCCACAGGAGGACAGACCCATGTTGCTTTTTCGGGCCCTTTAAATAGCTTCATGAAAATTAAAATTGTGACTGTCTTGTGACAGAATGTAAACTCTGACAAATCAGTGCCTCTATGTTGTTTTTTGTGTTTTACAAATGGCCCTCTGTGAAATGTGTGTATTCATGATTTGCTCCTTCTAGGCGAGTGTCATATGTTGCTGGTTGGTGACCCAGGTACAGGGAAGTCTCAGTTCCTGAAATATGCTGCCAAGATTATGTGTCGTTCTGTACTCACAGCTGGAATTGGCTCAACAAGTGCAGGTAGGTCCTGCTTTTCCCTTTAAAAAAAAACCCAAAAAAACCCCCCAAACAAACAAAAGAAACTATATATACACACACAAAGGAGACACAAAATGCCGCTTCTTATTATTAAGGGGAAAAAAATATTGTATCACATCTCGGAAAACTGAGTTCAGTTTCTCTAGCCACACCCAGGCCTGATTACTGCCACAGCTGTTGTCAATCAAGAAATCACTTAAATAGAGCCTGCCTGACAAAGTGGAGTAGGTCAAAATATCCTCAAAAGCCAGACATCATGTTGCGATCCACGGAAACTCAGGAATAAGTGAGAAATGAAGTAAGTTATAAAGCCATGTCTAAAGCCTAGGGACTCCAGCGAACCACAGTGAGAGCCATTATCCACAAATGGAATGATCCAAAACACACCAGCAAGTTCACCTCTGAATGGTTTAAGAACAACAAAATGCAGACTTTGGAGTGGCCTAGTCAAAGTCCTGACCCGAATCCGACTGAGATCCTGTGGCATGATCTTAAAAAGGTGGTTCATGTGCGAAAACCTTCCAATGTGGCTGAATTCTGCAAAGACGAGTTGGCCAAAATTCCTCCACAGGGCTGTTTTTTTTAAATTTAATTTTATTGTTATTATTTTTTTTAAAAAGGTGTTGTTGCTGAGGGTGGCCCAACCAGGTATTAGGTTTAGGGTGTCATCAATTTTTCACACAGTCACGGGTCTTCATCCAGGTCTTTTTGCGTTACTGAAGTTCACCAGTGCTTTCTTTCTTTCTCATGAAAGAAGGGAATTTTTTTTCAGTCCAGTGTCCAATTACTTGTGATCCCTTATAAAAAGAAGGTGGCACATGTTAAGGAGCAGAAGCTCCTAAATGATCAATCCAATTCGAATGTGGATACCCTCAAATGAAAGCTGAGAGTCTACACTGTCCATGTCCATTATAACTATAATTGGAATGTTTCAGTAAACAGGTGAAAAAAATAATAATTCTTTTGTGTGTGTGTTTGTACCTGTTTAGACATACTTGTGGGGACCAACAGTCGTTGTGGGGACCAAAATCCTGGTCCCCACAAGTTTGAAGAGAATTTTGAGACTCAAAATGTGGTTTTAGTGTCAGGGTTACAGTTAGGTTATGGTTAGGTGTTTAGAAATTGTGGCTCAGTTTGTATTTCTTTAAAACTTCGGTGCACGGTCTAAGGGTTTGGCTGTAGCATCCTGTTACCCCTTGGTTCCTCTTCTTCCTTCTACCACCATTCTCCTCCTCTTCTTCGTCATCTTTTGTGCATACCATTCTTGTGTATTACTGATATTGTTCATCCCCCCCCCCCCCCCCCCCCCTTTTTTTTTCCCCCAACACTCTCTGGAGGCGATTCAGCCACAGATTTCTTGAACTTCTTGATTTTAGTTTTTTAGTTTTATTTTTTTTCATTAAAAATTGCAATTTCCAAACTCATGTGATTAGTAAATCACCGAATATAACAACATACTGTTAGTATTTAAACTCTATTTGTCAGCCAAATGCCATGCAGTTTCTGTGGAGGGAGCCTGTGTTTACTAGGATTTCTCACAACAGCTCTCACATCCTTAACCTTTTAATTAATTTGTTTTTTTTTTGGTAGATTCATACACATGAAATAAGTCTGTTCAGGGCTCTCTTGGTGTTTATTTCACTTTCTCACATGAAGCACTTGTGGTGGTTTTTCACATCTCCTCATCTCTGCTCCTGTGGCACCGAAACAGTAGGCCTTCAGTCAGTTTTCTTTTTTTGAAGCTTCCTTTGTTTATTTCACACTCTTAGTCTATTAACCATACATCACATGGATGTAACCTATGCCTTTATTTAGGTCAGAACAAAGATTAAGAACAGACAAACCACCAATATACGGGCAGGTCCTCCAATCTTGGCTCCTGGAGTATCACAGCAGGTCATCCACTCCATCTCCCATCCCTCCCCCTCTGGGTCCTGATGGATTCATTAGTGTCACATATTCATTATATATCATAATCACAATACCTCAGGCAACCAATACAAGAGACAACTAAAAAGCAACCCCTTTCACCCATACTGTATATCCATCCATCCATCCATTCGCTTCCGCTTATCCTTTTCAGGGTCGCGGGGGGCGCTGGAGCCTATCCCAGCTGTCATAGGGCGAAAGGCGGGGTACACCCTGGACAGGTCGCCAGTCTGTCGCAGGGCTAACACACAGGGACAGACAACCATTCACACTCACATTCACTCGCACATTCACACCTAGTGACAATTTGGATTAATCAATTAACCTATCCCCACAAGCTGCATGTCTTTGGACGGTGGGAGGTAAAATCCTGCTTAAACGTTTAAAAAAAAAAAAAAAAAGTAACTTACTGAACTGTAAAAATTTTAAAAAAGGAATATATTTTCTAATACTGTATATGTGGTCCTCTAATTCAAGAAGAAAAAAAGTACAATCCACATCTCATATGGGTACATTCAGGCCTAACAGAACACAAGTGTTTAGTCGCTCTATCCACCCCCTCTCCCTCCTTCTCCGCTGACCGACCGACCACCCCGGATTAACCTGCAAACCCATGATGATCAATGCTCCTTAAAGTGGGTGTACCACTGTACCACTAAAGTACACGACTCCGCCGAACGGATATAGGTGTTGTTGAAAAACGCACTCTCAAACGGGCCCCAGTCTCCCCTACATATATCATCCACCTGTTTGGCATAAACCACATTTTTTTTTATCTCCAGAGAGAATTTCCCCATAATCGCTCAGGAGGCTATGAAGGTTGCTGATCATGTGCTTCTGTACCAAAAACTGCCTCAGTGTCTCAGGTGGTTGATTTGCCCTCCCCTCCAATGAAATTCATACCGTGAAATAAATCTGTTAAGGGCGATTTTGATGTTTATTCCACTTTCTCCCATCCCCTGATCTCTATTCCTATAGCATCAAAACAGCAGGCCTTCAGTCCATTTTCTTTATTAAAGCTTCCTAATTTATTTATTTCACACTCTTCCTCTGTCAACTATACCTCTATAGATATACCTATGGCTTCTTTGAGCTCAGGAGTTTCACAGCAGGTCATCCACCGCACCTCCCCTCCCTTTCCCTCACCTTGGGGTCTTGATGGATTCATTAGTACCATATATTCATTATACTTCATTTTCACAATACCTCCGGCAATTATTACAAGAGACTTCTAAGAAACAACACTCTCAACCCACATGTATGATCCTTTAAGGCAAAGAGAAACAAGAGTTTTTACAACCCGCATCTCATGCAGGTACAGTGGGGCAAAAAAGTATTTAGTCAGCCACCGATTGTGCAAGTTCCCCACTTAAAATGATGAGAGGTCAGTAATTTGCACCAGAGGTACACTTCAACTGTGAGAGACAGAATGTGAAAAAAAAATCCATGAATCCACATGGTAGGATTTGTAAAGAATTTATTCGTAAATTAGGGTGGAAAATAAGTATTTGGTCACCTCAAACAAGGAAAATCTCTGGCTCTCACAGACCTGTAACGTCTTCTGTAAGAAGCTTTTCTGTCCCCCACTCGTTACCTGTATGAATGGCACCTGTTTGAACTCATCATCTGTATAAAAGACACCTGTCCACAGCCTCAAACAGTCAGACTCCAAACTCCGCCATGGCCAAGACCAAAGAGCATTCGAAGGACACCAGGAAAAGTATTGTAGACCTGCACCAGACTGGGAAGAGTGAATCTACAATAGGCAAGCAGCTTGGTGTGAAAAAATCAACTGTGGGAGCAATCATCAGAAAATGGAAGACATACAAGACCACTGATAATCTCCCTTGATCTGGGGCTCCACGCAAGATCTCATCCCGTGGGGTCAAAATGATCATGAGAACGGTGAGCAAAGATCCCAGAACCACACGGGGGGACCTGGTGAATGACCTGCAGAGAGCTGGGACCAAAGTAACAAAGGTCACCATCAGTAACACACTACAACGGCAGGGAATCAAATCCCGCAGTGCCAGACGTGTTCCGCTGCTGAAGCCAGTGCATGTCCAGGCCCGTCTGAAGTTTGCCAGAGAGCACATGGATGATACAGCAGAGGATTGGGAGAATGTCATGTGGTCAGATGAAACCAAAGTAGAACTTTTTGGTATAAACTCAACTCGTCGTGTTTGGAGGAAGAAGAATACTGAGTTGCATCCCAAGAACACCATACCTACTGTGAAGCATGGGGGTGGAAACATCATGCTATGGGGCTGTTTTTCTGCCAAGGGGACAGGACGACTGATCCGTGTTAAGGACAGAATGAATGGGGCCATGTATCGTGAGATTTTGAGCCAAAACCTCCTTCCATCAGTGAGAACTTTGAAGATGAAACGAGGCTGGGTCTTCCAACATGACAATGATCCAAAACACACCGCCCGGGCAACAAAGGAGTGGCTCCGTAAGAAGCATTTGAAAGTCCTGGAGTGGCCTAGCCAGTCTCCAGACCTCAACCCCATAGAAAATCTGTGGCGGGAGTTGAAAGTCCGTGTTGCTCGGCGACAGCCCCAAAACATCACTGCTCTCGAGAAGATCTGCATGGAGGAATGGGCCAAAATACCAGCTACTGTGTGTGCAAACCTGGTAAAGACCTATAGTAAACATTTGACCTCTGTTATTGCCAACAAAGGTTATGTTACAAAGTATTGAGTTGTATTTTTGTTATTGACCAAATACTTATTTTCCACCCTGATTTACGAATAAATTCTTTACAAATCCTACCATGTGGATTCATGGATTTTTTTTTTTTCACATTCTGTCTCTCACAGTTGAAGTGTACCTCTGGTGCAAATTACTGACCTCTGTCATCATTTTAGGTGGGGGAACTTGCACAATTGGTGGCTGACTAAATACTTTTTTGCCCCACTGTACATTCAGGCCCAATGGAGCATAAGTGTTGAATCTGTCTATCCAACCCCTCTCCATTCTTCTCTGCTGACCGACCGACCATCGCGGATTTGCCTGCAAGCCCATGATAATCAGAGCCCCCACTGCATGCTCTTTAAAGTGGGTGGCCACTAAAGTACGCGACTCCGCTGCATGAATGGCATATAGATGTTGTTGCAGCCGCGCTCTCAAATGAACCGCAGTTTCTCCCACATATATCGTCCCACACCTGTTACATTGAATGGCATAAATTACATTTTTTGTATCTCTAGAGAGAATTTCCCTCTAATCGCCTAAGAGGCTCCACTGTACAGATTACTTATGATGTGCTTCTGTACCAAAAACTGCAACAATGTGTCAGGTGGTTCGTTTACCCTCCCCTCCAATTTAGCTCTAACCAAAAGGTCACCCAAGCTTTGGTTTTTCCTTAAGCCTCTGATCATCCGCGCTTCGAATGCATACCCCCAGGTCCGCATTTCACAAAGATTTTGGTGGATACTGCTGAGAAATGGCGTGTACTTCTTGTGGAAAGTACTAACAAAGGGCAAAAGTCTCTCCCCTCCCGTTATGTCCTCGATGGTGTTTTAATTAAAAGGAGTCCGAAGTTCAGTATCCATCCGCCGAGCATCAACTCGCTCTCCTGCGCCACCCCGCCCCTCCCGAAAATCACCCCGTGTCCATGCGTTAGGCGTACGAAGTCCCGAGAGCGTCTCCCTGTGTATCTTCCTCAAAAAAAAGAGCGTGAGTCCCCCCTCTTCCTCAAACTCCTAAACAATGTGGAAGTAGCATTGCGAAAATCCACCTCCTTACTGCTTATTCTGTAAAATCTCAATATTTGAGATTTCACTATTTCTCGAAATGTGTGTGGCGGGTGATAATTTATGGAGGAGCGCATGCGTGTCGGTGGGTTTTAAATAAACTTTTGCATGCAACCTCTTGCCATCCTTCTCATCCTCAAAAAAGACCGTGGTGTCCAAGAAATTGATTTCAGAGTCGCTGTGCTCCTGCTTAAGTTTTATAGACGGGTGATGTGTGTTCAAGATGTGTACGAACTGTTGGAACGTATCCTCCCTGTGACCCCATGCGCCTATGATGTCATCTATAAAGTACAAATAAAACACCAGTTGTAATGAGCACTTGGCCAGCGCCTTTCTGTCTCCCACTCGCTCATATATATGTTTGTGTAGGACGGTGCATATCTCTGGCCCATAGCCGTTCCTTCCATCTGCAAATGAAACCTATTGTCGAATTGGAAATCATTATTGACAAGACAAATCTCCAAAAGCCAGAGAATTGCCGCGTCAGGGCGCACAGCATCCGGGTACCGCTGAAAGATGTTACTTACGACTCTGTCCTGTCTATGTATTGATATTAGTGTACAGACTGTCTATATCTATTGTGAATTAAAAAAAAAAAATGATACGTGTCCTTAAGATAACTTGGATGTTTATTAGAGAGGGCTCTCAGTGTACTGAGAGATGTTATGTATTGCACCACTGCAATCGGAGACTATAGGTCTTCCAGGTGGGATCTCAGAATAGGATAAGCGTGGGTGGGGATCATCAGGACCTAAGAAATAGTCGCGCTGTTTTGTGGAAATAACTCTTGTGATGTAGTGAGTGGACAATCCTCCTAATTTGCTGCTGCACCTCGGGCTGGATTGAATTTGAAATGCATTTGTAATATTTCTCATTTCCCAGTTGTCTCTGGGCTTCCAGTCTGTACTGCTGCTTGTCCATAATTACAATTTTTGAGCCTTTATCCGCCGGTTTAATCACGATGTTCTGATTAACTTTTAATTCTCTAAGCGCCCGTTCTTCCTCCACCATAAGACTACCCTCCCTCCCCACCTGCGGCCTTAACGAGTGGAACAACCGAATATCTTTTTTTATTAGCTCTTTGAGCGACTCGCTCAACGCCCCCCACTCCAGTTCCCACACAGATGGTAGGACGAAGGGATCCCTGTGGAAGTTGTCGGTTTCAAAAAAGTTTTGTAGTTTCGGTCTTCTATGGTACCAATGTAGGTCCCGGCGAAACTCCTCACGTGAAAATTTTTATGGCGCTGGAATGAAAGTCAGGCCCTTTTCTAATAAGCTTATTTGTGCTGCAGACGGAGTAAAGAGTCTTGATAAATTTAAAATATTAGAAGAGGAAGACCAAGTTAAATCTGGTGGGGGAGTGGAGTTTCTCCCCAAACACCATAGGCTTGTTTGCTTTAATTTTCCAATCCTGTAACTTGAGGCTTGCTCGCGCCCGATGGTATGTAGGTGTGTGCCACGCGACCCCGCCATTCCCCGCTCCGGCACCTCGCCCGGTCATCTCCTCGTCCCGTGTCAAATCTACCTGGAGGTGCTCCATCGCTTGCATTTTTTGGCCTTAAGGCTTTAAAATCGTCAGCAGACCCGTCACCTTCCCTGCCGTCCTCACTCAGGTGGAAATTTACATTTAATTTCAAATGGTCGGGATCTGTGCGGTCCAGCGAGTCACTGCTCATATTGGCCGCCTGGTCATGTTGTTGCGGGACCTCGATTAGCATTTCACCGACTTCCTCTTCACCTGTTTGAGTAATAGTTTTGATTTTTAACCATTTTTGCTGATTCGCTGCGGACGCGTCCTCCACGGGTGGAGCTTCCATGTTCATTCGCTCGCCTATGGGAGGAGACGAAAAAGGGCCTGAAGGAGCATCGCAGCAGGAGCGGCCCGGGGGGGGGGGTCACAACCCGCGGCACCCACAGAGCATGCAGAGGGAGAACACAGAGAAGCAGGCAGAATATCATTATCCACATCTAAATCCACCGCTACATTCGATCTAATCCACCCAAAATTTCTCCCACTGGTCTGGTCTCGCGTTTCTGACATTTTGCGGATCTCCTGCTTCCTCAGAGGGATACATGCTACTGGGGCCAGGAGAGAACGAGGGATTAAATCATTTCCTGAGAGACGCCCAATCCTGTGGGCCTCTCCCAGGATAGGTTACCATTAAGTCACATGGGAACGCCTATTGTGCTCCCATGCAACATGCTCCTCTCAGGTACCAAAAACAAAAATCCTAAAACTGTGTGGTGTCACTCCTACCTTGTCATGCATTCTACTCGGGGTGTTACTTAGATATCTCATCTGTGTGAATAAAATGAGACTGTTCAGTAACAAAACTAATCAAAATATCAAAATAAATCTGAAAAAAGGAAAATAAGGGGGGGGGATAAAAAAGAACTAAAACTAAAACCGAGACACTAATTAGTCACTGGTTAGGGGAGTGGGGTCCGTGAGGGAGTCATAGGACTGTCGCCGACCAAGGGGGAGAACCCGAGGTCTGAACTGAAACCAAGATTCACTTATTTATACCTAAATAGAGAACATTAATAACTAAATAAAAATCCATATGACAAAAAAATCACTAAAATTATGATAAATAAGTAATCAATATAAAAACCAAGTAGAAAGGGACCCCCCCCCCCCGGAGATATCACTGTGATGCATTCAAGCACCCTCGGAAAAAACAATACCACTTCTCTTCACCTGTCTAGCTTTACAATATGAATGCACACCATATTGACAGCGATCTCAATCACAAGGAAATGTTTGGGGGAAGGCACTCACCCTAATAAAGCCAGGAGTCTGGCCCTGTCGGTCAGCGGAAGGCCCAAAAACAAGGAAAGCAGATTGCTTATGTGCCATTTATAGTTTCTCTTATTTAACTAGGCTTTATGATCCCTAAGCTTCTCCTTTTCTTCTCTGTCCCACCGAATTAGAGGAATACAATATCTCCTAGAGTTTTAATGTGGCCCAATAAGGGTTACTTCCTCTAGGGGTCTCACAAATGTCTTTTAAAGCCTGAGGGTTGACTAAATAAAGATGTTAAATTTTAGATTTTAAACATCCCAGAGCAGGCTTATTTCTCCTCAGGGTTTGTCATAAACTTTATCAGGTCCCCAAAAAGGTTAGGCTTAGGGTCATACAGCCTGAGTAGGGTTATCTTCTAAAAATCTCACAGACTCTGAGGGTTCTTTTAAACAAAGAGGTTAGGTGTAGGTCTTTATACGTCCCAGAATGGGACTTCCTCCTTGAGGTTCCCCCATGGTCCGTTCCCAGCCCTCCCAAAAAAGTTAAAAATTCGGGTTATATTCTCTGGGTCGGGTCATAATTTCCTGCAATTCTCTCATCCTAACCACTATTAAAAAAGAAAGCAATGGTTTCAATCTATTCATTTGATATCACCCAAACAGTTTGTGTAACCTGGGGAGGGGCACAATATGACCTTGAAGGAAACAATTCTTTTTATTAAAAATGTCTTTTCAGTTCATTTCAGGGAGTATGTCAGACACAGACCCCTGGCACAGCTGGTTAGGGTATTTAGAAGTTCTGGCTTAGTTTGTTTTTCTTTGAAACTTCGGTGCACGGTCCTAGGGATCGGCTGCACCATCCTGTTTCCCTTTGGTTCCTCTTCTTTCTGTCGCCATCCCCCTGTGCATACCTTCTCATGTATTGTTAACCTTGTCCATCACCGCCATTTCTTTAATCCTCTCGAAACACTGTGATCTCCGTCAAAGTATGGTAAAGTACGCCCTTTAGGTCTCCCAACACCCTCTGGAGGAGATTCAGCCTCCAAAGATAAAGTTTTATCATTTTGGTTTTTCTTTTTCATAATAAAAAACATAATTTCCACACTCATGTGGTTAATAAATCACAATATGACAACATATTGTTAGTATTTAAATCTGTTTGTTCAAACAAATGCTGCCATGCAATTCTGTGGAGGGAGCCTAGAGTTACTGGGATTTCACACTGTGTCTCACTTTTCTTTGACACACTGTGTGTGTCTTTTCTTTGACCTTTAGTGTTTTGATGGTTAGGGTTAGGTTAAGCGGCTAGGGAAAGCACTATGTCAATGAGATGTCCCCATAAGGATATGAATACACCCATGTGTATTCATATCCTTGTTAGGATTAGTTAGGTCCATATATATTTGGACACTGAGACAGGTTTTTTTTTTTTTTTTTTGTTTACTGAAACCTATTCCAATTACAGTTATATAAAATTATTGGGCACATAACCAATGTGTATTAACGAAAAATGAAAGGTAGGGAAAAGTATTGAGCACATGAAGAAAAATAGGTGCAAAAAGGAATGGGAAGACATGGCACCAGCTAAAATCTGTCAGATTAGAAAACAATCCTGTCACTTAACACTTGTGAGTTAATATTATCTGGCTCTGTCTCAACTGATGGCCTATACAAAGGTGTTGTATTTGCAAGATTCCACTTCTCAGAAGGTGAAAAAACAAAATATCGCCATGACCAGATACTCCCCTGCAAGATTTCAGACAGAGGTGTAAAAAGTAGTTTTATGAGCTAACCCTAACCCGAGTTCATAGATGGGGCCCATTATTACACATAACTTAATTTATGGTCATGTATAGCTTGACTTCTTTGTCATGTGTGTTTGTAACAACTTTCAGATGCTGTTCATCTGTTGTAAGCAGTTTTTTAGGTCTGCCACTTTTGTCCTCTACTTGTCCCCTTTCTCACATTGTTTAAGACACATTGAAACCTTTTCGAAATATTGGGGTGGAGATAGCTCAGTACGTAGAGTTCGCTCCATGATCGGAAGGTCGGGGGTTCAAATCCACCGAACGGCTACCCTGAGGTGCCCCTGAGCAAGGTACCGTCCCTACACACCGCTCCCTGGGCGCTTGATTGGCTGTTCACGGCTTCACTGAGGGTTAAATGCAGAGAGTAATATCCCAACAGGGGATTAATAAAGTATACAAAATATACCAGGTTTTGGGCTAACAGCTCTTTTAGAATCACCTTGTTGATGCAAAAATACTACTTTTTGCTTTTCAAACTGTGTTGTTTCTTTGAGTAGACACAACAGTGATTCATTACTTTACATGTTTTTGTGTTAAGTGGCTTAACAAACAATAAAATATTCCTCTGATACATGGACTGGACTGAAAATGAGGTAAAACACATCCAATTTACCCCAAAACTTTGAAAGGCCCGAGAAGTATCGCTCATGATGATTTAAAAAAAAATACAATAAAATCTGCCTTGTTGGAAGCAATGTCAAGAAATGAAGGGTGACTCGGACATGTGATTAACTATATATTTTTACATATAATACCAATGTATTACTTCATAAAGTGAATGTGTTTCCAAAGGACTGACAGTAGCAGCTGTGAAGGATGGAGGTGACTGGCACCTGGAAGCAGGAGCCCTGGTCTTGGCAGATGGTGGTTTGTGCTGCATTGATGAATTCAACAGCATCAAGGAGCAGGATCGCATCAGCATCCATGAAGCTATGGAGCAACAATCTATTAGTGTTGCTAAAGCTGGGTAGGACTCTCATGCATTTACATATAAATTCACATCACCAGAAGTTAGGAATTTCAAACACAGAATGACCACGATCGTATACAGTGCTGTGGGAAACTCTTTGTCCCCCTCCTGGTTTTCTTTCTTTGTTTTTGTTTTTTCATCTTTGTCACACTTGAATGTTTTCAATCAGCAAACAAATTTTAATACTAGACAAACATAACTTAAATAATGATTTCATTTATCACAGGAAACCTGCCTGGCCCTGTGGGGAAAAATAACTGTCAAATCATGAATTAAAGAGAACATGAAAAACTAATTTACATAATGGAAATATAGCACTGTCTGTTAAGCTTGATTTAGGAAATAAGTGCTTAAGGTTTTAAAAACATGTTTAGCGCCAGCTTCTGTCAGTACCGAACATGTGGTTGGTTGGTTGAGGCTAATTGACACACATTAGTTTATGTTAGTTAACTACTGACAGAGTGTCCACTTTCATTCTTTGTCTCTTTAGCAGCAAGTGGCTCTACGCTGTTTGGCTAGCTGCACTCAAACAGTGCACCTGTTAGCTGTAATGTTTGGTTTTGTAAAGCACTTTATGAATGAGGAGTGTGTGGAGGAAGAGAACCTGTTTAGGTTCTCCCTAACCCTAGCTGAATCCAAACTGGGAGCTGGTTTCATAGAAGAGGGGCCTGAAAACTGAAGGCTCTGCCTCCCATTCTACTTTTAAATACTCTAGGAACAAGAAGTAAGCCTGCAGTGTGAGAGCAAAGTGCTCTAATGGGGTGATATGGTACTATCAGGTCATTGAGATAAGATGAGGCCTGATTATTTAAGTCCTTGTATGTGAGGAGCAGGATTTCAAATTCAATTCTGGATTTAACAGGGAGCCAACGAAGGGAAGCCAATATAGGAGAAATCTTCTCTCTCTTTCTAGTCCCTGTCAGTACTCTTACTGCAGCATTCTTATTATAGGATATACCTTACAATTTAAAATGCCTTGAGTTGTGATTTGGGGCTATATAAATAACATTGAATTGAATTAAAATAAATTGAATTTTGGATCAACTGATGGTTTTTAGTTGTAGAGTTTTAGGACATCTTCTTAATAACAAAATGCATTAGTCCTACCTAAAAATAATAAATGCATGAACTAGTTTTTCAGCATCACTTTGAGATAGGATGTTTCTCATTTAGAGATATTGTGAAAGTAGATGAAATCATTTAATATGCACATTGAAGGCTATATCCTGGTCAAAAACAACTCAAAGATTACTCAAAGTGTCAGCTGAGAGGGGTTTCAGGGAATACTCTTAAAATGACTTTTTTTTTTTCAATGCCGTATATCAGCAAAAGACTCTCAAAGTGTTTTTTGTTGGTTTTGGGGCAGACACAGTCTCTAAGGAGATGCAGGTTTTGGGGGAATACACTCTAAATTCAAAATTGCTGACCAGCAGGTTAAGACTGACCAAATATGACGTTTCAGTTGTAGACCTTTGCCTTATTAATATTTACTTACTTTTGATAATGTCGTTTATTATCATTGGCGTCTTATTGTCTTGATTTTGCTATTGTTGAAACTTTTTTTTGTTTAGTATTGTTTATTTTAACGATTTATAAAAAATGACCTCATTTTTCTGTTCTCAAATATTCTACACTACTACCAAATATAATCTGCATTGGGCATTAATTAATTCTCCTACTGAAGTAATTTTAGTCATTATAATATCTATGCAAACTCTCCTTTAACAATGTCCACTTTTAAGTATGTTCATAAGGTTCTGGCATCTAGTCACGGTTATCAGTGGCTCGTTTTGTGTTTATGACCTCGTCCACTCATGGGTGTTTAGCAGGGTTTCCTTTTTTTCTTGTTCTACTTGTGCCAAGTGGCTCATTTTGTTAAGACCTTGTTTATGACCTAGTCTACTAAAGGCATGCTCATTGGTATTCAGCAGAATCTTCTCTTTTCTTTATCCTATTGGCTCATTTTGCTGAAGAGCTACATGTGAGCTGCCAGTTTGGATAGAACATCATTTAATCCAGCCGACAGTTTTTTTGTTTGGTTTGTTTTTTCTGGTTCTCATCAACGGGGCCTCAGGACCAACTCACTCCACTTTCCCAAACAACAGCTCAGCTCATGGGTCTCATTTACAGTCTTCTACATTCCTCTCCTTCCTATTGTTTAAACATTTACTCACCTTGTAAGTTTGTAAACATCTCCTAAGTAGCACTGAGATCTTAACAACTCTTTCCTTTCCCCTCCTTTTTTATTTACACTTATTTCACACGACAATACTGTACTCAAACTCTGACAGTAATATTATACAGCTTTTTTTTTTTTATACATTGTCACAAAACGGCTGTGTGCAGGCAGGAAAATGACCCAAACGCAAACCTTACCGAGGCAAACGTGAACTCAAAAACACAGCTTTATTGCAAGCGTGGAGGTGAAACAAAGAACAAAACTAAACTGGGAAACTAACAACAACAAACTCATGGAAGACAGGGAGAATAACACACAGCTATGAGGGAAGTGGGAACACATGGGGAAACAGCTGACACACATGAACATAATGACGTCACAGGGGAGGAGTAAAACTAAACCCATTGAACGTAGAACATAGGACCTCTTCAAAATAAAACAGGAAACATAATGAAACGCAGACATGACAACATGAATTTCACGACAAAAGACATGCAGACATGAAACGCATAAAGGACGAGGGAAACTTAACACAGGGGTAGAAAACACAAGGGGAATCTAATACAAAATGAACCTTGATAAACTAATAAATCTCCTAATCCACATACTGGATTATTTAAATGGATCATTTTAATTTAAAAAAAAAAAAGTGTTTACTCATCTGTTTTTTTTTCTCGTTTTTTTTTCTGTGTGATCCGCTGCTCTCTCTTTCTGCAGCATGGTGTGTAAACTGAATACCAGAACTACCATTCTGGCAGCTACCAACCCTAAAGGCCAGTATGATCCCAACGAGCCACTGTCTGTGAACGTAGCTCTGGCCAGTCCTTTGCTAAGTCGTTTTGACCTGGTTTTAGTTCTGCTGGATACCAGAAATGCAGAGTGGGACCACATCATCTCCTCTTTCATTATGGAGGACAGCGGTAGAAGACATGTTTTTGAGTTTGGAAGTGAAATATGACTAAAACAATAAAGTCTGTTGTTATAAATAATTGATTATTATTGTTCTCTCACATACCCTTCAATGGGGAGAACGTGGTAAAAATGCCCCTTCTCTTTTTTTCTTAAGGACTACCTGATCAGTGTTCGAGTCTGTGGTCTATGGAGAAAATGAAAGCTTATTTCAGCCTGATTAAGCATTTAAAACCAGTGATGTCAGAAGAAGCCAACTGTATACTGACACGCTACTACCAGCTACAAAGACGGAGTGATAGCAGCAGTGCTGCCCGCACAACTATACGCACATTGGAGAGTCTGAGCAGGCTGGCTGAAGGTAAGATGAGAAGTTTGACTTCAGACTAGTTTGGTCATATTTATTCATAAGTCAAGTCATTGATTGTGGTCAGGTCTAAAACGAGTCTTCTGATAATATTTTACACGCTGCTCTTGCAGCACCGAAAGGCATACAAGATGTTTTTTGTTTTTGTGTTCTTTCTTCCTGTTGTTGCTGCCACTTTAGTATAACTATATCTATCCCTGTAGCCTCCTTCCTCTGCTTGTCCATCACTAGTATGTTTGGTTTGTAGCCGTCCATTTGTATGTGGAAGTCCACATGACTTAGCTTAGCCTTTCTCAACCACCCTAGGAACTGCATCACATTTTGGCCTTCTGACTTCTCAAACTCTGCTCAGGTGTTCATGTTCTTTGTTATGGCGTTCCACGTATGCCCTGTTTGCTAGAATCTTGCACCCTGCTGTTATGTGCTTGATTGTCTCAGGGGTGTCTTTGCACAGCATGCTTTGCCTTAGGGCTGGGTATTGTCACTGATTTCTAAAATCAATTCGATTCAGTTAGAGGACTAGATCTTGAAGGTTAAAGACCATTCACAGGAGCAAGTGGAGATTTTTTTTTTTTTGTTTAATCAAATATTGTAATTGGTTACTAAACATTCATCATATGATGATTTAAAAGCAAAATGATTTTAAACTAAAGTTTTGTTAACTATGAAGTTGCTGATGATATGTAATAACAATAAAGCTTGTTGCATATACAAATCTGAAAAAAGTGGAACGGCAGCAGTGGCAGAAAACTTTTTTTGTTAATTTTACAGCCCATGCCAAGCTCATGTACAGAGAGACAGTTACCATAGAAGACGCTGTCATTGCTGTTTCTGTTATGGAGTGCTCTATGCAGGTAAGGCTTTTATTTGTTACTTTGAAAATTAAAACCTGTCTATGAGGCTCTTTCAATTTAAAGGGTTTTGTATTCATTGTATTTATTTTAGCAGGAAATCCCAAAAGGTTTTTTTTTTTTTTTGCCTGTCCCATTTGGTTCTTTAGCCGTCAGAATTGTTGTCTGAAGACCAACAAGGATACCCAATGGATTTATTTTGCCAAATGGATCATCGTGGCATTGCTGTATTGGTCCATTTGATCGACCTTTGTTTTTATTATTTATTTTATTTTATTTTCAGTTGTTACAGACGGGACAGACATGAGTGAGGGATAGGAAAGAGAGAAAGAAAGAGGAAGGAAAAGAAAAACAGAAGGGGAGAGGGACATCTTCACAAGCATATCCTATGTGGAGATTGAATAAAAATTAGTTGACACTAATTAATGGCACAAATAATCCAGTAAACAATTGCAGCACAGTAAAAAAAAAAAGGAATCCTCTTTGAGCCATTACTTGTGTAAAGTATTTTCCCAAAAGACAAGGACACAGACAACAGGTAATACTGAACTAAATGTAAAACCTCAACCTTTTTCATTTTTACCTAAACCGTGTGCACAAAACTCTGGAGGGATCTAAATGCTAACGTAGAATCCAGTCAGGACGTCTGCTACTGCTGTTTGCTCGTTTTGTTTTATGGGCGATCGTTTTCAGGCTTCAAGTAGCACCATTATACCAACGTTTCACATTCTAGACATTGTTTTAGGTGTATTTGACCAAAAGTTTGACTGAAAATTCACATGCAAGCTTTTTTTCAAGGCTGTGGTATTTGCCCGCAAACAATACCTTTCAGCTAGCTAAAACAGAATATTATGCTATCACCGAGCAACATGGCTAATGCCTTTCACACAGCTTTGTCTCAACTCCAAAGAGCTACAGAAGTAAAAGCTCATAATAATAATTGAAACAATCTTTGAAAAAATGACTTACCAAGCATGGCAAACAACTCAAATATGTAGAGCAAAATGTTCTGAAACGGCTTCACTTCAGCTTCGATTGGAGCCTATGGTGCTGGGGGCGGAGTCTGTGAATTTACTCTGTTGGTGTCATAGCCCCTCTAGGAGTTCAGAGTTAAGAGGTCAGGAGTTAATGTTTCCATTGTAACACCTCCAGATTTGACAGAGAAACACTCATTTTTAACACTCTATTTTAACTACTATCATTTTACACCTCAGAGTTACATTAAAAGAATGTGACTCTGCTTAGAGTAAAATTAACTCTACTTTTGCAAGGAGACTATTAACACCAAACATTTAACACTTTTGAATTTGCTGTGTAGGATAACCACATTTACTCAGGGCCTTTTTGATGTGATGTTCTTCTGCTTCCCTGGCCGTTGTGTCAGTGGGGTTGGCGTTCGCTCTGTGTTGTAGTGTCCTGATGACTCCAAGTTTATGCTCCAGTGGAAGATGAGAGTCAAACCTTAAATACTAATCTGTATGTAGGGCTGTTCGATATAACGATATATATCGGATGACGATATAAAAATGTCTATCGTTTCATTTTACGCAATCATTTGTTTTGTGGTGTCGCAAAATAAACCGTTTATGGCAATATTTTTTCATCGTTTTGATGGTCACTGTAGTGGCTATATTAATTTCTTAAAGTTCTCTCTTTCTCTTATATTTAATATAACCACACTACAGACGGACAAGCGCCTGTTTTTATGCATTGTCGTTAGCAACAACGACGGTAACACCATCGCGTGTCCACTTGTTTATTTTCCACATAAACCTTTCACAATAAAGCTGAAGATCCTATTGAGACTTTTCAAAATAAACTGAATCACGCGAAAGAGCAGATTATTTACGGATGAGAAGCAAAAAAGAGCCGTCAGGTGCTAAAAAATAAACCTTAGACTCAAACGTTAGAACAGGCTTTTCCCGGCAGCACGTCGTGTAATAAATACTCACAAGGAAAACGGCGGCCATTACAACTTATGTCTAAAAATGTATCGTTTCATGCATCGGTTAAACACTCGAGTCCAGGTACACGACGCCCAGCTGGAAACACTTCACGCAAGTCGAGCTGCCCGAGATTCACATAATTTACAGAAAATGTAAAATTTTTGTGATTTATATCGTTATCGGACGGTAGATGTCTTATATTGGGATATGAGATTTTGGTCATATCGCACAGCCCTATCCGTATGCGTATGTTTACAGTACACATCAACTTTTAAATGTCCCCCATTACTGATGGCGATCTCACAGTCTAAGAAGGCTAACCAGCAACTTTTCATATCCTCCCTGGTGAATTTGATGTGGTTTTCCAGCGAGTTAATGTGATCCGTGAATTGTTGCACATCCTGAAATTTGATTTTCACCCAGGTGTCATCCACATACCTGGACCAATGACTTGGTGGTTTTCTAGGGTCGGATACCATAGCCCTCTTTTATACTTCTTAGGAGAAACAGGAGAAGTTTTGCCAGAAAAAATTGTTGTTATCGGTTGACTGTAGTACTGATCCTGGCATTTATGCTCAGTCAGGGCAAACACGTTTTCACACCACTTGTATGTACTATGATCATTATACTAAAATAATTAGCAGCGGTGTTTACTAAAGGTAGGATACTAAAGTCTGTGCAATTTTTTTGAATGAAACCAGCTGTTAAGTTTGAAAAAATAAATTCCACATCTGATCATTTCTTGCCTAATTTTTTGGTTTTCATTGCCTTTACTGAAACAGAATCCTAACATAACCGTGTCTAAAACAGTTTTACTTGCTGAAAATCTACTCACATTGAAGCTTAGACTTGATGCTTTAGCCTAAAGTTGTATACAATACTGCAAGCAATCTGTTCGTTGTATATTGTGTTGAAGCTCCCACTTTAATTGCAGCATTGGTCTGGCAAGACTCCAATCTGGCCCACTGGACATCTCTGAAAATGTAGAGGAGGACATAAACTTTGAATTGTATTTCCATAAATTTTGGTGAAGTGCTTATAAAGACTCTCACAGCTATTCATACTACACCAAAGTAATCAAGAAATGGATAAACAATTAAACGAGTGAAAAGTTATCACTATCTAAGAGTGAGTGCTGACAGAGCTTTCATAAGTTACAGCAGCATTCACTTGTTGTAAATGAGTGATGAAGTCACACTTCTTTTTGATATACTAATTTTCAGCATTCTGGCCCACTTAAAAGTAAAGTGGGCTGTATGTGGACCACAATGTAAAATGAGTTTACAGATGACATTCTCACTTCTAGTCTCCTTTGTTTTCCAGCTGGTTGATATCATTCACTTTGTGGTGTGTTGTCATCACGCTGCTGTGTCAGTCTGTAACTGCATATTACGTTCTTCTTTTAGGGTGGCGCTCTGCAGGGAAATGTGAATACTTTATTCACCTCATTTCCTGCTGACCCTGTTGAGCAGTATCAAACTCAGTGTCAGATACTGCTCGAAGGACTGAACCTCCCACTGTTCCTTAAGAAGGAGCGAGACAGACTATCCAGGTGAGTAAATTGGTGTTTTGTTTTGTTTTTTGTTGTTGTTATTTTTTTTTAATTTGTTAACTTTCAAAGATAATCCCAATGTTAGATTATTACCTCCTGCTACACAACATTTGAATGCATAAGCAGTGCTGCTAGTAACTGTCTCTTTTCTGCAAAGAAATCCCCCATGACATCAAAATCATGACCTAATGATTTGACGTCCACTGATAATCTATAGTCTTTTAGGCCCCATTTTCTGTCTTTACTTGTATAAAACGTATACAAAAACACATAAGATAATTATTCTTTGACACTTAATGACATGATTCTTTGTGATGAATGTAGCCAGTGGAGTTCAAATTGGGAGCAGATTTGAAATGTTTATTTATGGATTCAACTTTGTGCACATGAGTGTTTGGAGCTATCATCATTTTAACTGCAGGCTGTTTTTCTCTTAAGGTCAAAAAGCCAGACATCAGAGTCTCCTGAATGTGATTCATCAACTACTAAACTGAAGCATCTACTCAGTGACGCAAACTCCAAAACACACACTAGCAATTTGGAAAGTGGTAATACAGTGAGGAGTGACTCGAACTGGTTCCACACCTCTCTGTCACTGTCCCCAAATGATAGGACCTCACCCATAACTACACCTCAAGAAAATACAAAAACTATTTCAAGTGGGACAGACGTGTGTAAAGTAACCAGACAATCAAGCTGTCGATCTGAAAAGTTGACTTCGAGAAGGACCGTTGCTCCAGTTGTTTTTGGAAATATTACCTCTGTTTCAGAACAAAACATACAAGGTAAGAAAAATGAAAGCGTTACAGAAGAAATCTCTAAAAGCCAAGAGGAGATACTGAAATATGAGAGAAAGAAGCATGAAGCACATCCAGAGCCATTGGGATATCATTTTCAAAAGGTTTCTAGAAGCACAATGGACTCTAAGAATATGGGAGATAAAGGCATTGGGCAACTGGACCTGAAACATCAGCGATTTCACAAAGAGGTTGGAAAAGGACACAGAGAAAGGCTGGTGTTTGGGGATGAAAGTGAAAATGTACTAGAGACAAACCTGTCCACTGACAAAGACAGCTATGTAAAGGAGGACAAATTGCACCTGACTGAAAGTAGGAAGAGCAGCGCTGTTCCAAGGGAGAAAATGGCAGTCGAAGCTGAAACACACATAGACTTGCGTGGAAAGTTGTCAAGATTCATGTTCAAACCAAGTAAGATGAGAACTTCAGTTGACAACCATAACAATAATGCCAGTCCAGAAAAGCAAATGACAGTGAACGTTAACACAAAGAAACCAATTAGTCATAATGACGCACACCTGTGTCAGAGAACCAGAGTCAGCACTGGTGATGACAGAGATGTATTTACTTCCACCCCACTTTCAAAATCAAGTGCTTGCATCACTAATCAAACTACATTACAATCAGAACAGATGAAGACCAGTATAACTTCCTCAAGCTCAGAAATTAAACTCTCAGGATTCTCATCTATCTGGACAAGTGAACCCACAACAGCTCAAACAAAAATGGAAAAGAGTACGCTTAAAAAAGGTGATGCTGATTGTTTGAGAGCTAATTCAAAAGTCCACAAAATTCTAAACATCGCCAACCACATAGGCAAGAAGTGCCAAACCATACCCCCAGCAACAGATTACACACCAGCAAAGAAATGTGAACTAGGGATGAAGTCAACGAGTACAACAATGTCCGAGTGCAAAGTAAAACAGACCAAATTCAGTCATACTGAAAACAACACTGTAAAAATGGTAACTAGGGATTCAGTTAACTGTCAAAGGACTGCCAGTCTAAAGAGAAAGTGTTTTACGAGTCCTCAGGATAGTAATAGTAGTGGTTCCAAAGGCCTATTCTCAGGATTGTCTCTGTTTGAGTCTGCCGAGTTAAATAATGATGTTCTTGACACTGACTGGGACCAAGAGGTTTTGAAAAAAGCCAAAGTCTGAAATCACAACGTTTGTGGATAAAGAACTTTTTTCCTGAAGAAAACATAATCTGGTTGTAGGAAATGAATAAGTTTGACAGAAAAGTTTCCTGGGATATAAACTTGAGTTTAGCTCTTTAGCATAGTGTCTAGTCACACAGTTTTCACCAGCTAGCTGCAGTGTGATTTTTTTTTATTTTTTTTTTCTACTCCTGTACAATGAAAAAGTACTGTGTTCATAATAGTAAGATATCCTTCCTTACATGTGCTCAATACAACTTTTTTTTTTTTTGTTGCTTGTTCTGTATTACACCTACGTGTAACACGTTTAACACCTGTTAAAAGTGAGTTGCTCACTGAGATCTTTATGTACAGCAAATAAAATAAACATAATGTGAGACACATCCATGTGTTTTGTTAATATTTTTCTTAAAGGCCTTTATTTATAATCAGTTTTAAGTGAACCTAAAAAATTATGTATATATTTTTTCAGCTTTTTGTTAGCATTGTTTTAGCCTATTATGTGAAAATATGTGTTCTGGAACACATATTTTCAAACATATAATGTAAACTGCAATCAATTTAAAAAAAAATGTTATTCAGAGAATATTTGGTAATGTTTAACTAGGCACCTGCAACAAGAGATAAGGCCTTGATTATACTTTCTGCAAGTTAGCTAGGATCAACTTGGGTTCACGTCTGCAAAAAATTTATCATCACACAATGAGCATGGAGTTTATGTGACTACGCAGACTGGTTCACCGAGACGTTATATTACAAAGGACAAACTGTGTAAGCGACCCAGACACCGATCATCAAGCATACTTCAAAGAAATATAAGAGGAATGACTACTCTGCCATTGCGCCCTTTAGCTATCCCATCAACACTGTATAATTAAGGCTTACTACATGGGTCAGTGCTCATACACGGGAGCCAAGATTCAGAACTGGCTAACAGTATGCTGCTCCTGAACTTTGCTGACTTGTATTTTTAAAATGTGCACCATTTCCAATACCAGGACCAACTTGACACATAGCATTTCAGTGTTTGATTGATTGATGGTTTATTTAGAGTACATGAATACATATATACAAAATGGAGCATTTACTCCCACTCCCTTCACATATTTATAGCTCAGTCATGTAGTTATGTAGCTTCTTCCTGAGTATATGTAATACACATTAACAACAATATATAACAGTGATGACTTGTCACATTGAAAACACCTCTTGTCATTTAATGACCCCTCTCATCCCTGTCATGAACTTTTAATAATTTCGACTGTAAAAATAAGTTTGTATGAAGAGGATATTGAACTTTATGTGTAATACCAATTGTCCTTTTTTTGTAATATGAAAAGCGAATTTAGTGTATTTTTATAATTATTTCCCCGTACCTCTACACAACAAGTTAAATACGGGAGAATTAGAGAACAACACAAAATCCAGAGAGAATTATAATCTAGAACCTGTTTAATTTTGTTCATGATTGAGGTGCTCTTGGACACTTTATTTTGTTTTTCGCTGTTAGATGAAAGTTGAAGTAAATGACCAAATAACAGATATTAGAATCCCAACATTTTTGCAAATGACATTTGTAGATCATGTTCAAGAGAAGGTTACGTTTCTGGTTTTCCAGTTGAAAATTGATGCGCAACATGGGAATGTAGTGTACATGTCAGGTGTGTGCTTGCTTAGCCATGATAACCCCTAACTACTAGTAACTACTAGTACTTTTAAAGATAGATGGATCAGTATGTGAGCGTTTAATACCGGCAGTTTATAACTTTGAATACGAGCACATCTCATTTTCAGTAATTTCTGCATTTAACCTCGTTGGCTGTCTATGTACAATTTAACCGATGTGGGTGATTTATTTTAAACCTGAAATAAGATGTAAAATTCAAATGAAGATGTTGAGTGATGTTGTAACTAACGATAGTGACCTATGTCAATGTTTACGTCAGCTCACTGTCTTTCAACACCATGTAACTCTCTCAGTTGAATTGGGATTTGGGTTGTTGAGATTGAATCCCTCTGGTGGAATGGAGCTGCTGGTCCTTCTTTTCCTCTCCTTTATCTTTGAGATCATCAGGTAAAATATCTCCACAATGTTTAAAATGACAGAAAACACAGCCATTGCTAACATGAAGATAATAAAGACGCTTTTCTCTGTGGAGCGACTAATGAAGCAGTGTACCTCTGTCTTACATGGGTCCTTGAAACAAGAAACCTTATTTGGCATAAGTATGAAGCCATAGAGGTAGTACTGTCCTACAATGAATGCTACTTCAAGCAAAATCTTGAACAGCAATTGAAACGTGTAGCTGACCAGCAAGGCGCCTTTGAGGTGCACTTTGCCATGTTCATTTGAATACTTGGGGGCTTTAATCATCTCCTGCTTTTTCCTTTTTTCCTCCAGGCGTCTTCTCCGTTTGTTCTCTTTACGAATCACTAGTAAGACGTGGCCCAGATAGATAAGCGTTGGCGTGGAGACAGTGAGAATCTGGAGCACCCAGAAGCGTGTATGAGACAAAGGAAAGGTGTGATCATAGCAAGAATTCTTGCATCCAGGCGTTAGGATATTACACTTCATGTTTGATTGTTCGTCTCCCCATATTTTATCGACACCAGCTGCCAGAATGAAGATCCTGAAGAGAAAAAGAACACTCATCCAGACCTTTCCCAAGAAGGTGGAGTGAAACTGCACCTTGTCTAACAAATCAGACAGAAAGGACCACTCCCCCATAATAGCAGCCTTTAAGAGAGAAAACAAAACACAACAATGAATATGCAGTTGTGTGACAAAAGTCCATCTCGAGAAAAAGACGAGCAATATATAGTCATATTTGAAACTGGGTGGATTATTTAAGGTGATATATTCATACAAATTTCAATCAAATGTATGCTGAACAATGATGGATCATTCAGGAGTTACATGTATTATTATAGTAATACAATTATGAATACTGCTTATTGATCATTCAACCTCCACTTTATAATACAACCCATGACTTCTACATTACCACGTATATTTTTCTGAATTTAGGCTTCTCAATTCTCATTAGCTAAAACTTGAACAAGGGAGTAATTGGCACACTTTAAACATATAATATTACATATATAATACAATATTTATATATACATGTGTCTCTGTATATACACATACATAATTTGTAAAACGTAATTAAATGTATAATTATTTTTAAGTACTACTTAGAACATAATTTTTAAATAAATGATTACTTTTTGTGCAATTCAAATGAAAAGAATATGCTGCCTTCAAGGTTGTCCTGAAGCCAAAGTCCTCCTGTTGGAAGCTATCTCCACCTGTAATCACAAAAGCTGAAACAAATTACAAATTTTGAAACTGGCAAATAGGCAGAATGGAGAAGACTCGACCCACTCTAGCCTGCCTGGCTTCCTCTCTTGCTCACTGTCTGTTGTTTTGGACGGCTGAACCCAGGCATGTAATTCAGCTACCCACACTATTTCTCCTCCTTACATGTTCACCTTTCTGTCGTCCTCTCATTTACATACATATATTCTGTCTTGTTTCTACTGAATTTTATTCGTCCTCTCTCCCAGAGCATACCACCACTCCTCCAGGCTCTTTTCCACCTGCTCCCTACCCTCATAATGATGTCTGTTACCTGTATAGTTCACAGAGACTCCTACCACACCTCATCAGTTAATCTGTCCTTTATCACTGCAGAAAAAAAGGGCTTAGAGCCGATCCCAGATGTAATCCAACCCCACTCTTCATACATATCCTGTATCACTATCACATGCTTCTCTGCTACTCCTGACTTCCTCATGTCATGTTCCTCTTTTGGCACCCAATCATATGCTTTCTCCTGTTCCACCAAGAGACAGTGAAATTTAATTTACTGCCACAGATATTTCTTTGCTGATAGTAACCAAACTAATGTAAAGGAGTAAAGAAGGATGTTATAAAGGTTTTCGATTCTGAATTACATCGACAGTATCCGATTGTGTGTATGTGTGAAATCCGGTTAAAATTAAATTCCTGAACACTGTCAAATATAATCAGAGAATTAAATTCTGTTTTCATAATACAAACAAAGATTAAGTTTTATTTATACAAAATTGACTCTTCTTGTTTTGAAAACTTTCCTACCTCGCTAAGAGTCCTCTCTAGTCCAGTCAGTTCTTGGGTTGTAACTCAGATTATTCTCACTTCCTTGTTATAATTCAGGCTAATCTTGCTAAATCATCAGATTCCTCCCTGCTCTGCCTGACTGTCCCACCCACACTCTTTACTGATGTCACTACTGTCACCCAATTATAATGACAGGGACAGCTTCACCATTTTCATCCAGTTTGGAGTGGCTAACCAACAGCAATTATAATTATTAACGACATGGTAATGTATCATATTCATATTATTTCGCTAAAAGGATGTAAGCTGTGCAGTATATTTTAACAATACCTCATTAAGAATAATTTAACCTGGTTTTTAGCTTGAATAATTGAAACAAACTGGAAAACTTAAACATAACTTTTGCTTTATCATGTCAAATGTCACCATTTGGTTACAGCACATAAATATTAGTTTTTGCAATATTTTTTCATGAATCCTGTTTCTTTTTGTGAGTTATCAGCAAACTGAGATTTTATTAAACTGGATCTGATACTATGGGCAGTTTTTGAGTGAAGAATACAGTGAGAACATTTTCAGTCCATTCAGTAATTCATTTTCCATTAAATATATATATATATACACACACACGTGTGTGTGTGTGTGTGTGTATGTATGTATGTATGTATGTATGTATATATATATATGTGTATATATATATATATATATATATATATATATATATATACACACACACACACACGTGTGTATATTGTTACGCCCCTAGTCTAGGCGGGTAGGGACGCACATAAGGTTGGAGGAGAGAGAGACAAATCCCCGCCCTGGTTCCCAAGCCAAACATCCAAACCAGTTGTGAGTAAAAAAAGTGATTTTATTTAAGGACAAGAAGCATAGCTCCAGGGTGAGCCCAGGCCAAAATAATAAACAAAACCAACTAAGTCCCACCAGAAAAGACTAACTAAACCCTAAGAAAGAAAAAAGAACAAACAAATGACAGAGCTATCCCTCGCTCCCTGACCAAGAAAACAGGAGAAAACGATTCCAAAAGAAAAGGCAGCTCACCCCTTCCGCTTCAGCCCACGAGTGCCTAAGCTCTCAGCTAATGCACTAGGAGCGGCTTTTACAATTCACACTCCCACAAATACACAAGATAAACACAGGCTGGGAAAACCAGGGTCAGGACTGCGACGGCTGTCAGGCTACTCGCTCGTTCCACACTCACTCTCTCTCTCTCTCTCTCCCTGGAGCTGTCAGAGCGGCTTTTTGAATGTGGTCACCTGTTCCATGGTCCAATCAGCTGCTCACTACTCTTCAGTAGGGGAGGGACCTGTAAAGAGTCTTAAACACAGTAAAGAGACACAGAACAAACAGCCCACACAGTGTTCTTATGGCCACAGCCGTAACACCCCCCTTCCCAAAATCAAAGACATCTCCTTTGTAGATGTTTTGGACAGTCATGTTTAAGGGAAAACACGGGATAGGGCATCCGCTAACACATTCTCTGTGCCCTTTTTATGACGGATTTCCAAATTGAAGTCCTGCACCAGGAGGGACCACCTCATCAGCCTTTGGTTCGAGTTCCGCATCCGCATTAGGAATACCAAGGGATTGTGGTCGGTATAAACAATCACAGGCGAGGGACTGCCACCGACATACACCTCGAAATGCTGCAATGCAAACAGCAGAGAGAGGGCCTCTTTCTCAATCGTGCTGTACCCTCGCTGATGGACATTGAATTTCTTTGAGAAATAGCCGATTGGGTGATCCACACCATGATGGTCTTCCTGCAGCAATACGGCACCTGCCCCGTTTGCACTGGCGTCCACTTCCAACTTAAAAGGGCGTGCAAAATCAGGGGCGGCCAGCACTGGCGCACTGCACAGGAGAGTCTTAACAGCCCGGAACGCACTCTGACACGCAGAGGTCCACACAAAAGGTCTCAACACACTAGTGAGGCTAGTGAGAGGTGCGACCACGTCCGCGAAGTTTTGACAGAAACTCCGGTAGTAGCCCACCATGCCGAGGAAACGGCGAAGCTCACGCCTAGTCTGAGGGGCAGGAAAATCCAGTATGGCCTGGATTTTGGCCGAGATAGGGCGCACTTGCCCCTGACCCACCTGCTTTCCTAAGTACGTTACCATGGCTTTACCAAAATCACACTTGGCGAGGTTGAGGGTGAGGGATGCCCTGTCCAAGCGGGTCACTCTGCTGTGCCGAAACCACCTCCTTTTTGTTGATTTCCAAAGACAGTTGAGGTGTCACTGATGGGCTAATAGGCAGCATCGCCTCAGAGTCGCCCGTCAGTGGAACACGGGTTTCAGATTCAGACTCCGGCCCACCACCAGCACAGAGAAAAGAATCAGATAAATCCACGTCACCGTACTTGCGCCTATGCGCACGAGTTACCGCGCAAGCAGGAAAAACAGAGGAGGAATGCTCCTCAGCGACAGGGTTAGGTAATGAAATATCAGGCACCGGTATCTCAACCACTCTCGGGGTAGAAAACACTTTTCCGTTAGCCAAATCATTCCCCAGAATCATCGCAACTCCGGGCACTGGCAACTGGTCGCGCACGCCAACCGGTACCGAACCCGAAACGAGCGGCGATTGAAGAAACACATTGTGCAGTGGCACACGCAGTACATCCATTTTTACACCCCAGACAAGAGCATCCGAACCACAAAAAGAGTCATCAGAAAAAGGTAGAATACCCTTCAAAATAAGAGTCTGCGCGGCCCCAGTGTCACGCAGAATCATGATCGGCACCCGATCCTCCTCTTTTTCATTCAACGAAACAAACCCCTCCGACACAAAAGGGCGGTAGCTCTCATCAAAGCCTTCACTTCCCACTCCATTGCTAGGTGAAGTGGAAGCTGACATAGAACGAACGAAACCCACACTTTTCGGCTTCCTCACCGTGTTGGCCTGCTCCCTGCGCTGTAGTGATGGGCAAGCAGCAACGAGGTGCCCGATTTCATGACAATAAAAACATTTGCGATCTGACATAGGAATAGCAGCAGAACGTGTCTGGCGCTTAGGGGAAACCCTATAACTTCTGACAGGACGAGGTGAGGAAGTGTACTCACGGCGCTCTGTCGAAAGTGCAGCACGATGAGTTAACACAAATTCGTCGGCAAGGACCGCGGCTTTAGACAGTAACCCAACCTTCTGCTCATTAAGATACACGACAATGTTTTCAGGGAGACATGTCTTGAACTCTTCCAGCAGGATCAACTCCTTTAGCTGAGTAAAGTCCTCCGCGTGACTGGCAGCCACCCACTTGTCAAATAAGACAGTTTTCTCACGTGCAAATTCCACAAACGTTTGACTATCAAACTTGCGACAGGCACGAAACTTCTGTCGATACGCCTCTGGGACAAGTTCATAAGCCCGCAAAATAGTGGATTTGACAACCTCATAATCCAAGCTGTCCGCAATAGAAAGACTCGTACAGACCTCCTGCGCTCTTCCTATTAATTTGCATTGCAGCAACAGACTCCAGACGTCCTTTGGCCATTTTAAAGTGGTTGCGATGCGCTCAAAAGCAGTGAAATATGAGTCAACCTCTCCTTCCCTAAAAGGAGGTACCAAAACAATCGGTTTGCTAGCGTTAAACTGGTCTATGGTGGGAGTGTCGGGGAGTGTACTTACAGGAACGGGAGCAGCGTCACTCGCTCGAGAACGATCAAGCTCCATAGCTCGAATGCGGAGATGCATGAGCTCGACTTCCTTAGCCTTAGCCGCCAACTCCACCTCCTTCAAGCGAAGGGCAAGCCTGAGATCCTCCGTCACCAAACCCGCCCCAACCTGGCCAGCCGGGTCAAATACAGGAGACTGAATGGCGACAGGAGCTTCCGCCCCCGACGGCATCCGCCCCTTGGAAGGCTTCGGGACGGCCCCAGCAGCTTCCGCCCCCACTGCCGTCTCCAAACTCCCAGACCCACTCGGCGAGGTTTTCTGCCCCCCAAACACTCCCCTGTCCACCAGTCTCTCCACCAAACAGTGTTTAATTTCCGCCTTCTTAGCATTCAACGGAACATCCACCCTGAATAAGTTAGCCACTACCAACAAATCTGCTTTTGTGCACCGCTCCAACTTTTCAATGGAGGGACGTTGCGCAAAATCATCCATGTCAAACGACATCACGAGCAAAGCGAAAAAGGAAAACACAACACCGCAGACACCCAACCGCATCCGCGCACTCCAGAGCCGCAAAACTCGCGCACGACGTTTCCCCCCCACCACAAACGCAAAAAGGAAACGACCCAATCACACGAACGAAAAGGGACGAGCCCCCATTTATGTTACGCCCCTAGTCTAGGCGGGTAGGGACGCACATAAGGTTGGAGGAGAGAGAGACAAATCCCCGCCCTGGTTCCCAAGCCAAACATCCAAACCAGTTGTGAGTAAAAAAAGTGATTTTATTTAAGGACAAGAAGCATAGCTCCAGGGTGAGCCCAGGCCAAAATAATAAACAAAACCAACTAAGTCCCACCAGAAAAGACTAACTAAACCCTAAGAAAGAAAAAAGAACAAACAAATGACAGAGCTATCCCTCGCTCCCTGACCAAGAAAACAGGAGAAAACGATTCCAAAAGAAAAGGCAGCTCACCCCTTCCGCTTCAGCCCACGAGTGCCTAAGCTCTCAGCTAATGCACTAGGAGCGGCTTTTACAATTCACACTCCCACAAATACACAAGATAAACACAGGCTGGGAAAACCAGGGTCAGGACTGCGACGGCTGTCAGGCTACTCGCTCGTTCCACACTCTCTCTCTCTCTCTCTCTCCCTGGAGCTGTCAGAGCGGCTTTTTGAATGTGGTCACCTGTTCCATGGTCCAATCAGCTGCTCACTACTCTTCATTAGGGGAGGGACCTGTAAAGAGTCTTAAACACAGTAAAGAGACACAGAACAAACAGCCCACACAGTGTTCTTATGGCCACAGCCGTAACATATATATATACGTGTGTGTGTATATATATATATATATATATATATATATATATATATATATATATATATATATATATATATATATATATATACGTGTGTATATATATACGTGTGTATATATATACGTGTGTGTGTATATATATATATATATATATATATATACGTGTGTGTATATATATATATATATATATATATATATATATATATATATATATATATATATACGTGTGTGTATATATATATATATATATATATATATATACGTGTGTGTATATATATATATATATATATATATATATACGTGTGTATATATATACGTGTGTGTGTATATATATATATATATATATATATATATATATATATATATACGTGTGTGTATATATATATATATATATATATATATACGTGTGTATATATATATATATATATATATATATATATATATATATATATATATATACGTGTGTGTATATATATATATATATATATATATATATATATATATATATATATATACGTGTGTATATATATATATATATATGTATATATATACACACGTATATATATATACACACGTGTGTATATATATATATATATATATATATATATATATATATACACACGTGTATATATATATATATATATATATATATATATACACACATGTATATATATATATATATATATA